>NW_026607505.1:7500-4807500 GCF_021117445.2 Syzygium oleosum
TAAATTTTGGGATAGTGTAACTTAGTCATCCGGCGCCCTTTTGGGGTGATCTTTGTTTTCACTCTTCAAATTTTTCCACGGGGAATGTCTTGAAAACCTGTAATTTACGAAAAGAGGAGCGAAATGGTCATTGCAACACCTCTTTCGTTTTTTACTCTTTTTCGAAAGTATTAGATTTGGTTAAATTTCGGAATACTGTAACTTAGTTCTCTGGCTCCCTTTTGGGTTGATCTTTTTTTTCACTCTTCAAATTTTTCCTCGGGAAATATCTCCAAAACCTATAATTTACGAAAAGCGGTGCGAAAGGGTCATTGCTACACCTCTTCCGTTTTTTACTCTTTTTCGAAGGTGTTAGATTTGATTAAATTTAGGTGTCCGGCGCCCTTTTGGGGTGATTTTTTTTTCACTCTTCAAATTTTTCCACGTGGAATTTCTCCAAAATCTGTAATTTACGAAAAGCGGTGCGAAACGGTCATTGCAACACCTCTTCCGTTTTTTACTCTTTTTCGAAGGTGTTAGATTTGGTTAAATTTCGGGATAGTGTAACTTAATCGTCTGGCGCCCTTTCGGGGTGATTTTTTTTTTCATTCTTCAAATTTTTCCAGGGGAATGTCTCCAAAATCTGTCATTTACGAAAAGCGGTGCGAAATTGTCATTGCAACACCTCTTCCGTTTTTTACTCTTTTTCGAAGGTGTTAGATTTGGTTAAATTTCGGGATAGTGTAACTTAGTCATCCGGCGCCCTTTTGGGGTGATCTTTGTTTTCACTCTTCAAATTTTTCCACGGGGAATGTATTAAAAGCCTTTAATTTATGAAAAGAGGAGCGAAATGGTCATTGCAACACCTCTTTCGGCTCTTTTTCGAAAGTATTAGATTTGGTTAAATTTCGGGATAGTGTAATTTAGTTCTCTGGCTCCCTTTTGGGGTGATCTTTTTTTTCACTCTTCAAATTTTTACACGGGGAATGTCTCCAAAACCAGTATTTTATGAAAAGCGGTGCGAAAGGGTCATTGCTACACCTCTTGGTTTTTTACTCTGTTTCGAAGGTGTTAGATTTGATTAAATTTAGGTATAGTGTAACTTAGTTGTCCGGTGCCCTTTTGGGGTGATTTTTTTTTCACTCTTTAAATTTTTCCACGTGGAATTTCTCCAAAATCTGTAATTTACGAAAAGCGGTGCGAAACGGTCATTGCAACACCTCTTCCGTTTTTTACTCTTTTTCGAAGGTGTTAGATTTTGTTAAATTTCGGGATAGTGTAACTTAATCGTCTGGCGCCTTTTTGGGGTGATTTTTTTTTTCATTCTTCAAATTTTTCTAGGGGAATGTCTCCAAAATCTGTCATTTACGAAAAGGGGTGCGAAATGGTCATTGCAACACCTCTTCCGTTTTTTACTCTTTTTCGAAGGTGTTAGATTTGGTTAAATTTCGGGATAGTGTAACTTAGTTGTCCGGCGCCCTTTTGGGGTGATCTTTTTTTCACTTTTCAAATTTTTCCGTGGGGAATATCTCCAAAATCAAAAATTTACGAAAAGCAGTACGAAAGCGTCATTGCTACACCTCTTCCGTTTTTTACCCTTTTTCGAAGGTGTTAGATTTGGTTAAATTTCGGGATAGTGTAACTTAGTCGTCTAGCGCCCATTTGGGGTGATCTTTTTTTTCACTCTTCAAATTTTTCCACGGGGAATGTCTCCAAAACCAGTAATTTACGAAAAGCGGTGCGAAAGGGTCATTGCAACACCTCTTCCGTTTTTTGCTCTTTTTCGAAGGTGTTAGATTGGGTTAAATTTCGGGATAGTGTAACTTAGTCGTCTATCGCCCTTTTGGGGTTATCTTTTTTTTCACTCTTCAAATTTTTCCACGGGGAATGTCTCCAAAATCTGTAATTTACGAAAATCGGCGCGAAACAGTCATTGCAACACCTCTTCCGTTTTTTACATTTTTTCGAAGGTGTTAGATTTGGTTAAATTTCGGGATAGTGTAACTTAGTCATCCGGCGCCCTTTTGGGGTGATCTTTGTTTTCACTCTTCAAATTTTTCCACGGGGAATGTCTTAAAAGCCTTTAATTTATGAAAAAAGGAGCGAAATGGTCATTGCAACACCTCTTTCGTTTTTTGCTCTTTTTCGAAAGTATTAGATTTGGTTAAATTTCGGGATAGTGTAATTTAGTTCTTTGGCTCCCTTTTGGGGCGATCTTTCTTTTCACTCTTCAAATTTTTACACGGGGAATGTCTCCAAAACCAGTATTTTATGAAAAGCGGTGCGAAAGGGTCATTGCTACACCTCTTGGTTTTTTACTCTTTTTCGAAGGTGTTAGATTTGGTTAAATTTAGGTATAGTGTAACTTAGTTGTCCGGCGCCCTTTTGGGGTGATTTTTTTTTCACTCTTCAAATTTTTCCACGTGGAATTTCTCCAAAATCTGTAATTTACGAAAAGCGGTGCGAAACGGTCATTGCAACACCTCTTCCGTTTTTTACTCTTTTTCGAAGGTGTTAGATTAGGTTAAATTTCGGGATAGTGTAACTTAATCGTCTGGCGCCCTTTCGGGGTGATTTTTTTTTTCATTCTTCAAATTTTTCCAGGGGAATGTCTCCAAAATCTGTCATTTACGAAAAGCGGTGCGAAATTGTCATTGCAACACCTCTTCCGTTTTTTACTCTTTTTCGAAGGTGTTAGATTTGGTTAAATTTCGGGATAGTGTAACTTAGTTGTCCGGCGCCCTTTTGGGGTGATCTTTTTTTCACTTTTCAAATTTTTCCATGGGGAATATCTCCAAAATCAAAAATTTACGAAAAGCAGTACGAAAGCGTCATTGCTACACCTCTTCCGTTTTTTACCCTTTTTCGAAGGTGTTAGATTTGGTTAAATTTCGGGATAGTGTAACTTAGTCGTCTAGTGCCCATTTGGGGTGATCTTTTTTTTCACTCTTCAAATTTTTCCAAGGGGAATGTCTCCAAAACCAGTAATTTACGAAAAGCGGTGCGAAAGGGTCATTGCTACACCTCTTCCATTTTTTAATCTTTTTCGAAGGTGTTAGATTTGGTTAAATTTCGGGATAGTGTAACTTAGTCGTCTGGCTCCCTTTTGGGGTGATCTTTCTTTTCACTCTTCAAAATTTTCCACGGGAAATATCTCAAAAACCTGTAATTTACGAAAAGCGGTGCGAAAGGGTCATTGCTACACCTCTTCCGTTTTTTACTCTTTTTCGAAGGTGTTAGATTTGGTAAAATTTCGGGATAGTGTAACTTAGTCGTCTAGCGCTCATTTGGGGTGATCTTTTTTTTCACTCTTCAAATTTTTACACGGGGAATGTCTCCAAAACCAGTAATTTACGAAAAGCGGTGCGAAAGGGTCATTGCTACACCTCTTCCGTTTTTTAATCTTTTTCGAAGGTGTTAGATTTGGTTAAATTTCGGGATAGTGTAACTTAGTCGTCTGGCGCCCTTTTGGGGTTATCTTTTTTTTCACTCTTCAAATTTTTCCTCGGGGAATGTCTCCAAAACTTGTAATTTACGAAAGGCGGTGCGAAACGATCATTGCAACACCTCTTCCGTTTTTTGCTCTTTTTCGAAGGTGTTAGATTGGGTTAAATTTCGGGATAGTGTAACTTAGTCGTCCGGCGCCCTTTTCGGGTGATCTTTTTTTTCACTCTTCAAATTTTTCCACGGGGAATGTCTCCAAAATCTGCAATTTACGAAAAGCGGTGCGAAACAGTCATTGCAACACCTCTTCCGTTTTTTACTTTTTTTCGAAGGTGTTAGATTTGGTTAAATTTCGGGATAGTGTAACTTAGTCATCCGGCGCCCTTTTGGGGTGATCTTTGTTTTCACTCTTCAAATTTTTCCACGGGGAATGTCTTGAAAACCTGTAATTTACGAAAAGAGGAGCGAAATGGTCATTGCAACACCTCTTTCGTTTTTTACTCTTTTTCGAAAGTATTAGATTTGGTTAAATTTCGGGATAGTGTAACTTAGTTCTCTGGCGCCCTTTTGGGGTGATCTTTTTTTTCACTCTTCAAATTTTTCCATGGAGAATGTCTCCAAAACCAGTAATTTACGAAAAGCGGTGCGAAAGGGTCATTGCTACACCTCTTCCGTTTTTTACTCTTTTTCGAAGGTGTTAGATTTGGTTAAATTTCGGGATAGTGTAACTTAGTCGTCCGGCGCCCTTTTGGGTGATCTTTTTTTTCACTCTTCAAATTTTTCCACGGGGAATGTCTCCAAAACCTGTAATTTACGAAAAGCGGTGCGAAACGGTCATTGCAACACCTCTTCCGTTTTTTACTCTTTTTCGAAGGTGTTAGATTTGGTTAAATTTCGGGATAGTGTAACTTAGTCGTCCTGCGCCCTTTTGGGGTGATCTTTTTTTTCATTCTTCAAATTTTTCCACGGGGAATGTCTCCAAAATCTGTAATTTACGAAAAGCGGTGCGAAACAGTCATTGCAACACCTCTTCCGTTTTTTACTTTTTTTCGAAGGTGTTAGATTTGGTTAAATTTCGGGATAGTGTAACTTAGTCATCCGGCGCCCTTTTGGGGTGATCTTTTTTTTCACTCTTCAAATTTTTCCACGGGGAATGTCATGAAAACCTGTAATTTATGAAAAGCGGAGTGAAATGGTCATTGCAACACCTCTTTCGATTTTTACTCTTTTTAGAAGGTATTAGATTTGGTTAAATTTGGGGATAGTGTAATTTAGTTCTTTGGCTCCCTTTTGGGGTGATCTTTTTTTTCACTCTTCAAATTTTTCCACGGAAAATATCTCCAAAACCTGTAATTTACGAAAAGCGGTGCGAAAGGGTCATTGCTACACCTCTTCCGTTTTTTACTCTTTTTCGAAGGTGTTAGATTTGGTTAAATTTCGGGATAGTGTAACTTAGTCGTCTAGCGCCCTTTTGGGGTGATCTTTTTTTTCACTCTTCAAATTTTTCCACGAGGAATGTCTCCAAAACCTGTAATTTACGAAAGGCGGTGCGAAACGGTCATTGCAACACCTCTTCCGTTTTTTACTCTTTTTCGAAGGTGTTAGATTTGGTTAAATTTCGGGATAGTGTAACTTAGTCGTCTGGCGCCCTTTTGGGGTGATCTTTTTTTCACTCTTCAAATTTTTCCACGGGGAATGTCTTCAAAATCTGTAATTTACGAAAATCGGTGCGAAATGGTTGTTGCAACACCTCTTCCGTTTTTTAATCTTTTTCGAAGGTGTTAGATTTGGTTAAATTTCGGGATAGTGTAACTTAGTCATCCGGCGCCCTTTTGGGGTGATCTTTTTTTTCACTCTTCAAATTTTTCCACAGGGAATGTCATGAAAACCTGTAATTTACGAAAAGCGGAGCGAAATGGTCATTGCAACACCTCTTTCGTTTTTTACTCTTTTTCGAAGGTGTTAGATTTGGTTAAATTTCGGGATAGTGTAACTTAGTCCTCCGGCGCCCTTTTGGGGTGATCTTTTTTTTCACTCTTCAAATTTTTCCACGGGAAATGTCTCCAAAACCTGTAATTTACGAAAAGCGGTGCGAAAGGGTCATTGCTACACCTCTTCCGTTTTTTAATCTTTTTCGAAGGTGTTAGATTTGGTTAAATTTCGGGATAGTGTAACTTAGTCGTCTGGCGCCCTTTTGGGGTGATCTTTTTTTTCACTCTTCAAATTTTTCCTCGGGGAATGTCTCCAAAACCTATAATTTACGAAAAGCGGTGCGAAATGGTCATTGCAACACCTCTTCCGTTTTTTACTCTTTTTCGAAGGTGTTAGATTTGGTTAAATTTCGGGATAGTGTAACTTAGTCGTCCGGCGCCCTTTTGGGGTGATCTTTTTTTTTCACTCTTCAAATTTTTCCACGGGGAATGTCTCCAAAATCTGTAATTTACGAAAAGCGGTGCGAAACAGTCATTGCAACACCTCTTCCGTTTTTTACTTTTTTTCGAAGGTGTTAGATTTGGTTAAATTTCGGGATAGTGTAACTTAGTCATCCGGCGCCCTTTTGGGGTGATCTTTTTTTTCACTCTTCAAATTTTTCCACGGGGAATGTCATGAAAACCTGTAATTTACGAAAAGCGGAGCGAAACGGTCATTGCAACACCTCTTTCGTTTTTTACTCTTTTTCGAAGGTATTAGATTTGGTTAAATTTCGGGATAGTGTAACTTAGTTCTCTGGCGCCCTTTTGGGGTGATCTTTTTTTTCACTCTTCAAATTTTTCCACGCGGAATGTCTCCAAAACCTGTAATTTACGAAAAGCGGTGCGAAACAGTCATTGCAACACCTCTTCCATTTTTTACTTTTTTTCGAAGGTGTTAGATTTGGTTAAATTTCAGGATAGTGTAACTTAGTCGTCCGGCGCCCTTTTGGGGTGATTTTTTTTTTCAATCTTCAAATTTTTCCACGGGGAATGTCTCCAAAATCTGTAATTTACGAAAAGCGGTGCGAAATGGTCATTGCAACACCTCTTCCGTTTTTTACTCTTTTTCGAAGGTGTTAGATTTGGTTAAATTTCGGGATAGTGTAACTTAGTTGTCCGGCGCCCTTTTGGGGTGATCTTTTTTTTCACTCTTCAAATTTTTCCACGTGGAATGTCTCCAAAACCTGTAATTTACGAAAAGCGGTGCGAAAGGGTCATTGCTACACCTCTTCCGTTTTTTACTCTTTTTCGAAGGTGTTAGATTTGGTTAAATTTCGGGATAGTGTAACTTAGTCGTCTTGCGCCCTTTTGGGGTGATCTTTTTTTTCACTCTTCAAATTTTTCCACGTGGAATGTCTCTAAAACCTGTAATTTACGAAAAGCGGTGCGAAAGGGTTATTGCTACACCTTTTCCGTTTTTTACTCTTTTTCGAAGGTGTTAGATTTGGTTAAATTTCGGGATAGTGTAACTTAGTCATCCGGCGCCCTTTTGGGGTGATCTTTTTTTTCACTCTTCAAATTTTTCCACGGGAAATGTCTCCAAAACCTGTAATTTACGAAAAGCGGTGCGAAAGGGTCATTGCTACACCTCTTCCGTTTTTTACTCTTTTTCGAAGGTGTTAGATTTGGTTAAATTTCGGGATAGTGTAACTTAGTCGTCTGGCGCCCTTTTGGGGTGATCTTTTTTTTCACTCTTCAAATTTTTCCACGTGGAATGTCTCCAAAACCTGTAATTTACGAAAAGCGGTGCGAAAGGGTCATTGCTACACCTCTTCCGTTTTTTACTCTTTTTCGAAGGTGTTAGATTTGGTTAAATTTCGGGATAGTGTAACTTAGTCGTCCGGCGCCCTTTTGGGGTGATCTTTTTTTTCACTCTTCAAATTTTTCCACGGGGAATGTCTCCAAAATCTGTAATTTACGAAAAGCGGTGCGAAACAGTCATTGCAACACCTCTTCCGTTTTTTACTCTTTTTCGAAGGTGTTAGATTTGGTTAAATTTCGGGATAGTGTAACTTAGTCATCCGGCGCCCTTTTGGGGTGATCTTTTTTTTCACTCTTCAAATTTTTCCACGGGGAATGTCATGAAAACCTGTAATTTACGAAAAGCGGAGCGAAATGGTCATTGCAACACCTCTTTCGTTTTTTACTCTTTTTCGAAGGTATTAGATTTGGTTAAATTTCGGGATAGTGTAACTTAGTTCTCTGGCGCCCTTTTGGGGTGATCTTTTTTTTCACTCTTCAAATTTTTCCACGTGGAATGTCTCCAAAACCTGTAATTTACGAAAAGCGGTGCGAAAGGGTCATTGCAACACCTCTTCCGTTTTTTACTCTTTTTCGAAGGTGTTAGATTTCGTTAAATTTCGGGATAGTGTAACTTAGTCATCCGGCGCCCTTTTGGGGTGATCTTTTTTTTCACTCTTCAAATTTTTCCACGGGGAATGTCATGAAAACCTGTAATTTACGAAAAGCGGAGCGAAATGGTCATTGCAACACCTCTTTCATTTTTTACTCTTTTTCGAAGGTATTAGATTTGGTTAAATTTCGGGATAATGTAAGTTAGTTCTCTGGCTCCCTTTTGGGGTGATCTTTTTTTTCACTCTTCAAATTTTTCCTCAGGAAATATCTCCAAATCATATAATTTACGAAAAGCGGTGCGAAATGGTCATTGCTACACCTCTTCCGTTTTTTACTCTTTTTCGATGGTGTTAGATTTGGTTAAATTTAGGTATAGTGTAACTTAGTTGTCCGGCGCCCTTTTGGGGTGATTTTTTTTTCACTCTTCAAATTTTTCCACGTGGAATTTCTCCAAAATCTGTAATTTACGAAAAGCGGTGCGAAACGGTCATTGCAACACCTCTTCCGTTTTTTACTCTTTTTCGAAGGTGTTAGATTTGGTTAAATTTCGGGATAGTGTAACTTTGTCGTCCGGCGCCCTTTTGGGGTGATCTTTTTTTTCATTCTTCAAATTTTTCCAAGGGAATGTCTCCAAAATCTGTAATTTACTAAAAGCGGTGCGAAATGGTCATTGCAACACCTCTTCCGTTTTTTACTCTTTTTCGAAGGTGTTAGATTTGGTTAAATTTCGGGATAGTGTAACTTAGTTGTCCGGCGCCCTTTTGGGGTGATCTTTTTTTCACTTTTCAAATTTTTCCGTGGGGAATATCTCCAAAATCAGTAATTTACGAAAAGCGGTGCGAAAGGGTCATTGCTACACCTCTTCCTTTTTTTAATCTTTTTCGAAGGTGTTAGATTTGGTTAAATTTCGGGATAGTGTAACTTAGTCGTCTGGCGCCCTTTTGGGGTGATCTTTTTTTTCACTCTTCAAATTTTTCCACGGGGAATGTCTCCAAAACCTGTAATTTACGAAAAGCGGTGCGAAAGGGTCATTGCAACACCTCTTCCATTTTTTAATTTTTTTAGAAGGTGTTAGATTTGGTTAAATTTCGGGATAGTGTAACTTAGTCGTCCGGCGCCCTTTTGGGGTGATCTTTTTTTTCACTCTTCAAATTTTTCCAGGGGAAATGTCTCCAAAACCTGTAATTTACAAAAAGCGGTGCGAAAGGGTCATTGCTACACCTCTTCCGTTTTTTACACTTTTTCGAAGGTGTTAGATTTCGTTAAATTTCGGGATAGTGTAACTTAGTCGTCAAGCGCCCTTTTGGGGTGATCTTTTTTTTCACTCTTCAAATTTTTCCACGTGGAATGTCTCCAAAACCTGTAATTTACGAAAAGCGGTGCGAAAGGGTCATTGCTACACCTCTTCCGTTTTTTACTCTTTTCGAAGGTGTTAGATTTCGTTAAATTTCGGGATAGTGTAACTTAGTCGTCCGGCGCCCTTTTGGGGTGATCTTTTTTTTCACTCTTCAAATTTTTCCACGGGGAATGTCATGAAAACCTGTAATTTACGAAAAGCGGAGCGAAATGGTCATTGCAACACCTCTTCCGTTTTTTACTCTTTTTCGAAGGTATTAGATTTGGTTAAATTTCGGGATAGTGTAACTTAGTTCTCTGGCGCCCTTTTGGGGTGATCTTTTTTTTCACTCTTCAAATTTTTCCTAAGGAAATATCTCCAAATCATATAATTTACAAAAAGCGGTGCGAAAGGGTCATTGCAACACCTCTTCCGTTTTTTACTCTTTTTCGAAGTTGTTAGATTTGGTTAAATTTAGGTATAGTGTAACTTAGTTGTCCGGCGCCCTTTTGGGGTGATCTTTTTTTTCACTCTTCAAATTTTTCCACGGGGAATGTCTCAAAAATCTGTAATTTACGAAAAGCGGTGCGAAACGGTCATTGCAACACCTCTTTCGTTTTTTACTCTTTTTCGAAAGTATTAGATTTGGTTAAATTTCGAGATAGTGTAACTTAGTTCTCTGGCGCCCTTTTGGGGTGATCTTTTTTTTCACTCTTCAAATTTTTCCACGGGGAATGTCTCCAAAACCTGTAATTTACGAAAAGCGGTGCGAAAGGGTCATTGCAACACCTCTTCCGTTTTTTACTCTTTTTCGAAGGTGTTAGATTTGGTTAAATTTCGGGATAGTGTAACTTAGTCATCCGGCGCCCTTTTGGGGTGATCTTTTTTTTCACTCTTCAAATTTTTCCACGGGGAATGTCATGAAAACCTGTAATTTACGAAAAGCGGAGCGAAATGGTCATTGCAACACCTCTTTCGTTTTTTACTCTTTTTCGAAGGTATTAGATTTGGTTAAATTTCGGGATAGTGTAACTTAGTTCTCTGGCGCCCTTTTGGGGTGATCTTTTTTTTCACTCTTCAAATTTTTCCACGGGAAATGTCTCCAAAACCTATAATTTACGAAAAGCGGTGCGAAATGGTCATTGCTACACCTCTTCCGTTTTTTACTCTTTTTCGATGGTGTTAGATTTGGTTAAATTTAGGTATAGTGTAACTTAGTTGTCCGGCGCCCTTTTGGGGTGATTTTTTTTTTCACTCTTCAAATTTTTCCACGTGGAATTTCTCCAAAATCTGTAATTTACGAAAAGCGGTGCGAAACGGTCATTGCAACACCTCTTCCGTTTTTTACTCTTTTTCGAAGGTGTTAGATTTGGTTAAATTTCGGGATAGTGTAACTTAGTCGTCCGGCGCCCTTTTGGGGTGATTTTTTTTTCACTCTTCAAATTTTTCCACGGGGAATGTCTCTAAAATCTGTAATTTACGAAAAGCGGTGCGAAATGGTCATTGCAACACCTCTTTCGTTTTTTACTCTTTTTCGAAGGTATTAGATTTGGTTAAATTTCGGGATAGTGTAACTTAGTTGTCAGGCGCCCTTTTGGGGTGATCTTTTTTTTCACTCTTCAAATTTTTCCACGTGGAATGTCTCCAAAATCTGTAATTTACGAAAAGCGGTGCGAAAAGGTCATTGCTACACCTCTTCCGTTTTTTACTCTTTTTCGAAGGTGTTAGATTTCGTTAAATTTCGGGATAGTGTAACTTAGTCGTCTAGCGCCCTTTTGGGGTGATCTTTTTTTCACTCTTCAAATTTTTCCCCAGGGGAATGTCTCCAAAACATGTAATTTACGAAAAGCGGTGCGAAAGGGTCATTGCAACACCTCTTCCGTTTTTTACTCTTTTTCGAAGGTGTTAGATTTGGTTAAATTTCGGGATAGTGTAACTTAGTCGTCTGGCGCCCTTTTGGGGTGATCTTTTTTTTCACTCTTCAAATTTTTCCACGTGGAATGTCTCCAAAACCTGTAATTTACAAAAAGCGGTGCGAAAGGGTCATTGCTACACCTCTTCCGTTTTTTACTCTTTTTCGAAGGTGTTAGATTTCGTTAAATTTCGGGATAGTGTAACTTAGTTGTCTAGCGCCCTTTTGGGGTGATCTTTTTTTTCACTATTCAAATTTTTCCACGGGGAATGTCTCAAAAATCTATAATTTATGAAAAGCGGTGCGAAATGGTCATTGCAGCACCTCTTCCGTTTTTTACTCTTTTTCGAAGGTATTAGATTTGGTTAAATTTCGGGATAGTGTAACTTAGTCGTCCGGCGCCCTTTTGGGGTGATCTTTTTTTTCACTCTTCAAATTTTTCCACGAGGAATGTCTCCAAAACCTGTAATTTACGAAAAGCGGTGCGAAACGGTCATTGCTACACCTCTTCCGTTTTTTTACTCTTTTTCGAAGGTGTTAGATTTGGTTAAATTTCGGGATAGTGTAACTTAGTCGTCCGGCGCCCTTTTGGGGTGATCTTTTTTTTCACTCTTCAAATTTTTCCACGGGGAATGTCTCCAAAACCTGTAATTTATGAAAAGCGGTGCGAAATGGTCATTGCAACACCTCTTCCGTTTTTTACTCTTTTTCGAAGGTGTTAGATTTGGTTAAATTTCGGGATAGTGTAACTTTGTCATCCGGCGCTCATTTGGGGTGATCTTTGTTTTCACTCTTCAAATTTTTACACGGGGAATGTCTCAAAAACTAGTAATTTACGAAAAGAGGAGCGAAATGGTCATTGCAACACCTCTTCCGTTTTTTAATCTTTTTCGAAGGTGTTAGATTTGATTAAATTTCGGAATAGTGTAACTTAGTTCTTCTGCTCCCTTTTGGGGTTATCTTTTTTTTCACTCTTCAAATTTTTCCTCGAGTAATGTCTCCAAAACCAGTAATTTACGAAAAGCGGTGCGAAAGGGTCATTGCTACACCTCTTCCGTTTTTTACTCTTTTTCGAAGGTGTTAGATTTCGTTAAATTTCGGGATAGTGTAACTTAGTCGTCGGACGCCCTTTTGGGGTTATCTTTTTTTTCACTCTTCAAATTTTTCCTCGAGGAATGTCCCCAAAACCAGTAATTTACGAAAGGCGGTGCGAAACGATTATTGCAACACCTCTTCCGTTTTTTGCTCTTTATGAAGATGTTAGATTGGGTTAAATTTCGGGATAGTGTAACTTAGTCGTCCGGCGCCCTTTTCGGGTGATCTTTTTTTTCACTCTTCAAATTTTTCCACGGGGAATGTCTTGAAAACCTGTAATTTACGAAAAGCGGAGCGAAATGGTCATTGCAACACCTCTTTCGATTTTTACTCTTTTTCGAAGGTATTAGATTTGGTTAAATTTCGGGATAGTGTAACTTAGTTGTCAGGAGCCCTTTTGGGGTGATCTTTTTTTTCACTCTTCAAATTTTTCCACGTGGAATGTCTCCAAAACCTATAATTTACGAAAAGCGGTGCGAAAGGGTCATTGCTACACCTCTTCCGTTTTTTACTCTTTTTCGAAGGTGTTAGATTTGGTTAAATTTAGGTATAGTGTATCTTAGTCGTCGGACGCCCTTTTGGCGTTATCTTTTTTTCACTCTTCAAATTTTTCCTCGAGGAATGTCCCCAAAACCAGTAATTTACGAAAGGCGGTGCGAAACGGTCATTGCAACACCTCTTCCGTTTTTTGCTCTTTATGAAGGTGTTAGATTTGGTTAAATTTCGAGATAGTGTAACATAGTCGTCCGGCGCCCTTTTGGGGTGATCTTTTTTTTTCACTCTTCAAATTTTTCCACGGGGAATGTCTCCAAAATCTGTAATTTACGAAAAGCGGTGCGAAATGGTCATTGCAACACCTCTTCCGTTTTTTACTCTTTTTCGAAGGTGTTAGATTTGGTTAAATTTCGGGATAGTGTAACTTAGTTGTCTGGCGCCCTTTTGGGGTGATCTTTTTTTTCACTCTTCAAATTTTTCCATGGAGAATGTCTCCAAAACCTGTAATTTACGAAAAGCGGTGCGAAAGGGTCATTGCTACACCTCTTCCGTTTTTTACTCTTTTTCGAAGGTATTAGATTTGGTTAAATTTCGGGATAGTGTAACTTAGTCGTCAAGCGCCCTTTTGGGGTGATCTTTTTTTTCACTCTTCAAATTTTTCCACGTGGAATGTCTCCAAAACCTGTAATTTACGAAAAGCGGTGCGAAACGGTCATTGCAACACCTCTTCCGTTTTTTACTCTTTTTCGAAGGTGTTAGATTTGGTTAAATTTCGGGATAGTGTAACTTAGTCGTCCGGCGCCCTTTTGGGGTGATCTTTTTTTTCACTCTTCAAATTTTTCCACGGGGAATGTCTCCAAAACCTGTAATTTACGAAAAGCGGTGCGAAATGGTCATTGCAACACCTCTTCCGTTTTTTACTCTTTTTCGAAGGTGTTAGATTTGGTTAAATTTCGGGATAGTGTAACTTAGTTGTCCGGCGCCCTTTTGGGGTGATCTTTTTTTTCACTCTTCAAATTTTTCCACGGGGAATGTCTCCAAAATCTGTAATTTACGAAAAGCGGTGCGAAATGGTCATTGCAACACCTCTTCCGTTTTTTACTCTTTTTCGAAGGTGTTAGATTTGGTTAAATTTCGGGATAGTGTAACTTAGTCATCCGGCACCCTTTTGGGGTGATCTTTGTTTTCACTCTTCAAATTTTTCCACGGGGAATGTCTCCAAAACCTGTAATTTACGAAAAGCGGAGCGAAATGGTCATTGCAACACCTCTTTCGTTTTTTACTCTTTTTCGAAGGTATTAGATTTGGTTAAATTTCGGGATAGTGTAACTTAGTCGTCAAGCGCCCTTTTGGGGTGATCTTTTTTTTCACTCTTCAAATTTTTCCACGGGGAATGTCTCCAAAACCTGTAATTTACGAAAAGCGGTGCGAAATGGTCATTGCAACACCTCTTCCGTTTTTTACTCTTTTTCGAAGGTGTTAGATTTGGTTAAATTTCGGGATAGTGTAACTTAGTCGTCCGGCGCCCTTTTGGGGTGATCTTTTTTTTCACTCTTCAAATTTTTCCACGGGGAATGTCTCCAAAACCTGTAATTTACGAAAAGCGGAGCGAAATGGTCATTGCAACACCTCTTCCGTTTTTTACTCTTTTTCGAAGGTGTTAAATTTGGTTAAATTTCGGGATAATGTAACTTAGTTCTCTGGCGACCTTTTGGGGTGATCTTTTTTTTCACTCTTCAAATTTTTCCTCAGGAAATATCTCCAAAACATATAATTTACAAAAAGCGGTGCGAAAGGGTCATTGCTACTCCTCTTTCGTTTTTTACTCTTTTTCGAAGGTGTTAGATTTGGTTAAATTTCGAGATAGTGTAACTTAGTTCTCTGGCGCCCTTTTCGGGTGATATTTTTTTTCACTCTTCAAATTTTTCCACGTGGAATATCTCCAAAATCTGTAATTTACAAAAAGCGGTGCGAAACGGTCATTGCAACACCTCTTCCGTTTTTTACTCTTTTTCGAAGGTGTTAGATTTGGTTAAATTTCGGGATAGTGTAACTTTGTCATCCGGCGCCCTTTTGGGGTGATCTTTTTTTTCACTCTTCAAATTTTTCCACGGGGAATGTCTCCAAAACCTGTAATTTACGAAAAGCGGAGCGAAATGGTCATTGCAACACCTCTTTCTTTTTTTTACTCTTTTTCGAAGGTGTTAGATTTGGTTAAATTTCGGGATAATGTAACTTTCTTGTCCGGCGCCCTTTTGGGTTGATCTTTTTTTCACTCTTCAAATTTTTCCATGGGGAATGTCTCCAAAATCTGTAATTTACTAAAAGCGGTGCGAAATGGTCATTGCAACACCTCTTCCATTTTTTACTCTTTTTCGAAGGTTTTAGATTTGGTTAAATTTCGGGATAGTGTAACTTAGTCGTCAAGCGCCCTTTTGGGGTGATCTTTTTTTTCACTCTTCAAATTTTTCCACGGGGAATGTCTCCAAAACCTGTAATTTACGAAAAGCGGTGCGAAACAGTCATTGCAACACCTCTTCCGTTTTTTACTTTTTTTAGAAGGTGTTAGATTTGGTTAAATTTCGGGATAGTGTAACTTAGTCATCCGGCGCCCTTTCGGGGTGATCTTTGTTTTCACTCTTCAAATTTTTCCACGGGGAATGTCTTGAAAACCTGTAATTTACGAAAAGCGGGGCGAAATGGTCATTGCAACACCTCTTCCGTTTTTTACTCTTTTTCGAAGGTGTTAGATTTGGTTAAATTTCGGGATAGTGTAACTTTGTTGTCCGGCGCCCTTTTGGGTTGATCTTTTTTTCACTCTTCAAATTTTTCCATGGGGAATGTCTCCAAAATCTGTAATTTACGAAAAGCGGTGCGAAAGGGTCATTGCTACACCTCTTCCGTTTTTTACTCTTTTTCGAAGGTGTTAGATTTGGTTAAATTTCGGGATAGTGTAACTTAGTCGTCTAGCGCCCATTTGGGGTGATCTTTTTTTCACTCTTCAAATTTTTCCAAGGGGAATGTCTCCAAAACCAGTAATTTACGAAAAGCGGTGCGAAAGGGTTTTTGCTACACCTCTTCCGTTTTTTAATTTTTTTAGAAGATGTTAGATTTGGTTAAATTTCGGGATAGTGTAACTTAGTCATCCGGCGCCCTTTTGGGGTGATCTTTTTTTTCACTCTTCAAATTTTTCCACGGGGAATGTCTCCAAAACCTGTAATTTACGAAAAGCGGTGCGAAAGGGTCATTGCTACACCTCTTCCGTTTTTTACTCTTTTTCGAAGGTGTTAGATTTGGTTAAATTTCGGGATAGTGTAACTTAGTCGTCAAGCGCCCTTTTGGGGTGATCTTTTTTTTCACTCTTCAAATTTTTCCACGGGGAATGTCTCCAAAACCTGTAATTTACGAAAAGCGGTGCGAAAGGGTCATTGCTACACCTCTTCCGTTTTTTAATCTTTTTCGAAGGTGTTAGATTTGGTTAAATTTCGGGATAGTGTAACTTAGTCGTCTGGCGCCCTTTTGGGGTGATCTTTTTTTTCACTCTTCAAATTTTTCCACGGGGAATGTCTCCAAAACCTGTAATTTACGAAAAGCGGTGCGAAACGGTCATTGCAACACCTCTTCCGTTTTTTACTCTTTTTCGAAGGTGTTAGATTTGGTTAAATTTCGGGATAGTGTAACTTAGTCTTCCGGCGCCCTTTTCGGGTGATCTTTTTTTTCACTCTTCAAATTTTTCCACGGGGAATGTCTCCAAAATCTGTAATTTACGAAAAGCGGTGCGAAACGGTCATTGCAACACCTCTTCCGTTTTTTACTCTTTTTCGAAGGTGTTAGATTTGGTTAAATTTCGGGATAGTGTAACTTAGTCGTCCGGCGCCCTTTTGGGGTGATCTTTTTTTTCACTCTTCAAATTTTTCCACGGGGAATGTCATGAAAACCTGTAATTTACGAAAAGCGGAGCGAAATGGTCATTGCAACACCTCTTTCGTTTTTTACTCTTTTTCGAAGGTATTAGATTTGGTTAAATTTCGGGATAGTGTAACTTAGTTCTCTGGCGCCCTTTTGGGGTGATCTTTTTTTTCACTCTTCAAATTTTTCCACGTGGAATGTCTCCAAAACCTATAATTTACGAAAAGCGGTGCGAAAGGGTCATTGCTACACCTCTTCCGTTTTTTACTCTTTTTCGAAGGTGTTAGATTTGGTTAAATTTAGGTATAGTGTAACTTAGTTGTCCGGCGCCCTTTTGGGGTGATCTTTTTTTTCACTCTTCAAATTTTTCCACGTGGAATGTCTCCAAAATCTGTAATTTACGAAAACCGGTGCGAAACGGTCATTGCAACACCTCTTCCGTTTTTTACTCTTTCTTCGAAGGTGTTAGATTTGGTTAAATTTCGGGATAGTGTAACTTAGTCGTCTTGCGCCCTTTTGGGGTGATCTTTTTTTTCATTCTTCAAATTTTTCCACGGGGAATGTCTCCAAAACCTGTAATTTATGAAAAGCGGTGCGAAATGGTCATTGCAACACCTCTTCCGTTTTTTACTCTTTTTCGAAGGTGTTAGATTTGGTTAAATTTCGGGATAGTGTAACTTAGTCGTCCGGCGCCCTTTTGGGGTTATCTTTTTTTTCACTCTTCAAATTTTTCCTCGGGGAATGTCTCCAAAATCTGTAATTTACGAAAAGCGGTGCGAAACAATCATTGCAACACCTCTTCCGTTTTTTACTCTTTTTCGAAGGTGTTAGATTTGGTTAAATTTCGGGATAGTGTAACTTAGTCGTCCGGCGCCCTTTTGGGGTGATCTTTTTTTTCACTCTTCAAATTTTTCCACGGGGAATGTCTCAAAAACCAGTAATTTACGAAAAGCGATGCGAAAGGATCATTGCTACACCTCTTCCGTTTTTTACTCTTTTTCGAAGGTGTTAGATTTGGTTAAATTTTGGGATAGTGTAACTTAGTCGTCTGGCGCTCTTTTGGGGTGATCTTTTTTTTCACTCTTCAAATTTTTCCTCGTGGAATGTCTCCAAAACCTGTAATTTAGGAAAAGCGGTGCGAAAGGGTCATTGCTACACCTCTTCCATTTTTTACTCTTTTTCGAAGGTGTTAGATTTCGTTAAATTTCGTGATAGTGTAACTTAGTCGTCCGGCGCCCTTTTGGGGTGATCTTTTTTTTCACTCTTCAAATTTTTCCACGGGGAATGTCTCCAAAACCTGTAATTTACGAAAAGCGGTGCGAAATGGTCATTGCAACACCTCTTCCGTTTTTTACTCTTTTTCGAAGGTGTTAGATTTGGTTAAATTTCGGGATAGTGTAACTTAGTCGTCCGGCGCCCTTTTCGGGTGATCTTTTTTTTCACTCTTCAAATTTTTCCACGGGGAATGTCTCCAAAATCTGTAATTTACGAAAAGCGGTGCGAAATGGTCATTGCAACACCTCTTCCGTTTTTTACTCTTTTTCGAAGGTGTTAGATTTGGTTAAATTTCGGGATAGTGTAACTTAGTCATCCGGCGCCCTTTTGGGGTGATCTTTTTTTTCACTCTTCAAATTTTTCCACGGGGAATGTCATGAAAACCTGTAATTTACGAAAAGCGGAGCGAAATGGTCATTGCAACACCTCTTTCGTTTTTTACTCTTTTTCGAAGGTATTAGATTTGGTTAAATTTCGGGATAGTGTAACTTAGTTCTTCGGCGCCCTTTTGGGGTGATCTTTTTTTTCACTCTTCAAATCTTTACACTGGGAATGTCTCCAAATCCTGTAATTTACGAAAAGCGGTGCGAAACAGTCATTGCAACACCTCTTCCGTTTTTTATTTTTTTTCGAAGATTTTAGATTTGGTTAAATTTCGGGAAAGTGTAACTTAGTCGTCTGGCACCCTTTTGGGGTTATCTTTTTTTTCACTCTTCAAATTTTTCCTCGAGGAATGTCTCCAAAACCTGTAATTTACGAAAGGCGGTGCGAAACGATCATTGCAACACCTCTTCCGTTTTTTACTCTTTTTCGAAGGTGTTAGATTGGGTTAAATTTCGGGATAGTGTAACTTAGTCGTCCGGCGCCCTTTTCGGGTGATCTTTTTTCACTCTTCAAATTTTTCCACGGGGAATGTCTCCAAAATTTGTAATTTACGAAAAGCGGTGCGAAAGGGTCATTGCTACACCTCTTCCGTTTTTTACTCTTTTTCGAAGGTGTTAGATTTGGTTAAATTTCGGGATAGTGTAACTTAGTCGTCCGGCGCCCTTTTGGGGTGATCTTTTTTTTCACTCTTCAAATTTTTCCACGGGGAATGTCATGAAAACCTGTAATTTACGAAAAGCGGAGCGAAATGGTCATTGCAACACCTCTTTCGTTTTTTACTCTTTTTCGAAGGTATTAGATTTGGTTAAATTTCGGGATACTGTAACTTAGTTCTCTGGCTCCCTTTTGGGTTGATCTTTTTTTTCACTCTTCAAATTTTTCCTCGGGAAATATCTCCAAAACCTATAATTTACGAAAAGCGGTGCGAAAGGGTCATTGCTACACCTCTTCCGTTTTTTACTCTTTTTCGAAGGTGTTAGATTTCGTTAAATTTCGGGATAGTGTAACTTAGTCGTCTAGCGCTCCTTTTGGGGTGATCTTTTTTTTTCACTCTTCAAATTTTTCAACGGGGAATGTCTCCAAAACCTGTAATTTTCGAAAAGCGGTGCGAAAGTGTCATTGCTACACCTCTTCCGTTTTTTACTCTTTTTTCGAAGGTGTTAGATTTGGTTAAATTTCGGGATAGTGTAACTTAGTCGTCCGGCGCCCTTTTGGGGTGATCTTTTTTTCACTCTTCAAATTTTTCCACGGGAAATGTCTCCAAAATCTGTAATTTACGAAAAGCGGTGCGAAAGGGTCATTGCAACACCTCTTCCGTTTTTTACTCTTTTTCGAAGGTGTTAGATTTGGTTAAATTTCGGGATAGTGTAACTTAGTCGTCAAGCGCCCTTTTGGGGTGATATTTTTTTTCACTCTTCAAATTTTTCCACGTGGAATGTCTCCAAAACCTGTAATTTACGAAAAGCGGTGCGAAAGGGTCATTGCTACACCTCTTCCGTTTTTTACTCTTTTTCGAAGGTGTTAGATTTGGTTAAATTTCGGGATAGTGTAACTTAGTAGTGTGGCGCCCTTTTGGGGTGATCTTTTTTTTCACTCTTCAAATTTTTCCACGGGGAATGTCTCCAAAACCTGTAATTTACGAAAAGCGGTGCGAAATGGTCATTGCAACACCTCTTCCGTTTTTTGCTCTTTTTCGAAGGTGTTAGATTTGGTTAAATTTCGGGATAGTGTAACTTAGTCGTCTGGCGCCCTTTTGGGGTGATCTTTTTTTTTCACTCTTCAAATTTTTCCACGGGGAATGTCTCCAAAACCTATAATTTACGAAAAGCGGTGCGAAAGGGTCATTGCTACACCTCTTCCGTTTTTTACTCTTTTTCGAAGGTGTTAGATTTGGTTAAATTTAGGTATAGTGTAACTTAGTTGTCCGGCGCCCTTTTGGGGTGATTTTTTTTTCACTCTTCAAATTTTTCCACGTGGAATTTCTCCAAAATCTGTAATTTACGAAAAGCGGTGCGAAACGGTCATTGCAACACCTCTTCCGTTTTTTACTCTTTTTCGAAGGTGTTAGATTAGGTTAAATTTCGGGATAGTGTAACTTAATCGTCTGGCGCCCTTTTGGGGTGATTTTTTTTTCACTCTTCAAATTTTTCCACGGGGAATGTCTCCAAAATCTGTCATTTACGAAAAGCGGTGCGAAATTGTCATTGCAACACCTCTTCCGTTTTTTACTCTTTTTCGAAGGTGTTAGATTTGGTTAAATTTCGGGATAGTGTAACTTAGTTGTCCGGCGCCTTTTTGGGGTGATCTTTTTTTCACTATTCAAATTTTTCCATGGGGAATGTCTCAAAAAATAGAAATTTACGAAAAGCTGTACGAAAGCGTCGTTGCTACACCTCTTCCGTTTTTTACCCTTTTTCGAAGGTGTTAGATTTTGTTAAATTTCGGGTTAGTGTAACTTAGTCGTCTAGCGCCCATTTGGGGTGATCTTTTTTTTCACTCTTCAAATTTTTCCAAGGGGAATGTCTCCAAAAACCAGTAATTTACGAAAAACAGTGCGAAAGGGTCATTGCTACACCTCTTCCATTTTTTAGTTTTTTTCGAAGTTGTCAGATTTGGTTAAATTTCGAGATAGTGTAACTTAGTCGTCTGGCTCCCTTTTGGGGTGATCTTTTTTTTCGCTCTTCAAATTTTTCCACGGGAAATATATCTAAAACCAGTAATTTACGAAAAGCGGTGCGAAAGGGTCATTCCTACACCTCTTCCGTTTTTTAATCTTTTTCGAAGGTGTTCGATTTGGTTAAATTTCGGTATAGTGTAACTTAGTCGTCTGGCGCCCTCTTAGGGTTAACTTTTTTTTCACTCTTCAAATTTTTCCTCGGGGAATGTCTCCAAAACCAGTAATGTCGCGACCTAAAATTTCTCTCAGGCTAATGGATTATTAAGACTAATCTTAACTCGGGCCCTCCCAAGCCCTACCAATTCGCAACTTAGAGTTTAAGTTTTTAACATGCAAAAGTTTTTATGCTCGGAGTCGCCACTAATCAATTTATGGTAGGTTGATTAGAAACCTAAATAAAACATAGGGAGATATGTTTTATTCCTACGAACCAGAGATTCTAAGCCCGGGGACTTGATTACGCTAGATCTGGTCTAACGCCCTTTCGGTATCTTTTCTTTTCAAAAATATTTTTGCAGGCAGTTTGGATCTATTTCAACTTAGTTACTAACATGTGAGGTGTTCATGCGAGTGCGCAAACCACCAATTTAACACCCAGAAAGCATTAAATAAATTGCAAGTTTGGAAGAATTACTTACCTGGAAGCAACGTAAGCATCTGCATTGTTAGCTAGAAAATCACATTGACACCCTAATATGATTTCTAATTAACAAGCAATTCACTCAATTTCTTTTTTGAATTTTCACTTATTTAAATGAAATCTAGCCTATATGCAATGACATGCGAAAATGACATGCGATTAATGCAACCTAGCATGCAAACTATATGTCGTGCGACGACGTGACCTATTTCTAATGACAGGACGAATGATTATTTTTTGGTATTTTCTCAATTTAAATTCGGAATAATAAAAATGCCTAAATTAACATGCAAACTATGATGACTTAATCTACCCTAGCATGATTTCTTTTTAGGATTTTTGTTAAAATTCGAAATAATGAATTAACCTGAATAATCTATTAAGATTAGAATATTACTTAATTTAAACTAGGAAATAAATCATCTCAAGTCCTAATTTAAATTAAATAACTACTCTATCTTCTAGATATATTTAGGATTCCTAGACATGCAAAAACTCTGATTCAAATCTAATTAATATTTTTTGAATTTTCTGTTTATTTGAAAAAGGAAAGCAATTAAATAAACAAGGATAGCAACCACATTCAAAACGTCCACGCGATCCGCCATATTTGTTTCAAACTCGGATTAGGCACAAAAATCAAACTATCGGTCATATCTATAGGGTTATAGATATCGACGGAAAGCCGATTATTCAAATTTGGAAAGCGGATAAAAATCATTATCGTACCCAAATGGCTATGGATAGGATAATAATTTTCCGTATCGCCGCGTATCGAACCTTAGGGATAAGGTCGGATAGTCGTCCAGATACGTTGCTAAATTAGGAAGTTTTCCTAATTTTGAATATTTAAAGATATTGCGGATATATCGAACATTATCCTAAGATATCTAAATATCCACATGATATTCACGAAATATTCAAACACCCATATTAGGAAATTAAATATTCTGAAAATATCGGATAATGTTGAATTACCTAATTTGCAGATAATTCCCAAATTCAAATCGACTCGGGATCGAGTTTGCGGATCGGGATCGGACTCGGACGACGGGCGACGTGGCGTCGGCGCGGCAGCTCACGGTGGCGTCCGGCGACGGGCGCAGTGGATCGCGCGGTGGTGGCGGGACCAACGGCGGGAGACTCGCTGTGGTATGATGAATGACGCGGCAATGAATTTGGGTATTGCTGGAATTGCTTGAAGACTCGCCTGACCTGAAGCGTGGACGGCTGTTGAGCGCGACAACGAGTCTTCGTGAAGGCTGCTAGGTAATCACCGGATGACGGGTGAAATATTTTGGACTTCACGCCAAGGCGACTGGACTCGATGGTCTCACCGGGAAAATCTTTTAGACTCTTTCTTTTTGTCTTTTTCTCTTTTGTGGCGAAAGTGTGTTCTCCCCCTCGAAGATGTAGAATTCACCGAGAGAGAAGAGAGATCCCCTCTTTTGTCTTTTCTTGGTCTTCTTCTCTGACGCTTTTTTCTCTCCCTCTGCGGGGCTGTATTCTCTGTTTTGTGGCCGTGAATTCTGAATTGTATGGCCTCCCGTGAAGAAGCTTGGACTTGGGCGTGAATTGTTGAAGTGAAGCGTGGATGACCAGTGCACTCCGTCGCCAGCTTCTTCTTCCTTGTGTATTGTGGCGGGTGTTGCCGAGGAAACAACCCCAGCCTCCCTCTTTATTCCTTTTTTTTCTGCCGTCTCTCAATGTATCTCCTGTGCTCTCAAAAATTGTGTTCTAGGAATTATGAAAAGTCCCTCTAAAATCCTGACCTAATGATGTATATATAACACTAATCTAGGTCAATTAGATGGGCTCTCTAGTCCTAATGGGCTTAGGCTTGGGCTTAGATTTTAATTTAATTTAAATAGGCTGAATTAATTAAGGATAATGGGCTGAATTAAGCTCAAATTAAAACAACCGAGCCCGTTTAACTTGTAATTCTCGGCCCTTGCATTCCAAGCGAGCCGAGTCCCATTCGATGAAATTTAAGCTCGTTCGTCACCGCTGGTCCGATGCAAAATGCAATTAATCTAAAATGAATTTAAACTATATGTTATGCAACCTAAATATTTCTGTTTAGGGGTTAAAAATTTAATCCCTAATTTTCTATACAAATTACGACTAAATGGTCGCTAAAATTTAGGTGTCAACAGCTGCCCCTCTTTGAAGGTGAGCTCGCAGAGGTTACATTCAAAGACTAAATGATACCTAAATTTCAGCCATGCAAATGCAATGAATGTTGTTTTTGTCGGGATTATGAGTCCCATTTTAAAATGCATTAAGAAATGATGTATGCTAACATGAGTGGAAAACATACCTGGAATTACTTACCTGACAGGAGTGAGATAGCGCAATTCGAGGCACGACTCGGACTTTGTATGTTGTTTGGCAAATGTCTGGGCTCATTTCCATAGGTATTGCCTGATATACGTTGATGAACTTCGGTGATCTGCAGTTAAGTCAAAACACACGAAGAAAGCTCGACGTATCCAATCATCATCTGGATTCGTGAGAACAGTTTCGATCTTTACCAACTACCTATACATCTCCATAGGTGTTTGCAAAGATTTGGCCGCTTCACTTATACCTGCTCATAAGTGAATTGCGGGGAGAACTTTTGAAGTCAAGAGGATATTCCGACCTTTACATATACCTGCTCATATGCAAAGATTTGGCCGCCTCACTTATACCTGCTCATAAGCGAGTAGCGGGGGAACACCTGGGGTTGAAAGAATATTCCGACCTTTACATATACCTGCTCATATGCAAGGATTTGGCCACTTCACCTATACCTGCTCATAGGCGAGTAGCGGGGGAATACCTGAGATTTGGGGAGAATTTCGACCTTTACATATACATGCTCATATGCAAAGATTTGGCCGCCTCACCTATACCTGCTCATAGGTGAGTAACGGGGGAATCTTCTCAAGATTGTATGAAAATCTGTGATTTGGTGAACAAAGGGGCTAGCCCAAGTGTTCAAGGGTTCCTTGACAAAATACTTGGATATCATCAGAGGTACCTGAAAAAGCTTGATCAATAGACACCTAAACATCATCAAAGGCATCTAGAGATCGCAAAAATGATCAAATGTGGGTCCTGACGATTGCTCGAACAGGTTAGGGACACCTAGATAGTCATAGACATCCTAGTGATAGAGATATACGTACCTGGCGATATCTCCAACTCTGAAGGTGTGTCTCCTGTTAGACACGGATTTAAGTAACATGTAATATGCATTCGCACACTGTCAAGAACACATATACACATGCACTATGATTTTCAACTGATTTTCATGCACGATGGTTTTGTCAAATCGGTATTACAAACTTCGCTGGGGAACAATCATGACAAGACAATCCGAACTTACAAGTGGGTGTCTTGAAAATGCCGAATGAGGGACTTCCGATCTAAAAGGGCTTTCTCTCATTCTCATTGAAAAAGGCTGATTTATTGAGGATCGCTCTATCTCACCATCATCATGTTGACAAGGGTCCGAGTATTCTCGCAAGCAGTACGACTTTACCAATCTGAGAGGTCTTTGTTAGGACCGTAACATGGGCTTGGTCAGTGGCTTAGCAAAAGCGACTCTTTGAGTCGAGGCTATTGAAATAAAATACTCCGCAATCGTCTCCGGGTTTACAAGTCAAGAACTCTACAAAACGAGATAGAAATGGACTTGCTCGCACTTCTTCGAGCTAAGCTTATAAACATCTGAATCCTTCGTTAGTTCAAGTGCCCTAATCTGAAGAGACTTTACAAGGGACGTAACGTAGGCTAGGCTCATGGGTTGAGAAATGAATAGATCATTAGGCTCAAAATGTGTATAATTGAGGTGAATAAGTTGGTCATCATCTTGGCATTGTCACCGGTCTTCTTGTTCATTCTTGGGAGTTGTCTTTTTAGCGAATGCTTCATTGGGCTTGAATTCACCACTTCTTTAAATTTGTAGGACTATGACTATCCCACTGGGGATGATTTTGATACACTTATCTTTCATCCTTGGGCATTGGCCTTGCTTTTACCAGGCACACTGCTCTTTCTTGCCCACTGAACTCTCTTTTTTTTTTTACACTTGACATACGCTGTTTACAGTGCATATGTTGGCCAATTATACTCTGACTGAATGATTCAACATTAGACTTCCAGGGGTAATTGCCTTCGATTGACATTCTGAATATGCTGCTCGGCGGTGACAACTTTTACCTTGCCCCAATGTGGGGGATGATCACCAACTGGTTTTAAGAAACGAATTTGCAGGCTCAATTGGGCTTAGCAAAGGATAAAGTGTGTATAGGATAGAGAAAGAAATGCTCTTCGTCATCCTAAGGCACTTGAATTTCGTGTGAATTTATCTGAAAAAAGCAACACTCGAAGATTGATGCAAGTGAGAGCAAGAAAATTTCTACTCATTTTTCACCTTATAATACTGACTTTCCTCCAGTTTGCCCCAATGTGGGGTAATTCTTGACAGGGATAATTTGAAAGAATTTCTCCAAGTGTTTAGGCTCAAAGTGGCAAAACAATGGATAACCTGTAGTGTTTGGGATAGAGAAATGAACCGCCTCTCGTCATTTCGGTTGCCATACCTTTTACGAGATAACCCTTTACCTTACAGACATGAAATTTTTCCGCTCAACTCACTGGGGATTAGTGCATGGGACTATGTATAGGATAAGGCTTGCCTTTCATCATCCCGATGTACCTCATTCAACACATTCAAGTCATTCCACATGAGTTATCAGATTATCTAAATAGACTTCTCCTTTGAAGTCAATGATGCAGACCGACAAAATAACCATGTAGAATTTAAAGCCAAAGCACACATCTTAACTTGAAACCATTTATTCATCAGTGAAATGTTTGCAACTCTAAATACGAAAACCAAACACTTGAAAACTTTTGCTGCAAAGTGTTAAATTCTATCAGGAATAATACATCTTCACAGCATCAGAATTAAGAGGAGTGGAAAACTCACGACCATCCATTTCTGGGAAAATCAGGGCACCTCCGAGAAGTACCTTTTTAACCACATATGGACCAATGTAGTTTGGGGCGAATTTGCCCCCAGGAATAGGAAAGATTGGCAGTACTTTCCTTAGGACTAGGTCAATTACCTCGAAGTGTCTTTGACGCACTTTTTGGTTGAAAGACTTACCTACTCATGCGGCAATTGGATCGGGCATTTCGTCTCACTCTCAGGGGGATTTGCCCCTCTCTTCACTTCTCTGGTTTCCTCCTCATCACCTAAGTTAATAATGACAGTTTGGTCTGACGTGAGAACTTTGGACCTTTCATGTCACTCTAGATCGCGCTAAAGGTCTGAGGAATCTTCGAGTTCGTTGGTGTCATCGAGATCAGGCTCGACGGCACATAATTCATTAGATTGGACCGTTCCCATACCCTCACGTGTCACAAGATTGCCCCTGAAACATAAAGTAGGGGGTTCAGAAGGACAAACATGGCTTAACAGTGTATTTTTTATTTCTTTTTTGATTTTTTTTTGTAACTTTTTTTCGAAATTTTTTTTTCAAAAAAAAATTTTAACACGAGGAAGCATGAAGAAGCCTAGGCCTCAGAATTCTCCTTGGACTATATTTTTCTTTTATTGGTTGGATATCATCACCGGGCTGGTTTGATGTACCTTAACATGCCCTCAAAATGTAAATGAACTTGTGATTTCATTGAATAGAGTCAAATGAATTACATTTATTGGAATGGAAAATGCAACAATCAAGTCCTAGAAACGAAAAGTCCTGAAAAGCAGCTCCTGAGACGGGGGCAAGTCCTAAAAAGCAGTAAAAATTCCCACGCAAGGGAGTGTGCGAACAAAGTAAAGGTGTTACTCTTGCGGGCCAGTGCCCATTCCCTCCAATGGTCTTTCCTCGATGGCTCCGATAAAGAAATTATCGAACAGGGCAGTGATTCCCTCCATTGCATCATCAGGATCTTCTGTCACTAGAGGTGTTGGATCATCCACACCTCCCCATCCATCGGGGATAATATCACATGGGTCAATATAGAAGCTTGGGGGAGCCGAGTATTTCACATAGTAGTCGAACTTGCCACTCGGTTGCCCCAAGGTGTCGATCACCTCCTTCTCTTCATGTATCATTCTTGCAGGACTCGGGGGTGTGGTCCGGATGTTTGGAACTATGAGAAGATCGTCTCGGCCTTGGCAGAGCCACGAAGCACGGAATGTGAATGCCCCAGTATCTAAGAGGTCCTGAACCTTGTGCTTTAGAACATAGCAGTCATCAGTGGAGTGACCGACTTCTCCCAAGTGATAGTCACACTTTTTGGATGGGTTGTAGTTGGAGAACCGCTCAGGATTAGGCCGCTTCGGCTCAGTGGAAAGCAAGCCCTTTTCCCGGAGGATCGTCAATACTAGGGATAGAGACCCGGGGAGAGAAGTGAATTGTCTTCTAGCGCCTTGTCATCGATTAGAGAACGGGTGTCTCGGTGGGCTGTCTTGACATCCAGGGAGTAGTCGTGCTTTGCTTTGCTGGGGGCGCGATGTTGGAACGAGTGGATCCCGATTACCTTGTTCGTGCTTTACGAACTTTGGACGCAGGGTGCTCAACTCCCTAGGATCAGGGGACTCAATAGTATTGCCAGGTACGACTGCTTTGTCATTTGGGTCGGTGCTGAAGGGCTTCGTTTGAATCATCACCCTTGGCCCTTGAGGAAAGGGACGGGTCATGGTGAGTTGTTTCAAGCAATCCGACAGATGCGTCGTTTGCCTCGAGAGTTGTTGGAGAATGACAGAGGCCTGCTTCAGGTCCTTCTCGATATTAGCAAGGCGGTTCAGCACTTCACTCTGATTACTTGTTTTCTCTCGTGGCCAGGCGGGAACGGCCGGTGTTCGACGATCCATGATCACTTAGCTCGAGTATCAACTTCCTCGCGGTGGTGGCTCACAGCTAGGGGCGTCTCGGCTTGGCGGCTAGCAGACGTATGAGGCTCCGAGAAACAAAGACACGGACGGCGTTTATGTAGAGAAGCCGCAGTCGCCGCGAGAACAGCAAGTGGTGGACGGAGCTGCGGTTTGTGCCGGGCGGTGAGCTCACGGTGGCGGAGGAGCAACAATGAAGGAATTCGGCGAGGTTGCCCCTTGGCGAGGCTCGAGCGACGGATCGATAACTGTGGATGATCCGTAGTCACCTAATTTAAGAGAAATGAACCAAATAAGCACATGGTCAAGACAAGGTTGGTCCATGACACGCTTTCTAGTCTTTTTCATTCTTCGTTTATTCATAAAAGTACTCGTATATGAACGAGACTTTATGGAAAAGTGCTCTAAGCAAAGAAATATAAATAACACTCTAGACACAACCTAGGAAATAGACGCATCGAAATCCCCAATCATAAAATTAGGAAAACCAAAAATTAAGACTCCCTAGAAACTATGAACTGAAAACAAATTCTCTGAAGTTTTTTTTTCGCCATTTTTGTTATAAAAACGATAACAACTTCTTGTGAAAATAATTACCTATGACACACCAAGGAAATAAATTCTCTAAAAAAAAGGCTTTCTTTCTTTCTTTCTTTTTTCTTCTCAAAGGACTCAATGATTATGGCTTTCAAATTAAAACCTACCTAGACCTGTCATGGACCACCCAAAAAAATACGAGAAAATAAGTAAACTGCAAGATAAAGGTTTAGAAAACTTACTTCACCTGGTAGGACCATGGCAACCACATAGACATGCGCATGAAATGTGAGGTTCGATTTCTATCTAGACTCTGGCTTGCAAAATGGAGACGCGAGGATTATCGGGCTAAACCAGTCATGGTTGTGGTTAGGCCGGGGTTCCCCTTACTCCGGCTTAGTCAAGGAGCCGACCCGGGTTGCAAAGGGTGCAACCGTGGTGGGAACTCAATGACACCGTGAAAGAACTTTCGGGACCAAGGAGGGCGACCCGTACCACACGGGTGTGGTCGGGGTGTCCGCTGTCTCAGTACCATCCTAAACCTGTGCCGCCCAGGTCCGGCAGCGGGTAGTGTGTGCGGTGTAGTGTAAATGCAAGGCATGCACAACATGTTATATCAAACAGCGCTTCGTGCATAAAATAAACCATACATCCAAACACCTCCCTGCAAAACAAGGGTTAACAATCACGCCTCCCCTTATACCTCCCATTCTGCAAAAACATTTAACACCTAAAATGTTAGGGACGTACCTGGGATCCTCGCTGCCAAACAAAAATATTTTTTGAAAAGAAAAACTGGCCTAAGTCCACTAAGAGTTTTAACTCAAGTCCCCAGCGGAGTCGCCAAGCTGTCGCGACCTAAAATTTCTCTCAGGCTAATGGATTATTAAGACTAATCTTAACTCGGGCCCTCCCAAGCCCTACCAATTCGCAACTTAGAGTTTAAGTTTTTAACATGCAAAAGTTTTTATGCTCGGAGTCGCCACTAATCAATTTATGGTAGGTTGATTAGAAACCTAAATAAAACATAAGGAGATATGTTTTATTCCTACGAACCAGAGATTCTAAGCCCGGGGACTTGATTACGCTAGATCTGGTCTAACGCCCTTTCGGTACCTTTTCTTTTCAAAAATATTTTGGCAGGCAGTTTGGATCCATTTCAACTTAGTTACTAACATGTGAGGTGTTCATGCGAGTGCGCAAACCACCAATTTAACACCCAGAAAGCATTAAATAAATTGCAAGTTTGGAAGAATTACTTACCTGGAAGCAACGTAAGCATCTGCATTGTTAGCTAGAAAATCACATTGACACCCTAATATGATTTCTAATTAACAAGCAATTCACTCAATTTCTTTTTTGAATTTTCACTTATTTAAATGAAATCTAGCCTATATGCAATGACATGCGAAAATGACATGCGATTAATGCAACCTAGCATGCAAACTATATGTCGTGCGACGACGTGACCTATTTCTAATGACAGGACGAATGATTATTTTTTGGTATTTTCTCAATTTAAATTCGGAATAATAAAAATGCCTAAATTAACATGCAAACTATGATGACTTAATCTACCCTAGCATGATTTCTTTTTAGGATTTTTGTTAAAATTCGAAATAATGAATTAACCTGAATAATCTATTAAGATTAGAATATTACTTAATTTAAACTAGGAAATAAATCATCTCAAGTCCTAATTTAAATTAAATAACTACTCTATCTTCTAGATATATTTAGGATTCCTAGACATGCAAAAACTCTAATTCAAATCTAATTAATATTTTTTGAATTTTCTGTTTATTTGAAAAAGGAAAGCAATTAAATAAACAAGGATAGCAACCACATTCAAAACGTCCACGCGATCCGCCATATTTGTTTCAAACTCGGATTAGGCACAAAAATCAAACTATCGGTCATATCTATAGGGTTATAGATATCGACGGAAAGCCGATTATTCAAATTTGGAAAGCGGATAAAAATCATTATCGTACCCAAATGGTTATGGATAGGATAATAATTTTCCGTGTCGCCGCGTATCGAACCTTAGGGATAAGGTCGGATAGTCGTCCAGATACGTTGCTAAATTAGGAAGTTTTCCTAATTTTGAATATTTAAAGATATTGCGGATATATCGAACATTATCCTAAGATATCTAAATATCCACATGATATTCACGAAATATTCAAACACCCATATTAGGAAATTAAATATTCTGAAAATATCGGATAATGTTGAATTACCTAATTTGCAGATAATTCCCAAATTCAAATCGACTCGGGATCGAGTTTGCGGATCGGGATCGGACTCGGACAACGGGCGACGCGGCGTCGGCGCGGCAGCTCACGGTGGCGTCCGGCGACGGGCGCAGTGGATCGCGCAGTGGTGGCGGGACCAACGGCGGGAGACTCGCTGTGGTATGATGAATGACGCGGCAATGAATTTGGGTATTGCTGGAATTGCTTGAAGACTTGCCTGACCTGAAGCGTGGACGGCTGTTGAGCGCGACAACGAGTCTTCGTGAAGGCTGCTAGGTAATCACCGGACGACGGGTGAAATATTTTGGACTTCACGCCAAGGCGACTGGACTCGATGGTCTCACCGGGAAAATCTTTTAGACTCTTTCTTTTTGTCTTTTTCTCTTTTGTGGCGAAAGTGTGTTCTCCCCCTCGAAGATGTAGAATTCACCGAGAGAGAAGAGAGATCCCCTCTTTTGTCTTTTCTTGGTCTTCTTCTCTGACGCTTTTTTCTCTCCCTCTGCGGGGCTGTATTCTCTGTTTTGTGGCCGTGAATTCTGAATTGTATGGCCTCCCGTGAAGAAGCTTGGACTTGGGCGTGAATTGTTGAAGTGAAGCGTGGATGACCAGTGCACTCCGTCGCCAGCTTCTTCTTCCTTGTGTATTGTGGCGGGTGTTGCCGAGGAAACAACCCCAGCCTCCCTCTCTATTCCTTTTTTTTCTGCCGTCTCTCAATGTATCTCCTGTGCTCTCAAAAATTGTGTTCTAGGAATTATGAAAAGTCCCTCTAAAATCCTGACCTAATGATGTATATATAACACTAATCTAGGTCAATTAGATGGGCTCTCTAGTCCTAATGGGCTTAGGCTTGGGCTTAGATTTTAATTTAATTTAAATAGGCTGAATTAATTAAGGATAATGGGCTGAATTAAGCTCAAATTAAAACAACCGAGCCCGTTTGACTTGTAATTCTCGGCCCTTGCATTCCAAGCGAGCCGAGTCCCATTCGATGAAATTTAAGCTCGTTCATCACCGCTGGTCCGATGCAAAATGCAATTAATCTAAAATGAATTTAAACTATATGTTATGCAACCTAAATATTTTTGTTTAGGGGTTAAAAATTTAATCCCTAATTTTCTATACAAATTACGACTAAATGGTCGCTAAAATTTAGGTGTCAACAAGTAATTTACGAAAGGCGGTGTGAAACGATCATTGCAACACCTCTTCCATTTTTTTCTCTTTTTCGAAGGTGTTAGATTGGGTTAAATTTCAGTATAGTATAACTTAGTCGTCCGACGCCCTTTTCGGGTGATCTTTTTTTCACTCTTCAAATTTTTCCACGGGGAATATCTCCAAAATCTGTAATTTACGAAAAGCGGTGCGAAACAGTCATTGCAACACCTCTTCTGTTTTTTACTTTTTTTCGAAGGTGTTAGATTTGGTTAAATTTCGGGATAGTGTAACTTAGTCATCCGGCGCCCTTTTGGGGTGATCTTTGTTTTCACTCTTCAAATTTTTCCACGGGGAATGTATTGAAAACCTGTAATTTACGAAAAGAGGAGCGAAATGGTCATTGCAACATCTCTTTCGTTTTTACTCTTTTTCGAAAGTATTAGATTTGGTTAAATTTCGTGATAGTGTAACTTAGTCCTCTGGCGCCCTTTTGAAGTAATCTTTTTTTTCATTCTTCAAATTTTTCCAAGGGAATGTATCCAAAATCTGTCATTTACGAAAATCGGTGCGAAATTGTCATTGCAACACCTCTTCCGTTTTTTCCTCATTTTCGAAGGTGTTAGATTTGGTTAAATTTCGGGATAGTGGAACTTAGTTGTCCGGCGCCCTTTTGGGGTGATCTTTTTTTTCACTCTTCAAATTTTTCCATGGGGAATGTCTCCAAAATCAGAAATTTACGAAAAGCGGTACGAAAGCGTCATTGCTACACCTCTTCCGTTTTTTACTCTTTTTCGAAGGTGTTAGATTTGGTTAAATTTCGGGATAGTGTAACTTAGTCGTCTAGCACCCATTTGGGGTGATCTTTTTTTTCACTCTTCAAATTTTTCCATGGGGAATGTCTCCAAAACCAGTAATTTATGAAAAGCGGTGCGAAAGGGTCATTGCTACACCTCTTCCTTTTTTTAATCTTTTTCGAAGGTGTTAGATTTGGTTAAATTTCGGGATAGTGTAACTTAGTCGTTTGGCGCACTTTTGGGCTGATCTTTTTTTTCACTCTTCAAATTTTTCCTCGGGGAATGTCTCCAAAACCTGTAATTTACGAAAAGCGGTGCGAAACGGTCATTGCAACACCTCTTCCGTTTTTTGCTCTTTTTCGAAGGTGTTAGATTGGGTTAAATTTCGGGATAGTGTAACTTAGTCGTCCGGCGCCCTTTTGGGGTGATCTTTTTTATCACTCTTCAAATTTTTCCACTGGGAATGTCTCCAAAACCTGTAATTTATGAAAGGCGGTGCGAAACAGTTATTGCACCACCTCTTCCATTTTCTACTCTTTTTCGAAGGTGTTAGATTTGGTTAAATTTCGGTATAGTGTAACTTAGTCATCCGGCGCCCTTTTGGGGTGATCTTTTTTTTCACTCTTCAAATTTTTCCTCGGGTAAGGTCTCCAAAACCTGTAATTTATGAAAAGAGGAGCGAAATGGTCATTGCAACACCTCTTTCGTTTTTTGCTCTTTTTCGAAAGTATTAGATTTGGTTAAATTTCGGGATAGTGTAACTTAGCCGTCCGGCGCCATTTTCGGGTGATCTTTTTTTTCACTCTTCAAATTTTTCCACGGGGAATGTCTCCAAAACCTGTAATTTATGAAAGGCGGTGCGAAAGGGTCATTGCTACACCTCTTCCATTTTCTACTCTTTTTCGAAGGTGTTAGATTTGGTTAAATTTCGGGATAGTGTAACTGAGTTGTCCGGCGCCCTTTTGGGGTGATCTTTTTTTTCACTCTTCAAATTTTTCCTCGGGTAAGGTCTCCAAAACCTGTAATTTACGAAAGGCGGTGCGAAACGATCATTGCAACACCTCTTCCATTTTTTGCTCTTTTTCGAAGGTGTTAGATTGGGTTAAATTTCGGGATAGTGTAACTTAGCCGTCCGGCGCCATTTTCGGGTGATCTTTTTTTCACTCTTCAAATTTTTCCACGGGGAATGTCTCCAAAATCTGATATTCACAAAAAGCGGTGCGAAATGGTCGTTGCAACACCTCTTCCGTTTTTTCCTCTTTTTCCATGGTGTTAGATTTGGTTTAATTTCGGGATAGTGTAACTTAGTTGTCCGGCGCCCTTTTGGGGTGATCTTTTTTTCACTTTTCAAATTTTTCCGTGGGGAATATCTCCAAAATCAGAAATTTACGAAAAGTAGTACGAAACGGTCATTGCAACACCTCTTCCGTTTTTTACTCTTTTTCGAAGGTGTTAGATTTGGTTAAATTTCGGGATAGTGTAACTTAGTCGTCTAGTGCCCTTTTGGGGTGATCTTTTTTTCACTCTTCAAATTTTTCCACGGGGAATGTCTCCAAAACCTGTAATTTACGAAAAGCGGTGCGAAAGGGTCATTGCCACACCTCTTCAATTTTTTAATCTTTTTCGAAGGTGTTAGATCTGGTTAAATTTCGGGATAGTGTAACTTAGTCGTCTGGCTTCCTTTTGGGGTGATCTTTTTTTTCACTCTTCAAATTTTTCCACGGGAAATATCTCAAAAACCTGTAATTTACGAAAAGCGGTGCGAAAGGGTCATTGCTACACCTCTTCCCTTTTTTACTCTTTTTCGAAGTTGTTAGATTGGGTAAAATTTCGGGATAGTGTAACTTAGTCGTCTAGCTCTCATTTGGGGTGATCTTTTTTTTCACTCTTCAAATTTTTACACGGAGAATGTCTCCAAAACCAGTAATTTACGAAAAGCGGTGCGAAAGGGTCATTGCTACACCTCTTCCGTTTTTTACTCTTTTTCGATGGTGTTAGATTTGGTTAAATTTCGGGATAGTGTAACTTAGTAATGTGGCGCCCTTTTGGGGTTATTTTTTTTTTCACTCTTCAAATTTTTCCTCGGGGAACGTCTCCAAAACCTGTAATTTACGAAAGGCGGTGCGAAACGATCATTGCAACACCTCTTCCCGTTTTTGCTCTTTTTCGAAGGTGTTAGATTGGGTTAAATTTCGGGATAGTGTAACTTAGTCGTCCGGCGCCCTTTTCGGGTAATCTTTTTTTTCACTCTTCAAATTTTTCAAGGGGAATGTCTCCAAAACCTGCAATTTACGAAAAGCGGTGCGAAAGGGTCATTGCAACACCTCTTCCGTTTTTTACTCTTTTTCGAAGGTGTTAGATTTGGTTAAATTTAGGTATAGTGTAACTTAGTTGTCCGGCGCCCTTTTGGGGTGATTTTTTTTTCACTCTTCAAATTTTTCCACGTGGAATTTCTCCAAAATCTGTAATTTACGAAAAGCGGTGCGAAACGGTCATTGCAACACCTCTTCCGTTTTTTACTCTTTTTCGAAGGTGTTAGATTTGGTTAAATTTCGGGATAGTGTAACTTAGTCGTTTGGCGCCCTTTTGGGGTGATTTTTTTTTTCACTCTTCAAATTTTTCCAAGGGGAATGTCTCCAAAATCTGTAATTTACGAAAAGCGGTGCGAAACGGTCATTGCAACACCTCTTCCCGTTTTTGCTCTTTTTCGAAGGTGTTAGTTTTGCTTAAATTTCGGGATAGTGTAACTTAGTCGTCTGGCGCCCTTTTGGGGTGATCTTTTTTTTCACTCTTCAAATTTTTCCACGGGAAATGTCTCCAAAAACTGTAATTTACGAAAAGCGGTGCGAAACGGTCATTGCAACACCTCTTCCGTTTTTTACTCTTTTTCGAAGGTGTTAGATTTTGTTAAATTTCGGGATAGTGTAACTTAGTCGTCTAGCGCCCTTTTGGGGTGATCTTTTTTTTCACTCTTCAAATTTTTCCAAGGGGAATGTCTCCAAAACCAGTAATTTACGAAAAGCGGTGCGAAAGGGTCATTGCAACACCTCTTCCGTTTTTTACTCTTTTTCGAAGGTGTTAGATTTGGTTAAATTTCGGGATAGTGTAACTTAGTCGTCTGGCGCCCTTTTGGGGTGATCTTTTTTTTCACTCTTCAAATTTTTCCATGGGGAATGTCTCCAAAACCTGTAATTTACGAAAAGCGGTGCGAAACGGTCATTGCAACACCTCTTCCGTTTTTTACTCTTTTTCGAAGGTGTTAGTTTTGGTTAAATTTCGGGATAGTGTAACTTAGTCGTTTGGCGCCCTTTTGGGGTGATCTTTTTTTTCACTCTTCAAATTTTTCCACGGGGAATGTCTCCAAAATCTGTAATTTACGAAAAGCGGTGTGAAACGGTCATTGCAACACCTCTTCCTTTTTTTACTCTTTTTCGAAGGTGTTAGATTTGGTTAAATTTCGGGATAGTGTAACTTAGTCGTCCGGCGCCCTTTTGGGGTGATCTTTTTTTTCACTCTTCAAATTTTTCCATGGGGAATGTCTCCAAAATCTGTAATTTACGAAAAGCGGTGCGAAACGGTCATTGCAACACCTCTTCCGTTTTTTTACTTTTTTCGAAGGTGTTAGATTTGGTTAAATTTCGGGATAGTGTAACTTAGTCGTCTGGCGCCCTTTTGGGGTGATCTTTTTTTTCACTCTTCAAATTTTTCCACGTGGAATGTCTCCAAAACCTGTAATTTACAAAAAGCGGTGCGAAACGGTCATTGCAACACCTCTTCCGTTTTTTACTCTTTTTCGAAGGTGTTAGATTTGGTTAAATTTCGGGATAGTGTAACTTAGTCGTCTGGCGCCCTTTTGGGGTGATCTTTTTTTTCACTCTTCAAATTTTTCCATGGGGAATGTCTCCAAAACCTATAATTTACTAAAAGCGGTGCGAAAGGGTCATTGCTACACCTCTTCCGTTTTTTACTCTTTTTCGAAGGTTTTAGATTTCGTTAAATTTCGGGATAGTGTAACTTAGTCGTCTAGCGCCCTTTTGGGGTGATCTTTTTTTTCACTCTTCAAATTTTTCCACGGGGAATGTCTCCAAAACCTGTAATTTACAAAAAGCGGTGCGAAAGTGTCATTGCTACACCTCTTCCATTTTTTAATTTTTTTCGAAGTTGTTAAATTTGGTTAAATTTTCGGATAGTGTAACTTAGTCGTCTGGCTCCCTTTTGGGGTGATCTTTTTTTTCACTCTTCAAATTTTTCCGTGGGGAATGTCTCCAAGACCTGTAATTTACGAAAAGCGGTGCGAAAAGGGTCATTGCAACACCTCTTCCGTTTTTTACTCTTTTTCGAAGGTGTTAGATTTGGTTAAATTTCGGGATAGTGTAACTTAGTCGTCTGGCGCCCTTTTGGGGTGATCTTTTTTTTCACTCTTCAAATTTTTCCACGGGGAATGTCTCCAAAACCTGTAATTTACGAAAAGCGGTGCGAAACGGTCATTGCAACACCTCTTCCGTTTTTACTCTTTTTCGAAGGTGTTAGATTTGGTTAAATTTCGGGATAGTGTAACTTAGTCGTCTAGCGCTCTTTGGGGGTGATCTTTTCTTTCACTCTTCAAATTTTTCCTTAGGGAAAGTTTCCAGAACCTGTAATTTCTAAAAAGCGGTGCGAAAAGGTCATTGCAACACCTCTTCGTTTTTTACTCTTTTTCGAAGGTGTTAGATTTGTTTAAATTTTAGGATAGTGTAACTTAGTCGTCTTGCGCCTTTTTGGGGTGATTTTTTTTTTCACTCTTCAAATTTTTCCGCGGGGAATGTCTCCAAAATCTGTAATTTACGAAAAGCGGTGCGAAACGGTCATTGCAACACCTCTTTCCGTTTTTGCTCTTTTTCGAAGGTGTTAGTTTTGCTTAAATTTCGGGATAGTGTAACTTAGTCGTCTGGCGCCCTTTTGGGGTGATCTTTTCTTGCACTCTTCAAATTTTTCCACTGGGAATGTCTCTAAAATCTGTAATTTACGAAAAGCGGTGCGAAACGGTCATTGCAACACCTCTTCCGTTTTTTACTCTTTTTCGAAGGTGTTAGATTTGGTTAAATTTCGGGATAGTGTAACTTAGTTGTCCGGCGCCCTTTTGGGGTGATCTTTTTTTCACTCTTCAAATTTTTCCATGGGGAATGTCTCCAAAATCTGTAATTTACGAAAAGCGGTGCGAAACGGTCATTGCAACACCTCTTCCGTTTTTTTACTCTTTTTCGAAGGTGTTAGATTTGGTTAAATTTCGGGATAGTGTAACTTAGTCGTCTGGCGCCCTTTTGGGGTGATCTTTTTTTTTCACTCTTCAAATTTTTCCATGGGGAATGTCTCCAAAACCTGTAATTTACGAAAAGCGGTGCGAAACGGTCATTGCAACACCTCTTCCGCTTTTTTACTCTTTTTCGAAGGTGTTAGATTTGGTTAAATTTCGGGATAGTGTAACTTAGTCGTCTGGCGCCCTTTTGGGGTGATCTTTTTTTTCACTCTTCAAATTTTTCCGTGGGGAATGTCTCCAAATCCTGTAATTTACGAAAAGCGGTGCGAAACGGTCATTGCAACACCTCTTCCCGTTTTTGCTCTTTTTCGAAGGTGTTAGTTTTGCTTAAATTTCGGGATAGTGTAACTTAGTCGTCTGGCGCCCTTTTGGGGTGATCTTTTTTTTCACTCTTCAAATTTTTCCGTGGGGAATGTCTCCAAAACCTGTAATTTACGAAAAGCGGTGCGAAACGGTCATTGCAACACCTCTTCCGTTTTTTACTCTTTTTCGAAGGTGTTAGATTTGGTTAAATTTCGGGATAGTGTAACTTAGTCGTCCGGCGCCCTTTTGGGGTGATCTTTTTTTTCACTCTTCAAATTTTTCCACGGGGAATGTCTCCAAAACCTGTAATTTACGAAAAGCGGTGCGAAATGGTCATTGCAACACCTCTTCCGTTTTTTACTCTTTTTTGAAGGTGTTAGATTTGGTTAAATTTCGGGATAGTGTAACTTAGTCGTCTGGCGCCCTTTTGGGGTGATCTTTTTTTTTCACTCTTCAAATTTTTCCACGGGGAATGTCTCCAAAACCTGTAATTTACGAAAAGCGGTGCGAAACGGTCATTGCAACACCTCTTTCGTTTTTTACTCTTTTTCGAAGGTGTTAGATTTGGTTAAATTTCGGGATAGTGTAACTTAGTCGTTTGGCGCCCTTTTGGGGTGATCTTTTTTTTCACTCTTCAAATTTTTCCATGGGGAATGTCTCCAAAACCTGTAATTTACGAAAAGCGGTGCGAAACGGTCATTGCAACACCTCTTCCGTTTTTTACTCTTTTTCGAAGGTGTTAGATTTGGTTAAATTTCGGGATAGTGTAACTTAGTCGTCCGGCGCCCTTTTGGGGTGATCTTTTTTTCACTCTTCAAATTTTTCCACAGGGAATGTCTCCAAAATCTGTAATTTACAAAAAGCGGTGCGAAATGGTCATTGCAACACCTCTTCCGTTTTTTACTCTTTTTTCGAAGGTGTTAGATTTGGTTAAATTTCGGGATAGTGTAACTTAGTCGTCCGGCGCCCTTTTGGGGTGATCTTTTTTTCACTCTTCAAATTTTTCCATGGGGAATGTCTCCAAAATCTGTAATTTACGAAAAGCGGTGCGAAATGGTCATTGCAACACCTCTTCCGTTTTTTACTCTTTTTCGAAGGTGTTAGATTTGGTTAAATTTCGGGATAGTGTAACTTAGTCGTCTGGCGCCCTTTTGGGGTGATCTTTTTTTTCACTCTTCAAATTTTTCCATAGGGAATGTCTCCAAAATATGTAATTTACGAAAAGCGGTGCGAAACGGTCACTGCAACACCTCTTCCTGTTTTTACTCTTTTTCGAAGGTGTTAGATTTTGTTAAATTTCGGGATAGTGTAACTTAGTCGTCTGGCGCCCTTTTGGGGTGATCTTTTTTTTCACTCTTCAAATTTTTCCAAATGGAATGTCTCCAAAACCTGTAATTTACGAAAAGCGGTGCGAAACGGTCATTGCAACACCTCTTCCGTTTTTTACTCTTTTTCGAAGGTGTTAGATTTGGTTAAATTTCGGGATAGTGTAACTTAGTCGTTTGGCGCCCTTTTGGGGTGATCTTTTTTTTCACTCTTCAAATTTTTCCGTGGGGAATGTCTCCAAATCCTGTAATTTACGAAAAGCGGTGCGAAACGGTCATTGCAACACCTCTTCCCGTTTTTGCTCTTTTTCGAAGGTGTTAGTTTTGCTTAAATTTCGGGATAGTGTAACTTAGTCGTTTGGCGCCCTTTTGGGGTGATCTTTTTTTTCACTCTTCAAATTTTTCCACATGGAATGTCTCCAAAACCTGTAATTTACGAAAAGCGGTGCGAAACGGTCATTGCAACACCTCTTCCGTTTTTTACTCTTTTTCGAAGGTGTTAGATTTGGTTAAATTTCGGGATAGTGTAACTTAGTCGTCCGGCGCCCTTTTGGGGTGATTTTTTTTTTCACTCTTCAAATTTTTCCACGGGGAATGTCTCCAAAATCTGTAATTTACGAAAAGCGGTGCGAAACGGTCATTGCAACACCTCTTCCGTTTTTTACTCTTTTTCGAAGGTGTTAGATTTGGTTAAATTTCGGGATAGTGTAACTTAGTTCGTCCGGCGCCCTTTTGGGGTGATCTTTTTTTTCACTCTTCAAATTTTTCCATGGGGAATGTCTCCAAAATCTGTAATTTACGAAAAGCGGTGCGAAACGGTCATTGCAACACCTCTTCCATTTTTTACTCTTTTTCGAAGGTGTTAGATTTGGTTAAATTTCGGGATAGTGTAACTTAGTCGTCTAGCGCCCTTTTGGGGTGATCTTTTTTTTCACTCTTCAAATTTTTCCACGTGGAATGTCTCCAAAACCTGTAATTTACGAAAAGCGGTGCGAAACGGTCATTGCAACACCTCTTCCGTTTTTTACTCTTTTTCGAAGGTGTTAGATTTGGTTAAATTTCGGGATAGTGTAACTTAGTCGTGGTGCGCCCTTTTGGGGTGATCTTTTTTTTTCACTCTTCAAATTTTTCCATGGGGAATGTCTCCAAAACCTGTAATTTACGAAAAGCGGTGCGAAAAGGTCATTGCAACACCTTTTCCGTTTTTTACTCTTTTTCGAAGGTGTTAGATTTGGTTAAATTTCTGGGATAGTGTAACTTAGTCGTTTGGCGCCCTTTTGGGGTGATATTTTTTTTCACTCTTCAAATTTTTCCGTGGGGAATGTCTCCAAAACCTGTAATTTACGAAAAGCGGTGCGAAACGGTCATTGCAACACCTCTTCCGTTTTTTACTCTTTTTCGAAGGTGTTAGATTTGGTTAAATTTCGGGATAGTGTAACTTAGTCGTCCGGCGCCCTTTTGGGGTGATCTTTTTTTTCACTCTTCAAATTTTTCCACGGGGAATGTCTCCAAAATCTGTAATTTACGAAAAGCGGTGCGAAACGGTCATTGCAACACCTCTTCCGTTTTTTACTCTTTTTCGAAGGTGTTAGATTTGGTTAAATTTCGGGATAGTGTAACTTTGTCGTCTGGCGCTCTTTTGGGGTGATCTTTTTTTCACTCTTCAAATTTTTCCATAAGGAAAGTCTCCAGAACTTGTAATTTACAAAAAGCGGTGCGAAATGGTCATTGCAACACCTCTTCCGTTTTTACTCTTTTTCGAAGGTGTTAGATTTGGTTAAATTTCGGGATAGTGTAACTTAGTCGTCTGGCGCCTTTTTGGGGTGAACTTTTTTTTTCACTCTTCAAATTTTTCCGCAAGGAATGTCTCAAAAATCTGTAATTTACGAAAAGCGGTGCGAAACGGTCATTGCAACACCTCTTCCGTTTTTTACTCTTTTTCGAAGGTGTTAGATTTGGTTAAATTTCGGGATAGTGTAACTTAGTCGTCTGGCGCCCTTTTGGGGGTGATCTTTTTTTTTCACTCTTCAAATTTTTCCACAGGGAATGTCTCCAAAATCTGTAATTTACGAAAAGCGGTGCGAAACGGTCATTGCAACACCTCTTCCGTTTTTTACTCTTTTTCGAAGGTGTTAGATTTGGTTAAATTTCGGGATAGTGGAACTTAGTCGTCCCGCGCCCTTTTGGGGTGATTTTTTTTTTCAATCTTCAAATTTTTCCACGGGGAATGTCTCCAAAATCTGTAATTTATGAAAAGCGGTGCGAAATGGTCATTGCAACACCTCTTCCGTTTTTTACTCTTTTTCGAAGGTGTTAGATTTGGTTAAATTTCGGGATAGTGTAACTTAGTCGTCCGGCGCCCTTTTGGGGTGATCTTTTTTTTCACTCTTCAAATTTTTCCATGGGGAATGTCTCCAAAATCTGTAATTTACGAAAAGCGGTGCGAAACGGTCATTGCAACACCTCTTCCGTTTTTTTACTCTTTTTCGAAGGTGTTAGATTTGGTTAAATTTCGGGATAGTGTAACTTAGTCGTCTGGCGCCCTTTTGGGGTGATCTTTTTTTTCACTCTTCAAATTTTTCCATGGGGAATGTCTCCAAAACCTGTAATTTATGAAAAGCGGTGCGAAACGGTCATTGCAACACCTCTTCCGTTTTTACTCTTTTTCGAAGGTGTTAGATTTGGTTAAATTTCGGGATAGTGTAACTTAGTCGTCCGGCGCCCTTTTGGGGTGATCTTTTTTTTCACTCTTCAAATTTTTCCACGGGGAATGTCTCCAAAACCTGTAATTTACGAAAAGCGGTGCGAAACGGTCATTGCAACACCTCTTCCGTTTTTTTACTCTTTTTCGAAGGTGTTAGATTTGGTTAAATTTCGGGATAGTGTAACTTAGTCGTCCGGCGCCCTTTTGGGGTGATCTTTTTTTCCACTCTTCAAATTTTTCCATGGGGAATGTCTCCAAAATCTGTAATTTACGAAAAGCGGTGCGAAATGGTCATTGCAACACCTCTTCCGTTTTTTACTCTTTTTCGAAGGTGTTAGATTTGGTTAAATTTCGGGATAGTGTAACTTAGTCGTCCGGCGCCCTTTTGGGGTGATCTTTTTTTTCACTCTTCAAATTTTTCCACGGGGAATGTCTCCAAAATCTGTAATTTATAACAAAAGGTGCAAAATGGTCATTGCAACACCTCTTCCGTTTTTTACTCTTTTTCGAAGGTGTTAGATTTGGTTAAATTTCGGGATAGTGTAACTTAGTCGTCTGGCGCCCTTTTGGGGTGATCTTTTTTTTCACTCTTCAAATTTTTCCATGGGGAATGTCTCCAAAACCTGTAATTTACGAAAAGCGGTGCGAAACGGTCATTGCAACACCTCTTCCGTTTTTTACTCTTTTTCGAAGGTGTTAGATTTGGTTAAATTTCGGGATAGTGTAACTTAGTCGTCTGGCGCCCTTTTGGGGTGATCTTTTTTTTCACTCTTCAAATTTTTCCATGGGGAATGTCTCCAAAACCTGTAATTTACGAAAAGCGGTGCGAAACGGTCATTGCAACACCTCTTCCGTTTTTTACTCTTTTTCGAAGGTGTTAGATTTGGTTAAATTTCGGGATAGTGTAACTTAGTCGTCTGGCGCCCTTTTGGGGTGATCTTTTTTTTCACTCTTCAAATTTTTCCATGGGGAATGTCTCCAAAACCTGTAATTTACGAAAAGCGGTGCGAAACGGTCATTGCAACACCTCTTCCGTTTTTTGCTCTTTTTCGAAGGTGTTAGTTTTGGTTAAATTTCGGGATAGTGTAACTTAGTCGTCCGGCGCCCTTTTGGGGTGATCTTTTTTTTCACTCTTCAAATTTTTCCATGGGGAATGTCTCCAAAATCTGTAATTTACGAAAAGCGGTGCGAAACGGTCATTGCAACACCTCTTCCGTTTTTTACTCTTTTTCGAAGGTGTTAGATTTGGTTAAATTTCGGGATAGTGTAACTTAGTCGTTTGGCGCCCTTTTGGGGTGATCTTTTTTTCACTCTTCAAATTTTTCCATGGGGAATGTCTCCAAAATATGTAATTTACGAAAAGCGGTGCGAAACGGTCACTGCAACACCTCTTCCGTTTTTACTCTTTTTCGAAGGTGTTAGATTTGGTTAAATTTCGGGATAGTGTAACTTAGTCGTTTGGCGCCCTTTTGGGGTGATCTTTTTTTTCACTCTTCAAATTTTTCCATGGGGAATGTCTCCAAAATCTGTAATTTACGAAAAGCGGTGCGAAACGGTCATTGCAACACCTCTTCCGTTTTTTACTCTTTTTCGAAGGTGTTAGATTTGGTTAAATTTCGGGATAGTGTAACTTAGTCGTCTGGCGCCCTTTTGGGGTGATCTTTTTTTCACTCTTCAAATTTTTCCATGGGGAATGTCTCCAAAACCTGTAATTTACGAAAAGCGGTGCGAAACGGTCATTGCAACACCTCTTCCGTTTTTTGCTCTTTTTCGAAGGTGTTAGTTTTGGTTAAATTTCGGGATAGTGTAACTTAGTCGTCTGGCGCCCTTTTGGGGTGATCTTTTTTTCACTTTTCAAATTTTTCCACATGGAATGTCTCCAAAACCTGTAATTTACGAAAAGCGGTGCGAAACGGTCATTGCAACACCTTTTCCGTTTTTTACTCTTTTTCGAAGGTGTTAGATTTGGTTAAATTTCGGGATAGTGTAACTTAGTCGTTTGGCGCCCTTTTGGGGTGATATTTTTTTTCACTCTTCAAATTTTTCCACGGGGAATGTCTCCAAAACCTGTAATTTACGAAAAGCGGTGCGAAACGGTCATTGCAACACCTCTTCCGTTTTTTTACTCTTTTTCGAAGGTGTTAGTTTTGGTTAAATTTCGGGATAGTGTAACTTAGTCGTCTGGCGCCCTTTTGGGGTGATCTTTTTTTGCACTCTTCAAATTTTTCCACTGGGAATGTCTCTAAAATCTGTAATTTACGAAAAGCGGTGCGAAACGGTCATTGCAACACCTCTTCCGTTTTTTACTCTTTTTCGAAGGTGTTAGATTTGGTTAAATTTCGGGATAGTGTAACTTAGTCGTTTGGCGCCCTTTTGGGGTGATCTTTTTTTTCACTCTTCAAATTTTTCCGTGGGGAATGTCTCCAAGACCTGTAATTTACGAAAAGCGGTGCGAAACGGTCATTGCAACACCTCTTCCGTTTTTTACTCTTTTTTCGAAGGTGTTAGATTTGGTTAAATTTCGGGATAGTGTAACTTAGTCGTCCGGCGCCCTTTTGGGGTGATCTTTTTTTCACTCTTCAAATTTTTCCATGGGGAATGTCTCCAAAATCTGTAATTTACGAAAATCGGTGCGAAATGGTTGTTGCAACACCTCTTCCGTTTTTTACTCTTTTTCGAAGGTGTTAGATTTGGTTAAATTTCGGGATAGTGTAACTTAGTCGTTTGGCGCCCTTTTGGGGTGATCTTTTTTTTCACTCTTCAAATTTTTCCATGGGGAATGTCTCCAAAATCTGTAATTTACGAAAAGCGGTGCGAAACGGTCATTGCAACACCTCTTCCGTTTTTTACTCTTTTTCGAAGGTGTTAGATTTGGTTAAATTTCGGGATAGTGTAACTTAGTCGTTTGGCGCCCTTTTGGGGTGATCTTTTTTTCACTCTTCAAATTTTTCCATGGGGAATGTCTCCAAAATATGTAATTTACGAAAAGCGGTGCGAAACGGTCACTGCAACACCTCTTCCTTTTTTTACTCTTTTTCGAAGGTGTTAGATTTTGTGAAATTTCGGGATAGTGTAACTTAGTCGTCCGGCGCCCTTTTGGGGTGATCTTTTTTTTCACTCTTCAAATTTTTCCGTGGGGAATGTCTCCAAAACCTGTAATTTACGAAAAGCGGTGCGAAACGGTCATTGCAACACCTCTTCCGTTTTTTGCTCTTTTTCGAAGGTGTTAGTTTTGGTTAAATTTCGGGATAGTGTAACTTAGTCGTCTGGCGCCCTTTTGGGGTGATCTTTTTTTCACTTTTCAAATTTTTCCACATGGAATGTCTCCAAAACCTGTAATTTACGAAAAGCGGTGCGAAACGGTCATTGCAACACCTCTTCCGTTTTTTACTCTTTTTCGAAGGTGTTAGATTTGGTTAAATTTCGGGATAACGTAACTTATTCGTCCGGCGCCATATTGGGGTGATCTTTTTTTTCACTATTCAAATTTTTCCAAATGGAATGTCTCCAAGACCTGTAATTTATGAAAAGCGGTGCGAAACGGTCATTGCAACACCTCTTCCGTTTTTTACTCTTTTTCGAAGGTGTTAGATTTGGTTAAATTTCGGGATAGTGTAACTTAGTCGTTTGGCGCCCTTTTGGGGTGATCTTTTTTTTCACTCTTCAAATTTTTCCATGGGGAATGTCTCCAAAACCTGTAATTTACGAAAAGCGGTGCGAAACGGTCATTGCAACACCTCTTCCGTTTTTTGCTCTTTTTCGAAGGTGTTAGATTTGGTTAAATTTCGGGATAGTGTAACTTAGTCGTCTGGCGCCCTTTTGGGGTGATCTTTTTTTTCACTCTTCAAATTTTTCCATGGGGAATGTCTCCAAAACCTGTAATTTACGAAAAGCGGTGCGAAACGGTCATTGCAACACCTCTTCCGTTTTTTGCTCTTTTTCGAAGGTGTTAGTTTTGGTTAAATTTCGGGATAGTGTAACTTAGTCGTTTGGCGCCCTTTTGGGGTGATCTTTTTTTTCACTCTTCAAATTTTTCCACGGGGAATGTCTCCAAAATCTGTAATTTACGAAAAGCGGTGCGAAACGGTCATTGCAACACCTCTTCCGTTTTTTACTCTTTTTCGAAGGTGTTAGATTTGGTTAAATTTCGGGATAGTGTAACTTAGTCGTCCGGCGCCCTTTTGGGGTGATTTTTTTTTCACTCTTCAAATTTTTCCATGGGGAATGTCTCCAAAATCTGTAATTTACGAAAAGCGGTGCGAAACGGTCATTGCAACACCTCTTCCGTTTTTTACTCTTTTTCGAAGGTGTTAGATTTGGTTAAATTTCGGGATAGTGTAACTTAGTCGTCTGGCGCCCTTTTGGGGTGATCTTTTTTTTTCACTCTTCAAATTTTTCCACTGGGAATGTCTCCAAAATCTGTAATTTACGAAAAGCGGTGCGAAACGGTCATTGCAACACCTCTTCCGTTTTTTACTCTTTTTCGAAGGTGTTAGATTTGGTTAAATTTCGGGATAGTGTAACTTAGTCGTCCGGCGCCCTTTTGGGGTGATCTTTTTTTTCACTCTTCAAATTTTTCCATGGGGAATGTCTCCAAAACCTGTAATTTATGAAAAGCGGTGCGAAACGGTCATTGCAACACCTCTTCCGTTTTTTGCTCTTTTTCGAAGGTGTTAGTTTTGGTTAAATTTCGGGAAAGTGTAACTTAGTCATCTGGCGCCCTTTTGGGGTGATATTTTCCCGCACTCTTCAAATTTTTCCACTGGGAATGTCTCTAAAATCTGTAATTTACGAAAAGCGGTGCGAAACGGTCATTGCAACACCTCTTCCGTTTTTTACTCTTTTTCGAAGGTGTTAGATTTGGTTAAATTTCGGGATAGTGTAACTTAGTCGTCCGGCGCCCTTTTGGGGTGATCTTTTTCACTCTTCAAATTTTTCCATCGGAAATGTCTCCAAAACTGTAATTTACTGAAAGCGGTGCGAAACGGTCATTGCAACACCTCTTCCGTTTTTCTCTTTTTCGAAGGTGTTAGATTTGGTTAAATTTCGGGATAGTGTAACTTAGTCGTCTGGCGCCCTTTTGGGGTGATCTTTTTTTTCACTCTTCAAATTTTTCCATGGGGAATGTCTCCAAAACCTGTAATTTACGAAAAGCGGTGCGAAACGGTCATTGCAACACCTCTTCCGTTTTTTTGCTCTTTTTCGAAGGTGTTAGTTTTGGTTAAATTTCGGGATAGTGTAACTTAGTCGTCCGGCGCCCTTTTGGGGTGATCTTTTTTTTCACTCTTCAAATTTTTCCATGGGGAATGTCTCCAAAATCTGTAATTTACGAAAAGCGGTGCGAAACGGTCATTGCAACACCTCTTCCGTTTTTTACTCTTTTTCGAAGGTGTTAGATTTGGTTAAATTTCGGGATAGTGTAACTTAGTCGTCCGGCGCCCTTTTGGGGTGATCTTTTTTTCACTCTTCAAATTTTTCCATGGGGAATGTCTCCAAAATCTGTAATTTACGAAAAGCGGTGCGAAACGGTCATTGCAACACCTCTTCCGTTTTTTACTCTTTTTCGAAGGTGTTAGATTTGGTTAAATTTCGGGATAGTGTAACTTAGTCGTCTGGCGCCCTTTTGGGGTGATCTTTTTTTTCACTCTTCAAATTTTTCCATAGGGAAAGTCTCCAGAACCTGTAATTTCTAAAAAGCGGTGCGAAACGGTCATTGCAACACCTCTTCCGTTTTTTGCTCTTTTTCGAAGGTGTTAGTTTTGGTTAAATTTCGGGATAGTGTAACTTAGTCGTCTGGCGCCCTTTTGGGGTGATCTTTTTTTCACTTTTCAAATTTTTCCATGGGGAATGTCTCCAAAACCTGTAATTTACGAAAAGCGGTGCGAAACGGTCATTGCAACACCTCTTCCGTTTTTTACTCTTTTTCGAAGGTGTTAGTTTTGGTTAAATTTCGGGATAGTGTAACTTAGTCGTCTGGCGCCCTTTTGGGGTGATCTTTTTTTTCACTCTTCAAATTTTTCCATGGGGAATGTCTCCAAAACCTGTAATTTACGAAAAGCGGTGCGAAACGGTCATTGCAACACCTCTTCCGTTTTTTGCTCTTTTTCGAAGGTGTTAGTTTTGGTTAAATTTCGGGATAGTGTAACTTAGTCGTCTGGCGCCCTTTTGGGGTGATTTTTTTTTCACTCTTCAAATTTTTCCGTGGGGAATGTCTCCAAAGCCTGTAATTTACGAAAAGCGGTGCGAAACGGTCATTGCAACACCTCTTCCGTTTTTTGCTCTTTTTCGAAGGTGTTAGTTTTGGTTAAATTTCGGGATAGTGTAACTTAGTCGTCTGGCGCCCTTTTGGGGTGATCTTTTTTTGCACTCTTCAAATTTTTCCACTGGGAATGTCTCTAAAATCTGTAATTTACGAAAAGCGGTGCGAAACGGTCATTGCAACACCTCTTCCGTTTTTTTACTCTTTTTCGAAGGTGTTAGATTTGGTTAAATTTCGGGATAGTGTAACTTAGTCGTTTGGCGCCCTTTTGGGGTGATCTTTTTTTTCACTCTTCAAATTTTTCCATGGGGAATGTCTCCAAAATCTGTAATTTACGAAAAGCGGTGCGAAACGGTCATTGCAACACCTCTTCCGTTTTTTACTCTTTTTCGAAGGTGTTAGATTTGGTTAAATTTCGGGATAGTGTAACTTAGTCGTCCGGCGCCCTTTTGGGGTGATCTTTTTTTCACTCTTCAAATTTTTCCATGGGGAATGTCTCCAAAATCTGTAATTTACGAAAAGCGGTGCGAAACGGTCATTGCAACACCTCTTCCGTTTTTTACTCTTTTTCGAAGGTGTTAGATTTGGTTAAATTTCGGGATAGTGTAACTTAGTCGTCTGGCGCCCTTTTGGGGTGATCTTTTTTTTTTCACTCTTCAAATTTTTCCATGGGGAATGTCTCCAAAATCTGTAATTTACGAAAAGCGGTGCGAAACTGTCATTGCAACACCTCTTCCGTTTTTTACTCTTTTTCGAAGGTGTTAGATTTGGTTAAATTTCGGGATAGTGTAACTTAGTCGTCTGGCGCCCTTTTGGGGTGATCTTTTTTTCACTCTTCAAATTTTTCCATGGGGAATGTCTCCAAAACCTGTAATTTACGAAAAGCGGTGCGAAACGGTCATTGCAACACCTCTTCCGTTTTTTGCTCTTTTTCGAAGGTGTTAGTTTTGGTTAAATTTCGGGATAGTGTAACTTAGTCGTTTGGCGCCCTTTTGGGGTGATCTTTTTTTTCACTCTTCAAATTTTTCCATGGGGAATGTCTCCAAAATCTGTAATTTACGAAAAGCGGTGCGAAACGGTCATTGCAACACCTCTTCCGTTTTTTACTCTTTTTCGAAGGTGTTAGATTTGGTTAAATTTCGGGATAGTGTAACTTAGTCGTGGCGCCCTTTTGGGGTGATGTTTTTTTTTCACTCTTCAAATTTTTCCACGGGGAATGTCTCCAAAATCTGTAATTTACGAAAAGCGGTGCGAAATGGTCATTGCAACACCTCTTCCGTTTTTTACTCTTTTTCGAAGGTGTTAGATTTGGTTAAATTTCGGGATAGTGTAACTTAGTCGTCTGGCGCCCTTTTGGGGTGATCTTTTTTTTCACTCTTCAAATTTTTCCATGGGGAATGTCTCCAAAACCTGTAATTTACGAAAAGCGGTGCGAAACGGTCATTGCAACACCTCTTCCGTTTTTTACTCTTTTTCGAAGGTGTTAGATTTGGTTAAATTTCGGGATAGTGTAACTTAGTCGTCCGGCGCCCTTTTGGGGTGATCTTTTTTTTCACTCTTCAAATTTTTCCATGGGGAATGTCTCCAAAATCTGTAATTTACGAAAAGCGGTGCGAAACGGTCATTGCAACACCTCTTCCGTTTTTTACTCTTTTTCGAAGGTGTTAGATTTGGTTAAATTTCGGGATAGTGTAACTTAGTCGTCTGGCGCCCTTTTGGGGTGATCTTTTTTTTTCACTCTTCAAATTTTTCCACTGGGAATGTCTCTAAAATATGTAATTTATGAAAAGCGGTGCGAAACGGTCATTGCAACACCTCTTCCTGTTTTTACTCTTTTTCGAAGGTGTTAGATTTGGTTAAATTTCGGGATAGTGTAACTTAGTCGTCGGGCGCCCTTTTGGGGTGATCTTTTTTTTCACTCTTCAAATTTTTCCCATGGGGAATGTCTCCAAAATCTGTAATTTACGAAAAGCGGTGCGAAACGGTCATTGCAACACCTCTTCCGTTTTTTACTCTTTTTCGAAGGTGTTAGATTTGGTTAAATTTCGGGATAGTGTAACTTAGTCGTCTGACGCCCTTTTGGGGTGATCTCTTTTTTCACTCTTCAAATTTTTCCATGGGGAATGTCTCCAAAATCTGTAATTTACGAAAAGCGGTGCGAAACGGTCATTGCAACACCTCTTCCGTTTTTTACTCTTTTTCGAAGGTGTTAGATTTGGTTAAATTTCGGGATAGTGTAACTTAGTCGTCTGGCGCCCTTTTGGGGTGATCTTTTTTTCACTCTTCAAATTTTTCCACATGGAATGTCTCCAAAACCTGTAATTTACGAAAAGCGGGGCGTAACGGTCATTGCAACACATCTTCCGTTTTTTACTCTTTTTTCGAAGGTGTTAGATTTGGTTAAATTTCAGGATAGTGTAACTTAGTCGTCCGGCGCCCTTTTGGGGTGATTTTTTTTTCAATCTTCAAATTTTTCCATGGGGAATGTCTCCAAAATCTGTAATTTACGAAAAGCGGTGCGAAACGGTCATTGCAACACCTCTTCCGTTTTTTGCTCTTTTTCGAAGGTGTTAGATTTGGTTAAATTTCGGGATAGTGTAACTTAGTCGTCCGGCGCCCTTTTGGGGTGATCTTTTTTTGCACTCTTCAAATTTTTCCATGGGGAATGTCTCCAAAATCTGTAATTTACGAAAAGCGGTGCGAAACGGTCATTGCAACACCTCTTCCGTTTTTTACTCTTTTTCGAAGGTGTTAGATTTGGTTAAATTTCGGGATAGTGTAACTTAGTCGTCCGGCGCCCTTTTGGGGTGATCTTTTTTTTCACTCTTCAAATTTTTCCATGGGGAATGTCTCCAAAATCTGTAATTTACGAAAAGCGGTGCGAAACGGTCATTGCAACACCTCTTCCGTTTTTTACTCTTTTTCGAAGGTGTTAGATTTGGTTAAATTTCGGGATAGTGTAACTTAGTCGTCTGGCGCCCTTTTGGGGTGATCTTTTTTTTCACTCTTCAAATTTTTCCATGGGGAATGTCTCCAAAACCTGTAATTTACTAAAAAGCGGTGCGAAACGGTCATTGCAACACCTCTTCCGTTTTTTTGCTCTTTTTCGAAGGTGTTAGATTTGGTTAAATTTCGGGATAGTGTAACTTAGTCGTCTGGCGCCCTTTTGGGGTGATCTTTTTTTCACTCTTCAAATTTTTCCACATGGAATGTCTCCAAAATCTGTAATTTACGAAAAGCGGTGCGAAACGGTCATTGCAACACCTCTTCCGTTTTTTACTCTTTTTCGAAGGTGTTAGATTTGGTTAAATTTCGGGATAGTGTAACTTAGTCGTCCGGCGCCCTTTTGGGGTGATCTTTTTTTTCACTCTTCAAATTTTTCCACGGGGAATGTCTCTAAAATCTGTAATTTACGAAAAGCGGTGCGAAACGGTCATTGCAACACCTCTTCCGTTTTTACTCTTTTTCGAAGGTGTTAGATTTGGTTAAATTTCGGGATAGTGTAACTTAGTCGTTTGGCGCCCTTTTGGGGTGATCTTTTTTTTCACTCTTCAAATTTTTCCATGGGGAATGTCTCCAAAATCTGTAATTTACGAAAAGCGGTGCGAAACGGTCATTGCAACACCTCTTCCGTTTTTTACTCTTTTTCGAAGGTGTTAGATTTGGTTAAATTTCGGGATAGTGTAACTTAGTCGTCTGGCGCCCTTTTGGGGTGATCTTTTTTTGCACTCTTCAAATTTTTCCACTGGGAATGTCTCCAAAATCTGTAATTTACGAAAAGCGGTGCGAAACGGTCATTGCAACACCTCTTCCGTTTTTTACTCTTTTTCGAAGGTGTTAGATTTGGTTAAATTTCGGGATAGTGTAACTTAGTCGTCCGGCGCCCTTTTGGGGTGATCTTTTTTTCACTCTTCAAATTTTTCCACGGGAATGTCTCCAAAACCTGTAATTTACGAAAAGCGGTGCGAAACGGTCATTGCAACACCTCTTCCGTTTTTTACTCTTTTTCGAAGGTGTTAGATTTGGTTAAATTTCGGGATAGTGTAACTTAGTCGTCTGGCGCCCTTTTGGGGTGATCTTTTTTTCACTCTTCAAATTTTTCCATGGGGAATGTCTCCAAAACCTGTAATTTACGAAAAGCGGTGCGAAACGGTCATTGCAACACCTCTTCCGTTTTTTACTCTTTTTCGAAGGTGTTAGATTTGGTTAAATTTCGGGATAGTGTAACTTAGTCGTCTGGCGCCCTTTTGGGGTGATCTTTTTTTTCACTCTTCAAATTTTTCCATGGGGAATGTCTCCAAAACCTGTAATTTACGAAAAGCGGTGCGAAACGGTCATTGCAACACCTCTTCCGTTTTTTACTCTTTTTCGAAGGTGTTAGATTTGGTTAAATTTCGGGATAGTGTAACTTAGTCGTCCGGCGCCCTTTTGGGGTGATCTTTTTTTTCACTCTTCAAATTTTTCCACGGGGAATGTCTCCAAAATCTGTAATTTACGAAAAGCGGTGCGAAATGGTCATTGCAACACCTCTTCCGTTTTTTTACTCTTTTTCGAAGGTGTTAGATTTGGTTAAATTTCGGGATAGTGTAACTTAGTCGTCCGGCGCCCTTTTGGGGTGATCTTTTTTTTCACTCTTCAAATTTTTCCACGGGGAATGTCTCCAAAATCTGTAATTTACGAAAAGCGGTGCGAAACGGTCATTGCAACACCTCTTCCGTTTTTTACTCTTTTTCGAAGGTGTTAGATTTGGTTAAATTTCGGGATAGTGTAACTTATTCGACCGGCGCCCTTTTGGGGTGATTTTTTTTTCACTCTTCAAATTTTTCCATGGGGAAAGTCTTCAAAATCTGTAATTTACGAAAAGCGGTGCGAAACGGTCATTGCAACACCTCTTCCGTTTTTTACTCTTTTTCGAAGGTGTTAGATTTGGTTAAATTTCGGGATAGTGTAACTTAGTCGTCCGGCGCCCTTTTGGGGTGATCTTTTTTTCACTCTTCAAATTTTTCCATGGGGAATGTCTCCAAAATCTGTAATTTACGAAAAGCGGTGCGAAATGGTCATTGCAACACCTCTTCCGTTTTTTACTCTTTTTCGAAGGTGTTAGATTTGGTTAAATTTCGGGATAGTGTAACTTAGTCGTCCGGCGCCCTTTTGGGGTGATCTTTTTTTCACTCTTCAAATTTTTCCATGGGGAATGTCTCCAAAATCTGTAATTTACGAAAAGCGGTGCGAAACGGTCATTGCAACACCTCTTCCGTTTTTTACTCTTTTTCGAAGGTGTTAGATTTGGTTAAATTTCGGGATAGTGTAACTTAGTCGTTTGGCGCCCTTTTGGGGTGATCTTTTTTTTTCACTCTTCAAATTTTTCCATGGGGAATGTCTCCAAAATCTGTAATTTACGAAAAGCGGTGCGAAACGGTCATTGCAACACCTCTTCCGTTTTTTACTCTTTTTCGAAGGTGTTAGATTTGGTTAAATTTCGGGATAGTGTAACTTAGTCGTCTGGCGCCCTTTTGGGGTGATCTTTTTTTTCACTCTTCAAATTTTTCCATGGGGAATGTCTCCAAAATCTGTAATTTACGAAAAGCGGTGCGAAACGGTCATTGCAACACCTCTTCCGTTTTTTACTCTTTTTTCGAAGGTGTTAGATTTGGTTTTTGGTTAAATTTCGGGATAGTGTAACTTAGTGTCAGCGCCCTTTTGGGGTGATTTTTTCACTCTTCAAATTTTTCCATAGGGGAATGTCTCCAAAATCTGTAATTTACGAAAAGCGGTGGAAGGTCATTGCAACACCTCTTCCGTTTTTTACTCTTTTTCGAAGGTGTTAGAGTTTTGGTTAAATTTCGGGATAGTGTAACTTAGTCGTCGGCGCCCTTTTGGGGTGAATCTTTTTTCACTCTTCAAATTTTTCCATGGGGAATGTCTCCAAAATCTGTAATTTACTAAAAACGGTGCGAAACGGTCATTGCAACACCTCTTCCGTTTTTACTCTTTTTCGAAGGTGTTAGATTTGGTTAAATTTCGGGATAGTGTAACTTAGTCGTCCGGCGCCCTTTTGGGGTGATCTTTTTTTCAATCTTCAAATTTTTCCATGGGGAATGTCTCCAAAATCTGTAATTTACGAAAAGCGGTGCGAAACGGTCATTGCAACACCTCTTCCGTTTTTTACTCTTTTTCGAAGGTGTTAGATTTGGTTAAATTTCGGGATAGTGTAACTTAGTCGTTTGGCGCCCTTTTGGGGTGATCTTTTTTTTCACTCTTCAAATTTTTCCGTGGGGAATGTCTCCAAATCCTGTAATTTACGAAAAGCGGTGCGAAACGGTCATTGCAACACCTCTTCCGTTTTTTACTCTTTTTCGAAGGTGTTAGATTTGGTTAAATTTCGGGATAGTGTAACTTAGTCGTCCGGCGCCCTTTTGGGGTGATCTTTTTTTTCACTCTTCAAATTTTTCCATAGGGAATGTCTCCAAAACCTGTAATTTACAAAAAAGCGGTGCGAAACGGTCATTGCAACACCTCTTCCGTTTTTTACTCTTTTTCGAAGGTGTTAGATTTGGTTAAATTTCGGGATAGTGTAACTTAGTCGTCTGGCGCCCTTTTGGGGTGATCTTTTCTTGCACTCTTCAAATTTTTCCACTGGGAATGTCTCTAAAATCTGTAATTTACGAAAAGCGGTGCGAAACGGTCATTGCAACACCTCTTCCGTTTTTTACTCTTTTTCGAAGGTGTTAGATTTGGTTAAATTTCGGGATAGTGTAACTTAGTCGTCCGGCGCCCTTTTGGGGTGATCTTTTTTTCCACTCTTCAAATTTTTCCATGGGGAATGTCTCCAAAATCTGTAATTTACGAAAAGCGGTGCGAAACGGTCATTGCAACACCTCTTCCGTTTTTTACTCTTTTTCGAAGGTGTTAGATTTGGTTAAATTTCGGGATAGTGTAACTTAGTCGTCTGGCGCCCTTTTGGGGTGATCTTTTTTTTCACTCTTCAAATTTTTCCACGGGGAATGTCTCCAAAACCTGTAATTTACAAAAAAAAGGTGCGAAATGGTCATTGCAACACCTCTTCCGTTTTTTACTCTTTTTCGAAGGTGTTAGATTTGGTTAAATTTCGGGATAGTGTAACTTTGTCGTCCGGTGCCCTTTTGGGGTGATCTTTTTTTTCATTCTTCAAATTTTTCCATGGGGAATGTCTCCAAAATCTGTAATTTACGAAAAGCGGTGCGAAACGGTCATTGCAACACCTCTTCCGTTTTTTACTCTTTTTCGAAGGTGTTAGATTTGGTTAAATTTCGGGATAGTGTAACTTAGTCGTCCGGCGCCCTTTTGGGGTGATCTTTTTTTCACTCTTCAAATTTTTCCATGGGGAATGTCTCTAAAATCTGTAATTTACGAAAAGCGGTGCGAAACGGTCATTGCAACACCTCTTCCGTTTTTTACTCTTTTTCGAAGGTGTTAGATTTGGTTAAATTTCGGGATAGTGTAACTTAGTCGTCTGGCGCCCTTTTGGGGTGATCTTTTTTTTCACTCTTCAAATTTTTCCATGGGGAATGTCTCCAAAACCTGTAATTTACGAAAAGCGGTGCGAAACGGTCATTGCAACACCTCTTCCGTTTTTTACTCTTTTTCGAAGGTGTTAGATTTGGTTAAATTTCGGGATAGTGTAACTTAGTCGTCCGGCGCCCTTTTGGGGTGATCCCTTTTTTCACTCTTCAAATTTTTCCACGGGGAATGTCTCCAAAATCTGTAATTTCTGAAAAGCGGTGCGAAACGGTCATTGCAACACCTCTTCCGTTTTTTACCTTTTTTCGAAGGTGTTAGATTTGGTTAAATTTCGGGATAGTGTAACTTAGTCGTCTGGCGCTCTTTTAGGGTGATCTTTTTTTCACTCTTCAAATTTTTCCATAGGGAAAGTCTCCAGAACCTGTAATTTTTAAAAAGCGGTGCGAAACGGTCATTGCAACACCTCTTCCGTTTTTTTGCTCTTTTTCGAAGGTGTTAGATTTGGTTAAATTTCGGGATAGTGTAACTTAGTCGTCCGGCGCCCTTTTGGGGTGATCATTTTTTTTCACTCTTCAAATTTTTCCGTGGGGAATGTCTCCAAATCCTGTAATTTACGAAAAGCGGTGCGAAATGGTCATTGCAACACCTCTTCCCTTTTTTACTCTTTTTCGAAGGTGTTAGATTTGGTTAAATTTCGGGATAGTGTAACTTAGTCGTCCGGCGCCCTTTTGGGGTGATCTTTTTTTTCACTCTTCAAATTTTTCCGTGGGGAATGTCTCCAAAACCTGTAATTTACGAAAAGCGGTGCGAAATGGTCATTGCAACACCTCTTCCGTTTTTTACTCTTTTTCGAAGGTGTTAGATTTGGTTAAATTTCGGGATAGTGTAACTTAGTCGTCCGGCGCCCTTTTGGGGTGATCTTTTTTTTCACTCTTCAAATTTTTCCACGGGGAATGTCTCCAAAATCTGTAATTTACGAAAAGCGGTGCGAAACGGTCATTGCAACACCTCTTCCGTTTTTTTACTCTTTTTCGAAGGTGTTAGATTTGGTTAAATTTCGGGATAGTGTAACTTAGTCGTCTGGCGCCCTTTTGGGGTGATCTTTTTTTTCACTCTTCAAATTTTTCCATGGGGAATGTCTCCAAAACCTGTAATTTACGAAAAGCGGTGCGAAACGGTCATTGCAACACCTCTTCCGTTTTTTACTCTTTTTCGAAGGTGTTAGATTTGGTTAAATTTCGGGATAGTGTAACTTAGTCGTCCGGCGCCCTTTTGGGGTGATCTTTTTTTTTCACTCTTCAAATTTTTCCATGGGGAATGTCTCCAAAATCTGTAATTTACGAAAAGCGGTGCGAAACGGTCATTGCAACACCTCTTCCGTTTTTTACTCTTTTTCGAAGGTGTTAGATTTGGTTAAATTTCGGGATAGTGTAACTTAGTCGTTTGGCGCCCTTTTGGGGTGATCTTTTTTTTCACTCTTCAAATTTTTCCATGGGGAATGTCTCCAAAATCTGTAATTTACGAAAAGCGGTGCGAAACGGTCATTGCAACACCTCTTCCGTTTTTTACTCTTTTTCGAAGGTGTTAGATTTGGTTAAATTTCGGGATAGTGTAACTTAGTCGTTTGGCGCCCTTTTGGGGTGATCTTTTTTTCACTCTTCAAATTTTTCCATGGGGAATGTCTCCAAAATCTGTAATTTACGAAAAGCGGTGCGAAATGGTCATTGCAACACCTCTTCCGTTTTTTACTCTTTTTCGAAGGTGTTAGATTTGGTTAAATTTCGGGATAGTGTAACTTAGTCGTCTGGCGCCCTTTTGGGGTGATCTTTTTTTTCACTCTTCAAATTTTTCCATGGGGAATGTCTCCAAAACCTGTAATTTACGAAAAGCGGTGCGAAATGGTCATTGCAACACCTCTTCCGTTTTTTACTCTTTTTCGAAGGTGTTAGATTTGGTTAAATTTCGGGATAGTGTAACTTAGTCGTCTGGCGCCCTTTTGGGGTGATTTTTTTTCACTTTTCAAATTTTTCCACATGGAATGTCTCCAAAACCTGTAATTTACGAAAAGCGGGGCGTAACGGTCATTGCAACACATCTTCCGTTTTTTACTCTTTTTTCGAAGGTGTTAGATTTGGTTAAATTTCAGGATAGTGTAACTTAGTCGTCCGGCGCCCTTTTGGGGTGATTTTTTTTTCACTCTTCAAATTTTTCCATGGGGAATGTCTCCAAAATCTGTAATTTACGAAAAGCGGTGCGAAACGGTCATTGCAACACCTCTTCCGTTTTTTACTCTTTTTCGAAGGTGTTAGATTTGGTTAAATTTCGGGATAGTGTAACTTAGTCGTCTGGCGCCCTTTTGGGGTGATCTTTTTTTTTCACTCTTCAAATTTTTCCACGGGGAATGTCTCCAAAACCTGTAATTTACGAAAAGCGGTGCGAAACGGTCATTGCAACACCTCTTCCGTTTTTTACTCTTTTTCGAAGGTGTTAGATTTGGTTAAATTTCGGGATAGTGTAACTTAGTCGTCCGGCGCCCTTTTGGGGTGATCTTTTTTTTCACTCTTCAAATTTTTCCATGGGGAATGTCTCCAAAATCTGTAATTTACGAAAAGCGGTGCGAAACGGTCATTGGAACACCTTTTCCGTTTTTTACTCTTTTTCGAAGGTGTTAGATTTGGTTAAATTTCGGGATAGTGTAACTTAGTCGTGGCGCCCTTTTGGGGTGATCTTTTTTTTCACTCTTCAAATTTTTCCGTGGGGAATGTCTCCAAATCCTGTAATTTACGAAAAGCGGTGCGAAATGGTCATTGCAACACCTCTTCCGTTTTTTACTCTTTTTCGAAGGTGTTAGATTTGGTTAAATTTCGGGATAGTGTAACTTAGTCGTCCGGCGCCCTTTTGGGGTGATCTTTTTTTTCACTCTTCAAATTTTTCCACGGGAATGTCTCCAAAATCTGTAATTTACGAAAAGCGGTGCGAAACGGTCATTGCAACACCTCTTCCGTTTTTTACTCTTTTTCGAAGGTGTTAGATTTGGTTAAATTTCGGGATAGTGTAACTTAGTCGTCCGGCGCCCTTTTGGGGTGATCTTTTTTTCACTCTTCAAATTTTTCCATGGGGAATGTCTCCAAAATCTGTAATTTACGAAAAGCGGTGCGAAACGGTCATTGCAACACCTCTTCCGTTTTTTACTCTTTTTCGAAGGTGTTAGATTTGGTTAAATTTCGGGATAGTGTAACTTAGTCGTCCGGCGCCCTTTTGGGGTGATCTTTTTTTCACTCTTCAAATTTTTCCACGGGGAATGTCTCCAAAATCTGTAATTTGATGAAAAGCGGTGCGAAACGGTTATTGCAACACCTCTTCCGTTTTTACTCTTTTTCGAAGGTGTTAGATTTGGTTAAATTTCAGTATAGTGTAACTTAGTCGTCCGGCGCCCTTTTGGGGTGATCTTTTTTTTCACTCTTCAAATTTTTCCATGGGGAATGTCTCCAAAACCTGTAATTTACGAAAAGCGGTGCGAAACGGTCATTGCAACACCTCTTCCGTTTTTTACTCTTTTTCGAAGGTGTTAGATTTGGTTAAATTTCGGGATAGTGTAACTTAGTCGTCTGGCGCCCTTTTGGGGTGATCTCTTTTTTCACTCTTCAAATTTTTCAGTGGGGAATGTCTCCAAAACCTGTAATTTACGAAAAGCGGTGCGAAACGGTCATTGCAACACCTCTTCCGTTTTTTACTCTTTTTCGAAGGTGTTAGATTTGGTTAAATTTCGGGATAGTGTAACTTAGTCGTCCGGCGCCCTTTTGGGGTGATCTTTTTTTTCACTCTTCAAATTTTTCCATGGGGAATGTCTCCAAAATCTGTAATTTACGAAAAGCGGTGCGAAACGGTCATTGCAACACCTCTTCCGTTTTTTACTCTTTTTCGAAGGTGTTAGATTTGGTTAAATTTCGGGATAGTGTATCTTAGTCGTCTGGCTCCCTTTTGGGGTGATCTTTTTGTTCCCTCTTCAACCTTTTCCATGGGGAATGTCTCCAAAATCTGTAATTTTCGAAAAGCGGTGCGAAATGGTCATTGCAACACCTCTTCCGTTTTTTACTCTTTTTCGAAGGTGTTAGATTTGGTTAAATTTCGGGATAGTGTAACATAGTCGTCCAGCGCCCTTTTGAGGTGATCTTTTTTTTTCACACTTCAAATTTTTCCATGGGGAATGTCTCCAAAATCTGTAATTTACGAAAAGCGGTGCGAAACGGTCATTGCAACACCTCTTCCGTTTTTTACTCTTTTTCGAAGGTGTTAGATTTGGTTAAATTTCGGGATAGTGTAACTTAGTCGTCTGGCGCCCTTTTGGGGTGATCTTTTTTTTCACTCTTCAAATTTTTCCACTGGGGAATGTCTCCAAAATCTGTAATTTACGAAAAGCGGTGCGAAACGGTCATTGCAACACCTCTTCCGTTTTTTACTCTTTTTCGAAGGTGTTAGATTTGGTTAAATTTCGGTATAGTGTAACTTAGTCGTCCGGCGCCCTTTTGGGGTGATCTTTTTTTCACTCTTCAAATTTTTCCATGGGGAATGTCTCCAAACTCTGTAATTTACGAAAAGCGGTGCGAAACGGTCATTGCAACACCTCTTCCGTTTTTTACTCTTTTTCGAAGGTGTTAGATTTGGTTAAATTTCGGGATAGTGTAACTTAGTCGTCCGGCGCCCTTTTGGGGTGATCTTTTTTTTCACTCTTCAAATTTTTCCATGGGGAATGTCTCCAAAATCTGTAATTTACGAAAAGCGGTGCGAAACGGTCATTGCAACACCTCTTCCGTTTTTTACTCTTTTTCGAAGGTGTTAGATTTGGTTAAATTTCGGGATAGTGTAACTTAGTCGTCTGGCGCCCTTTTGGGGTGATCTTTTTTTCACTCTTCAAATTTTTCCGTGGGGAATGTCTCCAAAACCTGTAATTTACGAAAAGCGGTGCGAAATGGTCATTGCAACACCTCTTCCGTTTTTTACTCTTTTTCGAAGGTGTTAGATTTGGTTAAATTTCGGGATAGTGTAACTTAGTCGTCCGGCGCCCTTTTGGGGTGATCTTTTTTTCAATCTTCAAATTTTTCCACGGGAATGTCTCCAAAATCTGTAATTTACGAAAAGCGGTGCGAAACGGTCATTGCAACACCTCTTCCGTTTTTTACTCTTTTTCGAAGGTGTTAGATTTGGTTAAATTTCGGGATAGTGTAACTTAGTCGTCCGGCGCCCTTTTGGGGTGATCTTTTTTTTCAATCTTCAAATTTTTCCACGGGGAATGTCTCCAAAATCTGTAATTTACGAAAAGCGGTGCGAAACGGTCATTGCAACACCTCTTCCGTTTTTTACTCTTTTTCGAAGGTGTTAGATTTGGTTAAATTTCGGGATAGTGTAACTTAGTCGTTTGGCGCCCTTTTGGGGTGATCTTTTTTTTCACTCTTCAAATTTTTCCGTGGGGAATGTCTCCAAATCCTGTAATTTACGAAAAGCGGTGCGAAATGGTCATTGCAACACCTCTTCCGTTTTTTTACTCTTTTTCGAAGGTGTTAGATTTGGTTAAATTTCGGGATAGTGTAACTTAGTCGTCCGGCGCCCTTTTGGGGTGATTTTTTTTTCACTCTTCAAATTTTTCCATGGGGAATGTCTCCAAAACCTGTAATTTACGAAAAGCGGTGCGAAACGGTCATTGCAACACCTCTTCCCGTTTTTGCTCTTTTTCGAAGGTGTTAGTTTTGCTTAAATTTCGGGATAGTGTAACTTAGTCGTTTGGCGCCCTTTTGGGGTGATCTTTTTTTCACTCTTCAAATTTTTCCATGGGGAATGTCTCCAAAATCTGTAATTTACGAAAAGCGGTGCGAAACGGTCATTGCAACACCTCTTCCGTTTTTTACTCTTTTTCGAAGGTGTTAGATTTGGTTAAATTTCGGGATAGTGTAACTTAGTCGTCCGGCGCCCTTTTGGGGTGATCTTTTTTTCCACTCTTCAAATTTTTCCATGGGGAATGTCTCCAAAATCTGTAATTTACGAAAAAGCGGTGCGAAACGGTCATTGCAACACCTCTTCCGTTTTTTACTCTTTTTCGAAGGTGTTAGATTTGGTTAAATTTCGGGATAGTGTAACTTAGTCGTTCGGCGCCCTTTTGGGGTGATCATTTTTTTCATACTTCAAATTTTTCCACGGGGAATGTCTCCAAAATCTGTAATTTACGAAAAGCGGTGCGAAACGGTCATTGCAACACCTCTTCCGTTTTTTACTCTTTTTCGAAGGTGTTAGATTTGGTTAAATTTCGGGATAGTGTAACTTAGTCGTCCGGCGCCCTTTTGGGGTGATCTTTTTTTGCACTCTTCAAATTTTTCCACTGGGAATGTCTCCAAAATCTGTAATTTACGAAAAGCGGTGCGAAACGGTCATTGCAACACCTCTTCCGTTTTTTACTCTTTTTCGAAGGTGTTAGATTTGGTTAAATTTCGGGATAGTGTAACTTAGTCGTCTGGCGCCCTTTTGGGGTGATCTTTTTTTCACTCTTCAAATTTTTCCATGGGGAATGTCTCCAAAATCTGTAATTTACGAAAAGCGGTGCGAAACGGTCATTGCAACACCTCTTCCGTTTTTTACTCTTTTTCGAAGGTGTTAGATTTGGTTAAATTTCGGGATAGTGTAACTTAGTCGTCTGGCGCCCTTTTGGGGTGATCTTTTTTTTCACTCTTCAAATTTTTCCATGGGGAATGTCTCCAAAATCTGTAATTTACGAAAAGCGGTGCGAAACGGTCATTGCAACACCTCTTCCGTTTTTACTCTTTTTCGAAGGTGTTAGATTTGGTTAAATTTCGGGATAGTGTAACTTAGTCGTCTGGCGCCCTTTTAGGGTGATCTTTTTTTCACTCTTCAAATCTTTCCATAGGGAAAGTCTCCAGAACCTGTAATTTTCAAAAAGCGGTGCGAAACGGTCATTGCAACACCTCTTCCGTTTTTTGCTCTTTTTCGAAGGTGTTAGTTTTTGTTAAATTTCGGGATAGTGTAACTTAGTTGTCTGGCGCCCTTTTGGGGTGATCTTTTTTTTCACTCTTCAAATTTTTCCATGGGGAATGTCTCCAAAATCTGTAATTTACGAAAAGCGGTGCGAAACGGTCATTGCAACACCTCTTCCGTTTTTTACTCTTTTTCGAAGGTGTTAGATTTGGTTAAATTTCGGGATAGTGTAACTTAGTCGTCCGGCGCCCTTTTGGGGTGATCTTTTTTTCACTCTTCAAATTTTTCCATGGGGAATGTCTCCAAAATCTGTAATTTACGAAAAGCGGGGCGAAACGGTCATTGCAACACATCTTCCGTTTTTTACTCTTTTTTCGAAGGTGTTAGATTTGGTTAAATTTCAGGATAGTGTAACTTAGTCGTCCGGCGCCCTTTTGGGGTGATCTTTTTTTTCACTCTTCAAATTTTTCCACTGGGAATGTCTCCAAAATCTGTAATTTACGAAAAGCGGTGCGAAATGGTCATTGCAACACCTCTTCCGTTTTTTACTCTTTTTCGAAGGTGTTAGATTTGGTTAAATTTCGGGATAGTGTAACTTAGTCGTCCGGCGCCCTTTTGGGGTGATCTTTTTTTTCACTCTTCAAATTTTTCCATGGGGAATGTCTCCAAAATCTGTAATTTACGAAAAGCGGTGCGAAACGGTCATTGCAACACCTCTTCCGTTTTTTACTCTTTTTCGAAGGTGTTAGATTTGGTTAAATTTCGGGATAGTGTAACTTAGTCGTCCGGCGCCCTTTTGGGGTGATCTTTTTTTTCAATCTTCAAATTTTTCCACGGGGAATGTCTCCAAAATCTGTAATTTACGAAAATCGGTGCGAAATGGTCATTGCAACACCTCTTCCGTTTTTTACTCTTTTTCGAAGGTGTTAGATTTGGTTAAATTTCGGGATAGTGTAACTTAGTCGTCTGGCGCCCTTTTGGGGTGATCTTTTTTTTCACTCTTCAAATTTTTCCGTGGGGAATGTCTCCAAAACCTGTAATTTACGAAAAGCGGTGCGAAATGGTCATTGCAACACCTCTTCCCGTTTTTGCTCTTTTTCGAAGGTGTTAGTTTTGCTTAAATTTCGGGATAGTGTAACTTAGTCGTCCGGCGCCCTTTTGGGGTGATCTTTTTTTTCACTCTTCAAATTTTTCCATGGGGAATGTCTCCAAAATCTGTAATTTACGAAAAGCGGTGCGAAACGGTCATTGCAACACCTCTTCCGTTTTTTACTCTTTTTCGAAGGTGTTAGATTTGGTTAAATTTCGGGATAGTGTAACTTAGTCGTCGTGCGCCCTTTTGGGGTGATCTTTTTTTTCACTCTTCAAATTTTTCCATGGGGAATGTCTCCAAAATCTGTAATTTACGAAAAGCGGTGCGAAATGGTCATTGCAACACCTCTTCCGTTTTTTACTCTTTTTCGAAGGTGTTAGATTTGGTTAAATTTCGGGATAGTGTAACTTAGTCGTCCGGCGCCCTTTTGGGGTGATCTTTTTTTTCAATCTTCAAATTTTTCCACGGGGAATGTCTCCAAAATCTGTAATTTACGAAAATCGGTGCGAAATGGTTGTTGCAACACCTCTTCCGTTTTTTACTCTTTTTCGAAGGTGTTAGATTTGGTTAAATTTCGGGATAGTGTAACTTAGTCGTTTGGCGCCCTTTTGGGGTGATCTTTTTTTTCACTCTTCAAATTTTTCCACGGGGAATGTCTCCAAAATCTGTAATTTACGAAAAGCGGTGCGAAATGGTCATTGCAACACCTCTTCCGTTTTTTACTCTTTTTCGAAGGTGTTAGATTTGGTTAAATTTCGGGATAGTGTAACTTAGTCGTCCGGCGCCCTTTTGGGGTGATCTTTTTTTTCACTCTTCAAATTTTTCCATGGGGAATGTCTCCAAAATCTGTAATTTACGAAAAGCGGTGCGAAACGGTCATTGCAACACCTCTTCCGTTTTTTACTCTTTTTCGAAGGTGTTAGATTTGGTTAAATTTCGGGATAGTGTAACTTAGTCGTCTGGCGCCCTTTTGGGGTGATCTTTTTTTCACTCTTCAAATTTTTCCATGGGGAATGTCTCCAAAATCTGTAATTTACGAAAAGCGGTGCGAAACGGTCATTGCAACACCTCTTCCGTTTTTTACTCTTTTTCGAAGGTGTTAGATTTGGTTAAATTTCGGGATAGTGTAACTTAGTCGTCCGGCGCCCTTTTGGGGTGATCTTTTTTTCACTCTTCAAATTTTTCCACGGGGAATGTCTCCAAAACCTGTAATTTACGAAAAGCGGTGCGAAACGGTCATTGCAACACCTCTTCCGTTTTTTACTCTTTTTCGAAGGTGTTAGATTTGGTTAAATTTCGGGATAGTGTAACTTAGTCGTCCGGCGCCCTTTTGGGGTGATCTTTTTTTCACTCTTCAAATTTTTCCATGGGGAATGTCTCCAAAATCTGTAATTTACGAAAAGCGGTGCGAAACGGTCATTGCAACACCTCTTCCGTTTTTTACTCTTTTTCGAAGGTGTTAGATTTGGTTAAATTTCGGGATAGTGTAACTTAGTCGTCCGGCGCCCTTTTGGGGTGATCTTTTTTTTCAATCTTCAAATTTTTCCACGGGGAATGTCTCCAAAATCTGTAATTTACGAAAAGCGGTGCGAAATGGTCATTGCAACACCTCTTCCGTTTTTTACTCTTTTTCGAAGGTGTTAGATTTGGTTAAATTTCGGGATAGTGTAACTTAGTCGTCTGGCGCCCTTTTGGGGTGATTTTTTTTTCACTCTTCAAATTTTTCCAAGGGGAATGTCTCCAAAATCTGTAATTTACTAAAATCGGTGCGAAATGGTTGTTGCAACACCTCTTCCGTTTTTTACTCTTTTTCGAAGGTGTTAGATTTGGTTAAATTTCGGGATAGTGTAACTTAGTCGTTTGGCGCCCTTTTGGGGTGATCTTTTTTTTCACTCTTCAAATTTTTCCATGGGGAATGTCTCCAAAACCTGTAATTTCTAAAAAGCGGTGCGAAACGGTCATTGCAACACCTCTTCCGTTTTTTGCTCTTTTTCGAAGGTGTTAGTTTTGGTTAAATTTCGGGATAGTGTAACTTAGTCGTCCGGCGCCCTTTTGGGGTGATTTTTTTTTCACTCTTCAAATTTTTCCATAGGGAATGTCTCCAAAATCTGTAATTTACGAAAAGCGGTGCGAAATGGTCATTGCAACACCTCTTCCGTTTTTTACTCTTTTTCGAAGGTGTTAGATTTGGTTAAATTTCGGGATAGTGTAACTTAGTCGTCTGGCGCCCTTTTGGGGTGATCTTTTTTTTCACTCTTCAAATTTTTCCATGGGGAATGTCTCCAAAATCTGTAATTTACGAAAAGCGGTGCGAAACGGTCATTGCAACACCTCTTCCGTTTTTTACTCTTTTTCGAAGGTGTTAGATTTGGTTAAATTTCGGGATAGTGTAACTTAGTCGTCCGGCGCCCTTTTGGGGTGATCTTTTTTTTCACTCTTCAAATTTTTCCATGGGGAATGTCTCCAAAATCTGTAATTTACGAAAAGCGGTGCGAAATGGTCATTGCAACACCTCTTCCGTTTTTTACTCTTTTTCGAAGGTGTTAGATTTGGTTAAATTTCGGGATAGTGTAACTTAGTCGTCCGGCGCCCTTTTGGGGTGATCTTTTTTTCACTCTTCAAATTTTTCCACGGGGAATGTCTCCAAAATCTGTAATTTACGAAAAGCGGTGCGAAATGGTCATTGCAACACCTCTTCCGTTTTTTACTCTTTTTCGAAGGTGTTAGATTTGGTTAAATTTCGGGATAGTGTAACTTAGTCGTCCGGCGCCCTTTTGGGGTGATCTTTTTTTCACTCTTCAAATTTTTCCACGGGGAATGTCTCCAAAACCTGTAATTTACGAAAAGCGGTGCGAAACGGTCATTGCAACACCTCTTCCGTTTTTTACTCTTTTTCGAAGGTGTTAGATTTGGTTAAATTTCGGGATAGTGTAACTTAGTCGTCCGGCGCCCTTTTGGGGTGATCTTTTTTTTCACTCTTCAAATTTTTCCATGGGGAATGTCTCCAAAATCTGTAATTTACGAAAAGCGGTGCGAAACGGTCATTGCAACACCTCTTCCGTTTTTTACTCTTTTTCGAAGGTGTTAGATTTGGTTAAATTTCGGGATAGTGTAACTTAGTCGTCCGGCGCCCTTTTGGGGTGACCTTTTTTTTCACTCTTCAAATTTTTCCACGGGGAATGTCTCCAAAACCTGTAATTTACGAAAAGCGGTGCGAAACGGTCATTGCAACACCTCTTCCGTTTTTTACTCTTTTTCGAAGGTGTTAGATTTGGTTAAATTTCGGGATAGTGTAACTTAGTCGTCCGGCGCCCTTTTCGGGTGATCTTTTTTTTCACTCTTCAAATTTTTCCACGGGGAATGTCTCCAAAATCTGTAATTTACGAAAAGCGGTGCGAAACAGTCATTGCAACACCTCTTCCGTTTTTTACTTTTTTTCGAAGGTGTTAGATTTGGTTAAATTTCGGGATAGTGTAACTTAGTCGTCCGGCGCCCTTTTGGGGTGATCTTTTTTTTCACTCTTCAAATTTTTCCACATGGAATGTCTCCAAAATCTGTAATTTACGAAAAGCGGTGCGAAATGGTCATTGCAACACCTCTTCCGTTTTTTACTCTTTTTCGAAGGTGTTAGATTTGGTTAAATTTCGGGATAGTGTAACTTAGTCGTCGGGCGCCCTTTTGGGGTGATCTTTTTTTTCACTCTTCAAATTTTTCCACGGGGAATGTCTCCAAAACCTGTAATTTACGAAAAGCGGTGCGAAACGGTCATTGCAACACCTCTTCCGTTTTTACTCTTTTTCGAAGGTGTTAGATTTGGTTAAATTTCGGGATAGTGTAACTTAGTCGTCCGGCGCCCTTTTGGGGTGATCTTTTTTTTCACTCTTCAAATTTTTCCATGGGGAATGTCTCCAAAATCTGTAATTTACGAAAAGCGGTGCGAAACGGTCATTGCAACACCTCTTCCGTTTTTTACTCTTTTTCGAAGGTGTTAGATTTGGTTAAATTTCGGGATAGTGTAACTTAGTCGTTTGGCGCCCTTTTGGGGTGATCTTTTTTTCACTCTTCAAATTTTTCCATGGGGAATGTCTCCAAAATCTGTAATTTACGAAAAGCGGTGCGAAATGGCCATTGCAACACCTCTTCCGTTTTTACTCTTTTTCGAAGGTGTTAGATTTGGTTAAATTTCGGGATAGTGTAACTTAGTCGTCCGGCGCCCTTTTGGGGTGATCTTTTTTTTCACTCTTCAAATTTTTCCACGGGGAATGTCTCCAAAATCTGTAATTTACGAAAAGCGGTGCGAAACGGTCATTGCAACACCTCTTCCGTTTTTTACTCTTTTTCGAAGGTGTTAGATTTGGTTAAATTTCGGGATAGTGTAACTTAGTCGTTCGGCGCCCTTTTGGGGTGATCTTTTTTTTCACTCTTCAAATTTTTCCACGGGGAATGTCTCCAAAATCTGTAATTTACGAAAAAGCGGTGCGAAATGGTCATTGCAACACCTCTTCCGTTTTTTACTCTTTTTTCGAAGGTGTTAGATTTGGTTAAATTTCGGGATAGTGTAACTTAGTCGTTTGGCGCCCTTTTGGGGTGATCTTTTTTTTCACTCTTCAAATTTTTCCGTGGGGAATGTCTCCAAAACCTGTAATTTACGAAAAGCGGTGCGAAACGGTCATTGCAACACCTCTTCCGTTTTTTACTCTTTTTCGAAGGTGTTAGATTTGGTTAAATTTCGGGATAGTGTAACTTAGTCGTCTGGCGCCCTTTTGGGGTGATCTTTTTTTTCACTCTTCAAATTTTTCCACGGGGAATGTCTCCAAAATCTGTAATTTACGAAAAGCGGGGCGAAACGGTCATTGCAACACATCTTCCGTTCGTTACTCTTTTTTCGAAGGTGTTAGATTTGGTTAAATTTCAGGATAGTGTAACTTAGTCGTCCGGCGCCCTTTTGGGGTGATCTTTTTTTTCACTCTTCAAATTTTTCCACGGGGAATGTCTCCAAAATCTGTAATTTACGAAAAGCGGGGCGAAACGGTCATTGCAACACATCTTCCGTTTTTTACTCTTTTTTCGAAGGTGTTAGTTTTGGTTAAATTTCGGGATAGTGTAACTTAGTCGTCTGGCGCCCTTTTGGGGTGATCTTTTTTTTCACTCTTCAAATTTTTCCATGGGGAATGTCTCCAAAACCTGTAATTTACAAAAAGCGGTGCGAAACGGTCATTGCAACACCTCTTCCGTTTTTTACTCTTTTTCGAAGGTGTTAGATTTGGTTAAATTTCGGGATAGTGTAACTTAGTCGTTTGGCGCCTTTTTGGGGTGATATTCTTTTTTCACTCTTCAAATTTTTCCGCGAGGAATGTCTCTAAAATCTGTAATTTACGAAAAGCGGTGCGAAACGGTCATTGCAACACCTCTTCCGTTTTTTACTCTTTTTCGAAGGTGTTAGATTTGGTTAAATTTCGGGATAGTGTAACTTAGTCGTCCGGCGCCCTTTTGGGGTGATCTTTTTTTTCAATCTTCAAATTTTTCCACGGGGAATGTCTCCAAAATCTGTAATTTACGAAAATCGGTGCGAAATGGTTGTTGCAACACCTCTTCCGTTTTTTACTCTTTTTCGAAGGTGTTAGATTTGGTTAAATTTCGGGATAGTGTAACTTAGTTTTCTGGCGCCCTTTTGGGGTGATCTTTTTTTTCACTCTTCAAATTTTTCCATGGGGAATGTCTCCAAAACCTGTAATTTACGAAAAGCGGTGCGAAATGGTCATTGCAACACCTCTTCCGTTTTTTACTCTTTTTCGAAGGTGTTAGATTTGGTTAAATTTCGGGATAGTGTAACTTAGTCGTCCTGGCGCCCTTTTGGGGTGATCTTTTTTTTCACTCTTCAAATTTTTCCATGGGGAATGTCTCCAAAACCTGTAATTTACGAAAAGCGGTGCGAAACGGTCATTGCAACACCTCTTCCGTTTTTTACTCTTTTTCGAAGGTGTTAGATTTGGTTAAATTTCGGGATAGTGTAACTTAGTCGTCCGGCGCCCTTTTGGGGTGATCTTTTTTTTCACTCTTCAAATTTTTCCATGGGGAATGTCTCCAAAATCTGTAATTTACGAAAAGCGGTGCGAAACGGTCATTGCAACACCTCTTCCGTTTTTTACTCTTTTTCGAAGGTGTTAGATTTGGTTAAATTTCGGGATAGTGTAACTTAGTCGTCCGGCGCCCTTTTGGGGTGATCTTTTTTTCACTCTTCAAATTTTTCCATGGGGAATGTCTCCAAAATCTGTAATTTACGAAAAGCGGTGCGAAACGGTCATTGCAACACCTCTTCCGTTTTTTACTCTTTTTCGAAGGTGTTAGATTTGGTTAAATTTCGGGATAGTGTAACTTAGTCGTCCGGCGCCCTTTTGGGGTGATCTTTTTTTTCACTCTTCAAATTTTTCCACGGGAATGTCTCCAAAACCTGTAATTTACGAAAAGCGGTGCGAAATGGTCATTGCAACACCTCTTCCGTTTTTTACTCTTTTTCGAAGGTGTTAGATTTGGTTAAATTTCGGGATAGTGTAACTTAGTCGTCCGGCGCCCTTTTGGGGTGATCCTTTTTTTCACTCTTCAAATTTTTCCACGGGGAATGTCTCCAAAACCTGTAATTTACGAAAAGCGGTGCGAAATGGTCATTGCAACACCTCTTCCGTTTTTTACTCTTTTTCGAAGGTGTTAGATTTGGTTAAATTTCGGGATAGTGTAACTTAGTCGTCTGGCGCCCTTTTGGGGTGATCTTTTTTTTCACTCTTCAAATTTTTCCATGGGGAATGTCTCCAAAATCTGTAATTTACGAAAAGCGGTGCGAAACGGTCATTGCAACACCTCTTTCGTTTTTTACTCTTTTTCGAAGGTGTTAGATTTGGTTAAATTTCGGGATAGTGTAACTTAGTCGTCCGGCGCCCTTTTGGGGTGATCTTTTTTTTCACTCTTCAAATTTTTCCATGGGGAATGTCTCCAAAATCTGTAATTTACGAAAAGCGGTGCGAAACGGTCATTGCAACACCTTTTCCGTTTTTTACTCTTTTTCGAAGGTGTTAGATTTGGTTAAATTTCGGGATAGTGTAACTTAGTCGTCCGGCGCCCTTTTGGGGTGATCTTTTTTTTCACTCTTCAAATTTTTCCATGGGGAATGTCTCCAAAACCTGTAATTTACGAAAAGCGGTGGAAAATGGTCATTGCAACACCTCTTCCGTTTTTTACTCTTTTTCGAAGGTGTTAGATTTGGTTAAATTTCGGGATAGTGTAACTTAGTCGTCTGGCGCCCTTTTGGGGTGATCTTTTTTTTCACTCTTCAAATTTTTCCATGGGGAATGTCTCCAAAACCTGTAATTTACGAAAAGCGGTGCGAAACGGTCATTGCAACACCTCTTCCCGTTTTTGCTCTTTTTCGAAGGTGTTAGTTTTGCTTAAATTTCGGGATAGTGTAACTTAGTCGTCTGGCGCCCTTTTGGGGTGATCTTTTTTTTCACTCTTCAAATTTTTCCACGGGGAATGTCTCCAAAACCTGTAATTTACGAAAAGCGGTGCGAAACGGTCATTGCAACACCTCTTCCGTTTTTTACTCTTTTTCGAAGGTGTTAGATTTGGTTAAATTTCGGGATAGTGTAACTTAGTCGTCCGGCGCCCTTTTGGGGTGATCTTTTTTTTCACTCTTCAAATTTTTCCACGGGGAATGTCTCCAAAATCTGTAATTTACGAAAAGCGGTGCGAAATGGTCATTGCAACACCTCTTCCGTTTTTTACTCTTTTTCGAAGGTGTTAGATTTGGTTAAATTTCGGGATAGTGTAACTTAGTCGTCTGGCACCCTTTTGGGGTGATCCTTTTTTTCACTCTTCAAATTTTTCCACGGGGAATGTCTCCAAAACCTGTAATTTTCGAAAAGCGGTGCGTAAAATGGTCATTGCAACACCTCTTCCCTTTTTTACTCTTTTTCGAAGGTGTTAGATTTGGTTAAATTTCGGGATAGTGTAACTTAGTCGTCTGGCGCCCTTTTGGGGTGATCTTTTTTTTCACTCTTCAAATTTTTCCACGGGGAATGTCTCCAAAATCTGTAATTTACGAAAAGCGGTGCGAAATGGTCATTGCAACACCTCTTCCGTTTTTTACTCTTTTTCGAAGGTGTTAGATTTGGTTAAATTTCGGGATAGTGTAACTTAGTCGTCCTGCGCCCTTTTGGGGTGATCTTTTTTTCACTCTTCAAATTTTTCCATGGGAATGTCTCCAAAATCTGTAATTTACGAAAAGCGGTGCGAAACGGTCATTGCAACACCTCTTCCGTTTTTTACTCTTTTTCGAAGGTGTTAGATTTGGTTAAATTTCGGGATAGTGTAACTTAGTCGTCTGGCGCCTTTTTGGGGTGATCTTTTTTTTTCACTCTTCAAATTTTTCCGCGAGGAATGTCTCTAAAATCTGTAATTTACGAAAAGCGGTGCGAAACGGTCATTGCAACACCTCTTCCGTTTTTTACTCTTTTTCGAAGGTGTTAGATTTGGTTAAATTTCGGGATAGTGTAACTTAGTCGTCCGGCGCCCTTTTGGGGTGATTTTTTTTTCACTCTTCAAATTTTTCCATGGGGAATGTCTCCAAAATCTGTAATTTACGAAAAAGCGGTGCGAAACGGTCATTGCAACACCTCTTCCGTTTTTTAATCTTTTTCGAAGGTGTTAGATTTGGTTAAATTTCGGGACTCTTTTTCGAATGTGTTAGATTTGGTTAAATTTCGGGATAGTGTAACTTAGTCGTCTGTCGCCCTTTTGGGGTGATCTTTTTTTTCACTCTTCAAATTTTTCCACGGGGAATGTCTCCAAAATCTGTAATTTACGAAAAGCCGTGCGAAACGGTCATTGCACCACTTCTTCCGTTTTTTACTCTTTTTCGATGGTGTTAGAGTTGGTTAAATTTCAGGATAATGTAACTTTGTCGTCCGGCACCCTTTTGGAGTGATCTTTTTTTTCAATCTTCAAATTTTTTCCACGGGGAATGTCTCTCAAATCTGTAATTCAAGAAAAGCGGTGCGAAATGGCCATTGCAACACCTCTTTCGTTTTTTACTCTTTTTCGAAGGTGTTAGATTCGGTTAAATTTCGGGATAGTGTAACTTAGTCATCTAGACCCTTTTTAGGGTCATCTTTTTTTTCACTCGTCAAATTTTTTCACGGGCAATGTCTCCAAAACATGTAATTTTCGAAAAGCGGTGCGAAATGGTCAACGCAACACCTCTTCCGTTTTTTACTATTTTTCGAAGTTGTTAGATTTGGTTAAATTTCGTGATAGTGTAACTTAGTCGTCGGTCAGCTTTTTGGGGTGATGTTTTTTTTCACTCGTCAAATTTTTTCACGGGGAATGTCTCTAAAACCTGTAATTTACGAAAAGCGGTGCGAAATGGTCATTGCAACACCACTTCTGTTTTTTGCTCTTCTTCGAAGGTGTTTGATTTGGTTAAATTTGGGATAGTGTAACTTTGTCGTCCTGCGCCCTTTTAGGGTGATCTTTTTTTTTCACTCTTCAAATTTTTCAACTGGGAAAGTATCCAAAACCTGTAATTAACGAAAAGCGGTGCGAAACGGTCATTGCAACACCTCTTCCGTGTTTTACTCTTTTTCGAAGGTGTTATATTTGGTTAAATTTCGGAATAGAGTAACTTAGTCGTCTGGCGCTGTTTTGGGGTAATCTTTTTTTTCACTCTTCAAATTTTTCCATGGGGAATGAATCCAAAATCTGTAATTTACGAAAACGGGGCGAAACGGTCAATGCAATACCTTTTCAGTTTTTTACTCTTTTTCGAAGGTGTTAGATTTGGTTAAATTTCGGGACAGTGTAACTTAGTCGCCCGGCGCCCTTTTGGAGTGATCTTTTTTTCACTCTTCAAATTTTTCCACGGGGAATGTCTACAAAATCCGTAATTTAAGAAAAGCGGTGCGAAATGGCCAGTGCAACACCTCTTCCGTTTTTTACTCTTTTTCGAAGTTGTTAGATTTTGTTAAATTTCGGGATAGTGTAACTTATTCGTCCGGCGCCCTTTTGGGGTGATCTTTTCTTTCACTCTTCAAATTTTTCCACAGGGAACGTCTCCAAAATCCGTAATTTCCGAAAAGCGGTGCGAAATGATCATTGCAACACCTCTTCCGTTTTTTAATCTTTTTCGAAGGTGTTAGATTTGGTTAAATTTCGGAATAGTGTAACTTAGTCGTCTAGCACCCTTTTGAGGTGATCTTTTTTTTCACTCGTCAAATTTTTCCACGGGGAATGTCTTCAAAACTTGTAATTTACGAGAAGCGGTGCGAAATGGTCATTGCAACACCTCTACCATTTTTCATTCTTTTTCGAAGGGGTTTGATTTGCTTAAATTTCGGGACAGTGTAACTTTGTCGTCCCGCGCCTTTTTGGGGTGATCTTTTTTTTTCACTCTTCAAATTTTTCCACGGGGAATGTCTCGAAAACCTGTAATTTACGAAAAGCGATGCGAAATGGTTATTGCAACACCTCTTCCGTGTTTTACTCTTTTTCGAAGGTGTTAGATTTGGTTAAATTTCGGAATAATGTAACTTAGTCGGCTGGTGTCCTTTTGGGGTGATCTTTTTTTTCACTCTTCAAATTTTTCCATGGGGAATGAATCCAAAATCTGTAATTTACGAAAAGCGGGGCGAAACGGTCAATGCAATACCTTTTCCGTTTTTTACTCTTTTTCGAAGGTGTTAGATTTGGTTAAATTTCGGGATAGTGTAACTTAGGTGCTGCATGAAAACCATTCAGTTACGTCGGTAAGCTGGTTTTTCTTTCCGGAATCGGTTTTGGACCGAAACCCGTTTGGTAACGATTTCATTTTTCTATTTAGGGACAAGTTTGCTTCCAAAACGATACAAACCGAAATGAGAACCAAAAAAAGTTGGTTTTTTCATTTTGGAACAAAAGTGAGAACCATTTATGAGAATTCATTTTCTTCATCACACATATTCTTATGGAAGTCACGATATTTGAGGTGAGAAAAAAAGCAAAGAATCAAAAATTTCAAAACTTAACAGAATGGTTTAGAATCTGTGACTACCCACTTTCAAGTGAAATTTAAATTTTTTAAGTACCGAAAAAATAAATAAAATAAAAAATTTCAAAATTTCACAAAATGGCTTAGAAAACCTTTGGCCACCCACTTTGAGCAAAATTTAATTTTTTTAGTTGCCAAAAAAAATAAAAAATTCCAAAATTTAAAAACTTCACGAATATCTTAGAATACCCGTGGTCACCCAATTTGAGCGAAATTTTATTTTTTTAGGTGCCAAAAAAATAAAAAAAAGCAAAAATAAAAAATTTCTAAACTTCAGAATGGCTTAGAATACTTGTGGCCATACACTTTGAGTGAAATTTAAATTTTATTAGGTGCCGAAAAAATTAAAAAAATTAAAAAATTTCAAAACTTCACAGAATAGCTTAAAATACCTGTGGCCACCCACTTTGAGTAAAATTTTAATTTTTTTATATGCCAAAAAAAATAAAAATAAGCAAAAAAGTAAAAATTTCAAAACTTTACATAATGGCTTAAAATACCATGGGGCCACCCACTTTGAGCGAAATTTTATTTTTAGGTGCCGAAAAAATAAAAAAAAATAAAAAAAAATAAAAAATTTCAAAACTTCGAAAATGGCTTAGAATACCAAGAGGCGTCCACTTTAAGCGAAATTTAAATTGTTTTAGGTGCCGAAAAAAAAAAAAATAAAATAAAAAACTGCTCACATAATTCTTTAGAATCACTGTGTACATACATGTAGCTTTGAGTGAAATTTAATTTTTTTTAGGTGTCGAAAAAAATAAAATAAGCAAGAAAGAAAAATTTTCAAAACTTTAAAGAGTGGCTTAGAATACATGTGGCCAACAACTTTGAGTGAAATTTAATTTTCTTTAGGAACCAAAAAAAAATCAAAAAAAATCAAAAATACCATTTGGGCATCTAAAAAAAATTAAATTTTATTCAAAGTGGGTGGCTAAAAAGGTATTGTAAGTCATGCTATGAAGTTTTGAAATTTTTGATTTTTATGTTTTTTTCACCTAAAAAAATTTAAATTTCACTCAAAGTGGATGGCCACATGTATTCTAAGTCGTTCGTGTGAAGTTTTGAAATTTTTGATTTTTGTTTTTTTCACCTCCAAAAATTAAAATTTCACTCAAAGTGGGTGGTCATAGGTATTCTAAGCCATTCTGTAAAGTTTTGAAATTTTTGAGTTTTTGAATTGTTTTGGGCACCTTAAAAAATTAAAATTTCACTCAAAGTGGGTGGCCACATGAATTCTAAACTATTATGTGAAGTTTTGAAATTTTTGATTTTTTGATTTTTTTTTGTCACCTAAAAAAGTTTAAATTTCACTAAAAGTGGGTGGCCACAGGTATTCTAAGCAATTCTGTGAAGTTTTGAAATTTTTGATTTCTTGATTTTTTTTGAAAAAATTCAACAAATTTCCTATTTTCCCGAATTCTAAATTTTTTTTATTTTCTCGACATTTTGATGATTTTTTTTGGAATTTTTCAATTTTTTGGGATTTTCTGAATTTTTTTAAAGATTTTTATGAATTTTTCGGATTTTTTATTATTTTTATTCCATTTCTAAAAAAAATGGATTTTTATTCATGGAAATAGAATTTTCTGTTGTTTATCAAACGGGTTTTTATTTCGGAAATAGAAATTTTGTCTTGTCATCAAACGGGTTTACGTTCTAGAAATAGAAATTTTTTGTCATTATCAAACGGGTTTTTTTTTCGGAAACTCATCCGAGGAACAGAAATAGAAAAATCTATTTACGGTTTAGAACTCATTCCGGAACAGAATGGTTATCATTCGCTACCTTAGTCGCCCGACGCCCTTTTGGGGTGATCTTTTTTTTCATTCTTCAAATTTTTGCACGGGGAATGTCTACAAAATCCGTAATTTACGAAAAGCGGTGCGTAATGGCCATTGCAACACCTCTTCCGTTTTTTACTCTTTTTCGAAGCTGTTGGATTTTGTAAAATTTCGGGATAGTGTAACTTAGTCGTCCGGCGCCCTTTTATGGTGATCTTTTTTTTCACTCTTCAAATTTTTCCACGGGGAATGTCTCCAAAATCTATAATTTACGAAAAACGGTGCGAATCGGTCATTCCAACACCTCTTCCGTTTTTTACTCTTTTGTCGAAAATGTTAGATTTGGTTAAATTTCGGGATAGTGTAACTTAGTCGTCCGGCGCCTTTTTGGGGTAATCTTTTTTTTCACTCTTCAAATTTTTCAACGGAGAATGTCTCCAAAATCTGTAATTCCTGAAAAACGGTGCGAAACGGTCATTGCAACACCTCTTCCGTTTTTTACTCATTTTCGAAGGTGTTAGAGAGGGTTAAATTTCGGGATAGTGTAACTTATTCGTTCGGCGCCCTTTTGGGGTGATCTTTTCTTTCACTCTTCAAATTTTTCCACGGGGAACGTCTCCAAAATCCGTAATTTCCGAAAAACGGTGCGAAACGATTATTGCAACACCTCTTCCCTTTTTTACTCTTTTTCGAATGTGTTAGATTTGGTTAAATTTCGGGATAGTGTAACTTAGTCGTCTGGCGCCCTTTTGGGGTGATCTTTTTTTTCACTCGTCAAATTTTTCCACGGGGAATGTCTTCAAAACCTGTAATTTACAAAAAGCAGTGCGAAATGGTCATTGCAACACCTCTCCCATTTTTTACTCTTTGTCGAAGGTGCTAGATTTGGTTAAATTTCGGGATAGTGTAACTTAATCGTCCGGCGCCCTTTTGGGGTAATCTTTCTTTTCACACTTCAAATTTTTCAACGGAGAATGTCTCCAAAATTTGTAATTTCCGAAAAACGGGGCGAAACGGTTATTGCAACACCTCTTCTGTTTTTTACTCATTTTCGAAGGTGTAAAAGAGGGTTAAATTTCGAGATAGTGTAACTTAGTCGCACGGCGTCCTTTTAGGGTGATCTTTTTTTTCACTCTTCAAATTTTTCCACGGGAAATTTCTACATAATCGGTAATTTACGAAAAGCGGTGCGAAATGGCCATTGCAACATCTCTTCCGTTTTTTACTCTTTTTCGAAGTTGTTAGATTTTGTAAAATTTCGGGATAATGTAACTTAGTCGTCCGGAGCCTTTTTGTGGTGATCTTTTTTTTCACTCCTCAAATTTTTCCATGGGGAATGTCTCTAAAATCTATAATTTACGAAAAACGGTGTGAAACGGTCATTCCTACACCTGTTACTTTTTTTACTCTTTTTCGAAGATGTTAGATTTTGTTAAATTTCGGGATAGTGTAACTTAGTCGTCTGGCGCCTTTTTGGGGTGATCTTTTTTTCACTCGTAAAATTTTTCCACGGGGAATGTCTCCAAAGGCTGTAATTTGCAAAAAGTGGTGCGAAATGGTCATTGTAACACCTCTTCCGTTTTTTACTCTTTTTTGAAGGTGTTAGATTTGGTTAAACATCGGGATAATGTAACTTTTTCGTCTGGCGCCCTTTTGGGTGATATTTTTTTTCACTCTCCAAATTTTTTCACGGAAAACGTCTCCAAAATCTGTAATTTACGAAACGGTCATTGCAACACATCTTCCGTTTCTTACTATTTTTCGAAGGTCTTAGAGTTTGTTCAATTTTGGGATGGTGTAAGTTAGTCGTCGAGCGCCGTTTTGGGGTGATGTTTTTTTTCACTCTTCAAATTTTTCCACTGGGAATGTCTCTCAAATGTATAATTTACGAAAAGCGGTGAGAAATGGCCATTGCCACACCACTTTCGTTTTTTACTCTTCTTCGAAGGTGTTAGATTTGGTTAAATTTCGGGATAGTGGAACTTAATCGTCTGGCGCCCTTTTGGGGTGATCTTTTTTTTCACTCTTCAAATTTTTCCACGGGGAATGTCTCCAAAATCTGTAATTTTTGAAAAACGGTGCAAAACGGTCATTACAACACCTCTTCCGTTTTTTACCCTTTTTCGAAGGTGTTAGATTTGGTTAAATATCGGGATAGTGTAACTTTGTCGGCTGGCGCCCTTTTGGGATGATCTTTTTTTTCACTCTTCAAATTTTTCCACGGGGAATGTCTCCAAGATCTGTGATTTATGAAAAGCCGTGCGAAACGGTCATTGCACCACTTCTTCCGTTTTTTACTCTTTTTCGAAGGTGTTAGAGTTGGTTAAATTTCAGGATAATGTAACTTAGTCGTCCGGCACCCTTTTGGAGTGATCTTTTTTTTCAATCATTAAATTTTTTCCGCGGGGAATATCTCTAAAATCTGTAATTCACGAAACGCGGTGCGAAATGGCCATTGCAACACCTCTTTCGTTTTTTACTCTTTTTCGAAGGTGTTAGATTTGGTTAAATTTCGGGATAGTGGAACTTAGTCGTCTGGCGCCCTTTTGGGGTGATCTTTTTTTTACTCTTCAAATTTTTCAACGGGTAATGTCTCCAAAATCTGTAATTTCTGAAAAACGGTGTGAAACGGTCATTGTAACACCTCTTCCGTTTTTTGCTCTTTTTCGAAGGTGTTAGATTTGGTTAAATTTCGGGATAGTGTAACTTAGTCATCTGGCGCCTTTTTGGGGTGATCATTTTTTTCACTCGTCAAATTTTTCCAAGGGGAATGTCTCCAAAACCTGTAATTTGCTAAAAGCGGTGCGAAATGGTCATTGCAGCACCTCTTCCGTTTTTTACTCTTTTTCGAAGGTGTTAGATTTGTTTAAATTTCGGGATAGTGGTACTTAGTCGTCTGGCGCCCTTTTGGAGTGATCTTTTTTTTCACTCTTCAAATTTTTCAACAAGTAATGTCTCCAAAATCTGTAATTTCTGAAAAACGGTGCGAAACGGTCATTGCAACACCTCTTCCGTTTTTTGCTCTTTTTCGAAGGTGTTAGATTTGGTTAAATTTCGGGATAGTGTAACTTAGTCATCTGGCGCCTTTTTGGGGTGATCATTTTTTTAACTCGTCAAATTTTTCCAAAGGGAATGTCTCCAAAACCTGTAATTTGCGAAAAGCGGTGCGAAATGGTCATTGCAACACCTCTTCCATTTTTTACTCTTTTTCGAAGGTGTTAAATTTGGTTAAATATCGGGATAGTGTAACTTTGTCGTCCGACTCCCTTTTGGGGTGATCTTTTTTTTTCATTATTGAAATTTTTCCACGAAGAATGTCTCGACAACTTGTAATTTACGAAAAGAGGTGTGAAATGGCCATTGCAACACCTCTTCCGTTTTTTACTCTTTTTCGAAAGTGTTGGATTTGGTTAAATTTCGAGACAGTGTAACTTTATCGTCCGGCGCCCTTTTGGGGTGATCCTTTTTTTCACTCTTCAAATTTTTCCACGGGAAATGTCTCCAAAATCTGTAATTTACGAAAAGTGGTGCGAAATGGCCATTGCAACACCTCTTCCGTATTTTACACTTTTTCGAAGGTGTTAGATTTGGTTAAATTTCGGGATAGTGTAACTTAGTCGTCTGGACCCTTTTTGGGGTCTTCTTTTTTTTCACTCGTCAAATTTTTGCACGGGCAATGTCTCCAAAATCTGTAATTTACGAAAAGTGGTGCGAAATGGCCATTGCAATACCTCTTCCGTGTTTTACTCTTTTTCGAAGGTGTTAGATTTGGTTAAATTTCGGGGTAGTGTGACTTAGTCGTCTAGCCACTTTTTCGGGTGATCTTTTTTTTCACTCGTCAAATTTTTTCACGGGGAATGTCTCCAAAACCTGTAATTTACGAAAAGCGGTGCGAAATGGTCATTGGAACACCTCTTCCATTTTTTACTCTTTTTCGAAAGTGTTAGATTTGGTTAAATTTCGTGATAGTGTAACTTAGTCGTCGGGCGCCTTTTTGGAGTGATATTTTTTTTCAGTTGTCAGATTTTTTCACGGGAAATGTCTCCAAAACCTGTAATTTAAGAAAAGCGGTGCGAAATAGTCTTTGCAATACCTCTTCCGTTTTTTACTCTTTTTCGAAGGTGTTAGATTTGGTTAAATTTCGGGATAGTGTAACTTTGTCATCCCGCGTCCTTTTAGGGAGATCTTTTTTGTTCACTCTTCAAATTTTTCCACAGGGAATTTCGCGAAAACCTGTAATTTACGAAAAGCGATGCGAAACGGTCATTGCAACACCTCTTCCGTATTTAAATCTTTTTCGAAGGTGTTTGATTTGGTTAAATTTCGGGATAGTGTAACTTAGTCGTCCGGTGCCGTTTTTGGGTGATCTTTTTTTTCACTCTTCAAATTTTTTCCACGGTGAATGTCTCCAAAATCTGTAATTTACGAAAAGCGGGGCGAAACAGTCATTGCAATATCTTTTCCGTTTTTTTACTCTTTTTCGAAGGTGTTAGATTTGGTTAAATTTCGGGATAGTGTAACTTAGTCGCCCGGCGCCCTTTTGAAGTGATCTTTTTTTTCACTCTTCAAATTTTTCCGCGGGGAATGTCTCCATAATCCGTAATTTACGAAAAGCGGTGGGAAATGGTCATTGCAACGCGTCTTCTATTTTTTACTCTTTTTCGAAGATGTTAGAATTGGTTAAATTTCGGGATAGTGTAACTTAGTCGTCTGGCGCCTTTTTGGGGTGATCCTTTTTTTCACTCGTCAAATTTTTCCACGGGGAATGTCTCCAAAAGCTGTAATTTGCGAAAAGCGGTGCGAAATGGTCATTGTAACACCTCTTCCGTTTTTTACTCTTTTTTGAAGGTGTTAGATTTGGTTAAATATCGGGATAATGTAACTTTGTCATCTGGCGCCCTTTTGGGGTGATCTTTTTTTTTCACTGTTCAAATTTTTTCACAGGAAATGTCTGCAAAATCTGTAATTTACGAAACGGTCATTGCAACACCTCTTCCGTTTGTTACTCTTTTTCGAAGGTGTTAGAGTTGGTTAAATTTCGGGATGGTGTAAGTTAGTCGTCGAGCGCCCTTTTGGGGTGATCTTTTTTTTCACTCTTCAAATTTTTCCTCCGGGAATGTCTCTCAAATGTGTAATTTACGAAAAGCGGTGAGAAATGGCCATTGCCACACCTCTTTCGTTTTTTACTCTTCTTCGAAGGTGTTAGATTTGGTTAAATTTCGGGATAGTGGAACTTAATCGTCTGGCGCCCTTTTGGGGTGATCTTTTTTTTTCACTCTTTAAATTTTTCCACGGGGAATGTCTCCAAAATCTGTAATTTCTGAAAAACGGTGCAAAACGGTCATTGGAACACGTCTTCCGTTTTTTACTCTTTTTTGAAGGTATTAGATTTGGTTAAATATTGGGATAGTATAACTTTGTCGTCTGGCGCCCTTTTGGGGTGATCTTTTTTTTCACTCTTCAAATTTTTCCACGGGGAATGTCTCCAAAATCTGTAATTTACGAAAAGTCGTGCGAAACGGTCATTGCACCACTTCTTCCGTTTTTTACTTTTTTTCGAAGGTGTTAGAGTTGGTTAAATTTCAGGATAATGTAACTTAGTCGGCCGGCACCCTTTTGGAGTGATCTTTTTTTTCAATCTTCAATTTTTTTCCACAAGGAATGTCTCTCAAATCTGTAATTCAAGAAAATCGGTGCGAAATGGCCATTGCAACACCTCTTTCGTTTTTTACTCTTTTTCGAATGTGTTAGATTTGGTTAAATTTCGGGATAGTGGAACTTAGTCGTCTGGCGCCCTTTTGGGGTGATGTTTTTTTTCACTCTTCAAATTTTTCAACGAGTAATGTCTCCAAAATCTGTATTTTTTGAAAAACAGTGCGAAACGGTCATTGTAACAAGTCTTCCGTTTTTTACTTTTTTTTCGAAGGTGTTAGATTTGGTTAAATTTCGGGATAGTGTAACTTAGTCGTCTAGCGCCTTTTTGGGGTGATCATTTTTTTCACTCGTCAAATTTTTCCAAGGGAATGTCTCCGAAATCTGTAATTTACAGTCTGGCTATCATTGCAACACCTCTTCCGTTTTTTACTCTTTTTCGAAGGTGTTAGATTTGGTTAAATATCGGGATAGTGTTACTTTGTCGTCCGGCGCCCTTTTGCGGTGATCTTTTTTTTTCATTCTTGAAATTTTTCCACGAGGAATGTCTCGACAACTTGTAATTTACGAAAAGCGGTGCGAAACGGTCATTGGAACACCTCTTCCGTGTTTTACTCTTTTTCGAAGGTGTTAGAGTTGATTAAATTTCCTTCCTTTTATTTTCGTTTGGACCCAGCCCATACCCCTACCACAGTTTTCAAAGCCCACAAACTCATGACTCTGGACTTTCATTTTAGACATTTCAATTTAAAGGCCCATGAAACAGCTTGAGGACTCAACAAGCCCAGCCCGGCCTTTCACTCTTTCCTCTCCCTCACGCTCACTTCTCTCTCGCGTCGTTTGTGAAGAGGACAGAGCACGCAAGCCCGAATGCAGAAAAAACAAGGGGAAGAAAGGACAAAATACCAAAACGGCCGAGGACAGGAAGGACAGATTCGAACGTCGAGGGGAATTGTGCGGAGAGGTACAGTCCATTGGGAGAGAGTGAGCCGAGAAAGACAAAAAAGAGGGACCGAGAGAGCTCGAGGAAAAATCCGAAAAAAGGGAGGGACCGAGAGAGCTCGAGGGTAAATCCGAAAGTGGAGAGCTTTGCTCTTTCGCCGGTGGCCCGTCTGTGTCGCCGTTGGTCCTGTCCAGCCCCCAGCCGCCGCGCTTCGTCCCAGTCAGTCACGAACCAGGTGAGTCATTGTCGTATCTTACTCTGTTTTTGGCTCGCCTGCCTCTCGGGTGCCAGGCACACCGAGCCCATTCGGTGATCGCCTGGCGTCGTCAATGGAGCATAACACTCGTTTGACGATCAAAGAAGCTTTTTTAAATGTTGCATATCGAAAATAGGCCACGAGCCGTGTCAAAATCGGACCTGTGACTCTACTTCTTGGTCGCACCTTACATGTTTGATAAAATGCCTCAATGAAACAGTTTAAGCTTAGAGCGTCCAAACCTGGCCGTGTCAATTTTTGGAGTTCTATTGTAAACCGAAGCAGCTTAATGGTATAAGTCGGCCATGTGTGCACCTCCCACCGGCCAGAAAGCTTTTCGTCAACGGCATGCCTGTAGTTAGAGGCCACCGTGGTCAGTTTCCCATCCTTGTTTCGTGTGGTTTTTGTGTGTATAGATTCAGAGTCTTAGATTTGGTTGAGAATTGGAGATATAAAAAACGGAAGTCGATATCGGTGTTTGGCCGCCGGTGTCGTTTTTCGTGGCCGGAGTTAGCCGACGGTCCGGTGGTTGTGATTGGCCGGCAGTGAGAGTGTAAAGCCGGCGGTGGTCGTTGGCGGTGGTGACACGCGCCGACGGTCGGAGGCGAAGAGAGGTCGGGGGCGTGGGCTCGTCCAAAGACGCTTACGGTGAAGAAGCAAGGAAGAAGACGATCCAGAAAAGAAAAAAAGAAAAGCCAAAGAAAAAATTAGAAAAGAAAATAAATAAAGAAAATAAATAAAGAAGAAAAGGAAAATAGAAAAAGAAATAAAAAAATTTAGAAAAGAAATAGAGAAAGGGGGGCTTACCAGGCGGGTCGGAGCGCTGAATCGTACCGGGTCTCCTGACCCGGTCTGGAGTCTTTTATTATTATTATCAATTCAAAAATATTAAATAATAAAAAATTTATTTTAAAAAATTAAAAAATTTAGAAAAATTCAGAAAAATTATGAAAGGTTTAGAGATTAGTTCTTGTGTTAATTTCATTAGATCTTAGTGCTAATTTTATTCTAGACTTAGTATAAAAATAGAAAAAATGTGAAAACCTTTGAAAATTGCTCCAAAAAATTGAACAAGCCATTAGGGCTTTACTATAGGGCTTTTGATTGCCTTTTCTTTTTTTTAGAGACGATGATAAGTCGATAGTTGCTTATTTTCTTAATGATTATTTGATTGCGCATTTTTAATATATGGTTATTATTATCCACTTTTAGTATGGTTAGGATGAACTTTAATGCCTTTGATAGGTTGCCCTGACGCGTTGGTTAACAAATGGTCAAGTGTAGGTACGAAAGGGCACTAGTTAGATGACTAGTGTAATCAAGTTTCCGATCCTTAGAATCTTTGATTACACACATATCGAGACGATACTCCCGTGTCTCGATTAGATTTGTAGCCAACCCTTGATTATGGCTAGTGGCTACTCCAATTGAATACATAGATTAGAAAAACCATGTCGCGCGATGTATGAAGCTTGGGAGCACCTCCATCCTTGGATAGATGAGCCTTTTGGTTTGTCTTTCGAACGAACCAACCGATGTTCACATCTATTAACAAATACCTGTCGACCTATGTTATATATTATTTTCTCCCTCAATCGGGACAGGTAGGTCGCAACAGATACCTTTAGGTATGTGTACAACCAAGACACAGCAGTCTGCAATTTTGTTTTGTGAAGTTCTATAGTAGCATTAATCTTAGCAAGCGATTAACGTGTGAACAATTGAGTATGTATAAATTCTTTCTCATGCTTGTAGTGGACACATTACCAATTGGCCAATCGGAATTCCATCTTTTTGATACCAAAGAAACACTTCAGGTATGTCACTATGTTTTACAAAAAATCAGTATAATTTTACAAGACTTTGTCGATGTAGATCTTAGTAGTGACTTGGACAATACGATAAGCACCTGGGGTTATATTTTTACCTTAGGTGACACTATAATCAATTAAATGCCTCGACTTCAAACTTGTATGTCTCTCTCAATCACTAATGCGGAGTATGTTGTTATATCTGAAATTGGCAATGAGATGATTTAGTTAGAGAATTTTCTAAAGGAAATAGGTGAGGAGCAGGATAGCAGTGTCCATTTCAGTAATAGTTAGAGTGTTATTTGTGTTGCAAAGAATCTAGTATTTCATTCAAGGACAAAGCACATTGAGTTCAAGTATCAACATATTCGTTAGCTGCTAAATGATGGGACATTGTCATTCAAAAAGATTCTTGATGCAAAAAATCCAACAAATATGCTAACCAAAATAGTCACCATTGAGAAACTGAGGGTGTGCATTCCCTCAGTTGGCCTTCATGTTTAGGCTGCGCATGACAATTTGCCAAACAGTGTTTGATTCTGTTCTTTTGTTCTCAAAATCAGTTTGGGAACAGAAATGCATTTGTTTAATTTTTTTATTCTGGGCACAATTTTGTCAAAAATTGTTCCCTGAATCGATTTTAAGAATAAAAAAGTAGCTTCTTGATTCTGGGAACAATTTTGAGAATCAATTTTTTTTACTCTTCCTTTTCTTGATTTTTAATGTAGCTTCTAATATCCGGCCCGAGGACTGCCCTCGCCGGATCTAAAGAGAATAAAATATTTTAATAAAAAATATTATTAAAATAAAAAATATTTTACCGGCCATGGCCAAAAAAAAGACAAAATATATTATTAATAAAAAAATTATTAATAAAAAAATATTTTACCTGCCATGGCAAAAAAATAAAAAGGTATATTTTTAATAAAAATATTATTAATAAAAAAATATTTTACAGGCCATGGCGCGATCGGCCATGGCCAAAAAAAAGAAATATATATTTTTAATAAAAATATTTTAATAAAAAATTATTTTACTAGCCATGACCGGTGACCAGGCCATGGTAAAAAAAATAAAAATATATTTTTTTAATAAAATATTTTAATAAAAAATATTATTAATAAAAAAATATTTTACCGGCCATGGCCAAAAAAAATAAAAATATATATTTTTAATAAAAATATTTTAATAAAAAAATTATTAATAAAAAAAAATATTTTACCGGTCACGGCGCCAAGAGGCCATGGCCAAAAAAAGAAAAATACTTTTAATAAAAATATTATTAATAAAAAAATATTTTACCGGTCATGGCCGCGAGCAAGCCATGACCAAGAAGGAGGAAAAGAAAAAAAGAAAGAAATATTTAAATATTTAAAAATATTATTAATAAAAAGAAATTTTGTGGCGTTAACAAACGCATTTCTATTCTTTTTCTATTCCAGGGATGGAATTTTGGGCCATTAACAAACGCCTTAAAATGCTCAGAATTAATTCCGGGCACAGAATCAAAAGGAATCATTTTTTGCGGGCCGGAATCGTTGTCATGCGCAGCCTTAGTGATGAGGAGGTTGCCGTACAAGGATAATTTGGGCTACAAAGACGAGTGAAGACTTTGAAAGACTATTGCCATTTGAAAGATCAGCTTCCAAGTGGAAGATTGATGGAGTTGTGGATTTTGAAAGAGCAAAGTAATATTAAAGCTGAGAGCTTTTACTGCTAATAGCGTACATGTAATGTTCACGTTAAAGTAGAGAATAGAGCTTTTTAATGCTGCTAATGGCATAGATGTAACTTCCATCTTAATTGTGTATGTCCTAGACTATTATTGTATATTGGGGCAATATCTTTTGTAGTTGTAATCCTAAAGCTTGTAACTCTATTAGTGCAATTCATAATGAAGAGAATGTCTAGTGCGGCACCATGGTTTTTTCCTTTTTGATTTGGAAAGGTTTTCCAAGTAAAACTTCGTGTGTCTTCTTCTCTTCAACGATTTGCATTACTAAGAGTTTTGTCATCACAAACTTCTTGAGATAGGACAAGTATGAGGAGACGTGCTCTTATAGCTTGATTCCACCTATTTTCTAGTAAATTCAAGATTTACATTAGATTCCTCTCAAAAAGTTACGCAAAACGAAACAAAAGATCGTTCAAAAAAGTTGCCTAAATGATGAGATATGTACTCCTGAAGTTCTATTCTCGCAAATTTCTTGCGATTGGACATGTATGAGCAGACATACTCTAATAGCTTGATTCCTCTTATCAGGAGTACCAATCTAAAAACTGAGGCAATTTTTCTTGCGATAGGAGACGTAAGAGGAGACATGCCCCAATAGCTTAATTCTTCCTATTTTCTAGTAAGTTCATGTTTTTCATGAAATTCCTCTCAAAAAGTTATGCGTAATAGAAAAAATTGTCCAAAAAAATTGCCTCAACGATGAGGTGGGTACTCTTGAAATTTTGCGGTTGCAAACTTCTTGCGATAGGAGAATTATAAGGATACGTGCTCTAATAGTTTGATTCCTCCTATGTTCTAATAACATCATGTTTTCTAATAATTTCATGTTTTCCATGAGATTTCTCTCGAAAAGTTATACGTAATAAAAAATTGACTTGGCAACGAGATAGATATGCCAAAGATTTGCCCTTACAAACTTATTGTAATATGACAAGTAGTAGAAGACGTGCTCTAAAATCTTGATTCCTCCTATTTTCTAGTAACTTTAAGTTTTCCTTTAGATTTCTCTCGAAAAGTTATGTGAAATCAAAACATTTATCATCCAAAAAAGATGCCATAGCGATAAGATAGGTACGGCTGAAGTTTTTCCTTCACAAACTTCTTGTGATAGGACAAGTATGAGAAGACGTGCTCTAATAGCTTGATTATCTCGAAAAGTTATGCGTAATCAAAAAACAGATCGTCCAAAGAAGTTGCGTCAGCGATGCCATAGGTACTCCCGAAGTTTTGCCCTCAAAAACTTCCTGCGATAGAGTAAGTATGAAGAGACGTGCTCTAATAGTTTGATCCTATCTTCTAGCATCTTTTATTTTCCATTAGATTCCTCTTGAAAATTTATGGGTAATCAAGAAAAAGATCGTCCAAAAAAGTTGCCTCAGCGATGAGATATGTATTCCCAAAGTTTTGCTCTTTCAAACTTCTTGCAATAGGAGAAGTAAGAGAAGACGTGCTCTAATAGCTTGATTCCTCCTATTTTCTAGTAACTTCAAGTTTTCCATGAGATTCATCTCAAAATTTTATGTGTAATAAAAAAAAGTTCATCCAAAAAAGTTGCCTAAGCAATAAGATTGGTACTCCTTTCTTTTTCACCAAACAAACTTCTTACAATAGGAGAAGCAAGCAGAGACGTGCTCCAATAGCTTGTTTCCTCCTATTTTCTAGTGACTTCATTTTAATGAGATTCCTTCACAAAAGTCATGCGTAATTAAAAAAAAAAGATTGTCCACAAAAGTTTTCTCAATGATGAGATAGGTACTACCGAAGTTTTTACCCTAACAAACTTCTTGCAATAGGAGAACTATGAGGAGACATACTTTAGTAGCTTGATTCTTCCTATTTTCTTGTAATTCATGTCTTCCATTTTATTCCTTTAAAAAAATTATGCGTAATTAAATAGACATCGACCAAAAAAGCTGTCTCACTGATGAGATAGGTACTCCTGAAATTTTACCCTCACAAACTTCTTGCGATAGGATAAGTATGAGGTGACATGCTCTAATAGCTTGATTCCTCATATTTTTGAGTAACTTCATGTTTTCCATGAAATACTCTTGAAAATTCTGCATAATAAAACAGAAGACTGTCTAAAAAAGTTTCCTCAACGATGAGATAGGTATTCTAAAAGTTTTTCCCTTTCAAACTTCTTGCTAGAGCTCAAGGTGGCGTCGGGACAGCGGCGAGCCGCGTCATCAATGTCAGTGAGGTAGTCTAGTGTGGCAAAGGTGGTGGCCAGTGGGTAGTGCTTGGATGTGCGGGTGGTTTAGAGATAGGGTTTTGTTTATTTTTCAATTTTTTTATGTTGTTGAATTGGTAAATATTAAAACCACATAAAAATTACGAGCAAATCATAACACGACATGGGTATCCGACATCTAGCTCAACAATTTGATTGTCCATGTTGGAAAAATATCTATCAGCAAAAGAAAAAAAATGACAGATCGACTAACATGGAACATTTTAAAACGCTTTTGAACTAAAAAAAAAGTAGAAAGACGACTTTATTCTTTTGAAAGAAACAGAGTGTTCACTTCTAACATTATTTCAAAAGAAAATGTGACATTCTGAATTTCAACCTTTTTCGGGATTTACGAAATGAATATTTCATCGATGCACTTTTAGTTAAATCTCGCTCAGAATTAATCACTCATGAGAGGACTAACCTTTAGGAAAAGGCTACTTAGAAATTAAGTACGCACGACCTAAGGACTCATCATGGTTTGACACTTCGACCATAAGAATTGACGAGGGATAATTTTGGGCCATTATAGACCGATCAAGAGATGGTTATGGAACGATTTGCCAATGTTATACAATTGGATCGCGGGTGATTCCGTTTGACCATTGAATAGATTGCAAATGACCCTAGGCCAATTCCTACTGATCGTGTCTTTCGGAACTAGTGATTTACCCTCTCAATTACATGACAACCGAAGTCACCATGACTTGAGTAAACTTAAACGTGGCTTGATATCGAATCAATCACGGGTTGAATACACGTAACTCCTAAAAGCTGCCCAGTAGTTTGCAATACATTAAAGTCGCAATTGATCGATTTTGGCCATGAATTAGAATCCGAACTTGGGTATCGAACTTTCAAGGATATCAAGACTAATCTATTAGACGTCGCCTCATTAAGCCCACCTAGTTATCGGTTCACTTGGAAATTATTAGAAAAGTGAAAATCGGACCGGAAATTGAAAAATGTCCTTTTACCCTTAAGTGTTATAGGATCTCTTTGTTGTGTGGAAGGGCATTTTGGTCTTTGTACCTCTCCCTTGTGTGGCTGACCAGCATAGACAGAATTGCCCCTCCTTACTTTTCTTTTTACTTGTTTGCCCTTGATTGTCTTGCTTTTGAAGATTGAATTGTGGCCTTTGAATCTTGACTTGAGGACCAAGGGATGGTCTTAACCCTTTATTTTGGATAAAGCTATCAGCCCATTCTCTTTCTCTCTCTCCTCCATTATTGTTCAGACTAGCCATCACTCTCACTCTCTCTCTCTCTCTCACTCTCTTGGCCGAACACCACCAGCCCTAACCACCACCGACCAGACCCCCTGAACCATCATGAACCTCTACCTCCAATCGCCGTGAACCGCCATCGTCGCCACCATTCACCACCAACCATCACCGACCGTTCACCACCAGCCGTCACCACCCTCACCGCCACCACTACACCGACCAGCCACCACCACCAACATCATCTCGCCACCACCAACACCACCACACGTGAGCCACCATCATCGCCGCCGTTGCACGCCACTTCACCGTTCGCCGTTCGCCGGAGCTAATACATGCCGGGACTGACTAGCTGCTGATTTAGTTGGCTTTTGGCTTAGGTTATTTGGTAAGTAACTTCCTAAACCTTGATTAGGTTGATAGGTGACTAATGGATATGGTTTAAGGGTTGTTTAGTGGCTGATCTTGGTGGTAAATGGCTGATCATGTTAGATTAGTGGCTGATTAGGTAGATAAATGGTTGATCTTGTTGGTTTAGTGGCTAAGCATGTTAATCAAGGGCTGATCGTGTGGTAGTGGCTGACCTTGATTGATTGATTGTTGATCATGTGGCTTGAATTGGCTAATAGTGTGCTTAATGTTAATCATGTGGTATGATTATTGATCATGTGGTGTGATTGTCAATCATGTGGCTGATTAGTTAGATCAATGGTTGATCATGTGGCTTGATTGTTGATCATGTGGCTGATCTTGATTGATCATAGTTGATCTTGTTGACTTGTGGCTGATCTTGATTGATCATGGTTGATCTTGTTGACTTAGTGGTTGATCATGTGGTTAAATGGCTAATCTTGTTAATCAATGTTGATCAAGTGGCTCAAATGTTGATCAGGTGGTTTATTATTGGCTAATTGTGATTAGCCTTGGTGTTTGATCCAAAAATGAATGTGTTTCATGACATATTTGTTCGTAGAGAATTGCACGTCATAAACACTCGATATTAGCTAAATCGCAAAGATAAGAATTGGCATTGAGTGAATGATGTGTATGCATGGTCATGATAATTCCGTCTAGGCGGGAGTTCTAGACAATGTCGTGTCGCTATGGAGGCCGGACCGATGCTCCTAAGTGGAATGTTGTCTGGCACCCAGCTTGCCGGTGGTGTTCGATCCCAAACGTTGTCGTGCCCGAAGTAGCGGGCCGACGCCCGACTAGATTGGAAGACCGGTGGGGGTTCGGTGTAGCCCGAAGGGTCGTTAATAATCTGGACAACTACGCGTGTATTATGCATTGGGGAATGCTATGTGCCCGAGCTCGATGTTGAATATGTCTGGCTTATTAATTGTGTCACACATATTTATACCATGGATTGTATTGTATGTGCTCAAGGAGCAATTGCCATATTGTGGCGGCTTCTAATGTGCAGGGCTTGCGTATGTGCTAAGGCTAGGTAAGGGTGCTTGTGGTTGTCCATGGTCTGTTGGATGTTAGAATTGCATGTTTAGGATTGTCCGGAGGTACGCGTTAATCTAAGCGAGGCTTAGGGAGTTTACTTATTGAGTTTTATCTCATTGTTGTTGTTATTAACCATTTCAAACCCCCGAACATGACTAACCCTCCAAGACGTTTTGGGATACCGATGGATATGGATCATACGTTAACCAAGTACGCAGTAGGAGAGGATAAGGTTTATATAAAGCATGCGTCAACAATTTTGGTGGACGAGGGCTTTACGTTGTGGAAGTCACATACCTTTTTGGCTTGGTTCTATCGAGAGGGGGGCCTTTTGTTCGGTCCTCTTCGAGGATTCGATGGCCCCCATGCTAGCGGAGAAGGAGTTGAGGAGTGGGATCCTATGGAGATAGATCCTCCTGACAGGGCCGTTACTGATCCTGATACCGGTCCCGAGAGTTCAGATTTCAAGCCGGATTATTTAGAGTTTGATCCGGGGACGCCTCAGGGGTACCACGGGAACTAATGATAGGCTTAGTTCCCCTGTCTTTTGAGCACTCTCTTGTGTGTAGAGAAGCTAAGATAACCGACCACCCGATCCTTTTTGCTTGTGAGTAGTCTGATGAAGTGGCCTCTAGTAAGGCTTGTATATTGTATCTTGTGTGATTAACTATATATTTATAAAAGTGGCTTTGTTGGTTTGTGTATATAGTGTTTCCTTTATTATCCCTTGGTATGACTGTTGTTTGGGTGTTTCAAGTTCGCTTCCACATGTGTTCTCTCGATAGAAAATGGTTCGGGTCGGCGACGAGTCTTGGGACGTCGCATTCGAAAGACCGAGGTGGGATGTTGCGTGTTCGTAGGGTTCGGGGGCGTGATAGAAAATAAGTTATTCAAATTTATCAGTGACTCACTCAATTTCAATAAAAAAATTTCTTGTATTAGGTCCCGTTTGTTTCGCGGAAATGAATGATCTAAAAAATATTTTCCTAAAAATGATCGTTTATATCATTTACAAAAATGAATGAAAAAAAAAATCCATTGCTCACGAAAATATTATGAGATAAATTGTTGTTGATAATAAAAATATTTTTCATTGCCTAATTATTTTAAGTGATACAAGCGTTTATTTTTTAGAAATTTTTTTCCAAATCATTCATTTCCTGTGAAAGAAATGGAACCTTAGTGATCAATAACTAAGTGAGTTTCAAAGATTAAAAGTAACTTAGAGAATAGTGAATTTTTTAAGAAAATGACTCCACAAGTGTCATAATTTTGGTACAATATCCATTTCGGTGCCTTAACTTTTTAATCGATTACTAAAGTGACATAATTTTATACGGCGTTTGTTTGAATGACATAACTTTTCAATTAATTACTTGAGTGTCATATTTTTTAAAAACGTGCGGTACAAGTATCGAAAATCCGATGTGACGTGTCATTTGTGGTGAATATTTTTGAAAATTTTCCATTTAGGTGATCGATGAGAGTTTTAGTACTCGAATGAAAAAATTTCATAACTCGTGACACTCATTATATTGGTCAATGCCAATAGCAACTCTTTAACTATCAGGGATTCGCAATTTTTTCATGCGAAATGGTAAAGGGGGATCAGCTAAAAAAAGACACCAGATTTGAGGATGTGAGAGAGAGAGAGAGAGAGAGGGAGAGGAGGGAAGAAAGAAAGAGGGAGACACGTCGTCAGTACGAAGCTGCACGTCTTGCATAGCGTCGTGAATTAGAGAAGCATAGCAGAGAGGTGACGTGCTAACATGTCAGAATTGAGAGAGCAAAAGCGATGATCACTGGCCAACCAAATTCAATCCAACGGTGCAATTTAGTTTGACCAGAGGACAGATACCGCCCAGGGTGAGTGGCCTGCCATGTTTGTAATTTGGTTATTTTATTGAATCCAATGCACGGATTAAATAGAGAGCTTAGAGAACCGCTTCCAGGATCCAGCGCAGTCTATGCCCAATGCCACGCTCCACATTTCCTTTTTCTTGAAATTTGACTCTCACATTCATGCTCCTAGCTTTCCGATCCTCCTGTCCAATGTCTCTCCCTCGTTCCCTCCTCTTGATTGTATGGCTTCTTCTTGCTTTCAGCAGTACTTCCCGAGCTCAAGTTGAACGTGGCGATGATTTGGCCGGCATCAAATTGGATCCAAGCCTCAAGTTCGAGAACGGGAGGCTCAGGAAAGCCTACATTGCCCTGCAAGCATGGAAACTGGCCATCTTGTCCGACCCATTCAACTTCACCGCCAACTGGCACGGCCCCGATGTCTGCTCCTACAAGGGTATCTTCTGCGCTCCCTCTCCATCTAATTCTTCCCTCCGAGTGGTAGCCGGCATCGATCTTAACCATGCCGACATCGCTGGATACTTGCCTCCGGAGCTTGGCCAGTTGAAATATCTTGCTCTATTCCACCTCAACTCCAACCGCTTCTGCGGTAGCGTGCCCTCCACCTTCCGCCACATGAAGCTGCTGCGAGAGCTTGACCTCAGCAACAACCGCTTCGTCGGCAAGTTCCCAGAGGTGGTTCTGAGGTTGCCGTCCCTCAAGTACTTGGATCTCCGATACAATGAGTTTGAGGGCGCCGTGCCCTCCAAGCTCTTTGACAAAGATCTGGACGCCATCTTCCTCAATGACAACAGGTTCAGATTCGGCATCCCACAGAACCTGGGCAAGTCGCCAGTGTCGGTGCTTGTGTTGGCGAACAACGACCTTGGGGGATGCATTCCCAGTAGCATTGGGGAGATGGGCAAGACCCTGAACGAGATCATCCTGCTAAATGACAACCTCACGGGGTGCCTTCCTCCACGGGTGGGATTGCTCAAGCAACTCACCGTCTTCGACGTGAGCTTCAACCGCCTCCAAGGACCACTCCCCTCTGGCACTGGGGCTATGAAGAAGCTGGAGCAGCTCAATGTCGCCCACAATGGCTTCACTGGGATCATTCCAAGCAGCGTGTGCCGGCTGCCCATGCTGCAAAACTTCACCTACTCTTTCAACTATTTCACTGGGGAAGCCCCAACTTGTTCTAATGCTCAAATTAGAACACTAGATGGACGTCAAAATTGCATTCCTAGAAAGCCAGACCAGAGATCTTCAAGAGAGTGCTCCTCTGCAGCTGCAAGCCCAGTGAAGTGCAGCCAGCTGAAATGCTCTGATCGATCCGCTTCATCTCCAGAGTCGAGAATTAGAAGTCCTCCCCTACCGCCACCTGCTCGATCCCGCTCGCCTCGCTCTTTCATTGGCCCTTCACCCCCACCACCATCCTCAAAGTCTTCTCCTTCCACGAGATCCCACCAGCCTCCACCACCCCCCACAGAGAAAGTTTCAGCTGTTACCCGTCTTCCCCCACCACCACCGTTGCCACTCATTGTTCCTTCAAGTCCACCTCATGCTCAGGCTCAGGTTCCACCATCCTTCACACCACTGCCTCCACCTCCAGCAGAAAAGGTGTCACCGAACGAACATCTTGTGCCGCCCCCACCCACATCAGAGTATGCACCTCCTGAAGAGTACTCTCCTCCTCCTCCTCCTCCTCCTCCTCCCCCTCCTCCCTACAAGCACTTAACAACTCCCCCGCCTAGCACACCTCTCCTTGCCCCCTCGCCAATTCGTGTTCCTTATCCCCCACCCCCACCCCCCACAAAACAATACTCCACCACCCCCCACACAACACCAGTACGCAACGCCACTGCCGCCACCGCCGCCGCAGCACGAGTATTCAACAGCACCCCTGCCTCCACCTTCACCAAGACAACATGAGCATTTGACACCGCCACCACTTGCTGCAGCAGCTCCTCCGCCCAAACCGTCAGAGCAAGATACTCCATCTCCTTCATCTGGTTGCATCGATATTCCAGGATCAATGCCCCCTGCACAATCACCTAGCCCTGCGGCTGTTGCACCATCAGCAACCTTCACACCATCGCCTCCACCTCCAGCAGAAAAGGTTTCACCCAGCAAACATCCTGTGCCGCCTCCACCAACATCAGAGTATGCACCTCCTGAAGAGTTCTCTCCTCCTCCTCCTCCTCCACCCTACAAGGACTTAACGACTCCCCCTCCTAACACACCTCTCCTTGCCCCCTCGCCAATTATTGTTGCTTATCCCCCACCACCACCCCCCACAAAACACCAATACTCAACACCGCCACCACCGCCGCCGCCACCACCACCCACACAACACCAGTACTCAACGCTGCTGCCGCCGCCGCTTCCGCAGCACGAGTATTCAACAGCACCCGTGCCTCCACCCTCACCAAGAAAACATGAGCATTCGGCACCACCACCACTTGCTGCATCAGTTCCTCCGTCCAAACTGTCAGAGCAAGATGCTCCATCTCCTTCCTCTAGTTGCATCGATATTCCAGGATTAATGCCCCCTGTACAATCACGTAGCCCCATGGCTGCTGCACCGTCAGCAACCCCTACAGATCATTACTATGCACCTCCAAGTCAGACTCAGCAAGGCCAAGCTCCTCCACCCCCCACGCCCTCATTTGACCTCAGTGCACCTCTTGCACCAATCCGAGGAGTTTCATATGCATCTCCCCCACCGCCTATGATCCCTTACTACTGATCCCAAAGAGTCATTGTCCTCTTGCTATTATAGACAGTAGTCAGTGAGGGAACCATCCGGGCTGAAGGACTTCTTGTATTTAATTAATTGATTTACTTTTTATATCTCTTATTATTCTATCCAAGACATTTCTATGTGTGTTGTTTTGGCTGCTGACTGTTGCCCTATTTTCCCTGTATTTCTTCTCTGCTTAGTTCTCACGGCTCAAGGTACACTTGCGTTCGGCAAATTGGCAGTGGATGAGTTATGCAGCTTGGCTAGAAATTGTTTCAGATTCAATAGAGTATAGGGTTTATTGAGCACGGGAACTGGACCGAACCGGACCAAATCGGCCGGTTCTGGACGGTTCCCGGTTCCTAAAATTTGAAACCAGTGATAATCAGTCTAGTTGCCAGTTTCAAGTATGGAAATAGTTCTTTTTTTCTTTTTATTGCCAAAAGACTGGAGAGAGAACAAAAACAAAGTTCGTAGACACACTTGCACTCTTCAAAAGTGTTCCATTCCCCGCAAGAGTTTAAAAGTAACGTTCTCTTCAATCTCTTGTCCAGCTCCAATGTTTTAGTCCCTGCCAAGGAATTGGAAAAAAAAAAAAATGACGCCGGCTCCTGAACCCATCCGGGGTCTGGTCCGGTTCTGAGTCTAGGTGGCCCTGTTCCCAGTTCCACAACTGGAAACCGACCCTTCTAGTCCACTTCTTGATTTTAAGGTGAGAACCAGCCCAGCTTGAAACACATCACGCCTAATAGAGTATGGAATATGTCGAGTTAACCAGTGTTTCACAAATCTTTTAATTTGTTGTCGGGCTAAAGTAATATAATATGTTGACTTAACCAGTCTTTCACAAATCACAGTAAAAGTTCATGAAATCAATTTAATTTCTGTCATAAGAAATTTAGAGAAAGAAATGTGGGTGATTTAAAATACTGGGGAAAATAAAATATGAGATGACTACTGTACTATAAAAAAAAAAGAGGAAAAAGGCATAAAAAATTTCAAAATATGCCCACTATGATATATTTTCTTAATTTTTTTTGTGACACTAAAAATCCCAAACTTATATATATGTGACATATTTATCTTCCGTCAAAGTTTCGCAAATACACGCCATTAAAAATCTGCTTATATGGACAATGGAAATTAAATAGTGTTAATGTGACGCCCACGTGCTTTAAGTGAAATAAAAACACTATCGTTTTAGTTGGAAAATCATATGACGGAATCCTGACAAAGGCTAAATATGTCGGACGACTACAAGTTTGGGATTTTTATGTCACAAGAAAATATTTAGGATAAATGTGTCACAGTTGATATAATTTGAGATTTAAAAAATTCAAGGTAAAGAAGACATAATTTAGGGATTTTTGACAGCTTTTTCCAAAAGAAATCCATACCACGATACCCCTTATCTTGAAATAACCTCTAAATCTGAAGGAGTACCTAAATAAACTCAAGATGAATCCAAATAACGCCATTATAACCCCAAAACCATCAATAACAGCTCAACACCCAAACAATCCAAAAAATCAATTCCGAAATCATCTATTTCAACCGTTAAAGGGAATCAAGTCGCTGAGTCATCTTACCAAGAGTTTAACCCCCACAAGACATCCCACGAGAAATCTTAATACATATCACCACTAATCAACCACAATCTTGGCATACCACAAAACAGCTCTCTTGATTATAAAAAGTGCAATCGAATCCTAAAATTTATCAAATCAATTCATTCGAGCCTTTTCGTTAATTCCGTCCAATTTAACTAACAGAAAATACTGACGTAACCTTTTTTATTATTTTTTCTGTCGTCAGTGGGGATGACGTGATTTTTTTAATTTTTTCATATAAATTTTATTTAAATTAAATTTTAAAAATAAGCTTAAAACTTCTCCTCCTTTAATTTTTTTGGTAATATTTAGCCTTTTTTTTTTAAATACTTCGCTTGCTTCCCCTCAGGTGGAATATGAGGGCAGCGGGGCGGACAAAGCCAGACCTGCATAAATCCCCACGGTTTGACCAGAGCGAATATCAGGAAATTGCTGATTGATTCGGGGGAAAAGATGCCTCTGAAGAAAGAACTGTGCAGGAATTTTCAGCGCGGAAGGTTTGTTACTTTACCGATCGATCCATCGATTGATTCATTGATGATTTTTGTCACTCGGTTGTGTTGACTGTTCGGTTGAGTTGAGTTGAGTTGAGCACCATGTCTCTCTCTCTCTCTCTCTCTCTCTCTCTCTCTCTCTCTCTCTCGGGTTCTATCTCCTTGACAACGGAATGTCAATGTACGCAGTAGCATCAAAAACTTTATCGCTTCTCCGTACTTCGATTTAAGATGGTTTTCCAGGCAAGTGTCGTAGCATGAAGAACTAATCGATTTATGATTTAGATTGAGTTGGACGTACCTTCTCTTCATCTCTGATGTCAATTTGGATTCTTGCAGCTGTCAGTATGGTGAAAGGTGTAAATTTCTCCATCCAACTCAGCAGCAGTCCCGGCCTAATGCCTTTGGATTTGGCATGCATAGTGGCTCAAACCAACAGCAGAAGGCCAATCCTTTTGGATTTGGTGTTCAGAGTAGCTCTCAGCCAAGACCAGCTGCTGATTTTGCGTCGCAGCATAACCAGTTCAAGGTCCTTTCCCTTTGTATGATTGAAAATTGAGTTGGTTGTGATATCTCTGGCCAGTTAACGATGAAGATTTCATTTATATTACAAGTGGTGATAATTTCACCCCGCTATGCTGACAAATTTGGTTTCGTGATTCTGGTATCATTCTGACATCTATCTCGTATCTGGATCAGCCTTTCGAAAATAAGTGGACTCGCTTCTCTCCTATTTCTAATGCTTCGGCCACTTCATCTCATCACCCTGATAATCAAATTCAATCGGGAAATCACAAGTAAGTGCTTTGCTAATCATACTCCCTCCAAGTAGCTTGACAACTACGTCCAACTTTTTCCTGATTTGAGAAGTCGTGCCTAATTATGTATTCCTTGTTGAAAAGATGCACAGATCCGGAGTCCTGCAAACAATTAATTGTTGAAGATTTTGAGCATGAAAGACCGTCATGGACGCTCACATGTTATGGTCATTGCAAATAGTATGTTTATCTGTAACACCCTCAGATAAATTCTAATATACGCTTATTTTATCTACAAATATATGTGTGTGCTGCGTGAGCTTGCGCTTAATGCAGAATAGCGGTGTCTTGGCTGATTTAGTTTTGGTGTCATCGAGTCCTAATTTTCACAATTTCAATCATGGTTGGCAATTTTGCTGTCAAGAAGTGGCTTCAAGTGTCAATACTATGTGCTTTAAGCTGGCGAGAGCAAGGTGAAGTTTCTGTCTATACGGGATCACATCTTTGTCAAAGAGTTTCATTCTAGCACAACAGGGTAGTGTGCTAGGGAGTGGTAAAGCTAGATTAATGGGATCTATGCAATTTTGTGAAGAAAGAGTCTGAATGATGCAGTGTTAAGTATGCCTGGAAGTACTAAGCAGCGAGTGATTGCAGGCTTCCAGCATCATAGATCCATTTCGTAAAGAGATGGAAATATTAATTGATTATGTCCCCCCCATGGTACAAGCGGGAGGGATGTTAATGAAGCCTATGACTAGCACAACTTAGGACAGTTCCAAAGCTCAAGGGTCGTTCTTTTGAACTGTCATGGTATGATTTATACCTAGTATTGCTTGTGTTAAGTACCACAGAGTGCAGGCAGTCGAGGTTATCAACATGCATGTACTCAGGAAAAGAAAAAGAGAAAAAGCTTCGCTGGAATAATATATGTTTGAGAAAACTTTTTTATGGCTAATTGAGAATAAGATAAGAGAAAAGTTGTTTAAGGTGGTTTAGGTATCCAATAAGAAGATGCATTGTCTAGAGATGCAGTGTCCGGTTCTATCATCTGATGATATCACATTAGCGACAGGTCAATATCCACGTATGCATTAAATGTCTAGGTTGACAAACGGGTAACGGTAGGGTAGGATTCTACACACATTTATAAGATAAAAGTAGGATTCCACACACTTTTAAGCATTAAAAGTATATTGCATGTATGTATTTTTGTTGGAAGGAAAATTGGAAAAAGCATCTAGAGTCAAGGTTATCCGGTTAATGGCCAAATTAAAGATGTAATCTTGAGATCAAAAGCTATTTATTTTCATTTACTTTGATTTCTGCATATTGCAAGCAATGTGGCTGCTCTTATGGACTTGCTTTGTGGAATGTAATCTGGTGAACAGACGTGTTAATGCATAAAATTCAAAAGGACAGTTGCTTTAATTCACAGTTCTGGATAATTGTTACCTGCAGTGCTCCATGCGATATTAGTGGCGACATTAGCTATGAAGAATTGCAGTCTGCAGCATATGATGATGCTAAGCGCGGGTTGAGCTTGCAGTCAATTGTAAGAAGTTAACTGCCTCGTTTTATCATTGTACTACAGAATTTTAGTGTTTCATAGCCTAAATCACAGGCTGAATGTTTGTGATTAGGTAAATATGTGTTAGTAATTTTTGAAACTGCATTAGTGGAAATGAGGTGACCAACATGCTGTTTGGCCTATTACTTGTTAGTAAGGTACCAATAGACTTATGAAGTAACCAGTGTCAAGTTCATGAGTAGGTTATCAACTATTAAATTTTCTTAGTGACCAATCAATATTTCACTAGTCAAATTCAGTGACTTATTTGTATAAACAGATAACCTTCAAAAGAGACGAAAAGTGTTGGTAAATAGATTTCTTTTGTCAGAATAGTGGAAAGAGTGGCCCATCGTCTGCTGTTAGATTATAGATGAGTCAGACAGATTTGGACTACAGTTTGCACACTTTTAGGAGTGAAGTGGTTGCAGTGAGAACAGTACAAGAGGAACTTATTGATGGTCAAGGAAGAAGAAAATTGTCAAGATGATTACTGTCCTCGTTGTTAGGCTCATTTCAGCAGAAAACAACATGAGAGCTTTTCAAGAAGAAGTATTGTCTTGGGATTCTTTCAGCTTTAAGTCAGTTATGTGGCAATTATAAAATTAGTCTTTTGTTCTTAAGTTTTGGCTTCCCATCTGACTTTATTTTGTATAGTGCCGGTACCCACTTAATACCTTTATTAATCAAATTTTGCTTTACCTTCAAAATAAGATCATTTATTTATTATGAATGGCAACCACTGAACGCTACACAGCACAACTATTTATCTTTCTGATACTGTCTTTGCATCAGTAATAGTGTTACGAGGACCAGAAAAGCTACTTTTCCAAATTTAATAATACAATGTTGTGGTATTTAAATTTTAACAATATATGCAACCTTTTACTATGTTGCAGATATTGAAGTAAGTATCTAATTAGGTTGCTTAAAATGTATCCTTGTTGTGAACTCATTTCTTTCTTGCTTTCTGTTCTTGTGTATTCTTGATGTCCTGAAGCAGTTCTCTTTCTCATAAACTTCGCTTTTACTTATGCAAATAAAGAGATATAATTATGATCAATTTGAGGTCATTAGTCTTTAACATTGAAGAATTGAAAATTTGGTTGCTGGCATGGGCGAAAGGCAAAATTAAACATTTGAAGGCATCTCTTTGTGAAGGAAATGCTGTGATAGCTATGTATGATAGCTTCGTGGTTGGCCAATTGATATGACTGCTCTCCGCGTTTACTGAAATTCGGTGGTTATAACTTTAATAGTACATATATGTATTCTTGTGTGTGTGTATTGTAATGTATTTCTACTTTCTATGGTATTTGTTAGAGCATGACCTTTTTCCAATTCCAACAAGGATGAATTTGCCTTTCGAAGTGCTGAATTTTTGTTTAAATTTTCTCAGTAGATGTTTGATGGATGAACCTAACTTTTGACTTTTCAATTTCAAAAGGTGGCCGCTTTCTGCTTTTCCCCCCCTTCATTGCCATCCAAAGAAATGAAGCTTGCTTTCTTTGAGTGAATCATTTTGTTGGAAGGATACACAATGTTCTATTAAAAATTATGAACAAAAGACTGTTTTTTTTATCATTTCCGGAAGCTATAAGAATGAGATTAAAATTTCCCCCTACATTTATAGTGCAGAGTGTATGAAATTGAATCTCAGTAGGTAATCATGAAATTGCTAAAGCAGTAGATTCAATTGACAAGCTAAGCTAGCACTGATGCTAGAAGCTGTTACAGTTTCTTGTAGATGGGTGAGATGGTGTTGCCGTGGTGGGAAGCAAGTATTGCTATTTTACCTTAAAATTTAAGATGTGCTATTTTCATTTACATATATCTTTATGCCTGGGATAGAACGGCGATTATGGGAAGTTGCAGACATTACTTGCGAGCGTGTCCATCTGCTGGACACAGTTAACCTGTTGGGACTTTGAGGGTTCGATTTTAATTTATTAATTTATTTTTTAGTGGCAAGAGAAATAAGTAAACAGAAGTATCTATTCTGTTCAATACTTCTGAAGCCTACGTATAAATAAATTTAAACTTCACAGAGGCTCTGGAAGACTTGCCAAACTACTCAACTTTGATGACTTGCTGTGTGGACTGACTTGACAAAAGCAGCTACTTGGCATCCATGACCTTTTTCAAGCTACAACCTCTGACTTAACTAACTTGCACATGCTTTAAGAAATGGATTATGACATTCACGAGAGGGCTGAAACTGGAGTGCTGCTGTGGCTTTGTTCAATTTGTCAATTTTGAGGGTGTAAAAGAAAACCATCATAAGAAATTTACTGATTTGTTCTAGAAATAGGCTATTTCCATTCCATTGCAGCCATGACTGAGCAAATCTCTCTCTACAGGTTGAGAGGGAGAGGAATGCACTTAACTTCAAATTGACTGAGTTTGAGAATTTGCTCCGCGGCCCATACGTGGCTCCACTGTCCTCGACTGCTAGCCAAAGTGCACGCCTTGGTTTTGGGGCAAATACATCCTCATTATCAGCTCAAAATACTGGCCAATCTGTGGCCTCAAGTTTTGGTGTGCTCCATGCATCATCTAATGCTGGGGGATCAAGGCAAGAATCTTCCTGCTCCACTTTGTTAGGTAGTCATGGGAGGCAATATCTGAATTCCTCTTTAAAGTATTGAATTAATATTAGTTGCAAAAAGATGAGTGGATTATACTAGTTCTTTTAAATCCTGTGTCAATGCTCGTCTTGAGTTCTTGTACTGACCTTGTTGCTCCCCTTCCAGTCCCTATGTGCCTTCAAACACTGCTTCGGGGAGTCTAAGTTCTTCAACTTTGCAGCAGACTGCAAGTGCATTTGGACCAAGTTATTTGCCCTCTGGAGGTGCAGGTTCGTTTATGAGAAATTATTCTTCTATGTTCCTAACGCAGATAGAGAATTGGTTTTTTCTTCTGTGATTTGTTGTGTCAAACAATGGCAACTCATTTCAAATCAAAGCCTGAGTAATCTGGGGTCGAGTCAGTTCTTGATTGTAGTTGGTCCCGGAGATAATAAGATGTATGTTGTCCTCAGATCTTGAGCATCGAGGGGCATTTGGTGATACTTCACTTTAAAGGTTTTCTAGATTTTTAAGAATCTTAGATGACACTTTGAGGACTTGAAGGTGACGCAATATTCGATTATTTAGTAATTTCATTGGAATTTGTAATTCCATCTAGAAAAATATGACTTGGCAAAATTGAACCCTTGAAAGGAATTCTGTGGGCTTGCTAAGCTTATTCTATCTGCAAATCCAGGGCCATCTATCTCTCTCTCTCTCTCTCTTCCATCGATAAAAATATGACTTAGCAAAATTGATCCCTTGAAAGGAATTCTGTGAGCATGCTATGCTTATTCTATCTGCAAATCTAGGCCGTGTCTTCTCTCTCTCTCTCTCTCTCTTCCATTGAGAAAAATACGACTTGGCAAAATTGATCCCTTGAAAGGAATTCTGTGGGCATGCTAAGCTTATTCTATCTGCAAATCTAGGCTGTCTTCTCTCTCTCTCTCTCTCTTCCATCGAGAAAAATATGACTTGGCAAAATTGATGCCTTGAAAGGAATTCTGTGGGCATGCTAAGCTTATTCTATCTGCAAATCTAAGCCATGTCTTCTCTCTCTCTCTCTCTCTCTCTCTCTCTCTCTCTCTCTCTCTCTCTCTCTCTCTCTCTCTCTCTCTCTCTCTCTCTCATCGAGAAAAATATGACTTGGCAAAATTGATCCCTTGAAAGGAATTCTGTGAGCATGCTAAGCTTATTCTATCTGCAAATCTAGGCCGTGTCTTCTCTCTCTCTCTTCCATCGGGGAAAAATATGACTTGGCAAAATTGATTCCTTGAAAGGAATTCTGTGGGCATGCTAAGCTTATTCTATCTGCAAATCTAGGCTGTGTCTTCTCTCTCTCTCTCTCTCCGAGACTGTGCATTGTAGATCTGTTGACATTCTCAGATTTGGGGAATTTTGTCAAGGTTGTGCTGTTTATCTAGCCAGTGAAGCATAGAACCTACCATTGTTAGCTTGTCACTCTTCTTAAGGCATAATCACCAGCCTAAAGAGACACTACCGATCAAATTTGCTTTCCAGCTCTCTAGCAATTCTTTGCGTAAGATAAAATCTGTAAAGCAAGGTCAATAAAGATGTCCTTCAGCACGATCAATTAGTTCCATCATCCTGAGATATCAGAGATTCAGAAGCAATTCCTCTGGTGATCAACCTAGTCATGATCAGTCTAGTCGGGCCCTCCCAATTTGGTCTGTGCAAGAAAATTGGATTCTGATCAAGGTCCTTTCTTTGAATTATTCAATATTTGATGTGTAGAAGCTTGTTTTAGTCAAAACTATCTTATCATCACTCTGCTGCAGAATCAGCTCTTATAGTTCACAGAATCACTTGAATTCTTAGCCACTTTCTTCCCAACCCACACACCCTTCCAGCCGAGAAAAAAAGATAGTTGGATCTCTGATACCTCCTCGTGAACATCTTCCAAATAGCCTTTGTAATAAAGAACTGGCTAATCTAACTCGCATGTGATCTAGTTATTCGTATAATGAACTTGCATGAATTAGTAGCATTGCATAGGTTTGAATTTTTGCCATAGTCCAGCCAACTTGAACATTTTATGGAAGTTATTATCAGAATATGTAGCTTTAACTATAGTGGCTGTTTATTGCTGGAACTAACTCCTTGTGTGCATTAACAGTCTCACAACAAATGCTGAATCCAACAAACAACAACTTTAACATTGTTGTTGGACAAAAAGCCTTTGATGATCAACAAAAGTAAGTATCCCAAGAATCTTGTTTCATATGTTTTGTACTAACTCCATCTAATGTATCAGTACTATACCATAATCTTTTTACACTCCGATTATAGCCTCTGCTGGAATCGATCTCACTAGTAAACAAGTTCAGTTGACTTTGGCCAAACGAGAAAAAGTTAAGTTGATAAGCTGTAAAAGTTGTATAATATTCCTGGTGTGCGACAGTTTTGACTCAGTCAGGATATGTTGATCTCTTTATTCATTTAGCTCGCAGGTGGTGTTAAATGATGCATAAGCTCTGCTTAATTGTTTGTAAATTCGACATATAATTTACATATATAAGATCTTTGACACGATTCACATTGGTAATCTACATTTGTTTTGTTCACTAAAAAAGACTACTTAAAAGAAAGTGACTTCTGATGATTGCCTACTTTACATTGCGGATTTGTGAAATTTTCTTATAAGTCTCTGGTCCTTCTCCTTCAGAAATAATGTGTGTCAGAGCGGGCATGAATCAAGAGATGCCAGTGTTTGGCTGAAAGAGAAATGGAGCCCTGGAGAGGTAAAAGATTAGCGTCACATGGTGGCCACATAAAACGGCTAAATACTTTCATCATGTGTAGATGGTTGGTTATAGTCTTATTTTAATCCTTTTCTCTTTCTCTATCAAACAGATTCCTGAAGAGGCGCCTCCCGACACATTCATTTGAAGGCCATATTGAGATGATAGGCGTGACTGTCAAGTGTTTTATTATTATTTTTTCTTTTAAGTACATAATCTGCAGATAGAGTCCAACCAACCTTTTTATTATCTTTTGCTTCATTATTTCAAGCGGCTTAGTAGGTTAATTAAAATGATCAAAGATCAGATTTGTTTGTGTTGTTAGGATGAGGCATCCGTGGGATTCTGCAATGTTTTGAGGGGAGTTCGGCCCCGTTTGGTTCAGCATTTGGAATGCTCATTTGGACTCTAAAGTTCCTTGGCCAAATGTAAATGATGTTTGGCAACTTTTTTTACTCACTTTGGGGAGATGCAATTGCATTTACAATGCTCTCCAAGGGACTTTTGATCAATGCAAGGGCGGAGGTGCTTTGGGACGTTGCATTTTCGGAATGCAACTTGCACTGTTCATTGCCACTGTTCATCTTCCCTAGACCGAGGTCCAGCGGCCGGCGACCACCGCCTGAGGGCTAGCACGGCCCCGGCGACCACTGCCTGGGGGTCACGCGACTCCGGCGACCGCCGCCTGGGGTCGCCGGACCTCGGGCGTCGCTGGGGTCACGCGACCCAGGCCAAGTGTCGCTGAACCGGTGGCGGTCGCCGGGGTCGCACGACCCTAGGCGGCAGTGGCCAACGACCAGATCTGGCCAGCGGCGGTGGCCGGTGGTTTAGCTCCACCGGAGCCTTTTTTTTTTTTTTAAATATTAGCAAAAATTCTTTAGCCCAAGTTGATTTTAAAAAATACTTATCAAATACTATTTGCATTTCGGAAAACCCCTTTAGCCCAAAGGTATTTGCATTCCCCCAAAGTCAAACTAATCGGGCCCTTTGTCTGTAATGTTCAGTATTATTTTTGGTGGAAATCATAGATTTGTGTTTTCTGTTTTAATTTTGTGCATCCGATCATTAGGTTATTGGGAAAAGGAAACAGGACATATGACTGAATGGATGATATCATGTCAAGCGTGATACAACTGGGTTTTGTGAGATATTCTTCCTCCTACGGGAGACCGGTGATTTTTAATCTTGACCAACCCCCCGATTAAAGAAGGAAATGGAGTAATATAAGTGTGTTTTAATAATTAACTTGAATTCCCTTTTGTCAAACAAATTGTTTTGTAAAGTGCCACTAAGCAACGATTGAATCTTCATGTAAGGTCTTACTGGTGGGTGAAATATCTTCGACCGAAAAAATCTTCATGTAAGGTCTTACTGGTGGATGAAGTGTATCAAAATGGAGAGCAGAGAAGAACCGGTTGAGTTCATATGTGCGAGGCGGCAACTAGAAAGCAAAACGGCGACACCACCCACCGCCCATCCAAAAGAAGCAATTCAGAAGGAGCAGATCGAGGTATTGCTATCGTACCAAATGTAGATCACCCATCGGATGGGCACTCGAAAGGTCCTTAACCAGATCTACTGCCATGACTTCGGCAGCACAACCCATCCCACCCAGGTTAAAGCCGTGAATGTCATACCTAGGCTTGAAATGGTTGATGAGCATGGCTGAAACTGAAAGTGAAGGAGTCGGAGTTTTACTTCGAACCCCACGGTTGACGGCAAGGACACCAGTATCCTCAGTTACCACTATGGTCACAGCATAAAAAATCACCATTGAAGCCTCTTCTCACCCACCCCAATGTTATTTTATACTCGAGATGAAAAACTGATATTGGTAAGTGTTTCTCGTTTCCAATGTCTGATATCTTCCGAACCTTCTCCTGCCAGATGAATGCTTCATCACTTAAGTTATCTAATGTTCTAGCAAGCTCGATTAATTGTTCGTTCGGTATATGCATAGTTGAGTACCAAAATGATACCAAATCAACTTAAATGGAGAATTAGATTGATGAATAATAGGCATAGATGTGTACCATGAATTCATATGATTGATGAAAACAAGAGTAAACAACCAGGTAGGGTGAACTAGAAGTACGACCAAGGTAGACATATGAAAGTAGTACTAGCAATCCCACTATGGAAACCATGTCAGAAAGTACTTTCAGGACTCAAATCCTTCCATGCTTACCATTCTAATCTCCGCATAGACGATTGCCACACATATCTGGACAAGACTCCAAATATCTGCACAAGAATATACAGACTGACGTGCTCCATAGGTGACGGGTCATTCTGGATAAGAGCCACAACAGATAGTAGGCCTCTTGGGCATGAATGCAACTCCTCCCCCTTTTTTCCAGGAAAATCTGAAGCACCGCTTGCGATTCCCACACCGCTCTCTTATATGCAGCTGTTCTTGTGATTCCTCGTGAAAATTCTATTTAGCAAATATTAAGTTGCTTTACTATCTTTCATGGTCCTGGTTGTGTCAGTCATGCCTAAAACTAAGAGGACGCAACTGGTGGTGACATGAATATCATGCCATTGAATTTGGATTGGGCACTGGTAAACTGGGACGCTCGAGTAAAATTCAAATAGACTCCTCAATCAAGTGTGTACACAGCATAATTAACAGTCACGGTGACGTATAAGCAAAGAACACGAGTATACACACATTTAACACCTTCGACTACAATTAAAAAACAAGTATTACCCGACACTCACGTTTTTCCACTGACATAGTCAATAGATTTTCCCTTATCATAAGAAACCCATTAGGCGGACGATTAAATAGAACTTTCTCGTCAGAACCCTTCTCTTCTTCTTCAAGACCTTGTATCATGTATGTCGCCATGGCCTTATTTCCTGAGAACTCAGAATCAATCCAAAGTCATTGGTTGGGTTATGCAACACCTGAAGCGAGCCTTACGAACAGTTGTCAGGATTTCAGTCTCTGCATTCTCAAGCATTCTCACAACTTCAGTGAAAGGAGGCCTGACATCTGGGTTGGCATCCCAGCATCTAGTCATAATGTCGCTGAGAATCGGTAGACAATCTGCGGGGATGATTGGACGGACACCTTTGTTGACAACTGCAAAAGCCGCCTGCACAGCTGTCATATTTTGGAAGGGAAGCATTCCTGTGATTAGCTCCCACAGGACGATGCCAAAACTGTATACATCCACTTTCTGTGTGTAGGGCCTGTGCTGGATCATCTCCCTGCACGAATATAATAAGTAAAGAAATGCTAGACAGACAGAATTGGAGAATATGAAGACTAGAACATATACAAAGGATTTTTCACAACCCAGAAAGCTAGTTTGATGGTGCTTTCTGTTAGCTCTCCCGAGATGACAAATTTGACTAAGATACAGAGCAGCTCTTGCAATTGCAACAATTGAATGATAACATCTGGGTCTATGACCAAAAATAGCCAGCTTGTGTTATTTACAGAATTCGGTGCAACAACATGTTGGATGCAACAATAGCCATATCAAGCCCAATAGGGCCTTTTGAGTCCCTTTCCTACAATTCTATAATGTCATTATGTCCTCTCCAGCAAGAGGAGTTTTACTTGGTCACCTAGGTTTGCCTTGAAAGTCGCAGACGACCATGAACAAACAGTAACGAATAAGATAAAAAAATACATTGATTATCCCACGATTAATATGATGGGGGAGCAAATTCCGCTTTGTCATCTTCATCCTTACTTCCAAACTTCAACTGATATCATGCTAACACTATACAAAATGACCGTCGCCACTAAAGAAAAAAAGGGTACCATGCCCACCACTAAAGAAAACATGACATCGCCGAATAAAGATGCGGCCAGGTAAATAGCACATCTCGCAAGCCACATGGTAGAGGCGAAAGGGTCCACAGCATACTTGGTCGCCTACTTACAGACACATATTGAACTGAGATGCAACAAAAATGGATTCAAATTAAGTAACAAGAATTAAAAAAGGCCCAGTGGTCCAAATCACACAGAATTAACATAAGGAATTGAAATACAAATCCAACTCCAATTAAACACCCGCAGTCACACTGCGAAAGTTTCAGACGTTAGCCTCACCACATCCATCGCACAATAGAAGAATAAGCCACGGGGGGGGGAAACCAGGTCAGGTTGCACCATCTTAGGGAAGTCTAGTCTGGTATTTGGTGGCCAACTCAGTATAACCTGATCATTCACAATCTTCTCACAGAAGGGATCAACTTTGCAAGCAAACCCATCCAGCAAGTGATTGTTAATCATGAACATAACATTTTAGCTAACGATCAAGAATTAGAGCTACTCTTAAAACTCCTATATAGGAATTGGCCTAACTAAGGCATTTGTTCCTTTAAATGCCACTTCATATATAAGGGACTAGTTGATTTCTGTTGAAAAAAGTAGTGCGAGGCAAGGAGAAGGAATGAAAGGTTCCACAGAAGACTCATTAGATAAAAGGATAAAACAGTCTTTCAATTTTTGCTAGAGCATAAATCGATTTAGTTAACGCCCCTTCTTTGACTTTCAGCCTTCCAGCGGCAGTGGGTAGGGATACATCAAATTGGCATCTGAAATGCTATTTTAATAGTGTATATTCCTAATAAAAGCTAATTTATAACGTTTGCTGGTAGGCATTTTTCTGTGGGAGTTTCATCTAAAAAAGAGTAACCAACCAAACACAAGGTAAATTCAGAAATTGAAGAATAAGTCTGCTATGCAAATGCCAATGCCTCAAGAACGCAAAAGCATACTGGAGTACCAATTTCGTCAAGACAACCAAACAGAAAGTTTGAATGAGCAACAGATAGGAACAAACAAGTTAAGATTCTCCCACATGACATGCTGAGTTTAAATATGATCAACCCTGAAGAGAAGAGTAGTGAATAATCTTACGGGGCCATCCAACGGTAAGTCCCTGTCTCGGGTGTCATTCCTTCGGTCTGGACCTCAATTCGAGCAACCCCAAAATCAGCAATCTTGATTGATTTATCGGAGAAAATTAGGAGATTGTCAGATTTTAAATCTCTGTGGATCAAACCAAGCCCGTGAACATACTCCATTCCCCTGGCAACATCCAAGGCCTGTCTGACAGCCAACTTCAACGGAACGGACCGATTGTGCCGTTTCATCAAAAACTGCCGAACTGAACCTCCTTTTGCATATTCTGTAACGATGCACCAGACCATTGGCTTGCGGCATCCACCAATGAAACGGACAATGTTAGGATGTTTCAATGTGGCCAACATCATGACTTCTTGCTGAAACTGTTGCTCCATCAGCTGCGCCCTTTCTGGATCATTCTCTGGCCTCTCCAAGATCTTGATGGCAACTTCCTCGCCATTGTAAGTACCTCTATAGAGCTTTCCAAAAGCCCCTTGCGCAAAAGGTGCACCCATATTGAGTTTCCTCAGATCAATAGTCCACTCATCAAATTTTTCAAGTCCCAAAGTTGGAGAACTGTTATCCATAAGAGCCTGGGCCAATGCATCATCACTCAAAGCATGCGTGACTCTTCCTCTGTGATTCACACTCTGCGCAACAGAATCGTTGTCATTGGCACGCCGTCGCAGGCCTTGGTGATTCAGGATGCGAGTATGGGAATCGCTAGAGTCGACACTGCTGTTATCTATGGACATCGCAACAGACCCTCCACCATTGCTCGTTTGCAGGCTTCCAAAACTCTCTATCGACATGTTGGAACCCTCGCTGAGCTTGTGATAAAACGCTTGGGACGAATCGTAGAAATTGTTATCATGGTTCTTCAGACCGATGATTCCAGGAAACTTCTGACCTCCGTCCAACATTTCCGAGTCCCAAAAAAAAGGCACAGGGCTCTTAGCCTCTGTTCAGTTCATAAGCAATTTATAACTGAAGATGTCAGTCCACAGTACCAAGGACACCCTGCAAGAGTAGCAAAAACCCTTTTTATAGCATCATCTTGCCGCGAGGCTCACCCATCAAAAGAACTCATCGAGGGAAGACGGGGGCAATACCCTTTGCTGCAACAAGGGCTAGCGCAGCCACTGGGTGCATAAACAAACGACGAAACTAATCGGTCCTACAAACAGCTAAATCTAGACCTAAAAAACCCACGCGAACATCTTAAGGAAGCACCGAAAGAGGCAGCAAGCCCTAGAAAATTCGACCCTCTAACTTCACTTGGGGCCCGAACATACACGAACATATCCAGAAATGAAAGGAAGCGGACAAAATAGGAGAGCGGGGGAAGCCATAATCGGGCAAATAACGGTAGATAAGAAGGAAACACGAGAGAGGGAGCAGCAACCGACCCCTCGAGCAAGGGGATTGAAAGAGAGCATACCTGGGGTGGGGTGGGCGGAGAGCACCTTTGACTTTGGGAATTGGACCAAGGACACAAGTGGGGAGAACCCAAGACTGCCCCCCTCGCACTCTGGAATCGGATCGAATCTGATCTATTCCAAACCCACCGCGAATCTCGACGGAAAAGGAAAAGAGATGATGATCAAGAGAGGTGGAAGAAAAGAAGAAGAAGAAGAAGAAGAAGAAAGACCAAGAAGGGGGGCGAGAAGAAGAAGAAGAAGCTGCTGCTGCTGCTGCTGCTGCAATGCCAAAATACACACTAGTCTTCGGGTCTTCGCTTTTTGGCTCATCTCCGCTTCTTCGTTATTTTACTCTTTCTTTCTTTCTTTCTTTCTTTAGCTCCGAGTCCCGGGTCCGGGTCCGAGCAGACCTACCGTGTGAGTACTCACACATTCACCTTTCCCTCCCCACACGTCACAAAAGCTGGGCCTCCTTTTCGGCTTATAGGGCCCAAAGCCCAGTTCGCTCCTCCCTCTCTCTCCCGTGGTTCATCTTCGATTTTCATTCTCGGATCACAAAAAACATGATCCAATTAATTACCCTCTGATTAGAAAAAATAATAAAAATAAAAAGCGCTTCGTTTCATTTTCCACATTTTCCCCAAACCGATTTTCCTAATCAGATCTGTTTAGCTTTTGATGGTGAAATGTTTCGGCTTTTGTTTTCCACCCCAAATTCTTTCTCGATTATTTGTTTTTTTATTCGAATGCTACTCACAGTTCTATTACTCGAAATTTTTTTCTAAATTGTTCGTCCTTCGCATTTGTCCGGATCAAAAGTTCTATCATCTGATTTTTATTTTTATTTTATTTTTAAGAAATAAGTGTACAAAGAAGTCGTAAAAAACCGAGAAACTGGCATACTTAGGTAAAAATCAAAATAGAGTTCTCAATCAAGTGTACACAGCATAATCATAGCAGTTAAGCTGACGTATAAGCAAAGAACACAAGTATACACACATTTAATACCTTCTTCAACTACAATTAATTCTACTTAGACCTGGAATTTGAACTCCCGTCACAACCCCTTTCTTCTTCTTCTTCTTCTTCTTCTTCTTCGAGCCCTTGTATCATGTATGTCGCCATGGCCTTATTTCCCGATGACTCAGAATCAATCCAAAGTCATTGGTTGGGTCAAGCAACACCTGAAGCGAGCCTTGCGAACAGTAGTCATGATTTCAGTCTCTGCATTCTCAAGCATTCTCACCACTTCAGTGAAAGGAGGCCTGACATCTGGGTTGGCATCCCAGCATCTAGTCATGATGTCGCCGAGAATGGGTAGACAATCTCCGGGGATGATTGGGCGGACACCTTTGTTGACAACAGCAAATGCCGCCTGCACAGCGGTCATGTTTTGGAAGGGAAGCATTCCTGTGATTAGTTCCCACAGGACGATTCCAAAACTATATACATCCACTTTCTGAGTGTAGGGCCTGTGCTGGATCATCTCCCTGCATGATTATAGGAAGTACAGAAATGCAACTGAGGATAGAAAGAAATAGGAGAATTTCAAGACAGGAGCATACACAAAAAGATTTTCACAACCCAGAAAGCTACTTGGTGATTTTTATTAGCACTCCTGACATGACAAATTTGACTAGATATGCAGAAGCTCTTGTTGTTGCAACATTAAAAGATGATATCTGGGTCTACGACCCAAAAGTTCCAGCTTGTGTAATCTACAAAATTCAGTACGAGACCTGTTGGATGTGAGAATAAGCATATCAAGCCCGATAGGGCCTCTGAGTCCCTTTCCTTCAATTTCAATAATATCAACACATCAATTTCAGCAAGAGGTGCTTTAATTGGTCGCCTGGGTTGGCCTCAAAGATCACAGATGGCCAGGAACAGACAGTAACTAGTAAGATAACAAATACATTGATTATATCCCGATCAATATAAAGGGGAGAGCGTTCCACTTTTTGTTGTCTTCACCCCTATTTCAAAACTTCAATTGATATCACGCTAACACTACACAGAAAATAGGGTGCCATGCCCTACCCACTAAAGAAAAGATCACATCTTATGAGGCCAAATAGACAATGCGGTCAACTACATTGCACGTGTCAAAAGCCACATGGTAGAGGCGAGAGGGTTCACGACATATTTGATCTTCTTGCAGACACACATATTGAACAGAGACGGAAAAACAACAGAATTAAGTTACAAGAATCGAAAAGAGAACCAACGGTCCTAATCATACAGGATTAACATTAGGAATTGAAGATACAAATCTAACTCCAATAAAACAACCCCATTGTCAGACCTTGAAAATTTTAATTAAGATGTTAGCGTCGACAAATACATTGCAAAATAGAAGAATAAGCCACAGGGGGAAAAAAACCAGGTCAGGTTGCAATATCTTAGGGAAGCCTAGGGCTTCGGTGCGGGCGTCAACTCAGCATAACCTGACAAATCACAATCTTCTCACAGAAATAATGCAAGCAAACCCATCCGGCAACTGATTATTAATCTTGTACGTGACATTCTAGCTGAAGATCAAGAATTAAAGCTACTCATAAAACTCCTATCATAGGAATTGGCCTAAGGCATTTGTTTCTTTAAATGTCGCTTCATGCATAAACGACTACTTGATGTCTGTTAAAACAAATAGTGGGAGACAGGGAGCAGGAAAGGTGAAAGGCTCCAAAGGAGACTCATCAGAAAAAGGGACAAAACAGTTTTCAACTTTTTGCTAGAGCATAAAGCAATTTAGTTCATGTCCCTTCTTTGATTTTTCGGCCTTCCAGCAGCAGTGGGTACTTATACTTCAAACTGGCATTGACATGTTCATTAAATTGCTTCTATTGTTATCAAATCAGACTAATTTACAGTGTTTGTGGCAAGGCTTTTCTCTTTGGAATTTCATCTAAAAGAGGGTAAACAACCAAACACAATGTAAAATCCGAAATTGAAGAATAAGCCTATGCAAGTGGTAACCAATTTCTAAATGCAAAAGCATACTCGGGAACAAGTGGTAACCAATTTCTTCGAGACAATTAAACAGAAATTTCTAAATGAGCAAAAAATCAGGCACAAACAAGTTAAGCTTCTCCCACATAGCATGCTGAGTTTAAATATATCAGACATTAGTAATTGAAGCTCCATATTAGAGCAATGAAGAATCTTACGGGGCCATCCAACGGTAAGTCCCTGTCTCCGGTGTCATTCCTTCGGTCTGGACCTCAATTCGAGCAACCCCAAAATCAGCAATTTTGATTGATTTATCGGAGAAAATTAGTAGATTGTCAGATTTTAAGTCTCTGTGGATCAAACCAAGCCCGTGAACATACTCCATTCCCCTAGCAACATCCAAAGCCTGTCTGACAGCCAATTTCAACGGAACAGCCCGATTGCGCCGTTTCATCAAAAACTGCCGAACTGAACCTCCTTTTGCATATTCTGTAACGATGCACCAGACCATTGGCTTATGACATCCACCAATGAATCGGACAATGTTAGGATGTTTCAATGTGGCCAACATCATGACTTCTTGCTGAAACTGCTGCTCCATCAGCTGTGCCCTCTCTAGGTCATTCTCTGGCCTCTCCAAGATCTTGATGGCAACTTCCTCGCCATTGTAAGTACCTCTGTACAGCTTTCCAAAAGCCCCTTGCGCAAAAGGAGCACCCATATTGAGTTTTCTCAAATCGATAGTCCACTCATCAAAATTTCCAAGTCCCAAGGTTGGGGAACTATTATCCATAAGAGCTTGGGCCAATGCATCATCACTCAAGGCCTGTGTGACTCTTCCTCTATTCACACTCCGTTGAACAGAATAGTTGTCATTGGCACGCCGTCGCAGGCCTTGGTGATTCAGGATGCGAGTATGGGAATCGCTAGAATCGACACTGCTGTTATCTACGGACATCGCAACAGACCCTCCGCCATTGCTTGTTTGCAGGCTACCAAAGCTCTCTATCGACATGTTGGAACCCTCGCTGAGTTTATGATAGAACCCTTGGGACAAATCATAATAATTGTTATCATGGTTCTTCAGACCAATGATTCCAGGAAATTTCTGGCCTCCGTCCAACATTTTCCGAGTCCCAGAAAAGCACAGGCGCTAAGCCTCTGCTCAGTTCATAAGCTATATATAACTGCAGATGTCAGTCCACAGCGGCGGTAACTAAGACCCTGCAAGAGTAGCAAAACCCTTCTTTTAAGCATCATCTTGCCGCGAAGCGCATCAAACAAATAACAAACGCTCGAGCGGCTACTGGGGCATAAACACACAATGAAATTCATTATCGTAAAAAATTGGTCCTCCGAGCAGCTAAACCTAGACCAAAAATCCGCGGGAAGATACCAAGGAAGCACCAAAACAAGCAGTAGGCCCCCACAAGAAGTAGAAAAGACAGATACCTAGAAGTGAAACGAAGCGGAAATCGAAAAGACAAGTGGGAACCCATTTCCGGAGAGTGGGAGAGCCACGTTCGGGCAAGCGACGGGAGCAAATGAACAAGCAAATCAGGGGAAGCTGCAATCGACCCATGGAGCAAGCTGATGAGAAGAGAGAGAGAGAGACAGAGAGAGAGAGAGCATACCTCGACGGAGAGCACTTTGACCCGGGGAATTCGAGGGAGGACAAGTCGACAACAAGGTCCTTCCCCCTCGCCCCGTCGGATCGAATCGAATCTAATCCAATCCAAAACCCACAGCAGCGAATCTCGAAGGAGTGGGGGAGGTGATCGAGAGGAGGAGGAGAAGAACGAGAAGGAGAAGGAGAAGGAGAAGATGAAGAGGAAGAAGGTGAAGAAGAAGAGGGGAGCTGGAATGGGAGGAGGAACAGTGGTGGCGGTGGTGGTGGTGGTGGTCTTCTTCGGGGTCTTCGCTTTTTGGCTCTATCTTCTTCTTCTTCTCCTCCTTTTTTTTTTTTTTTGTTTTGTTTTGTTATTATCAGTCCGGTCCGAGAGCAGGCCTAGTGGCACATCGCTGTTAAAAAAAAAAACAAAACTCTTCGATTTGTATAAAAGGAATAATGACACAAATAATTCATGAACTTTGAATGAATGTGTAATTTGATTTTTGAACTTTTAATTTATTCAATGTAATTCATAAATTTTTGGTACATGTTCAATTTAGTCCTGAACTATATGAAAATGTACAATATAATCCCTGAACTTGAATTAATTGAAGGACTACATTGAATATTTTTATAAAGTTCAAGGACTATATTGAACATGTACCAAAATTTCAAAGACTACATTGAACAAATTAAAAATTTAGGGACCACATTGAACATTGGGTTAAATTTTATGGACTACATTGAACAAATTAAAAGTTCAGAGATCAAATTGCATATTGAGTCAAAGTTTAGGAACCGTTTCATTTTCCCTTTATAGAACACGATTCGGTAAAAATATCTAAATAGGGTTGACATTTCAGGTTAAGATCCGTAAAAAATGAGATTATAAAAAAAAAGAATACAACAATAATTAGTAAAATTTATGATCCTTGAATATAGATATTTTTAGGTTTCGAGTACAAGCAAGGCAATGAGTTTTATGCATTACACAAATATAATTTCTCATTGCTTTGTTGACGCATGGATTGCGTGATTCTGAATCTCTACTTGTCATCGTATTTGTTATTTTTACATGTTAAAATTGCAAATTTCACTCTTAATTATTTTAAATTATCAATACACAACGTACGTCGTAAAATACGGTGAAATACATTATTTGATAGGTAAATACATTTTCAATAATAAAAAAAATGTGATTGCAATTTATGGAGATCGACGATTCTTTTAATAACTACAGCATTGATTGCAGCTCCGAACGACGTGGAGGAGGTGATCTTGGGTCATGGCAGCGGTCCCAGCTTTTAGGCGACATCGACTAATAAGTGATCCGAAGTCGCGACTTCGGTTGCCACACGCAATCTCTCAAATGTGGTTGCTCATGACGAGAGTTTTTTGTTTTAGTCATCGCAGTGGCTTTGAGCGACCACCTCGAAAGGCGACCATTAGTGCCCGGCGACTATTGACCTTCACCCAAGTGAAGGTTTGTCCGGCAAAGGCCGCCCAAGTTTAATTTATTTATTTTTTTAACTCGATTGGCTCTCGAATCCTTCTTTTTATTTTTTAAATTCTTAAGCTATTTATCTAATGAAATAAATTTTTTTCATTCAACTTCATGATTGGCAATTCTCCAAATATATACGACGACGGAAGATGAAGATATTCGAGGAATTTTGAATCCCAGCTTATCCCATCCTGTCCTAATCCGAGTCTTGCTATTCGGGGGCCCTAAAAGCCAATAAGCCATAACGGTATGATGACAAGATTGGTGATCGTGCACAATTCAATGTGCAAATATGCTGCTTGCCTTCCTTTGGGTTTTTTCTTTGTGAAGAAGGCTCCCTTCTCCATGTTTCAATTCCTGTGGGCGGGGACTTCCACAACTAATGTCTTTGGCATGAATTTTGATGATGATGTTGATGTTGTTGTTGTTGTTGTTGATGTTGTTGTTGTTGTCACTTTGCTTGGACGGATTTGTAATTATTCCTTGAGAATAAGCGCACCTCTTACCAGAAAATCAGAAGCCACCACCCCTCCTCGCATGGACTGAATCTCTCGGTCCCCGCACACTTTTATTATAAGTGTTAAACTAAATGAGCGACGTCTATTTAATGTAGAAGAGAATCGTGAAAAGTACAACCATTATTTTCTTATATTCCATATACAATGGCACATTGACTTTTTTGATTTGATATGAAATAAGAAGCAGCACTCGTTAGGAAAACAAACGGTGATAACAAAGATCGTAGACAAAAGAGAAATGAAGATTGAGAAATGAACATGAAATGGTGCCTCTAATGTAACTTGATTTGATTTAGTTGTGAACGGGTTCTTAAATTATATGAACGAAATATCACGCGAGGAATTCTTTTAACATAAAATTTTATAGTCCTTTTGTAATTTTGGTATTGTAAACAAAAATAAATGAATAGGTAGATAGATAAATCAAATACTTATTTGAACGTGAAAGAATTTCTCGTAACTATTTGAACAAAACTAGATTAAGAGGCACATAATGGGAATGAATATAGTCATGATTTATGGAAAAAAAAAAAAAACACAGCTCTAGATTGGGCATACCATCCTGATGTGTGTAAGATCTATGATAGCCCCCCCTAGACCTCTACTTCTGCCTTTTTTAAGTTTACGAGAAGTTGCATCAGATTCTGGACGTCACTCTTTACTCCCATTTTCCAAGGTTCTTTTTTTTATGATTTGGTTTTCCACGTTGCATTTCTATTCTTTCGGCCATTAAATTTGAAGGAGAAGAGATGAGACTTATCAGGTGTGCTGTGACAAGTTTTGAATTAAATCAAGAAATAGTGTATCAAGTTTCCATTAATTTAGAAATGGGCACATATCTCCACTTGCAAGAAAAAAAATATGAAGAATTCGTTTCGTTCTTTTCCTTCAATGTAAACACAATTCAGGGCTTTGATGGTGCCGTCTTGGATTGAGCAACACCAACTTCGAATCTCTTTCTTGTGTATGCGATTCGAGAATCCTAAAAATGGACTCATATTAAATTGCACAATCTTTGGTTCTTAACACTAACATTAATGCATGCTCTTAATGACTTAATCTCACATAGTTCCAATGGGTCAGTTGCTTGATCTCTAATTATATAGCAACAACTGTTATTCAGGAGGTTGTTGAAGTCCTAATGACTTAATTTAAGAACTCAAATCTTGAATTTGAAAGAATTGAACTTGACGTGAGGGTCATCCACACTTGTTGGGCTAGGTTTGGGTCATGGGCTAGCTCATCATCAGTTAAAAAAAATAAAACCAAGGAAAAGAGGAGAAGCTGAACGGGCAAGGGGGGACCACAGAAAAGAAAAAAAAAAAGAAAAAAGAGGGATAGAGACCGACGGTTTTGAGAGGAGAAGAGGAAGCCAACTTCTAGGAAAATTCGACGGTGAAAACTTGTTGGAATAAGCTTTATTGTTCACGAGACAAAGAGCTACAAACGGAAACGGAAGGTTCCAAAGGTCGAAATGCTTCTCAAAATTGTCTCTCAATTTTTTCTGGCAATGGTTAGATTTTTCTTGCTCCTCTGTGTTAATCAACATTTGTGGTGATGATGATATATTGCTATATTGCTGATATGTGGAGCCTCTAGGTGTGTGAATATAGATGAACTATTGCGTATTCTAATAATTCTTGGTGAACAGTAGAAGTTTTTAACAGTCCATGGTTTTTCCTCGCATTGAGTTTTTCACGTAAAATTAATAGATGTTGTTGCTACTTGTTTCTAATTTTCCAGCACTATATTTACTGTCTTTGGGTGAATAGTAGCCGGTAGCTGTTGACGTTGAATTGTTAGCTTTCTCCTCAACAAAGTGGTATTAAAGCCAAGTTGAAGGTTCTAACTATAAATGGAAAAAATAAGCAGCACTATTTTTAAGTTAAATGCCTCTAATTATTCAATCGGGGAAGCCTTGGATGGCAAAAATATTGTATTGTAAAGATCTATATGATCCTTGCGATAGGGATGCAATTAAAGGAGTCAAGAAAGATCAACAAAAAAAATAGGAGCGAATCAATTGAAAAACAGTTGGCTTTGTTTAACAATGGATTGAAAATAATGTTTTTCATCATGTTGCGGAAGAATCAAATGCTGCAAAATTGTGGAAAGAAATTACAAGATCTTTAAGAGATGAAGACCCCACAAAATAAAGCATGTTTAGTTGAGAGACTTGTAAATTTGAGATACAATGAAGGGAGCAACATGGTCATGGCTTTAAGCATTTTTACAAGAACCGACAATTGGGATACATTGGTCATGGCAGTAAGCAACTTTACTCCTAACGGTGTGCTTTCTATGAGCACGAAGCTTGTTCAACAAAGAAACTAAGAAAAATGCATGGATCATACTTCTCAATTGGAGGCTCTTGTTATGGAAAACTGGAGGGGGGTTAGAAATCAGTAAAGAAATTTCCAGAATTGCGATAAAAGATATAAGTCAAGAGGAAGTTTGAAATCAAGGCTGAGGAGAAATGTGAAATGCTACAATTGCGGCAAGATGGAACATTATACCAAAGAATGGAGGTTAGCAAAGAGAGATGAACCCCAAGGTAGAAATGGAGATAGGAAGGGAGAAGAGAAACAAAATACAACGGCAGTTGCATCCGATGGTAATGTTGTGTTCATCCATGACAATGCTTGTGTGAATCTTACATACCAAAACTCTTGTTGGGTTGTTAATACCGTAGCCTCATTTCATGTCACCTCTCAGTGCAACTACTTCACATCCTATCGCAACCGTGATTTTGGTTGGTTTAGAATGAGAAACGGTGGTAGTTCTAAGATTATCGGCATATGAGATGTTCAAACCGACGTTGGATATGATTTGCTTATGAAAAATGCAAGACATGCTCTTGACATTTGTCTTCATTTGATCTCCACATATGCCTTAGATGATGGTGGTTACTATAAATCTTTTTGTGATAACAAATGAAAATTGACTAAGGGTTCAATGGTAGTGGTGAAGGGTAAAAAAAATTGCACTCTCTAGATTATGCAAGCTGAGTTGATTAAGGAGGAGGTAAATACAGTTGGGGACTCCTCAATTAACCTAAGTAACATATCTTCTTAGGTTATGGACATGAAGAGTTTGGCTACAATTTATGGAATCCGGCTGCAGAGAAAGTCATTAGAAGTCGAGATGTGGTTTTCTTTTAGGATCAAATCATTGAAGACATTGACAAGATAGTATGGAGGTTAAAGAATGTAACTCAGCACTCTATTAGTTTCAGCCAAACCCTCATATCATATTGGGTGGAAATCATGGGGGAAAGTGCAAGAAAATCATTGCAACCATGAAGTTGTTGACTATATACAAATGTTGATTCTTTAAATGAAACAAGTGTGTTAATTGAGCCAAAATGATTAGTTGAGCAAGAACAACCCATTGAGCAAAAACAACCTGTCATGCCTCAAATAAGAAGTTATTGAAGAGAGTGTAGACCTTCATATAGATTTTAGCTGCATGAGTATGTGTTACTCACTGATACAAGAGAGTCAAAAATTTATTAATAAACTATGTCATGTGATCAAAAAACTAAGCGGCTTGAAGCCATATAAGATGAGCTCAAATCCTAACATAAGAACCACATATTGAATAAGTGAAGCTACTTAAGGGCAAGAGAACACTTAAAAGTAAGTAGGTTTACAAGTTAAAGACGGAAGAAAATAGTTTCCTACCTCGATACAAGTCTAGGTCTGTTGTGAAGCACTTTCGTCAAAAGATATGAATTTATTTTTAAACAGATTTTTTTCACTAGTGGTGACAATACCTTATATTCGAGTTATTCTTGATTTGGCAACTAGGTTCGATTTAGAAATTGAGTAGTTTGATGTAAAGACAGTCTTTCTAATGGAGACTTATAAAAAGAAATATATGTGGAGCAGCTCAAGGGTTTTAAAGCAAAAGGCAAGAAGCATCTTTTATGATGGCTGAAGCAAAGATTATATGGTCCCAAGTAAGTACCAAGACAATGGTACATGAAGTTTGAATAATTTATGGAAAATCATGGTAGAGTAAGACTAATTTTGATTCTTGTGAATAATAATGATTTTATTATCCTCTTACTCTATGTGGATGACATGTTTATAGTTGATCATGATGCTAAGAAAATAAAAAGCTTGATAAATGAGTTAAGTAAAGTTTTTGCAATGAAAGATTTAGGACCGACTAAGCAAATCATTGGCATGAGAAAATTACTCGTGAAGGAAAGAATAGAAAACTATGGTTATCTCGTGAGATATATATTAAAAAGGGGCGAGAGAGATTCAACATGAGCAAAAGCAAACCAGTAGATACTCCACTTGCTAGTCACTTCACGTTGAACAGTAAAGAGTGTCCTAAAAAGGGAAAAGAGAAGAAAGAGATGATGAAAATTCCTAATTTCATGATTTGTAAAAGACTAAATATTGCTCATGTAGTTGGGGTTGTGAGCAAGTTTCTCTCAAATCCATGTTAAGAGCATTGGGCAGATACAGATTATGCCGGTGACATAATTTGGATCTTGAGGTATCTCAAAGAAACTTCTAGAGTCTGCTTGTGTCATGGGAATGAGAAGCCCAAAATGGTTGGCTACTTAGATGCAGATTATGCCGGTGACATTGACTCTCGAAAGTTCACATCAGTTAACATGATAACTTTTGGCGGGGGAGTAGTTTCTTGGCAATCAATCGCAAGAATGTGTAGTATTGTTTACAATTGAAGCTGAGAACATGGCTAATACCAAATGAGGAAAAGAACTATTGTAGATGAAGAACCTCCAACAAGAGTTGGTTTTGAAGCAAGAGAAATTAGTTTTGTATTGTGATACTATGAATGATATTTACCTTAGTAAAACTCCAGCGTTACATTCAAGATCAAAGTACATTAATGTGAAATATCATTATATTCAAGAGAAATTAGGAAAGAAACTCTTTCTATTTGAGAAAGTCCATACTAATGACAATGGAACTAATATGATGACAAAAAATTTGCCCATTATAAAACTTGATTCTTGACGAAATAAAACGGGAACGATCGAGCTTTCCTCATGCAACGGATGGGGACAATTGTTGGGTTGGGTCCATCTCATGGGGTTCAGCTCATCATCATTAAAAAAAGAAAGAAGAGACAGCTGAACGGGCAAGGTGGGACCATAGGAAAAAGAAAGAAGGAGAGAGACTGACGGTGTTGAGACGAGAAGAGGCAGCCAACTCCCGAAAAGATTTCCAAGGTTTTGAAAACTTGTCAAGAATCAGCAATGTCATCGTGAGATCAAGAGGTACAAAGTGAATGTTCTAATCAGTGAAGGCCTTCTCCAAATTGTCTCTCAATTTCTCCGGTAATGGTCAGACTTTTCTTGCTCCTTTATGTTAATTCACCTTTGCGGTGATGATATATTACTATATTGTTGGTGTATTGAGCCTCTAGTTGTGAAACTAGAAATAAACTACCGTGTATCCTACTATTCTTGGTGATTAGTTAAAGTTGCTGTTGCTTCCTTGTTCCTAATTTCCCAGCACTACATTTACCGTCTTTGGGTTTGATATCGCTTGAATATAGTGGCCGGTTGCTGCTGCTGATCAATTGTTAGCTTTCTACCTAACAACACTTGTATCCAACAATTCTTGCTTCATTTATTGGTATTTTGGGGCTTGGATGTCTTGATCCAGCTTCAACCTAAACTGATGAAGATCATCGAGGCTTATAGCTTGATTCATTAGAGTTTTGTCGATCAAGAATATTCTCTCTAGAAAGGATCGCAAAAGCGTTGATTATTTCAAATGACAATGAGAGGTTGATACCAACGTTGTGATATGTCCAAAAAGTAGTGCGACTGTTTTGATACCTGAGTGAAAGTTACGTAATGAGAATGCCATGATAACAATTGAAGATAGGCAACCGCTGCATCTTTGACATGGAACCGACCACACTTAACAAGCAAATATTGATCGAGTTGAAGCAAGTATATATCATGGGACAAAACATGAGTGAACAACATGTTTATTCATCAACCTTGTTTGTTTTTTTACATTGTAGGTCTCTAGATCGGATCACAAAAACAAAAATGGAAAACAGGAGGCACAAAACCCCAGTAACAAAGCCGCTCCCCTTCTTCTTGGTTTTTATAGAGAGTTTGAACATATTCATGCAAGTGAAAGGAAATGCAGAGGCAATCGGGATCAAGCTTTGTGGGGGAAGAGGCGAACAGGGAGACCCTTGGCAGGCATGGGCATGGGATCAACCACAATCTTCTCGTCGGGGATGAGATTCTCCCACTTGAACCTTTTCACCAGGTTGTGCATGAACACGAGTATCTCCAAGCGTGCATACTCTTTCCCCGGGCACATCCTCGGCCCTCCGCCGAACGGCACGAACGTGTAAGGCGCTGGTCCATTGCCGTCGTATCGCGACGGGTCGAATTTCTCGGGTTCCGGGAAGTACTCTGCACTCCTGTGAGTCGAGTGGGTACTCCAGTAGAGCTGTTGTCCAATATTCATTAAAATCAATAGGTTGTGGTATTTGGCAAGGTCAATAATCGATTAATGGTGGTTAATTACCTTCCAGCCTTTGGGGATGGAGAAACCGTTGAAGATGAAGTCATTGAGGGCTTCTCTGAATGCTCCCTGGAGCGGAGGCGCCAATCGCAGCACCTCGCACGCCACGTTCCATGAGTATCTCATCTTCTGGAGGTCATCCCAGTTCAACAACTCCCCTGGGGCTTTGGACTTGGCGATCTCCATTTGCTCTGTTCACCATATACATATATCCAGATCAGATTCTACCCTAGATGGGACAAAGGGCTCGTAATCCTAGTATCCTACCAAATCGTTCTAATCAAAAGAAGAAGAATACCCTTGTAGACTCCCTCGTAGACGTCGGGAAGCTCGGAGAGGTACTTGACGATGAAGGTACAGGCAGCACTGGCAGTGTCGTGGCCCCCAATCAACAAGCCCAAGATCTTATCAGCAATGTCCATCTCGTTCATGTGCTTCCCGTCTTCGTCCGTGGCCAACAGCATGTGCGACAATATGTCCTGAGTCGCCGACGCCCTGCCTTCCGCCAAGTCCAGCTTCCTCTGCTTGATGATGGCCCTCAGCTCCTTCCTTATGAAGTTGGACGCGAGCTTCGCTTTGTTCAGGGGCGTCCCTGGCAAGTCGATGGGGACCGAGAAGATCCCGGATGCAATGTCGTTGAAAGGGTCGGCGAACTTGGCGACGTGGTCGGGGTCCTGGACGCTGACGAAGACGCGGCAGGCCAGCCAGAAGGTGAAGCGCTTGGCGAGAGGGAAGACGACCACCTCGTCGTTGTTCTCCCAGGACATGGCGAAGTGGCGTTGGGCGATCTCGTCCATCATGCCGATGTAGCGCTGCAGGGCCTCAGGCTTGAGGAAGTTGGGGAGCATCTTGCGCATCTTCTTGGCCTCCTCTTTGGAGGAGGTCTGGAGGGAGGAGGGGAAGACCTTGTTGACGGAGTCGGGCCACCAGGCGGTGACGAGCTTGTTCTCGTTGGAGAAGAGGAACTTGTTCCCCGGAGCGCCACAGAAGACGGCGGTGGGCTCGGCCAGGATGGAGGTCTTGAAGACCTGGGAGGAGTAGGCGGAGATGCGGTCAAAGATGAACTTCTCGGGGTGGCCGTTCCATCCGGATCTCAGGAAGTGGAGGGTCTCTCCGATGAAGGGGAGGCCGAATCTACCGGGGGGTAGGTTGTTGCCCCGGAAGTGGGACAGGTGCTTGTACACCATCCCGAACAGGGAGATGGTGACGAAGGAGACGAAGGACAAGAGAAGAGCCACATACATGTTCACCTCCATCATCCTGCCTTCACTTTCTTCTTCAACTCCAAACTCTAAACTCAAAACTGTGTCTCGGGTATTGGTGTGGTTGGCAATGCAATGTGGAGCGCGTGCCTTTTTATAGGCCGATGACAGATCTCTCTTACTCTTTGAAGTGGGTTTGGTTAAACGGTAAAAGCTTAAATTAAGATTGGTCATCACTGGGGGGCTTGAGTTTTGGGAGTCGCCAGTTCATTAAAAGTCAGAGAAGGGGAGCTCCCTTTGATTCCACTCAGGTAAGGTGTGCTTGACTCGCAAAGCTTTAACCCATATTTAATTATAACGTTGAAAATGCTCGTTTGCTTTGGACATTAGCCCCCTTTTGTCAATATGATGTATAACCTCACTCGGTCCCACCTCGTGCGACTCTCGATCCCATTGTTGAGTGTGGAGACCGAAGCGTACACGTACCAATTAGAAAGTTTGGTAACATCGATCGTATAACATCGAAATCAACATTAGCAACGATAATATATTCGCCGGTCGTCGACATCACGTGGGAATCAATGTTAGTCTGTGACCTCATATGTACGTATGCCTTTAGTATTTATCTGTACCCCCAGTCCGGCAAGAGGCATCAAACGAGACATGCCAAAAACTAAGCATTTACTTACATGATGCTATGTTCGGGGGATCATGTCAATAGCAATCTATTCCTTTCATCCGAACTTACCCCCCGGGGGACAAAACGAAGCATTGCCTGGCTTTCCTCTTTCTCCATACGGGACAACAAATAGCGAGAGAGAGAGAGTCGTGAATTTGTGCCGAAATTTGGAGGTTTTTCAATAGATGCCGAGGCGTGTTCTTACCGGGTCAAACAAGGACAATCTCCATTGCCTTTGACTTTGGGGGCTCCACTGTTTTGAATCGTACCTAGCTTTGGTCCTTCAAACAAATCTTATTTGTTCGACATAAAGAAATAATCAGAATATTTTAATAGGATACCGCTTCATCGTAACTTTAGAAAGTTGCAGATGCTGCCGAACTACAAAAAGATGATGCACCTAATTCATGTCTCTAATCACATTGATTTTGCGCAAGTATGTATAAATGTCCACTGCAAATCTATCTAGAGATATCGAAGGAGAGATGACAAAGGTGGCCCTCAGAATGAGAGAGATTAGCCTAGCGAGAGCGGTTTGCTGACAAAGGCGACGGTACCGAGAGAGATTATTTCAACTTATCCTATAGAGCCAAAATCGCCCTTACGTGTCTTTATGTTCTGAAAAATGAAAACAAAAGGTTTGTTTCTTGATAAATTTTATTATTCTCTTACTGCACATGAACTAGCGAACATTATCGAAAAGTTTTGACAATTTAATTTGTAAGATTTGTAAATTTGCATCGAATACGTCATCATTTAATCAACAAAGCAAGCTCGTCCTTACTTATAGCATCAAGTGATCTCTTTGTGAAAGTAGTCGACTTTGTTGTGGTTGGAGCTTATCGAATGCACTCGATGGTAAGATTTTGCAATTGAGTGGGACCGAAAAAGTATACTTAATTTGACCACCAAACACACTTGACAGTGAAACCTAGAATTGGATAGGGCCGAGCGAGAAACTGTACATGTTCTCCGTACTGCGATTGATTCCATAATATGGAAATCGATACGAAATGTGCTTATTTGGGGGGTGATAGCCTTGAAGAATAAATGCTATTCATGAGGCGGGGGGAGGAAGGAAATAGGGAGGGTGTTTCGAGGGTTGAGATGGAGAAGGAGACTCAAAGTCGAGTACGCACTTGAGGGTGGTGTGGTGGAGCCAGTTCTACCTGATATGATATTTGAGTTGTACCGACAACAACGACTCAAAAGTATTTTTAGTTGGGTCCAAATTGGCTGGTGGGGAGTTTTTCTAACTTGACGGCTACCCGTCCAATATTTATTATTTAAGTGATTTTGTCATGATGGCAATTGGGATAGGATGGCTTTATATATAGCAAAAACCTCAATAATGTCCCAAATGCCCCCCCTCCTCGGTCAACCAAGTCAGAAACACACGTTTGGATTGGATCATGAGAGAGTACGTGATGGATTTCGCAATTTGGGGGGAGTTCACATGCACCTAGCTTGATTGCATGTGCTGTTTCCAAGGGATGTGACTCCTCTGTCTCCACAAACCAGGAGGAGGTCCTTCTTGGTGTTAGTCAAAACCACAATCGCTTGCCATTAATGATTCATTTAAAGCAAACTAATTCCAGCACTAATCACTGACCTGTCAAATGGGTGAGTTGAATCGGATAAGGATCGGATCGAAAATGATCATACCCAAATTGATTCATTTTCATTAGGGGTATGTAAAGGAACCGGGGACCGCCCAGAACCAGACAGACGGGAACCGGCGGTTCCCGTGAGGATCGGTCTGATTCCCGATTCTAATTTACTAGAACCGATGAATACCGGTCCGGTTCCCGATTCTAGACGTGGAACCACCCATCCAGACCGGACCGGTAATATATATACATTTTTAAGAAAAATTTCAACAAAAAAAAAAAGAAAATATTTTTAGAAAAATGAAAACCATAAAATCCATAAACTCACGGCCGCGCCTCAAACCATTCATCGCCTCCCTCTCTCACTCTAGGTCACCTCCACTTGTGTGAAACTTGGTGGGACCGGTTCCATAGACCCACCCGAGAACCGGACCGTCGGTCCATGGAACCGGTCCGATCCGATCCGATCCGATCCAGTTCCCGGGTCGATCCATAGAACCAACAAGCGGTTCCCGATTCCAATTTCTCGGAACGGGTCTTTAGTGGGCGGTTCCCGGTTCCATGTTGGGAACCGCCCGCCCGGACCATGCTCATCCTTAATTTTCATGCAATATAAATTTAGTGACCTATACCTGATCCAACACATGAATGACCCACCACATATTACTAAAACATCCTATATTTAACTTAACTTAGAAAAACTCGTACCCAAACTGAATTGAGAGTACGGAGTAAGCTGGCGCGAGATCAAGTGAGAGCAAGATAAAGTAAAGAAACAGTTATAAAGGTAAGTTGGATGTAAGTAAATTGTAAATCCATTTAATGCCCATATTATAAATACGTTTATGACTAATTTATTGAATATAACTAACGCGTATAATAATTCACCTATCAAATATAAGTTAAGAAATGGGCATTTTGATAGGTCTACTAATCACGCTTTTCTTTTGACCGGAAAAACCATTTTTATTTCCGACATTAGGATTAACAAGTCTTAAATTGTAGGAGTGGTATTCTCTACCTTCAAATTCAGGTTTGGGCAGACCTAAGCGGTTGTATGGCTGCTTTTAGTGCTACTCTCTCTCTCTCTCTCTCTCTCTCTATGCAGTTTGTCCATTGACGACTTAAGACCAGGATACATACTCGTAATTTGCAAATAATAAGCATACGTACATACCCCCCCGCCAGTGATTCTCTGCGAATTTCACGGGTGAGACTTTTGAGTCCAGCTTTACCTCCGCCATCCCCACTATCTGGAAAGTGGAAAGCATTTCGATCCGCAACGTCCTTCGAATTGCATCGTCTAAGTTTTGTTCATCTTACATCTGGACGTGTCTCTCGACATCCTCCCCTTCAGCCTTTGCAAGAGGCACCATCCATTGGACGGTGAAGTTAACTAAATGTGAGGCTATGGTGCAATTCTCATGGCTCCCCGAGCAACGCTCCGTCATCACATCGTTCCTCTTAATATCGTCACTTCTGCTTCTTACCCAACCTTTTCATTCTCCCTTTCAAATTACATTCCTGTTTCTATAGACCTTTCAAACGCATCAAGTGTGATTAAGCAAGTGCGATGTGGTGAGATACGAACGGTACATCGACCATTAATAGCCGGATACACCTATAAGGGCGGTGGATAAAACCAAGCGAAGGACTAGAGAGACTTGGTCAATGCTCACTACTCTACCTGGCCCACAGCTATCCCTGCCTACCGATGCTGGTGGCTCCACGATTGCTTTTAAGTTTAATGTCAGTGCAGCATGACAATTGCTTTTAAGTTTAATGTCAGTGCAGCATGACAAGAGTCCGATTGATTTCAGTACTGGGTTTAGGGTCTCCCTCGACACACCACCGCCGGGAGCCACACGGACACCACCTCGCCACCGCTGCGCATCACGAGCCGTGCCGCTGCCCGCCGTCGTCTCGGTATTTGCTCCATCTCCCCCCACCCCCCATCCAAGCCGAGCCTGACCTCCTTGCCTCTGTTTTTTTTTACCTTTTCTTTGAGCTCACAGCCGTCGCTTGTCTCGACGGCTAGTCCATGAGCCTCAGAATCTCAGCCTCGTCATCAAAGCTTGCGGCCATGGACAAACCACCATCGCTAGATGTAGCGCCTCCAAATCCAGAGCCTTGGCGCCCTCCATAGCTATTGGTACTAAAGTGGTTGGAGATTTAAAAGGTAATACAAGTGTGATAAAATAAATGCCCACTACCTAAGAATCCACCTTAGAATACAAGGTATCTAGTAAAGTAAAGTACCCACCACCAAAGGAATCCACCTTAGGATATAGGGCATTAAACTCACCATTCAATTGAATCCCCAAAAGAGATAAAAGAGTTAAGATAAAGCACTAGTACAAGAGTTCAATCATGAACTTTATTAATTGAGACACTCTAACCCTCAAGGAAACCTTAGAGGAGTTTAAATAGAGTCAACTTGGAACAAACCTCAAAACATAAGCAAATTCTAGTACACCTTATCTTTTGTTCCAAGACAAGACCAATAATCCTAGACAAAAAAAATAAATAGGAAGATTGACTCTTGATTCAAGATGATCCTAGGAATAAAATACTTTGCATAGGACCCAACAAACCTATAGAAAGACTCAAAAGACCGATTCTCGTGTAAACTTAACGGAACTTAGTTAGTTGAGCATAACTTCCTTTAGAAGATTCCAAATAGTATGAAACTTGATGCATTAGGAAATAGATACATAGAGCTTTCCAATCATGTATAATGAGACCAAATTGGAGCGCGAGATTCTTATCAAAATGTAGAAAAAAACTGACTCTTGAAATTCTGCCAATAGAGTTGAACTTATCCCACTAAAACAATTGTACATTAAGTGATGGATAAGGCTGAGTCCTCTTGAGATAATTCTTTATCATTCTCTCCTGATTGGAAAGGACTTGTCCTCAAGTCGGGCTCATTCTCATCATCGACATAAGGAGAAAGATTGGAGACATGTCGTCGAAACACCATAATAACTGGGGAATTTGATCTTATAAGCATTTTCACTAATTCTCTTTTAAGGTTCGAAATGGACCATTTGCTCTCGGTTTGATTTTCCTGATACGCTCAAGAAGAGAACATCTCCTTAGAACTCATTGGATAGGCTGTCTTGTTTGGAATAGAAGCATCGGGCTGAAAATCTATGCAACGTTGAATCTCCTTCACAGGAGGTAGGCCGAATGAATTTTCATTGGGCATGACATCACAGAACTCGTCAAGTAGAAACCACATAATTGTTTGGATCTCCTCTTTTGCTTTATTTTTCTTCCACTGTAATAAGAGCATAAGCCTCACAAGAATCCTTCAATGCTTTTAAAAAAATGAGACTTGGGAAAGAAGATTTCTTCCTTCTCCTTTGAGTAGGTTTTAGAAACTCTCCATCTTGCAAGGGCCCAACATGATATTGACGCCATCTTTGACGAATGAATAGGTGCTTCTGAAGCCATCGTCGATCCCCTTCCGACCATGCACCACGGTCGTCCAAGAAGTAGATGACACGCATCCTAAGGAACAACATCACACATAACATCTTCTGTGTAATATTCGCCAATAGAGAATGAAACTAAGCATCGCTTATTTAATTTGCCTCATTCCCTTTCTTAAGCCATGAAAGCTTTGTAATGATGTGGATGGTCCTCCATCTTCCCTTGCAAGTTGCAACTTGTCTCTATGGTGGTGATCACACCTTTCTCACATCACTGTCGATGATGACATTGCATACCTTTTCGTGAGAAGTGCACTAGGTGTGACATACGTTGTTACAAAGCCATATGTCGTCCTCGAGATGAACGGCGTTTGAGCTCCTTTCCTCTCCTTGAACTCCGAAAGTGAATTCTTCTTCATTGAGTCTTCTTGGAGCGGAGAGTCATATTGTGACTTGCCTTCACGTTCATCCTCCACGAGAGTAACGATCTTCCTATTAGGACACTCCGAAGTGATATGACCAAATCCATGACACTTTCTTGAGTTACTTTTAAAAGTGTCAGGATGGTTAGCTTGAGATGCTTCTTTATACCATGGTTTTGAGGAGGTCACCTTCGATGTCGAGAAAGATTCCTGGCTCGAACTTCCCTGGTTAGATTATCCTCGACGGTTTACATCTTCTCTTGCTTTTTCCCTTAAGTTGCTCCCCCGTCTTCATGGCTAATCTGCAAACATCATTCAAATTCCAATAGGGTTACGATTGGACAACATCTGCCGCCAAGGTAACGAGCCATAGTTTTCTCCTCGGCCTCAACCACCTCATATCGAAGCATGAGATGCTCAAATTTGGCGGATAGCTCAAGGACAACTCCTCTTTTATAAAATAGTGGAATTTGAAGAAAACATCCAGCTATAAGTTTCAGGAAGAAACTTCTTCTTGAGCTTCTTCTTCATTTGAACCCACGTTTCAATTTGCCACTTATCTTCGCGAGCTCTTCAAGGCTTATAATTTTCCCGCCAAATCGAGGCATGGTTTTCGGGTTTGATGGCCACAAATTCCACTTTTCAATTCTCTGCAATATTCTTATAGTTGAAAACTCGCTCGATTATGTTGACCGTTGAGCTAATCGATGAAGTTTTTCTGGATGCATAGTGCCTTCAAAGTTTGAAATGTCGCTTGGACATCGAAATCGCGAAAATCACGATTCCAACGACAATAATGCAGAAGAGCCTCATCACTAGATGTGTTGGAATGGTCTTCATGGAAGGGTTTAATCTCCTCTCCGTCTTCTTCCTCTTCATGATCATGACGGGGATCATCGCGACTCAACAATTGAGATTGCTCCAATTTTTTATGGAGTTGTTGCACTTGTCTTCTCAAATCGGCCAATTCAAGATCACAGTATAGCGGGTGCATTGACATTAGTTTCATAACCACAACCTACCATAGCCTAGGCTCTGATATTAATCGATACCAGGATTCAAAATAAATGCTCACCACCTAAGGAATCCACCACAGGATATAAGGCACATAATACGTAGGGGCTTATCACCTAAGGAATCTACCTTACAGGCCTGTAATAACTCACGTTTTCCAAATTAAACAAATTACAAGGATTATTATATCATGATTTGAGTTAAATACCTTACATAGATATTTCACGTGTAGCATTTTTTTTTTGTCTACCATTTAAATATGCAGGATTGGAAGTCAAATTAGCAAATTGCGTTAACTTGAATTAATGGAATGATAACATTGAACATGTATCAAAAGTTCATGGACCACATTAAACAAATTAAAAGTTCAAGAATGACATTACACATTGATCCAGTATCATTTTCCCTAATTTGAATTACCGTGTTGGAATTAATGTGAGGTTTTTGAAGTTTAGTGAGATTAATCAAGAACTTTATTTCGAAAAGTCGCCAAAGAAAGAAAAGTGAAAAAAAAAAAAGGAATGAGAGAGATGTTACACCATGTTTCTTGATTTAGTTATTGTCATGCCGTAAACAATCCTCGATTTTAGGAAATTTCCCGTTAATGAAAACACGGTAACAATTTCTATTTTTAAAGGTACTTTTCATATCCTAGGCAGGGCAGAGTCCTATTTTAAATTGAAGATGAAAGATGCTAACCGTTTAGTGCAAAAATACAACCAAGTCATAATTGTTGTCAAATCTATTCATCAAGTCCTGACATTTATAGAGTATGATCACTCGAATTTTCGTCGAATGAAGTATGATTTTGACCAAACTCATTTAGAAAAACATAGAGCTTTTAGCATTAATAGTTGCATGACTAATTCGTGACAACCGATTAGAGTGGACAGAACTGGAAGTTGAGATAAAATTGCAAGAAAAAAGAAAACCGAGATTAATGTGAAACCCTATCTTCATTTGTTAAATCTCAAACTGCGCCTGCCATATTGAAGCACAAACAATTCAAATTCCAAAACTTCCTCATACAAACCTCTTGAAGAGAATAATATAAGTCATTCCAATCAGGTTCATATAAAATCAACTGATATTACTTCCTAGGCTCTTCGTTATTTAGTTAGATGATTATTTGGATTCTTGCTTTTGACCAAATACTACTACTAACAGCAGCAACAACAAAAACAACAACAGTAATGTGTTCTTTTTTTCCGTTCGTTTTTTTCTTTTTTCTTTTCTAAGACCTTGTTCGCAAAAAACGGTCCCTGGAGATGGTGGCGAGTCGTGTGCATCTCTGACAATTTTCAAAGACAACCAAAAAAAGACAAAAACAACTTTCGAATCTCTCTCTCTCTCTCTCTCTCTCTCTGTGTTCGTTCCTTCCTTCCCTACCTTTTTCCTCCCTCCTCGACATCGCTCGAACCACCCCTCCATCCCTCCCTCCCTCCCGTCTCCCAAACTCGAACCCACCCACCACCATTTCCCGGGTCTCGTAGTTCTGCGCAAATGTAAAAGATGCCCCGCATGGTTTTGGTTCTCTGCCAGGTGCCATTCCCTCCGCCTCTCCTTCTCCTTCTTTCTTTTGCGATTCCTCCCCGTGTTCCCTGGATCTGATTCGGTTCCCTCGCTCAAATTCTAGGCTTGACTCCCAGAATGGGCCGAAGATGAAAGGGAAAATCCCCGCCTGCCTTCGGGTTTCGATTCAAATTCATGGGGGGTTGTTTCAGTTCCGACGAGCACGTTCAGGGTCGGCGGTACATGGAAGGGATCCCAGGTACCTACCTGTCTGCTCGTTTCGTTGTTTTGGTTTGTTCGCCGTTCATTGCTGGCGAGCCAAAAATGCGAATGCTTGCCTTGGATTGGATTGGATCCATGTCTGCGGTTGTCCGTGTCGGAGTAAATGCGATCGGCTGTAATGTGGTGGATGACTGGGAAGTCTTGATTTTGCGCTGAGAAGATATTAAATGTGGGGGATAACAATAATGGTGCCTTGAGTTTCGAATTTAGTAAGAATCCCTTTGATTAAGCAATTGCTAATCACCCGTTTCTCTTCTGAAACAAACAAACAAACAAAAAATCAGTCGATGCAGGGCATGATTTCTCGACATCTCCGACTAAGTCGAATAAAGTGGAGGTTAGCAGCGTGAAAAGCATCCCCGGTATGCCATTGGCATCCAAGAATGTTAAAGACCTGCGCCGAAGCCCGGGGTACTCCAATGTTGATATCTTTACATACGAGGAAACGAGGCTGGCGACGAAGCAATTTCGGCCGGACTTGATTCTCGGCGAAGGTGGGTTTGGAATTGTCTATAAAGGAAGCATAGACGAGAGTGTCAGGCCAGGTTACCAAACTGTTCAAGTTGCCATTAAGGAGCTAAATCGGGAGGGTTTTCAAGGCGACAGAGAATGGCTGGTATGCGCATCTTATCTTGAATTTTCTTTAATATCTACTTTTGTTCTTGTTAAAACTTTGGGAGATCCGCTGGATGTAAAGGGGAACAGTTTCACAAGATTCTCTTACCTACATATCAGAAGTGTAAGATTTAGACCTTGCCAAACGTAAAATCTCATTGCATTAGTTGCCCTCGGTGAGAAGAGCATTCAGAATGGAACCCACAAGAATGCTTCAAGCCTTAGATAAACTAATAACCAGTTTAGTGAATTGCTCATCAACTTAAGCATATGGAATTAGTTCTACAACTTTTTATTCTACATGAGTTTAGTCTCAGACTTTCCTATATGCTTTTAAGTACTTCAGAATCTCCAATTATTATCCTGTCTGTATGCATTTTTATCAGGGAAAGAGGTGCTTGGAGAAGGGACCCCCTTTTGTATATAATGGATATTGACCTTTGAAAATACTAAAACTTACACCGGCCAAGCCTTTTCCATTGGCAGAGAACTTGTGCTTTGTAACTCCCCGTCATGGGCATTGTAGCTGTAGTGATGATATCTATGGTATTAGTTTGCTATATAGATCTTGGTTTTGCAGGCTGAAGTCAACTACTTGGGGCAGCTTCGTCACCCAAATCTTGTGAAGCTTATTGGATACTGCTGCGAAGATGAGCATAGGCTTTTAGTCTATGAATACATGGCTGGGGGGAGTCTTGAGAAACATCTTTTTCGAAGTAAGTTGTTCGTATAGTGCGAGCTTATGCAACTTAAAGGTTTTAACTGAAAGTTATAAATTAGTTAACAAAGAAATGACGAATAGTTTAAATTCTATCAAGTGAAATAGCATGACCTGAAATGCTTGTGCTTGCCCCTTGATGGTTGTTCACATCAAGCTCATGTTTGGATAATGCTCGGCCCTGTTTAGTTGGCTTGAATCAAATAGTTACAACGAGGTGTGGCTATAAATGCTATGGATGGTTTAACGAGGAGTACTTGTAGTGGCGGATACATGTTTTATAATTCTCATGTGAAGTTTGTGTGCTAGAAAATGCTAGAAAATAATGTTGCTTCTGATATGTGGTCATGCCACCGGCGGATTCTTATCGACAGACTAGAACTTTCTCTTTGCAAGAATTTAGAGATAAGCAATGAATAAAGATGTTTGGAGCTTAAACTAAATTTGACACTTCGTAGGTGTTAGATGGTATTGTGTCTATTGCAAAATAGTCCATTCCAGATCTTGTTTTGAGTCAACAGCGCAATGATCTGACATGATATGTGGCTGATCTTGCAAAAGAAAAGGTTTAAGTTAACTTCAGTCTACAACTTTATGTAATCCTGAGATCTGAAATTGTTGCTCCTCATTGCATTTGTTTTATCAGTGGTTTTACTCTGGCGCTTGTTGTAGCTGATCAATTCATGTAAATGAGAAGTTATTATAGTTGCTGATAAACAAGGAGGATAGGATTTCCTTTAAAGATGCATGCACAGCCAGTTAGTCATCTGAAAGTGAATAACACAATATATATACGAGCAGTCCGTCAGTTTTTCCTTCCTTTTGGTTCTTGAGTGCACTCTCGTAATCGTTTTTAACCTGGCTTTGTTACTACTCACAAATTAATGAAGACTAAAATATATCGAGATATTGACAGGAGATGTCAAAACTATACTGCGCTATGCTATAGAAACTCCCCTCGTGTTTATATCATCCATCCAAGAGTGCTCCTCCTTTTGTAGTGCACATTCACGCTATGGAGTTCAGACTACCTTTTGTAGAATGACTTGTCTCTTGATAATTGCACTTTTCACTACCTATTATATGTCCTTTCCTTTTCTGCCGTGACATCACATTGTATGTCCTCACTTTATAGCGTACAATATCTAGATTATTAGTGATGTGGCACATAGAGAATGGCGCATTTTAAGTATGTCTTTTTCTTGAATAATGGTGATTTGATGGTAATGTTGTCGCAAGTCTCAAATAAATTTCTCAGAGAACCAAGTAGTGACTCAGTGAGTATCGTAAAAAGAAACTTTGTAAGACTTTTCTCTTCGTTGTTTATATATTGCTGCATGTACCAAGCTCCTAATGAGTATTTCAAGGTCAGGAAGTGCTTCAATGGATGATTAGTGCATAGAAAAATTTTTCATGAGCTGATGCCTCCTGCTTTAGTAGACTATACAATGATGAAATTGTTGAAAACACCTTCTAAGTATGACCAGTGTTTGGATGCTAGGAGTTGGTTGCTCTCTGACATGGTCAAAACGCATGAAGATAGCTTTAGATGCTGCAAAAGGGCTTGCTTTTCTCCATGGTGCAGAAAGATCAATTATATACCGCGATTTCAAGACATCAAATATCTTGCTGGATGCAGTAAGTCTTTGATAAGCTTCCCACAGCTTTTTGCAGTCATATTGTGGATGATCTGCACTATAAAACAACAGATATAGATCTATTGCGGATAAAGGCTTGATCTTATTGGTCATGTTTAGAGACTGGAAGAGATTACTAGCACCTATATGAAATAGGAGCTATTTCTTACTGACATCATCAATTCATGGTAGCATATTCTCATGCATAACTTGGGAACAGATGTATATACTTACAATTCTCATGGGTGACTTCCTGTTCTCAAATTTACCCTTGACAATCCATGGTTATTATTGTAGGATTTTAATGCAAAGCTTTCAGACTTTGGGCTTGCAAAGGATGGACCTGTGGGCGACCAAACACATGTCTCAACACGTGTAATGGGCACATATGGCTATGCTGCGCCAGAGTACGTAATGACTGGTACGTGTTCAATGGTACTAACTCATCATTAATTAATCAGGTGGTATAGGAGCATATGCGGCCATTGTAGTTAAAGCAAGATTGTCTGCTTTTATCTACTAGAACTGTTTGTGCCCCCACAAAAAGGGTAAATAGAATGCCGAAATAACTGGAAATATACAGGAAATAATATTCTTCAGCCTCTATAGTGCCCAAGCTTTTAGATGGTCCTCAAGGTTTGAACCATAAGCTTACCGCCTCAATACTAGAGAGTCCCACAGCACTCTTTCTCAGCTTTAACTTTAGACAGCCTGATTGTTCGTTTTCTCTGCATCAGATGTAGCTTATGGAATGTATGATGTGGCTGCTTGCTTGGCTCCAAGTATGGTTGTTTGGTCTTTCTTTCTCTACAATGACATTGATGTAGAACGGCGAGTCCTGACATGGTTAGCCCGAGTCGTTAGATTTTAGAACTTGAATAGAATCCCAATGAAAAATGACTTAAGAAGCAGCTTTCTTTAGGCATCATAGCGAATGGTTCCTAAGCATCACAACCAGGGTTTTCTAGGCATCACACTTAAAAGGAATTATGTCACACATTTCTAGCCAAATTTATAACCCATCAACTTTATTGAAAAGAAATAATTGCCAAATTTTTTAATAGGGTCTTTTAAAAATACTAATCATGATTGAAATAGGACATATCTAACTAGAATCATAACTAAAGTGGGTGTTACAATGTTCAACCCAAAACCTTAAGTCGATAAGTGGAGTGAGATGCATGAATATAAGGCCCATTTAATCCACTTAGACAAGCGATGCGTAATATACTTTAACGCCTTCTGTCACAAGCAAATTGGACAGAGAGCAGCAGATGGAATTGATGAATGGGGAGCCTTACGTGTCAAATAAATCTGGGATGGAACCTGGCTCTGATCTATCTTAGAATGTCCAATTCAAAAGTTTAAGCCGATAAATGGAGGGAGACTACATGAATAGAGGGCCCCATTTAAACCCCATAGAAAAGCAAATGTGGATATACTTTTACGATGGGAAACCTCTAAAGAGGAACACAAAATCTTAACAAAGCGAAAAGAACGGGTGTAAGATAGGACTACTATCTGGATTGTGGACCCATGCAATGTCCATCTTCACTTCCATGCTTGATTTATTAGCATTCTCGATCTTCAACATGCAATCAACCATTTCTTGTGATTCAACTTTTTCATCTTCAATCGTGGATTGGCCTGACACTTGAAGATCATTCACGCCTTCACTATTTTAATATTGGGAAGGGACTTGATTAAAATTTGTTTCAGTGGGTGGCCCATTTAGTTGCTAAAAAATCTCATTAATTTTGCTATGCTTGCTTTGGATGTTTTTGATTCGCATAAAAAACTTTAAAGACAGTAGACAAAGGAGAGTCGGCTGTCAAGTTCCTGAGGCACACCTCTCTTGCTTTATCTGGGCTTGGGACCGCCAGTGTTAGCTAAATCTTACATAGGCATAGTTGAAAGCCTCTAAAAGGGTAATTTACCGAAATAGGAAATTACTAAGCAGGAAACTTGTACCTTCTAACAAAAGAAGGAAACTTAATAAAGTTCTAATGGTGCTCGGATTATAAATGTACTAATTGAACTTGAAGGAGAATCCTCATCGTTTTAGGACTCTTTTTTTTTGTTGTGGATCGATGCAACGTCCATTCTCACCAAAATATGATGAATATGAAAACTTAAGCACAAACATCAATATGTTCAATCTTGTGGACTGCATCGACATGCAATGATAATCAAGATCAAGTATGAGGCTCGTCTTATTAAATGAGCAAAGTAGTTGGATTACCATAAAAAATTTATATAGAAACCAAAGTGGTAAATTGAAGTTGGGACGCAAATATCACTTTGTAAACCAATTGTGATACTCATCTCTTTGGCGTTATTCTGTGTTGAATACGAGGGTGCTAAAAGGGTAAATATTTGCTAAAGAAACTTGTTCACATCCTGGAGTGTTGAAGCAGAATTGCTTGAATTGACATTGGTACGGCCTGTCAAGTATCTTTTATGTATGGCTTGGGTCTCATTTAATGGATTATTCTTTGTGTTTGGCCAGGTCATTTAACCGCTCGAAGTGATGTTTACGGGTTTGGGGTGGTTCTACTTGAAATGCTTATTGGAAGGAGAGCAATGGACAAGTCAAAACCTAGTCGAGAGCATAACCTGGTAGAGTGGGCCCGACCTCTGCTGAATAATAATAAGAAGCTTCTTAGGATCTTGGACCCCAGAGTGGAAGGACAGTACTCAGTTAAAACTGCTATGAAGGTGGCCAATTTGGCATATCAATGCCTTAGCCAAAATCCAAAGGGAAGACCATTAATGAACCATGTTGTTGAAGTACTAGAAAGTTTTCAGTCAAAGGAAGAATGCCAGGAACAAATGATGAGTGGAGGTGGGAGTGTTACTCTTTTTGACGTTTCAAAGGAGACTGAGAAGCATAGAACCCTGAGATCAGAAAGTGAAAGGAAGGAGGTGGAGAGTAGACGACCAGCCCTTCGAGAGACCAAGAGTCAACCTCCTAATGAGTTTGACCTTTATAATCATTCTCCGGATTTGGAGTGTTATGCGAAATCAGCTTCTAGCAGAAGTTGAAGTTTTGCCTCGTGTGGATGGAAGTTGAAATATTGTAATCTATCAACTTTCTTGTCCCGTTGGAGTTTTGGAATGCTTATTTGATTCTCGATTGCCATAGAATTTGGAGGTCCAACGTATATGAGTATCAGGTGCAGATGTCGCTTGGGGTCATTGCTTGCCATTTGTTCATCTTGTCCTCAAATATATGATGGTAGGTTTTGCTTTTACTTTCAGATTTAGACTGCTGCAGTTGCATTAGTTGCTCATGCACGGTTGTCCGCTAAAACAGCAAAGCTCCTGCTACGATGATTGTACTGATGATTTAACTAATTCTCATCATTCTTAGGTACCAGCTTAATGCAATAAACTATTTGAAGTAATTTTTACCGTGGGCTTTCTCCTCAGTCTGGAATTCTCACAAGATTGATCTACCAAACAGGAAGCTTACGCTAAATTCTTCCTGTTGGCCGCATGGGAAGGATGCTGGACACGTCCCAATGAGGAATGATAATGAACTTGTTTGAGACGATAAAGATATTTCTCATTATGTTTTAATGAGGGATTACAATATATATATACTTAACATAACGTAAACCCCTCTAAACACAATATTACAATTCTACCCTTATTATCATAATTCTAACACTCCCCTCAAGTTGGGACGTAGATATCAAGTAGTCCCAACTTGTTACATAAAAATCCACTCTATTCCTCGTAAGGATTTTGTAAAAATATCTGCCAGTTGATCCTCTGTCCTTGCATGTTGAAGAATGATTTCCCTTCTGGACCTTCTCTCGTATAAAGTGACAATCAACCTCAATATGTTTGGTTCGCTCATGGAAGACAGGATTGTTCGCAATATGGATGGCTGATTGATTATCACAATATAATGTTGATGGATCCGATGTTGACACACCAATTTCTGATAATAACATCCTCAACCAGATCAATTCACTCCGCCACATGTGCCATAGCTCTATATTCTGTCAAAGACTGACCGTAGGGAAACCACATGTTGTTTCTTACTTTTCCAGAAACTAAATTACCTCCAAGAAATACGCAATACCCCGATGTAGATCTCCTATCGCAGGGACATCCACCCCACTGGCCGGGAGAATCCCGTAGTTTTCGGATGACCATAATTCTTGAAAAGTAGTCCTTTACCTGTGTTCCTTTCAAGTACTTAACAATTCGCAAGACAAAGATTCCAAATGAGTAGTACGAGGGGAACTCATAAACCGACTCACTACACTCACAAAGAAAGGATATATCGGCCTTGTAAAAGAAGGTAATTCAACTTACCCACGAATCTTCGATATTTACTGGATCATGTAACAGCTTCTCCATTTTCTCGCATCAAGTTTCACATTAGGCTCCATAGGTGTATCAACCGGTTTTGCTCCAAGAAATCCAACCTCATTAAGAATATCAATCACATATTTTCGTTGTGATAAATTGATGCCTGCCCGTGAGTAGGCAACTTCAATTCCAAGAAAATATCGTAGACGTCCCGTATCTTTAGTATTAAATTCGTATGCAAACCGCTTAAGCCGTTGAATACCAACAGAATCACTACCGGTGATAATAATATCATCCACATATACCACCGTAAGAACACAAACCATTGAGGAAACAGAACTAAACACCGAATGATCTACTTGACATTGTTTTAACCCAAACTTGATAATCGCATCGTTGAATTTACCAAACCAAGCACGAGGAGACTGTTTGAGTCCATATAAGGCCTTACGTAAACGACATACCGATTCTCCCCCGAGCAACAAACCCGTGTGGTTGCTCCATATAGACTTCTTCAGCCAAATCACCATGTAAGAAGGCATTTTTGACATCCAATTGATGAAGATGCCAACCAAAGTGTGCGGCTAGGGAAATAAGAACACGAAGATGGAATTTTGGCGACAGTGAGAAAGTATCATCATAATCAATACCATATGTCCGAGTATATCCTTTGGCAACTAACCGAGCTTTCAATCGATCGAGAGAACCATCGGGATGAACCTTAACAAGTGAAAACCCAACGACAACCAACGGGTTGTTTGCCTAGAGGTAATGATGTGAGCGCCAAGTACGATTCTCAAGAAGAGCCTTCATTTCATCTTCCATGGCTTGTCGCCATCCGGGATGAGCAAGAGCTTCAAGAACATTATCAAGTACGTAAATAGTGGACAAGGACGAGACAAAGGTAGAAAAGGTAGGAGACAAACGAGCATATGATAAAAAATTGGATATGGGATGATGAGTACGAAGACAAGAAGAAAGGTCGAAAAGTGAGCATAGCGATCTACGGGACGACCAACTACCGTGGGAGGAGCTGTAGCACGTCTATGATATGTGCGCTCGGCAAATTGAAATCCAGTTGATGGTGCTGGAGGTACAGAGAGGGGAGGAAGTGCTGGGAGGACACACTCGCCACCCTCGTAGTCACCGGAGGATCGATTGAGTTTCATAATAGGCTTGATCCTCAAAGAAAGTCACATCACCGACACAAACAGACGATTTACGAGTAGGACTATAGCATTTATAGCCCTTTTGAGTTCGAGAATACCCTACAAAGACACATTTCTCGCACGAGAATCTAATTTATCAAGACCCGGAGAAAGACGATGAACAAAGCAAATGCAACCGAAGACACGTAAAGGTAAAGCAAAGGGAGGAAGGTTGGGATGTAAAACAGAAAATGGTGTCCGCCCTGAAGAACAGAGGTTGGAAGTCGATTAATCAAGTAACATGTGTAAGGACAAAGATGGCCCCAAAAAGTTTAGGAAGATGCATATGAAACATAAGACAACGACCAACATCAAGAAGATGACGATTTTTGCGTTCGGCTACACCATTTTTCGTGGGGTGTACGAACACGATGTTTGATGAAGAATACCATGAGATTCAAGAAAAGATCGAAAACCGAGAGGAGGCAAGATATTCTTTAGCATTATCTCGATCGCAAAGTTTGAACGGATGCATTATACCGATTCAATACTTCAAAGTAAAATAGGCGAAAGCAATGAAAAATCTCAGACGATCTTTTATTAAGAACAACCATGTCATTCGAGAGAAAATCATCCACGAATGTAACAAAGTATCTAAAACCGTAAGTATCGAAACACGACACGGACCCCAAACATCCGAGTGAACTAACTCAAATGGACTAGACACACGACTCGAAAACGAGAAGGAAAAGAAGTCCTATGATGTTTACCAAACCGACAAGCTTCACATTGAAAAGTACTCACATGCACTCGACTTAGGAAATAAACGTCGAAGAATGTTCGGTGGTGGATGACCAAAGACGACAATGCATTCGATACACATCGAGAATGCGCTTATTAACAGCAAACAGCCATTATTTCCTTGTCAAGATAGTACAGCCATTTGATTCATGTCCCCCACCAATCATCCGCCCACCCTCGATCCCGAAAAACACAACGAGACGAAGAAAAGGTGATCGAACAGTTCGTTCCTTAGTCAATGAACTAACGTAAATCAAATTATAGGGAGATTTGAGGTAACTTACATGCATGCTTCTAGCACTAAATGAAAGCATGTCATTACAGCCTTGAAGATGATAAATTCGCCACTTGTAACATTAGTTATCTGTCAATGTAGACACTTGAAAGTGAATAAGACAACAAAGAGAGTTGACGATGCTTGATTGTTACATTGCTTAATTTCCTATTGCCCAATTTAAACATGAGAGAAAATAGATCCCTCATTCTTGCAATCTGCTATCCTAGACATACCTCTCGAAGCTATAACTTTATTGGCTCATTTCCTTCTAAAATACAGAATAAGGAAACATGAATTACATTCTAAAATAAGATCCATCTGTGCAGTTTCGTTTCCTGTTAGGGAGCATCAGCTTTTCAACCGATTCAAATCAAAAGTCTAATGCTAAATTGCTATTCACATTTTTCACTTTGCGGGGATTGCTGGCGCGCATTAGGATGATTGAACATTCCTTGAAATAAACTTGACAAAACTGGAAATCAGATACAATTGCTAGTTTCAAAAAGGCCCGTAATCAATTTGAAGCAAACAAGCAGCATGAATTAAAATCACTTTTTGATAGGTGATTCAAAATAGCTGTAATGCGCACGATACATGCCGTTGACTTGGACATGTGAATCTCTATGCTATAACGGCCTCAAGTGAGTACCAGGACGGATTGGCAGCTTAACTTTTTCTTCCACCTAAATAATCAGCTGCCTTTTCCTGGAGAAAGAAAAGAACCGTTAATAAGTTACACAACCAGTCAAGTGACTCTTCAAAATAATATTTAAGCCCATAAAACTCAACGAACTTATATACAAAGTTCTTGTGAAATGACCAGATCATTGCAAACACTAACTAGGAGAAGGAATTTAATTAAGGAAAAATCATAAGAAAAATGATAGATGGAAAGAGGATCGATGCATCCAAACCCCTTTTCTGGATAAAAACAAAATGCCAAGTATACAGAAACCACCCAGCCCATGGTAGTTGCATCATGACATAATGGTCAATGCAACATCAGATGTACCTAAGAACCTGAATTGTTGCCAAATCTCTCCAAGATGAATAACTTTTACATTATTTGCCAGTTGCCACTGGGGAATAATGGCACACGAAGATTCTAACTGCTATAGCCAAGATATGTAAGTTAGAACTTTTCTTCCAGTTTCTAGCTTTGTTGATTCCATAGAAAAGGTTCAAAGCCCAAATTTTGAAAACTCCACTACTCCAAGTATCACGCAGCAAATTCAATATTTGACCTCCTTTCTCTGCTTTATGTACTCATCCACCTGATAATAAGTCAGGGTTCACTAGTCTAAGAAAACAAATGCACAACTTAAAAAAGTAGGGATAAGTGTATTGAAAGTCCCAAAACTTGTCATGAAAGTATAATTGAGTCCTAAAACTTTCAAAAAGTGCAATCAAGTCCTAAAACTTGTCATAAAAGTGCAATTGAGTCCTAAATATTTCAAAAAGTGCAATCAAGTCCTAAAACTTTTCAAGTTGGAGCAATCAAGTCATTCCAATAACTCCGTCCAACTTAACAAACGGAAAATGTTAACGAGTTTCAGGACTTAATTGCACCAACTTGACAAGTTTTAGGACTTGATTGCACCAACTTGATAAGTTTCAAAATTTAATTGCACTTTTGTGACAAGTTTTGAGACTTGATTACACTTATTGAAAGTTTTAAGACTCAATTGTACTTTCGTGACAAGTTTTAGGACTTTCCAATGCACTTATTTTTAACAAGTAAAACAATTACCACTAGCCATGGGGTACACTTAAAGTGAAACTGACATGAAGCAATTAAGGATGTAAATAAACTACAATGGCAAGTTATTTTGTCCCTGGAAATATTTATCACTTGAAATTATTGCAGGTTACGAAAATGTCCAATCCAATTTCTAATTTATTAGGTGAGATGTGTTAAACAAGTGATGTGAGATACCTTAAACATAATGTTTACAAGGCCCATATAAACCTTGTAGACAAGTAATGTGAGATATTTCAACACCCAATCTCACATGGAAAAGCGTACTAAGAACACCAAGTGGAATTGACGACCTAGGGGACATGCAAAATAAAATTGGGGCAAAACTTAGACTCTAATGACATGTTAGAACGTCTAATTTAAAAGCTTAAATTATAAATGGAGGGACATCATAAACCACATAGACAAGCAATGTGGAATAATTTAATAGAGGCAATACAGCCTTGAAATATCTATTAGAACTATGATGTTTTTTGGCTTTAAAAGAAATAGACAGTTCCATTTTCTCGAGTTTAGAGAAGTATATGATTAATTCTTATACTGCAGAACACGCATAATACAGTATTTCATAACAATTCATTGAGCAATACCAGTATTCCATAGCAAATATAACAAAACCGTACCCCCTGGTTGAAGCAAGTACAGTAGTTTTATTTCTCTTTGTTGGCATACACACAACACTCACCATACTGACATTGTTTAAATATGAGTAGGCTAAGAGAATGTGCCAAAATTACAATTTCATTCACATCAGATTGCTTCAAAACAGAAATGTTTTATGTAAGAAACCCCACTTCAGAAGCTAATCTGGGTAGGATTCCAAGAGTAAGCTCTGATTCTTACCTGTTACATACGTCGGCCTTCTTTAGATGTATAGATTTAAAGCTGTAAGTAGTATAAGATAATGTAAAAAAAGAAATTGTCGACTGAAGAGCAATCAATGTGCTTGCCTATGGGCTGACATGGAAGATGATCCGTTATATCGCTTAGAAAAAAAAGAGATCAAAAGCCTTCGGCACGAGATAGCTTTGATTCTTTTTCAAAAAAGAAAAAAAGGATAGGGGAGGGTGTTACTTGGACTTCTGCAGCGATTTGGCATTAAAAGATAACCGAGGGAGGGTGAGGGTGGTATTCAGCTGCAGAGAACTACGTAGACAACAGAATGTCGAATATAAACGGCACTCCACTCAACACTAGCAAGACATCAAGTGTTGTAAATGGGACTAAGCACTGAAAAATTGTTTTGTGCTTTCCATGCGCGTAGAGTTAAATCTATCAGTCTTACATGCTAATGCTAATTGGTTTACTATAAAAAAAAAAAGCTTCTGCCAATAATGAATTGAATGTATCACTAGAGCCACACCACAGCCTTAGATTAAATAAAACACTGTAAGTCGTTTATTAAGCCTGTCCATGATCATAAAAAACTCAATTCTTTATGTCAGTGGAGATTACCATGGTACTTGAGCAGTAATGGTTACCCTACAGTACTCATCCACTTTCTACATTACCACCCATTGCACTTCTCTCTTTCTTTGGACCGTGCCCCCATGTATTTCTCAAGTACCATGTATTGCTCAATATAGTTTTTAGCTGTCTTTTCCATGTATTTGACTATTGGGCTACATGAAATTATCCTTCAGCCTTGAAAGATGTTTTGCCATTTGAAAAAGTAACATAAAAGGGTCTCCAATTGGATAAGTGCTAACTAGAATCTTGCACACAACAAAACAACTTCAACAGAATAAGTGCATGTTTCAAAGCCAATAAAGTTGAGCACAATACCCAATAAGTGGTGCAATTTCACAGCCATTTGATTAGCGGATCTTCTTTCTGCACTACTAGAAAACTCCATTTTAACAACTTCATGAGTAGCAGACATGACTTCTTCCTTTGCTTTCATAGAGAGAATGAAGTAATTGGGCCCATGGATGGTGCTCAAGTCCACTACCTGAAGTAAGAAAACAAAACAGAGTTTATGTAGTTCACATATCAACCGAGAAATTATTATTTCTAAGGTGGACAAAACTTAATATGAGAAACTGACAAGATCTATGGAATGAACATTTAAGGAGGGCATAATTCATTCAGAAAAATCATGTAAAGGAAAGGGAAATAGAAAGAGCTTAAGGGTACTAACATTGACTTCCCAGATTTGATTTACCAAAAAAAATCTTAATATTTAAAAGGCAAAACTCATAGGCAAGGCCCATGATAAGTGCATCAATTGAGCACCTCTTTTTCTACGATACATCAGGATGAATCAACAACGCACCGCCATCTAGCAACTTCCTTACAAGACAGCTTCATTCTATAAAACTAAAGTGACTTACCTGCTGCAACCATGGAACCATGTAACCCAAAGACCTTTGCTCCATGAAGAATGAAGCCAGAGTACAAAGAAGGTCACTAGCAGTTTTCTGCGATAAACTATCCAGAACAGGACCAGTTGCGTTGACAAGCTCATTCAGAACATGCTCATCACCTAATATTAGAGCTTCAGCATATGCAGATTCGAGGTCACCTACACGGAGAAAATCCCTGATATGCTTACACACACTATTCTTAGTGGGACCAATTTGTCTAGCATTTGCACCTGTATCTCCTTTTCTCCGAACATTAACAATGCTTTGTGCTCCCTGCTCTGAGAATTTATGACAATCCTTACCCAAATGACTCCTGGACAACCTCGTACTGGAAGCCATCCACATATCCGCATCTTGCTTTAAATTTGCTGATTCGCTCCGGTTCCTATCAAGTGGGTTGTTATCACCAAATTCGCTCTTCTTCCGAGACATAATTGAAGGTTGTCTTTGCTGCATATCCACTGATGGCCGGGGGGTACATATAGAGAGTCTTGGGGAATCAATACTTTCATCTTTTCTCAAACATTTGGAGCCTCCCATAAAAGCATATCCATCGTCATGAATAAAGTCCTGGGAAATTCTACCGACAGCAAGCTCTAAAGCAATCACTTTTGACTTTATGAGAGACAAGCTTTCACTCGTGCTGGTGGTGAACACCTGAATTTTATTTTCACATGAGCAAGAATATAGGAGGTCTTTTACTTCTTTTGGGCTTCAATACATGCACAAGCATGCTGACACCAATGATAATCAGTGCATTCAACCAACGAAAAAGCAATATTCAAGAAGAAAATTGAACTTCTAAATAGGTTATGACAAAGCGTGACAATTTTAGACTAAGTGGCTAACTAGCAAGGTGGCACATCATGGCAAGTAAATCAGGATAATCAGTTATTCGGAGCATGGTTTCTTATCTAAAAGAGGAGAAAATAAGTTAAACTGGTGGTTAGCCTATGATATATAGATGATGTTCACTGCATGTACACACACCATGGTAGACACACATTATAGTTGTTAAAACCTCAAAATATTATTGATATTGTTACCTGCAACAGGTCCAACAAATTTGACTGTTTTTTCTCTATCGCTGAAAGCTGTTGGCGAATGGAAATCATTTCATTTGCTGCTTTCTGACAACATCCAAACATGGCTGGATAGCTGGATTCTGTCACAGTAGAATCAAGACTTCTGCGATCCTGCAGTGTATATGGATACATGGGTCCTTCGCTGCTAACTTCTTCAGTGACACGCCGGTGACTGGTTCCACGGAAATCATGAGAACTCTCATCAATACAGCCTTTAGAAACAGTCATGAGCTTGGTCTTGAAACTACCAGCACCAAGATTGGAAACAGAAGAGCACTCTTGTTGGTCATCTACCATACCATAATCATAAACATCATCTTGCATGCTTGTGATGTCAGCACTCATTCTCTCTGCTCCATTAGTAACAAAACTACCATCAGGTTCTTGTTCCTCACAATGTTCGACAGACATCTTTGTGTTTCTAGGAACCGCAATTTCTACATTCCAGTCCTCTGGTTTTGGATGTTCTTGCTTCTCTATGAAATTTTGACATGCTTTTCTAGCACTCAACCCGATCCTCTTCTTCACTGAATCTCGACCCACATTTTTTGATATGGCCGCCCGCCCGGATTCACTTGCACTAGTCAAATCACTGAAGTCGCCGCCATAATTGTTTTCTGAAGTAAATGCATGATTAGACCAATGAAAGAAGTGAACACAAAAAGGGAATATGAAAACATCTTAGATAGAACACTACTTAAAAGTTGTTTCTCCTCACATGACCAAAGGTTAAGTTTTCAAATTAACAGATGTCAAAAGTAAAAGCTATGAGATGTTATCCTGCTTGTGTCTACAGCCAACAGAACTTTTTATATAGGTAAACATGTAAGCCCAAGCTAAGACATCCAAACCCTCCATGAAAAACATTTGAACGTTCCAACCAACCTAAAATGCATGGTAACTCCATTTGTACAGCAAGGACCAGCATCTCGAATTGATAGGTACATTGTATGTAATACTATCCGTGGCTTTCAGGAAAACCATTCAGACTGTCATGCACGTAACTAGACATAAAAGATCCACTCGCTTAAAACAAAAAGTTGAAAGCCGAAGTAACTCTCAATATTATCTTACAAGAAACTGCTACATTAAATATAAAAACATTCCGTATAGATAAAATATCTGTTAAAATTTCTATGATCTTCATTGCAATCTTGGACCTCCACATAACACGGTTGTCATTCTTTTGTATCGAGTCCAAGCAAACCATTCTCTTGTCTTGAGTTTGCATTAGAAGGCCAAAAGAATTATGTTCAAAGAGATGCAAAGCAAGAACAAGTGGCAAAAGATAAATGGACTTTTGGAAAGAAAACGTCAAAATTAAAAAATCTTATGAAAAAATCCCAATTTCTGGTGCCTTTGATGCAGAGACATAGGAAGCAGTTGAAAGGACGCAGGATATAACTGTGCATGTTTAACTTCAGCATCTTTAGTTATCCTCTCACTCTCCCTTCTTGAATATTGACACAGAAAAATGTTAAGGCTAGTCAAAAATGAAGTTCGGCAAAAATGTAACTTGAAGTGATAGGCATCGGCATGGTCTTGCTCGTGCATTTTCCAAAATTGAAAGTGCAGGAAAACAGAAGAAGTTCAATACGACAATGCTGACCAGGTATGGTTGTCCAAACATAAGTAAATAGTAAAGCGTGTGGCTACCTTACCTTTCAGGGCAGCTTAAGAAAAAATTGGGAGACAAAAGGGGATACACATCTATCTAGTGTACATTATCTCCATGGCATGACATAAAACCCAGGCTACTTGTGAACCTAAGTGAAACCAACTAAGAAGACAAATCAAAACTTGATTAGTAAGGACAAAGAAACAATTGAACCTCGAAATCCACTATCATCGAGGCTATATGCATGTCCTAGAATGATGGTGCAATCTCTTGCAGATAATTTGTAAAAGAACAATCAATTCATTTCTTTTGAGTTACATATGTACCCGCATACGCCTTAACAAAGAAACAACATTAGTTGAATAAGAAACATAAGCAGAACAGTGCAAAGTCTGACAACACAGTTCACATCAGTTCATACTTTCTCGTTTCTAGAGGTAGAGCAAACCTATGGATATTTAATCACATGAGTATATAGCCAACATCTATCCACAAAATTATTAGTACCGAAAAGCGAAAGAAGAATAGTCTGAACCTTTGACAGAAGATCCACACTCTGATGGCTCAGGATGATCCTGACCAGGAACATTCCTCCAGCAATGTAATGCTTGCAAAACTGTGTCCCTTACTGGCTTAACCTAATTAAAATAATAACTACTCAGATATGATCAGGATATACTTGTTAAAGGAACAGAAGAAGAGTTATCTAAATGAAAAACCTTATCAAAACGACATGCTTCGAGGGACCGTACACAGGACACCTTAAAAGTTCCCAAGAAACCTCCACCACTCGAAGCTATTTCTGCTAATGCTAAGGAAGCAGCTTTACGAGTAGCCCAATCACCGCTTTTTAATGCTTCTTGAATACTAGTTAGTGCAGCAGACAAACCATTCACTGTTGCAGCACCACCTGCCTGGAAGAGAGATAGCTTCTCTCAAGAGACTTCCTTTGCATACAATAAAAATGCGTAAACAAAAAGTAGATTTAACCTATCTATAGAATGTTATTTAAGCCAACTCTAGGTCACACGGAAATGCACAGGTATCATCTCCCTCTGTCAGTTGCACTCAGAAACAAACAATTCGTCCACAAGTTGTGCAGTGTAGGAGTGTAGGATGAAGGAAATGCTGGTCTTTCCCCCTTCTGTAAATATCGATGTGCTAATGAGAAAGAATAGCATATGTCAAAAGAACAATCCCCAAAAAACAGCAGAATACAAGAAAGAAGCACAGAAAATTCAAATATCATGTACTAAGACCTGACTAAGGCAATTTACTCCAAGAACGTCCCAAACTGACAGGCTTTCCTCTTCATAGCTAGCCATATGACATTCAAAAGCAAATAGAGCCACACGAACACACACTAATGCACACCCTTTTTTTTGGGGGGTCAGAAGGCGTGTGCAATTGTAACCTTTATGGTGATTGAATCTTTTGTCTAACACAATTAACTGCATGATGCGAGATCCCGGAAAACCTCAAAATCATACCATTAAGAAAACGTGGCAAGTTTCACCTTGTCAAAATAATAAGTAAAAATTACCTGAATGATACTTCTATTTAGCTCAATGACTGCCGCTTTGGCCATGAAATGTGGGTTCTTGAGTAACTTTGTTGTTCGAGTCAAGATGCGCTGTAGAATTGATACCGGAGGGTCACTGGTACTGTCAATGATCCTTGCTAAACACAATGCCGAACCCGACTGCACCTGCTTATTCTGTTCGCCCAAGGATTCAAAAAGCGGCCGCACCAATGTGACAAAAATCTGACCTCTCTCGCCTGGGTGGTTAGTTAATGATGAAGCCAAAACGCCCATCGTCTGCACACAAGCATCCCTCACGCCCGAATCTGGGTCCTTGAGCCGTTTAACAATGCTAGAGACCATCTTAACAAGATACGGCCCAATGAGACCCTCATGGGATTTTACCAACGTCCCCATCAACCGAATACATTCCCTTCTAACGGCACATTTCTGTTCAGAATCAGTGTCCAGTATGCAAGACAGGAATGGGGCTATAGTGTCCGAATTCAAGCACTCAGCTGCCTTTTCCAACTCATCGACTCCAATTTGCTGCGTATCTCTATCCGCGAGCTTGTTCAGGGCAAGAACCACCTTCTGCTTCAGCTCAAAGATAATCTGTTGAGCAGTCGCCCTACCAGACCCTCTCCCTCTTGTCGACGCCTGGTTCTTCATCCTAACAAGCAACTGAGAGTAAGCAACTACTCTGCAGAAGTTAGAATCACGCCTTACTTACACGGTCGATTGGCTAGGAGCGATTTGCACAGCATTCCGACAGGGACTCGGCGCACTTAATGGTACCGCTAACGATTGCTGTGAAGACACCATATCGATCCTATCATGCAAAAAGAAACTGGAAAGGAGTCAGTTGAAGAATAACGAACTAACCGCTATATCTCAAAGCTGTCCGCTGACCATATCGGGAGAAGTGCGAGCTTTCAAGTAAACCAACTCCAGCAAAGTCAAGGGGAAGCTCATCCTAATAATAATGATAATGATAACAATCCAGACGATGCAAATTATTATGAGGAGGGCATCTCCAACGGCAATTATTGCTTGTCTATCGGATGGGGTATACAAACAACTCAGGAACAGACAAACTTACATCACCAAAGGGGAAGCCCTATGGAAACGCAATCGAACTTATAAGGAGCTTTTCTTTTCCATGCAAATTGGGAGACCGGGACAAGAGAAACCCCCCCAAACCCCCAAAAGAAAGGAAAAAGGGCAGAGAAAGAGCACCAAGAAATGGATCCAAAACGGGGAATGGAGCCGATTTCTCAAGAAGTGAGTGGTTTGTATATGCATGCGGGAAGAAGAAAAAGAAAAAGAGAAAGAGGAAGAAGAATCGAGACTGACGATCACATACCGACATTGTCATATGAAACAGCACCAGTTCAACGGCGAGCGAGCCGAGGAGGAAGAGGAAGAGGAAGAGGGAGTGGGAATGGAGTCGAGTCGAAAAGGAAGAAGAGCATTTCAATCATCACATTCAAAAATTTCACGAGAGAGAAGTTGCGAAAGAGGGGAAGGGGGAGGCCGAATCTCAAATGCGTACTTCGAGACAGCTTCCTTTCTCTCTTTGCCTTTTCTTTTTTTCTTTCTTTTTTTTTGTTTAAAGGGATTTGATTTTTGCTTCAAACTTCGCGCTCTCCCCCCCCCCCCCCCCCTTGGCGATTTGAACGACGGGAGCGGAGCGGAGCGGAGCATCTTCTTTTGTGGGCCGGACCTTGCCCCTGGGCCTTTTGGGCTCCCGCTCCCCTCTTGCTCCTGTTTGCTCTCTCCCTCGAGCTTTTTCTTTTTTATCTATGATTGATCGGTTCCCGGTCCGGTCCGGTCCTATCTCAGAACCGGTCGACTTCGAGTCGCTCTCTACACATCCATCGCCTTTCGAGGAAAAAGAGAGAATCGAATTGCTTGAGTAGTAAGTACAGGAAAAGACTAAAAAAACGCCGAAATCAGATTAAACTAATACAACGTGTTCACCTTTTTCCTTGGAGAGAAACCAATCAAACGGCCAAAGAAACGAACAAAGCAACCCGTCTCGATTATATTGCGGATATATCCCTGGGAAAACATGATGAGTCTACCAATCTTTAACAGCGATATTTGAAAATTAAAAGCTACACAGCAAATCTCTTAGAAACTGCAATTCACACGGACAATCGAATTTGGATGTACTTGATACTAATCAAAAGAAAGATTCACAGCTGCGATGATGAGGTAAACTCTTTGCGGAAAGAAACAAAGTGTTTCCTTCAATGTCGGCGAAGAGGGAAAGACCGGAGGCATGGGCATTGTGGGGTGAAAGGGAAAGGCCGAAAGAGGAGAGGAGGCCTGCGTGAGACATTTCAAAAAAATAATAATAAATAAATAAATAAATAAAATCAGTCTGGACAGTTCAGTTCCCCCGTTGGAATCGGGAATTGGATTGCTCGAATACTGGATCCACTTTTAAGGACCGGGAATCAGATCGGCACTCCCAATAACCAAACTGTACCGGCCGGTTCGATCAGTTCTTGTTGCTCACCCCTAGCTTTATCCATCGACCTCTCCTCTCTGTATGTGTGTGTGTGTCTTATCTTGTACATGTTTACCATTTGTTTTGTTAGTTTATCAATATTTTGAAAAAAAAGTTTAACACTCTCATATTAAAAATTACCCGAATTGCCGTTGATTTGTGAGAGTCCACAGTTCGACTAAGTTTCCCCCTCGTGTTAGATTTATTGACATTCTCAGCTAATGACCAATAATCTCATTAGTGGCAAAGGCATAATTCCCTATGATCGAGTACAATACGAACCAACTTCTTTGGAATTTCACAAATGTTGCTTCCGTATAGCACATACTCATGCCATTGCAAAGTTACCAACTCGATGAAATAAGTTTCTATTTCCTATTCTAAACAATTATAATTGCTATCAAAATATTACCTTCGATTAATTTCTCTCTCCCCGGTTTTCATAACAAGAAAGGATAATAGAACATACGACTAGGTGAATGTCCGCGAACTCATTGAATATCACACGAGGGTACCATCTTTTGCTTGTTAGTATATTTCATAATCATTAAGCAATACATATATCAAATCATAGATAACTATGTAGAATCTTAAATGGGAACACATAATGACATCCCGCAGTTGGTAGGTTTCACGATAAGAGCAAGCATCGGTCCCACTTCGATCCACGAACCTGCTTGTACCGATCGGTTCAAGGCCAATTCTCATGTGAACCGCATAGGCGCATGGGTGAGAACCCCAAAAACCAGTGAAAGCCGAGGTCAACCTCTAGACCGCCGATCTTCTTAAGCTCATAACGAGTGCTAACACGTAGGCCTCTTACGAAAGATTGTACGGAAAGCTAATCGAAGCAGTACTTGGGACAAAAGTTTCAATTTGTAATTTTTTTGTGAGATAAAAATCAATTAGAAGTAAATGTATAATTTGGGTACTAGTTTGGGAATATTAACCCTATCACTAAAGAAATAGCTAGAATTTTCAGCAAAAGGAGATTCAACCCTGGATGGCTCAAAGAGCCTTGAAGAGCTTCAACCATTTTGCTAAGGGGAGCTAATGCTCCAATTATGCCAAAACGAAATTCAATATTATCTTAAAAATGAGAGAAAGACTTGCTACCCAACCACTGGATCTACCCGGAAGCAGCCGATTTAGTTCCAAATGTCCTGGTTTAATTCCCTATTCAGAACCAACCATTTTCGAGCAGGTTCCAAGTTTCAATTGGCAATCGACTCACCCTGAAACCGAGAACCCCTACTTCACTAATACACTGTGCCGAGATTTAAGGGTAATCAGAATGTAGTTCCCAAAACTTGGGCCAATCTCGTATATACACATTCAATTTGTACTTTCAATATGCATCACAAGAAAATAAAAAACACTAGAGGAAAAAGACAGCACTTTCGTGCTTGTCGTAACTTCAAATGGTACTCATTGGAGTAAAACAAGGTGTCCCTCAAAATTTCCTTTATTGAAATAGTATAAGGTTCCGACCAAAAAAAAAAAAGTATAAGGTACCCCGAACCAACACAGTAACTTCAATGCTATCTTTTCTACATCAGTCAATGCATGAAATTTTAATCGGAATGATTCGGCTATTTCTTTCTAGCTAAATATGGGAGTTCTATCCACCCATTAAAATGGAGCAGACAAGTAAATCAAGAAGGAATGCATGAAGAAGGTACAGCACTATTGGGCTTCATCCATGGGATCGTTATGATTACAAGAATGGGATTTTAAGTTCTCGTCATCACACCTTGCTTCATCCGAGTCACTTGATTCAGACACAGAATCTTCGAGAGCCTCGAGAAAAGAAAGAACGGTATACTTGTCTGCAAGAAGAGAGGACACATTATCTAGTGCCTGTACAACTGAAAGGCGAGGCAGATATCAAATCAAGTCACTACTAAATTTCATGCAAATCCATTAGTAACAAATTCACGTGTCCTTCATATGGGCAAAAGTTTTTGCCTTAGCACTCCTTCAAAAGTCTGATCAACAGACAAATAAATAGAAAGAACGAAACTGCTCCAATACATATAGATCAGACCTGGAGTATCAGAATGACCCATATCTAATCATGCACGTAAAAGTAGAGGAGGATATGGCTTTCAAAACTTGATATGACCGTCTCTTATACTGTAATGAGTCATGTTAACAAGTGCCAGCACGGCACCAGTCAACTAAAAGTGGAAATAACATTTTCCAAAACACTTTGAAAATGGAAGAATTACAGATTTTATAAAAAGTCAAAGCACATTTAAGAAGGCTTTACAAATTGCCTCATTAAGGCACTCTTTAACAGTTTCGTAATGTAGTTTTCACGCAGATATTGGCGTCCATAAGTAGAAAATTCACTTCCTCTTAACACGGCAAAAACATTTTGCCTAACTATTCTACCGTCATATATCCCTCAAAACTCGAAGAACCCAAACAAATTCTAGATGAGTTGCGCTGAAAACGTGAAATGAAACAACCAGCACTTTGTGTTAACTTCAACATGGAGTTAGACCAAATGTTTCACTGCAGGAGTACTTACATTTGGTTGAGTCAATCCCAAACTGAGCCAGATCTATCTGTCCCGTACGAAGCACCTGTAATCAAGAAACCAAGAATCAACTACATTTGGATAATCTCTGGGAAAGCATCTGAACTGAGGAAAAAATAATCCAAATTCTCACATGAGAAAAGGAATCCACTTGTTGGCGAAAAGGAGGACTCTGAAGCAGCTCCAAAATTTCCTCAGCAGACCACTGCCCCTGCAAACTCATGACAGTTCAAGAAGTGTCTAAACAGAATAAGAGAGTAAGGACACAAAATGTAAGGATCACGAGTACCTCAGGTAAGTATGAAGCTAAGCGCTGTTCCACAGGCAATGTGCTTATCAATGGCATGATCAAGTCTGGCTTCAAAATGTCCCCAAGCCCGAACCCTATCATGATAAAGCAAGAAATATCAAAGGTTTTAAATTATCAAGACAAGACGATATAAAGATTTGTGTCAGGCCTTTGTATGCTGTTGCACAAATGAACACACTCAAAATTCTGGACAAGGTACAGACATAGACAGTCTGGCAGAGCAAACAACATAAAGCTGTCAAAGGGCAGAACTCATTGACTGATCCACTAGTTACAAGACAAAGTGGATAAGAACCATAAGTTAAGTCGCCAGACTGCTTTCCTCCACCTTAACTTTTTGATACAATATCAAAAAAGAAGAGGCTTGACTTAAGAAAAATATAGGATTAACTTTTGCAAAGATTAGCTTATTGTTCACTCTCTTTCCACAAAGAAACACAGCTAACACAATTTAAAAACATTAAATATTAGCGTAAACTTCTGAAATGCTGGATACAATGGCCGAAAACAAAAACTAACATATCAAAAACTATAGCTGACTTTCTACTCTCAAGGACCATTAGAGCTGTTGGCACAAAGAAGTACTTTCACTGACAAGTCATAAAAAGGAAAAACAGTCACCTCCATCTGCATCTCCAGCATCATTATCTGCAGATTATGAATGTATGTAAGAGCTCATAGCAACAAAAAGAATACGGAGAACAAAAACAACAGTAAAACTTGTTTAAGGACAGATCCTATACCTCCAGGTTCGATGCTACTGAGAATTCTTCTTAAGTCTTCCAATTTTACTGGTCCAGCAGAGGAGCTAACATCACTAATTGCTTCAGCAGCTAAACCGGGACTGACCAAGTTTCCAGCTCTGTATCAGATAAATGTAAGCCACATAAACCAATCAGAAACAAAAATCCAACAAGAGAAGCTTGATCAGCCTTACCGAACTCCTTTTAGTATAGCAGGAAGATACAAAGCACGGACAGCTTACCTTGATGAGATGTCATCTTCAACCATATCGTCCGAGTCTTGAAGAGGAACAGATACCTCGAGCTCATCTTCAGCAGGGAGCTCTATTATACAATAAAGGCAGTTAATTTACTTTCTTAATAATCACTGAGCATTCTATACGAATCGGACAAATTGATTTCTTCTGAAAAAAATTGATCAAATGGTCTAACAATTTGAGAAATGTGTAGTACTTGCATAAAAAGCAAACAAATCCAAGCAGTTAGGGATTGCATGCCGAAATTACTCCAACCGCAGGATGTAAATACTACATATATACTTTGCACATATACACTTTGCATGAGAACATAGTTACCCGAACATGTCTAAGATAAGGAGTTAGGTGGAGAGAAATGCGACATTAAGCAAACCAAGGGCCCGACTATATGGCATGATTTTAACATCTAAAATGCAACCACATGACTTTGACAATGCTCTTAGGATAGCGGCTATAAGATGATGTCTATAATAAGTATATCAAGGATTCAGAACATATTCATACCATTTTATAGCTGGCTACACACATTTAGAACCTAAAAACAATTAAAGATGGAAAGAAGAGAGGAAGGAGGAGAAGGGGATGTTGGTTTGAATGAAAACCAAGGCTACAGCGTACAGAAACGAGATAAAATGCGAAGGACTTCTCTGACCATGGTTACAGCCACTGTCCAGTTCCATCAATTGATCATAGATGTACCCCATTACTTACAGTGGTCACCAGAACTATGTGATTAATCACTAAATATAGATACCTATTCTGAATCATACTCTGGGATATGAAATTAAGGACAAATTAACCTATAAAGAGTAACTAACTAAGAGCCGTGAAGCCCACAGTTAACCATGGCCTTACATTAATAAGTATTGCCAACTCAACCGGCCCATTAAATTTCATTTCGAAATGCAGAGAAATCTCTATTTCAAGGGAAATGAACAATTCAATATCCAGATAAAGACCAATCCCCAGTGTAGTGAAAGGCAAAAGGTGCAGTTCAGGTGCCAGGCACAAAACGCCTCAGGCCGGAAGTGCAAAAGAAGTGCTCGCCTGAGTGAAGCAAGGCGCATTAATTAAAAGATATAAGTAATAACAGTCTTTAACAAAGATGAACATTTGAACTATATCAAATTGCTTTACAGTTCCCTCATAAACTTTCATTATCCCTCCTAATCCTTTCAATCCTTCTACTTCCCTCTTTCTCCTTCCGTCCAAACAAGATTGTCTTTTCAGAATCCTTCCTCTTCCCTCCTAATCCCTCCTACCAAATTTGGGTCTGTTTGCCTGAACTTAAAAAAAAGTTTTTCCCTACTTTTTACTGTCTCTTAAAAACTAGCATAGAGACCCATGCAATGCTCAAGAATTATATCTTTTTTCTTCCTTTCTAATAGATTATTTGAAAATTTTCAAGAAATAACAATCCCATTTTCACACATTAAAATATGTGCATACATTGAAAATCCAAGCTCTATCACGTCAAATAAATTCAGAGTGTGAGAGCAGCAAAATCTGAAAGAATAAAAAAAGTTAAAGCATAGATAGAAGTCACTCCAAATAAGACCGACCCTTAGATATGGCCACCATTAGACCAAACCCTTGTTCCTTTTCTTTCTATCTCCAACTGCAATAACACCTAATTACACACAGTCTGACAATGCACCAACTCACATATTTTTAAGTTACAAAATGTCAATTCTAATATGCGTAGCACTATATTATGGATGTTGTCATCCATGGGCTGAGACAATTGTTTCACTGAGATGAAATTGTGGAAGGTTTACAATCAGAAAGTCGAGAACTGTTAATATAAGACCAAGGGCTTGCCCATCCGACCACATTTAGAGAGGTCCAAATGTACCCACATATATATTGTCCTTGATGCTAGCAATAACTGTAAAATAAAGCTAGATAGATACTAGTATAGAAAATCTGGACTAGCAAAGCACATACCAATTGGTTGGTTGATGAAAAAGTTGACAGAGTTACATAATTGTGCATCACCTTCAGCATTAGGCTCCTGAAAGCAAAAACAACCCATGATAATCTAAAGACGTCGTGAATTTTCATGATCGGATTATTTGAGAAGGAAAAAAATGAGATTAAGGAACCTGCATCCAAAAGAAGAACTTCCTGTCATCACTATTGAACTTCAAGATGTAAACCCTCCCCGAAGCTTGATTTACCTAAGATGTCATGCCAGAAAGAGAATAAGATTACTGTATAACAAAATCATCAAACATTCTATATTACAAATGATATGAGAAAAGCACGCCTCCACACACAAGAATCCTGCATTGCAATGTCTGGGGAAGGTCAACTGCACCCATACAAACTGCCGCATTCTAAAGAAGCTGCCTCTTTTAAATAGTGGGAGCGACCTTAACCATTGCACAGAGGTGCAGCCTTCAACCAAATCACAAATTTTAAAAAGAGGGGGAAAGTGGGGAGGAGGGAGGCGGAGGAGGACGGGGAGGACAAAATACTTGAAAAAGGTTAAGAGAACTATAATACCTTCTCAAACACTGCTTCCTCTGGAAAGACAATCTGATCCTAAGAGATACTTTGTCAAGAAACTTCAAAAAAAGAATAGACAGACCATGGACGAGTAGCAACCATGTAATGACAATACTGAAAACTAAAGTGATGAAGACAAACCAAGGAAAAAAATGAATGAAAAGGAATCAGCACACCTGAAACTATGAGCTAATTATCACTTAATGACACGATTTCCTGGTTTGGTTGTTATAGGCATAAAGTCACACAGAACATGGGTGTAACCTTTAAAACTCTCATTCCAGATAAATTTCCATAGACAATATCCTCACAGCCAAAAGCATGTGCAAACTGAAATTACCATTCACAGATATTTCACCCAAGACGCACTAAGAGCTGACTCTTTGTTATTCTCCTCAACTGTCTAGTGCATTATGCCTGTTCTGCTGGTTTTACTGAACCCCTCCCCAAAACTTCAGAGTACTGCCAATAGCCTCTGAAATTTGTCGATACTGTGGAAACAGCATTATGAAAATCTAACCAATTCAATAAAGTCATAAATGAGATGATTTTTTCACAGACAGGACTGTCTCACTATACAATAAACGATTTAATTCTTCAGTTCACTTTTCCATTTACGTCCCTTTTCCTTGACTCAATAAATCGCTAAACTCAATAACATGACGCTGCCAAACATTACCATTAGCAATAAAAACTGCCAACTGTAGTAATAGTCTTTGCTAACTTCAAATTTTCACTTCCTCGGTCCTTCCTTACATGGTAGAGAAACATTGCTTACGCAAACCGTTACAATGAAACGGTTTTGCATAATAAGCACTTCAAATTTATTATTAATGACCAGGAATTCTTTCTAATCTTTCCAGCAGTGATGCAGATAGAGCATTCACTCTGGCAACAACAACATGATATTGGCACTTCCAACAAGATCTGGGATCTGGATATACCGAAAGAATGATACACTTGCTCAAGAAGAATGAACCAAATCTGCATAAAACGTTTCTTCATGATGTGTATTTTTCATGACAAAATGGCCAAAGTAATGCTATTCCACACTCCTTACTGCAGTCAGCAGCCATCAACATTTAAAAGTCTCTCCTCACCTTAATATTTCTCTACCCATCCCAGATCAGGAGAGAAAATTCCCTTGGCACTAAAATGAATACTGCGGAGCAAACAACGCACCGCCGACATGTTTGTCCAAAAGATCAAGAGGTGAGTAAAAACACCTCTGCCTACTAGTTTCTGAGATGATCTCGGTGTTCGAGGCCAGCAGGCAATGGATTCGTCACTATTAATATGCTTTAGGAAGTGGAAAGATCATAAGTAACCAACTCCAACATTGCCCAGCGTGCGGGTTCTGTGCAATCATGTGAACAGCATGCACGTAAGTATGAATCAATAACTTAGGCAGGTACCTTCTGAAAATCGACGAAAGCCACAAACGGAGAACTAGACAAGCACATTGAGATTAGAATTGCCATGACAAATGGAGCTAAACGGGTCACGAACACACAAGCTAAACGATGCAGCTGCATGAAGATATATGTGGGGGGCCATATGGGCATTCCAGGCGATTCGAATGCAACCATCAGACAAGGGGAACATAATCAAAACTGGATCAGACACAGGACATACCAAGTTCCTACAGACCCGCTAAACGATTTCTGCACGGCGGTGCATGAGAACACCGATTTAGGTATAGTTCACCACATGATAAATCAAAAAACAGGACAGGATACGTCTTCGAGGACGTTCTGAGCGCGATCAAGCCACTGAAAGTGCATCAGCCCCTCCTCACCCTGATACAAAACCCAAGAAAAGATCATGAAAAAGAAAAAAAGAAAAAAAAAAGCCAACTTGAACAACAACAACAACAAGCGAACGATCTGGTGGAAGAAAGAAAAAAAGGCGGTACACAGCAGAGAGTCTTTGTCTATACGTGCACACACATACCCTGGTTATGCGAACGAGGCCTTTGCGAGCATCGGGGACAACCGTCTTCCCCTCGAGAATCATCTTACCAGCGCGAAACTCCAGCATCCTGCTGCGTTACGTGAAAACAAGAGTTCGTCAGACAAAGTTCACGGCACAGACACCGCCCAAATCAACACTGATCAAGGCCAAACGGGAGAGCAAAAAGAACGAACTTTGATGGAGAGGAGAGGGATATCAGGGCCGAAAGGAATGCCGAGATTAGGGCTCAGATGGATTCGAGAGCGGATGTTCTTGTTTTCCCGGTGGTGGAGTGGAGCGAGATGGTAAAAGGGGCCTGCTGGGTTACCGTTTGCATCTTATATAGGAGTGTGGCGAGGCCACTTTCTCTTCATTATTCTTTTTGGGATTTTTGTTTTTGTCACTTTTGAATTCCCTAATATGATAAAGGGAACTCCATATAAGTTATCTCCCTCTTACTTCTCTCTCGAAAAGATAAAAAATGAGAGAGAACTTGGGAGACCTTGAGTGAAGAAGGTAGATTTCACGTCAGCTCCGACTGGCTACCGTCGCGTAAGTAGGTATAACAGTCTCCCGCGCCTAAGGTGACAAGATGAGAGCTTGCTCCTTGCTTTCCTGTGCTTCACACAATGCTATATAACAGAGGGTACACTCAGTTACATCTCACTGTGCGAAGCGACTTTATTTTCATTATTCTTTTTGAAATTTTTATTATATGATTAAGTGAAACATCTTTTGGACCTGAGCAGGACCTTAAAAAGTTCAAAGAAAGACAAAGGGAATGAACTCTCTGCTATGGCGGATGGATCTCTCTATAAGTTTTCCCCGTATTCCTTCTCCCCCGAAAGACAAAGAATGGGAGGGAACTTGGAGGACCTTGAGTGGAGAAGGTATACTCCACGTCAGCTCCGACTAGCTATTGCCGGGTAAGCAGGTATAGTAGCTTCCCGCGCCTAGAATAACAAGGTGGGAACTTGCTCCTTGCGCTGCTAGCCTGTGCCCTCGATCATGTAGGGGACTACGAGTGCTTTGGTTTTTTTCCTTTCATAAGCATTAACCGCTATTTAATACGATAAGGAAAATGCGAATCCCGAGTTTCAAAAATGCGAATGGATTGCCTTCTACCAGACCGCAAAGGTAGATTAACTTGATATAGAAAAATCGATCTTAAATATATTAACGCTACAATGTGACAAAGAAAGCGGTTAAGTTGAAACATCAAATTATTAACATTTAGAGTTACTTATGGAAGTTGTACGGATAGGGTTGTGATACATGTACTCATTTTATTGTGAAAACCTTACGAATTGGCATGGCAACCGATATATACCATGTTATGGATAGAAAAATTATCCAAAAAAGTCATAATCGTATTATACAGATGCCCATTTAGTTTTAACATTTTGACAATTTGCCAATGTAGTCTTGCAAGCCAATTTTGATTGGAAATTCATGACGTAGACGTCGCCATTCTATGTGGCAGCTGGCGCTGACGTGGACAATTTTTATAATTTTAAAATTTTTTTTTTAAAATTACATAATTTTTTTTTATAATTTTGTAATTTTCTTTTATTTTAATTTTTTCTTTTCTTGTTAAAAATTGTAAAAGTTGTTCACGTAGGAGGCCGGCTATGCCATGTAGAATGGCCGGTGGCACACCGGCATCCACGCCATCAATTTCTGGCCAAAATTGGCCAAAAGGAGTTCACTAGCAAATCGTCAAAAGATTTACAACTCAATCAGCATAATTTTTGACAAAAAAACCGGCAAAATTGAAAAATTTTAGGACTTAATTGATATCCATACAATAGGTTTTATGATTTTTTTTTTTGTAATTATCCCTGTTATGAACTATGCGTAGAGTCTCACAAAATTTGTGACCAGGAAAAGCAAAAGGGTCAACCAAGTGAGGATTAAAGGGGGGAGGTGCTTCAATGAATTGATAGAGAGCTTGATGTTGGGAGAGGAATGAACATAGAACAGTACAACTTTTATCCAAAATGTGATTTCCACTGCATCTGCTTGATGGCATGGCCTATGCCAAGTCAATCAGTAAAAGTATCTGGACAAGATGCGAGCCCACGTGCGTGCATGGACTTCTGTCTTTGTGATTCCAGAAGGGTCGAAGGCAGTCAAATGGGTGTCATCCACGGCGAATGTTGAGCGAGGGGACTGCATCGTAACAGGCTTTGACGCGCAGTCTAAAATTAGAGGGTGGTGGCCCACTAAACAAACCACCAACCCTATTTTGGACGTATCGGTTGCAGCAAAACACAGCCACAACAGTTAAGTTAGTTGCTCATATGTTTATTAGCTGGCTCGATGTTCTGTTGCCTTGATTCTTCCTTCATTCGTCAATACCCTCGACATGTTCTCTTGCTAATGTTCTCCATTGTAACATTGATTGCTTGGGGGAGTAGATAAGGGCAGTGTGAAGAGGGAGGCTCTGGAGATATAATGTGCAACAGAGAAGCATTTGCAGAGGAGAATTTGTAGGTTCTTGGGATATGGCGAGAAGGAACAGCAACATGGGAGAACGAAAGAGAGAGGAGACTATAGCAGTGGCCATAGACAAGGACAAGGCGAGCCAGTACGCCCTCAAATGGACGATCGATCACCTCCTCTCCCGCGGCCAAGCTTTGACTCTCCTCCACATCAAAACCAGAGCTTCCTCCATCCCCAATCCAAGTAGTGCCCCCAATTCATCTCTCTCTTTTTTGATCTCCTGCTTTTCCTTTGGTACGAATATGATGGAACGCACATGCAGTGGGTAGCCATGTCGCCATCTCCGATGTGAATGACGAAGTGGCGAGAACGCACAGGCAGCAGGGCGAGAACCATGCCAAGGAAATGTTCCTCCCCTTCCGTTGCTTTTGTACTCGAAAGGAAGTAAGTCGGAAACTCCTGGACCGTAGCGCTTGCATTTGTGGTTTGAGCTTTTTGCGAGCTAAAGCAATAGTATGGTGACATTAGATACAATGCAACGAAATCATTGCGGAGGACACAGACATTGCTAAGGGCATAGTGGACTTCGCCAATGCAACTCCCCTCGACATTTTGGTGCTTGGAGCTCCCTCTAAAAGTGGCCTCTTCAGGTTTCTCTCAATACAAGACTTCCCTATGAATTTTATCTCTTCCTCACCAGCACAAGACTGCAAGTTATCATACTTTTATTGTGTATACGATAGCATTTCAAATCAAAAGACCATGTTAAATGTATACTGATGTCTTTAAAACTATTTAAAGATCATCACTTCTAAGTTTTCATAATATGATTGAGTAATGTATTTTCGTCTGTGTGAATTTCAGGAAATATATCATCTGTATTTGCTACAATTTGTTTAGTTTTCTAATATTAGGGCCGTATTAAAATGAGAACATATCAATTTTTATACCTCAACTTTACATGCATATACCTACATAGGTGAATGTTAATTAAGACTAATGCATAGGGTGTGTCTATAATGTGTCGTTGAGGGTGCATATGCCAGATATCTAACCTTTGGAAGCTTACTTGATTGAAGATTCAAGACCTCAGATGTTCCCACCAGCGTGTGTAAAGCAGTGCCAGACTTTTGTACTGTGTATGTCATCTCCAAAGGAAAGATATCGTCTGTGAAGTCCGCCTCCAGTGCCCCACCATCCAAGCCATTACAACCTGCTAACATGTCCAACAATCCGAACAAGGGTCGTCCCATGCATAACCAAATACCAAAAGGTCCTTTCCATCAACACAATAAAACCACAATTCTGATCTTACCTTCCACAGTTACTAACCAAAACCATTTCTAATTCTTCTATTTGCAGCCGCTGAGAGGACTCCCGTCATACCTCGGAATCCTCAAAATGATTTTGATATCAAGTACGTTCTCTTCTAGCCATCTGACAAATTCATTGGCCTAATCCATGCTCAAGGCACCAATGCATTTCAAAATCAGGACGTATTTTTTAACGACATACAGTCCAAGGAAACAAATTTTTATTCACAGGGACACTAATTGCTCGTGAGAACAAGAGTCCATTACCCCTCTTATGGGCAGAAAAATCAGTGCTTTAATGGGGAAGACTAACTGATTGAGAACTGAAACAGGTCACCATTCACCAGAGGAAGAGCTTTGACCAATAAATCATTTGAGTTGTCCTCACCAGATAGCGACATATCCTACGTAAGCAGTGGGAGACCAAGCACCGATTGCATGTTTTCTTCCCTCTGCGATAACATGGAACCTGGCAGGCTTTCTTCCACCGGTTCGGACTTCAACGACAATGGCTTTGCCTCATCTTTCTCTGGGAACAAGTCTTTCGATATAACTTTGCAACCACTTGACTTCTCATCCTCTTCGCCGGAGGCCGGAAGAATGTCATTATCATCACAGAGCATGGTACTCTATGACCTCATCTACCAGGGACACGGTTTACCTACAAGTCATTTTCAAAACATAGAAAACATTGACTCAGTTATGCCTTGCATTACATACACAAGTCACTGCTCAATCAAGACCACTTCAATCTTTATTTACTCATGCCTACAAAGGAAATTGCTTTCATTGAATTTTTATTCTTGATATTCTGCTAAAGCAAAGCGAAGATTTTGCTATCCCCTACCACATCTTTTTATGAGTTGGGAAATTCATGATAGTTCAATAAAGGAGTCAACATGGTAGCATCTTGCTTATATCATGTCACCCCCAATGTCATGAATCATCTGAAAAGTTAGTGATGAAAGCAGGTACGCTCTCAAATAAGAGTTCAAGTCAAGGATTAATGCTGAATATCATATAGTGGTTTTCCTTCTAACAATGAATTAGAGTGACATTCACGATCTTCAGATCCTTAAGCTGCTTATTGGAACTAAGATTTCTGATTTATGTCCTACACTTCTTTTGTTCATCACTGATCACAAACAACAAAAGCGAATTATAGCAAATGCTTTTGAAATTGTAGGATGATGTGGAAGCAGAGATGAAAAGGCTCAGGCTAGAGCTTAAGCAAACAATTGACATGTATAGTACAGCATGCAAGGAAGCGCTCACAGCAAAACAAAAGGTAACCTACCAGCTAAACCTTGTCTAATTAAAGTGACATCGTATCTCAGATTCTTGGACCCGAGAAGCTCAACATTGATGCAATGCATGTAGACACAAATACGAGTGATGAGCCTCACAACTCTGCCTTAGCCTTTTCACGGCCAGGGTGTATATAAAATCTTCCTACACATTTATGCAAAATCGTGCAAGATATCCTATGAAAAGCACATCTCAGAGAGTCTGTTATCTGGAAAGCAGACACCAAACAAGCACTTGATCTCACAAGAAATGCAATGACACACAACATCCACAGCTCCAAAATGCAAATAGCAGCAAAATACTTGCTCTACTGTATATGTATACGCCACTATATCCATAAAGCTTATGCATAGATATAAGCATGTGGCATGTGCTCGCATAACCCATATAGACAGGAGCACAATGTGGTATTTAGATTTGAGAAAATGATGCTTTGCCTGCAAAAAAGTTTTAATGGCATTTTATCAGGCTAAGGAGCTTCATCGTTGGAAAATGGAAGAGGAACAACGGTTAGAAGAGGCACGACTAGCTGAGGAAGCTGCATTGGCTCTTGCAGAAAAGGAAAAAGCAAAGTGTATGGCAGCAATTCAAGCAGCTGAACAAGCTCAGAGAATTGCAGAGCGGGAAGCGCAAAAGAGAATTTATGCTGAAAAGAAAGCTCTCAAAGAAGCCGAGGAGAGAAAGAAGATTCTAAATTCAATGGCACAGAATGATATTAGGTACAGGAAATATACAATAGAGGAGATCGAAGCAGCTACTGAGGATTTCGTGGAGTCCCGTAAGATTGGGGAAGGAGGATATGGGCCAGTTTACAAGTGTTACTTAGATCATACACCAGTGGCCATTAAAGTTTTGCGTCCAGATGCGGCACAGGGACAAGCACAGTTTCAGCAAGAGGTTTGCAGCCCCATCTTGGCTTTTCATACTCGCAGCTAGAAACTCAGTCAAGTTTGATTGCCATAAATTGATATCTACATAGCAATATAGGGAGAACAGCCAAAGCACCTTATACAAGTTGGCAATCAGGATTTTAAAACTATGCAAGCGGTCAGCAGAGGTTCAACAAAACATAACTAATTAATGTTTGTTTCATGAAATTGCAAATTAAACAATCTCCTGCATACCTAAAATAATGTCTATAAGGATGACTATGTACCTAACTGATATATCTGAAATGTCTAGACTATAGAAAAGTTTCTCGACCAAAAAAAAAAAAAAAGACTAGAGAAAAGTTTGATTTGAATTCTGGCTCATCAAAGAGGACTAAAACCATCGACCAAAAAAAAAAAAAAAGAGGACTAAAACCAGATTTGGTTTCAAGTAATATATCATGATCTATTTCTCAAGTAATATATCATGATCTATTTCTCAAAGGCAAGGACTCAAGAATTATTCCTTATATGGGGAAATTTTTAAGGGAAAAGGCAAAAAAGAAATGGAATTCAACTGTACACATCAGTCTCTGATCCAACCATATATTCATGATCTCATAAAGAGGATAAATAGACATTAAAACTTCCAAACTGTCTGGGATTCCACTGTACATGACCACAAAAGTCATGAATCTTCTAATTCACTTCCTTAATGATGATGCAGGTTGAAGTACTAAGCTGCATTCGACATCCAAACATGGTTCTCCTCCTCGGCGCCTGCCCAGAATATGGTTGCTTGGTTTATGAGTATATGGCCAATGGAAGCTTGGATGACCGTCTCTTCCGACGAGGAAACACCCCAGTACTTCCATGGCAACATAGATTCAGAATAGCCGCAGAGATTGGCACTGGCCTACTTTTTCTCCACCAAACCAAGCCAGAACCACTCGTGCATCGTGACCTAAAACCTGGCAACATTTTGCTTGACCGTAACTACGTCAGCAAGATCAGTGATGTTGGCTTAGCCAGGCTTGTCCCTCCATCAGTAGCCAATGCAGTAACTCAATATCGCATGACATCAACAGCCGGGACTTTCTGTTACATAGATCCGGAATATCAACAAACTGGCATGCTTGGAATAAAATCTGATATTTACTCACTTGGGGTCTTGCTTCTTCAAATAATAACGGCAAAGCCCCCAATGGGTTTGACTCATCTTGTGGAACGGGCTATTGAGAAAGGGAACTTTGCAGAGATGCTTGATCCAGCAATTCCTGATTGGCCAGTTGAACAGGCATTATCATTCGCAAAGTTAGCTCTTAAGTGCGCAGAATTGAGAAGAAAGGACAGACCCGATCTAGGTACCGAAGTTTTACCTGAACTTAATAGACTGAGAGCACTGGCTGAGGATGTCATGCCCAGCATTGTGCAATCAAGCGGTTCAGGAGGGTCATCAAGCAGCAGTCATATTTCAAGCACAAGTCAGGTGAGAAGATGTACATTGTATTCATTCCGCTTACAACATGAGGTTTTAATTTTTGTTCAACCACAATTTCCCGAGTACCCATTCCATTCATTTTTTATTGAATGATGACTAAAGCTTGGACATTTTTATCATCCCAAATTTCCAAAGGATGTGCTGACAGAAACCCAGCTGCCACAGTCTGTATGTGAGAGCTCAAGTACATCATCCTTCCCAGGAAGAATAAGTATGTTCTCAGCAAAGTTTTACAATAACATTCCTTAATGTCATCCAGGAAACAAATCTGAACTGGATATTGTTTTATTTCATGATAGGAGACTGAGGTTTCTTGGAGTATGTCGAAACCAATGCAAGGGGTCAATTTGAAGACCGCCTAAATCATTTGAAGCTGGCTTGTCGGTAAAGTTGTAGTTGCACCAAATTTGTAGTACTCACAGTCTGAACATACCAGACTACATTCCCTGGCCTCTTACGGTGAGTTGTATTGACTAGAAAATACGTCTTGTCAGTCCTAAGTGTTAGAAAGCTGAAAACGCTTATCTATCCAAACACATTCATACAATGTAGAAAACAACAAGTAATTTCAAACTTAACATCTATGGTCGTCAATCGGGAGGTTCTCCAAATGCTCATCACAACAAAGTGAGATTGGCAACAAGATGCTTGCTTATTGCATAATTCCTATTAGAAGTGATAATACATAAGAGACAATGCCAACAAAGAACTTAATAAAATTTGTCCAAAATAAATACCTATGAGACAACGCCAACAAAGTACTTATTGCAGATATTCCTATTAGTATTAATCCTTGGGCAGGATTAGGAATTATCAAGAAATTTTACATCTATACAAAACAACCTCTCGATAACCTCAACCAATATCTACAAATCCTACACTCTCAGCAAACAAATGCCCAAATACTTAAGAGACAATGTCAACAAAGTACACATTTAGTATCATAGAACAAGATACCAAATATAATGTCTTGAAATTCTTTAAATTTTGTGGAACCATCACTAGTTCGTCATAAAACTTAAGTTGTTACAAAAAAATGTGGTTTGCAATCTTGATGCTCAAACACTCTCATAGGTTGGGCTTGGACCTAAACAGAAACAAGGGAATTTATATTTGGGAGATGATTAAGGACCGGGAGAGGTTCGAACACGTACCATGTAAACTTGTGGAACCTACTGCCCATTGATGTAAAAGCTTAAGCTGTTACATGATAACGTGGTTTGATGATTCAATGCTCTACTAATTCTTATGGATGCATCAAATATGAATCCTCTGTTGACTGATCTGCAACCTAAGTAAATACACATACATCTACGGACGTATATTTATCAACTAGATTAATAACGGTGGAAACCAAGGTGCATGTGCGGATATTTTATTCTTTTTCAACATTGATGAACTTAGAGACAGGCTTACTGAGTTGTGGATTGGGTAGAAAAATGAACCGGGTACAAATGAGAATTGAGAAGGCTACAAGATAGTATACGCATGCAGGCAAAACCTTGGGTGTGTGTGCGAGCGCGTGCCTGCGTGCATGCATGAGAGAGAGAGAGAGAGATCAGGCTGAATGATAGAAAATAGACTACGCAAATTACCATAGAAATGTCTGCACACTTAACTTCCACTATTCTGTATGTGTCAGGACCCCAAGGCATTGCCACTTTTGGCAATTCTTCCACTCTCTCCTCCATATATAAACTTGCTCCCCTTGCCAAATTTCTGCTTTGTAAAAGCATTTTGAACCATTGAGAAACTTGTTCTCTCAAAATTGTTCGTGCTCATCAACTCCAAAGTACAACCCACTCCCACCCATGGGGAGAATATAACGATGCAGAGCAGAGGAGTTGGTAAGAAAAATATGTACACCACATGGCATGGCTGCTTATGCAAGCTGCAACTCCATTCTATGAATGCAGTAGCATTTGACATTTGACATTGTTGCAGAAAGGAAAACCATTTTTATGGCCAGTAGCAAAAAAAAATGATCTCCTCCCAGACAACACCTCTTTCCCGATCCTCCGTGTAATGTAACTCATCAAAATAATCCATGCAACTTCCTTTAGTACCTCAGGTCCCCCATACAGATCATAACCAAGCAGCTGGCATTAGGTGCAACAGACATCTTTAAAAACTTGACTTAGCACCCCATACTTCTGGTTGCTCAAAGCTTTCAAGGTGATGAGTATATCACCCTCCATTCATCTCTCAAAGCCATTTCAATGACATATTCATCAACCATAGCTTTTAACAGCTGAAGTGTGTGCTTGTACTAAAACTGACTTGTTTCGCTCCAAACAAGCTATGAATCTTGCTGGAAAGGGTCAAGTTTGAATGGGCAGCTTCTAGTCATCTTGCCATTGTAAACAGGATTTGAGAGATCCCCGACACTGATTCATCTTTCTTTAAAGTATGACTACTTGGAACAGCAACCTCATCCATGCATGTCCCACCTGAATGATGCTGCTTCGAAGCAGATTTTCATTGACTTGCTGAAGATCCAGTATTGGAGTCAATAATTTCAGTAGAGTCTGGTTCTTTCTTTTTTCCCACAGCTTCCATTGTTTTACTTGCACACATCAAGCAAACCTACAACAAAATCCAAGTGCAAACAGTTTCAAAGAAGATATCATTGTCCTCTCTTCAGCAAAAAGAGTCGAGCAATTTAACAATTTCAGACTCTAGGGCGCTGCAAACTTTTTCTAAAGCAAAATAATACTGAAACCACTTTGAGAGTCACCATGATAAAACATCAATGATCAAACAATTAAACCCCACAAAATTTCTGAAAATACTTAAATTATTCAGAAAGAATCTGAAGGCAAAGGTATTAGCTTGCAGATATTTGAACAAATTTATAATCGCTTAGTTTGAAAAATGGCTAGAGAAGAATAACAATGCCATGCTCTTGCAAGAACACAATTTCTCACAATAAAAGCTAGCGATAGTTGCTTGCTCATAACAAGCTAGTTTATTTTTAAAGTTGGTCAAAACTAACTTAAATGCTAAGCAGGCCTCAACGGGAATATCAAGATCAATAGAGCTCATGACTAAGAGAGGCCCTGCTTGCAATTTAGTTAGGGTCTACGCCAGATGGCTCATCAGAGTGCATGCCTTAAATATAGAATGCCAGGCACTTCAATTAGAGGGGAAAATAAATGGGGCGAGATACATCTCACAGATTATAACACAGTGTGCATTGAAGTCTCCATACTTGTGTACTCTTCCTGTAATTTCTATGCCATTAGCAGTAGTGACAATTATTGAGGAAAAGGCCACTGTACTACAATGATTGTCAAGTTGGCATAATTAATGATTAGATTATCCATCAAAGAGCATTCCAAGATAGTATCGAGGCAACTGGAGGAACACCATACACTGCATATGTGCAAAAGGTTCAATTTTGAATTAGTCCCCAATGACTGCTCCCCTGGAATGACTACTCAGTCACTAATAACGATCTTCTTTTTTTAATGTTTTCTTTTTTCTTGTGGATATAGGCTAGTGCAGTACGTTCTTACACGTTCAGTGAATAGTAAGTCATATCTAGCTAAAGCAATATCACAGGAAGAAGCACCCCAACGAAATTATTAAGACCAGCAAAGTAGCCCCACTGGCTTGCATCAGTCGAGGGGGATCAGTTTGCAGGAATCCACAAGGGCAGCTAGAACTCCTGGGAAATCAATCTTAGTAGTTGTCGGAGGAGGCAGAATTGAGGAGTGAGGGCCGCGATATCCGTCAAAATTTTATCATGAGAAGGGTGCACAAGCCCATACGGGAAATATAGATTACCCATCTTACCTTCGACAAACATCAAATAATCAGTTAATAGTAGCCCAACTAAATAGATAAAAATCTTACTGACAGATCTTTCCCTACCTTGGCCATGGTCAAAGACCCAAGAAGACAAGGTTTCCACTACCAGCGCCATGTTGTAAACACTAATTATGAGCTCTAGTGGTGGAACTTGAATCAGAAACTAGAATGTAGCATTCCTCAGTCATGCAAACTTGAGAAGTAGATTAAAGATAGAAAAAGGTAGAATTCTTGTACAGCTAGTTAGTAATTCCAAAAGATCTGGTTCCGATCCGTCCTGTATTGTTTTCGGAGATACGTGGTGACGACTTTCCGGTATGTCCAAGGACTTCTGTTCCTCCGAAACTCCAAAAACGCCTCCGAAGTTGAATGGAAATTGCCTTTGCCAAAAGCTTGAAATACAAATGAGTCTGTCAACACCTCAGGAGCATCGTCCAGGTTCATCTTGTCTAACACAAACCTCAGATTTCTCCCAAGCCTCCTATCCAAGTAGGAATCAACAACACAACCGTAAGTGACGAGGTCGGGAACAATGCCGGTGCGCTTCATGTGCTCGAGGCTGAGATGAAGATCCCAGAACATGGACATCCTCGAAAAGGCGAGGAGGCGGATGTTAAAGGTGGTGACATCGGGACAGAACCCGGCACGAACCATGTTCAAGAACTCCCTCTGCAAGCTCTTCATCTTAAAATTGGCAGCATAAGAGAGCAACAACAGGTTCCACAAAAGATTGCCGAGGTCTTTCCGACCGAGACCCACGTCCCTCAAGAACTGTCCTAACCTGTAGAGCTTGCGATCCCTAACGTAAGCAAGAGCCACGGCCCTGATCCCTACTTGGCTGGGGAGATGCCGAGAGCGCTTGAGCCAGGAATAAGCATTCTCCATGTCGTCCAACGAAGCGAAACTGCTGTAATATCGGAGGAAGGTATCGCCGGTGGCGGAATCAATTGGGAAGCCCCGGGACAGCATGAGGCTCAAGGTGTGCTCCATCAAGCGAAGCTGGGCATGGTCGGCGAAGCAAGAGATGGCGACGGAGTGAGCCTGCCGGAGCAAGCCAGGCGGAACCGCCGCCGAAGAGAGGCGGTCCAGAATCCGGAGGACAAGGTCGAAGCGGCGGGCGTCGCCGCAGGCAGAGATCAGGAGGGAGAGCAGGGGAAGGTCGGGGACGAAAGAAGGGTCGGACAAGAGGCGGAGCCAAAGGGGCCACGCCCGATGTAGGAGGCCGTCGCCTGCGTAGCGGAGCAACAGGGCGGAGGACGGCGAGCGATGAGCGGGGCGAGGCGGAGCTGCGAGAGCGACGAAGCGTGGCGGGATCGGTTTCGCAGCGCCAAAAGCGAGCCAAGAAGTTGAAGGAGGAGGAGGAGGAGGAGGAGGTGGGAAGCGGGAGGTGTGCTGGAGCTGAATGACGAAGTGGGAAGCAGAGCAGCGAGTGTTCATGGTATCACGGAAGAAGATGAGGATGACCCAGAAACGAAAGGAAAGAAATTGGGAGCTATACCAAAGCGAGGGAAGCTCCTCTGCATTCCTCCATCATCGCTCTGCAATGTCTCTGTATCATCATCTCTGTTTCTGTTTCTGTTTCTGTTTCCTGTGGCTCACTCTCTCTCTCTCTCTCTCCCTTACTCTCTGACTACTACTAGTAGTCTAGTAGTACTCCTACTTTAGGCTGATTTTCAAAAGTCAAGATTTTGGAATTTCAGCCTCCTTTTAATAAATTTTCTTAATTTGTCTCATCCAATCAATCATCGCCGTCATCTTATATTGATCCAATTTAAGTAATCACGAGATAGTATAAAAATCCTCTTTGACAAATAATTTTCACATCTCGTGGCATTTTTTCGAAGGGGAGATAAGTCTGTGCTTTTCCTACTAATGTAGCAAATAAATGTGTTTTTTTTTATTATTGATTATTACATAAACGTATGACTACATTCTAAACTAGAACGGTTAACCGAGACGAATAAATCACATATTTTCATTCTTTCCTCGTGCCTTCATGAGTTTGAGTGGGTAATTCGACACGTAATCTCAAGCGAAGTCGAAACCGAGTCAAATTACTCGTGGGTACCTTGGGCTCACCTTACGATGAGCCGACTTTCGGTTCAAGCTACTTGAATACCTTATTGAGTCGAGCTCATGCTCGTTTATATTCAATTCGACAGCCTCGTGAGCCTAATCAAGCATATATTATCTTTTTTATTTAATATTTGATAGTTATAAAAGTAGAAATATTCGAGCTTTCAAAGTCAAATTGTTTGTGATTAAGCCGAGTTGAATTCGAGGCGATTTTGTATACAAGTTGGGAGAGACATAGAGAGAGAGGAACTTGTCCATCATGCTTGAGTGGAGTTTCGGACATCGAATGTGCAAGTTGAATCAAGCTCGAGCTTGGCACTACATTATCATGGCTCGATGGATCCCGGATCGAAATCGATAGATGCGGCGTCAACCAGTTTGGATGATAAATATATAGAAACCACCATACTAGTCAAACCAACTATTGAGCTGGCCACTCATTTGTTCATGCCAGGCCTCCTTTGTTTCCCAGCAAAAAGCTGAATTAAAACTTTGACGTGATCCACGGAAGATTGGAGGCACCAAAAACTGCAAGTTGAGGATGTCCAAAGGAGAAGGTGAAGTGAAGGAACGAATTGCATCACCCACCAACCAACCTACCAAACCCTCCTTTGACCTATGGAAAAACCTGAGGCTTCCTACCTTGATTGCAAGCATAGCCCATGGATTGCCTGTCCAAAACCATTTGACACCATCTCAATATATACCCAATTTTCCCTCCTCTCTCCCTCCCAAGTCCAAAACTTTAAACTTTCTCTCTATCCATCTATCTCGGTGAACATGGCTCGTTTTACCCCTCTCATTTATGCAGCTCTCCTTGGATCAGCACTCGTTACTTTCGCCAACTTTCTGACATCCCTTCTGTCCATTCAACCGCCTTTCTCGTCCTCCTCCCTTTATGTCTCCCTTCCCGTCATCACTTACTTGCTCTACGCCATTTTCGACCGTGGCGCCGGCTTGCCCCCGGGCCCCCTGGCCATCCCGATTTTCGGGAACTGGCTCCAAGTGGGCAATGACCTCACTCACCGCCTTCTGGCCTCCATGTCCAAGACTTACGGCCCTGTTTTCCTGCTTAAACTCGGCGTGAAGAACCTGGTTGTGGTGTCCGACCCCGAGCTGACCACGCACGTCCTCCATACCCAAGGCGTCGAATTTGGATCCCGCCCTAGGAATGTCGTGTTCGACATTTTCACGGGCAATGGGCAAGACATGGTGTTCACAGTCTACGGCGAGCATTGGCGCAAGATGCGTCGCATCATGACGCTCCCGTTCTTTACCAACAAGGTGGTGCACACTTACAGTGATATGTGGGAACAAGAAATGGACCTGGTTGTCAGCGACCTGGCCAAAGATGAGCGAGTGAGAAGCGAAGGGATGGTTATCAGGAGGCGTTTGCAGTTGATGCTCTACAACATCATGTATCGAATGATGTTCGACTGCAAGTTTGAGTCCATACAGGACCCGTTGTTCATTGAAGCCACTAAGTTCAACTCCGAAAGGAGCCGCTTGGCTCAAAGTTTTGACTACAATTACGGGGATTTCATTCCCTTGCTCAGGCCACTCTTGACAGGTTACTTGAACAAGTGCAGGGACTTGCAGCGCAGGCGCCTCGCATTTTTTAACAACTACTATGTCGAGAGAAGAAGGTTCGTCATCAATTCTTAGTTTTCGTGTCAAATACTTCGTGTGAATTCGATCGTCTATTATTTAAATGACCTAAAAGTTAATGTTCTTTGGTCTTAATTATCAGGAAAATCATGGCTGCGAACGGGGACAAGCACCAGATAAGTTGCGCCATAGACTACATCATAGACGCGCAAATGAATGGCGAAATCAGCGAAGCCAATGTGCTCTACATCGTGGAGAACATAAATGTGGCAGCCATAGAAACAACTCTGTGGTCCATGGAATGGGCCATAGCCGAGCTGGTCAATCATCCGACCGTCCAACGCAAAATCAGGGAGGAGATCTCAGCCGTCCTGAAAGGGGAACCGGTCACAGAATCGAACCTGCAGGAGTTACCCTATCTGCAAGCAACAGTGAAGGAAACACTGAGGCTGCACACACCCATACCTCTATTGGTGCCTCACATGAACCTGGAAGAAGCCAAGCTAGGCGGCTACACCATCCCCAGAGAGTCAAAGGTGGTGGTGAATGCGTGGTGGTTGGCCAACAACCCTGAATGGTGGAAGGACCCAGAAAACTTCAGGCCGGAGAGGTTCCTGGAAGAGGAAAGTGGGACAGATGCAGTGGCGGGCGGGAAGGTGGATTTCAGGTACTTGCCATTTGGGGTGGGGAGGAGGAGCTGTCCAGGCATCATCCTCGCCCTTCCGATATTGGGGCTTGTCGTCGCAAAGTTGGTGTCCAACTTCGAGATGAAAGTCCCGCCGGGAATGGACAAGCTCGACATGAGCGAGAAAGGAGGACAATTCAGTTTGCATATCGCCAACCATTCTACTGTTGTCTTCGAGCCCGTCGCTCCAGTGAAGATTTGATTTCATCACATTAAACCAAAATGGCAGGAACTTTGAACACCTTTTTTGGAACTTTGAACTAAAATCAACCCTTTCTTTCTTCTTTGTAATATAGGTTTTTCGAGTCTCTATGCTGACACTATAAAGCGAGTGAATTTGTGATATGTTTAATTTAAGCACGTAATAATAACAATGTGTCTCGTGTTCTCCTTAATGTAGGATTCCTCTTCCGTTTCCCTTTGGTATATATAGACGGACAGAGATCATTGTGCGCCGTTTTAGGAGTCCGCGTAGAATCCAAGGGACTTGTCAATTTATGATTGACCTCGTCCACGACTAACATGTTATACTGCACATTTGTAATCTGAAGATACAATTTTCCTTCTTAGTTAGCTATTAAAACGTAAACCAGAATCAGGACCCCCCACTAAAAAACATAAACCAGCGACTATGAAATGAAAAAAGAGGACGGATTGGGAGAGGAAAAAGATATATTATATGATCAGTAGACCGTATAAATCAAGCTCATTTCAACCGTTAATTAGGGGGGCCTAGATGGTCGAGATGATATTGGTTCACATGAGAGCAAGTAAATAACTTCTCAGGAGAGAGAGCCTCTTTGCAACAGACGGGATAATGTGCGATAGTCATCACTGCTGAAGGCCGAACACCTGCCCAGCAATAGTACATTAAGGTGTGCTTGCTCGACTTAGAGAAGGGCAACACACTCCCAAGTTCAGTATCATTTACTGATCTGTCTCTGCTTCTCTAGAGAACACAATCGTGAAAGTAGCACAGTCCACTATGCCGGATGACGCACCAGATATTCCTTACTTTTCTCCAACAAAAATCCAAAAATATCTGTACAATTAGTTTTACGATCTTTCCTCAACACTACAAAACAATTTCTGTTCAATAAAATGTACAAACTAAAGGTACAAACTCAGAAGAAAATAAAAAATTCAATGTCAATTCCTAATCTGCTGACCTCTCTATAATTAATAACTATATTGGTGCATGGTTTTCAGATGCTTTAGAGGTAGAGGGAATTGGCAAACATTATACCCCGACGGAGACTTTCACTGGCTGCAGCAAATTTGTTTTCGAGATTGGTATCTCCCACCGCATTAGCAGCAGCTCGAAGCTTGACAAAAGAATAACCAAGCAATCAGTAGCACAGTTAACCATCCCACACCCAAACAAAACAAAAAAAGCAAAAAAAGAAAGAAAAGAACAGGTAAAACCACAAGCCAAGAAGAAACACAAGTACTGGAGAGCCAAACACCGCCAGTCATATGTGTAGATCAGTATGCAGACTGAAAAAGTATTATGAACCATCAAATTTTAAAGTTGTGCAGGCATAATTGAAGCAATTCCGCTTATGACACGATAATAGTTGCATTTAATCACCTACATCTCGAACTTTGATATGGGGGATGGAAAAAGGACAAGGCCTTCATTCAAGGAATTAGAGAATTGAATGCCTACAGTCTAAAAGAATTATAAAATGATTGGAAATTGATGCAAATATTCACTGATTTTCCAGATAAAATTAGTTTGACAAGTCCTCTGCAGCATTTAGTCCTCATTTTCACATGGCATATTTCGTAAAGGTTCAAATGTCATACCTGGTTCAAAAACTCGTCAAGCCTTCTGGCACTTCTAATAATGCTACCCTCAAATATATCAGTCATCTGTATAACTTCTGCAAAGCTTGCTCCCTGGAAATCCGAAAACAGGAAAAAGTACTTTCATGTCTATCAGGCATTAACCATAGGTAAAGTGTCCTATGTTTCATGGGCATCCTCTCTTGTTCCATAAAGCAACAAACTGGCTACTCATTTAATTAAAATTATGCGGCAAGCAATATGTATCACACTATGCAGAAGGAGAGCAATGATAATGCAGCATTCAGCAAGTAATGAAGGAGATAGCTTTTAGAGGACATAAATCATAGCTCATTACAAACAGTCTAATTCAGAAGCAGATGATGCGTCAAAAAGTAAAAAACAGTCAACGGAATCTGGGTATATCGGGAAGATGAAAGGCACATCAATCAATATCGACATAACTCCTGTTCCAAGTAGCAACAAACAGGAACTACTTAGATAAGCCATGATTCTAATAAATATCAAACAAGCCTCTCAAATACCCAAAATATTGGAAACACAAGACTAACTTTAGACTCATGATCAACACCATACTTGGGCAAACACTGATAACCATGAATAATCTGGGCATGACCAGCTTGTGAGATCAGATTGTATTCTCTGTCCGCCCTTTGCCATCGCAGGAACAATTCCATATATTTCTTCTCTTCTCCTAGATTTTGCTCAAACATAATACAAACAGATTCGAAGTTCACACTGGACATGAACCTCGAGAAAAGCTGATGAAACCATATATTCAGCCTATGTAACAGAATATGCAAAGCAAATCATGCACACATTACAAACTGTAAGACATGGTACAGATTTCTGTAGCAGTAATTCCACTGAACTGACCTTTGACCAGCAGTAGATCACATCCATTAAGTATGGTCTGACTGTGGATTCCACATATTCATCCACATTTACATCCAACTTGCACTCCCTTTGCACCTAAAAGGACATTGCCAAATGTTTTACACCTCTAACTTGCAAAGTCTATGGAATAAGAAACCTCAATAAAACTACCTCTGCTATTCTCCTTGCACTGTCCTGGAGTTGTTGCAATGGTCTGGCAAGCTCAGTCCTCAAATGAATCTGTTCATTTGATTTATCTCCAGGGATGAAACAACTAGCAAGAGCCGCAATTTGGTGATGATCAAGATCATTGAATGTACCTGGCCAGAAATCCAAATTTATCAACAATTCAGTGACTAAAAGAAAAGGAAAAGGAAACCTTCACACAACGGCCACTAAAGCAGACACAATATTCTTGATGTAACCCATGGACCATTAGTCAGAAAATTAGTCTCAACCTTATAATAGCCCCTTTAAAAAATCCGCCCAAAGTCTTGCCCGTTTAAGGGAAATTCTTACATGGACCTTGTCCCCATGGATCGGGTGATCGACCCCCGTGATCGATGGATGATATTCACTTGGTCCATGGTGGTCTGTGCCGCCTAGGCAAGAAACTTTCCTCATTTGAGACCTTAAGCACCTCAAAACTAACTTTCAAAATTACAAGCAATAGCATATGGAAAGAACAGAATTCAAAACAGAACAAGCCAGACAGCTTCTCCGTGCCAAAGATTAGCTCAAGACCCCACCCCAACAAATATTACCACTATTGTACTAATAGCCAGCTGAATCAGATAAGGTATGAACTGTTTTCTTTTAAAATCTCTCAAAAGTAGCCAACTTGAGTTTTGAAAATTCAACAGAATTCAGTTAAGGATACACCAATAGAACCCTCTGCAATAGTTCATGCAGAGCTCATTCATTCATTATCTCTTTGCCGAGATTGAAAACAATTTCCAACCAAACAGTATAAACAACACAGTGGATAAATATAACTCATTTAGCTGATATAAGGAGATAATTGAGCCTCAAAAATCACCATTAAACATCAGTTCAGTGACAAGTAGTTCGTCCCCTGTGTCAATCAAGCAGGCTGCCCGTCCCTTTAACTGGACAACACCATCAGCATCAATGTGACCAAGCTTTTTTAAGACCCGAGAACGGTTCTTAAGTTCATCACGAAATTTTTGAAGCTGCAAATGGAGAAATAAGAGAAGCTGACTTGCATGATAGCCAGAGAAGCGAGACACAATATACAACTGTCCGCACTGGTGCACTGACACGAGTACATAAGTATGCAAGTCATATAACTATATAAGCACCCCATGGCCCAAGTGACAAAGCATGCTGGATCAAATAAATAAACAACCCAATCCAGTGTAGATAAGTACCTGAGATTCACGCATTTTTGATTTGAGTTCTTGAATTTCATGATTCACTTCTGCTTTTCTTTGAAAACTTCTCATCTGATGTGCATCTTGAGACTGCATTGATACTCAGTAAAGCCATACCATCAACAATGAAGGATGACATGATAAAATTTCACTCAGAAGTTGACCAACCTTGTGCAATGGATGAGACAATAATTTTCGTTCAAGTTCCTCGATCTGATTGACCAACTCAACTATCTCTGGATCCTCAATGCCCATGTCCTGCGAGATGACATTTGCGTAGAAAAGTGGAAAAAAAATGATTATGTTAATTATGCGCTATTCTCTCCAAGAAGAATCATAGGGTAGAAGTCATTATCACCTCATTCTTACATAATTTGGTATAAAACCTACTTTTGTTGAATCAGAGGGAAGTACCTGGGTGAAGAGGTCTTTAAAAACAGAGACACATCACTCAGAACAAAGCAGCAGAGAAAGCGAATAACAACAAAAAGAAAGAGGCTTTTAAAATAGGGTATATTACAAAAACACCCTCAAACTTCCCCTCAAATGTACAGTAACAAATATTTCTTTTGTAAATAATAATAGGGAGTAAACTTCCCTGAGGTCACTTTACTCGATTCCATAGGAAAAGAAATCCTAATCCACGCAACAGTCATCTCGAAGTGGTGATATAAGAATAGAAGAGCAAGTTTGTTGAGCATTTGCTTTACATTGTGTCATTGGCTACAAGGTATATGCTGGTTAAAGTTACTGGCGGTTGTGTTTTCTACCTCAGGAGGAAAAGAGGGACCAATTGTTTTGAGCAAACTTGTACAGAAATTGCACCCAACAACACCATCTTAGAAGTATCTCATATAATTTAAGAACTAGCTTGTAGTGAGCATATACGTAGGTTTCAAGGGCTGGAACTGAGGTAATTAAATATTTCCTACCCAATTTTATTGACACGCACATGATCTTTACATTATATTGTAACACTGCTGATGAGGAAGTAGTCATCAAATGCAAAATTTTGATGCAAAATGTTCAATAAACAAAATTGAGTTCCTAATGCATTATTCTTTGGGATAATGACACAAATGGTCCCTGAACTTTTAATTTGTTCAATGTGGCCCTTGAACTTTAGCCTAATGTGCAATATGGTCCGTGAATTTTTAAACTTTTGATACATGTTCAACTTAGTCCCTGGAATGTATGAAAATATTCAATATTGTCCTTTCATTAATTCAAGTTCAGGGACAATATTGAACATTTTCATATAGTCGATGGACTAAATTGAACATGTACCAAAAGTCCAAGGACCACATTGAACATATTAAAAGTTTAAGGACCCCATTGCACATTGGGCTACAGTTCAAAGACTACATTGCATAAATTAAAAGTTCAGGGATCACATTGCACATTTGGCCAAAGTTCAGGGACCATTTGTGTCATTTTCCATTATTCTTTCCAAACGGATAGATCAAAATTGCTCAATTAAAAAGAATTTCTAATATCTGGTCACAAACACACTACTATTGCAAAGAGCATAGATTTAGCAGAGTCGAAGAAGACTCTCTCATTTGTAGAGTTTGAGATGGGATAGGGATGTACTAAATGGTGCACATGGAGACATCATCAGGGAAAGTGCAAGGGAAGGAGGAACTACTATTTGACCAGAAGATGGTCTTATAGTACAACAATTACTTAATTACGTTCTTATCGCCGGAAAAGAAAAAGGGTAAACAAGAATCTTGATGTCTTCCTACAGAATCGTAGGTAAAATACAATCTTCTGCTTAATTCTTCTTCCTTTAACAAACTATCAAAGAGCTTAACCTCTTCAAGAAGATTGATTGTCTTTGAGAACCTAGGAGAGGAAAGAGCTGTATTGAGAGTAAACACAGCCACTGAAGCCATTGTTAATTGCTGATTTTCCATGTCTAACAATAAGATAGTATAAGGCCAAAATTAATTGAGCATTGTGCTAGACTGCTGTATAATTCACCAATGGAACCTTCTATTAGCTGGGTAATCATTAACCTATTAGTGAGGGAAATGAGACCCAAAGAGCTTATACTTCCTCTTGTCACGTCTCTTTCCTAAGTTTGGAACTAAAGTATGAGAGAAATCCAACCTACTCATTTAAATGGGAAGAAATTATTCTTTAAAAATAAGGATCTGACTAAACAAAGGTTACTACCTAAAACTACATTAAAATTAAACTAAAGCTTAGGGGCACTCCTTATTTACTAAGCTACGTAGTTGCAAGACAACAGTCTAAATTGAATTTGCCAAATCATTTGGTTCCTCTTGCTTAGTTTGAAAACGGAAAGTGCTGCCGGTACGTGATATTTTGCCAAACTACCTTTACAGGATTAAGCTTTGGGAGACCCTGAGGAAAACGACTCCCAAGCTCTTGGACAGCAAGCAATATGCTTTGCCTTGCTTCCAGTGGTCGGAGATCAGCAGGTATTGATATCCTGAGTTTGCTAAGAGCAGAAACTAAGGACAACTGCACAGGGACCTGGAAAACATAAAAGTGGATGTCATAAATCATAACCTCCACGTTATCAACTGAAAAGCTCAATCTGCATGTTAATGGGATGCCACAAAAGATAGTGTCAATAGTTGCTCTCTGCAATGTCAACTTACCACATGCATTTCACCCTTTTCTCCAGGGCAAGGTGGACAAGGTTTGGGCCGTGAACTATTCTCACTTAAACCTGGAGAGCAATGAAGCAAAGTATCCACAATATATCCTCCACCTCGTGATGGCACTGTACCCAAACCAGTTGAGGGCTTTTTCATAACATTAACTACAACTCCCCAACCCCAATCTGTTCCGCCTTCCCTAATCCTCACCTGGGATGAGGAAAAGCACCGGTTACTTCATAAAAGAAGACACCAGATAAAAAACAATAGAAAAGAGGATTGTCAACATGACGGGGCACAAGGGATTGTGATGGCGAAAGGAAACCTGAATATATTAGAAATATTACTCGGTGATTAACTATTTATCATTACAGTGACGGCACAAGGAATTGCGGCTCATTCTTTTTCATCATGGACAGACTGTATGAACTGTCAACGCATGCAAAGTGCCATGAAAAAGATAGAAAAGGCAATGGCAATTCAAAGGCAATTAAAATTAATATGTTCACATACCAACCGCCCTGGCAAAAGAAAAAAGAGAGCTCTCTCAGGCCTGGTTATCTCTGCCATCATTTTCTTCTCCAGTTGAGCAATTTCCAACTTCAGCTTATGATACTCCGCTACTTCAACCTAGAAAGTCATATACCGTTCAAGGTTTGCACTACACATCCTAATCCATCTGGTCTTTTATCTTTTTCATTTTCAGTACCACTAGAGTAAAAAAAAAATTGCAATTACCTCCCCAGAAGCATCGAGACTTGCAGCTTCTTCTTCTAGTTCTTGAACTTTTCTTCCAATGTTGGGCAAGGCCTGGAAGATAACAGCAATCACTGAAATCAGGCATTGAACCACTATTTTGAAGATGCTAACGCAATAAAAGAATGATGGAATAGGGAGACACCTTCTCATACTGAAACTGATGAAATGAGTTCTTTATGACGTGTTCAGCAGTAAATTGTCCTTCAGCACGGCTCATCAGATTCAAAATTGAGTAGTAGCTTAGTCTGAATGTGCTAACTAAAGGAGCTGGTTTCCCCAAAACCATGTCCTTCAGTGTATTCATCTCCATCTGAAATAAAGCGAGTCAATCATAAACCAAGGAGAACATATTCCACAACTCTCCATCAACTATATCCATAAAAAAGCTCCCCAAAATTTTCAAAAGTCGCAGCATCTATGACATCTGAGACTGAAAAGTACAAGTATAAGAAAAACTGCACAGGGCCACCCATAGTGCCCTACCCTACATGCGAGCACAGAGAGAGAGAGTGAGTTAACCATGACTACCTGCTCATCAACCATTATGATACAGATACCACGCTCATCTTTTCCACGACGGCCAGCTCTTCCACTCATCTACAAATTAATTCAAAGTAGTTATTAAGTAAAGCAGATGACTTTGCAGAAGTCAGATATTCAAATAAAGTGATGATTAGAAATTTATTACTTAAGCAATGGCTCTTTTACTCACCTGAATGTACTCACCAGATCCAATGTACCGATGACTATCACCATCCCACTTCTTGACTGCTGTAAAGACCACTGTCTTTGCGGGCATGTTCAAACCCATGGCAAACTGCAGGAAATTACTTATCATACATTATTACCCTAGGTAAAAACATCTAATGAAACCTAATGCCCATGCAGGGTGAGAAACCTTCTCTTTACAAAGGAAAACTCACAGTTTCTGTGGCAAAAAGAGCCTTCACTAAGCCTTCCTGGAAAAGGAGCTCTACCAATTCCTTAAGAACAGGGAGAAGGCCAGAATGATGAACAGCAATTCCACGTTGAAGTAATGGCAGCATCAACTCAATGGCAGGTAAATTTCTATCTTCCTCATTCAAGCACAGGACTGCATTGTGAAAAACTTGCTCCACCACATCCTTTTCCTCTTGTGTGTTAAAATCAAGCTTGGACATTGACATAGCATGTTGTTCACACTCTCGCCTGCTAAAGCTGAAAACTATGACAGGTTGAAACTTACGCTCCATTATCATCTGAAATCATCAAAGATTCTAATTCAATCACTGTGGAATTTAATGCATGAAAAAATGGCTCAATCGAGATAGCTCTGATGTTCATTCATGAATCCAGGAAATAAATGTGCAATAAGAGCAGAACAATGGCCAATGAGGCACAAAGTGAATATCACTCAGCATGAAAACAACAGACCTCTGAAAGGAAGTATGAAAAGAGATGCAGATGCATGATCTGCTTAAGTAAAGTAGAGACATTATAAGAGAGGACATGCTTTCATCAAGTTGTCTCATTTTAAGTAGGTCATTATTCAAACAACATGGTGAGAATCCAACTTTTCAGAACTGTAAGTCACCATTACAGAAAATAAGCTGGCAAGCCACAACAAAAATTGAGCCCTGATGAAACAGAAAAAGAATTCAGCAAAGCGATATCTCAAAATGTCAAGCATCTTATAAGACATTAAGAAAGCAAACCGTAACAATTTAACATTTTCTTCATATTGATATATATGGTACAATATCGTCAAAGACACTTCTAAAAAACGTGCTATCAATGACTAAAGTACGACAAGAAAGGAATCAAAAAACTTACATTTAGGCAAAATAAACTCTCAAAAAACTCTTAACAATATTTACAAATCCTACAAACTCCGCAATCAACTTACCAGCAACTTAAGAGATAGTGCCAAAAAGGTACTTATTACTCTCAACATCATAAAGCATGATACCAAAAATGATGTCTTGACAATTCTTGTAATTAATCTGTACTGACGGCCTTCTAATCTAATAGCTTAAACTGCAATATATGAATGCGGTTTCTCATTCCAATACCCCAACACTCCCCTCAACAAGTAGGCTAGGATTTCACCTAAGACTGAAGCATAGAAATTTATATTGGAGCAGCGAATAAAGGGCATAGGCAGATTTGAACACAAGACCTCCCGCTCTAATAAGAATTACATTTAAAATTATGTGTAACCCACTGCAATTGATTAAAAAGCTTAAGCTAATAGATGAAGGTATGGCTTGTTATCTTAATGCTCTAAAAATTCTCATAACTTCACAAAATTAGAGGCCTCTATTGGCACATATGCACACACAAGAATATAAAGGGTTCAAAAGCTAATGTGCTCATATATATATAATACTCCTTTTGATATTGAAAAACTTACGAGACAAGTATAGTGGTAATTGGATTTAGTAGACAAAATAAAATGTTGAATACGAGAATTGAGAAAGGCTACCAAAAGTATACCCATGGCGGTCGAAACCCAAAGAGAGAGAGAGAGAGAGAGAGGACTGTGCAATAAAATATACACTAAGCAAGTGAGGGTAAAATTGTCTGCAAACTTACCTTCACAATTTTGTTTATGCTAGAACCCCCGGAGGCATTACCGCTTTTGGCAATTCTCCCACTCGCTTTTCCATTAGTAAACTTGCTCCCCTCGCCAACTTTCTGCTTGGTAAATGTATCTTGAAGCTTGAGAAAGTTGTCCTCTCTGAATTCCTCGTGCTCATCAACTACAAGATACAAACCACTCCCACCCATAGGGAAAACATAGTGCTGCAGCGGAGTTGGTCTGAAATCTGTGTATACTACATGGCATGGCTGTTTATGCAAGTTGCAAATCCACTCTGCGAACTCAGTAGCATTTGACATTGTTGCAGAAAGGAAAACCATTTTAATGGCCGGTGGCAAGAATATAATACTCTCCTCCCAAACAACACCTCTTTCTCGATCCCTCATGTAATGTATCTCATCAAAGATAACCCATGCAACTTCCTTTAATACCTCAGAACCCCTATACAGCATTCCTCTAAGAATTTCTGTTGTCATGACCAAGCAGCTAGCATTAGGTGCAATGGTAACATCACCAGTCATCAATCCGACATCTTTAAACTCTTGACTTAGCTCCCTATACTTCTGGTTGCTCAAAGCTTTCAAAGGTGATGTATATATTACCCTTTGTTTATCTCTAAAAGACATTGCAATGGCATATTCAGCAACTGCAGTTTTACCTGCTGAAGTATGTGCTGACACTAAAACTGACTCCTTTCGCTCCAAACATGCTATGGAAATTTGCTGAAAAGGGTCAAGTTTGAATGGGTAACCTTTTGCCATCTCACCACTGTAGACAGGATTTGAGAGAGTCCCAAACACTGATTCATCTTTGTTTGAATTATAACCAGTCGGAACAGCAACCTCATGCACACATGTCCGACTCGAATTATGCCGCTTCGAAGCAGATTCATCATTGCCTTGATCTGAAGATCCAGTATAGCAATCCGCGATTTCAGAAGAGGCTGGTTCTTTCCTTTTCCCCAAAGCTTCCATATTTTACTTGTACAAACGTCAAGCAAACCTAAATCAAAGCCCAAGAGAAAATAGTTTCAAGAAAGATATTGTTGTCCTATCTTCAGCAAAAGAAAAAAAAATTGGAATAATTGCACAGGAAGTCCTAAAACTTGTTGCAAAAGTGCACTTTTGCACTTTCGCGACAAGTTTTAGAACTTGATTGCACTTTTTGAAAGTTTTAGGACTCAATTGCACTTTCATGACAAGTTTTAGGACTTCCTGTGCACTTACACCAAAAAAATTCAAGCAGCTTAACAGTTTCAGGCTCTTGGGCATTGCAGACTTTCCATAAACAAAACAAGACTAAGACCCTATTAAGATTCACCATGAATAAAACATCAAAAAAGTAAAAACCCAAAAAGGGTCCAGAAAACGCTAGAACTTCCAGAAAGAATGCGAATGCAACAGGCATTAGCTTGGAGATATCTTAACTAATCTAGAATCACTTTGCTTGAAGAATGGCCCAAGAAGAAAAACATTGCCATCAGAACACAATTTCTCTTAATGAAAGATTGTGGTTTCTGAAGCTCGTCAAGCCAAATTGAATGCTGAGCATTAATGCTGATGAACAAGAAAGGCCCGTTCACTAGTCCAGATGTCAAGTCAGAGTTCACTCCTTAAACATAGAACTGCAGGTACTTGGATCAGTAGAGTAGGAAAATAAACGGGGAGGGATACATCTCGCGGTTAACACCACGGTATGCATTTGGAATTCTCTACATAAACACCCCGTAGTTTTCTACGCCGTAGGCAAAAGCGCGGCAATCATTAAGGAAAAATGCCACTGTAATCTCATCAGTAGCGACGGAGGAGGAGGCCATCGAGCTGTTAGAATGATGTCTTGTCATTTCCATTCTCTACAAGACGACCAGCTGAAGGAACTCCAATGGGTGCTTCGGTAGAGAGGGATGATGTGCAAGTAAACCAGAAAGGTAGCTACAAATTCCCAAAGAACTATTCCGAGTAGAGATTGGGGGAGGAGGCAGAATCGAGGGGCGAGGGTGCAAAGCATGCCTAGGTTCAAAAAGTTGACAGCGCGACGTCATAGGGGAATTTTGCCGAGCACCTGGCGGCTACACACACACACACACAGAGACAGAGACAGACAGAGAGAGATACCTAGGCGGAGAACTCCAAAGCTGGGGGTGGGAGGCTGCTAATGGTGCTTCGAGGTCTGAAGCGGCACGGCGGGCGGCGAGAGAAAGCGTCAAAGAGGGAGAGGGAGAACAACAAACAACACGACGACGACTGGTTGGTCCAGGGCTTGAGCTGGAGCTCCGACGCAAAGAGAGAGAGAGAGAGAGACAGATGGTGCTTCTCTTCCCCCCCCGACGAGCAACGACAGCAGCGACGGCGTCGGCTCAAGCTTGGAACACTTTTCGGCGGAACCGCAAACGTTTTCGATTTGGGGCTTCCCGTTCATTTCCCGGTATTCCAAAAATATTATTTTTTTTTTAAAGAAAATCGTTTGTATCGATTAAAAAATAATTAATCAAATAAAAATAGCTTCAACAACTCATTTTTCAATATTTTTATGAATAATTAAAATATTTCTCGTTAATTCATTTTCCTTCATTTTTCTTTCATTCGTTTTAAAAGAGAAAATAACACGAATAGTTCCTGAACTTTGGCTCAATGTATAATGTGCTACCTGAATTTTTAATTTATTCTATGTGATCCTTGAATTTTAGTTTAATGTGCAATGCAGTCCATAAAATTTGAAACTACTAAATGTGATCTCTAAATTTTTTATACATGTTCAATTTAATCCTTGGAGTATATAAAAATGTTCAATATTATCCTTCAACTTGAATTCATGGAAGGACAATATTCAACATTTTTATATAGTTTAGGAACTAAATCGAATATATACCAAAAGTCCAAAAATTATATTGAACATATTAAAAGTTCGGAAACCACATTGCATAATGGAATAAAGTGCAGAGACCACATTAGGGACGAATTGTGTCATTATTCCGTTTTAAAAAGTTTTTTCATAAACATTTGCTTCTTCTTCTTTTTTTATATTTCGAGCAAACTTTTAAACGCATCACCAATGTGGATGAGTGCGCCTTTAAAATCACCGAGAAGGTGAATCGGCTCAAAACATCCCCTCGTTCTTTATATTAAAAAAAGAAAAGGAAAAAAGTCACAAAAAACCTCAAACTATGCTTATTGTGACACATTTACCCTTAACTTTTTTTGTAATATAAAAAACTACAGATTATACCCACTCTGAAATATTTACCCAAAACATTTTCTCACGATATAAAATATCCTAAACTTATACCTACACGACATATTGCTTTCTTTACGAAGATAACGAATGGATTGCTCCTAGAGGATCTCATTCTCTTGAAGCACGAAACTGTGGAGTGATTTGCATCTTTGATGATTGTTATAAGGGAAAATACCATCAAAAACCTCAAACTATGCCACATGTGACACATTTACCCCACAATACTTTGGCATATGGACATTTTTGTTTTTTTCCTTTTTCTTTTTTTTTTTCTTTTTTTCTCTCTTCTCTCTGCCGGCCATGGCGGAGGGAAGAGAGAAAAAAAAAAAAAAAAAAAAAAAAAGGAAAAAGACGAAAATGCCGATGGTCCAAAGTATTGTGGGGTAAATGTGTCACAGGTGGCATGATTTGGAATTTTTCGTATCACAAAATAAAGTTCAGGGTAAATTTATCATAAGTGGCACAGTTTGGGGTTTTTCGTATCACAAAAAAAAGTTAAAGCTAAATTTATCACAAGTGGCATAGTTTGGAGTTTTTGGTCATATTTTTCTTTGATATAAATTGTAGGACACCAGATTCATTTACTTTTTTTTGGCTTTAATGTCACGCGCAAGCCATCGCCACGCTAGTATTGGTACGAACGAGGGCATGTTTCTATGGTACAATGACAAATGGTCATGGATCACTCCGCAAGGCAATCTTTGGCGCTAATATCCCCCATTTGTGCAATTTGCAAAGATCACCCGCATCCCACAGAAATGTAAACCCTCTGATTTATTTTATTCTTTCTGAAGAATTTCAGAAGTAGAACACCTTAAACAACAATCTAGCGCAACATTCTTATTGCGAAGATAATTTTCATCCCCATTTTTATCGAAATTTTAATTTTGCATGCCCCTAAACAAAAAAATGCAAAAACAATAAAACGAAGCCTCTAAGCCACCCGTCGCATATCCTTTTAAAAATACGTGGGAAACAATGAACAAAGGTGCAGAATCATAGCTCTAGGCAGTGAGTGATGATTGCATGTTTGGTTAAAGATTTAGGGTGTGTTTGTTCCGTGGAAAATGAATAATTTGTCCACATCATTCATTGCCTTAATGTTCCCGTCTTCCTACCATTAACTAGCATTTCACAATATGGAATCTACGTACTTATAAGGATCATCCTCAACGATCCAACTGCATTAATAGCTCGAGAGCGGCAATATCCTAATTCCTGGAAGGAAAGGAATGCAGGGAGAGCGGTGACGAACATCGTCTGTGTTCTGCTGATATCCGTCAACCAAAGAGAACAAATTGTCAAATTCACATACGGGAAGCAATCGAGATACATAATTAGGTGAATCTGAAAGCTTAAGACTAAATGTATAGGAAAGAGTAGCACCTCAATGACTAGATATCGAGAATCAGGGATATGACTTCGCAGCGCATCCTTGGCCTCCACGAGGAAAAGGAAGTTGAATGAATATCATGCTCCCAAGACAAGTGGGAAAAACAAGGAACGGGCCATGGAAGATACACAAATTGCGTTCTCTTGCTTTGCTGAGATTAATCTCAGATATGATCCCACAAAGTCCCTGGCTAACCAGCAAATGCGCCAAGCATTGTAAAGAGTCCCAGATGTACAAGTTTATCAAATATATGCATTGCCGTCGCTAATTAGGATGCACTCATGGATATCTTACTACAAACCAATACCACCCTAGAGTGCCATCGTACAATGCTCCTTCCTGCTGAGCGGATCAGAAAGACCAGCATTGGAAATATTATCTTGGGCAAAGCGTATCATCCTCAGCTCTGTCACTTCACTTCTCTGCGTAACCGAAGAGGAGCTGTGAACAACGTCCACTTCCTTATCACATTGATGATAAATCAATTGACATCCTGAAACATTCTGCACGCTGTTTACTACAGCAGACCACAAACCATAAGTTGTCTAAGCCAATTCCCGATTTATGTATTACACAACAAAGCTGAAACAAAGAGGTACCACATTGAAATCCCAAAGCGCATGCCCATGATCCTGGAGCTCCCTCTCTTGCCTTGTATCAATGGAACCAGCTCATATTCAATCAAGAAATTTACTAGAAAAGGAAAAAAAAAAAGTAAATGTATATGAGGCAGGATCTTCATGATGCGCTTGCCGTACAGTCTCAGGCATATGCCTTGCCCAAGCTCATGCAGTGTCTAGGGATGGCCTCAGAAAATTGCAATTGTTCAGGAAATCTTTGTTTCTGATATGAACTGATACAAAGGTACACTTTTCCCGATACATATATATAGGCCAATCTCCCCAGACAAAACGATACAACATCCCCTTACCCGACGATCAGGATCGTCCATCTTTCAAAAAGTTACCTGCAAAACTCACCTCTTTCCTCCTATGATTGGACAAAATACAAACATAACTAAAGAGCATCACATCTCATAATTGCTACTTCTGCATTGACTAGGATCCTCTCCACCAAAGTCATGCTGATCGTTCACCGGTTTACTGCTGTACATCTGTTTGTTCAGTGCTTTCTTTGAGCGCTTCTTCGCCGAGGGTGGAACCAGATCCAGATCAGATGTCTCCGAACGAGGAGATGGGAGACCCGGCGTTCGCAGATGCAACTCTGTTAAGTCATCGGGCCCCGCCCATGCCAGTGGTCTTGCTGTGTGGGTATCAAGATGTAACGAGTCATGTGGATATCGAAAAACAACTGTACACTTGGCTAGAAATGCCGCCGCAAGACAGCAGGTGATCACATGTTCTTGTGGATTAATGAATATCACAATCAACAGACTAAACTGGTAGTCTAATGCAATCAGTCCTAGTCTCACGACTCCCGCACACAGCCACAAGAATAAAAATGGCCAAATCAACTAGCCCGCTAAGTGAATCTAGCTGAAGAGGATAAAGTGAAGATACTTAAATTGTCTCTGTGGAAGGAAATTGAAAGATTTGAACTATCCTTAACAATGCAGCAACTATTCACAGGAAATGGTAATCACACCATTTTGCATACTGAATATTTGCCTGAACGTTGACTTTCAACAAGCTGTTTATTTAAAGATTACAGAACATCTGTAAAAGTGTTGAAACCTACTCAAGAGGACAAAGATAATGATCATTATATGAAGTTTTACCAGAAAAATACACCATGGCATGTAAACTTCTCACCAAATAAAAATGTTTACCAAAAACAAAAGGATAACAAAAGGCAAATTGATTAAAGTAAAGGGTGTAAAATCACAAGAATGAGATACAAGATGGATATAACTAGTAGGCTAGTAATCTATGACTATGCTGCCCAGCTAAAGCAAGCATGACTTTACCCAACTTTTCCCTGTACATCAAAGGTCATTTAAACAGTTATAAATTCATCACCCAAGTTAGTGTGAAGCCCATGATTTAGAGAGAAAAATTAATAACAACATAGCATGAACCAAAAGTTGAGAAAACAACTTTAGAACTCTTAAGCAGTACATTAAGAATCTCTTGTACCAACTTTGCATGTGCTCCTAAGAATGTTTTCCGTTAAAGTTTCAAATGCATTGTCAACTTAAACAACAAAGGAATATTCTAATGTGCACATGTCAGGAAGTGCACAAAAATCTCAGACTGGAAGTGACAGAACTTATCGAGTGCTAAAACACAGAAAATTTAACTGCCATTAAAGAAACTCTCTCTGCATACCTTCACGAGGATCAAGAAGCCCGCTACCATCACAAGGGGCAGGAGCACGAGCAGGACGCTTCCTGACATAATTGTCATGTAAAGGCCTAGGTATTTGAAACGAAAATTGGGAGAGAGTCACTCCATCTCTTGTAAACTCCGGGTGTTCCAGCAAGTACCTATTAGGTTGTTAAAGCTGTGAAAGTCTATAGCTTAACTCCAACTATTGTGAAAACAACTGAACTATCATTATAAATCTGGTATTGGATTCGTTACGTAAGAGAACAGGTCGAACGACAAAGGCTTGGAACATACTTTTGTACCTCGACCATTGAACGGAGCCTCTTCCCAGATGGTGCCACATAATACCTGAAAACAGTAAAAAATGCCAGATAATTTCAACAAGTAATAACTACATCCAGAAGTACAGAGGACAACAATCTTGTACCTAAAGCTATAGCGCCACAGTCAACTCCTATGCTCCCAATTGGACTCTCAAGAAACACAAGATAAAAATTGAAGACAAACCTTATGGAGAAAGATCAAGGGCAGACAGCAGTTGCTATCCCATGAGTTAAAATGGAATCAAAAGGATCTAAGTTAAACTTGTTCATTTACTGCTTGTCCCCAGAAAGAGTAAGATGACAAGGTGGAATAGTATAGACTAGATGAGATCCCCCTCACGAACCAATCAATAACACGGTTAAGTAAGAGCTGATTATAATATATGAGCTTAGAATATAACACAACTAATTGGGATTTACAACTCCCACTGGAAAGAGAGGGAAAAGGCATGAATTAGGAACCACTAAGAACAGATAGACCTGGTGGGTTAGACTAACTTGCAACGTCATTTGCTGAATCGCCTCACACAACCCCCAAGGACAAAGAACAGTCACCATCAAGATACGTGTTTCACGGTACTCGGGACAAGAGGATGGTGTCTTGGATATTTCTCTATCAACAGGAATGTCCTTTTATATGGGCCCAATGCAGTGACAGATCAATTTTACTATGAAAAAATCGCCAGGACTCCTCCTGCCCGACTACTCTCAAAACAAAGTGAGATTAAGAGAGCAACTTGAAAGAGACACATACACATCTGCAAACTTGGTGCTTCCTTCACCTCTGATTCGTAGCAACCGCTGCCACCCAGGGGGAGGTTGGGCAATGTTTGGTTTATCAATTGCCCAAAGTCGGCTACCATCTTGAGATATGTCTTCAGGATCATCACATGAAATATCCGGGCGCCACTCACGGGCAGTTTCACAATAAAAAGGATCTTCTAGGATATGTTCGCGAATTTCTTCATACTTCTCTTTAGTGGGTATCAGCCTCCATTTAAAGCAGTTAGCACACTGGACGGTAAACGCTCCCACAGATGGTAAGATTTTGGAAGGTTGATTTGGGCCGGGGGATCTCAACAACGAAGGGCTACGGGACTGAATGGGATCGGGCATAGGTACAATTTCACCTTGACCATTCGCAGCAGGGTCATAAACAACCAACTGTTTTGAAGAGTCGTCATTCGATTGGTCCGCCTCATCCTCTTTCTCCTGAGATTCAACATCCTCCTTTCGAGGCGAAGTATCTATAGTTTCTGGAACAGAGCAATCCACATGATCTGGCGAACCTGAAGATCCTAGCTCTTCCTCTTTCTTTTTTAATTTGAAAATGAACTTAAGGCTGGGTTTTCCAGGCTGCGTCTGCATCTGAATAGATCTCAACTACCTACAGGAAGCACTGTTATGAGCACGTCAAACAAAACGCAAAATTGCAATAACTCGAGAAATTGCGCTAGATGACTCCCCTACATTGCATGAAATCACTCTTCAAGAAATCAAAATGGAAAATTCATAATAATGATGGAAATTGGCAAGAAATTGTGCTATGAATCCACGTGCAAACGCCATAATTAAGGCCTGTATTAAAAAAAATTTCACTAAAATCATCAAAAAAATGTTGTGCAGACACTCCTTTTGGTAGCTCTGACTCTTGGATTGCATGGGACCGTTGCTGATTTTTCTGTAAACTTGAATGGATGGAGAGAGGCATCGTTTAAAAAATAAACACAAAAACACTCCCACAGGGATGGACCCACCGAAGCCCAAACAATGGACCTTAGTTCTAAACAAGGAGACAAATGGAGCATGATTTAACATCTAAACTCTTATAATAAGGAAACTTTCTTGCTAGAAGAAAGAGATCGATTGTAATTGGTTTGACTGCATCCTAATAATACAGTATTTTTAAAGCATCACCTAAAGAGAAGTTTGCGAACAGCATCGCGCCATTCATCGCATTAGCAGGGAACCAAGACGCAGACAATAGAAAAGCCCACTCTCTCTCTCTCTCTCTCGAGAATATTTAACCTCATGAGCTATGAGGATCTATCTTCCTATGCATTCCACCGCAGGCGGAGGAGGGCAGAAGCTCAATTCGCGCTATCCCGTGCTATCATGGCATCGAGAAAATGAACCAGAAAGCAGCAACCGACTTCCACACAAATCATCCATCAGTTGAACATGCACCGGAAAAGCTCGGATCGAGACGGCGGGCGCAACGATGCAGACATTATATCTCCCTGGCGGTAGCGACTTACACACAATTGAACTAACTAGTCGAGCAACCAAAAACCTCCCAACACTAAAGGCACAATGAAACACCCCCCCCCCCCCACCCACACACACACACACACACACGGGCCACTAGCAAACAGCATCCTCAGCCTCGTTCAGCTCGACCCATTTTTACTCTGCTTCCGAGGAGGAAGCAACGACCACGAATGAACAAACACACCTCAAAAATAGTTACCGAGACTCGAAGGCGGAGAAAACCCTCGCGATCCAGGCAGCAAAAACGGAGATCTACCGGCGAAACATCATCACGGCACGGGTATTCCCCAAAGGACGGAGCAATTGAGAGGAAGGGAAGGGAAGAGAGAGAGAGAGAGAGAGAGAGAGAGAAGGAGAGATTACGGGAGGAGTGGAATCGGAGAAGGTGATCGCATGAGGGAGGAATGCCGGAGGGATCGGGAGGCGAGCATGCGATGCGGAGGAGATTCCTAAGATCGAAACGTCGTCCGACGACCTGATCTTTCTCTTTGCTTCTTCCCACCAGCTCTCTCTCTCTCTCTCTCTCTCTCTTTCTTCCTTCCTTCACTCTGCTCCGCTTTGTTCCCCTCGGAAACCGAGAGAAGAACAAATGAGAGAGAGAGAGAAGAGATAGAACGTCATCAATATCGAAATGCCTTTCTTTCTTTCCCTTTAACTCCTCAAAAATCAAAATGATATTATTCGACCCCCCAAAAAAACAAAAAAGATCCAATGATATTATCGAAACGGAATGCGTCTCCCTCCTAATTTTATAAAAATATTGTTAATTCATTTGTTGAGCGCCCCAATAAGGAAAATCGATTATTTCTCAAGCACCCTCATTCTCGTGTTAGTATAATCGGTACATTGAAAATTCAAAGTATTTCTTTATTGGATATAATTAACAAGTGCTTTGGGAATACTCGTTGATTGTACCCTCTAAAAAATTCACCACGATTTTTATTCGCATAATATTTCACGAATTACTCCTCGTGAAAGTTTGTGATTCGCTCTAGCGAAGACTAATATAATAACTTGATAAAAGCTCGTTAGATCTGTTGCGTCTGTTATCTTTTCGAATAGGAATGGTGACATAAATAATTCATAAAACTTTGACTTAATGTGCAATATGATTCATAAATTTTTAATCTGTTCAATGTGGTTCATGAACTTTGGCTCAATATATAATGTGGTATGTGATCTCTAGACTTTTTGTACATGTTCAAGTTAGTTATTGAACTGCATGAAAATGTTCAATATCATCCTTCCATTAAGTCAAGTTCAGGGACAATATTGAAATCCATATACTAAATTGAATAGGGAAAATTGTCAAATCGATCATAACCTATACGGCGCAATTCGGTTCTAAACCTTTTAATTTTGCCAATTCGTCCTAAACCTTTTAAATTCTTGCCAATTGAGTCCTTAGGCCAATTTTGGCCGGGCACGTGCGCGTGCCGGCCAAAATTGGCCTAAGGACTCAATTGGCAAGAATTTAAAAGGTTTAGGGCAATTGGCAAAATTAAAAGGTTTAGAACCGAATTGGCCACCGTACATGATATTTAGCGATTTGACAATTTTCCCAAATTGAATATGTATCGAAAATTTAAGTGCTACATTGAACAAATTGAAAGTTTAGGGATGTCATTGCATATTGTGTTAAAGTTTAGGGAATACATTGAATAAATAAAAAGTTCAGGGATCACATTGCACATTGGGTTAAAATTCGGATACCATTTTCCCTTTCGAATAAACATGTGCACTTATCCCATTCATCTCATCTTTGTTACATTCACCAATAACATTACTCATTATGTTATTCTCACGATATATTTAAGTTGACGTTTACTTTATACATGGCATTCAATTTAAAATTTTGTGACATACGTATTCTGAATTTTTTTAAATTAAAATATTTTGTATTTTCACAAAATGCAAATATTGACATGTAGGTTCATGTAAATTTTGTAATAATTTTTTTAACGTTTAATTATATTCTAAGTCTCAATTGAGAAGTAACCCGTTTTATATTACTTGATGTACTCTTTCTTAAATTACGCATTACATCACAGATTCCGTAGAGTATGCATTTTTAGTCTAGTACAAGTGGACAACTATCATGAAAAAAGATACGGGCTCCGATATGCATATTCCTGGCTTTAAATTATTTCCCGACCGGACATCTTCTAAATAACGATTTGTCATTTTCCTTTAAAATATATACCCCAACAAAATAGGCAATTGGTATTGGTGCATCATAATCGTATTTGTAATTCGTATCAATTCATATTGATATAAAATATCATGGCTTTGATTTTACCAGTGAAATCATTGAATCACGATAAAAGTATTGTATTAATTCATGTCAATATAAAATGAAGTATGTCGTGTCATTGCATATTCGTATTTTATCTCGTGTCGTATTCAGGATGTACAAGCGGATCGTATTAGGTATTACTTATAATAACTTTGCAAACCCATGATCATAGAACCTACCTAACCAAAACTCTAACCAAACTCAAGCTCAGCCTCTCCTCAGTCAAAGCCGCCCACAGCCGCCGCCCTAAGCCAAACCACCACCATGTCGGCGACATCTACCCTGGCCACGCTTGTCTCTCCTTCCATCGCTATCGTTCTGTGTACCGGCCCGTCCTCTGTCTCTGTTTGGTGTCAAGCTCAGCCAAAAAGTCAGGCTCCGCCATGGCGTCAACCTTGCACGCAACGTGAAGCTTGATATTGACCTGGTCGAGCTCAACCTCGATTAGGCCTCAAAGGGCATTGGCTATGACTTACTTGTGGAAACAGAGGCGAGGTGGAGGGAAAGATAGAGATGCAGTGGCCAACTTGTGAAAGGCGACGGCTTCGGTACAAATGAGCGAACATGAGAGAGAGAGAGAGAGAGAGAGAGAGAGAGAGAGAGAGAGAGAGAGAGAGAGAGAGAGAGAGTAGGATTTAGATGATTTGGGAGCATTTTGGTCATTTTAGTTGGGGAACTTTGCCTAAAGATGGAATTTTTGCTTACTTCATTATACAGTAAAATAGTGGATTGCTATGACGAAACCAGTCGAGGCACCTGATACGCATCTCTGTCATTCCAGATCCTGTATAAACCTTGTCATATCTTCCCGATTATCAACCTAGAGATGCTCATACATTGACCAAAGCTTCCTAGTCCAACATCTCGTGTGTATGAACCTTGGGTTTAACTGAGATAGACGGCCGGGCTGTCCTCTGTCCTTTCTATCTTAGTAGAAAGCAAGCATTTCAACTCTTTGTTCTCTTCCACACTTCGAGGAATCGGCTCTCCATTATATCCTTCCAATAACAGATCACAATACAGAGTTTCAAAACAGTGGAAAATGAAAGAAGGGTCGCCTGTTCCCGTTCTAACCCGTTTGGCTAAAGCTGGATAAATTTCATCACTACAATCCAAGTCCCAACTCCCACCAGGGCAGGCGTCGACATCCTGAAGGATGCATTTAAGTTTGATGGGACGGAACGATGAACCGAAGCTCCGTCACCCCCAGCATATCTTTCTTATATTGTGAATCAGTTCTCAGAGGGAAGAACAAGAATAGAGGACACTTTCTGCTATTTCCTACTCTGCCAGACCAACTACTCGAGTGAGCTAACCGACATAATTTGTCAAACACTCTCCATTAAACAAACTCAAGGCAAGTATTAATCCGAGAAGGGTACTTGCAGATCAATTCGACTTCCAACAAAAAACACCGAGTCCTACGATTCCAACTCAGCACGCAGGAACAGCTCATCAATAGTCAAAAGGAAGCATATGCTAAGAAGATACTTTGCCACATCAAAGAATGGCTCTCTTTCAGTCCCATTTCACGCATTCAAAATCTCTAATGTCCCCCCTACATCAGATGCTAACAATTGCTGTCGAGGGCCTGGCTACGAGGGGACCAATCTCCCATTGCACCTTGTCAAAATCAAAGTCACACTTGGTGCGGGAATTTTAACAAAAATTGAACCATGAGGGACCATACAAAAGCTCTTGTAGTCTATTGGTTCATCAAATGCAGAAGAGAGAGAAAAAAAAAAAAATCATATCAGGTAAAATCCACAATATCCATGCCTAATATGCCCAAAGGCTGCTTAAATCAACCATTGGCACCCAATAAATAGTGAAATTGTCATACAAGAACAGAGATCCTAGACCTCAACCTGGCTAAGAGTTGCTAATAAACATATAGGCCTGAGGATATCTTGAATCGACTCCAAGTACGCCCGTCAATTTTTAGAAGTTTGTCAAGTTTATGACCAGTATACAAAGGTCAAACATCTTCCTGGTGTAAGTTTGTCAAACCAAATGACTAGAGAAACATTGATCCATCACTAGATGTGCAGGAATAGTGAGGACGGCGAGCCTAAACAGAGTCACACCGATGAGCAATGTCATCAGAACTACATTCCTGCTTCCGCCAACCAAAACATAACCCCTTCTTAAAACGGGGACACATGAACATAGAGAGAAATACAAGACATGCAAAAAGAAAGCGCACAACAAGTGCACGCCATCATTGCTGAGCATAGCATCGATCATTCCTTTCGAAACCGAGAGTATGAGAATGGCGAGGACAGTACAATAGTCAAGTTCTCATAATTCAGGAATTCGCAATCAAATAGAAGCTGGAGGCAGGAATACAAGAATTGAGCTGGTTTTGCTTGCCAAACAACGATAAACATTAAACGCCACCCACCAGTTGTTGCGCTATAAGGCAAATGGAAAGAGTAACGGCTGTATTTGTTGTATAAGGCATCTGCATAAGACGAGTACCGACAAGTGTTCCAGTCCAAAGAACAATGCTTTAGCGCAACATTCGAGAATCATAACTCTCTTCTGCTATTCTATAATCCTAAGCAGTAGAGTTTGATCTGCAGCGAATCCGTGAAGCACACACAAGACATGGAGAGATTCTCACATATAGTGAAGCCAGTGACGAAACCCGCCTCCTTTCGGAATTCGGCAGACCTAATTAACTCGCTTGTTTTCGCTTTTTCACTCTCTGCTAACACAAGCACAAAATTTCTGAACCGAAACAGCCAAGACACGACACAAGATCGACAACCCACAAGGAGACAACGATCCGATCCACCAAAGCACGGCGGCCATAACGCGAGAGCAACAAAGGAAGAATCGATAGCAGAAGCGAAACCGACAAGCAACTAAAAGATCGATTACATAAAAGCCGCGAATAGTTTGACAGTATCGAGACGTCACTAAAAAAGTAGCAGGTAAGGGGCACAGCTCCTGCTCCAAAGCTCGAACGAGCAGAAACGGAAACTCCAAAAAAAACACGAAGAGAAGGGGAAAGAGTATGAGAGAGAGAGAGAGAGAGAGAGAGAGAGAGAGAGAGAGAGACTACTTAGACGGGAGAGAGGAGCTGCGAGAAGTGGGGCTTGGGCTCGGAGTTCATGCCGATGACGATGACGAGGGGGATGAAGCCGTAGTGGGTGATCACCTTGGCCTTCTTCATCGCCCACGTGCTCCACTCCTTGATCGCCTGAGCCGCCCCCCACCCCTCCTCCTCCACCGCCCGGGCGCCGCCGCCGCCCCCTCCCTTGCCCCCCTTCCCCCTGCCGCCGCCGCCGCCGCCGCCCCCGCTCTTCAGCGAAACCCTCGACGCCATCCTAGATCGTCTCGTCCGTATTCGCTTCTCTTCCGATGCGGCCTTCCTTCTTTATAATCTTCCAAAGCTTTAAAGCAAAATGAATGCATGTTCTGGGCTCAGTACCTTCAAAGGCTTTGTGTGGGCTCAACTCGGCCCATGACAAATGGACGACGAAGAGCGAGCGTTGATTTGATTCGCCTTCTTCTGCTTAAACCCTAACTTCCGACTCCGATTCCGATTTCGCTCCTCCATTGCTTCTTCTTCTTCGAGTTTCAGTCTCGATCTCGCCTTCTTCGATCGCCTGGGGGCGCCGTTGGTGTGGAAGCAGAGAGAGAGGAAGAGGAAGAGTAAGAGGAAGAGGGAGGGAGAAGGGAGAAATGGCGCGTAACGAGGAGAAAGCGCAGTCGATGCTGAACCGGTTCATCGCCCTCAAGGCGGAGGAGAAGAAGAAGCCCAAGGAGCGCCGCCCTTACCTCGCCTCCGAGTGCCGCGACCTCTCGGAGGCCGACAAGTGGCGCCAGCAGATCATGCGCGAGATCGGCCGCAAGGTCGCCGAGATCCAGAACGAAGGCCTCGGCGAGCACCGCCTCCGCGACCTCAACGACGAGATCAACAAGCTCATCCGCGAGAAGTCCCATTGGGAGCGCCGCATCGTTGAGCTCGGCGGCCCCAATTACGCCCGCCACGCCCCTAAGATGACCGATTTGGAGGGCAATATCGTCGACGTCCCCAACCCTAGCGGCCGGGGCCCCGGCTATCGCTACTTCGGTGCTGCTAAAAAGTTGCCTGGTAATCTTCTCTTTCATCCATTTTGCTGGAGTGCCATGGATATATGACCAAGTTAAGCCAGTTCTTGTTTATGTAATCAACTGCCAACTTAGAAATACTAGCTCAGTAGTATACTTCAGTTATCGGATTCTCATTCACATGGCTGCGCTATTCGCGCTGTCGCAAGTTGACCACCGGCCAAGCCAGTTTCAAGATCTTGTGTCGACTGCCGCCACAGCACGATGTGCTTGAATGGATGATGCTTTAGTTCAGGGCAATCTTTCCGCTATTGCTGCATAGTATAGAATGTAGTGTAGAAGCAGGCAATGCGAAAGAGTTCGTAGAGTTCACCTTGTTCGATGCATGCTAAGCTACAGCTTGTTTTATGCCCTGTTCAGAATGTGCGAATGCGGGTTATGTTCAATTCGCCAGTTGTCATGTGATATGGGGATGTATCTTTGCAAGTTTGATTCTGTCGCTTCCCTTGTTTGTTTAGCGTCGAGAATGTAGCTGATCTTTCGTCGAACTGTTTCTAGGTGTGCGGGAATTGTTTGAGAAGCCACCGGAATTGAGGAAGAGGAGGACAAGGTATGACATATACAAGAGGATTGACGCTAGCTATTACGGGTACAGGGACGACGAGGATGGCGTGCTGGAGAGAGTGGAGGGACCGGCAGAAGCAAAGATGAGGGCGGAGGCGGTGGAGGAATGGAAGAGGATGGAGGAAATTAGGCTGGAGGCGAAGAAGGCTGTGAAGAGTGGGGAAGTAGTAAACGTGAAGGAGGTGCTCTTTGAGGAGGAGGAGGATGTGGTCGAGGAAGAAAGAGTGAGGGAGAGGGAGAGGGAGGAGAAGGAAAGAACAGAGAAGGAGAGGGAGTTTGTGGCTCATGTGCCACTGCCGGACGAGAAGGAGATTGAGAAGATGATTGTGGAGAAGAAGAAGATGGAACTACTCAACAAATATGCGAGCGAAGAACTGTTGGTGGAACAGACCGAGGCTAAAGAAATGCTGAACATTCAGCGGTGACTTGGTTTATGATTCTTAGCGTTGAGCCTAAAGTTTTCCTTCTGTAACAGATTGGAACATTTACCAATGTCAATTCTTGATGGTATAGTTCGTGTAAGTATCATCTCTTAGATTGCATCTACTACTTCCTCTTCCTGAGTTTGTGCCTAGGTCATTTTGTTATGGGTTTCTTTTGACACATAACATGATTCCATCATATGGCCTGAGTTGCATGCGACTTTATGTTAGAGACTTCAGATATCCATCGCCAATTTCTCTTGAAATAGTTTGTTGGATATTTACTCTGTCTTGACAAACCTATCGCAGGATACCTGCGAAAGAAGAAACTGGGGTGCTTTTGTTTTACTTTCTCTGGAGTCAATTGATTTGGCTTATATAATTGAGAACAGAAAAAGAAAGTAAAATGTCCTTGGTGTTATGATCTTTCCCCAGGTTCACATTTTCATTTGGTTTTCTATCTAAGGCATTGTGATGGTTTGGGTGGCACCTAGTGGAAGTTTTTGCATAACCTTGCTGCATCACCTCGTATACTGTCTGGTAGTTGGAAGATGCCGATGCTTAATGCTGCAGGGGCATCTCTTACCGAGGGGGACCTCTATGGTACCCGGGTGTCGTCAAACATCACGTGTTGTGTTGTGTTGCTGTCGTAATTAAGTACAAGAACAAGAACGTAGTAATACATCGTATAGTTGTTTTATGATGTTCACCGTGTGTAAAAGTGTCGTGAAAAATGAGATAATAAGGTATATTTGTGTACTTGAGAAATGTTGCTTACCATGGACGTGTAGTGCACAGTGCCATGGGTTACTTCTCGTTACCTCTCACTTTGCATGGCACTCGCGACCACTTCCAGTTTGTGGAAGGATTATATCGTTGCGCAATTGGAAGAAATGATCAATTGTGATTAACTCTGCTGTAGTTTGTTTTGTTACCCCTTCCATGCCCGTCTAGCGAAACATCCGAAAGTTTTCAAAGCCTCCCTGTTGCACGCTTTATTGACTGACGATTTATCATGTCTCTATTATAGGCTAACTATATATATATATATTAGAAATAGCTATCATACTTTGATACAGCGTTCATCGCCTTACTACCCATTACAACTTGCATGTCCCCTATCTTCACTTTTCCTCCATCGAAGGGCTGCGGAACCGACCAGGGCCAACCATCATCGGCGACCCTAATCTTGCCCCATTTTAGTGACCCATGGCGGTGGGCGGGAGTAGAGGCAGAAAAAGTTAGGCATTTGGAATGTCATGTCGCTAATACTAGATCAAGAATCAATTACTCTCCATCCTCCCTTCCAGAGTAATTCCATGGCTATTTGAACTTTAGCTTTGGCTTAGTGTAACTGAGCTTGTCTTCAAATTTTTCGTGAGTCTCACATTACACTTCCCCCTTCATTAATAAACAACTTCAAGATGATTTTTTGCAACCATTACTAACATGATCTACGAATAACCCTATCAGGACAGGACTCTCGATCTTCTGATTTAGGTAAGAGTTATAGTGATGAATTTAGCACGCAACCGAGAACTGGTCCAGTTTAAAATCACCGCCAGTTACACAACGTATATCCATCTCATGACAAGTTGGAGGAATGTCTTGCATCCTAAGTCCGCTCTGTTCTTTGATCCAGCGGATCATTGGAGCGTCATTTGCTAGTGATAAGTTGTTTGCCTAATGCACTGATCCCAGAGAACTTCCCATAATTCATTGTCATGTGCAATTGCCATCAGTAGGTGATAAATAAAACATCATCCTCTGTACATCAAACCCCAAAAGCCAGCCAGATAGAGCCCTACGACAACCCCCACCAAACAGTGCACTCAACACAGTTGGGTATCAAACTTAAGGCTTATACCCATGCTAAAGAGCTCCTGGCACAGCAACTTAGCACCGTAAGGTGCATTTACCTTCACGATGTCATCAGCTGACTCACACATCCGGCAATAAGGACCTCTTATTTTTCGGCCGCCCGGTACCGATCGCTGAATAACATTCGCCATGGTCTTGCATTTCTGGCAGATGTGCATTTGGGATGAATCGCTCAAGGTAAAGAGGCGCTCATGTAGATTGGCAGATGCGCCATGCGCGATGAGGCAATCTCTCTCCATCTCTCCAAACTTTATTCCGCCAAATCGCTTGCGATCGGCAACTGGTTGCCGAGTGAGTGGGTGGACGGGTCCTGTGTTTCTAAATTTAACCTTGTCTTCAGCCATGTGAATCAGCCGCTGGTAAAATGTCGGGCCCATAAATATTAATGATCGGACCATTTCACCAGTCCGACCGTTGTACACTCTTTCGTTCCCCCACCTCGAAAATCCAGCCCTGCAGCATGTAGACAGCATTTAACAATTTAGAAAGTCAAAATTGGAGATCATTGAGGACACGTAATCCACACATACGTCAACACATGATAAACACAACAGGATGCACATATGGTGCAGGTTTCAGTAATCACCTATGCAACTGGTTGGTAATGTCCTCCACGGACGGTGTAGAGAAAGGGGTAGCATATTTCACTGACCCTCCGAGAGCAATCCCCTTTCCTAAAGCAGCCTCCAGTAGCTGGCCAGGTGTTTGCCGTGAGGGAAAAGCGTGCGGGTTTATAACGACATCTGGGACTATGCCCTGCACGGTGAAGGGGAAATTCTCTTGTGACTCGAGAAAGCCAAGGACACCCTTTTGCCCATGCATGCTAGCAAACTTGTCTCCGAGGCATGGGGATCGGACCTACATGGCAGAATGTTATAAGCAAACAGACTATTATAAGCAAAATGATTATGGGAGCAACGTGACATCTATACTGTGGACAGCAGATTTCACCAATAACTAACAGCAAGTGCAAGCTCAAGATGCATGAGGTATGCAAATCAAATTTATCATAACTTGTGATTAAGTGGGAGAAATGCTTGATTACCTGTCTAAGAGAAACCACCGCAAAATTCTTTCCATCGTCATTTGCAGAGAGCACAACCTTCTGTACCATTCCCCTTTCTGTGTGCTTGAGCTTAATACTGTGATCCGTGCCAGATTCTGCACACCTACCAATGACTATGTCGCCACTCTGCAAGTTGGCACCAACAAATGGAAGGCCATCATCGTCGAGGCTGTCAACTCGTCCAATTTTGCTCTGTATCTTTCCAAAATTTACCAAGTCCTCTGACCTACGCTTCTTTTCTAGAGATTCTTTATTCTCAACATCAGCCTTGTAACTCCTGATGTGCTCTGATCGGAACATTCCCCGTTCCATTGAAGCACGGTTCATCACTAAGGAGTCCTCCTGGTTATAGCCGAGATGAACGTTCACTGCTACGATAGCATTCTGGCCATTATAAAACTCCGGCTTTGGTAGCATTCCCTTGTTCCCAAGAGAGTTCCCTTGTTTTCCGAGGCAATCAGATATCATTGTCCGGAAAAGTGGCCTCTGGGGATAGTACAACTGGTGGGAAAGAGTGTCTACCCTGATATTCGGATTTGTTGTGGAGAAACCAATTCCCTGCTGAGAATGTTTCTCAGACTCATAAAGCACTCTTCTTGCGTGATCATGGTTTGCGAAAGGAACGATACCACAGCTTAACCCCAACAGATATGACATGTCAAGTTCACAATGTGTATATCTTACAGAGCGGTTTTGATCATCTTCCTTGAAGAGGTTCTTGACACTCCATGCTGTGCAACAGTCTTCTTCCTCTTCGGCCCCGATAAGTTCAACAATCCCCTTGTTCAACAAAGTTGAGAAATCATATTGGTCCCCTTTCAGTGCTTTGATACGCTTTAGATTGTTGACCACTAAAAGAGGACGGAGAATTCTTCCAGAATCTGAAAATATCCGCACTTCTCCCTGATGTATATCCCTCTTGATCTCCACCTAAAATTCAAAATTAGCGGAATAACTAGAGAAGCAACAAGAAAATTACGATTTGCTGATAAACCAAGATCTGTACTCCACATATGAAGTTGTCAAATAAAAAGAGCAAACAAATCACTTCTTCAGCCCTCGTCCAATAAAGATATCAATGCAATAACTCTGCCATTTTATTTTCTATGCATATTTCAATCAATTCAGTACTACCAACAACATAAGCCCTAGAAATTTCAACTTGCATTGCAGTTGTAATTTTTCCCAGCACAGGCACTCATTCTCTCAGATGAAGACTTCGCCTGGTTAAATTATACACATGTAAAAGTGTTTGGTATGCTCTTACAACTTAATTTGGGAGTCCACAGGGCGTGCATTAAGCCGATAAACGAGGGGAGTAAGGAAACTGAATATTACTGGTTAAGCGGTTAAGATGCAATTGGACTGAGCCATAAATCAGAGATTATAAGATCCTACATAAATTGAACGCCCAACTTTCAGCATGGAGTTTCAAAAAAGAACAGAAAAATTTATTCAAACCTCGAGCATTAGATCAATCAACAACCTGAAATCAGTGCTGAACGTGCTTATACTGACAGCTCCTGTACGTTGTCTACGCTAATGTATAAGCTCCACCCGAGGAATTTATAGGTCAAGCAAGTTGCAATACTTCACAAGCATCTAGTTGAAGGCATCGCATTACTATAATAAATTTTGCAGTTCATGATTTTATCGGCCGCTCTCAACTCGAGTAAAATGAACTGACACAAAAAGGAGTATATTCAGTTTAGGGTTAATTTCAAGGAACCTGGGAAGGCAGCTCCTTCTGGCGCCGCTTGTTTCTTAGATTGCTGACAAATGAAAGAGAGTCCTCACAGATGCCAACCCAATCCCCATTCAAGAAAATCTTGATTTTGCCACGAAGTGAAGTAGAAGAGTCATCTGTGACCTTTTCCATTCCACAGTCATGCAGTATTCCGTCCAGAGGTTCCAATGTATTGGTACTCACAAGCCCTGTCGCAGCTAAATTTTTCACCAGCCCACAATTTTCACCATCAGGCGTAGACAGGAAACACACTTTGCCCCAGTGGGAAGGGTGCCTACATGATTAAGAAAGATGTGAGTGCATTTCCAATGACAAAATATCAACTATGTAAAAAAAAGTAGAATCAATGCCAAAAAAATGTCAATTGTAGCATGAAAATAACTACACAGCGCAAGTGATGATCTGGCCAAACAAAAGCATTTGACCTCAAGGCACCTGTTGGATTTTACCTTAAAAATGAATCACAGACCCTGTTGATATCACATGGCGAGTAGTCTGCTAAATGGGGCAACATCAAGCATTTAACATATGAGGAGAGATTACTATACATGTAATACTTACGGGTATCGGGCATCTCCAACTTTCCCAGTGTAATTGACCTGTTGACGCATTTTTCTCATATCAGAAACTGCTTGCAATGGATTTGTTCGCCGTAGAGTTGCCACAACACCAGATATCCTTTCTGCTTTGAAAGGATGTGACCACGCTCCAGTTGAAAATGCCCTAGAAAGACCATTGGTGATGATGGATGCATCTAGATAGTGTTCGATGTCTTGAATACTACGGTCTGGATAAAGATCTCTCTGGATAGCCCTCATCATGCGCCTTCGGGCATTCAAAATTTGCACTCTCAGCTCTCTCTCAAGAAGCTCCCCAGCCAAGTCCAACCTCTTATTTCTAAAGTCATCCTTGTTGTCGCATTTTCTGCGACCGGTATACGCTTGTAACAGGCATTTCACCATATAAGCAAGATATCTAGCCTTCCGTTTACGGCCAGTCAGACTCGGAAACAAATAGTTGTCCAAGCACTCTTCAATTGATTCTGCAGGTGGAAATTTGCAATTTTTTATGCTTTTCTCCACTTCACTAAGTGCTTTACCCCCTTTGCGGAAACCCTTATATTTCTCATCAGCTTCATGAATGGATGCAAACAGAATGTTCACAACCCTCGAATCATCATGACCAAAATCAATTAGCTCCACAACTTCTTTGTCTGATGACACACCGAGGGCAAAAAATAATATCCATATAGGAATCTCCGTCGACAAAAAGTATACCGTGAGAACCTTTTCTTCCCCTCTGATATAATCAACATCACAATTTCCTGCAAGCTTTATATACAACCTCTTCCTTTTCCACGCCGACCTGTATGCAATTGTCCAACCCTGATTATCAGAAATCCAGAGTTTCTTCAAACTGATCTGCTCTTGTGCTATAAATGTCTGTAGCAAAACAAGATAGAGCGAGCATAAATCACTATAGGCAATTTCAATGCATGGTCAGAATCTCAAATTGACAAACGCATGAACAACGGCGGAAGGGGATGCACCAACATATTTGAACTTTATCTCATTAAGCTTTAACGTGAGATGCCTAAGTTTGGATTTGTTTTTCAAAGGAACAAAAAGAAGCTGTCAAGACAAAATATCATGCACTCTGGATTAATAGAACAAACCAGAAAATCGAAAGTCAAGGACTCTTGCTGTGCACAGTGGCATCTAAAAAAGATCATCTACATTGTTGAGCAAATTTATGAATTAATTGTCAAGTAGAATCTAGAGAATTTTCAACATATGCATAACATATAATGGGATGATCGCACGAAATATAAAAAGACCTTCTTCAGAGATTAACCAAAAACAAAATCACAGTTATATTCCCTAACGTAAAACTTTAAGAGATGAAAGTAAATTAAACCAAAGGTTTGCATAAAATAAGAAGTTTATTTTAACAGGCCAGTGAAATTTCATTCATTTTGGACTAACGAAAACTATTATCATTCATGGAACAATTACCCAAAAAATGTCAAGGTGCCTACTTTTTTCACCTCGATGTTTTCAATACATGTTCAGATACTCCTAGAATGTCTTAAATACTCTGTGTAAAAGTGTCGCCAATAGTAAGGAAGAATAATTTTTTTTAATATCGTAAATAAAGAGACTTGATATTTTTTTAGACTAATGAAATTAAAAAAATAAAAATTCCCCAAGATAGTGAGCTTTTTAGATAGGTGAGACCAAGAGCAGAAAACTTGTTATGAGACAAAGATAAAGAATAAACTAGTTTTAATTTTCTAAACAGCAATAGAGTCTAAATTTGAAGGTAAACCATAGAAGGTAAATACCTGATTTAATGGAAATTGTGCAAATATGGAAACCACAAAAGCCAATTTTATCTATCTAGAGAAAAATGAGTGGATTTAGTCATATAGGAAAGGAAATAGCCCCACCCTTGGGATAATTGAAAGCACACTGTGTACTAGCCTAAGCCAACAAAATTTTGCACGCTCTAAAACCAAGAATAGCATGTGGGAAGGTAATGAAAAGCAAGCTTTGGACTCACCTTTTCTGCACCCTTGACTAGAAAATAACCTCCAAGATCAAAGTCACAATCGCCTTTCTCAGCTTCACTCATCCAGCATAAATTGGATTTCACCATAATGGGAATCCTCCCAACCACAACATCTTTACTCATATCATTTGTCACCTCCTTGTCCACAAGTTGTTCTTTCCCAGTTTTGAATTTGTCACTGCGCACCAGTTTCTGGGTATACACCTAATGAAAAAGACAATAAATAATTTAATCGATGCTAAAGAACCATATACTTGGAGTTTAGGGGTCAAACAGTTTCCAAAACCGACTTCGATGGCGCCACAGAATGCACTGATGTGACAAATTTCTCAGGCATGATCTAGGACAGATAATCTATTCTCTAGGGATGAAGCAAGTGCAAAAGGTGTCTGGTGATATATATATCGAAGCATTGGGAGGCCCAGCGCCACCACCAATGTTTAAGATCACTTTTATCCAAGGGAAAAACATACGTGAGATCACAACTGTGAAACAAGTTACCCAGGGCTGATGCAAAACTTATCTCAAGGTGCAGCAAGGACCTCAGGCTATGCCCTACAATACTGGAGGATGGCATGCTGACTAGGAGACATTACCGAGCATTGCAGAGAATCATGCATAAGCAGAAAAAAAAAACACCTGCATTCTTAGAATTTCAGCACCTGCAACAAACTGCAAATTCACCTGAAAATGTATGTTCACTTTCATCCGTGATGAATATGTCATGTTTTGGAGCCTAGCATGCCTCGGCAGTAAATTCAAATATTCCTTCCCGCATTCGGCTAGCTTATCACCGGAAAACTGCGGTCGATCGAGTGTGACCTTTCCGAACCTCACGAGTGCATAGCGCCAGTCACTTTCACCCTTTTTCGAGGGATCATAACCAGGCTCGACTACGATATCTCCAAAGGAATCAAAAACGTTCTGGATTCCATTTTCGATAAAGTCGTTGAAGGAGTTGATCTGGTGACTGATGAGACCGTACTCATGGAAGAATGCAGTGGATGCCTTTCGACAAAAGCCCATCAGAAATGGCTCTCCAAGATCATGTAAGCTCGGAGAGTCATCCAGCTCTTCATCGTCACTGGATAGGTCCATATCATCACCAGTAAGTGACACCCCGTCACTTCTTCCGCCCAACTGTTCCCTGTGAGAAGAAGATTCACCCATGGAAAGCAAAATCTGCATAGGACATGAAACATCCTAGTGAGTGAATAATCACGCGGGCAAGGGACAAAATACAACATAAGCATGAAGTGGCTCAGTTCTGCTAAAGCGATTTTTCTAGCACAATAAAAACTAAAAGGTTGATCAAGCCAAAGAGAGAGAGAGAGAGAAGGGCATGACGCTTGGCACGAGATGTCATCGCCCGACTCCGAGGATCACGAGCGACTCATTGCCATCCTCTACTGGGGGTATTCACGAGGCCAGAAAGGGCGCGCAAGTCTTTTCCTTTTCCTTTCGGTCATCAAGGCAAACAAAAGAACAACAAGCTGAAGCTATCCAACGAAGCGAATCAACTCTCGACCAAGCTGGAACGAATAACCCTGTTCTCTTTTTCCTCAACGATCACCTCGTATCTCGTCAAACTCGTCGGATTCCCCATGAAAATCTAAAACGATCCGACAATCTACCCTGTCCATTTCTCGTCCAATCGAACGAATGCAAATAGAAGGGGAACATGCACGAAGGACAGCGATCAGAAGGCACGCGAGAGCTCGTTTCAAGCGCTCAGACAACAATGCCACGCCCCATTTTCGGAATTTGAACAGAGGAAAATCATCGACAACCAAGAGATTGGAGGAGGAGGAGGAAGAGGAGAAGGTACCTTTTGGTGCGGATGAAGATGAAGATCGAAAAAACCCTAGCTCCTGCTGCTGCTGCTGCTGCGAGACAGAGAGAGAGAGAGATTGAAAGAGAGGAGAGCAGAGAGCGAGTGATTAAGAGAGTACGATTTTTGAGACTGATGAGGGAGGGTCTCTACTCTACTCTGCTGTGACGCGCCGAGAAAATTCCCATAAAAGACCCGTTTTTCCCTCCCTTTTATTCCCCTAATGTCAATTTGCGTTTGAAGGGAAAAATGTAAATGCCTATTAAGAAAATTATTTATCTACCCCCCGCTCTTCTCTATAAATTATTGTTTTCCGGAAATTGGTTTTTGACTTTTCGATGACGGAAAATTAACTGAATTACCGGAAATACGTTTTCTCGATGGATTGAAAACAACAAGTTTTAACCGGGCGAAAACGACTTCCCTTTCTGGCGAGAATAAAAACTATAAGGTATGTTTATTTCAGGGAAATCTTTACGGTGGATGAAAATATTTTCTAAGAAATCATTTTTTTTTTGAGAAATTGTTTTCCCTTTTTTTAGGTTAGAGAATTCGCTCTCTTATTCGACCAAAAAAAATACGCTCTCTTAATTTTAGGGTCTGTTTAGTAATGTTTCTGTTCCCAGAAATAATTTCTGATTGGAAATAGTTTGTCCTATTCCTATTCCCTATAACAGTTTCAGAGCAAAAAAACGCGTTTGATAATTGCACAATAAAAAAAGAACAGAAACACACTTGGCAATTGCACAATAAAAAAAGAATAGAAATGCATTTGGTAACTGCACAAAATTTCTGTTCCTTGAATACAAAATTTTTATTCTCAATTTTTTCATATGATTGTCTGTTGAAAGTTTTTGAAGAAGACAGCTTCTTTGGTAATTTTTAATTACTTCAACATTCCTAAACCCGTTCAGAGGTGAGCTATGCAGATCTGGACTAAACGAGAGGCGACAAAAGCAACGCCACATGAGAGAGCTGACCGAACGGAGGCCACGCCATAGGAGAGAGGCAACCAAACGGAGGCGGCGTCACCGGAGAGAGCTGACAAGATAGAGGCTACGCTTTGGAGGTGTGAGTTGAGATGGAGAGCACGAGCTGGAGAGGCAAAGGAGTGAGAATGGAGACATTTGGGTTTACTTTGTAAAAAAATTGTTTCTCGTTTTTGTTCCCAAAATAAAAAGTAGTAGATCTTTTTTACTTCTTGTTTCTTCAAATCTATTCCCTAGTTCTATTTTGGGGAACAAAAAAATTAACTGAATTGTTCTTTTTCTATTATGGGGAATAAAAGAACAGAAAAACAAAGAAACAAAAACGTTACTAAACAAGCCCTAAGCATGCTTTTTTTCTTTGACTATAAATGATTTTTCATTGACCGATTATTTTTAACAAATCAAAGTGTGAAAGTCAAGAAAATTAATTCGTAGAAAATCCTTTCATTCAAACAAACCCACTGAAAACTTGATAATATAGGAAAATATTTTCCATTAAAATTATTTTTAAGGAAAATAATTAGTTTTTTTTTGGGAAAAGTGTAAAAAAAGTCCTAAACCTATTGCATTTGTGCCAATTTAGTCATAAACTTTGTTTGGTACCAATTTACTTTTAAACCTTTCGATACAGTGCCAATTCAGTCATTTCAACTAATATTAGACGGATATTACTAACGTAAAGGTCAGTCGGCTTACGTGTCATCGCCGACGCTGACGTGGACAATTTTTTATGATATTTTAATATTTTTATGATATTTTAATTATTTTATCAGATTTTTTTTCTTTTTTCTTTTGTCGGTGACCGGCCATAGGCGATGGTTGGGCGGGCTAGCTTCACCTGAGTAAGGGTCACCGTCACCTGGCCAGGCAAGGGTGAACCTTGGCGAGGGCCGGCCTAGGTAGATTTGGTGAGGGTTATCCTCACCTAGGCGAGGCCCGGTGAGGCCGCCCTAACCTAGGTGAGGGTTAGCCTTGCCATATTTGGCTTGGGTGAGGCTGACGCTCGCCGGGCCTTGCTTAAGGGAGCCCTTGCCCAAGCCACGGCGGCCTCGCCAAGGCTCACTCGGCCGGGCCTTGTCCGACCATGGCCGGTGGTCGATCATTGGGAAAAGGAAGAAGAAAGAAAAAAAAGAAAAAATTAAAATATAAAAAAATCGATATTTAAAAAAATATTATTAACAATTGTCCAAGTCAACGCCAGCAGTGCCACGTAGGTCGGCCGACATTCACGTTAGCAATATCTGGCCAAAATTAGCCGGAAGGACCGAATTGTTACTATGTCAAAAGATTAGGAGAAAATTGACATAAATGCAATAGATTTATGACTTTCATGACATTTTTCTCTTTTTTATTTATTTGGTGGTATAGGGAAAATAAATTCCCTCTTGTTATAAGGGGAATTCGTTTTCCGTTAATATAAGTTTGCTGTTTTGAGTTCATGGAAAATATTTTTCATAAATCAATTAGTTTTCTATCATTCAAACACCATAGAGTTGGAAAAGAATTGCTTAGAAATAATTTTTCTTCAAACAAACGGACCCTAACAATTTTCCTCGAAAATGCTTTTTGTGAAAAATATTTTCCTCTATCATGAAATTTTCAGCGAAATAAACACATCCAAAAACATTTCTTTGAATTCTTGAATTATTTTCCTAAACTCTTTTCCACTCCTTCACTCTCCACTCCTCATTTTGCTAGTCACTTTAGTGATTACGATTTGAAGAAGATCAAAGAGAAATCTTTATCATGATCCAGCATCTCCTTCTAGGGTTGTGGTAAAGCAATCTCATAATCCTATATCACGATTTAAGCTATAAATTCTTATATTATGACATATTGTAAAAATTTGCTCGGACGATTCTAGAGCTCATTTTTTAGCATATTTCTTCATTAAACTGGGGATGAATCCCAAGTTACATCATTACCAAAATCAGCAACGGGGCATGCATATAAGGAAGTATATTAATTATGTTCCTAAATGAGAAAATCATCCCAATATCCCCGTCGATAAGAAGTATCAATTACCTGCTCATGTAAAATTTACCATATTCGACAGAATTTGTGGCTATATATGTGTGTGTGAAAGAGAGGAGGTATTCTCCACAAAAGTGTCTCAACATTGCAAGAACAATCTTTCAAAGTGCAAAAAATGGGCAGGCTAGTTGCGGTCGTGATGTGCCTAGCGCTGTCGTGCATCAGTTTCAAGAACGCGAGCGGAGCGGAGTACACGGTCGGAGACGCGGGCGGTTGGACCGTCAACATCGAAGGCTGGACGCAAGGCAAGAAGTTTAGGCCCGGCGATGTGCTGTGTGAGTAAAACTAGACTTTGTAATTGTCCCTACTGTTTTGGATTGCGTTTGTGCATGCAGGAAACTCATCACCACCTTCTTTTTCATTCTTGGCATGCAGTATTCAAGTACGATCCTGCTCTGCACAACGTGGTGTCGGTGGACTTAGATAGCTACGACACATGCACGCTGGGAGAATCTCCCAAGATATATGAATCCGGGAAAGATCGTGTGGTCTTGAAGAGGGGCAATAGTTTCTTCTTCAGCAGCAAGGGTAGGGACTGCGATAACAAGATGAAGATCGAAGTCCATGCTTGGGGTTTCCCTCCTCAACCGTGAGAAGGAAAAAAAAACATATATGTTTGTCTGACGGTCCGAGATTTACTGCCATTTATAAGAGCATGAAATAATTTCCTTTTTTCTGTGTGCGTGGCTCATGATCTATGAAAGCTCCAATTCTCAAAACTGGGTTTCGACAAAATCAACTTGAGATTAGCGCTTACTACTCTGTCGACAACAATCGTTTTGCATGCTAAACAAGCTGCATCCGGGTCACTCCCTAATAGCTCATGCTTTCATAGACATGAATGGCCTAGATATGCGAATTCACGTCATAAGATTAACCACCCACATGGTTGAATGCTGTGAAAACCAAAGTCTCCACACTATATTCCTACTGACTGTGGAAATACTGAACTGCATCCTAGGGTTTATTATGGAGCCAGAAGTGACGCAACGTCAGCGAATAATTCAAGCAAAATCTTGCTTAGAGAGAAAAATCTCGAAATTCAATATTGATGATAATAATGTTCTGTATCCCTTCAAAACAAATCCTAAACACCCTTTTATAGGGGTTAAACCTAATTACAATAGGAAACCTAATCATAATACGAAAGTTACCTAATCTGAATTGGAAACCTAATCATAATAGGAAATCTAATCACAATAGGAAAGTTAATAAGCATCAAATAGCAAAATTACAAAAACGACCCTTAAAATTAACTCATAAAAAATACTAAAATAATAAAAAAAAACCATCTAATCACATCACCGTTTCGCTTTCCGTTTGGACTTCTGTTTGTCCAATCGGTCCAGAAATGCACCACTAATAAATTCCGCATCATTCTCCTCCACTTGAAAAGAACTCGTCCTCGAGTTAAAATCAGGATCTGGATATAACGGCTCTGTGGACTCATGAAATTGTGACAAATCATCAACATTAAAAGTGTTGGATATGCCCATGCTATGTGGAAGGTCTATAACATAAGCATTATCGTTGATCTTCTTGCTGACAGCGTAAGGTCCATACTTCTTTAGCTGTAATTTACTGTAAGATCCAGCTGGTAATCGCTCTTTACGAAGAAAAATCATGACTTGATCACCTACCGCAAACATCTGCTTTCGCCTGTGTTTGTTTGCTGCAGCTTTATACTTCTGATTAGCTTTCTCCAGCTTCTGTTTGACTTCATGATGCACTTCCATAATCTGTTTAGCCATATGATCCGCTGCTACACTTTTATCCGCCTGACGTAGCGTTCATCGAATAATTCAAGCAAAACCTTGTTTAGGCAACTGTACCAAATCCAGAGTATGCTGAGGCGCCTTTGTATAAACAACAGAAAAATGCGACCTGCCAATAGAACTATGAACTGCATTATTATAAGCAAACTCTGCTTGTGATAAAGCAACATCCCATTGCTTCGGCTTATCTCCACAAATGCTTCGAATCAAGTTTCCCAGAGTTCTATTAACCACCTCTGTTTGCCCATCAGTTTGCGGGTGAGCTGTGCTACTGAAATTCAAAGATGAATCAAACAACTTCCACAAAGTCCACCAAAAATGCCCCAGAAATTTGCTATCTCTAGGGCGCATCATGCAAACGAACCACTTCCTTAAAGAATAATCTGGCCACACTTACTGCATCAGAAGTCTTCCTACAAGGAATGAAGTGCGCCATCTTGAAAAATCTGTCAACCACAACGAAAACAGAATCCACGCCTCTTTGTGTCCGTGGTAAACCAAGCACAAAATCCATGGACAGATCTTTCCATATATTGTTAGGAACAGGTAAAGGCATATACAGACCTGTATTCTTAGATTGACCCTTAGCAGGGTGCATCATGCAAACGAACCACTTCCTTAAAAAATAATCTGGCCACACTTACTGCATCAGAAGTCTTCTTACAAGGAATGAAGTGCGCCATCTTGGAAAATCTGTCAACCACAACGAAAACAGAATCCACGCCTCTTTGTGTCCGTGGTAAACCAAGCACAAAATCCATGGACAGATCTTTCCATATATTGTTAGGAACAGGTAAAGGCATATACAGACCTGTATTCTTAGATTGACCCTTAGCAGTCTGGCAAACATAACACTTTTGTACGTACCTACCGACATTTCTACGCAACTGGGGCCAGTAAAATCGCGCCCGTACTACAGCAATAGTTTTATCACGACCTAGATGTGCAACTAATCCACCATCATGTAAATCGCGAATTACCTTCTCTCGTAATGATGTCCGAGGAAGGTAAAGCTGATTGCCACGCATCATATAACCATCTTGCACATAAAATTCTTGTACAGGTTGACCAGCTGCACATGACTTCCAAATTTGCCCAAAGTCATCATCATCTGCATAACAATCTTTCAACTGCTCAAACCCCAAGATGTCTTGGCTTAATGTAATCAACAAGCCAGCTCTCCTACTCAATGCATCTGCTACGACATTATGCACACCTGACTTGTACTGTAATCTGAAAGGAAATTTTTGCAAAAATTGACACCATCGCGCATGCATATCTTTGCTAATCCTCTTTTGACTATTCAGATACTTCAAAGCTTCATGATCAGAATAAAGGATGAATTCTTTCCCAATCAGATAATGCTCCCAGGTCTTCAAAGCCCTTACGACAGAATAGAATTCTTTATCATAAGTGCTCCACTTCTACCTTGCGTCACTGAGCTTCTTACTAAAATAGCAAACTGGTCTGCGCTCTTGAGATAAAACAGCTCATATACCCACTCCACTAGCATCACAGTCCACTTCAAACATTTTATCAAAATCAAGTAAAGCAAGAACAGGTGCGGTACATAACTTCTCCTTCAAAATAGCAAAACTATTCTCAGCTTCCTCTCCCCATAGAAATTTGCCTTTCTTCATACATTCAGTAATTGGGGCTGCGATAATACTAAAATTCTTAATAAATCGCCGATAAAAAGTAGCCAACCCATGAAAACTCCTAACATCAGAAACTGTTTTAGGAGTCGGCCATTCTCTGATTGCTCTTACCTTCGCCTCATCTACCTCTATTCTTTCAGCAGTAATAATAAACCCCAAGAATAACAGCTTATTAGTTAAAAAAACTGCACTTCTTAAGATTAATATACAGCTTATTAATCTGTAAGGCTGTCAACACCTCCCTTAAATGCATCAGATGATCCTCCTCAGTCTTACTATAAATCAGGATATCATCAAAATAAACTACAACAAATTTGCCAATAAAAGATTTCAGAACCTGATTCATAAGCCTCATGAAAGTACTTGGAGCATTGGAAAGTCCGAAAGGCATCACCAACCATTCGTACAACCCCTCCTTTGTTTTGAAAGCTGTCTTCCACTCATCTCCAGGCCGAATCCGAATCTGATGGTATCCATTCTTCAAATCCAGCTTCGAAAACCACTTAGCACCGTGCAACCTATCCAGCATGTCATCCAATCTCGGAATTGGAAATTTGTAACCCACGGTTATTTTATTAATGGCCCTGCTATCTACACACATCCGCCAACTCCCGTCTTTCTTAGGAGTCAACAAGGCTGGAACAGCACATGGGCTCATGCTATTCTGAACGTGTCCCTTTCGCAACAACTCCTCCACCTTCTTTTTTAGAATCTCGCTCTCTTTTGGACTCATCATGTAGTGCGGTAAATTAGGCAGACTAGCACCAAGAATTAAGTCTATATGGTGTTGAATATCACGCATAGGCAGCAACCCATCTGGAATCTCTTCAGGCATCAGTTCGCTAAATTTCTTCAATAAAGGCCTGACTGCTACAGGCTGCTCCTGCACTTGTAATTCAGCCTCAGTCTCAATTGCTTGTTTCACGACCAGCACGTGAATCTGTCGGGTCTCCTTAACCTCAGCTTCAAATTTCCTCGTAAGGGTAAGGAAATTATTTTCAGTAGCTTGTTTTCCTTTGTTCTTCAGTGGCAGCAACGTATACTTCACTCCATCCTTCACAAGGTTATACTGATTACTTCTTCCCGAATGTTAAGCATCTACATCAAATTGCCACGGCCTCCCAAATAACACATGACATACATCCATGTCTACTACATCACAGTACAGCTCATCATGATACTTACCGATGGAGAATGGAATTTTACATCGCTCAGTTACCTGAATGCTTTCCGCTCCAGATTTAATCCATCCTAACGTATAGGATTAGGATGCTTCTCCACGGGTATCCCCAGCTTCTTCACTGCCTTCTTCCCCATGATATTCTTCATACTTCTACTATCAATAACCACAGCAAAGATCTTTCCTAGAATGGTGCACTTGGTTCGGAATAACTGATGGCGCTACGAATCATCTTTCTATTTTGGGGCCAACATCATCCTGCGCACCACACAGTTTACTTGCTCCTCTTCTTCATCTTCAAAATCATCGTCATCACCATCCGGCGCACAGCAATATCCATCTTCCTCCTCTTCTCTCGATGCTACGTTTACGGTCTTTCTCTGAGGGCATTTATTAGAACGGTGCCCAGGCTGATTACACCTGTAACACTTTATCGCGGCTGGTTTAGTATAAGGGTTAGGGTTCGCAGTTTTCTGGGCTTGCGTTCCCTTATCCCTCGGCTCGTTCATAGGGCACTTTTCTACCGCCTTATCTTCCTGATTTCGCCCTGCGTTAAAGCGATTATTGAAACTGCTCTTTTCTATCGAACTGCTCGAACTGCTACCTCGATAATTTTCGTAGCCTCTTCTTCCCCTATCTTGCTGTATCAATTCTGCCTTCATCGTCATATTCTTGGCTTCAGTTAAATTTCACAGAAACTGCACTCCAATTTTATCTCGAATGAAGGGTTTCAAACCATCAAGATATCTGGCCACCTGCTGTCCCTCCGTCTCTGATAAATTATTTCGCTCCGCCAATCTCATAAATTCGGCCGTATACTCATGCACAGTCCGATTGCCCTGCTGGCAACGTTGGTACTGCTGGAACATAATCTGCTCATAGTCGGGTGGAAGGAATTCTTGCTTCAGCAGCCTCCTCATCCTAGTCCAAGTTTGAACTCTCTCTTTCCTTTCTCGTTCCCTCCTATTCTGTAATCTTTCCCACCATGCAGACGCACCCCCCTTTAATCTACAGGCTACTAATCGCACCCTTTTCTCACCAGGGGTCTCCATATAATCGAAAAATCAATCTATATCAGCAAGTCAATCCAGAAATTCTCAATACCCAGACTACCATTAAAATAAGGGATATCGACTTTCAATTTAAAGTCGTTACCTTCACGATCGTCATAACGTCGTCGTCCATCTCTCCTATCATGCCTTCTGAAGTCCTCCCTAACGATTTTTGCCACCATAATCGGCCACGTTTCTCATCAAAATTTTCGAGTTTCTTCTTCTTCCGAACTCTATGAAAACAGAGGTTATTCGCTGCGGACGGAACGAGACCTATCAACGGGATCACCGCGAGCAAGATATGCACCCGAGCCTCTATCGTTCCGCCAATTCCGGTTCACATCAACGCCGAGACCTTCGAATCATTACATTAACTCGTCAAATCGTTCTTCGAAATGACGAAGACTTTGATCGAATCGTTGATCTAAGCGTTCCATTAAACGTTGCTCCAAACGTTGCGGCGTGTCGTCCCGAGGGTTGAGGCTCCGAGTCTCACGAGCATCGTCACGAAGACCACCGCCGATTGCCATAGGCTACGATACCACGATGCTAATTCAAGCAAAACCTTGCTTAGAGAGAAAAATCTTGAAATTCAATATTGATGATAATAATGTTCGTATCCCTTCAAAACAAACCCTAAACACCCTTTTATAGGGGTTAAACCTAATTACAATAGGAAACCTAATCATAATAGGAAAGTTACCTAATCTGAATTGGAAACCTAATCATAATAGGAAATCTAATCATAATAGGAAAGTTAATAAGCATCAAATAGCAAAATTACAAAAACGACCCTTAAAATTAACTCAAAAAATACTAAAATAATAGAAAAATCATTTAATCGCATCACCGTTTAGTTCCCTGTTCCGGCGGACCAGTTCTGGGTTGTTTCCGAGCCATCAAAAGTGATCTTTGTATATGGATTTTGGGATTGTGTTCTCATGGAAAATATTTGTGAAGGTCTTGTTTATAACATATTCGAATTTTATAATTTTTGGAGACCATTTACTATGCTTTTGAAGTTGATTTCCCAAATCATGCAAATCTGTCCAGTTTTACTAGAATTCCATAATCTGCCGGTTTTACTTGAAATCTTTGGCTTTCGACTTCCGGCCTAAAAGAGGCAATAACCGCAATTACCTAGCTTTTCAATAATGTTTATTTGGCTGTGATCCGATGTTGAATTCATGTTTTAAAATGAGGTTACAAAGATAAACTAACCCTCATTCTTGAGGCACGGCACTCTGTCAAGCTGTTCGACAACCAAAAGAAGTCCACGAGTTATCGGTGTAGGCAAGTCCTTGTTTGGGGACACAAAGCTAGTGGCGACCTGTTGTCCTAATGGACTTTTTTTAGGTCATAATGGTCTTCCAGGCAGTCTCAAGCAATCCATTTTTGGGATCAATGCACTCTTCCATCTTCTTTTTTCTTCTCCATGCCTAGTCTTTGGTTCTAATAGTTCCATTTTTGGGATCAATGCACTCCGATATTGTCCCCATTCATGTGAAAAAGAAACACTAATAGTTCCATCTCGTTCACTTGCATCAACGAGTGTACCATAATATAGGATCTTGTGGTTGTTTAATATGTTGTTGTTGATCTTTGTATTCGTTAGGGAAGTAAGTTGACTAAACGAGCTTAGGCGTTAACTTATTGAGATTTTATCTCATTTGTGGTTGTTAAACATTTTGCCCTAGCATGTTGGTCAATCAAGGTTGATACTCGACTTTTGGTGAAGTAGATTAGGACATCTTTTGTAGACTTTTGGAAATGCGAAGTGGGCTTGTAAAAATATTCCAGGGGTTAATCAAATAAATGTTAAAATGGTGTTTTGATTTCGATGTTGTAAACCGTTTCCTATCTATCCTTGTTTGATGCAGGTGAATCTTTGTTTAGGCATGCGTAACCAAAAGATAAAATGTTTGGGACGTCGCATCATAATGACCATTGCGGGATGTTTTCGGGCGTGACATCATGCCTTCTACGAAGTCCCTAACCGCCACAATAGCGAACGGACTTAATATTGTATGTGCGCCTTGATCTACTTAAGAAGTAGATTTTAATTTATTCTCCTATTTAAATTATCTATGCGATCGTGCGCGTTATGAGATAACGATTAAACGTACGATTGAAGGTGGATGGTTTGGCGGGCCCATAGCACTGGCCCACTTTTTTAATTCAAGCAAAACCTTGCTTAGAGAGAAAAATCTTGAAATTCAATATTGATGATAATAATGTTCTGTATCCCTTCAAAACAAACCCTAAACACCCTTTTATAGGGGTTAAACCTAATTACAATAGGAAACCTAATCATAATAGGAAAGTTACCTAATCTGAATTGGAAACCTAATCATAATAGGAAAGTTAATAAGCATCAAATAGCAAAATTACAAAAAGACCCTTAAAATTAACTCATAAAAAATACTAAAATAATAGAAAAAAATCATCTAATCGCATCATTGTTTCGTTTCCGTTTGGACTTCTATTTGTCAATCGGGTCTAAACGCACCACTAATAAATTCCGCATCAAGAAGCTGCTACGAAACACACACATACTTGTCCCTGCATCGCCAATTTGCGTTTAGTGCATGTTAAGCAGTAAGATAAACTAACCCTCGTTCTTGAGGCACGGCACTCTGTCAACTGTTCGACAACCAAAAGAAGTCCACAGTTATCGGTGTAGGCAAGTCCTTGTTTGGGGACACAAAGCTAGTGGCGACCTGTTGTCCTAATGGACTTTTTTTTAGGTCATAATGGTCTTCCAGGCAGTCTCAAGCAATCCATTTTTGGGATCAATGCACTCTTCCATCTTCTTTTTTCTTCTCCATGCCTAGTCTTTGGTTCTAATAGTTCCATTTTTGGGATCAATGCACTCCGATATTGTCCCCATTCATGTGAAAAAGAAACACTAATAGTTCCATCTCGTTCACTTGCCAAATTTAGCATAATATAGTCAAGGTAGGTTCTTAACATCCATTCAGAAGAACAAAGAGAGAAGGAAGTTCCTGTTTCATGTCGAAATAAAAAGGAACCTTTCAGGTTATAAAAGGAGCTCACGACCATCAAATGCCAAACCTTACAGGGTCTGTATATTAATAATAGCATCTCAGAGCTTTCTAGTCGGAGAGCCCGTTCCGCAACCTGATTCAGATTTCGTTTTCCCGAATTGGCTAGTGCTTGCATTTGAAACGGATGGAACTGCAGTCTCAGGATCTAATTCCTGAATAATCAAATCCAACGAAAATGGTGAAGCGAAAGTCAAACCAACGAGAAGTTAATATTGATAAAAGTCCCCAAACAGGTTTAGGGAATAAAAGTAGAGGCACTCCACTTACCTGAGAACTTGAACCAATACATTCACCCTTGGATGGAATTATCGCTTGTCCCTGTCCGGGAGAGTGTGCCTCATTTGGCTGCATAGGGTTTTGCTGAGGTACAGAGCCCCGCACCTGTTGTTTTAAAAACAAGATGGTGGAAAAACAAAGAAAATAAGAGACAAATAAGAGAAATATCGGCTAGAGACATGCTGTGAAGATCAAATGTACGTGAACTTGCCTGAGGTTTGAAGCGAATTGGCAGGGGGCAGTCCAAACAAACATGTCCCATTGCTTTACAACGAGTGCATTGTTTATTCTGATTTTCATCCGGTTCTCCTCTCAATGCCTGTAAAATTCCCCTTATTTCAGCTCGCCTTGAATATTGCATCCATGGACAATTTGATACCTGCAAAGGCCGGAACTACGAGGAAACAAAGATAAAAAATGGGACTGACTGAAATTACAACCGATTTAGCAGGAAATGACTGAGACATACATATTCCAGGGCATCATTGTGGTTGTTCTCCCATACCTTCGAGTAGGTGGTGCTGATAATAGTTGTGCATCAATAAGATGGGCGTAAAATTGATTCTGCAAATTCATTTGGGCATGACACCAGCTAGCACACTAATGTTCAAGTCTACAGTTTATGGATGGTAACATATTGCATATCAAAGACACCTCTATTCACTTGTATATCCAGATGGATACCCATAGTTTTGGTCATTCAAGAAATGAAACAGCTATCTATGTAACTATGCAACGCAATTAGTATGATGGACATTACAAATGTCAGATAAGAACAGTACTCTATCAGAAAAGGAAAAATTAGTGATGAACATGGAAACACGAAGTTGACAGATGGCATATAAATTGCCCAACTTTGTTCAAACGACAGTACCAGTTAACCAAGGGAAAAATCAGTAGGTTTGTTATCAAAAACCTGGAATGGATTTTCTGCTTTCGCAGCTGCAGAATTCAGTTTTGCTTCCTCTTCCTCTTCATCTTCATCTTCCTCTTCATCTTCATCTTCCTCTTCCTCTTCCTCTTCGTCTTCTTCTTCATCATCATCATCTTCTTCTTCTTCTTCTTCTTCTCCTTCTTGTTCTTTATCATGAAAGAATTCTTCTCCTGTTTCCGGATTTGGGTAATGCTAATAAAATCAACAAAAAAGATTTGTTACTTTAAATTGATTGAAGTATGAGTGTGCATCCTGACATTTCCTTTGATTCTTGCATTTATGCAACTCTTTCATATGGAAATGTAAAAGCAGTAATTATCTATTAGCATGGCCATAGCATGCATGAACGGTTGCAAATCACAAAGTTACATTTATTTGAGAAGTATAAAAGTAGGAAGCTTTCATTTAAGGAAGTTCATGATTGGGAAAGAGAATTTTCCCACCTGTGAGGCTTTCACTTGAGGATATAATGTTCCTTTAATATTATATTATCAGGTCGTATATCAAAAGTTACTGAAAAATATCAGTTGACGTGCCACATCGGCACATGATATGCCAATTAAGGAAAATAAGTATCACGGCAATTTAGATACATAGAAGGCAACATCAAAATGCGTGTGCATGCGCAATTTCAATGACACAAGAAGACAGTTTACACGCCTTATATGTGTTGGCAGTCACTTGTTATATGTGTTTGCAAATGTTATACATAGTGGGTTACTCGGAAAGAGTAAGGATGCTGTTCCCCCAGCCTCATCGCAGTACTTCACGTAATGGTGGACTGGTGGCAGGGGCATTGAAGTTGGGATTGTTCTATTAAGTTAACCAAGATACATTATCTAGTCGTCTGTAGTGCATGTATTATCCCCACTTGGAACCTCAGAGAACACATTCTCCCATCGAACTAACCTATCTCATGTTGATATCTGTTCACATCGAACAACACAAAAGTTAGTTGTTTCCTCACATATCTTGCTTTGTGACATAGGCACAATGCTCAATCTGTCCAACATTGATTAAGTTTTCTGTTTTAGATTTCTGTCTCAATTCATAAAATCAAAGTTTTTTTCTCTAGTAATGCATTGCATGGGAAAAATTGCTTTTCATAGAAGGAAACTTCTCATCAAGGCTCATTCCTTAAGACAACACAGACGGATTTTGATAAAAAAAGATGTTAATTTTCTTGAGGATATTGCCGGAAGAGATAAGCTTTCTGAATACCATGCAGCTGGTAAGCATGGAAATTTCAGATGACAAAATCAATACATGATTTAACAGAATTTTAAATAGACAGATTGGAAAGAACTACTTTAATGAGAATGCAGCCTTTGCAAAAAATTATATTCTTAAGGGAATTGACTAATAAATGAGCTTACTTTTTTTTTTTGGTCGGAAATAAATGAGCTTCCTTAGGTCAGTAGTTCATTTGAAGTTTGTGTTCTAGCATTTTCAGCAGCAAAATTAGCATTGTACTTTTTTCTAGTAGGGACAAATTATTTTATGCTATAGGAGGATGAGGCCTCCAAGGGTAAATAATAATTTAAAGGACAAGTGACACGGAGTAAATCAAATTTTCTACATCTGAAGCTCGTTTTTCCCTTCTTCGTTGAAGAGCACTGGTATGCTTGCCTTATAATCTATACGAACACTAATGGAGTACTAAGCTTGATTGAAGAAGTGGAGGAGATATTCTTTTCAAAGAAGAGTGTCTCAGCCAAATATTCAAACTTTTACTTTCTAGTCCGAAGGATTTGCTGCTTCTGTACAGCTATCAGATGCCGATTGCCATCTTACTCCACCTGAGATGGCTAATGTAAGGGGTTGTTTGACTTTTCTAAAGGTTCAGATGATAGTAGCTCTTAATTTACAGGTATGATGTCGAAAATGATCATTGCGTATCAAAAGTTATCTGTTTGTCATAGGGCTTACTTCATTTCCTTCCAGGTTTTCTGTTTCTATCAGCCTCATTATAAGTTCAATAGCTTTTACCATAATTAGGATGTTTTAGCTTTCGATCTTTCTTATCATTAACCATATGTGTAATTCCAGTTTCTCAGATGAATAATTGAAGGCGTTTGTTTGAAATAATTGTTACTGCCAGTTAGATTTAGAATCTCATTTTCTCATGCAAGCAAGCTAAGTTTGCCAATTGTTCCCACTAGCCCCAAAATCAGCACTCACATGAGCTAAATTCTTATAAAAAAAAGAAGGTTTCAGTGGCAAAATTCTGAATCTGCTCTCCAACATTCTAATAATCTAGAACTATAATTATAACGCGGATTCCAGTTTACTGGAGTTATCCTCCTTTAGCCGTACTGCCATACTTGACCATCCTCCTCTAACAGCTAGGGAGAAAAGTTGGGGTATGGTCCATACTTAGCTTCACTAGTTCGAATAGTTTAAGGTATTGGACTAGGAAGAAGTCAGAAACTGCTTAGCCTCCTGCAGCAATCAGGCATGATATTTGCAGCCACTCAGTGAGTTTGCTGCTTAAGAAGCTAGCAAATGTGACAACTTAAAATTGCACGAGTACAGAATAAAGAATGCTGCGTGGCATGTTGGAACTTACAGGTATCCTGAATGCTCATTCTATTGAACATCCTACGTGAGACAAACTGAATTGAAAGCTGCACAACTAAAACCCATATAACCCATGCATGGTTGCATTAATCATTTAATGCCGCAACCGTAGCTGCTTCAACAGCAAGAGTACGCTTTCCTTTTTAGTTAAAAAATTTAACAGCATTAAACCATAGATGGGATGAAAAAAGTTATAAATGTTGTTTCTACATAGGAAACGAGTAGTTCTGACCGTTAATATTCTGTCAGATAAAATGAATCAGTTGATTGTAGATGGAACACGTGTACGTCACGGTTACTATACTTCCTACTTCCTATTTCAACCATTTCTCTGCTCTGTAAATTTCATGCTTTATGCCATAAAAAGAAGAGAGCGCGTGCACTGTATCTCATATACTAGCAATCACAAGCCATTTTGTTTGCTCCAACAGACCAAAAACCTTCCCACGTGACCATGGTAATGTAGCAAAAGAGAAGTTAGACAAAAGCCTAAAACAGTGCGAGACCGCATGTACATGTGCGAGACAGATACTACAAGGGGAAATTTCCTGAGCTCAGAATTTTCAAGGCCTAAAAAGTTATATGATCCTGGCAGGAACCTGACCTGTCGAATGGTTTTGCTTGATGAACACACCGAAAGGTTGAAACGCAAGAGATCATGAATAAGGTGAAATTTCAAAGCTAAATGTAGTACACAGGTACAACTGTGGACAGAAACAATCACCGAGAACACCAGTCAAGAAGCTTCACTATGTTTGGCCACACACAAAGATAACAATAGATAAATAAAAGTAATGACCGACCAAAAAGCTAATAAAGAAGAAAGGAAGAAATTCAGATAAAAGGCCACACCTGGACCACAGTACCATCATCCACTGAAGAAAGAGAGTCTAATGTTGATGATGGCGATGATGAATTCCCCTGAGCATCAGCCATTTTTTCACCCCCCTCTGAGAGCAACCAGAAAACAATTCTCGTCTTCTTTTCTTTGCGTTGCTTGTATTCGTACTGAAGCAGAGTCGGACTAGTCTTAGGGGGTGTTTGGTTGGGCTTTGCCAAGGAGCTTTGAGCCTCCAAAGCCCTTTGGGGGAATTATGGAGTGTTTGGCAAATTATTTTTGGGACTCTTTGGCCAAATGTTGGCCTTCTCAAGGCTGAAAGCATTCTCGGAATGCTGATACCCAATTAATGAAAATATGTTAGTTGCCTTTTTTGCCCTTAAAATTCGTCTAAAAATCCACTTTTGCCCCTCGTGTGTACTGTTCATCTTCTTCTTCGTGAGGTGGCCGGCGAGGCGGCCGGCGCCGGATCGGGCTGGCAAGAGGCCGTCGGCCGTTGCCCGAGGCCGGGCGACCCTCGGCGAGGTCGCGGGACCAAGCGGCCGCTGAGTCGCGCGACCCAGCCGGCCGGCGCACTGGGTCGCGCGACCCAAGTGCGGCTGACGGCCGCTAGGTCGCGCGACCCGGGCGCCGGCCGCTGGGTCGCGCGACCTAGGCGCTAGCCTGGGTCGCGCGACTCGGCGGGCGCAGGTCCCGCGACCCTCGCCGAGGGTCGCCGGCCTCGGCGACGGCGGCGGCCCCAAATCGGCCCGCCGGCGGTCGCCCGACCTCAGGCGACGACCGCCAGCGCCAAATCTGGCGCGCCGGCTCCGGCGAAGGGTAAGTTAGGTTTTTTCTTCCCAAAGTCCATTTGCAAAAAAAATTCACCAAACACTATATTTTGGCCAAAGTAGCTTTACAAAATATTTTTACCAAACACCATTTGCATTTCCCCAATGGTTTTCAGCTAAAGGTATTTACATTTTTCCAAGTAGCATTTTCAAAGTTGAACCAAACAGCCCTTAGTATATTCTATTAAAGAGTAACGTAACATTCGATTACGATAAGAACGAGGGACAGGATTTGAGAGTGCAACCGGTCGTGAAAACACGTGGAGTGGAGTGCCCATTTTCAGTGAGTGCATGAAGAGAACCATTCTTTTGAGGATTATTAATTACTCGCTGATTTCTTTATGATATGAGGCCAAAAGCCATAATACCTGCTAAGCTGTGAAGTAAACCCAGTTTGGATGACACCTAATTCTGTAGTCTAGTGTTCTGAGTTGCAACGTTTCTGTTACTACTCGTTTCGACTCTTTCTGCATCTGGGCTTTGCTCGTGAACGAGAGAGAGAGAGAGAGAGAGAGAGAGAGAGAGAGAGAGAGAGAGGCGTTACTGGGTCGAGTTGGTTTTATGGGTTCCAAAACGTAGAGAGACAAGGAAGACTCTGTATCTGTGATATTGAGGACCACAATTCACGCGAACTCTGCAGTAAGGAAGGCTCTGTTTTCGTCTCCTTCCTCAATCTGCTTCGCTTTCCAGTTCCAACCCATCATATTCAACTAAAATCTGCTGCAGCTCTCGTTTCGATGGTCTACGTAAATCGTCGTTCAAGTTCAGGTAGTGCCAAAGCAGTCAAATTGGGAATATGATCCATTCTCAACATAAAGATCTAAATTCCCCGAATCATCATTCTTTATAGAAACATCAAATGTTTGACAACCATTTGACCCAGATTTCTTTCCTTTTCCAGCGTGCTCATTCTTGGCTAGTACAAATCTTATGTTGTTCGTACAAAGCTTTAGCGCTTCGAGTGGAACATCGAACTCCGTTCTAGCTTCTTGTAACATCCAAATTCATGTTGTTCATATCGTTTTAAGATTATGGGCGCTCCACATTGAGTGAATGTTCGATTCGAACTAAAAAATTTCAAGAAATAAAAGTAAAAAATAAAAATAAAAATTATCCGACGTACTGGGTAAAAACTCAAAGCTCCCAAATAGGTTCTATCAAATGGTAAAAGAAAAACAAGACGTTGTTAAAGAAGTTCTTAAAGAACGAAGCTGTGTTGATATGGTATAATATTCCGACATCATCGATCCTAGCCACGTGCTCGATCCGTTTAGAATTTGATCTCAAGAGTGCCCAAATTAGGAAAACAACCGTCCCTTTTCCTTAATCGTTTTATTAGGTAAGGGAATTATGAAACCGTCGTATTCTACTAGAACGATGCGTCACGAGATATCGAATGCCGGAGAAGGTATTTCAAATTCGGGCTTTGAATAAAGGAATCTCCTTTTTTTGCTCATTTCTTTTCCTTTTCCAATACGTGAAAAGCACTAATCAGAATGATAAAGTGCTATGTATATAGCATCATTAGACTGCCTTCAAATCGGGTTTTTCAATTGTACCTACCCTTTACGCATAGTAATTGGTGATGAAAAGAAACATGACAACAGGAAAGAGATAAAAGAGAAAAATCAATCATATGTATTTAAGTCTTCAATTATGTTCAACTCAAATCGATTGAAAAGTAATGTATTGGACAAGCAATAGATAATGTCTCCTTCATTCAAGTATTCCAGTAGAAATTACTAGAGAACGGAGGAAATTCAGCTACTTAATACCAAATTCATAGGTCAACACTGTCTTGGTCAGGTCATTGATCCTTGCTTGGAGTAGGAGTAACATTCCTTTGATACGTGCATTAATAGGTAGCATGATGTTCGATAAGGAATGATTATACGGTTGTAAGGTGCAGATTAGGAGGCTACATCTTCGGCGAAGTCGCGCAACATCCATATGTCCCCATTCATCTGAGTTCACTGATTTGAATATGGAAGAAATCTACCTGCATATTGGGTAGACATAGATCATTCCATACATATATATTTTGAATTTATTCACCCGTCTGAAGAACAAGCTACCCATAACACAGGTAGGAGTAGGATCATTACAAGTCACTATTCTACACTTCAACGTTGGATGGATAATGAACACTGACGAAGCCAAGAGAAGGACACCCATCATAGCACAGTGTTTGTCCCACCAGCTTTTTAGTTAAACACCTAGGATCACGATATTTAACCAACTACACACAGGATCAAACAAAACACCCAGTCACATCTACATATAGTAGAGATCTTCATGCATCACCACCCACAATGGGAACATCCTGATAATCAAGGAGCAGGCTGGGAAGGTGGAGAGAGGAAAGGGAAGGAAGGGAAAGTGGAGGAAGGTGGAAAAGGGAAGAAGGGATCGATGGGCGTGGTCGCGAATGTCGGGAACGTCGGGATGTCGAATGTGGGAGGAGCCAGCAGTTTACGAGCTGCTTCTGCTGGGTGTATCTGCATCGACACCAGCAGAAAAGCGCACAGGAGGATCACCATGTATTTGGAATAGTGCGATGGTGCCATGACCGCCATTATTTGCCAATTGGGACTCTCTTGGACTGCAATTTGAAACAACAGGAAGACTTTTTATAGCGAAACAAGAATATATATATGATTCACCAGGTTGGCCATGGTGGAAATGAATGGCCTCCGGGGTTGGTAAGAGCTTGTCAAGCTTTTGCTCTCTAACAAATGGAACTACCCAACCCAGGACAGTACGGTAGAGTGCGGTTACCTTCCAAGCAACCCCACAGTTCCTCAATTTCATAAATTTGCCTGTCCGTTCGATCTAGCCAGGACAACATACGGAATATGATAAGTGTGAACTAAAGTAGCTTGACATAAGTAGGAGAAAGGCTGAGAGGGTAGTTGGTCTTTGCTGATTTGCTCTAAATTTTTGCTGCCCATTTACATCTGCAAAGCAGTGGAGACTTTCAAGGCCAATGAAAAGCCCATGAAAGCCCCTTCATGTTGGCCAACATTTACAGGAAACACTTGTTCCTCGTAAAGTGCGCGTACATGGATAAATAAAATGGATAAAGACTATCCAGATGCCAAAATGAACATGGAAAAAACAAGAAGGTTCCTTGCGTATACAGGAAGAGCGAATGCATCTGGTTTGCTTTGCTACATTTCCGGTAAAAGGAGAACTGACAAGTTTGCATTTTGTTTACAAGTGGTGAAAGCTTCTCATGGTGTCGAGCTATCTAGTACCTAGGGGAGAGGTTTCCCGGTGGGCTGGGCCTATATTGCACGACGAGACAATACAAAGGAACAGGCTGGGCTTTTCCGGCGATGCGTTTCATCGTCCTATGTTCTCAAATTCGGGCAGACGATAGAAAGCCGTTGGCTTTGGCACTCGCAGCAAACCGACGGACATGCTGTGCGCCACCGCACTGTCCTGCAGTCCAAGGCCAAGCGCTCGTCCTTCCCTTGCGAAATTCCCTCTGCTTCATCACCCGGCTCTTCCCATCTCTTCTCCATCCAGCTCTTCCCCCAGGTAATGCCTCCGATTCCTTTGCTTTTACTCTCTCTCTCTCTCAATTGCTTTCCTAAGTTCTCATTAGGAAGCGCAAGTTGGAATTCAACTTGATTCCATCTGGGTGGCATTGCATTGTCTCATTTGAATCCTCGTTTGTGCTTAGGAGGAGCAATTCATGGGGTTGGACGTGGACTGGGAGATGGGTCTCTCGATTTCTTTCCCTGTACTTGTCCCTCCTCACCTCCGTTTCTGTTTCACAGGCACATGAGTATCGTCCATCTCCTTCCTTTACTCACGCCTGTGAGGATATCGACACTTATTATGCCCAGCTCCGGAATTCCAAAGGCCAAGCTCTTCAGAAAAAGCTGCATTCCCTCATCTCTCCTCATCGCTCCTTGTCCTACAAGCAGGTCACCTCCAATTCCTAATTCTTGATGTTGGTGTTGTATCGTATTGTGTACGTGTAAAGAAGCTATCTTCTTTCAATAAACAGGTGTGGGATGCCCTCAAGATCCTTGATGCTGCTGATGTTGATAACCCCGAAGCTTCGCCTGGGGTGTATGGTTTCTCATACCCATTATCAACATCCCAGTAGTATTTCATACACATGTATCCTTATGCAACTCTTAGAAAGGAACTATTTTTCTTTTTCTTGTTGCGCAGAGTTGAAATTTATACTCTTAAGATCGTACCAAAGGCTTTAGCTGGAAAACCTGAAGGATGGAATAGTGAGTCACTTCCGTTATTTTTCAGCTAATTGCACACGGTACATAATGCCTATTGTAGTGCTCAGGTGTTTAAGTACTGAAGCGGCACAGATTATGTTGGGTGCCATTTCTTTCTTTTTCCCCCCATTGAAGTCATTTTCTAAGTGAAGTGGCTCGGTTATATCCGTGGTTCCAAACAAGCTCTTCAGTGTATTTACCATTGTTGAGAAAGGGGGCTTTAAGTTATGGTGCAAATGCAATGGTCCGAGCAATCCAGTTTGACAGATTATTCACGGTGATTATTTACTTCAGAGATTAAGAAGACCCACTCTGATCAGTTGAAATTCGGTCACTAAACCCAATTTTTACCTTCTGTGGTGACATCATAATTTGGCTTTGATTATGTCCTATAGTAGTTGCAATAGATTCAGAAGTGTTCACACCAGCAAAAACTTTGCCAGGGGAGCATTTATGGCCACGTTCTTATGGGTTAATTGATCGTGTGTCACTGAGCGATTTACACAACCTTCGCCCATCTGATATAAATGGTAAGAGGTGATCCTGCTTTAGTGTAAATGGAGATGCCAATCATAACACGGAATAACTCGCCATAATTGTCCCTTGCAGTTAATTCATCTAGAGGAAACAAGTATTATGGAGAATGTGCTTTTACCTCCGCTAAATGTCTGAGACCAGCGAACAAGGAAGCTGCAATTGACACAGAATCAGATAGCAAGAGATGGGCTCCACCTAGGCAGGTCCATTCTTTTTCATAACTTTGGCATGGTTGCAATACTTTAAAATAGCTAAAACAGTGGAACATAATTTCAAAATTTGGGGGACAACCTCTAAGCATGTTGGAAGGGATTAAGTGTGGTTGTGGCAATGTCCACATTATTTTGAAACTTATCAATAGCATACATGCCACAATAGCTATTGCTTGCTAATTCACTACTGAATATTTAATGAATCGAATGATTCATGAATCTTCAGGACAACTGAATCCGCTTCTATGCTAATCTGGTATGAATTGGTCTAATATTTCCGTTTAGTTGATCAGTTGCATGTTTTGTTTTTCTGTAGCTCATATCTTCTTCTTGGCATGAAATTGGGACACTATGGTCATGTTCTTATCCTATCGTCAGGTTAGAGGGGATATTGCACGGGCATTAATGTATATGGCTGTCAGCTATGGGTTTCATCAACCAGGTGGAGGCCCTGATCTTCACCTCTCTGATTCTCCGAGCATTGGTAGGCTGAACTAATTTAGTGCATGTTTTCTCTTTCTGCATCTGCTAGTCCTTGACCTGCATATTCTCACTCTCTTGTTTTTAATGATAACTAGGACTGATATTTTGACCTTTGACATGAGAACTCTTAGATCTGTCTCCCATCATCTCGTTCAAGTTTGTACATACTGCGTCATGTTAAGCTTAATGTAAGCTTTCTAATGGAAGAAGCTCTTAAAACCCAACTAGACTTCCGTCAACATACTAGCTTCTCTGATTCCTCCCCTTAAATTTCCTCTTTCTTTCCAATTCAGTACTAAATTTGGTCTTGCGATGTAAGGAAGGATAAGACTGATATTATAGACATTTGATCTCTGCTCTTGATAATTAACGCAACAAAAATGTCAACTAGGACCTTCTAAAGATTCATTACCTAAATGCCTGCATTTGAGGTGTAGGGAATCATTGGGGAAAATTTTAGTGCAATACTGAAGCTTGGGGACCAAATTCCACCTCACTAGTGTGTTGGCTTTTAAGTGGAATCAAGTACCACAGGAGAAGGAAGTTACTTTGTTTTTTTGGGCTTGTCTTATTCCTATTCAGTAATGTTCGAGCTTTAGCATTTCTAGAGTCTAATCTTTGACGGAAAAGTCAAAGCCGGGACTTTTGGTTGTCTTTCACAATATCCTCTTCAAATGTCTCAGTGGAGTTTTCTGATGTTGACATAGGAGTGTCTGCCTTTTTTTTTGTTTCGTTTTTCTCATCTATGGTACATGAATCTAGTTATCTCATAAGCTTAAATGGTGTTAGATATAATTTACGATGATGGTATCTATTTTTGGTATATTCCTAGTTCTGTCTGATCATTGATGCTCTTCTGCTCTGTCCTTTTGCTCTTCTCCATTACAACCAGCTTGATTCACTGGCAGTTTAAACACCGCATTCCAATGACTTATTCTTCATGTTTATCTTATCGCCTTTCTTCTCTGCCGGTTCTTCATTTTCAACTGGGAAGTTTAACATTCTACTTTTCAGGTCAAATAAATTTTGCTTGTGACAGAGCATGTCCTATAATGTGTGCCACTGACTTAATGCAGAGAAAAAGGAGATGGGACTGCTTTCTACACTGCTGAGATGGAATAAATTTGATCCACCATCAAGGGAAGAGAAGCTGAGAAATGACCGGATATGCAAGTTTTATCAGTATAATAGAAATCCTTTTGTTGATCATCCAGAGTATGCTGATCTGATATGGGAGCAAAAATAGTTAAGGCAAATCAATCTTGTCATTGTCAATGGGGTTAGTCCACATTAGATGAACAGACGAACAATATGATTGTACTGTGAGGCGGCATTTCTATGTGTGCTGCCAGTCATTTCATTTGCCATCACGCCAAAAGGCCCACAGACTTGCATTCTGTCACATCGCTTCGAGTACTTTCTAGTTGACTGGGAGTGTATACCAAACTCAGTCCCACTGTTTTGGAGTCGGATTTTGTTAAGAGGAATATGGTGCGCACGGTACAGCACCTACCTAGGGCGAAGGGTTGTGGCGCTCTGTTTCTTTTGTTTTCTTAATCAAAGTATTTCTCGATAGCAGAAAAAGTGTTTTGCATGGTTTATACTTTCCGTGTTGGGAAATCCGGTGAAATTCAATGGAAATTTAGGAATTGCTTTTCTCTGTCAAATCCCTACAGAGTGCTTTCCCAAGCTGTCGTAAGTTTATCTTGCGAAATTCAGCTCCCTTCTTAGAGCACAAGGATAGGTATCTACAGTCTTAGCTGTGGAACGGTCCATTGGAGGTACAGGGCAGGAGCAAGAGTTCTGTTCAAGGGACTACTGATTATAGGATGTAAATGAATTACTGGAATAGCTTAGAATTCAAAAGCAGAATGATGGAGATTGATTGAGAGAAGGCCTGAACTGGGACCAAAGGATGACACAGAAGTAGCACTGAAGCCCCAACATCTTAACATGGGAATGATTATTAACTCTTAAAAGTAAGATGCTGATATAGATTTACACTTTGCATGTTTTGTAAGTCAGTAGAGAAGAACTAATGATCGCTGGCGACTCATTACGGTTTGAAAGGGACGGGTCGTGCAAAGTCGCCCCTTACAAGAGAATGGCAAAGGGAAGGAGGGGCAAGTCCATGTAATGTTTGCTTGTTCTCTCTATGCAAGTACTTTTCATGGCAAATACGGTGGAGTTAATACCCTTAAAGAGTCCGACAAATACTGAGCAAGACTTCTTCTCCATCCTTTAAAGACTGTCGCATGATTATAAATATGCCGGCAACCTGGTCATCTCGCCCATCAGAATCTCCCTCCCGAGTACATTCTGTTGTTCGTGTATATATATATATATAAATAATGTAGTCCTTGCTTGACGGGGGATCCCTCTCGCTCGCACTCTTCGTGCGCGTAACACCGTCGTTCCCCAGAGGAAGGTGGGGGACATGTTCACCATCTCCCTTCCCCACTTCAGCATCAGATGGCAACATCGTCTTCTCCGAAGAAGCAGAGGAAGACGTATTACGCTTGGGTCATCTCCGTCTTCCTCGCCTTGTTCCTCCTCTCCGTCTTCCTCTTCAACCAGCGCTCTCGCTCCCTCCAGCCCTCCGTCTCCTTCATCCGTCATCTCTTCCCCCAAACTCGTTCTCCTTCTCCCCTCTCCAACTCGTCCCTCCACCGAGAACTCCTACCTCCATCTTCTCCGGTCGAGCCGTCGGGCTCAGATGTCGATGGCAACCCGGATGCGGGCCGCATTTCCGATTCCGAGCAAAACCCAGTTTCCAATGTTGCGCCTGTTGGTTCAGTCGCTGATAAAGGTGGCGACTTGACGGCGGATAGCCTCAAGAAGTGTGATTTGTACATGGGGACGTGGGTGAAGGATGAAGAGTACCCGATTTACGCGCCTGGGTCGTGCCCCTACGTGGACGAAGCTTTTGATTGCCAAAACAACGGAAGGCCTGATTCGGACTATCTAAAATGGAGATGGAAGCCCGACGGTTGCGACCTACCCAGGTAATGCCTACTGTCGTTTTCCTCCTTCCGTGTTGTAATTCTAGCTGCGTCTCGCTATGTGCAATGTTTGGTAGCTGTAAAAGCTTTGGATGCGGCAGTGAACATTGTGGGTGAGGCTAGTTGGCTTTGGTTGTTTTAAGTCATGGTTTCAATATCTACTTCTGTTGTGATGGGTAGGTGGAAAATGAGGATATGAGAGAGCGCACGCTTCGGGAAGAAACAGAGGACTGGTCTGAGCATGATAGAGCGAGAAACATTCAGATAGATTGAAACTCAAAACAAGTAATTTCTGCGTGTAAGTTCATGGTCCGTGCATGAGATCTCCAACTTCGTCATTGGGTGATTTTACTCATTCAGAGTGAGGTCGGTTTATGAATCGATGGATTTTCTTGTCGAAAGAAGCTAATGACAGTGCTTAGTCAATTATCCATTCCAGAGTATCTAACTACGTCAGCCTGAGCTGTAGTCTTTACCTCATATTCAAAATCAAGATGTTGAACAAGAAGCTGGTGATTGATAAATTGGCCCAACATGCCTAGATGTAGAGTTCCAAAGCTTGAAAATTCTCCAGTTAGTTTTTGTTCTGATGATGTAATTCTATATTCCTGATATTAATCCTATATTCCTGATATCTAGACACCGAGGTAAACATGTGTAGAACACGCTTGTTGCTAAAGCAGTGGATAGTGTGGTTGGGATATTGATTACTATCACGTGAGTGGACAATTTCCATTGGATTGTCTTCACTTTTAATGTTTATGCAGAGACCTCTATTTGATTATCTAGTCAGCTTGAGATGACATTTTCCTTTATTTCTTCTTCTATTTTCTTTTTTTTTTTACGAAGACATATATCTTCATTTCTTCATAAACAAATAAGAACATAATACGTGATAAGATGTGGGAGGTGGGCTCTCATGAGGTTTTGGTCAGTTTCATCTCAGAGATTAGATGGTTTAATTGTCAATTCTTTTTGTAGGATAGATATAAATGCTTATGTTGCGGGAACTGCTGCATATCCTATTTCTCTTTCTATAATGTTACTGCTGTTCAAAAGTAAATGTGCCTTACAGAATGCCTGTTTCTACTGAAGTTTTACTGTAGCTCAAAAGTTGGGTGTACATATCTACTACTACACACACACACACAAGCACGCGTGTGCTCACACAAACACAATTGTTGTTGACAATAGATCTGTTACCATCGAATCTCTTGATGCCATTATCTTTCCACGCTCACTCTTTTCTTTTATATGGCCAATTCCACATTCACTCTTCACTCGTAGGTTTAATGCAACAGACTTCTTGGTGAGACTAAGAGGAAAAAGGTTGATGCTGGTTGGAGACTCCATGAATCGCAACCAATTTGAGTCCATCCTATGCCTCCTACGAGAAGGCCTCTTGGACAGGAGTGGAATGTTTGAAATCCATGGATATAAAATAACCAAGGGAAGAGGATACTATGTGTTCAAGTTCACGGTAATATTGATTGTTCATTTTTTATTTCGTTTTTAATAAATTTTTGGGACATGAATAGAAAGGTTTGATCCTGGCTTACTCATTTCATTGCCCAACCAAGATTTTGTGGTATGTAGTTTTTTATCACATGAACTCTGCATTACATGGTATGGCATTGGAAGAAGATGTTTTAGGGACGAAAGTCAGCCTTAGTGATCCAAATTGAAAAGTGGGCTTTCAGTGACCCAAAACCTCGAAAACTTAACCATCTAACTTTACATCAAAGATATAGAGTCTAGACCCTAAAATGCCTCAAATTTCTCTCCCTCAAAACACTACTGGAGGATAGTAGCAAGTGTCGATCTTTTGATTCTATGATTATTTCATCGCTGTGGAATGTTGTAAGGATTGAGGAGTTTCCGCTTGGTTGGCCAAGAATGGGACTTGCTAACAAGGCCTATTTTCTCTAGGCAGTTGGCTCTTTTAGTGTGCTTTCGACACCTAGTTTCTCCCTTTCTCATTAGGTGGACAGTGGATGACATTTATGTCCGATATAAAGAGCTAAAGAGAGAAATGATCCTTGTTACAGAGATTGATTCTGACTTGATGAAGTCACGAGTAACTTTGCATGTCCCATGTTTCCATTTTCTCTTGGATGGAGTCCTTCATTGATCAGAACTGCGTGAGCTGACTTAAAAAAATTAGAAGTATGTCAATTAATATTTATTTTAGGATATCAAGTGCCTTCCACATGGATGTTTGCATGCTAGAGCATCACCAGTTGATTTAGGAAAATCATGGTTTGTGGATTTAACTTGCATGCATTTAACTGCTTGAGCAGGATTATAACTGTACAGTGGAATTTGTGAGATCGCATTTTCTTGTGAGGGAAGGAGTGCGTATCAATGGACAAGGAAACTCAAATCCAACTCTGTCAATAGATAGGATCGACAAATCAGCTAGACGATGGAAGGGGGCAGATATTCTTGTATTTAATACTGGCCACTGGTGGACCCATGGAAAGACTGCTAGAGGGTACATTGCTGCAATCTATCTTGTTGATATGCGATTCAAATTCATGTTTACTCTTGTATCTGACCTGTCGTGGTTTTCTGTTTTGGTCATTTATTTTTATGCTAGTGTGCTGACTATATATTGGTAATATGATGATTATGGATGTTTTTCTTGCGGTTTTGTGTTCATTTTTCTCGAGTTCTTCTTTCCAAATGCAGTAGTAGGTTTGTGAAAATTAACTCTTGCACTTGTGTTCTGGTGTATGCTGATGATTAGATACACTTAAAGGTAACAGAATCGTTTCTTCCTGATGTTATTCCTTCAAATTTCTGGGAAACAAGTAGTTGTATGTCTTTTTCCTGCAGGAAGAACTATTATAAAGAGGGTGACTATGTCTATCCAAAATTTGATGCAGTAGAGGCTTATAGAAGGGCTTTGAGAACCTGGGCAAAGTGGATAGATGAGAATGTGAATCCTGAGAAGCAGTTGGTGTTTTATCGTGGATACTCGTCTGCTCATTTCAGGTATGTCTACAATGATCATCGAAAATTCGGTTTTTACTTTGAGCGAGTCCACATTTGTTGAACCTCTTCTTCTAGTTAACTTTACCTGAGAAAAGGAATTCTAGGGAGCTATTAATATGGAAGTTGTTGCAGAGAATGAATGTCTATTATAATTAAGACAGCCTCTAACATAAGGGTGTGATGCTTATGTATTTTACTTGTTTACGAAAACAGAGGTGGAGATTGGGATTCAGGTGGGACATGTAATGGAGAAACAGGACCGATCTCAAGTGGGGGCTTCCTCAACAACTATCCTTTGAAAATGAGGATAGTGGAGGAGGTCGTCAGGGAAATGCGAGTTCCCATGATGCTTCTCAACGTCACAAGGTTGACCAACTTCCGCAAGGACGGCCATCCGTCAGTATATGGAAAAAACACCACCGGCGGAAGGAAGGTATCAACCAGGCGTCAAGATTGCAGTCATTGGTGTCTTCCTGGGGTTCCCGATTCGTGGAATGAGCTCATATATGCCTCTCTTGTTTTCCAACAAACCATTTCCACAAGCTACACGTAAGACGTGAGTGTGTATGTTTCTTTCAAATTCAACGGTGGCGGACGAGACTGTGAGGAACATGTAAAATGGTGCGTACCCATGTGGAGAGAAAACGAGTTGACCATTAAGGTCTTCTGCTCATGATTGATTAAAAACAGAGGACAAAAACATGGACGGTCTTCATTCAAACTCCTCTGTAGATTTCCATGTTGCTTGTGCGGGAGGGCAGGGCCCTCAAATCTTGTCTCGGATGATCTAAATGGGAAAGAAGAATTCTTATATTATTACTCGAAGCAAGCCCAAGGTCTACCTCCATAATTGGACCATAACGACATTGGTCCAACAAAAAATAATCATTTCGAGGCGAAGCCCCTTTGAACGGTTTGGTAAGACTAGTCCCCAATAATATTAAACGCATTTCATGGTGACAGGAAAATCTTTGGTCTTATTAAGATATCGTATCATCACCTTCCCCTGGTTGACTGCTTTTGAAATGTGTCGTGCAATTGAACCAGTAATGCACAGGAAACATCCATTTCCAGCATTCGGTTTGTCCAACACCATTCGTCTCTCATTGTCAAACCATGATTCACACCGAGCAAGAAGAAAGACCACGCCTCTTCATTGATTCGTTTTTTTTATGGAATGGACAATGTTAGATATATTAGGATTGATCTTTCAAGCACGAACTATGCTATGATCTTAACCACTTAACCAGGAGCTCTCCTTGGATCTTTGGTATTCCGTTAAGTGGTAACCTTACTAAAGAGAGAGAGGATACAAGCTTCCTTACGAGGACCTCTGCAGGCTGTCCGTTTGCAAGCAGGGATGGCGGGTTTCTCATATGCGTTCCCGCATGACTTACAATTCCTAATTCCACCCTAATCTTTATCTTCCTATAGTGGTGGGAATACCCTCTTAGTACTTTACATTTTGAGGATACCGAGATTCGAATGAGGTCCAAGATGAAATCCTTTTAAGATCATACTTAAGACTTAATGTATCAAGTTCCTCAGCTTGTTAAATTCTAACACGTGCTGAATCCACCAATCATGCGCCCGCGAAAAGTAAACCTAGAAAACAGAGGGAATGATTTGTGGAATTGACTTGCGAGGAGAGACTTTTTTCGAGTGGCGGGTAGCGAAGAGATTCAGCGTCTCAAGTTCTAGGAAACTTGACAGACAAGAACCCCCTTTTTGAACGGCAGAGGGGGGGGATGGCAAATATTGACTTCCGCTGTGGCTCTTGATTAAGATTTTTCCGAAACAATTTGTGCGGACCATGGAGTTTGTGCTCCGTTGACTTTCTTTTATCCCTATCATTCCTTCTCGAGGACATGCTTGCCTTTCACGCCTGAAGACGCACGATGAAAAGTGGGATCGACGTCGCAAGGGAACCGAACCGAACCGAATCGCTACACACGGAATTAGCAAATCCTGGTCAAAGGAAAACGAATGTTGCCAGAAAAAAGATTGGAGGTCTTTTGTCAATCGAATTTCACACGGTGTGGCTGGCTACCCAAGGCTATATTACATGCAGCACCTCTTGATTTTTTTTTTGGGGGGGAGTGGCGCGCTCTATTGCTTGACATCTCGCAAGCCCACTTGTTTAGCCGTCGCCTTGGTTATTAGGATTAGGACGAAACTAGAAGCTAATACTCTCTACTCACAAGCCCTAAGAAGAGATCAACATAGTTCTCAATTATAAAGGGTGTTGTTGTAGTTAGATCCCTCCCCTCCCCCCCTCTCTTTTTCTTCTTTTTAAACCTTTTTTCTTTTGGGAAACCCAATTTCATTTTGTGGGGGGTTGGGTTGTGGTTGGTCATTTCCAAATTGCTCTTGATTGGCAGGCGTACTAAGACGAATTAGATTGCTAGGTGGGGGGTGGTGGTGGCGGTGGGCAAAGGGCTAGAGAGTAGCTCTCATATATTATATTCTCTTGCAGTCTTGAAGGGAGGCAGTCTTTTTTACCAAATGATTTCGAGTTCCACGTGGTAATTAAAGACGGGTGGGAGGGAGGGATTGAATTAGGGTTTTTGATTAAGAGGAGGAAGCGAAGAGATTGATTGCGGGGTGGTGGAGGGTGGACCTCGCTCCCTAATTCCATAGCCTCATCACTGTTTTCATGATTTGATAATTTTGGTGGGGGGTGGTGGAGATGCTTCTTCTAGATACGGGTGAAATTTAGATTCCACCCCCAACCCCCTCAGCCGTACTTGAAGTTAGGTTTAGACAATTTGCCATCCATTGATTGCTCCCCCCAATTTCCTTATCAATAGAAAATCAAGAGGAGCACGACCTGCTTAGGTCGTTAAAAGACTTCGTCTTGGGTGTTATCGGACGCCCGGAAATTTTGGATATTTCCTCTCTCTGGAGAAGACAAATATACATGGAGAATTGGGGTTGTGCGGGATTGGCCATGAAAGTTCTCGTAGGAGCAAAAAGTATATTGTTTTGATTTTAGAAATTTCGATTTCGCCTCGCTCGTGCACGTTCTAGAAGTAAGATATAGTCTAAGCCCAACGAGTTAGTTTTAGCATGCGGTTAGCTTTTCACCAAATTATTTTCTTTCACGTGTTGACGATTTAACGTCGAATTATTTGATTTCTTGCTCGCCCTGAGGGTTGGGTCCGAATGATGCTCGGAGTAACTTCTCGGGCCGCCTATCGCGCCTAATCAATCGGGATTTTTTCCCCCTTCCTCTTAAGATGCATTCCGAGATCGAAACAAATCTGTGGGAATGCAATGCTTGCAAACTCCATGTGAAGTAACTCGTTTTTTTCTGATAGATGTCCTAGCAACGAAGCTGCCATCCATCCTTTCATTCATTCATAACAACTAATGGACTTTGGTTATGTTATTAATTGAGCGGGCTCGCATCGCATGCACGCATGCGTCAGCAGGGATTAGGGCAACGTGGGAAAGCGTAATTAAAGAAAGTAACCGTGGAACACGTGATTTTTATCCTGGAGTTGCTCAAGAGAACCAACAGTTACTTTCATAATTTCACCCGTAGAAGACTCTTTAAACACGTTGGAGTTGAACCCATTTAATTAGCTTTGGTAAAGTTGCGCCCCATAATCACGTGGCCTCCATCAATTACTCTAATTACACTTGAATTTTAGGCACATTGAATGTCCCATTTTAAAGAAAGTACTACCCCGACTTCACTAATAACGCTGCAGCTCCACTTTGCAATTACCCCTTCACTTTTTCTCCTACTTTTTTCTAATATTTTTCATCCTCAATTCATGCATTTTGCATAAAGATATTGTTTCGGACAAAGAAAAAACGACCTGCAAAGTGCATGCTGAACTTAAAATAGTAAAGATAACGGAACATCGTCGCCACGGATGCTAATCATTGTATTATACCCGTGTGATGTATGGTGGGATGTTATTTCGTAAATATTGAGATTAGCAAATCTTATCCAATCTTAAAAGCTAGAATTGCAATACCCGTGACGCCATCTCGAGCTCACTTATATCAACCGCTTATTATGCACATTTAATCAATCAAATTGGCATTCGTGCTGCACTTCTCTAAATCCTACCGTAATGTTAAATCGAAAATTAATGTTAATTCAAGAGTAAGAATAAAAACGTAAAGCATGGATCTTGAGGAAATTGGCGTATTTTCTAGTGATTTTAGTACATGGTGGACAATAAGGATCCATAGAAATTGCGAGCTTGAAAGAAAATAAAAATTCAATCATTGCAAGTCCTCAAGAGAACACCATCCCATCTTTGCAATCTCATCCATTTACTTACAAGAAAATATTGGACACTAATACTAATCTCTAGGGTAAGGTGAAGAAGGAAGAGCATAAGTAAACATAGATTAAGAAAACTGGGTTGGAAAATTTTATTCTATTTTCCAAACAAAGTTTTCTTAATCTATCTTTACTTATGTTCTTTCTTTTTCACCTTACCTAACCACTTCAATGAATATAGAATATATATACTTGTTTCTCTGGAGGAAAATCTGTTTCCGGATATGCACAACATAGTAATGCTTTGTCAAACAAGAAGTTTCTGACAAAAAAACAGGAGAAAGTTTCCATCATTAGTCAAAATTGGAAGACGGCAAAAAGGACCTTTGGAATTATAATTTTGCTCTTTGCAAAGTATTATTTGGCTACAAAAATCTCTATCATTCATATATAAGGTATATATTTGTATATGCAAATTCATGATGATGCTGATTCGAGAAAGGAAAAAAGGCGTGTAAGAATCCGTGACACATCAAAACACATTATTATCTCCTATTCCGATCACCCAATATATAACAACAAGGGTCAACAACATATTTTCTAATCGAAAACATATCACCTCTTTTGTTCTCTTTCCTTTGGATCATAATATTATATAAATTATTTTGCCAAGTCAACATCTTCTTCCACCGTCATTATAAGCAAAATAAATTCATTGGCCCCCAGAAAGATGCTGGTCCATCTACGTATACCAGACCATCTGTTGATCAAAAGGAGACACGAAAAGCTTCATGAAATGGTGGGTAAAGCACGACACATCATTGCCAGCCGACTATATTACCAAAAGAAAAATATAAGAGAAAAAGGAGGAAGGCATTCGCAAATTATGGACATGGGAGGATCCATGCAGATGCGATCAAACGACTGCTTCGCACACCTCTCACCCCCAGCTTTCAGTTTCCACAGAGAAAATTCGCAGTCAAGCCACATAATCATTATTCTACGGTCAAACTCCCTCAAGAGAGCGAGAGAGATGGTCAAAACACGAACGGTGTGAATGCGACGAGTCTTTACAGAGAGATTTATTCACTTATTGTGCCTATCGAGACCCCAAGTATGGGCAAAGAGGAAACATTGAAAACCCAAAAAAGAAAGAAAAAGAAAACCTTGTTGCGCCATGAAGTTCTCATCAATGGAAAACAGACATGCAAAAATCTCTGCATATTCCATGCTTATTCCTATTCAAAGTAGACCCTCTCTCTGTCTCTCTCTCTCTCTGTGCTCAGGTTAGCTACAAGGGGTTTTGGGTAAATGGGCTCCTACATGATCATAAGATAAACTAGAGTGTCATTTGATTAGTTCGCTCCACCCCGCCTGAACGGATCCGCTCTGCTTTTTCTGCTACTTTGTCTTCCCTTCTTCCCCGGAACCTCAAATATCGCAATTCTCCTTCCTCATAGCTTCCGGTTGCCTCTTGCGAGTTCCTCGCAAGAAGGGCATAACATAAGTGTCTTCGGTGCTTGGACATACGGCGGAGACGGCGACGATCTCAACTCCTGCAATTCTTTCTTCAGCCTCCGGTTCTCGTCGCTCAAGGTCTCGCAGCACTTTTTCAAGAACTCGCAGTCCACTTCTGTCTGCTTCAGTTTGCTCCTGCAAATATCGGTCAGACTCAGATACAGATATATATAGTTCATAATTCAGAAGCTATAATATATTTATTAAAGTAATATAAAATAATCAAAATCCCAAAGATGAGGAAGAGAAGAATGAATTCTTGGACCTTGCTCTCCTATTCTGAAACCAAACTTCCACTTGCCGAGGCTTCAACATGAGTTGGTCAGCCAATGATTGCTTCTGTGCCTGCATGGAAGATCAATGAACTTTCCTTTTCGTTTTTTCCCTTCTCTCGGATCATATAAACTCGAAACATATACGGATCTCATAAGCAGCATGTGCAGAACGATATTGAAGAGCCCAATCCCAACTGAATCCATGGTCAATTATTATTCATGGATTCTAATTTATCCGGCATATGATCCTCTATATGTATAATAATTAGATGCAGAATAAATTACTTACAAAAAAAGAACAAGGAATGGACTCATACCGGTGTGAGAGTGGTGTGAAGTTTGAAGCTTTCTTCGAGCAAGGCAGACTGTTCTCTGGTTAATCTGAGCTTCTTCCGGCCACCGTTAAAATCTCCGGCGCTGTTGTTGCTGCTACGAGGTGGACTGTTGTGGTCATCCTGAGAGTGGTCAAAGCTGTCGTGGAAGCTTGACCTGGTCGAATATTCAGCGTTGTTAATGCTGTTTGAGGGATGATCATCAGCTTCCATCTTTGATGATGAACAGTCGATGGAGAAGGAAAGCCCCAAGCCCACCGCCGAATAAGTGTTATTCTTCTTATTCTTCCTCTTCTCTTCCTTCCGCTTGGCCGTGCACCCGCCAACACCTAAGCCCAGAAACAACCCCGTGTTGCATGCTTCTTCAACATCTCCCATGGCTGAAACCACAGAGGGAGAGAGGGAGAGGGAGAGGGAGAGGGAGGGTGTTGAAGTGGGAGAAAAATGTGCTTTAAACTTTACAATTGGCAAGTGAAAGGTGAAGGAGGGGGTAAGAGAGGGTTATATTGGGGAACGAATCAGTTATTAGTGGGAGTTTTCTGAATTGTGTGTGTGGCATTACATAAATATTAAAAACAGTAATTAAATTATTAGAATCGAGAAACTAGGGGAGTAAAACACGAACGACAATTAGTGACTGACTCCCATATGAAAAGCGAGTAAAGGCATGCGTTAGAATATTTGGGACTGACTCCTTTGAGGAAACCAAAATAACTTCCCCTTTGAATGCTTTGACTTTACACACATTCCATCCAATTCCAATCACACCTCTCTCTCTCCCTCTTGATAAGATAGCATGATGACATTGATATCTCTCTTTCAAAGTCGCTCCAAACAGGGGCATAACTATTCTACACACGCCATTATTAGTGGAGAAAATACATGGTTCTCCTCCAACCGAAGTCCATAATTGATTTTGAGGGGTGAGGGCTAATTATAAGGGTGACTCAGCGACTGTTGGTGGTCACCTCCCTTTATTCCTCCTAGTAGCATGATATCGACAATAGCCCAAAATTTATTGCCCTCTTATAATTAAGCTGCTTCCGAACCCTACTTCATAGCTAGATTAGGACACAACCCAGTTTCTTTAATCTCCTTAGCAAAAGAAGAATCAGATCACATCTCAACAACCCTTTCGTTTTTCGAAAGAAGAGAAGAGAAACGTTTATCTACGTGACTCCTCGACCTTCGAGACCTCCTTAAGAGTTTGAATAGGCTGCAAATGCAATATTGACTAGCTTGAGTGGTTCCCAAACAGAAGCAAAAGTCTTGTTGAACTAGTTTAGCTACTTCTCTTCTAGAGAGAGAGAGAGAGAGAGAGGAATCTTTGAGATAGAAATCATCAGAGCCATCGTATTGTTTCGTGATGGTAATGTCTTGGCAGGTAATTTCGTGATCTCGATCTTCAGAGCCATTGATTTGAGGGAATATAGAGTCATCCATACATTATTCTTTATACATATTTCTTGTTCTTCCTTTCTAGGCCCCAAAAGATCCTCCCTTTTTCCTGCCCCACGATTCCGCATCCTAAATTTGAAAAACAGCTGCAAACCCAGATTTACCGAATCGCTTCGTCAATTTTTCTTACCTTGAATATATGTGTGACTGTAAAGATTGGTCCACGAAGATGAAGCTTGCCGGGAAATGCTTCTCTCAATCTAAATTTCGTTGGGATATCTCATACTCTAACCATTTATCCGAAGATATCATACGATCTAGTATTGTTTATTTGAGTCCGCTAGGATATCGAGATTATTTACTTTGTTACATTCCTTTGTAGGATCAGTCTTTGCCTCTTTCAGAATATAAGTTGGAGAATTCTTCTCTGGGTCTGCCCCGACAATGAAGTTTAATCATTTAATGGGAGTTTGAAGAGTGTTTATTCCTAAGAGTGGGAATACCGCTTTTGAGTATCGATTTTGACAATTAGGAAAAAGCATGCGAGAGAATAAGTTAAGGAAACTAGGGACGGGCATGAGAAGAACGATGATAGGCCTTGCCTTTAACGTTGTCAGTGAATGTCAACTGAACCGCCCATATCCCCAGTTGGGCTTGCCCGAGTCCACAAAAAACGCATGCCTTTGGACATTTTTAGACAGATCTATCTGGTTCAAACATAAAAGTTAGACAAGCATGAAAACGGTGCTTGCCGTGAATCATGTTTCTTGTGGAAAAGAAACCAGAAAACGGTGCACGACTGCATATAATTATGCACAGCGTTTTCTGCAAACACTCTTAATCGCATGGTTAAAAGGACCCCATCCCGGCTAATATCAGGGATCGGATTGTGGGGCGGCGGTTGATGGGTGGCATTTACTGTTACTATACCGAATCGACTCAGGCAAAGAAGCTGCGATTTGCGCGGGATTAACTGAGAAGTGATTGTTTTCACCCTGCTCAGATGGAACACATGACTCGAGGTTTGAGGCCATCTCGAGCATCGAAACCAAAAGAGAAATCAAAGATTCCCAAGATCCCCATTGTTAGCGAGAGAGAGAGAGAGAGAGAGACGGTGAAGTTTTCAAAATGTGACGTAGGTCCGATAGGCTCGTCCGGAAGGACCAAGACAAAACATGGATCAATCATGCAGTCATGAGCGGTCTTGTTTGGCATGGAACACTCACGTGAACCCCAGCTTCGCTTCGTCATTTGACCGACCCAAAGACCCATCAAACCATAACGTATGAAGCTCATGTCCTCACCTCGCTCCCCTGTATCATGTGATGATATACTCTCCTCCGCAAATCCATGTGCTCTCTCATTTATCCATCTCTCTTTCTTTCTTCCCATCTCTCACCTGTGTAGCCCTCTAGATGATGAAACCTTCACTTCTCCTCTCCCTCTGTCTCCTTATTACTACTGCCTTCTATCTCTGCTCCTCTTCGAGCTCACCGGCTGATTCCTTGGTTTTACACGACACGGGACGACGAGCCACGATGACAAGAGATCTAAACATGCCCTTTGTCAACAGAAAGCTCAAAAGCCACAGCGTCAAGGTACATTTCTGTTCTACTAATCAACAAACAGATCGAGTTTAGCTTCCCTTGCTGCATCTCTTCCATATCTCTCCAGTTTGCTCAGGTTCCTTCAGTCCCTATAAGCATGACGTGGATACATAAGTGCAGGTTCTTGATGACAAAAGGGAAAGATCAAATGTTCGACAGGGTAGCACTGAACTTCAGACTTTGAGCAACGATAACAGCACGGATGACCTTGTGTATCACATCGACTACCATGGAGTAACAACTCATCCAACTCCAACTCCAAAACACCCCTAAAACACAGCAAACGCCGGCCGTTCAGCTTGTCCAACTTTTTTTATGTATCCTCTCCAATACAAAAAATCATGATGTATTAGTCACTTGTATCATTAGCAACATTCTTCATGCATCTTTTCCTTACATTTCGCTTCCATAAAGGACATAGTTGTCATGGTAATCCGCAAAGAGGAGATGAATCATGTTTAATTAATCTAAAAGAAAATTCAGCTTTGTCATCCGCTGGCTCAAAACAGTGACCAAGAAAATCATCATCTATGTGGTTGCCTACTTTCTAATCTAACAGCTCTTTGTTCCTCAAGTCTCTGAGTGATGCCTATCGTGATGATATATCTTGCAGGTATTAATATTAAGACTCCATGAATGCAGCTCGTCCCTTTACATTCTATACTAAAACGAAGAAAACAGGTTTTCCGTTCCCCATCGGAATCTATGATAATCATGTTCATAAATATTCTTCCTAGTTGAACATTCTTACAGCCTTCTAAACCACAACATCAATCTCCATACTCTCTCCAACTGTGATATTTACAATGCCTCAAGGTTTCCTTTCATCAGCCACTTTCGACTTAATTTGATCAGTTAAATGGCTACGCTTTGCTGGTTCTAGTGACAAGAAACAGCTATTCAGATCCAAAGACAGCAAAACTAGACGCAACCAGTCAACTCTTTAAAGACTTTGAATCTCCACATGGCCAATTTTAACTTGACCATAGAATGGAATGGATCCTCAGGATCGAGGAAGCAATCTGTGCAGCGAAAAAAGATGCAAATGAGTTGCTTCTGGAGCTGAAACAAACAAAAGGGGCACAATTTATGGCTATAGTTCCAAATCACCAAAGAAAAGGATATCAGTGCAATAGCTTGAGTTGAACAATCTCCTGAGGTTTCTGCTCCTTTTAAAATGAAACATGGCAAGGAGAGAGCTTGCACATCTTAGAAAACCATCATTTTTAAAAAATGAGCTCCAGAATAGTAGAATCATATTCACCATTTCTTCCTTGAAACCAGCCTTCTTCACTTACTGTTGTCAGGTTTGTGTAGAGAGAGAGAGAGAGAGAGAGAGAGAGAGAGACAGAGAGAGAGATTCTCCCTTACTAGCATAATTTGTTCAGGCATGTCCATAAAGGCAGATAAATGTGGGCCTCAATATCTGCTTATGGAAACTTGTCCTTTGGCCACGACCAGTCCACGTGCATGCCTTATTTTCTCGACTGGTCCAACAAATTAATAGATTTTCTTAACGCCTATGTTTAAAGAAATTTTCGACATTGCTGTAAGATTCTGAGATTTATTGGAGAGAAACCAATGAAATTATCTGGCCTGGCGAAACTACATGTCCAAGTATATAAGAGGACCAATATGATGTGTTGATGCACAGGGACAAAGAAGATCACAAGGCCTTCTAGGCCAATATGATGAGCGTAATCAGTAATCTTAGCAACTTGTAACACTAAAGATATGACAGTTAAATAGGCATATCAAAGGGGAGGGGAGGGGAGGGGATTTCCCCCAAACTCTCCTTATTGACAAAAGAGTTCCCAGTAGGGAGAAGTACATTATATTTGTTGAGAAAGAAACAGAAAAGGAAGAGAGATGGTCAGAGATAAACATCTGCATGCTTGTATTGCAAGGTTGAAACCAGACAGGCAGAATGATATTGGTAAATTGGATATGAGGAACAGGGTGGATTAAAACTTGAATCAAGTTAAACGGGTACTGGATATGCAGACAAAAAGACTTTGCTCAAGAATAATGAAATCAGGGTGAGGGCAGCTTTCAAGAAAGAAATGCCGGTTTGCTAGTTCAATCGATCTTGAGATAAAGAAGATTATGCAGACCACCAGGGGAAAACCTGATAGAATTCCTTTAGAAGATTGCAACCACTCTGAAGAGCCATGCCTTCTTAAGCTGCATAAAAACTATATAGAGGACTAAAATGCCTTGTGATTGGAGAAGCACCTATAATAGAGAGGACAGATTTTCTTCTTCTTTTTTTGTGTGTTTTGAAAAACGGTATCTAGCTTCAGAACATGATACTGGGAGAAGAGATTTAATATGAGGCAATCAAAGTACAAGCAACCGGAAGAAAGACGCCTCTCTCCGGTTAGGGCTCATAACTCAGAAGTCTTGAACATTTTTCTGATCAATGTTCGTAAGAATCATTCTATCCTAAGAATCAGTGTTCCTAAGAATCATTCTAAGTCTTTTTCTTCATTTCCTGCTCTTATACATCGGGGACTAGGCAAGCATATGCAAGAAGATACTCGGTGATGCATGGTATTGGTGATGTAGCATTCAGCGCTTTTGCTCTCCGTGCACTTTGCTCAAGATAGAGGATGCACCAGACGAGTCACAATTAGAAATGAATACAGAGCAACTATGCTAAACCTTTTAGCTAAGGTGGAATCACCCTCAAGGGTGGGGGGCATAGATGTGCTCAAAAGAAACGGGTGCGCAAACACAGACGGCTCACTGTCCACACTGCCAACCCTCGTGACCATGAAGGTCAGCCTATTAAAAAACTATAGTAAAAGGAAAAGAGGTAAATTATGACATGTTAAGTCTGGAGGACATAGAAACCCCCAAATTAGAGGAAGCAAACACAGGTTCAGCCAACGTACGCACGTAGTTAGAGAGAAGAGAAAGCCATGAAAGTGGTGGGAGTCCTTATGATAACTCGGAGAAGCATAAACCCAGATGCATTTATTCATAGAGCAAGGTGTCATCGTTTGTTCCTTGTATGTACATACTCATCCTCGGTATTACAACGGCATGGACAATTACACTACAACATACTCCCGAGACATCACTGAAGGCAGCATAGGTAACGAATCCGAAGAAACAAAAGCAGGGACAAGGAAAACAGAAGAGGAGAAAGATGTGTACAGGAAGAGAAGGCGAACGCTGAGTAACTCCCCCTCAAACGGCAGGTATGTTGGCAAAGGAGAAACCTTTATATCCCTTATATGCATAGTAAGCAATGCGAGTGTAATAGAACCCGGGAATGAACAAGATCGAGCCAAGAACCGCGAAGAACACCCCTGCACCGCGAGTCGTCCGAACGCAATGAATCAAGCAAGAAAAAAGGAAGAAGAGAAGCTCGGAGGAGCGGAAGCGGAGAGGGTACCGTGGGTACGGTCGCCGCCGACACGGTAGGAGGCCATGAGGGTGCCGAGGACGATGCCGAGGGTGCCGACGACGAGGAGGGAGACGGCGAGGGCGATCTCCTTGATGGGGGGCCTGCTGTTGACGGCGTAAGGGGAGTCCATCATCATGTCCTCGTCCGAGATCGAGAAGGCATGGTCCACGTACGCCATCTCCCCCGGCCGAAAGCAAAACGAGAACCCCGCGTTTTGGTCTTGAGCTGAACCAAAGGTTGGTCGAGTTCGGACGGACGAAGAAGAAGAAGAAGCACGGGAGAGTTTCTGCAAATTCGCTGGGTTTCGAGGAGAAGAAGAAGCGATTGGGTATGACTTTTTCTTCTCCTTTCGAAGCAAAAGACAAGACCAGAGAAGACTTTCTGGACAACAGCAACAGCAACAGCAACAAAAGTTGGTCTTTTCGACTCGGGCCCAGAATCAAGCCCACAGTTTCTCAAATTTACGTTACATATGTCCTGTTTTGAGATGGATAGATATGGATTAGATAATAAATGTTGCTGAACAATAATAAAATCAGAGGAAGAATTTGTTAAAGCATAGACAAAAGTAGAGTACCCTACTCTTAATAAGCATAGAACATAAATGATTGACATTATATGAAGATAAAGTTACCCACAGACTTTTGCATAAATGAAAACGAATCTGTAAAACAATTTTCGTGACGAAAAAAAGATAATCAGGAACAATTCACGCTCGCTGCACGTGCTTGACGATGTGGCTAGGCTTCACTTTGCGTGTGGCTTTCGGGCGGCCAAGCCCGTTAGCCACCGGGGCGGCTCTTATTGTCGCGTGTCGGCATGTGATTTGTCCATGTCATGCTCACTTGGTATTCCTATCTCCTGAATAGCCAAGTCAGCATTTGACGTGGTACTGGCATGTGATCTCGCCACCTAACTCTGATTAAGGCGTTGACGTCACTGTTTTTTAGATTTCGCCAAAAACTTCAAGAAAGTGATGGAATATTTTGTAAACCTCCAAAAACATGCAAATCATATGTTGTAGGAAAGCTTGTGTCGAATACTCTCTAATGGTTTAACTTTTGTTTCGCAAATGTGTTAGCCTTGGAAATTTCGGCCTTTTTAAGTACGGTGTAGTCAGGGAGTGAGGAGAGTTAGAGATAGGACAGACCAAAAATAAGTACGGTGCAATTTTTTCATAAATGGTGCACCCAAAGAAAGACCAAACTTTCAAGGTATGATAAACGGCATATTGGCTACAATTTGTATGGAACTAGTGCAGAAAGAAAATGGCTTTTAGAAAGCGCCATATTGGCACTTGATAGTTTTGAACCATGCAACTAGAGAATACAGTGCACGGAAAACAATCGACACTTTCTCTCATACTAATATTGGCTCTGGGTTGAGCGGAAAGTATAATTTTTTTTTGCTAGCCATGATCGACGGTCGTTTTACCCAATATATGTATTATCGGTGGTCGAAAATGCAATCACAAATTGGAAAAGGCCCAAGCTTCCACAGCACATTATGCCAGTTGATCAACACAGTTCAAAGTTTACTCTTACATATGATATTGCTTCAATAGAGACGTGGCATATCGTTCTTTGACTAGGAAAGTTAACCCATTTTCTTCGTCCTTTTCTTGTCTTTTCTTAGGTCGGACCAAAAATTTGTGCAAATAAAGAGATTGTTCTGTTGTCTTTCATATCCGACCACCTCTTCTTGGAACCCATGTGACTTGTTTGAAGCAGACCGGGGCTTGTCTTTGCTGTCTGTTCCCTCAAAAGAGCAACTTCAAAGAACACGGGTCGGGTTTCGGGTCGATCCATATGGGCGAACTGGACGTGATATCCAACAATTCTCCGCTGTAATTAGTGAAAGAGGGCGAGCGAATTCGCTCGCACAGATTTTGCCAAACGGAGGAATTTTAGAGGAACAGGAAATGGATCTATAGCATTGAAGGCTTCGCTTGATGCATATTTCATATTTATGCTCTTCGTCGAAAAATTTTCCGACCCTTTCATCTGTTATGTGTTAAGCTACATTTCCACGCGTGAATCGCATTCGAATATCGTTTATATACTTCGATTTGCTCAGCTATGCGGTCGTGCTAGTGCAAATACTTTCGATGGAAACGAACCGATGCTTGGTGTAGGCTAGCTCCAAGTCTAGTGGGTTTACAGATCTGTGCTTTGCATGATTTTCCTAGCACAAATTAACTGTTAACGCAATCTAATCATGTAGTGAGGACTCGCATTCAGATCTCTCTCAAAAAGTACCACCTATATTTACCGACTAGCAAGGAAACCCAGAAGAAGAAGAAGAAGAAAGAAGCCTAATACATCGGCCATTTAATTTACACTACCTAATACTGAACCATCATGACAAAACAGAAAGATGACTACAATCAAATAAAAGTGCTCATGTATATAGTTAGGTGCGTATATATGATACTACGGGAACAAGCTAGCTGGAAGAAGACATCTCTCTCAGCTTGATCTTATCTTCTTGGAAGGCTTCGCAATGACCAGGAAGATGGAGGCGAGATCGTCCGGAACCTGAAATAATCCTTGAGGAGGAGGCCCTGACGCTTTTCTCCTCGGAGGCCGAGGTTTCTTCGGCGCTGACGGACACGCCTTGGCGGCATGGCCAGTCATAGGGTCAGGACATGACTTGGGGGTGCGGCACTCGTCCTCATCATCGGGTGAGGAGCCAACCTGCCTTCCCTCGTGCGGCGGTAAGTCAGAGAGCTTAGATCCGGAGCAGACGACGATGGTTCTAATAGGGGTCGATGGCCTGAACTCTTCTGGGATTCCCATTCCCATGTTGTTTCTCCTCTTACAACCCGGGTTGCTTGCTTGTGGCACGTACGCTCTTCAGTTCGCTGAACAGTTCTGCAACTGAGAATCCCCTTGGATACCGAGGTCTTTTATGATATTTCCAGGGAGGGAGAGAGAGACAAAGGCGTGCATAAAGGCAATCGAGAGGATGATGATGAGTGGCGATGAAAGAGAGACAGATGGGAGTGATGAGGATGAGGACGAGTTGCTGCGAGGCTTGGAAGATGAGTGGCGTAACATGACAACGACCTTTTTCCCACGTTTAAAAAAAGGCAAATGACAGTTGCGTTCCGGAAGTGAGTGAGTATTTCATGCTTAACTTTTTGGTACTAGGGGCATGTTCATAAAGGCACGGATACCTGAAAGTTAATGCAATCCCCCGGGAGTCCCATGACACTTAAGTTGGAATTTTTTTTTATCTATGTTGGTGATTTTGATTCACAGCAGTTTGCATATAATTTGTACGATTTGAATAGGTGAATTTTAGTTCCTAAACTGAAAATCTTTTATGCTCCAATCAAGTCAGGAGTGACATTATTAAGTTAATGCAATGCACTACGCTACACTAATTCTAGACGATCAGGTCTATATGCGACCCAAGCAAGACTCACATGGGACTTATCATTTTTATCATTTATATTCTACTTAATGCATACATAAAAATAATTCGATAATTTCTTGTGTTTCTGTAAGCTATGCCCACCTATTTTCATCACCTAAAATATCACCACTCTTGTCTTGCATGGCTATTTAACACCTAACTAAAAAATCCTATCCCCTCCCCTATGCTCTGAAGAAATTGTTATTTGAAGCTTATACATGCAAACAAATGAATTTGACCTTTAGATATGGTAGGAATACTCTCTCTCTCCAACGATCGCGGCTGCCTCTAAGGTTAATCTAGTTAGTCCGATCTGGTTTGAAATGAAAACCGAACTAAACTGTAATACTACGATTTGGAAAATTCCAAGACCAAACTTGAATAATTAAGGATTCGAAACTAAATTGACCTATACTAGATTTTCCAGTTTGATTCGGTTCGGAACAGAATTGAATTGAATTATCGTTTTTTTTTTCATTTATCTTATATAATGTTCTTGGTTCTCATTCGGCTTTTAACTTTATTGGACCCAACCAAACTGCCAAATTCAAGTCCGGTTCGATTTATGAACCGAATTCTCGAAATCACCTCCCCAAACCGAATTGAACTAACAAACCTTTATGACCTTGCTGGTTTTTTTTTCTTGTTTTGGGTCAAAAAGCACTTTCATTCTTTAACGATTAACGAGAATTGATAGAACACAATATACGAGTTTTCAAACATAACATATATCGAAGACCTTGCTAGTTTGACTTGGTTTTTTTACCTTAAAAATTCCACGCATGATGCGGCTGGGCACCTCGTGTGTCGACCGGGAATTGTATCAATACGAAGTCAACTCCTCATACACTACGTCGCCTCCCCTTTCCACCTTTGTTTTTTCTTTACAGTAGAATTGTACTTTCGCTGTTAAACGCCCCCCAAATTACACAGCTCAAACATAGGTTGACGGATAACTTCTGCAACCTGTCGCGGCAGCGATCGATTTCTGCACCAATCATCCGATTCGATACTGCTGCGTCGCGAGGGCCGAACAATTTCTGGCGGTCTCGCTGTTTTCACAGCGAATATCGCATGAAACTTGTCTGTTTCTTTATGCATAACAACAATTAACAAGGAGGGAGAGGTTGCTTAGGATCCAATTCACATGAGGAACACTACGGCACAAGCGAGCAACAGAAGCTGCAATGATCACATGCTTCTCTGGCCATCAAGTGTGTTTTCGCAAGTGCTCTACGATCAACTACAATCATGAACTGGCGAGATCGCACCTGCGCGAACGATTCGGCAACATGTAGTTTAGACAAAGCTTTCTTATCTCTATAGTAATGCTTTGAGTATGCAAGGACACCCCATCATGCATGTGTGTTCATGCCCACTCATTCTATCTCCAAAATTTCTCTTTTTGCCAAATATGTCGAGGGTAATTGTCAAATGCTGAGATATATCGGACCCTCTTCCTTAATTTGGGGAATTAAAGTTGAGACGTTATTTTTCACGCGGTGACCGATTGTATATGTCAAGACGAAAGATCGTTCCCTTGCATTGAAATGCACGTGTATTAGAACCTTTGTGAGGACCACCACGTGGTGATGTCCATATTTCTAGTGAGAGACCAAAGTTTTGAGGGCCTAGAAAAAATTTAGCAGTCAAGCGAAGAGGTACGAGGCAGCTCAGATCACTAGATTTCCTTATCCTCTTTTTTTTTTTGTTTGGCCTAAAGCTTAGGATCCCCAGTTGATAAACAGTTATATCTATGTAAATGTTATCTTTATAAAGAAGAATGTGTAATTATGTCCACATTTTGACAACGTCCTCACTGTCCGAATCCTAGGCCACTGAGGTAATGGACCCCTTCTATGGAAGTACACAGCAATTCTTGAGGCCTCGCAGCAGAGCATATCGTCGGTAGTGCTGAAGCCATCTCATTACGGTACGGCAATCAGTACCCTTTTGGGATTTTGCTATTGTTTTCCAACAATCATTTGTGGTTCAGCATTTTAGGAGGTACGGCTCGAGTTTCTGATGTGATTATGGAAGGTGATTGGCGCAGTCCTCCGGCGAGATCGGAAGACCTTGTGGGGAATTTCAGTCAGCTTTACTGTGTTGCTCTTCAACCAGACATTAGCTCCTCTGGTAGCGCGATCCGAGGATGTGCAAATTTGCGAAGAAGATGAAGGTTTTTTTCTGAAGGAGTTGATTTGTGAGCTACTTCTTCAGTAGGAATATACAGTAAGGGGGAAAAGAGAAAGGAAGCAAAGAAGATAGCACGGTCTATTCTAACTCGTGTACCCTCGTCAATCCCAATAGCTAATTCATCCAGTTTTTAGGCTAGAGTTCCATATTGCGACACGAATCGAGTGCCCATGTATATAACCATCGAAAGAGTGTTTGCTTCATGATCTAATCAAACATAGTTTGCAAAAACTTATTGCTGAATCGAGCGTCTCTCAGTGTTGAATCCGAATGCAGCAAAATAGGGTCTGGTGTTCTCCCAGCTGGTCGATTTACAATCACCAAACTGTCAAAGCCGGTCAAAACTCGTGCGTGGCCACCTGTCTAGTACTGGGTCTAAATGTTTGGGCTGGTCAAAGCCCCCACAGATGTTGCCAGCACAGTCGAGCATCGAAGGCGACAGAGATGTTAGTTGGGCCTCGTTCGGACTGGATCGAGCATGACAGAAACACTTTGCCGCCCTTTTTCTTTTCATGCGACTTTTAGTTCCAAATGAAACAACTCAGCCCTACTGTACTGTACTGTACTGTACTCGTTCGCTTCCCATACCCTCTGAAAATCTAAGAGTTTTTCACACCTTCCCGTTTGAAATTTGAGTTTTACCTAACGTTGAAATAACAATATCGAGTACAAGGTCCACGTTTTTTCTAACCAATCCATTTCTTTGACCTTAATAAATACAGAGATCGCAGTGAGAATCTGACAGGGCCTCGGGGTGGTCATGGTCAACGAAGCAATAAGGTTGGGGGAGGGGAGGGGGTGGGGCACGGGGGGGTAATCCCAATGTTTGACCTTGGCGCACGAATCACGACATAAAGTAGGGCCCCACCACCCACCCACCCAACCACCCACCCACACCCACAGTCTCAGACTTTTCGTTCGACAGTGGGGCATCTGATGCCCACTTTCGCGATGCGAAACCCCACATTGGATCCTGTCTCTTCTCTTATTTTGCACACGAAAGTCCTAAAGAGAAAAGAAGCCATCAAAGTCAAGTCCAGAAATCACGCGATGAAAATGATTAACGGGAGGAAGACTAATATGAACTCGCCATCTTCATTTCAGTGGTTTTTTTTTTTTTTTTTGGCTTGTTTTCAGCTATAATTTACAGAAGCAACCAAAAAAAGAGACGCCCCATCCACCCCCAACTCTCTTCCCATGGACGTTTGCGTTGAATTCCGTGCACGAGTTGAGAACTCTCGCCCTGTCCCCCCCTTGTCTTTTTGCTCTCCGCCGCTGCGGTTTCCCGTGACCGCCGCCCCCCCACGGCGAGGCCCTTTGGACCAGATCTCATGAACCCTTTTCTCGGTTCTCAAGAGTCGGGCATTGGGGCGTAGGAGATGGCGTTGGGGACGGAGTGACGGTGCTCCCCCTCGTACGTCACGATCATCATCCTCGGATCGTCCTGGGCTCTCTCCACATGCTTCCTCGCCGGGCATCCTCTCACGCTACTGCACTTGTAGTACCCTCTGCAATCCGCGAATCCATCAGTCTCACCTCGATCCCATAATCAATACGATGACGTACATAGAATAGATGGTGGTGGTGGTGTCACTTACCGTGGGAATGGCGATCCTTTGATGGGCTTTTGCCCGTACTTCCTCCACGTGTACTGGTCCGCCGGCACCTCCGCCGCCACCCTTATCGTCCTCTTCACCCTGTGCTTCCTTTTCTTCGAACAGTGGCATCTCCCAGCGGAGAGGGCCTCCTCCACGCACTTCTTCCGGTGAGCCGACGCCAGAGGCGGCTTCCCGGCGGACATCGTCGGGGGCGACAGCCCCTGCTTGCCGTTGGAGACGCTGCCGTCGCCGGTGATGGTGGAGAGGAAGGACGAGGTCGCGGACGACATGGGCTGGGACATGCTGAGGAAGTCCTTCGACTGCGACTGCGACTGCGACTGCGACTGGCACAGCGAGGGGTGATGGTGGCTCTGGCTCAGGCTCAGAGGCTTGGCCATCGGCTTCGTTTCGGGTTTGGATTCAGGCGCAAGATCGAGGGGGAGCGGATTCTGCGGGGCGCGGCGGAAGCGGGCGTGGCCGGTGCGGTTCAGGAGGGAGATGACCTGCTTGAACTTGGAGACGGTGAAGTGGGTGAGGTGAGCGGCGGAGTCGGGGGGCGGGAGGCGGTGGGGATCGGGGCTGGAACTGGAATCGGAATTAGAACCGGAACCGGAACCGTGGGGAGCAGCGAAGAGGGAGATGAGATGCTGCATGCTCTTCAGCCCAGCAGCGGCCGCTTCCTGGATGGCCCTCTCGTTGTCGTCCACCGCCATCTTCACGCAGTCCACCGCCATGAAACGAGATCCGTGCGAGCAGGATGCGAAGCTCAAGCTCCAGAGGTGTGGAGAGAGGAGGAGGAGGAGGAGGAGGAGGAGGGCAGGGTTAAGAGGAGAAGAAGAAGTGGGGTGGGGAAGGAGAGCGGGGGATATAAAAGAAAGGGGGAAAGTGGGGAGGTGGAAGGAGGGAGAAGGAGAGAATCCAAAGCTGTTTATCACTCGAGGCCAGTGGGGAGGAAGACGACAAAATCACACAGACAGATAGAGAGTTAGTGGGGGAGGAGTTAACTGTATAAAAGGAAGGCTCAGTTTTGAATCCTAGTGGTGGGGGTGGGGTCCTCTTTTCGAAACCATCAAAAGGAACCCAAGAAAAATCAATAAGAATTTGTGATTGCTTACAAAATCATTGATCACGCATGGGCGAAACACTACTGACTTTATCATTGATTTACAATGCAAGATGACATGTGTATATATATATATATGTGCATATTTATATAATGTGTTTTTGGGCTAAAGTCGTACTGTGCATTTAGTGAGGGGGTTTGAATTTTCGGGAGGAGAGAGGAGTGAAGGGTCAAAAAGTTGATCAACCAACAATGGGGAGCACATCATTTCTTCTCTCACTTCTCCCACTTTTGCTTTTGCTTTCCCTTTGCACGTTGATTGGTTCCTGCTTTTGCACCAAAAGTCAACGATCCCCCCCCCCCCCCATGGTTTTCTTAATGCAGCGCCCCCCGGATCTATTCCACTTCGCATCTTTTTTCTTTATAATTAAATCAAAATATGAGGTGGATGCGTGAAATGTCAAAGGTGCTATTCCCTTAGGGGGGAAAAACAAAAACGGGAGGGTCTTCTAGAAAAAAAAACAAAAACGGGAGGGTCGTATGTGGCGTTGGATTCTCTGCTATCTCCCATTATTGCACGTTTGACTATTGCAATTGTCAATTCTTACATGCACAGAGTTCCACACATAATTGCTTTCCCCTCGAACCATCTCTCCAACATGCTGTACATTCAAGATCCACCTTCTTCTGCTTCTTCTTCTTCTTCTTTTCATCGGTTAGTCTGAACCCAAGTGCCGAATCTCGATTTATTTTCCAGTACCAAAGTCGAATTTCCGGATGATATCGGCAATGACCGAAATTGGTCCGTTCCCTTTTGATGGTGGCAAGCGAAAACGAACTTCTTCTTTTCATATCTATGGTTACCCTTTTGCCGAACCATCGCTAAGGACGGGATGAGCATAGTGTTGTTATATGTACAACATAATATATAAGCTAGGAGTAGACTAACTTGGCGCAATACTAAAGTATTGCTCTGGAGCACAAACAAATTGACTATAGTTTATGATTTCTGCGGAGGGGTCAAAGACTAGTTGCGCAGCTAGGACGAAGAGGGTGGGAAAATGCTGATTTCTTTAATTTGGGTGGGGTCTTTGCGTGGAATTGACCCTAGCGGGGAGAAGTTTCCTCCAAAATGTTTAGGGAGAGGGGATGGGTCCCCCCCACCCCCACGAGGTGTTGACATTTTCCTATCTTCGCGAGTGAAACTGTTGACTGACTTTTGAGCAACTTCCTGCAGGGGAAGGCAGCTCCCATGCGGCCGTCGGATGCTCCTCCCCCCGTCCCGTGATCGGACGGCCAGCGTGGGGTTTCCCGTAGTGGTTGACCTGAGAATAGAAAAGAATAATGATGCAGGAAACCAGATGACGTCTCCCGCTTCGGGTTTTCCCACAACCACGTGGGGTGGTGGAGAATAAGAATGTTAGTTTCCCACGTCTCTCGTCTTTTGGGGTTTAAGGATTAGGAACGTAGAGGGAAGTTTCGTCTGAAACACCACCACCTCCTCTCCCTTGTTAGTTCTCGCACTTCAGTCAATTTGCTTCGGCTTCATCTCCTTATCCATGTCCTAACTTGGATCAGATGACGGAAATATATACTGCAGTTTTGGCTTTTGTTCCTTAGAGTTCAGGGCATGTACTGATCGATCTGTTCCCGATAGTTACGTGGCTGCTTGCACTAGTGTTTTGCCGTGCAAATTTGGACCAAGTTAGGGACGGGGAATCGACGACCGTAACTTTGAGAACGAGGACGACCCGAGAGAATCATTTGATGTTGAACTTGCTAGTCAAGCTTTAGGATATATGATGCATGATCGTCGATGGGCCTTTGCACGATATCGATGATTGAGGGACTCCTGCGATTCCCCTCTTTTTGAAATGGCTGTGTGTTTGGATCTGGGCAACTCTGAATGCTTTCCAAAGGAACGGGTGACAAAAAGGAGTGCCCAAAAACTAAGTCAACTTGCGCCAAACTCTTTGTATTAGTTGCGGATTTGGACGCGCTTCGTCTCGGAAGAAAGGGGTGAGATGACGAGTGAGGAAAGTGGACCGAAACAGTTAGCGAGAGAAATGGGAATATGAGGGGCAACAGAAACTTCCTGGGCCAAAAGAAATGGGTCTGAGTTGGGTTGGGACATTTCCCAAGCTTCCACACTTGGCTATGCCTCCTACTTCAGACGTCAAGAGGCTTAATCCGGGTACTGACTGGGCTGAATTTGAATTGGGCTTGCGATGACCAAACTGGGCTGGGATTGAGGTCCACATCAGAACTTGGAGCTTGTGGTTATTTCCAAGAAACAGGAAAGATCTTTGACTTTGAGTCCAATATAGATCTTAGCAGCTCCCCACCCCTGAAGCTTTGGCGTTGACTTTCCACCTTCTCGAGTTTGGGGTCCCATCCGTATTCAACTTTACTTGTGCAAGATGCAATCGTACTTTTTTGAGTTGTGTTCTCTTTTGACACATCTCTCGAGCCAGAAGGAAGATCCCCGAAGATAATGGAAAATGGGTCCACGAGGAGACATGCATGTGAGCTGTGGAACTCCCAAAAATACTGTAAATTCGTCCTCCCACTAGGCCCTACTTCTTAGACTGCTGCACCCTAGTAATCATATAAACACCAACCAAATCATTTCGACTAGCCTAACTTCTTTGACTGCCCCACCACACCCTACTACTGAACTTCATTATATAAGCAAAAAACTTTAATATCCATAAGACGGCACCATATTCATCTATAGAGTGTTAGGTTTCTCGTTAGGTACAAGACCAATATATATATACAAGAAAGGGTATAAGTGTAAATACATACAACTCTAAGATATACAATATAACCTAATATATACAATACATCTAACACACCCCCTCAAACTCAAGGTGGGTCAACCAAAGAGAGTTTGGAAAGAAGAGCATCAAAACGTTGTGATGTGAGAGATTTGGTGAAGAAATCGGCAAGGTGAGTTGCAGAGGCTACAAAAGGGAGAGAAATGATGCTTGTCTGAAGTTGATGATGTGTGATGTGACAATTGATGTCGATGTGCTTGGTACGCTCATGAAAGATCGGATTTGTAGCAATGTGAATAGCACTCTTGTTGTCGCAATGAAGAGGAATGGGAGCAGAGGAGGCAACGCCCAGATCAACAAGGAGACGACGAAGCCAAATAATCTCAACTATAGTGTTGGCCATAGCACGATACTTAGACTCAGTAGAGCAGCGAGACATGATAGGCTGCTTCTTGGCATGCCAAGAAATCAAAGAATCACCTAGAAAAATACAAAATCCAGTGATGGACTTGCGATCAATAACATCCGCCGCCCAGTTAGCATTAGAGTAAGCACGAAAAGCAAGTGAGGAAGTCGATGAGAGAAAAACAGAGCGTGTCATAGTACCACGAAGATATCGGAGAATCCGGAGTACAACAGCATAATGAACTGTGTGAGGAGTCACTACAAACTGACTGACAAGATAAACAGCATAGGCGATATCAAGACGAGTGGTCGTAAGATAGATAAGACTGCCAACTAGAGCCCAGTAGTGAGTGACATTAGACAAAGGCTCACCATCATCCTCACGAAGCTGTAAATGAAGTTAAACAGGAGTAGCTGCGGTACGATTATAAGATAATTCAGCACAAGTGAGAATGTCAGCTATGTACTTCTGCTGGGAGAGAAGAATACCACGTCGACTACGAGCAACCTCAATATCGAGAAAATAGCGTAAGAAACCCAGATTCTTCATAGCAAACTAATGGTGAAGATGTTGCTTAGTATAAGCAATATGAGCAGAGTCATCCCCAGTAATAATCATATCATCAACATAGATTAGCATAATAGTACAACCAGTAGGAGAAGTGTGAGTAAACATAGCATGATCATTTTCACTCCGAATAAAACAAGCTGATCGAACAACATTTGCAAAACGCTCAAACCAAGCTCGAGGAGCCTGTTTGAGACCATAAAGGGCTCGATGAAGACGACAAACTTGACCAGGAGAATGAGCAAGACCAGGAGGTGGCTGCATATAAAGTTCCTCCTGAATGGCCCCATGACGAAAAGCATTCTTCACATCAAGTTCAAATAGAGGCCAATTACGAATAGAGGCTACTGCAAGAAGAGTGCGAACGGAAGTCATTTTGGCAACAAGAGCAAATGTCTCGTCATAATCAATTTCATACTCCTGAACAAAATCACGAGCGACGAGACGCGCTTTATATCGCTCAATACTATCATTAGAGCGAGTCTTTGTTTTGAAGATTCATTGACAAGATATCAAGGACTTCCCTGGTGGAAGAGGCACAAGGTCCCACGTACCAGTGCACTTAAGAGTAGACAACTCCTCAGACATAGTGCCACGCCACTCAACATGATGTACTGCCATGCGATAATGTGACGATTCCTACAAAGTGTGGACAACAGCCATAAAAGAACCAAACTCATCAGAATAACTCGTAGCCGCCAATACCTAGCTGGAGGACGACGATTCGTAACGGTGGGCGAGAATCGTCAAGAGGCGTCGGAGTGGCAGGTGAAGTAGACGAAGGAGGAGGCATAATAGGAGAATGTGGTGACACTGGGTTAGATAGCGAAGACATAAGAGGAGGATCATGAGGTGAAACAAGAGGAAAATCCATAAAAACAGATGGAGCTGACTGTGAAGAATTAGAAGAGGCGGAAAAGAATGGTAGGTGCTCAAAGAATTGAACACTATGAGAGATACGAATACACCGTGAAGAGGGATCATAACACCTGTAGCCTTTATGTTCTGTGCTGTAGCCAAAGAAAGCACACCGAATTGACTTGGCGGAGAGTTTGGTGTGCTCATGGGAAGAAAGAAGCACATAACACGTACAACCAAAAACACGAAGGTGGTGATAAGTGGGTGATTTCGAGAAGAGACGTTGGTGAGGAGTGGCTTTAGAGAGGACAAGAGAAGGAAGTCGATTTATGAGATAAACTGCAGTAGAGAGCGCTTTAGCACAAAATTCAGGGGGAACATAATTAGACAACATAAGAGCATGAGTAGTATCCAAAATTTGACAGTGTTTTCACTCAGCAAAACCATTTTAAGCATAAATACCGGGACAGGACAACTGAGGTAAGGTTCCCTGAGAAGTTAAGAAAGAACAAAAAGTTGTAGAGAGATACTCCCTATCCGAATCAGAACGAAAGACTTTAATAGTTTTAGAGAATTGAGTAAAAATCATGGTTGTAAAAATTTTATAGATAAAGAGAAATTCATCACAAGAATGCATGAAATAAACCCAGGTATAACAAGAATAATTATTGATAAACGATACATAATACTTAAAACTGCTTCTAGAAATATGGGGGGGCAGGACCCCAAACATTTGAATGTATTAAATCAAAACAGGCATTAGAAACAGAAGAGCTAACAGGAAAAGGAGGTGCACATTGTTTAGCTAAAGGGCAACTAGTACAAGGACGTATAACAAATGATGGAACAAGCCCAAGTACACCCTGCTGACGCATAAAAGACAAACGAGATGCAGATATATGACCAAGACACTGGTGCCAACGGTCAAGGTCGAGGATGGCAAGAACAAGTTGAGTTGAGGGAAGCTGAAGATGCTGCATCGTATACAATCCTCCATGTCTACTACCCCTGCCAATCGTCCGGCCACTCATACGATCTTGCACAACACAAGAATCAGAGGTAAATGTCACAATATAACCCATATCAGCAAGTTGCCGAACAGATAAAAAATTAAGAGCGAAATTCGGTATATGCAACACATTAGACACATACAAATTGCTAGGGATAGTAAAGTTGCCATGCATAGTGGCAGTAAGAGAGGATCCATCAGCTGTAAATAACTCTTCTGGATTTTTAAGTGTAGTCTATTGAGTGAGATGCTGAGCAGAGGCAATCATGTGGTGAGCAGCACCGGAGTCAAGAATCCAGGAGGAATTATCACTTGAGGATTGCATAGCAGCTGCAGTAGCAACTGAGGAAAATGCACCAGAAGAACCAAGATGAAGTTGAGCTAAACTAGAAAGCTGAGCCTCAATAGCAGCAAGACGATCATCCGAAGATGAGGATGAAGTGGCACGGTCCACGGATGGAGAAGGGAAAGGTGCAACTGAGCACGAGGATCCATTAAAAAGATCACGCAACTTCTGAAAACATTGATCCTCCGAATGTCCATTTTGCTTACAGTAGTTACAAAAAAAACGTGAACCTCACTGAGAAGAGGTACGCTGAGATGAGCGACGTTGGGAACCATATTGAGAGGAATTGAACTGGAAAATAGGTTATGCGGTGGCAAGTACTACAGAGGGATCTAGAGATGGAGGAGCACCAAGACTTCCTCGTCTAGTTTCCTCGGCCTGAAGTTCCTTGGCTACATTAGAAAGAGATGGAGCAGGATAACGATAGAGAATTTGACTACGAACTCCCTCAAAATCTGGTGAGAGTTGCATCAAGAATTTGTAGAGACGATACTTATTCTGATCTTCAAGCTTTGATGCAACACAAGTAGTGTATCCAGCACACGTGGGACATGCTGGACGAGCCAACACATCAAGTTGAGACCAAAGAGACGTCATATAATTATAAAAATCACGAACATATCGTGTACCCTGGGTGGCATAATGAAGTTCCTACATAAACTGATAAATACGGACAAAACTTGTTTGTGTATACATCTCAGCAATCTGATCCCATAACTGTTTTGCACCAACAATTTGAGAAAATTGGGGGCGAAGATCAGGGCTAATAGAGCCAAATAAAATTGTCCATGCTTTCCGATCAGCAACATGCCAAGACTTAATTTCAGATTGACGTTGATCAATTTGATTAGCACTAGGTCTGGGCTCAGCAGTATCAGACAAAGATGTAGGACAAGGATGAGTACCATCAACATGCTCATATAAATTACGATAAACAAGAGCAGCCATCACAGAGAGTTTCCAAATAATATAATTGTAACAATCCAACTTAACATCAATACGATCATTGCTATCAGCCATGATTCTGAGATTGATAAATCAAAGCGGAAGCAATAAGATATATGAGTGAAGAAGAGAAAACCCGAGGTCGATTGCGAGAACGAGGTGAAAGACAAAGCAGACTAGATCGATCGAGACAAAGTTGAAGGAGAACGGATCACAATGAAGAAGTCGGACGGATCGCGAAGTCAGCACGATGAAGACAACGTCGGACGGCCACAGTGAAGAAAAACCCTAGCTCTGATACCATGTTAGGTTTAGAGAATTGGAATGGATACGTTTTTCATTAGGCACAAGGCCAATATATAGATACAAGGAAGAGTATAAGCGTAAATGCATACAACCCTAAGATATACAATATAATCTAATATATACAACATATCTAACATGGAGAATCCAAAGATTAATTAGCCTACTTTTAAACAGCACTATCATTGATTGAACAGGCATAGAAAGTGACAACAACAAGAACCCCATCTTATGTTCTGCTTCCGCATCCGACCGCCTGTTGAAAGAGCTTTGTGAACATAAATGATGGTAAGAAGGAATGGTATCCTCAATTCGCTTCCGTTCAATCATGTATATGCGCTCTTGTTTTACATGTAAAAACATTTCAAAGCTCGGAGCATATGATTGAGAGTTCGCTAAGACAAAAAGCAAATGCCCTTTGTTTCAATCTAAGGCTGAGTTATGTTTACCTAGACTCATTCTATTGGACCGAAAAGGTACATGCCCCGCTGTATTTCCAACTCCACATTCTTTCTAGCGAAAAAGAAGAAGAGGAAGAAGAAGAAGAATCACATCGTAATTCCACGCATTAACGTATCCCTCAAGGGTAGCTGTGTCTCGATTAGAATAATTCTCTCACGTGGGGCACGCAAGCATCCAGAGTTGTCATCTCTTGTTTAATAGGATATATGCTTAGTCTAGATCACGAGAATTCAGAGCTAATAAAAAGTGCACATGAAGGCCCCTCCCAAATCTTGCCAAACTCCCAGACATGTCCGATTAAACAATGCGGAGTTTTTGAAACCAGGGACAGCAAGAAGTTCTGTGCCATGTGGGGTCGCTCCCACCCAAGCTTAAGGCTCAGCCAAGGTATCATTAAAAGCTTATCGAGCTCCAATAAATCACGCCCTTGTGCATCTTTTCTTGAAATTGATAAAAGAAAGATTTTCTAGACAGAAACTGTTCCATCAATCCCATCCCTTAATTTACTCTCTAGGAGTTTTATGTCGGCAGATTCCTGTTACATTGTTGGAACGAAAAGAATAATAAAAACTTTGGAAATTTGGAATAAGAGCACGAATAGTAATTGGAGGGAGAATTTCTTATTGAGAATGCTTTCTCTTTATGGCTTCGTGTTTTTCTTGATTTACAATTCACGATTTCATCCCTTCACATAGGAATTGAAGTTCACAAATGCCAATGATTATATTTACCAAAGAAAACATAACAACCCATAATTATTAAGAAAAATAATAAAACAGCTTAATCTGTCAAAGAAAATAAAGCCAAGTTGAAGCCTTTATGACTCTTCTTTAATGCTTGCAGCTTAACCGACGTGCACAATCTCACCATAATCAATTTTATGTTATTCCAACGGACATCACCGCCTTCTCCACATGAACTCTCCATCTTGTTCTTTTTAGCTTAGCTAGTTCTGGTTTCAAGGCAACTTAAAAGCCCACCTATAATTAGATGACAAAGCCCCGTTTTTAGTCTCTTTCTGGTCCCGTTTGTTCTCCACATGAAGAGGAGAAGAAGACTTCCTTGCGATTCATCTGTCGCCCTCCATCTCATTCGTGCACCAGTTTAATCAAACCACAAAGCCCTATACACTTTACTTACTTAGCACTACTCGTGTCCCGTTCATGTGTGTACTATCGTTTATCTCCTAAAGAAGGACAGATTCTACTCACAACAACAACTCCCTCGGGGATCACTCACTCACTCCCCTAGCCCACACTGATCTTCAACAACAACAACCACCATGATCACTGGGAGGGACATGTACGACGTGCTTGCGGGGGTGGTGCCGCTCTACGTGGCGATGATCCTGGCCTACGGGTCAGTGCGGTGGTGGAAGATCTTCACCCCGGACCAGTGCTCGGGGATCAACCGGTTCGTGGCGGTGTTCGCCGTGCCGCTTCTCTCCTTCCACTTCATCTCCACCAACAACATATATGCCATGAACTACCACTTCATTGCTGCCGACTCCCTGCAGAAGGTGGTCATTCTCTTCGCGCTCTTCCTCTGGCACGCCTTCACCAAGCACAGCAACCTCGAGTGGATGATCACCCTCTTCTCTCTCTCCACCCTGCCCAACACGCTGGTGATGGGTATTCCTCTTCTCAAGGCCATGTATGGCGACTTCTCGGGCTCTCTCATGGTCCAGATCGTGGTGATGCAGAGCGTCATTTGGTACACCCTCATGCTCTTCATGTTCGAGTACCGAGGCGCCAAGCTGCTCATCAACGAGCAATTCCCCGAGACCGCGGGGTCCATCACCTCGTTCCGGGTCGAGTCCGACGTTGTCTCGCTCAATGGTCGTGAGCCGCTGCAGGCCGACGCCGAGATCGGTGAGGACGGGAAGCTCCACGTGGTTGTCCGCAGGTCCAACGCTTCCTCCATGATCTCATCCTTCAAGTCTCATGGCCTCAATTCCATCACGCCGCGTGCCTCCAATCTGACGGGTGTCGAGATCTACTCAGTGCAGTCATCCCGAGAGCCGACTCCGAGGGCTTCGAGCTTCAACCAAACGGACTTCTACGCCATGTTTGCGAGCAAAACGGCAAGCCCCAAGCACGGCAACAACACCAGCAGCTTTCAGGGAGGATGTCCGGACGTTTACTCGTTGCAGTCGTCCAAGGTGGCGACACCGAGGACATCCAACTTCGACGAGGAGATGATGAAGATGAGCAGCAGCAATATCGTGAACGCCAAAAGACGCGGAGGGAGGAGCATGAGTGGAGAGCTGTTCAACGGGGGTCTTGGTAACAACGTCTTCCCTTCGTATCCGCCTCCAAACCCAATGTTTTCAGGGTCGACGAGTGGCAATACGAAGAAGACGAAGGACAGTGGAAACAACAAGGAGCTGCATATGTTCGTGTGGAGCTCGAGCGCGTCGCCAGTGTCCGAAGGTAACATGAGGCACGCTGTGAATAGAGCCACTTCCACTGAACTCGGGCTCGTCGATGCCGCTAAGGCATCTCTTCAACATGCAGAAACCGCTCCTGCTAATTCCAAAGGTACATAACTTATTACCAATTATTGACTCAGTGTGAACTTTTGCATCTGGCAGGTATTTAGGGAAGCTTCAGGATTTGTCTTCTTTTCCATCACCAGTAAGGCCTTCTTATTTTTTTCTGTCCACATGAAGCGGGAATGCAGGATTTGATAGAGAACATGAGTCCACCACCAGGAAAGAGAATAATGGATAACAATAAGGAAGTGGAACAGAATCAGATAGAGGATGGATCAGGTGCATGCAAGTTCCCGGTAAATGGGTCGCCATACACCAACAGCTGCCAGAAGAACGTGGCCGATGAGGAAGAAGGGATTGGAGAGAAGAAGAAGCAACAGATGCCGCCAGCAAGTGTAATGACAAGGCTCATCCTCATCATGGTTTGGAGGAAGCTCATCCGCAACCCGAACACCTACTCTAGTCTTCTCGGTCTCGCTTGGTCCCTCATCTCTTACAGGTAGCATACTCTTACTAGTAAATGCAAAGTCTTTATAATTGGAGTTCTGTAGAACTAGAATGTTTGATTACCTTTTCATTTCTAGGTTACATCACACTGTTTCCATACTGAACTGAGCTCCTATATAAGCTTATGTTCTCTCTCTCTCTCTCTCTCTCTCTCTCTCTCTCTCTGTGTGTGGCAGGTGGAACATTGAAATGCCCTCGATAGTAAAGGGATCCATCTCGATATTATCCGATGCTGGTCTTGGAATGGCTATGTTCAGTCTAGGTATGTAATAAGGACCGCAATTTCGGCTCATCCTTTTAATCCAGAGCGTTAATTATTAGCAATTCCTACTGATAAAGCATAACATAAGGAGTCTTATGCAACCAGGTCTGTTCATGGCATTGCAACCGAAGATCATAGCATGCGGTAAATCAGTGGCCACATTTTCAATGGCGGTGCGGTTCTTGACCGGCCCTGCTGTGATTGCAGCGACCTCCATAGCCATCGGTCTTCGCGGTGTCCTATTGCACGTCGCCATCGTCCAGGTGACAAATCTCAGACTCTCTTCACAACAACTGTTGATGAATTCACAATGACCCCATTAATCATTTAATACGTACCTCCCTTGTTTTGTTGTTGATTCTCAGGCTGCTCTTCCCCAAGGAATTGTGCCATTTGTGTTTGCAAAGGAGTATAACGTTCATCCGGACATACTTAGCACTGCGTGAGTTTCTCCATTAATTCTTCAACATTTGTCTACCCAATTCGAGCTAACCTAATTACCATGTTTGAATGCTAATACACTTCCTTATGCAGGGTCATTTTCGGAATGCTGATAGCCTTGCCCATAACAATACTCTACTACGTACTTCTCGGGGTCTGACTCTCTGCGAGACGAGATGACGCAGAGTGCCAACCCAAAGCTCTCGTTTCAACTCCGATCCGAGTCAGGCCCGAGCTGGATTGATGAACAGCCGCAGTATTTGAAATGGGCATTGCGTTGGAATCAGTGCACAAAAGCATATGATAACATGTCGCATGCAACGAATGGGGTTAGGTTATAAGGCCTTCTTTGTGGCTCGTTTGTTCAATGTAATCAATTTGTTTAGGCTTGTTTTCTCAGCGACAAGTTAGGCGGATAGAGATAGGGGAGACTTAGAAGTTCGTGCTTGATAGGGGTTGAATCTATATGTAATCTTTTATTTTACTCTTTTTTAATGATTTTTGGTAGTGTGCACACTAATATCAATGTAGCTCTTTTCTTCCATTCAACTCATAACCAGCCAGCCAATATAGGTTAAGCCTCAAGCTGTGGACTTTTTTCGGTGGGGCTGTCGCGTTACACTACCTGTTCCGAGTCAAAATATTCCTAATCTCTGCGGAATCTATTGCATGAGCATCGGAGCATCGCTGTGGTAGCGCAGCAGATGACACGAAAATACTTGACTCTGTGCAATCTGAGAGGAAAGAACCACTTCGTGACAAGTTGTCAAAACCGTCCCATAGAACTATCCTAATCTGATTATTTGCATCAGAATGAACTTGGATCATCTGGACGAGGTGTTCTTAAGTGAGACTGGCTCTCAATCTTACAGATTCGCGATACAGGATCGACTTAGTTTAGCATGGAATGCATCGAGTCAATTTGCAACTTTCAAGGGTCACATGAGAAAGTGGGATCGATTCACTTTGTCCATGCGATTTACTCTGTGTCGGCAGAAAGAACCAAGAAGAAAGGAGGGCAGCTTCAATGAGCGCAACGCTAAGTGCCTATATTATTATGGTTCATGTGCGAAATGTGGCTGATAATACTGTACGTTGGAGCATTGTGAACCTCAGAACACGAACTGACACTCTTAAATCTAATAGCACTGCGGGAGGAGCTAATGTACAAGATTTGGTATTGGGGAGAGGCAGATTACTACTAGTGTCCAAACTGACAGCAAGTACATCCTAAAAAAACATAGCTTGGCCTTATCAGAAACAATCGCATCGAATTCAGATCTAAGGTTGGCTTCCGGGAACCAAATGCTGAGATCCCATCAAATTGACCAGCACAAGACAGAAGGGGCCCTCCTTTGAAAAAAGGATTGAAAAACTGGGGACGAGACAAAGCAGACTGGGCCAATACATGTCCACGACAGGAACAAATAAAAACAAACTCCGGTCTATCAATCAATCACGTTGCAGCGTCACTGTTTTTCCTTTTGTCCACATTAATCTCGTAGTTGTCTTGTAGTAAAGTCCAACATCGAAAAATTTAGTGTGGCACGAAATAGTTAATATGTTCTTATTAATCTATATTTTAGTGATTTAAACTGTAAGGGAACGTGGATTTAACTGCATAAGTTAATGGACTCCGATTTTACGAGACTCTCTGGCGGGTTTCACTTATTTGCTCCACCTGTCTAACTAGATTTAATTACACAGAGCACATGCATGTGCTGTATCTTTTTCCTAGCCACTCTGCCAATCGAGGAGACAAGGGTTTGATAAACAACAAGGGCCCGAAGAAATTCTGTAGACCGTAGAGCCGACACCTACCATCCCCAACTGAACGCCAACCTACATTTATATCTCTCTCTCTCTCTCTCTCTCTCTGAGCACGACTCTTTAATGGGTTTTCACTTTAATCTAGGACGGATATGATGGCACTGATAATGGCGTCTTGATGAGTTCCGAGTTCCAAGGTCGTCCCACTGAATTAAATTTCTTGTAGCAGGAATCTGTCAGGTCCCGGCCGGGGCCGGGGGGGAGAGGGGGCGGGGGGGTGTGGGTTTGGGGGGGTTGGGGAGAGGAGAGAAATAGAACAGTTTGGTCCAGCTTTGCTTTGTGTACAGATATTTGTCATGGGATTTATGTAGGGTGCTTGCTCATTTTGGCGTGTTAGATGAAAAAGAAATTTACGGTACCTGGTTTTTCGACGAGATTCAGGAACCTTATACAAAACTTAATGGGTATACACACTATCTGTTAATAACACTGTATACTGATCGAATCGATGGGGAATTGACCCTGATCGGCCATTGCTTTCTCTTGCTAACTCATATGAATTGAACATTCAAGTGGGTGAGAGAATCTTGTGTGCGGTTTCCGAGTTTGCAAGTGATAACATGAGCAACGGGATTTTAAGAGGGGAGTTTGGTTGGGCTGTTTAGTGTAACTTGTAGGTTACTACTTACTTTTAACTAGGGGTGAGTAAGATGAACTACCCAAATCAGGAATCGCCTGAACTGGACCAGACTGACTGAATGGGGCTGGTTTCCAGGAGTATTAGTTTGTTTCCCGATTCCTAAAAGTGAAATCAGTTTCCTGGCAGTCTGATTCCTAGTTCCAGAGTGGGAGTATTAGTTTGGGAACTAGACTAGAACAAATAAATATATTTTTAATTTTTTTTAACTTTTGAAAAAATAGAAACCCTAATCTAATTAATCTACCTTTCTAGTTTCCTTAAGTCCCTGACAAGGTGCTGTATTGCCCTCGGAAGATGGCTTTTATGACTTTTTGCTGATTACCCTCGAGGTTTGTTTTGGGTTATCCTTTTGAACTTATGAAAGATGAGTTTGAGCTGTATCATCTACACCGTGAGAATATGCCGTGTCTTCCAATACATCAGTAGTTTCATAAGTTAGTGCGGGCATTTTTGGAAGTAACTCGTTCTGGCAAATCTTTGCTTGGAGTTCTCGTAGACCGGGATGAATGTGCGGTGAAGCCCACTTCTTGCTTCTCTGCAAGTGAATGTTCTTCTGATATTGTCATTCTCAAAAGGGGCTTTTGTCATTTATGTGTGGACATTTGTACATTTTCACAATTGTACGAAGAAATTGAAACTAATTAAGACCCTCATTGATTTTCAGTTCAGTTCAATAAGTGATAGGTCTCATTAGAACCAGACTGGACCAACGATCCCCAGTCCCTAGACCAAACGATTCAGTCCTCGGTCTCAAAAACTGGGAATCGGTCCTCTTGGTTTGGTTTCCGATTCTTGGGTGCGATCTCATCAGATCGGAAACCGATCACCTTTGCTTTTGACTCGGGTGCTAGTTTTCCTCCACAATTTAAGAAAGGAAGTTGCGAAGGAACTGCCCTTTTGGAGCTCTCATATGAATCTATACATTCATTTTGGGTTCAAACACAAAACCAGTTGAAAGGCCACTGACCAAAACTCTCCTAGGGCCCAAATACACTACCCCCTCCTCTCAACTCTCCCACATGTCCTCTCATGGCTTTTGTTTTTTATGTTTAAGGTTGCTCACTTCTCCCCCTTAGAGCTTTGGTTGCATTTGAGAACACATTGAAGGAAAGTCTTTGGGAAAATGCAAAGGACTTTGAGTTAAAGGAGTTTTTCAAAATGCAAATTGTGTGATAAGTTGTAACTTAAAAGCCCATTGCAAAGCAATGTTGGGTAAAATAGCGTTTGGAAAAATTATTCTTGCAAAATACTTTTTATTTATTTTTTTTAATAGAGAACAGTTCAAACCCTTTGTCGGCTTCAGCAAAGGGCAAGCGGCTCCGGCGAAGTGCAGGCAGCCGCCAACGACCCAAATTTGGTGCCGGCGACGCGAAACCCAAGCGAGGCAACCCTCGTTGGTGGTTGCCGGGGCTGCCTTAGCTCGTTTGGCCTCAGGCAACGGCCTCGTGACACCAGATCTAGGTCGCTGGCGGTCCTCGCTTGGGTTCTATGACCCTCGTCAGGGGTCGCTCGACCCCAAGCAGCCCTTGTCGATGGTCGCCGGGGGCTGCTTGAAGATGTTCAACCTCAGACAACGGTCGCACGGCTCTAGATCTGGATCGCCGGTGGCTCTCAAGGGTCGTCTAGGTAGAACAACCTCAGCCGGCCCTCGCTTGAATCACGCGGCGCCTCTCTCAGGTCATGCGAGTTCTCGGCAAGGCCGTGATTGCGCAACCTCAGGTGGCCCTCGCCTAGGTCGCATGGCCCATCACGGCGGTCATGCGACCCTAGGCGACGGTCGCTGGGTTGAGCGACCACGCCAGCCCCTCTCCGGCCCATCACCATCCCCTCATCGCCATGCCACCAAGCTAAGCAGAAAAGATGATAAATAGTAATCAACGAGGGCAAAATCGGAAAATCAAAAAATAGATGAAGGTAGATTTGGAAGAAATTTTTTGTACTTATCCGGGAGTTTTGCATGCCGAGAAAGCTGAAAGCCCAAGACAGCCTAGGACTTGCCTTGGACTTTCAGCCTTCACAATTCACAAGGTTGACTTTTGTTGAACAGGGTTTCTAAAAAAATTTTCCAAACACCAAATTTTAGTCCAAAGAGCTTTGGATGCCCAAAGTGACTTGGTAAAGCCATTCCCAAACGCACCCGTTTATACCTCACCAATTTGCCCCGCTTCATTCATCTCCACCAGTCAAACTAAACCATAAGACGCCGGCAATTATAGCATGCCAAATATGCACTGTGACAGTCGTCGAAATCTTTCTCTAAATTCCTACATTGCTAAAATATGCACACCTCAGCTCAAAGAGGGCATCACTATGCAACAAGCAAATCCTCTCAGGAACATATCTTGCTACCCATATGGGTTTTACAAATCAACCATGATTTGGAGAGAGCTATCCTGCAACGTCCTATGAAATTAAATAAATGGAACGAAACAATGTGTGGGGGTCAGTGACACAGCAGTTTTCTTGTCTTCTGAGATGTTGAGTATCAATCTTCCTAGTGTGACTGCTGAGCAGCGGTCTAGACAGCTTCAGACCCGAAATTTCCATCCTGAGTATTGCCATTTTCTCTCTTCAGTTTCGACTTTGGTAAAGAGGCTTGACGGGAAGTTGCTTTGCTGGGTTGTTGTTTCTGGTTCTGTATATTCAGATAAGTGTACAAGGACATGCCACCGATCGCTGCAAATGCCCCTGAAATGCTTGTTCTACCAGGATTGGAACTGAAAATGTAGTAATTTCCTAGAAGAATAACGCATGTCTTGAACTGTCCAAGGACTACGTGTGTTATGGCAGATGTAGCCCTGTGAAAGAATGAAAGAGAGATAGGATGAGATATTACGACCTAGTGAACATAATGCAAATAAACACTGCAACTAGCCATACATTGAACAAAAAAAAAAAAAAACTAGCGCTACTGAAGGCATCTGAAGTTCTGAACAGAGTCCTTAGTTTCACGAAGCTTGCCAACAGCCAATCAATGGGTGCCGCAGCCTTTGTACAAGTTTTTGTTTTCATAATCATACTACTAAAGGGAACGTAGGAAGGAAACTGATCTGAGTGTACAAGAAGAAGATGATTTTGAGTTCCTTGTCCCCTATCGAGTCACCAACGAAATATTCAAAAACCATGGTACTTGGCAAAGTACCCCTTACTCTAGCATTTTCATAAGTCCACTCCTGAGATATCTAGAATTTTGTTTCGTCTAATAAGGGAGCCCACTGGAAAACCACGATGCATCACTATTGACAACAACAATTGCAGATGACAAACCACATCATGTATCAGAGCTAGGCAGAGCCAAACAAAACCCAAAATATAACTCGAGACGAGTGCCAGATTTCACGTACCCCAGTGCCAAAGCACCGGACCACTGAAGCAAGAATCCGAGAAAAGCTGACATGAGAATGGCCGCTGTGTTGTTGAAGGTCCAATCAAAAGAGAAGGCGCCGGGGGGATCAAGCCAAGGAATTAAAAGCACAAGGAAAACCAGGGTGATTGGTGTTGTCTTCCACATTAACCTGCTCAAGAATTTCGGAAGATGGTAAGCTTGAACAAGGTGTAAAACAAAGAACAAGTCTTTGCAGAAGCAAATGACGTACGCCAAAGCTGTCCAATTCTCCTGCTGTTGCAACCTGGACCACAGAATTTTGTTAACTGCACTTGGGACTATCCATGCCAATGCTACGCACGCACCAAAAAAGTCGAATTGCAAATCTGTAACGGTAGCCACAGCAACGCCAATGGAAACAACTGTAAGTGCAAGCACCTGAAAAATTTACAGTAAGATACCAAAACAGACAGGGAGAAGGATATGTAACATTCAGTAATGATAAATGAAAAAATACCGCATATTCTAATGCAATCAATAGCATCACGTAACACTGACGGATAAATAATATATACCTAAGGCCTTAAAAGAAATCGAATCATTGCATGGGTTGAACAGAAGATCCTGTAAAGAGATCTATTAATGAGCACCATACAGTTTCAAACTAAGGCAACTGTGTGCAGCAGGTAATTCCAGAGAGGATAGAAGAAACCAGATTAACTGCAAAGCTCGTCTTATGGAGAAAAGATTCATTGAAAGACTTTTGATTCAATTGAGCTGGAAAGCTGAAAATCCAAAGCAGATATCAAGGGTGAAAGTATGCTTAAAAACTGAATGATTATAATGTTTTAGGTCAATTCCATATAGAGATGGAGGATCGATGGAGATGTTAATCATTGCTGCAACAGAGTGGCATCGATGAAGTGGTAAATGCAAATAGAGTATCCTCCAATGCAGAATAGCACCCAAAAATCAATATATATGAAACTGTAGTAACCCCAGCTGTTATGGCACTCTATCGGCCAACTAATATCAGACCAATGGAAATGTGATACCCTGTCGAGGACTCTTTATATAGGAACATGTTAGCTTTGATGGGAACATGCTTCTATGCTCGAAATGATAATACACAAGAACAACCACAGTAGCGAAGTTCTAGTGCATGACTTTAATATGTATACCCAGATGAGGTTGATCCAACACTCATTTCAGTGATGAATAGACTTCACAGCCTCAACCGCATAGAGATGACTTTCTTGAACAACAATAGAGTTGGCAAAAATAAAATGAGCACAAATAAAAGTGAACTTTTCAGTGTTCTATCATATAAATCTTGCACGACCAGAATACAAACTTTCAAAGGAAATATGCCTCGATATCATTTCACGAAGTCAACTATCAATAAAAATTACATTGCAAAATACACATTTGGTAGATTCTCTTTCAAACCATCTATCCCCTTTCAAAGGGAAGATAGGAATTTTATGTGGTCAGAATTCAGATCTGTCAAGCTTGTTATAAGGAGGAATAAATCAATGAAGCAGCAACAGCGAGATTTTGTTACTGCATTTATCATTTATCCAGCAAATTAACATGTCAGTCTTGAAGTGCACATCCACGAGCTGTAAATCACATCAAACTGGGATTTAGACGATCTCTTCCATATCATAATTAGAAATTATATTCAGGCATATAGTTTGCATAGATAAATGGATGAGACGCTTTTTCTCTAGATGAGACGATTATCATATCAAACTGGGACTTAGACGATCTCTTCCATATCATCATTAGAACTTATATTCAGGCATATAGTTTGCATAGATGCATGGATGAGACGCTTTGTCTTTAGATGAGACGATTACCTTCAAGAAAGATACTCTTTTGTCGTAGAAAATGAATTCAGCCAGAACAATTGATGGTGTTACAGCAATCTTGGACATCTGATAAAAACCCACACTGAAGGGTACACATGAATCACACACTGTGCATCACCAACAGAGATTGTAACAATGAGAATAAAGAAACCATTCTCACCTATTGTACTTCAGGCTAACATTAGCAAGGCCAGTTGACAGAGACATCACGACCCCCAGAGTGAATAAGGAAGTTAAACGGCTTGACTTTGAAGGAGGGGATGCAGGAAGGATGGAGAAAACGTTCAGAATAGCCATTAATACCCAGCTTACTACATAGTGAATGAAAGTGAGAAATATAGGGAACTCGAATCCAACATTCTTAAGCACCTGAAAAGCCAGAAAGTCAAAACATTGTTCATGAACCAGGCCAGACAATGGGCTACATTTGACAATGCTTGTCAAGATAGGTATCGCATGAAAACAGAGGCACAAACCAGTTTATTCGTGAATATAATACCGACAGCAACAACAAAATTGAACGAAAGAGCAACAATTGGTCGACATATGCGTTGCTGCTGACGCTTGGCACCCTCAGACGAGCGAAATTCATTAAACAAAGAGGCTCGCAGGTCTTCCAGAGCTCGTCCTGCGTTTAATAGGAAATTTAAGCAAAACTAAAACATTACAGATAATGAAAATCATCTAAGTTTAAAACTTATTCGAGTAGATCAAAAGTAACCAAGACACATTACACAAAAGAAAATGAAATTAAAAATCTTACAATGAAAGAACCTGAGCCCCAAAACTTATGGCTGCTTAAGAAATCGACTCTGAACAATTGATCAGAGGTGAATTAAGAAGCTTAAATTTGTGATTCAAACTGTGTATGACATCTCAAAGTACCTTTACCATGTAAAATGGATAAAAGAAACATAGAACAAGAAAGGCAAAAACATGAATGTAGTTGCACATCTTTTTCCAGTCTTTTGACGTTCTATAAGTAACACCCAGACACGTCCTTGACAAAGACAAAAAATTCCAAGCGTCGCAATTGTATAGAAAGCATTATTATACTGAAGGAGAAAAACTCTTGAAAAGAGAATAACTTGATCAGAAACACTCGAACAGAGGAAAGTAGAGAGCAAATACTCCTAATTAACACGAGGGTAGCTAGTTAGAATCATCAAACTGAAAGAAAAAGGGAGCCCTTTCCATGGATAATGCACAGTTGCGCCTCCTGTGGAAAATTTGAAAATTGAAGAAATTATAGAGCACTTAACCTCACTCAAGACATGCCAATGTGAGCTTGAAAACGAGAAACCTCTTCCACTGTACAATGCCCCCACCCACCGAAAGGAGGAGAAGGAGAGAATTTAACATTTTAACCTTCATTCCGGCCTAAAATCTAGCCAACACGGAAAATAACAACAACGGCAACCGCATTTCGAATTCAAAAAGAATTCCTTATGTGAAGGAGATGTTTTGCTCCTTATTCTTAGCCCAGAAGATTAACACTTGTCGCGTGAAGACTTCTGTTACCATCTATCCGCGAAAGACTATACAACATAAGATAAATGCAAGGCCAGAGAAGCAAAAAAAAAAAAGAAAAGAAAGAAAAACCATGAACTGTGCATCATCTAACACAGACTAATAAATCGAGATTCCATAGAACTGAAAATTGGTTTCAGGCTCCTGCTTCTCAGATCAACGAAATCAAACATACGCTCCACTCCAACTATTGGGAAACAAACTACATTGCAAAAACTAGGCGAGAACTCAAGAATCAAGTATCCAAGAGTTGATGAGCGAGTACCCAAGTGGTAAAGCAGTTACCTTTTTCACCAACATCGCTGTCCTTGCGCTTCAGAATCTTCCTCACATCTTTCTTTAGCAAGAAGCTAAGCATTTTCATAATCAATGAAGGGGGAGCAGCTTTCACTCCTCTTGCTGCGACCGAGACGACATGATCAAACGAGCAGTTCCAACAGAGCCCTAAACGCCACGAAAACAAAAGAATTCAGTGCAAGGGTGCAGTGGGAATCGTCCCGAAGCAGCGGTTGTCGGGCTTACCCAGTATATAAATCTGCAATACCCTTCTGGGAAACAGTTTTCCCGAAGAAGGAAGATGGTGGTCCGTACTGGGTAGTGGGAGAAGGGAAGAAAGATTGCAGTTTTGAGTTCAAAAGTGCCACCAAAACCGATGACGGGCACAGGGGTCCTGCGAGCAAAACAAAAAGGGGAGGGGGGAGCGGTCGCACGCAAGGATCGAGGACGGACACGTGGGTCATACGCGAGCGTTGATGGCGGAGAACGGGAAGCTGTCGGGGAGGGGTCGCGAGAGAGAGAGAGAGAGCGGAGAAATTGAGGAAATCACGGTCACTCTCTCTCTCGCAATCACAGTCGCAACAGTATCTCCAATTTTCTCTCCCCCTTTTTTTCTTTGGACAGTGACAACGAACAACGAGTCGCCAACAGGCAACAGTGGTCGGGACGACGGCAGTCGGCGATGCAGACCGAAAATTCGGCCGACGTTTCGGTCGAATGTAATGTAATCTAATTGGCGGATTGACCCAATTAATGTCCGGTTTTTGAGGTCCTTATTGTATAATATTTCAAGTGACTAGTGTTCATTATGACACCATGATAATGTTTTCGCCACTAAAATTTAGGAGTGACGTGAGGGTTTTGCAGAAATCATGCGTGAATTAACTTGGAAGAACATCAAGAGGAAAGTTCGTTTTCGCACCGATTTGTGAATCTACTTTTGCCTTCTGCAGCACCCATCCTGTTGCTCGGTGGAGTTAATCATGGATTTAACTATTGAAGGGCATGCCTGGCCCGAAAAGCAAACGGAGGATCTAGACGAGTTACTACGTTTTTTCTTGGGCTCAAGCAATGCAATATCTTACATGTAAATTCAATCGTCAAATAGCCTGCTCAAACCCACCCGATAACGTATGTGTCATCAAACTACGTCTAGTTTCAAAACATCTTGCGAATCCGAAACATTTTAGCCGTTCTAATTATATTCGGCGCATGAAAAAGAACTGCCGCAATTGTATCCATGCTTAATTAACTCTGATTAGTCCTATTCATTTGGAATTGTAGAATTGAAACGCGATCTTCTTTCGCCCTTTAACGTTCTACTACCGAAATCAGATGTCCACCACTCACCATAAGCTTATCGAGTGATGGTGCGAACCCAAGGAAGCATACGTTAACAGGTCTTTTTCGAACTGAAGAAAGTTCGTTTCCGGGTCATATTCGAAGATGGACAGACTAGCCTATGTGAATTGTTCAGATAGCAACAACGACAATTGGCATTTCAAGAACCGACGTGGGCTGCAGGAAAAGAAAAACGCTTATTGAAAACGAAATTTCCCGTTTTTTTTTTTAAATCAATTTTTTTTTCATTTTTCATATATTCTGACAAGCGTGCATCAGAAAATTTGTTGCAACAAACTGTTTAACTTCCACTATAATTCAGTTTATCAGCAGTCCAGTGACTCTGATAACTCGAACCCCAACTTGCTAATTTCTTGGGGCCCATTAAAAGCTTATTCTATAATCAAAGATGGGTCCTCCTGCTTTGTTTCGAATTTCGATACAAAGTATGATAGATTAAGTACCTTCATCATAATAAACAAACAACGTATGTTGAAGATGGTGAAGTTTGTCTGAAATGAACCAATGGAAGATCTACTTCAAGCCTTCGAGGACTCGGGTCAGGTGATGTTCACATGAAGATGAGACCATGGGCAAGGGAAACAGCCATTTTAGTCGATCTCTCGAGATGGTGCTTGAGATTTTTGGATGACAAACAATCCTTGATATCTCAACATAAACTTGAGAAAAAGCTACCTGCTCCACTTTGGCCAAAGTTTTTACAACTTGGTATGGTATGGGTTTGGTGCTCAAACAAAACACCCCGATGTTAGCTTCGCTTTTGTTTGGGAAAATTCCATATAGCCTCCTGCCAATTCTCGAAGCACCCCTTTATTCGAGGATGAAAAAAAGGGGACCGCCGTGTAAATATTCTAGGATCTTCAAGAGAGATGGAGAGAGTATCAATAAATGTTACATTTTTACTTAATTGGCTACCTTTTATATTTTACTGAAGAAGGATATTTATACCCGAACAATATGCATATGACAGGAAATAATCTAACAATGAAATTAACTATCTTAGAAAACGACAAAATATCAAATATATATATATCTCTAATATATAATGATATATCTAATAATATTTTATAATAGGAAATTCTCTAATATCCATACATATACTACAACAAGCCAAGCCGGGGGTGCATGTGTAAATCACATGCACGGCTTAAGGGCATTTGTGTCCGGAAATTTCATTTGCCTCGGGCAGAATTTTGTAAGGAAAAGAAAATCAGAATTAATTAGAGATTGGAAAAGAGAAGAGAGAAGCAGACGGAAGGGGAGGAGGGTGGTGGCAACTCTCAAGCCATAGCTATGTCAACCGTGTCATATTCGGCACGTCGATCTCGACCACCCAACACAATTTGTCGCTAGATTCAATAGCCCCACGCGGGGGGACTTGCAAACAGTGAAGTGGACGGACCTATAAACAGATTGGATGGCCGGTAGAAGATAATTTATGAACAATTTTCTTGATTAGATAGCACCGAGAAATCATCAAATTATCACATGTTTGTCGCGAAATCAAACCAACAAAGACGGCAAATGATAAAAGTTACAGAGGTCCTAGAAAAAATAATAATCCCGAGTTAATTTTAATCTCAACAATTGAAAATAACAACCGGATGGAAAACAAAACATGACAGATTTTTCTTAACTTCGATTTTAAGAAATAGAACTATGTGGGTACTAATCAATATGTCATCAACATTGAAAGAAACCTTATTTATATTTTCAAAATTAGTCAAAGATATGAAATATTTCTAAGCTTATTATTATTCAAAGCAGATTTTATATTTTTCCTTTGCGCAACACGCGGGACAAATTCCAAGTATATGCTCATCTTCCAGCCGCCCCCTTTGGTCGAAAGACAGGCACGATGGATGAATATGTATATCTGCCATGAACTTGGGAGCTGACCAACTCGTTCTTTATTGTGTTTTTTTCCAAAAGACATCGATGTATTCGGTCGTTAAAGCCAACGAAGTCGGAAACACACATGCATTTCAAATGGCGACCATCAAGATCTTTGCACACCAAGCGATTCCGTGGTTTAATCGCTTGAAGTAAATTCGACCTTAAGAAAACAAACTTTGGTTTTGTGATATCCTTGGATTAACTCACGGAGATATTATTCGCTTTGGCCCGATTCATACCGAATCTTATAGTTTTGTCCTTTGTCGTACATGCGGACGTCCATCCCGGTAGTGCTTCCGCTTGAGAACGCTTAACTTTGGAGTTCCAAATTAGTCTACCATTGTTATTATGTTAAAAGGCGTTTTCGTGAGTTAATTCCAGTTTGACACGCACATATATATTTCAGAATCGCTCTTCTCCCTATTCGGTGTACATTCCAGCTCATCGCCTTCCCTTGCCATCCTAGAAGCCTGCCGAGAGCTGCTCCTTCAGGCCGTCTAGCCCCGATGACCACTTTCCGCCCTTATCGGACCAGATTGTTACGGGGTTGGTATCGACTTAGTTCAGTTGGAGACTTGATTATCCGTTGGTTTGTCTTTGCCCCTTAACGTATCAAGGCACACGTTAACGTACGTATTGATCATGAGCAAGTTTCGAAACAGTTAACGTAAGCGTACCTCTCCTAACCGTTACCTAAACCAACAAGCCAGGTGCGAGTTCTAAGTTAATTAAGGGGGCTTTGGACCTGCATACTCCACCTCCATCGTTCTGTTTCCAAGCAACATCAGCTTGTCAATGAAGATACACACATGTACTTTGATCCAAGAAGCCATAAGCTTATAGCTAGCTACCGCGAAGCAGATGATCATTCATTCATTCATTCGACGTTCCGAACGTAGTCGGTGATATGTCCTCGTATTTCCAGATGAATTCGCGCACCATGATGCGCTTGGCCATCTCGCTCGTATGCTTCTTCGTCATCGCCGCCACCTCGACAACCACCGTTGAAGCCTCGGCAGACAAAGCGGAGATGATACGGCAGTTCCTGGACGGCCACAACACAGCGAGGAAGGCGGTGGGAGTGCCGCCACTCGTGTGGGACACGTCGCTCTCCACCTACGCGCGAGTGTACGCGAACAAGAGGCGGGCGGACTGCAAGCTGGTGCACTCGCCGGGGTACGCGTTCGGGGAGAACTTGTTCTGGGGGCAGGGGCGGCAGTGGAGCGCCGCGGACGCCACGGCGGCGTGGGTGGCAGAGAAGCGGTGGTACAACTACGCCAGCAACGCGTGCTCCGGCCAGGAGTGCACGCATTACACGCAGGTGGTGTGGCGGACGACGACCCGCGTGGGCTGCGCCAAGATCATATGCAACTCCGGCGACACTTTCATAGCGTGCGAGTATTATCCTCCGGGCAACTACATCGGCCAGAGGCCTTACATCAATTAAGCATCAGCATGCATAACTTATAAATCCCTTCTTCTTGGTATATATATATATATACACCCACAATAACAGACTGTTGGATTCGCATGGTTCTTTTTCATGTCGTCCTAATGTCTTATAATTCTTTCAAAGTACACCACTTAATAATATGCAATTAACAGCTCCGTACATGACTCATGCCGTATGCCCCCATCAAAGATTATGTCACTTAGATTAGGCCCATCTTTGGTGCGATTGCTATGGTCCGAGAAATAAAAAATGCAGATTCGGAACGAAGTGGCAACTTTGATTGGCTGAGTCGTTATATTTGGTAAATGGGTTTAGAATTGTAAAGCCAAAAATAATCTGAGTGTTAATATGGGTTCATAAATTACTTACACCCAACCCATCTCTATGACTCATTCTCGCCCTCATTCGGTCTCGCTCGCCCATTTCGCTCTCCCACTTCAGTTGGGGAACGAGGTTTCCTAGGCCGGATCAAATGTAGAAGTATTTCAACGTTACGGGTTCGGTCGGTTATAAATCACTAGATTTGCATCGCATGAAAATGGGTCAAAAGGAATTTTTGTGACCCGATCCATCTTTTTGACGGGGTCTAGTGACGAAGTTGGGCTGCAAATTGTTATCTACAAGGCCCAATCCTCTTTAACCTCAGCCCCACAACCTCAAACAAAAGAATTCCCGTTCACTCAGTTCAGCAGTCAGTGCTGATCAGCACCTCAGATCCACCGTTGCCCCTCCTTCCCCTCCAAAAGATGGCCCCGAAGCCGGAGACGCCGAACCCGCCGCACTCCTCCGCCATCGACCCGCCGTCGTCGGCCGCCGCCGCCTCCATCGACCCCCTCTTCCACGTCCTAAAGGTGCTGCCTTTCTCCTTCCTCCGGCCGCCGCGCCTCCGCCTGAAGCTGCCCACCCTCACCCTCCCCTCCCCCATGACCGTCTACGCCCTCGTCCTCCTCACCTACTTCATGGTCGTCTCCGGGATCGTCTACGACGTCATCGTGGAGCCCCCCGGCATCGGCTCCACCCAGGACCCCTTCACCGGGTCCGTCCGCCCCGTCGTCTTCATGCCCGGCCGGGTCAACGGCCAGTACATCATCGAGGGCCTCTCCTCCGGCTTCATGTTCGTCCTCGGCGGGGTCGGCATCGTGCTCATGGATCTCGCCCTGGACAAGAATCGGGCCAAGAGCGTGAAGGCGTCCTTCGCCACGGCCGGGATCTCGTCGGTGGTGCTCGCTTATGTCATGAGTATGCTCTTTATTCGCATCAAGATCCCCGCTTATCTTAGCTAGTGATCCGACTTTTGAGGTTGGCCTGGGGCTTCCTTTATAATCTTTAGCTTCTCAGCTTTTACTTGTTGCGAGATCTCTCTCTCTCTCTCTCTCTCTACATAAGGTTGTGGATTTTGTGCTGCTACTGTTTACTATCATAGATCACAATGACGCTGGGCAATTTGGCATATCTATCGGCTGTTGTCGGTCATCGGTGGCGTTACATTGATGATCCCTGTTGATTCATCTCATCCCCCACTGTGAATTTCACTGTTGAGGTCCTCAACTTTTGCTGAATAGGTAGTCATAACTTAAGCAGCAATATCCACTCTACTTTTGAATTGAAGAGATGGCCGGGGTAAGGTTTGGACACATTGTACCGAGGGAATGAAAGATTGAGCTGGCCGGCTCAAGGGAAAGGGTAGATGAAAATCGCGCAAGGCCTTTATTTTCACGGTTGGGTGACTCAAATTCTCCTCGAAAGTGATAGTCCTGGTTAATCCTCGATTCATGTTAACACCACCCATTGAACAACTAGCGGACATAGCAAATGAAATCTTGCGAGTGCGGGCGTAGCGAGATAGTTTGTTTATGATTTGCGAATATCTCTGCCATTGTCTCACATGGTTTAATTATCTCTAGCATTTCGTAAATTTCTTTCTCAATGTCTGTTTCGAGTTATCGTCTAGACAATATGCCAATGTCGCTTGACAAATTTGCGTATCCCTAGATCAGTTAGGTCCAGTCTGTTGCTAGCTTGACTCATTATGGAAGCAAGAGATATCGCAACAGGGCATGTAGACACTCTGCGCAATGAAAGAATACTGTATGGGCACATATTACGTAATTGTTACTGTAGGAGTTCTCCATTTACTTGTGACTATAACAGATTGTCTCCTTGTGCACGTGACGGATGATTTGGTCGTCTAAAAAAAGGTGCAAATGCTCGAAATTAGTGTTCCCTTTCTTTGATTCACTAAAGATATCTACTTCTCTTGATCTTGCTGTTTATTAGATGAGATTCGCAAGTAGCCATAACTGCTTAACTTCAAGGATATAGGGATCACCTTCTCAAATTGTCCGAAGCTAATTGCCAATATTTTGCACACCCTTTGCCGAAATGTACATTACGTACTGTGTTTTCATTTAAAAAAGAAAAGATATACTGTTTTTCTACGCTTGGGCATGTGCCTTTAAACAATGGCAAGTAGCTTCTAGTTAGTCACTTTCGCCGTGGTTGATTTGAGTCTCTCTCTTATCATCCTGAGAGCATTTTATTGTGCTCTTTTGATTGCCTGCCTAGTTTATTTTCATCCTTATCCTTTCAATCGAATATCAGTGAATCTCTTTCCAGTCTGTCACTTCTTAGCCTTTTCATTTACCCCCTCCGACTTTGTTCAAGGAAGGTGTTCATCCTACCATACAAAGTCAGAGGTGCCTTCATGTCAACCAAACTCAGCAAATTTTTTGAAAGTTGCTTTCACAGATGAGGTTGTAAAGACCAACCAGATGAACCTCATGCTCCTCTGCTGCCTAGATATCCATTTACTTTGATAGCCGTGTCTTCATGTACTCTAGTTGCATGTTATGTATAGCTTATTGTTTCGGGAATTATCCTTTTTTACCACAACCATTGAAAGGTATAACGGCTACCTAGAACTGATTCCTGAAGCATGTCTAAACCATGGGATGGAGGAAACTTATCTTGTTTAATCTTCCTGCCAGCTCTGTCAGTAAGGTGGATATGACATGGTGGACTTCAATAGATACATAGGCTGATTTGTACTCTTACTTCTCATTCAGAGCGTACTCATGCATAATTTTACTTTGAAATCCGTACAAAATGAGTTCAGAGATCATACTTCTTTGCAAATGCCAACATTCAGTGGGTTTATGCCAAGAATCTGTCGAGAAATCTATATCCAGTTTGAATTATACGAGTAGCTTGGACTGAGATGTGTTATTTACTTCTATGGGGTATGGCATTCCTGTCAGCTACTGTCTTAAAAAAGCCAATCTCTCATGCTTCCATATCAGGGTTTGGGTTGTAACTCGTAAGGACTGGTGCACAAGATTCGCATTGTCATTTTGTGTTGGTTATTTAATAAATTGCTGCCCTCACGAAGGCACAGTATTTTTAACTGGTCTTGTTTTGTTGTTCGGACATAATGCTTGTGCCATATCACAAGTCATTATCTGTTGTCTGTTCTTGATAGACGGTTCTGGCTACGGAACTTGCCCATGTGGTCTTGCGCCTTTACTCTGACTAGCTAGAGAGCCAGGGACCTGAGAGTAATAGCACGAAATGACCATTGTTGTATCTGATTGTCTAGCTAAATGTCAATAAGCAACCGCGACTGTGTGAATCAATCCCTCTTGGTGCTCATACAACTGCATCTCATCGGAGACAAGTGCCCACAGTATCTACTGAGGATAGTGCTGTCGGTATTGTTGGAGGTGCAGCTGTAAACTGGAACGCCACTCAGACCAAAGACAGTGTAAAGTATTGCTGTTTGCATTCCTGACAAGTTCTGAACGATTCTTGTTCTGCATTATGTTGCCATGCTCATTGCCTCAACCAACCATCGAAGTCGGGAATGTGAATCGGCAAGTGCTTTAGGACATGGTTAGTTGTTTCATCAAGTTTGCTTCCACCCAGGACAGCGTCCAGGAAGATGACATTATTATTCACGAAGAAGACAGATTTCTGTCTTGCCTTGAAGAACAGCATGAGCTTATACAAGGAGGGTACAGCTAAATGAACCAAAAACACCATAATGCATTTGTATGTGGACTCATCTACCGTCATATGATTTGGGGGGGCGGGTTTCTGTTTTTCTGGTCTAACGGTAACACATACTGCCCTAGTGCTAAAGGACGACCCTTCATTTTGCAACATTCGCACGAAACAACTACTGTAAAAAAACCTTTACAAAACATTAATAAGCATTAATGACTTCATCTCGGAGAGAAGAGGCGGCGCGGTGAGAACCTCCCCATGTATCTCGGCGAGGCAAGTCCAGCAATTCTTTGATAGTCGGATGCCACAAACCCTTCGCTTTCCTCCTGGTTCATCCTACTAACTCGGCTCCCATTGAATGTGCCATACTTGACCAACTTGCCGATCCATGACTTCTTCTTGGCTGGACTTTGATGGCCCGCGTTCATCTTTTCGCTCAAGTACTCCTTCACGGCGGGTAACCCTTGCTCAACGACTTCCACCGGAGGCGAAGTGAGAGGGTTTCCTTCGACGCAGAGCTTCTGGAGCTTCTTGAGACATCCCACGGAGTCTGGCAAGGCCGGGATCTTGTTATAGCTAACGTCCAGCTCGACGAGGGATAACAGTAGGCCTATGGAGTAGGGGAGGGTCTCGAGGCACTGGAAATTTTGGCTAACGTTGAGAACTTCAAGGTTGATTAAGTTCTCCATGTCTTCAGGCAGTGAGCGAAGGCAGTTGAGCCGAGCGTCGAGGATAAGGAGGGAGGTGAGGTGGGAGATGGAGCGAGGGAGGAACACGAGCTTGTTCGAACTGATTAAGAGCTTCTTAAGGTTCAGGAGCTCAAAGCCAATGGTGTCCGGTAGTCTCGTAAGCTGGTTGAAATTGGCATTCAGTTCCTCAAGTGATCTGCGATTACGAGGGGAACAAGTAGTGTTAATTGTTAGTGACCTTACAAGACGTCGAAACATGCAAGAACCTCTCTCTCCCTCTCCACATTTTCAAATCACATCAGTAGTAAGCACGGCATAGTAAGATACTCCACCGAGCCAACTAACCTACCTAAACTGCTTACGCAGGAGACATCCTTCTTTAGAAAACAGACCAAAACATGGTCCCTCCAAAGACGTCAGCGAACGGAGATTTTTGCGTAAAATAAGGTCATCTCTGGCTTTTGTTGCGTTTGATGTAAGGGACAAAAGATCCCAGTTTCACCAGGAGATAACACGAGATTTGTGGAGGCAGCTGTCACTTACATCATCACTCTTTCCGTCTTGTTCCCTCACTCAAATATGACGATCCCGACATCGTCGGCATTTCCATTTTGTTAAGAAACAAGTATGTGTGTGCATCTCCAAGCCACCTCTTCCTCGTACTAACGTCTTATGGCCAAAAGATTTATGTAAACGTCAATCGATGAACTCAGATTATGAGAGAGCTATAGATGTTTGTACAAATTGACTATACACGTCCGCTGCAGGTATGTACATACTCTTTCGAACTAAAGACTCATATGCGGATGCGGTAGTTTTGTTTAATAATTTTTCTTACGTCGCCCATACATGGGCAGACATGATCTTTCTCCATTTCTTGCCACTGAAAATTACGTTCAAATTCCAGATATCTTTCAGCCGATTATCTTATAGCCCATTGATCATCTTGATGTATACATGATCGGTTAAGAATGATTCTTCCCATGTACATGAATTGATTTTTCCCGTTTAGTCAAGAGTTTTGCTAAAGTAATAGCCGATATAGTTATTATAACTGGTTGCATACCCATTTCTTGCACATGCTTATGTATATATTCATCTATTGCTGATAGATCTAAAATGATATTTATACAGTTATTCGAAAGACGTTACCGGTGGTGTAAAAATACCATTACGCACGAAGTGTCTAGAATCTCGACGTGTATACATTTTTTTAAAATTCTAGTTAAATGAACTCATTTCATTAGTAGATGGGATTTCCGTTTTATGACTCTGTAAAAAGTACTTTAAACTATCGGTACAGCCTCTATAAATCAATATTTGCATACTAATAAATTCATACTACTCTATCACTTACTAAATAAAAAGAAAATGATGTATGCCTTAGAATGGACCGAGACATGCTTCGTTGTGTAGTCTATGCTGGCATTTTGGAATGTCTAAAATTCTAATGTCCAGGACAGGTGAAGGAAATAGTGCATTGAAGGGCATTTTTTAACGATTTGTAATTTTATAAAATAGTGCTCTCCAGAAACACATGTAGAAGACTCTTCCTATAAATGATTCATATTAACGAGGGGACTGAAGATTATGGCGATAGCCACGGTAATAATACATGCGAGAATATACAATTATCGTATCAAATAAGTGAAAACAAGCCGATGAGATCATTAAACGTATAGTATCGTTATAGTAACCCAAATAATGCCATGCTGTTTAGTTATGGGCGATTGTGGTATTAATCAATTCTCATCTCTTCTCTCAAACTATAAGTTAAAACTTCAAATAAGCAAAATGAAAAGTCTTACTCCATAGTTGTAACAAATGACAACAGAACATGCTAGCCTTAGCAACTAATTTTAAAAGGGTCAGCTTATGCAATAGGGAAAATGACTTCAATGATTAGAGAAAGCATCCTGTACTCACGGCTTACTTTTTTTCTTTTTTTATCCCCAATTGTCATTAGGGTTCTTATTTTCATACTCCTAAAGTCAAGGCACTTTTCTTTTGCTATGTAACGAAGATAGCAGCTTTTAGCTTTTAATGGTGCTATGTCAATAATTGCATAGCATCATATTGATGAAATTGGAAATTAAAAAAGGAAGTGGAAGAGAAGGAGAGATTAGGATAATAAACCTGCAATTCTCAATAGTCCTGGGGAGGAACTGAAGATAGTTTCCAGCAACATTCAGAACCTTGAGCTTCGAGAGACACCCGATCGAGTTTGGAAGGACCTTCAACTGGTTGGAGTGGACGTCCAGCACCACCACGTTTAGCAATCTTGCCGTCAGCGACTCCGGTATTGTCTGCCATACATTCATTTCCATTTTTCCAGATTTAAGTCTCATTCACCATCAAAAGGACATGAAAATATTAATATACTGGTAATCTTGAAGCTAGCTTTGTGGCATAATGAGAAGGTGTTCGTTCAATATATGCAAATACTACTATCTCTTAAAATTGAATGCTCCTACTTTGTTTCGTCAACTATTGGTTTTTCGAGTCAAGGTTCAAGAAATGGAAGGTTGTTTTTGGTAAGTCATAAGACAATAACCTAATAGTTCTTGAAGGAACTTTCATCTTTCTTCCCGAACCTCATCACACCTTGAGAATTCAGGATTCGAACCTTCATCCTCTTCTCTGACCAAAAAAAAAATAAAAATAGAAAGAACCTTCATCCTCTTCCGTTACTAGAGGAGATAACGCCGAGGCAATTGCCTTTTGTCTGAAATAAAAGGGTGTTACACAAACAGTCAATGAGAGAGAGAGAGAGAGAGAGAGAGAGAGAGAGAGAGAGAGAGAGTCCAAAAGGAGCTATCCCCTAATAAATCTGATCTGAGCGTTCTTCCCCCTTTATCGACGGATGGAAAGAGATGGAAGGAAAGCAAACAAAAAGAAGAGGGCATAGAGAGAGAGAGAGAGAGAGAGAGAGAGAGAGAGAGATGGAGTTGATAAGCATGGAAGATGATAAGTGACCACCAACTTCCTTATAAGAAAATGTGCTGGTATTTATGAGAAGTTGAAAAGCGTATTGAAACTGATCCGGGGACACCGAATTCACTGTCCTTATCTCGGCCAAGTAAAAAAAACCCATCATCAATACTGCAGAGAGAGTATTGAATTGTCTTTGCAGCCGTGCATTTATCACAGCCTCTCACGTGAAGATATGTTAAACAAGCTAGCTTTTTCATGGTGATTTTGACTTAGCGAGACAAGCATTCGTTCAAACCTTCGCCCATCTTGATCCTTCATGTATGCAGTCAATTTTTTTCAGAAGGGCCTTTTCTGGGTGGGAAAGGTAACGAATTGAAACTACTGACATAAACTCAAGAAGAGATAGCCCAAAAAAAACAAAACAATTTCAAGGTGTCGAGAGAGAGAGAGAGAGAGAGAGAGAGAGAGAGTACCTGAAGGTTGTTGTTGGAGATGTCCAACTTGCAAATGAGGGCTAAAGTAAGGGTAGGGTTAGGGAGAGACTCCATGGACAAGCCACTCAGATCCACGACTTCAAGCTTCTCATCTTCCTCAACAATGGCAGTTCCTCTCTTTCTCCGATCCGCTGTCCCTGCCTTCCTCCTCAAATCCAATCTCACTTGCTGCTGCTGCTGCTCGTACATCATCTTCACACCAACCCCAGAAACCCAAACCTCAAAAAAAGAGGAAAAACAAACGCAAACGAGAAAGAAAGCAGAATATTCGAGTGATACGAGCGAAAGAGGAGAGTGGTGGGCTCTGGCGGGATGAGAGAAACAAGCGAAGCCTCACATCACATATATAATATGCCGAGAGACGTACGGATGACGAAGAAAGAAGAGAAGGTTGCCGCACACGTGTGCATGACGTGGTGCTGCTGGAAAGTACAAGGGCCGTATGCAAGGGAGGGCTTGCGTGGCCACGTGTCTTTCCACCATCGAAAGTCAACCCTCGCTTCAGTTCGATACCTTGGCTGCCCGCCTCTCTCGGGGCAGCTCCCTTCGCCCTTTTCCCTTTCCCTTTCTTCTTTGGACCATTTCCTCCCATTTGGTATTTCTTTTTTCCCCATTTTCTTCCCCGTCAAACAAACGAAAAAAAAAATTGACAGATGTGTACACGTTTAGTTTACTAGTGTACTAAAATTATAATAAAGTAATATTATCTAATAAACATCATTGTGTTTGATATATATACTTCTCTCTAATGAATTTGATATCTTACGATCTCATTAGTTGCGATAGTTTTTTTGATTTACTCTTTCATGAATTGGACAAACTCCCTTTGAAGTCGAAACTAATCCTGTCTAGGTCGAGCTAGCATCCGAGTAATCTAGATATTGAAGTCACTAAAATATGGAGAAAATCTCTGAGTTAGATGTCGATGTTCCTCTTGTGTAGAGAAGATAACTAAGAGATGGAAGCGCGAATAACATAATACAAGAAAGGCCCTGTACTTTTATCTCGGTGATCCAAAATTAACAATGTACCAACTACTCTTAAAGGATATGAATTCGAACATACATCACAGTACTATGTACTAAAGATATCGACTTTATGCCACTTCAATCGTGGCATGCTTCCTCAAGTTGGTGTGACGAGGCTGCCCCGGAGAAATATATATAAAATGGAGAGAAACATATGTTAGGATCACTATACAAGATGGAGTGATTGTTTGGTGGGTGGAAGGGGCATCCAGCGCACATATTCGAACTATATGCCCTCGGCCATTGATAGGCATGATGGAACACATGGAGGGTACAGACGGGTCCTGGGATTGACCCGTTCTCCTGCGTGATGACAAGTTGAGGAGGACATCATTACACCTTCTTTTGAAGTTGAAGCCTCATTTTCGGACTATATTATCGGAACCTTGATAAGAGGGTTCGCTTATTAAAACCATATATAAATTATTCTCTTTTGGGCCGCCCTCATTGTAAGATTCTTCATAAACTAAATATCTAGCCATTTATTTATTGACAGATGAACCAACCGCCCATTCGTGAGTTAGCTGGTTGGTGAGATGTCAAATTTTCAGTTCGCCGGATTGTTCTGGCCGACAGTATTAGCTGCCAACCACGACAAGCATGATGACCAGTAGAATTCCTCTGCCTATGCATGATAGTTGATTGATGATGTTTTGCTGCCCAATTGGTTTGCGATTTTTACAGTTGAAATTTAAGGTAGATCAGGCTATTATTTCTCGTGAATATAGTTGATATGTCACATGTAGATCATCAAGGCATTCGATTAGTATTCTTGCCGTTTCGGATTTTTCATATTTTAGTTAAGATAATTATCTGTATTTTGGAAAGTATCTAGTAAAATTGTACTTTGATATATGTATTTATAGATTTCCTTTGGTCCTTCATTGCGGGACATGGAACCTTGAGTTATTGAGTGAAATCATCTCCTTTGAGAATTTGCTTGTCTAGTTATTTTCCCTCGATTTTCTTCCTAAATCTTTGGTGGATTGATGGGGGTCCGAGAAGGATTCAAAGTTGTGATTGATAAGGTGTGATTTGGTGGAGGAAGACCTAAATTATGTAGTCTCTTCCTTTTTGCCATCTTTGGCTCTTCACTTCTAGGATGGACTTCCTAAAAATTCCCAGCTGTATTGCCCAAAATTTATTGGATCGAGCACACATCGATCGGCCGGCACAAAAAGAAATTAAGACACAATTAACAATAGCAAAACATACTTGAAGTCTGTTTCATAAAGTCAACTAATACATAGTCTTGTGTGCGAAATTGGACTTATTTTTCCGTGAGGTAGGGAAAAAAAAAACCATGCATGCGCTTGAATAAGCCTAAATATTGTACTATGGCAATATCATCTTTGGAAGGACAAATTTTATTAGTTGGTTTTTGACATTAGAAAATTAATAGGTGCGATTAAGGAAAAATGAAATAACTGGTCTACGTGATTGTTTCCAACTAATAATCATTATATTGAATATATGTCGATTAATTGTTGTCATGACGACTGCAACATATATAAACTTCATTTGGAGCTTAATATAACTCAAGTAGGCATACAAAAAAGATAAAGATAGCAATTAGGCATAAAATATGTTAAAAGATTCTTTGGATTGATAAAAGCATTAAAAAACGATATTGTTCAAACAAAAGGAATCGATATAGGCACAAACATAATCAGACTTGTCAATGTCTTCAAGGTTAAGAAACCAACCAAAAATAAAAAAAGAACGTGCATCACAAAGCTCTAATATTGACAAATGTGAACTAACCCTGAATTTTGAGGGTAGTACATGTTCGCCCTATCTGTTGAGCTCGATAGATCTGGTTTAACCTCACATCAGCTTTGCCCATCACCTGATCAGATCTGGTCGAGCTCAATGGCGCCAAGACCTTGGAGGCTTTGTCCGTGGCTAACTTGGCGGAAGACAGAGAAACCAGGCTGAGGGATAGATAGAGAGATGTGGCGGTTGGTTGACATGGAGGCGTCGGCATTGTCGTCAAGGCTGCAGCGGCTTCAATCGGGGCCTGCGGTGGCTTCCATTGGTCAGGGATGGAGGCGATCATGGCGACACTAAATAAATAGTAGAGAGAGTCTCAGACCAGTGGGAAGAAAGAAACGGGGAGGGGAGAGATGACATCAAGGTTCAAGCCTTGGAGAAGTCTACCCAATGAAATTCTAAGTAAATTTCCTATATATCACCCTCACTTAGGCATTGCAGATTTCTCTGTCTCAGTCTCATGCTCTAAGTCTAAGCTAGATGTTTTTGGGTCGGTCACCGACATGTTGTTTAAGAGGGTAATTTACTTGAACCCCGTCACCAAATTTTCTCCTGCCAAGATGCAAAACTGCAGTCTATGACAAGCTGTGTCCAGGTTTCTGAGTGAAACTTACTGAAAGTTATTTAGTAGGGAGTTGACTTTTGAGAAGTAGGAGTGATCGAAGCATCAGTTGAAAGGCAAAGGTGGGGCACATGCATGCCAGTCGATTTGCATGCCTCGACCATCTGATAAATGTCAACATAGTATCTTAAGAAAAAGTTTATGGCGACATGTTGCAGTATCTTAATGGAAATTCTTGTACAATTTGGGTGAAAATCGTGATCATTTGGCGTATACACGAGAGCTTAAGTCGTACAAAAGATTGACATATTTAGCATTAATCAGCCACGCAATGTACTGCAGAGATGAAAGATAAGAACAAGCGGGTACTATGAAAATTGAGCACATTACGCAACCGAAACTGAAAGGAAGCCAAGGAACAACAACCAAATTGATGATGACATTAGCGGCATCTATTGTAAACCGATCTCACGGATTTCGTACAAGGACAAAAAAACCTTATCTGAATTATTAATTAGATGGAGATTTCAAAGCTGTTGACAAATGAACACAAACAAATACAAAGACACACACACACGCACACACACACACACACACACACACACACACACACACACACACACACACACACATATATATATATATATATATATATATATATATATATATATATATATATATGTTACTTGTGTATAGGTTTCCGGGTGTTGTAAGGTCCTCTTGCGTTGCGTATGGTCCAACCGGTGATCATGCACCCTTCATTTAGTCAACTTTAATGGAAAGCGAGATGCTCGGAAACATGATGTCCACCAACTGCTTAAATCTTAATATAGCTTTGCTAGGTGGATGAGTACAATTCCTTGTACGATATATATCCGTCGATGACGATTAATGTCGCCCTTATTCTATTGTAATCGGACTCGATCTGCCCATCGATCTTGAGCAATCGCAGGTGCGTATAACCTAGACGAGCCAACGAGTTTGATTTTGCCAGTCTCTAAGCTTTGAACGGTAGCATGATGCGCCAACTTGTGACACCATTTTTCTTCAAATTAAGGAATGAATAGAGAACGATAAGAGGGACCAGGTCAATCGGATCACGATGAAGCGTCGATAGTTCCTTGGAAATGGGCTTGAATTCTGCAGAACACGTGAAGGAATGAAATCGTCCGAAAGCCACCGCAAGCTTGCGAGGGCTGGAGGAGTACAGCCATGTTGGCGTCTGGCATCATGCATTACGTACAATGTGCACCTAGTTTTGCATTACCTACCATTCCTCGGTAACTTCGGTAACAAGGGGGGTACGAAAAGCATTGGCGCTGATGTCAGCCAATCCATTGGAAGCTGGGATTTATACACGCATTAACAAATGCATTTGAATACAAATTCCTGATTATAACATTTTAATATGCTTAGCAAAATGGCGATTGATGCTCGGTTCTTGTTATATTATTCTCGAGCCGACAGACAAAAAAAAAACCTCCAAATTCAATGAATGTTGATTTGTAAAGATGAGGGGTGTTGAACGAAAGAGACTGACAACATGGGCCAAAACTTTCTTATGCTGATGAATGATGATGGGATCTATTTGAATAATTTGACTATGATTACATTGCGTATTCTCGATATAATACCGAGCCTTTTGCTTAGGGTGCGGTAGGCCCAAACGAGCAATTAAGATGGGGCGAATTGGCTTTTCAAGAAAATACAAACTGATTTTGTATAGCCAACTCCAGTAAATATTCTGCTTCTACCAGTTATATGAACTAACACAAGTGCCAAAAGTTTACGCCGGTGATCACTTAAGTGCCAAATCGGAGAAAAAACGATCACTTAAGTGCCAACGACGAGAAATTTTGACCAAATTTAATACGTGGCTTTTATATTTAAATTTTAATGACACATGACATTTCCACGTGTATAATTCAATTTTTTAAATATTTTTTTCTGATTTTTTCTTTCTTTTCTTTTTTATTTTTTTTTTTCTTTCTTTCTTTTTCATTTCTGTCTTCTTCTTCTTCTACCATGGCCGGTGGCCGGAGGCTAGCCACCGGCCATGGCCGCCTCGCGAGCGTAGCCTTCCTCCGGCGAGGCCCGGCGAGGCGCCTCGCCCGGCGGGCGAGCCCCGCGAGGGCTCGCCTCGCGATCCGGCGAGGCCGGCCCTCGTCGAGGCCACGGCTGCCTCGCCGGGCCTTGCCCGGAGGAAGGTGACGCCCGGCGAGGTAGCCGTGGCCTCGGCGAGGGCCGGCCTTGCCGGATCCGGGCGAGGCGAGCCCTCGCCGGGCTTGCCCCGCCGCGACCTCGACCCTCGCCTGGGCAGGGCGAGCCCCGGAGAGGGCTCGCCTCGCCAGATCCGGCGAGGCCGGGCCTCGCCCGGAGGAAGGCAATGCCCGGCGAGGCCGGCCATGGCCGGTGGCCGGACGCAGGCCATCGGAAATAAGAAGAAAGAAAAGAAAATAAAGGAAAAAAGAAAGAAAAGGAAAAAAAAAGAAAAGAAAGGAAAAAAGAAAGAAAAGGAAAAAAAAAATGCCACATTAGCCTCCGACGAGCCACATCAGCTTGAGAAATTAATAAAAAAATGCCACGTCGGATTTCCGACGAAGTGGCACTTAAGTGATCGTTTTTGACAACTTTTAGCACTTAAGTGATCCGATTGAAACTTTTGGCACCAAAGTGGCCTCCGTACACAAGTTTTGGCACCAATGCTGTTCTTCCCCCGAACTAACACTATAAGTAAAGGAAATCAAAGAGTTTAGGAAAGAGAAATTTCAAATCCGATATACAATGGTTCGGCACTTTGTACCCACATCCTCTTTTCCGGCTCTAGCTGTCTAATTTGGGCTAAGTTCCACTGGTTATACTTAGGCTCCGTTCATTTGGCGGAAAATATTCTCCCGGAAAATATTTTTCGGATTTTCCGGTGTTCGGGGGGCGGAAAACGTTTTCCGTGAGAAAATATTTTCCTTCCCCCCTCACAAAATAGCCTAAGTCTATGGAAAATGACTTCCGCTTCTTCAAAAGCGGAAATCATTTTCCGGAGCTTTTTCTTCTTCTTCTTCTTCACTAAGGTCGCCGGCCGCCGCTGGTCGCCGCCGCCACCGCCGCCGGACGCCGGCCGCCGGCCGCCGGACGCCGGACGCCGCCGCCGGTCGCCGGCGAAAAATATTTTTCGAAAGTTTTTCATATTGGTCGCCGAACACCGGAAAATTATGTTCCGGGAAAACGTTTTCCAGGAAAATGACTTCCGGAAAAATATTTTCCAAAATAAGAATATTTTCCGCCAAACGAACGGAGATTATCTCGTTATTGGTGTAGAAGTTTCTGTCATACAGAAATAAACTCATTTTGCAGTTGCCCCTTTATAGACCCGATCACTAATCTATTGGAACATTCCCTACTCTCACACAGCTGCGCCTCACTGCATGTAGACTCATTCCCATAGCTATAAACGATACCTCTCTAATGTTTACAAAGGCTCATTCACGCTCTTGGGACTCTCACTTAGACAAATGTCTTCTTCCTGAGTACAACAACTCTATCGTGTGTTTAGAGATTGGTTTGTCAGTCTTGATAACATAACACCACTCAAATGAGTATTACAAGTTTTAAAAAAAAAGAAAATAGAGCCGAAAACCTCTCAATAAATTACAATTTCTCTTGTTAACACTATGCCAATTTCATTTGAGCTTTCTCTCGTTTATACAGGGGTGAGCACCCAGTTTGGTTCAAGGCAGGTCCTAGGAAGAATCAGTCCGGTTCGTTCTCGTTCTAAGGCCGGAATCGCCGGTTTTGCTTGAGAAACGGTCTAATTCCTAGGTTAAACTGGGTTGGGACCGGATTGAAAAAAAAAAAATACTTTTGTGCACATGGATAATCAAACCATGGTCTTCATGATGAACAAACATAAATATAACCACTTGACCAATATAAGTCTTCATAGTAAAATAGTGCAAAGTTAATATTTTATTATAAAAAATTGATTTTTTTGGACAAAACAAAATTAAACCTGTTACCGGTTCCAACTTTTTGAAATCACGAGTCACTCATCTAGGCGGGGACGGATCACCCCCACGGTTGTAGGACTTCAAGTTCGAATTTTGCAATCGAATCTTGTAGCCGATAAGTCCATCCATTTCCCCATAAAAAATCTCGACAAGTCACCCTTGTATAACACGTGCAGAATCTTGCTTCATACATGATTGCTACGAGTTGAGTCTTCAGTGTAGGATCTCCAGTGGTCGTCAAATTTGTCTTTGGAAAGTCCATGTTGGCACAGTCTGACCGATTGCAGAAATTACACTAAGATCCACATGCTTACTTCCGTAGGTTTGCAGACTTAGCAAAAGCTTAAACTACTAATACAAGTTTCTGCAACACTTAAACCAACCCATTGAATACAAAGAATTATCTGTTATCATTAACATCATATAGTATATTTTCCAACAAAAAGTTGGTTCGATAATCATCGGATCCCAAGCTTATTAATTTATGCTGATGATGAGATGTGTTTGATGTTTTGACCATCAATTCGGTTGTATACGATGACCCTCACAACATCCCAATTGGTGGTGAATGAAGGACGTCAATTCTTACAAATGGAAGAAACATCAAATACTAATTACAAAGATTAAATTTTCCAAACAGTGTTTCGGTTCAGAAATAATAAAGCGGAAGAGAGAATTCTAAAATTTCTGTATATTTTGATGTGTATATTAATAAAAAAAAAATACATCAGCTTATTTATAGATTTTATTAGATAACTATTCTAAGATAATATCTCAATCAAGTTGTACACAATTAAAGGGAGATATATGTGCACTCTTGACTTGTTAGTGCTATTTGTCAAAACTTGTCAACATCCACCTCTTCTTGATTGACCTCTTTCCTCTCTCTCTAATGCAGCTTTATTTATCTGAATGTAGTAGTGTTTGTGTGATTCCTGTGTATGTGGGTGACTCTGTTGTGTTTGTGTTGAGAGAGGGAGAGAAGGATGAGAGGGAGAGGGAGAGGGAGAGAGAGGGAGAGGGAGAGATCTAAGACAAGTAATGCCCGCATTCCTCACGCTGTCAATGTTTGATATGCTATAATCCAGCATGACCACTTCGACACCCTCCAAGTACTATGCTTGTTCTGTGTTTGTGTTGAGTTCCTAGGACATCAAGATATTGCAGCTAGTCAAATCACCTTCCCCTGTCTCTCCCTCTCTCAATGTCAATAAGTTTATTGTTTTATAAGGTTTCACATTTCAAATGAGTGCCACTATATGTAAGTCTCGGGTGTAAATTGGTGGGTGTAGCCGTAGATAAGAGTAAGCGGTTCTAGGTTCTAACAGGTTCCGTATAGATTCCACTTGGAACCTGAAACCTACTCATAGGAACAGGTTCCATATAGGTTACAGGTTTCAGGGTCTACTCAAGTTTCACGTGTATTATTAATTAAATAATTGCAGTGCATTATTACATTTAATTACCACAACTTGCTGTTGTGATCCACTAACCACAACTTATATTTAGATACACGAAAAATATGAAACATTAACAAGTTATAAAATAAAAGCTTAGATTAGTGGTTCCAGGTTATACAATCATTATCTAACGTCATGGAACACCGCAATATTACGCGAAAATATAGATCAAGAAAAAACACAAAAAACTTGCTTAAGGTTTCAGGTTCTAGGTTTCACTACCTACAATTTGGTCTTGGAACGTACCCGTCGAAATATGTTTCGAATTTTTGGAACCTGGAACCTTCAAATTCTCACCGGTCAATTCTCATGTTCTAGATTCTATCCTGAAACTATGCTCACCCCTAGCCGTAGATGCCCTTTGAACCGGTTCCATCTGAAGCTTCTTGTCAGTGATCAGCATCAACTTAGTATTCTCTTTGCATTATGCCGCTCTTCTTGCACTCCCAGTTTCTCGTTTCGCGAGTGTGCGGGGATTGGACCATAGCATCCGAAGACTAGTTCATCATAGAATCACATTCATTTGACAATCTACAGCAAAGAATCAATTACGGACTAAGCTGGAGGAGTTATCTAAGATGGCCATTCCCCAACCAGTAGCCAACCAATTGCCAGATTTTACATTTGTTAAAGCAATTGGCCATCAAATGTTTTTAAAGTTGGGAACTTAGTGGGGCCATGTGTTTCCATTGAAGTTTTCTTATCTTTTACTTGTTGAACTTGCCACACTCAACTCATCTTCATCTTTCTTTTCCTTTTGTTTGTCCTTCAATTAATCTTATCCCTTATTGTTAAAAAATAAATCTGATATTTAAACATCAAATAGAATACATCTAATTATTCATTTGTTCTCAGAAAATCATTATTTGACTTGTTGGAAAGAAGTAGAAAACTTTATCGTAATTAGGGAAATTAAAGATTGAGAGGTAAATGTGGCATCTATCTATGCCTTCCGGTCTAATTTGCTAGTTTGCTAAGGTCAAGTTAAGATTTGTAACATACAAAATAAACTTTTTAAAGTTTCTTTTTTTATTACTTTTGAAACAAATTCGATCAGTACAAATATCTATTTTTAATCGATTCCATGAATATGCACAAATTAAATTCTCATAGCGTCTGATAGGCCTAAAAGATAAAGATAAGTGGCCATCTATACTTGTATCCGCTCTATCGATTGTACAAGAGACAGAGAGATTATTCATGAAAGAAATTACCGTCATTAATAATATAGAGAGCTCGAATTCGATCCCTAATGCTCTTTTCATCCGTTTGTGAAAAAAGATGTGCACAGACTTTAAGATTCGAGAGAAGACACGGCACACAGCTGGGCCTATCAGGATAGATTTTCATTCACTTATAACTTCTGCCATTGAGTTTTACTTTAAACTTTAAAAATGATAAAGATTATTTTTACTTTGAAAGAATTATGAGATTGCTATATATAATGGTACGTGTTACTTGAATATTTTGAAGATTAATACCACGAAAAATCTCAAACTAGTATACCTATGATAAATTTACTTCAAACTAATTTTTTGACAATGAAAAATCCCAAACTAGTACACCTGTGATAAATTTACTTTGTCACAGGTGTATTAGTTTATGGTTTCTTTTTTGTATTAATTCAATTTAACGGAAATTAACGGAGGGTAAATTTATCACAAATATACCGATTTGAGATTTTTAGTGGTCAAATAATTAGTTTTGGGAAAATTTATTACAGGTGTACTAATTTTGGGTTTTTCGTGGTAAAAAAATTATTTTGAGATAAATTTATCGTAAATGTACCAGTTTTGGATTTTTCGTGGTATTAAAAGTTTTAATTGGCTTTTATATTAAACAGAAATTAAAGCACGAAAGGGGAAACTTCTCGTAGTGCCAGTGTGCCTCACACAAAGGAGATATAGATAGCTCACGAGCGTTGGTTAGAAACTGGGGGAGTCAACGGAGTCCGAATTTCCGGCGACCGCACCGGAAGCAAGCCAGCCAAACCATGTCGATGGCGACGGCGATGTTCGTGATCAAACCCGTCTCTCCGCTCATCCGTCAATGTCGCAAGCCTCGACTCAATCATCATCACGCCGCTCACACGCCTCTCAGTCTCAACCGAGTCGCGACTCACCTCCCCACTTCTCTCCCCTCAGCGGCGGCACCTTCTGCTGCCAAGTCGACCGTGGACGACGAGTTCGATCCGGCGCTGCCGATTGAAGAGGCCTCGACTCCGCCGAGCTCGTGGTACACCGACCCTTCTTTCCTCGACCTCGAACTCGATCGCGTCTTCTATCGAGGCTGGCAGGCCGTTGGTTCGTCCTCAAGCTTATTGCTTTCGACTGAATTTGTTCTAAAGGATGTGAATTGGCTTTGTTCCTTCGGTTTCTGTCCGACCCAGTTCGCGACGATGATTTTCATGACCGACCGGATTGAAGTTCTTCAGTTTCCTGATTAAGGATTTTAAGTGTTTTCCTGAGATATTCTATTTTCACTGGTTCTTGACTGTCAGGATGCACCGATCAGGTTAAATCGCCCCAGGACTTCTTCACTGGCAGGTACTGAGGAGCGTCAGTAAGCAATTACTGATACTCTGTGGCACAGAGTTACAACTTGACTTGATCACAGTCTTTAAAAGTTTTCTTCCTTTTTTCCATGGTTTTCCATTCCCGGGACAGTTCTTTATTAATAGGAGTGAGATACTTAGAATCAGCACCTTTCCTAGTTAAAACTACCGTTTTGTTTCTCTGTTTATGCATGACTTCCAAGATCCCAGTTATGGTTAAATGCTGCAGATTGGGAAATGTAGAATTTGTGGTGTGTCGAGATGATAATGGAAAAATCCGTGCCTTTCACAATGTCTGTCGCCATCATGCTTCTCTTCTTGCATCTGGAAGTGGCAGGAAGTCGTGCTTTGTGTGCCCATATCATGTTAGTTCATTTCCACTCTCATGTTAAAGCTACAAAGTCAAGAGTTATATGGTTGTTCTTCCCTTTTCTTGTAATTTTTGTTCCTTGATGACACTTGGTAAAACGGAAATTGAAGCTGATAGTTTGGCAATCTGATTCACTGCATTTTTAAATGGATAAAGCAGAACGCTCATCTCAAGCAAAGCTTTACTCTATCATGTTTGGAATGCATCTCATTGTGCCGCAACTCATGTGATTAATGCTTACGGAGTAGCATGGTTGAAGATTGCTTCGAATTTTTGACATATTAATAGCACATTGGAATACTAAATTTTCCTATTACGATCTCTATTTTGAGATTTAAAAGCAATGTCAAGTCATTTTTCATCCTGACTTGATTATTGATGAATGCGTCACATAGCAGTTGAGTTTGAGAGAAAACGTGCTGGGTGAAGGCAATAGATTATAAGCAGATTCTTGCCATTATCATACTATTAAAACGATTGGAATGTATTTACAACCCAAAAAAGACCAGGAGTCTACCCATGAAAAAGTACTCAAAGCTTTTGTAGATGGTTTATGCAGATGCACTACGGAAATGCTTCTAAGTCTATGTTGGCACTTGCTATTTCTTGTTGAACTTCTCTTTGAAGTGTGAATACCTTGTGTCATTGAGGAGTCTAACAACTAAATACAATCTTTGTGATGGTAAATCTACTTATACCGTGTGATATGCAGATGAACTTATCTCTCTTTGTTCTGCAGGGGTGGACTTACGCACTGAATGGGGCCCTTCTCAGAGCAACTAGAATCAAAGGAATCCGGAACTTTGATGTAAAGGTAGGCAATTTTTACTTAAATTCTCATTCCTCTTGTTGCGCAGCATTTTAAATGATATAACAATGAGGTTTCTTGCGGCTGTGTGATTCAGGAGTTTGGGCTCATTCTGCTAAAAGTAGCTACTTGGGGCCCATTTGTTCTTCTCAATTTCGAGAAAGATGTTTCACCCGATCAGGAAGTTGAAAGTGACACAGCAGCAATGGAATGGACTGGTAGCTGTGTAGATATTCTGGGCAATAACTGCATTGATCCGTCACTAACCTATCTTTGTAGACGTGAATACACCCTTGAGTGTAACTGGAAGGTCAGTATCCTTGGTTCTGGTCTGTATAGTGTAATTTTTACTGCTGTTTCCTGCTCTGATTGTCAAATGCTTCGACGGAGATCATATTATCAGCTTTCAAAGTCATTTGACCTCCTTTTTAAAATTTTTAATTAGATTCAAATTTCAAATCTTGACAAAGAAATTCCCAATCCCATGTCTCCATGACAATTCTCAGGCAGCTGATTGAAATTGTTCATTCTCGTAGGTTTTCTGTGACAATTATTTAGATGGCGGCTATCATGTACCATATGCGCACAAGGGCCTAGCATCTGGTCTCAAGCTTGACTCTTACTCCACCACAGTATGACTGGCCACAAATTGTACATTTTCATAATGCCTATTCCATATATTTGAGCGTTGTTCCCGCAATTTCCTGGGATCATCCTCAGCATGTTTTGGAGAGTAAATCTTATTATATGATGGTTACTTTATATTTGCAACTGTTTATGGTTTTCATTTTAGTAATTTCTTTGTACTAGATACATGAAAAAGTAAGTCTACAAATATGTGAAGGTGGATCAACTGACAGTGCGGATGATTTTGACCGACTTGGAGCGAAGGCTCTTTATGCTTTCATTTATCCCAATTTCATGATAAACAGGTGATAACTCACTCATCAGATTTTGGTATCGATGAAGCAGTTTATCTGGCTTCTCTTCTCTAGCTGAGGGTTTCCTGTTTTTATAGGTACGGACCATGGATGGACACAAATCTTGTAGTGCCCCTAGGACCAAGGAAATGCCGCGTAATATTTGACTATTTTCTGAAAGATTCTCTCAAGGTGATCTGATATCCAGTTAGTCCTTGTAGTATCAAGAATGACTGCAACCACCAATAACTTATTAGCAACTTGCGAATGTTCTTTTAGAATTTTCCATTATTGATACTGGAGAAAAAAGGGAATGGTGTGCACGTAGTAAACCCAGAATATCTACAAAAAGTAGTAACCTCAAAAAGCAAGAACATTAATCTCGTACATGAACTTATATTGCAAGATGCAGGTGTTAGTTTCACCACGGAAGGTTAGTGGCAATAGAGTATGTCATAGTGGAGCATGCCTTTACAAAGTAGAGCTAAGTAGCTAAAGACACGGATTTGTACATGTTCTAGTCTATTCTACTATCATATCCTGTTAAACAACAAATTATCATTGTCCTCCGGAATTTGTTTTCATATTCTAGTTCATCCCTTGTCACTTTTGACACTACTTGCATCCATTAGTTCACTCGTCCTGTGGGATGTGCTTCAAGTCATTGTCCCACACATTTAATGCTTTATCATGATGCTGAATCCTATAATGGTGTTCTAGTTCATAGGGAGTTAATTATGCAAGCTTTCTCAACACGGTCAATTTAGATTTATATAGCTATTCAGGTTCAAGCTTTTTTCTCCTTCAAATTTCGCATCATTTTGAGCAATTCATCTAATGCGCTTACTTTGGTTACAGGATGACAAGATTTTCGTGGAGAGAAGTCTGCAAGATAGTGAAAGAGTACAGGTATAAGAAAGTAAAACATATACCTAATCTGTAGGGCCAAATCTTGGGCATTACGATCCTAACGTATTTGGGGAATTGCAGATGGAAGATATTGTTTTGTGTGAAGGCGTTCAAAAAGGCCTTGAATCTCCAGCCTATTGCCGTGGAAGATATGCGCCGACAGTCGAAAATGCCATGTACCATTTCCATGGTCTGCTCTATCACAATGTTAAAGGATGAATTACAGGTATATATTGTTCGTTGAGGGTGAAAAACCTAGCGGTCCTTTGCTTTTTAACTTTTCATTTCCAGACTATGAGATATAAACCCCCTCCGAGCTTATCGGATCTATATCGTGATTGCCTAACAAAACCCTCCAGGCTTTAGCAGAAGTAACTCTCAACCCATGGCCTTTCGATTTTCCTCTTATGCTGGAACAAATGTAATTCTAATGTGTCTACAAATTGGTTTAGTTTTGCTTAGGGGATAAAAAGGATGCTTTAGATAGCGAGATATCGTCTGGTCCCAAAATGGAAGAAACGCATAGGTGGGGGGGCCTTAGAGACGAAAACAGTGAAAAGCTTTTTGAAGGAAAAAAACCTTAATCATGAGAAAGCCGAATGCAACTACTATGGCTTGTCTGGAATGAGCCTTCACTGATAATATTCGAGAAAGGCACTCAAGTCCTTCGAATGCAACCTTATTGAACAACCCCTATGAAAAGCATTATAACTCGAGCTTTTTAGTCGACAGGCCTTTGTCAAACTGCAAGCACGTAGCAACCTTCATTCACCACATTCAACTTTTGATCTAAATCTTGCATTTACAGAGAAAGATATCAGCGAAACAGACAGAGAAACAAATTCTGTATGAAAAAGAAGTTCCCCTGAAGTCATGTACAATTCACACGAAATGTGAATAGAAATTTTCACTGGAAGCTACGCAAATGCATAGTGTCAGAACTACGTCAGAAGTGTAATGTCTGCCTATCATGTCGTCCTGTAAACTCGACACACACGGTCCCAAGCTTATTCAAGATTCACTCGGTTCACCTGCACGAGGAAAAGGAAAATTAGCGGCAAGGCACCCGAAAAACTTGGGAACTTAGTGCGCACAGAAATGCAGCAAAGACCTCTCACTTCCACGACTTCGTCGACGTCGACAGAATAACCTTGCAATATACACATGCATCGGAGTTCTGGGGACGGGTATTAGCTTTCCGACAACGGCCAGAGGCCAACTGTTTTCAAAGCCGGGAAAACCATACAGGAAAGATCATTAGTAAAGAGTCAACGAATTCAATAAAAAGCAAGTGGTTACTGGGGCTACTGCTCTTTCCATAATGTTTTCTTATTCAATGCACCAACAAAATTTCAAATAAAATAAAATAAAAGGGTAAGAAGAACTAGAACGTCGTAAGAAACTCTCCACAGTCACCATCAATACCGCGAGAGATGTACAAGCTACAGACCTGATAAAAGCAATGATCATGGATATGATCCACTGCTTCCAATTAAGTCTCACTGTTGAAGTAAACTTCCCCAGAAACTCAATGATAATGACCTGAAGAGAAGGCAAGATAAAGGATCGTGAGATATTTTTACATGATATCTTACCTCAATCAAGAAAAAAGCTGAAAGGTTCTCACCTGAATTACAAGAGTCAGACCTACTATCCCCATGAAGAGATTATTCTTCGTGATTCCCTCGAACACATTAAGCTCATCTGGTTTCCGGGCATTAAATTCATTGAATATCTGAAAATTCAACATTCACATGCTTGTCAAAATAATGGGTTAAAAGAAGAAAATGAGAGAATTCTAAATCTCCATAGTAATAGCATCATGAATACAGACAAAGCCCAGATAGAAATGAAAATCCATTATCAATGTGCTCCTCAAGCTGATGCCAAACTATCTGAATCAAAATAAGCGCAACATTTGCACTAGCCAGTTATAGTAAGGTCATTGCAGATGCACTAAGGTATCAACTATTTAATGGTCAGCAAAACAAAAAAACAAGAGTGAATCCAGGCTCTGACTGATATACGGGCTTTCCAAGTGCTCACCCTCTAGAATTTGGAGCTCTGGAGTGGTTGGCTTCCATATATAGGTAGAAAATGTGCTAGTTCGCATACTGCAGGGATCTCTCTCTCTCTCTCTCTCTCTCTCTCTCTCTCTCACTAAGGAGTAGTTTTCTTCAAACAACAAGAGTGCCACAGAGAAACCCACTTACAAGCAATTAAAAATCAATTTCTTTCCTCGCACAAGAAAATAGATTCAATGTTGAAGTACAGTTCGCGGATCGTTCGATCTTCTCAGCCAATGAAATAATTCTATTGCCAAATTCCTAACTAGAGATCCAACCCATTCAATTCAGATAAAAGTAAGCGCCTGAGTAATCTCAACAATAGCAGCCCAGAACTATCAATTATTCTGTCTTCTTTGACTGTAAGGCACCAAACTTACTTGGCAAAAGACGAAAGCATTGAAGATCAGTGTATTCTTCACTTTGTTAGCATGATCGCGGGTATCATGCTCCAAATTCAGTAAGCTTCTACCTCGGAAATCGAGGACAAGCAGGACACTCACTTGATAGGCAGCCTAAAGATCCAAACTCTACATTGTTAGGAGCAAAAAGCCCACAAAAACTCTTTCATATAGAGTGTTAGTGGCCATACCTGTATCAATAAATTCCTCCACATGATATTGGAAATAAGAGGTTCTCTGCAATTGAGAAAATTACCCAGTAAGTGCATAGTCAGAGAGTAAGGATAAACAACAGGTTCCAGCAAGTGAAAAAACGGCAATACAGATCTATAGAAAGAGGGATAAAAAACATGATCTCCAAGCTTGGTACCAAAATCCTTGAAATATATTGCACCCAATAACAATCACTCCCTCTTACCTCCTACCGACTGGAGACCTATGCATAAGGTGGTCAGTTGGAGGCTCAGTAGCCAGTGCTAATGCTCCAAGGGTGTCCATGATAAGATTAACCCAGAGTAGCTGCAAGCAAAGAGAAAAATTCAGAACTAGAGAAAGCAAATATCATGTGGAGGTCTGGACCGCAGCAAGGGAGGGAGGGAGGGAGCGAGAGAGAGAAAGAGAGGGAGAGAGAGAGAGTACCTGCACTGCATTCAGTGGAACATCACCAGAGGAAACAGCAGCAACAACGTTTATGATGAGAGCTGCAACGTTTACTGTTAGCTGAAACTGGATAAATTTTTGAATATTTGCATACACAGATCTTCCCCACCTGACGACCTACATTCCACAGGTAATTTGAGGTCTGTCAACCATCACTGCACTTTTTAAGGATTAATCAACCCCAGATTCAAAATCAAAAACCACAATAGTCAAAATCATTAAGTTGACAATGCGGAATCAAATATTCAACTAAGCATTAAGTAAGAAAAAATTTGCGAGGACCCAATTCCATTGTAGTTTTACATATCAAAAAAATTTCCAAATGTGCAGGAGAAATTTTAGTAGTGACTCGTTTGAGGAATCTAGACTAGGTACCCAAGTCAAGTAAAGTTGCCCAATACCAATCTAAATCCAGTCCAATTATACAAATCTTTCCAGAGAGAAAACTCTCTAGGTAAATAATGTACACAAGCTCTACTATAACTAACTGCCATCAGTTGACACCTCTCTTAAGAAAAGTTCAATCAAATAACAAACTCTGTCGTAGACATGCAGAATTCCTCTTTCAATTAAATTAAGGCAGAATACCATGGAAGACCATCGTCCATTTACCAACCTTAACAACAGAACCAAAATTATCATCCAAAATTATAATGTCCGATCTCTCTTTCGCAACTTCTGTCCCTTGAATACCCATTGCAAGGCCAATATCTGCCTGAACTCCAAGATCAAAAAGACATCCAAGCAACAAAATTATTAGATGAAAAGAGTTCAAAGTCAAGGCACAACATAAGTGCACTGGTATATGTGGACCAAAGAAATGAATGGTCACAAGCCATTCATGACAACAGTCGTATTTCTAAAAGCATGCCAAACTAAGATCCTGCATTTTTCAACAACTTGCAATCTATCAACCTTATAATAGATTCAAGAACAAGCCAACTCCAGACTCGGAGTGACTTCAAGACTACAACCAAATTTACCAACAGACTGCACAGCAAGATACTATGAGACATCTAGGGACTTGAAGACTATAAACCAGTTATGTAATAAGATTTCAAGGCATCTTGGACTGTTGTATCTGCTGAATCTTTGCGTTGCTAGAATGACAAATGTCCTGAATCAATGAAAAAGGTGATAACATCAGTAGGACATCAAAGGAAGCCCCAGAAAAATGGTGTCAACCTCGTGTAGAGCAGGAGCATCATTAGTGCCATCCCCAGTTACAGCTACAACGTGTCCTCGCTTTCTCAATGTTTGAACAAGCAGAAGCTTGTCATTAGGAGATGATCTTCCCATAACCTGGTGCAAAAACAGAAAAATTATTAGCCTACCTTCAAATAGAAGACATGATTGATTACACAAAAGAGAAGCAATGCCATACCGATAGCTTCTCGGCAGCTGCTTCTCTTTGCGGATCAGTTAAGGAACGAAAAGCTTTTCCTTCAATAAGGTTTGGCGCAGTAGCATCTGCTTCTGGATCTAGTATCCCGCATTCCAAAGCAATTGCTTTGGCAGTTTGGAGATTGTCACCAGTAATCATTCGTACCTATCGCCAAATAAGATGCATTGCATGCTGAGGTCACATCTAGATAAGTACCTATCCTCAATCTGTCAGGCTGCAGAAGATTACTATTCGAAATCCAGCATCAATAATTAGCATCCTAAGAAAGAAATGTTCGAAGCACCCTACACTGAAATGACTAAATGACAATGTACTTTGCAATCGTGATCGATAAACTGAATTCAACATTTTAGCCTTCTTGATAACCTCATTATACAAGGATAAATTATGCTGAATCCATTTTCCAATGAAGAGCATCGAACCATCATAAACATCCAATATTACCAACTAAAAAGATGTAAATGATGATTGAGTTACAGAAATAATAATAAAAAAAAAGAAGCAGAGGGGAGGGAGGATCATATCCCCAAATAATTAATCTAAACTAATAATGAAAAATACAAACGTACCTTAACTCCAGCATTTTGGCATAGTTTCACTGCAGCTTTCACTCCAGGACGACAAGGATCCTGCACGGTATTAATATGTAAGAGAATTTGTCTTTCCTACGATTAAACTGCACTCATATCAAGAGTGAGTATAGCAAATGATTATCAATGCATCCGGCCAAATTTAACAAAATATTTTCTGTCTTCACCTGCCAGCCACTTGTACCAAGACAGAGTTCTATGGGATCCAAAAGAATATCATTTAAAAAAATTGGATCAACAAGGCGGTGTCAATGAAATAACACAAACATTAAACTTCTCCTTAGGTCCACGATAAGAACTCTTCAAAGTCATGGAAAAGCACTGGAGCGTGCAAAGCAGAAGATTTTTCGGAATGTCAGAAAACCTCCAACAATTTAAAACATTTCTCAAGTCACATTATCTGGCTGGGGACCTTTCATGACCAGAAATAAGAACAAATAAAAATCAATGTCCTTTTTACTTAATATTATGTGCACTGCTTGACAAGAATTATACCTTCATGCCTACGATAGCCAGTAAAATAAGCTCCTCCTCCAGTAATGCCCATTTGGTTAACTGTTCTTCATCTAGAGGAACGTCTTTTACGTCATAGGGTCTATATGCAATGGCAACACAGCGTAGACTACCAGCAGCCATATCTTCAATAGTCTTTCTGAAGTACATCTTCTGCAAAACAAGAAAAAACTCATTTATAGATCTTCCATCTGTACTATCAATGACTAGTGACAGGCAAGAAAACATGAAGAAAACAATTTACCACCATACCACCTAAGACTATGAAAAAGCCTAATCTCTGTCTTAGAAGATTTAAGAACTTCAACAATAAATAAAAGCATAAGCATGAATATAAAAGTACCAACATAAAATATACATGCAAACCAAGGTATTCAAGAATGGTTGTGTTGGAAAGAGTAGTTCGGAGGCCTCGAGATCTGCCTCCCATGGAATGTAATGACCAAACTTCCAAAACTAAATGGTCAAAATAAGATGGGGAACATGTCAAGGCATAGTATCACGAAGAACATAAGTGCAATACCGGAGTGTGTGCTATGCCATCACAGAAAGAACATTGCAGCAATAAAAATGAAATTTCGTCAAAAAGTATCGCAAACTACAATAGTACTGTGAAAGATGCTGGCAAGAAAAACCATGGCAGCCATTGAATTGCTAGAGATAACAATCGTCATTTATTTTTCAAACCTTATCTTCACCCATTGCTGCCACTTGATCATTTGCATCCATGTACTTTGTACAAGAAGCCAAAACTATTTCAGCAGCTCCTTTCCAGTGTATGCGAACTTCTGAGTCTGGCTGTGCATGAAAGATAAGAAACAATCATCAATAATGGTTTACATTGCATCACCATACAATCGTAGCATAAATCTGCAGGACATTTGACACTGTCACAACTCAACCCAATGAATGTGCACAATTTGGGTATGCATCATAATCAAGTACTACCCAAGACCAAAAGTTAATTCCAGTAAAACAGCAAATTCTTCTTATCTTTAGACCACCAAAGAGTTAGTTAAGAAAAAGAAACAAACGATTCATGAACCCAACGGTTGATGGACTTTACACAACTATCATATAGAAAGTGCATGGCTTTGCCCCATAGTAATGGCAAGTAAAATCTCAAATCTGATACTAGGATCCATCTACTGTTCGATATTAAACTTAAAGACCAATATCCAGATCTTATCATGTTGGCATCTTAAGGGGATTTGCATCCTACGTGACAAAATCAGATGATCTTAGTATCCAATCTTGTCGACTCTATCATTTAATTTTGTTCTATTTAGTCTAGTATAGCTATAAATATAGACTTGAGATATAATCTTTGGAAATTTAAGCTCGGAGACCTATAGTTATTTACTTTAAAATGATAAGTACTTTAAAGTTTCTAGAACTTACTAATCCAGATTCAACTTCAATACAGTCCTTCAGACACCCCCAACTGGGCCATCCCTAAGTGAAATTGTGATTCGAAGTTTTACAGTGCCTTGGAAGTCTTAACTTCATTGTCCTTCAGACCTACTCTAGATGGTACGCACAGAGAAGAGCTCCGCACTAATACTGCCGTAAAAGTAAAGCTGTTCAAGGGCAAACACAACAATCTGCTCACTGTCTATGAGTTATTTTCACGTACACAAGCAATTTTCCCAAAACATCAGTTACTGTTATATCAACTCGGTACAAACTCAAAAGTTGTTCCAATGACACCGATACTGTCTGCATGACTAGATCTTTTTATTCTGGCCAATCTGCATGACAAGATTCACAAGCCAATACAATAACAATAAGCTAGTGTGTGCATGTACATATTTATGTTTATTGAAGCAAACGTCCTCTTCAGCAGCGCACTCATGATCACTGAAGCGAAAAACTGAAAAGTATACCAGCTTTACAGCAACTCCGCCTCGTTTTTTCTCAGAATTGAAAGGGAAAACATGAATTATAGAGGATCTTGACCTAGTAGCTTCAAAATTCATCCCCAGCTGCAGTGAGGCATCATGATTAGTTTAACATGATATTGCACCTAAATCAAAGATATGAACTAAAGATAGGAAAGCGATAGAAAACTTAAGCATGAACCTTGATTCCCCACTGTAAAATGGCCTTTTCAGTTGGTGAACCGAATACCTCTACATCTCCCCCAGTCTAAAGAAGTTCAAACACAGGAAGTTATTATTGGTCACCGCTATTGAACAGCCATTACTGATGCTGCAACCTCACCTCAGGCACATAAACACTGCCATTTGAATTCTGTGCAATGCCTTCAATCAATAGAGAAATCAGAGAAGTCGATAACTGTGAGTTGCTGTCTGGAGGATCGACTTTTCTTCCACAGGCATAAGCCTCGACCACAGTCATCTGTCACAAAATGGACATATTCTTCATGTTATTGAGGATCTCAAAGGTTCTTTCCAAAATCATTACTCCTATAGGGTCATTCATAACACCATCGTATAATATCTGTGCGCAAGCGTGTTTCACTGCTACAACAGCTGTACAGCTCTTAAATAGTTCGAATCTACTTGCACTCAGATAAACGGCAATTTAGGAGTCCTTGACACCATGGTTAGATCAGCAAAAGCACCTGATTTAAAGTCAAGGTTCCAGTTTTATCACTACAGATAGTTGTGGCAGAGCCCATAGTCTCGCATGCAGAAAGCCTTCGCACCTGAAATTTTTACTATAGGTGATTAGGACTTCCCTTTTACTGCCATAAAACATTCAAATGAAGGTCGCCATAAGGAGGAGAAAATCATCTCCATACCAAAGCTTTGTCCGCCATCATTTTTCTCATTGAGTAAGCAAGTCTGTTCATTGCATCAAAGGTAAAATATGAGAGACAAACGAAGATTGTAATTTTTCACATAAATCCATTCAAAGACCACACAGATGATTATGGAAATGATATACTATCCAGCTAAATCAAGTTCTACAAAATTCAATGCGATGAAAAGCAACAGTAAGATGGAAAGGTCAGCACCAATGTCAATGTTGTATTGAGAAGTCTGTTCATTTCAGGGGACAAACTTACGTCAGTGTAACAGCTAAAGGAAGCCCTTCAGGTACTGCAACTACCACAATGGTAACCTGGAAGGTTTAAAAGTTATTGAAGATCTAACTGATATTAATTTGCAAAAACTATTCCATCAGAAATACTTACTGCTACAGTGATTATTATGACCGCTCCATCTACAGCATCGCTAACACTAGTTTTCCCAGCCTTAAACTGAACGGTGCCATCTGGATTTTTCGTATGGCCAGTAAAAAATCTGCACGAAGCTTGAGTTTGTAAGATCTATTACGGTTTCAATTTGTGGAATTAATCAACTGCAATTGCAGTTTTTTTTTAACAACAGTAGTTACCTTGCCAAAAGAATAACCAAAACAGCAACAGCTACAGACAGTCCAACGACACCAATGAAAGTAGCAACCCCATTCAAGCGAACCTAATATAAGAAAGAAGAAATCAGTATGACTAGCAAAATCCATATCTATCAAAAAAATAAAATGGAAATGACAAAACGAATTTAAAGAAACTAACCTGCAGGGGTGTCTCTTCCCCAGTATCTTCCGAAATACTAGCCATGAGCAAACCCCACTCAGTATTAATCCCAACACTCGTCACCTGAGAGGCAAAAGTTAGAAATGTGAGGCAGAAGACAGCTGGAATCAAGCCTTAATTTGTGATAAAGACGGACTTGGAACAGTGTAACCCCCATCTCAGGCAGCAGCGATATTGACAAACTCACATTCTGAAATCAGAGACAAAAGCATATACAGAACACTGCGGCTTGAAATCCATTGAGAGACATGCAGATAGTCATGACAGGCAGAAAGAAGGGTATAAGTGCATGTTCTAAGGGACGGAGCCATTCATTCAGTTAAAATTTGACCCCCCTCCTCCTAATGTGGCTTCAAGAAGAGAACATACCATGTCTTTCTAAATATTCCAGTACTTTCTTAAAATATTTTCTTTCATCACTAAAGTGAGCCTTCTTTCCACATCAACATTTCCACCTCTCTTTTCCTTCAAGTAACTAAAAGATTACAAACAAATAGGGATTTGCTTATTTAAGAACTAGTATTCCATCATTTTGAAGAGTCCACCCCCTATTTCAAAACAGAGTTGAAATTAAAAGAGTCATGCTCCATTACCAAATTAGCTCAAGAACTCTTGCCTATCAATTTTCCAACCCACATTTAGCGAAGAACGAAGTAGAGTAGCAATGTGTTTAAAAAAAATTGGCTATCTCATGAAGTATGGATCTTCTCTGTGATGCTAAGAGCATTGAGAAGTATGCTGTGGGAAGCAAAGTAGAAGAATGGAAAAAATCTTACAAGCATAGTGCCATGGCCATCTGCAACTTTGCAGCCAGACATTAGAAAGGGATCCCTTACATCCTTGTGAACCTGATCAAAGCGTTAAAATGAAATAAGAAAGACCAGCTTGTTAATAGATTGATTTCCTAGTGAGAGCATAATCTCCACGACACATTACAATTTTGCTCTCTCCAGTCATGCTAGATTCATCAATCGCCAGGGAATGACCAGAAATCAAGACTCCATCTGCGGGGACCTGGAGAGAAAAATAAACATCACGTATAAGAACATATCCAGTGTTTACAAGGGCAGGGTACCAAATCCAGAACTGGTTTACGTTACTTACCTGATCACCAATATTAAGGGGCACAACATCACCAACAACGACATCATATATTGAAACTTCCACTCTTCTGCCACCTCTGACAACCTATAAACATGCAACACCTTCATGCATATCCATACAGGAAAGTAAAGAATGTAAGACATACATCTCACAAAAAGTACCCACCTCTAAGTGTATTTTTCTTTTCTCCTCATTTAAATTTTGAAACCGCAGGGACTGTCTGTAATCACTTATTGCTGCAGACGAGAATCCAACCCCAATTAATAGACTACTTATGATGAACAATTCCAAAGTTATTGCATCTCATAGCAGTCAACAGCATCCATAGTGGAAAAATTGAGTTATAGACTGCAGATCAACACATTGATTGCTTTCTCTTATAGAATTATTCTGCAATCTTATCAGAAGAAACTAAAACATGCGGCAGCACAACATATTTTCTGAGCATATCAGTCATGATCTGATCAATCAGAAGGAAATATACAGCATGATGACATGCTCCTGAGTATACAAGTATCATCTGATCAATGAACAAAAACATTGCCTGCGTCACCATGATGGAATAGCTAAAATTGGCAGAGTAAATAAGTACTAAAGCATGTGTTAACAAAATTCCGATGCAAAAGAGTCTTGTAATCAAACTGAATCCTACCTGTGACTACAATGACGAGAAGAACAGCAAAAGTAATGCTTCCACCATTGTACCATCCTTCCTTAATGCCCTAAATAAGCACACAGAATAGATTACATAATCAATCTTTAAAAAAAAAAGTGATTGAAGACTCATGATATCTTGCAAAAAAAACCACGTGCATAAAAAGAAGAAGGAAATCACATGACAGATAAGGCATAAGCACCGCTTTTCTGATAAGAGATACATGTGTTCACTTGTTTTGACAAATAGAAATTAAATTGTTAGATCTAAAAGTGACAAGTGGTACATCTCGATAGGAACTTATTTTGTCCCTGCGCCAATGCATCTTTGTGCTGGGATACACAGGAAAGTAATCTGTGTAAAGACCAGTATATGCACTAAGCAACGTTCTTCAAAATCTTTCAGCAAAGCAATCATATCCTTCTTTTGATGTTAGTTATCGTTCGCTGTCAGTTTGGGCAAGGAATGAGAACATATGAAAATAGCAATCAAGATAAAGCAACTAGAAAGAAACTAAGAAAAATCAAAATATTGCGTCACCATCACTCATATGTGAGCAGGCCAGTCTCACCTCCGTCTTTATTCCAAGTACCAAAGAAGCCACTGCAGCTATTATCAGTATGATCAAAGTAAGATTTTGCCAGGCTTCCCAGAGGAACATCTACATGGTACAAGGGACAAAAGATGAAGTACTGATGAGAATAGTGACAACTAGATGAAAAAAACAGCTAGTCTACACTCTTAATCAACAAACAAAACCTATGTGTTCAAACCGAAAAAAAGAAAGAGAAGACAAAATGAATAAGGGTACATGTCAAAGAGAGTACCCAAAAACTCCTTCCTTTTTTCCGAGGATATGTATTTGATCCATATGTGTTCTTTCGAGCCAATAAATCAGCATCATCTCCATGAATACCCTTATCCAAATCTGTCTTCAACGACTCCGCTAGTCCTTTAACCTAATCATTAAATTGCAAGATGAAATCCCAGAAAATAAAAAGATCTCCCAAATCATTTTTTTTCCTACTCTTTTTAGAAATTCGAACAATTTTAACAATTCTGAGTAGAACAGTGGAGACAAGTTATTTGTTGATTTTCTAGCACCAACCTTGCTGCAGCGCTGCAAAATACATCAGTTCTCGGAAAAAGCCACATTTTTCTCAATAGAAAGGAGATAGAACAACATATAGCAATTGTTGGGATGCAACTCATATAACTTAAAATTCCAAGGCAAGATGCCACATTTTTTTTTATAGAAAGCAAGAAGCATGCTATTTTGGCAAAATTACCCCTCCATACTCCCCCAGAGTAGAAACATCATGGTCTCTGGTCATCACAGCAAGTTTCTCTTGACGGATCCCAAAATCACCACTTGGAATGGGCGTTTTTGATACTCCTGAAAAACCAAAAGGAAAAAAAGAATTTATTTAGGATTTGCGCACTGCATTGTGTGATTATGTCAAACCACAGAACAAACTACATGCACATGAACATTATCATGCCAAAATTTCACAAAGACATGGTACAACTCAGGAACATAGAACATATAAATTTTTCGACAATGAAAGAACGCATTAAGACATGAGGCAATCAATAGGTTATGAGAAGAGAAATTTATACAAAAGAAATAAACGTTAACAAACTAGCACACCAGCAATACTGAAAGGAAACAGTGGAGGAGCTAGAAACTGCTGCAAGGGACGGAAATATCAATATCCTATTTATGGCTAAATTGTAGGAGAGCTGCAATATGAAATTACTCCCGCGAATTAGTAATGGATTATTTTACTCCCCATTTTGGCATGCTAGCACGAGCATGGTACCAGTTCAAAAACATATTTAGGTCAGCAAAGAGAAAAGACACCCTGAATGTATCAAAGCTTGCCCCTAGTATCAATTAAGCACAAGAAGGGGAATTAAGCACCATTAGCTTCTCGACCAGATGCTTGGAAAAGCTGTGCAGCCTGATGCAATGAAAAGCTCAGTTAGATGTGATAGGAACATATAAGAAGTCGCGCCAAAAGATTAAAACTCTGATATAATTTACTTACGCGTATAGCTTGAGCATGAGTTTTAATTCTCTGCAATATTATCTTCTTCTGTTCTTCCTTCTTCAAGTCAAGGGTGTATCTAAATCGACGAGAGGGGTTCAACACAAGCGAAGCTTGCTACAAAAATACATTATTAGGTAAGTAAGGATTAAAAGAATTCACTACAAACAACATATTTTATCAACCATATAAGCAATTTAAGATCATCCGACTTCTATTTCATGATTCAAAAAATCATAGTTTGTCCAAAATAATATAGAGAGATATCCTTGGGAAAGGAAATAAAGTATGAAAAGCTTGTAAATCAGAACGGTAATGTGGCAATATAAGTTTAATGGAGATCTGTGATATATGAGCCACAACTTTTAATGGTACCCCTTTTTCAAGTATAAGATGTGGAAGAGGACATCATATATCAATTGGAAACTCAATTTGGATACTACAACTTACAAACCAAAAAGAGAAAAAAAAAAGTGGTTATAAACAGCAACTCATGAAGAAGAAATCCCTTGTAACATAAGAGCTTCTAAGTTTGACTTTTGAGGTATCTGGACTGACTTTTACTTTTGTAAAAATTTACACAACTCAGTCTCTACCTTTCATTTAGAATGTAATACTTGAAACTTTCCAAAATATTCAAATGTGATCATGCATAATTTCATATAATATTTCCATAGTTTGAAACTTGAATTGTTTCTTTTTATTCTCAAATTCTGCAGGAAAATTCATAAATAGACATCAGAAGTTGTTGATAAGCGCAAGCAAATAGGCCCGGCATCGCACAACTCACATGCACATAATTTCTAGAAACCAAGTCACTTTCCTGAGCATCTTAATAAGGAGAATCCAAACATATTTCACAGACTCTTCTGGTCAAGAATCTAACTCTAAAATCTAGCTCCAAGTAGAGAAATAAGAAAGTCAAACAGAGTAACTCTCATTGGACCTCTAGTGCTGATAAGAATATTATAATCAACCTTGGGGGAAATATCCTGGAGTAATTGCCATCTTAAAGTCCTGTCGATCACTAATCATGTTCCACGGACTCTTCTAATCTTAATCCTGAATCTTTCTCCAAGTTTACAAATAAGGAAGTCAAACAGACTAAATTGCAATAGACCTCTAATACTCATAACAATATCATAAACCAACTTCGGGAATATATCATGGAGTAGCTATGATCTTGCTATGTCCAACAGGGCCTTGATTTGTGTTATAGACCACCGCAACAAAATATTTTCACCAAATGGAGGAAACTAGACCTCGAACGGTCCAGCATTAAATGATTAGATTCACCTAATTTATCCTCATCATCATTGATCATGCGGAGCTTCAAGAATAACAATGTTTCCTTTATTTGAGGAAACTCTCCCATCAAAGTTTCCAATCTGTTCCTGCAACTTGTCCAATAGCACAGAAACGTTTTTCCTTAAAATGACATACATCTTCCTAGACACACTCATTGGTTCATTCTTTGCCTCCCTGCACTGCAAAACATCCTAATTGAACATTAATTTGCCATGTGACCTTATTTTACATATTGGAAGCACAAGTCAGTCATGCTCTTTGTCAAGCTTGAATAGTCGAGCATCTTGATATTCTCCTCACCACCAAGCACGTCACACGGGCCGAGTCATCTATACTCGAGCATGTCTTTCCCGTTACTTTTTAAACACCTCTACAACTTTGCATCGATAAGGAGTGGACAATGCGTAGAATCAAATTCAATACTTAGTCCGATCTCGGTCTTGAGCGACTAGGAAGTTTTAGGACATCTCAAATGTTAAACTGCCTTAGACACCAAAAAACAAAAAAATTAAACTGCCTTTTTCATCTACTCACGGTCCGCAAACCACAAAATCCCAAATCACTCTTTCCTTTTTTGTGTGCGTGAGTTGAGCATAAGTCTGAAATTTGGGAAAGTAACGAAAAGATCATAAACCTATTATATGGGTACCAATTCAGTTATAAAACTTTTCAATTTGATTAATTTAGTCTTCAACATTTTCACATCTTGCCAATTGAGTACATCCGGCCAAGTTTGGCCGGAAATTATTGACGTGGACGCCAACCATCCTACATGGCACAGCCTGTGCTGACATGGATATTTTTTTAATAATAGTTTAATAAAAAAAATTCTTTTCTTTTTTTAATTATTTTTTTTTGTTTTTTTGTTTTTTTTCCCGTTCATTTTGGACGCTGGCGAGGATTGCAGCCCTCATCCAGATTTGGCGGCCAAAATGAATGGAACACAAAAAGAAAGAAAAAAAGAAAAAAAAATATTTCAAATTTCAAATTTTATTTAAAAAATTGTCCACGGAATTGACCGTATGAACTCAATTGGCAAAATGCAAAAAGTTTTAAAGACTAAATTGGTCCAATTGAAATGTTTCGAACAAAATTGGTATTAATGAAATAGGTTTATGATTTTTTTTTTTGGGTACTTTTTTCCGTCTGAAATTTATACATATATATTTAATGAATGGGCGCAGGTATTACTCACGAAAGGGAGACAGACAGGTAGGGAGAGATGATATGGCAAACGGGACAAGTGGCAACCAATCAACTGTAGCCGAAAAATATGCAAAGATTTACCCTCCATTGCCTGAGACGACGGATGGGGACGTGTTTAGTGCTGGTCATGTCAAAAGGACCACCGGAGGACTCATCCTCCTCGGAGCTTCCACCTCCAGCCTCCAAATCATGCCGGCGCTGGTAGGGCGACGAAATTCTGGGCGGCTCATCCATTCCACCACCGTCACAGGAGGAACGACACCAGCGGTCCACCCACTCGAGTCCCTTCTTCTCTGCAAATCGCCCACCAAGAAAAACACTCTTCAGTCTCACTCAAGCACACTCAGGAGAACAAAAACTCTGCAAGTAAAGTGTCTAAAACAGCTGGATTGGTCACTAATTTAGGTGTTCTTTTATTGTGATTAAACATGCATTTCCAAGAAGGAATGGGAAAAAACAAGTTTATGAAACTTTGTCGACTTATGTTCATGTAGGTTGGATGACTTGGTTATGTAATTTTTTTTATTGACTTAAAGTTTACTCGTGAGGAAAATTGAAAAGAATCTTCTACGTTTTATTTGCTGTGGGGGTTCTTTTCCCTTTCAGAGGATAAAATATTACGTGGCCAGAAAGAAAAGGATAAAGATGATGCTATAAAGAAAGGAATAATGACATGAATGGTCTTTGAACTTTGACCCAATATATAATATGATTCATGAACTTTTAATTTATTCAATATGGTCCATAAACTTTTAATTTGTTCAATATGATTCTAGAACTTTCGGTATTCGTTCAATTTAGTCCCTTCACTCTAATTTTGGTAATATTTAAAAAGAGTTGGTAAATTTCAGGTGTTGTTAAAATAGAAAAATAAAAGTTTGTAAACGACAAGAAAAGTTGGCAACAAGAAAAAAGAGAGTAAATTAGCCAGATTTGGTAACCCAATATTTGTTGGCAGTTTAATGGAAAAGATGGTGATTCATGCTAATTAAGGTTGGTAAACTCTAAAAGAGTTGATGCATTAAGAGGTTGATATATCAAAAGCACACAAAAGTTGATAATTCACTCAAAAAGGTAGTATACTTGAAACCAATTAATTGTTTGTAAGTAACTCATAAACTAATTTATAACTCAATCCGACAAAAGTTGGTAAGTCAATTTAATTTTGGTTCGTAATTGCATATAGGAGTTAGTAAATTCAAAACCTTAGTAGATTATGAATATAAAATGTGGAAAGTTAGTACGAAAATTGATGATTTATAAACTATGAAAAAAGGTTGGTGATTTCATAAAAGTATTGATGCCAACGAGGCACTTGGGAAAAAGGTTGTTGATTATTTTTTAACCAACAATTTACCATGAAGGTTCCACATTTTCTATGGAATATTCTATTTGAGGCATAACGACTCTGCATCACTTGCAATTTGAAGGTATGAGATCGGCAAGCTTGTCATTCGAGCGTCGTCAAAATGCTACAATCGAGACATTTCTGCATACAAGGTATATCGCAAATAGACAACATAGTATGAGTTGTTCAAAGGTTGGCTCACGGCATGAAGCAAACTCGTGACCTTGTAAAAGACAAGTAATCCCTTTTCACTAAACTAACCACTTTAACGTATTGTTGTGACCCTCCCAACAGGACTAGAGACAGACAGGTTTAGAGGTAATGTCGAGTTGGGGACCAAAGGTCCTCAATCGGCACGGGTTCTCCCAATCCCTTATCTCGCGCAACGTTTAGGAATATTCATTTCAATTGATTAACTCAAGAAAATTTCATCATGTTAATGAGTCACCACTAGCATATTGGGGCCGGCTAGGAGTCAAGTGAGATACGAAAGTATATTTCATTCCTACGTAACCAGAGATCTAAGTACGAGGACTTGATAACACTAGTTTATCCAAATAATGTCATTTTGGTACCTATACGTGGTCATTTATACAATTATGAGTTCTAAAGTTCTCGTTCACTAAGTGTCCATGTGATGTTTTTTTTAATGATCCTAAGGTGGGCCATGACCATCCAACTAGGTGAAATGAAGGAATTCGGGAAAATTACCAAATAATGTCATTTCGGTACCTATACGTGGTCATTTATACAATTATGAGTTCTAAAGTTCTCGTTCACTAAGTGTCCATGTGATGTTTTTTTTTTTTAATGATCCTAAGATGGGTCATGACTCATGACCATCCAACTAGGTGAAATGAAGGAATTCACATAAAGGAATCAAAACAAGCATATCAAAGGCAGTGATGAAAGGTAAATAAGAAATAAAGTGCAGAAAGTAACCGGAAACGATGTCGGGCAAAAAATATTATATGGCCTTACCATATAGACTTCGACAGCAACCCCATAAGCTAAAATCAAACCCAATCCTTTCTAAAGAGACTAATCTACTTAAACCTAAACAAAAAACAAAGATTGTCAATTTTATTCAAAATAACTATTCTAAGTCCATTATGAAGCCTAATCTAGATTCTAAATTCTAAAATTGACGTAATCCTAATGGAAGCTAATGAAAGTCTCCAAGCTTCTCCAATTCACATCTATGAACATTATCCAAAAAGTGAGAAGCAGTGCAACATCCTATAATTGAAGCTCGCCGAGCGTCGATGTCGTGAGCTAGGTCTTCAGCGAACGTCGAATCCTGGCATTTGGTGATGGTGAAAAGAGATGCAGTTGTTGTTTTGTCGTCAGACGATGGGGGTGATGAAGGTGAAGGTAAGGGCGTGTAGAGCTTGAATCGGAGCTGTACGAGGCCGACGGTGGAGTCGCTCGTTACTCGGTTGGAGAGCATGGGGCCAACGATGGAGGAGGAAGAGAATGAATTGGAGAACGATGAGAGCAGTAATTTGAGACAGAGGAGCAGCAAAGGAGCTAAAGATAGAAGTGGTGGCGGAGGCGGAGGCAGTGGCGATAGAAGTGGGAGTCGTAAGGAGGCGGTGGCAGAGCACGAGTCCCTGCCGCTGTGAGAAGAGACAGACGAGTCGATTTCGAGTCAACTCGGGAAAGAGAAGAACAATTCGGGATAGTGTTTTCACCATTTTAGAATTAGAAATTCGCTTTCCTGATTTTATGTATAAATATTTTCATCGATCGAAAAATGTTTTCGGTTGACTAGTCATTTTTGGCAAAAAAATCCGGAAAACCAACATATCAATGAATTTCGTTCATAAATCTCAGTCTTATTTTCCTCACTACCAAACCGGTTTTTACATACAAACATAGAATCTCATCAAATCTCAGCAGAACATATCAACTACAAATGCTTCTAGGCCAAATCCAAAGCATACCAGCTTTAACGCCGATCAGGAAGGATCCAATTTCTTTCATATGTTTATCGGCCAAGTTCAGCAATATGCAAATTCAAGCTCGTCTCATATAAACATTGAAAATATGTAATGAACTGAGACCTTCGGAAATAAACTTTGGAGTGAGCAATTACCGGATTTGCTTCTAATGAGGACAAACAGAAATCGACTACAGCTTATGCAATAGAAATAGACAAATGAAGCCAGCGAAGACATTAAACTCAATCAAATCTAGACTCGGGACGTTCATTGATGCAACTTGGGAATTTTGTAGAGTCTCTCAGTTAAACATAAATCTGAACTAAAATTGGGGTAACCAAGGCAAATCCAGGCCATCGATCCAAGCAAATTCAGAGAATCACAAATGCAAACAACATCACAAGGTGAAAAATAAATGCTGGAGCAGGAACACTAAACATCAAACAAGATTGAGAACGAGTATGCGCAATAGGTGCTGTCAAGAGCATCGATCATGACCAAGTCATGATTGCAGACAAATCAAGCACAAAAACGCTGAGAATTTGAGCCAGCGAATGAGAAAGGAACAAGTTGAGAACTTGAGAGCACTTGGAGCAAACTAACCGCACGACAAGGCAGAGAACAGAGGAGGCTTCCAAAGTGGTTGTGGAAACGGCGAGTGACTAGCAGCGAAGGCGGTGGTTGCTGGCGGACTGAAGGCGATCCAGAGGAGTAAAGAAGCCACTGGAAATGCGGGGAAAAAGACTGAGAACAACGGTATTGACTTAATCGAAACTTAGCTTTTAATGCTTTTTGTACGCGATCGAATGATACCAAAGCAGAGAAGAATTCAAAATCCATCGTTCTCATTTGTACGTTAAACGTTGCTCAGCCTCGAAGCGCAAGTCTTCAGTTGGCATTGGCATCTTGGATCCAGAGAGATTGACTGAGAATTCATATTTCATCGTTCTCTAAAAAAGTCATTCATATCCCCTCTTGTTTTTACTCAGGAAAATACCAAATACATCGATACTGTATCTGTATCAGTGGAGAATTTTGAATCACATGTGATCATACAAGTGATTGGAGAGCATTGCAGTCGATCCTTTGGAAGAAAATGTTGCCCCCTCTGATGTCATACCCTATATTATAGGACTGTTGTGCCAGCACTCCTATCACGGATAAGTCACTCATATCGGGTAATGACTTACTAATGGCCATGCACAAGACGTCTGCCGCTAACTGGAAAAACATGCTGTTGGTGTCTAAGCTGAGTTGCGTGCCGCGCCAGAATTGCAAGGTGACGACCGGGAATCTCGTCAAATCTCTCTCTACGCTCCCTGAGTAGCACAAGAACTCCGGATGACTCACCCTGTTAAGCTTTCTAGCCATCAAGCTCTCGACCTTATTTTGCAACGAAACGTACCCCTCTTCCTTTAGGAACGTGAACGTGGTTCTCGAGTCTATGATCACTCCTCCTTGACCCATCAGGCCTCTTTTGAATACCAAGGGGTCGATTTGTAGCTTCTTCTCTCCGACGCTAATACCTTGGAGGTCTAAATAGTAGAAACCCCCGTAAGTCTCCAGGCTCGTAGAATCGCCTTCCATGATCGCCCCGGTTCCCAAGCTGAGTTGATTTTATTGATACTAGGGGTCGTGTATGTTGCCGAAGCAGTAGGAAAATTTGGAGCCTAATTGTTTAACCAGATTTGGCAAATAACCATCCCCAAGGCCTAGTCCTAATATCCCGCTTTCTTGCCCATCCACACCGTATTTATTTGAGTGGCCACATCCGAGCACCTCAATCGGCACCTTTATCGTGCCCTCATCAGATGTCTCAAAGGTCGCTTGTTGAGAGGTGAAGTTACCGGCTATGGTGGATTTATCAATATACTTCCTCACGTAAATGCAATACTCATTATTAGGATCGCACTCGCCACCAGATTGTAAACAAGCAAGGGAATTGCAACGAATATTGGAGTAGGTCGACGATTTGGCAGGATCAAAAAGAGGAGGAGATTGTTTGAAGCAAGTAGTGCAATAGACACCGAAATCAAAGGAGGTCGCTTCCGGTGTCAAGTAGCACAAGTTGCGGGACTGGCGGCATACTGATGGATATATTGCCAACGAAACCGTGTAGGCTAACGGTTGGAATGAGAGTGGCACGAACGTCGTCATCATTTGGAGTAGCGCTTATTTTGCTCAATGAGTGGATGCGGGCAAGCGAACCATTAATGGCACGTTCAGCCTGTTCGGATATGGTGACCTTTGGATTATAATATGAAGATTGAATAGAATCATGGTGGATGAGCTCGATGGCTAATCCCCGAGGTTTAACGAGGGTGGTCTTGGACGAAGCGACACTAGCCGGGTATGACGAAATGATAATGATAATGCAGCTTACAATGAAAAAGAAATAAGATGATGTCATTGTAGTAGCCATTAGCATAATCTAATTTTCTCCGAATGAGTTTTTGGTTATGTTTTGGGTTATGGTTGTTTGTTGTGGTATTGTATAGCCACTATGCCGTTTTTTGTATATTTATCCTGATTTGTATTTTATTTGACTGGTGGTGGTTCTTTTCCATAAATCTTTGTATTTATTTGGGCTTACGTTTGGGATCATTGCGTTATTATTCGGTAGTGTCCTTTTTATTTCTTGTGGTGCTTTTGACTTGTTGCTACAGCGCCTTACGTGTGTTTTGGCCTGGGTGGGTGTGACGCCTGTTACCCGATGCTGGGTACTACCCATCCACTTTTACCGATTATTTTGGTGTTGCCCCCCGGACATGCTTGTTGGCTTACCACCGTTTTTGATGGTTTTGCCTTAATTACTGTGGTGTTCGCTTTCGGTATATATGGTAGTTTTTTGCTTTTCTTGTTAATAAATAGGTGCGGCCCCTTGTATCTCACCCTGATTGGATGAATAATGTTTTGTTCATTTTTTTATTGAAATCAACAATAATGGTCCTATTCATTCATGAAGTTCTATGAACCTTTATTTTTCATCAGAAGAGGTCGACACCTCTAACCACATAAAATGCATCTTCTTAGGATGGTTCTACACTCTCAAGTGAATCAAGGCTATTCAAGCAAAATATTGCAAAGTCCATCGCTATACTCCGCAGGTCAAATGGCAGAGCATATTCCTGAATATGGCACTAGCAGAGTAGTAGTTTATTACCTTGATCTGGAGAGAAACGTGAAGGAGCCGGCCAAGACAGAGGCTCGTTTGGCGCCATGGCCGAAAGTTTGATCCGGAGCTGCCAATTGACCTCGACTCCGCCAAGGTCATGGTACACCGACCCTTCTTTCCTCAGTCAAGAATACATCAGCTTATTTATAGATTTCATTAGATAACTATTCTAAGATAATATCTCAATCAAGATATATACAATCAAAGGGAGATATATGTGCAATACACGTGCAACATACGTCCCATATATGTGCATTTTCATAATGCCCATTTCATATATTTAAGTGTTGTTCCCGCATTTTCCTGGGATCATCCTCATCATGTTAAATCTTATTATATGATGGTTACTTTATATTTGCAACTGTTTATGGTTTTCATTTTTACAATTTCTTCATACCAGATACATGAAAAATTAAGTAAGTCTACAAATATGCGAAGGTGATCAACCGACAGTGCCAATGATTTTGACCAACTTGGAGCGAAAGCTCTTTATGCTTTCATTTATCCCAATTTCATGATAAACAGGTGATGGTTCACTCATCAGATTGTAGTATCGAGAAGCGGTTTATCTGACTTCCCTTCTCTAGCTGAGGTTTACTGTTTTTATAGGTACGGACCATGGATGGACACAAATCTTGTACTGCCCCAGGGACCAATGAAATGCCGCGTAATATTTGACTATTTTCTGAAAGATTCTCTTAAGGTGATCTGAATTCCAGTTAGTCCCTGTAGTATCAAAGAATGACTGCAACCACCAATAACTTATGAGCAACATGTGAATGTTTCAGAATTTCCCAGTATTGATGCAGAAGGAAAAAAGGAGTAGTGTGCACATAGTAAACCCAGAATATCTACGAAAAGTAGTAATTTCATAAAACAAGAACATTAATCTAATACATGAACTTATATTACAAGATGCAGTGTTGAATACATATGCCTCCAGTCCTTCGGGTGATAGTTATTACCACAGAAGGTTAGTGGCAATAGAGAATGTCATAGTGGAGCATGCCTTTACAAAGTAGAGCTAAGTAGCTAAAGATACGGATTTGTACATGTTCTCCACTATTCTACTATCATATCCTGTTAAACAACCAATTATCATTGCCCTCCAGGATTTGTTTTCTTATTATAGGTTCATCCCTTGTCACTTTTGACACTACTCGCATCCATTAATTCACTCGTCCTGTGGGATATGCTTCAGAGTCATTGTTCCACACATTTAACGCTTTATCATGATGCTGAATCTTATGATGGTGTTCTGGTTCATGTGAAATTAATTATGCGAGTTTTCTCAACACAGTCGATTTAGATGGCTATAGCTATTCAGGTTCAAGCTATTTTCTCCTTCAAATTTAGCATCATTTTCAGCAGTTCATCTAATCCGCTTCCTTTGGTTACAGGATGACAAGATTTTCCTGGAGAGAAGTATGCAGGATAGTGAAAGAGCACAGGTATAAGAAAGCAAAACATATATCGAATCCGTAGGGCCAACTCTTGGGCATTACGATCCTCACGTCTTTGGGGAATTGCAGATGGAAGATACTGTTTTGTGTAAAGGCGTTCAAAAAGGCCTCGAATATCCAGCCTATTGCAGTGGAAGATATGCGCCGACAGTTGAAAATGCCACGCACCATTTCCATGGTCTGCTCTATCGCAATCTCAAAGGGTGAATTTACAGGTATATCTAGTTCGGAGAGGGTGAATAACCTGGTAGTCCTTTGCTTTTTTACTTTTCATTTCCAGAATATGAGATATAAAAACCCCCTCCAAGCTTATTGAATCTATATCATGTTTGGCTAACAAAACCCTCCAGGCTTTAGCAGAAGTGACTCCCAACCCATGGCCTTTCGATTTTCCTCTTATGCTGCAACAAATGTAATTCTAATGTGTCTATAAATCGGTTTAGCTTTGCTTAGGGGATAACTTAGAGCTTTCTAGTTGACAGGCCTTCGTCAAACTGCAAGCACGTAGCAACCTTCATTTCACCACATTCAACTTTTAATCCAAATCTTGCATTTACACAGAGAGATATCAGTAGCAACCTTCTTTCACCATATTCAACTTTTAATCCAAATCTTGCATTTACACAGATATCAGTAGCAACCTTCATTTCACCACATTCAACTTCTAATCCAAATCTTGCAATTACAGAGAGATATCAGTAGCAACCTTCATTTCACCACATTGAACTTTTGATCCAAATCTTGCATTTACAGAGAAAGATATCAGCGAAACAGACAGAGAAACAAATTCTGTATGAAAAAGAAGTTCCCCCTAAAGTTATGTACAATTCACACGAAATGTGAATAGAAATTTTCACTGGAAGCTACGCAAATGCATAGTGTCAGAACTACGTCAGAAGTGTACTGTCTACCTATCATGCCGTCCTGTAAACTAGACACACACGGTCCCAAGCTTATTCAAGATTCACTCGGTTCACCTGCACGAGGAAAAGGAAAATTAGCGGCAAGGCAACTGAAAAACTTGGGAACTTAGTGCGCACAGAAAAGCAGCAAAGAACTCACTTCCACGACTTCATCGTCGTCGACAGAATAACCTTGCAATATACACATGAATCGGAGTTCTGGGGACAGGTATTAGCTTTCCGACAACGGCCAGAGGCCAACTGTTTTCAAAGCCGGGAAAACCATAAAGGAAAGATCATTAGTAAAGAGTCAACGAATTTAATAGAAAGCAAGTGATCAGTGTTGTTATTGCTCTTTCCATAATGTTTATTTGTTCAATGCACTAACAAAATCTCAAATAAGATAAAAAGGTAATAAGAATTAGAACGTTATAAGAAACTCCCCATAGCCACCATCAATATTAGGGGTGAGCATCGGTCTAGGGTTGGCCCTGGACCGACCCTGGACTGGCCCAACCCGGCCGGTCCTGGTCCGGTTCCTAGGGGGTCTGGGTCAGTCCTTGGTCTTGGGATCCCTGGACCCTGCACTGCGTGAGTTGGTCCTCGGTCCTAAGAGTTTAGGGTTGGCCTAACCCGGACCAACCCTGTATATAATATATATTATACATTATATGCTTTTATCTACTCTAAACCCTAGTGTCTCCTTCTCTATTTTCTTCTTTCTTATGCAGTTCAGTTTACCACGTAAATAGAAAGTATAAAGAAACCTAGCTCTACTTCGACCAAAAAAATAGAAACCCTCTTCACTCGTCTCTACTCGCTCGCCTACCTCGCTTACACGCCTCACCTTCTCGCCTTGCCTGGCTCGCCTATGTTCACTCGCCTCGCCGCTTGCCTCTCTTTGCTTGCCTCACTCGCCTCGCCGCTCACCTTGCTCGCCTTAGAGCATAGCTCAGTTGGACTAATATACTTTGTTAAGTATTAATTATGTGTGTTGTTTATTTTGTTTTTAGGTGTTTGGAAGTTAAAGCGATCATTTAAGAATGAACATGATATGAAGTTATATAATTCATGGTTTATATTATGTATTTTGAACTTCTTATGGTTTAATTGTATGTCACGTGTTCGTTTTCTTGGTTTGTTGCTTTTATCAAGTGTGAATTTTATGTTGTTACATTATCTTATATTTATGTTTGATATGTACTGGCGTTCATAATTTGATTACTCAATGTTGCATTGTTGATGGATATGTAATTTGAAATAGTATGTTTGTCTTTTCTAGGAATACAAAAAATGAAACAAAAAAGTAATCGATTGGTCCCAAGTTGACCTTGGAACCGGACTAGACCCATAGGGTCAGTCCGGTCCCCGATCCTAGGCTCAACAGGGTTGGTCCTCGGTCCCAAAAATTGGGGACCAATACTGTGCAGGTTGGTCCTTGGGTTAGGTGTTGGACCGGCCCAACCCAGACCATGCTCACCCCTAATCAATATCACGAGAGATACACAAGCACCAGACCTGATAAAAGCAATGATAATGGATATGATCCACTGCTTCCAATTAAGTCTCACTGTTGAAGTAAACTTCCCGAGAAACTCTATGATAATGATCTGAAGAGAAGGCAAGATAAAAAGATCGTCAGAAATTCTTACATGATTTCTTAACTCAAACAAGAAAAAATCTGGAAGGTTCTCACCTGAAGTATAAGAGTCAGTCCTACTATCCCCATGAAGAGACGATTCTTCGTAAGTCCCTTAAACACATTAAACTCATCTGGTTTCCGGGCATTAAATTCGTTGAATATCTGAAGATTCAACATTCACATGCTTGTCAAAATTATGGGCTAAAAGAAGAAAAAGAGAGACTTCTGAATCTACTTGGTAATAGCATCATGAATACAGGCAAGCCTTTCGACCAAAATAATAATAATAATAATAATAATAATAATAATAATAATACAGGCAAGCCTAGACAGAAATGGAAATCCATTATCAATGTGCTCCTCAAGCTGATGCCCAGACTATATGAATCAGAATCAGTGCAACATTTGCATTAACCAGTTATGATAAGGGCACTGCAGATGCAGTCAAGGTATAAACTATATAATTGCCAACAAAACCAGAAACAAAAGCGAATCCATTGGCACACTGCATCTCTCTCTCTCTCTCTCTCTCTCTCTCTCTCTCTCTCTCTCTCTCTCTCTCTCTCTCTCTCTCTCTCTCTCTCTCTCTCTCTCTCTCTCTCTCTCTCTCTAAGGAGTAGTTCTCTTCAAACAACAAGAATGCCACAGAAAAACTCACTTCCAAGCAATTAAAATTCAATTTGTTTCCTTGCACAAGAGAATAGAATCAATGCTGAAGTACAGTTCGAAGATCATTCGATCATCTCAGCTGATAAAATAATTCTATTGCCAAATGTCCTAACTAGAGATCCAACCCATTCAATTCCGATAAAAGTAAATGCATAAGTAATCTCAACAATAGTAGCCCAGAACCATCAATTTTTCTGTCTTCTTTGACCATAAGGCACCAAACTTACTTGGCAAAAGACGAAAGCGTTGAAGATCAGTGTATTCTTCACTTTGTTAGCATGATCGCGGGTATCATTCTCCAAATTCAGTAAGCTTCTACCTTGGAAATTGAGGACAAGCAGGACACTCACTTGATAGGCAGCCTAAAGATCCGAACTCTACATTGTTAGGAGCAAAAAGCCAGCAAAAACTCTTTCGTATAAAGTGTTAGTGGCCATACCTGTATCAATAAATTCCTCCACATGATATTTGTAATAAGAGGTTCTCTGCAATTGAGAAAATCACCCAGTCAGTGCATAGTCAGAGAGTAAGGAAAAACAAAAGGTTCCAGCAAGTGAAGAAATCGCGATACAGATCTAAAGAAAGAGGGATAAAAAACATGATCTCCAAGCTTGGGACCGAAATTCTTGAACTATATTAAACATGATCTCCAAGCTTGGGACCGAAATTCTTGAACTATATTGCAACCAATAACAACCACTCACTCTTACCTCCTACCGACTGGAGACCTATGCATTAGGTGGTCAGTCGGAGGCTCGGTAGCCAGTGCTAATGCTCCAAGGGTGTCCATGATAAGATTAACCCAGAGAAGCTGCACGCAAAGAGAAAAATTCAGAACTAGAGAAAGCAAATATCATGTGGACGTCTGCACCACATGATATTGGGAGGGAGGGAGGGAGGGAGAGAGAGAGAGAGAGAGAGTGCCTGCACTGCATTCAGTGGAACATCACCAGAGGAAACAGCAGCAACAACGTTTATGATAAGAGCTGCAACATTAACTGTGAGCTGAAACTGGATAAATTTTTGAATATTTGCATACACAGATCTTCCCCACCTGACGACCTACATTCCACAAGTAATTTGAGGTTTGTCAACCATCACTGCACTTTGTAAGGATTAATAAACCCCCGATTCAAAATCATAAACCACAATAGTCAACATCATTAAGTCGACAATGTGGAATCAAATGTTCAACTAAGCATTAAGTAAGAAAAAATTTGCGAAGACCCAATTTCGTTGTAGTTTTACATATCAGAAAACTTTCCAAATGTGCAGGCAAAATTTTAGTATTGACTCATTTGAGGTATCTAGACTAGATACCCAAGTCAAGAAAAGTTGCACAATACCAATCTAAATCCAGTCAAATTAGTACAAATCTTTCCAAAGAAAAAACTCTCCAGGTAACTAATGTACTCAAGCTCCACTATAACTAATTGCCGTCAATTGACACCTCTTTTCAGAAAAGTTCAATCAAATAATAAACTCCATCATGAACATGCTAAATTCCTCTTTTAATTAAATTCACGGAAATTACTACGGAAGACCATTGTCGATTTACCAACCTTAACAACAGAAGCAAAATTGTCATCCAAAATTATAATGTCCGAACTCTCTTTCGCAACTTCTGTCCCTTGAATACCCATTGCGAGGCCAATATCTGCCTGAAAAAGAAGATCAAATAGACATCCAAGCAACAAAATTATTAGATGGAAAGAGTTCGAAGTCAAGGCACAACATAAGTGCACTGGTAAATGCGGACCAAAGAAATGAATGCTCAAGAGCCATTCATGACAACAAAATTTTTTCCAAAGGCATGGCAAGCTAAGATCCTGCATTTTTTAACAACTTGCAATCTATCCACCTTTTATAGATACAAGAACAAGGCATCTTCCAGACTAGGAGTGACTTCAAGACCACCCAAATTTACCAACAGACTGTGCAAAGCAAGATACCATGAGACATCTAGGGACTTGAAAACTATAAACCAGTTATGTAGAAAGATTTCAAGGCATCTTGGTCTCGTGTTTCTGCTGAATCTTTGAGATGCTAGAATGACAAATGTCATGAATCAATGAAACAAGTGATAAAATCAGTTAGACATGAAAGGAACCCCCAGAAAATGGTGTCAACCTCGTGTAAGGCAGGAGCATCATTAGTGCCATCCCCAGTTACAGCTACAACATGTCCTCGCTTTCTCAACGCTTGAACAAGCAGAAGTTTGTCATTAGGAGATGATCTTCCCATAACCTGGTGCAAAAACAGAAAGATTATGGGCATACCCTCAAATAGAAGACACGATTGATTACACAAAAGAAAAGCAATGCCATACTGATATCTTCTCGGCAGCTTCTTCTCTTTGCGCATCAGTTAAGGAACGAAAAGCTTTTCCTTCAATAAGGTTTGGCGCAGTAGCATCTGCCTTTGGATCTAGTATCCCGCATTCCAAAGCAATTGCTTTGGCAGTTTGGAGATTGTCGCCAGTAACCATTCGTACCTATCACCAAATAAGATGCATTACATACTGAGATCACATCTAGATAAGTTCCTATCCTCAATCTGTCATGCCGCAGAAAATTACTATTTGAAATCCAGCATCAATGATTAGCATCCTAAGAAAGAAATGTTGGAAGCACCCTACACTGAAATGACTAAATGACAATGTACTTCGCAATTGTGATCGATAGACAGAATCTCAACGTCTTAGCCTTCATAATAACCTCATTATACAAGGATAAATTATGCTCAATCCATTTTCCAATGAAAAGCACCAAACCAACTTAAACATCCAATATAACCACCTAAAAGGATGCAAATGATGAGAAATTCAAATTTTGAGTTACAGAAATAATCATTAAAAAAAAAAGCAGAAGGGAAGAGGGATCATATCCCCAAAGAACCGATCTTAAAAAATACTCAAAAATACAAACGTACCTTAACTCCAGCATTTTGGCATAGTTTCACCGCATCTTTCACTCCAGGACGACAAGGATCCTGCACGGTATGAACATGTAAGAGAATTGTCATTCCTACGATTAAACTGCACACGTATTAACAGTGAGTATAGCAAATGATTAGCAACACATCCCGCCAAATTTAAGAAAATATTTTCAGTCGTCACTTGCCAGCCACATGTACCAAGACACAGTTCTATAGGATACCGAAAGAATATTATTTAAAAAAATTGGATCAACAAGCCGGTTCAAGGAAATAACACAAACATTAACTTCTCCTTAGGTCTACAATAAGAACTCTTCAAATTCATGGAAAAGCACTGGAGTGTCCAAAGCAGAAGTTCTCTAAATGTCAGAAAACCTCCTACGATTTTCAACATTCCCAAAGTCACATCATCTGGCAGGGAACCTTTCATGACCAAAAATAAGAACAAATAAAAATCAATGTCCTTTTTACTTAATATTATGTGCACTGCTTGACAAGAATTATACCTTTATGCCTACAATAGCCAGTAAAATAAGCTCCTCCTCAGGTAATGCCCATTTGGTTAACTGTTCTTCATCTAGAGGAATGTCTTTTATGTCATAGGGTCTATAAGCAATGGCAACACAGCGTAGACTACCAGCAGCCATATCTTCAATAGCCTTTCTAAAGTACATCATCTGCAAAACAAGAAAAAACTCATTTAACGATCTTCCATCAATATTGTCAATGACTAGTGACAGGCAACAAAACATGAAGAAAACAATTTAGCACCATACATCTAAGACTAGGAAATAGCCTAATCTCTTTCTTAGAGATTTAAGAACTTCAACAATAAACAAAAGCACGAACATGAATATAAAATTATCAACATGAAATATACATGCAAACCAAGGTATTCAAGAATGGTTGTGTTGGAAAGAGTAGTTCAGAGGACTCAAGATCTGCCTCCTATGGAATGTAATGAGTAATGCACAAAACTTCCAAAACTAAATGGTCAAAATAAGATCTGGAACATGTCAAGGCATAAAATCACAATGAAAATAAGTGCAATACCAGAGTGTGTGCTATGCCATCACAGAAAGAACATTGCAGCAATGAAATAAAATTTCATCAAAAAGTATAGCACAATACAATAGTACTGTGAAAGATGCTGGCAAGAAAAACCATAGCAGCCATTGAATTGCTATAGATTACAATAATCAATTATTTCCCAAACCTTTTCTTCATCCATTGCTACCACTTGATCATTTGGATCCATGAACTTTGTACAAGAAGCCAAAACTATTTCAGCAGCTCCTTTCCAGTGGATGTGAACTTCTGAGTCTGGCTGTGCATGAAAGATAAAAAACAACCATTAATTATGGTTTACATTACATCACTATACAAACGTAGAGTTAATCTGCAGGACATTTAACACTGTCACAACTCAAACCAATAACTATGCGCAATTTGGGTATGCATCATAACCAAGTACAAGCCAAGACCAAAAGTTAATTCCCTTAAAACAGCAAATTTTTCCTTCTTTCAGACCACCAAAGAGTTTGTTAAAGAAAAAGAAATAAAGGGTTCATGAACCCAACAGTTAATGGCCTTTGGACAACAACCATAAAGAAGGGATGCATGGCTTTGCCCCAAAGTAATGGCTAGTAAAATCTCAAATCTGATACTAGGATCCATCTACTGTTCGATCTAAAACTTAAGGACCGATATCCAGATCTTATCATGTTGGCATCTTAAGGGGATTTGCATCCTACGTGACAAAATCAATAATCGTAGTATCCGATCTTGTCAACTCAATATCATTTAAATTTGTTCAACTAGTCAAGTATAGCTACAAATATAGACTTGAGATATAATATTTGGAAATTTAAGCAGGAGACCTGTAATTATTTACTTTAAAATGATAAGTACTTTAAAAGTTTCTAAAACTTACTAATCCAGGTTCAACTACAATATAGTCCTTCAGACACCTCCAACCGGACCATCCCCAAGTGAAATCATGATTCAGAGTTTTACTGTGCCTTGGAAGTGTTAACTTCATTGTTCTTAAGACCTACTTAATATGGGAAGCACAAAAAAAAAAGCACCGCACTAATACTGCCTTAAGTAAAGCTTTTCAAGGGCAAACACAACTGTCTGAGTTATTTTCACGTACACAGGCAATTTTCCCAAAAACTTCAGTTACTATTATATCAACTCAGTACAAACTCAAAGTTGCTCCAATGATAATGATACTGTCTGCATGCCTAGATCTTTTTATTCTGGCCAATCTGCATGACAAGATTCACAATCCAATATAATAACAATAAGCTAGTGTGTGCATGTACATGTTTATGTTTATTGAAGCAAATGTCCTCTTCGGCAGCGCACTCATGATCACTAAAACCAAAGACTGAGAAGTATACCAGCTTTACAGCAACTCCGCCTCGTTTTTTCTCAGAATTGAAAGGGAAAACTTGAATTATAGAGGATCTTGACCTAATAGCTTCAAAATCCATCCCCAGCTGCAATAGAGGCATCATGATTAGTTTAACATGATATTGCACCTGAATCAAATAGATGAACTAAAGATAGGAAAGCAATAGAAAACTTAAGCATGAACCTTGATCCCCCACTGTAAAATGGCCTTTTCAGTTGGTGAACCGGACACCTCTGCATCTCCCCCAGCCTAAAGAAGTTCAAACACAGGAAGTTAATATTGGTCACCATTATTAAACAGCCATTACTGACGCTGCAACCTCACCTCAGGCACATAAACACTGCCATTTGAATTCTGAGCAATGCCTTCAATCAACAGAGAAATCAGACAAGTAGATAACTGTGAGTTGCTGTCTGGAGGATCAACCTTTCTTCCACGAGCATAAGCCACAACCACAGTCATCTGTCACAAAATGGACATATTCTCTACATTATTAAGGGTCGCAAAGTTTACTTCCAAAAACATAACTCCTTAAGTATCATTCATAGTCAAACTATTAACCTAAGAATGATGTTATCAATAACACCCTCATATGATATTTGTGTGTGCATGTGTTTCACTGCTACAACAGCTGTACAGCTCTTAAATAGCTCAAATCTACTTGCACTCAGATAAACAGCAATTTAGGAGTTCGCGATATCATGCTTAGATCAATAAAAGCAACCTGTAACAAAATATACCTGATTTAAAGTCAAGGTTCCAGTTTTATCACTACATATAGTTGTGGCAGAACCCATAGTCTCACATGCAGAAAGCCTTCGCACCTGAAATTTTAATATCAGTGATTAGAAATTCCTTTTTACTGCCATAGAACAATCAAATGAAGGTTGGCATAAGGAGGAGAAAATCATCTCCATACCAAAGCTTTGTCCGCCATCATTTTTCTCATTGAGTAAGCAAGTCTGTCCATTGCATCAAAGGTGAAAAATGAGAAACAAATGAACATTATATACTTTCACAAAAATCCATTCAAAGACCACAGATGATTATGCAAATGAGATACTATCCAGCTAAATCAAATTCCACAAAATCCAATGTGATAAAACGCAGCAATAACATGGAAAGGACAGCACCAATGTCAATGTTGTATTGAGAAGTCTGTTCATTATAGGGAACAAACTTACGTCAGTGTAACAGCTAAAGGGAGCCCTTCAGGTACTGCAACTACCACAATGGTAACCTGTAAGATTTAAAAGTTATTGAAGAGCTAACTGATATTAATTTGCAAAAAATATTCCATCAGATGTACACTTACTGCTACAGTAATTATTTTGACCGCTCCATCTACAGCATCGCTAACACTAGTCTGACCAGCCTTAAACTGAACAGTGCCATTTGAATTTTTCGTATGGCCAGTAAAAAATCTGCACGAAGCTTGAGTTTGTTAGATCTATTACAGTTTCAATTTGTGGGATTAATCAACTACAATTGCAGTTTTTTGTAACAACAGTTACCTTGCCAAAAGAACCACCAAAACAGCAACAGCTACAGACAGTCCAACTACACCAATGAATGTAGCAACCCCATTCAACCGAACCTAATATTAGAGTGAAGAAATCAGTAAAGCTAGCAAAATCTATATCTATAAAATAAATGGAAATGATATAACAAGTTTAAAGAAACTAACCTGCAGGGGTGTCTCTTCCCCAGTATCTTCCGAAATACTGGCCATGAGCAAACCCCACTCTGTATTAATCCCCACACTCGTCACCTGAGAGGCAAAAATTAGAAATGTGAGGCAGAAAACAGCTGGGATCAAAGCCTTGATTTGTAATAAAGACGGAATTGGAACAGAGAAACCCCCATCTCAGGAAGCAGCAACATTGACAAACTAACATTCTGATATCGGAGACAAAAACATATACAGAACTGTGCGGCTTGAAATCCACGTAGATGGTCATGACAGGCAAAGAGAAGTATATAAGTGCATGTTCAAAGGAACAGAGCCGTTCATTCAATTCAAATTTGACTCACCTACTGCTAATGTGGCTTCAAGAAGAGAACGAACCGTATCTTTCTAAATATCTCCAGTACTTACTTAAAATCTTTTCTTTCATCAGTAAAAGTGAGCCTTCTTCTCCACATCAAAATTTTCACCTCTTTTCCTTCAAGTAACTAAAAGATTACAAACAAATAGGGATTTGCTTATCTAAGAACAAGTGACTCCATCATTTTAAGGGTCCACCCTCTATTTCAAAACAGAGAGTTGAAATTAAAGGAGCCGTGCTCCTTTACCAAATTAGCTCAAGAACTCATGACTATCAATTTTCCAACCCACATTTAGCAAAGAACGAGGTAGAGTAGCAATATGTTGCAAGAAAATTAGCTATCTCAAGAAGTATGGATCTTCTCTGTGATGCGAAATAACAGCATTAAGAAGTATACTGTGGAAAGCAAAGTTGAAGAATTGAAAAAATCTTACAAGCATAGTGCCGTGGCCATCTGCAACTTTGCAGCCAGACATCAGAAAGGGATCCCTTGCATCCTTGTGAACCTGATCAAAACGTTAAAATGAAATAAGAAAGACCCGCTTGTGAATAGATTGATTGCCTAGTGAGAGCATAATCTCCACTACAAATTACAATTTTGCTCTCTCCAGTCATGCTAGATTCATCAATCGCCAGGGAGTGACCAGAAATCAAGACTCCATCTGCAGGAACCTGGAGAGAAAAGTAAACATCACGTATAAAAACATAACCAGTATCCACAACGGCAGGGTACCAAATCCAGAACTGGTTTAAGTTACTTGCCTGATCACCAATATTAAGGGGGACAACATCACCAACAACGACATCATATATTGAAACTTCCACTCTTCTGCCACCTCTGACAACCTATAAACATGCAACACCTTCATACATATGCATATGGGAAAGAGAAGAGCATAAGACATACATCTCATAAACAGTACCCACCTCCAAGTGTATATTTCTTTTCTCCTCATTTAAGTTTTGAAACTGCAGAGACTGTCTGTAATCACTTATTGCTGCAGACGAGAATCCAACCCCAATTAAGAGAGTAACTTATGTCGAACAATTCCAAAGTCATTGCATTTCACAGCAGTCAACAGCATCCATAGTGGAAAAACTAAATTATTTACTGCACATCAACACATTGATTGCTTCCTCTTATCGAATTATTCTGCAACCTTATCAGAAGAAACTAAAAATGCAGCAGTATAACATGTCTCCTGGGCATAAAAGTCACGATCTGATCAATCAGAAGGAAAATATGCAGCATGATAACATGCTCCTGAGTATATAAGTTATCGTCTGATCAATCAGCAAAAACATTTCCTGTGTTACCATGATGGAATAGCTAAAATTGTCAAATTGAAAAAGTACTGAATAAAAGATTTAAAATCCTAAAGCATGTGTCAACAAAATTCCAATGCAAACGGATCTTGTAATCAAACTGATCCTACCTGTGACAACAATGACGAGAATAACAGCAAAAGCAATGCTCCCACCATCATACCATCCTTCCTTAATGCCCTAAAAGAAGCACACGGAATAGATTGCATAATCAATCTTTGAATAAAAAGTGATTGAAGACTCATAGTATCATGCAAAAAAACCAAATGCTTCAAAAAAAAAAAAAGGAATTCATATGACAGATGAGGCATAAGCACCGCTTGTCTGACTGGAGATACATGTGTTCACTTATTTTGATAAAAAATAATTAAATGATTAATTTTAAAAGTGATCAGTAATACATCTCGATAGGAACTTATTTTGTCCCTATGCCAATGAATCTTCGTGCTGGGATACACAGGAAAGTAATCCGGGTAAAGACCATTATATGCACCAAGCAATGTTTCAAAATCTTTCAGCAGAGCTTTCATATCCTTTTTTTGATGTTAATTATGTCGGTTCGAGCAAGGAATGAGAACATATGAAAATGCCAATCAATATAAAGCAACTAAGACAAATCACAATATCGCATCACTGTCACTCATATGTGAGCAGGCCAGTCCCACCTCCGACTTTATTCCAAGTACCAAAGAAGCCACTGCAGCTATTATCAGTATGATCAAAGTAAGATCTTGCCAGGCTTCCCAAAGGAACATCTACATGATACAAAGGACAAAAAATGATGTACTGATGAGAATACTAACAACTAGATGAGAAAAGTAGCTAGTCTACACTCTTAATCAACAAATAAAACGTATGTGGCCAAACCGAAAAGAGAAGAGAAAACAAAATGAATGAGTGTAATGTCAAAGAGATTACCCAAAAACTCCTTCCTTTTTTCCGAGGATATGTATTTGATCCATATGTGTTCTGTCGAGCCAAAAAATCAGCATCATCTCCGTGAATACCCTTCTCCAAATTTGTCTTCAAGAGCTCCACTAGTCCTTTGACCTAATCATTCAATTGCCAGATCAAATCACAAAAAACAAAAAGATCGTGCAAATCACTTTTTTCCCTCCTTTTTTTAGATGTTCAAACAATTTTAACTATTCTGACTAGAAAAAAAGGAGACAAGTTATTTGTTGATTTTCTAGCACCAGCCTTGGCTGTAGTGCTGCAAAATACATTAGTCCTTGGAAAAGCCACAATAGAAAGGGGATAGAAAGACAGTGTTAGAAAGTCCAACCCAAAAGCTTAAGCTATAGGTGGAGGGAGACCACATGAATATAAAGAGCATTTAAGAACCGTTGTCAATCGATGTGGGATAATTCTTCAACACTCTCACTCACGTGCAAGCCGGATTACGAGCAGCACGTGAAATTTTGACATCACACATTCACATGGAATTTTTACCACGCACATTTGCGAACGGGATAGCATTGGCTCTGATACCATGTTAGAAAGTCCAACCCAAAAGCTTGAGCTATTAGATGGAGGGAGACCACATGAATATAAAGAGCATTTAGGACCCGTTGTCAATCGATGTGGGATAATTCTTCAACAGACAAATAGCAGTTGTCGGGATGCAACACATATAACTTAAAAATCCAAGGCAAATTGCCACATTTTCGTCAACAGAAAGCAAGAAGCATGCTCTTTTGGTATAATTACCCCTCCATACTCTCCCAGAGTAGAAACATCACGGTCTCTGGTCATCAAAGCAAGTTGCTCCTGACTGATCCCAAAATCACCACTTGGGATGGGCCTTTTTGAGATTCCTGGAAAAAAAGAAGGATAAGAAGAATTTATTTAAGATTTTCCAGGTGCATTGTGTGATCATGTTGAACCAAAGAAGCGAACTACATGTACACAAACATTTTCATGCCAAAATTTCTTTGGCACAAAGACATGGTACAACTCAGGAAATAGACCCTATAAACTTTTCGACGATGAAAGCACACACTAAGACATGAGGCATCAATAGAAGATGAGAACAGAAATTTATAAAAAACAAAAAGAAACATCAACAAACTAGCGCACCAGCAACACTGAAAGGAAACAGTGAAGGAAGAGCTAGAAACCACTGCAAGGGATGGAAATATCAATGTCCCATATATGGCTAAATTGTAGGAGAGCTGCAATATAAAACTACTCCCGCGCATTAGTAATGGATTATTTTACTCCCCATTTTGTCATGCATAGCATGAGCATAGTGCCCATTCAATAACATATTTACGCCGGCAAAGAGAAAGACACCCTGAATGTATCAAAGCTTGCGCCTAGCGTAAATCAAGCGCAAGAAGGGGAAATGAGCACCATTAGCTTGTTGACTTTGTGCTTGGAAAATCTGTGCAGCCTGATGCAATGAAAAGCTCAGTTAGGTATCACAGGCACATATAAGAAGTTGCTCTCACAGATTGAAACTCTGATATAATCTGCTTACGCGCATGGCCTGAGTGATAGCTCTAATTTTCTGCAATGATATCTTCACCTGTTCTTCCTTCTTCAAGTCAAGGGTGTATCTAAATCGACGAGAGGCGTTCAACACAAGTGCAGCTTGCTACAAGCATACATAATTAGGTAAATAAGGATTAAAAGAATTCACAACAATCCAAATAAATTGTCGACCATATAAGCAATTCGACGTCATCCGACTTCTATTTCATGATTCAAAAAATCATGGTTTGTCCAAAATAATATAGAAAGATATCACTGGGAAAGGAAATGAAGTATGAAAAGCTTGTACATCAGAACGGTATTTTGGCAATAGAAGATTAACGGAGATCTGTTAAATGTGAGCCGTGACATATAATGATACCCTGTTTTCAAGTATATGATGTAGAAAAGGACATCCATATATATATTGGAAACTCAATTTGGATACCATTATTTAAAAACCAAAAAGAGACACAAAAAAAAAGTGGTAATAAACAGCAAGTCGTGAAGAAAAAATTCCCTGTAACATAAAGAGCTTCTAAGTTTGACCTTAGAGGCGTCTGGACTAACTTTTACTTTTGTAAATCTACACAATTCACACTTTGCCTTTTATTTAATCCATAATACTTAAAACCTTTCAAATTATTCAAATGTTATCATGAAAAATCTCATACAATATTTCCATAATTTTGGAAACTTGAACAGTTTTTTTATTCTCAAATTTTGGAGGAAAATTCATAAGTAGACGTCAGAAGTTGTTGATAAGTGCCAGCAAACAGCCCTGCATCACAAAACTCACATGCACACAATCCCTAGAAACTAAGTCACTTTCATGAGCATCTAAATAAGGAAATTCCAAGCGTATTTAACCGAATCTTCTAGTTAAGAATCTATAAGTGAAATCTTGCGCCAAGTAGAGAAATAAGAAAGTCAAACAGAGTAATTCCCCATGGACCTCTAGTGCTGATAAGAATAAATCGAACTTGGGAGAAATATTTTACAGTAATTACCCTCTTGAAGTCCTATAGAACACTAATCATTCTCCATAGACTCTTCTAATCTTAATCTAGAATTATGGTCCAAGTTTACAAATAAGGAAGTCAAACAGACTATATTGCAATAGACCTCTGATACTTATAACAATATCATAATCCAACTTGGGGGATATATCATAAAGTAGCTATGATCTTGCAATGTCCAATAGCACAGAAACGTTCTCCTTAAAACTGCATTCATATTCCTAGACACACTCATTGTTTCATTCTTTGCCTCCCTGCGGTACATCCTAATTGAACATCAATCTGCCACGTGACCTTATTTTACATATCGGAAGCACACACCAGTCATGCTCTTTGTCTAGCTTGAACAGTCAAGCATCTTGAGACTCTGCTTGCCACCAAACACGTCACATGGTCCGAATCATCTATACTCGAGCATATCTTTCTTGTTACTTCTTAAACACCCCTACATCTTTGCGTTGATAAGGAGAGGATTAGCGATGGCATTAGTTGAATGCTGTCTAGGACCTCACCAACTTTTGTTTACAGGTGCAATGAAAATCTATACACGTCCTTCCAAGAACCTTACAAGAAACTTCAAACTTTAGGTCAATTCCTCAATCTTTCTGTGAGAGAGAATGAATGATAGGTTTAATTCATCATTAGTTTCATGGGGGAGAAAAAGAACAGACACACCTAGGATCCTTCTGATCAATGTCCCAGTTACATATCAAAGCAAGAATTATTTTTCGGACTTGGGAAAGTATGCAGAGTTTACAGAATAGGCATTCTTTTGGCTACACAGCCATAGCTTAACCCAAGCCTGGATGGTCCAACTCAAACCAACTATACCAAAAGCAAAATATTGGGTTTGATAAGTAAGTTTCACAATTCTGGGTTGATAATAATTGGAGATATCTAAGACCATAATATTTGGTTTACACGGAGTAACTAGAACCTCAAATTCCACCGACACGATATGGACAATGTATATTATCAGATTAAATACTTGGTCCGATCTCGGCCTTGACCAACTGAGAAGTTTTAAGACATTTAAATGTCAAACTGCCTTTTTCATCTACTCAAGATCCGCAGACCGCAAGGATCACAGATCATTCCCTTTCATTTTTGCGCGTGTTAATCAAGCGAGAACAAGAAGTCAAACATATATATATAAAAAATCAAAGATTCGGTCGCAGGTAGTACTTTGAAAAGTAGACGGACAGGTATGGACAATTAATTAACTGGAGAGATGATATCCCAAAGAGGATAAGTAGGGCCATCCAGATGCCAAACAATCAAAACTGCAGCGGAAAGAAGTACGAAAACGAAAAGAAAGACGGAGGATGCAGAATAGAACAGAATAAGATTACCCTCCATCGCCTGAGACGACCGATGGCGGCGTGTTTAGTGCTGGTGATGTCGAACGGATCATCGGAGGACTCGTTCCCCTCGGGGCGTCCACCTCCGGCCTCCAAATCACGCCGGCGCCTGTACGGCGACGAAATCCTGGCCGGCTCATCCATTCCACCACCGTCGCAGGAGGAACGACGCCGACGGTCCACCCACTCGAGAGTCCCTTCTCCTCTGCAAATCGCCCCACCGGAAAACCAAAACACTCTTCAGTCTCAGTCTCAGCCTCAAGCACACTCGAGAGAACAAATAACTGCAAGCAAGAAAGAGTTGCTTGAGCCGGAAGCCGTTGTTCATTTTGGTTAGGTAGTTTGTCAACCTCCGTCACCAACCTCAGGCTCAGTGAAGGGCCACGTTAGGTGCGGTTTTTCCGACAACCTTCACCGGTGGTGCCCCAAGCGGTGGGGTCTCATCAAACTGGTGCCGTCAAATCCCAAAAAATAGAACCGCAAACATGGAACAGTAAAAGGAACACACAAATACACACACACATTCCTGTTCCTCAGAAACACTCTCGAACTCGTTCGAAAATCCTCCCCTTACCTTATCTTCCCTCTCTCTCTCTCTCTCTCTCTCTCTCGCTCGCTCAAGCTCGAGTTGGTCGGCGTTTCGAGACGATGCAGTGCACAGAGAATGCAGAACGAACGGGAGGAAGGAGACGGTTACCGGAGGGGGGAAGAGCAGACCAAGCGGCATGCAATGCAACAGGGAGCAGGAGGCGTCGTACGATTCAGAAAGGAACCGATGATGATGATTTCTCCTTCATCACCTTCTCCGTACGAAATAAAAATACGATTTAATCGGACTCGGGGCTCCAAAAGTGTCGGTTTGTCTGGTTTGCCCTTACCGGAGGCCCGCATGTCGGTTTAGCGCGCAATTAGATCGTCCCATAAGCGGAACCCTTGCTTTATGGAAAAGATCGCCATCTTCAACGCGCGCTAATCACTAATTATAAAAAACGATTAGATACTGCATCGGAAAACGGCAACCATCCCCTTTTCTTTTTCGAAATTACCTTACATACCCTCATTTATTTTAATTATAGCACCGACCATAAGTCTTACTTAAATCGTGATCCGCACGCAATCGATTCGATTTGAAAAGCTTACGTAAAAAATTAGAACGAAAGGGAATCAAATGCCCCTAACAATAGCCCATAAGGCCATTTAGTGCCATGTTATTCTAAGTCGTTGTACGCCGTTGAGCTGGGCAAAGCATGATGTGATCATATTAAAAGTAAAAATAGAATAAGATCGCGAAAATATCCTCCTCCTCCTTGAATGGGTGTATATAACCCAAACTCCTACTGCCTAAGTTCCAATTTGCATCGAAGAGGATTTAGCTTAAAGAGAATTCACAAAGTGAGATTTGCGCGATTCCAAAACGAGATAAAACGTCACGGAAATGCATGTGCTTTTTAAAGGTGGGAGATGGCTTGGGCCTGCAGCAACTTGCGTTCGAACCCATGTGACCACGGCTCCAAAGCAGGGGAACCACGTGGGCTGCATGACTATTTCTGGGCACTGGATCGAACGTGACGCTGGGCTCAACCGCCACGTGACACGTCGCACTCTACTTTTCGGTGATTTCTGCTCACCGCCAGTCCCCTACCGTGGGGCGCTACGATTGGACCCCGACTCCATCTCTTACCGTCCGATACGACAATGTGATTTCGACAGAAAACGACAAGATTCTCAAATAACAATGCAACTTTTGACAAAAACAATACGCAATAAAAAGTTAAAAAAACAAAAAAGGAAGTAGCTAATTTGACCATTGATTGATTACCACCCCCCGCAAATCCCGACAGACACTCATATTGTCCATATTATCAACTTCTTCCGTAATTTCTAAACCGCAAAACTTTGACATTTTCGAAAAGAAAAAACTTCGAGGCACGTTCCCACAAGCCTGCAATAAATCTACCAGGTCCCAAAACCCGAAAGCTTCTACTGATAAAACATGCTATGGATTCCTGGGTTATTAATCCATCTATCAGAAGTGTCATTCGATCCTAACGTTGTTAGAAATTTAACTATAGCGGAATACTGAACATTCTAATTATTTATCGTTCGCAACAAGAGTAATGGAGATTTAAAGTGATCATAAGACCATCCACGGTCTATATAGACCTAGATAGATCTCATTTAGAACGGTCGTGAAAGCAGTGGTATTGGATTTCAAGTCACTCACGCTTTTTCCTCACTTCTCATAAGTGCGGACAAATCAAGAGAGACACCTCACCGTGTGCCCACATGATTATTCTCAAAAGAATACGAGATTGTTTTGCGGATGCTTACCTTGAACGGATGGAGCCCGGGTGGTATCAGGAACTTCGCAGCGCAGGAGCCACGTCCTCCGAAACAATGCCTGTTGCCGCCGCAGGACGAAGAATTATATGATGAGCAAAAGAAGACGAGGAAGGAGATGAAGAGATCCGCTGGCCCTTGGGGACGCGGGATGAGCGAAACACAAGCACAAAGTGATTGGAAGTCAATCCGGGAACGCATGCGCCAGATGGCGTCACATCATTATGCCCACAACTTTGTCCGGGACAGATCAGATCTACACTTCGTTTGCAGGCCCGCCACGTACAAAATGAGTGGACAGCGCACCGGCTGGGCAGAGCAAGATATCTCCAGAAGTTTCAGAGAAGAAGAGAAAAAGGCTTGTGGGAGTTGGAACACGGTCTGTGTCTAAAATTTTATTTAAAAAGCAAAAGGGTTCCATATGTGGAGGGATCTTGAGAGTAGTGGCGTGGGCGAGTCACCGTGATCGATTAAAGAAGTGTTTTTTTTTTTTCCCATGGGATGCCGGGACACGTTGCTCCTTCCCCATCAGACAGCAAGCCATGCTCGCCCGCCAAGGCTTGTCCTCGTCACATGAAAGCATTCGTTTCTGTTCTCTCTTTTACTTCAGGCGTGCAATCATGGCGCATACTCTAATCAAACTCTTTGCATATGCTGTCCCTTTTTTTTTTGGGTCAACTGGGCTCTCTCCAAGTTCATCAAATATGAATAGAAACACCGTGTGTAAACACTTACCCTTTGGAGACTTTTTAGCTTCAGGGAGATTGGAGAACCTTAGGCGTGCCCACGTCGTGGTGTGAGTGTGATCTTTTGACTCGATCGCATCTAATCACTTCCTGCTTCCGACCTGCTTTATAACAGCAAAGACAAACAGACACGCGCTTCACTAATTGGGGTAGTTCTTCATAAAATATCTATGAGGAAGATATGTAGTTAAGATAAGATGTTTTCCAGAGCGGAGAAGGAGAAAAGAAAGGATCGCGTTACTGCTGCTACGCGCAAACGAATTCAAAAATAATGTCGGTAAATAGATCTACGCGGAAGGTTGACCATGGATGGGGTATATATGCTTAGTTCAAAATTATCAGAAAGCATATCTATCTCTTTTGTATACACAACGGTTTAGCTTTAGCTTTCCGTTTTTGTATCTACAATTCTTCCTCAGAGTCGCCTCTTTCAAAGATTGATATCACCGAAAATATCTTTCAGATCCTTAATTAAATACGCATACCAAAATTATAACTAGAAGATCTTTCCACTTATCATGCGTAAAACTTCAAAGATGTGATGTGCCTCGAACTTGACACGCCTAATTTTTAAAAATCTCTTTCAAATTTCAATTGATGCGTTTCATATGTGGAATAGAGAATCCTAGAATATTGATCCTCGATACATCTTTCCATGCTTGAAGATGCTTTTAATTTTGATAATATAGGAGGATATGTATCTATGAAAAGAATTTCGCTTAACAACTATTTATCACCGGTGGGTGGTTACTCTATTTGGGTCACTTGCACTATGCTTGCTACTATGCTTTTAATTTGCTAAAGTGCATAATTTGCAGAATCCGCAACACCTTGAGTCCAATGATAAATGTAAGAGGTATTGTAAAGTGATTCACATAAGTAGGAACCGCTCTCAAAAGAATCATCACCTTGAATACTTCTTTTGAGAGCTTGACCCACGTAAATCAAGCAAGGTCGTTACAATTCTCCCTCTCTATCTTTTACCATTTAATCTTTAAAGTTTAGCTTGTTGTTTTAGCTCAAATGGTCAAAGTTTTTCCTTTTTGTTTGCTTAGTTTTTCCATCTTATTGCATCGATCATCATACAGAAACCCCTGGCTGGAATTTGAAAAACCTCGTAGAAGGGTGCATGCAACTTGCTCCCCTAATCCCAATATCACAGAACAAATAACTATCTTTAAAGCATATCCCATCCTATCACCTCTTGGCCTCTTTTTCCTGTATATTCCCACAAAAAGAAATGCCTCGGCATCAACTGATTCCAACCACTGGGGGTCAGGAGTACGACACCAACTAGAGAAGAATACATAGACGTCGGCAACGCGTTTGAAACGCTATGAAGCTGCTATCCATGCAAGTGTCATAGAGTACTAACTAAACGCACTGATATGGCCTTCGGTTTTCTGTCGGCAGCTGTGGGCCTGTTTGCTAATTTCTCTATTTTTCTGTTCTTTTGTTCTCTAAAATATAATTAGAATAAAAATCCATTTGGTAACGTTAATTATGGTCGGGAAATAGATTTGGAACAGAAGCAAGAAGTAAAATAAAAAACTTACTTTTTTTTCCGAGAACAATTTCTGAAACAAGTCATTTTCTTTTTTTTTTCTTTTTTTTCCTTCTTTCTTCTTCCTCCTCTAACCGGTCGCCAGGCCTCGGCGATGACCGGCGATTGGCCAAAGACAAGGGCCGGCGAGTTGGCTTCACCCGGCAATGGTAAGGCCGACCTCACGGACCTCGCCCAACCACCGGCAAGGCTCAACCTCACGTTGACCGGGCGAGGCTCAATCTCACTAGATCTAAGCGAGTTTGGCTTCACCTAGCCATAGTGAGGCCGACCTACCGCGAGGTAGAGCCTCACCAGCCCTTGTCTCTGGCCAGTCGCCGGCCTTCACAGAGGCCCGTGCGACCGGCTAGAGGAGGAAGAAGAAGGGAGGAAAAAAATTAGAAAAATCTCAAAATTTTATTAAAAAAATAAAAAAAAATTCACGTCACAAGAAAATTTTAGTGTTGTACCAAATGCTTTTCAATTCTTTTTCTATTCCGAAAATTAAAATTTTGTACAGTTACCAAATGCGTTCTTCTGCTCAGAAACTTGTCCAGGAAATAGACAAAAAAATTTATTTCTGACAAAAAAAATTATTTTCGAAAACAGAAATGTTACCAAACACACCCTATGTGGTTTGGCTTTGGCATATTAACACAGCATATATAATTCCACCTTGTCAAACTATCTAATCTGAGCTTTGAATGCAAGTCGTGAAAGGAGGAGAATAAGGGATCTCATTCGTCATGCGATAAGAGTCTTGACTTTTATTTGATTCCTATCATGGACAATTGTTTAAGTACATAAATAAGAAAAGCAAGTGCGCGAATAAAAAGACAAGGTGAAGGATTAAAGTCGGTTCTAGTTATGTTGATATGCATATTTTGGTTTTTCCTTTTCAAAGATTTGTTTAATATATATGTCTGCACCAAAATAATATATTGCTGAATGTACATGTACACGGTATATGGGTATATTATATGCGTGTGTGACGGTAACAAAGAAACTTCATCTAGGCATACTCTCTCTTTACCCATAAATCAATAAAAGATGAGAAATTTAGAGATGACATTTGTTAAAAGTTTATTGGTCTAACAAAACTATGCCATGTGACGACGACAGAGGCAAAGTGAATTACCGTGGCGAGCACAGAATTGAACATTCTCTCACCACCTGCTTTTACTAAATCGAATACATAAATGTATTCCATATAATGTGATTTACCACAAATCTTTTAAATGTCAATTTTCTATAGGGATAATGATATAAACGGTCACGAACTTTGGCCCAATGTGCAATTTGGTCCGAACTTTTAATTTGTTCAATTTAGTCCCGAACTTTAAGCTAATGTTCAATATGGTCCACGAACTTTTAATTTGTTCGATGTCATCCCTGAACTTTTGGTACATGTTCAATTCGGTCCTGAACTATGTGAAAATGTTCAATGTAGTCCCGAACTTGAATTAATGGAAAGGATTGCATTGAACATTTTTATATAGTTTAGGGACTAAATTGAACATGTACCAAAAGTTCGAGGATAACATCGAACAAATTAAAAGTTCAGTGGACCACATTGTACATTAGATTAAAATTTAGGGACTACATTGAACAAATTAAAAGTTCATGGACCAAAATGCACATTGGCCAAAGTTCGAGGACTATTTGTGTCATTTCCCTTTTCTATATAGATGACACGTGTACAATAAACTCTAGTGGTGCCGTGATTTCTAGCACAAGTCCATATGAAAATACACATTAATCGTGATCAAGAGATAATCGCACAAAGAAAGGACTAATCTGATTGTCTAGACAACAATCCGATTGGTTGATTTCCTTTTGTTCTATTCTTTTGTTCCTACAACAATGATATATTATGAGATTATGATGTTATTTTATTTCCTTATATGTTTGATTTTTGGTGTTAACCTTACTATCTTGTGCTTATAGCGACCAACTCCCAAAAATAAAAGTAATATCTTAGATGATTTGATTTTCCTTTATTATTAATAAAGTTTTGGTTTATTTTATTTACGAGTTTAAACTTAGAACCCATTCGAGGCTTACAAACTATATATTCGGGATATTTGTCCAAAAAGTTCAATACTATGGCAGCCAATTCAGTCCCAAACATTCCAATTTAGCCATTTTATGTGGTACAGCCGGAACGGTCAGTGTCGATATGGATAATTTTCGCAATTTTCTTTTAATTTGTGTACTGTTCATCTTCTCGGAAGGGTTGTTAGGGCCTCAGCAATGGCTAGAGACCCTCATCGGCCATTGGATAAGGCCACGAAGCCCTCCCCAGCCACGGGCGAGGGTGGACAAGGGCCACGAAAGCCTTGCTATGCAACCGACGAGGGCTTGTAGGCCATCGCCGAGGCCTCGACTTCACCGACCCTTCCAAAAAAATGAACAGTGGAAAAGAAAAGATAAGAAAATTTCAAATAATTATAAAAAGAATTGTAAAAATTGTTCACGTCAATATCAGCCGTGCCACTTCGAACAGCTGGTGGCCACATCAGTGATTTCCAGCCTAAATTAGTTGGAAGGACTACATTGAAAAATCATTAAAAGGTTCAGGATTAAATTGGCCAAATTAAAAAGTTTAGGACTAAATTAGCCGCCGTACAATAGATTTAAGATCTTTTAGGACTAATTTCCTCTATCATGATGCGGTATTTGTGCCAACAAGGTCTTGGTCTAGATGGCAAGGTAATTTGTTTCTCTGTTTGTGATCTTACATTTAAGCCTTATTGGGAACACTCCAAAACTAAAATCCTAAATGCACAACACAAAATTTGGGGTGCGCGCCCTTCAGATCAGGTGGATTAGTTAAGATGCTAGGACAACACCACTTGATCCGTTTTACCAAGAAAAATTATGTAATTTGTGTAATGCTGTTTTTTTACTCTTTGGACTATCCATTTAATTAGTTTGTCATATCATGTATGAAATTAACGATATCCACTATCCATTTCCAGTAACTTCGAGCTTAACTTTACCTAAATTCACTTTCCTCTACTATATAGAAAGCAAACTCATCTTTAAGTTCAGTTTCAGACTATTCTTTAGACATTCCATTGAAACTCATATGAAATTGAAACACTATATTTAATTCAGTTAGTAAAAGTATAAATTCACAAGATAAGTGATTCATGAGATATATCCAATAAAAGATGCTCTCCTATTCATAAAATTAGAAAACAAAATCTTCGGCTTTGTCTCCGATATATGCAACTTCCTGTTTATTTCTTCACACACCTAGAGTTTTTGCTTCTTCGGAAAAACTAAACCATAATATCTACATGTCCATACCAGTATAGAACTGGCTTCCAAATTTTGGTGTCGACTTCCTAAATTGATGAACTTTGAATGATAAATTTTATTAGTTTCTTACCAAACACGAGGGCAAATATTATTGAGAAGAGGGAGGTGGAGAGTTCGATTCCGTACCTTCTCAGGGAAGGCTAGGGGGTGAGGACTTGTAATTTCAGATGTTGATTTCGACTTTTACGCCCTGCAAGAGGCAAGACAAAAGTTTGACAGTGAATTGAAAATTAGAGTATGACAGATAAAAAAAAATGCTTCCTTAATGATTTGCAACTTAAAACGATTAATTACGATGTGTTGCTAGAGTTTATCAAACGCACTTAATGACATCAAGTGTTCGAAATTTATGTCTTGGACTATTAATTCTCATTAATTAGAGAATAAACCCGATGTTTCCACTCCCACGACAACGCTAATTATCCATCTTGCACCGCTTGTTTCCTATTTATAATTAGTTCCATTCAAATCCATAATTACTTCAACTTTCTCAAATGACATCACCGCCGTTTGACTTTCTTTTCACACAGGGAAGTTGATATCATATTCTCTCGACGTTATATAACAATTCTAAGTACAATAACTTTACAGACGAGTCTCAGCACATACATAACCCTACCCACTGTCCCCACAATTCTAAGTGAGATGGAAAGTAGATAGTAGGAAGTCAGATCGAGGGCGGCGGCAGCAGTAGTAAGTACAATTTGTCTGTCGGGGCCTTTTCATGCTTTATGGCCTCGTCATAATTCACAAGTGTCGGGCGGAGCGGAAAGACAAATTAGAAAAGAAGAGTAACAGCAGTAGCATCTTCGAGGAGGAAGAGAATGCAGCAAAGGGAAAGCAGATGAAGATGTTGATCCATTCATCTGATGACCTCTGAAGCATTCTTTGCACAAGTAATGGCTGTATATCTGGAAACTAATCTATCGCTCAGAATCTTTGTAACTCAATCGCTCAAGCATGGAAAGTAGAATCAGAAGCTTACCAAGTACAGTACAGTCCCCGTACGCGCCTCTCCAAAAGAAACCGAAGCTTGTTCACCAGTATCCAGAGCTCAATCCCCACCACCACATAGCCCAAATCAATCAGCTGAGCTTAGCCCTCGAAATGGAAAGAAGGTGAGGTGCCTTTTATATAATTTGCTACAGACCTAAGAATCTCTCACTCAAGTCCCACCTCCAACCTTCCAGTCAGTCCCAACACATGTAGCTGACTGTTTTTTTCTAAGTATTCCCTTCACTTTCAGACTCTGTATGACCTTGCTTTTCGGTTTTATCTCCTATTTTTCCCCGAGCCTTGCTTTATCATCAAGAAGGAAGGTATATTCATGCAAGGGGGTGATTAACTTCTTCTGGAAAGTTTGAACTCATTTCTTTTAATTATACCAAAATTTATAATTTTGATTACGCTCGCGCTTTTTTCCATGCGTTATTGACCTTGAATTGACTCGTACTCTTAATTTTAGATTATTTCTTATCTCTTTCTTTCTTCTTTTTCTTTGATTTTAATTTTACTAGAAGACGAGACTACCCATGCTCCTCTCAAAAAATATTTATAAAGGTAAAAAAGTTGAGCCCGCTTTTGATTAAATTATTGATTTTTTTCTTCTTTTCTGGTTTCTTCTTCTTATTTTTTTTCTCCAACTAGGAAGAAATTTGGTGTCCATGTTTTTCAAAAAAAAAAATTAGTAGATAACTAACTAGTTATTGTGGTAATGAGTTGTATATTTTTTTTGTACCAAAAAACCATTATTCTAAATATAACCTAAGCACAAGCAAAAGTGAAAAAAATCATTTACTAGTTTTAGTATGCATTTCGTTCAATTAAAGCTTTGACGTGTGTCGTTATGTTATAGTCTATGTATTTTAACTGCTCAACTTTCATTTTATCCGGTAAATCCATTGTCTAATTTTATTTATTTATCATGCCAACGCTGCATGATTTTTTGGAAAAAAATTAAAAATATCACAAAGTTAAGTACATTAAACATTCTAAACAGCCATCGCCATCAAGCAAATGCTAAAGAAAATGCTCCCTAAAACAGTACTGTTCATGCTTCGTATACATCCATCGTTTGACGGGGTTGAGGGTAGTTTTATCTTTTATTAAAATTGAAGCCAAAGAAAATGAGAAAAAAAAAGTGAGAAATGATATGCGAGGGATAATGTAGTCAATTCAAGGCGGTAGAGAGGTGCCAAGATTCAATATGCGGGTAGAAAAAGCAAAGCGGGAGCCTCTAATTATACTAAGGCTCCGTTCGTTTTGCGGAAAATGTGATGTTTCTGGAAAATATTTCCGGGAAGTCATTTTTCAGGAAAATAACAATATTTTCCGGTCTTGGGCTGAGACCTGAAGATGAGCCGAGAAATATTTTAATTTCTAGGAAAAATTACCAAAAAATTCGAATTTTTTAATTTTTTTTCTTCGTGGCCTGCAATTGGCCGAGGAAGAAGCAAAAAAAAGGGAAAGAAAAGGAAAAAATTAAAAAAAAATTAAAAAATCACTTAAAAAAAGAAAATAAAAAAAGGAAAATATGTTATTTGAAAGAAAGTGAGGTGAAAGTGGGGGCCCTGGCGGTGGGATGTTGGGCTAGTCTCCCCCGAGATATAGGCGCCCCGATTATCTGTGCGGGCTCGTCCCCGGGGAATGGTGACGGATCCTCGGTTACCAAAAAAAAAAAGTGAGATGAAAGAAGATATGAAAAATGTTTTCCGCTTTCTTAAAAGTGGAAAGTATTATTTCCCTTTTTGAAGGTGTTTTTTTTCCATTAGTGGAAACTATTTTTCATGATTAGTTTATTTTCCGTGAAACTAACGCCCGAAAATCCGAAAAACGTTTTTCAGAGGTTATTTTTCGTGAAACGAATGAAACCTAAAAGTTTTGCAAATGGCAAGTCCAGCCGCCCATACCCTTCTGGGATACTACTTTCAACCCTTTATTGATCGACAGGGAAAGATGGTTGCACCCAGATCTCTCTGTACATAATGTTGAAAAATAAGCTATGCGCGTGGAAAAAAGGTCATAAGCTACTTCTCTGTGAAGTCTTGTGACGCAAGTTGCATGATTGACTTAAGCTCGAAGTTTCTGACGTGTCATCTGCAAATCGATCAGAAGCCACGCACAAAGGCTTTGGTATCTATTCCAGCATACGGGGGCATCTATCCAAACTCTTCCGAAACTCTTTAACATCGAATTAAAGTCGTACTCATCGTGCAGTGAACCACTCTCTCTACCTTATAGTAAATTTGTGCAGCATATCATTCTTTATGGTGATGCTTGTGTGTACACTGGAAAAAAACAAAGACATTTGCATAGCAAGTGACGCAATAAACTACTCTTTCTGGTTGTCTTTTATGGTTTTTTATTTGGGATAAGCGCGTTGCCTGGTAGACTTTCGCTGTTCTAAAAAATTTCTCTACAGAGCCGAAAGCTATGTTGTGAAGATTCCCAGGAAAATGACTCACCTTTGCGAAATATACCCTCTCGGTTGTGGCCAAAGCTAGAGCTCTGTCGACCGACCGACCGACCGAACCTGTGAATCAGCGGCAAAGCTCGATGAGGACCTTCGAAAAAGCCCCGAAAACCGGCATATGTCACGGCGCAGCTTTCTCGGAGAAGCATATGTGAGCACACATGTATGGAAGGAATTCAAATGGGTGGAAACAGAATGGAAACGGGGAGGGGTTTGCCTTCAAATGCACAGAAGCAGTGGAGATGGTTCTTCTTTACTTGGGCACAGCTATGGCTTTAATGGGGGAGCTCGCGTCACCAAAAGCACTTAAGCTTGGAAGTGATGAGACAGCCCACTAAACCATCGGCCGAGTTGTTGATATTTCTCTGACAAGCGGTGACCCCCGGTTGTCACAACAAAACCGTCAGCCGCGAAATTTCCTGGAAGTTTACCCTAGACGTCTCCAACACGTTGATTTCTCTTTTATCTTCTCCTGTTTAGTCCTTTTCCCTGGGCTCTCTCGCTACCCGAGTGCATCCATTAACTTACTTCCAAGGCAAAAGTGAGCACGATTATATAATGATTACAAAGATGGGCAGAGCCGTGAAGATATAAGTAAATATTATCAGATACGAAACCAAGCTTTGAAATGGCTGGGATGGAGGTCTGGATAGCTTCTTGTGGGAAGCGCTCCAAGGTTCTACTCCGTTCCTGGCGAGAAGATTCAACAGCTACTTCTTAATTAATACGGGTGGTGGGGCCCTTGTCCACCTTCTTTTCAACCAATGACACGCAGGATGGACCCATCTCGGGGCCCTTGCTGGAAAATATCGCATAATACCTCCAACATCTTCATCAAAGTGATTCGCCAACTTTCACCTCGCGGTTGTACCTAATCAAACTCCTATTTAACTTCCAGACATTTCCACGTAGAACTCTTCTCTCCATTCCCAACTCACACGCTATCTTGAGGAAGAGTTGACCTATCACCTATCTGTTGACCTATCTGTTGGGGGCGTGGTTTATACTCCCCTCCGACAGGAAGGCGCGGGGTTTCGCTATTATAGTTTAGGCCCGTATTTTATTAATAGTTTGGGTTTGAGCTCATGAATAGCTACTAAGTATACATAATTTCTTTCTCGTAAAATTGATAGATGAAACAGAAAGGTGCGATGTGCTACTTTTAGTGGAATCATTTAATAGACGTAGCCCTAATTTAAGGGTGAATCAGGATAAAAACATAGTGCCTTGATTTCTTTTTCTCGCTTTTACTCTCTTTTTCCTTGTGATCGCGGTGAATCCTAACACTATCTATGCAAAATGGTGGTATCAAAAGAAATCTTTAAGACACCGTTTGTTTCGCGGAAAACATTTTTTAAAAAAACTCTTTTCTCATTGTAAGAGGTTTGGTTCGTTTAGGAAAATGATTCAACTGGAAAACCTATGTTTAAATTTAAGAAAATAATTTCCTCTTAAAAAATTAGAAATCATTTTTCAAAATATGATTAGACATCGACGCTTAAACCCAACACTCTATATTTAAGCATAGAAACCCCAACGTTGATTCTCAGGTCCTAGGCATCTAGAACTAGGTCTCTAGTGCCCAAGCCCAGGTCCATTGAGGCCGAGCCTAGGAACTTGATGCCCGTGCTCGGGTCCATTGAGGCCAAGCCAGATGTCCCGACACTCGGGCTCGGGTCCACAAAGGCTAGGCGTGGGATCCTGTTACCTGAGCTCGGATCCTCAACACCCGGGCCCGGATCCTTAAAGGTCGTGCCCGGGTCCATTGAGGCTAGCCCAGACAGTGGTGCCCATGCTCAAATCCATCGAGGCCACACGTGAGACCCCGGTGCATGTGCTCCCATCCTTGGTGATCAAGTCGGGGACCATCAAGGCCGAATCTGGAACTCTAGTGCCAATACGTAGTTCCCCGGATGTCTATGCGCAAGTTATTAGCTCCTGAATAGTGTATATCTATTTTGAAAACTCAAATAAAATTTTTTATATCAAATGACGGAAAATATGTTCTAGTTCAGCCAAATAGCAGAAAATATTGTTTTTATTTTTGTAAAATATTTTTCAGAAATGTCACATTTTTCGCGAAATAAACGGAGCCTAGGCTCCGTTCGTTTAGCGGAAAATGTTTTCCAGGAAAATATTTTCTAGATTTTTCAGTGTTCAGGGGGCGGAAAATAACTTCCCATGGAAAACATTTTCCCTCCTATGAGGAAATCATTTTCCCCCAAAGTGAAGGCAAAATTGCCCATGGGAGGGAAAATGTTTTCCGTGGGAGAGGAAGTTGATCGCCGGTCACCGCCGTTGGCCGCCGGTCGCCGCCGCCGCCGCCGGCGTTCGACAGTCGCCGCCACCGATCGACAGCCGCCGGTCGCTGTCGCCGATCTTCGCCACCGGTCGTCGGTCGCCGGTCACCGTCGATCGTTGGCCGGCTAGCCAGCCGTCGGTCTCCGGCCGCCACCGTGTCGCCGCCGACCGCCGGCCGATCCGTCGTCGGCCGATCGATCACCGGCTGTTGTCGCCGATCACCGCCGCCGATCGCGCCGCCGCCGGTCGTCGGTCGCCGGTCGCCGTTGATCGTCGGCCGCCGTCGGTCGCCGGTCATCGCCGATCGCGCCCGTCGCTGCCCGCCGCCGCCCGGTTGCCGATCGCCGCCGCCGACCGCCGCCGGTTGCCGATCGCTATCGCCGGCCGCCGCCGCGCCGAATCGGCGGTCGCCGAACACCGGAAAATATTTTCTGAAACTTTTTCAGATTTTAGCCGAACACCAGAAAATTGTGTTCCAAGAAAATGACTTTCGGGAAAATATTTTTCAAAAGGAGAATATTTTCTGCCAAACGAACGGAGCCTAAGATAGAAAATAAATTTTTCAATCGCTTATCGTAAGAAGACTTCCTGCCAACATTTTAAGGGAGACTAAGACGTAAATTTAAGACCCTTACAATGAAATAAAAGGTCACAAATTCAAGTTTAACGAAACAAAAAGAACTAACAATTCTAGAAGAATTACCAATGGGGTGATTGGTCGAGTGGTTGAGAGTTCCGAGTCTCAGACAGTTAAACTAACGAGGTCCCAGGTTCAACTCCCGTCGATCACTGTTGGAAAATGTGCTCCTCTAAATTGTAGAAGAAAAGAAACTTTAACTTCAAATGGGATGAACAATGAAGTCAAATTTCCTCCAGGATACAACAAAGTCTCGATTGAGAATACCGAATAGCAATTTCGGTATATCTCCAGGGTCTCTCTAGGAAAACAATTAGAAAAGATGGCTATATATCTCTTGAAAGAAATGGAAAAAAATGGTTGTTCTCTTCTTAATGAACAAAAACGTTGAAATATTTATACGTTGAACAAACACAACCTTTCGAATGTAAAGAAATTATGTCCGAACAGACACAACCTTCCAAAGGTTGTAAGAGAGCCTAATTACCATTAGGTAGAAAATAAAAAATTCGAAATTAAATTATTAGAAAAAATAACCGCTACTTTTTTGCGAACGGTCACATTGTTTCAATATGACAAAATAGTTATTTTATAATAATAAATTCGAAATTTAATAAATAAATAAAAATGATCGTTGATTAGTGCCAAATCTCGTCCACGTGCGCACTCACATCCTTTCGATGTGGGACAAGGCACCTCATTGTTTGTTTTACAAACAAACTACTAACAATCCCCCACCAATCCCCCACTTTGTTTGTAAAACAAAATTGAAATAAAATGTTAAAAATATACAGCCAAAATTTCCGTGAGATTAATATACATACATAAAGGTCTCTTTCGAGTTAAACCTTTACTTAGTGCAAGTATCTCAAAACTCTACCAAAGTGACAAGTAGCTCGGCTTTAAATTTGTACTTTTAAATAATAGAATCGGATATACCACACATATAATAGCCTCTTGTTTCATCGAGAAGTTCTATATTACTCAGCACTATTATGGCCCTGTGCTAGTACCTGTTTCATGAGCTCTCTAGAAAGAAACCCTAACTTTCATAAGAAGCAACACCACTTCTAAGCTCATATAAGTGAAGTATCTTTCATGTGTTTCTATTACTAATAACACATTTGAACCATACTTCATTAAGAATTTAATTCAACCTACAAATGTAACAGACGATATTGACTTCTCATGTCAGGGCTCATGTCAGTATCAAACAATCACTGCAGTAACTTGTTTTTACCCATTAAACCTTATAACTAGTGATGTTCTAGAAAAAAGTCGAGTTACCATTATTGGTGATTTTAATTAGAGGGTTTCAGCCCCGTTTCTTGTAAGGTCATATTTACCATATCTTGGTAAAGCCTTTGTCAAGGAATCAGCTAAATTATTGCTTGACCTCACGTAGACAATTGTTACAGTACCATATTTAATCAATTGTCTCACGTACTCGTGTCTAACTATCACAATGGATAGAAATATGAGGCATAGGACTAGGTTATAATTTGATATCCAACAACAAATTCCTAATCCATTCAGCCTCCTTCTCAGTTGTTGCTAAAGTAATGATTCAAATTCCATAATTGAGTGAGTTATACACATTGGTTTCTTGCTCGTCCAAGAAACAACACGGCCATCAAATGTGAAAATCCATCTAATAATGGATTGTTTATCACCCACACTTGTAATCCAATTAGTATCGGTGTATCCTCCTAATACAACCAAATAATTTTTATAGAACAGTCCCAAATTTTTTGTTCTTTATAATAACAAAAAATTCGGGTAATAGCTTCCCAATGTTCTATACTTATATTTACTCAACTTGCACACGGAATAAGCAATATCAGGTCTAATACAATGCATTGCATACATTAAAAACCCTATAGTACTCACATTAAAGACCCTCTATCAGGAATTAAATAGAGTACTCATTTCTTTGAAACCAAGATGTTCGAATTTATTCAACATTTTTTTTCAATGTAATCACATTGGTTCAAAGAATAACCCCCACTATGTTTTTAACTTTAATACCCAAGATAGTATCCACTTCACCCAAATCTTTCACTTTAAAAATGAAATTCAAATACTTGTTAATCTCAGTGACTCCAGTTATATTGGTTCCAAATATAAGCATATCATTAACGTATAAGCACACTAAAATATCATGAAAAGAAGAAAAGTAACTTGCACATGCATTCCTTCTATTCCAAGGCCCTAGTGTCCTTTGAATTAATAGTGCAAAAACATTTTGAAAATAGTCAGCAGAATAGAATCCGATGTCTTGATGATGAAAGTCATGCATACATGTCTTGGAAGCTCAAGCACAACTATGGTTTGCTTTGCACCGGGAGACATCCAGAGACGAGTAAGCCATCATAAGTACCTGCAATCACCATCGTCTTCCACTCTATTACAGAATGAAGAGTCTCAGATGACTAAGGCTAACATCAAATATAGCCATATGACCACCTGCAGCACAAGCTGGGTAGTCTTAGGCACAAGATCAGCTAGACATCATCATCATGGCCCTCCAAATGACCAAACGGCTCATGTGAATAAATAAGCCAAATGGATTTTCTATCTTTTCATGAAGCATAGTGAAACGAATTTATGGCTTACCTCGTTTCTTTATGATATTAAATTTCTGGAAGCTCTCATATCATCCTTCTCAGGACCCCACTGTCAGTACCATTTTGTTACAAATGCAACTGGAACATTCTGAGTTGAGCACCTTCAAGTGGCTACCGTTGGCTAACAGCCCTGGGATTGACTATGGAAAGATCAAAGCCAAGGCTCTTAGGCTGTCTGTATTCTTGGCAAAGGGCACATTCCTCGCAGCAACAATGGACGCAGCAATTGGTGCACGGCCTCTCTTGCAAGAAGTATTGCCTTCTCAACGGTAGAAGCACAAATACAAGCACGAACACCCCATCAAGCACATTATCAGCGCATACAGTGTGCTGCTCACCCAGCACAAACCCCCGATCGACCATTTCTGCGATTCGCCCAAATGTAATGCAAGGACACCAACATGTTAAGCAACAACTGCTGAAGTCGTCACAACAGTTCCAAAGACCAGTAGACCAGGGGGCTGGAGATGATGAAGGATTAGCCGAAAACCGCCCCCGCCACCGCCGTTCAACAAAATTTGTGGAATCATCAGAACACTTTGTGAAGTAATTGAGTCCATTGATCATTGCCACGTATCCGGGGGTCCATTCTTCTTCTTTTTTCATTGTGAACTTCCAAGCCCACAATTTTCCCTTGTATTGCCTCTGCTCATGAATTGTATTTCTCTTTTCCTTGGGGCCAACTTCTCACGATTTCTCTTCTCTGTCTCCTTCCTCTCTTTCTTGGCCAGATTGCCCTTCCACCACTCCTCATACAAGCCCACAATCTCCGCTGACCAGACCAACGCCGATTCGAAGAGAACCAATTATCCTGCAGTGCCCACACCATCGGCAACAGATCGTCCGCCGACTATGCCCCGTGAGCGACCGAGACGCACAGCCGGACAACATAGGCCAAGAACTGAAGCCTCTCCAGGAACTTCTACTTTTGGCGATCGACTCTGACTCCATTGTTACACAAATAATTCCTTAAAATTGTTGGAAAATGTGCTCCTCTAAATTGTAGAAGAAAAGAAACTTTAACTTCAAATGGGATGAACAATGAAGTCAGGCTTTGAGGCGTGATATCACTTTCTTTAAGGAATTATTTGCCCCACGAAGTTGCTAATAGTAACCGGCAAATTTCCCCCAGGATACAACAAAGTCTCGATTGAGAATACCGAATAGCAATTTCGGTATATCTCTAGGGTCTCTCTAGGAAAATAATTAGAAAAGATGGCTGTATATCTCTTGGAAGAAATGGAAAAAATGGTTGTTCTCTTCTTAATGAACAAAAACGTTGAAATATTTATACGTTGAACAAACACAACCTTTCGAATGTAAAGAAATTATGTCCGAACAGACACAACCTTCCAAAGGTTGTAAGAGAGCCTAATTACCATTAGGTAGAAAATAAAAATTCGAAATTAAATTATTAAAAAAAATAGCCGCCACTCTTTTGCAAACGGTCACATTGTTTCAATATGACAAAATAGTTCTTTTATAATAATAAATTCGAAATTTAATAAATAAATAAAAATGATCGTTGATTAGTGCCAAATCTCGTCCACGTGCGCACTCACACTACAAAAAAATCGGGTTTTTCCGACGAAAATTTCCGACGAAAAAATTTTCGTTGGAAATTTGCAACGAAAATTCCAACGAAAAATAAATTCGTCGGAAATTTCCGACGAAAATTGCTTCGTCGGAAATTTCCGACGAAATTTTCCGACGGAGTACTTTTCGTCGGAAATCTCCGACGAAATTTTCCGACGAAAAAATTTTCGTCAGAAATTTCCGACGATTTTATTTTTCGTGGAACTTTTCGTTGCAAATTTCCAACGAAAATTTTTTCGTCGCAAATTTCCAACGAATTTTTGCGACGAAAAAATTTTCGTCGGAAATTTCCGACGAATTTTATTCGTGGCAAATTTGCAATACGAAATATGATGTATTTGATATCTGTCCCGACCCCTAATTTCTCTCTGTCGACTGATTCCTCTTATCCTCTCGCTGTTCTCTCTCCGTCTCTCTCTTTAATTTCTCTCGAATTACTTATCGGTGCACGCGCAAATCAATCTCGGTAAAGCTTTTTCGCCGGTAAGTGTCGTGGCTAATTTCATGAATAATTGGCGACGAAAACGGTTCGTCGCAAAATTATGCTTCGCTGGATTTGTATTTGTTGGTGTTATTAAAAAAAAAATTTTCCTTTCCTCACTGGTTTGGCCGATCGCCGGCCATGGGGCGAGGTCCGGTGGCCTGGCCATGGCCGTCGGTCAACCTCGCCGACGCACAGGCGGGCTAGCCTCGCCGGCCAAGCTCGCCGAGCCATGGCGAGCTCGGCCCCGGCCAATGGGCGAGGCGGCCCTCGCCGGCCCGGGCGAGCTCGGCCGGCCACGGCGGCGGGCGGCCCTCGCGGTGACCGGCGAGCTCGAGCTCGCCCGGATGTGGGCGAGATCCGGGCCTCGCCCGGCCATGGCGAGCTCGAGCTCGCCGGCGCTAGGCTGGCCTCGCCAGACCGGGCGAGGCCGAGCTAGCGGGCGGCTTGGCGGGCTCCTCGCCAGACCGGCGAGAGGCCGAGCTCGCCATGGCCGGCGAGCTCAAGGTTGCCCGGATCCGGGCGAGATCCGGGCGAGCTCGCCGGCGGCGAGGCGGAGCTCGCCATGGCCGGCGAGCTCCGGCCTGCCGCCCGACACCTCGGCGAGATCCGGGCGAGCTCGAGCTCGCCGGCGGCTTGGCCGGCCATCGCCGCACCGGCGAGGGCCGAGCTTGCCATGGCCGGCGAGCTCCGGCTCGCCTGCACCTCGGCGAGATCCGGGCGACCTCGAGCTCGCCGGCGGCTTGGCCGGCCCTCGCCGGCATCGGCGAGGGCCGAGCTCGCCATGGCCGGCGAGCTCGAGCTCGCCCGCGGCTTGGCTGGCCCTCGCCGGCACTGGCGAGGGCCGAGCTCGCCATGGCCGGCGAGCTCGAGCTCGCCCAGATCTGGGCGAGTTCTGGGCGAGCTCGCCGGCCATGGCGAGCTCGGCCCTCGCCGGTTCCGGCCAGGGCCAGCCTCGCCGCCGGCGAGCTCGATGTCGCCCAGAACTTGCCCAGGCGAGCTCGCCGGTCGCCGGACCGGCGACCGGCCAAGAAGAAAGGACAAAAAAAAAGAAAAAGAAAAAAAAAGAGAAAATATAAAAGATAATTAAAAAATTAATTTTAAGTCATTTGTTTTTATTTCAGGTACGTGTCTATTTGAAGGTCTCGCAATCCAAGTGAACGTTGCAATTCTCATCAAATAGACCACTTTCTACTACAAAAGTTTCAGTCAAATACTTGGTAAGTTTTCTTGACATGGTAATTTTTTCATTTTTTTCAAGTTGAAAGTAATTATTTCGTAAAAAAGAAAATTGTAATTGTTAGAATTTTATGGTTTTAATTAACAATATTAAACAATAGATATGATATTTTTAATATTGTACGAGAATTTTTTTATTTTTATACAGACACAATGCAAAGAGACAGGGGTTGGATGTATAATAAGAACCTACCTGGACGTCAAGGATTGACCGATGAGTTTCGAATCGGGGTGGAACTATTTTTGGACTTTGCTAGTAATAAATATGAGTTCATGGATGGAAATAAGTTAAGGTGTCCATGTAGAAAGTGCAGTAATGGAAAATTTCAAGACATTGACATAGTTAGAGAACATCTTTGTAGATTTGGGTTTACTCCGAACTATTATAATTGGACTTACCACGGTGAACCATTTATATCTGATGACGGATATCGAAGAAGCGACCAAATGTTTGTTAGGGAAGAATGTAGCTATTATGACCAATTGAATCCATATCAGGGGATGGTGTTTGATGAAGCAGGCCATAATTTTTTTCCAGAATCGAATCATGCAAGTACTAGTTTAACTCCTCCACTTGAACAAGTGGGAACTAGTCATGCATCATAATTGGAAGAGGCAGGAGTTACAGGTTTTGATGAGAATGTGTGTGATGAAACTTTTCAATCTAATCGGTTATGGGAAGAGTTGAAAACAGCAGATGAACCTTTATGGGCAAGTTGTGACAACCACACGAAAGTATCGATGATGCAAGAAGATCGTTAAATATCAAGGCGCATCATAATGTGTTCGTGGATTGCTTCAACTCTTTTGTTGAAGTAATGCGGGAAACAATGCCTCGTGATAACATCATGCCAAGTGACTTTTACGATATGAAAAAGCTAGTGGAAAATTTAGGTCTTCCAGTTGTAAGGATTGATGTATGTAGTATGGGTTGTATGTTATATTGGAGAGATGATGAAAATGCAGAATCTTGCAAATTCTGCAGCCAACCTAGGTACAAGATTAACAGGCGGCAAGGTCGTAATCAGAAGCGTAGACCATGTAAACAAATGTTCTACTTGCCCTTAATCCCTAGGTTGCAAAGGCTTTATGCGTCTCAAGCTACTGCTGAACACATGACTTGGCATGCAAATCATGAAACAGAAGAGGATCTAATATGTCATCCTTCAGATGCAGAGGCATGGAAACATTTTGATAGAACATATCCCGAGTTTGCGATAGAGCCTCGAAACATCAGGTTAGGTCTGTGTGCTGATGGTTTTGCCCCATTTGGGAAATCAGGAAAAAGTTATTCATGTTGGCCAGTTATCTTAACTCCGTACAATCTTCCACCCGGTATGTGCATGAAGACACCTTATATGTTTTTGACATTGATCGTGACTGGCCCGCAAAATCCGAAAAAGTTGATAGATGTTTATATGCAACCATTGATTGAAGAGTTACAACGGCTATGGGATGAAGGTGTCCCTACGTATGACGTTTCTACCGATCAAACATTTGTAATGAAGGCTGCTCTTCTTTGGACGATAAATGACTTTCCAACTTATGGAATGTTATCTGGATGGAGTACAGCTGGGATCTTAGGATGTCCGATATGTATGGAGATATCGAAGTCATTCAGATTAAAGCACGGTAAGAAGGCCAGCTATTTTGACTGTCATAGGCAATTTTTGCCGCTAAAGCATACATTCAGAAGGAATAAAAAAGAGTTTATCAAGAATAGGATCGAAAGAACACATCAACCATTGAGGTTGACCGGTGATCAAATTTGGGAGCGAGTGCAGGAGTTTCCAACGGTTGTTGAAAACCCTCACGGCACAACTATTGGGTACAGAAGTACACATAAATGGACTAAGCGCAGTATATTTTGGGATCTACCATATTGGAAGGCCCATCTTATTCATCATAATCTTGACGTCATGCACATAGAGAAGAACGTTTTCGATAATGTCATAAATACGTGATGGATGTCACCTGGAAAAACAAAAGACAACTTGAACGCAAGAAAAGATATGAGGGATATTTGCGATCGGCCAACACTAGATGTGGATGCAAGCAGCAGGGGACCAAAACCAAAAGCAGTTTATACATTGGACAAGGAGCAGAGACGGGTCGTTTGTCAATGGTTGAAATCGGTGCGATTTCCTGATGGATATGCTTCGAATCTAGGGAGATGCGTTGATTTGAATGAATGCAAGTTGATAGGTCTGAAGAGTCATGATTGTCACGTATTTATGGAAAGACTAATTCCAATAACCTTCAAGGAACTTTTACCAAACTTTGTTTGGGGCGCCATTACAGAGTTAAGTAATTTCCTGCACGATATTTGCTCAACAGCGTTGAAAGCATCACATATGGAGAAACTAGAGAGAGATATTCCAATTATTCTTTGCAACTTAGAAAGGATATTTCCTCCATCGTTCTTTGATTCAATGGAGCATCTCTTAGTTCACTTGCCTTATGAGGCCAAAGTTGCAGGTCCCGTCCAATTTCGATGGATGTATCCATTTGAGAGGTAAGTTTTTTGTTAAATAAATTTTAAAGTACTTCATTATATATTATGTTCCGATAAATTTTTTTGTATTGCAACTAGGTTCTTATATCATTTGAAGAAAAAAGTGAAGAATAAGGCATGTGTCGAAGCTTCAATTTGTAATGCATATATTGTGGAAGAAGTGACAACATTTGCATCATACTATTTTGAGCCGCACGTGCAGTGCAAGAGGCGGAGAGCGAGGGAAGAAATGATGAGGGCCCCATTGATCCCAATTGCAAATCATTCTCTATTTTCAATTATTTGGGTCGACCAAGCGGCGCAAGTAAGTTTCGGCACTTAACAGGTGAAGAAAAGCAGGCAGCCCATACATATATTTTACTGAACTGTCCAGAAGTTGAGCCATACTTCAAGTAAGTGTACATTTGTAAGTATATGTATTGTGTGTCAAACATTTGCTAATATATAAATGGTATTTGTTAATAGGATTTTCCAAAATTCAATGTTTGGACTACCACCGAATGAGTTCGACCGTTTGTGCCAGGAATAATTTGCAACATGGTTCACAACATATGTAAGTTGTATGTGGAAGAAATGCAAGTTATTCGAATTTTTTATACATCATATATTAAAATATATATTATTGACATTACGTATGTGACCTTAGATTCACAGTAATCATGATCATGCGACGGAGCAAGGATTGCTATATCATCTGGCGTGGGGTCCAAAGTCCAGAGTACGAACTTGGCCAGCATATTTCATAAACGGGTACAATTTTCACACTCGAACATATGGAATGGGAAAAGCCACAATGAATAGTGGTGTGTGTGTTCAGTCATCCAATGGTGGCAGTTCGAAAGATGATTTTTATGGGTTGTTGGATGAAATCGTAGAGATAGAGTACCATGGACCATTAATTTTGCGGGTTGTGTTATTTAAGTGCATATGGTTCGACCCCGTCAAAGGAATGAATGTGCATACGAAGTTTAATTTGGTTGAAGTAAATCACAAGAAAAGATATATGAAATATGAACCATTTGTCTTAGCACAACAAGCAATTCAAGTATATTATGCATCATATCCTAGTTTGAAACGTGACAAAGCCGATTAGTGGGCTGTATGTAAAACCAAAGCACGGAAAAAAATCGAGGAACACTAGAAGGACACAGCATATCAACAAGAGAAAGTTTGTCACACGATTGAAACTGATGAATATACCATTCCAACTTTATGGGATCCATGTGGAGCGATGATCGATGTGGATCCAACTGAAATTCGCGAATCAAATTTTGAAGTTGGTATAGAACTTGATTATGAGACAGATGATGAAGATGATGCGCATGAAGTAGATGAAGACGAAGATGAAGACGAAGACGAAGCTGCAGATGAAGATGAAGATGAAGATGAAGATGAAGATGAAGAATATGATTTTTGATACTTTTCACTATTTATGTGCAATTATTATTATTATTGCGACATGTTTTTTTTTTTCTCATAAATTTTTGTTATTGTTGTTGTCGTCGTTGTTGTTATAATTAGAATCATGACTAATTCGCCACAGAATTAAAATAGTAGGGAAAAATATTAGAATTTTGCAACGAATTAGCATTTCGTTGGAAAAATTTCCAACGAATTATCATTTCGTTGGAAAAAATTCCAACGAAATCAAAATTCGTTGGAAACATTTCCAACGAAATCAAAATTCGTTGGAAAAATTTCCAACGAATTTACATTTCGGTGGAAACATTTCCAACGAATTTACATTTCGTTGGAAACATTTCCAACGAATTTACATTTCGTTGGAAACATTTCCAACGAATTTTCATTCGTTGGAAAAAATTTCCAACGAAATACAAATTCGTTGGAAATTTTTCCAACGAAATCAAAATTCGTTGGAAACATTTCCAACGAAATCCAAATTCGTTGGAAACATTTCCAACGAATTTGGATTTCGTTGGAAATTTTTTCCAACGACATAGTATTTCGTTGGAAAAATTGCCAACGACTTTGTATTTCATTGGAAAAATTTCCAACGAATTTTCATTCGTTGGAACCGTTTCCAACGAAATCGAAATTGGTTGGAATAATTTCCAACGAATTATATTTTCGTTGGAAAAGTTTCCAACGACATCCCAATTCGTTGGAAACATTTCCAACGAATTTGCATTTTGTTGGAAAGATTTCCAACCAATTTCCATTTTGTTGGAAAAATTTCCAACGAACTATAAATTCGTTGGAAATCTCAAAATAATTTTCCCGCAAAAAAATATATAAGCAAATATTTTGCCACGAATATGAAATTTGTGGGAGAAACCGTAGGAAATTTCCAACGACGTCCAAAGTCGTTGGAAATTTCCCACAAAATTGAAATTCGTGGGAAATTTTCCAGCAATTTTCTCACGAATTTCAAATTTTCGGAAATTTCCCACTAACTTCAATTTCGTTGGAAATTTCGTGGGACATTTCCAACGAATTAAAAATCGTTGGAAATTTGCCTTGAATTACATCGAAATATTTTAAATCGTACGAATTTCCAACGAATTGAAAAAATTCGTTGGAAATTTTGCACTTAGTCTATTTTCGCCGACACTCCATTTTGTTGCAAGAACAATATCGCCACGAATCTCCTAAGAGCCGTCCTCGTCGCCGTCCTCCTCGCCGTCGCCGCCTTCGTCGTCCACGTCGCCGTCGACTTCGCCCAGCCCGGTAGGTAACTCTAAACTATATATTGTGTGAATAAAATGGTGACGCGGCCGTGAGGGGGTGGCGGGTGTCGCGGCGGACTTGGCCGGGGGAGGGGCTCGCGGCGGAGTTGGCTGGTGGGGGGTGGCCGTCTAGATGGCCGGAGGCCGTGGGTCGTAGCCGAGGGGGGCCGGAGGGGGTTGTCGTCGGCGAGCTGGCCGTGTGGGGAGGGGTTGCGGGCGAGTGGCCATGGGGGTGGGGTCGCGGGCGAGCTGGCCGTGTGTGGGGGGTCGCGGGCGACCGGCCGTGGGGGGGGTCGCCGGCGAGCTGACCGTGAGGGGGTTCGCCGCCCAGTGGCCGTGGGGGTAGCCATGAGCCGACCGTGAGGGGGCTCGCCGGCCAGCTGGTCAGTGGGGTGGGTCGCCGGCCAGCTGGCTGGGAGGGGGTCGCCGACCAGCTCGCCGGAGGGGGGTCGCCGGCCGTGCGGGGCCTGGGTCGCCGGTGAGCTCGCCGAGGAGGGGTCGCCGGCCAGCCGCCGCCGGAGGGGGGAGGGTCGCCGGAGGGTGGTGTCGGGCGACCTCGCCGGAGGGGGACTTGCGGCTATGATTTCGACACGGTTGTCGTTTTTTTAATGATTTTTGTGTTAACATATAAAATTTGGTAAAACGATGCTTATAGAGGGAACAAATTAATGTGTTGCATTTGTGGCAAATTTACTTATTGAACGTAATTTGTGATCTTTTTTTTAGGTCTGTACTAGAACTGTGCGAAATAACATATTTGGGGCATAAATTTGCATAAATGTGGCATCAGAGTTGATACTTGTTCTAATTCGTTCTGCACATTTAATATGCTTCATTTTATTTTTCGTGGAATCTGATGTGGTCCAAATTTTAATAGGTTGTTTCAACGTGGACCAAAGATTGCTATTTATCAGAGGCGATAGTCGGTTTGTTTCATTTTGTCGAGTTTATTTATTGCTCTATTAAACAAAATGGTAAGCAAAATGGCTAATGTCATTTTCAGTCCCTAATATATGTTCATATTTTTAAATATATTTGTCTAACCTTCCTACTTGTCAGTTTAAACGTGGAGGTCTCCTGCGTGGTTCGGGTTCGCAAAGAAGATTAGCCCCTTCCGCTGGCTCGTCCTCGTCCCCAACCCTGTCCTCTTCCCCTGCCCATTTATGTAACCCTCAACCACAACATGTTCATGGACAACACGAACACATTGGCCCATCCTTCGACCCTCAACAACATATTAGGGTAGAACCTCGGGACATGCGAACTGAATTTACTTCAGTTCCATCTCCGATTCGATCTCCTTCGGTTCCACTTTCTTCTTCAGCGCAACACTCGAATGATGAAGAAGATACCCGATTCATTATATGCCCATGTGGAGATTCGTAAGTACTTCATTTTTTTACGTATATATAAATTATCGATGTAAATAAAATTGTTCGTGTTGCGAATTATCCATATGCTTCATTGTCTCATTGTCCGTATTGTTATAACATGTTTTCAGATTCACGGATTCTACGCATGTTGTGAGGGAACTGAATAAAATAGTCAATAACTGTTGGATGGGCCAGTTTATTACTTTTAGCAGCGCTCCCCATGGAACTAAAGACTTTGTGGTGGAATGAGTTTAAGGTTAGTGTTGTCTTCCTTCACAAACTAAGTTCGGTGTAGCATATTGATGGTCAATAATGAATTTTGTCACGAATTGTCTGGTACATTGTAATGGATATGTGACATGTGACCCTAGTGGATAATTTTCAGTTGTTTTTCTATTAATTGTAGCGTAAGTTCACGTGGGATGAAATGGAAGAGGATGAGGTTAAAAGAATTTTCAAGAAGAAAATCGGTGATCACATGCGATATGTGATAAATAGAGCAAAGAGAAAAAATGAAAAGCCGACCTTTTTTACAACTAACAATTGGACGGAAATTACAAGAACTTGGGAAACTGAGAAGTATAAGCTAAGGTGTGAACAGAACAAGAAGAATCGAGCTTCTAGTTCTAGTGACGGGTCTGCGTCTGCCACATATGCTGGGGGCTCTATCAGCATCGGGGAGCATAAAAGAAGAATGGTAAGTCTGTTTATACATGTCAGTGCATTTAATGTAATGATTAGTCATTTATGTTTATATTTTGTAGGCAGATGAATTGGGGACGGAACCCACTTTTACAGCTACATTTGAACGCACATTCCAAAAAAAAAGATAAGACATGGACTGGCGCTCGAGCAAAAGCTACTAAGGTATGTAAGGTTATAGTTCGGACTTATAGGAAACTAGAATGAAAATCATGAATGTTTTAATATTTATGGTAATATATATGAATTTATTTTATTTCCATCTATAATGTTAATATAGGAAAAATATGATGAACTTTTAATGAGCATTGCTGGTGGTGATGGTGGTGATGGTGGTGGTGGTGGTGGTGGTGATGGTGGTGATGGTGGTGGTGATGGTGGTGATGGTCGTGCTGTGTCTGAGCCATCGGTTGACAGTATGGCATTATGGGTGGAGGCAGCGGGTGGGATGAAAGGAGGAAAAATATTTGGGATGGGATCCTTGTCAAGGATGTACAAATCGAAGGTCGGTGCAACTTCGTCCTCCAATGCAATTGTTTCAAGGAGGACAGAACGTGAGGAGCAGATAACCCAAGAATTGAGCCAATCGAAGCGCTTGCTTGTACGAAGGACGAAGAAACGAAGTATTTACTTGGACGGAAGGACGAACAAATAAGGGTGATGCAACAACAACGCAAATTGTCATGCGACATCTCGACATCGATCGCAATGAGGTTCCTCCTCTACCTCATATTAATCCAATTGATGATGGGCATAATCTTGAGCCACAAAATGATGCGGCGAATGGTGATGGTGATGATGATGATGCTGATGATTTTATTGTCGGTCCTTCCTAGTTCATTCTCGAGTACCAAACCGCCAACGTTTTTATGGTTGTCCCGCGTTCTTTCAATGTTTTGAATGTATTACCTTATGTTCATTAGTGCTTAGTCGCTCTCTTCGTATTATGAGATTGAAAATCGAATATCATCATATGAGACTTTGCAACTTATGCATTGTAGAAATTACTATTGCTTTCTTACCAAAAAAAAATTAATATTGATAATAATTAGATTTAAAATCGAAATTATCGCTAAATAAAATTCGTCGCAAACTTAGCGACGAATTTTGTCACGAATAGCTTTCGTTGCAAATTACCAACGAAAATTGAATTTTTTTGATGGAAAAAAATCGAATTTCCAACGATTTTTGCATCGAATAATTAGCGTCAAATTTTGCAACGTATTTTCCCACAAATGTTGTTTTCGTTGGAAATTACCAACGAAAATTTTAACTTTTTGGATGAAAATTTCGCGGATTTTCCACGATTTTTTTGCAACGAATAAGGATGAATTTATATATTATTTTTCGTTGGAAAAAAAAACAATTTATATATTATTTTTCCAACGAATTAAATTTTCGTCGGAAATTACCAACGAAACTTGCAATTTTTTGTCGGAAAAAATTGCGATTTCCAACGAATTTTTTTTTCGTTGGAAATTAACAAGGAAAAATTTTTGTCGGAAAAATCCCACATTTCCAACGAATTTTTTTTTTTCGTCGGAAATTAACAACGAAAATTGTAATTTATTGTGGGAAATATTCGGGATTTCCAACGAATTTTATTTTTGTCGGAAATTACCAACGAAAATTCGTTTGTCGGAAAAATTCGAGATTTCCAACGAATTTTTTTTTCGTTGGAAATTAACACGAAAATTGTTTGTGAGAAAAATTCCCGATTTCCAACGAATTTTTTTTTTCGTCGGAAATTACCAACGAAAATTATTTGTCGGAAAAGTTCGCAATTTCCAACGAATTTTTTTTTCGTTGGAAATTAAAAACGAAAATTGTAATTTCGTGTGGGAAATATTCGACATTTCCAACGAATTTTTTTTTCGTTGGAAATTAACAAGGAAAAATTTTTGTCGGAAAAATCCCACATTTCCAACGAATTTTTTTTTCGTCCGAAATTAACAACGAAAATTGTAATTTATTGTGGGAAATATTCGGGATTTCCAACGAATTTTATTTTTGTCGGAAATTACCAACGAAAATTCGTTTGTCGGAAAAATTCGAGATTTCCAACGAATTTTTTTTTTCGTTGGAAATTAACACGAAAATTGTTTGTGAGAAAAATTCCCGATTTCCAACGAATTTTTTTTTCGTCGGAAATTACCAACGAAAATTATTTGTCGGAAAAGTTCGCAATTTCCAACGAATTTTTTTTTTCGTTGGAAATTAAAAACGAAAATTGTAATTTCGTGTGGGAAATATTCGAAATTTCCAACGAATTTTTTTTTTGTTGGAAATTAACAACGAAAAATTTTTGTCGGAAAAATCCCACATTTCCAACGAATTTTTTTTTCGTCGGAAATTAACAACGAAAATTGTAATTTATTGTGGGAAATATTCGGGATTTCCAACGAATTTTATTTTTGTCGGAAATTACCAACGAAAATTCGTTTGTCGGAAAAATTCGAGATTTCCAACGAATTTTTTTTTCGTTGGAAATTAACACGAAAATTGTTTGTGAGAAAAATTCCCGATTTCCAACGAATTTTTTTTTCGTCGGAAATTACCAACGAAAATTGTTTTTCGGAAAAGTTCGCAATTTCCAACGAATTTTTTTTTCGTTGGAAATTCAAAACGAAAATTGTAATTTCGTGTGGGAAATATTAGCGATTTCCAACGAATTTTATTTTTGTCGGAAATTACCAACGAAAATTCGTTTGTCGGAAAAATTCGAGATTTCCAACGAATTTTTTTTTCGTTGGAAATTAACACGAAAATTGTTTTTGAGAAAAATTCCCGATTTCCAACGAATTTTTTTTTCGTCGGAAATTACCAACGAAAATTGTTTGTCGGAAAAGTTCGCAATTTCCAACGAATTTGTTTTTCGTTGGAAATTCAAAACGAAAATTGTAATTTCGTGTGGGAAATATTCGGGATTTCCAACGAATTTTATTTTTGTCGGAAATTACCAACAAAAATTCGTTTGTCGGAAAAATACGAGATTTCCAACGAATTTTTTTTTCGTTGGAAATTAACACGAAAATTGTTTGTGAGAAAAATTCCCGATTTCCAACGAATTTTTTTTTCGTCGGAAATTACCAACGAAAATTGTTTGTCGGAAAAGTTCGCAATTTCCAACGAATTTTTTTTTCGTTGGAAATTCAAAACGAAAATTGTAATTTCGTGTGGGAAATATTCGGGATTTCCAACGAATTTTATTTTTGTCGGAAATTACCAATGAAAATTCGTTTGTCGGAAAAATTCGAGATTTCCAACGATTTTTTTTTTCGTCGGAAATTACCAACGAAAATTTTTTTTGTCGGAAAAATTCGGGTTTTCCAACGAAGTTTTTTTTTCGTTGGAAATTAAAAACGAAAATTGTAATTTCTTGGCCGAAATATGAGGGATTTCCAACGAATTTTTTTTCGTCGGAAATTACCAACGAAATTTTTTTGTCGGAAAAATGCAGGATTTCCAACGAATTTTTTTTTTCGTTGGAAATTATCACCGAAAATTATTTTTCGCAAAAATTCGCGATTTCCAACGAATCTTTTTTTCGTTGGAAAGTAAAAAAAAAAAATTGTTTTCCGAAAAATTCGGGATTTCCAACTAACTTGTTTTTCGTCGGAAATTACCAACGAGAATTGTATTTTTTTGTCGGAAAATTTAGCGGATTTCCGACGATTTTTGCAACGAATATTTTGCAACGAATTTTTCCAACGATATTTAGCGACGAAATTTGCCACGAATTAATTTTCGTCGGAAATTACCAACGAAAATTGAAATTTTTTTTCGTCACTATTTTCGTTGGAAATTACCAACGAATTTTCCAACGAATTTTTCCCACGAATTTTTCCAACGAATTTTTCCAACGAAATTTTTCCAACGAAAGAATTTCGTTGGAAATTACCAACGAAAATTTAAATTTTTTGTCGGAAAATTTTGCGACGACTAATTACCAACGAATTTTTTTTCGTCGCAAAATTCGTTGGAAATTCGTTTTCCAACGAATTTTGACGAATTTTTCGTTGGAAATTTCGTTGAAAAACTCTTGTTTTTTTGTAGTGTCACATCCTTTCGATGTGGGACAAGGCACCTCATTGTTTGTTTTACAAACAAACTACTAACAATCACATCTTGAGGGCTTATCCGGTGGCATTGGTCTTGTACCTCACCACCCCGAGGAATAGACCATTGCACGTGGGATACCTCGGTTATCAAAAAAAAAAAATAATTCTAGAAGAATCGGATTGAGGCAACGCATTTCTGAAAGCTATCGTCGTTTCCTGAGTAAGAATGGTTTCAGCCAAAAAATTACTACCTTTAGGATACAATATCTCAGAAAAGAAACAATCGTGTTGATAAGGAAGCATTGGCGACTCTTTAATTGAACCGGGTGAAGAAATGAACCGGTTCGGAAGCATCAACAATTCATGCATCGCCGCTTGAAAAAGCAACGGTGAGAAACCGCAATCCTTATCCACTGTTTCAACTTCTTTGACGTAGTCAAGGTCGGTCAACCTTGACCAACGTCAAAGCATTATTGTTCCCATCTCTTTTTTTTACTTCTCCAACAGGATCATATTTCTAAATGACCATTAAATAAACTAAAAATAAATAAAGCACAAGAAATATTATAAGTAACTATATAATGTATTTTCTATATATTGCACTCCCCCACTTAATCAGTAAATATATAATGCTTAACTTAATAATTTGCATCCATATACAATAAGATGGGTTTCTTATATAATGTATGAATGAAGGTGGATTTTCCCTCGAACCTTCAGGTTGAATATAAAGCTAGTAGAATTCTATCCACACCATATATGAGTTCAACGTACTCTCAATTGCAGCACTTTAATCCGCCTTGTGTGTGATCGGAACTTTACCTCACTTTTTCACTTACAAAGGCAGCCTCATCAAGAGACTTCACAATCGCTCTAGCACTCCGCTTTAAAACTTATGAGAATTGTTAATGATAAAGATTCAACCTATTTCGTTGTGAAATAAAAGTGCATCACCCGGAAATAGAATATAAATAATGAAGTATGTTTCTCCTACTATTCCTCTATAGCACAATGCACTTGAAATATAATTCATACACTACGCTTTTTGGATAGTTCATTATAGTGAAAATGACATGAATGGTCCCTAAATTTTGATCAAATATACAATATGGTTCCTGAACTTTTAATTTATTTGATATAGCCCCTAAACTAATGGTAAATGTTCAATTCAGTCCCTAGACTGTATGAAAAAGTTCAATTTCATCATTCTGTAAATTCCAATTAACGAATTGTGCTAATGTGGCTCCATTCCGTTAAGTTATAACAATTGACAAAAAAAATAGTTACACGTGGATTATCCACAAAAGATAGTCATATCAAATTAGGATATACTAATCCATGTCATCAAATAATGATGGACATGGTAATGCCCTAATTTTATTTTTCCTTTTCCAAGATAAATGGATAAAAGATGGACATTTTTAACATCCAACCCAGCATATAATAATCTACATCATTAAATAAAGTTTAATTTTTCATTGGAGCAAAATGAATGACTACATTGAATATTTAACAATGGTTTAGAGACCCCATTGAACATACTAAAGTTTGGGGACAATATTGTACATTTGCTTATCTAGTTTAAATTATGATACTAAGTGTAATTGGACTTCAAGAATGACATGTTGAGTTATTGTGATTTCTTGAAAGTTTTCTACATGCCTAGAATATTTTTGAATGATTATCAAAAGGTTTGGTTGCATCTTGGTCGAGAAAAATGCGAAAATGACAAAACTAGGCCAAATAGGGCATTTTCGTAATTTCCAGCAAATTTAGGTCTATCCAAGATGTCGGCTGTCCAAGACATCAATGTCGACCGTCCAAGTTGTCAACTGCCAAGATATCGATGTCAATTGTCACTTGTAGATGATAATTAAAAGTTGGTCATTTTTTGCATCAAGAGTAATGTAAATTCAATATTCAAATGTCTTAGAAATGAAGATTATAGGAAGTTACTTAAATCATAAAAGAATTGATCATCTAAGGAAAATTATCCCAATGATCCATGAATGTAAAAACACTTCCTATCGGATGATGATGGTATGGTAAAAATTAGATGAAAGATCATGTATTGAAATGAATGTAATTTGATTGCAATGTAAGAGATTGGTGCGTTATTATTTACAATTGTAGTTACAGAAATATACGCGACATTTATGGTGTTATAACAAAATGTGTGTGTAAAACCCTTGCCACTGCCTATTCGCCAGAGGGTGAAATCATTTGCATGAGTATGTGTATAAAGAAAAATCCGTTACCTTCTAAGGTGGGTCTCTAGAAGGTTGAGATGAGATGAAATCCTATGATTCAAATACAAAATAATATGGCTTGTATAGTGTGTATTGTAATATCATAAAATAGCCATCATCATGTAGTTATACAGTAGTGTATTATCCTCACTAATATAGAGGAGACCCATAATGAATGGGCTAAGTGGTCTGGTAAAGCTGTGTTTATGGTTCTGTCCGCCATAAGTTGGTGGTGACGATACCTCTAAGTCAAGATGTCTCATTAGTCGAGATGAGTCCTGACCAGCGACATGTAGGGAATTGATACTCACGTGTATACCGATGATCTACTATATGATATTTGCACATCACGAGATTTTTTTTTTTTGTCAGACACATCACAAGATTAATATGTCCATGTTTCGTCGAAATTGGGGAAAATTACCAAAACAGTCTTAAACCTATTGCAATTGTGCCAATTTAGTCATAAATCTTTTTTTTTGTGCCAATTCAATCCTAAACATTTTGCATTTGTGCCAATTCAGTCCATCCGACCAATTTTGGCCAGCCGGTATTGACGTGGATGCCGGCTGGCGCCGACCGTCCGACCAACGCTGACATGGCAAATTTTTTTTTTCGAATTTTTTATTAATTTTTTTCTTTTCTTTCTTTTTTTTTTCTCTTTCATCTTCTTCAACCTCTAGCTAGTCGCCGGCTAGAGGATGGGCCCGGCGAGGTCGACCTCGCCGTTGCTAGGCGAGGCCGACCTCGCCAGATTTAGCAAGGTCTCATCGTCGCCAGTCGCTTCGAGCGAGGCCGACCTCACCAGTTGTCGGCGAGGACGGCCTTGCCCGACCTAGCTGGCGACAAGAAGGACGAGACCTCGCTGTGATCCTGGGCGAGGTCGTCCGCTCGCGGCCTCAGCCTTCGCCGGGATCACGGTCCGGCGATCGGCTAGAGGTTGAAGAAGATGAAAGAGAAAAAAAATAAAAAGAAAAGAAAAAAATTAAGAATTAATAAAAAAATCGAAAAAAAGTTAAATGGGACGGCCGGCGTCCACGTCAGATTGGCCTGGCCAAAATTGGCAGATGGACCGAGTATTGCACAAATGCAAAAGGTTTAGGAATGAATTGGTATAAAAAAAAAGGTTTATGATTGAATTGGCACAATTGCAATAGGTTTAGGACCGTTTTGGTAATTTTCCCGTCGAAATTGTATCATTGATGGAATACATTTCATTGAGATTCATTCTTCAATTTTTACTGAGAGGAGATATGTGATATCCTGAAAATTCGACCAAATTTGGTGATTTATGAAATGGTGATTTCATCGACGCCTATTAGTTAATTCTCGCTCCGTCCGATCACCCAGGGAATACTAACCAAAGGGGAAAGGCTATCGAAGAATTTATTTCTAGCAAATACTGCTATTTCGAGATAAACTATAGTTGCGATTGATCGATTTCGGCCACGAATTATGATCCGATTTTGCGTGTCGAGTGCTCAAGGATATCACACCCGAACTATAGGACGTCGCCTCATAATTTTTACGAATTGGCCATCGAAAATTATTTGCTAACTTGCCCTTCTAGAAACCTGTTTGTTAGATTAAATTTTGGCCGTTGGATGGAACTTGGAGGGCAAGGCTTGATCTTGGCCGTTGGATTAAACTTGGGCATCAAGAACACATCCTAGCCTCGATCTTTGCTTGGGCATCGAACTAATCTCAACCATTGATCTTGATTTAAATTTAAACCCTCTTTCTCTCTCTCCTCACTTTCTCTCTTATTCTCTCTCTCTCCCTCTCTCACGGCCGAATCACCCCACCACCGCCATGCACCCACTAGCCCCTCACGCCACCATCCTTGAGCCCCGTAGATCGCTGTGTGCTGTTCACTGCCGTTTGCCGCTTGCCGTGTCAAGCCGAGGCCGCCACGGACAACTCGTGTCGTTGCCGTCGTCCTCGCGTTGTCGTCGTTTTTAGATGAGTAAGTTAACATCTAATCCCTTGTTTAGGATGTTTAACTTGCATTGGGTAGTTTAGCTAGTTAATGTTTTAGTGCGTTTGAACTTCTAGAATGAGCGTTGGCGAGTCTTGATTGCTAGATTAAGTTGAAATAGATGTTGGATGTCGTTTTGAACTCTTGGCGTGGTATTTTCATGGCTGAGAAGTGATGGATCTCAAAGTTGAAGGTGTTTCTTGGAGTTTTTATCTTGATTTCAGAACTGATTTTACTGTACGTCCCTGGTTTTCCATTTTTATAAAGCATTTTGTGGTTAGAATCTTGAAAAGTGTTCTTCATCAAAGTTGTTCACAAGATCTTGATCTATAACATACTTAAATTTCAGATTTTTCTGAGTTCAAATGGGTTACACGAAGGTCCAATTTCTTACCGAATCAGAATTGTTTTATACTGTGGATTCCGTGACCTTCGTGCCTATTCGGATTTTTATAAATATTTCCAGTTCGATTTCGACCATACTTCCTTCACAATATTTGTAAACGAAATCCATGTCTACAAAGTGTAAAAATTTCAAAGTGTTTTGAAAGGATTTGATTTGTAAAACGAGTATTTCTTGTGGTTCAGTTCCCCTGTTCCAGCGGACCAGTTCTGGGTTGTTTTCGAGCCATCAAAAGTGATCTTTCTATAAGGATTTTGGGATTGTGTTCTTCATGGAAAATATTTTTGAAGGTCTTGTTTATAACATATTCGAATTTTATAATTTTTGGAAACCATTTGCTATGCTTTTGAAGTTGATTTCCCAAATCATGCAAATCTGTCCAGTTTTACTAGAATTCCATAATCTGCCGGTCTTTACTTGAAATCTTTGGCTTTCGATTTCTGGCCTAATAGAGACAGTAACCGCAATTACTTAGCTTTTCAATAATGTTTATTTGGCTGTGATCCGATGTTGAATTCATGTTTTAAAATGAGGTTCACAAAATCGATTGACCATTTGCATGTGTGACCACTTGTTATTGTTGTGTGGCATTGATGTGAGCACGATTCACGGATGTATTGGCTAAATGAAAAGATAAGAATTGGCCTAAATGCTTGTGTGCTCGTGTGGTCACACGTCGGAGCCGTCTTGCTGTAGATCGCTTGACGATGCCTGATTTATCGGATGCCTAGAGATTATCTGGATTGCCGATACTCCGGATGCCTTGTCGCGGCCCGAGGCCGGACTCGATGCTCCTTACGGGATACCATATTATCGTAGATCGTTTGATGTTGCCGTATTGGAATGCCGTCTTACCGTAGATCGTTTGACGTAGCCGTGCCCGATGGGGCGGGACGGAGCTCGGTTATGCCGGAAGACTGCCATCTCGCTCCAGATCGCTTGATGTGTAGTGGCCCGAGGGGGCGTAATAACTAGAATACGTGTGATGCATAGTGCTTGATTATAGGGTAGAAATTGCTAGGCATAGTATGGGACGTGCCCAAGTGGATTCTGTCTTATAATCGAGACACGCGCGCCTGTGATGCATTGATGCATGGAAAATCTATTTAAATGCTTCAAGTATGTGACATGTTCATTTCATCAACGAGTGTACCAAGGCGAGGTAAGGATGCCTGTGGTTGTTTAATAATGTTGCTGTTGATGCTGTATTGCCTGGTTAGGGACCCCGAGGTGAGTTGACCTTCTAAACGGGGCTTAGGCGTTAACTTATTGAGATTTTTATCTCATTTGTGGTTATTAAACATTTTTCAGGCCCTTAGCATGTTGATGCACCTAGTATGGTTCGGGGCGCCTGGAAGCTGACTTTTGGTGAAGTAGATTGACCCCAGCCTGACATCTTTTTGTAGACTGTTTTTGGAAATGCCTGAAGTGGGCTTGTAAAAAAATGTTCCCAGGGGTTAATCAAGTAAATGTTAAAATGGTGTTTTGATTTTAATGTTGTAAACCGTTTTCCTATCTATCCTTGTTTACTGTTATTGTCTGGGTGAATCTTTGTTTAGCTTCCGCATGCGTAACCAAAAGATAAAATGTTGGGTCGACGACACGTCATGGGACGTCGCATCATAATGACCATTGCAGGATGTTGCGCGCTCGCGGGGTTCGGGGCGTGACAAGTTGGATTTTGTGATGATTCCTGACAAGAGTCTCTATGAATCACAAGGAACAGATATGCTTCATCGAAATTTAATCAATGATGAAATACAAAACATTTGTCGGAATATAATCGGCGACAAAGTGAGATGATATAGAGATACAATGTTGGAATTTAATTGACGAAGAACAGCTAAAAACTACAAATAAGATACACGCCGGAATTTAATTGATGACGAGGTATCTGAAACTACGATTAAAGTATGGGAATTGAAGATTTTTAAATTACGAAAAAGTTAAAGTAAAGATAAATTTGCGAGAACATTGAATTTTATGATTGATTGAGGAAAACTTACAAAGAGCACAATGTGGCCATATAAAGCCCACAATAGTTGGTTTTATACAATGCGGTTACAATTTTAGAATTCAGATAACAAATAACTTCCTAATGGTGGTTACAAAAAGTTGTGTTACTCAAAATGTTAAAAATCCCTAAATTAGCGGCGACAAAATATAACTACTCAGCAGTTACGGCTTCGTGTTGATTGCTCACTATTGATGACTTTGTCAATCAACTCTTCAATTCTTGATAAAGGTTCTCGTCGATAACTGGTGTTATCCATGACTTCCTTAGCAAGTTGTCAGTTCCTTTCAAGTTGTCAATTGTTCCGTTCATTGTGGTCCAAACTCTGCTCTTATTGACTAAGTTTGATACTTGTCGATAATAATTAAAAACTTGGTCATTTTTTGGTGTCAACAGTTCATATGCATGCATTTGAGTGACTAAATGTTAGCTTATGACATTTATCTTTATTCTTGGCACGCATGAATGTGTCATAAAGTTTATCTTAAATGAACTTTAACAATATATTTGGAAAGTGTACGTGAATACCTGTCATTTTGAGTATGTTGATCTCTTTATTAATGTAACGGAAAAGTGGTGAGGGAAATTTGACATGGCTGGTTAGTGCTCATGAGAGCTTTCATATATATATTTATAAATCTACGTTATGATACGTACTCACAAAAGATTGTTGTAATATCAATGCAGAAACTAACAGGATCATGCAATTTAAGTCAATGCGAAATCACCAGAGAAATAATCGGAAAAAAAAATAAATGACACAAAAGATTTATGTAGTTTGGCACAGGTGTCGATACCTACGTTTACGGAGAAACCGACAGCAAATAATTCATTATAATTAGAGAGTTAGAGTTAAAATCGTTTATATACTCGAGTATTTCCTACATCTAGATTACAACTAAACACAAATAAATAACTTAATTGGACGTAAAACTTACGGCACAAATCATCGAATGTTCGAGCTCAAAGCAAAAGCTTTACGTACGGAGTTCCCATCCAAGATAAGTACGTTTCTTGTATCTTTTTCCCTGAGCGGCTCTATTGCGAAGGACTTCTCTGTACGTAACCCTTGGAAACGTCCTTTGTGCGGCTTAAAAGACGTATCAAAATGAAAGCAAACCTAAGCTTTTATCTTTATTTTCTCTTGCTACTTACCTGGACGAACAAGTGGATATAAATTTGGAGAATATACTTGTGCCACTTCGTTTGATTCGCACAAAAGAAGTTCCTGCTCAGCAAATTGGAGTCCAAGATGTCACGTCTGTCAAAGCTAGATAATCCTCTCCAACAGGAAACAGTATCAAGTTCCGCCGCCCAAGAAATCCAAAGGGGCCCCACCAGATTTTGAACAAATATAGAATCCTCCGCACGGATCGAATTCCTTACACGGTTCAAGCTCGAGATATAAATTTTTATGAACTTGGTAGATTGATATGTGCTGAATAATAGTGATTCCTCCAAATGATATGAGATAATACTCGTCTTGTTGTTTTATCTCATATCGGGTCGAGCGATAAGATGATCTCTTATTTTAGGGCGAGTTTGTTTCGCGGAAAATTCATGATTTGGAAATCATTTTCCTAAAGGTGATTGCTCGTATCACTTATAAAAATGAATGAATGAAAAATATTTTCATTATTCACAATATTAGTTAGGCATAAATTGTTCGATGATAAAAATATTTTCCGTTGAATATTTTTTTAAGCAGCATAACCAATTATTTTTTGAAAAATATTTTCTAAATCTTGAGTTTTTTTACGAAACAGACGCATCTATATTTCATTTTTTTGAGGTTAGCACTCAAATAACTTTGGCAATACAAAACAGAGAAAAGAGAAACACGACCACTCCCACCATTTCCATGTCAGCCAGCACTTGGCACATCATTTAGGCTCCGTTTTTTTTTTTGGAAAAAAAAATTATTTAAAAAAAAATTTTCAAAAAATGATCGCTTGTATCACTTAGATAAATTAATATCGTTCACGAAAATTTTAAGACATATATTGCTATCAACGATGAAAATATTTTCCATCGAATAATTATTTCATACGATGTAAGCAATAATTTTTTAGAAAATATTTTCAAATCATTCATTTCCTACGAAAACAAACGAAACTCTAAATAAAATCAAGGGTTATTATCACGAAAAACTCCAAACCGGTACATCTGTGACAAATTTACCCTAAACTAATTTTTTAACCACAAAAAACCTCAAACTGATACACCCGTGACAAATTTACCCTAAATTAGTTTCCGTTATATTTTACTGTCATATTGCTTAGTTAAATGACACATGACAGTTGACGAATGTACCAGTTTGAGATTTTACCCTGCATTTGTCCCGTGTGTACTATTTTGTGATTTTTTTTGTATTAATTCAATTTAATGGATGATAAATTTGTCACAAATGTACCAATTTTAAGAGTTTTGATGGTCAAAAAATTAGTTTGGAGTAAATTTATCACAAATGTACCGGTTTAGAGTTTTTTATGGTCAAAATATTAGTTTTGGGTAAATTTATCACAGATATATCAGTTTGGAGTTTTTCTTGACATTAACCCTAGAATTAATGGACACGCATGGTGTACTTCCACGGAGACCAAGTTCCACTCTCCAAGTTTTCTAAACTCGAATCAAAGGCCTTCAAAGAGATGGTGAGTTTTCCATCGACGCATCTTACAAGTGGCTGGGCTCCACCACAGATGACGTGGTGGCGCACTGTCCTCGACGTTCACTCGGAACTGCTCGGCCATTTCAAGAAGTCCGAGTCACCTTCCACGTTCATCGGCCTGCTCTTATCCGGTTAATTTAGGACGACATTGTCAGATGTACTCTGGGACAAGAGTTAAAGGGGCTCCATCCATTATGGTCTTCCAATCAATCTCGGTAACTGATGCAATGCACATGTGAAGTCCCCAAGAATCCCAGACATTGGCCACCAGCCAGTACCATACCAGCCCCCACCCCCCCACCCATTTGCTATTGCTAGTCATTTCTTGCAATGTGCATTCGGACATAAAGTCTTTCGAAGATACTTCCAAGCAATGTTACCATCATAATTTTGTTGAAAAAATCGTGCAATTTTCAATGCACTAACTGGTTTCGTGTTGCGAGACCATCTTTTTGAAAGTTAAATAATCCTAAATCAAATGTGGTCGGTAAGTGTCATGGAATCAATCGTGAACATGATCCTTAGAATATTTAAGGAGCAATAGCAAATTTTGTTGTCCCTCAACTCAGCAAGAGCTAAAGTTTTGCATACTTTTAAAAGGGTTTGAGGTTCTCCATTTTGGATTCGTTCCCATCAACAATTTATATCCATTAAACGGATGACACGTCTCATGCGGATTTCAACGATTGATATTTGTTCTTTCTTTTTGCTATTTTCTTTCCACATTTTCTTTTTGTTTTCTTTTTCTCCCTTTCCCAAACAACCACTTGTCACTTCAAATCGCTCCTTGCGTTTGTTGCACCATCGTTGATAGTATTCCATGTCTAGCCACCAACCACCATTGCCACGTCTCTCTCTCTCTCGATCAATCGATCAATTGAAGGGAGTGGCTCTTAACCATCGGGCAGTCTTGCATTGCTAGTATAATGTTTTATTTCAATTGTCAAGTTCTTAACTTAAGTGAGAATACAAATTCATGATGCAATGAATGATGGGAGTTACTTTTAACATTCCCCTCACATGTAAGCACAGATAAAATTGCACGAAGAACGCGAATAGAGTTTGAAGAATTAGAAAAATAATTATGAACAAGAAAATTGATATTAAACGGGCCACCAAGAAATGGAGCTTGGCTATGTCACATGCAAAAAATTAACCTTAATGAATATTTTGTCATTATGGTGAGTATCTATATGAAAGGATTTGAGATCATTTCGTATTTGCCAAATTATTTACCGTGTCATTTCTTGAAGTGATACAATTTTATAAAAATAAATTGGTTTATTAAAAATATTATGCCCAGTCATATTATTGGCAAAGTAAATTGACTTGTCGAAAGAGAAAAGGGCCCTTCTTTTACTTTGTGACAGCTATCTTTTCTTTTTCTTCCTTTTTCTTTTGGATTAATATCACGAAAAACCCTAAATTGGTACATTTGTGACACATTTACCCCAAACTATTTTTTTGACCATAAAAAATCCCAAACTGGTACACCTATGACAATTTTACTCTGAACTATTTTTTTGACCATAAAAAACCCCAAACTGGTACACCTGTGACAATTTTACCCTGAACTTACCACAAAAAATCCTAAACTGGTACATATGTGACAATTTTACCATGAATTAAAATTTCAATATTATTATTTTTTATTTTTTTCGAATTTTTATTTATTTTTTTCCTTTTATTTTTTTTTCTTCATCTTTAACCTCTGGCCGGTCGCCGGTCCGGCGAGGGCCGCCCTCGCCGGCGTCGGGCGAGGGCCTCCTCGCCGGATCCGGCGAGGGATTCCTCGCTCGCGCCGAGCGAGGGCGGCGAGGGCCGCCCTCGCCCAGACGGCGAGGATTCCTCGCTACGTCGGCGAGTGGCCGCCCGCGCTCTGGGCGAGGGGCCGTCTCTCAGTGATCCGGCGAGGCCGACCTCGCCGGTATCGGGCGAGGCTTCCTCGCCGCGCTCGGCGAGGCCGACCTCGCCAGATCGGGCGAGGCTTCCCTCGCCCGCGTCGGGCGAGGGCCGCCCCGCCGGCATCGGGCGAGGCTCGTCCTTGCCCGCCCGGGGCAAGGGCGAGGGCGATCCTCGCCGCGCCGGGCGAGGCTCGCCTCGCCGACGTCGGCAAGGGCTATCCTCGCCCACCTAGGCGAGGGCGACCCTCGCTCGACGCAGCGAGGGCGGCCTCGTCTCGACGCAGCTAGGTTGCCCTCGCGCAGATCCGGCGAGGGCAACCCTTGCCTGGGTCGGGCTAGGGCAGCCCTCGCCGGCGTCGGGCGAGGACCGCCCTCGCCGGCATCGAGCGAGGACAGCCCTCATCCAACACCGGCGAGGGCCGCCCTCGCTAGATCCGGCGAGGGTCGCCCTTGCCGAGTCGAGCGAGGGCGGCCCTTGCCAGCAGCTGCCGAGGGCGGCCCTCGCCGGCTTCCACCTCTGGCCGGTCGCCGGACTGGCGATCGGCCAGAGGTTGAAATTTAAGAAAAAGAAAAGAAAAGAAAAAAATAAAAAATTCAAAAAATTTTAAAATAATATTAAAAATTAGTTCGGGGTAAAATTGTCACATGTGTACCAGTTTGGGGTTTTTTGTGGTATGGTCGGGGTAAAATTGTCATAGGTACCATTTGGAGTTTTTTATGGTCAAAAAAATAGTTTGGGGTAAATGTGTCACAAGTGTACCAGTTTAGGATTGTTCGTAGTATTAACCCTTTTCTTTTTATTTAAGTGACTTCTATCTTTTATTTTGAACGATGAATGTAGAAAATGTGGGAGGAAAATCAAGGTTTTGATTATTTGGGAAATGAAATAAGATGGAGGGTGCTTTTATTTTCTTTTTCTTTGTTTGGGTCAAGAAGGGAGTTGGAAAGTGAGATAAAACTCTCTTGTGCTTACATCTTCCTGCAAATTTGTGGGTTATACAGAGAGAAATCAATGTGTTTATATGGCTCTCGTGGTATCCCTCTTAACATTTATGATGCGTTTGTTTCGCGAAAAATGAATTATTTAAAAAATATTTTTTTTAAAATGATCATTTGTATACTTTACAAAAATGGATAGAAAAAAAAATTATTGTTCACAAAAATATTTAGACATAAAATGCTACAGTAATGAAAATGATTTTCATGGGCTAATTATTTCAAACGATATAAACAATTATTATAAAGAAGATGTATTTCAAATCATTCATTTTCTGTTAAACAAACGAAGTCTTAATGAAAGTTCATATTATAAGGCCCTATTTGTTTCACAGAAAAGAAATGATCTGAAAAAAAATTTCGTAAAAATGGTTACTTGTATTATTTACAGAAATGAATGGACAAAAAATATTTCATTATCCATAAAGATGTTTAGAGATAAATTGTTATAGATAATGAAAATATTTTTCATTTACTAATTATTTCAAGCGATCATTTTTAAGAAAATATTTTCTAAATTTTTTATTTTTCGCAAAATAAATGGAGCGCCAATTACTTATAAAAAAAAACATAGAATTTTACAGCTTTATCTCATCTCTTATGCCTCATCCAAAGCCTAAAGCCTACAAGCATCTTCTGCTTTTATTTTTCACTTTTCCTTCTTTTGACAATGAAATCACGATTCTTTTACTTTGGGCACTTTGTCAACTTTTCCCGCGGAAAGGCTTCTTCTTCTTTTTTAACCTTTTGTGTCACTGACGATATCCTCCCTTTTTTATTATTTTGACTTGAACACATATTTTCAAGTTAAGACGGCTCATGTGCTAAACAAGTAAATAATACGAGAAATTTCAAAAAGTACATATAAGAACGGTGGTTTCTATAATCTCATTGTCATACGCAAGTTGTTTTCAATTTTCTCAATCTTTTTCAATTTTTTTTTTATTAATTTCTATATATAATAGGGTTGGTTGGGGCTGGTCGGCAAGCCGGTCCAAGAAAAGGGGTTGCTAGCCCAAGCCCACAGATTTTACGCCTTAGGTCAATGAGCCTAGGCGACCCCAACTAGCTGGCCACGTAAAGTTTGAATGTGTTTAGGATGCGTATGGTAATATTTTTGTTCATTGAACAATTTCTTTTTAGAAATAGGGTTAATACCACGAAAAATCCTAAACTGGTACACATGTGATAATTTTACCTCGAACTATTTTTTTTACTACAAAAAACCCTAAACTAGTACACCTGTGATAATTTTATCCCGAACTATTTTTTAACCATAAAAAACCCCACACTGGTACACCTATGACAATTTTACCCATAACTAATTTTTTGACCACCAAAAACCCAAAACTGGTACACTTGTGACAAATTTACCCTCCACTAGTTTCCATTAAATTTTACTATTAAATTGCTAAGTTTGATGACATGTGGTAGTTGACGGGTGTACTAGTTTGGGGTTTTACCCCTCTGTTTGTCACAAGTTTATCAATTGGTGATTTTTCGTGATGTTAATCCAATTTAGCGGATACTAACGGAGAGTAAATTTGTCGTAAATGTACCAGTTTTGGGTTTCTAGTGGTCAAAAATTAGTTCAGGGTAAAATTGTCATAAGTGTATCAGTGTGGAGTTTTTGGTGGTCAAAAAAATAATTCATGATAAATTTATCACAAAGTGTACCAGTTTTGGATTTTTGGTGATCAAAAAATTAGTTTGAGGTAAAATTGTCACAGGTGTATCGGTTTGGGGTTCGTGGTATTAACCCTTAGAAATAATTTATTTTATTTTTATTCCTTGGACGAGAATTTGAGCAGAAGATCGCGTTTGATAACTGCACAAAATTTCTATTCTCGAAATAGAAAAAAAAACAGAAAAACATTTGGTACGACCCTAAAAAATTTTTGTGACGTGGAATTTTTTTTAGTTTTTTTAATAATTTTTGAAGATTTTTCTAATTTTTTTGAATTTTTTTCTTTTTTTCCTCCCTTCTTCTTCCTCCTCTAGCCGGTCACCGGGCCTTGGCGCCAAGGCCCGGTGACCGGCTAGAGGAGGAAGAAGAAGGGAGGAAAAAAAGAAAATCACTTGCTTCAGAAATTGTTTCCGAAAACAAAAAAGTAGATTTTTTTTGCTTCTTTATTCTATTCCAAATCTATTCCCTAGTCACTTTTCGATTTCGGGGAATAGAAAAATTAATTAACGTACACAAACAGATTTCTATTCTTTTTCTGTTCCGGAAAAAAAAATAAAGAAATAAAAACGTTACCAAACACGCCCTTAGTAACTCATCATATAAAAAAGAATAATGTATAAGAGGAAGGAAGTTTTTTGCTGTGGTTGTTAACTTCTACTATTAGAAAAGTGAATTCAAAACACTGGCGCTTGTAATAACGTTAGAAGTAACAAACGCTAGTAACGAAACTTACATGAAAATTGTTTACGCGCTAGGAATTCTTTTAATATTGGATAATCTTGAAGTTGAAGGCAGGTAGATATCGCTCAAATCACGATTGGCCGGAGAATTACATCAATCATCATGATCTTGGTTGGCCACTACTTAGAACAAGGACATGTTATCTCATAACAATCACTTTTTTGTCACAGATTTAGACTCATTTGATGCGATCGGGTAATGATCCCTTCTACTGTGAAAATCACTCTCTTTCGTCGTGATCTCTCTTTTTTAAACTAGTCTTCCTCCTTTTGGTGTAAAGGGGAGGAAAATTTAGTCTTCATTCACATCCTTCGACTTTATAAAGTGTGGCTCAACATTGAAATGGATCCACATCAGTAAAAAATTAGAACAAAATTCTGATGTTTTTTTTTTTTTCTAGATTTGTGGATTTTTCTTTCATTTGGGCGACGAAGTCCTTTACTTGGGCTTGTTGTGGTCATAATAAACGAGATTGTCGGCCTAAAATCAGAGCATTTTGCAACTCTTTTTACCAATTAAGACCGACCCAACTTGTATGGGCTTCTCCTTGTGCTGCTTCTGGATCCCAAAAGTCCAGTCCTGCTCCTTCTTCCGCAACTCTTTTTATCAAAAATGGATCTTCCAGTACGTGACCCTGAGTTGTCGGCCCAGTACATGCCACGTGATGTGCTTAGCTCTTGTTGCGTGCATGAGTGATCTGTTCCCGGTCCGGGTCGGTCCCGCCCCAGAACCAGGGACTAGACTGGAGGTCCCTGGCCATCCGGTTCAGTCTAGTCCCCGGGCGATCCAATGGAACCAGTCAAAATGATCCTTGTCCGATATTGTCATAATAATGAACTTGATTCAAATAGAAGTTGAGTAGTAAATATGAAAATTTGCCCAACGTTGAATGACCAGTCATATGATGGTGGTGTGCATATGTGTTTTGCGAAAGTTGCTTCTCTCTCTCTACCTTCTTCTACTGTTTCCATCTCCACCCAAACAGGGACTTCAAAATCTAAAAAGCTTACTAAAGTTTTCTTATCCTACGCACCTTCCCAATTTCAAAGTGGAATTTCCTATGAATCTGATATTTTGGAGGCGTGGCCGCGTGAGCATCGTGGCTCGTGGGGCGAAAGGGAAAGACGAAAGGCGTGCCACGTGCGAGATTTTAGATTTAGGTTTACATTAAAAAAAATAACAATCGGTCTGATTTGGTTAATTGGAGGTAGGTTTCCACTTTTAGGAAAGAGAATGCAACTAAGAATCGGTCCGATTTGTCCGGTCCCGGTCGGTCCGTCTTGCTCACCCCTAGTTCCGTGCTTAATTTGTCCTCACGGATGTTACAAATTCGAGCCATATTGTGATCAATAATCGATTGACGAGTTTGTGTTGGAAATATGGGATAAATTGATGGGTGAATGAATGAGAAATTGATGCTCAAAGAACACCCTTGAGTTGGAAGTGGGAAGTGGAAAACACTATTCCCACATCGGAAATGAAAGAAGGCTATGGAGTGCTTTATATACGCTACACTTATTTGAAGTGGTAATTATCATAGCACAAACTCTCTCGCTCAGTAGCAAGCAGCGCAGGGGTGCAAATCGACGCCCGACAAGTTGAAACTTGGGCGCGAGCGCACATCCCGCGTACACGATTGCAGGACCGAAAAGTGGGCCTCGCGACTTCGTTATTCGTATTGATCTTATAACATTGTTTGTAATATTTATGCTAATGCCGATTTGAATTTTGTAACAGTTTGTACTCTCGAACATTGCTATCTTGATCACTTTTCACCTTTCCGTTTCTTCTTCAAAAGCAGACTAAGGATAACCTCATGATCATACAAGTGTTATCTGCAGAGATGACAGTCCCTGATGCATGTGTACTCCTACATGGTGGCTATCTATTAATGAAGAAATTATCGGTATATATAGGTTGTGTGCGCTTTAAATTGCATGATGGTTTTATTTTTAGCAACTAACAAATCGTTATTAGCGTTATGGACATGAGATTTTTAGAAAGTTTTACATGCCGAACGTATCAAAAAATAAATCCTATATTGACATGACACGAGGTTTACACACCTATGTGTCATTTGTACCTGAGCACATCTTCATCATACTCCTTTTGCGATAACAGACACCGCCATCTTTACTATTTATATCTACCTACTCTCCAAACTTACAAGAAAGGGATACGTTTTAGGCCTTTTGAAGGTGGTGTGTTTGACTCTATAAGTGAGCTTCCCTGCCATATCTCTTTTGTCAATAAGAAGGGCACATGGGTCATGTCGTGTCTTCATATATCTTCTTGCTGCTCTCTTTCCTTCTTTGTAAGGCATGGCCACAAGCATTTGCTTCCCCAGGATATGCTCGGTCTATATCCATTGTCCTATGATGATCCTCTAGGAGATTTCGCAATTGCATTGTATGCGCCTTATGCATGTTTTATTTCTACTTCTCCGAAGCTGGGTGTGCAACTTTCAAGCATCTCAGTAATTTCGATCCCCATCTAGGAAATTGCAGATCTAGCTTGGGGCGCATGGCCATCTTTGGTCCATGCTGTCATAGCTTGCTTGAAGAAAGATCACACTCGCGAGAAATTTCTAGCACAAACTGATGATCGTTCTGTACTTTTGGCGCTTTCTTATTTTTGTTCGATTTGCAATGTAAAACGAGAAAGATTTATTGGGTCGTGGACTCCTGTCACATTTGTAGATTTCTCTCGCGTTGCAAATCAACTAGCTAGAATACAGTACTCCAGTAATAACTTAGGGTGGTCCATGAACATAGTGGGTGTTATTTGGACCCTATCTTCCCACCCAACCCTAAAGCACCTTTGGAAGGATCGTCCAGCAAACGATATCTCGGTGATTAAGCAAACGAACCTTTCTTACAACTACCCATCTCTGATTTCTGAAAGATGCCCATAAGAGGAAATTGCCCATGTGTAGGTTTAAGCTGCTATATATGGTGCATTAACCAAAATTTAACGCAGTAATGGCCTCTTCTTGACAATTATGAACGTAATAAATGTTTGTCAGGTAGCTGACGGAGTTTATGAATTACTAATATTCCGACGCAAATGGTCGAATTATTACGGGACGAAGTACGCATTGATTCGACAGCAACGCCTAAAGTGGTAATCCCAATCCCATTTTCCTTATTCTGGGATTGTCACTTGCTACCATATAGAGGTCTTTCTTTAGGCCTGTGCTTGATTTTGATGGAAATCAGTACATGATTACGTAGCTTCTAATTGGTTATGTTAATGTTTACTGGACAGTGGGATAAGGTAGAAGTTGCAGAGCATGTGAGCGTTGCACGGATCTGATGAATGCGACACGCAATTAGGCAGTGGCAGCTCATGACTCTCTTTATTTGGTTCAGAGAGGACGCAAGTTCAGCTTTTCTCAAGGCCTCGCATTAAACTCGTGGATGGTCCCTGTTCTTTTTCTGGAACCAAGAAACCAGGTCATTGACTGACTAATTCTAGATCTCAATGCGAACCAAATTAATAAAAATGAATCAGGGGTACGAGGTGCCCTGACTCATGTCGCTCATGAATGGTAAATGCACCTAAATTCCGAAAAAATTCAAGAAACTCTTGGAAAACAGAGACGATGCGTCGCATGGTACAATCCGTTGTTTTTCTTTTCATTTACTGGTACGTCGTGCGTGCGTTCTCCTAGAGATTTGCTACGTAACATGGGGTTCTAGAAATTTAATTTGCTGCTATGACAGCTAATAGATCCCAGTTTGACGCTACATTGAGGACTTGGTCCCTTGACTTGTAATGTTCTTCTGCACATCTTGTTCATCAAGAATTATTTTAAAGTATCTGAATTGTGTTTTGAATGAGCTTATATTCACCTTAATTATGAGAGAAATTGAGACAGAAAGTACCGAGGAACAAGCATCACGTGAACGATGAGCATGCCACGAATCTAGAAATACTAAATCTGTCCGAGCCCTTGGTTCCTGAATGATGCTATATTGTATCATTTGTTAGCTAAACCGCATATAGGTTGTAGTCTTATAGAAATAGTTGTAGCTGGTTTGCCACTTGTAAGTCATAGCCTATAAGCATAAGCAACCTATGTGGATGCAATGAACAAAGGACTCATAAATTTTTTCATTTTCTGGTTTCTGGGGTTCCTTTCTTGAGCTTTTGGCTGCAGAGCTGCTTGCGACTTGGGGAGACAGCTGGGTTGCCCTTCCATAATCTGATTGCTGAAGTTTCATGCCTTGTTGTGTTCCTCAAGGACAGAGAGATGGGGATGGACCCAAGATCTTTATTTTGTTGCTCCAGTGAATGACAATCATTTTCAGTAGTGCATGGCTCCTGCACTTCCCGAGTGAATGATTGATTGATTGCCATTTCTAGTTCAGAGATTGTGGGGTGCTCCGGCTCGTGCTCGGTAAACGACAAAGCCGTACCTCTGCCAAAAAGCAACCGTTCATCGCCTAACTTGCCTGAATCATTCGTCCCCAGCGAAAAATCTGTGATCCTGGCTACTTCTTTGTTGCACAATCTTGTTAATTTTTCCTTTTTTTCACATTCTGGTGTAGCGGATAGCGATTTAGCAAGACTCTCCACTCGACTGCACTTATGTTTCGGCTTAGCTGGGTTTGATCTTATGGCATTTGAGATTTAACGAGATGGGATTCGCGCATTTGGGTAGTTCTTGGGACAGTTTAATTTCTAGTATCAATGCATTAATCTTGACGGAGACAAAAGGCAAGGCAAATTTTAGACATTCTTGTTCGGGTGCATTATGTAGAGTCAACCCAAGAAGGCAAGAACAATGTGGACTGTAGTATTGATGTAGATGTGTTGTCTCTTAGGAGACTCGAGAAATTGCAAACCGTCGAGACTTCCAGACATTTCTCTTCGCTTTCGGGAAGCTGACACCAAATTAAACAATGGGTTTGCTGATCAAGATCTCAGATTCCCTCCTGATTCTCAGGTTAAAAAAGAGGTTTTGTCTCTGCTTTTTCAATGCGTTTCTCGTTTCGAAGTTTTTTGATGGAACCAAGGCAAGACGAAAGACAACGGAAGCTCTTCTCCGTCCAGAGCACACGAGAGGGGAAACATGCAAAAGCAGAATTGACAAGCTTGGTCACGGACAATACTGATGGTTACATCAAAATCACCAGCTCATCAGATAGATTAATTAAAGACATGAAAGAACCACCCCAAGTCATTTGCTAAGCTAAGGCTAGAGCCTCACGATCCTCCTCCAGTTCAACCGCAGAGCAGAAAACTGCTGCTTCTTGAACATGCAGAGAAGGAACTTTCAGGGACGCCCAACAGGTTAAAAGAAGAGACAGACCCCATTCCCCTCGAATTACTGGTACAGGACCAGACGCCGACCGCAGAGAGTGCAGAGATATTTGCGCTTGACGTGAAAGCAAACGGGCAAGAGGCAGAGTCTCCAGTGGCTCTCGACGTCGACGGCCTCCACTTTGCCTCCGCAGTGTGGGCACGATCCGGAAGCTTGCTGCCTTCCCAGTTCCTTCTCCTCTTCGTCGCATATGAACACCACGCGCATTTCTTCTTCCTCTTCTTCTTCTTCTTCTTCAAATGGGTCTGGTCTGATCCGGTCTGAGCTTTTTATATACAATGCAGAAAGGTTAGATGAAGCGAAGTTGGAAAAGCGAAGGGGTGAATTCAACAAAGGGGAACGAACGCCTTGACAAGACTCGGGCAGAGCGGCTTATATAGGGGTAGGTCGGAATTGAGATTAGAGGGTGTGAAAGCGATGGTATATTCTGCGGATCAAGTTAAGCTTTGGACGATTACGGGGAATTCTTAATTTAATGAATGAATCTTAACTTTCATTACCTCTTAACCCGGGAATTCCTTAGAATTTTTTGTGTTCGGTTAAGAGAAAATCTCACCAAATAAATGGAGTTTTTGCTTCTATGAGAACTTGCACGACTTGTCCCATTCAATAAAGCAGGCTCTACAAATGTGTTTTTTTTATGTTAATGTGTCAATACCCACATGCCTCACATTTTCAAGTCCCCTATATCTTTATCTTTTCTAATATCTTATGAAAGTTTTACGTCTCGATAATCTCGAGACTCGGACAAGGATCGAGATGAAGCCTCATCTGCTCAAGTCCAATAGCGGCTTATACAGGGGTAGGTTGGATTGGGAGATTAGAGGGGGGCGAAAGTAATAGGATATTCCACGGATCAAGCTAAGCTTTTGACGATCTTGGGGTAATTATTAATTTAATTTAAAGAATGAATCTTAACTTTCACCTTGCTTGTTTTATCAGCCTTCATTTTCCCTCGGACTAATTCACACGCCGTTGTGCCTTCGCAAAAGGGTTGGAAAATTATTAAGATGACATGACGAGTCAAATAGTAGGGGTGAGCAACTTGGACCGCCCAAACCGGGACCGGACCGGACCGGACCGGACCGACGAGTTTGGTCCGGTTCTCGGGACTATCGGTCCGGTTCCCGGTTCCTAAAAGCGGAACCGGTTTCCGGGCGGTCCGGTTCCCGGTTCCAAGGGGGAACCGGACCGGACCGGACCGACTATTTAATATATATTTTTGTTATTTTTTTCTTTAAAAAAATAATAAAATGTGAACTAAACTCTAAGTGAACTTCATTATCATAAATTCATTGATAAAAAATAGTAAAATGCGAATTAAACCCTAAGTGAACTTCATTGACATAAATTTATTGACAAAAATTAGTAAAATGTGAACTAAACCTTAAGTGTTTGACCAAAAAAAAAACCCTAAACTCTAAGTAACCGATTCCATTGGACCGGACCGGAACCGGACCGGACCGACGGTCCGGTCCGGTTCCTGGTCCTAGAACCAATCGGTCCGGTCCGTGGTTCCCAAAATTGGGAACCGGTTCTCTCGGTCCGGTTCCCGGTTCCACCTTGGAACCGGACCGGACCGGGAACCGCTCACCCCTATCAAATAGTCAAAAGTGAAGATGATTTTGGCGAATTTCCCTGGTAATTATGAATTAAATCTGGGCAAACCCCCCTCCCAAAAAAAGGACTAATTTTTGTAAATTTATTTCATAGAAGACAATGGTAATTTTTCTCCCGGAAAACGACGGTTTAAATTCGATTGGAGTATTTTCAGATGCATCGTAGCCCTTGTCTATAAGTTGGCGAACTATTATTTGCGATTCGATGGTTGGTGAAGTCGCACTCAATCGTCCTAGGAGGGAAGGACCACCATGACTGCATTAATTGAGGTATAAATGGAGAAAACATAAGTTGGATACATCGCATTTCATCCAATTCCATCAATATAGTGACTCCGCATCCTTTCTTGCACAAGCATTCAGAATTCAAAGATAAATCTCGTAACCAATACTATTATTTGCGATTCGGTGGTTGGTTAAGTAGCCCCGATTAGCAAAGGACCAGAGAACTCAAATGTCCTAGGCTGAAGGACCACCATGACTAACATTAATTGAAGTGCAAATGGAGGAGACAAACATAAGTTGGATATATCGCATTTCATGCAATTTCATTAATACCGTGAATCCGCATCCTTTCTTGCACTAGCATTCCCTACAAGTCTTTTTGAGGATCGGATACTCAAACGTTCACAGAATTCGGACATAAATCTCGTAACCAGTCTGGCCATTCGTAATCTCGTGTGAAAAAGTCCTATCACATGAGCTAGGTAGAGAGATTTTTGAGATACGGGACAGTAAAAGTAGCTATATTTTTAGAGTCGGACAGAATATGATATTCAAGAGGGAAAATGACATAAAAGGTTCATGAACTTTGACCCAATGTGCAATATGGTCCATGAATTTTTAATTTGCTCAATGCGGTCCCTGAACTTTTAGTACATGTTTTAAACTAGTCCCTAAGCTATATAAAAATGTTCAATGTGATCCTTAAACTTTTGATACGTATTCAAACTAGTCCATAGAATTTATAAAAATTGTTCGATATTGTCATTTCATTAATTTTAGTTCATGGACAATATTGAATATTTTAAAATTGTCAAAGACAGTTTAGGAACTGTTTTCAACATATATACAAAATTTAGGGATTACATTGAACATATTGGAAGTTCAGAGATCGCATTAAACATTGAACAAATTAGAAATTCAGAAATTACACAATCAAAATTAATCGGCTATTTATGTCATTATCTCCGGTCGTGGATAAAACAAATGATGAATGGGAAATGACGGTGAAACACGAGGGGGGAGGAAGTGAAATTTGGAAAGGAAACGCCAGGTCGGAAGAGAGCGGGGCAGTTATGTCTCAACCCAGCGCCCCACGGTCGAATCTGCGCTGTCACTTCTTCGTCTCCCTCATCTGTTCCCCCCAATTGTCAAATCCAGACCAGAAAAAAACTAGAAGAAAAGAAAAAGATCGTGTCGCACTAGCACTAGCAAGCACGATTAAAAGTCGATCGAGCTGACGTGGCTACACGAGGTCTAGCCCCCAATTTTTTGCTATTATTATTTTTTTTAATTCTCGAGCGCACGAATTAACTTTGGAAGTCGTTCGGATCGGGCGCACGACGGCGTCTCGGCGCGCGACACGTAAGCGCCATGACCCGCAGAAAGGCTAACGTTCGTTCGGCCCACCGAGAGCGACATTTGTTTCGTTCGGGTCTCCTTCAGCCCGTTGACGATGGGATTCCCAGCGCTGTTTGTTTGCCCGGGCGGTCCCAGATACTTCGGCGCACGCCCATGGGTTCCCCAAGGGAGAGCCTCTCTAACGTGCGCGCGGGGATGGACAGTGCGCACCCCCCCCACGTCAGCGCCTACGCAGGTAAAGGTTCCCGCGGCATTAGAAAATGGGCAGGTTAAAGAACTGACGATCAGTCGGTTGTCTTCCCCACTAGCTTCCCAGACCCCGATGTTTGAATTTCTTAATGCCACGTGTAGAATGCGTAAACTTATTTTCTCCAAGATGGAATCCAAGAGATTTGTTTCTTTCGATTTGCACCTATGTTAACATGCATAGATACAACTTGAATACCCGATTCGAAAGTGCTTACTTATTTACGAGGAAGGAACGATTTATTTCTACGCCCAATGAAAATTACCGAAAAAATCATAAATTCATTATACGAATATTAATTCGGTGCGAAACATTTTAAGTTGGTCAATTTACTTTTCAACCTTTTGATAATTTATCAATTTAGTCCTTTTGGCCGCGGATCACTAACGTCGATGCCGGCCAGCGCTGACGTGGATATCTTTATAATTTTAAAATAATTTTTTAATAAATTTGTTCTTTATTTCAATTGTGTTCGATGGGGTCGCCACCCACAATGAAAAATGAAATAGAAAATAAAATGAAAAATAAAAAATAATAAAAAATTCAATTTTTTTTTTCTAAAATTGCAAAATTATTCATGTCAGTGCCTGCCATTTTACGTGACACAGACAATATCCATGTAGGCGATTTATTGTCAAAATAGGTCGAAAGGACTAAATTGGAGAATTGTCAAAAGGTTGAGAGTTAAATTGATCAAATTAAAGCATTTAGAACTAAATTGATATTAGTAAAATATGTTTATAACTTTTTTGGTAATTTTTCAAGACCTACGGAAGAAAGAAAGTATATACCCAGAGAGAAGAGGGGGGGGGGGGGGGGGGGAAGGTGTTGCGTTTTTTCAAAGCACGAACACCTAATTTATGATATTGACAAACGATGATTGCTAATGATTACCCAAAATGCACGCATGCATGCATCCACGTGATAAACCCATGTACAAGTTTTCTCATCGACGACACAGACTTCCGCAAGCTCCGCGGTACGACCGCGAGACACCGTCATCCCTTTATTAGCCATGTTGACAAACGATGCTTTCTTGACCTGACTACCGTTTCCTAAACATGTGGTTCGGGAGTGTAACATGCAAAACATGCCGAAATTGAGGATTCTTTTTGGTTTCTTTTTTTTTTTAACGCGTTAAGGCTGACTAATGACCATCTCTTACTTTCGGTCTACCGATCTTGGCAGACGCTCGTGATGTCATGTGCTCGCTGCTCGGTAGCCCGTCAAAGCACGTCGGCTTCGTTCCTGGTTCCTGGCTAACTTCTCCTCGTTTTCTACTCGTTTTCTATTGTTAGTCAATCACACGCCCCAGTGACGATCGAAAGAGAACGTTCCATGAATATGGGAGTCGGTATGGGCCGGGCCCACGGACCAGGCCCGGCCGTGCGATCGCGCGAACCGATTTGCTAAGGCTGCTGTTGCGTGGGCCGTATCTGGGCCCGAGTGGCATGGGCCTTCCAACAAGCCCGCTAATCGATGGGCCGGGCCTCTTCGGGGGCCCAACTCCGCGTCGGTAAAATGAAGAGAATATTCCTTCTCATCGCCAAGCTGTCCAAGCTTCGTTCGGATCCTCTATGACCTCGGATCCGACTTGAATTACGAAGCGGAGCGCAATTTCGCCTTTTGCCAGGCTGCCAGCTTGTCCACCGCCTCGTCCTCCCCCACGCCCGAAGTTGCCTTTTTGTTTGCGTTCGTGTCTTCTGCGTCTCTGCTCTGGCCAATTCAATTGTCTTCGCTTCGCTTTCATCAATCTCCTCGCTCGTTTCTCGTCCTCACTCGCCGGAGTTGCCGCCCTTCGTCGTCGTTCCCGCCCCCCGCCGCCGCCGTCGTCGTCGGGCGAACGGAGACACCCCGCCTTCCAGCTTCGTCTGCTGCTGTCTTCCCTCCCCCCCGGATCACATCACATCACATCACATCACATCACGTCCCATCCGGGAGCCTTTCCGCTCTTCAATTCCCAAATCTCACTCCTCCTCGAGCTTAAAGTACGTGCGCCGCGGATCGAATTGGAGCTCGGTTAGCATGCGGAATCCGGTGACCTGATTGTCCCGAATCATGTGGCTTGCCTTCTGGAGATCGAGGAATCGACTTTCCCTTGACGAGCTCAGGTGTGCAATGCAATATGCGTGAATTTCCATCTCATACGTACGTACGTATGTGTATGTATATGTATGTATGTATGTAGATAGGTACATGTACGTATATGTTTCGTTTGTCACATGTCTTGCTTGAGCGGTTGCAAGGCTGATGTAAAATTTGCCGGTGCACGAGTTGCGTGGCCGGTATTATAGTGTAGGTAGGACCCTAAGTAAATTGCTGGCGATCGTCATTCTTTGTTGTTCCATGAGACGGTTTTCTTACTTAGCGCGTGAATGTGATGGTGGCAGCAAAGGCTGATTACTTGTCATTTCGTCCATTCTGCGGTTCTCTTATTTATATTCTTTACTTCCCGAGTTTCCAGTTCAACATGATGAACAAAATAGTAGGAAGGTAAAACCTTCTTTTGGTAGGGATGTGGACATCTTGTCATTGGTCGGGCAGGCCGCTTTTCATGAGCTTGGATGTCTCGATGACATGATACTGTAGAAAGAGTTTGCATCATGTACTTAGTCTTTCATATCTTATATAAGATACCGTAGTGGACTGTGAAGTGCTTCCGAGAGAGTCTCACGTAATGGTGATTTGATGTCTGAAAAAGTTTGTATAAATCATACCTTAATTGAAGGAGCACCAGGAGGAGCATCAGCGTCCCTAACGTACACTGATTCAACAGTAGCGTACCGGACGTCTAGGGGTCAATTTGCCGTTATAGTAACATGCTCATTATGACCACTCATTGTGTGTCAAGGGGATTTGGAGAACTAGAGGAAGAAAATCATTGTTTGCTGCTATATGGGGTTTGTTGTGACCATCCGCTAATTCCATGATAACGAGCTTGAGGTTCAGCAAGCGCAACAGCTAAGATGTTTTGATGGCTATAGATTCCGAATGAAACTTGACACAAAAGTAAGGTGCCAACATCAAAGTGCAGTATAAATCAACATTGCCATGGCGTACCTGCACAACCAGGCGCTATATCTGAACGAAAGAGAAGCCATTCTGTCATACTTTGCAAAGTCCATGTTACGCTTCTCTCAAATGGCTCTTTAGAGGACCTCGAGGCATGGTTATGTGATGCATAGAGAAAATTGCATTTGTATGTCTGGTGTGTAGATAGATTGAAGATGTTCAAGGTATACTTGAAACTTAAAATATAATTTACTGAGTTTAGATGAATTCATTCCCAAATTCTACTCAGATTGTTGAGATGCTCAAGCTCGAGATGGTAAGCCGTAGAAGTTCAAGAAGTTGTATTTTTCAAAATTTCTGACGGACAACTCTATATATGTTGTTGGTATTTGGTGGGCTTCTTTTCAAAGTCTGTTTGTGTGGAAAATAAGGTAGAAAAACAAACAGATCTTTGAATGAACGGAAATCCACAACGAGGGTAACTGGGGTAGCCATAGTCTTTTTGGACACAAACCTCAGTAGAAATAGGAACAATTAAGCTACAGGACTTTTCAGCACTAGAGGTCTTGGAGCATTAATGTGTACATACACCTAACATGTACTTCTATGAAGAGAATTGAGTTTGCATTTATCGTAGCAGTGTTGGTTCTGAAGGCCAACCTTTTCCTATCTGTTGCAGATATTTAACTGATCAACTATTTAAGATCCAAGTTGTCAACGAGGTGAACAAGGTAATGGTGATAAATTATTAATTTGACGTTGCTAAACAGTGCATTCTTCTCATGCACTTTTTACTTGTATGTGATCGTGTAGGATTTTGTCATTGAGGCCCTGCGATCAATTGCGGAATTGATAACATATGGTGATCAGCATGACTCCGCCTTTTTCGAGTGAGTCTTTGAAGGTTTAACTTTTATTATTAGAAAACTTCAAATGGGGAAATGTCAGCTGATTTTGTGCCATTCTGGTTGCTGCAGGTTTTTTATGGAGAAGCAAGTCATGGGCGAGTTTGTACGAATTTTGAAAATTAGTAGACCTGTCAGTGTTTCACTTCAGTTGCTTCAGACATTGAGTATAATGATCCAAAACCTCAAAAGTGAACATGCCATATGTAAATTTCTTTGTTGGAGCTTATTGGATATCACTTTGAAATTAAGTTTGTTCAACAAGATGTTTAAAAGTCTGTCATGGGTATGTTGCAGATTATATGTTCAGTAATGAGCATATCAACTACCTAATAACCTATTCATTCAACTTTGACAATGAGGAGCTACTATCGTACTATATATCTTTCTTAAGGTTTGTAGTCTACTTCCTTACTACTAAGGTAGTTGGTAACTTTTCTTTATGTTTCTCATCCCTTTGTAACTGTAATTTTAACTGCTATTTTCTTTTGTTCTCAATGTTGCTATATATTGTGCGGCATGTAAAGAGCAATAAGTGGGAAGCTAAATAAAAACACAATTTCTCTGCTGGTGAAGACTCAAGATGTGAGTTTGTTCTTTTCCATCTTCTATTTTCCTCATCCTGCCCGTATATACTTCATTGGTAACGATTTTTTCATTGTCTTTGTTAGTGAAGAATAGGGGCATCACTGTATTGCAATTTCCATATTTGCAATTAGGAAAATGATTTTTCATCAATTTTTCTCAAAATAACAATGTGACAATCTATTGCACCACCTCCTTTCCGTCCCCCCCCCCAAAAAAAAAAAGAAGAAAGAAAAGAAAATCGATAAAAGGAAAGAGTTTTTACATCTGATATTTGGGATCATTCCCTGATTCTGGTTCCTGCTTTCTTTCAACAGCCATTACTCCTAGCCTCTCTTCTGTTCATTTTCCGTCCCCCATTTGCATATGCTAATGTAATTAATGGTTGACCGGTTATGCTAAATTAGCTTTTCTTTTAACCTTAAACTGAAATTACAGATTCTCCATGCCAAGTCCAAGAATTTTTATTTGCTTTTTTTGCCCTCTCTTTCTCTTAAAATTTCTTTTATTCTGTGGAACATCTAGGATGACGTAGTTTCTTTCCCACTATATACTGAGGCAATACGGTTCGCCTTCCATGAAGAAAATATGGTCCGTACGGCCATACGTGCTCTTTCACTTAATGTTTACCATGGTGAGCTCCCAGTTATCTCCTTATATTCTCACTATCATGCTCCTGATGTTCCTTTCTTTGTGGTGTCAATTTGTTTAGCTCCATGTGTTTACCTTGAGATTTTTTTTTTGCCTTTAGTTGGTGATGAAACTGTGAATAGATTTGTCGCCAGCTCTCCACAGTCTAAATATTTTTCAAACTTGGTCAAATACTTCCGCAAGCAGTGCTTGGAGTTGAGTGAATTGGTTTCAGATGCTCTGAAGTAAGACTCTGGGTGCTTCACAATTCTTCTGTATATCAAGGGGAACACCCTGAAATGCTAAAACTAATTTTATGGTTATGTATGCAGAAAATCCGCGCTAGAACCATCATCTACTATTTTTGCTGCAGTAGATGAGCTTGAGGATACTCTGTACTATTTTAGTGATATCACCTCCGCTGGAATTCCTGATGTTGGGAGGTTATTGACTGACAAGTTTTTGAAGCATTTGGTGTTTCCGTTGCTCCTTCCTTCTCTGAAGACAGAACCGGCTTATGTAAATGACTTAACCTCTTGACTTCAGTGGCTTTGTTTTTTCTGCTTTCTTCTGGTCCTCATGGTTCTTGTGTCCTCATGGCTTAACTCATGTATAAAATTCTTGATCCAATACTGTTATATTCTTCTGAATTAAACTTACATTGAACTTTGGACCAAAAGTATCAAATAAATTAGACTTGGATCGCAACTGAGTCTATTGGGTCTGTTTAAATCGGCTTTATTACGTCCTTTGGCATCTGATGAATGGCCATACAAGAAAAAAAAGGAATATTGGATTTTTTATGATCATCTTATGGCCTTGAAGAAGAGTACCCATCATAAATCAAGTAATCGTTGCAAGGAATTGACATATCGCGGTGAAATGGTTTCCACTTTGCAATATTGACGTATCTTCATAACTACTGTTATAACATCTCCCGGTAGCTTCTACAAAGTTGCTCACCCAGCATGAAAGTGTCATAGCTTTAAATGAGTTTCGCCAACAGTACATTATAACGTAACTATAGCACAATACTGCTGTAGTGCAGCTACAACTATACCAAATGAACCCTTAGTGAGGAGATGATGTTTATTTATGTATTGGGTTCTGTTATCAATTTTATGAGTTGATTATATTATTTTTTCTAATTCAAGCAGTGAGGTGTTTGATTCATGATTTGCAATGTGATTAGAGAACAGCAGTGGAAAAGTTGGGTTTTTTCTTATAACATTTGTCCATTTTGATTAATTTATGTAGCATTAATCTTTTCTCTATATCTTGGTACTAAATAAGTGCAGGAAGTAAAGATTGGTTCTGTCACTTCTTTGTACTTGATTTGCTGCATCCTTCATATTGTTAAGATCAAAGATTTGGCGAATAGTATAGCTGCTGGGCTTTTTTTTCCTCCGGAGGTGTTCGTTGCAAATTCTGGGAATAAAGCCAATGGTTTCTTATCTGTTCATGAACTTACCAACGAAAGCAAACAACCAGACAGCGAAAGTCTTGGCAGTGAAAATGATCGAAAGTTGAAGGCCCATCTGGTTGACTGTTCTAGTGGTACACAAGTTCATGAAGAGGCTGCCATCAAGGCAAATGTTAGTATCGATTCCTCTGTTGCATTGAGGTAACATGACGTGTGATTGAGCTTTCCATAGATCCTTAACATGTTTAGTATTTGTTGTTTTGGATCCCCAGTTGATCTTACGGATCTTTAGGATTGCCATATGCTTTTACATCCCTTAATTTAAGATCGAGAATAGAGTCAATTTTATATCTCCTTTTTGATTCATGTTAGAGTGGATGAGATTGAAAAAAGAAATTAGAGAGAAGCTATATTCTCTTATCTCTTATTGACGATGCTTAGAATTGATAGAGGAAAATTATGTCTCTATGCTTTTGGAATGCTTTACCAGTGACATGTACTGGATTTTTTAAATTGTTGTCATCGTTATTTGTTCAAATAGTTCTTAGAAGCAGCAAATTTCGTGGCGTCTTCTCTGAAAGAGGCCTCAGATTTTGTTAATTAGGGACTAATCAAGAACTTGTGAGTTTTCTTAACTGCAAGTTGTGGGTTTGCTTTGATGGTTGATTGAGGGTCAGGAATTGCTGTTCCATGGACATTGGAAGAGTAGAAAAAAATCAAATTTGATAAATAAGTATTAGAGTGAGTTTTTGGGATTCATGTGCTGGGTTGCACCATTCTGATGACTTTCCTTCATTTGTTTTTTCTAGAGAAAGTAAGCATTCTTTTGTCCGTTTATTACCTGAGGTAGAGAGAAATCAGCTGATTAATTGCTGAGGTTTCTCTGACATGAAATATCCAACCTGGAGAGATGCAAGCTTTCTTGTACTTGTTGTCTATGACTTACTTCGAGAGCCAAGATAGAATCTTTGGATGTTTATGAAGATATGGGGGATTATGCTGAAAGTATTTTTGTGAAGTTCTTTTAATGATGCACTTTTCAATATTTCGTGGACTTGTATAAGGACGCCTCATTTAAGGATTCCTCGTTCTGGGCTTCTCTTTATTTATGTCATTGCTCCATATATCATTAATTCATTGTTATATGACCTCTAGTCAGTACTATACTCCGAGAAAAGTTATGTAACCTCTGGAAAGATGGAGCAAATCAATCATTTCAATTTCTTTGGCAATTGTTAGCTTAAGGTTATGTGGAAAGAACATGAACAACGGTTGAATATGGCAAAGATACTGTTAACTTTTGGTCTTTTGAGTCTTATGGTTTCGATTTTGTTACAAAGACCCAAGTAATGGAATAAATGTGCCACTTAGTGTTTTATCATGCCTTCATGCTTAGTGAGGTCCCTCTTAGAGTTTTGTAGTTGGTTCTATACTGTTTTATGTGAGGAAATGCTAAATTAGCAGAAGTTTGTTGCCAATATTTTCTCCATTTTTCTTTCTCTGACATTTAGAACTTTGCAGGGAGACATTACTTTTGTACATCAGAAATGGGAACAATGTTCAAGTTTTGGGTTCGTTGAGTGTGTTAGCTAAGTTGTTACAGACAAAAGGTTGTGCTGTTGGATCTTTCCAGCTTGGTTACAATTCGTTATTGGGTATATACTGCCATTTATTTTCAACTTTGCTTTTACAGAACTGGATGAGTCAATGCTGGATGCTCTTGGAATTCTTCCTCAGCGCAAAAAGCAGAAGAAACTCTTGCTAGTAAGCATTAATGATTCTGCATTGCTTTAGCACTCTGAAAATAAATTTAGCAAAGTGCCTTGCTTGTAATAGTCATCTTTTTGCTTTATCAATTACGTGGTACTTAAATGATATTAATTCCTAGAGTGTTATGCACAAAATCTGGACCTCAAAAAACTGATGTTTGAAAATTCATTCAGTGATACTTTGAAGGAGTTGGCCGTCTGATCAAGACTTGTTGATGATACATTATAAACCCATTTGCAATATCTTGAGATTTGCTAAACTTGTTGGTTGAAGAGAAGCTTTCTATTGAAGAGATTCTCAAGCTGTGACCATTTTCTGAATTTGTTTTCATGTACATCTTTGGTCAGTTTTTCTTTTCATCATCACTTTTTCCTTCAACGAGATTTTGTGCTGTTTTTAGCTCATTTGAAAAACAAATTGTTGTTTTTGTAATACTATTTTAAGTAGATGATATTGTTTAGTCTAGTCAACTAAGTTTGTTTCTCATACTCTCCCTTGTGCTTGAAGCCTGTGTTATTATTGTTCTCTTCTGTTCAATATCTTGTAGGAATCTTTGGTTGGCGAGGGTTCTGGCGAAGAGCAACTGTTTTCTTCTGGAAGCATTTCAATGAAGGATGGTTTAAGTGGTGAACTAGATGGTTATCTGCAAAGAATCAAGGTATAAATTGATGTCCCCCCTCCCTTTCTGCTTCAATTCTTGTGCCTTTTCCTTTAGCTTTTTGTGTCATTCTTTTTAGGTTTGTAAGTTTGATGTATGAGCAAGGCTCATACGCATGTTTCTGTTATACTTATTTCTTTAATCCCAGCTTGGAAGAAATTTATTTGACTAGGGTGCAGTGATGTGAGAGTATCTGCTTATGTAACCAATTTGGCATTTAGTGGGAAAAAGCTCTCAATTCTTCTTTCTGTGTCGTATGGACATTAAATACGTACCTTTACATTGTTGGAGAAAAACTTCATCTCGTCTTTTTTGTGAAGTCTAAACCTACTTCTATTGTTATCGTTTGGAGTGTAATATATAGTCTCATCTCTACTTAAATCAATTTGGGATTTGTGAATTTTAGGATTTTTTTTGTGTTTGTATCTATCATATATCCAACCTTGTTATGATGTGCCTTATCTCTATTGTAGCCCCATTCCCCAGTCCTTTGAGAAAAGACGAAGAAGCTTAATTAAATGAACTGATGTATCTAATCTCTCAAATTGGTGTTTTTAATATCAATCTTATTATGATTGGTCCGTCTTATACTTCTGGCTCATTTCATAAGGGGCAGTCCTTAGAAAATGATATTCAAGATTTGTAGCAACTATTCCCGTATCAGAATAAAATTTCCTTTTCTGAAGGTTGAGGATTTGGCTTTCCTTTGACTTCATGTCTCTCGTGTTGCTTTAATTTGTTTGGTTTTGGCGATAATCTAAGCACAATATTTTGTTCTTAGAGTTCTTTTAGGTTAGGAAGACTTCTATTCTGTAGTGGGTCATTGTTGTACTGTCGGTATTGTTCTTTGGTACCTCTCTGAATACATGACACTAATCAAAAAGCGATAACTTCCGTACACTTTTCGTTGCATTTGTCCATCTAACAGGACCAGTATTGTGTGTCAACTTCGAGAACAGAAGAGGGAGCAAACCCTAGGAGCCACAGATTTCAGGTAAGTTGGTTATTGAGCAACATATTGCTTTTAGAGGCTACTCAGAATTGTATTTTGTGATAAGTCTATGTAATCTTTTCCTGGTGATTTCCAACTCGCGCTTTGGTTAGTTTTCTGTCTTCAGATACTCATCTGGTCCTTATTTCAGTTCGGTTTAGCATGTTGGTTTTTGAGTTGAACGTAACTATTAACAACCCTATTACTTAGGAAACGATTTGTCTTTTGTGACACATATTTATTGGCTAAGATCATCTTAGAAGGTTTGGCCTTTTATTTGTGAACAGTAAGAGTGATACACTCTTTTGTCCTCAATTGTGTACGCTTCTTATGAAACTTCACGTGATGATGATTGGATGATGTGCTTGTTTTCCACACTACAATACAATTGTTTGACTATCATTTCAAAGATTTTGGAGCATTCCTTCACTTTGAAATTGACGAATCGCCTTTTGTCGGTGACCTTTCTTGAAGGTGCTTGATGCGTTGGTTACTCTTTTCTGTCGCTCAAATATACCAGGAGAGACGTTGTGGGATGGGGGCTGGCTTTTGCGTCAATTGCTTCCTCATGGCGAGGCAGAGTTAAGCAGTCATCATCTTGTATTGCTCAAAGTAAGTGTCATGTCTGCATTTAGGTGGTGATATAATTTTAAACAGTAACCTCTGAGGAGCTGCATTTAATCAGATTTGATGAACTTTTATCGTTGTTCTTGAAAACGAAGTAGTAAGTGGTGTCAAAGTGACCAAAGCAGTCTTATCCACTGGGATGCTCTATTTTGTGGAGAGAGTCTCCAAGCAAATCCCTAAAGTTTCGACGAATGCTGCTTTGGTGAATTGTGAGTTTGCTGCAGTGATAGCATGTGCGACTGTAGTGAGAATGAATAAGCAAACTGCGGTGATAATTAAATTGCAAAGCATTGGCCCCTGGGAATTGTGATATCCTTTGTGTATTTTGTTTTAACACCTGCTTTTGTTTTCCTTCTTTATTGGTTGATGCTCTGGAGGTGTATTATTTTTAGTTGCTATTTTTTCCTTCAAACCATGAATGAGAAATTTTGAAAGTTGTTATTGCTGACATGTTCAGGTTATTGTGTGTTGAAGATGAAAACAAACGAAGTTTCATGTGTCATGGAATTCTCATTTATTAGGTGTTATTTTTCTATTTTAATGACAAGCCAACAAACTTTGAGGAGTAACTTGGCAGCCTTTTTAAGCAGGAATCATACAGGAGCTGTACTCGTGCTCTTTTACAGGAGACCAGAGGATTATGGCCCGATTTGGTCCTAACAATCATTATTAATGAGTGGAAGAAGTGCAAAAGAGGTATTTGACGTAGTTTCCAAACCTTGTCTGGTCTTACATGTGGTTTGTTTATGCGTCTGAAGAATTGTATTCCATTTCTAGCAATTGAGGCTTCATCCCCCAGAAAGGAGCCCAAGAGCATACTCTTGTTACAGTGGAAGTTCCATGAAGGTAAAAGTCACTAGTTATTCTCCCAGAAGTCAAGATAATACTCACCACTATGTTTTTTTAACATCTCACTGGTGTACTCTTCACAGTGATTTATGTACCATATAACTTTTCCACTTTGCAGATGATAAGTCTTTCTCTTTCTTTTAACAGAGGTTGCTTCAAGTGAATCATCCATCCCTGCTGGTGAAAGGATGTGTGAGGTGGTAAAGGTTTGTTTCTGTCTACAGTAACGTTTGATATGTTGCTTCTTTGTTTTGTTCATTTCAGTAGTGGTTTGTGGGAAATGATCTTCTCAAGATTCCTCCTCCTCTAAACCCTTGCTTTGCAATTCACGTGGTTGCATTTGGTTTTCTGAGAGAATATCTTTATATCTTTTGCCAGCTGAGTGGTTCTCTATATACCTAATAGTTTCCGGCTTTTGTTTTAGGTGTTTGTACTACTTCATCAACTTCAGCTATTTTCCCTTGGTAAACCTTTGCCAGAGCAGCCTTCTATTAATCCACAAGGTGATCCCCCTGAAAATTCACGTGCAAAAACATCTGGACTCGATGTTTCTGTTCCAAAGCCTGGTACTGAATTAAATGTTGGTAAGTCCAACATAAGTTCAAAAGTTTACTCATTTATGGATTTATCTAGAATTTAATGTTACTGTTAAATTGAAGTTGAGTTACAACGGTAAAGAATGCATATTGTTGACAAATAGTGGACTATCCACCCGAAGACTAGTGCTAATGAGAGTTCTTTACTCTCCTCATTGTAGATTGGAAATTGGATTCTGATAGAATATGTATGTTGTTTCTAATCTTTTTTCTGGTTATTATAAACTGGTTTTGAAGAGGGTTTTTCAAAAGTTATTGTTTCCAGAAATCAGATAGATTCATGGATGGTACTTGTTTTATTTTATGTTTTGCTGAATACGAGTAGAACTTTCCTCTATGACTAATTAAATGCATTGGGTTATTCACCACTGGTACCTTAACAAACTTGAACACCGAAGGTTCTGAAAATTGGGCTCGACTAAAACGAATATGTAAAACGCCCTTTTCCTGGAGTTAATTCTAAAGGTTTGGGTCAAGTTCATGAGAAGATATAACTTTTTTTCCTTTGTCAACTTTTCAGATTTCATACAAGTCAGATTTGTGTAACTTAAGATGTTGTAGGATTATCATGTGGTTTACTTAACGTTGCTGCTTATGGTCCTCTGCAGTTGATGCTCTACCATGTAGAATTGCCTTCGAGAGGGGTAAAGAACGTCACTTTCGCTTTCTTGCTGTCTCTGCGGGAATTTCAGGATGGCTTATTCTCGCTGAAGAATTACCATTGAAGCAGAACCATGGAATTATCCGAGTCGCTGCACCTTTGGCCGGTTCAAATGTACGGAAAGCTGGTGCAATTGTGTCGTTTCTGTTTTGTCACTTATTTCGTCAAATCGATTGTGTTGTTGATCATGAGGAATCTAATCTTCTCAAAGCTGGCTTCTAAATTTTGCATAAATGTGTTTGCTTCCTTGTGTCTTCAGCCAAGAATCGATGATAAGCACCCAAAGTGGTTACACTTGCGAATCCGCCCGTCCTCAATACCTTTTTTGGATCCCACAAAAACTTCGGATGGAAAAGTGAAGTCAAAAGCTTTGGTGGATGGGAGGTGGACCCTGGCATTTAGGGATGAGGAGTCCTGCAAGACTGCTTTGTCTATGATTGTCGAAGAGACAGATCTGCAGAGTGATGAGGTAGAGAAGAGACTAAAACCTTTACTCGACCTTGAAATTGCCTTAGGTTTATCTGACATTTTTCAGCACAAGACTTCGTCTTTAACCGAAAGCTTTGCACCCAACAATTAATTTCTTGGTTTGAAGCTGAAAAAATAGTTTACATTTTGTGGGGGTGAGATTTATTAGGATTATTCACCCTTTATAGGAGCCCTGTTTGTAGATACACCAAATTGTAGATTAGCTTCCTGTGTGTCATTCTTTGTATATGAGTGTTGTGCCCGATTTTTTATTTATCGGCCTTGTCCCTTTTCTTTAGCAGCTACTATCAAGAGTATGTATATTTCACGGGTCAAAAGCTGTAAAATCATTGTACATCTCAGACAAACTCATTAGTGATTTTTGCAGAGCAATTTTTTTTTCCCAAGATCAAGAGTTCCTGTGTTCAGAACATTTTTGTCCCTGCATCTATGGTCTGTACTTCCAAAATTTGCAGTAATTTTTACGGTTCTTTCTGGATTTAAGGAACTGGATAAAGTGCTTCCATTTGTTGGAATCTTGAGAGAGATTAAGTAAAACACAATCTGAATTTTGAGAGGGTGAACAGCAGGCTGGGAGGTCATTTGCTTGAGATATATTAGACCTTTGTGCGGGTGATACTTGGGACAGTGATGGCATAGGTCGTTGTCTTCTGAGTTTTGCATTTCTGCAGTTTTCTTACATAACTGTAACTGCTACAGACAGATAGTTCAGTGAATATTCTCATTGATCATGTTTGTACTCGGCGTTTCCCTCGGAGTTCTGTCTAAGCGGGGGAACATAACTCTTCTCCTGAATCGAATAACCAAATAATGCAGGTTTAATTTTCATGTCATGCAAATGCCAGCGACACAATTGCAGGGAGAACTTGCCAGTGGAATTCGCAAAGGCCATAAAAAAGCAGAGGGAAAATGTTAATGAGTGTCCTTGGGCCCTTATCGAAACTTATTAAGGGTGCCTTTGTTTCATGGAAAACGTATCCTGGAAAATGTTTTTCGGGAAATCATTTTTCAGGAAAATGGGTTCATTTTTCGGTGTTTGGATAAAACCTAAAAAAGACTTGGAAAGTATTTTAAGTTATTTGGTGAGGAAAATCTGATGGTGAAAATTATCAAAATTTTTTGTATTTTTTAAATTATTTCAAATTATTTATTATTTTTAAATTATTTTTATTAAGAAAAGAAAATACATGAATGTATTCCTTCTTAGAAAGACAAGAAAAAGAAAAGAAAAGAAAATAAAATAAAATAAAAATTATCGACAAATTAAAGATAAGCAATTTCAGAAAATGTTTTCACCTTCTTAGATAAGAGAATTTATTTTCCTAAAATTAAAAATGATATTTATTTTGACCGGAAAGTATTTTTCGTTGATCAAATCATTTTCGGAGAACTAAACGGATGAAAGTCCAGAAAATACTTTCCGGGAAAACACTTTAACCAAAACAAACATACCCTAAATGTGCTTTGGAAATTTAAAGTTTTTCGATTTAACGTAAGTTCATTAAAGTGTACAGTTCTTCCATTTTCAAAGTGTCTAAGAAAGTGTTATTTCCATTTTTAGTTAACTCAACTAGTGCCCAAGGGGCGCTTGTTGACAAGATCCAAAAGCAAGCACCAGGAAAATGGAGGGCCTGAACTAGTGGCTAAAAGTGGGAAATGAGATTGGTTAGGGATATGTCAGCTGAAGGAAAGTGATTGAAGACATCCATGGCTCACTAAACGAAAAACATATAATAATTGTACGATTATTCTACATATATGGTCCAGCTAATGGATCATCAATCAATTTGGCGGAGGAAAGTATTATGTTAGGTATTGGATTTTAACGGGATTATGCCCGTCATTCCCCTATTATAGACAACTTTCTCAATGAACTAGGACTAGGACACTTGACAACTTTTCTAAAGCAGGGCAAGTTTGAGTATCATATCGCAAATTGGAGAGAGAGAGGGAATTATTATGTGTTCGATGATAGGAAGACAGGTCCCACATCCGCCGTTTGATGCAATGATATCTTGGTTTATTATGAAGCCTTTAGAGTCAAAGTAATGATGTAGATTCTAAAGAAGGGATTTTTGAACTAGAAAGTGTCATTGGCTCGTAGTGGAGAAGAAGATGCGTTCCTCCGTCTTTATAGAAGCCAATAGAAAAGGTTATGATGACTCCTTTCTCTGGTTTTAAATGCCTCATCATACAAGTGACCACTTGTTGCAGTCAAAACAGTGGATGAAGCGATAGACGTCGATCTTGCTCAGGATAACATTATTTATGCAAAGAAAGGGCTCTTTATAAACTTTGGTTGCTTAAGTGAATTCCACATCCTCCCGGTCCTAAGCTCCCCACTTTGTAATCTTCTATGATCTTTGCTCCACTTTATAGTTTATGATGCACATTCTTAATGCACAATCGTCGACTGTTCATCGTGTTTTTAATGTCGATTGTGGGTACGGTAATCCTCACTTACTATATTTGATTAATATATTTACAGATTCTTTTAGTGGGAGGAGGAGTATATCATGTCAAGGTTATATATTATTACGCTAGATGCGGACACACCATTTTTTTCTCGCACTAACAACAGAACTCGGAAGATGATATGCACAGGAGGGTTGAAGAAAGAGAGAGAATCCATCGCAGAAGAAGTGGAGTAGGAAGGGACGTATGTTGCTCAAGGTTAATATGCTCTCAACAGTGCGGGTTTGATTTGGTTAAAAGGGACCAAAAAGATCGCCTGACAGCCTGCTTTCAGAAGGGCATGCCAATTACGAGAAATGAAATCGACTACGGATCAATTAGTTCAAATGCAAGGCTGAAAGAGCAATTTAAGTCCGCACGTCGATCATCACCTGAAAGAGTCTTAGATGGTGTCACTTCCTACCCTCGGACGCTCAAAGCAAATCTAACCACTGTCTCTGAGATTCGGATGGATATATATGATTGTTGACTTCCTTTATTGTCCTAATGCCTGACTGCGAAACACATTTGTTGTGTACTCTACATGTTTAGTATTCTTAGCTGATTTGTGTTTCCACAGAGAGAGAGAGAGTCTACAGGGAGAAGGCTGACAAAAAATAGTGAACCAAACCAAATAAACACATCCCCTTATGAACATTAGCAAGTTACATAAACAGATTAGTCCCCATAGGAAATTTGGATTTTCTTGGGTAGGCATGTGCTCATGTACCCTTCTTCCAAGTTTCCTTCACCTTTACCCCCTAAACAGAGCCTAAAACTTATACCATCCCTCTCCTTACTTGTGACTATTTGCAAGGCTGTTTGGAAAATGTCCTTTAACCATTTCTCAAACAAACTGTTCAGAAAAAACCCCCCACCAGCTACTATCTCCTCTAAAACCCCCTCCTCTACACTAAATCTAACATTATTTCCATCCCCGTATACCCCTTCGAAAGATTTCTTTATCATGGACAAGAAAAACTCCGTCATCTCACTATCTCGAGTCAGGCTTCGGTTAAAGGTGAACCGGTTCTCAATCAATTCCAGGAAGGACTGCGGGCATTGGATATCACCTGAACTTTCACGGGTCAAGTCACTTGAATTGGGGCTCAAGTCCTCAGGTTTCCCGCCAGGTTCGTAGTCCTCGTCAGCCTTCATATTTAGATCAATGGCATTGAAGCTGGACTGCCTTGAGAGTACTTCCTCGATGTTTCCTTTCTCAAAGGAACCCAAATATGCGCTCTCGTTCCCATCTGTTCTTGGATTTTTCATCTTATCTGACAAGCCCCACTCGGATTTCCTCTTGTGATTAGAATTGGTTGTTGTTTCAATGACCTTTACAGTCATCTGAACTGCTGAATTCTGTCTGATTCGACTATCATAGCCCGTGGAGTCCCCACTAGTCAATATGAACACAACTTGACCTTGGTTTTGTTCTCCCCGGCTTGAATCTGTAAATTTTCCAGTCTCGAATCGGTCAGCGAGGTACCTAATAAATTGCTTGTCAGCCAAATCAATGTCTTCCACCAAAACCACAAGTTTGTCATCATGCTTTGAGGTCCTTGCCTCTATTTCATCTGATGAGGCCTCCTTACCACGCTTTGTTCTCATGTTCATCTGGAAAAGGAAATCAGCTGACCCAAACATCGACTCTGCAATCGAATGCGCCAACCTTCTCTTTCCGACAGTGTCATTTCCCAGAATCAGTAGCCAACTATCCTTCTTGGTGCATTTGGCATCGAACAAGGCCTCCACAATTGCAGGAATTGTTTCAGATTGCCACGGCACATTATCCTGAAGCAACCGTCGCATGTTACCTCGCAGCAACATCCTCTCAATATTCTGCTCTGCCAGTTTCCCTGGATCATCGAAAAGGGAATTGCCAAGAGTGAGGGTGATCTTCACCTCCTTTCCTTCGGTGTTCTTGAGAGGATACAAGTTTGGCTCTGGCCCACCATGCTTATTCTCAGTCCAGGCACCAGAATTGAACTCGATGGTGCAGGACTGTTGCCGTCTGAAACGGGGCACAGTATTGGAACCCTGATTGGGCTTCCATGGTGAGCTAGCAAACGAGATTGAATTTGCATCAGGGAAGATGGTGCTCTGAGTAGGCCACCAAGGGTGTGACAATGTGCTACAGTAGGCCTTTCCCATGGAACTTTGATTTCCATACAAGGTGGAAGCACCGTAGCTCCTTGTCTTGTCCCGGTGGAGTCCATGGCATACTCTGTTCCATTTTTTCCTCAGCTCAGCCAAGTCTTCCTGTAAATTACACAACTTTAGAGGTAAGTGCATTGCTAGTACAATGTACTTGATAAGAGTATGGTTTTTTGTAGATTACTATAAATGAACAATGCAAGGTATAACCTTACCAAAAAAAAAAACAATGCAAGGTATAAGAACATAACCAATTTTGTACGAATGTACCTTGCGGAGAGCATCATTGCCTTGTCCTAGGAGCCAGGACGGCAAAAGTTTCTGTTGGTTAGACTTAAATAGGTCAGCTTCTTTCTCGTAGTTGGAGGTGCACTCAGCACAACAAGTGAGGCCATCTCCTTCCTCCTTGCTCAGATGCTTTATGTCCAGCACCTGAGGTGGACTCGCCAATGGTCGTTTTGAGTCGCTGTTGCTGCAACATATGGATGTATGTACATGTTAGAAGTGTTTGCAAGAAGAAAGGGCCTCAGTAGACAACAAGAAACCAAAGAGAGAAAGACAAAAGTATCCTCTGAGTAGTGCCTCTTTATGTGTCATAAACGGACGCAACTCAGAGAAACTGACTGTTAGCAATTTTTTTACCTGTAAACGTAGCAAAGTTAACACACACACACACACACACACACACACACACAAAGGAGTTGGTTAAGTACTTAGAAAAAGCCCATTCCCAAAATTCGGAAAAAAATTCATGATCACTGTTGGAACTGGCATGGTCTAGTCAAGAAAAATTCTCATGGTCTTTTTTCCCAGATCTGTGTTATCCTTTCTCACGTTTCACTAACTTTAACTGGATTCTTTTTTATTTCATGGTCAGTAAGTACTGTCATGATTTATTTAATTATCACTTCATAAAAGCTTTTCAGTGGGAACACAAAACAAATACTAGATTTTGCTTTCATGGTTCAAGTAATAAAAGCTACAATATATATGGGTCGTTCCTAGGACTTCCTGAATCCTAGAGTAATCATCGCCCTATCTCAGAATAAGAAGAAGTTCCATGAAAACCGAAAGGCAAATTGCAGAAAGTCAAATTGGTCGCCGAAAGTCCAGACAGCTAATCTCTTTATGCTGCGGAATTTTCTTTTTCCGATCTGTAAAGAAATTTTGTCTGCGTCAAAAATTTTAGAGCTACTGAAATTTTCTTAAGTGAAGAATAATCATGTTACAAGGTAAAGTATATGCTGACAAAAGAAAAATGTAAGAAACAAAAGGGACAGTCATTCACGCCTGTCTCTCCACAAAGCATACTTTTTCTTGACAGGCGCTTCAGATCTTATTTTGATACCATTCACCCTCAGATCACTAAAATACAAACGCAACGTTCAAAAGAATGACCGGAAATGGAAGACACAATGATTAAAGCTAAATATACAATAATAAGACATGTGAACCAGCCAAAACCAAAAATAATGGGGAGAGAGAGAGAGAGAGAGAGAGAGAGAGAGAGAGAGAGAGAGAGAGAGAGGGGACCTGGATGCATGGAGGCTCAATCCGAGGCCACCAGATGGTACAGAAACAGCTTGAAGACCCCATTGAATCTCCAAAGGAGGCTGTTTCATTTGGCATTTCATGTACGTCTGAATATTTGCAGTTGCCATTAGCCAAACCTTTGTACTCGAACCCCCACAGTAATCTGATAATAACCTTCCCATCTCAGTAACAAGATGATCCACTGGGCTATATACCGCTGACACTTCACCGTTTTTTTCAACCCCACCATTTCTCGTTTCCAAGGTCCATTTCAAGTCTCCCGTATAGATTATTACACCCGCACCACTTGATCCAGATGCAACAGAACGATCATGAATCTTCCTCTTCAGTTCTGACATGTTTGACTCCACGTCCTCTCTCTTCATGTACCTCAGGGGAACGGGTGCAAATTCAAACTTTATGAAGTGGGCTGATTTTAGCTCCTCAGGAACCTCTCCTTTCTCGATTCTTGCCATCAGCTCTACAACAAGGCCATCATTCTGTGAAAAGCAGTCACCCACTATCACAACATTCCTTCTCTTATTCCTCCCCAACAGTACCTCAAGAACCAGTTTGACGTCCTCCTCCTTCACAGGATTATTAACTGGATCTGCGACGAAGCAGTTGCTCAAAACTCTCTTGTGGGGAGAGAACAGAACTGGGTTTTGCTCGGGAGAGTAGTTGAACAAGTGGGTCTGCCAGAAACTGCCACTAGGGTTTATGACCACTTCTCGCTGTTGGGCCGTGTCGGCAGGAGAAGGAGAGCAAGGGGAAGAGAAGACTCCACCGGAGGAGCCGTAACACTGGAACACAGAAGAAGCCGAAGAGTCCTCTATGTTGCTCTTCACTGCGGTGCTAGAGAAGCCAGCCTCTCTCATGACCCGACTCACACTCGGGTCATCTAGGATGGATATGACCAGCTGTTCCAACTCGACCTTGATGGTCAAGAGAGGCTGTTGCTGCTGCTGCTCAATGCAACCCCTCCTCTGGTGGGCCTGGGCTCTCTTGAGGGCGGCGATCAGGGCATTGGAGAGAGAGGCCTGTTGGCCATGGAGCATTGGGCCTGGGGTCGTGGGAAGCCTGTTGAGCGCGACATTGAAGCAAAGCTCAAGAGCTCTGCATTGGAGAGGATGATGGTGGTGAGGATGAGGATGAGAAGAAGGCGGCTGAGACTTGAGACAGGCTCTTCTCAAAAGGCTCGACCTTGAGCTCAGAAGAGTGGCAGCGACATGCAGGGGAGTGACCTGGGCATGGCCTCTCCTCCTTGCAAGGCTGAGAGAGTGCTTCAGGACTGAAGCAGCCTCTGCTGTGAGGGTCTGTTGGACCGTGTAAGCTCCTGCACGCATCACACTTGACCGAAACCCCCCCTCACCACCCCCCCCTTTTGTGACCAGCTCACTGTTTTGGGACTATTGTTGAGCTGTTTCTTCTCTGTTGAGTGGTGCGTGAAGATAACCCCAACCCCCCTTAAAAAAAATCTTTCTTAACTTCAAGTTAAGAGAGACCTAGAAAGCCGGCTTCAGGCTCTGGCTTTCTTTCTCTATTCCTTTGTTTGGCTAAGCTGAAACTGAGAGTCTTGCAAGACTCAGGAACGTTTCTCTAATGGGAATAGGTTGGTTTCTTATGACGGTCGTGGAAGAGAGAGAGAGAGAGAGAGAGAGAGAGAGAGACGATGAAGGAAGCTGAGTATGTGCTTTAGAAAAACAAGACTAGACCGAGCAGCCTTCTTTATACTTCTTCGCCATATGAGAGCTGTTTATTTACTTTATTTCTTTCCCCCCCTTGTTGCTCTCTTTTCTATTGTGTCTGATCAATATAGCTTTTCAGCCTTTTTATTTCCACTTATTTGCTTTTTCTCTCTCTCTCTCTCTCTCTCTCTCTCCGGTTTTTTAACTTGTCACAGACAGTGGTGGTAGTACCCCATCATTCTTTTGTGAAGACCAAGGCCGGTCTAATTAATATCTCACTAGAATTGTAGGTGCTTGTTTTGGTGATAATTAAGACTAAAGTCGCTTTATAATAATCATTTTGGTTTCTGGGGACTTACAAATATCATCGGATGGGGAGGAAACTTTAATGGCATGATTCACCTGTGCCTCTTAGATAATCAACTCCAAGATGATCTGGTGATGGAAAGCTGCAACAGAAGATTGTAATCTACAAGAGACTCGGTTATTTAATCTCCGTTTTCACTGCCACAGCATGCATGCAAATCTCAGTTAAAGATTTAGATAGAATTGAACGTAATATGATAATGCGATGCATGCAATTGATAATCGTTTTTTTTTTGGGGGGGGGTTTCATAGCTACGAAAATGTGGGTTACGCAGAGAAGGGGTCGCGTGTGGGGTCCGCAGTTCAAAACTCTCTGAGAGAGCTTTTGTCCTCTCTTCTTTTCTTTTCTTAATTTCCCACATCACCCTTTGAATGGACAGAGAAAGCCATCAGAAATTCGAGAAAAAGTACTAAAGGGCAAAGGTAGAAAGAGGCAAAGATTACAGGAGACCAAGCTAAAACTCCCTTCTTTTTCATTTCCTTCCTCTCGTTTGCCATTTGTCGTTTATGCGTAAATATTCACAATATTGGTTTGATCTAAAGAGAGAGAAAAAGGCTCCCTCTCTCTCTCTCTCTCTCTCTCTCTCTCGCGCCAATCCTCGTAGAGAGACAGCATTTTATTCCCCAAGTACCCAAAAAGCAACCCTCTGTCTGCTATCCTACATTGCATTATTGGCGCTCCTTCTCTCTCTCTCTCTCTGATCTGTACTATATACTAATGCCATTTTTGTCTTAAACACCTCGTCCTTTCTCTAACCACCCGCTTAAGACTCACATTACTTGCCAAATAAAGCATGCAGAACATCAGATTTTACTGTTGTAGTGGTCGAGAATTACGTTTGCGCTTTGCCAAATAAGCATCTCCACGTTTCCTATGCACGGGAGCTCTCTGCTACATGATATCATTCCCTTCCCCTAATCCTTTCGCCGCTAATTTGTGTGATGCGAGACATCCACGCTCAATAATGCATGTGGGCAACAGTAATCGTGCGATGCGTTGTGAGGATTACGGAGGAGAAAGGTTTTTGAGCAAGGACGCTTTATAGCGGGTCAAAAAGGCCATTGAGAAAATATGTCTTGTTGAGTTGGACTTTTTTTTTTAGCCGAGCTTTCTTTTTTAGCCACTGCGCGCACATCATCCTGCATGCAGTCAAAGTCGCAGAAATCGTCTGGCTCTCTATTCTCTCAAGCAAATTACAATTAGTTAAGTGCGTCAACAAAGAGAAAAGGCTGAATGATAACCTGAAGTAAAATCCCATATAATGAGTACCCTTCTCGTGATTGAAAGCATCATGCAATGATGTCGATGTTTGATTAAGAGAAAAGGCCAGAACAGTGAGTAGTGTGTGATGAGGTGGGACACGCTCATCATTCCCTCTTCATCTTTAAAGCAATGTAGCACTCCATTAGTGCCTTGTACATGTATGACAACAAGAATCCTTGTGGGGTTTCCATCGCTTGAGTTTACATAATTCTGATGCTATCGATTTTGAAAGGGGGTGCCAAATCAGTGGGGGAGAGGAAAAAAAAAGGCTTATTTTTTCAAAGGTTTAAAGTGAGGTAAGAAAGAGAAACGTTGGTTTCCTCTTCTTACAAGGAAAGTATCAGTTTTGCTTTATGGAATTAACTGAGATTCCGCAAAAATGTCTTTATGAATCGAAAGATACAATCTTTCGGAGTCCGAATGATTTGGTTTTCATTTTGCCTGACATGAATTCTACAAAGCACTAAAAGGAGAAAACACTAACTACACTGAACCTGACATCCATGCCCCACTCCCAGAAAGCTCAACCCCTAAATTTTTACATGATTTTGCCACCGATGGTTTTAAATCAGCAAAATTAAAACCTAAGCATCGCAAAAAATTTCTCTTCTGTTGACTTCACATATCATTAGTCAAATGCTGGATTTTGGGATTGGAAAAGATATGATTTTTTTTTACATCTCAATCCATATCATCATCCACACTCAGTGTATATGCTTATGATATAGATTTCACATTTGCTTTTTTTCAACTTGATGGCCAATCACATACTACTCGATATTTGCATTCCTAATATCCTTCTTTATTCTGCAATTTGAGTCTGCAAAAATGGTTCGACACAAAAAAAAGTCAACAAAAATGGAGAAAATGAAAATAACATCAATTGTTTGAGGTGTGCAAACATTGTCCTTAAGGATAATTCTGTCCATCAGAGTATGAAACTCGGTGCAATATACTCTAGCAGCTATCCTATTAGCTAGCTGTCATATATTTAAAAATCAAGTCGTTTTTATAAAATTGATGGTTGTCAAAACCCTTACAAAACAATTTATAGTCATTAAGTTGATGACCGTCAAAACTGCTATAAAATCGTCACAAAATAATGACTTTCAAATTTTCGAAACTGTTGGAATTTTCAATAGTCTCCCACTTATTTCATATTATACCGGGTTAAAATCAATTGCATGTACTGCATTGAAACTAGTGCCTTTTGGGCTATGAATCGGACCTAGAAGGAATGAAATATAATTAACATAATTATTGGTGAAGTTTGAAATTTCTATGAACTAAGAATTTCTTGGTGAATTATATTTTTACCAATCACATTACATCCCCACAATTTTTTTATTCAAAGTGGTTTTGCACTAATAGGCCATGCGCATACCTGATTTATTCATAAGTGTTCTAGAGATTTTGTCAAAAATTTCATAATAGCAGCCTCACTCCACACTTATACAGGCAATTCCATCGAATGTATACTATAATTTAATACACCACTAGATCAACAAGTGATTTGTTATTACACGTATGAACCTAATTTTGAGATCGTCAATCACATAAGTTGGGTTACCATCATTGTTGATTTTTCTCAAGTGGCTTAGCCCTCATTCCTCTCGATGTATCATTAATTAGTTTTCTTCCCAACGGTTTAGTTAGAGGATCACCAAATTTATTTTTGACTTCACATAATCAATAGATAATTTCATCTTTAAGCAGCTGCATTACCACAATACCACATCATATCTCAACAGAATGTGTCTATTTTTACCATTGAAGTTTTTATTTTTTTGTAATGTTTGTTACCACTTGGCAATCACAAGGCATGGACACACAAGGTGTCAATTTCATTCTCAAAGGAATATTTGCTAAGAAGTTTTTTAACCACTTAACCTCATTGCTAGCCAATTCTAGAGTTACAAATTCCGACTCCATGGTGGATTTAGAAATTATTGTTTGTTTGGCTGATTTTCAAGTTACAACACCTTTACCAAGGGTGAACACATAACCACCGGTAGATTTTCTTTTTTTTTGGTAACCGAGGATCCGCCACCATTCCCCGGAGACGAGCCCACACAGATAATCGGGGGGCCTATACCTCGGGGGAGACTAGCCCAGCAACCCACCGCCAGGGCCCTCCACTTAAATTACAGAACCGAGCGGGGATTCGAACCCAGAACCTCTCTGAGGGAAGGAAAGCGCCTATCAACTCGGCCATGCGTAGGTGGGTTAACCACCGGTAGAATTTGTCTCATCTAAATCTAAAATCCAGTTAGAATCATTATATCCTTCTAATATAGTGGGAAATCAACTATATAAAATGCCATAGTTAATGGTTCTTCTCAAATATATCATTTCTCTACTCAAAGGCAGTTCAATGATCACGATTGAAATTTTGTTTATATCTGCTCAGTCTACACACAACATAAGCCATATCAGGTCGAGGGTAGTTCATTAAATGCATTAGACTCCTAACAATCTGAGCATACTTAGACTGAGCCACAATATCTCCTCTATTTTTGTTAATTGGGTATTAACATCATAAGGAGTACTTACAGGTGTGGCATCAAAGTTTCCATATTTTCTAAGTAGCCTCTCCACATAATGCTCTCGGGTAAGCATTAGGTCAATATCACGTCCTATAATTTTAACACCCAGAATAACATTAGCTTCTCCCAAATCATTCATATCAAATTTAGAAGTCAAAAAGATATATTTTTTTATTCACAACATCAATGCATGTACCAAAAATAAGCATGTCATCAAACTATAAGCTAATAATAATAGATTCACTATCAACAGTTTTTGTTTACACGCATTTATCTACTCAAATAGAGGAAAATTCATAATTAACTAGAACTTGATCGAATTTCTCATGCCATTATTTTGGTGCTTGCTTTAAACCACATAAACATTTACGAGGTTTACAAACTCTCTGTTTTCTTGGCCAGGAAGAATACATTAGGTTGTACCATGTAAATTTCTTCTTCTCAATCACCATTTAGAAAAAGCTATTTTAATATCCATTTGGTAAACAAAAAAGTTTGTTAATTGAAGCTAAGGCAATTAAGACACAAATACATGAAATTCTAGTTATTGGAGTCCCATATTTATTTTTCTTTTTAGCACGAATAGTAGACATCAAACAATTCATTAGAAAGCGTACTAATAATTATGTGCCTACATTACTTATTAGCAGTTGTCCATTGTTCTAGCAGCTTATTATCAATTGGTTTGGCTTTCGTAAGCGCGAAAGCTGCTCCATGCACATTTAGGATAGAGAAAACTCTTTCTTGCCACCTTTTGAGGTTGTTGCCATAAAAAACTTCAGTCTTTGATATGTCAAGAGATGGTTTAGCAAAGGACATATGTGGTAGTGGTGGTAGCACAATTGAAGCAGTGGAGGTAAAGGCATCAACAGTGGCAGTGGCGGCAATGATGGTGGCACAATGGTGGCCGTGGCGGCAATGGCACGATGGTGGTAGTGGTGGCAGTTTCTACTTGGACATCCATAAGGATTATCCTTAAGATTTTTGGAAAATTTTGGAGAAAATCAACCGCCTGAGGCATGCAAACATTGTTTTTAAGGATAATGTCACTCCTTGGAGTATTAAAATTTGGTGTAACAGTATCTAGCGGCTGACCCCACAGGATATAATAGATTTTCCTCTTTACTCTGCATAGAATAACAGAATAGAAGGAACATGAATAACAAAATCATAAGTAAAAACCAACAAAGAAAGGAAAGAAAAGGAAGGAGAGGAGAGAATTTTCTTGTTTAGGTGTATTTTTCAATTGTGGTTGGGAGGTTCTATTTATAGGCAAATGAAAGAGAGGGTTGGTGAGAAACAAATTAAATTAGCCAGCTGTGATATTTAAAAATCAAGCCGATTTTCATCAAACCGTCACAAAACAATGGCTTTCAAACTTTCAAAACTGTTGAAATATTTAACAAAGATAAGAGTGTATGCTAGGCCTTCGATTGAGCACATCATTGGTAATGGCATGAATACTTTTCTCTGGCACGACCATTGGCATCCAGATGGGCCACTTCTTTATAAATATGGCAGGAGAGTTATTCATGATAACGGGTTATCTTGTCAAGCTAAGGTGGCTGCTGTTATTGCTAATATGGATTTGGTGTGGCCAAAAGCAAGATCTGATGTTTTGGTTCACATTCAAGCTGCTGTATGTGGCATTCTCTTTCCTGGCGATAGGGACGGTAAAGTGATTTGGAATGCTGCTCGAGATTATCTTTTCTGAGTTAATAGTGCCTGGTCTGTACTGAGGAATAAAAGACCAGGAGTGAAATCACTTGCTCTGGTTTCCTCTTAGTATACCTAAACAGTCTTTAATTTGGTGGTTGGTCATTCTTAAAAGGTTGCCTACAAAGGACAGAATGATATCGTGGCATTTTAATGTTGATCCACTCTGCTGTCTTTGTGGTGATGCAAATGAAACAAGGAACATCTACTCATGGACTGATCTTTCTCTAAAGCTATATATGGGCATCTATCCTTAGTATTTTTCCAGTGGCTTGTGGGAAGAAAATTTGGACTGGCCGTCAACTCCCTTAAAAGAAAAGTCCTTGGGTTTTATTTTGTATAAGCTAGCTTAAAATGCCTTTCATTATCATATATGAAGAGCCAGGAATCATAGGATTCATAAATCTCATGGCTGTTTGTTGCAACGCTCACAGTCTGTGAGATTACTAATACTATCAAACGTGACGTGAGATGTAGATTTTCTAAGGAAAGTAAACTAGCCGTTTGTTCCAACCCTTACAGATCTCTTTGTTTGAATGGGGGGATTCCTTGCATGTTGGTCTTGAGTCACAAAATCCAGTCTCCCATGGTGTGCGAAGGGATAGAGAGACGTGAGAGGGGTGTGAAAAGGAGAGCGTGCGACTTTATACAATAAATGTTGGCAGAGACATCATATGATATGTTTTCCTCATCTCCCCACCCTTTTTCTTTCTCATCTCACTTTTTCCCCCCTCTCTCTCTCACATAATATTATTCCCTACTTCTTTTTGCCTCGGGAAGCTCCCCAATCACTCGCACTTTGAGAGCGTGCAGGTGACGTTCCCGAAATGAGATTGCTTTTGATGTACCATGCAAAATCGCAGATAGCCTTAAAAACTTCCGATTAGATTTGCACCGCACCGCATGTGCTGTCAAGAGTATCATAGACGCGGAATATGTATACATAGACAGATGAATAAGATTGTAAGTGTTTGGTCTTTTGGCAAAAGCCCCGGAGTGAGTCTGCCATATCTTAAGGGCTTGGAGGGGAACTTCGGTCATAACCTGCAATTTTGTAGGGTTTTTTCCTCCGGCTATTAGGTTTTCATAATGCATCGCCGCAACATGGTATTAGAGCATAGATTCTCATGGTGCTGAGAGCTCTTTGTCGCACACTGCTTTTGTAAGTTATAGTGTTGGAGGACGATAACATTCTCCTTCATGTAGTTAATCTCTTTACGACCTAGTCTTGCACACATACACTGAATTGGGACCTATCATATATGAGTTTGCATCAATTAAAGTTTGACATTAGTTGAAGTCGCGGCCAATTTCATGTGTTGACGAGAAATCTCTACAAGGGCAACCGCTCTTTTTTGTCCTTGTCATCATTATCCTCTCTCAATTTATTCAAGAATATGAGAATTTGTACATGCCATTAAAAATGCATAGTGGAAAAAAGGGATGGGTGTAGGTTTATTCCCCTAGAAATCATCCCAAGTTCAAGAACTGTGTTGTAGACACATCAATGGACAGTAAAAGGGGGAGTAAAAGAAAAAGTGGGGTTGTGAGAGAAGCTTTTTTTATTGTTACTGAAATTTAAGAGACCGATTAAAGTGAAAGAAAACAGAGAAAAGAAAAGGTAATAAAAGTATGTTCTTTTCCTTTCTCACTTCACCCTTTTTTTCTTATCTCTACTGAATGCCAAAACCATGACAAATCTATCTCATCATTGCGGCCAACTCCTCTCTCTTTGTTCGCCAATCCCCATGTCCAATATCGACAATCTCTCTCTCTCTCTCTCTCTCATGTGAAAAAAGGCCAATTAACAATTAGCTAGCTAGCCCAAGCCATTAACCAATTGAGTTATTAATCACTGTGGATGTCATATAAAGACAGAGACTATCGACACTCATGGAAGTGTTTGAACAAGTTCCTTAGTGAAACAAGAAGAATTTCAAGATTTTTCTGATCCACTTCTTAAACAGTTGCTATAACCCATGGAACAAACCCATTTTGATCTGCATAATCATAGGATTGTAAAGAAGACAAATCTATGCGCCTTCACTTGCATCCAGTGACAGCAGCCCCAGGATAGGTAGAGTTAAAGAAGCATTTCAATCCCAACCACGCAGAATAAGAGCGCGTACAATTTAGGTGTTAGTTAATCCATTAGGGCCTGGAGATTTGATAACCGTTATAGAATCGGTCATATGGTCAGATAAAAGTGAATGGAAAATTATCCTCAGAGCAGTATGACATTCCAGTATTAACAAAAAGGTATCCTTAATTGAAAGTCGTCAGTAAGTTTTACGATGCAACAAATGTAACGCCAAGCACGATACTAGTAGTCTTAGACAGTCTGTTTTCCTTAAATAAGCATACGTTCCAAGGTGGTTTCGATCACTTTTTACAAAGCATTTAGGTTCTATGTCAAACAGATAAAAAGAAGAAAGGACTGGTAGCATTTAGGTTCCAGAACTTTTGGGATTGTTTCGCATAGGATATGTTTCTTGATAGGTTATCTTGTTTATCAGCTCTAGTAATCATGCTCGCACCTAACACGCCCATATAATCTAATATTTCCTACTTGATTTCTATTAAATCTTAGCTCGTAATTTTGGAGGCCTCCCAAGTTAGCTAGTTTCACGAAATGACGAGCCTGAAGAACATGAATGTTAATGGGACTCCTGTAATCAGGGGTAGACCCAAGCTAACTTTAAATTCTTGGACTTTAGGTGTGCTGCATTACGTCATGTCTCAGTATTCAAATCAAATGTATACAATCTAATAGCTTGGATTCGTTCTCTCCTATTTTTATTTTTATTTTGTTATGGTGACTGAGTATATGCTGTGAATATGTCCAGATGACGCAGTGAATAATTGATGGACAAAAGCTTAACACTGGACTGATAATTGATGGACAAAGGCTTGTCACCTTACAAACTCCAGATATAGCAGTGAATGAAGTTAGATAGATACTGCTTTTTCTATTCTTATTCTTATTCCTTCACCTAGCTAGGGTTTGCTTGCTGGCCGTGACTTTTGGTAGGGTACGTACCCTACACACTATTTAAAATAATCCGGATAAAAACAAATGAAAAATGTAGCTACTACTGGGAGACAACAAATAGCCACACATTCTATCAACAGTAACCATCAACCCCACCAAAAAGAATGCATAGGAAAAGAACAGAGAATATTACAATCTCTCTCTCTCTCTCTCTCTCTCTCTCTCTCTCTGTGCGAAACAACTGAAGGAGTGCCGGAGCAAAAATAGACAGTTCAAAAATGCTTGAGCAATATAATGCTGGGGTTGAAATAGACTTGTCACGCACACAGATAATTATGTTGTACGTACATGGTCGTAGCATTTAGCAGCAGATTTGAAAAGAAAAAACGTTCGAAAGAAGTAATAGCTAATGCATGCACCCTACACAGAGACTGCACCGCAAACACAACAGCAGCTTAGCTTGCCGGTGTTTCTGGTTGCAAAGCTTGACGTGCCCTCCATTATTGAAAAGGTCCTCACATTGTTTTTGTGCCAACAATCTCTGTATCCTTTTTCTCGTGCAATTTCGCGCTACCTCTGCGACGGCTGAGATGACTACACTTGTTTGCAGGAACCTGCGTACAGTTCATGGGTTCGTGCTACTTGTGGCCAAAAATAAGGATGATTTTGCAGTTGCAATGCAGTTAAGTTGATCTCCGCCCTTCTGTTGTGCTCGGTATTTATTTCTTATGCATAAAGAACAGACAAGTGAAGCTGTTTTAGATATAATTTCCTAAATCACTCTAGTGTGCTGTTTAATGTCAATTATTACAGAACAAATGATTGCTACATGATTGTGAAATCAAGTGAAATATGTCCTCTTTTTGTGGAGTGTTCAAATTCATGATTTAGCAATTAGCTAGAAATAGTCTCACACGAGATGTAAGATGTCAAAAGTAAAGCAATCCCCAAGCTCCCCTTATTCTTTTTGACATAAGACATTTAGCCCTGGCAGGATTCTACTGGTTTGTGCCTAAAACTCGGGGATTTTTTCCCCACACTGATGAAATTCAGTATGTATCCGTAAGTTTCTCGAAGCAGTTGGTAAAAAGAAGTGACCAATGACTTCTTTTTTTTCGGGTAATTTGTTGGTAATTTACCATCGCTTTTATGAAAATTATCAATTTTTCTAATAGTTTGCAAATTACCAAACTTTCTATTAATTTACCAATATTTATTTCGATATCTTGTTAAAGTTTTGAATTTACTATTTCTTATATGAAATCACAAAACTATCTAAATTCGAATGAACTTACCAAGTTTTGTCAAATTAAATTACTAAATAGTTCTGGGTTACCATGTCTTGTTTGAGTTACTTACCACGTTTGGTTTTTCTTTTTTAAATTTAGTACTTTTTTATTGTGCTATCAACTTACTGGTCACCAAATTTTCTCCCATTGAATTTGTATCTATTATCAAGTTACCGACTCTTATTTAAGTTACTTACCAAAGTTTATTTATTTTTTTCTTCAATTTGCCAACTTTGTTTATCATCTACAATATGTTCTTTGACTTTTCTTAACAATGTCTTAAATTTACCAATTCTTTTTTTAAAATTATCAACCTTAATTAGAGTGATTTACCAACTTTTCTTCGATCATGTTAACAACTAGTTACAAACTTTCATTTGAGTTGCCAAGTTTTCAATTATCAACTTTTCTGGTCTTTTATCAAATTTCATTTACGATTCCTAACTGCGCCTCAAATTTGTTAGCTCTTATAAAAAATTACTGACTTTAATTTCAGTCACTTATTAACTTTTGTGATAATGACACAAATAGTCCATGAACTTTGGCCCAATATGCAATGTAGTTTCTGAACTTTTAATTTGTTCAATGTAGTCCCTGAACTTTAGCCTAATGTTCAATGTGGTCCCTGGACTTTTAATTTGTTCAATGTGGTCCCTGGACTTTTGGTACATGTTCAACGTAGTCCCTGAACTATATGAAAATGTTCAATGTAGTCTGTGAACTTAAATTAATGGAAGAACTATGTTAAATATTTTCATATAGTTTAGGGACTAAATTGAAGATGTATAAAAGTTTAGGGATGACATTGAACAAATTAAAAGTTCAGTGACCACATTACACATTGGGTTAAAGTTCAGGGACCACATTCAACAAATTAAAAGTTTAGGGACTACATTGCACATTAGGCCAAAGTTCAGGGATTGTTTATGTCATTTTTCCTTAACTTTTCTCCAATTAAGTTCTTAACTAATTGTCTACCTACTCTCATTTGAGTTAGTTATCTATGTTTATTTATTTTTGTAATTTATCAAGTTTTTTTCATTGGGTTACTTAATCGGAAAAAAATTGGAAAGTCATTCGAAAAAGGTAAATAATGTCACATAATAATTGATAGATTTAAGGTGTTGATAGTAAAGGTAAATAAAAGTTGTAAAAAGAAGAGGTCTTTTTTTGAAAAAGATAAGAGAAGTTGGTAATTTAAAAAAGCCATATAAACTTAGGTAACTGACTCAAATAAGAGTTGGTAACGAAAATTAGTGAGTAATATAGTCGGAGAATAATTAGTAATCACTCAAATTGAGGTTCTTAATTTTCAAAAAAAAGCTGGTGAATTCAAAAATTTAGCAAATATAGTTTGTCAGACAATATGAAAGTTGTTTAATGAAAAAAAATCAAATAAACTTGGTAAGCAACTCATATGAAAGTTGGTAACTCAAAACTAGTCAGTAACTTAATTAGAGAAAAGTTATTGAGTCACACGAATAAAGTTTGTCAATTTCATAGGATTGTTAGTAAATATAAGGCATTGGGAAGAAACGTAAATGAAAGTAGATAAGCGAGAGAAATCTTTTTGTGACTGATAAGAGAAGTTGCAAATTTAAAAAATATATATCAAATAAACATCGGACACTAACTCAAATAAGAATTGATAATACAAAAGTCATGTATAAATTAATAAGAAAAAAGTTTGTGATCATTCTAATTAGGGCTAGTAATTTCTATAAAAAGAGTCCGTAAATTTCATAGTTTAGTTAAGGTAAATAAAGTTAGTAACTCAATTAAAGTGGATAATTTTTTTAAAAAAATTAAGTAAAATGGTAATCAGGTCAAATGAGAGTTGGTAAATCAAAATTCTTGAGTAGCTTAATAAGAGAACAAACAGTAAGTTGCACCAATAAAGATTGGTAAGTTCACATTAGAGTTGGTAAATTTAAAGTATTTTGTAAGGAAAAAGACATAAAAGTTGGTAAACATTAATAAAAGTTTATGGATTAAAAATAAACCAAATAAACATTGTTAAGTAACTCCAATTTCAACTGGTAATCCAAAAATAGTTGTCAATTTAATCAGAGAAAATCCATACAAGAATTGATATAAGAAATAAAAATTGATAAATCAGAGAAAATTCATATAGTTGTCAAGTTGTTCAAACAAAGGCTAGAAAATCCATATAAGAATTGATAAATATAAGGTGCTATTCAAAAAGAGAAATAAAAATTCATCAAAGATAAGAAAAGTTAGTAATTTGTAAATTACTATAAGAAATTGATAACTTCATAAAAGTGTTGGTAAGTTACCAACAAGAGACTGAGAAATGAGGTGGTCGGTGTTTTTGTGCCAACAATTTTTTAAAATAACTTTTTGAAAGTTCATTAGTACAAAAAAAAGATCCATTGTTTTTAACGATATATTAAAATCCTCCCTAACCTAACATAAGATGATTTGTGATTTATTGGTTAAGTTCCAAGAAAAATCTTTTTGAAGTCACTTTCTTGAAATTGTTGACAAGTTCTATAGTGCATTGCTTATAGCTTTATCCCTTCACGATCCTAAAAGTAATACAGAAAACGATGTCGTGAAACCAAAATTCGAGTCTCCCTTTGAGGATAATAGTGACAAAACCTAATGCAATGTCAATATCATCATTGGACATGAAAAATCGTAGAACTATGAGGACCATATATATATGAATTGACGGAGAAAATTGAAATTTTGGGTAGTTTCACTAGATACGAACAATAATAATTTATAGTGAAAACAATTACAGAAAATAAAGCGGATACAAAGATTTTAATTACATGCATGGTTTTGTCTGGGGTGTCTACCCTACAAACAAAGATCGATGAAGTTTTCCTCTATAAGCAGGCGAAGATCACAATTTATCGAATCACTCAAACGCTCAAATTATTGATTGTCTATATAAAATATAATAAACTTATATGTTTTTCAAATTAATGTAACTTGACATTTGGTGATTGTTTTGGTACATTGAAAATACTCTTTGCACTTAAGCAAAAGAAAAGATCAACTCTAAAAGTTGAGACTATTCAACAAAGGAAGTCAATTAAGCCACAAAAATTTCAGGTGCGGTTGCAAAGTTTTCTGCCAGTAAGAATTATAGGTCCAAAAGGAAATAAGGAAATGAACTTATTATTAATGGTGTATGCTCAAATTTAACATTGATTATATTTAAAAGTTATGTTCAAATTATAAATTAATTAACCCGGCATCCAAATGAACTCATTGCTTCTAAAAAACTAGATATATAGCAGCAAATCGATCCATCTATCTTGAGTAGTCACACAAAGACCAAATGGAATGTTTGGGAATTGAATCTCAGAAAAGTTGTCTCTCCCCTCCCTCCGCTAATTAAGCCCTGAAAAGGTATCTCTCTCTCCTCTCCCAATCCTTCTCTGCAACATTGGCATTACATTGTGAGCAAAAAAGGTGAAAGTGTCCACACCACTATTGCAGTCAAAAAGGTGTTCCCTCCCTTTTACACCATCCATGGATCTTCACATTCCCAAAAGAAAAAAATAATTTAAAAAAAACATTTCTATCATTTTCTAATCTTTTCCACTGATGATCGAATCAAGAAAAGCTTTTTCCGTATCCACCATATTCATACTTTTGATGGGAGGATTATGTTAATTCTCTCTGTCGCAACAACATTGCACTTTAAGATCAATGAGGATTCCATTTGCAGGACAAGGGAATATATTGTTCATTGATTTGAGCGTTAGTGCCCAGATTGCACCCATCTAGACATATTAATCTATAGAACAATATAGCTAGCTTGTCTAGAATGATGCTAGTATATGCGTTGGATTTTCCCCATTCTCTCCTTTTTTTTTTTATTGAGGAACAGGTATGTACAGTTTCATTGAGTTAAAAGATTCATACATTCCAGTTTGATTTATTAGCAGCATTAATGGGGGTAGAGATATTATAAATTTTGGAACAAGTCAATTTCAATGTGAAAGTTTCAACTTTTCATTGTGTTTCTCTACTTATATATAAATATACACGAGATTGTGACGGTGTCTATCTCTAAATAAAAGAAAACCTTTCGAAATTCAAACTAAACCTATCTAACAATAAATAATGGTAGAAGTATAGATATCCTATCTCATACAACCACACGATCTGATTGTGAATCTCAAACTTTACATTCTCCCTCTAAAGTTGGTACTTTGAATTTTTTCTTCATGCGCGGCTTGTATGCAATATTTTCAAAGGTCTACTTCCCACTTGCAGGCACGCAAAGCTCTTGTTGCAATCCAATTCTGTGCTTAGTACGTTCATGAAAAATTGGGTTTGCTGCAATAAGTAAAGCTGCCTGATTATCACAATACATTTATGTAGCAGGTAAACTTGTAATTTCAAATTCCTCCAATAAATAAGTTAGCCACTGGACTTCACAACATACATTTGCCATGGATCAATATTCAGCTTTTGCACAAGATCTTGAGACCGTTGGTTGTTTCTTACTTCTCCGTGAGATGATACTTACCCCCATTAATACACTATAGCTTAACACTCTTCGTGTTGCGTCCAAATGTTCCTTCATTGGATTTTCCATAAAAGTACTTGGAGTGTTTGCCCGTGCATCCTCGTTTGACAAGGGAATTGTCCCATTCACAAATCAAAGTTTAGGCTTTATCTGAAGTGCCAAAGTCATAGCTTTGTCCGCTAAATAACTCTCCTAACCAATAATGGTTAAGAGATTAAACTCATATATAATTGATCAGTTGGATGAATATCGAATGGATCATTCGTATCCACCATCTTCAGGCCATGTGAGATCTGACTTCTTGATTGATTATTTGTCGCGTTGGATGCATCGGAAGCCGGATCGAGGAAGGACAACGAATGAGTTTGTGAATAATGTGATGAAATGACCTAGTGCTCTAAGCATATAAATTTGGAACTTGTCAAATTTCAATATAAAAATCTTCAACTTCTTATTTTGTCTCTCTATCTATATGTATAAATAAACAAGAGATGTGAAAGTAATCATCTATGAACAAAAGTAAAACCTTTAAACTCCAAACGAAGGGTGCGTTTGCTTAAGGGAAAGTGTTTTTTGGGAATACGTTTTTCGGACTTTCACCCTTTTGGTTCGCCGAAAATGGTAAGTCAATTGAAAACATTTTTTGATTAAGAAAAACATTCATGTATAAAATTAGGAAAGTGAATTTCCTAATCTAAGAAGGTGAAAACACTTTACGAAATTGCTTATCTTGAATTTGTCAATGTCTTTTCTTTCTGAGGCCGGCAATTGGAAATAATTTGAAATAATTTAAAAAATACAAATTTTTTTTTATAATTTTCCTCATCAAACAAGTGAAAATACTTTCCAAATCTTTTTTAGGTTTTAGCCGAACATTAAAAAATGAACACATTTTCCTGAAAAATGACTTTTTGAAAAGTATTTTCCAGAAATGATACATTTTCTGCAAAACTAACGCACCCTACATTTATTTTTAATTGAAAGTAGAAAAATATCCTAACACATAACATCACACAGTTTATTTGTGAAGTCACCGTTTTCACTGTACATATATATGGGGGAGAGAATGTGGTAAAAAGGCCAAAAGGAGAAGAAGCCATAACGCTCTGGAATTCCGTAATTCTGAACCGAGGTCCTTTGAAGTTTGAAGAGCGCATGCCCTCTCAAGCTGACACACAAAACACAACACAACCCTCTCTCTCTCTCTCTCTCTCTCTCTCTCTCTCTTTCTCTCTCAAAGAGTATGCAGGGGCTCATCTTTTAAAGCAAAGCAACCCCATGACATGGATTCTCTTTGCCAGTGCAAAATCCATACCTCGCTTCTCTCAAGAGATAGTACTAGATTCTATTTTCACGCTTTTTACCTTTCCTCATCTTTAAAAATTTCTCAGGGCCGAGTATATTTAAATAATATATATGAGTCTGTGTCTACTGTCTGTCCATGTTTTATTCATATGAATATTCAAATTTTTGCATGGGGATTGAATAACTCATGTGGTGATTGTGAATGCCACTTTTTTTTTTTTTGTGGTGGGTTTATCGCACACCCATTATTATAAGCTTTTCAAGAGGGCCATCACTTCCCACTCTTTGCTGTCATCATTGCAGCTGAGGTGGGTGGGCATACTCTGCATTTAGCTTTTGTTTATCCTTTTTTGGAAGCGTTGAAGGAATGTCTCTTTGCTTGTGCTTGTGTCCTTCTCTCTCCCCTCTTTTTCTGTTTCTGTGCCCTTCGCTCTCTTTGGACTGTACTACCACTACTGTTGGGTGTGAAATGGAGGAATTAGCTTTCTATCCATAAATTTTTTGGGTTCTTGCTAATTAGTACCTGACATTATTGCTGTATTATCACCAGTCCATCCCAAATGATTTCAACCCCACATCATTGTTGTATTATCACAGGTCTATCCAGAAATTGTTCCACTCCGCGCTAAAAGAAAAGATCGCCAGATTTCCCTCTTTGTAATAAATCTTTCTTTGGGATATAACCAGATAGATAATAAGGAATATAATTTGGTTATAGTTTAGCCTGATTAGCACCTTTCTGCTGCGCAACTCTATGTGCTAAGCTGCTGAGGATCACGGTGGAAATGTCTTTCAAGTGCTGTCCAAGCTTTGTAGTTTTTCTTTCTCTCTCTCTTTCTAATCATTCTCTTATTTCTTTTGTGCTCATATAGCCACCACCACTTCGTGAAATAAGGCTTAGATTTATTGTTTTTAGGGTCGTGAAGTGGAAGATCCTGTAAACCCACCCATGGGTAGCTCAGTTGGTTAGGGCGTACTTGGGATTGTGTGGTTAGGCGCACTGGTCCTAGGTTCGATTCCCCAGCTGAGCACTTGTGATTTAAGTGGGGGGCCATGGCGGTGGACTGCTGTGCTAGTCTCCTCCGAAGAATGGTCGAGGTGCGCGCAAGCTGGCCCGGACACCTCGGTTACCAAAAAAAAAAAAGTGGAAGACCCTGTTTAGACTTTCTATTCTTTTCCTTATGATGTCACGACGCAGAGCTGTTTGATGTCGGCTAGAAAGAACAGAGCTTCGATGGGCCAAGCCCTATAAATCCAGAAAAAGTGAAAAACGATGGGCCAGGCAAGCATTCCTAAGAAGTAACAATAGCATCGTCATTAGATAACTTATGATAAAAATGTATAGATGGTCTGTATTTTGGATCATTTGTGAATTGATTTTCGTAGAACTTTTCTGGTAAAAATACAGTCACAGATATCGTTCCAAAGAAATGCATTCATCTGCTGATTGAACAAGCATGTCACTGCCACCCTTCGAAGGCAGGACTCTTGTCCCACATTGGAGTTCCCATCCTCTTACTGTAAATATATATAACTCAACGAGTCCGGGGAGAGATCGGTCAACACACGCTTTACATATTTTGACCCCAAGTATCCGTTAGTAGGTTAAATGGTAAAAAAAAAATCACTACAAACGGTTTAGGGATGTTGAGAAATTCGCGGGTCGCATTGCTTTGTGATTTATGTACTATTGCTCTCCCTTGGAAAACAATGTACTTTACTTCAATGGCAAATTCTCACTTTTTTCAGCTGAAGAAAATGTTTATTACAACTTACCCTGATAATTGAGAGACCCCAATTCCTCTCTTATTTTGATTTCATGAAAAATGGCCACCTGCATACCCTCATGCGTCTCTTTGGCCCAAAGACAAAAGGAAAGGGGTACAAATCATACTTCGTATATGTGAGTAAGTTAGAGGATGGAGTGGGGTTGGGCAACAAAAATTTCAGGTCAAGAGACTAGTTATGTCCTGTGCTGCCTTGTTTTCTTCCACCAAGCCCTGTAGGCAAGACATGTACACTTTTGCTCAAGCTCTCTCCACTGGTTAGCCGGGAAACAATCTTCAAAGGATGGGCTTCTGTGTTGAACACCCATTCATCCAGAGGGATCACCGAAGGAGGCGAAAACAGGAGGTACAGATACTTAAGGGTCTCTGCAAGGAAGAAGCTCTGCATCAAGTTGTCCTTAGCACCGGTATTCACCTGAGCAAATAAACACAGAAAAAGGATAAAAGTCAATTTCAACATATTCCTTTTGTTTCAGATTCGCACACGATGTAAAGAACTTATCTTGAACATGTATATTGACAAGTGAAATGCATAAGATACTTCAAGTTTCATGATCTACTTACGTCTGTCAGCCCAACATATCCGGTCTCTAGGCGACTGTTCTTCTCAAATGCTTGGAAAATATCCCAACCCCAATCTTGATACATCTTGTTCCCGGTGAAACGCCAAAGGTAAAAGAGCGATTCGACAGTTTCGGGCCTCATGAGGTTATACGGATTATCAAGACTCATGTCCTATGGAATTTCATTCTCTTCAGACAAAACACCCGAGACATAAGAACTTCATAAATGAGGTGGATCAAAGGCAATGTACCTGTCGAGGGGTAAAAATGTAGTCCTCTCCTGCCAATTTTGTCTGTGTCATCTGATAGAAATTGTAGCATGTCTTCCCAATCTGCAGTCCATGGTGGACAAAAGCTCAAATCTTAAGCACCATCATTACTTTGCTAATCTACCCCAAGTTGTTGCCACATAGAAAATGACTGTTTACAAGGTAATGGCGGTATAATATGTGGTGTATAGTTCCAGGTATGGCTAGGTAAGTCGGACGGTCAAAGAAAAGGCAGCGTAGAGTACACGCTTTTAATCAGTTGATTTCTACTAGGCTCATTATTCATCTACCCTTTGGGGTTTCAGAAGTTCAAACAAATAGCAGCCCTAGTTGAAAGCAAAGTTTCCAGAATCCAACCCCAAAATCCTACAGCATACAGGAACTTGAAGTTAGAAATATCCAGAAAAACCAAGCTACTGTGGTTTTTTCAACCCTCAAGCCTCTCTGCTTTAGTTCCCACATGGTCACACTGGAAGCCCATTTCTCAATAAATGGATCCGTATTAAATGACACTCAATTAAGCTTTTCAAATTGAGCAGTAAATTTGAAAAACCGGAAATTATTACCATGGCAGCCAGAAGCTCAAGCATCCTTCACACTTCCAAAATAAAGATTTTTATATGGACTAGGAGGAATCACTAGGACAATGGTATCGAATAATCCCATTGTTTGGCAGTGATAGCGCTGCTTTTTACCATTTCCAATTGTTGTGCGACAGCCTAGATTTTCCTTACATTTTGTTCTTTGTTTTTCATCGCCGGATAAGCAGTCACCCAAACTAGAAGAGCATAAAGTTGCCAGGCAATCTCTTCTCTTCTAGTAATGATGATGTTACTGGATTTAAGGTGTCACTCGAAAACTATCAGTACCTTTCTCAGACAGTTATAGTTTCTGCAAGTGACAGAGACAGACAATTACCTCTTCCGAAAGCAAAAGAATAGTTTTAGCCTTTTGAGGGTCAAAGCCAGAAGATCCTAGAGCCAACATCCCGGAAGCAAAGCAAGCCAACTCATTCATCTGAAGTCACAAAAATCAAACAATTAGCATGCGTGGCACAGAATACAAGAGAAAACTCAGGTGACTGGCTTCACTGACCTGATCGATCAGCGTATTTCCATTCTTCTCACATATGTATGCATAAGCAGAAGGGGTTGATTCCCTGACCAAGCTTTGCAAGCCACTCATTGAAGTCTCCCACATCTCCCTGTCCCAGAATTGTTAGCAGGAAATATTGAGAAAACTCCTCAATAAAGGAGACCGCTCAGCATTTGACTGTGTGGTTGTGCCAGCACTTTTCAGTTTTGAGGTATGTCTATCCATATTTCAGACTGTAACGCTCTTCTAGAAAGAGTAAATTTTTCATTAGTTAATCACCTTACATATGATGATATGATTGTGCAGCTATGTGATCTTTTCTCTTGTGTGTCTATTATAAGAAATCGGTGTTGTGCGAATAGAAATTAAGGTCCCGTTTATCTAAATATAGGCCATAAGCAGCTCAACCAATGACGAGAATAAGAACTACATAATTGATAGTGTACGATGCTTTTAGAAGTTCATGCAAATGTGAGAAAATGAGAGGAAGTGTGGAGTTGAATCTTATGGTATTGCATATTGCATATGGCTGATCTTTCACTCACAATCCACAGCAATCTCTGTGTATTTAACTACCTGTAGACTTCAACAGCTTGAGTTTTATTCCCCTGTATCCACACCTTGAGTAAATACTCGTAGAAGCTGCAAAGCACATACACCCTTAAGTAAAATGTTTTGAGCAGAGATATAACTGAAGAATATTCATACAAATGAAACGAGGAATCATAGGCAGTCATAGGCTTCAACTTCTAAGGATATTGTGTAAGCCAATTGGCAGCTACTATGGAAATGACTACCAGGACAGCGTTTCCAACATGAGAGAAGTATTAAATCTTTCCAAGCGAGTGAAGAATAAGATTTTCCTAATCAATATCTGTTGGAGAGATCACCTTTCTCAGTAATGACGCTCTTCGACTCATGGCACATGGTGAATCCATGAGGATGACTTGAGCTTTTACAAGTTAAATGTTCTGTTCTGACATCACATTTCACAGAAAACATCTCGGACACGCATTGCATGAACATCCAGTCCACACAAATTGAAAAAGTAATGTGATGCAATGCAAATTTACAGCAACATATTCACAAATTCAACGAGTCCGTCTGTCATTTAAGTACACTGGTAGATGGGTTTGATTGATTTTATGCACAATGACTATAAAGCAGCAGTCTAGCTCATTCAATTTGAATTTCTGCCTCTAATATTTAATTTGCAACTAATAGACTGATGGTATCTGCCATTCTAGTTCGTACAGGCTACTGTTTCGACCAATAGACTTCAAGTAAGCACTGACGTGTATGATCTTACTCTTTTTCCTTCAATCTGCATGTAAATATTAAAACCTCACCAAGCCTGTCTAATACCTGTCACCCTCGGCACCAAATGTGATGATCGATGGGGATGGCATCCCAGTCTGAGGATTAATGTAAATGGGAAGCAAGCCATCGGCAGGAAAATTTTTATGAAGTACTTCAATGACCTTCTCCACCTGGAAAATGGATAAGGAACACCTAAACAACCGCGAAAAGAGTGCACTTGCATCATATGTTCGAGATCTTCTACTTTTTGCAGTAAATAAATAGCTCCAAGATAGTGCAAGGGGGTGGCCAGTCTTTTGACGCCACCATATCTAGACAAGAATAAAGTGCACTCAAGGTAGCTATAAACTGATTGCTGACTGCAATTTCAATTGACACAAGGTTGACAGAACTAAAACCTTCTCCTGGTACTTGGGGTCATTTGTCCTTTGAGATAGAGCGATAAACTCAAGCTGCGTTGTCCCCACTTCAGCCAATATACTGTTTCCCTAGAGATGCAAAGACTAAATCATGTCATTGCCTTTTATAGGACAATACAAAAGCGAAGGTTTATGCAACGGATACATGGCAAAAAAAACATATGGCAGGCATAGGCAGATGTCCTACTGGGGCTAAAATATTGTATCTTTAAAAACTCAGCTGTGAAGTATCACTACACACTATTTGTCGCATCTCATAGTTAGTCGTATTTCAAACTTGATGCAAATGGTGAATGATCACATAAAGGCCTGGCATCTAGGCGCTTGATCAAGCAGTACATATAGAATCAGTTTTCTCAGCCTTATTTTATTAGATCAAGCTGGGTCTGCGAAATGTGAATGTAATCACATTGAAACCTTAGTCCTTTGGTATCAACATCATGGGATAATCAAGTCATAGTTGGCATCCTGCTTCTCATTCAATCAATCTCATGGCTTAATCATCTTCCAGACTTGCAATTCCTCTCCCACTCCATACCAGGAAATCAGAAATCGTGGCCATTAACCTTTCAGATCATACACCAGAGAATGTTCACGAAATATAACGACGTTCTCTTGGATCAGCGCGCACAAGAGAGAGAGAGAGAGAGAGAGAGAGAGAGAGAGAGAGAGAGAGAGAGAGAGAGAGAGAGAGAGAGAGAGAGAGAGAGAGATGAAGTTCAAGGGTAAAGCATGATTCACGAGAAGCGGAGGAAAGGTTGGGAATTACATTGGCCGAAGGATAATTATGAGCATCTCCAGTAGCCAAGTTGATGCTGTTATAGTTGATTCCAGAAGGTGTATTCCATGCAGGCAACAACCTATCTGCTATATCTGTAGCCTTCTCCAGGAAAACTTTGTCCCCAGAAAGATCATATGCACTCAGAAGTCCACCTACCATCCTGCATCAGCACAAGCAAATTTACCCAAAAGACAACAACAAATGAATGCGCGCCATTGGTTTCATGTGAGGGCTAGGGCTCTCCTCCAATTGCATCGATTCCGTTGATGAATGCAGAGAGAGAGAGAGAGAGAGAGAGAGAGAGAGAGAGAGAGAGGACTTCTTATCTACCTTATGGTTGTCTCAAAGACGCTGGCATTATAATTTATGTTGAAGTTCACGGAGGTAGCCACCCAACTGCAACGTACACCATCAAGTTTCATTAACAGCTAACAATGCCGAATGAACACAAAATCGAATAAAAAGAGCATCTCATGGAGCAAACGACAAAGCATCTTCTCCATTTTCTGCTCTCTTCTCTAGTGCTATCTACTGTTGTAGGTACATTTCTTTTAAGTGAGTGATGGAAGTCTCGGCAGCATTTCTCCACTTAGTGGAATAGGGCTTAGCTTCTTCTAGTTGTTGCTGTAGGGATTTCGGTGTTTGTTGTATACAAATCAAAGAAAAGTGACAGATCAAACCGATAACACTTCAAAAAATTGCCAAATCACATTGAACCAACTTAGAAAAGACACCAATGCCACATGCTGGCTCTATTATATTTGACTCTGTCTATCCGATTCTCTGCTGCTGGCACTTCATCAATATAAACATCTTACATGCAGTGATATATGCTTCATTGGTTCTTAAAACTTTTTTGACCATTCAATTATTTGTAGTCTAGGAAAAGAGAAGGATGACACTTACTCTCTGGCTCTCTGGAACTGCTCATCAAGTCCCATGATGAACAAGGTGTCAAGAGCATCCACGATGGTCACTCCTAATCCACCAAAGCTGTTGACCCCATTCATCGTCTGGGGCTGTCAATGCAACAACACACGATGGCAAACTTCAATCTTTGAGCCAATGTTAAGCTAGACTTAAACAGCCATTTAAAGACATCATCCTCATCCACCAGACCTGAAGCTGATCGAATCCCCAGGCGTACTTCTCATAAGACGTCCACGCATGAAGCATGGCATCTTTCACCTTCTCTCTCCTTACACTAATCACCGGATCATCCCCGACGTCTTTCCCGTCTGCTTCGAGTTGCTTCCTTGAGAAAGTGCGATGGTTGCACGCAACGTCAGAAACAGAAAGCAAAGCGATCAAGGCAACTGCTAATAATTTTCCCAGTTGAAGGTTTGCCATTTTTCGAGCTGGCTGAAATCTCTCCTGCCTTCTCAATTTGTACTGTGTCGTTGAGCTAGAGATAAGTTGAGAGAGAAACTCTTAAGCAGGAATATGATTGGATATATCGCCAGTTTTGTTGTTCTTAGATGTCAGGGACCTCAGGTTCCCGCCAACGTTGACCTGAGTCTTATACTTTGCTATTTGGTTTGTTACTTCAATAATTAGAAGGTAACGTGAGGGTGTGCGCATCTATTACTCTCTCTGTAAATTGTTTTTCACAGCTTGTGCTGATTCTGTCCCATGGCTGGGCTTTGAGAATCAGGCCAGAAGTCGTTCAGTGATGCCAGTGCGCTGTCCCTCACACTTGGTTTCCCCGCCAAACACGGGGTTTTTTTGTTTCCTTGTGTTATATTGTTGACACGGCAACTAAGTTCAGAATTTCATGGTTGGAATTTTCCCTAGTGCCGGCATACATACGGTTGGAATTTTATCCTTAGGGCCGGCCTTCTTGTTATGCAGCCATTTAATTCCTCCACCCATTGCGGAGGTTTAAGATGTTTATCAAGATGATTTGGAGAAGATTTACCGATAAACTCACAAACCTATGATACGGCGGCCAATTCAATTTGAAACTTTTTAATTTGGTCAATTTAGTCATAACCTTTTCGATGATTTTTCAATGTAATCATTTCGACCAATTTTGACCAAAAATAACTAACATGGAAGCCGTCCATCCTACGTGGCATGGCCGACACTAATGTGGATAATTTTGTGATTTTTTGTAATTTTTTAATAAAATTTACAAATTTTTTTATTCTTTTCTTTTCTTTTTCCTTTTTCCTTTTCATTTCAGTCTTTTTTTTTTTCTCTGTGAGTCGGTGAGGGCATCGAGGTTGTAGACCAACGAAGGACAATAATAATAAAAAAAAAAAGAAAAATAAAAGGAAAAATATATATAAAATTGCAAAATTTGTCCACATCAATGCTAGCGTCGCCATGTAGGACGACTAGCGTCAACGTCGGTGATTTCCTAACTAAAATTGGCTAGAATGACTATATTGGTAAATTGCCAAAAGGATTAGGATTAAATTGGCCAAATTTAAAAGTTTAGGATTACATTAACATATGTACAATAATTTTAAGACTTTCTTTGGTAATTAAGTCAATGACTCGGCATGCATAAATTGGTTCTGCTAATTTTCTTGTTAAATAGGATGTCAAATGCAGGGGAACACATATTGTCGTTCCAGAAATACCAAGTTGCTATAATAAAGGGGATAAGCTAAGGAAAATTACACAAATGATTTTTGAGTTTTGGTTCAATGCACGATGTCGTCCATGAACTCTTAATTTGTTGTTGTAATAAAGGAGATTATTAAACAAAAGGTTTTGCTAGCGTAACAATGCCACTGTGAGAGTAACATGGCCATAAATTCTTAAAAGAGTGAATCCTACAACAATTTATAATTATTTATATTTTGTTTTTTGTGGTTAAGAATATACTATTTTTTTTCACAGTAGATCAAAGACTGTTACCCAATTATTTCTCTTAAACAAATTAAGAATATAGGGACGTTGTTGTGATCGAGAAGTTTCAAAGCTTCAGTTATTCCGAAGGATGCTTCGTGTTCCGTGGCTTTTCAAGAGAAAGATAGCAAGTAGGGTCTCTCCTGCTTTTTGTTTTTTAAGTCCCTAATTGGGGCTGAATTCTTAGGGCAGTTGTTGAAGCTGATTGTTGCTTCTGCTTCGTGTTTCTGTTCAAAGTGAAGGGGTTTCGTTCAGTGTGCTAAGGAAGAAGAAAAGGAGAGAAAAGAAAGAAGAAGTTGAACATGAGAGTCTGTTGGAGGAAGTAGAAAGGAATCATAGAGAAAGAAGAAAGAAATATAAAATAAAGAAAGAAAAAATAACTTTGGACAAACATGCCCCCGACCATAAGGTGAAAATTGGGATTTGAGATGCATGTGTTAACCGGGGCCCTTATTTGACAATGTGTTGGTCATTTCAAGACAAAGTTCACTTTGGACCCTCTTTGACAAAATGATCACACTTCATGCCTTTATTTGAAATTTTTCCTAAATTTGGCAGGAGAGAATTCAAGTGGAGGCCACCTAATATAGTCATTATATTGAATGGAAACCAGGGTTTCGGATCATGGAACGAGTTGATGGGCCGATCCATACTTAAGAGTCGCTTATCAGATGCCAAGCTCGAAGCTAGTCCTGAAATCTGGATAATGTATATACAAGTTCCATAGTCATTGCCAAAAGCAAACACAGAAGCAGGAGTAAGACTCTCCTGTCCCTTGGTATATTAGGTCATCTTGAGTATCTAATGAAACAGAACTTCGGAACATATTTCCTCTCAAGAGAATATGGTCAAGATGCTCGCTTGAAAACAGTAAGACAGGATCCCCTCAATTATAGTTGCAGCTAATCCACTTAACAACGAAATCAGGGGTAACAGGGGGCCGAATGATTATGTCCAAAATGCAGAACCACAGCAATCAATCAGAGACGGACTCTACCCCTCTCCTGAAGCAGGGAGCTTCCTTTTCAGAATTTCGTTTTCCCTCCTCAAGTTCATAACCTTCTGCTTAAGTATTTCCACCTGCCGACTTGTAGCTGAATCTCGTTGCTCTTGAGCAAACTTTGTTCTGGTTATAAGCACTGCAGCAAACAACAAATCTATTATCCTAAAATGTAACAAGTAGATGGTTATTCCCTAGCGTCCCTTTTTCCACATACACAAAAGGGACCCTACACATACAACTAGAGCAGCCAAAACAACCTCCACCTTACTGTAAGTTATTTGCATGCTGGCATTAATTCATACGAACCTTATTGGGCATGTATGATGGTCCAGATCAGGCAAAAGGGAAAGATCTACTGTACTTGAAAAGAAAAATAGAAGTGAAGCAACCGCTGACGCACATTCCTTTTCCAGATTATGAAGTTTCTTAATCAAGTCTTTCTTCTCCTCCTGCTCAAGTAGAAGACAGTCCTTCAAATCCCGAATCTCGAGTTGATCTGCACCATGAAATACTTATGATGAACGAGTGAAAAGTCCTAGTGTTTTCCCAGAATTTAACACAAACCTAGGAACTTACATTTCGAATCCAAGTCAAAATGGAGCTGCTCTAACCTGCTTGCTAGGGCTTGGATATGCATTTTATGTGCTGTTAACTCGTGGCGGAGGTGATTACTAGTTGTTTCATGCGATGCTTTCTCAGTTTGAAAACCCCTAGCATGGAATAGCATTTCAGGTCGTAGAGAATGAAGTTTTATGAAGCAGCCGATGAATACATGAGAAAACTCACCTAATTTGGGCCTCTAACTCTTGAACCTTAGTTGTATAATCTTGTTGCAGCAATTCTATACATCCAATTTGCTCCTGCTCATGGACTCCAGTTCGTTAAGATCGTGACGGATCATAGTTTTTCCTTGGAACTCACAGAATAGTGCAGGCCTTATATGGAAAATAGGTTGGTCCCCATTGCAATACGGAGAAAAGTTAAATCACAAGCAACCTTACGTACGTTTGCTTTACGGTGGTGTTCATCAACCAGCCTCTTCATTTCCTCTTCCAATCTCTGGCATTTAGTGCGACTTTCGAGCTGCAAGTTGCTTTTCAAATAAAGCGATCAGAGGAAGCCGGCCTACTTACTAACTACAAGTTTTGAAGCCTCATTGTGGCTATCATCCTGATGAAGATCTCATAATGTTACTGGAATTGCTAGTGATTTTATAAATTGAGAAATTGGACACCTGATCAGCCAAATTGCTCATGCAACTTGAGTACAGCTTCGTCAGCCTCTCATTGTCTGCATTGTCTCATATCCAAACATCCCAAAAGGATTTCAGTGTAAGCTGGAGGTCAGACTGAATGCAGAAACTTTCTTAACTAAAAGTAATGTTTGTGACTGACAATATCGACCTCAACACCACAGATGACGCAGCAATCGGTCAATTCGGTAAACAAAGTTTAGACCTTGGATCTGTTCCCACTAGGATCCTATTATTACAAGCCGTCTTGAACTCAATTTTTCAAAGAATTCAAGGAATGAAAAACGGGAAAATCCACGGGCTTGTCAGCTCCAATACTCAGTGCTGAGGCAGAATTCTGAAGTCTACCTACAACAACACTACCTTCGTTGTAATTGAGCATCAAAATCCTTCTACATCTCAGGAACAACAGGACAAAAGAAAGAAAACTCGCGGGCAAACGTCACTGTAGTACCAATCATCATAGCTATCTGCATTGTCAAATTTGACAATCGCCATGGCTATTTTCGTTCTTCTAATATAGGAACACATCAAGGAACGAACACTACAACCATTTGAAGACTGCAAGATTCGGGACGACACGAACCTTGTCTTAGGCCGTTACAAGCAATTTCAAGAGCTTCTCGCCTTCGAACCTCGGCATCACAGCTCAACCTCAGCGATTGGATCTCCGCTGCTCCTCTCTCGAAATCCTGAACAAGAGTCACGACGTTACGGGAGAAACGATCGACATTGCCTCCCGTCGGGACTTACTAGACAAGCGCAGGAAAAATCGAACGAAACTGAACTAAACTGAGCTTTCATCATTACGGATTCGAACTCTAAATCTGAATCATCATCGATAAAAGAGAAGCTAAACGCCAGGCGAAGCTGAAATTTACGGCGAATTCACCATACGCCGAAGCTCAAACAGAGAAGAAGAAGAAGAAGCCTTTACTTCATAGATTTGATCGAAGGCCGAAAGCAGCGCTTCCGTCTCGCTGTCGCCGGTGGCCGCCATTGCCGCCGTGTTCGACTCTCGCCGACGAGGTCGAACTGTCGAAGACGGCGTTACGCGACGGACGCTGCCGTGGCTTCAGTCCGGAGGAGGCCGAGTGCGATCCATTTCCTCCGGAGAATTTTTTGAGCTTTCGAGTTTTATTTTTTTTTTCTTTTTTCCTTCCTCTCCCGGTAAATAGGCGGAGGTCTCATCTGTAATTTCGCATGCACAGTCACAAATAACTCCAAAACGGGCGCAGATCACAGCTTTCGAGTTTAAGAAGCAATGTTTGGAAATTTGCCAAGCTTTGAAATAGTCGATCTTTTTGCGACTTCTTATTCATAACAAAAGCGTACGTGAAAATGAAAAACACAAAACAATCCTACGTGTTACAATGATTTGTCGTAATCAAACGCAAAATAGTCGTTAAGAAAGAACAGTGATTCGACACGTTGATAGGCATTACAGTTTTTCCCTCCAAAGCCGAGCAACTATTGGGTACATAATGTCTTCCATTCAAGAAAAAGAGAAACCATATGATTGGATGCCCTACAAAGCTTGAGCACGGATGGTTTAGTGGAGGACTTAAAAAGTCTCCAAGAATCCAATAAAACGACAAAGAATGAAAAAGCCGAGATAAAACGCTTATTCTTCTCTTGTTGGGTTACATCAAAGAGCCACACAGGTCCCGGAAACAGGAGAAGAAAGGTTCCAACCACCCCTTTTCCAAGGAAAGCATCACATCCCCTCCTTCCCAAAAACAAACAACGAGCACGATCGCGCATGGAGTCCATTGTTGAGGAATTCCACAATTACTGGGAAACTCTCATGTTCTTCCAGTCGGAAGAGCTTCACAAGTAATCCACTCTGTTCCCTCCGTCCCTCCAATCTCGTACAGAATTGCACTCACGCTAGACGCCCTGTTTTTGCTCGGTCTCTCCCCTGTGTCTCTTCTCACGATGTTGCTTTTGTTTCCTTTGCTTTCTTTTGCTCCCTTTCGCGGCAAACTCTGCAGCTGCGTCCACGAGGCGATTTCCAGATTCAATGATCCGAGTTCGCTGGGCGCGGCGGCGTTGCCGGCAGCATCTAAGAGCATTGCCCTGGAAAGGAATAGGAGGAAGAAGCTCAATGACAGGCTCTTTGCACTTAGAGCCCTCGTGCCCAATATAAGCAAGGTTCACTCCCTGTACCAATCTGATTATGGCATGACGGCGTAGTAGCTCAGTTATTTATACGTTTGCGTCGCGATCAGCTTCGATAACTGTAGTTTTGGATCTGTTGTCTGAACGTTGAAAGTTTGAATCGAACCGTGCTGTTTGTACCTTGATGATGGTATTTTAGATGGACAAGGCTTCAATAGTGAAAGATGCTATTGATTACATCCAAGAGTTGCGTGATCAAGAAGGAAAAATCCGAGCCGAGATCGTGGAGCTCGAATCTGTGATTCTGAAGAAAAACCCCGGCTTCAAAATTGAGCAAGAACGATCACCGGTCCATCCGAAATCTAAGAGGAAGAGAACAAAGCTGCGCCATGATAGTTCCAAGAGTCCAGACATCACTCCGATTGAAGTTCTTGAGGTAACTTGCTCTCTCTCTTTCTCTGTGAGCATTAATTACCATGTGTATACTGATCCCAAAAACTATTCAAAAGCCGCATATTGAAAAGAAATCAATCTCATGGATGAGGAAATATTGCAGCTACGAGTGATGGAAGTTGGAGAGAAGAGCGTGGTGGTTAGCTTGACTTGTAGCAACAGGGGAGACACGATGGTTAAACTCTGTCAAGCGTTCGAGTCTCTGAAGCTCAAAATAGTCGCAGCCAACATCACCGCCCTCTCAGACAAGCTTTCGAAGATGGTGTTCATAGAGGTATGTGTTCAATTCAATCCAAAGGAGGTGCATCTTTGATGGATCATGGGCATGCATTAAAGGATTGATTTCGACAAGTAGAGTGTAAGGTATATGAGGATGCATCAATGTGTAAGGCACGATAAAACTGTAAACATCTGATGTGTTTTTACCATCATTTCCAATCATCTATTTCTTGTGGAAGATCTTCTGTCAATTAAATTTGCTTGACTGAACGTGATAAGTGCAACGGTAGTAGCATGAATAGGTATGAATGTCGGGGGTACATGGAGCTGGAAATTGCTAAATTACTTAGATAAAGCCGTTCTGCCACTAAACAACACGTTTATGTCATTTGAACGTTGATCAAGCACAGTCCATCAATCAACTTTAAACAAGTGGGATTAGGCATGTTTGCTAGTTTTTGCAGGATCACCCACCATTTCATTTATTATTTGACAAGTAAAGTACTTACCAGTAACATCATGCCATGCAACCTTTCCACTTATGTCAGTTTTCCATATCCGGGCTCCTACACGGCATCAATTAATGACAGTGTGGTCTATGAGACACTACCTTAGAATGGATATTGGTTTCTTTCATGTAACTTAGAACTTGTATCATCTGGGCATTCTGCGTTTAGTGCGAATGGCAAGTTACATAGATTTGTTGATAGGAATGCATGAAAATGGTTTGCTCTCGACTTACATCTGTATACTGTCAACCCTTAGTCCTATAAGATATGATGTGATTTTAAAAGTCTCTGAAACAAAACAAGGGGATGCATTCAAATTCTCTCCATCCATCAGTCAATTGTCCGAAGCACTAGTCCTACCCGAATCACCGTTCTGCAGACGGCCGTGCGCAAGAGCCAATTACCTAATGTCCAAGATCTTATTCGTCATGTGATTATTGTGCTGATATTTTAATCATCTTTCAGTTTTAGACGAAGACAGGGACCCTTCTAGTTCTTGTCCTGCTAAACTTGGGGCTACGGCCAAAATCCTGTGGAGATTTTGCTGCTGTTTTTATATTCCCACCCTGATTGATCAGCTGATAGTAACAGCTTAGGTAGCGTGGCTCCACATTGGACATGCATGATCAGGTCATATGTGCTTGATAATGATGCTGGGTTCCCATTTTAATGAGAAATGAAGTAGTTTAGAGCAACGTGATGACTTGTAAAAGTAGATATGATGCCCGCCCTTTGCTCGGTCTCAATCTATGATTGCTTTCACATTTCATGTTTGATCGAGCCTTTGTCGTAGCTCACGCCATTGCAATCGTCCCACTTATCTTTTCTTGTATAATTTTTGGCAGAAGGAAGAGAAGCAGGGCAAGGAACACATTCAATCCAAAATTGAAGCCGCCATTGCAGCTCTCAATAACCTCCGCACCGAGCCCTCCTGACGCGGGCACTTAGCGGTTTTGAGCTGAAACGCTCGGAAGGGTTCGATTTCATCAGCGTCACCGGCTCCTCAGAAGTTGGTAACGGGATGTCGTTCTCGGTGGCAGCGCAGTACAGAATCGAGCATCAGGTTGTGTTCAAAATATGTATCTTCTCTACTCCAATAACACGTCACATCGACATTGTATGCCGTCGGGGACAGTAAGACACTGTGCACATCCAAATCTAAAGAGAATTAAAGTCCTCTTCTTGTGCCCTTTAGGCAAATGATTGTGCTCTTTTACGTGTTAAATCTCTGATAATAGAATATTGTTTCTTTCACATCTGCATTGTCCTATAATTGAGGACCGGTTGGTTGGATCAGCTTTGAGAACAGTGACAAAGCAAAACAAAGCAATGTGCTATCTTGTCTGTCCACAGGTATAGGCAAAGTGATGTCATCCAATGACCAACCATCGGACCAATGATCATGGTAGGACCAGATTTGTTTGTTCGTATCCTTATGCTAACCTCAAAAGAAAAAAAAGAAGAAACGCATTAAGAATGGTGTGGGACCCAATTATTGTGGCTCTTCTTGCATCGCTCTCCTCGGTCATTATTGCCGAAGCACGTAATCGTTGCCGGTCGAGAAGTGTTGAGAGTGAAATTGTCGTCGGAGCATGTAATGTCCGTCGGAAAGTAATTCGTTCTCTGTCCCTAGAACTTGAAACCTCGAGAGCAGCAAGCGAAAGCGAGAAAGTTGACTATTTCGTCCAATAGCGAGAGCTGCCGAGGATTGGATTCAAGATCGGTAGTTCGTTACAGAATGGGATAAAACGATACAACAGAGCGAAACGCTAGTATGAGATTGGCACATATATGATTAGTACGAATCAGGTAGGATAAAAGATTTTCAAAGGCCGTAAGTTTTATATATAAAATACAAGGGATAAGTGCAGTAAAAGTCTTAAAACTTATCGCGAAAATACAATTGAGTCCTAAAACTTATCACGAAAGTGTAATAAAATCTTAAAACTCTTAAAAAGTACAATCAAGCCTTAAAACTTGTCAAGCGATGCAATTAAGTCCTTCAGTTAACACAATCAATTTATTTAATAAAAAAAAATGCCGACGTGGCATTTTTTAATTACTTTTTCTCTCTTACGTGGCATTATTATTTTTTTTTTCAAATCTGATTTTCAATAGACTAAAAAATTAATAAAAAGCTAAAATTTTATTTAAAAAACAAAAGTGAAAAGAAAGAAGAAAATGGCAAGGCAGGGCAGGGCAGAGCCTCGCCAATGGGCGCTGCCGCCGCCGCCAATCACCGGTGGTGGTCGCCGGCCCTGGGCGAGTTGGCCAGTCCTCGCTAACCCTGGGTGAGGCGTTGCTAGCGTCGGGCGACAGCCGACGACCCTCGCAAGGCTCGGGCAAGGGCCCCCAAATCTAGGCAACGTCGGCCCTCCCCTAGGGCCGACGACCATCGCTCGCCCTAGGCGAGGTGTCGCCGCCCTCACCCAGGGCAGGTGAGGCTCGCTGGCCCTAGACAAGGTTGGTGTCACTCAGATCTAGGCGCCCTTGACCCAGTTCTGGGCGAGCCTCGTCGGGCCTAGCAAGGGTCACTGGCCCTCGCCCAAGGCAAGCGATGGTCGCCGGCCTTAGGGGGGGCCAGCGTCGCCTAGATCTGGGCGCCCTTGCCCAGGCCTAATGAGGGTCGCCGACAATGCCTTGCCCCGGGCTAGTGATCTCCGCCGGCACCTCCGGCAATGGGCGGCGGCAACGCCCACCAACGAGGTCCTACCCTACCCTACCATTTTTTTTTTAGTTTTGTTTTTTATATAAAATTTTAACTTTCTTATTAAATTTTTTAATCCAATGAAAATCAGATTTGTAGAAAAAAAATTGCCGAGTAGGAGAGAGAAAGAAATTAAAAATGCCAGCACAACATTTTTTATTAAATAAATTGATGGTATTAACTGAAGAACTTAACTGCATCAATTTGACAAGTTTTAGGACCTGATTGCACTTTTTTAAAGTTTTAGGACTCGATTGCACTTTCGTGATAAGTTTTATGACTTGATTGTACATTTTAAAAGTTTTAGGCACTTTCGTGATAAGTTTTAGGGCTTCTAGTGTATTTATCCCAAAATACAATGCGAATTACGACTCTGAAGTCAGAAATGATGTACAAAACCAAAACGTAATTGTGAAATACACATAAAAAGGCCTAGTCCCAACGGGTCAGCTTGACAACAAAAGCCCAATGAAGCCCAACGCAGGCCCAACGAAGCCCAACGTAGGCCCGACGAAGGCCCAACGAAGCTCTTTACTGCATAACTTAAGCATTGTGGAATTCCCAGTTTCTTCCCCATTCCAAATCTCCTCTCTCTCTCTCTCTCCTCCTTCCTCCTCCTCGTCCTCATCCTCTCATGGAGTCGTTGATGGTTAACTACGCTTCTTCCGACGAAGACGAAGAAGATCGCCGCGACGAACCCCAATCTCACCCGACCTCTCGCTCCTCTCCTCCTACAACCACCGCCTCCTTCTCTTCTCTGCCTCCTCCGAAATCGTCATCTTGTTCTCCCTCCGCTTCTCTCTTCTCCTCTCTCCCCCAGCCCAAGCAAACCCTAACTCCTTCCTCTTCTTCTTCTTCTCGCTCCGACGCCAAAGCCGTTTGCTCCGATGAAGGAAGCTCCAAGTCTACCGCCCCGGTCGCCTCCGGATCCTCCTCCAGGCTCTTCTCGTCCCCTCAGCCAAGACAGCAATCGCTGTCGAGCCTCCCTCCGGCGAGCGCGAACTCCGGCGCGAAGCGGATCGTCCAGTTCAGGCCTCCCGTCCACCCTTCGCTCGCGAACCCTGGCGCAGTCGACGACGACGAAGAAGACGACGAGGGTGAGAAGGAGAAGGAGCGCAAGCGGCAGCGGGAATCTGAATCCGCGGCTCAGGCTTCCTCCGTCATGTCCTTCCTCTCGAGCATTCCCGCGCCGCGGAACTCCTCCACTTTGGGCGCCCTTCCTTCCGCTGGTTCTGGCCGGAGATCGGTCGTTGAGACCGATGCCCCTGCTGTGGGTTCTACTGGCTTGGAATCGAGCAATGGCGGTAATAATCAAAACGTCGGTAATTATAGCACTTATGAGACTTACGATTCAGGGATTGATCGAAATGGGGAGGCTTCTGAGTATCACGAGGTTTATGGAAGTCATCAAGGCGGCTATGATCAGAATGCCAGCGGGAGTGATATTTCATACTACGGAGGATACGAGAACTATAGTAATCATGTGGAGTATGGTAATTATGCGAATCATTCAGATTATGCGACTGTGGCATCCGCTGGAGTGGTGCAGGAGATGAGCGACAGTGCAGTGAGAGTTTCGGGAAAGAGAGGCAGGAATGAGGTTCCAGCAGAAATAGTGGAGGTGAAGCAGGACGAGTTGATGAAGAATCGACCTAGGGAGGACCAAGTGAAAATGACTGGGATTGCTTTTGGACCGGCTTATCAGGTATGAAGACCAAATCATGATTTCCATCCTCACTATCACAGTTTTCTGTGAAAGTTCATTCGATATTGCATTTATGATTGCTCCTGTTAATTGAACTTTTTGTTGGAGTTCCCATGGGGCCGTATGATTTATAGCAGTGCTTCAAGTTCAAACTAGGCATCTTGCTTATCCAATAACCTCGTGTAGTTACATGGGCAGCGCAGCTTGTTCTAGGCATTCTAGAAAGGAGGAAGGCTGAGTTTCTCTTCCTTGGTTCGAATTTGCTGTGAGAAACTATGGTGAAGCCTATGTGCCTAGTGGATGTCAGTGCAAGTGTTTAATAATAACCCTTGATTATGAGACTGGGTTATTTTGTTGGAAAAGAGAAACATATCAACTTCAGTATCAGTAGAACATTGAGGCTGCCTGCTACCCGTCTAGTTGGAGTTTGATTACCAATGTTTAGTGTACTATAGACTAGAAGAATTCTATGAGTATTTTATCTTTCTTCCTGGCATTTTGCTTGTACTCACTGCTGCTATAGTTTTCGGTAGCATATAGTATACTCTTATAAATGTCCCTGAGCAGGGTCTGCTACATGGAACTCGGTACTCCATCTTGTTTGACCTGAATTAATATCCTCTCTATATAGAATACTCAAGACATTTCTTTAAATATTCGCCACATCTTTCTAGCTTTCTCCTTCCTGAGCCTTTTATCTTGTATCTTCATCGTAGCATCACATCTTCTCACCGATGCCTCTAGACAAACCATCCCAAAGGAGTTTCATTGCAATTATATTCTCTCATCTTGTCATCAATTGTGGCCATGACGACTATTTTAGGGACGCAGTAAATTCTAAATATTTCTTTCCTTGAGTATCCAGCCATCCACTAGAGCATTCATATTTGCCGAACTCATTTTCTACCGTTGTTCACATATCGGTATTGAACTCCGCAACATTAACAATGCTAGTGTTGTTGCTGGAAGATATCGAGTATTTTATTTTCAGTGATATTTTATTGTGGTACAGGATACCATATGCGCTACTCTACTTCATCTATTCTTCTTTATCCATGGTAACATTGCCTTCTCTCCTCTTTTTACAAAACTAATCGAATGCCTTGTGCCATGCACGGGATTTATATCTACTCGAAATGTTCTGGTACTCATGTATTTGTAGTTATCTTCCCCTTTAATTAGAGTTTAGTAAGTATACGCTGAAAACCACTATAAAGATTATCAAAAGTCAATCTCATGCAGAAGAGGCAATATCTAAATTTATGATGGGATCCTAGTTAGATGTCAATTAAGTTATACATCTATCTTATAGAATTAATGGGACTTAAATTTCAGGTAGTAAATTTTATTTGGTTTCTGTCGAGTGATACAGAATAATTATTTGGTAAAGATTATGACAAAAAAAAATAGTATGCTTCTTTTTCTTGATATATCAAATTAGCATTTTTACCTTGAGAAGCTTTTAATCCCATGCAGTTCAATAGTCTTGTTCGATAGCTCTCAAAATCTGATTTCTCCAACCTAGTTCAAGTATAGCTCCAATTTCAACAGGATTTCGTCGCTATTGATTGGGATAGGTATGGTAAGGATTTTGTATCATGAGAATCAACACGCTCGAGCAATTTGGGGTATTACTTCAAAAGTATTTAGTTATTTTTCAGACAGAAAATTAAAACCCTCCCCTCGTTTACCACGCCAGTTTCTTGTTTTGGTCGAACTAGCTTTGACTGTGAGTGCTAAACTACTGATCACTAGAGTCATATAGCCACTGTTCGCATGGAAAGTGAATAAGAAAAGGGAGGTAAACAGGAAGATGGAACTTTCAAGGCGGTTCTTTCAAGAAACCCCACTGTTGCCACTGGAGTTAGAATATCAGATCTACTTTTGAAAGAGCACCTGGAGAAGTATGCCATATACATCCAAAGTTATCAGTTACAACAGTGTGCACAGAATCCTTGCTTTTAACAATGCATTTAAAATGACGTCATATAAACATGCTGTTTTCTATAGTGCGGAGAAGGGAGGAGGCTACTGTTTAGATGCATGGAAATTGCTGTAGTTTGCATTACATTGAAGGACTGGAGATACGAGCCTACATGTAAGTGCTTGTAGGAGGTGAACAAATCACATCGCCAAATGAAGAAGCCTCAAGAAGCAACATTCTTAAGCATGGAGTATAACAAACAATCTGGGTGTTTTTAGTTTTCAGCTAGGAAGCAAATTGCAAAATAAAATTAAACTCTACATTCAAGACAAAATGACAGATTATGAAATAGCAAAATTTGGCAAGTGCAGCTGCTAGGTGGCTAATGTCGTGTGAACCTAGGATGAAATAGCGGCTAGGTGTCAGCGTTTCTGTGGAGTTTTTTGAGACATGAAGAAGATTTTAGTTTGGGTGGAAAAAAATGAGATTGTGTGATTGGTCGCCAAGCACTAAGAAAACTTGTTCGATCTCTGTAATGGTTGCAGGATAGTAGAAAACCCTCAGCTCTATGGAGACTGTTGGTCTCCAATTGGAACTTTTTCTTTTACTAAATCTGCACTGGCCTCTATAGTCATTGAACAGCTTGACTTCTCAAGTTTCTCTTTGTGATTATATTTTGCATTTATTTGTCAGGTATTTTATCCACTAGCATAGTATGATCTTAAAAAAATATGCTGAGGATTATCATTTTGGATATTCTTGGTAAGCTCGCTTATTTCCAAGCAAAGATATAAGGATTTGAAACTAATCATAGATGTAAGGGTATTGCTATTGGGAATGCTTTGTTCCTCCTAGCGTCCTAATTGAAGTCACCATTCTATCATTCATATGCTTCGTCGTTTCTGGGTAAGCAACAATACCTTTCTCCTCCAAAACCCTTCAAGATTTTTTCAGGAACCATGTCCTCAGCCTTTTAGAGATGTATGAAAAACCATGGGCCAACCTTATCTCTGTCCTTTTATTCATCCATCATTTATAAGCTGTGCAATGCGAGGCAATTTTACTTTACATGATTAAGGGTGCTTTCAATTCTTTGTTTGAGTATTGCTTTTTGTCATCAGGCATATTCACTTAGACTGTGACTGCATATTTATTTTCATGTAGTATGTACTGAATTTTATAGAAGACGCAATTGTATGCTGCTATGGCTCTCTTTGCTGTCCAAAGCGCATCATTTTTGCTCGTGCAATTGTTATGCTTGCGGTCTAAAAAAACATTGTCTATCATTCAATTTTCAGCGGCTTGGCAATGTCTAAAGTCCAACTGCGTGCTTTGTCCACTCTGATATAGAGTTGTTAAACTAGAACATAACTACTAATTCAACTACCGATGCAAACCATGCTTTATAGTGATTTAGTCCCCGGTGCAATGCATCTGACATAAGGATTTCTTCATTTTCTGGCAATAATCAATAAAATCTTCTGAAGAAGAAAAACGAAAAATTGTCAATCTCCTTTGCAGAGGGTTAGAAGTTGTGTCTGACCAGAAAAAGAGAGTTAGAAGTTGTGTCAAACATAGCACTTGCATTGTCCATGTTGCTGCCTATACATATGGAGTACTTTCGGCAATGGGTGTATGGTTTATTACATTGATATTGTTGGAGTTGGCGAATACTTCGGGGACCCTTGTTTCTCACACCGGGTACGCCCACGTGAGCTTAGGGAAACTGAAGTGTTATCCGACGACATGTGACCCCGCGTGTGGAATGCGGGGTTCGGGCGCGCCCGACACGGTGTCCGCCGTCGGCGGCGGGTTCGGGGCAGCGCCCTGTGGGGGTTCCGTATAGGGTTTTATTTAAGCTGGCCCGTATGGTGCAAGATTAAGAGATTTCGTATAGGTTTAGGTTTTGGGCCCGTTTGGGGCACATATATATATTTATTTTTTTTTTTTTTTTTTTTTTTTTTTTTTGGTTCTCGATACATCCCTTCAGATATTGCATCACTTGCGTTTTCAAAAAGTTGTCTATATAAATTTCATATGCTTTGCTGAATATCTTGAAGCTCATTTATAGCATATGTATGTCTGCTTCATGCTGACCTCTTTTTGCATGGAAAATTGTTAGCCTGCTTCAACAAAGGGAAAGCCTTCCAAACTGCATAAGAGGAAGCATCAGATTGGTTCTCTGTACTTTGATATGAGGCAGAAGGAGATGGAGCTTGCAGAACGGCGTGCAAAAGGCTTCCTTACAAAGGCTCAAACGCAAGCAAAGTACGGATGGTAATAAGGAAGGTATGTGTGATTCTGAGAGGATGCCTTGAGAACAGTGAAAGCTCTGGAACACCTCTCCGTGGACTGCCATTTGTGTAGAACAACTGTTATTATCTTGTATGTGCTTTTTAATATGTCAGGTAATTACTCTTGTTCTCCAGGTGGAGGATGAGCTTCCATGTGAAGAAAATTAGTGGTTGGGCAGTGTTTTAGTTCATCAGAGTTGCTGTGTGGATGCTGTTGCTGAGACAGGAGGATGGTGAAAATGGTCGGCAACTTGGCAGAAGACTTCGACTGATGGGGGGGCCTTACCTCTTTCTTGGAATTTACCGTTAGTGGTAAAATCTCATCATACTTGCCGTGCTTGTCCATGGCCTTGTAGCTTTGCCGTGGGATATTATTGTGTTCTGCGCCCGTGGCCATATTTCAAGTGTGTCCAAATGGCTAAAAAGTTGACTGTTTGGCATATGATTTGGATTGAATAAATATCAACTGGAAGTAAAAAAAAGGTTCAGGGGTATGATTGATCTCATTAAAAGTTTGAGAATTTTTTTGGGGGGGACTAGAAGTATGAGAAAATATGTAGGACGCTTTGGGTGACAGCTTCCCTCGATTTTGTTTTATTAGAGCTAGACAGTCTCTGGCCAGGCCAAGACTGGGCTAGTTGGGCCTGAACTGTGTTTAAAGCCGAGGCCTAAACTAGTCCTTTATAAGGTTAGATAACCCTGAAAGGATCGCATAAGAACCGAAAGGGCCCAATTGGCCCAAACGAAATGCTGGCCCAGCAATTAGCGTGGCCCTCAATTAAGAAGTTACGGATAAGCCAACTGATTTAGGCCTAATAAACCCAGGTAACGTGTTGGCCCAGCCCATACAGGTCCCAATTCAAGGAGAGCCCAAATATTGCCCATCTAGGCTCAATAGGTGGGAATGTTAGATGGAGCCCGCATTGGGCCCAGTATTTGTTAGACCAAAAATCGTCCATCAAAGGCCAATAAACAAAGAATTTAAGCCCAGCCATTGAGCCCAATACGAGTTGTACCTAAACAAAATATGTAGGCTCAATAAGCAAAAATGAGGCCCAGATATCAACATTGCAGACCCAGCACGAACGCATATTGGGCCCAAGTAGTCAGGCCCAGGAAATATGGGCTCAGAATGAGGTGGGCCCAAACAGAATTAGGCCCAGTAAAGAATCTTAGCCCGGGCAATATGGGCTCATTACGACATGTCTAGGCCCAACCATAATTGGGCCCAAACAGCTAGGCCCAATTATAAGAAGTTCAGGCCCGGGAAATTTGGGCCCAACAAACGTAGCCGTCTAAGCCAAGAATCCAAATAGGCCCATAGGCCCAATAACAAGAATTTCAGGCCCAGGCTCAATATAAGCCCAAATATGGTCTCCTAGGCCCAGCTCAATGCTATTTTCGGCCCAAGCATGGCAGTCTGGGCCCAGTGTCAATTGGACTCAATTTGCTGAAGTCCATGCTTTTCAGGCCCAGGCAATAGGAGCCCAACTATATACGTGCCTAAATCTGGTGCTCTAGGCCCAGAATATAGACTTCAACTAAGCCTATTCCATGCTCGGCACAATACGTGTTGGGCCGACGGGCCCATCTATGCTAAGCATTCATTGGGCCCAGTAAGCAAGAAATCTAAGCATTGGGCCCAAATTCTTACCTCACTAATACAACCCGAGGCCCAGGCCCAAAACAGGCCCCCTGAGAATAAAAGGGATTGTTAAACCCCTGAATCCGCTTCGACCAAAAAACAAAAACAAAAATCCCTGAATCCGCAGTCATGTTCACCAAAACTGGGCCCAAAGCAGGATCCTCCTACGCCCAGAAATGCCGACCATCAAATCCCCAAGAAGAGTTATTTGGGGCTCAACAGCGGACCCATGAGATTGTATTACTCTTTACCTCACTGTCAGCGAATTGCACGATACAAATGCCTGGCTAAGTAGTGACATAATCAATCAACACCTATCAATCTTCCACAAATTTCAAACCCAAGCAAACTATATACACTAAACAATAACCACCTTGGAAAGTATAGACAGCTCATCTATCATTTAAGTTACATAAACTCCCAATAGTTAGCACAACACAGTTGCAAAAATGACAGATGTCTACCAATCCTTAAGAAGCTCACTGGCAACATCCTTATAGCTTACTTTCTTTTTCTTCTGAGGCTGCTCGACGGGTTCAACTGGGAGCTTCTCCCTTTCAACAGAGTGATCGGTTATCTCCACCTTTCTCATTCCAAGGCTTGGGATCATGTCCAATAGCATAGCTTCAACTGGGTCACTCCTAATCTCGATCTTCCCGATGAATTGGTCATCATGCTTCTCCCCAAATTCTGTTTTCTGACCATCGCTGGACGTTCCTTCCCGTGGATCCACATTCCCCGACTTTTCTGTCCTGCCTCCTAGTAAAGACTCCGAAATCTCTTCTTTCACATTGTCCGGACTTTCAGCCATCTCATCCTTCGAAGTTTTATGAATTCTACTGTCTTTTTTGTTCTTCGTATCTGCATGCGCTGTTTCAGTAGCAGAACTGCTTTCATCAGATTCATTTCCCGATATTTTTACAGGTTTCTTTCCAAGACGTGCTCGCTTCCTCCCAGCTTGATTGCTACAAATTTTACCCCTATTTCTGTTGATGGTAGCAGGTCTTCCTCTTCTTCTTTTGCCACCAGTCTGGTCTTCTGAAGCTGCTTTACCTTTGGCTTCTACCACCTCCTCCACAAAAGACGACAACTGTTCCTCCTCTTTGCGCAAGCTGGAAACCGACTTCTCTTGACTAGCCTCATGTTTGCTGAAGAAATAAACAGGGAAGCATAAATTTGATTCCACTGACAGTTCCTTGCAGATTAGATTGGCAGACAAATGGCTATAGCCGCATGCATCATTGCGACGTCAGAAAAGTAATCCTAGTACAATGAGAAATAGACAAGCTCCTAGCTCTAATTTCACTAGCTCAAGTATCCTTCATATCAAATGGGAGCCTGAAGCAAATATGCTAGGCCATTTGGACATAAAAATGGAATAGGTATCATCAGCCCTGCGTTAGCCACTAGAGGTCATTCAGCAAGCACAGAGTAGCAGATAACTACCCCAGTCAAGAGGTGGGATTACTGTCAATGCAAGCAGTACGACAAGTAGTGAAGCTGCAATGAGCAAAAAATTTACTGCTAAGTACTTTGGTAAGAGCTAGTCCACCAGAAAAGAAAGACAGGTACAAGTACAGAATATCAAAACTAACAATAGCTGGAATAGTTATCACAATCGGAGAGCATTGGTCCTAAAGCATTTCAAACATTTGATCTAGGAGAGAGTACTGCTCCTGAACACCTAAAAAAAAGTGTAATGAATCACTGAAATGTTATATTCTCCTACCATTTCCTTTCAACCTTCGTCTCGTTGATTTTGTTACACAAATAAGCATTTACCTCCATGAAAGGAAGGCTAAGCAAGGTATCCGAAACGTTAAATTTGTCTGTTATGTATACAGTGACATTTTTCAATGATCCTATCCTCCACATCTCAAGGAACAGAGTAATGGTCCATCCATTCAACAGCCAGTGACACAGCATGAAAGTTATAGCAGAACAATGTGGTGATTAGGCTGCTGAGTGAAACCCACCAATTACCAAGATTGAGACTTCCAATTGACCACTTTAAGTTTCTAATTTCATTTCCTCCTTTTAAGGTGTGTTTATTTAGCAGAAAATGATTTGAAAAGATTTTCTTAAAAATGATTGCGTGTGTCACTTACAAAAATAAAAGTACAAAAATATTCTTATCATCCACGAAATTTTTTAGACATAAATTATTGTCAATAATTAAAAAAATTTCATTGATAATTATTTTGGGCAATACAACCAATCATTTATAGGAAAATATTTTTCAAATCATTTATCTTCCGCGAAACAAAGGAAGCCTTAATTTTAAAGCAATCAAACATTTTGCAACCCCTGAACACCAATCAGGTGGTCCTGTGCAATCTTTGTTTCAATCGTGGTGGTCTCAAATAGAATGCCAGACTAGACAAAGATCACACTATAAACATTTTACCAACCGCTGATGGATGCCTGTCCTACCTTCTATTATTTAGAGGATGGACTCTTTGCCAGTGTTCTAATACCAGTACGTACCACTTCATTGAGCAGAAGGAGCAAGGGGATAGTGAAAGACGGGCATAAACCCATTTCTATGATCCACTCTACAATCAGAAGATTTTTACAACACCAATTTAATTTCAAATAGCAACCACCTTCAATTTTTTGGGCATATGCATTAGCAAAGAGAAGTCAAGGATGATTCTGATGGTCCATCTAACAACCTTTCTGCTAATTCTGAAGCAAAGAAACGAGAACTTACAATATGTCTGAGAACCATTTTATAAATGTTAGGTGGCTTTTAAAATTGAAAATTTTCTAATACACAAGGCTGGAATCTTACTGGAAATTCGATTCTAGACCTACCAGGCTCTTCATCCTGAAATTAATATTGTAAATGGGCTGGCATCCCTTAGGCAATGAAATACATAATTTGAAAAGCAAAAAGTCTGCCTGTAAGAAACATAGATTCTTCTAGTCATTATCATCAGAATTTTACAACTATCTGACCCATAAAAATTTAGCATAATCTTTTCAAGTCACCAACATCATCAATAATTTCGTGTAATCATGATCATAAGATTTCCAATGCTACCAGAAATAATTCAGCAATTTAACTCCATCATCACTTCACCAATTTTTTTTATAAGTCCTTCATAAACTATTTACTCAAACAAAAAATGAACTCCTACATGGATGATTATGCAAGCTTTTCATAAAATCTAAATCTCTTAATTTCTCTTCCTGGAGATGAATACAACTCACCAAACTCCCGTATCCGACTCTTCTATCCAAGCAGTGTCTGATTCTTCTATCCAAGTAGTTCTCAAGTCATACGGACCCTCAGGCAATTTCTCACCTCTTTCCATGCAGTCTTCCAACCATTTGAAATCAACTACATGCAATCTCTTCTTGCTTAGAAGATGTTTTTCTGGTGCACATAAGCTGTGGAACATAGAGAGATTCAACCTCGCGAAAGAGATAATTAATCAACTTCCCCAAGGAGAATTAAAACCATTTCAACACGCACAGGCAGACTACTTCTTAACTTGAACCAACTAGCTCCCCCTAAGCTATCACACAAATAGTAATGCTTATTAATGACTACAAATAAATTTACTGAATAGAGTAGACCTTCAACATATTTGATAAACTAGCTCAAACCCCATGCTATGCAGGAGTCGGTTAAACAAGCTATACAGTCATAATTCAATTTTCCGTAACTAGATTTTTCCAATTAAGAAATCATATTCTAGATTACTTCAAAACCTCTTAATATATTTCAGCATAGAAAGAAGGATTGGACAAATATGTTTTTTACTCATTATAATAACCATCTCATAATATGTAAAATTGTGGTGATCCCATATATGCAAATGACTTTAAAGTACATAATTTATTTCCAGAGTGTTAGTGCACCACTCAAAAGTAATAGATTTCAAGGTTACACGATCGAACACTAAAGAGACAGAGAAAAGGAGATAAGAAAGGGAATGACGAACGAAATATAACATAGAAAAAAAGGAAAAAAAAATGAGAATCCTCGGTTACCCAAGCAAGTAGCCAAAATAATGCCACTTGCTTGGAATGGGCAAGTAATTCCTTCTCTCTACTCTTTTTATAATGATGTCACCCATCGAAAATAGAAAAGAAGAGGTTGGATTGTCAATTTACCACATAAAATGAGCTCACATGGTAGGCCAACATTCAAAGGCAATTTCTCTCAGAATACCTAATTTGTAAACAGATGCAGACTCGCTTCTTATAACAGATGAGCCACTGAAATATCATAAACTTTATGACAGAAACTTTAGAGCGACACTTGACCAAGCACCTCAAAAGCTTTCCATACAACACGTAATGAATTACCTTCTCAAGATCACATCAATATCGACTGAAGTTCCAGGTTCTGACACTACAACCACGTGAGTAGCATGTCCGAGATGATTGCTGACTTCTCCACCACCCCACAATACTTCCAGTTCCAATCTCCTTTGCATTAGCCTCAACAAGAGATCCCATTCCGGTTTTCTTCAACATAATTGACAAACAAAAAAAAATGGAAGCAATTTTAGGACAACACATTTAGAAAAAAGTAGAACAAGTCAGTGCAACAATCTATTCAGTAGTCTAAAATTTAAATGTATTACAATGCCTTCGTTGAAGAACAGAAGTGAATGCAGCATCCGTGAAAGCACGACCACTTCTCTGACGGGCAGAATTTTTTCTTGTAATAATTGACGCGACGAGGGTCTTCTGATCTTTCCACATTATTTAAAAGCTGAGAGATAAAAATAGCAAATATCAAGTTTACTTTCCGAAAAGTACCCTGAATTTATCAACACTGGAAGCTCGGCAATGGCCGTAACAAGACTTCGTAATTTCATGAGAATGCCCATTGGCAAATCTCAATCATTGTGTGAGGTTTCATACATCACATTAAACTTGTAAATAACTTGTATGTGCACACACGTGCACACACGCAAAAGAATCACGTGTCATTTGTTTGCTTACTTGTTTGATATCTGCAAGTTCAAGATCCCAATAGTAAGAGTCAGAAAACTCATCAATTTCTTCTTGCAACTTCCTCTTTGATATATCAGATAGGAAGAGAAAGTACCTTCAAGATAAGAGTCAATGTTTAATATCAGCCTTAATTTGAATAGAGAAAATACCTAAAGGCATTTTGAAACACCCATTTCAAATGCATGACACAAAATAAACGTGCAGCTAACTTTGGCTGCAGAGGAAGAAGCTTCTTTTGTGAACAAGAATCCAGGACCCATGAGTAATGAATAATATCTTTTCTCTGTTTTGCTGCCTGAAATTTGATCCCTGCAACAAACATTTCTTCAGTAAATACAATGGAAATCAGATAGGAGATCTCCAAGAATCAATTGCAGATAAAATATATAACTCATGATGCTAAAAAGAGAGTAACAATTTAAGAAGGCTAGTGAGCGAGAGAGAGAGACCCTTGCTTTCAGCTGCAATACAATGGGTAACCGAATCATTCAGATTCATGGAGAAGTTGCCACCATTCTCAACAACCATTTTATGCAACGCATCAAGAGAAAGGTTCGGAGGAACATTTACAAAGTCTGAATAAATTCAAGGAGATCACAAATCATCTTAAAGATGGGTAAAAAAGAAGAGACCAACAGCCAAAAAAAAAGACCCCTAAAATCTTTTGTTGCTGACATTGTTAAGCAAAGAGAAACAAGGTGCATTTCACATGAGGGACAACAAAAACAGTGGATTGGAGCTGGTATACGCAACATGTTAACAACTCGATTATCTCCCCTATACAGTTGGACTTCCAAGTTGCAGGCATAGTTGTCAGAATCTAGTGCAATAAAGGCGAACAAACTGAATCAGTCCATGCCTCCTGGTTATATCAAGATTCAACAAAACAAAATGAACCAAACAATTAAATTAACTCACAGCGATTGTATTATGAGAGTATCTTCAGACTACTGAGAAAATCAGAAAGTATGGTAATATGAACACATGAAATCTTTTCCAAAAGTGATATTCCATCCCACGTCTTTATCTTTTTCTCCAAAAATACTGTTAGAAAATTATCTACCACATACAATATTCATGTATTACATTACCATTTATATCATTGTCCAACAGTCTACAAAATAATTGAGGAATACCCCTATCCTGCGTCAAACTCGAGAATCAAATTGGGTCATTTGACAATATCCTATCCACAGGTGCATTATATGCTAAAAAGGAACAAATAAGCAGTATCTCAACAAAGAAACTCGTTTACTATTCAAGACATAAGCATGTTTGCCATGATCGAAGATATTCTAAACCAAACTCAGTGTTACTTAGAACATTTTACATTAGCTATGCATAAGTAAATAATGATACTGACAAAAAAGTTAAGCTTACTTGACTCAATGTATGCAACTGGATCCGACTAATGGATTCCTTTCCCTTTGTCGTTGACAAAATTAACATATCAATTCATGAATCAAATTTTTCTTTTTTTTAATACCAAAACAACTACTGTTGAGGTAGAAGTGCATAAGGGAGTGTGCTTAGAACTCCAAAACCACTACCCTCTTCCACCAGGATAAGGGAGCACTTACATCATACCACCAACTGAGAGAAGAAACAGAAAACCAGCTTAGAAAGGATACAGAACATCAAACTTGAAAATATCTGAGTTTCCCCTTTAAGGCCAGAAATGTCAGTTCGCACGAAATGAGAAGGGACAACGGTCAAGTTCCTTTTCTCTCCCTTTACTTTATCAGAAGACCTCTTACGCTTTGGCCCACTTGCCAGCTGGCCTTTGTAATCCATTCCCCCATGTGTGGTACCATTGCTTGAATGTACCAGTTCCACAAAAGCTGCAGCCACAAGGGGAGAGAAGAACACCAAATTCAGCTAATTCTTTTCTCTTGAGTAGAAGATTTAGATCGGATATGAAAATGGATAGGAAAAAACACACGTTGGCATATATGAGATTTCTTACATTGGACATCAAGACACTCATGCCAAGCCTTATCCCATCTAACTCTGTCAATTCGTGGAAATCTTAGACTGTATGGAGCAGCAAACACCTACATCCATGAAACTGAACAAAGATCAAATCAAATAAGAGCAAGCAAGCAGCTGATATGGCAAAAAGCACAGAAGGTAACTTTCAGTCCAGAGATATTTGGCCTAATTACAGAAATGTAATAAACGTATAAGTACAAACCTCGGAATTTATAGTCCGGATGTCACTGGTTATAGAAAGTATAATGGATCTGTAACAAAGAAAAATATACACAAATATCAACTAAAAAAGATAAGAACACTTTTACTATCGAACAAACTCAAAAGTAATAGTTATGCCATGCCCATGCACACGTGTGCTGATACATGAGAACACATAACATGCACGCTATTTAGAGTAGTAGAATGACTAACTTCTCAGGACTCTCAACCCAGACATCTGGCCTTTCCTTTGAATGGTTTGTCACTTCAAAAAAACTTGGTGGTGACTTCTTAGGAAATTCATATTTCCTGAAGAGAAAATTGAGATCAATCCACTTTTATTCTCTATAGAAAACAAAAGAGAGAAAAATCTGTTGGTATGCACAGTACAAAATTGGCTTATCAGCTTCATTTTGTAAGACAATTTGCTCCTTGGCACCAACAGTTCTGTCATTAGTATCTCTTTAATGCATTAAGACAAATAAAATTGATGATTAAAAAAAATTAACCTGGACAATATTATCATAAAAGCTAATGCGACCAAAAAAAGCTAGTAATTAAAGAAAGAGATCTGAAAATGGACATCTATGTTGCTTTGTCACTATTATTTCATCATGCAGGTTAGTAAAGAAAAATGCCAGAGCAATGTCCTCCTGTAACATCTACCTGATCAGATAAAATGGAGTCTGTACCTAAAGTATGGCTCTAATTTGGTGACAACAGCTTCGAGTTCCTCATCAGACAGTCCGGTACCCACTCTACAAAAGGAAATGAATCTGCAACAAGTTCAACGTATGAAATTATTCATACACTCAATCTGTTTTATAATGTATAACATCTATACCGTTACACTATCAAATAGCACAAACGAATATTGCCGAATTCTTCTATCAATGCTCCAATTTTATAACTATTTAGGAAGAGAATGGCATGATAGAAAAGATGACAGAACAAAAATTGACACATCACAAAGTATGCTATTCACACAGGTAGCTCATATACTAAATGCCTTCAAATAACTCAATTACAGGCATGTTTATCGGACAAGATATGTATGTGGCTCATTCATCATGGCTACACTCATTCATCATCTCTGCACCTTTTTCCTCTGAATGCAGTAAAATCTCAATTTTTAGGTGCCAAGAAGAACATGCCACCCCATTACAAGAATCAAATTGTCCATTATCCTTCAAGCAAACTTAATCGGGCTTTTCATTCAGAAATGAAAACTACATCCAGCAACACCGGTGAAAATTTAATTGGTTGCCGAGGCTACATGAAATTTATTACATAGGGAAGGATACGGCTAATGCAAGTTAGCGACTAAAAAGTACCGTCTAGGATATGTGTTTGCAGGTGCACACTCAGCAAGACCAACCAAAAATTGAGCCACCTGCATATCAGTAGAATCCATATGTTATTCTTAACTGAGATACATCATAGAAAGTGACAAAAATTAATGAACTTTGCACTAAATTAACAACTGACCTCCCCTCCACGACGCCCAGATCCATAGTATCCTCCTATCAGGGCATGAGACGTGAATATACAATAAAAACAATAGGATGTGATGAACCAAACAGAAAAGTTTTAGCCGAACAAATTTTACCTATGATAAGAACATCCAAGTCTGTACTAGCACGAATATAATCTGGCTTCAGCTTTAACCACTTTCCACTCCGATCACCTGGCTCCCATTTGGAACTAAGATCTTTCAAGATAATTCCTTCATCTCTAAAATCCAGAAGTACTTTAATTAGATAAACAAATCTAGACCATATATTACAGTCTTTTAAAGTAAGTCAAAAGATGGTGCCACACTCGTCATGTGATGTTTTTATTGGAATTCTTATGCCAAATCAAACAATAGTGAGACACCCATCATAAGATATCCTTAGGCCTTATGCGGTGCTTTTGGAAAGAAAGGAAGAGAAGATTGTTTGAGCATCAAATTCTATTCTCCTGTTTTTTGCTATTTATAAGCATATACAGGATACGCGCTCTAGTCTCTGTACCATTGTTTAGTGCAGTTTGTCTTCACTTTATTCTCTATTCTTGAATATTTCTGATGTGCTAGAACAGATTCTCTATAATAATAAATTCAGTTACTAATCAGAAAATTCCACATTATTCCTTATGTGATATTGAAGGTCGACTAGATTGACATACTCATCTTCAAAACCTATAGAAAAAACCAGTTACATCCCTTCACAATTAATAAAGTTGTTAAAAGGAAGGGATTTTGCAAGAGCCAGGTCTCTCGTCTTCTAAACCTCTACAGTCTGCTAATCACCAAAGTTTCCTATCCCACACTGCTAATGCGTTACTTAAGTTTTCTTGATCCCCATTACTAAAGCCTTACAACAAGTGCCCCCTTTTCAGGCTCTATTAAAATGAAAGAACTTGATCCCCGCAAACATATTACAACCAATGCCACCTTTTAGGCTTCATGAAGAAGAAACCCAGGACAACAAATCACATGCAATTTCCGCGAATGTAAATTTGTAATTATTCAATAGTGGTTAGAGTTAGACAATTTACACGCCATGAGCTTATGAGAGACAAAAAAAACATACTTTTCAAATATCAAAGCGTATTTAAAGGAAAGCCTTGTTTGTGGCCCAAAGTTAATGGAGAAGACAACTAAACGTTCACCTGTTCTCGATTGTTTCTTTGAAAAACCTCTCGACATCATCCATAGTATGAGCAATAAGAGACCAACAAGGCTCCCCTGAAAGCCAAACATGAGAACTGCAGTTGACAAGAATTTACACTCGTCGGAATGTGAACAAGAATGTCAGATCTATTTCTTACCAGGAGGACGGTGACTGTTGAGGCCATCATCAGGTACCAAGATCTCCAAATGACCCTTAAAAGGCTTCACAACTTTCCGGAGAAGCTCATGTCTTTCCTTCAAGGTTTGGTGGATAACACTGGTATCCCCAGCATACAGGATGTCAAACGCAACATCTGGTCATGGTGATGTTAAGAAGAACAAAACATATGGTCTTCTTTTGGATTTGGACTGATAATTCGGTATGAGGGACCAACACTCTTGGTCTTGAACTTTCAACAATAATAGTGTGTAAAAAGTCAATCTTACTAGAAATAGAACAATCGTAATTAGAGGGTGATTAAAAGGTGAGAACAATCCGTCGGTAAGCGGATAATAATAGTTTGATGACGTCATGGCATATGAAAATGTCCTTTACATGACTACAATTGTCCAAGAAATGCAGATTAGCATAAGGAAATATTTATCACCCCTTGACAAAAAATCCTTCTATCTCTTTATTAGAAGCTGTCATATAGAAAACTAATATTCCAATTCATTGGTCCGCTTACCCTCGCTAATAGTAGTATCATGATAGAGAAAGATATGGACAACAAGTGTTATCATTGCTTTTAAGTTCAGTCGAGTGGTTTGTAAGTTACATAGTGCTTGTTCAAGATTAACAGGACGACTTGTGATTATCACCACAACATACTGAAGTCTGTAAGAGGATGACCCTGCCTCCCTCCCTCCCTCTCCCTGACTGCTCTAGGTCACATGACGTTGGTAAGCAATGTCATCTTAAGGACATAACTTCCAGATGGGTGAAAACGACGGAAGAGGCATTTTCTTTAGCACTTCCGTGTATTATAATGCTGTCCAGTGATTTTAGCCATGATGACAGGTGCCCATGGGGCAAGTAAGTAGTGACTACAAATGTCAAATGTTACGGGAAATCACTACACCATGGTTTGTTCTTGCAAATTCTCAGTATTAAGTCTTACCACTACATTACACACAAAAACAAACATAAATTTCACCAAATCAACAAAAAGATGCTTAAAATAAAATGGAAATCACAGTGAGAAAGGGAAAAAAGAGGCAGCTTAAGTGAGTTAAAAGAGCTTCATTGTTATAGTTATAATGGTATAATAGTAAAATCTGACTACGACAGTGTACTTACACATGATTCATTAGACGTGTTTAATACTGTCAGTATACTTGGCACATTCTACCCATGAAAACCAAATAAAAAGATCCGAGATATCGGCCAAGTCACCCAAAGGATACAGCACAACTGCATTCACAAGGGAAAATTTATTAAAAATAAGGACAGTTAAGCAACACAAGAAGTGAGCACATTCGACAAGTTAAACCTGTCTATCACTGGCAAGCCCATCCCTTGCTGCCTTTGCTGTAGAAAGACAAGAATGAACTTCACTTAATAAAGAAACAAAGATGCTCTCCCCACGATGTAAACACCACAATTCGACAAACATTTTGAGATGATATTAAGATCATAGAGGGAAACCTATTTCCTGATTTGAACCAAACTCGGCAAAACGATTCGTAGACTTGTCCCAAACCAGCATCTCACCATCAAGGATGCATCTGAGCACAGGATAAATATGTAAAGACCATTCCAGCTCAGGCTCATTAAATCCATCAAACTAGATGTCTATACATCCTTCCAGAAATATGTAAAGACGAATGTCGATAATTAAATGTGGGGCACGCATCCTAACATTAATAAGGGGACAATGGTATCATTAGTAAGACCTGGGAGCAGCAGAAGCTTTTGGCACTTATCATGCAACAGACTTAAAATTACCATCCAGCTAGAAGTGATCACTGCACATATTCTACCAGCACTACTTCTGCATCAATTAGGTTTAACTCTGTCCAGTCAGAATAAAATCTGCATGCTAATTGAGGAGAGAAAATGACAACCCACAAAAGACTAGCATCACTACTAGCGCATCAATCAGATCAATATACAAGAACCTAGTTCTTTCCATTTTGTAGCCAAAAAAGAAAACAGGTGAAAGGAAAAAGAGCTACCTCAATGTGGAAAGTACACACTTTAGTAAATCCTAAACACTGCTTACCTGTTGACCACAATATTATTGATTATGATGTCCGACATTCCTGGTCCATATTCCGTGTGATCCAGAAAATTCCTGCACATAATGCACCATTTGCATGCATCGTGAGGAAGTAGAGAATGCATTACCAAAATGAACATCAAGGTAAAGACACGCTGCCTTAAAGACGTGCCATTATAGACAAAGTCAAATTCCTTATTCTATTTCTCTTTGGGTCTAGTACTCTAGGCTAACTGAATGCATGTATGTTATTGTCCTCGTGTCTCTGTGATAACAAGTGTTATGTGTAAGCTTACCTGGAGAAAAAATGTATCTCAGATCCATTCTTGTGAACTTGGATGCGGTCACCGTCAAATTTGCATTCAACAACCACCTCCTTTCCATGAAGCTGTGTATAATGGAAATTCTAAGTCAATAAGAAAGGCATGTAACAGACATCCATATCTACAAAACATCCAATCTTGAAGCCAACTGATAAAAGAACAAAGAAAATTTTAAATCGAAAAAAGCAAATTCTAATAAGCAAGAAATAAATCTGTTAATTCAGTAGAGCAGCTTTAAATTAAAAAAACAAATAACCGCAACAGAAATTAACATCTGATTTCCTTTCTTTGTTTTGACTTTTAATAAGCAAATGCAAAACTGGAAGATAGGAAGCGAACCCAAGACCTCATCAAGTCTTGGCAAGGGTTGACCACCACTAGGTCAAGCCCTTATCAATTAACTGACAGAGAATAATATCATTGACTAGGCCAGAAAAGCTCCAAATGAAACACTATCAACCAAAGAAAGCTGACAGCAGAAGTTTAGAAAATGAAACACACACAAAAGGCTCAATCCATCATAAATTTCAGCAGCAAGAGTAAGATGTCAGGCCTTTTTCCATGCAGCAGCTGCACTGCCAATTCTCATTGCAAGTTGAGGACGAACAGCTTTGCCAACTTCTATGTCCTGAAAATTGAGTCCCAGTGAGAGTTGTAGATAACTGAGATTATAAGCCAAACATGATAGGGGAGGCATTGGTAAACGTAAAAGCTTCCAATTCTAAGCAAATGAAAAACATAAAGTACCAAAAAATACATTTTGGGCAACCCAGAGAGGACCCTAACTAAACAATTTAACACATAATCAAAAGATAAATATTCATTTGGGTTCAATCAAGCCATTTCTACTACTCCTTTCAGTACATAGCCCAACTGAAACAATTTAAACGGAAGATTTTTAAGGCCCCCAACATTGCCATATCAAATATAAGCAGCCTAAATGCTGCAATACCAAATCCATGCCAATGTCCCCATCCTATACACTCATAAATTGGATATCACATACGACAAGCCATTTCACCGGGGTTACCCCCTTTCCTTCAACAAAATAAGAATTGCTCGAAATCCTTGCAAGATATACAGCAAAACATTCTTTTTTTCCTTGGGAACCACCCTTTAGCCTTCATCTACAGGTAGAAAACAACATGCATGCTACTTACAACTTCAAAACTCCATAAATTTAGAGCAATCTTATCCCCACTCTACGCCATAAAATGCATACATGAAGTACCATATGTCAAGGCTCACAAAACCAATGAGCAGACCTAAGAACACAACTATCACATCACATGTTAAGATAAATTCTTTCAAGACATCTATTAGATCAAAAAGCACTCACAAGAACAAGACTAGTCCTCTCGTGGGTTTACTCGGCTAGTTATGGTTCCCAATTCTAGTTGAAGAGGATATTTTAAATCTCTCGTCATATAGCACGTGTCATGCATACCAACATATTATATCGGAATCTAGAAAAAGGCTATAGCAAAACTAAAGCACATAGAATCTACTCGCTTTTAATTGTCGAACAGAGCTGCACATACGCAGAACAGGAACAGAAACATGTCCAGTATTTATGGGCACATGTTACCAGCAGAGAAATTTCCAAATTCCACAACAGATTCCAAAGATGTCCTTTACAAAAATAAAAAGATCAATTGTCGAGCACTATGAGTTCTCCAATATAAGCTGGGGGAAGTTTTCCAAGCAGCAAACCTGGCGCTTATGCCGTTGGCCACGATCTCTAAGCTTCTCACAGACCAATTTCAAATCACACGTGACATTGAACATATCCTCAGCATCTGGATGAAATTCGTGGAATATGCTCTTTTCACTGATGCCCAACTTCAGATCTGCAGAGAGATAAATAAACAGAAATGACTAATGAGTGGAATGCAAAGACTCTAATAAAAAACTGAGTAACGAGGCAACACCTTTAAGAATTATCATGATAATCCACTTCATCTCCTGGGCATTTGTCTTCTTTATTAAAGTAGAAAGAACTGAAGTCTTTTCTGCCCTGTTTAGAATATTTTAGAAGGACGAGGCACACAAGTGTAAATACCAGTATAGCGCACCAAAGGCGTAAAATCAAATGAACATATTACTGTATATCAACTAAATGAGGATGAGGAACTTTATGCCTTGAGACAGACATTTTAATCGAAAATAGAAGCTGCAAAAGCATCTAAAGAGTAGAATACAATAAAAAAAACTTGAGAGTACAATTTTCACAGGGAACAGCAATGAGAAAGTAGCCTGCCTGTTTTCACTTGATGCCAAATGGTCAAGCAAATCATTTAATTCCTTAATGGTTAGGCCCCCAGATGCCATTCCTTGCCGACGCTGCAGCACCTAGTCCAAAGAAAAAATTGAAAAAAATAAAATAAAATAATTAATGTCGACCTCAGAGATCCATTTTGATGCCAATGACATTGCCAGAATCCCCAAGGAAATTAAATCCAGAACAACAATCGGCATAAGCAATAATTCTGCCGCTTAAGTGATAAAACCTATATTCAAAAGCATGTTCACCTTCATCGGACTCGTCACGTCAATCAAAGGACTAATGAAGCAAGTAAAAACACCAACAGAATACTCTCCAACTTCCTACAGCAATGGTAGTTTATACTTCAACGTTTCTCATGAAGCAAGTAAAAACACCAACAGAATACTCTCCAACTCCCTAAGAAATGGCCAATATACCAAAATCATTTCAAATCTCAACACATGCCCACAATGAGAGCTCGAATGGCAGCAATTATTCCCTCTCAAAATCAAAGACCAAAATCACGTGTTAACTCTCGTATGACGACCTAACCTATATAACAACGAGCGATCATTACGGTCTCTGATAAGTCCAAGACGCCATACCTCGGCGGCGACGAGAGCGAAATTGCCAGCATTGGCGCCGGACTTGGGGCCCCCGCGGCGCCAGTTGAAGAGGCGGAGAGCGTCCTCGGAGTCCCGGGACATGCCGAGGGCGTCGACGAGGCAGGTGGCGAGGACGGACTCCTTGAGGCCGTAGGTGCCGCGCTCGCGATCGAGCGAGGGCAGGATCAACCGGATGGCGGTGAAGTAGTCGCTGGGCCTGCAGTAGGTGTCGAGGAGCTTCCGGAACTTGGAGCGCTTCTGAGCGGAGGACTTGCTCCTCTGCATCCAGCTGAAGAGGCTGGCGAGGACGCTGAATTTGGTGTCGCCGGACATCCTCGACGGCGACGAGGAGAGCCTCGCCGGAGAGCGCTGCTTACGCAAGGTTTCGTCGGCGTATCGATCGAGCGGTGTGGTGTGTTACTGTGTTGTGTGTGGGATTTGGGATTGATTCGAGTTTTATTAACCGCCAAAGGGGAAAAAACTTCCGGAGCACGCGAGCTGAGAATGGACCGGGCCGATGCCAGCCGGATCGGCGACGGTCCGGGTCGGGGCAACATGAGAGGAAATGGATTGATCCATCTGTCTTGGAAATTATAATTGGCTAATTCTAAAGTGATTTATTTATAGACAGAGGATGCGAAATTATTTATGTCATCAGAAATGGACGCGTTATTGGTAATAATAAACTAACTTCGACATCTTTTATCGAATGAAAGGAGAATTGCATCTTGAAATTTGCTCTTTTGTGAAATTTCATTGAAATGCAACACTGCTACTTATTGTGTGAGTCTTTTTAGACAGTTCCTTAGCAGATGTTACGTACAATTAGCGTGGAGATTTAATCACATAAATGACACATGAAAAAGTTACGTAATTTTGATATTTTTCTTTACCTTAGTTGCCATAGCATGAGTAAATAATTGGTGAGCCGAGTTAACATATTAAATGTACTTTTTGCTGCTTATTTATCTACTTTTTTATTTGATGGGCTAGGTGAGCATTTCCCCTCCCTCCTCATTTCCTCCAAAAATACTTTGAAATCGACTTTTATTATCCCTCAATATCTTTCGAATATTGCTTACAATTTTTCAAAACACGTGTAGAAGAACTAGTCACCTATTTCTTTTATTATAACTTTATTTTCCTGTTGCAAATTGGAAACCTTTCCTTTTTGATTTTTAATTCATATGCAATTCTTATTTAGGAATACCTTTAAATACATCAAAATTTACAAAAGTTATTTTTTGTTTTTGTACTTTATAACAAATAAGATTAATTTTTCGTTGAGGACTCTGCTTAAAGTAAAATCACGAGTTCTTCGAGTTGGCCCGACACTGGAAAGGGCCAAAAACCACGTTAAACCAGGGATTCTGGAAACGTCGCAGGAGAAGAAAGCAACTGATCAAAGCTCCTCCCAAACTGCGATCAAATCGAGCCGGAGAAGAAAATGGTGGTGATCGAACCCGAACCCGAGAAGGAGGTCGCCGAGAAAACTTCGGATGCTGCAAAAGCATCCGCTAGCCATTCGACGGTTAATGGGGACTCCGACGGCTTCGAGACCGCCAGCGAAGGCGACGTCGACGCCGACGCCGACGCCGACGATGCCGCTGGTGACGGCAGCGGCGGCGGCGGCGTTGACCTGAATCAACACCAGGAACCACGAGAAGGGAACGATGCTGCGGTGGAACAGTCGACGTCTCCAAAGGACGATTCTCAAATTGTTGCCGCGGACGATGAGTCGAATCAGGTCAGTCCGTCGTTCCGCGTGTACGTGCAGCTTGCGAATCTGCCATTAGTTTGCTCATGCTTGTATTCTTCTCGGTTTCGTCGTTTGTGTAATCGATTCATTTATTCGAGTTGGGAGTTTTCCCTCTATAGGATGTCGTCTGGTTGATCCTTCATCAACCTGGGCGAGTTTGTCTTTTGATTGAACGACTAGACGTGAACTGTGTCGGCGCTGCGTTGAGTTTGAGTTTGGTAACTAAGCCATGATTTTGAGAATTTTGCAGCTTCCTCATTGGATTTGGGTCCTTTTGGATGATGGAATATTTTCCCACCTCTTGTGATAAGGCAAGCCAGTGATGGGTGCTTATACTAGTGTCAGACATGAGCATTATACTTGCAAGAAGTCCGCTAGTTCTATTAACTAGGCTGTACTTCTTCAAAGATTGATAGAGAGCGGATGAACTCAGAAAAAGCAATTGTAATGTGAAGGGCTTCGGTTCCTTTTTACGTCGGCACATTCTCCTCATCATTTTACCTTCCCTGAACTTTGCTTGCACAGATTCTTTATCATCTTATTGGGCTGTTGGTGTACATTTTCCAACTTTGTCAAAATTTGTTCAGAACATCTTACGAGAGTAGACTGAGGTAATAGCCTAGTGCATTTTCAAAAATCATGCTGTTTAGGTTGGTTTCTGTAATCACAGTTTTAGGTTATCTGAAGGCAGATATGAAGGGTACTCTCTTCACGTGCAGAGAAATTTTACTAGTAGTATAGCAACTTGCAAGCATCTGAGTTTCTCTAATTATCTCAAGACTTCTACGCTGCATTTGGTCTTCATAATGTTATAATGTTTCCTGTAGAGATAAATAAATAGCATTGTTTATATATGTCAGTAATGGATTTAGGGGACCATAATGATCTTCTATCAGATAATGTGGTTCAGTACCATAATTCCACCTCCCTCCCAAAGCAAAGGAGAAATAAAGAATGAAATGAATGTATTAACATTATCTTCTTGCAAATTATGAACTCTCTCTCTCTCTCTCTCTCTCTCTGTGACACAAACTTTTTCTTCTCTTAATAAATGACGTTTTTCCTTTTCAAAGCAGATTGCCTTAGCACAAGCAAATGAAGCAAAGTTGGAAGGTAACAAACTGTTTGCCAATAGTCAATATGAGGAGGCATTGTTAAAGTATGAGCTCGCCTTAAAGGTTGCTCCAGACATTCCTGCATCCGTGGAAATAAGATCTATATGTCATGGAAACCGTGCGATATGTTTATTGAAAATGGTATGCACCTTTAGTGATTAATATGACACTTTGTCATTCGTTTCAATCTTTGAATGAGAAGGAAAAGAATTTCATTTGAGAAGCAGCCTGCCTGCTGTCAAACTGGTGAAAAGAGAATTTGCAAGCATGTGGATGCACTCCTAAAGCAACAGAATCCGAACTTAATTAGCAATAAGATGCTACAACTTTTAATGAGATTGTTACTGTCCTTGATCGAGATTCTTCTGAATATTTTTGATGGAGCAATCTAAGCCTAATGTGTTCCATTTTTTCGCTTTTATAGCCTTTAATTTTCTTCTATGTGTTTCAGGGTAAGTATGAAGATACAATCAAGGAATGCAACAAAGCATTAGAATTGAACCCTACATATATGAAAGCATTGGTCAGAAGAAGTGAAGCTCACGAGAAGCTAGAAAATTACGAAGAAGCTCTAGCTGGTAGGCATAAATTCGAGATGATCAATTCTGCGTCACTCTTCTGCATAATAGAGTGTCAATGTTCCACAGCTATCTTCAATTCAAATGTTAATTGGCTATCTTCATCATGCAGTAATAAACATTTGTTGTTCATGCTTCCTCTGATTCTCTTGTTGGCATAGAATGTTGGTAACGGAGTGGATTTGGTCAAGCATATTGATTGTTTGAGGGTTTGTTATGCAAGGAACCTGCAAGAATATAAGATGCTAGAGTTTTCTATGCATTATTTGCTGTGGTAATTTATCTATTCTGTCAAGGAATGAACATTTGTGACCACCACCTGTTCTAGTCCCTAGCTCCTCGTGTGAAGCGGTGGCGTCTTCAACTTCTGATAACCAGCGTCTACCCTTGGTTGAACTGTAGATAGTGCTTGTGTGTTGTCCAACTTTGTCTTTACATCTTTCTGCACTTGTTTTCATAATGGTTTGCAGATAACAAAAAGATTTTGGAAATGGACCCTTCAAACAACCAGGCTAAGAAGGCCATTGTCCGCTTGGAGCCACTTGCTGCAGAAAAAAGAGAAAAGATGAAGGAAGAAATGATTGGTGAGTTGGATGAATAACCTCGCAGACATCAACTTTATTTGCCTTCAATCAATTACTGAGTAATCATCTTGTTTTATATGGTGATATCCACTTAAAAGAACCAGAAACATCTTTCTTTTAAACTCGTGATGTCTATACAGAGAATTTTTCCATGCTCTAGGTAATATGTCTGGTGAAGTATCAGGTCTGTTAACTGATATTGCCATGAGTTAGTGTTCTCTTCTGTTGCTGAAAAACTAAATGTGCTGGATCCTATGTTCTCTGCAGCGAAGCTGAAAGACATGGGGAACTCCGTGTTGGGCAGATTTGGGATGAGCACTGACAACTTCAAAGCTGTTAAAGATCCAAACACTGGCTCATATTCGATCTCATTCCAACGCTAGCCCAGTTTTTTGGTGATTAGTAAATGGTATCATGTTCATCTTAGAAGCCGGTGGAGATGGAGATGGAGGCCAAACAGCTTCTTCAACTGAGCAATAAAAACAAGAAGACGGCTTCTTCACATGCTTAATGATGAAGATTTGAGAGGAAACTTCTGTTTTCGGATAATAACATTGCTGAGTGCGATTGGTTTATGAATTCTTTAGTTTGTATGATATTTTATGTTTTTTATCATCTATCATCCTTGTGGCTTGCTTGCGAGTGCAATTTCATTTCAATTGGATCACACAACCATCAAGTTTGGAAAATTGACTTGACTCCATGAACGAGTAGATAGTGCTACTAGAAACGTTATCCGCCCAATTTTTCTCAAAACGTTCTCGTCCAGGCCTCAAGAAAGAAAGTGTAACCTTTCTTGGACTTTTATAGCTTTGCCATTCTATTTTCACACAAGTCACTTTATCATTGTTATGGCTTGTATTAAGCAAGTAGTTATACGTGCTGCAAGAAATGGATTTGCCTTGCACCGCTTTAGGATTACGGGACGTCTAATCATAGATTAATCCACCGGATGTGTCATATCTAAGGCATGCTCCTCTGATCAAAGAGATCCTTAAATGGCTGTTAACCGGAGGGGGAAAATATACAAGCGCAATACGTTTTAGTATACCTCTCAGCTACAATATAGGTTAAGAGATCGCATGACCACGTTCATAACCAGGGTCCCAAGTAACCCGGGAACTCAACTTAGAGCACAATTGGCTATCGGCTGCTCTTTAAACTTAAAATTCATATTTGCATGGGAGCCTGAACAATAATGCCTTATAACAATTCAAAGGGAAAGACCCCTGAAACAAGAAGAAAATAGGAAGAAGGATATTCAAAATTTACGACATGAATGTACTTTATAGTTGCTTCAATGCAGGTACAAGTGAGCAGTTTGTGATGGTATCTCCAAATGGGGTGATACAACAGAAGTATTTCTAATAGTGAGCTTATGCACAAAGCATCGACCATTCCAGGGGTCTCTTACAGATGTTGCTGGTCAAAAAGTTGAACCGTTGAATCCAAAAAATGATCTCTGGACATAAGCAAATATAATATGTTAGCTACGGGTAAAGAAGATGGAGAGGAATCTGTCTCCGCAAAGCATAACAAAAATCATTGTCTGTGTACGTGCGCGTTTTAACTCAAAACCATGAAATTAGGAATCTTTCTTTTTATGACTCATTAACCTGAAGCAAAAGTTGTTTGTATAAATTTACTCCCCAGAAATTTGCTAGTGATGTTCGAACCTTCAAAATTTGCTTTCATAAAACCACCTCACTTCCGAAACCACCTAACTTACTGACTTTCCTCTCCCCTTTTTTGCACCCTCTTCCTCAAGTTACATAATCTCTAGTCAATACCTTCTTTTGGCACATGCAAGCAAATGTGTACGCCACATCGCTAGCTCTAGAAATCATAACTCTCTTTACCAGAACTTCTTTGCCAGAGCAATTGGTAAAAGAATAATCCAAGCAGGATTTGGCAAGAGATAAATATGTCCAAGTTCCATCCGCGGACACAGCAAATTCAATGGTTGTGCCTAGACCTGTTAGTTTGGCAAGAGATTAACGACGCTGTGGGAGTGATTCAAGAAGGAATAGAGGTGCAGAATCTCTAGTCACCAATAAGCTTGGACTTCTGGCAGGAAATAATTTGTTTTATCAGACCAACAGAACGATATTGTAGCAACAGCAAGATAAGAGCACATTCGTTCAATCTTTCTTCCTGAAACGGGTTTCAAAAATAACCTCCATCGCCAGGGGCTGAGATTCATGAGTTCTGCCCGCCAAAATTCCAGTCCCACGGTCATGAGTATATTAAGGGACAGTCCCTTCAGTTCACCCTATACTAACTAGCAAGCCAACTCACTGTTGTATGACAAGATTGACTCCAAGCAAACTGTAATGGAAAATTTTGATATCTCTGATGTATGTATGCATGTGGAGTATTGATTGCATGCATGAATGTTCTACTTGTCGCCAAGACAACATTGCATGATATTCAGTAATGGTTCAGATGGAAACTTGAGGTGCAAACAGAGAAGCAAAACCAAATAGAACAATGTAGACATCATTTTCAGTGAGCAGAACGATATGAACTAACCTGAACATCATAAAACTTGATGTAAAACCGGGAGCAGTCAATGGAAAGCTTAGTCTCGAGTATCTCTGCAATGGTGGAACTCAACTTGCCGTTGACGCTGGGTCCAAGGCCTCCAATGGATATCAGTTCACCATAAGCAGCCGGTGCCTCAGTACCAGCAAATGCAATGGGCACGGACCCATTCAACAGTATCATGACGTACTGCACAACAAACAGAACCCGACCCATGTCTCCAAATCAGTACAAAGCCCCATTGCGAGTATCAAAATGAAGTCTTTCGCGCCGGTTGCCCACATAGAAATATCGTCGAACAGCGTGAGAGCAGTGCAAATAGGACATCATCCACAAGCATTGAGGTGTTAATGAGAATGTAAAAAATAAATAAAACAACACTTAACAGACTCAGGCTTGCCGATGATCTTAGCGACAGCTTTGGTTGCGTCCTTGAGAATGTCAGAGGCGACGACCGTGTCGACCGGCACGTTGGTGTACAGGTTCAAGGTTGGCATCTCTCTGTCTCCTTCTTGCTTTCAAAACAGTGAAGAGCGTGCTTCTAGTTTCGGGCGTATACCCGACTGAACGGACGGTTCCTGAGAAGATAAGACCTCGTGGACGTTTGTCTGCCGTGTCGCAAGCCGCCTGGAGTTTTCGGCCTCTTTTGACTCTCCCATCAACGACGGGCAGGGAAATATCGTCTGCGCTTTTCATGTTTGAGTATATGTTTACTTTGGCATTGTTTAATTCACGCAAAACCGCAAAAAAATCTCAAACTATGCCCACTGCAATAAATTTACCTTGACATATTTGCCTAAACTTTTTCTTGTGACATAAAAAATCCTGAACTCGTGACTACGTGATACATTTATTCTCTGTCAAGATTTCGTTAAATGATTTCCATGTAGGCGGATTTTTAATAGTTCACATTAACAAGGCTTTGACGAAGGGTAAATGTGTCACGGAGATATAAGTTTGGAAATTTTGAAATCACTAAAAAAAAGTTTGAGACGAAGATCCACAGTGGGAATAATTTACGGTTTTTAGTGGCTTTTGGCCCAAAGTAAAATGATATTATCTTCTTCTTTTTCATTTTTCAGTTTACATGACCATTCTCATCGGGTCTTATGACCATGAAACTACTAAATGCAAAGGTTTGTACTCGATTTTTACGTTGTTCAATTACTCTAAATCTACTAGAAACTTCAATAATGGCCTTCGGTTTGAATTACTATGATATGTCAACTTAGCTTTGATCATGATAATCGAATTATTAGTTTGTAAATTTAGATTTCCCAATTATCATTTTATCTTTGGAATGCTCTGTGATTTATTAGATTTAACAAATGAGAATATTGTTTCTTTTCTCACCCCTTTCTTTTTAACCGAAACATTGCATTTATCTTATTACTCTCAATTGTCGTGAATTATCTTGATCAGTTCGGGTATTTATTCTTTTTGAATTCGGTAATTGTGTGTTTTAACAATTTAGTTCGTCTTTTTCGGGGCGTGACTCCTTAGATCAGCAATTGTTGTTTGAAAAGCATACGGTCTTCAAATCCACTAATTTATTTCGAATTTCAAATGACATCGAACGTGGTCATGACTCACACAACCCATGATCGGCTATGGACAAAGCAAAAATATAAAACAAGAAAAATGAAGTGAAAGAACAGATGATGGAAGACGAGCCTCGGTAAGCAGAGAGGGATCCCTATGCTCTTCTCTATAGCATTAGCTGCTGTTCAACGATCTCTGTAAAAGCTTGTTTCCTATGGAAAGGTTTTATTTTTCCCGTAAAAATCATGACAAAGCCCGATAAAAAAGGTCATCTCGAGACTACAAAAACAAAATGATATAGAAAAACGAAACCGATGAGAACCATCTTTGTAATCTTCTATTTATCTGTAAGCACTGGTATAGCCTATAGGGTCGTCATCCTTTCATCTTCGACGCGGATGTGCTCGAACTTGGTCTTCTCACAAATCGACCCTGCAAAAAATGATGAACATAACGTGGTCAGAGAAGCATCCTCTTTTAGGACAGTACCTCTGCTGGCAAACGACAATGTCTTATCTGTTTACTTAAGGACTCAAGTCTTTTGCAGAAGCAGATCTACCTCTGTTTCTGCGTCTGTCTTTGAACAGTGAGAAACTTAGCCAAAAATGAAAAGGGTAAAAAGCTTTTGCACTTTCCGACCGATTCGATGCAGCTTCTAGTTCTACACCTGGATCGAAATCTTAGGGTAGAAGAAGAGTTTTCTTGTTCAGCCATAAGTTTCGTTATTGTGTTAGGTTATGGATTTGATAATCTAAGCAAATATTCTCTCTCGAAAGGAAGAATGTGCTTGATGAGGAGGACCCGGACCAAATTTACCTAATTACTCTCGAATCAAATGCAGACAATCAAGAGATAATTAGGTCATATATGTCTTGGAGCTGAGAAGAAGATATACCTTCATTCTGGGCCTTTGATCCGCATTAACTTTTCTAACTTGGTACCTAATCTTCTTGGAGAAGAGGCGAGTACGCCGCTTCTCCTTGTAGCGCTGAACGCTCGCTTCTCTCACTCCTCCACTCTCCGAGAATAAATCAATCTGGGCCAACCTCGCCTGTTAGTTACATGGAAGATATCGAGCCAAAACAGACAGAAGGGTCAATACAAAAAACTTGTAACAGGAGAAATCTAATGGTGGATACTGTAGAAAAGGATACCAAGGAAAGAAATTCATAGCTCAGAATCAAATAGCATATTCATCGTACATTTGATTAACCCAAATCAGCCATGTAACAGAGTAAACTTTTCTCAAAAATGATTTTTTTTTTGGTAATTTGACAATGAAGCTTTGATTAGCTCGGAGCTACTAAACAAAAACGAAAGTCTCACTCCTCTCCTCTCTTCTATGTATATATGTGTATGGTGCTCACGGGATCGAACTTCGGACGTGGTACTTTCCGGTTTCACCCCAATCTCTTTAGCGGGCCCATATAAAACAAAAACGAGAGTCTAATAACAGTGAAGCCGGATCCCACAGACAATATTCTTGCATAGCTGGTCCCACCCTTAAGCAAAAACCTGAAACTTTCTAGTTGTACTTGGAATCATGTACGACACTTTCTTTTGTTAGCAATTAACAATTATGTATTAGAATCAGGGTTTTAAAATATATATATATATATAATTTTCATGAAGCCCAAAGCACGGTTATCGCTACGCGCCACCGGTTAACGAACTAAACTGCAACCTGCGAGTTAGCTCTAGCGCGAACATTATTGGATTCGTCAACTAATGAGCCTCGTCTTAAGCAGAAAACAGAAAGCATTTTGCAGGCGAGAGGGTTTAGAGAGAACGTACAGATACGTCATTGCCGGCGCCGTCGGACTCGTCGGGGAACGGCGAACCCTTGCCGGACCAGGCGTCGACCACCTCGTCGTAGTTCAGCTTCAACAGCAACCCGGCCGTCGTCGGCTTCGGAGCCGGGTCCTCTTTCGGCGACTCCCCCGTATCCTTGGATTCGACCGCGTTCTTCTCGACCTTGCTCCTCTTCTTCTTCTTCTCCCCCGCCGCATTGGAGCTCCGGTTGAGCTTCGGAGATATCTCGAGGACGTCGACGGTGGGGAAGTTCCACCAGTTCGCTTCGCTAACGGCTCTCCACGCGCTCACTCCTCCTCTGATTCCGAATCCTGAAGGCGCTTGATTCCGACAAATCGGGTCGCTGTACAACGTTCGATGGGACACATTGGTGTCGACGCTGAGATTTCCCATGATGCTGTCGATGATCCCTTCCTCGATCTCTTCGTCCAAGATGGATTCAGCATCGAAATCTTCTTGGAACCCTTCCCAGCGGACATCCAAATCCGAGCCCTTGGATTGGATTTCGTTCTCCCCTGGGCTTTGGCAGGGCTTTTCGCAGGAAGGCACAAATTTTAGCTCGATTTGGGAAAAGCACTTGTCTTGCTTTGGCTGGTGATGCGGGAGCAAGTACCCACAACCAGAATCATCGTCCACGACTCTGAAAGGAAGCAACAGTTCCGAGGATTCATCGGCGAGGATTTGATGGGATTTCGCGGATTCACGCGCTTGGTTTGTCGGATGTTTGGTGGAGAATATGTTTGGATAGACTGTGGAAAGTAAAGCAGCAGCTTCATTGTACGTTTGGTTGGGACGCTTTCTCTGTGTCCGGGGCTTCCGGGTGCAGATGGCAAGCGGTGAGTTGCTCGATTCGGAGATTGTTGAACATGGTGATGACGATGTTTGCGAAGTTCGGGTCGATGTTGCTGGGGATGTGATGATGTCAAGATCGAGTGCATAAGTTCTGCTGCCTCCGCTTAGACACGAAGACATTATTCTAGAAGGAATTTTAACTAAGGAAAAGACTACCGACTTGAGCAGGAATCAGTGCAATGGGTCAAGAAGACTAAATTCAGTCGGACTATAAATCAAGTTCTTACCAGAAAATCAACCAATTGCGGGAATACTTGATTGTCTGGGACAGCAAAAGCTTTCAGAAAAATTTTGTGTAGATGAGCGAATTCGGAAGGAGATTCGCAGAACCAATTTGCGGAAATGGTTACTAAGAAAGGGTTCGCCTTTACTCAGAATTCGAGAGGAAAAGATTCGAAAGAATTCATAGAGTGCAAGAACCAAAAACCTTGTTACCGAAGCTCTTGCCGAAAGAACTCCTACTCTATTAGAGAACTGTGTAGTGAAAGCCCACACTCAGAGGGTGATTCAGCTCTAAAATGAACTCAAAAGGCCATCGGGAGAATCTAATGTTTGGAAGACTCGGCATCTGAATGAGTACGTAATGACCAGAGAGAGCTAGCTCTTCTTGTACTTTGGGGACACACTCAAAAGAGGGAGAGTCACAAAACCCTAGGAAAACCCAGTTATATATCTGAGCTTTGTGGACTCAAGGCAGACGGGTTTAGACAAAAACACCAAGAGGAATTAGAATTTAGAAATATCTCAGAAAGGAAAGTTATCCAATGAGGGAATCAAAGACTCTGAGCGTGCCACGGTTAAAATTTAGCGCAGAGAGAGAGGGGCAGAGACAGACAAGAGACAGAGTGTGCATGCCATTGTGCATCTGTTATATCTCCAGATCTTTCAACGTGTCCCTTTTGGTCCTCCCCGTGACCTACTCTCTCTCTCTCTCCAGAGAGTGTGTTAGAGAAGGGAATGGGAGGAGCATAGGCAAGCGTATGGTTGTTTGAGTTAAGAGAGAGGGAGAAACAGGGGAAGGGACAAGACTCATTATCAGCTCTGCTCTGTGAGGACCACCCTGTAAAAGCTCTCTCTATCCCCCATTTCACAGTGCTTAGCACCTCAATTATTTCTCAATCTTCCTCGTTTCCTAGATTGACCTCTTTTCCAACTTTCTTTTCGCCACTGGGCGATCAAGTATCATTTGAAATTGTAAGGACAAAGATTATGCTTCTCTTCTATTACCCCCTTGAAGCATCTGAATTTATCTCGAGACGTGATTTTTTAGTTCTCGACACCCCACTTTTCTTTTCCCTGAATTCTGCTAATAACTCAGTTTTTTTACTTCATGTTTGTGCCAAAAAACGTCTGTCCAAAAGAGGGATAGAGAGAATTCTGAAATCTTGCCAATCTGGGGGTTTAGGAGTCCAGAACTGCGACGATCTTCTGATGCCGTGAGGAGGAATGTAAAGCCCACAGCGACGGGCGTTGACAACTATTTCAAAATCATCAGAACATCTCTAAGAAGTCACTCGAACCCAAAAAATATTCTACAACGAACAAAAGAAAAAGAACAGAAAAATGAGGATTTGGGACTTAGATTCGATTACAATATCATGAGATAAGGCAGCAAAGCAGAGTACTTGGGAGGGAACGTCATCCTAATCATGGGCGTGGATCATTGGATCTTTTCTAGGGAATGCCCCCCATACCACCTGCAGGGACCGGACCCCCGCTCTTTCTTTCTCTCTCTCTCTCTCCTAAAAAAAACTTACCGGCAAAAGTCCTCTTATCTGATGACATGGCGAAACCTCACTGGCCAGCTCTGATTTCTCCTAGGGCTGACGTGGACTGCTCTTTCCTTCTTTGTTTTCGGATTCTTTTAAAATTTGCAGGATTTCACGTGTTTCTAGGAGGAGGATGAGGCGTTTTTTGGATGGTCATAGGAGGAGAGAGAAGGGGTGATGATTTGAAAGCTTTTTGGTGTCTTTTGCCATGTTTTGTGTGGCATCTGACAATCATACGTTGGGCTTTTGGGGTTCAGTAGCTCCTGATTAGAAATTCATATTATAAACCATTCGATCACCCCCGGTCCTTATCTCCTCTCCATTCTCCGTGCTTTTCTTTTTTGCCCCTTTTTTGTTTCTATGGAGGAAGTGTCTTGTGTGTATTTATCCCCGAAATGATATTTGTAAATTGATGTGCTTCTAAAGTCAAAACTGCCTGTTGCTATCTTATATGTATATATGAGGCTCATCTTGCTAGCTAATAAAATGACTGGTGAGATTATGTATCATGGTCCCTTTATATGCAGATGATTTCTTTTGCTTAACGTGTTTCGAAACCTAAAAAGAAAGTTTTGGTATTTTTGTTCCTTATTTCTTTTTTCTATGTTGTTTATACTACAACTTGTAAGCACCTTAAAACTTAAATACATGAAATCTTTATTGTCGATTTTGGGTTTCTCCATTTGCACATGATAGGGTTGTGGTGATGGGTTTGCCACATTGGCAATTGGTCTTGGTTGGTGCTAATCTCATCCAAACCCTCTAACAAAAGCAAAAAAGAGAAATTAGCAAAGACCACATTAAACACCGCTAAATATTCAATGTAGTTCCTAGAATAAATGAAACTATTTAAAATGTTAGAGATTGTATTGAATATTATATCAAAGTTCAAGAACCACGTTGAACAAATTAAAAATTTAAGGATGATATTACACAATGAACCAAAATTCATAGACCATTTATGTCATTTTACCTTTCAATTTCAATTTTAGCTAAAAGGGCCTTCAGAAGGCTTTGGTTACCTCCTAATTTTTACAGAAAAAAATATATAATGGTTACTTATTTAAGAAGAAGATGATGCTACTTATGTTTGCGAAAATTATTTCTGAGCTGATGAACAACTAATCGAATGGCAGGATCTGCGATAAACTACAACAGGCGAAATTTTTCTTCAAAAGCTGTTAAGCTTACCCTGATAAACGCGTTCCCGTTGTCTTGTTTATGAATGCCACGCGGCAGGCTCTTTATGCACTTTCCAGAATTTTAGGTACTCTTTTTTTTCAAAGATATTTGCTTTCAAAATATCCAGAAATATCTCCAGTGAAAATGCCATCCTGTTGTTCTCTTGAAAAGCATTCGAGAGATGCGACCCAACACTTGACAACCGCCTTCTGCTTTCGTTTTCTTTTATGTTTTCTCCGCCAATCAATTCAGACCACAATTGTCTCGGGGGCATTTCTAGTCGCACACGCATCTCATAGTTGCACGCTCTGTAGGCATAGCATTCGCACTTAAAACTGGTGAGAAATAACATATGCAGATCTCAGAATATCCCCAAGAATTTCAATACTGGCAGATGAACTCATTGAATAAGGTTCGTCCTAAATTTCGACGATACTTGATTCCACTGCACTTCTCGCGCGAGATTGGTAATGGTGCAACCGCAATTTGTTCTGATTAGTAACTAAACTGTTCGAGGCTAACACATCGACTTGTGAATTTATATTCGAGTGTAAAAATACGGCTTAATACTTAGGAGAGGCGTAGCGAATTCTTAACCATATGTTTCTGGCCACAAAAGAGTCAATGGTGAATTCACAACATGAGGACAACACCTTATCTGCAAGTCAATGAGATGGAAATCTCACAGCCTTAGATTTTGGATAAGTACACACCAGAAGGACTTCATGTGATTTGATCCTTTTATGCACAAGTTGATGTTGTTATTGTTATCATGTTTATCTCCAGCATCACATGATAAAGCAAAAATCAACCAAGGCTTGACAACTCTCAGTTAGGCCGGCTGAAAATCTCGAGAACCAATTATTCAAGGACAAATGGCAAGTTTAATCATCCTCTAGACAGGATGTACAGAAAACCCAAGTACAATGATGAGGGTAAACAAAATGACATTTGATTAGTGACCGTGGTCAATTGATAATGCTGGTTCAAATGTCAAAGTATCTACCCTCAGAGTTGAAATATGTATGCACCAGTTAACATTCCAATCAACTACATCTCCCAGGGGGAGTTCTCATTGCATTTCAAGAGACGACTTCACAGTCTAGTTACAGGCAGCTTAGTATCGCTCACAAAGCATAATCTAAGCACGTAGTCTCGACTTGTAAATATTTATGCCTCATAATGTCAAGATTGGCACAACCAAACTATTATGTTTGAAAGTGAATTGTAACTAATGATATGATTGTCCTATAATCTAACTAGTAAATCGCGATTCTTCTAAAACTAAAAACAATGCAACGCTAACATAACTTCACCATTTGGAATCAAAGGAAATCACTTGCATGGCCGATGCCAAAGTTCGTTTGATATTTGACATAATTTACATGAATTCTTAATAAAGAGACACTATGAAATTAGTAAAATCCTACCCTCCATGTACCACTTTCTTAATGATTATTAACCTGTTTCAAAAACTGCGTGTCGTAAATCATGACCAATAGCATACTATTGTCTAGGTACCTATGTTAGCATTGATGTAACAGATAATGTTAGCCATGCAAGATTCCCAAAATCAAAAGGTCATTCTTCCAGGAAGATCATGAAATGATCTCTACAGATCCTCCAAACCAAATAAAACACACCTCATGTAACCTTTCCCCAAGTATAAACATAATTTAGGGCACTCTACAATATCTGATGGGACAAAATGCATAAATACAAGAAGTGTCTTGGAGACCATCTGAACCAACTATATATCGTCAGTATGGAGAGTGCTGGAAGACATACTTTTTCAGCCACAGCTCCATGCTTCAAAAGCTTGGAAATCCCAAGTCAGTACACAAATGACATCCCTAGCACTTTCTAAGGTCTTTAGCTCGAAAATTATTCCTCTGATAGCAACAACTCGGTAATAGGACAAAACATTAACAAGAGATTGACTAAAAGAGTATGTCATTCATTAAATTAAACTCTAAAGTCTGGAGTTCTAAATAATTGAAAGTTCTGAGTAACCAAGCTGACCAGTAAGATCTTGAAAATAAGCAAGTAGATAAGGAGATTTTAAATTGTTTAGAGGATACTCTTAGCACTAGCTTCGTGGCTTCAGTCTTGAGCAATCTATTTCTTCCTTAAACTTAAGAAGTATAACATGCAATCAGACAGTGCAGGTCAATCTTTGACCTTTCGATAGTTAACTTGGAGAACAAAAGTTCTCTATCGTTGCATGTGTGCTGTAATTACTTTTCTTCTACATATTTCAATGACCAACGTCATATCTAAGCAAGAGCATCCTCCAGTTATTTAATCCAATCAACGTTTTATGCATCATACTTATGGCTTGGCTTAAGGTGTTCGATTAAGCACATTAAGCTTCAAATGTCTTCTTTTAAGAACTAGCTGTTTATCTGCTTCAAGCGTCGCACTAATTCACTTATCCTGTTAAGTTCTTACACGACTTTTGTTTGTTACTAAGTTCATGGTGACCCTCCAATGATTGAGTGTAATGTTGAGTGTCACTCATCCATTGAGAGGTTTCAGCAAGTCCTCCGACTCATTATCGTATTTTGAATTCTGAAGTCCTCAGAAGTCAGGTTATACCATTCTAAGAAAAATTTCTTTCATAGGATTTGCTTAATTTAACTATTCACATTCTTTACTATAGAAAGATAACGTAAATGTTTGTTACTTATAGAAAGGCATCCAATTAGGCAAAAAAGTAAAACGAAGGCATCCTAATTTCTATGTAAGAAGATATTTAAATAAACGACTCATGCAAGAGAACAGTTTCAATTTACAAAGTACTACCTGCCCATGATTCTCTACTCTCTTTAATTTGTTCAATATGATCCCTAAACTTTAACCCAATGTGCATTGTGGTCCCTGAAATTTTAATTTGTTTAATGTGATCCTTGAACTTTTGGTACATGTTCAATTTAGTCCCTAAACTTATTTAGTCCCTGAACTAAATGAAAATTCAAGTTCATGGACTATATTGAACATTTTCATATAATTTAGGGACCACATTGAACATGTATAAAAAATCCGGGGACTACATTGAACATGTTAAAAAGTTAAGGGACTATATTGAACATTAGGCTAAAGTTCAGAGACTACATTGAACAAATCAAAAGTTCAGCGACCACATTGCACACTGTTTGTGTCATTATCCCAAAAGATTAAGCATGTTGAGTAAGATAAAACAATTGATCGGTGTCATGTATCTTGGTCATAGTCAATTAATCACCATTAATATGACCAACACTGTGAGATTTGAAAATATTAGAGAAAAAGAGAGGAAAAAGATATAGGAGTGGATAATAAACCAGTCGCATCATCGAATGAGCACGGTGATCTTGATTGAGCATATAACAGAACAAGGTGATCTCGCCAAATATAATATATCCAGAATCTTGATCGTGTACTTCAATTCCGAAGTCAGACATTTGCTCCTTTTGAATTTTAGGTGTAAATGCTAAACGCTGTGCTATTTGTCACTATTCGTTTCGAGGGTTCCCATCATGTCAGATCTCTGAAATTAGCAGAGTAACCATCCGTGCTGCTGTTTCAGTTGCACTTAAGGTTATGGAATTATTTAATTTAATAAGACGACACAGTCACCAGCTCCACATTCAGCAATCTGACATCCATTAATGCAAATAACGCAAATATAATGATCTGACCAGTATTTGGTTTGAAGTTAGACTTTCAACTGAAACATGTACAGAAGCGCAATATGCGAAAAGAGTCAGTTACCGACCTTTTGGTCCAATTTCCAATGTTGCACCTTAAAGAGTTGAAAAGATTTCTTTTCTACATTTTAGATTGATAAATCAAGTGCTTTGCTTCCCTTCCAGATACAAGAATTGAGCATTTCCGATCACATCATGATGAACAAGGAGAGGAACATAATTGAAATCAAATGCAAGATCATATGAATCTTCATACTTGCATGATAAAGATTAACAGCCCTCTTGACCACAGAACTTTGCAGCTATGTGTCCAATTGATTTTCCAACATATTTGGACAACTCAAGCGGGAACAAGAAATGCTCCACCATTTTGTCAATTCTCAACAAGCATAGATGTTATGCAGCTAAAATGGAGCTTACGCTGGTAGTAGAGGACTCACCAAGAAACTCAGATCTCAACTGCATTAATAGCCTGCCCAAATAATTTAATCCTTCCCCTTCCCTTCCTCCACCCCAGAAGTGGTCATGCGGTGAGGCTTCAACAAGAACGGAACCAGCAGTTGAGAGAAGCATGTTATTCAAGTGGGGGTAAATTGAGAACTTGCTCTTCAAGGCTCTATACATTACATCAATCTTCACACTCTCCCAGTCAGATCTCACCTGCATTGATGCTTTTACAATTTAGTCACTTCAATAACCATTTTCATGCTTTGGTAGCTTATGGGCCTTTACAATACATAACAGTTATTTTCCAATGAGGACGAAAATTGAAAGACAAATGGATCAACCGGCTTTTATGTTTTCTCATCTTCAAGCAGAATGTAAATAGTTCACTCCTTAGAAGATCAGCTGCTAATCACAAGTACATAACAAAAGCCAAAGTAGAGGGTCCATAAAACCATGCAACTATTTTGACATAAATATTCTGAGTTTGTAAAAAAAAGTGAAATCATATGTTTTCTTCAATTTAAAAAAAATGGGTGGCTGATGATTAATAGGCTTGAGCATGAAGAATGAAAGCCATCTGAAATAGAGAAATTGAGGATTTACCAGATCGGGGTGCTGCCTCTGCAAAGACCTTCCCATTCTCGCTGCCTCCTCTGGACTTTTCGCAGATTTTATGTCTTCAACACATGCTCGTGCAAGAGAATTGTCAACTCCAACAAACTTGTGTGCCTGCGATTGGAAAGTCCTGGCAGATTATGCATGCCATTTGATTTAGAAGGTAATTTTAAGGCAAAAAGTAGGATAACTAGTTACCTGGTAGTAGTGCTCCACAGTTGACCAAGTTGCATAATTACCATTTTCATCCAGCATTTGAATCGGATGAGGAGAAAAATTTGAGAAAGCTCCATAAGGATCCCATGTCTTATAGAAGAATATGATGCTCGAATCGTAGAGTGTAACTGTGGGATCAATGGCAGAAGTCTCGTCCACTGATGGTATAACAGGTGTTAGGTCAGGTATGGGCTGAAGAAATCCACTCACCAGCATATCAGGTCCAACCTATTAAAGTAACTACCAGGAGCCATTAGTTCGGAGAGAGAGAGAAGCCAGCCAAGATGGATCAAACAAATTCTGAATGAATTTCCTTGGTCGATAAGAAATCAACATGTTCTAGTAAGCATCTGGACACCTCTCTAACCTGGTCATTTCAAATGTACTGTCAACGTGCAAAGAGCCTTATCATTAGTTTTTCATATACTTCTATTAGCATGTGCAATTTCGCAGAAAGATTCATTATATCTGGCTTTATCTGTGGTAGCCAAGGGCCCGCAGTAAAACCACCATAAAGTCAGATGGCCGGTAATATGCAGAAGGGCTAAGATTAACAAATAATGTAAGTTACACTCCAGGAGACAGATGAGTGACATGAGTACAATTACTATAACAAGCGCCTTGTCATGCTACAATTATTTTTCGATAGTATATGGAAAAGTAAAACTAAGATATTGTTGGCATATGACTCCTAATTTACCTGCTCATAGCAAACATCAATCAGATCTAAGGCTTGAGTCATTTCTACCATCCCAAGTTCACCCACAGGTGATGGTGCATTTTTTCCACCAATAATTTTAGGAGCGACAAATGCATAAACCTGCATGGGACAAAACACATGAGCAATCTGAATGGGACATAATCTATTAAGAAAGCCAACATAACTCAATGGTATCACATTATAAATGTTTTTTAAGCGGTTTTTGCAGCATCTGTCAAAATCAGCTACCAGCCAACATTCAACTGATCTGTTACCAAATAGAGCTTCCTCTAAAACAGTAGAAAACCCGCTGAAGTAGAAGAAAATAAATTGAAACACATCCTGAGGGACTCTAGAGGCTTAGATAGCACCAAGCATACCAAAAAATATTAGTGGAGTCTACCTCACAATAATTGTGTAACCTTGCTCCATGTTAAAACTAGTGCTATCATTGTGAGCGAGAGTATCAAACTTTCATTCCAAACTTTTATAGATGGTAAGGGATGTTTATTTTAACATTCAGGAATTGTTTTGCATTAGTCAAGGTAGTTTTAATGAGTCAAACCTCGGAAATCTTATAAATTATTGGTTCACCGTCACAATTCAATCTTTCAACAAGAAGTAATGTGAATTAATAGTCCCGTGTAATTTATAACTATTTACTAAATCAAGAACACAAAGTTGCTTGTACCCATTGTCAAAGAAAAGGTCAGATACCTTGTGTATCACGCCAGATGAAATGGCAGATGCAGCCAACGTCCCACCACACTCCCACAAAATTGAAAGGTAACCGCGATCATAGAAATACTCCATCACATCTCTTGGATTCAAAATATCAAACTCAACAACTTCAACCCCTTTGGATGCTAGATATCTTTGGAAACTCTTCCTGGCACCTCTTTGGGTTACAACTATAGTGGATACTTCGGAGATGTCCCAAAGGTTTGCTTCTTCAGGAAGATCAAGAGTCTGCGTCATCACAATGCGCATGGGCAGGTGACCACCGCCATGCCTAGCAGTTAGGCGTGGATCTGTTTCAAAGAGAAAGAGCGTTAAAAGAAGTAAATAACTATCGAAAGACTGAAAAATTCACAGTCCGAAAGCTGATGATACTCACTGTCCCTACGTGCAGTATTTCCTCCCACAACAATTGCATCACTCCTACCTCTCAGCTCAAAAACTCTACTCCTAGACTTTTTGCTACTTATCCATGCAGCATGTCCGCTACTGGCAGCTATCTTTCCTGCATACATCTAAGGAAAACAATCAGCATTTCCAAGTTGACAACCTCAGGTAGTTTTAACAACTGCTAGACAAGAATAAAGATAATGGTTGCTGCCAAAACTAAAAACCTTACCGTCAAGGGTCATGGCATACTTAAGAACAGAAAATGGAACTCGAGAAGCAGCTCTGTAAACCAAAGGAGCATTGACAATGCGGCATGCTTTTTGAGCTTCCTGCACCAAATGATCCTGAATTGTAAGATATGCAAGACAGCATATGAATTTTGCGAGAAACCACTTTCAAACAAGGGTGAAGTGCAAAAATTTTCTGCAACCAGACAGGTCAATAGTTACTGGCAGCACTGACCCTGTCATAATCCTCAATAAGGCTATGCTGTCCCAATTTGCACTATACATCCCAAATTCAAAATGGGAGCAATACTCGCTCATAGCTAAATTTGGAGAGCAAAAATATAAATATTATTTTAGAGATTTCCCCAGCCGAATCTAAAGTTGAAATAGTTTAACTTAAAGCTCTTACAATCGTAGAAAATAGCTTGGACAAGTTATTCCAACATTAACTTAGATCATATTTTAATCACACTTGTCTTTTATTTGTAACTTCGAAATAAAAGCAACTTAGAAAACAATTTAATGTCCATGTCACAGCAGAATGATGCATACAAATGCTTCTACCTGCATAATGATGGAATGACACCAACTAGCCAACTGACTAAGCATAACACTGATGTATGAGATTTTCCACTACTAGCGTACCCAGTTACCTTTCTTGACAACTACCGATAGCGTACTGGCTGCAGGTAAGGTAACTACCTAGCTTCAATCTAGCATTTCACCACCACAACTTACGTATTCAACACCATTGTTCTAACATATCTTCAGATTAATTCTATCGATATACTTCTCTCCTCAATATGCTAAATATTAGCTTTGAAAAGACAGAACTGTAGTGGAGAGAACATGGTTTCACTAGCAGCATAAAAGCACCAAGAAGCACGGTTTTACGCATTCAACGACCTTGTCTTTGCAACATTATGCCAGTGAAGTCACCAGTTAGGGGACCCAAAAACAGTCTAAAAACATGATTTTCCCTTACTATAGAAGGAAACATTTGATATAAGGATAATTATCATCAGAGAAGATAGTTGAATGTGAATTATAAGGACAGCAACATCAAATCATATCAGGTCTGAACAGAGGCTGGAGCAGCTGAAGATTTTTTTTAGCAATGCTATTGAAGCCTTGAAGGGCACAGAAATTGGAACACTATGTACAAGAGAGAGGGGGGGAGAGAACCTCGATGATTTTACTCTGTAGATCCTCCCCAAAAACATCGACCTGCAGTCCCTGACCTCTTAATTCGCGTATAGCATTGCCCCGTAGATGCTGTAGGGGATGCCTCATCCCAATAACTACTCTTGTAATACCTGCCTAATTTTCAAAACCGTGTCGATCAATCCTGTCTCCTACATCGCATTCATAACTCACAAGAAAATAAAAGCAAACGCTTAATGCTACAGAAACAGTGTCCTTTTGCTTCCTCAAATATCAAGAGCCAAGATAACTCCACCCCCCTTGAGAATTTCTTGAATGAAGTAAGTCATATAATATCTCAACTTAAATTTCAAAATATCCACTATATATACTCAGATTATGATCAAGGCCTCAGTGGAAATGTGAACACTCTACCAATGTAGCAAAATCAACAACATCACAAGGTAAAGATAAAAAGGCGGGCAATTGGCAAACCTGGACAAGAGCGGAAACAGCGGTATGATCACCATGGCAATCACCGGGCTCCAGGTTAAGAAACGCGGTGCCGCCTCTGCAGCGTTCGCCGGCGGCCTCGACGGCCTGGACCTCGGCGGGCTTCGTCCCCTGAGCGTACAAGTACCCCTCGCCCACCACGTCCCCGCCCTCGCCCCCGCCGCCGCCGCTCGCCACCAAGCAACCGACATTCGGGTGCGGAGAGGTGAATCCGGCGGACTTGTCGGCGAGCTCGGCGGCGCGCCGCACGAGCGCGGCCTCGAGCGCGTGGTTGCCGCCGCTGCAGGCGACGGCGGTGGCGGAAGCGGGTCGGGGTTTGAGGATAACGGGAGAGAGGTAGGAAGCTCCAACCGCCAACGCCATTGACACTCGCCCGGCTGAAAAAGTTGATTCTGTCGGAGAGGAAGTGACGACTGGCGACGAGAGAGTACTTGGGTTGGTGGTACTCGAATACTTTATTTTTTTCCCGACCAAAAAAAAAAAAAAGAAGAATACTTTATTTATTTTTTATTAATCTTTTTAAACAGTTTATTTTTATGTAAGATTTTATTTTGGGTCAATTTTTTTTTTTTTTATGTAAGGTTCAATAACACTAAAATCTAGTTGCTTACTTCGTTTTGATTTAATTCTTAGTATCTAGAACTTAACAACTATATAATGTTTGAGTTATAGTGGTAATTTTCCGTCATCTTGTATCCCAAAACATTTCGAAATAAAAGAATTAATGTTTCTGGATCGAATTCATAATCATGACTTTTAAATTTTTTTTTGTATGGACGACATTAAAAATATTGACAATATAAATCAATTAAGTTAAATTTAGCGTTACATTAATTGATTCTTTCATTAATAAAAGTTATTAATATGGAAAATCTAAAAAAAAGAATCCTAATTTTTTTCCTATAGGAATACCAACAGCCCAAAATTTTTTCACCTCACCAATACCCTAAATTTGTACTTAGTAACCCAAAAATGATTTCGCCACAATACCAGTTATAATGGTTGTTAAAAATTCGATGTGGTGGCATGTGTGGATAACGTCGAGTCGACGAATTTGACATGACTATGCACATCTCTCAAATCTGCTCAAAACGAGATCGCAAAGAATGAGGTCCAAGGAAAGATGATGTTTGTCTCTCATTCTTTGAGGATAAAACAATGACATCCAATTTGCATGTCATTTCCTTTTTGTTGTGCCCTTTTGAAGAATCAAAATGGGGCAATATTGGGCAAGCAGAATCGAATTAGCTTCCACTTGGAGATTTGGTTTTTAATTTGATTCAATGAGGAGTAGCATTATGTGAGAGCTCAATCAATAATGAAGTTTGTCCCATAGGGGTGTGCAAAAGGGCCGGGACCCGCCCGAACCGGACCAGGAACGCCGGAAGCCGGACGGAGCCGGTGGTTCCCAAAGGGAACAGTCCGATTCCCGGTTCCAATTTTGGAACCGGTACTGCTTTGGGCCGGTTCAGGGTGTGGAACCGCCCACCCGACCGGACCGTAATATAATAATAATATATATTTTTTATTTAATTTTTAATTAAAAAATCGACCAAAAAAAATTTAAAAAAGAAAGAAAATTTGTTATCATGTCTGAAGCTCTTGTGTAGTTGGGATACCTTGGTCATTTTTCCCAATAATTAATGGGTACCTACTTGATTTATGGATGATGTGATTAATATAATCGATCATAGTGTAGGAATTGTATGAAAAATTATGTTCTTTTTCTTTTGTTACTCGTTGATCCGATGTTGGTCATGATTTTTTTTTTTTTTATTTGTCTAGGAAAACTTGTTAAGACCGGTTCCATAAACCCGCCAAGAACCGGACCGGACCGCGGGCCAGGAGCGGTCGGATTCTCCGGGCAGGTCCATGGGGCAAACGAGCGGTTCTCGGTTCCGAATTTTGAGAGCACCGGTCATATTGGGCGATCCACGGTTCGAGGTGGTAGAACCGCCCATCCGGACCATGCACACCCCTAGTTTGTCCCATATAGTGTAAGCATCAGTGGTGGCTCAATCTCTACACATCTTGGATCACTAAAGATTCGGGAGGGAGATTTTATGGTTACCCATTTATGATGTTGTCCACTTATACTTTTACATTGGATCTCTAATGGCCATTATGGAAGGAACAGTGACAAAATGTACTTTTTGGATCACCCAATGAGACAAAAAAGCAAAACAATTTTTTAGGTATTGGTGTCCGACGGGAAAATGTTTAGGACTTTTTGTGGGATTTTCCATAGTAATTCACATAGATAACCATCTACTTATTGGACTATCCATTCATATATGGAAAATGGGTACACAAAACTTCACGTGAGCCTAATATTTTCCTTATATTTTCTTGATAGTGATGCTAGTTTATGTATAATTGCCTATTTAAAAAACAGAAATAGATGGATCAATGTGGTAGCTAGAATTGCATTTGAAGCACTTCTAACAACACCCTTGTCAATAAAATATTTCGCATTAGCAGAGGGGTGGCTATTGCATGCAGTTAGATAGGTGTGCTTTTCATGCTATAAAATGCATTGCCAAATTCTAAAGGCATACAACATAACGTACCACTATAATTATGGTTTGATTCACAACATATAGCTAATTGTGTTCGTTACCTACAATGGCAGTTATAACAATCATCTTGCGGTAATAAAATAGCTAAGTCCCAAGCATACAAGGTCCTAACTTCACCAATCAAGAATGGATTATCCTGGAAATGGCCAGCCAGGGATCATGCATCAGAAATAGCAATCTCAGAGTCTGGACATTTGCAAATCTGTGCGCTAATTCAGCAATCACAACACACCTCACATCATGATGCTTATGTGATTGAGAGCGGGTGGTGCCTCTGCCTACACTTCAAACCCGGCTATTGTTGATTCTTTGACAAATATAACGTGCTGTGTACTGTATAAGTGAGGGGTGCCAATTTCCAAATTTACTGATTGCTAACCGGATAGAAACAGATGGAAATAGCTCTTTATGCGTAAATGTCGTTAATCATAGGGAATCATGTTGGCATTTCAATGACAGATGTTTAATGGTGCATCTACATTTGAATGAGAATGGTGGAATTCCATCAATCCAGAAAGAATTGAAATTTGAGGGAAGTTTCCGATAGAACCAATATGGTTATTATGCACTAACACTTGGATTGGTTGCAGTAAACAAGTAATACATGATAACAGTTGGATCAATGTAACCCTCTCATGCATATACTGAAAATGCTTTTACAAAGAGCAAGGAACTAAAGGGTGCAAAAAAAATCAAGCTCTATCCTTTAGTTCTGCTACTGGAACATAGACTACACATGGTCTACAAAAGTTCAATTCCTCTGAAGCCTTAGATTCACTCGACCGAAATGTAAGCATTCTCTTCCTCAAACTATCGAGCCTACTTCTAATTTGACATAGCTCCAGCAACTGAGCTTCTCTTTCTCGTAATCCCTCATTGGCTGCGAAGTCAACCCTCTTCCTGTCCTTTGGTTTTCCTTTCAATAGCTTTATTTGTTTCAAGGACATATTGTCGTCGAACTCAAAATTCTCCTGATACAGCAAAGTCATGCCTGAGTTCTGTAACAGTCAAGGGACTACATATGAAGAAATTATTGTCCGAAGCATTACTGAACAAGTAAATGCACTTATAGTTCCTGGCATTCAGCTTCATAGTTTTAGTCTGGGAATCATGGTACCCTTAACTCATTGGAAGATGGTACCTTCAGTTATCAAGAAAAAAACTGACGAGCGAGGCACATAAACTGAACAAGACTAAAAAGAAAAGGAGGAAACCAAAAGTTGGTTGATAATTTTAAGTTCATATAACCAAATTGCGAGCTATATTAGGTCAAAAATAGATTGCAGCTGCTACAAATTATGGACATCCCAAAATGATTTTTCACACTGGCAAAGAGAGAGAGAGTACCTTATAGCTATGTTCAGGTACCATAGGCGAACCCTTCTTGTGTAGCGACTTTGTACTCTCTTGCTGGACGACTTTCTCAGAATTTCGAGAGGAATGGAACTCAATGTCTGTTGAGGCATCATTAGATAGAAGAGGAACAGTCCCTTTCTTCATTTTTGCTAGTTCAGATTCTCCATGCATTTGCGGGGATTTTGGAGATTGATCAGCACCCCCAGCCTATTTTACAAGGAATGAACAAATCAAACATAAAGCGAAGTAATTAACTTATAATTAGAGATCCTGAAAACCATTAAGATGCACCTATGACAACTAATCAAGCTCTACAGCTGGACAACTGAAGAACAAGGCGACAGAGATTCTGAACTGATCTCTTGCCTATATTACGGAGTGATAAAATAGATCCAAGCAACCAAACTAAGAACTTAAGAGAACGTGGAAAAATCGACAACGCAGTATGACTGCAAATCAGCTCACCTTCCTTGTTTTGAGCGCCATATACCGTGCATTCTTGAACCATTTGCTAACCTGATAAAAAAAAGCCATAAAATGTGACAATTTGAAGATGCACACAGATCATATCTTAGATGCAGAAACTATGTGCCCTCCCTCCATCTTCAACTCTTGTTTCCAATACAGTGAACTCCACCATGAATAATTCGGTGTACCATACAAAATGGGACCAATCTTCTTTATCTAGACTTTTGACAGTTGAAAATTGATTTTTTCTTTCTTCAAGCTCTTGCTAACCAAAGATGGCCGACTATAATAGGAGACTAGATGCAGAAAATAGAATATTCATGCCTAACATTCTAATTTGATTCAGCCTACAGGTCAAATGCTATGATAGACTACTACAGTTGTTATAGTGTGGTTACTAAAGGGTTGTCACTGTCGGTTGCATAAGGAAAGGATGTAAAGAATCAAATTACTAATTCTCTGTCAAAACATAGATTCTCAGTGCCAATCTTCAAAACAAATTGAATGGGCTAACTTCAGGTCCAATACATCACCCATCCAAATTAATCAGTAATACAAATCTCAAGCAATAAGGTTTTCAAGAAAAGTATAAAAACCCTAATTTTGTGAAGCCGCTGCTATTGCTCATTTGTTTAAAGGATTTTCAAACTCGCCTTTATGGAATAGCTATAGTCTTATGCAAATGCATTTGCAAGGGTGACTCAAATCTACATTTAGCTTCATCAATCTTACTATTGACTACAGTCTATCTATTACCTTCTCAGGTTCAAGACCAAACTCTTTAGCAAGATTTTCCTTGACAGATCTTGAGGGAAGTTCATTCTCTGCAAATACTTGGCGAAGCTTCTGATGCAGTAGTTAGAAAGCAGACAGTAAGTATGTATAGTATATAGGGACAGTTGGGAAGAATAATGAAGAAACGTGAAGAGCATCTTTGTTGAGACACTTGTTTAGTCTTAAATTGAAACCATTACTACCTCAACTGCAATCGGAGGAATTCTGAAAATCCGCCTTCTCATTCTTGCTTCTGCAGAGAGTTTCTTATCACCTTCTGAGGCTTGGTCAACAAATGGATTGCTTTTCTCACTTTCATAGAGAGTTATGAGGGTGCTGGCTGCATCTGTTTCCCTTTCTCTTCTCCTTCTTTTATTAGGACCCCAGTCTTCATCTTCACTGGCTTGTTCACAGGCAGGAGTATCCTTACCGAACATTTCCTGTGGAGAAATAACAATTACATTCACTTGGCATAATAAATATAGTGCTGGAACTTTTGCTAAAGCAAGTTGCGTTCACTTTGTTTTTCTTTCCTCCAATTAGAAAGTTCCCTCATCCCCCCATTTTTTGCACTCATTTATATCACAAACTGTTCTCTTACTAGGTCTGGTCTCTGTTGCATTCTCCACTTGCAGGTAACTAAAGATCAGTTGAGTAGTGAGCCAATATAGTCACAGCAAAATTATCTTCCAGACCCACACAAAAGCTTTCATTAACAAGGCTGCCAAAAATGATAATATTGAATTTTAAGCCATCGTAGAGTTTGGAAAAACAAATGCTCACATTATAGAGCTGCTTATAATCAACAGCATTTCGCTGTCGGGGGCCACATACAGTGTCCGTGTCCATTAATACATCAGACCCCGCAATGCCCTCAGGATAGCTAAACCCTCCCTTGCCTGATATTGTTGGTCCTGACAAAATTTCACCATCTAATGACCAACTCAAGCTGGTAGAGCTACTTGAGTCGTATGATTGAGAATCATCACTGCCAGCACAGCTGACGCCGGTGTTTGTCATCTTTTCTGGGTCATAGTCAGCATCTTCAGAGTCATCTGAAGGCCACTTTTCGTCTAGATCAAGTACCTGAATCCCCCCATCAGGCAATGCAGCTTCTTCCTCGAATATATCCTGTTAAGTCAAATACCCTCTTCATTGCCTCAGCCACTATGCAGCCAAAAGACTAAAATTGACCTCTTACTATCAACAGTATGTGACCTGCCAATTGCTGTCAAGAGAGAAGTGGGTCCCCAAATGTGCATTTGTTGACTCTATAATTTCCATCTTACACTCGCAAAATCTGCAAAACCAGCCCTGATCTCCTGGGGGAACTGTAAAACGAAAATCGCACCAGTTACTTTCACAAGGTGTCCATGACATTCAATAGCAATTGCATTCCATAGCAAGAAAAAGGCTAATAGAACATACTGCTTTCAGTTTCCAGTGGAGGATCAAGACATTTTTGATGAAAAGCGCAATTGCATGTCCCATCGCAGAGTATGATGTCATTATCTGGAAAAGTTTCATTTGTCTTGCATTTCGCACAGAATATCTGGATGATATTGTGACAACACATGAGCATATAGGAATTGATAATGTAGTTAATACTGATGAAATCAGAGCGTGTTCAACCGAGAAATATCCAATGCAAATATTCCAGCAGCCAGATCCTCTAAACAGCCAAAAGCTTGCATTAATGCTTCAACTAGTGATGAACAGAACCAGCAGCAAGCTTACATGTTCATGGTGAACAGAACCATCAGGAGCAATCACAGAGTCTTCAATGCTGCCCACTGAACTCATGGAGTCTAGCTGTCGAATAGCATCACGTATTCCAAGTTTGCAATTCAGTATCTGCTTCCTGGCCCTTTGTAATTCCTTTATTGGCTTGATCTTTTCCCGACTGTAACAGAAATTAAGAAATGAGACATGCTACTTTTTTTTCCCATAAGATGGTGCTCCCAGAAACATCACATTGTGTGTTGGCTGCATCATGCAACATGCTATCCCTTCCTCATTAGTAAATAAGCAACAAGGAGGAGACAGGCAAGTACCCGAGGGTCTGATATATCAGTAAAGAGTCAGGCAATTAACCATTTAACTACAACTAACCAAAACTCTGATCAAATTGCATATTCACCAGTCAACATCCTTCGAATATAGAAATTTGCTGCATTAAGTGTTCTTGTCCAGTCACCTAGTCTACATATATTCTCAAGGCACTCTCAAAATGTTGGAAAGAGAAAAGGTGGGCGGGCAGGCACCTGGAGGACGTTGAGTGCTACTTTAGAGTCACCAACTTGTGTGATCAAGATAAACAAGTCCAAAAGTATATCACAAACTCCCTTCACTATTCATTTTGTGTACAGACAAGCAGTACTTATTCATGAAGTGCGCCAGTAATGCTAAAACAGAAGTATAGCCACGGAATCATGCAATCTCAATATCTTTAATGTTTGTATACATCCACATGTCTCATGGAAAAATCTGAATTTGAAGATCAATGATAACGTTACATACCTCTGACCTTTCCAGCCTTCCCCAGAGTAAGCATCAATAAGGTTCTGTTCCAGCTTCATTTTAATAAGAAGGTATCTTGTTCTCCTCTGCAATCGTGAAGCTTCATCTAAATCCGAAAAATGCTTTCTTATTTTCTTCTTCCTCTTCCTTCTCAGCCTTTTAATTTTGACATCCTCATTCGCGCTTTGCACATTTTCGTCAGAAGCAATAGGTACAGGCTCTCTTTCCAGAGATGGAGGGGATGAAAGCTTCTTGGGAACTATTTCAATTTTCCTATGACGAAAAACTTTTAAATTTATGAGTTTTTCTTTATCGGAGCTGTTCCTACATACCAGTCTCTTTCTGATAGAGTTATTGGGCATCTTCTTCGCAAGGGTTGAGCCTCTCGCTTTTACAGGAGATTGTAGTTTCTGTTTGTGCTTTTTCCTTCTCCTATTTCTGAATATCAGTGAGGCAAGAACCTCAGATCCAGATTCTGCCTTCAAAAAGCAAGAGTCGCCATCTTCTTTTTGAGCAAGTTTCTTTCCGGAATGCATGATGACCCCTGAGTATTTATACAGAAATTCAAGCAAGAATAAGTGCCATCATCATAATCAGTACGACTTCCCCTGTTAATTGCAGTACCAGTTAAACAAGAAATGTTAATGAAATTGTTAAGAAATACAGGTTCATGAGAAACAAAGAAGTAACTCAAAAGCAGGGTGATCTAACTGTCCTAACCGAGCAGGAAGTTTAGAGCAACAACTAAGAAGAATATATAGATCATGCGACACGATAAATCTGTGGATTGGTGCCAAGATATTCACTCATTGGACACCATCCTAAGCACAGACACTGACGATAACGACCCAACAATTCGACATTATCTCACAGCATAACCAGAGAAATCCCTCAACCATGAGAAACTGATGCAACAAGAATTAAACTAAGTACCATTAATTTTCTTTACCCAGCAACAAAAGTTGGAAGTCCGGTTGAAGTCAGAGACATATAAAAAAAACCAATTTTGATACCGTGATCAGCAGGCATTTTCGCGTAAACAGAGGGGAAGGACAAGAGGCAGTTCTAAAACCGAAAGGACAAAAAAGTAGTCCTCGAATTTTGGCCATTGGTAAGAACCAACAGGAAAGGTGCTAACTTGATGTCAGGATCAAACAAGCATACTTGATCGGTCACGACACTCGTGTAAAAAAGAAAGCATATAAGACCGAAACGAGGAAGAGAAACCAGCTAGCTTACCACGATCAATGTCGTAGCAATTCAACAGATAAGAAACTCAATTCCAAAGACAGCACCTTTTAAGGCGAGCTCGCAAGGAGAAGTCAAATAGACAACATGAGCAATGCATGAATTACCCGACGAGCCGAGAAGATCTTGATTTCCAAGTGCTCAACAGCGACGGATTACGCGCATCTGATCTGCGCGTGCATACGCAGGGCAGGAACTCGTTAAAGCTCGAGACTTTCCGATAGCTCGGATTGATTTTGGGCGTGACGAAGCTCGATGAAGAATCAAAAGCTTCACCCGAGATTGGCAAGGGCTTCTACTTCCGACCGACAATGTTTCTCCGTCGGCCTCCGCCGGCGGCTACGCTGCCATTCTCCAAGCGCCACCCCACGTTTGCGCACCTCTCTCTCTCTCTCTCTCTGTAGCCGTTTCTTGGTTCTTCGATAATGACCTCTGGTTTTTTTCTCCAAAATCTGCCGCATTTTATATTCGCGCATTTTTTAAGGCATTTCGATTAAGATTACGATCGGGCCTAGTGCTAGTACAATGATCGTAATGCTTTGTCCTTATACGTATTTGATCGTCCTTGTATTATCAGGACTTCGTGCAAATTCAGTAGTCTCTATTTTCGCTCTATGTGGATTAACACCAAATAAATCTTTGTTCTTTTTTTGTCGAATTTTTATTTTAAAAATGCCAGTTTTGAGAATGATTGATTGCCTTCTTTTTTTTTTCCGATTTTTAGTGCTCAACCTAACAAATGTACCGCCAATGCGTTCCACTCATTGAGTAGGATGATCAGTCCACAATCCTCGAATGACGAAGGTGTATTTAGGGCGTGTTTGGCAACCGGTTAAACAGTAAGGGCGCGTTTGGCAACTGGCCAAATAGTAATTATTTCTATTTTTTGTTCCCAGAATCAGTTTTGGAACAAAAATCCATTTGGTAATTTTTTTGTACCCGGACACAAATTTGCAAAAATTTATTCCCGGAATCAAGAAACAAAAAAAAAATTACTTCTTGATTCTGGGAACAAGAATCAGAAATGGAAAAGAAAATTTTTTCTTCTTCTTGGTTTTCTTCTTTTTCTTCTTCCTGGCCTGCGGTCGGTCGCCGGCCCCCTGGCGACCGGCCACAAGCCAAGGCTGATGAGGGCAAGGGCTGGACCCTCGCGACCTGGGCGAGGGCGGCTCGCAACCTGGGCAAGAGCAGCCATCGCTAAATCTGGCGAGGGCAACCCTTGCCCAGGCCACCGAGGGCGGCCCTCACCCAGGCCGCTAGCCGGCCTCGCCAGCCTTGGCCTGTGGCTAGTCGCTGGTGCCGGCGACCTGGCCATGGCCAAGAAAGGGGAAGAAGAAGAAATAAATATTAAAAAATTTAAAATATTATTAATAAAAAGAAATTTTGTGCAGTTACCAAACGCATTTTTATTCTTTTTCTATTCCAAGAATATAAATTTTGGACAGTTACCAAATACCTTCAAATGCTTAGAAATTGTTCATGGACACTGAATAAAAAAGAATCATTTCTGAATAAAAATTATTTCCGGGATCAGAATGGTTGCCAAACGCATCCTTAGAATGATCTTGTAATTCATACGGAGTGAAAGATGATAGAGTCGGTCCGTGCATTTTCTTTCGTTTCCTTGCTACGTTACTCTCAATGAGTTGAAGGAAAATAGTGCATCAAAATGCTCAAGGGCCAACCAGATCCTCTTCCCAAGGATCCTAGGTGAGGGAACCTAAAAGAGCTGTCGCCCATCCTATATGCTGTTCATATACTTGAGCCATCAAGATTTGGATTGGTAGTGGACATGTGCATCAGATGATTTCCTAGAAAGTGTATTACTGTATTTTATCTTCTTATATCTACACGAGGTGATCTTCCCATGTTAAAGATTGAGCTCTGATAGCCTTCTTTCTTCTCCATTCAGCTGGCAACGTTGAACTCTATGATGAGATTCAAGTATCGTGAATCATTTTCATAAGAAAAATCTGCTCAAGCTACAGTTTCCTGCGGTAGTTCTGCTTGAGTTTATGATGCTCAAATCCGTCTTTAGCAGATCATTAATTTTGTATGCAAGCGTTCTCGAACAACACCAACTGAAACCATTTCATAATACTTCTGCATTGTTGTGGTGCTCAAACCATCAATAGAAGCAAAACTGACAAGGTAATCCCTGTCAGTCACCCTTCATGGAGAAAACAAAAAGATGCATCACTGTTAACCAGGAGGGTCGCATTTGAGAGCACCAAATGGCGCTGCACAAAATCTGTTTGAACTGAACTAGATAAAGAACCTGACAATTGGAAAAGAAACAACCAATAATCAGCAGTGAGGTGACGAAACCGCATCCATTTTCTTTTCATTCCTATTCAAAATTGGACAGCCACGGGTCTTAACTTGTACATCTTAACACCAGACAAGACCTGCACTGAGAATCCTAGACAGTATCTATAGCTCAGTCCAGGGATGCCGCAAGCTTTTCCTCGTCTACATCAAAGGCTTTCCTAGCTTGCTTTAGTTCTTCTTGCATAGACAGCAACTCTTTGCAGCGGTTAAGCTTTGGCGCATCCTGCAGGGCCAAATATTTAATGATCTTGCTTTCAAAACCAGTATATCATTGAAGAGGACGAGAGCAAGGAGATGTACAGTTTGTTCATCAATTACTTCCACAATGTCGGTGAAGATGAAATGATGAGTAACATCCCATCGTATAAGGATGAAAGAGTATGCACCATGCTAGTAGTAGCCAACAAAAACACAACAGAAGGGTGATTGCGCAAGGTGTTAACTAAGCTCTTCTAAGATATATGCCATGACTTTGCAAAAAGCGGCTTGACTACAAGGATCAAAATAGACGAGGCAAAAGTAAGCTATTCTGAAATTCTTATTTCCCAAGAATTAATGTCATCCATACACTGCATCAAAATGGGTTGGGGATCAGACATACTTAAAAACACTAATATCCAAAATGAAGCAATAGAAAGAAAAGAAAAGGCAAAAAGTACTTTGCTGATCATACCTTGCGGACTAGGTAAAGAAAATCCTCAACAGAAAGCTTTCCCCTCTTTGATCCAATATCCTGTGCTTTATGAGCCTGCACAGCTCAAGACAGCAACTTAATTTTTCAATACCTCCTAAAAGAAATGCAGAGGCCATAACCAAAGTACTTACAAAATCTGTGACGTACTCCACCACAATGTCCTCAACAAGCGCCACAGTTTCTGGAAGTGGCTGATCACCAAACAAATTTAACTGAGTGAATATTTCACATTGTACAGAAAGGACATTCGGTCTCCATGCATTTCAAAGCAAATCACATGATAATTCCTCGTCAATGCCCAATGGAACTATCTGACAAAACATTCTCTAAACAGCAGAAAGAAAACATTTCAATCTTGAGCATCCAGTGTTGATGAGGCATGTGAGTATAAGATGGCTTAGACTTCAACTTCTTACAGCATGAAGAAGCTAAAACAGGGGTAAGATGATTACCTAGCGAATTACTCCAATGTTTTGGCCTACAGAAGCAAGGTAATCCATGCTTAGAAACATTAATTCTTCTTATATGATTGATAATACAGAATTTTCTTGTAAGCTCTGATTCAAAGACACTGATAGTTGTACAGCTTTCCAGTCATCCACGAGAAAAACCTTCCACACTCAAGATGCTCTACTATGTGCATAAATTACTGATCAAGTTCTATGCATTTGGCTAATGTATATGTCAAGTGCAGGTGCAACCTTCAAACCTCCTCTAATAAATAGGAAAAATTATTACTCCTCTCAAATTCTATCATGGGTAACTCATATGTGCTGTCCAACTGAATAACTCGCAAAGTAATCTATACGAATAGGCATCAGGATCAGCAACTCAATAGCTTTTCCCAGTAAATTGGTCGCATGTTGACCAAAGGACAAGAAAGGGTTTGATACACAGGTGAAAAAAGGGCGTGGCTTTCGATTCATCCTTAATGTCTAGATACTTGTGGCTTGCTGATTCAACAACGAACCCATCTTTAGCTTCACTAATCTGGAGGTCAGTTGGCAGATTCACACTCAAAAGAGGCTTTCATAACAAGACAAAGACAAGTAGCTAGTTGGGCTCGGCTAGTTGACACGAGTCCATTGCAACGCCTTTTCAGTCAGAGAAAAGCAAAATACCGGTCACACGGCATTCATTACAACTTCCCAAAACTCCCAGAGAAAGCAAGAGCCCCACTTTGGCAAAGTTTTCCACGCTCATTGTAGTCGAACTCAAAGGAGAGCCAACATAACCCCCAACCACACAATATGCGTTCATCATCAGTATATACCACGGTTGGTCCGAGTTCAAATCTGAGCAACCATACTTACAGTGCGCCTATTGACAACATACGAATGGCAGATCGTTCTTCAGCTTACTTTTCCGACACTATTAGCGAGAAATAAGAGTAACAATCCTCCCTCACCAATCCTGCTGGATACAGTTCTTCTTAAACTGTTCTCTTTGCGCACAAGACATCAACTGGGGGGTATCGCCAGAATCACACATTTCACAAGAGATGAGTATGAAACATCTCTCTTTTGCTACGAACAAGCGATCAAGAAACGACGACAGAGTTTCACCCACGAAATTTACAAGGTCTCCCATTAGGGGCATGAATTAATAATATTCGAGGAGAAATTGCAAACAGAAAAAAGAAGAAGAAGGGTGGCAATTCCAAACGAAGCGACGAGCGAGACAGAAAGCGGGAACTCACATTGGGATCGTCACCGAAACCGTACATCATGTGCTGCACTGGAATCGAGCGGGGATCACGTAAGTACGATAATAATCGGACAAAAAATAAAGGAGAGAGAATCGTGGGAAGAAAGGGATGGACGAGAAAGCATACGCTCTTTCTGGAAGATGCCGCGCTTGCGCTTGGAGGAGCTCTCGGAGGGCTGGGAGGAGGAAGAGCCTCGTGCCTTCCCTGACGAAGACGCATTCATTCTCTCTCCTCTCCGCTCCCAACTGCGCTTCGAGCAAAAGCCTGATCGATTACACTCTTATAGCTAGAACCGGGACGAGAGTCGAATATGGATTCAGCCGCCGTTTACGCTCGGACGAACGAGCGCTCGAGAGGGAATTCGGTGAACTTGGTTCCAAGGTTCCCACGACCCGAGCAAAGGAGATTTGAGAAGGGAGAGCCTGAGATGGAAGAACGGAAAGCAAATGGCAATTGATGGGCCAGGTTGGAGTGAAGATCGAAGCCCATTCGACACAGCCCTGCTTTTTTAGCCTTGAATACTTCGCGCCTTCTGGGTCATAAATTTCCTATTGCCGATTCCCCCTCTCTTATTCCTTACCTTTCTGATGCTCTGATCAAACGCACTTCTCTCTCGATTCTCTTGCTTCTACTTCCCTACTTCTCTTCTACTCTCTTCCTCCCTTGGATTTCTTGGTTCGTCACGCCAACGCAGATGCTCCTCGATCCCGAAGAGATGTTTGCTTTAGTTGCTTACGGGCTTTGGGTTGGACTAAAAAAGACCGTACCCATTCAGACACCTTCTTAATTTAATTATCGAGCAATTAAATAAAAAAACAAAAACCAGCGCAACTTTTCATAGTCTACTATTTCTCATGGTACGCGTAATAATTCGAAAGTTCGACTTCTTTGAAATTTCTTAACAAGGCATTCATCATGTTGTTCGTTTGATGACACTCTGTTCACAAACAGTCCAGTCTAAGGGGATGTTTGTACAATGACACTTTGTTCACAGACGGTCCGGTCTAAGGGGATGGACGAACACGCGACACCTCGTGATATGTAACATGTAAGCCCATTTGTTAGGACAATAACTAGATGATCCTCTTGGTGCTTTTTCCCTCACATTTCGAAATGCACGGGAGCGAGAGAGCTTGACGACTCGTTAATTTGGCTTCCACATGTAGAGATCGATTGGTCAAAGGCGTGAATTGTCAAAGTTCGACCATGGATTTGCTCAAAGAACAAAGAGATTTGTCTCCCTTTTAACCCCCAAGATGGGATGAAATGGACACTACTTCCTGAAAGAGCATGAACCAGACATACATAACACGCCTAACAATTAATATCTGTTCTTTCTAACTCACTTCGTCATCACGGCAATGGTTGCCATTAACTAGGCAAGACACACCAGGCTACTGCGTAGTCTTCACCAAATACTGACGAGGGGCACACTGAACACTCCACTTTCCTCTTCTAGTTCGTTTATGCCTTCCCATTATCCACAGCATTCTAAAGATGAAAATTGGGATAGCACTTGTTTGAGAATATTGACACTGCGATGCATATATGACCTATGTACCCGACTTCATACATTGTCAGCCAGTAATCAAGACCCAGAAAAGCTGTTCGATAGATTGGGGAGATGCAACCGGTTCAGCCCATTGATTTGTGAAACAAGCAGCTTTAAAGAAGGTAGTCTGAATCCAGTTCAAAACCATCTACACTTATTCAAGCCTCAAAACTAAATTAAGAACCATGCTGCCATCCAAATTCGGAGCCAGTCATCATTCACCTCAATTTCAACATGTGTTTCCATTCACCATTATAGGAAAACTTATGAAAGTAACATCCGCAATGTAAAAACTTACACAAAATGACACAAAGTTCACATTATTTGGATGCACCAATTGGTGTGCTAGACAGTTCATGTCTTCCCGATGATAATCAGAAATTCGAGGATAGAGAGAATCAACACATAGCAACCATCTTGACCCCTGCAAGGAAACAGAGAACAAATTATGAGGGGAAAAAGTAATAACTTGCAGATAAACGAGCCATATGCCCATATGAAGTTATTGTGGTACAAATGAGGCGGCAGAGAACGGCATAAAGTAAAAAATAGACAGCACTAAGCAGAATCAGCAAGTACGTCATGGAAACCTTCCACATAATTGTTAGGCCCAAATAAATCATAAGCCCTGCATGCGTGAGACTTCGGATTATTGCAAAGGTACAGCTCTGGAAAAATTCTCACTAGTGTTGCAAATATATAGGGTGCATAGTGCACACAATAAGTCGACTCGACTCAAGTATTACCAAATAGAAGTTGAAGTATGAACATGAGCTCGGTTCAATCTACAGGATAGCAACCTTTATTAATGAAGTTGGAGGCATGAACCTCTTAGAACATCTGACTAATCACATGCCTGAACATACATAATGTCTAACGTGAGCACAAAAACATCATTGAATATTCAAGGTCCAGCTGATTTCCAGCACAAGGGCCAGGTCAATTCTTGTAAAGAATATATACCAATCAATCTTGACTCAAGTCCCAAGCCTCACATTATGTGAGTCATGCCAAATTCCAGGGGTCCATTAAGTGAACTCAACCCCGCTGAGTACTTTACAATATCCCATTAGATAGACATGCATGTGCACTTCTTAACATTCATGTTGGGGTCATACAATGCCTAAGCCAAGCACAATGATTTTAGTAATTCACAAAGGGTTATTTATGCTCATAACATCTCAATTTCATAGTGATGCGCAAGTTGAACAATTCTTTCGGATAAGTCTGGAGGCCCCTTTAAGAAAGAACCTTTAACGCAGCTCTGTTGAAAGGTTGAGTAATTAAGTCAACAGTTTCAACAGAGAATGAAAAGCCGGAGAACTGAACCCCTCACTTGGAACTTCTATCAACAGGGAATAAAGTGTCCAAATCTCTCCAGTTAAAGAAGACAGATACTCCAAAGCAGGAGATAAGAAATTGACAGACCTAACTCATGATACGATGCTTTTAACCATGATTCATAAAGATGCCCACGCTGTTACTTATCGAACAGAAAATTGCCCGAAGCTGATGAAAGCAGTCTGTACATTTTTCGCTAGAATTTCAATAGATCTCTAAGGCCTCAGCACACTGCACCTCATTTTCATCATACCCACCCAATACCTTGCTATCAAGTGGCAAAGTCCAATATAGGTTTCATCCTATACCTTATTTTTCTTAAAAGAAAAGGACCATTCAGTAAAATAGGGCATGGTGCTGGGTTTGTGATTACAGAAAAGAAAGCCTCTCAGAAATACACTGACAACAAGAAAATAGAATAGTCATTCTTCCGGTCTTACTAATCACTGGTTGCTTCCCAATATACTCTCTCGTGTTTGTCCGATATTAATAAGAAATCTCTCTTGAATACCTTTTTAGTCCAATAAACTGACATACTAATAGAAAGAGGAAGGCCCATAAAAACACGCCACTGCTCCATTTCCACCTCTTTTCCTCAATCAGCAGTAGGACCAAGTCGCACAACTCCATGTATAAATGGCATGATAGAAAGAAGTTCCAAATCAGTATGCTCCGTAAGATAAGACCCTATATTACCGACAGGGGATAATCATAAATTAAAACGACTCTTGAACCAATGCATCCACCAGATTACCACCTTTTCGAAAGTGTATTGACCAAGCACCAGAATAACACCAGGTGGGCAGAACTAGTAGTTCTACGATTAGAGGCAGCAGAGGAAGGCACTCCACTCACCAGAGTAATAAACATTGCATTGGGAACACGGGGTTCCTATTGAACTCAACAGTGTCAAAATAATTATCAATCAATTCTATAAACTGATATCGAGTTTTCCTAATCAACCAGAGCTCAAGCCTTCGCAAAAACTCAACCACAGAAACCTGCCAAGGAACGCAATGTTCAAGGCACACCCAATTCAGCTCGTGTTTCAATTAAAGAAAAATCAAACCAACCTAGCTCATTTCTCACCGTCTATAACTATATCCTAATGAATCCACAAGATACCCACCCACGCCTATCACAACTAAGCAAAAGAATGCCTCGACTCATACTTCAACGAGAGATTAAAGCCAACGAGCTCACGTGACATCAAACGTAACCACAATGCAACACGACCACGACCGCAAACACGTCAATGAAGAGAGCGAGCATTTGTCGGATAACAATAATCGAATGACTTCATCGGAAGATCCATCCCAAAGACGACCGTGGAAGGGGCGCAGACAACAAAACCAATTCTCCGATCCGAGCAAACGCACCTTCCCCGACGGATGGATCGATCAGTGACCGCCGTGCTCCTTGGCGTGCTGCTTGTGCTCGAGGTGGCGGCGCTCGTTGGGGAGGGCGACGAGGTAGGAGAGGGCCATGCCGCCGAAGCAGACGTGGTAGACGGGATCGATGGAGTCGGTCTCGATGTACTTGGCGTGGTAGCTGTCGAGGCCCCTCTGGACGGACTTCTTCACGTAGTCGATCGACAGCTTGGGCTTCACGTAGTTGGGGATCTCCTTCACCTTCATCCCCCTGATCTCGTTGTAGAACTGCCTCAGCGCCATTGCAGCTTCGTTCCTGGTGGTTTCAGCGAGAGGCTTGCAAACCCTAATCCCTGGCTTTCTCGTCTCCAATTTTGATGGGAAGAAGATGTTGGAGGAGGAGGAGGAGGAGGAGGAGAGTTACGGTACGGGCCTGATTGGATCGATCGATAACGGGGGGCATGGAAACGGTGGGTTCCGCCCCCATTTTGACGGTTGGATTTGCTTGGATCCGGTTCGATTGTAGGCTCAAGGGCCCTCGGTCAATATTGGGCTCTCGCATAGGTAAAAAGTCAATGAGATTGTACATGATCCATGCAAGTTCTTATTTTTCTTTTTCTTTTTTTACCATAGTTTAGTAATTCGATCTAAACAAGTCATTAAAAGACTCCATTTTAATAATTAGTTTTTCTTGGATCCGGCTCGATTGTAGGCTCAAGAGCCCTCAGTCAATATTGGGCTCTCGCATAGGCAAAAGTCAATGAGATTGTACAAGATCCATGCAAGTTCTTCATTTTCTTTTTTTACCATAGTTTAGTAATTCGATCAAAGCAGGACATTAAAAGACTCTATTTTAACGGTTAGTTTTTCTTGAATCCGGTTCGATTGTAGGCTCAAGAGCCCTCGGTCAATATTGGGCTCTCGCATAGGTAAAAGTCAATGGGATTGTACATGATCCATGCAAGTTCTTTTTCTTTTTTCTTTTACTGCAATTCAATAAAATTGACCTAAACAAGTCATTAAAAGGCTTCATCTTGATTCTCGTCCACACCTCGGAATCAACGGGATGTAAAATTTCTAGAGGTATTCCATCTTCCTTTAGAAAACAAAGATACAGGAAGGAATTTGAGATACGAGACATGCAAGCACCGGCATATAGAGCCTTCCCAACAAGATGGAGATAGGCAGCAGAGGCCCTTGTTGGAGTTTCTACTCCCTCTCTTTGTTGAGGTCACTAATCACAAAAAAGAGGGAAAAGTGCTGAATAAGTCCTAAACCTTTTGGAGTAGTGCCAATTTAGTCATAAACTTATTTTTGGTGCCAATTGAGTCATAAACCTTTTGATATAGTGCCAATTCAGTCCTCTTGGCCGGATTTTGCTAACGTGGACGTCAATCGGTCACCAGCGCTGACGTGGACCAAATTTAATAATATTTTAATATTTTTTTGAATTTTTTTTCCTTCTCCCTCTTCCTTCAGCCGCTCGCCGGAGCGGCGACCGGCCGGAGGCCAAAGGCCAACGAGGTTGGGTTCGCTGACCTCGAGTGAGCCACGCCGGCCACTGGTGAGGCTTGACCTCGCCGGCGGCTGGGTGAGGCTGGACCTCGCCAGATCCGGCGAGGTCAAGCCTCGCCCTGGTTTGGCGAGGCTTGACCTCGCCGGATCTGGCGAGGTCTAGCCTCGCCCAGCCATGGCGAGGCTCTCCTTGGCCGTCGCCGGCGAGGGCGAGCCTCGACAGTGGCTTGCGTGGCTCGCCAGAAGCTGGCGAGGTCGACCTCGCCGGCCTCTGGCCTGTGGCCGGTCGCCGCTCCGGCGAGCGGCTGAAGGAAGAGGGAGAAGACAAAAAAAGAAAAAAATGTTAAAATATTATTAAATTTTATCCACGTCAGCGCCGATGACCGGGGCCGACGTCTACGTCAGCAAAATCCAGCCAAATGGACTGAATTGGCACTATATCAAAAGGTTTAAGACTTAATTGGCATCAAAAATAAGTTTAGAACTAAATTGGCACCACCCCAAAAGGTTTAGGACTTATTCAGCACTTTTCCCCAAAAAAGAATATTAAGGGTTAGCTGAACAGTTTGCCTTTAAGAAGTTTGCTATTTTCATAGGGTTAAAAGTTGCTGATACGTTGAGAATTATTGGTTTCTTAAAATGGTCAAACTTACTTCTTCATTTATGTGGAAGTTACTATAGGTGTTGAAAATTTACTGACTACAAATAAGTGAAAGATTATTTCTTTCTAATCCCAAATTATTGATTGTCTAGAAAATGTACAAGTTTCTATGGACATGCTTTTTCTAATATTGAAAAGTTCGTAATCACTATGGTAAACTTACCTCTTTATTTATGTTTAATCTCTAGAACTTGTGAAGATTAAAAAATAAGTAGACACCTACTTTTTTAATAAACGTAAAGTTACTACTAATCGAAACATCAAAGTGCTCACTTCACTTGGTCACCAGGCTATAAACTTGCTCAGTCCTTATGAAAGTATCTCATGAACCTATTCTCATCTCAACATAATGCCAAAATATAAAGGGAACCCTAAATTTTACTTTATAACATAAAAAATGCAAAACTTATATATATATGTGACATATTTACCCTTAAATCAAGGTTTCATTAGTAAGCGCCATCATAAATTTGCCTATGCCTCCACGTGATTTTAGTAGAATAAAAACGACTTCGTTTAGGCTGGAAAATCATATGATAGATGGTAAATGTGTCACACGGGTATAGATTTAGGATTTTGATATCTCAAAAAAAAGGTTCAGGATAAATATTTGGTTGCTTTTGCCCAAATAGAAAAAAAAAAGTGTAAACGGACAGTGCTAGATGCATTGACATGAAAAGGTTTGCTTAATTTACGAAATTTACAAACATATAAAAATTGCGATAATGACACAAACAGTTCTTGAACTTTGGCTCAATGTGCAATAAGGTCAATGAATTTTCAATTTGTTCAATGTAATCCATGAACTTTAACCTAATGTTCAATGCGGTCACTGAACTTTTAATTTGGCTCATGTACTTCCCTGAATTGTATGAAAATGTTTAATGTAGTCCCTGAATAGTTCATGAACTATATTGAATAAATTAAAAATTCAAAAATTACATTGCATATTGAGCCAAAATTAAAGATCTATTTGTGTCATTTTTCCATAAAAATGAATAGATGAGTATTCGACCAAAAAGAAATCGATGAGTATATTTGCGGGGGATAGAAAAGATAGAACCTTCTTTTGGAAATTAAAAAACACGAGAAATCAAGACGAAACTTCATTTTGGAAAAAGGAGTGCCAAAAAGAAAAGCGTAAAGAATCTAATGGGACACGCGCCGATCATCCGCAGTCAATAGTCATCGCCTCCCTCTCGTCTACCTTCCTCACCTGCACGTCCCACTGCTCCTCGACTCCCGAGTCGCATAACTCGGTCGTCTCGGTCTCCAACTCAGCTCCGGCCAAAGAGCAGGCGAAAAAAAAAAAAACCAATGGCGAGGCTCCTCTCTCAGACGTTCCTCCGCCACTCCCGCCACCCCATCAAGCCCCCGCCGCCCTCCATCGCCCTCATCTCCCTCCGCAACCGCTCCAACCGCTCCGGCAAGCTCATCGAGATCGACCTCGAATCGACCCTCTCCTCCGCGTCCTCCTCCTCGTCGTCTTCGTCGTCGTCGTCGTCGGCTTCTTCCAATTCCGCATCGGACGACGAGGGAGAGGTGCTGGGGTTGAGGGGCCTGGAGGAGGCCATCCACTCCATCCTCGTCCAGAAGTCCACCCCCGATTGGCTCCCCTTCGTCCCCGGCTCCTCCTTCTGGGTACCGCCACGGCGGCGGCCGGTCAACGTCGTCGATCTCGTCGGGAAATTGGCCAGGCCGTTGACCGTCGAGGAGGATGAAAATCTGTCTTTCGCCACCGTTCGCGGTTGGCCCAGCTTTGAGTATTTGGCACGACCAGGTTAGGGTTGACCCCCTGCATAGCTTGCTTCAATTTCATGTTATTGCAAAGTGTTGGAAAAATTTTCTTTTTTTTTACTTTCCGATTGTTTGTTAATTAGTCGTGCGAGCGCTTGGAGAAATTCTGGATCGACGGTTGATGATCGATCTACTGTTCATGAGATTGATTCTCTGGATTTCGAGAAGCGATGCTTAATTAAAGTTCGCAGATTCCAATAAATGAAGTTGTCGTGCTCGAATTTCAATTCTCTATGTCGAGGTGTTATAAGAAGTGACAGTGAGTGGAGGCCGTGTTAAGTGATTCGATCGAATGTATATTGTGGCTCTTGTTGATTTGGATTGACGAGGACTTAACTGTTGCTAATTCAAGTCAATTCGTAGGTTGAGGACATAAGGTTGATATCATCATTTGTTATTATTATTTTTTTTAGGGTGGGGGGGGGGGGATAGCTTTTCTGACTTGCCAGCAAGAAAATTATGAACATCGATGTAGATTAGATGTCAAGATGAGAAAATTGTCATGAATAGTGTGAGAATCAGAGAAGTATGGCGAAGAATTAGCACCTTTTCCGTGATTAGTAAGGTAATTTGGTTTATCAATGATCTGCTTGTGTTTATAACTAATAAGATTCAGGTGGAACGAACCGAAAAATATTGAAGAAGTATTAATGAGGTGCCCCGGTTGATCATTGATCTGCTTGTGTTAGAAGCATCAGCACCTTTCTCGGGCTATTGCCTTGGCTTTTCATCCTTCTACTAAGCAGCTCTGAATGATTCTTAATTTCTGGCTGCTTGTGCTTAGCTGTTGGATACTGATTACTGAAGCTGGTTAAACTGCAAATTGCTATACGAAATACTTGTTGTTTTTCCTGGTTGGTCCATTATTTTGTACTGAAGCTTTACACTCTTTAAAAAGAGAGACGTGATGAAGATAATTTTCTGTGGGTATCCATCTTCAAGAAAGCCAACTTGGTATCATGACCAAAAGATTTCTCACAATCAGTGATGAGATCAATAAATTGCTGAAACTATAAAAAGATAAGCAGTTTACAAGCATGCAGTTACCAGAGATTTAAGCGATTATTCCTTGGTTTGTCGTATTTTCGACAACTTCTAAGCAATGAGTGATGTCCGTGATAATTTCTTCCTGTGCAGATGGTGAATCAGCACATAACCCGAACATGAAGTCGGCAAATGAGTTGTCTAAGGAAGAGGTAGTAGAGATTAGGGTGTTCACTACCTCAGAAGACCGTGAATCTGATGATGATGAATAAGAAGCATCGGGGTCCTAATAGTCGTGATGGCTGGTAGGGTAAGTGCGTCCGTCTTCCCTGATCTCAACTTAGTTGAAGATTCTGAAATGTTGGCTTGGATATGCTCTCTACACTTGCTATTTGGCTTATGTCTTCTGTGTATCTGGCACCTGCTGTTTTGCATGGAGGGATGCACCATACTCTCTTGCTATGCCACCACTGTCCTTCCACAAAAATTCATAAAAACTTTAGTTTTCTAGCATTATATGCATCATCAGAGGCTTGTCTATACTGATAACACGCATTTTTTTATTGAGGTATATGAATTTATTTTGACCAATGGGAAATTATTGCCTGCGCTGTGTCTGTCAGACTAGCAAATAGTGTAGTTCACAAAACAACTTACCAAACAATCAGAGAAAGAAATTTGTATAGGACCTGTACTTAGACCATAGAAAAATCAACTAACCCAACATATCTGGCTGTGGAACATGTTAGAATATTTCCTTTTTGCCGAAGGAACATGTTTAATTTAAGCCACATTAATTAGTGGTGGAGTGAAGCGAAGTAATGAATTTCTCGAAATGTGACGTTTCTTTATACGCGGTAGACTTTAGTTCCGACGTGAGGTTTCTTCATCGGATCTAAGAACCTCTCTGCATGCTTTTATCTGAGAGCTGATTCAATTTTTTTTTTTCTGAATTCATGGCAGGATCAAGTGCTAATTAGATATTGAACGCAGGAGGCTATGAGAATAAGGTGGGAGGTCTAGAAGGGCAAGTGAGCGGGCGGGAAATGTTGTACATATCCTATCTTGGAATGATCTGGGGGACAAAAATTTTCATTTATCAATTCGAACCTGTCCGTTTTCATCCTATTTCTGTCTTCTCTGTAAATGATCATTCACTTGCTGCAAGCTTGCAATATTATTTAACCGTTTGGACGTTCATTTGTTAGTCGCAATTTTTTCCTTATAGTAATCTTCTTCGAGACATACGTGAACGCACAAAAAGCTCGAGCACACGGAGTGAGTTGACAGGTACTGTGCATCACAGCACAGAGGGGGTCGTGTCCGAAAGTTTCCAATACCCTCTTCTACAGAGGTTCCAAGTAGAAGCAGCGGCCTAAAAAGGAGGGGAAGGTGTAATGAGGAGCAAGCATTTTCACGAACGCCGTCGAGATCCCAACAATTTGTTTCTTCAACGTAAGAAATGATCCATAAATAATAAGCCATGATTAGTCAAATCGCAAATAGTGTCCAAATTAAGTCTTTTGTTAATGCTTCAGATTCACAATGAAATGTTCTTGTAATTTCAAACATGGTTTGGGGAAACAAACTTCGAGTAGCCATATGGCAGCAAGTGTTCTTTCGGGTTAAATATGTTTTGAATTTGTTAGAAAGATTCGCATTGGGGTAAATTGTCTCTCCTCTATCACACTAAACAATGTAGTATTATAGTAAAATGCGACACTTGAAATGAGCTGAACACCCAATGCATTGTGTCAAAAACCTTTAGTAGAATAAAACGCGTGCTACTGGCACCCAATGCATTTTGCATTGAGGGGACGAAAAAATGAATTGTTATACCGGTACTATGCTTCGTGTGGATACGTGAGGAGATGAAAAACAACCAGAACTTAATTTCGGTACAATTAGGCATGAGAAAATGATGTTGGCACGTCTCATGTGTAATTCATTAATTTGAGAAAAAGAAGAGGAAGTAACTGTGATGTGGTAAAGCCAAACCATGTTCCTGCAAGAAGCCTAGCAATGATATTTCAATGTGCTGACATGGCATGAGCCCATTGGTTCCGTGGGGCCACGATGACGAAACACAGTGGGACCTTTGCAAAAAAAATTTGAACCAAAATCTCCTTCAATCGAATCTGCAGAATGGAATGAATCTGTAAGACTCGCACCGAACCAAGTCTTCCTTGCGCGCGAGCTCCGTCCATCATTTCCGCGACACAGCTGCCAGAGCGAAGAGGAGGCATTTGCTTCGATGGCGGAGGTGCCCGAGACGCCGTCGTCCACCTCACAGCCCCCGCCACCGCCGCCACCGCCTCCGCCGCCGTCGTCGTCGTCGCCGGAGAAATCTCCTCAAGGCACCATTCGGCTACAAACGCAGGTTCCTTTAGTTTCCTCGTCCTCCTTCCGTTTGCTAGCTGGGCACGTCTTCCTCTCTCGTCTTTCGCCTTCTTAGAACTTTGATCTGTTGGATTTGCGGTGGCTAGGGTTTTGGTTTTGGGCTATCGGTGCTTGATCCTCGTGGAATGTCCGATTCGCAGAGTCTGTGTTTCTCTATTCGTTGTGAGATTGCGCTGAATTGTTGCTTTCGCGTATCTGATGTGGGGAAAAATGAGCGGCTTGATTGCTTGGACTTGTGTGCAATATTTGAAGTTTGTATAACGGTATATTCGAGTTATATATTAGGTTCAGATGCGCCTGTGAAGGAGATGAGCTTGACGTTTGGTTTAGAAAACCGGCTTTTCGCTGCTGGGATGTCGTTCAACATGGTGGCGCAAAACACGGTGGATGTGATGATTGAATTGTCTCTGTTTGCTTATCTGTTGCATCTGGAATTTTTATGTGCTTTACATGTTTGCTTAGGAGGGATTCTCGAGTTGTTGCTGCAGTGCAAGTTTTTGTCTAGTGTCTAGTGCCGAGATCTGTTGTCTTAGACGACTGCCTCTGTTGTCTATTAAGTTTGCTTGCAGTTTTGAAATCATGTTACTTTTTGGTTGATTTGTAACTTCGGCCGCACCATTTGTTCATTATTGTCCTGTCATAGAGTGCTTAGAATTAGTATATAGACTCTGAATCATATTTGTACTCTGCTTCACATTTCGTCTTTTGGCCTTGTATTCTCAGGTTCCATTATCCTCTGCTTTTCCAGTTCCCGGAAATGGTGATATGCAAATGTTCCCCATCTTCTATCCTACCCTAGGTCCCAGCCTAAGTAATTCGCAAAATCAAGAGCAGACAAATAGGGGAGCTGGCATCTACGCAGTTCCAGTTTCTTCCTACCTTGGGTCCTTTTCTGGACTTCAATCCAACACCCTTATCCCTCTTACCTATAATATACCAACGTAAGTACATCCAATCGATTGTCTGTCGAGGACTTTAATTTATTATAAACTTGTCTATAATTATTTCGACATGCATCATTTATGTTAGGTCTATTTGCTGCTGTTGACTTGTTTTGCTGTAATTAATTTGTAATCAGGAAATCCATCTGTAATATCCATCAGTTGAAATTATCTGATTGCTTGCCTTCCCTCTCTCCTTCTCCTATCGTGGGCTAGAAACATTACCTTAAAAGGGGGCGGGGGGGACAGTTCTCCTGTATATTGCTCAGTTCTTTTCTGCCCCCTCAAGCTGACAATTGCATATAAGTAGCATCTCCTTATATCCTAAATACTATATCATGAAGTAAGTGGAAAGACATGCTCTTTCCATCGCCTTGAAAGTGTGTCATATGCAGTGGTTTAGAAACCGGACTGGACCGCCCTGTTCAACTGTGTACTGGCCTGTCCTCTGATATTCAGAATCCTATGCCTGTGGCGGTCAAGAGCCGGTCAAACCGGCTGAAACCAGTTAGACGGGTCATGCAGTTTCAGTTAAAACCGGATCTTCAACCGGTTAATTGACTTTATAAAACAAAGAACAGGATGGGTGGACAGAAGTTTTGAAATCACGCATGGATGGAAGTCAATTTGCTAATTATACCACCTGAGCCAATTACCTTTACGTACTTATTCTTGTTGATTTACATATATATAGTTGGCTTATTTCCCATTTGAAAAAGGGTTTACAAAGTTACAGGCCATGAGTCTTGAACTCAAGTCCTCTCGATACACATTAGAAGCCCATACTGGTTAAGCTCAGCCATGCACCTGGAACTTGTGCATATATACAGGCTGTTGTATAACTTCAAGTCATCCGGCTTGACCAGTTCTTCTGGTTGAACTGGTCGGTTCTCCAGTTTGGCCTCCCGTACAGTTTTTAAAACATTGGTCGTGTGTCTAAGTTTCCTAAGGTTAAAGTTCTCATGTGAGCTTTCATAAACTAATATCTGTATCGAGTTTGAGAATAGGATGAGAATATTTATCTTCGATCATAAATGATCTTTTAATACTTTGTTGCTTGTGTGCTTATGGTAGACGAGTTCATGCCACTTTCGGTAACGGATCTTTGACCGGTTTGTGACTGTAAAATAAAGAAGGGGTGGGTCCACCGAAGTCTCGAAATTGTGCATGGATGGAAGTCAAATTGGCAATTATACTGGCTGAGCCAATCTCCTTTACGTACTTATGCTTGCCAATTTACATTTATAAAGTCAGTTTATTTCCCATTTTGAAAAAGATTTACGAAGTTGTAGGCCACGTGTCTCAATCTCGAGCCTTCTTGATACACATAAAAAGCACATCCAAATTGTGCTGCGCCTGCGCCTGGAACTTATATGCATTTTTTGTATATATTGGCTATTATAACTTTAACTAACCTCACTTTAAATTAGCCGATTTGACTGGTTCTCTAGTATGGCCTCTGGTACAGTTTTTTACACATTGGTCGTATGTCTAAGTTTCTTAATGTTGAAGTTCTCATGTGATGCTTCGATACTGAGAAGCGGATGAAAATATTGATTTTCAATAATAATTGAATTATACTTTGTTGCTTGTGTGCTTATAGTAGAAGAGTTCATGAGGCGGGGTCAACAGGTGAGGAACAGGGGCAGGTGGGCCACCAGCAACAGAACCCCCAGCAACATCCTGCACCTCAGAGACAAGTTGTTGTGAGGAGATTTCAGATTGCAATTCAGCTTGATTTGTTTCTCATAGTAAAGCTGGCTGCTGTGATATTTTTGTTCAACCAAGATGGATCAAGACAAAGGCTGGTTGTCCTTGTGTTTTTTGCTTCCCTCATTTATCTGTAAGTATCTGGGCCTACTAACGAGTTTGCAGATTGTTGCATGTGAACCTCTCAATTTGATTGGTCCAAGGACTTATTTATTCGTTGCCGCATTCATTTAATTGCTAGTATGGGAATCTTACTTATAGGGTGGGGAATGTTGAGCTTTTATCCTCCTTGATCTGGTTCGTATTGTTATTTTGTTAGCTGAAGCCAATTAATGCATGCTGAGGAATTGTTGTCATTTGGAATCAGGGTATAAGAGACTCCTGGAGTTCTCATTTTTTCTTGGACTTTGTGTTAGCACCATCTCTATTGAATGTGAAGCTGACTTTGTGGACACTGGCTGATGTAGGTATCAAACTGGAGCTCTGGCACCATTGATTCGATGGCTTTCTCAAGGCATGCAGAGAGCAGCTGCACCTCCTCATCCACCAAGGCCTGCTGTCAGAGCTGAGAATGACCCACCTGCTGCAGGTCAAGGAAACGAAAATCGGCCTCTGGCAGGTCCATTTAATTCACAGAAATGCAAATTTCATGCATTGTCAACCTCAATCCAGGGAAAGTCAAAGTTAACTCTACGATATTTCATACAGTTGATCCATAGATTTGTCTCTTAGAGAGGCAATTCCTAGATGATAATGCATTGTCAAACTCAATCCAGGGAAAGTTAAAGTCAACTCTATGATATTTCATACAGTTGATCCATAGATTTGTCTCTTAGAGAGTCAATTCCTAGATGATAATGCATTGTCAAACTCAATCCAGGGAAAGTTAAAGTCAACTCTATGATATTTCATACAGTTGATCCATAGATTTGTCTCTTGGAAAGTTAAAGTCAACCCTAGGAGATATAGAGTACCTTTTCCATCATATGATAATGTCCTTACAAGTCCCTTATTTTGCAAAATTAACTCTATATCTCCTAGGGTTCGACTATGTTCTAGTAGAACATTTCTAAAAGCCTCAAAGTAGAGAAATCTATTCAAAAGAGTTTAATATTTGCTTCCATACATATGACCGTCCATGTATCTACTGGCTGCTTTGTGAGGATATGGGAGAGAAATTTTGTCATGTCTTCCATGGAACAAGGATAGACAAAGCACTAGTAGTGGTGTCTGGTATATGACAAGTGTGCCCATCAAATTGATCTGGTATATGACAATTGTGCCTATCGAATTGATGTTTTCTTCTGGTCGATGCAAATTTATTTTTCCTGTAATATAATGCAGCTGACGGACAAGCTGGCGCTGAGAATGAGAACCGTGCAGTGGAAGATGATGGAAATCTGGCAGCTGAGAACCGGAATCCAGCAGAACCGGGTGCCGAGAATGGGGCCAATAATTGGTGGGGGATTGTGAAGGAGATCCAGATGATTGTCTTTGGTTTTATCTCTTCCTTGCTCCCCGGTTTTCACAACATTGATTAGATTAAGCAGTTTAGCCAAGAAGTGGCTTGAGAGGCTCAATTTAATGCTTTTTTGTTTTTTGAAATAAATGTACAAAAATCATAGCTGGATATGTGTTGATATAGGGGGAGAGAGATACATTACAGGAACAGAAGGATCTTGGATAAATTGGATTTGAACCATTCAGTCGTTTCTCCTGTTTTTATGAAACCTATATCAATCCAAAGGATTTGCTTACAATTGTACCAACGTCTCATGCAGGGCTGTCAAAATGGGTTTTAAGTCTATATTTTAACTCAAATTTATTAAGGCGGGATGTATATTGGCCATCTCAAGAATTTCGATGTAATAAATTGGTTGTGTATTTCAAAACAAAAAATTTGGTTGTGCACTTATTCCTGGAATAATATATCGGGATTCAGATGACATCATTTTTGGCCTTTTGCATCTTGAAATAATGACAAATATCTACCGGGAAATTTCAAAAAGAAGTGAGGTCGTTTTTTCAAAAAAGGGCCCAAAATGGAATTTGTCTCAAATAAAATCCTGAAGTTGCCGATTTAGTTTCAAATAAGGTCTTGAGCTCATCGGCTGACCAAATCTTTACCGACCAACAAGCTTGTACATATTATGTGCATCTATGCACTTAACACACATAGGCTCGCTGCGCGCTAAAGATTTGGCCTGCTAGTGAATAAGAGGCCTTATTAGAGACTAAATTGGCCATTTCAGGGTTTAAGGGTTTGTTTGGTTCGACTTTGGGGGAATATCTTTGGCAAAATGCAAAGGTCTTTAGGCTAAAGGGGTTTTCCAAAATGTAAGTAATGTTTGGTAATGTGTATTTTAAAATCACGTTTGAAAGCAAATTTGGTATAAATACGGTTTGGTAAAAACTAATTTTGTAAAGGACTTTTGCTAATATTTGAAAAAAAAAAAATTTTGAGGTGGAGCTTAGCCATTGGCAGGCCAAAACGGCAGCCAGCCAACCTCCGCTTGCCAGATCTAGCTGCTGGCCAACCGCCAATGGCCAGCCTCGCTTGAGGTCGCGTGATCTAGACATTGCCTGGGTCGTGCGACCCCGGCCACCACCGCCTGAGGGGTCGCCCAACCTCCGACGACCACCGCCTGGGGGTCGCCCGACCTTAGGCGGCGCATAGGTTGCACGACCCAGCCCTTTGGCGGCAGTCGTCGGCCTCCGGACCATATCCTTAGGGAAGATGAGCAGTGCTACTAGCATTCCGAAAATGCTAAAAAAAAAATTGCCAAACGTCATTTGCATTTGGCCAAGGGACTTTAGAGCCCCAATGCTCATTTCAAATATTGAACCAAATGGGGCCTTACATGAAATAATGTCCACTCTAAGTCTCATTTCAAGACCCTAATTTGAAATAACCCCTAACTACTGCTGCTTAATTTTGTCTTTCTCGACTAATGATATCTTTGTCTTCTCTGTTAGGGTCACAAACGAAGATTCACAGTCTACGTTCATGCATCAAAAGAAAAACCTGTACATGTGAGCCGTTACTTCATTGATAGAGACGTAGGGAGTCACCAGGTTCACTAACTTACTCAGCAAAATCGGTCTGTCCTTGAAAGTTCATATTCGTATTATGATAATCATGTGTTGAATTTGACTGCAATTTGGCACAAACCAATAAAATATGTTCTTTCATTTTTAAGGGCAAATAAGTATTGGGGAATTTCAAAGAAGAGTCTTAAGTGGAGCCGTTTTTTCAAAAGAGGATCTAAAGTAAAACTTGTCTAAAATAAAATTGTGAAGTTGCTAATTTAGTTGTAAATAAGATCCTGAGCTCATCGCCAATCAAATCTTTGCTGACCAATGACCCCGACCATATCACGTGCATATTGTATATGTACCTACTACACGTGTGTACGATGCAGATGGAAATTAATGGATCTAATGTGGCAGCATTGTCGATGGATGGGAGAAGAATTTGTGAAGACTACCTTTTCATTAATCAAAGGGAGGCTTGGCATTTTGAAATTTCAACCCATCCCTCAAGGGGTAAAGTCATAAACCAATAACATCAGCAGATCTCCCCCTTTTTGCTTTCCAAGGAGTGATCACGGTTCAATTTGCAAGGTTAAGAGGAGAAAGTGATTTCCTGTGAAATCAAGTTCAGAAGGAGAAGAAAGTGCATCCTCACAGATGAATTTACTAATTTTCCTTTAGCACTTCAACCCTCATAAATTCTAGAAAGTGATTTCCTATAGTAAAACTTGTAAATGAACCAAGAACATGAAAATCTAGTTTTAACGCAATCCCATTCACCAGACTTGAAAACTCAGAGAAACGCATCATTACCTTACTTCCAATTTCTAAGCTGACATATATAATTACATGCAGTTCTCTCTTCAAGATTCAAAAAAATATATTTGCCGGCAATGTCGGAGGAGCCAAAGGATACCAACCGTCAAGGCACTAAGCAAACAATAACTACAAAAAAAATATATACAAGCGAGAAATTTATTCAGTGCCTCACATCTCAGACAGAAGATTGCTAATTTTGCGAAGCTCTTTGAGGGCGGACATGGCAGTCACCTGCCCTTTGCCAACTAATAGATTCTTAGAGAAGTTCTCCGGTGAACCAACTTGACCCCGATCTTGCTGGAAAACTGACTCGATCACCTGCACAAGATCACATGACCATCATAAGTTCGTTTCAACAGCATTTTGGACCCCATAAAACTCATCATAGACATGTCATTTCCAGGAACTAAACAAAACTCAATCAAAAAAAGTATATAGGAAAGTTTTAAGGTCAACAAAGCAGCATTAAAATTGGAACTATGTAGAATCTATTGCCTTGTCAGGCTTCCTTCATCATAGCTCTTGCATTTGTCAAACGAAAAACTTGCTCTTTTATAGGAAATCACAAGATGCTGTACTTAACAGGAGTAATTTGAGTTATAAACCTAGCAGCTGTATCATGCTCAATCTTGCTTCACCCTCATGAAATTCGTCCCATCTTTCTCTCACCTTCAAGCATGCTCTAAAACTAAAGTACTTAGAAGCAGCATACGAGCATAGGCTAGAAAGGCAACAGCTTCACTAAACCATATTTAATTCATTTGGCATGACAAACAAATATAACTTGCAAATCATACGTCTAATAAGTGAGATGTCCGCTCCACAAATTTGTCTTTTCTATGAATGCTATACCTTTTTCTTTCGTTGGATTTGCTACATTTACACAGAGGCGTAGATCAACGAGAAGAAAAGATACCTGAATATGTTCAATCATAGACTGTCCCAGATTCCTCAACGTACCAATCATATTCCCATCGATGGAATCCCCTTTACCGCCACCAGAAGAAATGCTATGATCATTTACAGAATATTCTGCAGCATCGTGATATATGGTTTCAACATCAGTAGATTTTGAAGCCTCAGGACATCCTTCTTTATCAGATGTCTCCTCAGCACTAGCATTCCGTCCGAACTTCCAAAGCCATTGGAATTTACCGGAGAGAGGCCTCCGTTCCTTAACGCCTATTGCAGCTTTTCCTGCTGGATCGTCACTTGGTTCAGATTTTAGAGAGGTGTTGTCAGGAACATCAGAGACAGGAAGAGGCGAATCCTCTGCCGTACAGCCTGTACTTTGCAGTTGATCATCACGTTCATCGAGGGATAAGTTCGAGACAACACTGCTTTTCTCAGAGTCATTCTCATGGTCAATAGGACCACTAAGAGGACTAACTGGGTCAGAGAATATTGAGGAATTCTCTTCGCTCCCGCAATTCGCACTTAAACGTCTCTCCTCATTGGCACAACTAAACTCATTATGGACTTCTGATCTAGCCAAATTATCTTTAACAGAGAGATGATCCTTCTGACCTCCATTTTGATGGCTGCTCCTTTCCTCAGCACCTTCAGAGCCAAGCTGCCGAGACAAATCGTCCAACAAACTACGCCTTACGGATGTCCTAGTAACCTTTTCGATGTTCTCAGCCTTAACTGGAGATGGATCAGACTCCGTTCTGGAAAGACTCAATTTTACTTTCTCAGACCATCCCTTTTTCCTGGTCGAAACTTGTTTCTGTAAACTACCCCGTTTAAGTTCTTCTTCTTTATGCAGATTCCTCCACATCTCTTCCCAGTAGCTATCAGGTACCAAATTTAATGGAGTTCTAGGAGATATAGAGTCGGATGACAGGCTATGGCCTCTACCTACCATTCGCTTACTTTGGACAAAAGCCCCACTGGATGAAGAAGCGGTAGAAGTATTAACTTCCAGAGCGAGGACCTGCAATGACCTCGCCTTCTCTATTAGTTTCATTAGATTGACATTCTGAGGGAAATTCAGCAATTTCTGAAGACAGGAAGTGGCATTCTCAGCAGCAAGCAGGGAAGATCTCAAGCGAAGTATCATAGAAACAGCAATACTAGCAATAAACACTCCTCGTGAAGAACCGAGAATTCTGAAGCTAGATCCTTCATCATCTTCCGCAGTTATGTCCATTTTACTATTGTCTTGTGCAAAAATCTCATCCCAGATTGCCAAAAGGTCTTGGAGTGCAAACTCACGACCAAATAAAACACGCAGCCAACGAAGTGCAAAGTATTGTGGCTCAACCCCCAGCTCAACGAGGTGACTGTGTAAAGATGAATCAACGGCAGATAGCAGATGGTACAGTGCGGCGGAAGCCTCAATGACAGGAGGCAGGCCAGCATTAGACCCACATGCAGGTGAGTGCGCGAAGAAGTCTGCCATGGCTACAGACCCATTGACCCCACTCATCAATGCATCAAACATGCAGTATGCATCATGTTCCATAAATTTTTCAGATAATACAATGCCCAGTTCACCTTCAGCCCCATAGGCATCACTTAACAATATAATCTTCTGCATCTCGGGATCAAGCTCACTGATACTCCTCACCTTGGATGCATTTCCTTGGGAACTTCCATTCTCTAGAGTGTCGGAGAATTTTTTGAAATCAAAATTATATGTAAGATCATTGTCTTGAAATGATAACTCATCAAACTTGTCAGTGAAGTGCTCTTCATAAAGCTCTCTCACTTGAGAGAGTCGTTCAATGTCAACGTGGAGAACATATACCAATGGCGCCAAGAGTTCATGCATCCCTGAAGAAGAAAAAGTGAAACTCAATGCCAATGCCAAATTCAATAAACTTCCTATGTGTGAAATGCCAAAATTTTAAGCATCATCAGATTCATCTAAGATATTCCCTAGACGTACTTTAGATCTATGCCGCTCAGTCATCGAAACAAATAAACAAATGATCGTAACTATCTCTCATGCACAGTATTTACCCTGTCTGTAACCATATTCTGGATGTCTAAGGCACCACAACAATAGTATCCTTCTAAGCATGCCTTGGCATCCCGGTGTCTGAAAGTAACTGCCATCTTCAGGATATAAGCGTAATAAATCTTGATCAACCATCTTCTCCAGCTCAGCATTCCGAAAGAAACGACCCCAGCTGCTGTCTGGCAATGGATAACGAACAGCTTTTCAATAACTTAGCGATGATGTAACTTATCAGGATACACACAATTTGATGTCATCTCCTACAAAAGGTACGACTAGACTAAAGTACAATTTGGAGAAACCGCATTTACCCAAAAAATGGGTGCATGGGACCACGTCATGTTATGTCCAAATTGTCGATTCGATATCCACTAGCTAAATTGTGATTATCCTATTTATGCATTCAAATGTCACCCTTTAACATAAATCTCGAAAGGCAAACCAAGGTCCAAATCCTCAATGTTGTCCACAAAAGGATCCTCCTTTTCTCTATATTTTCTTTGTTCATGTCCTTGAATTGGTTAGAACCTATAAACGAGCAAATTTTACAAGGAATTTCATTGTAGAGTATACAAACAGTTTTTTGCAAGAAGATAAAATGATGAACATATTGAGAAAGGAGCACATCAGTAGGACTAGAATTAACCTGGGTTTTGTGACAATGGATTGTCCATTGCAAGATCAGGTGAATTACTTCCATCCTTTGAAATATGTGGATCCACCAGAAGGCGCCTCCTCAAACTTGCATATCTGAGAGATGTAAGCATAATGAACATAAAGCACTTAATCAAGACCAGACTGCAAAAGTACATCCAAAGTTCTCATCTGATGACTAAAGCTAGCTATAAATTGCATTTAAGCAGCAAGCTTATGATGACGAGGCATTCCTGTAATGCACCCATGCGGACCAGTGACATTAAAAAGTTTTGTGCTTTAAGTGGATAGAATAATAATGTCCAATCAAATCTCTTGACCACCCTGGTGGATTATGCAGCGACACGAAAAATTAAATAAACAAGCAAAGAGTCCTCCACCAAAATTTATTCGAAGATCCAAAATCTAATCCTACATTTTTTCCACTTTTTTACATGAATCCTGGATTTCAACTGTCTGCAGCAAGGCTCTATAGAAAGAGAGATATAGTTGCAGAAGACCCTTTCTATTGTTCAATTTTATCAAGACTGCCGCTTCAACTTATAAGCTTCCTTGGGTTCTTTTGTAGTGGCTCACACTAAACAGGTCTAAGATGACAGGACGTGTTAACCCCCACAAGGCTCCATCACCATAGAAGGGAATTGTAGTCCGTCGACCATAAGCTGGAAAGCAGACGACGGAAACTCAAACCGTCGAAAATCGTGCATGTTTTCATTACTTGCTTAAGGACTTGGGAGATCTATGGACAAAATCACTATCCCATGTGTCAACACGGAGCTAAAACTCGACATTGTTATTGCTCTTCCGTGCGGCGGTTCCACTTACAGAACCGAGATGAATCTTACTCAGCTTCCACACGACGAATTCCTTCCCAAGTCTGATTACAAGCTGAATCCCAATTTGTTCTAGCTATGAAAACAACTTCGGTAAATCTCAAAACAAAAATAAATACATCGTGGGCAAAGGACAATGCATCCCAAGCTCTCCATCACGTTCCAAGAAAAGCCGCACATATCAAATCAATCGAACCAAAGTCAAAGGAGAAGCCCTTGAAGTTACCGTCGCCTAGAATCAGCGGTGGCGCGGCGAAGATCATCGATCGAGGAAGACGGAGCAGCAGGTATAACCCCGAGATCCAAACGCCATTGGACTCCTCTCAAACCCTCGAAACGACGGCGATCCGACGACCCCTCGCTCTCCAACCTCGATGTCGATTCCGACATGCTTCTCGGAACACCCAAAAATCCACCAAACCCAGATAAAATTTCCCGACTTTATCAAAAGAACCGGCAATTTGTCCAATCAAGAAAGGATTACCAAGCGAAAGATTTATAATTTCGCAGAAAAACCAAAAGGGTCGCCGGAGGGGGGGAAGAGAGAGAGAGGAAAGAAAGAGCAGGGATCCAGGAGAAAAGTTGGCGGATGAGGGAACTTGGGTGAAGGTGAAATTTGGAAGAAGCCAACACGAAATGACGAGTTGGACCAAAAGGGAAACAAGAAAACAAATCTGGGAAAAGTCTTGTGGAGGAGAAAGAGAGGGGGAGGAATTACGTCGGCGCTTGGATAATGGTGGAATTGAACGACACTTCCATATTCAACTCCTCCTCCTCCTCCTCCTCCTCTTTCTTCCCTTTATCGTTCTTTCCTCGTCCGACTAAGAGAGAGAAAGGAGGACAATGATTCGTTTGTATGTTGGTGCAGAAAGAGCGAGAGCGAGAGAAGGAGAGGTGGAGGAGGAGAGAGCTTGACCTGTTGGAAGGTAAGGCGAGCTGTCGTCTTCCTTCCTTCCTTACTTCCTTCCTTCCTTTCTTTTAACACCCGCGACGCAATGCGAAGCTCATGGCTCGACAGTGACGCTGCGCTCCCCTCCGTGCGTGGCATATGCGGCCGTGCCCACAGGCGAATATTACCATCTTACTGTCTCGCATGTTTCTGTTGGGGGCTGATGAACGATGATGGCGTTTGCGGCTCCCTGGTCCATCCGCGAATGAATGCTCTCATAAATCTCTGCGATTGCCGTGAGCTGGATTTATCATACGTGCCTCGAAATCTCGACGAACCGGTTTAAGGGGAAGGTTTTAACTTCACGATTTCGCCGGTTCTTGATCCTTAAAAGAGCAAAGTTTTCGGCTCTTTGTTGTCTTATTTCCATTTGTATTCGTGTCCAACTAGTATTGCGCTACACAATCAATGTTGGGTGGATCCGCCGCAGTAAGCTTTCAAAATTCAAAAAACGGATCGTCTTGCGAAAAGAGAAAGCCGGCTCTTCGAGATTTTATCCATGTTATCATATGTTTGTATCATTTTATCTTCGAGATACATGGACGTTATGCTGCTTTTGTGGATATGATCGGCGAGTATATATACCTATATCTTGTGAGTGGGGTCCGATCCGGTGCATACGAATAGAGTTCATGTGGAAAAATAGAGATCAGTTGAACCAAAGATTGATTAGATTGTTATAAGAAAAGTTTCAACTGCTTGATTAACCATGACAGCAAATTTATTTTTTAATTTTTGTCTGTGCATATTCGAAAACTGATAGAAAGGAAATACACACGAATCTATGTCGACTAAAGTAAGCGAGTGGGAAAAAATAAATGAACCTAACATGATGGCTTACATCAACGACGGAAAGTTGAATGTCGCAAATGAGGGGGGAAATGTAGATGAGGAATTTCACCTGTGTATAGTTGAATCTAGAGTAGGCATATCAAATGAGGTAGATATGGTCCAAGACAGCACTCTAGAGATTCCTTCAAGTATTTTTGTCACGATCCCATGATTACCATACTTGCCGGGAACACAACAAAACATATAATTGAGAAATTACATAAAGAAAGAAAGAGCATATTAAACAGTAAATAGGAATAGTATACTCAATAATGCCATATTGATAGAGACAAAACTTCCGGGAAGATGGAGCTTGACCCATGCCGTACAATAAGCCCTAGAGTTTCTTTTCCTTTGTCTTCGAAAATTATATAAAAAAAATAGTGATAATTGGCTCTAAGAAATCATGTTATTAATTGTGTTGGTTTAACTTGCAAGAAACCCCACATTCCTAGCTAAATGTGGGTTTAAAATGATACATGAGTGTAAACATGGAAATCCGTGCCTATCGGGAAAAGCCCAATGAAATTATAAAAGAGTTAATATCCCAAAAAACTTCAAATTAGTACATTTGTGATAAATTTACCCCAAACTAATTTTTTAAACGCTAAAAACTTTAAACTAGTACACCCGTGACAAATTTACCATCTGTTAGTTTCTATTAAATTTTACCGTCAATTTGTTGAGTTAGATGTCACGTGACAGTTGACGGGTGTACTAGTTTGGGGTTTTACCCTCCGTTTGTCACGGTTTGTGATTTTTCGTAGTATTAATATAATTTAACGGAAACTAACAGAGGGTAAATTTATCATAAAAGTAATAATTTGAGATTTTTTGTGGTAAAAAAATTAGTTCGAGGTAAATCTGTCACATGTATACTAGTTTAGGGTTTTTGATGGTCAAAAAATTAGTTTGGGGGTAAATTTATCACATGTGTACCAGTTTAAAGTTTTTGGTGGTATTAACCCATTATAAAAACACGTGTCTGCGAGTTATTAAAATTTTGCCTAATGAAAATGTCCGACTTAAATAGGTATATCGCGTTTTTATGAAATACACTTTATGGACTAGATATGTCACAGAAGTTCATCTCAGCTAAAATTGAATATCTATTGCCATTTTTGGCCGCCGCACACGTATGTCTTTTAATTTTTTGTTCTTTTGGAATTGGGTGATGACTGAACCTAGGTTTAACTATTGACATCATCTCTAAGAAGGGTTTACAGCAAGGCTAGAACCGTGCTAACCCCAACGCTGTAGTGGGAAAACATTGGTAATTTGGTAGGTAGGATGATGTCGTTTTGCAAATAAAGATGACAAATTGACCATGCACTTCATTAATTTAAGGGAATGCTGAGTATGGTCCACACATCATCCCCCGCTCGGTCCCTCCTTTGCTTTGCTCGCCATTAAATGTCAGAAGCACGAATCATTGTGTTGAAGGAAGTGCAAGACCACGATGGGAATTACCAGGATTCCAATGGCTTGGCCCCAGCTATAGAAATAAAAGTTAGCACTGAAAATAGTGACCATCGGAAAGCTCCACGGTGGTGGAGCCACCACTGATGACGACGCGTCGGTCTCTCCTGATCATCTTCCTATTCTATTGTACGATAAAGAAACTAATCTTTGTCTTCACATCGCGTGCGTGAATTTTACACATTACAGGCCTTCAATCACTTAAGGAATCTGGGGACCATTGGCCCTAATTCTAGATGGCTTGTCTCGGTTCAACCGTTCCTAGTGGTTCTCCTTTCCCCCCTCCACTTTGCATCTTAGTGCTTTCCATCGTAAATTAATTTGTGAATCTAAACGTTTTACTCCTCATCTTTCATTATATTTTTTTTGGGTTAATATCACGAAAAATCTCAAATTGGTACATTTATGATAAATTTGCCCAAAACTAAATTTTTTGACCACCAAAAAATCCAAACTGGTACATTTATGACAAATTTACCCTCCGTTAAATTGGATTAATAGCACAAAAAATCACAAACCGGTATATCTGTGACAAACGAAGGATAAGTATATCTATCAACTGCCACGTGTCATCAAACTAAAAAATTTACCGGTAAAATTTAACGAAAATTAACGTAAAGTAAAATTGTCATAAGTGTACCGGTTTGGAGTTTTTTGCGGTTAAAAAATTAATTTTAGATAAATTTATCATAAATATATCAGTTTCAAATTTTTTTTTTAGTAGTAACCCTATTGTTTTTTCGCCTCACGTTGCACCAACAGTCAGCCGCCCCCCTTTACGCTCCTCCCACCCCTTTTTTAAGGCAGCTTCAACATTTCAAACCCTAGAAAGTCAAAAGAAAACACCGCCATCTATTATCAGTGAAAAAGCAATCTGTCATGGTAGAATTCAATGACCAAAGGTCGCCCCCGATACGTTGATTTTGTTTACGCATCTCAGATCCAAGCATTGCATGTTCTCGACGATCGCGCTAGAGATGTGATAAACTAATGGTTTATGGGTGGGATCAACTCATTTCTTTTAGTGCCGTGCCTTTAGTATTTTAAAGGGATCGAATAAACTAAAATCCAAAGCATTAATGGTGATATCAGCTCGTGCGATAATGTTCAATATTCGGATTAGTTTGCTGGACGGTGTGAACCTTACCAAGTCGACAATCTTATTAAAAAAAACCCTTAGCCTAGGAATTACATTATTGTTTGTACTCCGTGAAATCATATAAGTTACGGTTAATACCACGAAAAAAATCCTAAACTAGTACATTTATGATAAATTTACTTAAAAAATAATTTTTTGACCATAAAAAAACTCCGAAATGATACCACGAAAAATCACGAATTGGTACACCTGAGGCAAACAGAGGGTAAAACCCTAAACTAGGTACACCCGTTAACTGTCACGTGTCATCCAACTCAGTAATTCGACCGTAAGATTTTAACGAAAACTAATGCAGAGTGAATTTATCACATGTATATTAATTCGGGATAAATCTATCATAAATGTACCGGTTTAAGATTTTTCGTGGTAAGTTATCACGTTCAACGTTAATTAAAAATTCCGACAAAAACAAAAAAAAAATCAAAAGTGGGGCTGTGGGCGGCGCAAATGATTGGTTGTCGTTCCACGTCGGCTTCCGATCAGCTCGTGATCACGCCCTCACCGAACCTAATTGGTTAATCACACGCAGCCGAAGAAGATTTAACAAGTCAGAGTTGAACGAGTCGCGAGTCTCTCTCTCTTCCACGTCATTCTGCCAATCAGATTTGGCGACTTTTGCTCGGATAGATTTGCACGTCTCTCTCTCCATAAAGCAATAAATTAATTAATGTAACTTATATATATATATATTCTTTAAGCTAAACAAAAATGAAAAAAACGTAGAATTGTCGTCGCGTGCCCACGAGCCAGACAAAACCCGTTACGTATTATTCTAGTTGCGAGCAAATGATGGATCACGGAGTTTTAGAATGAAATCTCCCCATTCACAAGCGCGATCGAGAGACACCCCCAAAAATTCGATAATCTTCTAGGGATTGCCTTGACGTGTCTTCCAATATCTTCGTCCTTCTAATTAATTGGAAAGTCTTGCGGTGCAAGTTAAACCGATCGACTAGTCTCGAGGAGGTGCTTGGTCTAGGAGAGCATCATTCCCAAAATCATTTGAAGGGGCTTTTGGTGAGTGGTCCTAGTCCTACCGTGGTAATGTAAAGATCCTATCAAGAAAGCCATGGGAATAATTGTCCAAAAAGTGTTAAATCTACTGTACGATAATCCGTGCGGGGTTCCCTGGGTTACCAAAAAAAATAAAAAAATAATCAATTTAGTATCAAAATTTTCAGTTTTGCTAATTTGATCATAAACATTTTGACGATTTGCCAGACGCTCAGTGTCCGTATCAGTGATTTTCAGTCAAAATTGGTTGGAATGACTGTATTGGCAAATCGTTAAAAAATTTATGACTAAATTGGTAAAATTGAAAAGTTCGGGACTAAATTGGCCTCCGTACAATATGTTTACAACTTTTTGGGCAATTTTTAAAAAGCCATGAGTAGCAACAAACTCTATATTTGAAACATCGCATTCGATCATCATGCTTGAGTAGAGTATCAACATCTAAATGTTCGAGTCTATTCCGCCACGGATAGTAAATTGCATCGACTCGATTAAATAAAATTCACCTGACAAGCCTTTTCACTTTTAGTATTTTGTCCATGCTTATTGTCCCTCCCTTCTATTTAAGTAGCTGCATGGTTGAAACGTGCGTAGGAGTAAACCTATTAAATGGATGGGTCGGGTCGGGTCGAAAATAGTCCGACCCAAATAGATCCATCTAATCCGTTTTGACCAATTTTCATGTAATGCAAATCTAATGATCCATACCCGACTCAATCCATATCCGTTTCGCTTCATATTGCTAAAACACTTCCATTTTAACTCAATCTAGGAAAACCCACTCGAAGTGCAAGATAAAGTGAGGGCAAGAGAGATGAACTGGGTTTAAATATGTTATAAACTCATTTACGATCAATTTAACACCTACATTATGTTTATACCCATTTATAACATATTTAGTGAATATAACTAACTCATTTATGACCCATTTACTGATATATGATTTAAGAAATGGATTTATGACCTATTTTGACAGGTCTACGTGAGAGTCAGCTTAATTTCTAGCTTTATCATCTACCTTTGGTATTATGTCTCATGTATTTGGACCTCAGCTTGCTTAAAATGCAATAGCAATTATGGATAAGAAAAGAAAAAGAAAAGGCATATCACATCTGAGACCCTATAAAGTGATCCATCGTGGAAGTCTTTGCCCGTGTCAAAATTTGGGTGAGGAATATGTGTTTATGTATTGAATTTGACCACCAATTATTCAATCGGTTATGAACTTATTGTACGGTCATTTCTAAACTTTTTAATTTTACCAATTTAGCTCTAAACATTTGTGCAAAATTTCAATATAGTAATTTTCGGTCAATTTTTATTGTAACGCGACGGTGTGCCACATAGGACCGACGGCGATGACTGGACCGCCAGATCAGCGTTTTCCAACAAAAATTGATCGAAATGATCACGTTGAAATTTTACGCAAAGTTTAAGATTGAATTGGCATTGGTACGATATGTTTAGGACCGATTGGCCAATTTTCCCTCATGTGGGGTGATGTTAGACGGTCATTATTAAATGTCCTAAATATTAATTTGTTTTAAAGTCGTGACAATTCATATCGTTATTGAATTTGTTTGCATTTGCTTTCAATCATGTGCAAAGTTTATGTCTTTTCGTGTTAAAAATGGACAACCTTACTCAAAAAGTGACCACTAACAAGGGCGATCGAGTGCTTGAACAGGAAAAGAACATATAATCAATATCACGAGCATGATTGTGTAAGCTAAGTCGATAAGTGGAGGTCTTGTCTTCATAATGAACTTTGATTGCTTATGCTATTGTTCAGACAAGGAAGGTAATTAAGCAAAATTACGTCAAGTTAAACAGAAGTAGATGATATCGCTTAAGTATAATCATGACGAAGATGATTTTGGGGACATAATGTCGTTCTTTTTCGGGAAAAAACCACCAAAAATCCCAAACTTTGCCATCTGTGACACATTTACCCCGAACTTTTTTTTGTGACACCAAAAATCCCGAACTTTGCTTTTGTGACACATTTACCCCAATGTATTTAGTCCATGGGCATTTTCGTCTTTTCTGCTTTTTCTTTTCTTTTTCTTTTTTTTTTTTTTTCCTTTCCGGCGAGGGGCCTCGCGGCGTCGGGCGAGGGCGCCCTCGCCGGATCCGGCGAGGGGGCCCTCGTCGGCGCCGAGCGAGGGCGGCCTCGCCGGATCCGGCGAGGGCGGCCTCGCCGGCACCGGCGAGGGCGCCCTCGCCGCCGGCTCGGCGAGGTTCGCCCTCGCCGGGCGGACCTCGCCGCGCCGGCGAGGGTCGCCTCGCCGGCGGACCTCGCCGACGCCGGCGAGGTCGCCTCGCGCGGGCGGGCGGCGAGGCGCCCTCGCCCAGGCGAGCGAGGTCGCCCTCGCCGGGAGCGACCCCGCCGGCGAGGGTCGACCTCGCCTCGAGTCGGGCGAGGGCCGACCTCGCCGCCCAGCGAGGGCGACCCTCGCCGGCATCGGCAAGGTTCGCCCTCGCCCGGGCGAGCGAGGGCCGCCCCGCCCAATCTGGGCGAGGTCGACCCCGCCGGCCTCGGGCGAGGGTCGACCTCGCTCGAGTCGGGCGAGGGCCGCCCTCGGCCGGCCCGGGCGAGGGCGACCCTCGCCGGCGTCGGGCGAGGTCCGCCTCGCTGGGCCGGCGAGGGCGGCCCTCGCCGGCTCGGGCGAGGTCGACCTCGCCGGACGCGGCGAGGGTCGACCTCGCCTCGAGTCGAGCGAGGGCCGCCCTCGCCCTTTCCGGCGAGGGGGGACCTCGCCGGATCCGGCGAGGGCAGCCCTCGCCCAACGCCGGCGAGGTGCCCCCTTGCCGGAAAGGGCAAAAAAAGAAAAAAAAAAGAAAAAGCAAAAAAGACGAAAATGCCCATGGACTAAATACATTGGGGTAAATGTGTCACAAAAAGCAAAGTTCGGGATTTTTGGTGTCACAAAAAAAAGTTCGGGATAAATGTGTCACAGATGGCAAAGTTTGGGGTTTTTGGTGGTTTTTTCCCTTCTTTTTCTCGACAATGCAATCTCTTTTTAGTTTTAGCTTTCTTTGGTAGGCAAAAAGATGTTTTCCATGAGCTGCACTAACTGTGTATAGAGTTGCTTTGTTATTGTTACTCTCATTTGTTCATACTTTGCCCTTACGTTGCACATGAGGATTGAGATTATTGAAACTTATCCTTATCTAAATTTAGGTAAATTTACCTTCCTAAAATTTGGACACGTTATCTATCGAGCCTATGGATGGCCCCGATCTACTATCCCTACCCCTACTAGACTTGATTTTGTCTGCAAACTGAAGATGGAGCATCACCAACCCACTCTCGGCCGCGACCTTTGATGCAGACCACCACTAGACCCGCCGTGCTAGTGGGATCTTGCTGGGCTCACCATCGGCCACTCCCCGAGCCCCAAGTCCCAATTGCCCTCTCAATCTTGCTCTGCTCCCTCCGGCCTGTTGTAGGTTGGGTCATGGCTCGTAATGCCAGATCTGACATCGCGGAGCCTAGACCCGACCTCGCCGGGCCGGGGCGACACCCACTTGGTGGCTCGGCTAGCCCCCCACATCCCTTTGCAACCGTCCACCTAGGGGATGAGAGAGGGGCAATGTGGTTGCTTGGCGAGCTCAAAGGTAGTGACAAAAAGGTACAGTTTTAATGGGACAACATTCGAGCTACGACGATGATGAAGACGCGGCTCATGGTGGCTCGGCTGGCCAAGCATGGCTCAATCAATTGGGAAGTTGGAGAGAGAGGTGGAAAAAAAATTGGAGTGTTATTTTTTTTTTTTGGCATATGGGGCTTGGTGTGTTAGTTCTTCAACTGAGTGAGCATATTTTAAAACAAAAGATAAATTCATCACGTAAAGTAATCTTGTCACATCAAAAAGAGAAGTGTAATTTAATTTACTCCCTAATCAACCAAAAAGAAAAGGGAAGATATTCCATGTTCGACATCCTTTTACTACCATCCTAAGAAAGGTATCTTAAATATTAATATAAGGCAAGAGCAACGTTTCATAATCATAATCTCTTGAAATTAGGGTTCTGACTGGCGGTCTTGAGAAGTAGTTTGGAGAAATAAAAAGGTTGCGGAAAAAGAGTATATAAATCAAGAAGGAAGGGTCCACTTCCATCTTGTCTTTTTGACTGAAACAGAGAAAAGTGCCATCTAACATTTCCACCAACCACCCAATTCTCTGTTCAATCTAATAATCAGGAAGATTGGTTGCTACCAATCGCAACTTCAAGCCATGATAAAGAAGCAACCACCGGCTGGTTGGCTTTCAGCTTGCACTTGCTGTTAGATCATAAATGATGTTGATGTCCTGACCGTGTATCATTTATAGTGTCAGGACGCACAACAGTACTCGATATTTTCAATTGAGAAAATCACCAAGAGAAAGTTCAACTTTAAGCTCGTCGATACATCTAATTGGACTCACCTTCAGTCAAAAGTTAAGGTCAACGAGTGATGGACCAATTAGGATCTATATTAGTTGTTTCGCATCACAATGCATCCCAGATGCGAGACTTATTTCAGCAAACATCCTCACACATATACCAAGAGGTCATATGAGAGAAACCAAGGGGTCTCAATGGCAGAAAACGAAGTTTCACCACTATAGTTGCTATTGCTTTTATATTTGCAACCTTCAAAGAAAGCAATTAGAGATGGAACCAAAATTAGATCACGGAGAAGATGCTTTGAAATCTGGGTCAAGATTTGAAGTAACCATGGATCTACTCACCTTCGATGCACCTACCAAGCTACCACCCAGAAAATGCCAACCAACACCGGACAAAGTATACATCATAAGAACTTTATAGACAGAAAAGGGTCAACATAACATTGATGATCAACTCCGGGAAAGTTCCCTGATGACCTTATGGAATTCTAGTCTGAAGATGTCTGACTGACTCGCCAATCGCTGTCGATTGCAAGGTGTAAAATAAGGAGGGCGGCATGGTAATGCGCCGACTATTGATTTAGGGCCATACGACAGCGCCATCGGTAGAAGTGAAGGGTCCACCGCAATGCACCGTCTGTTTTTTTGCCACTCGTTTTTCGCATGCTGCAAATGCTGGTTCACAAAAGTCCCACTTCCGTAGTAGTTGACATTCAGACTTCCATTGGCTGAGGCTTACGCGCACTGTATCGTTCGGTCATGCGCGATTTTTATTTGCCGACCATTTGCAATGTCCTTGTTCTCACATGGATGATGATGATGGGTGAGACGAAGGTGAAGCTCGTCCTAGGACGGTTTTGGTCCAACGTCGGAAGCCCAACAGGGGCATTTGATCTTGGGCCGTGAATGCGAAGAGAAGGATCCGAATCAAGTCATCTTGGGCCAAATTCTAAAGAGGACAACACTTTCAAGATGCAGCAATAACAACTGCGGCTTCACATCCCCACGGTACGCGACTAACGAGAACATTTCAGGTACTTCGTCACGTCTTCTTCGCTCTTTGCGTCTTGCCCCTGTTTCTGCTTGCTTGTTGTTGCCCGCTTCTTTTATCCCGCGAGCGATCTTCTGGCATTTACGTATTGTCAGCTCCCACAAACCGTGTGCTTGTTTGGGTGTCCTCGATTCTTTTATGTCGCGCTTGTTTACAATGAACGAATGTTTGCACGGTAGCTGTTTGACGAAATGCTTATTTGCGCGCGGCCTCCCTCTCTAAATTTGTTTCGAAAGTGGGTTCAATTTTAAGTCTTCGTTCGCGCTGACCGTGGGTTCTATTGATCACTTCGTGCTTGTATTTCATCATCAGAATGCAGGGATTTTGACTAAAAGCTCGTCAAAATCGTGGGGACAATCTGAAACCTTGGGATTAACTTACGGTTGACTGATAGGCCAGGGAGTATGTGTATAGGTAGCACATTTCCTTGTTATAATGGCCATCGGTATAAGTCTGTTGATTGATGAGCATATAGTTTTCAAGAAGCGAAGCTCTTGTTTTGCTCATACCAGAGACTTGCAGTCACTGACTACTCTAGGATATAATAATGTAGCTGAGACTTGGGGTTGGTGGCTTGAAGAGCTGAATGCTTTAGCAAGTGGGTGGGGCTTTGGGTTGAAATTTGTTGGTGTGATTTCCGTGTGAGTTTGTAATGATGGATGGCGTGATCTCTGATGTTAAACTTATTCCTTTGACACTTTATACATATCCTACACTAATAACACAAGCACCCAGGTGTTCTATTTCCTACTTTTTATGCGACATATCGATCTCTTGATTCTTGAACTTATAGTGATGAAATCTCCCTCATAAGAACATAATAACTTATTGTGGACTCATTGTGATGCAGCATTTGAGGCCTTCAACACAACAATTAGGAAGAAAAATTGAAGCCACTGGAAGGTGGATCTGGTTCATTTAAAACTTAAATGGGTGAACATTCAGTTTTTGATAGGATGATGTGTAATCTTCGTGCAACATGCAAGTATGGACATCATCCTCTCTCTTTACATCATTCTCTACATTTGGATATTGAGTCTATGAGAAATTAATAATGCACTATTTCGCATATTTGCGAAACCTCCAATAGAGACACCCTCAATTTAAACCCCACTTGGCAGCGGTTTTCTATCTAAGCATATTTTGTATGTGCTATATCTATTTAGCGAGCATTCTTTTTATTTAAGAATGGTGACAGTGAAGAACTAGATAATCTTGATAATGGCGCTTGACATAATGAAGACTTACGGTTAAAAGTTTTCAGAGCGTAAATGCTCAAGCAGGATTATGATTTTTCAGCACCATTTTTTCACGCCTGGCCTTTGAAACTCCTTTCTGATCAAACATCTTGTCGATGGATCTCATTATCGGTTCTTATTTTTCTATAACAAAACTTCCATAGATACTATACTGGTTATCCAAAGGATCTTGGACCGTCACGTTTGATACATTTTACGTCAGAACGTGAGTTTGTGCAATGTCTTCATCAAGGCCATCCGGTGGTTGTGGCATTCACAATCAGGTATCTTGTTATTTCTGCCTCTTTCATTTTTCTCCTCCTCGACATTTTTCCCCCATGGTTGTGACCATACAGATAATACAGAGGTAATTACACAAAGCATCTGGACAAAGTACTGGAGGAAGCAGCTGTTAATTTTCATCCTCATGTGAAATTTATGAGGGTAAGACAGTTTTTAACTTATGAGCAGTGAACATGTTAGCAAATAGGTCAATTTTGTAATGTTTCCTTTAGTTGGCTGCTCTACATTAATATAGATACTGTTTCTTTGGAACTTTTGATGTTCCAGCTTTCCTTGGTTGTTCAGTGCCAGTTTTTGGAAATTAGTCTTTATGATGAAGAATTAGCTTGATATGCATCTGTTTCTTGTGCACACTTTTCAGGTGGAGTGTCCAAAATTTCCTGGGTTCTGTATATCACGGCAGAAGAAGGAATATCCATTTATTGAGATATTTCATAGTCCTGAACAGGCAAGAGGAATATTACTTTGTCACATAAATTTGTCATTTTTCTATCTCATTTCTACTGCATTATTGCCGCCTCTCTACTTGGGTTTTTTATGTGTTATTTTCTCCTTGTTAAGATGGAGAAATATTTCAAAACCGAGACCACTCAATGAGCACCTTTTATCCGGAAGTTTTCAGAAGCATTGGTGATCATGTTGGGATTACTCATTCACCCAGGATCGCTACATTATCCATAAAACTTGGACCCTTTTTTTTCTTTTTTCCGTTTTCCTTTGTTCGTTTCCAAAAAAATGTATATTTTTGTTTGCAATGCACAACTGAAACTGCAATATGCAGATGGGGCTCACATATTTCACTATCAACTGAAACTGCTTCTTGATGTTTTGGTGAAGCAGGCTTCTAATCAGGGAAGAATTGCTGATCCTAATATTACAAAGTACTCTGTCAAGGTTCTACCCGTAAGTTTGAAGTTTGTTTGAGGTGTAACATAAGTGAAGTGATGGGTTGCTTAAGTTGATGTCATGCATATTGCTTTTATAATTAAATTACAGTTAGGACAACCTTTCACTTATAGCATATTAGCTTTTCATCCACTACATTTTCAGAATAAAATGGAAACCACTTGGAATAAGTGAGTGTCAAACCTGCTCGTAGTTGGGCTAGTGGATGTGGTCTCCAAATGCTTAGAAACTTCGAAAGAATCTGGTTGTCATAATATCGTCTTTTGCCTTTGCTTTAAGTGTTTCCTGATTCTATCCTTCTCCTTTTCTTCTTCCCAGTTCAATTATGACCAAAGTGTGTACGGGTTCAGAGAATATTTCAAGCGCCATGGAATAAAGTCATCAGATCCCGTTTAAACGAGTATGGGGCAACTTAGGTAATCAAGGCAGCCAGTCCACTTGTAGAGAATGATTAAACTTTCTGTACATTTTGGGTGCTCCCCCTTGTGTTCGTGACTTAGCCATATCTGAAGCACGATGAATCTATTGATAAATACTTCAAATTCTCTGGTTATACTGTTTAGTCCTAGTTAACAGGCTATTAAGTTCAGATCTTTAAATGATTGCGTAAACAGTGCACTGTGGCATTGAATATTATTGTCAAGGAATGTGGAAGCGACATGCTTAAGCTTTTGGTTGGGTTATTTGACAGAAATTCAGACTTTTGAATGAGAAACAGGGTTTTTTTTCCCTCGTGTGTTTCCCCATTTAAGTAGCTGAAGGAACCCAGGGGCAATAAGTCTTACCAATTTTGTTATGTAGGATGAAAATTTCCTTCCACTACCATAAGTAGCTAAACAACCCCACCAAAGGTCTAAGAAGATTGTGGGTGGTACGCTGAAATTCTGGTCTTTAAACTAATTTGTTGCAACCGTTTTGCATTCCAGTTATGAAATGTCGGTTTCTTTTTCTTGTTTTAGTTCACAAATTCAATTCGTATTAGGAAAAATCAATCTAGATAACCTTGCATGGACCATGCTGTGAGGTTCAGTGGTTGGCAAGTTTGGAAATTGAGCTATGGAACTCACTGTCATCACTTCACTGCGGCAGTTGTGGTTGATTAGAACTTAGGTTGTACTGAAGCCCTTAAAGTTGTTGTGGTTGATTGGAACTTAAGCTTTACGGCAAGGCCTACCATTTTGAGCATATTACCATGCTAACAGTTGTATCACAGTGGCTAAATCTGGTTGGCATGCTGTCTGGTTTTGCACTTCAATTTCCACCAGCTAAAAACTGTTAATGATGTTATCCATTCTGGGCCAGCGATGCTAAGAAATAATTGCATCTACCACCACCAACCAATGGATAAAGAGAAGTCGACCAAAACACTGAAATGCCAAAGTAGATACAATAGTTTCTTTTTTACTTTATCTTTCGCCATATATGTAAGAGTTCATGGCATATTTAGCAAGAGTTCTTTCAGTCCTAGAAGGAATCACATGATGTAACTTTACATTACGCAAAACATCATATTGGTCTTATCAAAAGATGACTATCTTCAACAACCCCGATTTTTTTTTTTGGTCGAAACAATCCTGATTTCACTTGAGAATCAATAACCTCTCATGCAGCTTTTTGTACACGTCTTAGGTATCAGCAACTTTGATGTGACATCATATCGTGATCATAGCTAAATCCACCAGTAAACCAGCAATCCTCGCTTTTCTGTAATAATGTACACACACGAAAGTGCGAGCTAACATTGGCCAAAGATGAAAGCTGGGGTATGATGTATACTCTATACACCTAAAATCTCTATAAGCAAGACTTAAAGGCAACTCGAGGGTCAAAAGTGAACAAATCCATGATTTTGTGTCCCAAACTTTTGTTTCTGTTCTAACTGTACTAATAATTCAACTCCAATTTCTTTCCCCAAGCGAGAGTTCATTGTCACGTGCCGCATCATCACACGACTGTCTACTGTCGGGAGTACTTCTCCTGCAAATCCGATTCGCTTCTCCTATTAAATGACCTCTCTCCAATGGTATCCAAAACTGGCCTCCATGATTTAGCACCTACGGACCTCTGAGTCTGCCCTGCCACTGCGGCATCTGCACTGAATAACCTCGTCGGGCTCCGGCCCGGCGAACTAGAAGACGCACTCGAACTCCATGATGGACCCGAAGTCAAATTCCGACCGGGCGAGTTCCACATTGGACTAGGATCGATGCTCTGAGCTGGAGAACTCTGCCCAGGACTAGCGCCATTCAGTCTCCCTGGGCTAGCTTTTGCTTTCACCATGAGTTTCCTCGCCAATGCAGACAAGTCCATGGGAGACAGGTCGGCCTGAAGAGCGGAGTAGGGAAGCAAGAAGTAGATGCGGCCTGGCTCGAGCGCGACGTGCGGCTTCATGGGCTTCGACCCGGCCGAGATGAGCTGAGCCGGGGTGCACAAGAAATGCTCGGGCGGCTTGCCCGTGACCTCACCCACCGTGATGGGCTCCTCAAAGTCTTCAACGTAGCCATTCCAATGCACCACCCGGACGCTCTTTTTCTTGCACGTAGGTAATTTTACTGATGATGATCCGCATGGAGCGCAATTACCCATAATCTCTCCTTGATTGCTACGTTACCCTTCAATCAAATTTGCTGAGAGAAGAAACAAGAGATGAACGTGGGATTCATTGGAATTAGAAAATGAGGAGCGGTGTTTTAATAACATGAACATGCGTGCCCGGCCAAGTTGCTGATGGCTACTTGCAAGGAGATAAAGACAGAAAAGAGGGCTTCTTCTTGTGTTGTGACATTTATGTTTTGTGCATTATGGAATTGCCTGAAGAGTAGACTTTGTGGGAGTTGCATAGGCGATATCAGTGGGACGGCTTTTATGCGGGGCCAAGGGCTGGTCGCTGGCCAACTACTTGAGTAAATGTCGTTGGAGGTTAGTTCCAAATCTGCGGGACAAGTGTCTGCTATTGATTTCTTCTCCCATTGGCAAAGCCGTAGTGTGCACCATAATGCAGGCTCGATCTACTTCGCGGTTCACATTTGAAGTTGGTCATGTTATTTGACAAAGTCGTTCTCTATCCTGCCTTTGAGCATTTCTATATTCCAAATTGTTCTCAATATGGTCACCAATTGGAGGACCACATCAGATCACATTTAAAAAGGTATGCAACTTTCTCACGTTTTTATAATGCCTATCACATCATATGGTGGCAAGCCTAAGAAGCGGAACTGGGCGTACCTCATTTTTGCTTTCGGCAAATTGGATCTATGAGATTTTATGAGATCATTGTCAACTGTTCTAAAAATTTAAACTTTTAGACGAATGCATGGTTTGATATTTAAAATTTTTAATAATCCATGTTAGGCGTAGGCTGGATTTCAGCCTAAACTTGAAAATATATAATTGGAGAAGCAAATATGGGCTTGAAAGATTTGAACCGAGTATCTCTTGATCCTATATTATGTGAGATTATGTGAGGTTATTGTCAACTATTCCGAAAACTTAAATGTCATCGTTCAAAATTCTCGTGCACAAAAAGAAAACTACAAAAAAGCATCGGCCATCTCTCACATGCTCCATTATATCGATGGTAAAGAATTTGAGTCTTCATAAATGGACAGCATGCCGGTTACTGCGAAACAGAAAGGACTTCATCCCGACAACTCATCGTTGTTACGTTGCGACTGCAAGAAGCTAAAAACCATGAAGGTTGTGTCAAGTTGTGTCGGCTGATGCGACCCACTATTTCCTTTGTAGAAGACGATGCCGATTCTACTCGGAAACCATGGTTTTTACTTTCGGGTTTCGTTCGTGTCATCAACAGTGTCCATCCAACTTGTTTATGGCGCCCCATCAATTAATATCTCCACCCATAAGCTGTTGTGATTATCTTTACCCTTTGTCGGTTTCTTGATCTGGTAAACTCTCAAGTGGGAAAGCATGGCAACCAGCTCGTTGGTGATTGGAGGGCCATGGAGTTTTTGTATAGAATTTTTAGGTCATGAGGCATTCTTGGCCCACTTGGGGGGAAACCAATTTCAGGAAATGGAAAAGAAAGAAATTATTTAAGGGGTCGTTCGTTATCACATTATGGAAAATGATAAAAGAAAAATATCCATTCAATCTGATCAGAAGACAAACTTTAATTCTTATTACGCTTTTCATACGGGGCAGCTCTCAAAAGGACTTCATTAGTGCTTATACAAGGTGTTATACTGATTGTCAGATTACAACCCAGTCAAATTGTTTGCACTTTGTCGAAGTTTTCATTGAGAAACAAGAATGATGATACCTTGTCGGTGAAAACAAGATACATGATTGTGTAAACGTGTTAGTCTTTTACGAGGTATGCTTGTCGTTTCTACCTTTTACCTATTATTAATAGGTGAACCTCCTAGTGAAAAGTTGCATTTATTTATCTGATGAAATTAGCTACCGTTGATTTCTAATTTCCATATTTGAGTTGCATTTAATACTGGACAAACGGGGACGTTCATCCTGGTCCAAACATGAATTAGTGATGGTTTCTTCTTGGTGGTGGGAGATAAGTTTCTCCCTCAGAAAGTCATTTTACTCTAGAGATCGAATGCAGTATCAATTATTACTAAATAATAGCTTATGTTTACAACATAAATCACGAAATAGCACTCACTCGATCCAGAGGGTCACAATCTATCCTTTCAATGAAGAGCTTCTTTTCTAGAGTGTCATACCCGATATTATGGTACTGTTGTGCTAACACTCCAATTAGAGACAATCCCTGAAGTCTGAGATCCGATTCAACCACTGTCATGCAAAACATATTTGGCTTCACTTGGAGGAACATGTCGTTGATGTCCAGGACTAGTTCGGCCCCGTCGAAATGAAACTTCACGACTGGAAACTGTTGTAGATCCTTCTGCATGGTCCCCACATAGCATAAGAACTCCGGATCATGCCCGTATTTCTCCCGACGAAGGCGTGGGTCCAGCAATCTTTGAACTTCATTATGCAGTGGGACATACCCATGTCCGTTCAGCCATGTCAGTCCTGATTCTGAGTCTAAAGTAACTCCGCCATGTCCCCAAGGGTCCCTTTTGACTGCTCCGGGATCGATCTTTAGCCTTGTCTCTCCGACGCTTATGTCTTGGAGGTTCACGTAATACTGACCCCCATACATGTCGAGGGTTGTGGAATTGCCTTCGAGCACTGAATCATCCCCGAGGACCAATTGATTATACTGATACTGTGGGTCATGTATGTCGCCTATGCAGATGGAAAATTTCGAAACTACCTGTGGAATAAGAGATGAGTAATAATGGTAACTTAACCCTAATATGCCAGTTCCTTGCCCATCAACGCTGCCACTATTCTCATGACCGCACCCGATCACTCTAATTGGTATTACCATTGTTCCCTCATCAGATGTCTCGAAAGTCATTTTTTCAGATGCAAGGTTACCGCGTGTGCCGGTTCCGTCAACATATGTATAACTGTAAGTACAATATTCTTTATTGCGATCACACTCGCCTGTAGAGAGATCACATGCAGTGGAGTTGCAACGTATGTTGGAGTACGATGAGGATTTGGCGGGATCGAAGAGAGGTAGAGATTGTTTAAAGAAGGAGATGCAAGGTATGCACTGAAACCATAAGAGGCTGCTTCCAGTGTCGATGAGTAAGAGCTGTGGTGCTGGTGGTGTGCCGATGGATATTTTCACGAGGAACGTGACTCCTCTGGTATCGGCAATAAGATTGGCACGGAAAGCGTAGTCATGTGGACCAGCAACTCGTTTGCTCAAGGAGCGAATGCGCGCAATTGAAGCATTAATGGCACGTTCAACTAAATCATAAGCGGTGGCGTTCAGGTTGTAATGAGGAGAATGAATGGAATCTGGGTGGATAAGTGTCATGGCCAATCGCGGAGGTTTCATGGGGTTTGTCTTGGAAGCACCATCAGTTAAGGATGATGATGAGACGATATTGATTACACAAACCAGAAGGACAACACCACGGGGCGATAATGTCAGTTTAAGAGCCATTTGGCAGATTCCGCCTCTCTTAAACGAGGTTTACCCCGGTGGCCACCCTTCTCACTTGAGAAAAAGGAGGTGGGGAGTTCGAATCCCCACCTTTGCAGGGGGTAGGGGTGGGGCCGCGTAGTTTAAGATGTGGGTTTCGACGCTCACGCCCTGCAATAGATGGGGCGTAAGTCTGAGTGTGTATCGTGAGTGAGAGATAGAATAGGACCGACCAAAAAAAAAAAAAAACGAGGTTGAAATGATATTGACAGAGCAGGTCTTGCTTTATATATGTGTGCTTAATGGAATTGCAATTAATTTATGGGTCCATTTGTGGCAAATTGTTAAATGAGGACCCTAGCATTACTCCTTTCTTTCTTCTTGATATTCGTTGCATTGGCATTAACTCAATTGTCCATCCAAATAAGAAGCGGATTACCAAAAAACTTCTAAACCTATTATATGGATGTAAATTCAGTTTTAAACTTTTCAATTTGACAAATTTAATACTAAACTTTTTAACAATTTGCCAGTGTAGCCCTTTTGGCTAATTTTGGCCGGAAATCATTGGCATGGATATTGGCCGTTTTATGTAACACGAATAGCGCTTATGTAAATGATTTTTGCAATTTTTACAAGAAGTTTCTAAATTTTTTTCTTTTTTTCCTTTCCTTTTTCTATTTCCCTTTGCTGGTCGCCGGGGCCTCGGCCAGCACCGGCGAGGGCTGGGACGCTTGCCAGACGCGAATGAGGGTGGCCCTCGCCAGATCCGGCGATTCAATGAAGAAGGAAGAACAAGACAGCAAACTACGCTCGTGAGACTTGTTCCCTGTTTTGCTTGCCAACTTGTAACTCCAGAGTTCTAGATGACATGGCACATGGCTGTAGCCCAACTTTAGTTAAAAGAAACAATAAGGGCCCGTTTGGCAACGTGCCAAACAGTAAAAATTTTCTGTTCTTTTGTTCCCAGAAATAGTTTGGGAACAGAAATGCGTTTGGTAAACTTTTTGTTCTTGGGCACATTTTTGCAAAAATTTGTGCCGAGAAACAGTTTTGGAAGAGAAACAAGAAGTAAAAAAAAGTTGCTTTTTTTTTCTCGGCACAATTTTGAGAATCAGTTTTTTTTCTTCTTTTGCTTTTATTTCTTTTCTTATTTTTGTGTTGTTCTTCCCTGGGCTGGGCCGGCCGCCGGCGACTGACCATAGCCAAAGAAGAAAATGGATAGAAAGAAAAAAAAATTAAATAATTCAAAATATTATTAAAATATTATTTGGGAACAGAAATTTTGTGTAGTTACCAAACGCATTTCTGTTCTTTTCTACTCTAGGAATAGAAATTTTGGTCAGTTTATTAAACGCCTTCAAATACTCAGAAATTGTTTCCGGGCACAGAATAAAAAAAAATCATTTCTGTTCAGAAATAGTTCCCGGGTACAGAATGGTATTCATGCGCACCCTAAATGTCCTACCATATCAATGATAAGAAGACGCATGACAGAGTTACCATGACAGTGAATTTCGCAGTATACGTCTATAGCAATACTTTTTCCCTCTAATTTTGATGTGAACTTCCTTTGATAAAAGTCTGCATTTTTCACTCTGATGAATCTGTAACCTCTATTTTCCATATTTCAATTGCATTAAATGCATGAGTATTTCATGGAAAAGGACCTTTGCCATTGTTTTTGCATTAATAACTCATGGGTCCTTTATCTATGAGCGTTATGGAAAATATGAGATTCCTGTAACTTAATTACTTTTCAATCCACACATGCACAATGTTTATCCTAGAGGTTTATTTTGTGAATGACCATATTCTGGGATAGGAGAGGGTAACTTCAAGTGTGTGATCATATGGTGCTTTAGGACCACTTTCACTGAGCCTATCAGATGCACCTGCATCTAGAAAGAAAGGCTCTCGGTGTTCTCGTGCATTTGCCTTGCTGATCAGGCATACTTTTGTGAGGAACCTGACTATGCAGTTGTGAGCAAAAAGACTGCATTTGGTCAAATTACTCTGTCTCATGATTAATTCGTCTTTGATCCAGGAATTCTTGCATTTGGTCATACATACATACATACATATATACATATATATATGGCTTAAGTCCTGATATAAGGAAGGAAGTATTTACACGCACACGTGCTTTCAGAATGGGCTTTTTAGTTTAAGATTAGAATAGGTCTTTTAGGTTTGGGCCATTTCGTGGATGGGCCGAATTGGGTGATTTGGGCCGAAGGTTTATTTAGTCTTTTATTCCTAACGCGCTGGGCTTGGGTGTTTTTGTGTAATTGTTTTACTTGAATTTTAAGATATTCCGAGTTAGGCCATCACCGAAGCCACCTAGCGGTGGACCCGGGCTGACGCGCCCAGGTCGGCTCCGACCCCTGGTGGGATGTGGAGATCCGACTCGGGTCCGTTTTATATTATATTATTATTTTAATATTAAAAATATTTTTAATAAAAAAATTAAAAATTCGAAATTGGGCTTTGGAATTGCCTTTTCCTGCCCTTTCTGTGTGATTAGTGCTATGTTTGATTGCACATTGCTTAATTGCGCGTTTAATTTAACCCTGTATGTGATTGATTATGTACGTTAGGTTTATGTATTGATTGTTGCTTCTCTTAGCTTGGTTAGGATGGAACTTTGAGACCCATGATTGGTGTGAACATGTTAGGTGATGATTGAACAAAGTTAGATACCGAAAGAGCATTAGTTGGTCAATTAGTGTAATCAAGTCCTTGTACCCATTGAATCTCTGGTTCGTAGAAGTAAAATATTTCTCCCATACTTTACTTGGGTGTCTAATCGACCCACAAAAAACTGATTAGTGGCGACTCCTAGATGAAATTGATTTACATGTTAATAACTTAAACTTAAATTGCGAGTTGGTAGGGGCTTAGGAGGGCCCGAGTTAAGTCCTAGGTTTAGACTTAGCAATTCATTAGCCAAACCCGTCAGGTGGCGAGACCAGTTCGGGGAGGTCGCGATAGCACACACAAATGTTTCTCTTTTGAAGATACGGATACATTCATCAACCAGTGAGTCAACCAATGAATCAATGAATTTCGTTCATAAATCTTAGTCTTATTTTCCTCACTATCAAACCATGTTTACCATACAAACACAGAATCTCATCAAATCTCAGCATGAACATATCAACTACAAATGTTTCTCGGCCAAACTAAATCCAAAGCATACAAGCGTTAACACCCATCAGGATGGATCCAATTTCATTCAGATATTTCTCGGCCTAGTTCAACAATATTCAAACTCAAGCTGGTCGCATATAAACATTGAAAATATGTAATGAATTGAGACCTTCGGAAATATACTTTGGGGTGTGCAATTACCGATGAGGGCAAACAAAGATCAACTACAGCTTCTGTGATAGAAATAGACAAATGAAGCCAGCGAAGAAATTAAACTCAATCAAATGTAGGCTCGGATTGTTCATTAATGCTTTTTGTACGCTATAGAATGATACAAGGCTTATATCCAAGTTCAATTAAGTTGTGACCATAGAGAATGTAACGTGAGAAAGAGCGAGTTGATCTCGATTCGAAAGGAAGAAGAGCAGAGAAGAATTTAAATTCCATCGCTCTCATTGTACGTATGATTAGTGAAATTTTACTCAAAGTAAATCCTCTGGAAGAAATGGCTCTCAGAGTAACTTCTTATTTCTCAAGAAAAGTCTTTCATATTCATGTATTTATTTTTTACTCAAGAAAATACGGAATAAATCGGATTTTTTTTAATCAACGTGTGATCATACAAGTGATTCGAGAAGACGACAGTCCATCCTTTGGAAGAAAATCTTGCCCTGTTTGATGTCGTACCCTACGTTATAGGATTGTTGCGCCAACACTCCAATCATGGATTCGCCATCCATTGCGGGAGTTATCGGAAGGATGGACATGCACAAGACGTCCGACGTTAACTGGAAAAACAGGCTGTTGGTGTCCAAGCTGAGTTGTGCGCCGCCCGAGAATAGCAAGGTGACGACCGGGAATCCTTCCAAATCTCTCTCCACTCTCCCTGAGAAGCACAAGAACCGCGAATGACTCACCTTGTTCAGATGTCCCAACATCAAATTCTCGACCTCGTTTTGCAACGGAACGTACCCTTCTGCCTTCAGGTACGTGAAGGTGGTTCCCGAGTCTATAAGCACTCCTCCACCCGAAGGCCCTCTTTTGAACACCTCGGGGTCAATCTGTAGCTTCTTCTCTCTGACGCTTATACCTTGGAGTTCCACGAAGTAAAAACCCTTGTCAAGCAGCATGGTCGTAGGATCGCCTTCCATGATTGCCCCATCTCCCAAGATGAGATGACTGTCTTGATTCTGGGGGTCGTGTATGTTGCCGATGCAGTAGGAAAATTTGGAGCCTAATTGGCTAACCAGAGTTGGCACATTACCATAACCATAGCTTAGTCCTAATACCCCGCTTTCTTGCGTAGTCACAAAGTTTTTATTTACGTGGCCACATCCGAACACCTCAATGGGTAGCTTTACCGTGCCCTCGTCGGATGTCTCAAAGGTCGCTTGTTCGGAGGCGAGGTTGCCGGCTGTGGAGCTATTGTCAAGATAATACCTCTCATAAACGCAATGCTGAAGTTGAGAATCGCACTTGTTACCAGATTCGAAACATCTAATGGCACCGCAAGGAATATTGGAGTATGTGGATGATTGGGCGGGGTCGAAAAGAGGAAGAGATTGTTTGACACAATCGGTGCAGGGTAGGCACTGAAACCAAAAGAGGTCGCTTCCGGTGTCGATATGCATGAGTTGCGGGGCTGGCGGCGTACCGATGGATATATTGGCGAGGAACCCGTAGGCGCCATTGGCGGGGATAAGAGGGGCGCGAAAGTCGTCTTCATTTGGAATAGCGATTATTTTGCTCAAGGAGCGGACGCGGGCGAGCGAACTGTTAATGGCACGTTCAGCTCGCTCGGAGATGGTGGCCTTTGGATTGTAATATGGAGATCGAATAGAATCATAGTGGATGAGCTTGATGGCTAATCCCCGAGGTTTAACGGGGCTCGTCTGGGAGGAAGCGCCATTAGCCAAAATGATAATGATAATGCAGATAATAAGGAAAAAGAAATAAGACGATGTCATTGTAGTAGCCATCAGCATAATAATCTCGTTTTCTTGGAATGAGTTTTGATGTGCACTTTCCTTCTCTTATATAATGGTACTTCTTGGTGTCGCAATTAATCCATGTATTTTGTTTGTGGCGAAATTTTGGATACGGCCACATTAATTGCCTTATATATTCTCAATTGCAGAAATATGAAATTATCTCCCTAATTAAGCTATATAAAATCTTCGTAGCTCAGTGAGAAAATTTAGAAAGTTGATCTCCTTTTTTCTCTAATTTATTTTTTTTCTTATTCTCAGAGTTGGCCTATTCTAATCGATCTATTCCCCATTTAATCTCCATCAAATAAGCTATTGATCTAATTGTTTTTCTCTCCAGATTGCTCCTAATTAGCAAATACGCACACGACACATTTCAAAGGTTAACCAAAATCAAGTTCAGAATTCTTCTCGCTTTTCATCTTTTTTGTATATTTTGCTTCATTATTGATACGTGCGATTCTTTTTTCTTTTAACGAGTTTTGTTTTATATATATATATATATATCTAACAATTCTCTTGTTCAATTGGATGGCTTGATGAGTAAAGTGTACAGAACTTGGTCTAGCACTCTTTCTTTTGATGCCATTAGTCGTTACAAAGCTTCAGGTTTCTTATTTGTTGGTGATGATGATCTGCGAATCGCAGACTCTTTTGTCTCTGATTTTATGCTTTGTTTAGCTTCAAGTTTTGTGGTTTATTCTGCACAAACAGATTGGATCTTTGGTAGCTGGCAGATTTTCCATGACAGAATGGATCATTTGTTTTTTTTTTGCGATATTTGTACTCGATCCTCGATTTGATGTTTCCTTGTTAGGATGGATGCCTTCGACAAAAAATTTACCTTCATTCCCGTGTTAAAAAGCCAAGCTCCATCGGTGAAATTTGATTGTCTTTGGTGGGTTTACGGGGGAGATATGCTTTCCGATACGAACTTTTGTCGGATTAAAGTACTAAATAGTTTTGAAAAAGAAGAAGAAAAAAAAGTACTAATTAGTTTTGGGTTACCAATCTTCAATTGAGCTACTTACATATATTATTTTTTAGTTTATCAGATTTTGTTATCATTTGCCATATTTATTTGTCTTTTTAACAAATGTCTCAAAATTCATTTACTCTTATATGAACTTACCGCGGGTGAATTCCTTAAAAAATCCCAAACTTTAGATCAAATCCCAAATCTGGCACGAACTTTTTTGTATCTCGGAAAAAATCTTAAACTTTAGGTCTAGTCCCAAATCTGCCATGAATTTTATTTTATGCAACAAAAAATCAGAAAATTTCAATTTATTATTAAAAATATACCCCTGTGATCTAGTCTCAACTGGACATGGCACTTCCACGTCAATAACAAATCCACATCAGCAAAGTAATGGGGCGATAGGTACAGACTGATGCCGCATTTCCACTTCAATAACAAATCAAATCAAATAAAAATTGTTGAAATTCTCCAAAATGAAACCATTCTAGGATATCAAAGTTAGGGACGATAACAAATCCACCCCAAAAAACTTTTTTAATTTAAAAAAATCTAATTTTTAGGTCCAGTCTAAATTTGCTTCAAACTTTTCTTTGTCTAAAACAAAGCCCAATTACTTTGTTGATATGGATTTGTTATTGACGTGGAAGTGCCACATCAAGTTTGGACTGGATACAAGGTATATTTTTTTTAAAATAAATTGAATTTTGGTGAATTTTTTTACACAAAACAAAATTCGGGGCAGATTTGGGACTGGACTTAAAGTTTGGGATTTTTTCTGAAACAAAAAAAGTTCGGTGCGGATTTGGGACTAGACCTAAAGTGTAGGTTTTTTTCTTAGACAAAAAAAAGTTCAGGGCATATTTGGGACTTAACCTAAAATTGAGGGTTTTTTAGGGAATTAGGCCAACTTACCGCTATTTAGTTGTGTGACTTACCAGTTTTTCTCCCATTGGATCACCGTCAAGCTTTCTTTCCTAAACAAACTAATGACAAAAATGAAAAATGTTGCTTAAATTGATGCTATGTTTTTTCCCCCTTTTTGGACCGTAAATACCGATGCTACCTTATCAGATGTCGTATAAGGAGATGGGAATAGTAGCAAAACCAAAGAACAAGAAGGAGATAGACCCATCTTTTCTCTCGCATGATCTTCTTGTTACTCTCGCGCTGTAACAATTCTCCTCTCTTTACTTTGGAACAAGAACATTTGAAATGTCAAAAGTTGTGTATGATACTCACTTTAATGCCAAAAGTTTTGCCAGTTCACTTAAGTGTCAAAAAACGATCACTTAAGTGCCATCGGTAAGAAATTCCGGCTAAATTAATTACGTGACTTTTATAATTAAAATTTTAATCTGAATTGACCTTCTTTTTTTTTTTTTTTTTTGGAAAAATCAGTGCATGTGACATTTCCATACGTATATTTTTTCCTCCTCTACCTCCACGTCCACCCTCCTTCTGAAGTCCAAATTCTACCTTCCCTCTCCTGTTTCCATGGAACCTTTGCCCTCCGCAATCACTCTCCGACCCTTCGAGCTCTCCAACGCTGGTGACTTCCTCTCGTGGGCCGGCGACGACAGAGTCACCCGCTACCTCCGCTAGGCCTCCGTCGCCTCCGTGGAGGCTGCCGAGTCGTATCTCCGGGCCGTCGCCATTCCCCACCTGTGGCGTCCCTCCATCTACATCAGCGACCGCTCCATGAGGTACGTCTCCGTCAAGCTTGGGTCCGGCGAAGAGTGGTGCCGCGCCCGCGTCGGCTCCGTCGTCGGGGCCGAGTTCTGGGGGCGGGGGTTTGCGACAGCCGCACTGAGGATGGCCGCCCGCCGCGTGTTCGACAAAATGCCTAAGTTCTTCCTGTCTGCACATTCTCTCTGCGAGCGTCCATTTCCAGATGGGAACCCAACACACTCCTCCTTCCTTCTTCCTCCTTCTTCCTTCATCCTCTTCTTCTTCATGTTCAGAGAGCCTCTCTGCTTTCCCACAAAATGAGAGGCGTTCACCACCACAATCACCACAACAACATCAACAATCACAACAACAACAGCATCGACACTGTAAACACCGCCGCAACTACGATCGTCGCCGCTGAGGCTCACGCCCAGCCGGTCGCCGTTCAGGTACGTCTCTGCCGAGCTGTACCCCGCGCGCTTGTTTGCGGACGCGTATGTCCCGCGGGCGTGGGTTGATTTGGGTCTTGCGTATTTTTCTCTTTGATTTTTGAGCTCGAGGTTGGTGTGGGAGGAGGAGTCGAGACATGATTTGTGCATTTCTACGTATTCACGGCCTTGCGTTTGTCTATTTAAATTTGCGTTTTCTCCTTGATTCTGAGCTTTCGGTTGGCGTCGAGCGCCTTATCACGTGAATCGAGTCATTAGGTGTGCCTTGATTGTCTTGTTTTGTGAGATTTTTTTGGACGAGCTGTGGTTAGAGATTTCACGTCTGTTTAGATTGGAGCTACGAAGTCGTGAATCGGGAAAGTAAATGGAGGCAGTGTTGTGATTCATCAACACCAAAGGCAGAGGCATTCTTCTTCCTTAGGTCCTGTTTTGTCGCCGAGAAGATTGATCTAGATTTGTAAAGAGACAAAAGGGTCATATGGTCAGGCCGATCTTCTATAGGTTGGATCCTTCTGATTGCGAAAGCAAACTGGCAAAACAGGGGATTATTTAGCCAAACATGAGGACAGGTTTGGGAAAGATACTGAGAGGGTCATGAAATGCAGGAAATCTGTTGAGGATTTGGCTAATTTGGTCGGGTGGCACTTCTCAAAAGGGTACCACTACTTCCTCCCTCTTTAAGTTTGACGGAGTAGGTTGGATACACCTTTTCCTATGCTAGGGGTTTTCTAATTATTTCAGTGTTGAAATTTGCATATACAGTGGCTCCTTTTGAAGTTATCTCCTTGTACTGAAGATTATAATGATTCTCTATCACTACTATACAACCTAATCATGTACAGATTGATGGTAATGTAAATATGACAAGTATATTGACGTAGCAATAAGCTGCAGTTGAATTTTCATTATAAATTTATTTCATGTCTCTTGCTTAAACTTGAAACTAACTAGTTTTCTGTTCTTGGTACAGTGAGACCTTTTCCTTTTCTTTTTTCTAAGCTGATGCAATGGAACTTGCAGGGTTGAATCAAAGCTCATTCGGACAATCGTTGAAGAAGTCTCAAGAAAATTAAATGGCTCCTCTTTGAATGTTGCAACTCACCCGGTTGGCATAGATGACACCCTTAGATGGAATTAATCCAATTCTTGGAATTGGTCTAGACGATGTTCGTATGATTGACTTCTATGGAATTGGAGGCATAGGCAAATCCACTGTTGCCGAGGCCATTTAAAATTAATGTTGGATCGGATTTCCTTTTCCAAGTAATTTTCGAGAACTACTCTGAATGTTGTTGACTGTCCCTGATGCCAAATTGATTCCCTAGGTTCAACCAAATTTTGACGATCAGTGCTCCAACAAGAGCAAAAAATATAGCCACAAAGCGACAGACAAATTTATATGTATGCAAAAACACTAGTAATGGAGCTACGGAGCAGGAAAAAAAAACCAATACCTGAATGCTACTATCATGGCATCCGCAACACAGTTTTCCTTGCATAAGAGACAAGCACTTAACGTATTTGTTTTGATTCAATAATTTTGAACCCCCGTTTTATGAATGAACCTGATAGAGAAAAATGAAAAGAAAAATTACAAGCCAGGATGACGGATCGAGAGTGAGGCGACATTAATGTTATATTTGTGCTGCTGCGTGCCTGGCACTGAAATGATCACTTTTTAAATATGGCTGGTACTGAAGTGATCGCTTTTTAATAACGACTAGCACCGAAGTGATCACTTTAAAATAAAATTGGCACTCAAACGATCACTAATTATAACTTTTAGACGACGTCATTTAGGGGCTATATGCTGACTGGGCATGCCGACGAGTCGCGTAGGACTGAGAAATTAATAAAATATGGCCACGTCAGATTTTCGGCGACCCAAACCGGAGTTGGCACTTAAGTGATCTGAAAAAAATTTTTTGACACTAAAGTGAGCGCCGTCCACAATTTTTGGCACTTCTACTGTCGTTCTCTCCTTTACTTTCATGATTTGTTATGGCACTCTGTTAATAATTGAAGCAGGATTGGGATGTTCTTATTTTGATCAAAGCTTTTCACTTCCATCTTATTTGTATTATTTGCTTTGTTAAAATTATGTCTTGATTTTGAGCAAGAAAAGGAAAGTTTCATAATTTAAGTAAGTTTCCTAATTGAAAAAGGTTTCCTAGTTGGAGAAGGTTTCCTAAAAAGAGGTTTCCTAATTTAAATACAATTCTCACCTATTAATATGAAGGGGATGTTATTTGTGAAGATCATCAAAGAGGAGTTTCTACTAGTGAATTACACTCTGAAGATATCTGAGTATTTGTAGCGATTAAGTCTTGTGGTAAGATTTGTATATAATTCTTTCGTGAGATTGAGAGATTATTTCGTGAGGAATTGAGGCTAAACACTGCCTTAGTTATTGGGTGTAATTGGGACTTGAAAAACACTTAGAGCATTTAAGTGACTTGAGTGTTGTTGTAATCTCCGTTGTATCACTTGATCTATAGTGGAATTCGTTGCTGCTCTCCCCGTGAACGTAGGTCACTACGACTGAACCACGTAAATCTGTTGTCTAATTTATTTTCATGTTATGTCTATTTTATTGTTCGATCGCTTGGCTTCTGTAACAATTAGTATCAGAGCTTGGCTTGGCTGAGTTGAAGCAAATCGATGGCAACTGAATAAGGAAAAGTGAAAATCGATACATTTGATAGGAATGATTTTGGTTTTTAGAAGATGCAGATTGAGGATCATCTATATCAAATGAAACTGCACTTGCCCCTATCTGGGGAGAAGCAAAAAATGATGAAGCAAGCTGATTGGGAATTGCTGAATAGACGAGCTTTGGGTGTCATTCGGCTGACGTTGGCATGTAACGTCGCGTTTAACATCGTGAAAGAGAAGATCATTGCGGGTTTGATGGAAGCCCTGTCGGACATGTACAAGAAGCCCTCTGCGACCAACAAGGTCTATTTGGTACGATGTCTGTTTAACTTGAAGATGAGCGAATGTGCATCAGTTGCTGATCATATCAATGAATTCAATGTGATCGTTAGTCAATTGAATTCAGTTGACATTGACATTGAAGATGAGGTATGTATTTTGATTCTATTATCCTCATTGCTTGATTGTTGGAATATTACTGTTACTGCTGTTAGTAATTCCTCTGGGTCAACAAGTTTGACATTTGATGGGGTTCGAGATTTAATTCTAAGTGAGGACATCCGTAGAAGAGAATACGGTGAACATGTATATGCTGCTTTAATAAGCGAAAATAGAGGAAGAACTGGTACATATTTTAGCAGAAGTGGTATAAATATGAATATACGAAGTCAGTTGAGGACTGGTGGTGCTGTCTATTGGAGTTGTGGCAAGAGGGGGTAACTTAGAAGAGATCGCCTTAAGTTGAAGAACGAGAAGGGTAAAGGAATTAGAGTTGACTCTGCAGATGATGTTGCAGCTATAACATATAGTAATTCGGATAGTACTGATTATGTCTTGTCTGTCATTGATGATTCATCATTTGATGGATGGATTATGGATTCTGGTTGTTCTTTTCACATTATACCAAACATAAACTGGTTTACTACTTATCAGTGCACGGATAATAGTAAAGTGCAGTTGGGGAACAATTCTAAATGTGATATTATAGGAGTTGGTAATGTTAGAATCATAATGTATGATAGTATTGTGTGGACATTGACTGGGGTGAGGCATGTTCTAGAGTTGAAGAAAAATATGATTTCCTTGAGTGCCCTGGATTCAGCTGGGTGTCGGTATTATTTAGAATGTGGAGTTCTGAAAATTATTCGAGGTGCCTTGATGATAATGAGAGGAATCAAGCACAATGGCCTGTATGAGCTTCAAGGTGAAACAGCGACAGAATTCGCTGCGGAAACGTCAGATGCATCTGTTTGAGAGTCTGAATTGTGGCATATGCATTTGGGGCACATTAGCGAGAGAAGCCTGAAGGTTTTAAGTGAAAGAAATTTGCTATGTGGTTATGTGGCTAATGAACTGAATGTATGTAGGTGCTGTGACTTAGATTAACGGCGGAAAGTGTAGTTTAGTACGGCTACTAGAAAAACCACAAATATTGCAAAATTAATTCACTTAGATGTTCGCAGGTTGTGGCGGTTTCCTTCGAGGAAGAGTGCCAGATTTATGCTAATAGTTGTTGATGACTACTCGAGAAAGACTTGGTTGTTTGTGCTTAGGCATAAGTGTGATACTGTTGTTAGGAGCAATCAGTTGAAAGTTTTGATCGAAAAGGAGACTGGTAATACGATCAAGCAGGTGCGGACTGACAATAGCATGGAGTTTTGCTCGGAGCTGTTAAACAAATTCTGCATGAAGGAAGACATAGTGAGACACCGCATTAGTGCTAGTGAATCACAACATGTTGCGGAGTTGATGAGCAGAACATTACTGGAGACTGCCCATAAAATGCTCTCTAATACTGGTATGGCTAAGAGATTCCTGGCGGATGCGCTTAGTATGGAGAGCGACTTGAAGAATAGATCCCCATTGACTGCGATAGGCTGTTGAACTCCCAAAGAAGTGGGGTCAGGTAACGTTACTGATTATTCTATTTTTAGAATATTTGGTTGCCCATGTTATGTTCGAGTGAGTGATGGTAAGCTCGATGGAGGGGCAAGAAAGTGCATGTTCCAAGGTTATGCACAAGGTGAGCGGGATTATCGGTTGTGGTGCTCGAAATTAAATTTATTTGTTATCAGTAAAGAAGTTACATTTGACGAGTCTCCAGTACTTCTAGCTAGGAGTGATTATGGCAGTGCTCATATGGATCTGAACATTGTTCAGCTTGAGGTGGAGTTGCAACCAGAAACTCCTGACGTAGCACGTACTAACAGAGAAATTGACATAGATGGTGCTTGTAGCGAGGTGAAGCCTATTGAGCCAATAGTTGTTGTAACTGCTGATATTGACATTGTGCGTATTCGATCTCCTGACAGATATGGATGCAATGATGGTTTTGTTTTATCTGCGGTTGAGAAAGTTATGTCGGAAAATCCTTGTGGAGTGGTTAAAGGTGCAAGTAAAGTTGGTATTTTGATGAGGTCCGTGGTTATAGTGAAGTTCAAGCGTAGCTTGGACTTGAAAGACGTCTGTGGTAGTTGAGCCCATTGAGGCAATGGGAGAGTAGTAACGAAATTTGGATTCTATCAAAGCGATTATGACTTGGCTCAAACGTCGAGCCAATGTGGAGATTGTTAAAAATATATCTTGATTTTGAGCCCAAAAAAGAAAGTTTCCTAATTTAAGTAGGTTTCCTAATTGAATGATTTTCTAGTTGGAGAAGGTTTCAAAGGTTTCCTAATTTGGATCAAATTCTTGCCTATAAATAAGAAGGGGATGTTAGTTGTGAAGATCATCAAAGAGGAGCTTCTGCTAGTGAATTACACGCTGTAGATATCCGAGTGTTTGTAGCGATTAAGACTTGTAGTAAGATTTATGTATAATTCATTCGTGAGATTGAAAGATTATTTCGTGAGGAATTGAGGCTAAACATTGCTTGAGTTATTGGGTGTAATTGGGGCTTGGGAAACACTTAGAGCGTTTAAGTGACTCGAGTGTCGTTGTAATCTCCGTTGTATCGCTTGATTTATAGTTAAATTCGTTACTGCTCTTCCTGTGAACGTAGGTCACTACGACCGAACCACGTAAATCTGTTGTCCGATTTATTTTCGTATTCTGTCTATTTTATTCTTCGATCGCTTGCTTTCGCAACATGCTTCATTATTGTTACACGCGGTTCTTTCCTCTTGTGACGGGCTTGTTCTATTTTTAATTCTCTTGCTTAATTGGATGGTTTGATTAGTAAAATGTACATAATTGGTGCTACACACTGTCTTTTGATGCCATTAGTCGTTAATAAGCTCCGGGTTTCTTATTAGTTGGTGATGATGATTTGTGAATTGCAGGCTTTTTCGTCTGTGATTTATGCTTTGGTTAGCTTCAAGTTTTGTGGTTTATTCTGGAAAAAAGGACACTATAAATGCCATAACTTGTGTACGGCGCTCACTTTAGTGCCAAAAGTTTTCGCCGGCTCACTTAAGTGCCAAATCGGAGGAAAAACGATCACTTAAGTGCCAAAAGTTTTTTTTGGATCACTTCAGTGTTAAAATTTTTGAAAAACGATTACTTAAGTGCTAAATTTTTTGAAAAACGATCACTTAAGTGCTAAAATTTTTGAAAAACGATCACTTAAGTGCCAATCTCCGGCGAGCCATGTCAACTTCAAAAATAAATAAAAAAAATGCCACGTCGGATTTCCGACAAAAAATTGTGTACAGCACCGGAGTTGGCACTTAAGTGATCGTTTTTCAAAAATTTGAGCACTTAAGTGATCGTTTTCCAAAAATTTTAGCACTAAAGTGATAAAAAAAAACTTATGGCATCAAAGTGAGCGCCGCACACAAGTTATGGCACTTGTAGTGTTCTTTTGCCGTTTATTCTGCATAAACAGATTGGATCTTTGGTAGCAGACAGATTTACTATGACGGATGGGATCATTCTTTTTTGGTAATTGTATTTGATCCTCGATTTGTTGTTTCCAAGTTAGGATGGATGACTTGAACAAAAATTTCAGTTCTTTCCAGTTTTAAAAAAGCTAAACTCCATCGGTGAAATTTGATTGGCTTTGGTGGGCTTACAGGGGAGATATGTTTTCTGATACTAACTTTTTGTTTGATTGAAGTACTAACTTGCTTTGGGTTACCAACCTTCAATAGAGTTACTTGAGTGTCTTTAGTTTATCAAAATTTGTCATCATTCACCATATTTCATTTTGCCTTATACAAACTTACCAACATATAGTTGTGTGACTTACCAGTTTTTCCTCCATTAAGTTGCCATCAAGTTTTAATTTATTTACCATCATTTGAGTTGCTTACCACAATTTATTTTCTCTTCTAATTTAGTAACTTTTTATTGAGTTACCAGCTTTTATTTACTGTACTTAACAATCCGGTAAATTTACTAACTCTTATACGAAATTACTAATTTTTAATTAAAGTGATCACCAATTTTTCTTTGATTAAATGACTATCTTGTTTGCGTTACCAGCTCTTATTTGAGTTAGTTATCGATATATTTTTTAAAATTATTAACTTTTCTCATATCCATTTATATAAATTTTCTTATCTATTACCAACCATTCTTTAATTTTCCTACTAGTGCCTTAAGCTTATCAAGTATGTATGAATTACCATGTTTATTTGAGTAAGTTACAAACATTTCTTCGATTAAGTTATAAACCGGTTTTGAGTTACCGACTCTAATTTAAATTATTTACTTCTAATTTACCAATTATTTTTGTTAGTTTGTTGGTTCTATATACATTGCTTACTAATTGTTAAATTTTACCAACTCTATTTAGAAAGTACCATCTTCAACTAAAGTGATCACCATCTAGTTTTGCGTTGAAGGCTTTTATTTGAGTTAGTTATCAATGTCTATTTGGTTTTTTTAATATTAATTTCTCTCATGCTTGACAAAAGAAAATTTTCTCTTATCTTTAACAACTTTAAATTACCTTTTTAACCAACGATTTAATTTACCAACTAGATAGGGAAATTTCCAAAAAGGGCCCAAAGTAGAGTCATTTTCTCAAATAAGGACCTGAAGTGGATATCGTCTCAAATAAGGGCCTAAAGTGGCCAAATCATCTCAAACAAAGGCCTGAAGTAGCCAAATTGTCTCAAATAAGGACCTTTGATTAGCCAGTGACTATTCCGGCGTCAGAAAATGGGTGTTTTAGTCAAAAAAATTATGAGTACATTCTTTTGATTTTTTTACTTTTATTTTATTTTATTTTATCTTTTTTCTTCTCCCTCCCCGGCCATCATTGCGCTTCGCCGGCGACTCGGCCAGCGGAGGTCGTCGGCCTTGGGTGAGGGCCGCCCTCGCCAGATCTGGCGAAGGCAACTCTCGCCAGGCCTTGCCAGCCTCAACGAGGGCGAGGGTGGCCCTCGCCGGCGTCGGGCGAGGGTCGCCTTCACTTGGATGGGCGAAAGCTGCCCTCGCCTGGGTGGACAAGGGTTGCCCTCGCCAGGTCGCCCTCGCATGCCCAACCCAGGCAAGGATGGCCTCGCTTGGGCTGGGCAGGTGAGGGCGCCCCTTGCCCGGTCCTTGCCTAAGTTCGGCGACCTCCGTCAACCATCAGTAATGGCCAGCAGAGGGAAGCGACAAAAAAAAAGGAAAAAGAAAAGGAAAAGAAAAAAAACAGAAAAAAGAAAGATAAAAAGGGAAAAAAAATGTAATTGACGAAAATGCCCATCGATCAGATAGGTTAGGCCGTTATTTGATACTGATATAGCCACTTCAGACCATTATTTGAAACAAATTCAACTTCAGGCCCTTATTTAAGAAAATGAGGGCACTTCGAGCCCTTTTTTGAGACAAATGCCACTTCAGACTCTTATTTGAGAAAATGAGGGCAGTTCATGCCCTTATTTGGAATTTTCCCAACTAGATATGAAGTTACCGGAATTTATTTGTTTGACTTTGCTAACCAACTTTTTCAATATACCAAACTTTTAAAAATTACCAAGCTTAAGTAGAGTGGTTACCAACTTTTCTCCAATTAAGTTATATCAACTAACTGTTTGTCGCCATCCCTTTTTTGAGTTAATTACCAAAGTTTATTTGATTTTTTCATAAGATTACCAACTTCTCTTATTAGTGATTAAAGACTCATCTTACCCTTTACTAATCTCTTAAATTAACCCACAATTATATGAAATTACAAACCCTTTTGTGTGACTTGTCAATCTCTCCCTAATTAAGTTACAAACTAGTTTTGGATTACCATCTTTCATTTGAATGACTAACCAAATTGGAATTAGTAAGTTCATATAATAGTTGGTAAATCTAATACATACCTTAAGAAAGAAAAATAAAATTTGGTAAACATAAGAAAAGTTGGTCATTGAACAATAAATTCGGTATAAAACTCAAATGAGAATTATAACCCAAATCTTGGTAACTTAACCGGAGAGAAATTGGTGAATCACTCTAATTAATATTGGCAATTTGTAAAAGGGGTAGGTAAATTGTAGGTGTTGTTAAGAAAGACAAATAAAAGTTTGTAAATGACAAGAAAAGTTAGCAATAAGAGAAAAATAAATTAGTGAGAGTTGGTACCCTAATCTTTGATGGTAGTTGAATTGGCAAGATGGTGATTCACGCTAATTAAAGTTGGTAATCTCTAAAGGAGTTGATGAATTTAAGAGGTTGATACATCAAAAGCACACAAAAGTTGATAATTCACTCCAAAAGGCTGTATATTTAAAACCAATTAATTGTTTGTACATAACTCAGAAACTAATTTATAATTCAATTTGACAAAGGTTGGTAAGTAAATTTAATTTAGGTTTGTATTAGCATATAGGAGTTGATAAATTCAAAACCTTAGTAAATTATGAATATAAAATGTGCTAAGTTAGCACGAAAATGGATGATTTATAAACTATGAAAAAATGTTGGTGACTTAATGAAAGTATTGATGTCAACGAGATACTCGGGTAAAAGGTCGTCGAATTTTTTTTTACCAACAATTTCCCATGAAGGTTTCTAATTCTCCACAGAATATTTGAATGAAGCATAGCTACTCCGCATCACCTGTAACATGAAGGTCTGAGATCGGCGAGCTCGTCATCTCTCATTCAGATAGATTGTGTTAGATTTCCAGAGAAAGTAAAAAGGAGTATCTAAATTGAAGATGAAGAGCGGGAAGTATGAATCCTTGAGAGAGATTTTTCAGGCTCCGTTGAGGAGAAGAGAGAGAGGGGTCTGCCCAGAAGCCATCTATATGAAGAAATCAAAGATGGTTAGATGAGAGGAACCGATTCAGTTAGTGAACTCCTCCTTCCTTGGAGAAATGGCTCGAATTGACTTGTTATCCGCAAAGCAAAAGCTAACTTTTTCTCTCTCAATTATTTTTACTCAAGAAAATGAATGCGGAATAAATCGATACCGTATCGGAGGATATTTTTCAATCACGTGTGATCATACAAGTGATTCGACAACACGATAATCAATCCTTTGAAAGAAAATCTTGCCGTGTCTGATGTCATACCCTACATTATGGGACTGTTGTGCCCACACTCCAATCATGGATTCGCCATTCATTTCGGGAGTTATCGGAAGCATGGCCAGGCACAAGACGTCTGCTGTTAACTGGAAAAACATGCTGTTGGTGTCTAAGCCGAGTTGCGCGCCGCCCGAGAATTGCAAGGTGACGACTGGGAATCCTGTCGGGGGAAGGACACTAGAAGTGTCAAAAGTTGTGTATGACGCTCACTTTGGTGCTAAAAGTTTCATTTGGATCACTTAAGTGTCAAAAGTTTACGCCGGCGATCACTTAAGTGCCAAATCGGAGAAAAAACGATCACTTAAGTGTCAACGGCGAACAATTCCGACCAAATTTAATACATGGCTTTTATATTTAAATTTTAATGACACGTGGCATTTCCACGTGTATAATTCAATTTTTTAAATAATTTTTTCTGATTTTTTTTTCTTTTCTTTCTTTTCTTTCTTCTTCTTCTTCTTCTTCTTCTACCATGGCCGGTGGCCGGAGGCCAGCCACCGGCCAGGGCCGGCCTCGCTGGGCTTCACCTTCCTCTGGGCGAGGGGCGAGGCAGTCGTGTCCTCGGCGAGGGCCGGCCTCGTCGGATCTGGCGAGGCAAGCCGTCGCCAAGGCCACGGCGGCCTCGCCGAGGCGTCGCCTTCCTCCGGGCGAGGTCCGGCGAGGCCGCCGTGGCCTCGGCGAGGGCCGGGCCTCGCCGGATCTCGGTGAGGCGAGCCCTCGCCAAGGCCACGGCGGCCTCGCTGAGGTGTCGCCTTCCTCCGGGCGAGGCCCGGCCTCGCCGAGGCCACGGCGACCTCACCGAGGCCACAGCGACCTCACCGGCCCTCGCCCAGAGGAAGGCGACGCCCGGCGAGGCCGGTGGCCGGACGCCGGCCATCGAAAATAAGAAGAAAGAAAAGAAAAAAAAAAGAAAAGAAAGGAAAAAAGAAAGAAAAAAAAAAAGAAAAGAAATGCCACATCAGCTTGAGAAATTAATAAAAAAAATGCAACGTCGAATTTCCGGCGAAGTGGCACTTAAGTGATCGTTTTTCACAACTTTTGGCACTTAAGTGATCCGTTTGAAACTTTTGGCACCAAAGTGAGTGCCGTACACAACTTTTGGCACTTCTAGTGTTTTTCCCCCGAATCCCGGCAAATCTCTCTCCACGCTCCCTGCGTAGCACAACAACCTTGAATGACTCACCCTGTTCAGATGTCCTGCCATCAAACTCTCGATCTCGTTTTGCAAGGGAACGTACCCCTCTTCCTTTAGGAACATCAAGGGAGTTCCCGAGTCTATAATCACTCCTTCACTCGAAGCCCCTCTTTGGAATACCCTCGAGTCGATTTGTAGCTTCTTCTCTCCGATGAATGTTGAAATTGTATACGGCAACATTCATTGAGGATGTACAACTCGTGCAAGATAAATACACTTGGATGTATTTACTTTGTTGCGTAAAAGCACTGTAAAAGTTTAGAAAGCATCGTAAAACTTTAGATCCCCTTCAAGTCAAGTAAAAAAAAGCAATTCTTTCCCAATCTTGTCAAATGAAAATTCGTCAGTTGTATCGAAATAAAAATTCAACAATTTCCTTCAACTTCACTCTAGCAGCCATGTTAAGCCATCAAATGTCTCATACTCCCATTATAGCAATGTGCACAGCATCTCACTCATTCTTGACATACCTGGGCACCTTTCCAGACATCATTTTTCTCGACTTTAGGTAACATGTGCTCTGAGTATCTGTCGTTCCCATGTGGACCTAGATCAAAGAAGCTAAATGGTAAATAGAAAATAGTTGAGAATGAGTCACCTTGATAAATTCCGAAGAAGTAGCTGGAAGGATGCATGTCTTCTCACTTAAAAAAAAGTTGCAACTACGAAGAATGAGTCAGCTTCAATGAAACTTATTCACCGGAGTGGCTCGGTAATTGCACGGTACAGTAATTGCACGATAATGACACATTTAGTAGTAGTGATTAGTTTGCTCAAGGTGTAGATGCAACAGATTGTCCAAAGTTTCCGGATAGAACTTCCTCGAAAACAAGTAACATGGCCTCTTTACCCCATTCCACAGACAAGGTTTTACCTGCTCCTCATGCTACAGAAATCCAAGCAACAAAATTTTCATTCAGGCTATTTATGTATATTTGTATATCATTAATCGAGAGGATACAAACACTGCATACCTTATCGTCACTGGTTACATGTATGCTTACATGAATCGACTGCACAAATGACATAATAAGCACGATCAAACTCATAAAAGAAAAATGGGAATAGTAATTTACATACATTATCACTATGTTTCGTACAAAAATGATGTCTGGAAAGGACATCATGTTACCTTGTCTCAAATAAGGACCTGAAGTGACCATATCAGTCTCAAATAAGGACTTGATCTCACCGGCCAAAGGTTATTTTCGTCTTTTACTTTTTTGAATTTTTTTCTTTTTTTTTCTTTCTTTTTTTTCCTTTTTCTGTTTTTTTTATTTTCCTTTTCCTTTTTTTTTTTTTTCCTTTCTTGGCCTGGGCCAACGACCTTCGCCGGCCTTGCCTGACGTTGGCGAAGGCGACCCTCACCCGTCCAACCCAAGCAACGCAACCCTCGCCCAACGCTGGTTGGGTGGCCCTCGCCTTACGCCGGCGAGGGTGGCCCTTGCCTGAGGCCGGCGGTGTTTGCTGGCCAGGCGCAATGACGGTTGGGGAAAGAAGAAGAAAAAGAAAAAAGAAAAAAGAAATGAAAAGAAAAGGAAAAGGGAAGTAAAGTAAAAAAAGATAAAAAAAAATATACTTATAATTTTTTTTTGACTAAAATACCCCTTCTCTGACGACGAAATAGTCACTGGCCGGCCAAAGGTCCTTATTTGAGATGATTTGGCCACTTCATGTCCTTATTTGAGACGATTTGTTCACTTTAGGTTATTATTTGAGACAATGTCCACTTCAGGTCCTTATTTGAGAAAATGAAGGCATTTCAGACCCTTATTTGGAATATTCTTTTTAATAAATGATTAAAATAGCTGAGAGTAGCATCATCATCAAAATATGCATAGATTTAGACTCATCCTAGATAAGATTAGCCTCTAATCCTAAGCTTATGAGGTTCATATCCCAAGGCTTAATAACAAGGCATTATCTATTCTTTGGCCGATTTAGTATTGAGTTTAGCTTACTAGGTTCATGTCCTGAAACTTATAACGAGGCCATGAATATTCTTTGTCCGACTAGTATCAAGATTCCATTTCCCATACCTTTGCTTAGATGCTTTCATTACTTGGTTGTTTACTTTAGGGAAAATACCACAAAAAACCCCAAACTATGTCACTTGTGATAAATTTACTCTGAATTTTTTTTTTGTGATACAAAAAATCCCAAACTATGTCACTTGTGATTAATTTACCCTGAACTTTTTTTTGTGACACGAAAAATAAATTGTGCCACCTGTGACACATTTACCCCACAATACTTTGACCTATGGGCATTTTTGTCTTTTGCCTTTTTCTTTTTTTTTTCTTTTTTTTCTCTCTTCCCTCCGCCGGATCCAGCGAGGGCGACCCTTGCTCGAGTCGGGCGAAGTCGCCCTCGCCAGATCCGGCGAGGGCCGCCCTCGCCCGATGCCGGATCTAGCAAGGACGGGCGAGGGCTACCCTCGCCCAACTCAAGCGAGGGCTACCTTCACCGGATCTGGCGAGGGCGATCCTCGCCCGATGCCAGCAAGGGTCGCTCGACGCTGGCGAGGGTAGCCCTCGCCGGATCCGGCGAAGGCAGCCCTCGCCGGCTTCCCTCCGCCATGGCCGGTGGAGGGAAGAGAGAAAAAAAGAAAAAAAAAAGGAAAAAGACGAAAATACCCATAGGCGAAAGTATTGTGGGGTAAATGTGTCACATGTGGCATAGTTTGGGATTTTTTGTGTCACAAAAAAAAAATTCAGGGTAAATTTATCACAAGTGGTATAGTTTGGGGTTTTTCGTGTCACAAAAAAAAGTTCTGGATAAATATGTCTTAAGTGGTATAGTTTGGGGGTTTTTGGTGATATTTTCCCTTTACTTTAAAGCCATTTCAATAGTTTATCTGTTAATTTCTCTTTCTAGAAGGTTAGATCTAGTTTAGGATCATAATGAACCCTTCAAGAACATGTGCATAATCACTTAGTGGCTTCGATATCTTTAAAATCATGAAAATTCTTGAGATACCTGGGCACCTTTCCAGACATCATTTTTCTCGACTTTATGTAACATGCGCTCTAAGTATCTGTCGTTCCCATGTGGGCCTGGATCAAAGAAGCTAAATGGTAAATAGAAAATAGTTGAGAATGAGTCACCTTGATGAATTCCGAAGAAGTAGCTGGAAGGATGCATGTCTTCTCACTTAAAAAAAAGTTGCAACTACGAAGAATGAGTCACCTTCAATGAAACTTATTCACCGGAGTGGCTCGGTAATCGCACGGTACGGTAATTGCACGATAATGACACATTTAGTAGTAGTGATTAGTTTGCTCAAGGTGCAGATGCAACAGATTGTCCAAAGTTTCCGGGTAGAACTTCCTCGCAAACAAGTAACATGGCCTCTTTACCCCATTCCACAGACAAGGTTTTACCTGCTCTTCATGCTACAGAAATCCAAGCAACAAAATTTTCATTTAGGCTATTTATGTATATTTGTATATCATTAATCGAGAGGATACAAACACTGCATACCTTATTGTCACTGGTTACATGTATGCTTACATGAATCGACTGCACAAATGACATAATAAGCACGATCAAATTCACAAAAGAAAAATGGGAATAGTAATTTACATACATTATCACTATGTTTCATACAAAACAGGAAAAGTCACAATTTTACAATTCCCTACTTCACAGAGAGATAGTCTTGTTTTTTGGAGTCTGATGATTGGTAATCGAGTATGGAACCCCATATCCCATCTTGTCTATAAAAGTACAAACAATGAAAAATTGTCATGCATACCGTAATATTTTTTAGAAGCTCAAATGTGACATCTTGAGCCCCGTAGGATTTGGGGTGTCATTTTCTCTCAAACCAATCAGCATGCGTCACCGACCATGTTGCGATTCCAACAAGATCAACTATCTGAGAACTCATGTAGGAGGAAACTTGTCAAAGTGGAGATTGGTGAGATGACATCACAAAGCGAGGTTGTGACACTGAGGAGGATCCTCAAATTGAAAAAGATTGGAATGTAATGTTCATTAGCAATAAAGTCATAAAACTTATCACAAAAGTGCATTAAAGTCATAAAACTTATCATAAAAGTGTAATTGAGGCCTAAAACTTTTGAAAAGTTCAATCAAGTCCTAAAACTTGTTAGTATTTTCAATTTGTTAAGTTGAACGGAGTTAATTGAATGCCTTGATTGCACCAACTTGATAAATTTTATGACTTAATTGTACTTTTTGAAAGTTTTAGGACTTTATTACACTTCTGTGACAAGTTTTATGACTTGATTGCACTTTTTGAAAGTTTTAGGACTCAATTGCATTTTCTTGACAAGTTTTATAACTTCCAATACACTTATGCGTTTAGTTGATAAACTTAGGTTAGCTTAGGATTTGATAAGTTATCTAGCTTAGGTTTTAGTTAATAAAAATTAAAATTAGCATCACCGTTTAATAAGGGGAAAATTTCAAATAAGGACATGAAGTGTCATCATTTTCTCAAATAAGGGCATAAAGAGGACCTTGTCTCAAATAAGGACCTGAAGTGACCATATCAGTCTCAAATGAGAACCTGACCTCACCTGCCAAAGGTTATTTTCGTCTTTTACTTTTTTGAATTTTTTTCTTTTTTTTCTTTCTTTTTTTTTTCCTTTTTCTGTTTTTTTCCTTTTCCTTTTCTTTTTTTTTTCCTCTCTTGGCCTGGGCCAACGACCTTCGCCGGCCTTGCCTGACGTTGGTGAGGGCGACCCTCACCCGCCCAGCCCAAGCAATGCAACCCTCGCCCAACGCGGGCTGGGTGGCCCTCGCCCTACGCCGGCGAGGGTGGCCCTTGCCTGAGGCTGGCGGTGTTTGCTGGCCAGGCGCAATGACGGCTGGGGAAAGAAGAAGAAAAAGAAAAAAGAAAAAAGAAATGAAAAAGAAAAGGAAAACGAAAAGGAAAGTAAAGTAAAAAAAAAATCAAAAAAATATACTTATAATTTTTTTGACTAAAATACCCCTTCTCTGACGACGAAATAGTCACTGGCTGGCCAAGGTCCTTATTTGAGATGACATGGCCACTTCATGCCCTTATTTGAGATGATTTGTCCACTTCAGGTCCTTATTTGAAAAAATGAAGGTATTTCAGATCCTTATTTGGAATATTCTTTTTAATAAATGATTAAAATAGCTGAGAGTAGCATCATCATCAAAATATGCATAGATTTAGACTCATCCTAGATAAGATTAGTATCTAATCCTAAGCTTATGAGGTTCATATCCCAAGGCTTGATAACAAGGCATTGTCTATTCTTTGGCCGATTTAGTATCGAGTTTAGCTTACTAGGTTCATGTCCTGAAACTTATAATGAGGCCATGAATATTCTTTGTCCAACTAGTATCAAGATTCCATTTCCCGTACCTTTGCTTAGATGCTTTCATTACTTGGTTGTTTATTTTAAGGAAAATACCACAAAAAATCCCAAACTATGCCACTTGTGACAAGTTTACTCCGAACTTTTTTTTGTGACACGAAAAACCCCAAACTATGCCACTTGTGACAAATTTACCCCACAATACTTTGACCTATGGGCATTTTTGTCCTTTGCTTTTTTCTTTTTTTCTCTCTTCTCTCCGCTGGATCCGACGAGGGCGACCCTCGCCTGAGTCGGGCGAAGTCGCCCTCGCTAGATCCAGCGAGGGCCGCCCTCGCTCGACGCCGGATCTGGCGAGGGCGACCCTCGCTTGATGCCGGCAGGGTCGCCTGACGCCGGAGGGTCGCCTCGCCGGATCCGGTGAAGGCAGCCCTTGCCGGCTTCCTCCTCCGCTAGGACCGGCGGAGGGAAGAGAGAAAAAAAGAAGAAGGAAAAAGACGAAAATGCCCATGGGCCAAAGTATTGTAGGGTAAATGTGTCACGGGTGGCATAGTTTGGGATTTTTTGTGTCACAAAAAAAAATTTAGTGTAAATTTATCACAAGTGGCATAGTTTGGGGTTTTTCGTGTCACAAAAAAAAGTTATGGGTAAATTTATCATAAGTGGCATAATTTGAGATTTTTGGTGGTATTTTCCCTTTACTTTAAAGCCATTTCAATAGTTTGTCTGTCAATTTCTCTTTCTAGAAGGTTAGATCTAGTTTAGGATCATAATGAACCCTTCAAGAACATGTGCATAATCACTTAGTGGCTTTGATATCTTTAAAATCATGATTGGTAATCAAGAGTGAATCACCATTTAGATAATAACCCTCCAAGTTTGTAGTACCAAAAGGGTATTAATAGTAACATTAGTGTAACCAAGTCCCTAAGCTAGAATTTCACTGTATAGAAAATGAGATGGACCTCCCACGTCCAATTTGATTTCTAGCTGATCCCGAAATGGCTAGTGGCGACTCTTAGAAATCATTAGACTTAAAAAGGACTAAAAGAAATCCAACGTCATGCGAGGTATGTGATTGGGAGAGACTGTGCTTCATTGATGAGCCATTTGATCTGCCTTTTGGGCAATATCTCTAAACCCAATGCCTTCAGACGGAAAAAAATAACGAATCCTCGAAGGTGAGGGTCACAATCCGGATTTATTTTTTAGTTTATCAAATTTTGTTATCATTTGCCATATTTTATTTGTCTATTTTACAAATGTCTTCAAATTCAATTGCTTTTATATGAACTTATCGTCATTTAGTTGTGTGACTTACCAGGTTTTCTCCCATTTAATCACCATCAAGTTTTAATTTATCTACCCTCATTTGAGTTGCTTACCACAATTTATTTATTCTTCTAATTTTCGTAACCTTTTATTGAGTTACCGATTTTTATTTATTGTTCTTACCAATCCACTAAATTTTACTAACTGTTTGTGATTGATTTTTAATTAAAGTGATTACCAACTTTTCTTCGATCATATTACTATTTTGTTTCAGGTTATGAGCTCTTATATGAGTTATTTATCGATATTTATTTAATTATATTTATTTAAATTATCGACTTTTCTCATCTCTAATTACATAACTTCTCTTAATGATTGAAACAGGACTGGGTTGTTCTTATTTTGATCTACGTTCTTTGCTTCAGTTGAGGAAGAACACTACAAGTAGATAACTTTTATACGCTGCTTGCCATAACTTTTTTTTTGCTTATTTTTTTTGTCGAATTTTTTCGACCACTTGAGTGTTGCTTTTTTCAAAAATCATTCACTTGAGTGCCATAAGAGATTTGTCTCGCGTGAAAAACTAACGTGGCATTAATTTATTATATTACCGCAGCTCGATGGCAAGATCAGCAAATGAAAAGTTAATCGACGTCGTTTAGAGATCTATCTGAAGAATCCTAATTCAGTTTAAGAAAATTGGGGCAAAATTCTGTCCAAGTTGGCAAAGTAGGTGAGGGACCCTAACTCTGCTACCAACCCGAAATTGGGGTTCTCAAAGCACGCGAGGGAGAGGGAGAGGGGCATCCGTTGGTGAAGAACCCCAACTCAAAAAGTGATTCTCTTACACATTCTCTCTTGGGAGTGACCATCGCCATTTCTATATTTCATCCACCAACGGATTTTGGGCTCTCAAAGGAAGCGCGAGGACATAAAAGAGAGAGTGACAATGGACAACGCGCTATGCTTCCAAGCCGAAACAAGTGAAAACAGAGCGAGAGTGAGAGAGAGAGAGAGCTTCGTAAATTTTTTCTATGGAGTCTATGATTTTTGGAGAGGAAGAAGTGAGACATAGAGAGAGGTTAGTCTTCCTAAGAAACATTGAGTTTGTTAGCTCGTCACATAGGACAAGAAAAATTTCCAAGTGAACTTCAATTTCTTCTAAAAAACCAGGTCGGATTCAAAAATATGATTTAAAAAGCCATGTATGACTAAATACCGGAATAGGCACTCAATGATTTTACACCGATGTGGCACTCAAGTGACTAAAAAAAAATTATGGCACTCACAGTGGCTCTTCTAGTGTTCTTATTGCGCTTCCTTCTCATCGGTATTTTTGACTTCTTTACTAGTATGTACGGATCTGTTTCTTGTAATGAGTTTTGTTATATCTTATCAATTCTCTTGCTCAATTGAATGGTTCGATGAATAAAGTGTTCAGAATTTGTTGTAGCAATCTTTCTTTGATTGCCTTAGTCCTTACTAAGCTCCAGGTTGCTTATTAGTTGGTGGGATGATCTGTCAAATGGAGGACCTTTTGTCTGCGGTTTATGCTTTGTTTAGCTTCAACTTTCGTGGTTTTATTCGGCAAAAACAGATTGGATCTTTGGTAGCTGACAGATTTGGTGTGATAGATTGGATCATTCTCTTTTGGCATTTGTATTTGATTCTCGATTTGATGTTTCCTAGTTAGATGGACAGGGCTGCAGTCCCGAATTTATCTCGCTACAGATCGCTTTAGCAAGTGTCTCAACCATCGCGTGACACCAACAGCAGGTGCCACAATTTCTATTGGCGTATTGGCGCACCGGCAGATGCCATCGCTAAATATTTCAGGGACGGTTTTGGTGTAAACTGTTGCACCTTTTTAGTAGTCACCTATACAGAAAAAGACTTGCTACTGTTTTATTTTGATTTGTCGATTTTCTCATTTAACAGGACAACCTCGGTAAGGTTATTATTCGCATGGGAGAGGCGAAAATAGATGCGAGACAAAGAGAAGTTTTGGATTAATGACATTAATTGGTGCTGGTTTGAGCGCATCTTGTTTAAGATGTATGTGTGGATTTGGCGGCGAATAAAAGGTGATGCTACCTTCCTCTTTACCGAAGAAGCCAATATTCCAAGCAGGTTCAACTTAAGTTCACAATGAACAGACTGGAAAAATGGGTATTAACGAAAATGATGTTTCGTACACAACCTTACTTGATAGATGTGAGTGCTGCTTGTGTAAAGGGCGATCTCGTCCTTGATCTGCTAGTTCAATGTTGAAGAAGATGGATTTTAACCTTTCCATTGTTGAACTAAACGATGTGCATTTGTTATGAAAAGGTTTTGTCCTACTTCTTTAGGAAAGTTTGCCTTTGATTTGCAAAAAATGCTGTGCGCATATATGTTGTACTAACAGTGAATTCGCCTGAGTTTGATGAAAGATCCTTAAGTAATGTTCGATTCGTCAGATTAATAGAAGAGAGCTCACTGCACAGCTTGAAGGGACTAATACTACATCTAGTTTGACGCACCGGAGAAGCTGGAGCATAAATTATTGTCTTATTATTGACTTGACACATAAGTCATTCAGCAAGCTGTTCACATTCAATTCTTTCGAAGAAGATCTTCCCTTGAGCATTGTCGTACCCGAAATTGTGATGCTGTTGAGCCAACGCTCCAATTAGAGACAGCCATTGAGACTCGGTTGGCTCTCAGCCACTGCCATGCAAAAGAAACCCGGCTTCCTCTGGAAGAAGAAGCTCTTTGCGGTCATGTTCAGCTTGACCCCCCCATCAAAATGAAGCGCCACCACCGGAAAATCGCTCACCTCTCTCTCTGCAGTCCCCGCGTAACACAGCATCGCCAGGTTGTGCCCGTATTTGACCCTCCTTAAGCCTCGCTTGTCAAGCAAGCTCTGGACTTCGTTCTGGAGTGGAACGTAGCCATCTGTCTTCAGCCAAGTCAGTACTGATCCCGTGTCGACTAAAACTCCGCCTTCACCTGATGTCTCTAGTACATCCAAGCATTATCAACTCAGCACCACAATCTAAAAGACTGAACAGAAAAGGCTTAAAAATCATAGTCTCACATTAATGTTCTTTGGAATGACGTGAGTCTTGGCAATCCCTCTTTTTTAAACTCAGCCTTTGTTTTCAGCTCGTGAGATTTATCATCTTTTTCCATATTTAAGATGCATTTACTGCATAATAATTTCAAGAACCTTGACCATAACCCAGAAAGCAATAACAATGAAAACTAAAGTGTGCCATATATGCGTTACGAGAATCAAGTCAACCATTGAAATCAATCGGATCATTGTATTATGTCTACCAAACCAAATTGTCTCAACATGGAGTCATTAATCGGCTTCAAGACATACATTGTCAATCACATGCCAACTCTAAGGTATAGCGTCTTAGGCTTTGATCTATCTTAGCATGTTGGTCTGGTTTGTATGAAAGCTTCATCATTAAATTAACTGACCACCTCCCTATACAATACACCAAAGGGAAATATAGTCTCTTTGACCTCCGAATAGATCTCTGATGCTGGTTTATCTTTGGCCTTTATGCATATTGAGGTCAGGTGGTATTATCCCCTGTTTTGTGAAAAAGCTCATTTTTCAATCATGCTAAACCTTAATCAAATACGATGTGGACTCTGGAGGGGATAAAATGATCAGAATGAATAGACCCGATCCACATAAGTTGATTTTATTACGTTGATTGATGTATTTACAGGTGCTACTCTAGAAGTTCACAGTCAATTCTCTGGAAGAAAAGTTTCTTCCCTCCAATGTCATAGCCAATGTTATAACTCTGTTGAGCCATCACTCCAATCACACTCAACCCCTTGAGGTCAGAACTGGAAGGACTAACAGCCATGCAGAATTCACCTGGTCCATTATCATGAAAAAAGCTCTCCACATCTAGTCCTAGAATGGCCCCACCAGCGAAGTGAAGCCCGACCATGGGGAACCCGGTGAGGTCACTGCTCATGTTTCCCTTGTAGCATAAGCCGGACGGGCTGTATGGGTTCTCAACCCGCTCGAAGGACCCATTCAGCAGCCTCTGAACCTCCTTGCTGAGAGGATCAAATGCGTTCCACGTTAGGAGGATGATCGTGGTTCCGGAGTCGATGACGACCCCACCCGTGCCAGACGGCGTCCTCCAGAACACCGCAGGGTCGATGTTGAGCATTTTCCCTCCAACGCTGATTCCTTCCAAAGTTAGGAAGTAGAGGTTATTGAAGACCTCCAATGGGGTCGAGTCCCCTTCAGTCACAGCATCATCACCTAAAATCAGTTGGTTATGAGCATAGTGAGGGTCTTTTAAGCTTCCAATGCAGAAAGAGAATTTAGACCCCATTTTTGTAGCCAGAGACACATTCTCAGGGCCAAGGCCCATGATCCCACTAGGCTGGTCATTGTAACCATCATTGTCATGGCCACACCCGATGACCATATTCGAGATCTTCGCTTCCCCCTCGTCGGACGTCTCGAACGTGAGCGTCTCCGTGCCGAAGAGCCCCTTCACGGTGATTCCATCGAGGTAGCTGTTGGAGAATTTACAATAGTTGGCTGGGTTGCATCTGTCGCCCGGAGGCAAGTAGGTGCAGTAAGGAGAAGTGCATGATAAGTTCGCATACGTGGAGGATTTGGAAGGATCGAAAAGCGGGTTTGATTGCTCAAAGCACTTTGTGCAAGGCAGGCATTGGATCCAGAGCAAGCCGCTCCCCGTGTCCATGGTCGTTAGTTGCTGCACAGGGGGCTGGCCTATCGAGAGATTCACCATGAGCTGTGTCGCGCCCTCTTCTGCAACAAAGCGGCCACGGACGTCATTGGGGGCAAAAAAGGTGCCGGTGGCTTTTGCTTCCAAGTAGGCCAGACGCGCCATAGAGCTTCTGACTGCACGAGTAGCTGGTTTGGACATGTTTGCATCAGTTGTGTAATACGGAGAGAGAACAGAATTCCAGTGAATAAGTTTCACGGCATATTGTCGGTGGCTTCTTGCGGCTATCACTTCGGCCATTGTGGTGGTCAAGCAGAGGAAAGCAAGAACAATCGAAATCATGGTTATGATAAGAGAGAGAAATCGACGGTGTGATGCTAATAATGTTGCCATGGAGTTGAAAGGAGAAGCTAGAGACTAGGGTGCTGCATGAAAACCATTCTGGTTCTGTCCAGAACTGGTTTTTTGTTCCCAGAATCAGTTTTGGACCAGAAACCCGTTTGGTAACGCAATTTCATTTTTCTATTTCCGGGACAAGTTTGCTTCCAAAACTGATTCTGAAACCAGAAATGAGAACAAAAAAAAAAAAGTTGGTTTTTCATTTCTGGAACAAAAGTGAGAACCATTTTTGAGGAATTCATTTTCTTCAACACACGTATTCATATGGAAATCACGATCTTTGAGGTGAGAAAAAAAAGCAAAAATTTCAAAACTTAACAGAATGGTTTAGAATCTGTGGCTACCCACTTTCAGTGAAATTTAAATTTTTTTAGGTATCGAAAAAAATAAATAAAAATAAAAAATTTCAAAATTTCACAAAATGGCTTAGAAAACCTATAGCCACCCACTTTGAGCAAAATTTAATTTTTTTAGTTGCCAAAAAAAATAAAAAATTCTAAAATTTAAAAACTTCACAGAATATCTTAGAATACCTGTGGCCACCCAATTTGAGCGAAATTTTATTTTTTTAGGTGCCGAAAAAAATAAAAAAAAGCAAAAAAATCAAAAATTTCAAAACTTCACAGAATGGCTTAGAATACTTGTGGCCATCTACTTTGAGTGAAATTTTAATTTTTTTAGGTGCCAAAAAAATAAAAAAAATAAAAAATTTCAAAACTTCACAGAATAACTTAAAATACCTGTGGCCACCCACTTTGAGTGAAATTTAAATTTTTTTATATGCCAAAAAAATAAAAATAAGCAAAAAGTAAAAATTTCAAAACTTTACTGGAATGGCTTAAAATACTTGTGGCCACCCACTTTGAGCGAAATTTTATTTTTTTAGGTGCCGAAAAAAAAAAAAAATTAAAAAAGAAAAAATTTCAAAACTTCACAAAATGGCTTAGAATACTGGCCATCCACTGAACGAAACTTAAATTTTTTAGGTGCCGAAAAAAATAAAAAATAAAAAATAAAAAATAAAAAACTTCACATAATTGCTTAGAATACTGTGGCCACCCACTTTGAGTGAAATTTAATTTTTTTTAGGTGTCGAAAAAAATAAAAATAAGCAAAAAGAAAAATTTTCAAAACTTCACAGAGTGGCTTAGAATACATGTGGCCATCCACTTTGAGTGAAATTTAATTTTCTTTAGGAACCAAAAAAAATAAAAAAAAATAAAAAATACCATTTGGGCATCTAAAAAAAATTAAATTTTACTCAAAGTGGGTGGCTAGAGGTATTGTAAGTCATTCTGTGAAGTTTTGAAATTTTTGATTTTTTATGTTTTTTTTCACCTAAAAAAATTTAAATTTCACTCAAAGTGGATGGCCACATGTATTCTAAGTCATTCTGTGAAGTTTTGAAATTTTTTATTTTTTGCTTTTTTTTCACCTCCAAAAATTAAAATTTCACTCAAAGTGGGTGGCCACAGGTATTCTAAGCCATTCTGTAAAGTTTTGAAATTTTTGAGTTTTTGAATTTTTTTGGGCACCTTAAAAAATTTAAATTTCACTCAAAGTGGGTGGCCACATGTATTCTAAACTATTCTGTGAAGTTTTGAAATTTTTGATTTTTTTGGGCACCTAAACAAATTTAAATTTCACTAAAAGTGGGTGGCCACAGGTATTCTAAGCAATTCTGTGAAGTTTTGAAATTTTTGATTTCTTGATTTTTTTTGAAAAAATTCAACAAATTTCCTATTTTCCCGAAATCTAAATTTTTTTATTTTCTCGACATTTTGATGATTTTTTCTGGAATTTTTCAATTTTTTGGGATTTTCTGAATTTTTTTAAAGATTTTTATGAATTTTTCGGATTTTTTTATTATTTTTATTCCATTTCTAAAAAAATGGATTTTTGTTCCTGGAAATAGAATTTTCTGTTGTTTATCAAACGGGTTTTTATTTCAGGAAATAGAAATTTTGTGCTGTTATCAAACGGGTTTCTGTTCTAGAAATAGAAATTTTTTGTCATTATCAAACGGGTTTTTTTTCTCAGAAACTCATCCAGGAACCAGAAATAGAAAAATCTATTTCTGGTTTAGGAACTCATTCCGGAACAGAATGGTTATCATTCGCTACCTAGAGAGCTTCAACTGCTGGTATTAAAGATTAAATCAAGTAATGAAAAAAGTGGTTATACTTGTACTGATCAAGAACCCCTAAAGCATTAAATTTTTGAAAGTGAAATTTAAGTAGGGAGGATTGGCCTTAAATAAATATATACATCTAGGAAAGACGACCTGACTAGAACTGGACACCATCAAAGGCATTATTATTCAATAACTGAGAAAGACACAGAGATCTTTCATCCTTTGTTGAATGCACTGGCGACACTTGGAACTTCCTCCCTGGTCTGGTGAACATGCAGGCTTATCTTACCTTCACTTGAAGCAACGAAATGGCCAAACCTGATTATGCCCCTCTCCTTTCCCTCACTAAAGGCCAGCTGGTTCTTTCCTCTTTTGTTCCTTGTAAGCCCCAAGCACAGCAAGGGCATGCCTTGGCATGCGACAGTTTTGTTGCACAAATTAAACGGTTCACAACAAGGATGGTCCATCCCAAAATAGATATGCTCTCTCTTGTGCTCAAATTTCAAAGATGCATTTAATGTCATTGAAATACATGAATTATGTCCAGTAAAAGGGATAAAAGAAACAAATAATAGACGAATGCCTGTAGCAATGATCAGATCAAGGAGGGACAAAATTCTTAACCAAATCTTCATTTTCTCTAGGCAGTCAAGGAATTCAGCTATGCAAAATCATCTGTCGCAAAATCATCTTACCTCCAAAAAAACAAAAGAAGCGCTATGATTGAGTCATATGTAACATAATAGTCGCAACTTTTACAAAAGAACTAACTGCACCATCCCCACATTTTCTATGTTTCAATCCTTTTTCCTAAGCCCAAAGGATGGAGTAATATAGAGATGAAGCCCCATCTTGCCACGCGAATTTCAAAGGGAGATCTAACAAATAGTTAGCCTCCCTCAGGAATGAACTCACCCTAGAAGGCACTCGAAGTCGCCATTGTGCTCGAGATATGGGGTCGGGCAACATAGGAGCCTTAATAATGCGGCAATTTACAACTGAGAACAAGAGAGGGTGAATGGGGTCGAAAGCAACTACATCGGTTCGACCAAAGAATATCGAGTCAAAAAAAATGTCCAGCTCAGAATGTCGTATAATTGGAGAAGAGATGCAACAGATTGTCCAAAGTTTCCGGGTAGAACTTCCTTGCAAACAAGTAACATGGCCTCTTCACCCCATTCCACAAACAAGCTCTTACCTGCTCTTCATGCTGCAGAAATCCAAGCAACAAAATTTTCGTTCAGGCTATTTATGTATATTTCCAGATCATTAATTGAGAGGATACGAACATTGCATACCTTATCGTCACTCGTTACATGAATGCTCACATCAATTGACTGCACAAATGACATAATAAGCACGGTCAAACCCATGACAGATAAATGGGAATAGTAATTCACATACATTATCACTATGTTTCCATACAAAAACAGGAAAAGTCACAATTTTGAAGTTTCCTACTTCACAGACTGATAGTCTTTTTCTCTTTTTGGAGTCTGATGATAGTTAAAACTGAGTAAGGAACCCCATATCTCATCTTGTCTCTGTAAAAAGTACAAACAATGGAAAATTGTCATCCATACCGTAATATTTTTCAGAAGCTCGAATGTGACATCTTGAGCCCTGTAGGATTTGGGGTGCCATTTTCTCTCTGACCAATCAACATGCGTCACCGACCATGTTGCAATTCCACCAGGATCAACCATCTGAGAACACATGCAGGGGGAAACTTGTCAAGTTGGAGATTGGTGAGATGACATCACAAACCGAGGTTGTAACACAGAAGAGGATCCTTACACTGAAGAAGGTAGGAATGTAATGTTCATCAGCAATGCAATTTTTACCGTCCAAACCTTGCTGTAGGTGTAAAGAATATCTTAATTAACATCTTGCTGTATCACAGAATTTCAACAATCATGGCTCCAACGATAGATATCATCAAAGTGACTGGACAAAACAAATATGATGCAATGAACTGACAAGTTAATTGTCCAAAGAAATATGGCCAGGAACTGTTCAGAATGAAAAAATGACGAACGAAAGGAACCGGAACAACTCTCTTTGGAAGCAAAATATCTTTCTGGATACATGCAGGCGATGTTTGCAATAGGGGCATAAACTACGATCCACAAGCCCAATAATAATAAGATGATAGGCAATAGGATTGAAAGCAACTGAATAAGCATATTCACCTTACAATAGTCCTTGAATTTCGAGTAATATAGACTGTCAGCCATGAGAATTAAAGCATGCTGCCGCTTCATTGTGAACCACTGCAGAGAACTCAACAATTAATTCGAAATTTGAGCCAGAAAAACTCTTAGTTCAGAAGCCAACATGCGAAGTTTAAAACCTCTAAAACACATGGCAGCAAGAAAAAACAGACGACTTAGAGAGTCCTAAAACAAATTTAGATTTGGCAAGACTTCTACCATCTGAAAAAGTAATATATATGGAAAAAAGAAACAGACTTGTAAATTTAAAATAGCAGGCTTTATAATCTGCAGGTTCAACGAATTGAGATGTCAGATAGTTATACAGAAGATACGCGGTGCACCAAATTAGCAAAGACCTATCTCTGCATGTATGTGGGCTAGCATGGGAAAAGTTCACTTTCTAGAGAGACTAGCCTTCTCATCTGGAAAATAACTTTTGTGAGCTCAAAGAACAAAAGCACTGTAAAAGTTTAGATTTCCTTCAAGTCAATTCTTTCCCAATCTTGTCAAAATGAAAATTCGTCAGTTATATTAGAATGAAAATTCTTCAATTGCATACAACTTCACTCTGGCAGCCACGTCAAAGCCATCAAATGGCCTCGGACTCCCAATATAGGAATGTACGTAACATCTCACTCATTCTTGACATACCTGGGCACCTTTCCGGAAATCTTTCTTCTCAACTTCAGGTAACATGTGGTCTGAGTATCTGCCGTTCCCATGTGGACCGGGATCATAGAAACTACATGGGAAATAAAAAATAGTTGAGAATGAGATGCCGGCCTTCTCACTTAAAAAAAGTTGCAACTAAAGAGCTGCAGCCACGAGGTACAGAAAATAAGTAAGAAGCGTAGTAGAATACAAAAAACAATATGTGCTTACCAGTCAATGTAGCTGATATTTGTGTGCATAAGATAATCATACACATAGTCAAAAGTATGCAATGGCACACAGCTGCAACAAGACAAGATTAGAAATCAGAACTTAGAATCAAGCTACTTCAAATTTTTTTCATTATAATAAATGGGAAAATTTTAATTTTTTGCATCATTACCTATCAGAGAGTAACACAAAATGTTGGTTATCAGGATCTTTAAGAGCGTTAGCCAATAAACGTCTCTCAGCATCAATCATGGAAATTTTTCCCCACACCACCTGCATAGGTAAACATAACATCAATTTCAAAATATTATCTTTTTATAGATAAATGTAAGCAACCATATGGCAACAGGGGGGGTCCAAACCCATACAGAAAAGAGCTCAAAGAACAAAAAAGAGCTCGGTTACAAGACAAAGCATCAATTCATAAGATTGTGCCATCACACATAGCAAAAACTAGCACGTACATATAAAATCGGTACAACTACAAGCTGCAACAATTATGCTGTCACATAACAGAAGATCCCCTTTTTTTTTACTTTTGACCTTAATCTCTTCCTAACTATGACTATATTGGAATTAAAAAACGAGAAGCAGAAGTCCAAGGAAGACAAAAGAATATGAAGGCTGTAACTTGAAATCTATAGGCACCTAATTCATTTTTACAGTAAATTGACAGCCTTAAAGAATTGTTCGGGTCAAGCATGAATCAAATGGTTCGTGATCTTACATGACAGACTCAGGCTACTAAACCGATTGGCTGGATTCTGAATTTATCCAATTCAGACCCTGCCTGTTACAATCAACTTGAAAATGATTAATAAAAAATGCTATGAAGGATAGTAAACAGGGGGCTGGAGAAACGGCTCAGTAATTTTTCTTTAATTAAAGCCCTTCCAAGAAAATATGCATTGAAGCTTCTATATAGAGAAAAACAATTACATAATGGAATTTTGTTCAGTAAAATTCCATGGATTTTTCTTAAAAATAAAAAAGTTCAATGAAACTTGCATTTAGTGTAATTTGAGAGCATCAACTACAAAATGCACCAGGCGGATAGCCACCATATTCTTCACAGCAACCATTTCATATGAGTTTACAGATTTGTAGATTCCTAATTTTATCTGATAAAAGAACCGATTGAAAATAAGTGGGAAGAATAGGATAATCTGCAAATTAGCAAATCAAAAGACCAATTTGCCGAAAAGGAAGGGATGCCAACGAAAGCATCCATTTTGAGTAACATTTACTCAAGTTCACCGGCACCGTACTTGAAAAAGCAATATGCTGCAAAGTTCATGACAAGTTCAGCGTAACAGCATCTATCAATAACTGCCACAGCCACAGACATTGCAAAGAGAACATCTGTTAGCCACTATTCCCACATAAAGATTCATCAGCCGTACACTTCACTCTTTTGACACATCAAGCCGGAGTCACTATGAAAGCAAGGAACAGCCTATTTAAATATCTGAGATCAGAGAAGGCTTTTCTTTCCTTTTTGTATTCCCCGTTTATCTTTCTTTTGCATGTAACTTTGCAGTTTCATGAAAAAACTTGCACTCCACAAACATAAGTCGCCCCTACCAAAACAACTTTCTTCATCAACAGAATATAATGCTTCAGCCAGAAATCCAGAGAGAGGGTATAAAAAGTGAACGAACATATTTTGTTGGTTTGTACCAAAGTGCAAACCTCTAAATTGGAAAATTTGTGCAGTAAAACTCAACACATGATTATCAGAACACGGACATTTTGCTAAGTAAGTTACTGAACCTGGTCGCTCCTTATGTCTTGATCAATGAAGTAACTGCTCACATGTACAGGTTTTTCCTTTGATGCATGGACATAGACTGTGAATCTTCCTTCATGACCCTAACAGAGAAGCCAAAGATATTGTTAGTCGAGAAAGACAAAATTCAGCAGTAGTTATTTGCCATTATTTCAGGAAAACACACTAAAAGCCAAAATGATGTCATCTGAATTCCCAATGAATTGTTCCAGGAATAAGTCTTACAACGGAAAGGCAATACACAATCAATTTGTTACATCAAGCGTAACCATATTTACGTAGCCTTCCTTAACAAACAGTTGATGGGCATATATGCTTGACAGCTTAGTTTAGGAGAATCATTTCCTTAACGCCCCTTCTCCTAGTATTCTGAAGACAAAGATACCGCATAAATTATTCAAGGCTCAGTTATGATCATGCTATCAAGGCTGGATCTTCACCAGGACCAAAAAAGGCCCAGATTACCTCATTCAGCTGTGGGGCCATCACATAAGCCAAAAGAAGATCAAAACAAATTGAGAGGCAAGCTTCTCCAAGTTTTTCTTCGCAAAAGACGGAATTTCAGCACTGAGAACACAAGCATAAAGTATTGTGTACGCATCTGCTTAGCTACTATTCTTTCTTCAACTAGACCGATGTCCGCTCATACATAAGTATGCTATGCTTTACATCCGTCAATAATCTCAAGCAATGTCCTCCAGCAAAAATTATCCTCTGTTTTATCAGACTTTTCTAGAAGAGTAGAGTAATGAGAACAAAGGAAGTTACTCTTTTAATCAATCAAGATAAAAATATCTGGGACAAGCATTAGATAGTCGAGAAACCTAGAGATATTTTTTCCACAGATGGGACTTCAAAATACTTCAGAATGCACAAACTAAATGCATTCACTGAAACAGATGGTGACAATCGCCGCAGAAAGCATCATCTCTTATTCAATAGTGTGCAAGCAGTGATTGTCAGAGCCACAAAGAAAGACTATCAATCTTCGATGGTACAAAGGCTTGAGATGCCAGCAAGTACAGGAAGAGAGAGTAAATGTGGAAACTTACTTGGAAAAACTTATCCCACAACTTCTCAAAAGGCAGCGAACCAGGACTCAAGAACATAAAAGCGATTTTAGGGTTCTTTGTTTGAAGGGGAGGCGTGTTTAGTATGTCCTTAATCACAACACGAGATGCCATCTCTTCATCGGTAAATTCCCTTGCAGGATCCGGTGGAAGCCAATCTGAAAGAGCCTTGCAACCTCTGGAAGAAAGCATATAGCAGGCAGCACTGCCTCTGGGAGGATATACATACGCGCAGATTAGGAACATACTGACCAAGCAAACCAACACTATAATCCACACTGGCTTCTTCAATGGAGGACGAGGGCGATGGCCCGCCAAAATCTGGACATCACCCATACCCAATCTCCAGCCTTTAGCTGTCTTCATCAAGAAGACTAGATTAATGCATCAAAGCTTTCCCATAAAACGTCCTATATCCTTCAGCTCAAATTTCAATTGTTACTACCTCCCCCGTCCGATGGACGTCAACTTAATACAAGTGGGCTCAATTCAAAGGATTTATCTGCAAAATTTGGACGACAATGAATCGATGATGAGGATGAGCTGATACAAAGATTGCAGCATACCTTGCGGATACTACTAATGCAATGAAAGAAGACTGCACATCAAAAGCAGCACTTAAGATCAAGTAAATGAGAACTTCAACATGCGCACATTAAATTAATGGGAAAGTCCAGTCCAGTTAGTTAGCTCAACGGGCAAGTAAACATGCACAGTCTATGCTTATCTAACAAGGCTCATGTTGGGCACTGATTGAAGCCAAGCACGAACGCTTTTAAGATTACACCTAAAGGGGGATGATAAGAAAGAGCTGTAGAAAATTTCTGCCTCGCCAAAAGATCGTTTTTGGGACTTCCCTAGCGGATATTTCAAGATTTCACGATAGGCAACCACGTGATATATCCATCAAATGATGCCTTTTCATCTCCTCGAAACCTCATCTAGCCAACGAGACAACCATGCCGCGTATCTTGTGATGCGAGTGGCAATGGATGTTCCAGAAAATCGTAGAATTCTAAAGCATCGGCAATTGTTTAAAAAATCCAGTTCCTCGATAGGCCCAACCACTAGAACCAACCAGGATTCAAAGAACAAAAAGAAAAAAGAAAACCCCCCCAGAGGAGATCGATTAGAGAAAATCCCGGAACAAAAGTCAAACCAATCCACGGGCAATTTCCAAACGGCGTTAAGCTGCCAGAACAAGACCCTCTGCAATGCGTGCTCAGACACTCCATCTCACCAATCCGGTCAATACCTCGTGAATTGTTCACGCCCCCAAACACTGTCTTTTCCCATTGCCCAGAAAGTGAAAAGGGAAAATATCACTAGCCCACGGACCCTCCAAACAAAATGCCAAGATTCAAGCAGCCGTTTCCCCCACCACCACCCCCCACGGAAACGCACGAGAACCACATCACGATAAGCAAAAAAGAGAAAAAAAAAAAGCAGCGATCTTTCTCCGCTCCAACGCAATTCGACGAGCTCCCGAATCGATCGGCACGGGACCAACAAGAAAGAGAAACCAATCACCTGACGAATCGCGCGGCCCCCCGGAGCTCCGAACACAAACGGACCCCCCCTTCGCGCTCGATTGCTTACAGCCCCCCCACACGAATCTGGAAACCGAAAGGATCCCGGAGGGGAACCCCTTCTTGGAGCCGCTGGCGGGGGCCGGTTGGATTTCGGGTGCTCAAGATCTGGGGGCGCAACCAAGAATTGGACCAGCAAAGCGAGACAAACAGAGCCGGATAGAGAGAGAGAGAAAGAGGGAAGGAGAGAGAGAAGGGGAAACTATTTAACTAATATGGCAAGAAAAGTCCTCAGCTTTTGCGAAAACACACCCGGAGTAACATAAATCGCCCCCCGAAAGTTTTTCCAAAGGGAGACGATGAGGATTTATGGATTCCTTCCCGATTCGTTGCTTCCCCTTCAACAGCAACAACAACAACAACTACTACTACTTCAAGAATTAGAGAGAGGAAGAGAGAGAGAGAGAGAGAGAGAGAGACAGAAGGGGGCGGGGGGGCGTGTCCAAAGAAGCCGTCGTTTTTGTCCCTGCGTTGCGATTTTCGCACGGAAGGAAAAAGAAATTGGGGGAAATTTCAGCCGGCGACCCACGCCAGCATCGTCCCTCCACTCCCCCACGCGCGGTGGCGGCGCGTGGACCCGAGTTTCGGGGGGGGCGGACTGAGTCCCGAGGAGATCGAGAACTCGGAATAGAGACGGAGTCGGGTCGGCCCGAAGACTTGGTGGGTCGCTCTCGTCGAAAGCGTCGATATTGTCAACAGAAACCATGTTTGAGATTTGTTTCTCTAGTTGACCGCACCCCGGAAACTACAGACAAGAGAAATATTTTTTTTAAAAAAAAAAAAGAGAAAGGGAAAGAAAACGCAGATCATGGTTTATTTTTATTATTTTTTATTATTTTTTTGGAGGGGGAAAAATTCCAAGTCCAATCTTCAACCCCTTTGATCTCGATGGCACGAACCTTCCTTCCATGTGAAGCGCCAGAGTTTGACCGGACATATAAATTCGGCACTTTTACGATGCAAAGAAATGAAAACCTTTGATAACTTCTTTCATACCAACAAGTGCTAGATGGTTGAACAAGTAATCCAAGGGGTTGGACCAAAAAGTAAAATTAAAAAAAAAAAAAAAAAACTGGAACTCTGCTCTCCCCCTGAAATCTCAAATTCTATTATTATTATTATCCATCGGGGCTTATGAAAAAGTAATATCATATTTAAGATACAGATGTCCTACTTGTGCCTATTGACTCCTTTTGTCTTGCAAAAAACATTTTTCGGGAAAGCATTTTTCTCATTTTCCGGCGTTTGGATCGCTTTGAAAAATGAGTAAACGAAAAATGTTTTCCTACCAATGCTTAAATTTAGGAAAATGATTATCTTTTTAAAAAGTTAAAAATCATTTTTCAAAATATGATTAGATATCGGCGCTTGGACTAGAAACTCTATGTATGGGCATGGGAACCCAATTGCTCGTTCTCGAGTCCTTGGTAGCGGGGCTAGGCTCCCGACGCCTGTCCAAGGTCCATCGAGGTTGGGCCCGAGACCCCGGCCGCAGAACCCGGGTCCATCAAAGACAAGCCCAAGACATTGGTGCCCATGCTTGGGACGCCAGGCTCGGTAATATCGAGGCCGGATTTGGGTCCTTGACACTTATGCCCAAGTCCCCAACTTTCGAGCCCGGGTCCCTTGAGTCCATGCCCGAGAGTTGGGCCCCGGCCCATCGATGCCGAGCCCGGGCCCGAGCACCGAGGCCTTGGCCTTGATGGACTCGGGCATGGGCGACAAGTTCGGGGCTCGGCTTTGATGAACCCGGGTGTGGGTACCGATACCGCAGTCTTGGGCTCGCCCTCAATTGACATAGGCCTGGGAGCCGAAGTCTCGATCCTGGGTGCTGGGGTTTGGGGCCTAGGTCCTACTGAGGCTTGGGCGATGGGGACCTAGGCTTGGCCTCTATAGACTAGGGGCGGGGTGCCGGGGAGCCGAGCAGTGACACTAAGTTCTCGAGCTCGGTTTTCGGTGTAGAAAAAAGACCAGTGCTCGGGAAGTGGAGATTTGGACTTGAGACACCGATGTCCGTGTCGGGTTCCTAGGTTGCCCATGCATAAGCTACTAGTACCTGAATAATGTATCTCTATGTAGGAAAATCAAATGAGATTTTTCTTACCAAACACCGGAAACTATTTTCCAGCTCGTTTTCAAGTTTCAGCCAATCACTGAAAAATAACTTCCCGAAAAACAAGTTTTGCGAAATAAACGGAGCCTTAATTCCAATAGGCAAGCGATGAGGATTGATTGATAAACTTGTTTTGTGAAGCAATGAAGCTTTGAAGTACATGAAGTAATGAATCATTTCATTATTTTTCTAAATTATCAACTGATTTCTGCTTAGCGAAGAAAAAAAAATGTAGAATTTCATTAAGAGGGCATAACTCAGTTATGGAAAGATGATGAAGTAAATAAGGACTAATTGTAGCAAGATTTGGTGCCCAACAGTTACAATTTGGGAAAACAAAGTTTAACCTAATTAGAAGATAAAATTAAATCTATTGATTCAGTGTTCATACAAATCGTCAATTAAGTTGTTTTATTTTATTTTTTATGATGTAGAACTCCGCAAAAAACCCCAAGAACATACAATCACACCAAGCTCGTAGATAAGACAAAAGGCAAATCGAATCCTAAGTAGATGGTTCAAAGATTATTTGTATTTGGTGAGGTGGATAATCGACCTGGCGTCGCTTGTTTAATCTGTGCATATAATTTTAAATGAGCATAAACTTCTTATCGTCATCTTTTCATAATATTCTTTCTTTTTTTTGGTCGGGATGTCGAAAATACACATAATGTGTTCTTTTGCTAGCTAATTACATACTATTGTGGCATGGTCTTTTGACATGCTCATGTCCGTGTACTTTTTATTGGAGTTATCGATCAGGAACAAACATAGCTCAAACTCAAAGGGGAAACAGCTGCACTTTATTCATTCACTGTTTTTTTCTATAAGTCAAAGTATAAGACCAGACTTTTTATTTGATTTTTATATATTTCGCAACATTCCATTGGTCATCCGCATCCAACAAAGCGTCCTCGATTATTATTCTTGCAGATTAGGAACTTCGCCCGAATTTCTGACATCTTCTCTCGATAGTGCCAAAATGACAGGGACATCTCTTTTACCCAAGGTGCGCATTGGACGGGGTCAATTTATGCATTTTCTGTGCATACTGATTGGTCACTCTTAAAGGTTTATGTACAGCATATCATTTGGAAAAACAATATATGCTTCAAACGTGGAGGGACCTGTGTGCGCACTTACGTTTGTGGAGGGAGAAAGGGATGGGAGAGTACCTTATGAATACGATTGAATTTCTCGTCCCGGTTTAATTGCATAATCTGCTAAGCATGATAAATTTATTTGCGAAATGGACATGTTAAACTATAGGACCGATTGCAAGTGGACATTTTAACTAGTGGGTCATATTTAGCATGCAATAAACTTTCGTCGCATCTCTCCAAATCAATTATTCGGTATATACTATTTTTAGTGCATCTAGTATTGTTTTTGCAATCAATCACGTTATAAGCTTGTTTATAAGTGACTTGAGAGAAAGATTAATATATATTGAAGAGAAATGAGAAGTTAAAGTCAATAGCCTCGCTTAAGTTGTATAGTTGTTTTGCCGGAGCATTACCTCTCATCTTGTCCTAGCAAGTACACCACAATGTAATTACCTCGCTTTTCTGATCTCAAGTGATTCCCACTAACTCAGTTTAAGAGGTATTAATTTCAGTTTCTCTATCTCTAGCCTACTCAGTCACTATACTTTGGGAATTTACTGAGTAAAATCACTCTATTGGACTAAAATACCTTTGTGTCTTAGAAAAATTGCACCTCAGCCCCTTTGTGTGTTAGAGGAATTAGTGATGCCTCGCTCCATTGCCGTTTGTGCCTCCCAAGCCATTTCCTTGGCTTGCAAAGCAGGCTCAACCTTGTGCTTCTCCCCCCTCTTGCCCAAGGTTGCTTGTGAGCTTGATCACATTGGATTCGATGTTGCGAGCCTAGATCCAACCCTCGATGCATAGAGGTAGACAAAGGAACGGAGAGAGAGAGAGAGAGAGAGAGAGAGAGAGAGAGAGAGAGAGAGAGAGAGGCTGTAGTGGTTCAAGGAAATTGATTGGGTCTTTGAAAGGTGCGAGTGGGGGCAAATGGTGTCGGCGAGGCGGCGGGGAATGTAACAGAGGAGTGGTGGTTAATTGGCAATCTACATAGTGCAGTGTGGGGGTAGGGATAATCTTGGGGATTGGATCAACTGAGAAACTAGCTGAAACCGACTTAGTTGGTCTGATTGTAGGTTGGTTTTGGGGTGAATCGATTTGGTTGAAGAATCGGTCGACCCCGGGCAGGGTATTTGATCTAAGCTTTGTACTGATAATTTTACTCAGCAATCGCCCTAAGCCAATTCAAAGTTAGTTCACTCAAGTAAAATCATCCTTTGAGGATTGAATATACTCTCCCGACCACTAAGCTGAGACCATCACTTGGTTGCAAAGTGGAGATAATCTACAATTAGCTAATTACATACCAAACAAATCTAGTTCCAAGTAGAAATTAGAACCGAACTAGAATTAGCCAGTTCAATTCCAGGTCGTTTCCACGGCGAGCTGGTTCGGTTTTTGGTTTCAATTTGTCGGAATTAGGTTTGGTTTCAAGTTCTGGCTTTGAAACCGATCACCTTTAATGTGAGCGGTTACTATTATTATAGATGGAAGGGAGGCAAAAATAGGAATGAGAGAGAAGGAAAAGGAAAAGAAAAAGATAAAAAGAAAAAGGAAAGAAAGAAAATGTCCGACCTGAACCTCCCAATTAGCTTATTGCTAATTTATTCAAATATTAGGGGTAACTTTTTTTTCTATAAATAAGAGGGGTCGAGCCCGAAAATTATATCGTTATTCTCCTAATAAAACATGACCCAATCTGATCTAAATCTTATTGGTAACTTTACTTACCTTTAGAAGTACTAACCTTGGGTGGAGGCGGACTTCGTGAGCCAAGCAACGACAATGGCAGGCAAGGGGATGGGGTGTGATGGCGAGGCAGCGACTGTGGCTGCAACCGGTGCATTAGTGGCAGAGAGGAGTGTGTTTGGTACATGATGTAAATTCCCCTAAGATATAATGGTAGTTTAGTCTAAGATAGTAAAATTATTTTCTATCTTTAGAGGATCTCAATCTATTTATATATAAAGTATATCTTCATTCCTCGCCCATGTGCTACGCATCCTCAATTTTTCATGCACGAATAACATAAAATATGCATATGTAATACACAATGATGATTAAGCATTTAGGTAACTCTATAATAAATTTTAAGCTTGACTTTTTTACTCTTTTTTTTAGATATCATGGTTCTAAAAAGTTACGTTTACGAGGGGAGGAACTCCTGCTTAGTTTTCAGAAATTGGCTTTCAAAAAGATTTGGGTTAATAACACGAAAAATCCTCAACTGGTACACTTGCGACAAATTTATCCTAAACTAATTTTTTAACCACTAAAAACTCCAAATTGGTACACCCGTGATAAATTTACCCCAAACTAATTTTTTGACCACCAAAAACTCCAAACTTGTACATTTGTGACAAATTTACCGTCAGTTAGTTTCCGTTAAATTAGATTAATATCACGAAAAATCACAAACTGGTATATTTGTGATAAATAAAGGATAAAATCTCCAACTAGTACACTCATCGACTGCCACACGTCATCAAATATAACAATTTGACGATAAAATTTAACGTTTTAGAGGGTAAATTTGTCGCAGGTGTACCGGTTTTGGATTTTTTATAGTCAAAAAATTAATTTTGGATAAATTTGTCATAAATGTACTTGTTTGAAGTTTTTGATGGTATTACTCCAAAATATTTCATAATATTTCAAACGTTTAATAATATTTTAAGTTCTGAGAGAGAGGTCAATAAATAAATATCCACTCAAACAAGCTAGAAAGCCAGAAGAAATGCAAATGCTAGCGCATAGAGCCTATAAAAACGTTGACTTTGACTTGCGCGTGGAATTACTACAGTGGACACCACGGTTGCGTCTCTTATTGGAGCATGCTGGGGAGGTTCCACCAGAAACGAAACGCAAGCACAAAATCGTCATTTCTGAAAGGCGACGTGGCAGTGGTTTCTCTTTCATTTGGGCCGTCCGATTCCCATCAAGTTGGGAACGAGTGGAGTCAACAAAAAGAGGACAATAAGAAAATTTCAAGAACGTATCGAGAGAATTTCATGGAAAATTAACTAAGTGTTTAAGAGAGATGCTTCTCTTTTCTTATTAAGTTTCCACTTGTGGTAATTGCAATTTGAACTTTGTTTAAAAGCCAAAAACGTCCCGAATTTTAGAAATGCACTAGTATTGACATTGATGTTCGTTTTATGAATTTTTTTTTCTCATGTGTTCCGGAAATGTTGACGTAATTTTTTTTGAAGTGTTAGTGCGAAAGCCAAAAAGGATGACTGAAAAATAAAAGATGTCCTTGAATGCGCCTAAGCCAACTCGTCTCCGCTAAACTTTGGAATTTCCGATGGAATATAACATTCGTTTTTCAATTCATATACTATGTAGGCTTGCTGCTGAGGATTATACTCGATTGGTTTATGTACAGGAGAGGATAGAATAACTATATGATGATTGGGAAAGCAATATGATTGAAATTCAATCAAATTTGAAAAAGAGTGAGATAGAGATTACAATTACTTTTATAACCCATCGACATGGGCGTGGAGACTCGGCTATCTGGAGGTCTATGAAACATATTGCAAGTCACATGAATTGGTTAAGTTTAGGTTTTCAATCCGTGCAAGTTACCCTGATTTAGAATAGTTTGCATGTATTTGGGGATTCGAATGGGTGACTCCAATCCCTCAATTGGAAATCTCCTAACGCCCAAATCAACTGCACCAACCCTGAGAATTATCACTCAAATCACACATTTATTCAATTAAAACGACGTACTGAAAATGCATAAGATTAATATAATGACTTTCTTAATTATGTACACAAGGAAAAAAAAAAGCAATGATATATACTTTTAACGCAAAAGATCCTTCATATCTTGCAATTGACTATCTTGTATTTGGGTTATAGCTACTTGAGTCTACAGTTTAAGTGTAAATACAAAACAGTGTAAGCATACCCACAATTTGGGTCACTTTCTCGATTTAGTTTGATTAATTAGATGCTTTTGAACTTAGGTACACATTTGATCACCTGTTTCTATAATGCGTTCACCAATCAAATCCACCACACAACTGCGCTGGAAAGTCTTAGATATGTCTTTAAGAGATGATTTTCTTGACAATGGATCACAAAATTCACCTAATTCTTGGCAATTCGCCGAACAATATGGACATGGCTTCGTTTTTCCACCTTCCTTGTTCGTGCGTCGCACCTTTTCTGAGGTTGCCCTTCGGCTTTCTTCGATCTCATCAAGAAAGGGGGTTGGCTAAGTGAGACAAACAGAGGCTTATGTGGCCATGAGTGTTGATGTCAAGATTAGGGCATCGTGGGAGTGGGGGGTCCCAACTGCATGCATGGCCCCATGTTTCCTCGTGGGACGAAGTGAGCTGGTGCCATGAACAGACATCCATGTGCTTACAGCCCATTATATTATATGTTACCTCTTTCGCCTTATTCTCTATTTAGTCCCCTTAATAGTTGATGACATAGAATCGATTTTTGTCTTCCATTTTTCCTGACATATATATACCCACTTGCAGCCGTGAATTTATCAATTATTTTGTTCATGAAAATTCAGTAAGCCTACTTGCATGCATTGGCAAGACACTTATGTTCCCTTAATAAAGATTATTTTTGGCAGATTATGCATAGTTAGAGATTTCGTGTGGTCAAGAATTTATCGACGAGGAGGTAGGAACGGGTCTATAGTATCCGCGTGATTTACTTCATTATCATCAACATCATCATCTCATGTGGCATGATGGGATAAATTTGAGAAAAAAAACAAAAGAAAATTTTGTGCTATGATAAAAGGATCAAAGAAGAACGTGAGTTGGTTCCACGCCCTCATGCGAAGCCATGTGCTTTCTCTGGTTTGAGAAAGATAGCAGGCCCAGATGAAACCCTAATTACTAGTAATTATATATCTTGCTAGCTATTCGAGACTATTATAATCCCCAGCCAGCTTTGACGTATATAGCAATTGCACTGACATCCTCGGATGAGATACCCAAGTCCTCTTCACTCCCTCATTGGCCTACACGATGCCAGATCACCAACACAATAAGATATGAAAGATAAGGCATCGGTGCATCTTGACAATTTGAGTTAGAGCAATATTTAAAGAAACTCTGTTAGTTTATATAACTCCTGACACAGCTTAATTTGCAAAGAGGAGAGACTAGCTGGAAGCTCCGAAATGTTTGTTGGCCCATTTCTTTGCTTGGATTGTCTTGATGGACTAGACAGCATTGAGGCATGATCCGATGTTTGGAAAAAAGCCCATTAGACTCCCAACCGAAGCGCACACATACACGGGCAAAGCTTTTTATCAAGAAACACACCCACACAATAATCAATTGGCCTATTTTTCTTGACATTTGAGAAAACAAAGCATTGTAAATGCAGAAATTCAATCAATCGCCATTGTTATATATATATATATATATATATATATAGAGAGAGAGAGAGAGAGAGAGAGAGAGAGAGAGAGAGAGAGAGAGAGAGAGAGAGAGAGAGAGAGAGAGAGAGAGAGAGAGAGAGAGAGATCCCAAGTCCCGCGTCGGTTGGGAGAGACCTTATTGAGTGATTTGTAAGTCCGCACCCACCCTTAAATGATTATCATCTTGTATAGTTGATTAGAGTACTCCTTTCGGAGACTTGGCACTTCTTTTGAGGACTTGGTCCATATGGAATGGGATTGGATCGTTGCAATTCTCATTAGAGAAATCAGGGAGTAAATTCCAAGACAAAAGGGCTTGAACAAAGTGTAGCTCTTAGCAAAATTTTGGGATGGCGAAAGGGCTAGGGATGGATTTAACCACATATCGAATAGAGGCAGTATTGCCCATGGATGTCGGCCTATACTAACGAGGATGTCAGTACTTTAAGTAAGGAAGTTTGTGACATCCTAAGTCCCATATCGATTGGGAAAAGTCTTGCTGAGTGATTCATAAGATAAGACCCACCCCCTAATAGTAGCTACTTCGAGTGATTCATTTGAAGACTTGACCCACATGAGAGAGAGAGAGAGAGAGAGAGAGAGAGAGAGAGAGAGAGGTATTCATACATAAGTTGAAAGCATGAAAGTCTCGAGAATTCAAGTCACCAAATTAAAGAAACAATGAATTCAAAGGATGCTGCAACTCCTCCTCATCATAGTGCAAATGGTTCTTGGCATGCAAATGGGGATATAATCCAAATGGTTCTCACGAGCCTCAGACGAAGATGCAAGCTTGACTTCCGAATCAACAATGTCATATCACTGTACATAAACAAATTAAGCAGAACGTCGAATGCTTTTATTAGCATTGCTCTATTCAACTCACATATTCTTCCGGATACTTGCCATAAGAAAAGAGATAGAATTATACCAAAGCAATAAAAAAAGAAAGAAGATGAAGATATAAGAGACCATGGTATATAACATGAAAGGATTGGACTAATGGAAACCAAAAATCAACCTTCTTTTTCGGTAGGCAGCTCTTAAAAGTTACTTTGCCGGAGAGATGGAAAACAAGAAATAGAGAGAATTTGAGCCAAGATAACTTGCCGGGAAGGCCACAAAGTTCAAGCTCTTACTAAGAACTGAATATCTTTTGCTTGCACTTCGTGATGCCGGCAAGTCATTCTTGACTCGAACTCACTCCCTCTCTTCGTGCATGCACATACGCAACCCCCAATGTTGTCATTCTGCACTTTGCCCTCTCTCCGTCAAGTTTTTTCCATGTTCTTATGCATTCACAATGAGAAGATATTTATAGTGAGTATGTGAAGTTGAAAGCTGAAGTGATGGTCGATGTATGTGCACATTCTCTCCATTATTCTCTTATCGAAAATGGGTTGCACGCGGGGGGAGAGAGAGAGAGAATTTCATTTATGGAAGCTGTATATAGAAATTTATTCGGTCCCAATAAAAAAACTTCATTATGAATGGAGGGGGTGATTGGTTGTTCTCATAATAGAATATCAAAACATGAGCGCATTAGAGAGGGTGGTAAAAGGGAGATAACATTATTGTGAGAGAGAGAGAGAGAGAGAGAGAGAGAGAGAGAGAGAGAGAGAGAGAGAGAGAGAGAGAGAGAGAGAGAGAGAGAGAGAGAGAGAGAGAGAGAGAGAGAGAGAGAGAGAGAGAGTTTCATTTATGGAAGCTGTATATGGAAATTTATTTGGTTCCAATAAGAAAAACTTAAAAATGAATGGAGGGGTTGCATGGTTGTTCTCTTAATAGAATCTCAAAACACAAGCGCATTAGAGAGGGGATAAAAATGATGTAACATTATTGTTTCATTGCACTCTGAAATTGCACACCAAAATTATAGTAAGCTATCTCGGAATATCGCATTAATTATGAAACTAATTGATCTTTTTATTTTTTTTCCAAAGTATATGGAGGGAAGGGGTGGTTCCCATCGGTGGGCAAGGAGGGGAGACATCACGTATGTCAAAGGGATATATTCTTGGAGATTGGAATTTCAAGACATTGACCCATTGATCCCTTCAAACGTGGCAAGTTCCTGATGGGCCAGATTTAAGCTGATGTACTGTTCCAGTTACTCGCTGGCATCTTCTCTACTTTGAAAATTATTTTCTCCCTTTATTCATTTTTTGACTTTTAGGACCCGTTTAGTAACGTTTTTACTTCTCTGTTTTTTTGTTCTTATGTTCCTCGTAATAGAAAAAGAACAGAAATCTGTTTAGTAATGTCAGTTAGGAAATAGATTTGGAACAGAAAAAAGAAGTAAAAAAAAAATCTACTTTTCTGTTTCTGGAACAAAAAAAGAAACAATATAGAAACAAGATCAACTCTCTTTCTTTTACAAGATATTCTCATACTAAACCCTAAATCCAAAATCATAAACCCTAAAACCCTAAACACCAAAACCTTAAATCTCAATACCCAAAACCCTAAACCCAAATCCTAAACCTTCTAAACCCCAAATCCTAAACCCAAAAATCCCAAACCCGAAACACTAAACCCCAAAACTCTAAACCTGAAACCCTAAAACCTAATCCCTAAAAACGTAATTCCAAACCCTAAATCCTAAAACGCTAAACCGTAAAACCCCGTACCCTAAACTATAAACCCCAAACCCTAAACTTTAAACCCTAAACCCTAAATCCCAAACCCTAATACCCAACAGCCGAATCCCTAAAACCCTAAACCACTAAATCCCAAACCCTAAAAACCCAAACCCGAAACTCTAAAACCTAAACCCCAAACCCTAAAATCCAAAACCTAAAACCCCAAACCCTAAACCTCAAAACTGAAATCCTAAAACCCTAACCCCTAACCCCAAATCCTAAAATCCTACACCCTAAACTGCAATTTCCTTGATCACCACCTAGTATTTGTTTTGTCCATAAGGAGTAATTTTCTTTATGATTGTATTAAGGTCATCCAATTCTATATCATAATATATTATTATTCTATTTCTAGTCCAATTTTATACAAACGTGAATAATTAAGTCCCATAAACTGCAATTTCCTTGATCTCCGCTCGGTATTTGCTTTGTCTATAAGGAGTAATTTTCTTTATGATTATATTAAGGTCATCCAATTCTATATCATAATATATTCTTATTCTATTTCTAGTCAAATTTTATCCAAACATGAATTGTTAAGTCTCCACCGATAGTTTTATGATTAAATGAAAAAATTGGGAGTAGAAATTTTTACTGTCCTACCAAGCGCATTTTTGTTCTTTTTTTATTCTGAGAATAGAAATTTTGTACAGTTACTAAACACATTTTTTTGCCTAGAAACTGTCTACGGAATAGAAATAGAAAAAAACTATTTCTGAATATAAATTATTTTTGGGAACAGAAACATTACTAAACAAACGCTTATTTGATACACATGCCATGTAAAGAAATTACTACACAAGCAGGATCCAAACGCTAACACACATGCGGTTTTTAATTTTGGTAAACGAATTCATTTAATGAGTAATGAAAATTTTCATATGATGATTGTATGCGTGAAAAATATTTTGCATTGTCAATGTGTATAAAATCCTCATTTCTCCTTTCGCATGACCTAGAAAAGCTCTGTAATAGTTGGGGGAAATTACCAAAAAAGTCTTAAACCCATTGCATTTGTATCAATTTAATCCTAAATCTTTTAATCTGGCCAATTTAGTCCTAAACCTTTAGTCCTAAACATTTTAATTGTGCCAATTTAATCCTAAACCTTTTGATGATTTGCCAATTTAGCTATTTTGGCCAATTTTGGCTGGATATCGCTGACATGGGGGTCTAATTAGCGCTGGCTATCTTACATGGCTTGGTTGGCGTTGATGTGGATAATTTTTAAAATTTTGTAATTTTTTTAATTCTTCTGGATTTTTTATTATTTTTTCTTTTCCTTTTTTTTTTCCAAACCTGAGCTGGCGAGGTCACTTGCAAGAGTTGCATATAAAGAAAAGAAGAAAAAAAGGAAAAAATAAAAAAAAATTGAATAAACCATGAAAATAAAAAAAATGTTAAAAATTAAAAAAAATTATCCATGTTAGTGCCGGCCATGCCATGTAAGATGGCCGATGCTAACCAGACCACCCTGTCAATTATTTTCTGACCAAAATTGGTTGGAAGGACTGAATTGGCAAATTATCAGAAGTTTTAAGACTGAATTGGCAAATCGTTTAAGGTTTAAAACTAAATTGGTATAATTGAAAGGTTGAGGTCTAAGTTGGCCAACCTAGGGAAGTGTCCAAATAATGATGATTTGTACAAAGACATCTTACATTTTACTATAACAACCCTAAAGCAGCACTCTAGCGATCATAGACTTCTTCAATTTGGTCCCTAAAATCGAGCCATATAATGGACATTATGAATGAGCTATGTATGCCTTTAGTTCGAGTAAGGGATAAAGCTAGCTCAACTAACTTTTTGCGGCTACATGTCTGGTATATAATAGGGGTTGGGCCTCAAGATGTAACTAGGGAAAATTACCAAAAAAGTCCTAAACCTATTGTATTTGTGCCAATTCAATCCTAAACCTTTTAATTTGGCCAATTTAGTCTTAAATCTTTTTGACAATTTGTCAATTTAGTTATTCCGACCAATTTTGGTTGGAAATTGTTAACGTGGATGCTGGCCGTCCTACGTGGCATGGTCGATGCCAACATGGACAATTTTTATAATTTTTTAAAAAAATTTTCTAATTTTTTTTATTTTCTTTAACTTTATTCTTTTTATTTCTTTCTATTCATTTTTCTTCTTCTAAGCTCGGATGACCGTTGTTGGTCACAGGCAAGGACCGGTGACCCTTGCTAGCCATAAGGCAAGGGCCAGCGACCCTTGTTGATAGCTTGGCAAGGGCCACGAAGCCCCTTGCCGGGCTTAGAAGGAAAAAAAAGAAAGAAAGAAAGAAAAAGAAAAAAAATACAAATTAGAAAAAAATTCAGAAAGTTATAAAAAAAATGATAAAAATGGTCAACATCAGCACCGACCATCTTACATGGTACTGCTGACGTCTACGTTAGCGATTTTCGATCAAAATTGGACGGAAGTACTAAATTGACAAATCGTCAAAAGGTTTAGAATTAAATTGATTAAATTAAAAGATTTAGGACATAAGTTTAGGATTCTTTTAGTAATTTTTCCAATGTAACTATGTAAGATCTTTTTTGTGAATTTCTTCATGTCCTCCTCTGTGGATGTGACAGGTGTGAGGTTAAATCAGTTCATATGGGTTTATCCCCTTCTCGTTCTCATTAACAAATCTTCACTGATATTTCACTTAGGGCGCGTTTGACAACCGGCTAAACAGTAATTATTTTTATTCTTTTGTTCCCAGAATCAGTTTTGGAACAGAAATCTGTTTGGTAAATTTTTGTTCCCGGGCACAAATTTGCAAAAATTTGTTTTCAGAATCAGTTTTGGACTAGAGTCAAGAAGTAAAAAAAAGTTGCTTCCAGATTCTGGGAACAAGAATTAGAAATGGAAAAGGAATTTTTTTCTTCTTTTCGTCTTCTTGACCTGTGGCCGGTCGCTGGCCACCGGTGACTGGCCACAGGTTAGGGCCAGTGAGGGCGCTATGGCCCTTGCTGGTGGCCGGCGTGGGCGATCCTCGCCGTCGCCCTTGCCAGATCGGGCGAGGCCGGCTCGCGGCCCTCACCCAAGCCCCTAGTCGCCCTCACCAGTCCTGGCCTAATGCAGAATCTATTAGTGGTGCGTTTCTGGACCGGTTGGATAGGCAGAAGTCCAAACGGAGGGCGAAACGGTAATGCGACTAGAACCAGCGGACCCGGTCGACGACATCGGATCGGGCTCAAATTCGGTCGTTTGAAGCGAAACGGCGTTCTGAACAAAACTCACTACTTTTGGCTGTGACTAACGATGGATTTTAACGATTCGGGATCGTTTACATGGTTTTTTCATTTTTTAAATAATTTTTTATGGGTTTTAATTTTAAGGGCAGTTTTGTAATTTTGATATTTTATGCTTTATAATCCTAGTAGGGTTTGGTTTAGGGATATATAAGCTTGTTTTAGGGTTTTTTTTGAAGAACAGAACATTATCATCAATATTGAATTTCGATATTTCTTTCTTTAAGCAAGGTTTTGCTTGAATTATTCGCTGAACGCTGCGTCAGGTGGTATCAGAGCCTATGGTCACTGGCGGTGGTCTTCGTGACGATGATCAGGAGACTGAAGCCCCAACCCTTGGGGACGATGCGCTGCAACATTTGGAGCAGCGTTTAATGGAACGCTTGAATCAACGACTCGATCAAAGTCTTCGTCGTTTCAAAGAACGATTTGACGAGTTAACGGATCGATTCGAAGGTCTCGGTGTTGATGTGAACCGGAATCGGTGAAACGGCAAAAGACCGGGTGCAGATCTTGCTTGCGGTGATCCTGTTGATAGGCATGTTCTTGTCCGCAGGCAGAATAACCCTCTATTTTCAGAGAGTTCGGAAGAAGAAGAAAACGATTATTTTGATGAAGAACGTGTTGATTATGGCGGCAGACATCGTCATGGAGGATTTCATAGAAGATATGATAGGAGAGATGGAAGACGACGTTACGATGATCGTGAAGGTAACGACTTTAAATTGAAAGTCGATATTCCTTATTTTAATGGAAGTCTGGGTATAGAAGAATTTCTGGATTGGCTTGCTGATATAGATAGATTTTTCGACTATATGGAGACCCCTGGTGAGAAAAGGGTGCGATTAGTTGCCTGTAGATTAAAGAGGGGTGCGTCTACATGGTGGGAGAGATTGCAGAATAAGAGAGAGCGAGAAGGGAAAGAGAGAGTTCGAACTTGGACTAGGATGAGGAGGCTGCTGAAACAGGAGTTCCTTCCACTCGATTATGAACAAATTATGTTCCAGCAGTATCAACGTTGCCAACAGGGCAATCGGACTGTACATGAGTATACGACTGAATTTATGAGATTGGCGAAGCGGAATAATCTAGCGGAGACGGAGGGACAGCAGGTGGCCAGATATCTCGATGGTTTGAAACCTTTCATTCGAGATAAAATTGGAGTGCAATTTCTGCGAAATTTAACTGAAACGAAGAATATGGCGATGAAGACAGAATCGATGCAGCAAGACAAGGGAAAAAGAGGACACGAAAATTATCGAGGTTTCAGTTCGAGCAGTTCGATAGAGAAGAGCGGCTTCAACAACCGCAATAACCTAGGGCTAAATCAAGAAGATAAGGCATTAGAAAGGCGTCGTATGAACGGGCCGAGGGATAAGGGAACGCAAGCACAGAAAACTGTGAACCCTAACCCTTATGCTAAACCAGCCACGATAAAGTGTTACAGGTGTAATCAACCTGGACACCGATCTAATGAATGCCCTCAAAGAAAAACCGTAAACGTAGCAGCGAGAGATGAGGAAGAAGATGGGTATTGCTGTGGGCCAGATGGTGAAGAAGATGATTTTGAAGGTAAAGTAGGGGAAGTAAACTGTGTGGTGCGCAGAATGATGTTGGCCCCAAAACAGGAAGATGATTCGCAGCGCCATCAATTATTCCGAACCAGGTGCGCCATTCTGGGAAAGATCTTTACTGTGGTTATTGATAGTGGAAGAATGGAGAATATCATTGGGAAAGAGGTAGTGAAGAAGCTGGGAATACTCGTGGAGAAGCATCCTAATCCCTATACATTAGGATGAATTAAATCTGGAGCGGAAAGCATTTAGGTAACTGAACGATGCAAAATTCCATTCTCCATCGGTAAGTATCATGATGAGCTGTATTGTGATGTAGTAGACATGGATGTATGTCATGTGTTATTTGGGAGGCCGTGGCAATTTGATGTAGATGTGCAGCATTCGAGAAGAAGCAATCAGTATAACCTTGTGAAGGATGGAGTGAAGTATACGTTGCTGCCACTGAAGAACAAAGGAAAATAAGCTGCTAAAAATAATTTCCTTACCCTTACGAGGAAATTTGAAGTTGAGGTTAACGAAACCCGACAGATTCACGTGCTGGTTGTAAAACAAGTAATTGATACTGAGGCTGAATTACAAGTGGAGGAGCAGCCTGAAGCAGTCAGGCCTTTATTGAAGGAATTTAGCGAACTAATTCCTGAAGAGATTCCATATGGGTTGCCGCCTATGCGCAATATTCAGCACCATATAGACTTAATTCGTGGTGCTAGTCTGCCTAATTTACCGCACTATAGGATGAGTCCTAAAAAGAGCGAGATTCTAAAAGAGTAGGTGGAGGAGTTGTTCCGAAAGGGGCACATTTAGAATAGCATGAGCCCATGTGCTGTTCCGACCTTGTTGACTCCTAAGAAAGATGGGAATTGACGGATGTGTGTAGATAGCAGGGTTATTAATAAAATAACTGTGGGTTACAAGTTTCCAATTCCGAGATTGGATGACATGCTGGATAGGTTGCACGGTGCTAAGTGGTTTTCGAAGCTGGATTTGAAGAATGGATACCATTAGATTCGGATTCGGCTTGGAGATGAGTGGAAGACAGCTTTTAAGACAAAGGAGGGGTTGTATGAATGGTTGGTAATACATTTCAGACTTTCCAATGCTCCAAGTACTTTCATGAGGCTTATGAATAAGGTTTTGAAATCTTTTATTGGCAAATTCGTTGTAGTTTATTTTGATGATATCCTGATTTATAGTAAGACTGAGGAGGATCATCTGATGCACTTAAGGGAGGTGTTGACAGCTTTGCAGATTAATAAGCTGTATGTTAATCTTAAAAAGTGCAGTTTTTTAACTAATAAGCTGTTATTCTTGGGGTTTATTATTACTGCTGAATGAATAGAGGTAGATGAGGCGAAGGTAAGAGCAATCAGAGAGTGGCCGACTCCTAAAACAGTTTCTGATGTTAGGAGTTTTCATAGGTTGGCTACTTTCTATCGGCGATTTATTAAGAATTTCAGTACTATTGCAGCTCCAATTACTGAATGTATGAAGAAAGGAAAATTTCTATGGGGAAAGGAAGCTGAGAATAGTTTCACTATTTTGAAGGAGAAGTTATGTACTGCACCTATTCTTGCTTTACCTGATTTTGATAAACTGTTTGAAGTGGACTGTGATGCTAGCGGAGTGGGTATAGGAGTTATTTTATCTCAAGAGCGCAGACCAGTTTGCTATTTTAGTGAGAAGCTCAGTGACGCAAGACAGAAATGGAGCACTTATGATAAAGAATTCTATTATGTCGTAAGGGCTTTGAAGACCTGGGAGCATTATCTGATTGGGAAAGAATTCGTCCTTTATTCTGATCATGAAGTTTTGAAGTATCTAAATAGTCAGAAGAGAATTAGTAAGGATATGCATGTGCGATGATGTTAATTTTTGCAAAAAATTCCTTTCAGATTACAGCACAATTCAGTTGTGCATAATGTCGTAGCAGATGCATTGAGTAGAAGAGCTGGCTTGTTGATTACATTAAGCCAAGACTTCTTGGGGTTTGAGCAGTTGAAAGACTGTTATGCAGATGATGATGACTTTGGGCAAATTTGGAAGTCATGTGCTGCTGGTCAACCTGTGCAAGAATTTTATGTGCAGGATGGCTATTTGATACGTAGCAACTAGCTTTGCCTTCCTCGAACATCATTACGAGAGAAGGTAATTCGTGATTTACATGATGGTGGATTAGCTGTACACATGGGTCGTGATAAAATTATTGCTGCAGTTCGGGAGCGATTTTACTGGCCCCAGTTGCGTAGAGATGTCAGTAGGTACGTACAAAAGTGTTATGTTTGCCAGACTGCTAAGGGGAAATCTAAGAATACAAGTCTGTATATGCCATTACCTGTTCCTGACAATATATGGGAAGATCTGTCCATGGATTTTGTGCTTGGTTTGCCACGAACACAAAGAGGTGTGGATTCTATTTTTGTTGTAGTTGACAGATTTTCCAAGATGGCGCACTTCATCCCTTGTAGAAAGACTTCTGATGCAGTAAGTGTGGCTAGGTTATTCTTTAAAGAGGTGGTTCGTTTGCATGGTGTCCCTAAGTCTATTACCTCTGATAGGGACAGCAAATTTCTAGGGCATTTTTGGCGAACTTTGTGGAAACTGTTTGATTCATCTTTGAATTTCAGTAGCACAGTTCACCCGCAGACTGATGGGCAAACAGAGGTGGTTAATAGAACTCTAAAAAACTTGATTCGAAGCATTTGTGGAGATAAGCCAAAGCAGTGGGACGTTACTTTATCACAGGCAGAGTTTGCTTATAATAATGCAGTTCATAGTTCTATTGGCAGGTCGCCTTTTTCTGTTGTTTATACAAAGGCGCCTCAGCATACTCTGGATTTAGTACGGTTGCCTAAGCAAGTAGATAAGAGTGTAGCAGCGGATCATATGGCTAAACAGATTGTGGAAGTGCATTATGAAGTCAAACAGAAGCTGGAGGAAGCTAATCAGAAGTATAAAGCTGCAGCAGATAAGCACAGGTGGAAGCAGGTGTTTGCGGTAGGTGATCATGTCATGATTTTTCTTTGTAAAGAGCGATTACTAGTTGGATCTTGTAGCAAATTGCAGCAAAAGAAGTATGGGCCTTACATTGTCAGTAAGAAGATCAGCGATAATGCTTATGTTATAGACCTTCCACATAGTATGGACATATCTAACACTTTCAATGTTGCTGATTTATCACCGTTTCATGAGTCCATAGAGCTGTTATATCCAGATCCTGATTTTAACTCGAGGACGAGTTCTTTTCAAGTGGAGGAGAATGATGCAGAATCTATTAGTGGTGCGTTTCTGGACCGGTTGGACAGACAGAAGTCCAAATGGAGGGCGAAACGGTGATGCGACTAGGACCGGCGGACCTGGTTGACGACATTAGATCGGCCTCAAATTCGGTCGTTTGAAGCGAAACGGCATTCTGAACAAAACTCACAGCTTTTAGCTGTGAGTAACGATGGATTTTAGCGATTCGGGATCGTTTAGATGGATTTTTCATTTTTTTAAATAATTTTTTATGGGTTTTAATTTTAAGGGCAGTTTTGTAATTTTGATATTTTATGCTTTATAATCCTAGTAGGGTTTGGTTTAGGGATATATAAGCTTATTTTAGGGTTCTTTTTGAAGAACAGAACATTATCATCAATATTGAATTTTGAGATTTCTTTCTTTAAGCAAAGTTTTGCTTGAATTATTCACTGAACGCTACGTCATGGCCTATGGCTAGTTGCCGGCGCCAGCGACCTGGCCATGGCCAAGGAAGGGGAAGAAGAAGAAAAAAAAGAAAAAAATATTAAAAAATTCAAAATATTATTAATAAAAAGAAATTTTGTGCAGTTACCAAACGGATTTCTGTTCTTTTTCTATTCCAAGAATAGAAATTTTGGGCAGTTATTAAACACCTTCAAATGCTTAGAAAGTATTCCCGGGCACGGAATAAAAAAGAAACATTTCTGAATAGAAATTATTTTCGAGAACAGAATAGTTGTTAAACGCACCCTTAGATCCTACTAGATGGATTAAGCTCGTGTTTAGTGCGGCAACATGTGCATTTGACCATGGACAGCATATCGATCTAATAATGGGTGAGGATTCCAGTGATGGTAGCCAATTTTCGTCAGACAACTGGCCATGCGTGAAGGCAAGAATGCTCTACCAATGGGCAAGCCACGTTTCACCAATAAAGTATGGAATCAATGCCGACAAAGACTTGCAAGAAAGGCAAAGGTTACAGAAAAAGAGAACAAAAAAGAATGATGGGTTCTCAATGTAATCCTCAATTTCTTTGTCTCGGATGGTACATCAACTTTGTCGACATTTTGGACCATTTACTAATTTATCCTGTCAATTCCTTGACCTAGCTTTTATTCTTGATTGCTCTTAATGTTGATTCTTGGTATTCCCATGGTAAGTTAGAATTAAAGCAGCGTTCATCCTATGAAACCGTCATGGCAATAAAATTAATAATTATGTTTTCCTTAAATATCCAAAGTAAATAATAGAACTGAATATATTGATTGATTTGTGGGCATCCCTATCTACAAATAATTGAAAGCAAGTAGGCAAAGACACGTGTGCATTTATACGTGATGAGACCAAGCATCCGATGCCGCTACACACATACGTGTCGAATTATTTTAAAAACTTTCTTTTCTTTCTTTTCTTTTCTTTTCGTCTTGTTTATTCTTCCTAACCGACTTTACCTGGTGTTTTAAAAAAAAGGGATTTATTTTATTTACACATGGAGTGTCAATTGAATGTGATCATTTTCATGAAAAGTAGAACCAATAATTTTTAATCTCATTTGTAGCTAATGTAGTTAATGTAGACAAAAGAGTTACACATGTCCATAAAAGTATCCGTTAATCACATTTTTCCATAAATGAGTTACATGGTTGTTACATGTGCACCCTATAAAATTCATCCTAGTAATATTTTCTTGAGTCTTTATGTTCCTCGACGGGAGAGGCTACGTTTGCTTTGAAAGCAATTAGTAAGCATATTATGAAAACCCATCGTATATAATTAAAGCACAATGCCAAATCGTATAAACTAAGGGAAGAAAAAATGGAAATTACTAATGTGCTACCATGCTCTAATCTCACACATGCTTTCAAGTTTCATAAATCAATCATTCGGTCCTTTTGATTTCATAGGTTCTTTGTTTTTTATGTAATGGAAAACGTGTAACGCCTTGAGTTCAATTAGACAAAGGTAAACAAGGTGTGTAATTGGAATTTATGCTTTTCCGACGACTTATATGATCGTAAGAATATGCTAACAATAATCATTTCATGACCAAGAAGCCAAAAGGAGTCGATCAATTTGATGGTTCAATTAGACAATCTGCGAAGTTATTATCATTATATATGTCCCTTTTGGATTTTTAATTGGTTCTCAAAATTGGATCAGATTCGCTCTCACCACATACAGTTTCACCTCTCTAATCCAAAATGCTCATCCATCGAAAATACAGCAACCTCCTCAAGTCTATATGTAGTTATGTAGATCCTTTGAATAACCTCCTCATACACTGAAATAACCTTGTTTAGAACGCTGAGGATATGGCAAGATGACCCATATCAAAGCTATTTCTCATATGTCTAACTCGGAAATGCATAACGAAAATAACAATGCTATACTTAAAAGAAAGAGATGCCCATTTGAATTTTGCAATGGTCTTCGTTTGGCCATAATTTGAACCAGAATTGTATTCTTCCGTATGCTTGATATGGATTTTTCAGGATCGGTAAATTTTCAATGAGTACTCGGTAAACGTAAAAAAAAATTGTTGACAAACAGATGATCGATGATTTTTCAAGTAACTTGTTGGTAACTTATCCTTGCGGGTCCTACTCTTGATTTAAAATGATTTTTACCTTTTTTTTTCTTCTTTTTATTTTGTTTTAATTTTTCTAGAGACGGAAGAACCCATGCTCCTCTCAAACAACCAATATTAAGGTTAAATGTGGGGCGCACTCTTGATTTAAGATTATTTCTTGCCTTCTTTTCTTCTTCTTTGGTTTTTTTTCCTTTTCTTTCTACATTTGGAACAAAATTGGTGTCACTCTTTTCCAAAAAAATAATTTATTTAGTAGATAGCTAATGTAACGACCCGGTCCGATGAGGGCGGGGAGTGGTCGCCGGGGCCAGAGGGCCTGGACAAGGAGCGGCTCCTGGCGGGCTTCTAGGATGGCAAGGGGGGGCATGTCTACGTCCCACATCGCTTAGGGGGAGTCCTGGGCTAGTTTATAAGGCTTGGGTTCTCTATTATGTGTAACGCGTTTTAAAGCCGTGAGGGTCAGTGGGCCCAAAGCGGACAATATTACACAGTGTAGACCCCGGGTCCTTACAGCTAACTAATTATTAGGTTTTTGACAAAAAAAAATTATTATGTTAACAAGTTGAACATTCTCCTTTTTTTTTGTACCACGAAACTATTATTTAAAAAAATAACACAAGAAAAAACAAGAGTAAAAAGAATCATATACCATTTTTAGTATGCATTTCGTTTACTTATAACTTTAATATGTGTCATTGCAATGTAGTTTGTGTATTTTAACTCCTCTACTTTCATTTTATGAAGTGAATCTAATAGTCCAACGTTTGATTATTTTTATGCTATCATATTTTAAAAGATAATTTCAAAAAAAGTAAAAATATGACAAAGTTAAGTACATAAAAAATTCTAAACATCCATTATCATCATGCAAATACAAAAGAAAATGCTCCTTAAAACATTATTACATGTAATACTATCTTTGTCTAGATTAGGTGGTATAATTAGCCGTTGAAAAGATATTATGGCCATCGTAATGGCATTGTAAGACAACACATCGAAACTATTTTTAAACAATTTTTTTTGTCAATTCTAAGTGCATCAACATTTTCATAGAATCATCAACGAAAAGAAAATTATCCTCAAAGTACAAATATACTGCAATAATAAAAAGTTGCACATGCAACTTAAAAAAAGATATTGTTTGTGGCTCTCCTAAAAAAGGTTACTCTCTCGAAATTTTTTTTTATGTGAATTAGATAATAAAAGTTTTTAATTGCATCAATTAGAGAGTGATTATTCACTTAACACAATATATATATATATATATATATATTTATTAAGGAATAATTTTGAATAATTTTGAATGTTATAGTGTGAGAAGCTCCAAATGAACTTGTTGACAAGATTGATTGCTGTTCTCCATTCACAGTTTCATCATCGATAGATATATTTAAGCAATTTGGGTTTTCTTCAATATTGTCTTCCATAAAAATAATACAATGAAAGATGAGTAAATTGGGTATAATGCATTCATCAACCACAATATTCAATCTTCGAGTAAATTCTCGTAAATTTGTATCGAAAATCGAAGTCGAATGATTCACGATTATGAGGATTTTCTAGGAAATAAAGTTAATAATTGGTGGAATAAGTTTAGAAGAAGGCAAACATGAATGAAACTTTAAAATGTAATGAATGCGGATGAAGCGGATAGGATGAAAAAAAGTTGTTTGATTGGGATGTGGGTAATTTTTTCTTTTAACAAATTGAAAAAGAAGAAGGAAAAAGGTAAGAAATAATCTCAAATCGAGAGTGGGACTCGCAAAGGATAATGTAATCAATTCAATATGATAAGGAGGTGTCAAGAGTCAATAAGGGGTTGGAAATAACGCAAGCCCTTATCAAAGCTTTATGAAACTACAAAGTTTTTATGATAGTTTGTAAATGATCAATTTTTGTACTGACTTACAAACTTTTATTTGCACAGCTTACCAACACGTTGAATTTAATAACTCTCAAATGAAATTACCAATTTAAATAAGAGAGATTTACAAACTTTTATTTGATTAAAATGCTAAATAGTTTTAGGTTATAAACTCTCATATGAGTTACCTATTAACGTTTATTTATTTTGATGTTTACCAACTTTTCTGTTAAGTTGCAGATTTTTATTTACCTTAATTAGCAATTCCTTAAATTTACTAATTCCTTTTAGGATTATTGACCTAAATTAGCATGACACACAAATTTCTCTCCCATTAAATTTCTATCTAGTATTGAATTAAGAACTCTCGTTTGAGTGAGTTAGCAACATTTTTTTTAATTTTCAATTTTTTTATTATTTACAAATTTTTATTTGCATTTTCTAGCAACAACTCAAATTTACCAAGATTTGTTAGAAATTGCCAACCTTAATTAGAGTGACTTACTATCTCTCCTTTTTCTGATTAATTGATTACTAACTAACTTGAGTTACTAGCTTTCATTTTAGTTACTTATTAAGTTTATTTTTTTTCTTTTTACTACTGATTTTTTTTATATTTCACTTTTATTTACCTTTGTAATTACACCTTAAAATATTACTAATTTCAATTTAAGCGATTTATCAATTTTATTCCTATTTAGTTATCAATTAGTTTTGGGTTACCAATGTTAGTGCTAGCAATATCACCTAGAGATGGGTGAATAAATGATTTTAACAATTCTTGACAAATTTAAAGCAGAAGTAAAGTAATCAAGATAAGTAAAATTTGAATGAAATCTGAGTCTAGACAACATTAGTGATATGATGATATTCACATAGCACTAAGATAGTAATGTGATGCGATCCACCAGTGTGCAATAATCAAAATAAGTTTAGAGATAGAGAAAATTGCACACAAAAATTTATAGTGGTTCAGTTTAGAGTAAGCCTACGTCCATTCTCTCGATAGTCTACTAGCTGGATTTCACTAGTTAATAAATTAACAGGTTACAACTGTGAGTGACAGTATAGGTCTCTCTATCTCACTCTTTTCACTGCCTCTCAAAGATTACACTTTGTACCTCAAGAAAGGCAAGTGTGTAGAATTGAAGTATTCTCAGACTTTGGAATTTTTTATTCTAGACCTATCTCTACATCAGCACTTTGGTCTCCTTTTATATTCCTCCAGTTCCAATTTACCCGTTGGACAGTCTTTAGAGGATCACTCTCCAAGCAACCCGCTGGAGGAGATTACATGATGGAGATTGAGTAGCCATTGAGTAACAAAATCTGAATCCCCATTGATTTGGTTGCCCATACAAACAAATTTCTAATTTCCATAAGTGGAGTTCTTCGATTTAGGAAAGCAACTTGTCTATGAAGTGATTGTCAGTCAATCAAAGATGTTTTGCATGAATGATTTAGTTGCAAAACAATCTTTAGGATCGAAGATCAATACTTTCTAAAATGGAAATCCAGCCTAGATCACTAGCCGTGACAATTGAAGTTTTGTGTTTGAATATATTTTTATGCTTCCGAATATGTCTCTATACATTTGAACATGCATATGAAAGTATAAAGCTTTAGCGTAGCGCCTGAAAATAGTCAGATGCATCCACGTATAATGAATTTGATGATATTCACACTGTTGTTGTACTTTCTTTAGTAACAATATTTGAGCCATAGAAAATATAATTTGAATAACATCTAGTTTAATGTAGACTCTTTCTTCATGGTGGAGACAATCAAAGATTGAATCTGAATGAACTTCTCAAGTAGTTCCTGTAAGGAAGACACTATTATGCAATTACCAGATTCAAAACAGAATATGGATAATTTTGTTAGCTTCCAAATCTAATGGGAGATTTTCTCAACAACTAACTATTATTTGAAATTGTTACTAATGTTTATGTGATCTTTTTTTTAATTTACCGACTTTTCTATTGAATTATATAATCAGGAATAAAGTTGGTAAGTCAAACAAATAAAGGTTGATAATTTTACACAATAGTTATATCGGGAAAAATTGATTTACAGGCGTGAAATAACCTTGTCTAGAAACTGAACATATGGCAAGATGACTCATATAAAGGTATAGTTCTCATTTGTCTAACTCAAAGATGCATAGCATATACTTACTGAAAGATATGATCTTTTTAATCGCTGCAAGGGGAGATTGTTGGAAAGTATCCCAACTGGATTTAGATACTAATAAGACTTAATTCAAGTATATAATGAGTTCATTTATGTGCTCAAAGACTGTATTTAAGCCATGCACTCGATGTAAGATGACGTATTTCAATTAGTTTGATGTTTAGGTGCCTTTAGGTTTTTTTTTTTTTTCTGATAACCATTGAGTATATAATTTATACTTCAACATATAAGCGCTCCGTTTTACCAAGCAGCTAGTATATTTTCAACAGCTCTTTATAATACAATGAATTTGCTTCAATGATGCTGCATTCAACTGCCCACGAGCTATTTTGGTAGGCACACCAGCCCCATCTCCAGAAAAAGCAAAAGGTGGAACAACATTTTACGTGATAACTGTCATGCATAGCACAAGCTGCATGATCATCCGAACATATGCGAGTATGTTTATCCATTCTACATAACATAGATCGACTATGTATGTCGATATTCGTTATTCACAACATAGTAACCATGGACCCTGCAAGAACCACCAATTGCATGATGAAAATGATATAAACTACAAGGATCATATATATCCCTCTATATTCATCTCTCTCTACCAGCCAAAACGTGAGCCCTTAGTCAGTAGCAAATCTCAACAACTTAAAATTTATGAAACAAGGTGTGCGCAATGCATGCGAAGCGAAACAATCTAGTCTAAGATCATATGAACTTATATTGGTGCAGAAGAATAAGTTCGTGCATGCTGTAGCACTCGCGGCCAAAACTTACTTTGCTGTGGCTAAAAGATGACCCGCCTTTCTGGAAAAAATGTATGGTATGCTTTGCTTTCATCAGCGAGAACAACGAACAATTGTGTCTCTGAGCCTCACATGAGAAGAAGAGGACGAAACTTAGCCAAAGACCACTTGCCGGAGCTGATGCAAACAGAAAGGAGATCCTCCAATTAATCCTCACATAGTTTGCCGGCAAGTCATCCTTGGCTGAACTCCATGCTCTACCTCTTCATGGAAGGCTCTTGACACACCAAATCACACGCATTTGCCGGGTGATCAATTCCTTGGGATGTAATTGTATTGCCATAGTTTCTCATGCACCATCTGTGACCCTTTATATAGGCCAAGAGAGGTCTAATGAGAATGCAATGGCAAGCACAAAGTGCGCTGATATTCTTCTCCTTTATATTCTCTCTCTGACCAGCCCTTCTTTTTGAATTGTTATATAATTATTAGTGCGAGGATTGCCGTACAAAGAAATCTGACACCTACACAAGTTCCTTCGACAATCAATCATTTGACTTATTTTAACCCGAATTCTATAGTTCCTAAGGTTGACCCCTTTGAAATTGGAGTTCGGGACTTTGTAAATTTATGATCAAATACTAATCATACATTTTTCAAGTTGTTATCATATTTTGTTGGTATTATTGTAAATAGCAAATACAAGAATTGTCCATATTCTCTCATCATTTTAGACCTTTCTCCTTGAGAGGCAATTTGTGCCTACATTCATTTTGATAAACAAAATAAATTATATGTTGTCTAAGACGCAGTGGGCTTACAATACAACCTCAGAGAAAAAGATATGGACCGGCACATGGTTTTTGGAATATGGCTAATCTCCATTGACCTCATGTCGGCCATAAGATGGGCTTATTTATGCATATTTCTCCTATTTCTTGGTAAAGATGGGCTCCATTTTGAGGAGAAGAGAAGGTGATTGGTCAGTTGAAATGTTTGAATTATAGTCTGGGAATCTCCTTAGAAAGAAGGGGACGGAAGAATCGATCTCTGACATATGGTTGGTCGATTCGCCCTATTTACTGTTAAGCACACAAAAAATGATCGGGTTCTTCCTGTCCGCCTATGTATAAGTAGCAGGCTAGCTTATACGAAAAGGGTAGTGGCAGTGTAGGTGAGATATTCTTCATGACCATACAGCACTTATATATACCAAATTTTATTTCTTGTTTAACATCTATACGAAATTCTTACATGAAGCGTAGACCCAAAAATACTTTATTTGTTGCAAGCCAGTGTAGGTATCTTCTTTTGAGTCGTAGGCTTGCGTGTGCCTGTGTTGGTGGGTTGCATCTCTCTCTCTGGAATTGGAGATCATCCGTTAGAATTTTACTGACCGTGTATAAACGATTTTAGATGAGGGTCACCTGCAAAAGCCGAAGACATGAATTTAACCGGTTCATAGGGCTTGCAAAAGTGTTTTATGGGCCTCCAAACATCTGCATTTCCACGCATGTGCCGCCGGATTATAAAAAAAACAATTTTTTGAACATTTAATTTCTTGTTCATATTTCTACCAAGAAAGAGCACCTTTCGCATATTTATGTCAATGACATACTGATAAGGTTGGAAAGGGTACATTTAGTAGGAGATCTCGAAGATAATTTCTTATTGCGATTTTTTTTCTAATAGCTTCTTTTCACAAATATCTTTGTTGAGGAACACGTATGTGAGAATAACTCAGAAGAGATTGATCCAGAGAGATCTATAGATTACACAATCACCTCATGTGATGGCAGAATGGTGTAAACAATATGTTAGACAAGCAGATACAAAGTCAAAAATCAAAAGGCAGTAGTTAAGTGGGAAGTCCAATTGAACGGAGTGAAATAGACCAGTTCCTCTTCATGGTGGACAAGGTCAAAGTTGGGGTGAATTCCATGAGATATTTTCAATTATTTAATGATGTTCCATCAATCTCTGTTGAATACATATGTGAAAGAAGGGGAAAAATCCGTGGGAGGGAAATAGTCGTAATTTTTTTTGGAGTCAAAGGGAAAAAAAATACTTTCATTATGGCTATTTCAATTTGACGTCCGCAACTTCCGAAAGGAATACAAATGAGAAAGCTTTAAAAAGGGGAATAATCTCTTTATGCTCTCTAATTTGCATTTGCGATATTTTTTTTCCTAATATATATGTTTGGACCCTACTAAATATTCTTCAAGAGAGGCGACCACAGATAAAGGCGAGCATATAATGTGGCAACTTCATGTTTCAACCTTACGAAAGGGCAAGTTCAATGGATTCTCCCCCTTCGATTTTTTTTTATTAATTATATATTTCACTGTAGGCATGAGAAGCATTCACATCGCATCTCTCTCTATCTCTATCTCTTTGTTTTTTTTTTTTTTAACATGGAATCACTATACTTTCAACGTGCTCTCTATTCACAATCACTGAACATTTCAACGGAAATTACGAGTCTATTTTGTTGATTTTTATGGACAACATTTGCTTTATTTGATGATCGCTAGGGCTTCGAGCCACTGGTTTGAATGTCGGTTCTTCGTTCTTTATTTATGTATGTTGCACCTTGTCCTTGTTCTCGGGGGTTATTTAAAAAAAAAAACACAAACTTAGGTCGAGTGATAATTTTGATCTGAACTTTTTTTTGTCTCGTAAAAAGGCACCAACTTTAGGTCGATTGACAATTTCGGCCCTAACTTTTTTTGTCTCATAAAAAATCATCAACTTTCACCCTTATTCCAAATCTGACCTCTCGTTGACTCTCTGTCTGAAGTTACTATTGTTTGAGAAAAAAATGTTATAGTGGTGAGCTTGGTGGATCTCGTCCATAGCGTCTGTCGACGGGGGGTGTATACATCTTCATATTACGACGAAATCTAGCTAGAGAGATTCCATCTTGAGCTATTTTTGACTTGCCGATGAAGTGAAGGAGATGAATAGTTTCATCGCTATTATTCAAGCTGTGGCTCAGAAAATAAGATAATGAATAGTGCTTTAAATCCAGTCAGCAAGCCACGTGGATTTATTACCGAAGTGGAATAGTCAAGTTGGATAATCAATGGTTCTAAGTCAATGGGGGCAATATTTGAGATTTAAATGAAAGTTGGTACTTTTTTACGAGATAAAAAAAAGTTGAGGCTATAATTGTCACCCGACCTAATGTTAGTACTTTTTTATGGGACAAAAAAAAGTTTGGGCCAAAATTGTCATTCAACCTAAAATTGGTGTTTTCTTTTTGAATTAGGCCTTGTTCTTAGTAATTTCGACTTGTCCATTTCAATCGACGTGAAAATACACACACACATACTCTGAAAACATGAAGCTTTTAAGAAATGAAGGGAAAACTCCAAATAAAGGCTTAAAATGTCATCATATTTTTAAGGGATAATGACACAAATAGTCCGAACTTTGACTCAATGTGCAATTTGGTCCCCGAACTTTTAATTTGTTCAATGTAGTCCCGAACTTTAACCTAAATGAAGGGAAAACTCCAAATAAAGGCTTAAAATGTCATCATATTTTTAAGGGATAATGACACAAATAGTCCCTGAACTTTGACTCAATGTGCAATTTGGTCCCTGAACTTTTAATTTGTTCAATGTAGTCCCTGAACTTTAACCTAATATTCAATTTGGTCCCTGAACTTTTAATTTGTTCAATGTGGTCCTTGAATTTTTAATATGTGTTCAATTTAGTCCCTGAACTATATGAAAATGTTCAATATAGTCCCTGCACTTGAATTAATGGAAGGACTACATTGAACATTTTCAAATAGTTCAGGGATTAAATTGAACACATATTAAAAGTTCAGGGACCACATTGAACAAATTAAAAGTTCAGGGACCAAATTGAACATTAGGTTAAAGTTCAGGGACTACATTGAACAAATTAAAAGTTCAGGGACCAAATTGCACATTGAGTCAAAGTTCAGGGACTGTTTGTGTCATTTTCCCTATTTTTAAGGGATATGTTCACCAGAAGTCCTAAAACTTGTCACCAAAGTGCAATTGGGTCCTAAAACTTGCAAAATGTGCAATCGAGTTCTAAAACTTGTAAAATTGGTTCAACCTAGTCATAAAATTAACATTGTTCAATTTGACTAACGGAAATGCTGACGTGGCTTTTTTTATTTTTTATTTTTTATATTCTACGTGGCGATGACGTGGCTTTTTTTAATCATTATTTTAGTATTAATTTTTATTTAAATTAAATTTAAAAAATAAGCTAAAATAAAAAAAATAAAAGGGGAGGAGGAGGATAGGCGGGGAGGGAGGGCTTGCCCTCCCTGCTACCGTCGAGCCCTGGCCAGGGGCCGGCGACTGGCGAGGGTCGGCGGCCACTGGCGACCCTCGGCCAGGTCTGGGAAAGGGCCTGCGCCCCTCGCCCAATCTGGGGGAGGGCCCGCACGCCCTCTCCTGCCGTCGGCGAGGGTCGCCGGGCCTCGACCCTGCCGTCCCCCCACCCTTGCCGGCCCCTCCCGGCGATGGTGGGATGCCTGCGGCAGCTGGAAGGGCAAGCCCTTCTTCCCTGCCTGTCCTCCTCCTCTTCCTTCCTTTTTTTTTTTGTTTAATTATATCTTATTTTTTAAATTTAATTCAAATAAAAGTAGCATTAAAAATCAAATTTGGGCCAAAACGACATCGTTTTGGCCACGTCATCGCCACATAGGAGAGATAAAATATTAAAATAAGCCACGTCAGCGTCATGTCAGTATTTTCCGTTAATAAGTTTGACGGTGTTAACTTTAGGATTCATTTGAACCAATTTGATAGGTTTTGAGACTTGATTGCACTTTTTGCAAGTTTTATGATTCAATTGTACTTTGGTGACAAGTTTTAGGACTTCTAATGAACATATCCCTTTTTTTAAAAGAGGGCTCAAAGTCGTTGAGTGGGCATTGTTTCAAATAAAAGCCTGAAGTGGCCATGGTAGTTTCAAATAAGAGCTTGATCTCACTGGCCAAATATTCCAATTGATTAAGGGTATTTTTGTCCAAAGATTTTTTTTTTCTTTTTCTTCTTCCCTGTTCATCATCTTCTTCGTCCAGCAAGATGAAACCTTAACGCTGGCAACGCAAAACCATGACACTAGATTTACCAGATCTACAAGCACTCCTCTCTTCCTCCTCCACAATGCAATCACCACCACCACCGCTCCGATTCCATTGAAACACTGCCCACTGCATCAGTAGAATCTCCCCCTCTGCCATGGAAAGCAAGCTCAAAGACCTCTCCCCCACTGCCCTGCCCCATCCCCCGCCCCCGCCGACAAGGACGATTGCCCCCTCCTCAAGCCAGAGCCTTAGGCTGAGACCTCTGCAATCATGCCGCAGAACCTAGCCGAGCTCGAGAAGCGGTTCACCGCATACATCTGCTGTGATGCCTACAGCAGCATGGACCGCAGCATGGACCGCAGCAAGCTCCTGCTGAGGGAGAATTTGCTCCTTGGCATCGCGATGGCCAGGCTAGTGCTCGTGCACGTGGTCGCGGCGCTGGTGATGCTGGTGGCGTACTACCTAGCGATGAAGACTCGGACATGGTGTGGTCGATGCCACCCGGTGAGCACCCAATGATGAGGTAGCATGGAAATGTTCGAAGGAGATTTGGGAATCGACGCTGCATAGGCGGTTGTGGCTGGGCACGCATGATACGGTCGAGGAAGCTGCGAGGAGGTGCGACGGTCTATGACAAAGCTATTGGCTGGCCGCGATCTCTCTTACAGACATGGACATCTTAGTCCCAGCGCCTCTAGTCTCTTTCGCTTGCTTTGTTCAGAAATTGACGAGACCCTAAATCTTTGGATCTCTTTGAGTGATGCTAAACCAGTCTCCATTATTGATCTAGCTACCTCGATTTGAGCGTGGTGACGAGCCAAAAACAAAAAAGAGTTCTCTGGAAATCGATTTCCTCCAAAATCCTCTAGCGGCTTCCAGCGAGAGAGAAGTTAGCGTCGCTTGAGAAGGAAAATCGAAGATTCAGATGAAAGGAAGAACCATAAGGGCTGAGAAAAACCTAAATGGTGACTAACGGCGAAGTTTGAGCTTAAAGATGAACAAGAGAAGAAAAGAAAGTTTATCTTTGGATGAAATTGTTCTTGATTAGTCGAAAGATTTGGCCGGTCAATGAGGTTTAAGAATAACATAACCATTTCATGTCTTTATTTGAAAAAATGTCCACTTTGAGCCATCTTTTGAGAAAATGAAAGCAATTCAGGCCGTTATTTGGAATTTTTCTAGAAATAAATGATGATGTCGAATAATAAAAGACAGAGAAAAGAAAAGAAAGATTGAACGGTAATTTCAAAACATAATTTATGAGCTTTCTTCAATTTCATGAGTTGACGTGTGCAAGGCACCGAGGCTTGTGGGCCTAATCCAATATATACGAAGAGGGGCCTCGACAAATTGATTACCTTTGGGCTAAAATTCTTGGATTATGTAAGATGGTGAATTGTGCAATTTTCATTTCCCAGAAATCAGAAACTTTGTCTAATGTTAAGATTGGAGCATGCAAATCTTTCAGCGTACTAGAAATTTTGTGTTACATTGGATCTGCTAGTAGTCAGCGACGATCTCGGACAAGCAGCCTCCGAGTGCAGGTCCTAAATGCCTGTGCTTACCGCAACATTCCTTCATGTAGCTCTTACAACACCCACCAATCTCTTTCTTTGCCAAATTAGTGCATGTGTGTATTGACCCCGAGTCCACGTGATCTTTCCCTGTCTCAATGTCGATCACGGGCCAAAGGGGCCGACAGCAATTCGAGCCACTCTTTGGATGATGATGATGAATATCTGAAGAAGCATGAGTGTGTGATCTACCTTCACTAGGGTTGCCTAGGCCTTCCTTGATGTCATGATTTTCGCCACTACAATGCATCCCATGGCACTCTTTAATCTTCTCTTGCGAAGAATCGCAATTAACCGTGATAACATGCGATTCGCTTCCTGTAATCATCTCACAGCTTCCATGATCACAGTGTTCCACTGTATGCTGGTCTTTGTGATCGTCAAATGCACAAGTTCCTTGCTTCTGAATCTCATTTGTGCACTTGTTATCAGAGCAAGCAGTTGAAGAAATCGAATTAGAGCGGCCATGGTTATGATCATTGCACATCTGGCCACACTGCTCGGCATGTGCATCGTTACGTACTTCAGGAACTTGTCTGTTCGTTGAGTTGGAAAGCTCTCTATTTGCACACAAACTAACACTTGAATTGGTAGAATGACAGTTAACGGCACACCTCTGCTGCGAAGCACACGGTTTGCTTTCATAGCTGCAATGGTGATGTCCATGGGACATGTTGTTATTGCCGGTATTGCTTCCATGATCTTGATGATGTGTTGCAGCTGAACCTCTGCAGTTGTCCCCGTTGTTGCAATGCTTCTTAGCCACACCCTTACCACACAAGCCTGAATTAGAAAGACTCGATTGGCATTTTGAAGCGCAGACTTTGCCACAACCATGTTCAGTCTCATAAACTTTCGTCTCCACTTTAGAAGAGCAACAGTTATGGTGGCTATGGGATGTGTTCGTCTTGTGGACATTGCGTCCTTCTCTTTCTCGCACTGCAGAAGATTTACAACACTTTTTCCGGTGCTCATGGCTTTGTCTTAACAAGAGCATGCTGTTTAGGATCACCACCAGGCATGTCCCAGTGTCGGTGAGAACTGCTGCCCAAACAAGCGGGTGGCCTGCAAAGGCCAATGCGAGGATGGCAACCTTAGTGGTTATCGACAGAATTACATTCTCAACCACCTTCCTGTGCGCTCTCCTGGCAAGCATGATCGCCTTTGGTATTTTTCTGATATCATTGGACATGAGAATCACATGCCCCGTCTCCGTTGCAAGAGCGGAACCGGAAACACCCATTGAAATACCGATATCGGCAGTAGCCAATGCAGGGGCGTCATTTATGCCATCCCCTACCATTGCTGTTGGCGCATCCTCCTTGAGCTGTTTGATGATTTTTGCTTTATCTTCGGGTAGAAGTTCTGCGTGGACTACATCCAGAGCATGACCTAGCTGCTCAGAGAATGAAATGATGTCAACTGCTAGGTCAAGTTCACCACAATTCCTACTTAACAAATCGAGGAAATAGAAGACATCAGATAGCAACTATCTGCGACGTAATAAAATGACATTCAGGTCAAAGGGAAACAGAAACTAGAAGAAATAGAGTCGCACCTGATTCTGTGCATGCATTGCCGAGGCCTGGCTATCTCCTGTAAGCATTGCTGTTTTAATCTTCAATGACTTGAGCGCCTTTATAGCTTCCCGAGCTCCGGTTCGGCATGCATCAGAGAGAGCGAAAATCCCGACAGGTTCTGCCCCGCAGAACACGTACCCCATAGTTTTTCCTTCCCCAGTAAGGCCTTCTATGCTTGGAACTGCAAATGCATAATTACTTACGGAATTCAATAAACCCCAGAAGCATCGAATCCCCAAAAAGAGGGGCGGCGCGAATTAAAATGGAGCACTTGTATGGTTCCCGAATTATTCTGAATAAGCACATTGGTTAGGACTTTGGAATATGAATGCTTCACCTGTTTTGCAACCAGCTCTTAGGGCAATCTTCCTGTTCCCTATGAATATATCGTTCCCATCAATCTTGCCATAAACTCCTTCACCAGGAAAATTTTGAAAATTGTCCACATCTTCGGGCTTCGGCTCTATGGAAAATGACCTCCCATACCCTACCAGAGGAGCAGCCATTGGATGGCTTGACTTGCTCTCAATGCTTGATACCCTAAAGATGATTTGCATCTATCGCGTATAAGTTTAAGACTGCAGTGAGCTAATTTCAAGGACCAGGAGTCCAGGATCCTTACCAATAAAGCAAAGTTTTGATGCTTATGCGTTCATCGAGGGGCCCGAAGTCCTCCACCATGAATTCACCTCTCGTGATTGTGCCAGTTTTGTCGAAAGCCAGGTTCCTGATTTTAGCAAGGATTTCAAGATAGTCACCCCCTTTGATCAAAAGACCGGATTTCGCTGCCTTTGTGAGGGCACAGAAAGTGGCAACAGGAGTGGAGAGGACTAGTGCACAGGGGCATGCACTAACTAATACCACCAATGCCAGATGAAACCAGTGGTCTCGGTTATGGACTTGTAATGCCACAGGAATCACGGCGAAACCAATGGATATAACTAATACCGCTGCAGATAGTAGACAGAAACCAAGTTGAGATTGAAGATTTGCTAGCTCCTACTCCCAATCAATCCCTAAGATGGTAAAATGACAGAAACCAATTGACAGAAACTAACCTGGCGTGTAAAACTGTGCACATCTGTCAATGAATCTCTGTGTTCTTGATTTCTTGTTCTGAGCCTCCTCAACAAGCTTTGCCATTTTGGCCACTACACAGTCTTCAGCAAGAGCAGTTGTTTTCACGCTGATGTAACCTACAACAGAATTTAAATTCTTAAGTCCTTTTTTTAGCATTCTCGTTGAAGCATTTCGAATTGACATGACTGAGGAAGAGTGTCTAATTACCATTCAAGTTGATTGTTCCAGCCCAAACAGAAGAGTCTTTATGCTTGGAAACAGGGAATGACTCTCCTGTCAAAGTTCTCTCATCCACTTCAGATTTGCCGTCCACAACAACACCATCTATGGGTATGACCTCACCAGCCTTCACGGCTACAACGGTGTTGAGTTTGATTTCATCAACATTCACAACGTCTCCTGTTTCGGCTATCTCTGCTGTTCGGGGAGCTATGCTCATCAAAGCTGACATTTCAGCATTTGCCTGGGTAGATGGATCACATAAGTTCGTTAGCAATTTAGTCCTACTTATTCCAAAGTAAAAAATAATTCTTGGGGGATGAAATTTATTCAAAAGTAAGGAATAGTGGTCAACGAAATAATTTCGTATAAATCATCATTAATAGTATAGAGACATTGCATCATCTCCAAGACGTCTGGCAAAATATTCACAATAAAATCCCTAAATGGTTCAACAGGATTCGACTTTCATTGTGTCCAGAAAGTTTGATCTCGATTAACATGAATGCCGCACATATATGTGCATTCAAACGGTGTATTTTGATTGTAAAGTAGCCTTTTTGAGAAGCACCAATAGTGCAGTTTGGACAGTCCGTGAAAATCAAACTTTTTATGTCTTACACGAGAAAAAGATTTATATTGGTAGTCCTCCTTCGGAGGTTAAAAATCCTTAAAGATTTTCCTTCTCCATTTTCATCCATTCAAGACACTTTTCATCAAGCATGGTTGGTTTGACCAAAAAAAAAAATAAAAAAAAAAAAAAAAAATCAAGCATGGTTGTTTTCAGTCCAGTCACAAATTCTGGTCCACCTTTTTTTTTATGTTTATGCTGACCTTTTGACTTCGCTTTTTTTTTTAATTTATATTAGTGGTGGGACCTGATTATGAAGATTATTTTTTTTTGTTGCGTAAGTGATGATTATAATTGGCAATTATCTAAAGCATAGATTCCATGAGGACCAATAATCGCCATCTCACTCCTGTCGGGAGCAGCAATAGTTCAAGCGCAAACCCTAGACGTCTTTTGATGATAATTTACTCCTGGACAAGCACAAGCTTCCAATGAAAATTCAAGAGAAAGTATAGAAAATGTATACCTTGTGGCTTGCCCTGGACTCGAGCCATTCAGCACTGGTGAACAAGAACACAATGGTGCCAGCCTCCAAATAATCTCGCATCGCAATCGTCCCAATCACTGTCAAACCGTTGAAATGTGAGATTTGCAGCTGACTCCAGATCATTTTAACTATCCAAAAACCTAACTCCAACTATTGCTATTACTTTCATGCAGATCCTCTTCTCCCATTCGTGTGATTTAATATATGATTAATTAACCTAAAAATGAGCATATGATTAATACAATATTATTTTAACCTCTATCGATCTTCCATCGGACATGCCTAATTTCATTCGAACGAATCAAGGTCTTGAGGCTCACGAGCTTCGTCTACGACCCCAATTTTAGAATTTTATCGAATCGTGACATATATGGAAATTGGAACGGCACCAGCCCGTCCTATGAATATTGTGAGGAATACGAACATTTGGAAAAAGGGAAGGGAAGGCACTTGAAAACTTGTATTTATGAGCCTCACATGCTTTGGATGAGAATATTTTGGACCTCCTCCTGCCTTGTTTTCGAGTATTCTTTTGTTTAAATAACTTAAAAAGTCATTTCTCCGTGCTTTTGCCAGATCGGAAAACACTTCTTATTTCCCAAAGCTAACTTTCCGAGAAAAAAGAGGAACATAATTCATAAGTGATTGCATCTCAACCACTCGTTTGTTTTTCAAGTCGAATTCGTACTCTCTCTTTTTTTCTTCCTGGCAGAAGGCTCGGTGGATTCCACTTCGCTGAACAGCATGGAAGGCATTTTTGTCGCTACCTGTCAAAAAGTTTTTAGAGGAAATCCTGGCTCTTAGATTTGCAAATAAGATTTGCTTCGGTAACGCGGAAGGACGTTTGCTCCTCTGCTGATTTTTTTCTTTCGTTTTGTTAAAAGGGCATTTCAATGGGCGGAAGTGATTCTCTGACGAAGATGTTGGTCCAGCTACCGATTCCACATTAGAAGTCAGATTAAATTTTCCTGAAGTGATTGATAAGCTTGGCTATTGCAATCATAACGGCGACCAAAAAGAATAATTCAAGTTTTCACTAATTCACTAAATTTTACATATGTTCCTCCTGGCGATTCACGCGGACCATGAGGCCTAGCTCATTATGTCTATGACAATAATCACCACTTGGCGCATATTTCAATTACTCGAACACTTTATGTGAATTTATAATGGAAAAGAAGTGAAAATTAAATGAATGGGGCTGGTGTTCCATTTCCGTGGTCGTTACCTGATTAATGATCTCAATTTAGTTGAAATTTTCACATCGGTGGATTACATGAATATGCCTATATATGGCGACTATGCAAGTAATAATTTCTTTTCCCATTAAGGTTACTCCTTACGGAAAAAAAAATCTTTTTACTGATAATTTGTGAGTTTATGGATTTGGCTTCCTTTTCCAAATTGTTCAATTACATCAACCTGAGTCAACAAAGCAACATCCATTAAAGAGGTGGCGGTTGTGATATACGTGTCTACTCACCTGCGACCAAAACAAGGATGTTGATGTCGATCCGGGAATTGCGCAGAGCCGCGAAGCCTTTCAAAATCACCGGGAATATGCCGGCGGCGACGGCACCAAGGGCCAGCCATTGGAAGGGATGGTAGACGAATTTGAAGAAAGATAACAGAAGTAATATTCCAGAAGCGATCGCGTAAGGACTTGGCCATTTCTTGTGATGGTTTATCTCCCCATAGACCTTCACATTTGCTTCCAACCTTGCTTGATTTAGTGCGTTCACTGTCGTTAGGGGCACAGAGAATAAATTAAAAGGAGAAGAGTTATTTCGTATGCATGAGAATCAGCTAGAAGAAAACGGAGTAAAAAACGAATATCATATCTAGAATCGACATATTATCGCCCTTTGATTTTTTTTCTTTTCATTTTTTTCATGACAAGAAAGTTCACCTTTAAAACACATACATACATATAAATATACTTACTTTTGCCGTAAAAAGTGGAGTGCAGTGCACCGTTTCATGTCACTAAAAAGTAGCTTTGGCTTTTATATTTTATGGAGAAGAGACATATATGTTGCAAAATGTGATCTGAAATTGTCCTTTTGCTCTTTCCAACCAAACATACAGGTACACACATATCACATGAAGGTGATCTTAGAACGCAACTCATCACCTAAATTAGGCATTACCACGAGGATCGCATATTTCACTCAACCTCGGCACTGAATTTCCAAGAAGCACGCACAAAAAGATCAAAAAAGAAGAAGAAGAAAACGGTTCATAAGGACGATATAAACTCGTTTCACGAATAGCACAAGAAACAAAACCATTAATGCAAGAATCACGAGGGTCGAAATCCGATATCGCTATAATTCACCGAGTCTTAGACAGTAAAAATTCGAAGCGGTTTCATGATCTTTTTGCACTTATATCAGTACCAGAAAATCTTGTTGATACCTTTTATTACTCTATAGGGATAAAGAATGTGGGGAGTGCGTTAGGTAAAGATACCAAAGATAAAGTGCTTCCCACCCAAAAGAACAATTGCAAATAGGCGAATCTGAATGCGAGCAGAACTTATTCTGATCTTGTAAAAGAAAAACAAACACAAAGATAGGTATAGAATCATGCAAACAAGAACAGCAGATTTAGCAGCCTAAACACATATGAAAACCCTAGCACATAATAATGTTGCACCGTGAGGCGGTCACGCTTTTGGACTTGTCATCGACCCGACTCAGCTTTTGGCCCCACCTTTTCCTTTCTTCTTTCTTTTCTTATTTTAGTTTTTTGGGTCCCATAAGACCTTGGAGAAAGTATATTTCTTAGGTCACAAAAACAAGAGCCTACCAAGTTAAAATTTACATTTCGATGAATTATATTTGTGACATGGAAAAGTTTACATATTTTACTAACTCGTGACCCACCAGGCTAACCAAATTGGGCTATATGAATAGCACAAGAGCATCCTATACTTTTAGGGACGGTCGTCCGACAAAGATTATGATCTCGGCTACTATCTCTCTTGCCTTTAGAGAAATGAAAAGGAGAGTGAGTTGGGGTGATTTTCTATTTTACCGATTTGTGTCTGAGAAACGAGGAGGTGGTCGTGGACGACAATGACGGTTCTTGAAGCCACGATAACCGAAACGTCCTTGACACCGTCGAATTGTCCGAGAACGTTTTCGACCAGTGGAATCTCCGACGAGCAACACAACCCCACCACGTCGAAATAGCTCTTTTGCAGCTTCTTCGACTCCTCTCCAGCCTCGCCCATCCTTCTTTCTTTTCAGAAACAGTGGTGCTCTCCGACCTCGCTCTATCTCCGTCCATGAAAGAATAAAAAGCAAGAATTAACCAAGAACGCGGTACCGACATTCATATGCTAACGTAAAGAAAAAGGATTGTCGCTTGCGTTTGATTTTCCGGGAAATGGTCATGAAAAGAGCGAGATATGAATTTTGATGACGATGAAAGAGAAACTGAAACTGTCGGCAGCTGATTTGCGGGGAGAGTATACGTGTTGCATGTGATATAACAAAAAGAGACCTACTTTATTATGGTTGCCCCAAAAATGAGGCGGAAAACAAAAAAGAAGGGAGAGAGTTAAAGACGGCAAACCAAGAAGAGAGAAAGAAAGCAGTAAATGAAGCATGAAGTAGAATGAAGCACCTCTAAGCTGAATTTGATGCAAACGGAGCTCTTTGATCTATTCCTCTTCTTCTTCAAATAAATGAAGACGGGATTTTGAAATGAAGGAGAAGGAGAGGACGTTGAGGCTTAAATAGGCATATGATGGGGTTTTATGACGTGGGATTGAAGGGGGCATGTGTAGGAGCAAAGAGAAAATGCAGGAAAAAAAAGTAAAACACAATCAGGAAAAGAATGAAACATAAATTTCTTTTCTGGGTTTTGTGGGAGCATGATCTGGGATGGGACGTGAGTGTTGGGCGAATCCATTGGTTAAGCAGCAGAATGGAATACACATATGAATCCCACTTCACGTCGGAAATGCTTCATTGGTTCGTCTGAAAGCATATGCATATGCGCGCTCTCTCTCTCTCTGTCTCTCTCTGTCTCTCTCTCTCTCTCTCCTCTAAATTGAAAAAGAATGTTTTATTTCTTATTTTCCTGTACACACAATCATATATGACCTGGTACATGCATATTCCATAGAGAATTTGCCAACATTTTTTTCCTTCAACAGGAAAAAAATTACCTAAATTTATTTTAAATGGATGTAAAGCAATCATGATATTAAAAGGGTAAAAAATTTACACTGAATGTTCATCGAAAACATTATAAATCCCCAAAAGCTACTGCTAAAATCAAAAGTTAAAGGCACATTAAGTAACGACCCGGTCTGATAAAGGCGGGGAGTGGTCACTGAGGTCAGAGGGCTTGGACAAGGAGTGGCTCCTAGCAGGCTTCTAGGATGGTGAATGGGGTATGAATGAATCGAATTGCACGTTGAATAGGAGGAGAGCGTGCTTGAGATATATTTGTGAAAGCTAGAATTAATTTAAGGATGCACCTTTTAATGTAATGGCAAGTTTTGCTTTGGAACTTCAAAGTTAAGCGTGCTCACGCTAGGACACTACCATGATAGGTAACCTCCAGATAAAGTGTCTACATGTATGCCAAAGGATAAAACCGTGAGGCTCGATATGGGATAGGTCAAAGCGGACAATACCTCGAGTGAGTTAATTCATGAAATGTCACACTTTAAAGTGTAGAGAGAAATAGAAAAATGCAAACATAATATTACTCGCTGTTAGGACTTTATACTGTCTCTTATAAGATAGCTGAAGGTAGGCAATGGCTTGTTTGTATAGTACCTTTCTGTTAGCAATACCACAAAACCTCCCCTTTGGATAAATTCACCATGCACTCACTTAAAACGTAGTATTAGAGTCAAGAAAATTCCGTTGAGTTATATTTATTCATGTACTTTTCTTATCGTTATATGATTGTTTATGAGTTTCAACCATATTTTTACGTACTTGTGAGGAGTTGGAAAGACTTAATTACTTGTGAGGAAAGACTTAAATTTTCTATATAAATAATAAGTTGTCACATGGTTAATTCAACAATAATACATATACATATATATATTAAAAATATTAACGTGTGGAAACTGAGGAAAATGAAATATTCAATCTCAAAAGAGGAGGTTATGTTCATTAAAAGATTCGTTGTCTCGTATAACGCAACATTGCATGGAAGGATGTTGTTGAAAAGCCATTGCATTGGTCAAATGCTTGTGCGAATCCTTCCACATCGAAATAGTTTTATAGTACTTTCATTCCTATTTGCTCCACCGCCTGTCGGAAAAGTGCCCTTTCCTAGGTTTTTTTTTTGTTAACGTCATCTTCTAGTGATCTTTTCCCTTTTTCTTTTCTTTTTTTAAATTGAATGGGCAATCGTTTATTTTTAACATTAAATTTATAAAAATACGGTATGTTTAATAATTAATCAAATTATTCCGTCGCATTTTCTTTACCGTGATCATCGATATTATAGTAGTTTCATTCCTATTTGCTCCAACGCCCGCGGAAAAGTGACCTTTCCTATGTCTTTTTTGTTAACGTCATCTTCCAGTGATTTTTTCCCTTTTTCTTTTCTTTTTTCCAAATTAAATGCGCAATCGTTTATTTTTAAAATTAAATTATAAAGATACGATGCTTTTAATAATCAATCAAAATATTTCATCGCATTTTCTTTACTGTCATCACCAGTTTTTTTTTTTCGGTGTGTGTGGATGATATGCTTGAGAATTCAGCTATTTATTAAGCTCCTTTTATTTTTTTTTTTTGGGGTAAAAGTCACCCGGAAAGTTGTTGCCTATTTGCCTCGTAAATTTGAGACCAACATATCTAAAATCATTCATGAAAAAGCACCCCCGGAGGATGTGTAAATAGTTACAACATTAATCTACAATTCCTACATAGCTTTTGGTGCTTTTCTATGTCAACAGTCACTTAGGAAATGGGCCAACCCCTCCACTAATTCTCCTTTTTTGGTTGGCCTAATTTCGGAACAAGGACACTACAAGTACCAAAATTTGTGTACGGCAATCACTTTAGTGCCAAAAGTTTCCGCCGGATCACTTAAGTGCCAAACTTTTTGAAAAACGATCACTTAAGTGGCAAATTGGTCAGTTTGGCCGGAAATCTGACGTGATATTTTTTTTATTAATTTCTGAAGTAAATTTGGCTCGCTGGAGGCTTAGTCAGTATGCACAGTCAGTATTTTTTATTTCAAATAATTTTATTTTTTCCTTTTCTTTCTTTTTTCCTTTCTTTTCTTTCTTTCTTTTTTCTTTTCGTTCTTTTTTCCAATGCAACCGCTTATTTTCTTGAGCCAATAGCATAGCACACTTTTGGGCTTGTTTTGCTTTCCTCTTGAGGCGCTTAATCTCTGCTCTATTGATGGGTTTCATGGTCACCTCAGGTATCACCGAAATCTGATTTCAACAAATGTAATGAGTCGAGGCATGGTAGATCTTTTCTTTCCCCTCTAATTCATCCTGAAGCCAAACTAGCTTTTGTAGGCGGCACTCATTCCAACCTAGATCGATGAGATGGACATCAACCTTGTAGTCGTGATGCTTGCGAATAAACCTGACTAGAAACCATTTAGCATGCCATGGGAAACCTTTGGGACTCGGATCTCTTAGAAAAGCTATCCATTTAGAATAAGACAAGTCTGGTGTGTTGTCTTTTCAGGTTTCAAACTTTTTGATTGGGTGATTAGAATGATTCACTTCATTTATATTCATGGGAATACCAAACCCATTTATATGAGAAAAGAACCCAATTTGCAAGAGTTCAGGTGTAGCATGAGAAATCTTTTTTCCATCTTCTTTGAATCAAGTGAGAGATAAGAATGCTTTAGCTAAAATAGTGTTAAAAAAATTCAACCCAGCACATACTTGTTTGACTACCCAAGGAATCGAAGGATTAATAGCATTCTTACGGTGAGGGAAAACTATAAATCCAAAAAAAGCTGAGAGAAAGATCTTCCTCATTTGAAATGTCAAAAAATTTGAGAAACATTCAGTTAGGAAAGAGAGTAGGCATGTATTGCAGTTATCCTTCAAAATTCTTCTCATTTTATCCTCTTTAATTTTTAAGAAATCAAATAGGATTGACATAGGCTCTATTCCGATATGCAGACCAACTAATTCGGATTCCAAACGTTTTTTAATGGCAATGCTATATTCATCTAAAGTCGAAGTTAGCTCATGCTTACCGAATATGAAGACAATGTCTTAGGACACCGGAATTGTGGTAGTGCTTGCATGAGACCACATTTAATGTTGATGTCAAGAAAAGGGAGGAGCCAGCCAAGCTTGGACTCCACAAAGTCATGGCCATCTTTGTCTAACTTATTCTACCACATTTTGACCTAAATCTTGGGAGCGATAATGAGTCAAATGTCAAATCTCCAAATTGTATATAGACCAAGACACACGATTGGCCTTTTGTCATGGACCGGAATAAAAACATGACAAAATAAGCAAATTGCATAGTGAAAGGATAGAAGAATTACTTAATCAAGGAGAAAAGGCATCACATTGACATGCACATGAGACGTGGGGTTCAATTTCTAACTAAATGGCTTGACAAAGTGGGGCTAAGAGGATGATCTTACCAGCAGCTTGCTTGCATACTAAAGCCACATCCTTTTAGCTCCGATTTAGTCAAAAGGATAGCCAGTCGCCACAAGTGCCTGCGGACAAAGGTATGAACTTTTGACACCAAAAAAGAAATGTTCGGGATTGAGAAAGAAACCTAAACTATGCGTGTCTGTGTTCGAAGTCATATCATTCTCAATACCATCCTAAATATCCCATGTGGCTAGGTTTGGCAGGAGGTTGTGTGTGCAATAGTATAGTTCTAAAGCATTAAAAGTATGCATGACAATGTACATGAACATTTAACACAATGTTTGAAATCATGTCCTTCTCAAATGTAAACCATTTATTCTCACGCTTTCCTATAAGACAAAGGGTTAGCAAACACTCTATCCCTTATAACTCCAAATTTGCAAGTACATTTAACACGATGTTAGGGACATATCTTGTTTCCATACTGCCAAACAAAAATATTTTTGAAAAAGAGAAAGTTCGGCCTAAATCTACTAAGAATTTTAATTCAAATTCCCAACGGAGCCGCCAAACTGGTGCGACATTCCCTCGGGGTGAACCATCCTAGGGGATGGCTAATGGAATACTAAGCCTAAAGACTTAGCTCGGGTCCTCCCAAGTCCATACCAATCACGACTTTCGAGTTTTTATCAACATGCAAAATCAATTTATTCAGTAGTTACCACTAATCTATTTATGGTGGGTTGATCAGACACCTAAGTGAAGTGTGGAAGAATACTTTACTTCTGAGAACTAGAGATATCATGGATACGGAGACTTGATTACGCTAAATTAATCTAACACCCTTCCGGTACCTTTCTCTTTTATTTTCAAAAAATATTTTGTATGCAACTTGGAATAATTTTAAACCTAGACACTAAGATATAAGGGGTGATAATGCGAGTATGCAATCATTAAAGTAACAATCAATAATCAACACATTCAAATAAATAAACAACTAGAAATAAAGAAACAATTAAAACACCTCGAGTTAAATGATTTTCTAAGTAAAGTACTAAGATACCATTTCTAGCCTAACCATGATTTACTAAATAATTAACAATTCTAATTGATTCTCTTGTTTGGGTTTTCCTTTATTGATAAAAACTAACTATGTAAAATTGTAATCTAGATTAAACATGCATGATTCGTTACTCAAATGACATGTGACATGATCTATTCTAATGACGAGCATAAATTAACATAAACTATGCTAATATGACATGCATTCTAAATTAATGAACCTAAACATGCAATTACTGAATGACATGGAATTGATGACAAGGCATGGGTGGTGACATGGTGATGACATGGCATAAATGACATAGCATAGATGACATGGCACAATGACATGGCGAACATGATGTTGCGGCACATATGAATGACGTGGCAAGATACATCACATTAATGACATGGCAAGTGGTGATACATGGATGATGCAACTAAATCTACAATGATAGTCACATGTTATTTTATTATTTTAAATTAAAATACGAAATTAATACATAATGAAAATAAACTCACTAAAGTGAAAAGTTATCCAACTTGAATTAGGAAATAATTTAAGGTAAATCCTATTCTAACTTGGAAACATATCCTAAATCACTAAATATTATCAAAAACATGCAATCCTATCTAAAAACTATCCTAATTTATCATGAAATGTAATCTTTTTGTATTTTTTTCAAATAAGCAAATTCAAGCAATAAGATAAACTCAAAATCATAGAATATATCCATACTGTTCAAACTTGGAAACAAATAAACCGACAGCCCGAACTTAGTGTCTAAAGATCAAGTTACCGATTTTCTGTGCAATCCATAATCCAATCTCAATGCCTAAAGATCGAGTTATCGATTTTGTACATGTTTTGAATTATAAAACTTTCCTAATTTGGATATGCCTATAATCTTGAAATAATCAAGTTAGATAACATCAAAATAGTCAATAATATCTTAAATTCGAATTCGAACGGGATAATTACCTAGTTTGAAGATTTGTTTCTGAAATAGGACTGGCAGAGGGACACCCACGGTGGATCACAGCTGAGGAGAGATTGTAGTGATGTGGGGGCTCTCGGCGATTCAGGGTGGTCGACGACGGTGGGGCTCTTAGGTGCTGCATGAAAACCATTCTGGTTCTGTCCAGAACTGGTTTTTTGTTCCCAGAATCAGTTTTGGACCAGAAACCCGTTTGGTAACGCAATTTTATTTTTCTATTTCCGGGACAAGTTTGCTTCCAAAATCGATTCGAAAACCAGAAATGAGAACAAAAAAAGTTGGTTTTTCATTTCGGAACAAAAGTGAGAACCATTTCGAGGAATTCATTTTCTTCAACACACATATTCATATGGAAGTCACGATCTTTGAGGTGAGAAAAAAAGCAGAAAATCAAAAATTTCAAAACTTAACAGAATGGTTTAGAATCTGTGGCTACCCACTTTCAGCGAAATTTAAATTTTTTTAGGTACCGAAAAAAATAAATAAAAATAAATAAAAATAAAAAATTTCACAAAATGGCTTAGAAAACCTATTGCCACCCACTTTGAGCAAAATTTAATTTTTTTAATTGCCAAAAAATAAAATAAAAAATTCTAAAATTTAAAAACTTCACAGAATATCTTAGAATAACTGTGGCCACCCAATTTGAGCGAAATTTTATTTTTTTAGGTGCCGAAAAAAATAAAAAAAAGCAAAAAATCAAAAATTTCAAAACTTCATAGAATGGCTTAGAACATTTGTGGCCATCCACTTTGAGTGAAATTTAAATTTTTTTAGGTGCCGAAAAAAAATAAAAAAAATAAAAAATTTCAAAACTTCACAGAATAGCTTAAAATATTTGTGGCCAGCCACTTTGAGTAAAATTTTAATTTTTTTATATGCCAAAAAAATAAAAATAAGCAAAAAAGTAAAAATTTCAAAATTTTACAGAATGGCTTAAAATACATGTGGCCACCCACTTTGAGCGAAATTTTTTTTTTAGTTGCCAAAAAAAATAAAAAAAAATAAAAAATAAAAAATTTCAAAACTTCACAAAATGGCTTAGAATACCTGTGGCCATCCACTTTAAGCGAAATTTAAATTTTTTAGGTGCCGAAAAAATAAAAAATAAAAAATAAAAACTTCACATAATTGCTTAGAATACTGTGGCCACCACTTTGAGTGAAATTTAATTTTTTTAGGTGTCGAAAAAAAATAAAAATAAGCAAAAAAGAAAAATTTTTAAAACTTCACAAAGTGGCTTAGAATACATGTGGCCATCCACTTTGAGTGAAATTTAATTTTCTTTAGGAACAAAAAAAAAATAAAAAATAAATAAAAAATACCATTTGGGCATCTAAAAAAAATTAAATTTTACTCAAAGTGGGTGGCTAGAGGTATTGTAAGTCATTCTGTGAAGTTTTGAAATTTTTGATTTTTGTTTTTTTCACCTCCAAAATTAAAATTTCACTCAAAGTGGGTGGCCACAGTATTCTAAGCCATTCTAAAGTTTTGAAATTTTTGAGTTTTTGAATTTTTTGGGCACCTTAAAAATTTAAATTTCACTCAAAGTGGGTGGCAAATGTATTCTAAACTATTCTCGTGAAGTTTTGAAATTTTTGATTTTTTGATTTTTTTGGGCACCTAAAAAATTTAAATTTCACTAAAAGTGGGTGGCCATGAGTATTCTAAGCAATTCTGTGAAGTTTTGAAATTTTTGATTTCTTGATTTATTTTGAAAAATTCAACAAATTTCCTATTTTCCTGAAATCTAAATTTTTTTATTTTCTCGACATTTTGATGATTTTTTCTGGAATTTTTCAATTTTTGGGATTTTCTAAATTTTTTAAAGATTTTTATGAATTTTTCGGATTTTTTATTATTTTTATTCCATTTCTAAAAAATGGATTTTTGTTCCTGGAAATAGAATTTTCTATTGTTTATCAAACGGGTTTTTATTTCAGGAAATAGAAATTTTGTGCTGTTATCAAACGGGTTTCTTCTAGAAATAGAAATTGTTGGTCGTTATCAAACGGGTTTTTTCTCGAAACTCATCCAGGGAATCGAAATAGAAAAATCATTTCGGTTGGGAATTCATTCGAACGAGAATGGTTATCACGCGCACCTTAGTCTCCGCTAGACTCGGCGAGGGACTCGGTGGTTGACCGTGAGGTCACGGCAAAGGACAACAGATTGGCCAATCGTTGTCGAGGAGTTATTGGGACCTGGAAACTAGAAGTAGCTGCAGCGAGCATAGTGGGGCAGAGGCTTCGTCGCGGTGAGGACAGCAGTAGGGACAGTTGTGTCATTGCAGTGCAGCGACAGCGAATCACGAAGTAGCAACTTCTCAGTGGTACAGGTGGACAACAGCAACAAGTGGCGACGGCATTGGTTCTCGTTGCTGGTGTTGATGCAGGTTGGAGCTTGTAGTTGGGGCGTTGGCTTCATCGTGGGCGTTGTGGTGGTGCGATGAGTAGGACACGGCAGGTAGCAACAACTTCGTTACGACTAGTGAAGTGCAACAGCTCGTCACGGTGGTCTTGGCTCGTTTGGAATTGGTCACGAGTTACGAAGAGATGGCCGAGGTGAGGCCGCGGTTGGCTGGTTCTTTGTCGTCAAGCAGTTGGAGGTCACGATCGTGACAAGTAAGCCATGTGGTTCTCGGCTCACTGCCCCCACTCCCTATTTTTCTATGCGTGTTTCAATGTGTTCTCTATTCTGGCCGACCTCTTTGAATGTAAGGAATAAAGGTCCATTTATAGTGATAATTAGGTTTCTTATTCCTTAACCCTGATTATGGGCTTAACTCTTTAATCCTTGTGAGCTTATTTTCAACCATATTCAATAAATAATAGGCTCTATTAACATTAAACTCATAGCCTTTCATCAGTTCTATTTCTACTGCAGTCATATGGGCCTAACCTAATTTAGCTCAAAACCTCCCTTTTATCTTTGTAAATTTTGGCCAACTTATTCCCTAGGCTTGGCTAAATTTGATTCAATTAAGTTCAAAGCTTTTTAATTAAATCCATCTACCGCGGGTCCAACATATAGTTGTTTTGGTTTTTTGATTACCAGATTTTCTATTGGTAAAAATGGATGTACTTTTGTGTTGGTAGATTTCTAAAAGAGTTGGTGAGTGTCAAAAACCTGTCGGTTAAAAAAGAATTTATCGATCACTTGGTTTCCTCATAACTTACCAACTGTTATATGAACTTAATACGATTTATCAAGCTTTCTTATTTTTATCAACTTTTATTCGCATTTCTTGCCAAGGCCTTCAATCTACCAATTCTTAAAAAAATTTACCAATCTTTAGGTGCTTAACATTGTGCTAATTGATAAGGTTCTGATTTTTATTATTCTTTTAAAGGGGTTTAGCTTTTGTGATTTTGCAGCATAAGGGCCATTTGTTTACAACTGATTTTGAAAATTTTGTACTCCGGTTGCCCAGCTGTGTCCAACTAACATAATTTAAGATTTTTGGCTATTATAGCACTGTTACAAATGTAGTTGTAACCATATGGTTAGCCTAGCTGAACCCTTCATTTTTTAAACGATAATCGTTTTCAACATAGCCATATTGCTTTTTCAAGAGCGGCATTGTGGTTTATCTCAAAACCAACAATCTTTCTTCAAGTGATTTGTTTTCCTGCAAATGCTGCAGGGTGGATATATTTTCTTTGAAAAGTTTTTCCTCCTCTTTTTCCATGAACTCCTTCCGCCATTTTCAACCGATTCTTCATCTTGTGCCGTCGGTCTGTTTTCATGCGCCTCTAGCAAGCCAGTTAATTCACTCATTGATAGTTTTCTTGACTCCTTAGATTCTTCTTAGAGATGACCATAGGGTTGCATTTTCTGGTAAGTGTCACCAATGCTTCTTTACTTCCTTTAGTCGGTGATATCATCTCCATAAGCCTTCATTTGAGTTGTTAGTTCTTTTAATCTATAAAATAGTGTTGGGCGGTTTCATAATATTTCATTGAGTGTTTTCGAATTCCTTTCTAAGAGTTGGAAGTCTAACTGTGCGTATCTTTGTGGTGCCTTGGAGCTCTTCTTGTAATACACGACGTGCTTTTTTTGCGGTCTTCGCTCCAATGTTCGGAGAATTCTTGCTGGATAACACATAGAACCTTTGCATCCTTTTGTAGTTGCTCTGTCGGGAAAAAGTAGCCATTTGATGTTTCAATTGTCATATTATTAGATAACTAACTAACTTTTTTTAAAATTTAATTGTCAATAAATTTTGGAGTTCAACTCTCATTTGAGTTACTCGTCAACTTTTATTTGGTTTTTTTCAAATTTATCAACTTTTGTTATTGATTTTTATTTGTCTTTTACAAATATCTAAAATTGATCAACTTTAATATGATTACACTCATTTTTATTTGTGTAACTTACCTGCTCTTCTCTCGTTATATGACTAACAAGTTTTGGTTTATCAACTCTCACTTGAGTTGTTTACCAACGTATGTTTGTTTTGTTTTTTATTTACCAACTTTTCTATTGAGTAAGCCACTTTTAGTTCTTATTTACTGGCTCGTTGGATTTCTCAATTCTTTGTAGAAATTATCAACCTTAATTAGAGCATTCACCGACCTTTCTCTGATGATGTTACCAACTAGTTTTTTGTTGCCAGCTTTATTCAAGTTAGTTACTGTCGTTATTTGGTTCTATTTAAAATACCAATTTCTTTATCTCTAACAAACAAAATTACTATCTTTCACAAAAGTTTATTTGCATTTCTAGCCAACGCCTTACATTTGTCATATCACATGTGAAATCACCAACCTTTATTTGAGTGATTTACCAATTTTTCTCTAATTAAGTTACCAAGGAGTTTTCGATCATCCACTCTCCTTTCAATTAGTTACAACTTTTAATTTTTTTTATCATCAACTTTTATTTCTCTTACTTACCAACTTTTCTCTTATCTTTTATTAAATTTTATTTACCTTTCTTACCAACAATTTATATTTACTAACTATAATATGAAATTAGCAACTTTTACTGGTATAACTTTTCCTATCAAATAATCAACTAGTTTCAGTTACCAACTCATGTTCGAGTTGTTTACAAACATATAATTGCTTGTGAATTCACCAACTATTATTATCTTGCTTACCAACTTTTTAGGATTTACTACCTCGTTTTTATATTTTCCAACATCAATTAGAGTGATTACCAACATTTCTCCTATTAAGTTATCAATTAGTTCTGCATTACAAACTTTTTTTTGAGTTTGTTACCAAAGTTTATTTGTTTTTTTTAAATTATTAACTTTTATGATCTCTTAAAAAAATATATCCTATATTTTACTAAATTTTTGGATATCGTTTTTTTACCAATGGATTAAGTTTACCAATTATTATATGAAATTACAACTTGTGTTTGTGTGACCTACCAACTTCTTTGCAACTGATCTGTCAACTCATTTTAAATTACCAACTCTCATTTGAGTTGCTTACCAATATTTATTTGTTTGTTTTTAACTTACCAAGTTTTCTTCTATCAAGTTAGCAGTTACCTTGCTTACCAATTCTTTTCCAACTATTAAGTTACTAACTAAAAATATTATCTTATCTTTCCACAAGGCCTTAAATTTACTAAATTTAATTTAAGCAACTTATTAAATTTTCTCTGATTAATTTTTCAACTAAATCTTTACCAACTCTCACAACCTTTATTTAGCCTTTTTTTTATTATGTAATTTTCTATTTGGTTACTTAATGGAAAAAAAAATGGTAGATCACTCAAATAACAGGTTGTTAATTTCTTATAATAGATAGTAAATTTAAGGCATAGATAAGAAGATAAATAAAGGTGGACAAATGATGAGAAAACTTATTTATTGAAAAATGATAAACTTGGTAAGTAACTCAAATAAAGTTATTAACCCAGCAACTTAATTAGAGAAAAGTTGGCAGTTACTCTACTTAAGGTTGGTAATTTCAACAAGGAACTGGTACATTTAAGGTGCTGCTAAGAAACACATATAAAAGTTCATATAATGATAAATGAAAGTTGGCAAATAAAAAAGTGGAATAAACTTCTGTAAGTAACTTAATGAAAGTTGATAACCTAATACTAGGTGGTAATTTGATGGTTAAAAAGCTGATGAGCTAATTTAGGTTGGTAATCTCTAAAAAGAAAGTTCATAAATTTAAGAAATTGCAAAATAAGGCAAATGAACATCAGCAGATAACAAAAATGAGAGCTAAAATTCAAAACAATCAATAACTTAATATGTTGAAAGTCGATAAGTCACTCTAATTTAGTTTGGTAATTTTATGTAAAAGTTAATAAATCCAAAGCGTTAGAAAGTAAGTAAATAAAAGTATTGGTAAATTACCAACAAGTTACCTTGAAAAAAGTCACCTGTCATTTTTTCTACCAACGACTAAAATTTACTATCATGAAAAAGAATCGGTATTTTAGGCTCCGTTTGTTTCACGGAAAACATCTTCCTCATTTTTCTGACTTTTGGTTCGCTAAGGAAAATGAGTCAATGGAAAATATTTTCCTAGTTAACGGAAAACCTATATTTAAATTCAGGAAAATGATTTCCTCTTTGAAAAACCGGAAAACAATTTCCAAAATATGACTAGGAATTAGCGCTTCGACCCGAAACTCCATATTTGGGCATGGAAACCCTAACGTTGAATCCCACTTCCCGGCGTTCAGGACTAGGTCTTCAATGGCCGGTCCATCAAGGTCGAGCCCAACGCCTTCGACCTGTGTCCAATGCCCTGGCACCTGAGCTTGGATTCATAAAAAGCAGTGGTTGGGTCCCCGGCGCTCAAGCTTTGGTCCCTCGCACTTAGGCCCAGGCCCACAAAGGCCGTGCATGTATCCTCAGTGCTCGTGCTCGGGCTTAGGTCCTTACTAAATTAAATGTTCGTTCTTATAAAAATATTTTTAAAAAAATTGATTTTTGATTTTATATCGTTATTTTCTTTTTCTTTTTCTCTTATTCTTTTTTTTCTTTCTTTTTCTTTTTATTTTTCCTTCTTCTTCGATCCAGCAAGCTTCAAGCCTAGCCAAAGGACAGCTCAGGCGAGGGGCAATCCTCGCCGGCCTGTGGTGAGGCTTGCCCCTTGCCTGTGGCAGGTCGCCGACCGTCGTCATGGTTGGTGACCGGCCTGAGAAGAAGAGAGAAGGAAAAAAAAAGAAAAGAAAAGAAAAAAGAAAAAGAAAAATAATTTAAAAAAAAATCCAATATTTTGATAATTTTCCCTAGGAAAATGAAATCAGATTTTTCATACCAGAGGTGGAAAATATTTTCCAAAATTTTTAGGTTTTAGCCAAATACTGAAAAATATTGTCATTTTTCTAGAAAATGACTTCCTAAAAATCATTTTCCAAAAATGCTATGTATTCACGAAGTAAATGGAGCCTTAGTATGAAACAATAACATTGTGCATCTTAGAAATATCTAGTTAGTATGTGAAGTCATGATAAATGTGGAGATCTCTCTACTACTTAATTTGTATCTCGCGACATGACAATAGACGAAGAATAGATAAGTGATTGAAATTCATTTTCTATAATTGGTTTTGATGCCGAGGGAATGGATTGAATTGATCTTGTCCCCTTAAATCAAATGGGTTCCAGTTCCTATTAGAAAGTACTGATGTGAGCCCATGATGAGCATAGTTCTCCTAGCACAGTATCCTCCTGGAGGACCACCACCACTGTTCAACTAAACCCCAGTGGGGATTAGTTGATGTGAACTTGACAAATCCATCATCACAATCAAGCATATACACAAGGACCATACAGTTGAGACCATTCCTATTTGGGATTGGAGCCCTTGTAATGTGAAATTCCTGCAAATAGTCCAAAGGAAATTGATGCTTTCTTGGGGGGTTTGACTTTCATTAACCCCCCACATTCACTTTAATTCTAAGCCACAGATTCACTAGTGAGAGGTCCATTCTGAAAGTAACTTAGCAGCTCAATTCAGCCTCCAGATTTCGTTTTCCTATTTCGGTTCTTTAGATGAGAGACAAATCGACAATGAGGTCGGGAACAATTAGATGAGTGTTTATATATTCTGGTGTAGTGAATGATATTCCTATTCCAAATTGGTAAATGTTGCCCCTCCAATTAGCTCTTGTGGGGCAAATTGAAAAACAGGCGGAGAGCATGGATCCACATCAAGGTGCAATGACTTTTTTAAGCCAATCATGGAGGTAACACAGTCGCACGCTTGCCGGGCACTAAGAAAAATATGGCGAAATGACAGCAGTGATCCGTCTACTCATCTGTCCAAAAGTTAAAACCGTGCCTCTCCTCTAGTTTTAAAAAAATTGTCACTAGCCGTCCCTAAGTCGGAAAACCTCATAATAGATTTTGAAGTTGACAAAACTGTCTATGAGTAATTTGTAAGTCTGATAAATGACTTGAAGTATTTTGATTCAGGAAATTATTCTTAGATGAAAAGCATATGGCAATCTTGATCTTGTTCGTGTTTAGATTGTGATATTACTTCAAGCAAAAGAGGTTTAGACTTTATAATACAGATGAAGAGGTTCAGGCTTTATACTGCAGATGAAGATGTTCAGACTTTATACTGCATGTGAAGAACTTCTGATAACTCTATTTTATATAGAGTTTAATTATTATTTTAGACTTAATATTTGTTTAGTTTTAATTGAATTTGATGTTTACTTTATTTATTTTAATTAATTTTTGTAGGTAATTGAAGTTAAAGGGAGCTTAGGGACTAATTCTGTAATTTGCCGGCTTTCCACACATTTTGTCCTCCTAAGCCGCGTGAAAGTATCCAAAACAATCTAATTGTTCCTAAACCGTGTAGAAGCTTCCCAAATTGGAGATCAAAGCCATGCAAATCTGAAATCAAGAAGAATTAAGCCTATTTTGGGAAGAAAATCAAAGTCCAAGCTAAAAAAGGAGTTTTATTATTGAGAGGAGTCCTAATTTAGAAGAACCTCTAATTGCAATCGTATTGTGATTAAGGTTTCTTGGAAAGCAAGAGGAGGTCTATATAAAAGCCATTAAACGTGATTTCAGAAAAGGGGGAGAGAAAAAAAAGAAGAAGGAGGTACCTTACCAAAAAAAAAACAAAAAGAAGAAGGAGGAGGAGGCAAATTAAAAATCAAGTCTTGATTATTCTTGGTGAATTTGTTCTAGTTTTTCATCATGTTTAGTTTAGTTATTGTTTTTAGTTTAATGTTCATTATGTTCTAGACTACTTGTTGTTAGAACTATGATGTAACTTAACTATGATTGATTAATTTTCAAGACTTGTTTATGCAATTCTAGATCTCACATGTGTGAGTTATATATCATGTTCTTAATACTTTTAACTGCTTGATCACCACTTGAATGGTTTTTGTTGCATGCTGAAACTGAAAGGAGATTCTATGCAAATGCTTTAATATATATAGCCATGAATTTAACTTAGATAGAGATATACTAGGTTGTTTGTGTGGTTTCGATAGTAAGTAAATCGAGGGTGGTTTATTGAATGCGGGAACATTCATAGATTTTAATGCACTTAGGTTTACTTCAATTCACATGGACCAAGTGTCGATTGCTAAATCTAAGTAGGTTTGCTATACCGGACCAAGGATAGTAATTTAAATTAAGAAGTTCTACCATCACACTATGATTTCAATTTGATTGCATGATGAGCTTGGTTAATTAATCCTAATTGGTTAAGTGAAATCGGATGCTCTAACGTTTTCAATTCTTGATCAAAGTCCTTTGCTTCTTGCTTCTTTATGTTCGAAATTTCTAGATTTAATTTGTGAATTTCTATTTTCGATTTTGGTTTGCTGCCTTGCTAATTTATCTTTTGGAAATTTCAATCTTAATAGGTTAATTTAGTTTTCTTTAGAATTTCGATTGTTTTATTAAATCTTTAATTGGTTAGATAAAGTTGAGAATTGTTCACCTCTAGTAAGTAATTTGATTGATTTGTCTGCAATCTCTGTGGGAATGATACTTTAATTCATCACTTTATTACTTGTTCGATACCTACACTTGCGTTGCTAATTTAGAGAACAACTTCAGACTCAGAGAACTTCGTATGTTTCTATTACGACACAAGTTCTAAACCTAAGTCCAGAACGTAACAGAGTTCTGAATATACACAACGGCTAGTAATCTGGCTTGGATTTCATACTTAGAATAAATTAATTGATTCAATCTTGAAGATTATTTTGCAACAGTTTAATATGCAAAATATCTTGATTGATTGGCAATTAATCTCGAGACAAGCTATTTTCTAAATGGAAAAGCTCTACTTATGGAAACCAAGACTTTTGTTGTATAGGCGACCGGATTCAGCGGAGATTCAGATTTTGTCCCTCAATGGCTACGCAATCTTCGTGATACAATTCTATCCAAACGGTAGATTGGAAGACGATCTTCTAGAGACTGTCCAACGGCTAGATTGGAAGTGGAGGAGTATAAAAGAAGACTAACATGCCGAGGAGCAGAAGTAAGAGACGAGATCCAGAATCTAGAATTTCAAAGTCTAAGCGATCTTCAATTTATATACTTATCTTTCGTGAGCTTTAAAGTGTAATCTTTGAGAGAGACTAAAAAGAGTGATTGAGTGAGATAGTGAGACCTATTATACACTAATGATTATCACTCACAGTTGTAATATCTTGATTGATCATCTAGTGGAATCCAGTCAGTAGGCTGTCAGCGTGAGAGAGTGGATGTAGGCTTGATTTAAGCCGAACCACTATACGTCTTGTGTGCAGATTTTCTCATCCCTTAAAACTCCTTTTATCTATTACATTGCACACTTATACAACTGCTATCAAAGATTGTTTAAAATTTGATCATTGTTCAGACTTTGATCTTGATCTTTTATTTCCGCTTTAAATTTGTCAAGAATTATTTTAAATCCCCTATTCACCCCCCTTCTAGATGATCCTTGCTAGACACCTCACTAGTGACAAAATTTGCTGACGTGGAATTGACGTCGTTAAATATTTACTAATGTGGACTTATAAAATAAATCTGACAAGTATTTTGCAAACATTGTAAACCCAGTTGTAACAAATAAAGCATTATACATGTTATTTCTGATCAAATGGAAAATAAAATATGTGAACCAGTTTTAAAAGATGAGCATCATATCTTATGAAGCTGCACAAGTCACTCGAGAGTTTCAACATACGTATGCCAGGTTCTTTTATTAATTGATCTTTCCCGCAATTTCTAGAGATAAGAAAAGAATATACATCTATGTTTAGGTGGTAGGACAAATCTATTTTTACTAGGAGTGCAATTAAGGCCTAAATCATGATAAAGATTCGATAATGACATTATTATTATTTTCATCTTAGGAGATCGTACAAATACCATAAGGTATTACTGGTTCCTCATTATGATGTAAAGATTATTGCATTACCGAGCTAATAAAGTATCAAGACGGATAATTACAAAAAAGTCATAAACTTATTGTATGGATGTCGATACAATCCTAAAGTTTTTAATTTGATCAATTTAGTCCTCAGTATTTGGGAAAATTCCTAATAAGGACTCGAAGTGCTCTCATTTTCTCAAATAAGGACCCGAGGTGGATCTTGTCTCAAATAAGGACCTGAAGTGCCTTCATTTTATCAAATAAGGACCTGAAGTGAACCTTATCTCAAATAAGGATCTGAAGTGGCCATCTCAGTCTCAATAAAGGGCCTAACCTCACTAGAGTCAAGGGCATTTTCATCTTTTAGATTTATTTTTATTTTTTTATCTTTCTTTTTTTCCTTTTGTGTTTTTTTTCCATAAAAAAATAAACTAAAAAAAAGCTAAAGTTAAAAAGAAAAAAGAAAAAAAAATAATAAGGGGAGGCAGCCCTCCTTTCCGCCTGTGGCTACGTACTGCCCCATGGCTGGCGGGGTCGCCGGCGCCTCAGCGAGGGCCGGCAACCCTTGCCAAAACCAAGGGTGTCGTTGTCGGCCCTCGCCCAGGTTTGGGAGAGGGTTGCCCCCCTCTCTTGATTCTAGCAAGGGCCACTTGGCCCTCGCCGGCGATCCCATCAGCCATGGCCGCCACCCCACTAGCGATGGGGCGGCGGCCATAGGCCCCTTGTTTTTTTTCTTCTTTTTTTTCTAAATTTTTAAAATTTTTAATTTAATTTAACTAAAATTTATGTTAAAATTGTTTTTAGACGAAAATGCCCTTGGCCGGCGAGGTGAAGCCTTTTATTTGAAATTGTTATAGCCACTTCAGGCCCTTATTTGAGAAAATGAGGGCACTTCATGTTTTTATTTGAGATAAGGTTCATTTCTGGTCCTTATTTAGAATTTTTGCTTAATATTTTGACGATTTGCCAATAAAGTCCTTTTCGTAAATTTTCGCTAGAAATTATTGACTCGGCGGTCCAGTCAGCACCAATCGTCCTATGTGGTATGGTTGGTGCTGACGTGGAAGATTTTTACAATATTTTTATATTTTTGAATTTTTTACTTTTCTTTTTTTTTTCTCCTTTTTTTCCCATATTTCACTCTATCAGTTGCTAGGCCTCAACAATGGCCAGCTAAGGTCGCCGGCCACCGGTGAGGATCGCCTTTGCCGGATCTAGCGAGGGCAACCCTCATCGGCCGGCAACCCCACCAACCGTAAATCCAATGAAGGAAAAAAACGAGAAAAAAAAGAAATAAAGTAAAAGGAAAAAAAAGAAAATTCCGAAATTTTTTTAAAAAAATTGTCCACGTCAATATCGACCTTGCCATGTAGGAAGACCAACATCAATATCAGTTATTTTTTTATCAAAATTGGCCAAAATGACTACATTCACAAATCGTTAAAATGTTTAGGACTAAATTGATAAAATCATAAAATTTCGGATTAAATTGGCCACCTTACAATAATGTTAGGACTTTCTTTATAATTTTTAAAGAATCAAATGGATCAAAGAATGGGATCTACTGCATTAGCACATTCTTGAAATGTGATTGATTTTGCTTAAACATATGAGTGTTGTCCAATACATAATCATGTTAAAAGAAGTATCAAGTACTTCTTTCGCCAATGGCTTTGATATTCAACCTTAAGTTCACTCTTAAATTTTTATGGAATCCCCATTTATGACTTGTAACCCTTTGGAATTGATGCCTTCAAATCTTTGTTAAATACATTTCGTTCTTTGGACCAACATATGCATATAAACGTTCACCATGATGATGAAGTAATGAGCATTTTCTGATCTAGCTTTGGGACATAAGATTTGATATAGTCTAATTCAAATTAATATGTACTTAGCCTTCGTTTATACCTTCTCCATGATTGACAGATATACTAATGCAATAGTAAGTGTGATGCATATAGACCACCTCTCCACTACTTATGAGTCACTAAACCTTTTTAAGTCTACTTTCATTTAAATTGCGATGTTGCTTGAATGATACGATCCAATAAACTAAAGTTAAGGAAGAGCAAAAGGCTCGACAGATAACTGATGAGAAAAAATATTAGTAGCTTCATATATATTCTTATTAATTTCCTCCGAAAGTGTCACTTTTAACGTACAAATAATGCGTCCTAACCTAGAATATTGTTTTGTCCTTATGTCATTGCTTTTGCTTTATCTTTGTCTTAATATAATCCTCACGATCGTTAACTTTCCTCTCGCTCTCTGCTTTTTCTTCTCTCGCCCCAACGCCATTATCAGTCCCCACCTTTCAAAGCCACTCAGCCTTTGCATTTCGATTAAACATAAGGGATTATAGTCAGTACGCTCAATGAGCAGGTTGGAAATGAACCAATGCCCCGGCGATTAAGGGGAACTCCTCAGGATATTATGTCCTAAAGCTAAAGTTATCGTGTCCTTTTTGTTCATACGACGTATAAGACGATGCCAAGTTGGGGAAGTTCATCTCCATGAAATCATGAAGAGATTGATGGGGAATATCATGCTGCAATCTGAATTAAATTGTGGATGAGTTCGGTTTTTTAACGAGGGCATTATCATATTGAGCTTGGAATGTTAAATACAGCCAAGAAAAGAGGAAAGCTCGAGGTTTAGTGGGCTGCTGCTGCTGTTGTTATTGTTGTGGTGCATATGATGGCATGTGCTTTGCATGATTTAAATTTGGAGAGACTCCTTTTTATTTTCCAGATCATTTCCAACTTATGTTAGTTGACAGATATATTAAGAAAGAAGGGTGGATCAATTATATGTTAACAGATATCTTAATGGGATCCATGCGCGTAATTGTGTCCCGATCGCACATCATATGTCCTCGGCCAGTACTTGATATATTAAGATCGGTTTAGTAAATTAAAATTGTAAAGCAATAATGATTAAGTTAATGTGCCCCTTCAAACCCCCAACAAGAATCTGCCATATCATTTCACGAACAAATTTAATGAGGGCTTTAAGTATGTCTAACATTGTTAACGTCATTTGTCAAATGTGTGTATTCTTCCCCAAATAATCTTTAGTCATTCATTCTACTCTTACTAGTTTATTCTTCCCCAAAATATTTTCCAACAAAAATCTGTTCTTAATAAGAAAATCCTAAATAAACTAAAAGGTTAATACCACGAAAAATCCTTAACTGGTACACATGTGACAAATTTATCCCAAACTAATTTTTTTACCACAAAAACCACCAAAATGGTACACCTGTGACAATTATACCCTCCATTAGTTTCCTTTTAATTTTACCGTTAAATTTATGAGTTGGATAACAAGTGACAGTTCTCGGATGTACCGGTTTGGGGTTTTACCCATCGTTTATTATAGGCGTATCAGTTTGTGATTTTGCGTGGTATTAATCCAATTTAACGGAAGGTAAATTTGTCACAAATGTATCGGTTTAGGGTTTTTGGTAGTGAAAATATTAGTTTGAGATAAATTTATCACAACTGCACCAGTTTGGGGTTTTTGGTGGTCAAAAAATTAGTTTTGAGTAAGTTTGTCACAAGTGTACCAATTTAGGGTTTTCATGATATTAACCCTAAATTAAAGGGTAAAATCCTAACATTTCTACTGGTATTGTTATGCTTTTTTTTAATCAAGTCCCAGGATTTTTTATTTTCCTAATTAAATCTTTCTACTTACACAAATCAAGTACCTTTGGCATCAAATATGACACCCATGGATTATCTCACTTGAGATATTGTTCGCTTTGTGCTATCCTATACCAAGCCTCACTGTTTTCTCTTTTGACATACGTGTAGATATTTTCTCAAGAGGTCATCCTTTTTAATAGTGTTTTCATCTAAGCACACTTTACATTGAAATTCCAATGCGAAACATTCTTTTTTATTTTAAAAGGCGTTTCTTGTGATTTAATTTCAATTTCACATGTAATCTAAGGGTGCGTTTGTTTTGTGGAAAACTCAATGATAAAGGAAAATGTTTTCCCCAAAATCATTTTCCAAGAATATGCTTAATTTTCCTTTGTTTGGTGATCCACAATGAAAATCGTTTTCTGATGTTTGGATTTCATTGGAAAATGATTTAAATCTCATGACTTTATTTTAGGGAAAAAAATAATTTTTTAAATATTTTTAATATTTTTGAAAATCGAATTTTTAATTATTTTTTATTTCTCTTTTTATTTTTATTTTCTTTTTTTGAAAAAATTGAATATTTTTTTATTTTCTCTTTTCTCTTTTCTTTTTTCTTTTGTTTCCTTTTCTTTTTCCTCCTCCCTCCTCCTCCCTCCACCGTGACCGGCCGGCGACGGCCACTGGTGAGCTTGAGGCTCGCCCGGCGATGGCCACAGGCAAGCTCGAGCTCGCCGGCCTCGCCTGGATCTAGCAAGCTGCGAGCTCACCGGCCTTGGCCAAACCCAAGCTCGTCGACCTCGACGGAGCTCCGGCTCGTTGGATCGGCTGAGCCTCGAGCTCGCCGGCCGTCGCCATGGCCGGCGATCAGCCTAAGGAAGAAGAAAAAGAAAAAGAAAGAAAAGAAAAGAAAAAATAATAAAAATTCGATTTTTAAAAAATAAAAAAAGATTTTTTAAAATAAATAAATAAAAATTCGATTTTTTAATTAAATATTTTTATAAAAACAATTGTTTCATTAAGGACCAGAGCTTGAGCGCTGAGGACTTACGCACAGCCTTTGTGGATTCGGGTCAGAGGGTCGGGACTAGAGCTCGAGTATCGATGACCTGAGCACGGCCTTTATAGACTCGAGTTTGGGTGTTGGAGCATCATGTACGGGCACCAGGGGTTTGGGCTCAACCTTGATGGACTCGGGCATGGGTGCCGAGGGCTCGGGCATGGGTGCCGAGGGCTCGGGCATGGGTGTCGAGCGCCCGGGCCCTGGACACCGACGTCTCGAGCCCGGCCGTCGAGACCTGATTTTGAATGTTGGGACTCGAGAACCAACGTGGGGGTTTTCGTGCTCAAGCGTAGAGTTTCGGGTCAAAGCGTCGATAGCTAGTCATACTTTGGAAAACGTTTTCCGGTTCTTTTAAAAGGGTAATCATTTTCCTGAATTTAAGCTTTGGTAAGAAAACATTTTCCATTGACTTATTTTTCTAAGCAAACTAAACACTGGAAAATGAGGAAAGTTTTTTTCTGGAAATTGTTTTCCACGAAACAAATGCACTCCAAGTACATGTATCCATGTTTTGTGTGTTATTCCATTCATTCATGTCCCTTTCGTCATTCCAGAAGGCTGATAGGAGTTGCTCCTTGACCGAGCCCCACGCACTCGCAGTCACCCCTGGTGATGTAGATGAATCATCCCTCTCCAAGGCATCCCATTTGACCCAATTAGCATCATTACAAACTTTGATTTGTAGTGCCCAGTCGGAATGTGAATATCCAACAAGGATAGATTAGAAACTGCGAAAGTAATCATGTCCACATTGCCTAACCCCATCATCTCGTGCTAAGAGAGAATCATAGAATAAATCTATACGTTGTGGAAGTAGAATCAAAGAGAGTACCAGAAAAACCATGTGTTCAGGCAAGCATAAGGTGATCTTAAGTGGTGGCATCCTACACAAAGCATTTTTGGATCTTCTTAGAAATATTTCCTCCTTTAACAAAAAAAAACCCAAAAGAATCAGCCTATTGTGTCTTTGTTTACACCCTAACCCACGCATTCAAATATAATACCATATCTTATCAAAAGATCAACAAAATGATCTTAAAGTGGAAAGACACGCATAGAAAGACAATAACAAGCAAAGCAATCACGACCAAACGTTCTACCAAGTAAATAAATTTAGAAAAAGACCAAATGCAGTTCAAAAAGGAGCCACACAAAGGAAGCAGCACTAATCCTTTTCCTTGCCTTTGTAGAAAGATATTGGTTTCATCATATCTTAATGGACGTCTCCATCAGTTGGGGCAGCACCACAATCAGTTGGACAATTTTCGACGTCTAAAATGGCGAAGATCATTCTCAACTGCACCACAGGAAGCAATTTGATCCAAAGCCCAAAGATGATTGGAAGATAGAAAGATTTGTTAGGTATGGCATAAAGTTCTCACTGTTTCATTATGAAATAATTTGTCGAGATTAATCACTTTGAAACGATTCGTATTGTATTGCCATTGATATGAATCGGGACTTGTGCTCCTCATTAAATCGAGTTAATTTCGCGAACATCTAGCCTGCTTTCCCTTTGCCGTTCTCAAGGCAAGTCTGTCGTAGTTTCGAGTTTACGAGCTAATCATCTGATTAAATGAATTACAACGATTTTAGCCCTCTTTTTCCCTTTTTAATTGTTCATTAACTGCCGACTCGACTAAACAATCTTATTTTGGATATGCCCCCGCTTTTTCTTAATCTCATAAATAACCACAGAGAATAATGCACAAGATGTTTCGTGGGAAAAGTATCAGAAAAGTCTTAAATCTTTTCAATTGATGCCAATTAAGTCCTAAACTTTTTTTTTATGCCAATTCGATCATAAACATTTTGTCTTTGTGCCAATTCAGTTTTTCCGGCTAATTTTGATAGGATTTTGCTGATGTGGACATCGGTTGGCTTACATTGCACTGCCGACGATAACGTGGACAACTTTTAATAATATTTTAATATTTTTCGAATTTTTTAAATATTTTTTCCTTTTTTCTTTTCTTTTTTTTTCTTTTCCTTTCTTCTTCCTTCGGCAAGTCGCCAGATTGGCGAAACGCTGGAGATCAGGGCCGGCGAGCTCCACCGGGCGTTGGTGAGGCTCACCCTTGCCAGCGACGGTGACGACGAGCCTCGCCCTCACCAATGGCCGCGAGGTCGCGGCCTTTGACCTTGCGGCCTCTGCTAGCGGATGGGTGAGGCACGACCTCGCCAGATCTGGCGAGGGTCGAGCGCTGCTGATGGCCGGCGAGCTCGACCCTCGCCAGTCCAGCGTGAAGGCGGCCTCACGCTGGATCGGCGAGGGTCGAGCCCCGCTTGCCATGGCCGAGGCCCGACCTCGTTAGATTCGACGAGGTCGTGCATCGCCTAGCTAGCCGCTGGCGAGGGTCGAGCCCTACCGACCATGGGTGAGGCCCGATCTCGCTAGATCTGGTGAGGTTGTGCCTCGCCCAGCCACTGGTGAGGTTCGCTCTCGCCACGTCAGCAAATTCGGTCAAAATTAGCCAAAAGGTCTGAATTGACACAAAGATACAAGATTTATGACTGAATTGGCACCAAAAAAAAATTTATGATTAAATTGATATCAATGTAAAAGGTTTAGGACTTTTTCAACACTTTTCCCGATGTTTTGCATGCGTATGGAACTTGAGATAAGCATATCGTGGCTGCTCTGGTCAAATGCTAGTTTAACAGCCTTACTTTTGAAGTTGGATCAGTTGTCATATTTGTTCCACCACCTGCACGTGTGTGTGAAAGCGACCCGGATCTTGCATGGCCACTTTCCGACATCACGTGCTGATGTTCTGATTCCGGACCGCAAAACATATTTTATAGAATCGCAATCGAAGGCGATATTATGATAATGAAGTCATAAATGCTTTTACTAGCATGCTAAAATAATATTATTTTTTTTGTCGATCAAACTGTCGGGCTTTTAATGTTTTTAAGTATTAGCGTCTGGTTTCATCTAAATACATCGATTTAATTTAGCTTCCAACAAGTGGAAAAAAAAAACATAAGTTAGTATTTTGTTATTACCTATTCTCATATATCTTTCCATATCTTCTCCTGGCCACACATAGCAAGATAAGGTTTTGTTATCATTATTGCTTTCAAGTTACGCCTTCGGTCGTGAATTCTTAATCACCTTTTCACAATTTTTGTGATTTGATGATCGAGTATCTCCACCATGATTAAATTCCCTGTTGTTCAAGTCTTTCTTAGTATTCGATAATGTACACAAAATGAGGTTTCTGAACTTAACCCATCTTAATGTTTTGAATGATGCTAGCTTGGCATCGAGACGTAGATTTACAAAATTGATATACTAAGCGATACACGATAGATTTATAATCGAGTGTCGTATACAGCTTGCATTTTCAGGTGTCTAGTTATGGGTCTCGCATCTCTTTTTGTATCAATTTTTAATTGAATGATTCTAATGTACTCTAAAGTTAATGGGGAGAAACTATTATCTTATCAATATGGTGAGGGTCCATGACCAAACTGATTAACAAAAGAAAGTGGAGAACATAGCTGGCTCCATACAGCCGTGCTCAAGGGGAAACAATTCCATCGGTGCTAAAAGTATAATATTCTTGAGAATTATCTCCTAAATGATGTGACACAATTTTAAGAAAGTGTTCTAACAAAGTGGAAGCGGACACTTTCACGATGCGTGTTGAGAATAATAAAACAAAACTTTGTATTTAGAGATAAGTGTACTGAAAATCTTACAAAAAATACTAACAAGTTTTAGAACTTGATTGAACCAACTTAACAAATTTTAAAACTTGATTGCACTTTTTGAAAGTGCTAGGACTTTTAATATACTTATCCATTGTATCTGCTTTACCTGCTATAGCCTGACATCCTCAAATTGACCACCTATCTATAAGAAAATTATCAATGTTCAAGTGAATCTACTAACTCTCGATAAATCCCAAGGGCTATACCTTAATGGAGTCACCTTACCTTAAATTAAAAGTAACTATTGTACACTAGCATCTCCTACATGTATGGCTTCACGCATTTATTTACCATGTGAATTTGAAACTTATCAATCCATCCAAAAAAGCAAATAACAGAAAAAGAAACTTACTAACTTGTTGCGAAACTTTTTATTTTATTTTATTTTCTCGACATCTAGGAACTTTAATAATCTATAATTTGACATTCATCCGCATCTTCTTGTACAGGATAAAGCAATTAGTTTCCAACAAACCAGAAACTAATGTATGTATCGAGTGATTCTTTCTACACAAGTGGACATTGGCCACTTTCATTTGAAATCCCAATAGAGATTGCCAGTTTTTTAATAGCTTCATTAAAGTCGATCCAATAATGCAGCGTGATTCATCAAATTATAAAGATGGAGACATTACGCACAGAGACAATTTATTGAGTGGATCGAGGGCGCGGGAGACATGGTTCGGCCTGAAGCGCACCAACCTTGAACCAGAGCCTACGCAGAATTCTCTAGTGCAGTGATCATCTCTATGAATAGGACCACTTTCTTGTCCACCAATCCAGAAATATAATAGACAAGAACCTGTCACAAGAATAGCCCCCAAACCTGAATTTACAAAGAGAATATCATTCTATACCCAGGATTCAAAGTGCCACACTCTTGCTGCTTCAAGCATAAATTCTTCAGTATCCTGTATTATCTGAATTGAAGGCCGATAAACAAAACCAATCACTACTTTCATACCCAACTAGCACAACTTTTTTTTCTCTCGTGGTCGTCGATGTCCTATCGTGTCATAGCAAGTCATGATATTGTCATACGTGTCATACAATATAAAACGAATATCACATCCATTATTGAACTCCGCAGTGTAGTTGACATCTCCAAGTCTAGGGGTCTGTCTTGATGACATTTCAATAGCACTAACAAATATCAATGGCATAAATGACATTCTGCATACAAAGTCATAATCTGCGGCACCTGTTTTTAACCCCCAGTAAATCATTCTTCGACATGCCTGATACCTCAAGAGTTACCCAAGAGCAGGCGAGTTTTCACATGCCATCGATTTAGATGAATGGGACACATCCATTTTCTTTATCAACTGCATTTCGGCTCCACACTAACAACATGATATCAAGCTATAGATCCCTAGACAAGAACATTTGTCACCATTTCTATATACCACAATCTCCCATGACTGTACACACTTGATCCGCATGAAGAATTCTGCCGGAACATAAACAGCTCATTTGCGAGTAAAGTATGAAGCTCCAAATCCACTTGGCAGACATGGTTTTACGGGAGTTGCGGGGGTGGCAACTCTAAAGAAACAACATTCTGCTAAATGGTCAGAGCATTTAAATCAATCAGTGTCCCAGTACAATTCTCTGGAGAAAAAGGATTCAATGGTGTAACCTCACGAGAATCTTTTGGCCCAAAAGCCTCACCAGAATTATCCTCGAATAACAAAAAATGCATCTCTAACTATTAAAAACCTGCCCCGACTTTTATAGAACATTATCTGCAAAATTTTCTTCAGAAAGATACAGAAGGAAAAATATCTAAAATAGATGCAAAAATTTGATCATCCACGTCATTGCATCTAACATTGGCGAGCAACAGAGTACATGATGTTGATGATCCTCGTACTCAAGTCAGTAAATGTACTGTTCAGTCATAATCCAAATCACCATCATCGTCATCAAGGTCCAGTTCATTATCATCTGACCTCCGCATAATGGTAATGAAAAGCAAAACTGCAGTAAATTGCGCTGCTAGAAAACACTTGGCTCTTTTCCTGAATGTTTTCTCTTCCTCTGTTTTCTCTCTCTTTGGCTTGCTCTTGGGCTTTGAACCTAAAGAAAGAATCATTTGTAAGTAAATTACATTTGATATTAGATAAAAAGAGAATAACTTGATCCATAAGCCTATGCTTTAAGTTGGTCGCTATCAACTTCCACTCTAAGATAAAATTTGCAGACTCCACCATTAACGAGACTTCATTTCTTCATTTGAGGGAAAAAGCTGCCAACTTATAATCAGGTACCCTGGGCTCAGAAATCTGACAAATCCTTAATTAGGCCTAGTGTTTGCCGAACAATTGTGTCTAGGAAACAGAGAGAGACAGTGGCTTCTGAAGTGTGGTGTTATCGGCTGCGATCACCCTAACCTTTCCTTCCTTTTCTGTTTTTCGTGAACCTAGAAAAGAGACCTAGTCCTTATAATTCGGAGTAGCACCATAGACAGTTGGTCAAGAAAGCCAACATTTGTGAGGGAGCCCAGAATTTTGAAGTGATATCTGACATTTTCCTTTGAGTTTCTTTACACTCCACTACAAAGGGAAGTCCCAAAATGTGAAAAGCAAAATTTGCTCCCAAGACAACTTCATAGATTTGCAAGTATCTGCTTGTGAAATATCATCACTCAATTGAAAGCAAGAGGTGAAAACATGTCATGGGTAACTGATGTCCTGCGCGTAACATTCCAGTTGCAACTGCTCAGAATCTCTAATTGCCATCTGAGGAGACTTAGACATCTTCACTTTCATGCTCTCAAGTGGCACCTAGCTTATCTTCTTATGTGTTGTTAGGACATGATGCAATTGCAGGCATGCCAACCCCAGAAAGAGATGACAGTCTGTCTTCTAAACCAGCTAATGGCTCTTCCATAACCTCTGGAGCACTTGATATAAGAGAACTGAAAATAACAGGCCATCATACAAGAGGGCTGATAGCAATGTTTTCAAGCCCAGACCAGAGTACGGACAAGGGCCCCAGTTAATAGTTCAACTGGTTCAACCGCTGGATCACAAGTTGCTACTGTCATAATGGCAGGAGTTCAAGTCTTGTGTTCTGCAGTCACAGTTTTTGCTTTTTAAAGATAGAGTTAGGAGCCAATTAACATAAAGAGGGGGCATTATAAGTGAAAGAGCAAAGTAGCAGGACCGGTCTGAAAGCCAGCCAGGTTCAACTGGCTAAATCCAGCTGTCAGGACTCAAGCCCGGGTTTGACAACACTGGCTCACAGCCTATCACAGTAAATATCCACTAGCACATGTGCTTTATACATCAGAAAGGTAATGTTAACTGATTGCCCATAGCAGCACTCAAAGGGACCCAGTGAGTGCTTGTGGAAGCTTCTGAGACCAATAAGTTTGAGCAATCAGGGTTCGTTAAATGCACAAAGGGCAGGATTGGACATTTAAACTGTCCCTATAAGTAGTTAGGGTTCAAACTGTCAAAACATGAAATCATAATTCAGCGCACTGTCAGCCAATTATTCCCAAATAATTACCCAAACCTGTAAGCTACTTCATCCAAACCGCAAAGTGTTGCGAAATTAAAAGAATATTTATATGCGTGAAGCTGAAGAGATCTTACTCCAATGTGAAGGACCTTCTCTCGGAGCGGATGCCGAAGAGCTTGGAGGAAAATGCATGTCAGAGGATGATGACGAAACAGCTTCTAGACACTCTGACTTATGTTTCTCAGCATACCGGACTAGATTGCCATGCTCCAAAAACCTGTTTCGCAGCAAAGATGCTTCCTGCAGCAGACACTTGCAGAATAAGCCTTAAGGTACTAGTTTCCTTGGCAAGTCCAAGCATGTATTAGCATATGTTAGCTCATAGTCATTTCACAGATTACTCGATAAAAGTTAGAAACGGCATTTATGCATAACAGATGTAGTTATGTGAATTTGGAACCGATCCAAGAATGTCAAAGTAGATGTGGATGGAAATTCATGCTATGCCTTCTTTTTCTACTTAAAAATAAAACATGCCCACCAACAGGTGCTGAAAGTAATTTCACCAGATGCCAGGCAGATACAATTTCCAACGTTGTATTGCCACTACCACAGAGACCACAAGAAGTTATCTAAACTTCTTTATGCCTTCGAGAGCAGTTTTTTGGATAACCAACATCAATTCCCAATTCATTAAGCAATGACGATAATTTTAAGATTATTGAGCTGGTAATGACTTACGGGTAAGGCTTGAAGAGTAAAAAGTGCATGCCCCAGAAAAAATGCATCCAAACTTGATGGTCTGTCAAAAGTGCACAATAGGCTCAATATAGACAGTCATATTTACAACAATCTCTGAAACTTCATTCAGAATGAGGAATTAAGTCAGAAGCCGATAACTCAGTTTGGGAGACTAGAGAGTCACCTTCCAAAGAAAAAATAACCTTCTCCTAACATAGTAGACAATGCTTCATATACAATTTTTGCTCTCCTGTATATCTGTCGAAATGGCAGAACCACGTCAAGATTGAAAATCTGATCACCACCACCTCTTCTACTTAATCTGCAACCAACTTGTAATGCATTGGACTGTACAAATGCATATGAACAGACGCATGTGCAAGGATACAAGCTCAGGCATGTGTGCTGTCTAGATGAAGGCCTCCGCGTGTGTTTGCAAGATCACATGGTTGTGCCTTTTAATATGCTTGTGTGCATGTGCGCTCGTGTGAGTGTGTGTGTGTGTGTGAGAGAGAGAGAGAGAGAGAAAGAGAGAGAGCAACCTCTGCTTCCCTTCGTTCTGCATTGTCTTTAGTGATCCCCAAACGCTGCTTAACAGAGCGGATCTGCTTTAAGTACAATAATTTCCCTACTGGCCATGGAAGATCAGCATAATAAATGTTATGAGCAGAAGTTCCATCAGACCCCAGCCATAGCTCATAGATGATTGCTTCTTCAAGCCATGAGCTGATCATGGCCTTCGATGAGATAAATTCTGGAACTGATCGGAGTTCCAAGTCCAAATCAACAATACCATCTTCTTTCAAACTCTCAATTACCCCACCTTTCTCGTTATTATAAGCCACATAAGCACCGGACTCGACATAGGGAACTTGATCTAAAAAGCAGAGCCACAGAACTATGTGATCTTTCTAAATGACAGACAGTTCAGAGTCACACTGGTATCACAACCAATACTCTTATGAACATTAGTTAAAATCAAAAGCAGAAGAGACATAACAGATTATCTTAAGGGAAATATAATCAGCAAGCAATCAGAATAGTATTCTTCAATGTCCTAAACATGGAAAGTTAAGCAACTAAATATGATCGGACCAGAAATGATCTCTTTTACTAGCATTTTCAAAGCAAGCATAAAGTGCATAAAGGGGAAATAGATGCAGCCCGAGGCAACTTGCTCTTTACACCAGAGGTAATTCATACCGAATGCTAGAGGACAAGACTGAGCAATCAATAGAAAGTCGCAATGCTCCCATAAAACTAAATAAGGGGTACTTGGTAGCATCCTCCCCTAAAATCTAGAAGGCAAAGCATGGGGAGATAACCATTTATAAGCATCTTTGAATTCACAAGCCTCACATGCTGAAGATGGACCCTTAATGCCACCCTTGAAAAGATTTAAATCAGCAGCAGGAAAGGAAAGAACTCGATAGAAGTCGAACTATGAAAGAAATTCACAATCTTGCGCACTTTGGACTAGCCTAGTGAACCATCGAAAACAAAATCTTAATCGAACAACTGTCTAGACAATTCATACTTCACAAACAAAAAACCACTTAGACAGATGTTTCTCACAATTGCTTTCTTTAAAACACCAGAGACTATTCAAATCAAATTTAAACCTAATAAGGACTTCACTCATCCCCAGCCATGCCTTAAAACACTACACATTTTACCTCACGAACCGCACTGAACTCATCAAACTTAAATCACAATCAGCAGAGCCGCACACTCAGGCACAATTCACAACAAACGCCAAAATCCTAACGGCAGCAGCGCTACCACCAACGCTGATCGACTACCAAAACTCATCCAGAAACTCCTCGGATTCCATGATTATAGAGCAGCAAGCGAACGAAGCGAACTCGTTACCGGAGTCGGGGAAGGTCAGATTGAAGCCCAAGCGGAAGGGGATCTTCGCGAGCTTGAGGTAGATGAAGACGGGCAGGCAATGAGGGCAAGCCGTCGGGAGGCCGAAGCGGGGCTTCCTGGCGACGAGAGTGAACTCGCGCTCCGTCTCGCTCGCTCCTTCCATTCTACGCACCGCTTCCCTCGGCGGACGTCGGCGGCGATGAGCGAACGGCGAAACCTGTCGAGCGATGGGTTGAATCGGAGATAGGGAGAGAGGGAGAGAGATTCTTCCTCACGGTGGTTATGGTGGCGTTTGGCAGCGGCGGCGGCGGCGGCGAGGCGGGTTTTGGCTTTTGGGGCGGTGGGTCATTGCGGATTCGGTTGATGTCGATGACGTGTTTGGGTTCTTTGGGGAAACCGAATACCTGGACCGGATCGACTCGACCCGGATCCGAAACCTTTCGATATTTGCCAAAATATATATGGAAAATGACACAAACAGTTTATGAACTTTGGTCTAACATGTTGTCGCGACCGAACTCCCGAGCCCTTTTTTAAACAACATGCAAAAAAGGGGGGCTCGCCTGATACGTGCTAAGTCTAAGTTCGTGACTTAATCCTCGCTCTCCTGCCCGCACCATATCGCGACTTAGGTTTAAGTTTTTAACATGCAATGGTTTATATCAAGCGAATCGCTTACTAATCGATTTGGGGTAGGTCGATTAGAAACCCAAATAGGATGATGGGAGAGTCACCCTATTCCTACGAACCTGTAGATTAACCGATTCGGGACTTGGTTACACTAGTTAAATAACTAATGCGCCTCTTCTGTACCATTTTACCCCGTTCATTTTTTGAAAACAATTGTCGTGCAATTTGGATTGATTTTAGGACCTTTCTCCTAACATGTGAGGTGATCAGCTGAGTGCATAATCGAAACGATTAGCGAATGAGAACACAACAACGTATGCACTTTAAGGTTCTAACCTTAACAAGTTCGGGATGACATTCAAAAACACAATGTCTCAATAATGTATTAAAAACATGCATAACAGTAATAAAATTAACATGCAAAATACTACCGCCCAACCTCAGAATTGTGTAACTTAAACAAGACAAAAAACATGCATAATAATATCACATTAGATTAAGACACTTAGAATATATCAAACAAATTTTTAAAAAAAAAATTTTTTTTAAATTTTTTTTTTTTCGAAAAAATAAAAAAAATAAAAAAAAATTAATAATAATAATAATAATACAAAAGAAAAGAAAAAGGAAAAAAATAATAATTTAATTTTTTTTTTTAAAATTTTTTTTTAAAAAAAATTTTTTAAAATAAAATAAAATAATAATATAATATTAACCGGTCGGGCGAATCCGGGTCGGAACCGACCCGGTCAACGGATCCAGGCCGGGCGTTGACCTGCGGTCGGACGGCCAATCCGGACGGGTCGAACCGACCCGGTCAACGGATCCGACCCGGTGTTGATTCGGTCGGATCCGTTGATTCGGTCGAATCCAACCCGAACAAACAGATCCGCGGGGGGGGGCGCCGGCGAGGCCAAATTGGCCGTCCGTAGGCCGACCCAGCCGAGCGTCGCCTGGGCTCGCCCGACCGACCGCTCGGCCGTGCCACTCACCGAACCGCTCGGACCACCGTTCGCCGGCCGGCGATGGAACAAAACCGGCGTGGCTGAGGCATTTCGTCGAACGCTTGGCGGGCGCGTGGAAAACGGGGATTCCGACCTCCTCCGGCGATCCGGTCGGCTCCAGCGGCTCGGGTTCGCTTCAGACGGTGAGCGAGGACCAGGACCGACGTCGGTATGGGCCGGATTCTCCGACCCGGCCCGACTCGAAATTTTTTTTTTTTTTTTAAATTTTTGTTTAAAATTTAAGAAAATATGTTCTAATAGGCCCTATTAATGCACATATGCCTAATGTCTATATGCAATGCATTTAAATAGAAATATTTTTTTGTTTTGGGAATTAAAGAAAATTAATTCCTAAATTTTGTGCAATTAATTTTGGGCAAATTAAAAATAGGTGTCAACACATGTAATATGGCCCCTCAACTTTTAATTTGAACATTTTCATATAGTTCAGGGATTACATTAAACATGTACTAAAAGTCAAAGGACCGTATTGAACAAATTAAAAGTTTAGATACTATATTGAAAATTAGGCTAAAGTCCAGGTACTATGTTGAACAAATTAAAAGTTCAGGTATCATATTACACATTAAGCCAAAATTTATGGACTGTTTATATCATTATCCCAAATATATATTACGCTGCGCATACTTCCCATAAGTTTTGTGATTTTATCTTTTATAACTTTATGAAATTTTCATTTATTTAAATTCCTTCTCTGATTTTTCTCATTCAGCTTGCATGAGATACAATATATTTGGAGCTATTGCGGTGATAAGAATCGTGGTAAAAACAATGAGAAAATAAAAATGCCCTTGTGAAAAATAATAAATTTACTTTACACATATCATATATTGTATATGTCCCATTTTTCTGTATGTACAAATACTAAATTGAATTAGTCCCATTGATGATTCAACATGATTGTTTTCTCTCTCTCTCTCATTTAAGAAATTGCCATCCTTTTAGTTAACTTAATAACAAATATTGTATTCTATTGTATTGGACAAGAAAAGGAGTAATTTTACAATCTAATTTTTTAACTAGACTCATATTCATATGAATATAATAATTAGAGATGTATCTGCACATCAAATTTCTATTGTATGATGTATTGTTCCATTGAAATTCAGCATAATCTCAACTAGACTATAAATTGTATTACACGCAATTTTGTCCCTGTATATTTGTATAGATAAAGATGCTTGTATCTTTATTCGTGGTATTTTCTCTTTTCCACGTAGGATGATGTGCATAGCAAAGTCAAATGAATTGAAACTATAATTATGAATATTTTCTCATCACCAGAGAATATCTTGCACGTTAGATTCATATGGTGTTTTTTTTCTTGACCAGAGTCAAGTGTACTAGAGATTTTATGAATGATTAAGAGTGATTGGTTTCATGGTTGGCGGTTCCCACTTTGAAATCGAAAATCACCTACTAAGGATCAGTTCTACAAAATGAAAATTGGAAACCGCTCGCTGATTTCATGGACCCATCCATCGGTCTGGTCCGATTTTTGGAGCAATCCGATTCTCATGGATCCATAGAGCCGGTCTACAATGACTACAATCCCACATGAATCTCCTCTGTGTGGTGAAACAAGTTGAATCGAAACGCAATTTTGTGGGAAATATAAAATACTAGCCGTGAAGTAAAAAATTTTCACAGGAATCTTGAAGAGGCGAGAATTCAACAAATTCTAGTAATGACATAACTAAAGAGCAAGAAAAACATCAGAAAAGGGGGCGAAAACCAGAATCAGAAAAACACTAGGCAGTAGAAATAACCACGGATTTGGAACAATGTGAACCCATAATCAATCGCCTGTGGAATCGAAGCTCGATTTGGATAAATCTTGGTTAAGGGCGCGAATGATAACCATTTGATTTCTCTGTTTTTCTATTTTTTTGTTCCCAGGAACATGTTTGGAATAGAAATCAGTTTGGTAAAATAATTTCATTTTTTTTTATTTCTGAAACAAATTTTAGCGCAGAAATAGATTTTGAACAGAAATGAGAAGTTAAAATTTTCTACTTTTCTATTTTTGGAACAGAAACAAAAATAACAACTCTATTTTATTGTTCACTTTTGCCACCCACCGCTGCCCACTTGCCACTACCCATCGGCTGCCGGCCATTTGCCGTCGACCGCCACCGTCGCTCATCGGCCCGTCCGCCGCCCATTAGCTACAGCCGCTTGCCTGCATCGCCACTCGCCAGCCGGCAGGAACAGAAATTTTGTGTCTTTATCAAACAAATTTTATTTCAGAAACAGAAATTTCGTGTCGTTATCAAATGCTACTTTTTGCTCAGAAACTTGTCCAGGAAAGAGAAATAGATTTTTCTATTTCTAGCTAGTAATAGGGCCGGGGAAGAGAAATGTTTTTATTCGCGCCCTAAACAGCCACGAACTTGGCAAGAAACCGAGAGAGAGAGAGAGAGAGAGAGAGAGAGAGAGAGAGAGAGAGAGAGAGAGAGAGAGAGAGAGAGAGAGAGCAAACGTAAACCACGAACCCTATAATTTTGCCCCAAATTGACTTCCGCAACTAAGAGAGTGTAAAAACGACACCGAGAGAGCGCAAAACGACACCCTTATCCCAGCAAAAAAGAGCTTTAAGGAATAGTTTGCAATGGAATTAGAAAAACACATGAACAAGGACTGAGAGGCGAGGTGACCGATAGACCGAAGGTGAGACTAAGAGCTCAGCTGACTCGCTAAGAGGCAAGGCAACCAACTGACCGAGAGGCAAGAGAGTTGAGAAAGCTAGGGTTTCTTTCTTTTTTGAGAGAGATTGTATGTGAGGAGGCGGAGGACTGAGGTGAGGAGCCCGTCTCTAAGGACTATGAGGACTGAGGAGGCGAGAGAGTTGAAAGGGGCCGCCAGCTAGGGTTTCTTCTACTTAAATTAAATATATATATATGTATGTATGTATGTATGTATGTATCGATTTAATCCGAGTGGTTCGGGTGGGATGTTCCAACCTGGAACCGGGAACCCAACTGATACTCACCGCCGATTCGGGGCCAGTTTTGGGCAATTCAGGCGATTCCCGGTTCTTTTGCACACTCCTATGAATGATAACATACTTAGGTAAATTAAATTTAGTTCCACGAAAGAACTTTAGACAAAATCATTGACATATTCGCTTTAATAGTGTTCATGATATAATACCATGTAGAAAGAAGGAAAATATATCCAAAAATAGAAACTAAAGTAATTTTCATCTTTACGTAAGAGCGCAACTAAAAAGAAAATTTACAATGTAAGATGCCAAAGTCAGTTTTAGTATACTATATTCGATTTCTCATATCGATAATGGACACTCACTTACCTTATAACACTTATAATTAGAGATAAAGTGTAATATAATTTCTTAAGCTTTGAAATTTTAAAGAAACTTCAAAATGTAGGGCGGGCCCAAAGTACATCATTTATGAAGAAAAAAATTTTCTTGAAAGTTTAGCAGATCGGACATCTTTCATAAATCCCTCCAAAATAGTTGTATCAAACCAAGTCAACTCAATAAATAAATAAAGTGCATACAAAATTATTAAACAAATTTGTACCTAACTTTAAAAAAAAATGTGAAAGTAAGAAAAACCATTTAAGTTTTAGACATTATGAGTTGCGCTCGACGGTTTCCTATAACAATTAAACAACATGTTTTCTGATCTGGAAAAACTTCCTCTAAGAAAATGACAAATTTAAAATATAAAACATGTAAAAAAGAGTACACAAGCTGCTGGTGTGAGTGTAGACTATAATAATTGTGGAACTCATAATTAAGACACAAAATACAGAACATACCTTAACCCATTGATGATGGTTGAAAATTGGGAGTGTAAAAGTGAAAAATAAAATACTTTGGTTGGTTTTACTCCATAAATAATCAAGATGAATAAGTTTGTTTCGATTTTTGAGTTAAACAGCGAAACAAGAAGGTATTCGTTGGAAGTTCTTGAAATTATTTTGTAAAGTTTCTATTTGTAAAGACACCTAAAGTTAGCTACTGTAATAGTATCTAATACAAATCTTTTTTTAATCTCGAGTATTTTCTTTAAGAAAAAAATTTAAGATCGTTACGACAAATAAACATAAGAACCATAAAAGATGAAAATTGAGGGACACTCCTTTAATACAAAGGGTACTTTTATTTATTTTTTTCTCAAATTCATGAAAAGTGTTATAGATCAATGCGTTTCCTAGATTCTCTTCTTTATATTCCTTTTTCATTTTTTATGCAAATAGATAGGTGAGGGAAAGTTAAGGTTGATATTCGTTCTAAATGATTTAAATAAGTTAGGGTCTTTTAGTTTAAATTTCAAAAGTTTTGGAACTATTATACTATATGCCATATTTCATTTTCATCTTTTCGGAACTCGCTGTCATGTTTTCAATCTTATTAGAGAGGGAAATATGGGATCTAAAACTGATAATTGACGGAGAAATTTCTGAACGTTTGTTCAAGAAAATAACAGATATTGTGTAGATTTAAATGACCCACCTTCCTAGCATGCATTTACGTGATCCTAATACAGTTCTCATATTGATTTGAAGTATAACCTCTTCGTTGACCTAAGAAAATGAGAAAGCTCTTGTTCAAATAATGGCGAATATACATTTAACCTAACAGATACAAGCCGGAAGTGTCCTAATACCTAACTTAGACAACAACCTATCTTGCACTTACTACATAGAAAGAGAACATTTTTCGCCGTCAGCAATTTCTCGATGCGTATATACAGTACACATGCACAAAATTGTCATTATTATTCAATTAAAATGCCCTCGCGGCGTCAAATATTTTCTTTGGATGGACATGGTATCGATATGAATCGGAATCTGTCAAATTGTCTTGGTTATTCTAGTGAACAACCAGATCGATATCCACCGAAACCGTATCGAATTAATATGCACACCCACGAGCGCTTAATCTCTCTATCTCCTTCTTTAGAGCATCGCGAGATGATGAATATCAAAAGGGTAAGAATCAGATTGAAGCAAAGCTTTGTAAGCTCTGGCACCAAACATCAAATTCACCATCTCTGTGGGGTGAAATCCGTCGTAGAAGGCGTGCAGCAACCTGATCCGGCATGGAGTTTCGAAGGGAATGCACATGTCATCCCGAACCTTGCAACAGGCTGAACTTACAAGTCGGAGAGCTAAAAATTGGACAAACACAAGTAATACCATCATTGAAATTCACACATGAAGAACCATCGACATTGTGCCACAATATACTTATACATCCCTTAATATGGCTAATAGTTTTGTCATTTGGTGAACTAATCTTTAATTTATGCACAAGATTGAGAGAGAGAGAGAGAGAGAGAGAGAGAGAGAGAGAGAGAGAGAGAGAGAGAGAGAGAGATAGATACCTGGAAGTCCTGCCATGGAGATTCCGAAAAAGTCAATGTAGGTGAACTTAGCATCGGCGAGGTTGCAGTTCAGTTCATCAACGAGGGGTTTGAGCCTGTTGTTGAATAACAGAACTGCGCTGTTGATCTTGTCGACGCACAGAGATCCATTGGTCCCAAATGTAGATATTATTGCTGGGGCGCAACCTATCACACTTAATCCAAATATTACCACCTTCCTTGCTCCATGTGAATACAGTGTCTAGGGTTTGAAAATGGGATGATGAAAAAAAAGATCAGATCCGTTGAAACCACGGATGTTCCAAAGTAAAAATCAAAAGAAAGTTGTAAAAAAAGAAGTAGATGCTATTTTACGTTAGAACTTTTGCTATCCAATGCGTATCAGGAGAAAATATTTACCTTCAACTGTTGTCGGTATTGCTCGATTAGTACATCAGCGTATTGCTCAGGCATGTAAAGCTCGCTGGTCGTGTATATGTTTGGCATGAAGTAGTTGTTGATGTAATCGTTGCTTCCCATTCCTACCGTGTACATGCACTTGTTTAAGTATGCAGAAGCATTCGATCCCAACATTTCTCCGACGCGCGAGATCGTGACCAAGTGGTTTTGCAATTGATGGTTGAAGCTGATCCGATCACCCTATTTGAGGATCATGTAAAAGTTATCTTTTTGAATATAGGTATAAAATAATACTTAGCGTATAATTCTACAAATATGTGTACCAGTTGCTGTCCCGTTTCATCTCGAATGCCCACCCCACCGGATGCATAATTCACGCCGACGAGTATCTCGCAGCCTTTTGCAGTAGCAAAGGGTTGAATGTATTTGTCAAACCCTAGGTGTTTAGCTGTAATTCACAATTAAAAGAAATAATAACAATAACAATAATAAGAATAGTAATAAAGAACTGAATAGCTAGCCCATGAATTTAATAGGCGCACGCATGCAAACTCACGTGTGTTTTTGCTTTTTGGCCTCCTAAGAAACTTTTAGCAAAGCGTGATACTCTATGTTCAACCCACATTACGCTATGCTTTTTCCAAAGATTTGACATGAACAGTTTGAAGGGTCGATGGAAAAAAAGGGAGAAGGTAAGAAAGCGGACCGACGGGATGTCAACGGTGGTGCGACCATTGGTGAACCTTCCGGTCACGCCCTCGGGGAAGTCGATCCCATAAGGAGGATAATTCGCTTTGGCCTGAGTCTTGAGATCATTGTTGTTCCCGTTATCGGAGAGGGAGTCTCCAAATATGAAGTAACAAGGGACTTGACGAGCTCCGAGAACCCCGCTTCGCAAATCCGACGAGATCAAGAAGAGAACAGACAGAATAACTCTCCATGCTGTATTGTACCTGAATGCTGCCATTTCGAAATGGGAAATATCTATGAAGAAAGAACGAAGCTTCTTTGGAAGTGATTGGTGGCCGGTGATGAGCAGAACAGAAAGCAAGAAGAGGATCATTAAGTACGATCACACGCATAATTTAATAGCTTAAACCCTTAAGTAGGTCGTCGTTCTCTTCAAATAATTCAAATCGTTGACTTTTTCCATTCGCTCTGGCTTGCACCCAATTCTATGGGACGGAAAAGAATGAAAAAAAAAAACTGAATTAGAATAATTAAATATCAAATCACGTTTTCATCTAATGGTTTCAACTTTTATAAAAATTGATAGTGATTCTACCAAAATTTCATGCAGTAAATTTGGTGACGTGAAGTAATGCTTTGAAATCTTCCTTCCGTTGAGCACATTGTTTTAACCGTGATCCAATTGGCATATTCCAGCTATTTTTGTCCTTGACTGAACCCTAAAATATCTAGAAAAACCACTCTTGTCCCATGTGCATGAGATCAGAAAATATATGTATATTTTCCCTAGTAAATAAATAGATGAGTATATAAAGGCATTATTGAGATGGAAGTTATAATAAAAAGTTGCGTCCTTTTCTTAAGTTAGATGTCACAATAATGAAATGGGGAAATTACCGAAAAAGTTCGAAACCTATTGCAATTGCGCCAATTCAGTACTAAACTTTTTTTTTGCAAATCGCGTCCTAAATCTTTTACATTTGTGCCAATTTAATCCATTTGATCAATTTTAGCCGGAAATTGCTAATGTGGATATCAGCCGTCCTACTTGGCGCGGTCGGCACTAATGTGGATATTTTTAATAATACTTTAATATTTTTCAAATTTTTTATATTTTCTTTTCTTTCTCTTTCTTTTTTCCTTCTTCCCTTCCTTCTTCCTCTAGCTGGTCGTTGGACCTCGGCGACCGACTAGAGACGAGGGCTAGCGAGGAGGCTTGGCCTCACCTAGCCATGGTGAGACCGACCTCGTCTTTGCCAGGCAAGGCTGAGCCTCGTCATGGCTGGGCTAGCCCTCACCTAACCATTGCGAGGTCGAGCTTTGCCGACCCTCATCTTTGGCCGATCGCCAAGGTCCGACGATTGGCTGGAGGAGAAAGGAAGGGAAGAAGAAAAAAAAAGAGAAAGAAAAGAAAAAAAGCAAAAGAAAAAGAGTAAATAAATATTTACGTTAATGTCGGCTATGCCACGCTGAATGAGAAAAATTATATCTCATACACGTGGCTTCCTTCTCTAATTTTTCTCATTCAGCTTGCACGAGATATAATATATTTGGAGCTATATAGTAGTGACAAGAATCGTGAAGTCTATTAGGGTAAAAACAATGAGAAAATAAAAATACCTTGTGAAACTAATAAATTTACTTTACACATTAAATATTGTATATATCCCATTTTTCTGTATGTACAAATATTATATTGAATCTTTCCCATTAATGATTCAACGTGATTGTTTTCGCTCTATCATTTAAGAAATTTCCATCCTTTTAGTTAACATAAATAACAATAACAAAAATATGGAAGAACAACAGCAGAAGTGCCAAAACTTGTGTACGGCGCTCACTTTAGTGCCAAAAATTTCATTTGAATCACTTCAGCGCCAAATTTTTTGAAAAACGCTCATTTCAGTGCCAACTCTGATCAGTTTGGCCGGAAATCCGACGTGGCCTTTTTTTATTAGTTTCTTAAGCCGACGTGGCTCGCCGGAGAGTCTAGTCAGCATCCCATCCCTAAAACGACGCAGTTTAGTGCTCTTTCCCCCAAATAAGAACCCTAAATCCCCAAATTGAGAGAATCCCTCAATTTGCAACCCTAACCGGCTATCTTCTCCCCAATTGAAACCCTATTTTGATTCGCCCCCATAGTTACAAGCTCAATCTTGCAAATGGAGAGCAGCAGTTTCGGTAGCGACTTAAATTCGTTTCAACGAAGCGAACAAGAGGCCGAATGTTACTGTTTTTGCGGGTTACCGAGTCCAATAAGAACATCTTGGACTCGGTTGAATCCCGGAAGAAGATTTAATGGTTGCGCTAGGTATAGAGAAGGCTCGAAGTGCAAATATTTCAAATGGGTTGATGCAAAATTCTCCGGTCGAGCGACAAAGGTGATCTTGGAACTACTTGAAGGACTCCATTAACGCCCACCTACATTAATGGATGAATTGGAGGATGTGGACTCAATGCAAGCTGAAATGAAGACGTTAGCATCTCTGGTCAATCATTTGAAGAAGGAAGTTTCAAGAATGAAAATTGAAAGGAAGTGTTATCGAGTATTGATTGTGTTGTTATTCTGTTGTGTATCCCATTTTATGGTCAAATGTAAAGTGAGTGATGAGAAGAGTTTCTCAGTCTACCATAATTGAAGATGAGTGGATAAGTATAGTTGTATTAGCCTATTTTTGTATGGAACAAAAGTTTGCTACAATCTATGGTGGAAATGGAAGGTTGAAATTCATTGGTTGTGACCATTGACAAGTTCTCTTGCTTAGTTGTGTATTCTCAATTCTTATTTGCTTAGTTTTGCTTGAGATGTTTGGATTGCTGCAATGGTTTGCTGGTATTGCTGGTAATTGTTTGCTGCAGTATTTGCTGGTAATGGGATGCTGGTTTGCTGCAATTGTTACTGCAAAAGCTTGTCAAATGAAGGAGTGGTACTAAGTTCAAAAGTCCTTATTTCAGTATCATACGTTGTAAATAGCGATCGTTTAAGTGCCAAGTTTTTCTAAAACTGGTCACTTAAGTGCCAATCGTGGTCAAAAGTGATTACTTAAGTGCCAATCATGGTGAAAACTGATCACTTAAGTGCCAGTTATTGTTCAAAAGTGAGCACTTAAGTGCTAGTTGTTGATATGTTCGTTTCACTGATACTACACCAGCAACAATCACATAGCTGGTGTGCTTGCTTGCACAAGCTATGTGTTGGTACAGAGTGCATCTTGTGCTTGCACCCATACATAGCTGGTGCAAGCATAAGATGCCTTTGAGCTGCCCTAACACATAGCTGGTGGACTAGCGCACCGGCAACTTGCACCTCGCACCAGCATATATAACTACTGGTGCAAGCCCTGCACCAGCCACCAAGTACCACCATCACCACTGCACCACTAATGCGCCACCACCATCACCACTGCACCACCAATGCGCCACCACCATCACTAGTGCACCACTAGTACACCAACACAGCCACAGTACCACCACCACCGCACCACCACCATTACCAGCCAAGCAACGCCACCACCGCTGCACCACCACAAACACAGCACCACCACCACCACCTATACGAGCCAAGCAACACCACCACCACTGCAGCACCACCACAACCACAGCACCACCACCACTGCAGCACCACCACAACCACAGCAACACCACCACCTAAATTTGCGAAAACAACACCACCACCACTGCACCACCACCACCATCACTGCACCACCACCACTGCACCACCAACACCACCACTGCACCACCACCACCACTGCACCAAACACCACCGTTGCACCACCACCATCACCAACACCACCACTGCACCACAAACACCACCGTTGCACCACCACCATCACCAAAGCACCACCACTGCACCACCACGACCACCACTGCACCAGCCAAGCACAACTAGCACAATTAGAACATCCAGCAAAACTAGCACACTAGCAGCACAACTAGCACAATCAATAAAAAAATGTGGAAATTTCAAAAGCATAGAAAAAATAAATATCGGTCCATTGACATTAAACTTAGTTTTTACATTTAGTCAATATGAATAACCAACTACAACATCCACATCCAGGGAATGGTTTCCCACCAAACAAAAACTACCATATTTAGCACCCTCCCATTAGTCAATATGAACAACCCCCCAGTTCCTTTTCCTGTAAATAGACGTTTGACTTGATTCATGATCCTTGCACTCTTTCTAACTAGCTGTGCAGATTCTTCAACTGGCCTTCCTGTCCCATGTACCTTCTTCTTAGCAGCTGCCATTTTCTTTATAGGCCGTGTCATTTGATGAGAGCTCTGAGTAGGGTCAATGTTGGTGCTAGGATCACTTGGTTGAGATGCAACTGGTGTTGGGTTCCTTGTTGGTGGCTGTTTTGGAGTTGCACCTGATGTCTTCTTTTTTGGGGCAATGGTCTTTGGCGCCGTCCCCCTTGTCTTTCTTCCTGCCACTTGGGTTCCTCTTTTCGGTGTAGCCGTTGACTCTTGAGTTGGGCCATCTTGAGAGATAAGCACTTCCGAACTTCTCCCAGGCTACAACAACATAACGATACTGTCAATAAAAAGGAAATACCATAAATAAATTAAATGCAGGAGTCCTACAAAACTTACATTCAAAATAGTCATTCCGGTGCGCTCGTCTGTAAAAAGGCCATAACCATATTATCTTAGCCTTTTCCCGAGAGCCCCTCTTGTTCGCAGTGGCGCCTCACTTTCAGCAACTTTTACAGTTGGTCTTCTTCTCACCTAATAAAGACATATCAATGTTAAACTTCAACCCAAAAAATAACACAAACACCAATTATACAACTTACAGGATATTTTCTCCTCGTTTGTTCAACGGTCGACTCAGTGGTTGGCCCTTAGGCTGGCCCTTCAGTTGGCACTTGCGTTGACCCTCCAGTTCGCCCTTGAGCTGGCCCTCCAGTTCGCCCTTCAGCTGGCCCTGCATTAGCCCCTTCAGCTGGCCCTCCAGCTGGCCCTGCATCAGCCCCTACACTTGACTCTACAGCAGGCTCTTCAATTATCCCTTGGGCTGGCCCTGTAGCAGCCCCTACATATGGCTGTTGTTGTTGTTGATGTTGTTTCTTTAATGCACAACCCTTTTTATTGTGCCCTTTCTTTTGGCAATAGGAGCACGTCATCTTTACACCAGTCCTGCTCATCCTCTGAGTTGAAATCTCTCCCTCCTGCATTCTTCGTTTCTTTTTTGGCCTTCCAATTTTCTTCTTTAGTGGCAAAGGTTTAGGGGCTTCATGGTTTGTTGGCTCCCAGAATTTGCTACTTCTGATAGGCTGCATCATGAATTGGTATGAAGCAACATATGTGCTTTTCTTGTACCAATCATCTAAGTAATCCTCTGGGTTTAGTTGCTTCAACTGGATGGTACAAATGGCATGTGTACAAGGAATTCCAGTTAGTTGCCAAGCTCGACATGTACACTTTCGCCTCTCTAGATGGACGACATACTTATCAGCATTGTTCATGATCTCATATCCATCATCTCCATTCCAAATTGGATGACAGAACCTACTAGCAGCTGTGTTCTCATCCAATCTCTTTCCAATCCTGGGACCACATTGTCTAGTCTACTTTGTAGCCTCATCTCTTTGTCTCTGGAGCCGAGTCATGACCATAACTCGTATGTCTTCAAGCATGCTAATGATGGGTTTGCACCTAGCCTCTAGTACTCTACCATTGAAAGCTTCGCTGAGGTTGTTGTCAATGATATCGCACTTGAACTCTTCGCTGAAGAAGGCCCTGCACCAATGCTTAGGTTCCGTTTCGAACAATGCTTCAAAACCTTCATTTGACAACTGAAACAACTCATACTTGGCTATTCTAAAAGTACCCATGTTTGTGCTCTTTGCTATATGCCAAAATTGCTTTTGCAGCTTATCCCATTTATAATTCTTTGCCCAATTTGCATATATGTGCCTTGCACACATTCTATGTTTAGCATATGGCATCAACTCAGCTAATGCAGGAACAAGTCCCTACAATAATTCAAACAAAAAAATACTTGTAAGAAAAAATATGCGATTAATATTAAAAAGCCAACAGTTTTAAATGGCATTACCTTTTGTTGGTCACTCATGAATGCCCAACCTTTCCCATTGGTTATCTTAAGGTTAGCCATTATGTTTTTTAGAAACCAGGACCAAGTGTCCTTGGTCTCTACTTTGACAACAGCCCAAGCTATTAGAAACATTTGGTTATTGGCATCTCTCCCAACAGCAGCTAACAACTCTCCCTTGCATAAACCCTTCAAGAAACATCCATCCAATCCTACAATTTTTCTACAACCAACCAAAAATCCCCGTTTGTATGCATCAAAGCAAACATAAAACCTATCGAACTTAGTCCCACAATCAGGCAATGGCCTCTCAATAACCTCTACATATACTCTACTGGATGGGTTTTGAAGCATACATTCGCAAACATAATCCCAAACCTGGCCATATTCTTCCTTATACCGACCCATCAGTGTACTCATCACCTTCTGCTTGGCTCTTTTGCATTGATTTCTCGATACATTAACCCCTACCTGCTCCTTCACCAACTGCTTTAACTGAGGACTCTTAATATCGGGCATCGCTTTGATAGTATTGAAGAAGTGCTTCGACAACAATACATTTGTTACCCTTTTATTGTCAAAAATAATGGAACAAGTATGTTCCTCCTGCAATGACCCAATCTGGAATGACCCGCTTTTCCTATTCAGTACACCATAGATCTTCCATGAACAATTTGGTTGCGAACACTTAGCTCTCACAAATTCTTTCGTATTTCTAATAAATTCGACACTCCTTTGTTCAGCAATGGAGTTCTTGACAATAGCTTCTTTAAACAGTTTCGCATTGTCAAATTTCATTCCTACAGACAAAACAAAACATGCAGCAGTCGGATCATAGGAAGGATACTTACTTTTCCTTCTACGGACAAGTACTTCGTCATCTTCAAGCTCGTTCTCGGAGCTAGCACTCTTATCTTCACTGCCACTCTGTTCATATTCAATCTAATTACCAACAGCTGGAGCTTCTTGGTGGCTATTCACTGGTTGTGGTTCATGCAATTCTCTCAATGAAGCAAATTTATTTCTCAGAAAGTCTCTCTGCTTTTGCCTTGATTCTGCAAGTTCTTCATCATCATCGTCATCACTTAGGAAATTTACATTTCCCAAAACTTCATCAACCGATTCACTAGATTGAGCAAATTCCCAATTTAATTCGGTCAATTCTTCATCAGGTATGTCTTCACTAGAAACTTGGGGACATTTTCCCGTTTGCTCAACTCTTTCTATATGACTTGCCAGCATCTCCGGCCTCAGCTGTTGCCTTTCATCCCCAGCCTGAGTACATTCTCCTACTTCTCCTATTTCAGTGTTGTCATCATCTTCACAGTCACTGTAATACTCAACATAGACTTTAGCTTCCTCGCCATGAAGATAATGGTAAATAATGTCCTTAACACCATTATCATCGTTCAAGAATCTCAATCGGTCCTTCAAGCCCTTCCCAGGAACACAATAATGCAATTTATCTACTTTGCATCGTAAATAATGCACTATGTCCCTCATGAATTCAATATATGATGGCCTCCCTACATCCAAAAAAATAGTACCTTCATTTTCACCAGCATATTCCCATTCCTCGGTGCCAATGACAAATTCCCCACCATAGCAAACAATGATGGCGACAACATTGTCCCTTATGCCCATGCTGCACCGAAAGAAAACAAAATAATCAGCTTTTGGGACCACAACGCACAAAAGCCAACAAGTTGCTCTAATTGTCTCGTTAGATTAAGTCAAGACCCTTGCAAGCTGTTTCAATGTACAGTGACACAATGAAATTTACCCAATGAAGAAGCAGATAGCTCAGAGTTACAATGCACCAGATCAAACATGTTCATAGGTCTGCCGAATCTCGCAAGATATGTAAGAGTACATCTAAGTTCATAATTCATATGCTTATGCTAGAACCTGATAAATAACATTTAGACTTGCAGTTTTTGAGTATGCTCTGATCATTGATGTTACTCAAATTAAACCCTCAAAACATAGCCAACTTTTGACAAGATTTTTTGTTATTTTCATAGCGACAGATTGACACTCTTCTGAAGTTCAATCAGATTTCACATATCCCTGGAGTGCATAACCATTCTGGAGAAACCCTGTCCACAAGGAATTCAATCCTTTCGTTGCCTATAGACCTCTTGAATTGTTGACTAATTCTTTGTTGTGACACTACAAGGGTGATGATTATGTACATGTGGAATTCGCCACTTACTTGGCCTCATGTGAGTAAAATACAAGAAAGAAACGTGTGTATTACACTCTGGAGGATCCCAAAAGAAAACAAAATAATTACCTTTTGGGACCACAACGCACAAAAGCCAACAAGTTCACATGGAGGATCCCACAACCGCAACTAAATGACTAAACAAATTGCCATTGTCGAAATAAAATAACCTCAGCTGCTATCGTTTAGTACAAACGAAGCAACACAGCTGGCACCGAGCCTTACTTTTGCCTTCACAATCAGAACTTGAGGTCCCCACAATCACTATTTCGCAATTCCTTCTCTACTACTGTCATGCCTAGTTTATCTCTCCCCCCAAGCCTTAGTTTTGCTCTCGGAGCCATAATTATGCCCTCGAAGCCCTAATTGTCCCCTCGGAGCCCTAATTTTGCCATCCAATGGAGCCATGGAGAGAATATGACAAACCTGAATGACTGAGGGTAAGAGACGACACGCGAGCGGCAGCCAACGACGACGATGATGACGACGGAGCACAGCGACGACCATGGAGCACAGCGACGACGACAGGAGCTTCCTTCGCCTGAACGATGACCAGACGGGCCCTAATTTGGTCTTTTTCGTGCACGTCGTTCAATTATCAAGGGGGAAACGACGTCGCATTCTTCTCCCAAGCCATATAGGCGATGCGACGTCGTTTTTGAAGTCCACGTGGACTTTATTTTTTTAAAAATTTGCCAAGTCATTTACAAGATTTAGTTAAAAATGCCACGTATACATTTTGGCCGGAATATCTCTCCGTTGGCACTTAAGTGATCGTTTTTCCTCCGATTTGGCACTTAAGTGAGCCGACGAAAACTTTTGGCATTAAAGTGAGCGCTGTACACAAGTTTTGGCACTTATGCTATTCTTCTCCCCAAAAATATTGTATTCTATTACGTGTTGTATTGGACAAAAAAAGTAGTGATTTACTATTTAATTTTGAACTAGACTCATATTTTTTTTTTGGTCCAAAGACTCATATGTATATGAATATAATTAGAGATGTATCTGCATAACAAATTTCTATCGTATGATGTATTATCCCATTATAAGTTAAATATATGTATTAGCTTGGTCGATAACTCAACTATTCTATATGCGATTATTCACTTTGTGATTATATTTCACTGAGACCGATCCAGACTAGATGTAACTCAACATAGTCGATTAGCATCATGTTGTTGATTTTTTACTCATAAGAGCTCTTCTTTGGATCCTACTCAACCAGGAGACTAAGTTTGAAGTTAGGATGGTTGAGCAACGAATTCCAAAGTCTCCTCTACACTGTCAAAGGATCGGGGGCCCTACGGCTGCCAATGACGTTTCCATAACGTTGTCTATACTCTCTATAGCTAATGTCTTAAATTAATCATTCACATTTTTAATGCCGGTGAGACTGAGTTTAACAACGATAATTATTCTCTCTTGACCAACTTTGCAGTAGGTCCACAATGATAGTGAACAGTATTTGACGACGACTGTTTCAAGAGCTCTTTGCACTGAAAGTTCGGTCGTATCTGACTTTGAGATGATAACGGTAATAATATAAGCCATAATTCATTTTCATTCTTTACGGAACTCTCTGTCATGTTTCGAATCTTATAAGAGAGGGAAATATGGGATCGAAAACTGATAATTGACAGAGAAATTTCTGAACGTTTGTTCGAGAAAATAGTAGATATTGTGTAGACTTAAATGACCTACTTTCCTAGCATGCATTTACATTATCCTAATACAGTTTTCATATTGATTTGAAGTATAACATCATCGTTTACCTAAGAAAATGAGAAAGCTCTTGTTCAAATTATAGCGAATAGACATTAACCTAACAGATACAAGTCAGAAGTGCTCTACTACCTAACTTAGATACCAACCTATCTTGCACTGACTACATAGAAATGTTGGAGATATGGTTTCCTTTTCTTAGATTGATTGAGTAAATCATGGATTGATTAATTGATTCATCAATCATCAATCGATCTCTAGGATTGGAAAATAAATCTGCAGAATAGGAAAATATCATTTTGTATGTTATTTCCCACATTGTATTTCTTGTATTATGTATAGGATTTTGTATACATGAAAAAAAATTTAACAAAAAGGAATACAATTTCCAATTTCCAAAATTTCTTCATTTCAAGTCATGGTATCAGAACCTTCATTTTATGACGTAGCTTCTGCGACATCTTCTTGATTGCCTCTGGTCAGTTTTCTAACCAACTTGCAAAATAAAATTAGCACTCTGGGTAGGAATCAATAAACCGAACCAACTTTCTTTCTCACCGATACCCTGCCGAAAAATCGAAATTCAACCTTTGGAGAGAGCCATGATCCGGATACGCTCATCTTGGAAGAAGATTGTGACCCGCCTCAGATTCAAGTTTCGGATCAAACTGATCCAGCTCAAGAGGCTTTGGCCCAACAATTCACTCAAGGGCAATTCGGCTTGGCCCAATGGCCACCAATCCATTGGTTTCCTGTACAAGGCCAACCAATCTAATGGATAGCTGGGCCAACCCAACTTTCAGCCCAAAAATCGACTCAACAGGGCACATCCGGAGGAGATATGGCTACTGCCCTTGGAGCTAACCCAAATGGGAGGCGGGGTTGGTTGTTCACGGGTCAGAAACCTGAATCAGTTGCGGCGGGTTTAGGGTCGAATCCCTACCCGCTCCTCCAACCCGAGTATCTTCCGTACTCGATTTCCACCATCAGCGGCAACCTGGAGCCCGATGATACGATCTACACATCAACGGCCGACGGCCTGGAATTATACAGCACATCAATTAATAGCTCATTGTTCTAGACAACTACTCGACCCGGTTTAGGGATTTTCGGCGAGCACTTGTGATGAAGATAAGGACAATTTAATTGACAAAACCGTCCCCTTCCCAATTGACGACTAACTCCAACGACATTGGCGCAAGTACAACCAACTCGTACACATATAGAGTGGGAACTGTGCTGCTCCCAAGGTCGCAGCCGGACTACACATCAACTAAGGACTCAAAAATGATGTGGGAAAACATCCGCAAATTGTACGGTAAATTGGATCAAGTGAAATTTTTTTTGCTCACCCAGGCCTTGTCTGAGTTGAAGGGAACCTCTCGGTCACCACTAATTTCAACCGACTCTCGGCTCTGTGGAACGAGCTTGAGGCGGCCGAGGAGAAGCTCAAAGGGCTTAAAACCAGCTTGAAACAGTACCAGGACATCAAGGAACAAAAGAAGGTGGCACAGTTCCTACTAATTTTGAATGATAGTTACTCACATTTTCGTTCGCAGATTATAACCATGGAGCCCATTCCACCACTCAGTCGAATATATCAACTCACCGTCCAAGAGGAAAATTAGCACCTTGCAACCTTCGAGTACGTCCGAGTGGGTGAAAGTGCGACGTTAGCGGCTCCGGTGAACCCATTGCAGCGAACTCCCATAGCCACAAACACCCATTGTGCAGCACTAGGGTTTCGGTGGGAGGAATGAGAAGGCTTTATAAAGCCCTTTTGGACGGCCCAGATCAAAATCCACAATCTGAAGGACATCTTTCATCCATCCATGCACTCGAATCTAATGGCCCATATCAGGTCATGTCTGCGCCGGCTTTCAAGTCATCTAGCGGCTCACAGGGTGCCACATCATCACAGAAAAAGGGTGGGCAACATTTGAAAGGAAAAGCTAAATCCTATGAATATTGCAAACGTCCATACCATACTGTCAATACATGCTGAAAATTACATGGAAAGCCAAGTGATAAAGGAAAGCAAGAGAATTTTCTATTTATCGGTCTCGACACAAGGAATTGAAAGGGCAAATCAGAATATTACTCATGATTGGTATCGAAACATCATGAAGACCCTGAGTCAATTGGACATTTCTAACAAGATCGCGAGCTTCTCAAGTACCTCCTTTTGTCTGACGAACTCCATTTCAGTTGATGCATGGATAATTGATTTAAGAGCCAGTGACCACATAATCTGCAATGAACAATTTTTTCTCAAGTTCACCAAAACCCCATTCTTCCATGCCGGTGCGTCTTCCAAATGGGAATGTCACTTACTTCACCAAAATTGGCATGGTTCATCTTAGTCCCATCATTATCCTTAAGAATGTCATTTCCATTTTTGAATTTAATCTCATCTTTATCTCCAAAGCCTATGAGGTCAATTCATACCATGTTTTCTTCAATTCTGAAAATTGTTTCTTTCAAGGTCTTTCGACTAGCAAACTGATGGGCTTGGGTAGCGTTGCATAAGAGCTATATTTTTTGACTAGTTTTCCAAAAGATTTTGATTTATCTTGTACTTCGTTGAATAAAGGCATTTCATGTAATGCCACTGCCAATAATAAAATTGTCCTTTCTCATCAACGTTGGGTCATAGCGTTTGTTTTTCCTATCCCAAATGTCCCATCTGTTCTTTAGCAAAGCAATCAATTACACTATTTCCCATCAGTACATCTCAAGCCATTAGTGCTTTTTCCCTAATTCACGTCGATATCCGGGGTCCCTATCATACTCCATATCGCGGCGGAGATAATTTTTTCCTCACTATTGTGGATGATTATACACGTGCCACATGGGTTTTCCTAATGCAATCCAAGAGTCAAGTTTTTTACATATGACAAATTTCTTCTCTTTGGTCAAAAAATCAATTTGACAAATCTATCTAGCACATTTGTGCTAATAATGGATGCGAATTTTTCAATAATGAACGTGTGTCCCTCTTCTCCTCTAATAGGATCCTTCATGAAAGTTCTTGCACTTATACTCCCCAACGAAATGGGATTATTGAGCGCAAACACCGTCATCTCTTGGAAGTAGCCCGTGCTCTTAAGTACCAAGCGTCTATCCCCGAAACCTTTTGGGGAGATAGTATGGTCACGGTAGCCTATCTATTCAATTGCATGCCAACTCGGGTCCTTAGGGGTTGAACTCCTTTTGAGATGCTTTTAGGGAAATGTCTAGAGATTGGTCAATTAAGAGTTTTCGGCTATTTATGCTATGTAACAACCATGGGCCCTTGGGACAAAATGGTTCCCTATGGCATTCACTGTATTCATGGGATATCCCTCTCTATAGAAAGGTTACCGTGTCCTGGAGATATCTACAGGTCACTTCTTGGTAAGCCAAGATGTTGTTTTCCATGCTGATATATTTCCTTTTTAGAAAATGACATCTTTGCCTTTGCAATCTATCTAAACATCTAATTGTTGCTAGTTTCTATCTGAGGAGGATTTATCTTTGACTCCACAATATGTTCTTATTACGCCAGATCCAATGTCTTCTTTACCAGTCACGGATAATTTAGTTTCTTTGTCAACTTCGGAACGTATGATTGAGCACTTAGTAATCTGAGAAGAAATCTTCTCTAGCTTCATCAGTGGCCTCTCCATAACCGTGTATTGACGAGTTTCCTTTATCAATTCACGAATGGACTCATAATGAGCAACTTCGATGTTCCAACCGCAACAATCGTCCTCCCATGTAGACCAAAGATTATAAATGCCCTACTTTGTATGCTCCAAGTACTCATTATCATGTTTCCTCTTATGTTTCATTTAGTGGTTATCATCAGGGCACATGTATTATATTAGCCGCATATCCGAGGAACAAGAACCCTCTTCCTATGATGAAGTAGCTCATGATCCATGTGGGCAACAAGCTATGGTGGCTAAATTAAATACCCTCATGGAGAATCATACTTGGGATATTATATCGCTACCTCTACATCGAAAACCAATTGATTTCAAATGGGTATACAAGATCAAGTACAAGGCAAATGGTTTTGTTGAGCGCTACAAGGCTCGATCAGTGGCTAAAGGCTTTACACAATGGAAATGTTTCGATTATCATGAGACTTTCTCCCCGGTAGCAAAGGAGGTGACTAATCGTTCTTTTTTATCTATTGCCACCTTTCGCAATTGACCTTTACACCATATGGACGTCCATAATGTCTTTCTTCATGGTGATCTGGATGAAGAAATTTATATGGATCATCCACAGGCTTTATGCAGGCACGGGGAGTCTCAAGTATGTCGTTTCCGTAAATTCCTGTATGGACTTAAACAAGCTTCCAGCAATGGTACAACAAGTTTACCACAACACTCACAGATGAAAGGTTTGAGCATTCCAAACATGACTATTTACATGGATGAAAGGTACATCATCAATCTATTTATTGATATATGTTATGGTATACTTATTATGGAAAATGATGAATTTGCTGACGGAAAGTCTAAGGGATATCTACACTCCACTTTCCATATTAAAGATTTGGGACCTCTCCAGTATTTCCTGGGCATTGAGATTTCCTGGTCAGACATGAGAATCTGCCTTAGCCAACGAAAATTTATTTTGGAAATCATATCAGAAGTTGGTCTGTCCGAATGTAAGCCAGTTGTTATTTCGATTGAGCAAAACTACAAGTTGACGATGCTTGAATATGATGCAGGATCATCATCGTCATCTAATGAAGACCCATTGCTTAGTAATCCATCAAGCTATCAGAAACTCGTCAAAAATGGATTTATCTTACCATGACTAGACTTGATATATGCCATGTAGTGCAAATTTTCAGTCAATTTATTCACAGTCCAAAGCAATCCCATATGAATGCAGCACTGAAAGTTGTGAAGTATTTGAAGGGATGTCCCAGACTTGGAATACTTTTATCTCGAGATTGCAACATGAAAATGGCAGCTTATTGTAACACGGACTATGCTACTTGGCCAGTGACCCGAAGATCCATTACTGGTTTTTACATTAAATTGGGAAAGTCATTGATTTCATAGAAGACAAAGAATCAGTGTCATCAGCCGAATCTGAATATCGAGCTATGGTGAAGACCGTTTGTGAAATAGTCCAGATACGAGGTTTACTTTCAAACCTTAGCATGCAAGTTGATGGGCCAATTATGTTGTTCTGCAACAACTATGTTGTGCTCAAACTTGCGGCAAACCCAGTCTTTCATAAAAGAACAAAGCATATAAAGGTCGACTGTCATTTCACTCGAGATAAATTTCAACACACATATCTATTAAGCAAGATAGGCATTTTCGACATATACAAGGCGCTAGCTTGAGGGGGGTGTTGGAGATATGGTTTCCTTTTCTTAGATTGATTGAGTAAATCGTGGATTGATTGATTGACGAATCACTAGGATTGGAAAATAATTCAGCAGAATAGGAAAATATGGTTTTGTATGTTATCTCCTACATTGTATTTCCTTATATTATATATAGGACTTTGTATAAATGAAAAGCTTTAGAACAAAAAGGAATACAATTTCCAATTTCCCAAATTTCTTCATTTCATGTCAAGAAAGAGAACATCATTTCGTCATCATCAAATTTCTCGATGTGTATATATAGTACACATGCACGAAATTGTCATTATTTCAAAATGCCCTCATGGCGTCAAATATTTTCTTTGGACGGACATGGTATCGACATGAATAAAAATTTGTCAAATTGAGTTGGAGATTCTAGTGAACAACCATATCAATATCAACCGAAGCCATATTGAATTAATATGCACGCACACGAGTGCTTAATCTCTCTATCTCCTTCTTCAGAGCATCGCGAGATGATGAATATCGAAAGGGTAAGCATCAGAAGAAAGCAAAGCTTTGTAAGCTCTTGCACCAAACACCAAATTTACCGTCTCCGTGGGGTGGAATGCGTCGTAGAAGGGGTGCAACATCCTAATCAGGCATGTAGTTTCGAAGGGAATGCACATGCCATCCTCCCGAACCTTACAACAGGTTGAACTTGCAAGTCGGAGAGCTGAACATTAGACAAACATAATTAACACCATCGTTGAAATTTACACTTGAAGAACCAGACATTGTGCCACTATATACTTATACACCCCTTGATATGGCTAATAGTTTTGTCATTTGGTAAACTAATCTTTGATTTATTGCTAGCATAACTCAAAAAAGGATTTCTCAACACAAGATTGTTAGACATTGTGCCACTATATACTTATACACCCCTTAATATGGCTAATAGTTTTGTCATTTGGTAAACTAATCTTTGATTTATTGCTAGCATAACTCAAAAAAGGATTTTTCAACACAAGATTGTTAGAGAGAGAGAGAGAGAGATAAATACCTGGAAGTCCAGCCATGGAGATTCCGAAAAAGTCTATGTAGGTGAACTTAGCATCGGCGAGGTTGCTATTCAGCTCATCAACGAGGGTTTTGAGCCTGTCGTTGAATAACATAACCGCGCTGTTGATCTTGTCGACGCACAGAGATCCATTGGTCCCAAATCTCGATATTTCTTCTGGGGCGCAACCTATCACACTTAATCCAAATATTGCCACCTTCCTTGCTCCATATGAATACAGGGTCTAGGGTTTGAAAGTGGGATGATGAAAAAAAATATCAGATCCGTTGAAACTACGGATGTTCCAAAGTAATTATCAAATGAAAGTTGTAAAAAAAGAAGTAGATGTTAATTTACATTAGAACTTTTGCTATCCAATGCGTATCAGGAGAAAATATTTACCTTCAACTGTTGTCGGTATTGCTCGATTAGTACATCGGCGTATTGCTCGGGCATGTAAAGCTCGCTGGTCTGGTATACATCTGGCATGAAGTAGTTGTTGATGTAATCGTTGCTTCCCATTCCTACCGTGTATATGCACTTGTTTAAGTATGCCGTAGCATTCGATCCCAACATTTCTCTGACGCGCGAGATCGTGACCAAATGGTTTTGCAATTGATGGTTCAAGCTGATCCGATCGCCCTATCGGAAGAGCATGGAAAAGATATCCTTTTGAATACACGTATAAAATAATAGAGGCAGACCTAAGGGGGGCAGGCGGATGCCGTCCAACCCAGCCTTCAAACACTAGGCGTAAAATTCTACATATTTGTGTACCAGTTGCTGTCCTGTTTCATCTCGAATGCCCGCCCCACCGGATGCATAATTCACGCCGACGAGTATCTCGCAGCCTTTTGCAGTAGCAAAGGGTTGAATGTATTTTTCAAACCCTAGGTGTTTAGCTGTAATTCACAATTAAAAGAAATAATAACAATAACAATAATAAGTATAGTAATAAAGAACTGAATAGATAGCCCATGAACTTAATAGGCGCAAGCATGTAAAGTCACGGGAGTTTTTGCTTTTTGGCCTCCTTAGCAACTTTTAGCAAAGCGTGATACTATGTTCAAGCCACATCACGTTATGCTTTTTCCAAAGATTTGACATGAACAGTTTGAAGGGTCGATGGAAAAAAGCGAGAAGGTAAGAAAGCAGACCAATGATGTCGACGGTTGTGCGACCGTTGGTGAACCTTCCTGTCGCGCCCTCGGGGAAGTCGATCCCATAAGGAGGATAATTTGCTTTGGCCTGAGTCTCGAGATCGTTGTTGTTCCCATTGTCGGCGAGCGAGTCTCCGAATATGAAGTAACACGGGACTTGAGGAGCTCCGACAACCCTGCTTCGCGAATCCGACGAGATCAAGAAGAGAACAGACAGAATAACTCTCCATGCTATATTGTACTCGAATGATGCCATTTTGAAATGGGAAATATCTATGAAGAAAGAACGAAGCTTCTTTGGAAGTAATTGGTGACCGATGATGAGCAGAACAGAAAGCAAGAAGAGGACCATTAAGTACGATCGCACGCATAATTAAATAGCTTAAACCCGTGATTAAGTAGGTCGTCGTTTTCTAAAAATAATTCATGTAGTTTAACTTTTTCCATTCGCTCTGGCTTGCACCCAATTCTGTGGGAGGGAAAAGAATGTAAATAACGACTACAAGGAATTTATTCACGTGAAGTGAAAGGTATTGCTTTGAAATCTTCTTTCCGTTGAGCACATTGTCTTAAATAATTTCCGGCCGTGATCCAATTGGCATATTCCAGCAATTTTTGTCCTTGGATGAACCCTAATATATATCTAGAAAAAACCAGTCGTGTCCCATGTGCATGAGGTCAGAAAATATATGTATATTGAGATGCAAGTTATGATAAAAAGTTGCGTCCGTTTTCAAGTTAGATGTCATGATACGGGGAAATTACCAAAAAAGTTCTAGACCTATTGTGATTGTGCCAATCCAGTCCTAAACTTTTTTTTTTTGCTAGTTGAATCCTACATATTCAATTTAGTCCATCCAAACAATTTTGGCTGGAAATCGCTGATATAGAAGCCGGCCGTCCTACGTGGATTTTTTTAATAATATTTTAATATTTTCCGAATTATTTATTTATTTATTTATTTTCCTTTTTTCCTTTTCTTTCTCTTTTTTTTTCTTCTTCCTTTCGTTCTGCCTCTAGCTGATCGCTAGACCTCAACAACTGGACCTCGCCGGCCACCAGAAAGGCCGACCTCCCCGTCTCTGGGCGAGGCCGAGCCGCACCATCGACGAGCAAGTCTTGCCCTCGCCCAAAGACGATGAGGAGGCTCGGCCTCTCCCGACCATGGTGAGGTCGGCCTCAACGGCCCTTGTCTCTAACTGGTAGCCAAAGGAAGGGAAGAAGAACGTAGGACGGCCGGCGTCTATGTCAACGATTTCCAGCAAAATTGGCCAAATGGACTGAATTGGCATAAATACAATAAATATAGGACTTTTCTGATAATTCTCCCTAATAAAACTTATCGATAGTCACAATGGGACGAGATGTACTCACATCCTTTCTTGACCAATTTATTTTAGCATTAGCTATCATGCACGCACTATGTGCAAACAATGCTACTTCCATACGCCTTCATAAGAATCAATGAACAGGCATAAATTGAATATGATTGCTCAAGAACGCATACAATCATTAAAAATTGAAATATATTACAAGCTCTATCGTTTCGCATATGTCAACGTCACACAACTCTTCGCCTTTCTTTAAGCTAGTCATTAACCATCGAAGCAAATCCTTGAAACTCAAACCCATTAGGTATGTTCCTATAAAAAACGAGATAGTGTGCATATAGAATATGCATGAAGATGTTTAGTGCACGTTAAAACTGTTGACCCGTCTCTTACGTTGCCAGCCATGGTGAAGCTGTTTTGGGTCATGCTACGAGAAAGTAAACTAAGAAATATTGTGGGATTTTTTGGGGGAAAATAGATATAGTATTTGATAATGGTAGATTAATCCGTGTTTACATTTCTATTCAGAAGCTTCTGTTCTCAAATTGCAAAGAGAGAGAGAGAGAAAAAAAGATGTCGTCTACACCAAAACGATGTGATTGCACGACTTGAAGAGAAATTTCCGGGAGTTGACCAGGCTATGCTCTTTGCGTGGTCAGCTTAGGCAAACAACATGAGTTGCGTACGTACCAAGTGAATAGTAGAAATTTAATGTTTGGCTGAAAATGAAGAAGAAGATGTTGATTATAGCTCGAAGTTTTCCTGTTCGATTCAAAATCGGCACATGTTTCTATTTATCGAGACACTCGGAATGTTTGTGGAGGCATGGAGACGGAGATGGACAAAACGAGGGCATGTGAAGATGGCCCGCAGCTTGCCTAACACCTGAACGAAGCCGGACATCTAGGGGGCGCCTGACCAAGGAATGGCAGGGATGCTGGCCAACACCGAGTAGTTGGACGTGTTTCCAGCGCAATAAGTAGGTGCCGGGAAAAATATTTAAAAAGTCCTAAACCTATTGTACAACGGTCAATTCAGTCCTATATCTTTCAACCGTACTAATTTAATCCTAAACATTTTGACGATTTATCAATTCAGTCCTAAACTTTTCAACTGTGTTAATTTAGTCCTAAACCTTTTGATGATTTGCCAATTTAGTAATTCCGGCAAATGTTGGCCTGAAATCGCTGACGTAAAAGTCTAGTCAACGTGGCCGTACTACGTGGCATGGCCGTAGGATGGCCCTGTGCCAAGTATTACGGCCACGCTAGCGTAGACAATTTTTATAATTTTTATTAAAATACGGAGCTGAATAGCAAGCCCATGAACGTAATAGGCGCCCGCATGTAAACGGCCTCTTAAGGAACTTTTAGGACAACATTAATTTCCATGGGAAAACATGATACTATGCTTAAAGCCACATTACATTATATTTTTCCAAGATTTGACGTGAACAGTCAGAAAGGTTGAGGGAAAAAAGGGAGAAGGTAAGAAAGCAGACCAATGATGTCGTCGACAGATGTGAGGTACGGCCATTGACAAGCCTTCCGGTGGCACCGTCGGGGAAGTCGATCCCATTAGGAGCGTTGGGATGTGGTTCATACTCCTCATTGACGGGAAGGCAAGGGGGTCCCACTCCCCGGTGAGCAGGCAAGGGTCGCGGGAGCGGCGGTCCGGAGCCGCAAGAGAGCTTTTATAGTTTGAGTCAGGAAAAGGAAAGTTTCCTAATTCAATTATGTTTCCTATTTTGAATAAGTTTCCTAATTCAATTATGTTTCATATTTTAAATAGGTTTCCTAATTAGAATAGGTTTCCTAGAAAGAGGTTTCCTATTTTGAATCAAACTATTGCCTATATATAGTATCTTTCTCTTATAATTGAGAGATGTAACATAGAGGTACGATGTGCTAATTATAGTCAAATCCTCTATTGGACGTAGCCCTAGTTTTAGGGTGAACCAAGATAAAAACCTCGTGTATTGTTTCTCTTTCTCGCTTTTTACTTTCTATTTCTTTGTTATTGTGCGGCGAATCCTAACATCTGGTATCAAAGCAAAGTTTGAGGTTATGGTTTCTTGGTGAAGAGAGATCCGAAAAATCGAATCTTGGAAAGATGTCATCGGCTGGTCAATCACGGATTGAAGTAGAGAAGTTCGGAGGAAAGGGTTTCGATTTATGGAAATTGAAAATGGAGGCTTTGCTCGTAGATAGAGATCTATGGCACGTGATCGAAGAAGATAAACCCAAGGAAAAATCTAAGGAGAAGGCAAAGGAGACCGAGTCCATGTCTGATTAATTGAAGGCGTGGAATAGTAGAGATCAGAGGGCGCGAAACCTAATTTGGTTATGCCTTGCGGATAGTGTTCTAGCGAACGTGACTTCTGAGAAAACGGCAAAGGATCTCTGGACGAAGCTGAAAAACCTTTATCAGAGCAAGTCACTCGCGAACAAACTCTTTTTGTGGAAGCGACTGTACAACTTGCGGATGAACGAAGGTGATTCTTTTTCTGCACGCTTAAACGAATTTAATACTATTTGTGAGAAACTTGCATCGATCGATGTCAATCTGGATGAGGAAGATAAAGCATGTACTTTGTTGTGTTCACTGTCGAATTCATGAGAACATATAATTATTTCGATTGGCACTGGTGTTAGTGCATTATCCTTCGAAGGCATTGTAGCTGCTCTATTGTCTGAGGAGATGAGGAGAGCTAGTTCTGGTAGTGCAACGCAAGAGGCTCTTTTCGTAAGAGGAAGGAGTAGTGACCGATCCAAATTCAAATTTGGTGGCAAGAATAAGTCCAGAGGAAGATTTAAAAGCCAAGATCGATTGGAAATGACATGTTGGAAGTGCAAAAAGCCTGGACACTTGAAGAAAGATTGAAGAAGCAAAAGTGTAGGTCCGAGAGAAGCAAGATGAGGCATCATCCTCTAGTACAAAGAAGGATGATGCCAAAGTGGCACGGGAGACATGTATCTAGCCTCGCAATTCATCACGGGGCGATTGCAAAGTGCATGGATAATTGATACAGAACGTCTTTCCACGTGACGCCTCATAGAGATTGGTTATGCTATTATGAGCCATATCAGGGAGGCACAGTGCGAATAGGGGATGACACGACGCTTGATATTATTGGTCATGGAAAGGTGAAGCTAAAGATGAAAGATGGGACAATCAAGAATCTTCCAGATGTGATGCATATTCCTGGTCTTTCGAGGAATCTTATTTTGTGGGAACTATGGCAGATGCTGTCATTACCTTCACCAGCGACAAATATTCATGCAAGCTAACCCGTGGATCTGTGGTGATCGCCAGAGGTGAACGGTATGGAAAACTGTTGAAATTATTTGGGAAGCACAGTGATCAGCGGTAAGAGTTATATCTCAGAGCAGGTGGAAGAAGATCTTTCGATACTATGGCATCGGAGATTGGGTCATATCGGTGAGAAAGTGTTGATGACCCTTACCTCAAAGAAGATGGTGGATGGAATTCCAAGCTGTTCTATGGGTTTCGGATTTTGTGAACATTGTTTACATGGGAAACAAAATCGAGTATCTTTTGAATCCATAGGAGGAAGAGCGAAAGGGATTCTGGATTTGATCCACAGTGATGTTTTTGGTCCTACACCTATTGCATCTTTTGAAAAATCAAGGTATTATGTTTCTTTTACTGATGATTTTTCCAGATATGTGTGGATACATTTTCTGCAAATGAAAGATGATGTGCTTGAAAAATTTCGTGAGTTCAAAGCTTTGGTGGAAAATCAATTTGATAGGAAAATCAAAGTTTTGCGGACTGATAATGGAGGAGAATTCTGTTCAGTGAAATTTGATCAATTCTGTGTGACCAGTGGCATTACCAGGCAGAAGACAATGCCCTATACACCTCAGCATAATGGGGTGGCAGCAAAGCTTAATCGGTCTCTCATGGAAAAGACAAGGAGCATACTAAGTAATGCAGGCTTGGCAGCTGAATTTTGGGCGGAAGCAGTAGCAACCGCATGTTATCTGAAAAACAAGTCTCCCACATCATCTTTGAAGGATCAAACACCATTTGAGGCATTATTTGAAAAGAAGCCAAACATATCCCATCTTAGAGTATTTGGTTGTAAAGCATATGTACATGTGCCAAAGGAAAAGAGGAACAAACTTGAGAGTAAGTCAGAGAAGTGTATCTTCATTGGGTACAAAAATGGTGTCAAAGAGTATAAGCTGTGGAATCCTGATACTAAACGTATCATTTACAGCATGGATGTAGTATTTAGAGAATCTGCGACAAATCAGATTATTCGCCAAGCTCCTGAAAAACCACAAACGGTTGAATTAGATGTTGGTTTGAAGGAAGAGACAAAGGCTACACTAGCTAGAACAGAAAATTCAAATTCTAAAGCTGATGAGCTTAACGAGGCGCATGATGTAGTAGATTCTGAAACTGAGTCTGAAGTTGAAGCACCATCTAAACCAGTCCTAAGAAGGTCCACATGGATGAGAAAACCACTTGAGAAGTATACCCTATTTACCGGCAATGAGAATTGTGCTCTGATTGTTATAGATGATGATCCAAGTACTGTTAAGGAAGCAAGAAGTGCAAAGGATGCCAAACAGTGGGAGAAAGTCATGAAAGATGAGATGGACTCACTAGATAAAACAAAACGTGGAGTCTGGTAAAACTACCTACTGATCAAAAGGCAATTGGTTGCAAGTGGGTGTTCAAGAAGAAAATATCCGCAGATGGAGAGATATAACGATACAAAGCTCGTCTAGTTGCGAAGGGATACTTGCAGATAGAGGGAGTCGATTATGGTGAGATTTTTTCTCGTGTTGCTAAATTAAATTTCATAAGACTTGTCTTATCTGTAGCAGCTGCATACAATCTGGAGGTAGAGTAGCTTGACGTAAAGACAACATTCCTCCATGGTGACTTGGAGGAGGCTATTTACATGAAGCAACCAGAAGAGTTTGTAGTCAAAGGAAAGGAAGATCTTGTTTGCAAACTAAACAAGTCTTTGTATGGCCTGAAGCAATCTCCAAAGATGTGGTACCAGAAGTTCGACTCATATATCTTAAAGCTTGGCTTTGTTCGTTGTGATGCTAATTATTGTGTCTATGTGAAAAGGTTAGAGGATGATTTTTGTCATCTTAACCTTATATGTTGATGAGATGCTGCTAGTTGGAAATAGTTTGAGAATGATTAGCACGGTGAAAGGATTGTTGGCAAAACAATTTGAGATGAAAGATCTAGGCCCAACAAACTTCATCTTGGGCATGCAAATTAAAAGAGAGCGTGAGAATGGGAAGTTGTGGCTAAGTCAAAAGAAATATGTTGAAAGTGTGTTGAAAAAATTCAACATGGCTGACTATAAACCCGTGAAGACCCCCATGTTCACAAGTTCCAAGTTATCAACGCTCCAGTGTCTTAAGACTGAAGAGAAAGCTGAAGAGATGGCAACAATCCCAAATGCAAGCACTGTTGGGAGCTTGATGTATGCCATGGTATGTACTCGTCCTGATACTACTCAAACAGTTGGAGTATTGAGCAGATATATGTCCAATCCGGGGAAAGAGCATTGGATGGCAGTAAAGCGGGTGCTTCGTTATCTTCGCAATACATCTGACCTTGAGCTATGTTATGAAGGCATGAAAAGCTCAAAGGGACAGCAAGCATTAGAACTCAAATGTTTCGTGGATGCTGATTGGGGAGGTGACATTGATAGTAGAAGGTCAACTAGTGAATATGTTATTTCTCTATTTGGTGGAGCTATGAGCTGGGTGAGCAAGAGACAAAGCATGGTTGCTTTATCTACTACTGAGGCAGAGTACATGGCCCTTACTCATGCTGCTAAGGAAGTAATATGGATGCGCAAATTGTGTAAAGAACTTGGTTTTACACAAGAAGGAGTAAATATTGAGTGTGATAACCAGAGTGCTATATACTTGGCTAAGAATCCTGGATTTCATACAAGAACAAAGCATACCAGCATACAATATCATTTCATCCGGGAGAAAGTGGAATAGAAGGTTGTAGTGCTGGAGAAAATTGACATACAGGTGAATCGTGCAGATTTTTTTACCAAGGTAGTGAGTGCAGAAAAATTTGAATGGTGTACAACTACGTTGGGTCTGAAGAAGCATGTGGAGTATTCACCAAATGGGAGAATGTTGGAGTGTGGTTCATACTCCCCATCGACAGGAAGGCTTGGAGGTCCCACTTCCCGGTGAGCGGGCAAGGGTCGCGAGAGCGTCTGGCCGGAGCGGCAAGAGAGCTTTTATAGTTTGAGCCCGGAAAAGGAAAGTTTCCTAATTCAATTTAGGTTTCCTATTTTGAATAAGTTTCCTAATTGAATGGTTTCCTAATTAGAATAGGTTTTGTAGAAAGAGGTTTCTTATTTTGAATCAAACTATTACTTATATATAGTCTCTTTCTCTTGTAATTGAGAGATGTAATAGAGAGGTGCGATGTGCTAATTATAGTGAAATCATCTGCTAGACGTAGCCCTAGTTTAAGGGTGAACTAGGATAAAAACCTTGTGTCTCGTTTCTCTTTCTCGCTTTTTACTCTCTATTTCTTTGTTATTGTGCGGCAAATCCTAACAAGAAGGATAATTCGATTTGGCCCGAGTCTCGAGATTGTTGTTGTTCCCACTATCGGCGAGCGAGTCTCCGATTATGAAGTAACACAGGACCTAAGGAGCTCCAAGAACCAAGCTATGCTACAAATTCAAAGAGACAAAGATGAGAACTAATGCAAGTCTCCATGCTTTATCGTGCTCCAAAAATGCCAGTTAAGGCAAATCAGAAAAACCAATGAAGGAAACTTCGAACATAGAGGAACAAAACAAAGATGGGTAAACTGGTGCGTGGAGAGGAAAGCAAAAAAAAAGGGACTATATAAAGTCAAGAAATAAATTGATAACCAAATAAGTTTCTAGCTAGGCTTAGAGATCGTACTAGCTAGCAATACAGGATATCATTAAATATTTATCACATAGCTTGTACAAAATATATGAATACGATTCGTGGGTTGGTCTCGAATATAACTGTTTTTTTTTTGTCGAATATAACAGTTGACTCACTCATTTTTCGTTGACATTCATAGTCAAGCATGTACCAAATTGTGGTATCATGACTCCAGGGAGGAGGGGGGAAAACGGGAGAAAATTGTCCAAAAAGTCATAGACTTATTGTACTTTTATCAATTCAATTTCAAACTTTTCAATTTTGCCAATAGAATCCCAAACATTTTCACGTTTTGCCAATTAAGTCCATCTGGTCAATTTTGGCCGAATTTACTAACGTGGATGCCGGCTATCTTATGTGATACGGCCATCGTTAACGTGGATAATTTTAATAATATTTCATTGTTTTTTTACTATTTATTATTTTCTTGTTTTCCTTCCTTTTTTTTCAAAAGTTGCCGAAGGGTGTAGCCGGGCCCTCACCGGCCGCTAGAGAGGGATTTCGAAACCTCGCCGACCGAGGGCAAAGATAGCATCACCCGCGGCCGACGAGGCCATGGTAAGGCTGGCCTCGTCCATATTTGGGCGAGGTGACCTCGCCTGCAGCCGCGATGGCCTCTTCGCCTGTGGCTGGCGAGGTTCCGGCCGCCGTCGCCAGCGATTATGAAGAAAAAAAAGCAGGAAAAAAAAAAGAAAAAAAGGGAAAAATTAATAAAATATTCAAAAAATATTAAAATATGTTTAAAAATTATTTATGGTAGCACCGATCGTGCCACGTAGGACGGTTAGCGTCCACGTTCGCAAATTCTGGTCAAATTGGCCAGATGGACTCAATTACAAAAGGTGAAAAGGTTTAGGATTCAATTGGTAAAATTGAATGATTTAGGATTGAATTGGAAAAAGTACAATAGGTTTTAGACTTTTCGGACAATTTTCCCGTAAAAAAAAGCAAGCGTGACATGTTGGAAAATGTTGAAAATATGTCTTCGATTTGAGGACGAAGATGAAACTTTCCTAATTTAAGTAGGTTTCCTAATCAAATGGTTTTCTAGTTTAAAAAGAAAGGAAGTTTCCTATTTTGGATCTAACTCTCTTCTATATAAGAAGCAAGCTTTCTTCTTGAAGTGCATCTAAGAGGAGCTTGTACTTGTAAATTACAGCCTGAGTGTTTGATGTAGTGAAAATCTTGTATTGAGATTTTGTGAAATCTTTATGAGATTGAAAGATTATTTCGTGAGGAATTATGGTGTTAAACATTATGTAAGTTATCGCTTGATCTAAAGTGGAATTCTTTGCTGCTCTCCCCGTGGACGTAGGTCACGCCAAACAAACCACATAAATTTGATATCCGATTTATTTTCTTGGTCTGCAATTTTATTGATCGATTACCTATTTCCACTAAAAAAATTGGTATCAGAACTAGGCTTGGTTGAGTTGAAGCAAATCGATGCTGATGGGAAAAGGAAAAGTAAAATTTGACAAATTTGATGGAAAAATTTTGATTTTCGAAAGATGCAAACTGAGGATTACTTATACTCGAGGAATTTGCACTTACCCCTGCTTGGGAAGAAGCAGAGTTGATGAAGCAAGCTCCTTGGGAATTGATGGATAGACAAGCATCGGATGTCATTAGGCTGACATTGGCTCGTAATGTCGCGTTTAACATCACGAAAGAGAAAACCACTATGGGTTTTATGAAGGCCTTGTCAGACATGTATAAGAAGCTATCTACGATCAACAAGGTCTACTTGATGCGACATCTATTTCACTTGAAGTTAGATGATGGTGCGTCGATTTTTGATCATATCAATGAATTCAATGTGGTCATGAGTCAATTGAGTTCGGTTGAAATTGACTTTGAAGTTGAGGTACATGCTTTGATTCTATTATCCTTATTGCATAATAGTTGGAATACTACTGTTATTACTGTTAGTGATTCCTCTTGGTCAATGAGCTTGATGTTTGATAAGATTTGCGATTTGATTCGGAGTGAAGACATCCATAAAAGAGAATCTGGTGAACTTGTGTCTACTGCTTTAATAGGTGAAGGTAGAGGAAGAACTAATACCTGTGTTAACAGGAGTGGTGCGAATCTGAATAGACATAGTCAGTTAATGATTGTGGGTACTGTCTGTTGGAGTTATAGTAAAATAAAGCATCTTAAAAGTGATTGTTTTAAGCTGAAAAACAAGACAGGTAAAGAAATTAGCGTTGAGTTTGAAGATGTTGTTGCAGCGGTAGCTTACTGTAATTCGGATAATTCTAGTTACATTTTATTTGACACTGAGGATTCATCGTTTGACGGATGGAATATAGATTCTGGTTGTTCGCTTCACGCTACATCAAACGGGAACTATTTTACTATTTATTAATTGTAAGCAAGAAGTGACCGAAAAAAATTGTAAACTAGAAAAAAGCAAAAGGAAAAAATGAAAAAAATTATTGTAAAAATTGCCCACGTCAGTGCCAACCATGTCACGTAGGACAACCGGCGTTCACATTAGCGATTTTCGGCTAAAATTTACCGAAAGGACAATATTGTCAAATCGTCAAAAGGTTAAGGACCAAATTGATCAAATTAAAAGGTTTAGCACTGAATTGACAACCGTATAATAAGTTTATTACTTTTTGGTAAATATCCCGAATCTAAAGTCTAAGATCTTCATAATGAATTTGCACAATCTGTCCGTCCTTGTGTTTTCATGATGTATCGTGAGTTCAATGAGTCAAACTAATTTGGCAACGGGGACCGTAACTTGTGTGCTTATGTCACTCATAAAAATCATTTTAAGCAAACAAGATTGGTAAGCACTTAATTCTCGAGAGCGTACGGTATCTCATTATACCAATATGTTATGCTATTTTCCATGCGAAATTAAATGTACATTAAAGAAGGCTAATCTTGCCATAGGTCTCCCATTAACCAATGCCTCCTCGTGTCTAAAACATCCCACCACAAGGAGACCATGTAAACTCAGAATTACGGTGGAGGGAACGAGCAGCAAAGTGATTCAATAACGTATATAATTTGATTTGACTCGGTTTAATTTCGATCAAGACCTATTGTTGCCTAATCTGAAGCTAGTCATTTTATTGAGCAGTTGACAAACGAAATGCAGAAGTGCAAATCTTCTTGTTTTTCAACTTAATGTAGTTTTAGATTATTATTATTCTGCCTGTTATATGGACACACCCTACTTTAGATTTTGTCTTGGATTATCATAAAAGCAAGAGAATCGAGTAATTGAAAATCCATGCTTTACACAATTGTTTTTTCCCACTCTTTGGTGTTTCATCGACTCTTTTTCCGAATACGAAGCAACATGGGACTTGAGGAGCTCCAAGAACACAGCTTTGCAAATCCAATGAGACCAAGAAGAGAACAGATACAGTGACTCCTTGCTTTTCTGTACTCGAATGATGCCATATAGAACTGGGAAACATCTGTGACAAGAGCAAATGAAATTTGAACAAAAGAGGAAAGCAAGAAGGGTAACGAGAGCTTTCAAGCCAGAAGTGATTGGTGACTGTTGATGAGTAGAAGAGAAAGCAAGAAGGGTACTATATAATACAGTCCAGAGAAATGAATTTAGTGATGGTGATTGGAACTATAGCCAGGCCTAAGAATCTTGGCAATAAAGCATACTATTTAGTATGATCGAATGCAGAATGTAATAGTTTAAACCCGTGATTAAGTAGGTCATTTTAGTTTACAAACGATAAGAAAAGAATAAAATGTTGTTCTATTTTTCTTTATAGATGTCGTAATAATAAAAACTTATCAATATTTATAACGGGATGAGATTTACCTACGTCCCTTTTTGACCTATTTATTTTAGCAGGAGCTATCATGTGCGCGCTATGCGCAAGCAATACGACTTTTATGCCCATTTATAAATATGGAAATATCATATAATCCATATCGTTTCGTATATGTCAATATCGTATATCTCTCCACCTTCCTTTAAGTTGGTTATTCCCTATCAGAGAAAATCTTTGAAATTCAAGCCCATCATGTATTTTCTTATGTGATGAAATAATTTGCATATATAATATGCATGAAGTTCTTTTTTTCCCCTTTCTAAAAGTCGTGTAGATCTGATATTCCCGAGGTTGTACTTGATTTCTTCGGGAACTTCTGGGCTTGATACAGATGGATATGAAGCAGACGATATACGGTATGACATATGCAGAAGCTTTTATTCTCAAATAGCAGTCTCTTATTTGACTGGAATCATCCTGGTGATTTTATTCAATAGCGTATACGTTTAGACACTGGCAGCCGTGTAAAAAACTGCTTCAGCAGTGACTGATATTATCCCGATCTCCTCAGTCAGATCATCGCGAGTTTGCGAATGTCATAAGGGGAGGCATCGGATGGAAGCAAAGCATTGAATGCTCTTGCAGCAAACCCCAAATTCGTTACCTCTGAGGGATGGAAGCCGTCGTAGAACACATATGATGACCTGCTCGAGCATGGAGTTTCGAAGGGAATGCAAGTGCCTAGTTCCTCGTCCACTTTACAGCATGTTGCATTCAAAATTAGGTCACCTGAGAATTAAACAAATCAAGACAAAACATGTCTGTTAGAATGATCATACCATAATGCATTGATCCCAAGGACAGACGGAGAGAGAGAGAGAGGAACAAACCTGTGCCAGGACCAGTGGTTGAGATCGCGAACATGTTTATGTAGGTGAACTTGGCATCCGAGAGGTTGCTATTGAATTCATCTACGAGTGGTTGGAGCCGATTATTGAACAAGGTAACAGCATTGTTGATTTTGTCGACGCACACTGAGCCATTCGTGCCAAATCTTTTTATTTCTGTGGGGGTGCATCCTATTAAACCCAATCCAATAACTGCCACCTTCCTCGCTCCATAGAAATACAATGTCTAAGGTTTTGGAAGGAGAAAAACAATACGATAATCAGGTTCAAGGATAATAATGGATGATCTATGAAAAACAATGGATATTCCCTGTAAAAAATGAAGTGTGGTGGAAGTCGGTTGAATCAAAAGAAATAGACAATGAGTAATACTGAAAATAGCCAAGAAAGGGTTTGTTTCTAAGTTGCATGATGATTGATTGTGTCAAGCTCCGATGTGTTGCTTAATAGAATCAAGCTTCCAAAATATATTGAGGAAAGAAAATAGACATGTACCTTCAACTGTTGTTTGTATTGCTTGATCAGTACATCAGCATATTGCTCAGGCGTGTAGATCCTGCTAGGCGGGTATTTGTCGGGCATGAAGTAGTTGTTAATATAGTCATTGTTCCCCATTCCCACCGTGTATATGCACTCGTTTAAGGACGCTGAAGCATTCCACCCTAGTATTCCTCTCACGCTCGAGACCGTGACCAAATGATTTTCCAATTGACGGTTAAAGCTGATTCGATCGCCCTGTTTGAAGAAAGTGAGAGATATTTAACTTAAATGCTCCACGATTGGAAGCCAATTCAACCTAGTATTTGCACCCATCTTAAAAAATCTATGCACCAAGGGGCAAAACATGAACAAAGAAAATGAACGCATATATTATCGGTACGACTAGTTATCCGCAACACAGAAATACATAGGCATTACCAGTTGCTGTCCCGATTCATCGCGAATGCCGGCTGCACCAGATGCATAATTCAGACCTTGAAGTATGTCATTGCCTCTTGCAGTGGCAAAGGGTGGAATAAACTTGTCAAATCCGAGGAGTTGACCTGTATTTTCAATGAGAAAGATCCTGAATTAGAGCTAGCTAGCTTTGCATGCACAAGCTCAAGCCCATGAACGTGCGTTCTCAATTGACCATATAGAATTGAAGTAATTTGTGTGGCTAACTAATTAACGGCATCTTGGATGGATATAATCAACTAACCTAATTATGTTCCTAAACCTAATTACGAAACTGAACTTAACTCTTTATTATTGTAAAAGAAGTAGGAGAAATTTTTCTAACCCCTAGGACTACACTCAATTGGGAAGGTTCGATTCCATTCTGGTGTAGTTTGGCATTTGCACGTAGCTCCAATAAAGAAAGGAAGAAGATTAACTGCAGCTTCGGTAGGGTTCCTGAAGTGCTAAAAACGCAACGGAATCTATAAACCGAAACCCTAGACAGGATCCATGCGTATATTGAAGTTTAAACAGAAGTTCGACACGTACCTTTTGCAGATCGAAGGTAAATTGACAATCGATTGTGTCTGGATTAGCGCCCCAAGTATTGCGCCTCTACCGGTATCCACACACACGAACGAAAGTCTCCAACGATCCAAGTGCTAGCTAAAGATCTTAGACTTCTTTTTCCTGATCGCCTTTAATCTTCGAGACTCTCTCAAAGATCTCTGAACAGAAAACGATTCTCTTCGTGTTCTCTTGGAAGCATTTTTTTTTTCTCTCTTCTTAGGGTTTTTTTGTCACCCACACGCTATATATATAGCCTCATTATCTACGCGAATTAAACGAAGTGGGGCCGGGCGATTTGGGCCCGCCAAACTATCCACCTTCAATCATACGTTTAATCGTTATCTCATAGCGTGCACGACCGCGTAGATAAGTTGAATAGGAGAATAAATTAAAATCTACTTCTTATTTTAAGTAGATCCCGGCGCACAGAAAATATTAATTCAGTTCGTTAATGTGTACAACCCCGTAGGTTCACTAAACATTAGCAGTGTGCTCAAAACCCTTTTTGGCCCACAAGTCATAAGCGGTCTCTAGTAAGATATTATGACTACCTAAGTATAGTGAAGGTCGGTTTTCCGACACAACCTAATCCACAACTAATATTAGAGTATCAACATTGATTAATTCCTAGGGTAGACCACTAACAGCTTCATATAAGAACTCACTGATGTTGACACCTATTTTTAATTGCCCAAAATTAATTACACAAAAATTTAGGAATTAATGTCCTTAATTCCTAAGCAAAAAAATTATTTAGTTTATAATAGCATTGCATGTAGACATAGGTGCATTTTGCAATATTAGAATATATTTTTAAAAAAATTTGATTAAAAAAATTATTAAAAATAAAAAATAAAAAAAATTCGGTTTGGGCGGTCAGGGCCGGGTCGACCCGGCCCTTTTCTTTTTTCGCCCCGGCGTGGGCTCTGCCCGCTTTTCTTTTTTCATTTTCCTCCCGCGCGAGCTGGGCCTGGCCCTGCCCAGCTCTCTTTCTTCTCCACCTTCCCCGGTCTAACCTCCCCCCTCTCTCCTCTGTTCTGCTCTGTCCTGGCCCCCACTGCAGAAGCGCGAAATACCCGCTCCACCGCGCAAATTGGCCACGAAAGTCATGGCCGGTGCAGAGCGTTTAATGGAGCAGAGAGTGGCGTCATCGTCGTCGGATATAGGCCAGCGAGAGGAGAGAGAGAAGGGGGGTCGGCTGGGTTCGGTTTTTTGTGAGCAAGAACAGAGAGGCCGTGGGAGACCCAGAGAGATTGAGCGAGGCAGAGAGACGGAGAGCTCTTCCGGCTACCACCGTGCTCGTACCGCGGCACAAAGAGAAGAGGAGACGGTCCAGTTCGGTCGGCCGAGAGAGAGAAAAACAGAGCGACAGGCCGAGAGAGAGAAAAACAGAGCGAAAGAGAGAAAATGAGAGGTTTGAGAGTTTGCAGGGACTGAGAAGAACGTCGGTCAGCCTCCCCGTTGCCTGCGGACCAGCCGGAGACCTCCCAGACGTGCCGCCGACCGGTGAGTCTCCTCCGGTCCTCTGTTTTTCCCTGTTTTCTGGTACGGTTTGGCCGGGACTCGCGCCGGTCGTTTAGCGCGAATCCCGACCCATACCGTCGTCGGTCCCGGTCCCCACTCGCCATCGAAGGTGAACCGTAGCCGCTCGAGTCGACCGGGTCGCTGGAGGAGGTCGAAATCCATCGATTTTTGCCGTGCACGCCAACCGTTCGATGAAATGCCTCAATGAGGCCGGGTTGATTTTGCTCGGCAGCCGGCGAGCAGGTGGCCGGCCGGCGAGTTGGGTAACTAAAGCAGTTTCGTAGGGGTCCCAAGAGGTGAAAGCCGGGCAGGATTTGGTCTGGGTCGGCCGGCGAGACGCCGGATCTCGCCGGTCGACGGTCTCGCGTGCCTCAGGCACGTGAGAACCAGTTTGGACCGGTTTGCAGACCGGGTCAAACCGGTTTGTAGACCGAGTCAGGCCCTATTTTGTCCATAACCATCGGACCGGGCTCCAATCGGGCCCGATCAGATCCAGACCCGGGTCAATGACCCGGGTTGATCCCTGACCCGATTCGGATCCGAAGATCCGACCCGGGTCAACGCAATGGGCTGGGTCCGTTGACCCGGGTCGGATATGACCGACCCGGATCCGATGACCCGACCCGGTTACAATATTATATTATTATTATTTTAAAAAAATTTAAAAATTAAATTTTTTTTTCTTCCCTATTTACTTCTTATTTATTTTTATTTTTTAAAAAAAAGTTTAAAAAAATAAAAAAAATTTCTCTAAATTATGTGATACATTTGAATGTTCTAATTTATTGTTGTATTATTATGCATGTTGTTATAATTGTATAAATTGCCATGTTTAAATTAGACAAGCCTATAGGATTATGCGGTGATACTTTGCATGTGTTCTTTACTGCTGTTTTGTTATTATTATGCATGTTTTCAATTAAAACATAATTGCATGAACTGTTGTGTTTTGAATGTCATCTGACTTAGTTAGGATTAGAACCTAAGGCTGCATATCTATTTTGACTGCTGATCGTTTATGATTATGCACTCGCTTGATCACCTCACATGTTAGGAAAAAGGTCCTAAAATCAATCCAAATTGCCTGACAAATGTTTTCAGAAATGAATAGGGTAAAAAGGTACCGAAAGGGCATTAGTTATCCAACTAGTGTAACCAAGTCCCCGAACTCATTTAATCTCTAGTTCGTAGGAATAGGGTGATTCTCCCATCACCCTATTTGGGTTTCTAATCGACCCACCCCAAATCGATTAGTGGCGACTCCTTGATATAAACCACTCGCATGTTAAAAAACCTAAACCCTAAGTCGCGATATGGTATGGCTTTGGGAGAGCCCGAGTTAAGTCCCGAACCTAGACTTAGCACGTACCAGGCGAGCCCCCCTTTTTTGCATGTTGCCGATAAAAAGCGGGAGGTCGGTCGCGACAACTAATATGTATACGCATAAGGTGTGCATGTCTCCTCAGCTAGATAACACATCTTAAGAGAAAGTTCTATTGCATCGGATTGGTAAACCTTTATGCAATAATATCACCAGTTTCAAATACTCGTAAAGTTTTAAGCATGCCAATATATCCATGAATGGAATATGATAAACATGCACGCATGCATGACCGTACACTGAGCAACTAGGAATATTTCCATAAGAAAGCTATTTTATTTTTAAGATCAAAATAGTTATACAGATATTCCCTGTTAACAAAAAAAGTTTATGCAGAAACCAAAATGAAAAGGTAAGAAAATGGACCAATGATATCGACGGAGGTGCGCCCGTTGGTAAACCTTCCGGTGGCGCCTCCAGGAAAGTCGATCCCATAAGGAGGATAATTCGACTTGGCGAGGGTAAGGAGATTGTTGTTATTGCCGTTGTCGGCGAGCGAGTCTCCGAAGATGAAGTAACAGGGGACTTGAGGGGCTCCAAGAACCAAGCTCTGCAACAAATTCAAAGAGACCAAGAAGAGAACCGATACAACTCTCCATGCTTTATCGTGATCCAAAAATACCATTTGAGGCAACTCAGAAAAACCACTGAAGGAAACTACAAACAGAAAGGAAAAAACAAACGATGAAACCTCGTAAACTGGTGGGTGGAGAAGAAAGCAAAAGAAGGCACTACATATATAGGCGAGAAATGAATAGATAACCAATTAATTTCTAGCTAGATTTAGGGATCACACTACCTAGAAATACCGGATATCATTGAACATTTAGCACACAGCTTGTATTAAAATATTTAAATACGATTGGTGGGTTGGTCTCGGATATGATAGTTGACTAACTCATTTTTCGTTGACATTCATATCCAAGCATGTACCAAATTGTGGTACCAATGGTAGGAAAAGCGTAGGGAAAACCGGAAAAGACAAGGGATGGTGACGTGAAGTGTATACTTTGGAAAACAACTTTGTTAGGCACTTTATATTTCTTCTTTTTTATAATCACCGTCGTGGTCCAACGTAATATTCCAGATATTTTGTCAACGAAATGAACCCACTAAAATCTCCAGAAATTCCTCATTTCCCATGCTCCTTAGCTCCAAAATGGATATATATAGAAAGGTACATGATGAATATGGCATGAGCGGTGCTAGTTATAAAGATTCTGTTTTAGGAAATCGTGCAAATTTCATATACGAAACAATGTGACAAAATATAAGTTGATATTTGAATAATCGAGTCATATTTAGCATCCAATGAAAAAGGAATACTAGTTAGTAATATGACCTTCGTAAATCTATATGAATATACTGATATTATTCATCCAACAAAGCTCTATTAATAATCTCATTTATGTCTTTGTGGAGAGTATGAGTAGGTATTTGTTGGCGAGATAAATTTGCCAAGTCATTATAAGATTGAGAATCAAAGTCCAATGTGTAATAGTTCTATATACCATAAAAATCATAGGTTATATTTAACAATTATGTTTTACTCTTCTTTATTTAAATATAATGAATCACCCCCAAGAAACTAAGAAATATGGCAATTTCTACCATGGATGTAGGCTTCTAAGAAACTTTTTTCTTGATCGATCGAATTACGTAAAACCTTTGTTCATCTTTTATTTTCTTTGTCTCTTCCATCTTCATATTAACTCGCTATATGGCATCAAAGCAAACAAGATCGACATCAAGCTCTTGCGCTTCCTGCTGCTTCATTGGTTGTTGCATCTTGTCTTTATAATCCCTAAAGTTCTCTCGTTTTTGTTTTTTTTTTTTGCACAATGGCCAGCACATCTGTCACCACCTATTTGGGTCATTCTAGCTTGAATGAAATGAACAATCAACTCACATCTGTCCTTTTTAATGGTCGCAATTACCTCCCCTGGTCTCGAGCGATTACAATCACTCTTGAAGGCAGATCAAAGCTGGGCCATGTTCATGGCTTGATCAAACCCCTTCATGTACTGATCCAAAATATGTGGAGTGGCAAGCCGCTGATAATATTGTCATGTCATGGATTTTTAACTCCATGGATACTTAGATCTACGAGATTTTTGCATACTCTAAGACTGCGAAGGGCATTTGGGACTCTCTTTGTGACATGTATGGACATGAAGATAATGATTCTCGGATTTTTGAGTAACAACAGGAGATTGCTTATACCAAGCAATCCTCTGGCCAATCTTTTACTGAACATCTTGGCAATCTCAACGGAATTGGGATGAACTCCGACAGTATCGTCTCCTAGTTCAATCGGTCGATGTGTATACTTAGCAAGAAGAACAAGATCGCATATTTTAGTTGCTTGCTAATAATTGACCTGAATATGAAGATGTTAAGAGACAAATTCTTATTAGTGCTACTCTACCATCACTTACTAATGTCTGTGCCACTATTCAACTAGAAGTAACTCATCAAAAGGTGATGAATACTAAATCCAAACCGGGGGTAAAACTGGTAGAGAGCTCAGCTAATGCAGCTAATGTTGGCAACCAAAGTAGTAGTGGCACTCGTTTTAATGGGAGCAAAGGGAAAGGCCACGGCCGTAACAGCAAGTTTCATTTTTCCCATTGCAGCAGAGATGGGCATACACAAGACTGGTGTTGGGATCTGCACCCTCACTTGCAACCCAGTAAAGACAAGGCTACATATAAGACTATGGATTTCAAAGTCGCAAGTCAGGTCAGTACTACAATTCTTCAAACATCTTTGGGACAAATATCCTTGCAACTCCAACAACTAATGTCCTCTAGCGATGTGTCTCAATCAAGTTCTGGCTCGGGAAAACATGGCTCAAACTTCTGGTAATGTCTTTGCCCTATTTGCATCTTCTATGAACTGTTTTATAATTGATTTGGGAGCAACTGACCACATGTGCGGTAGTTCTCATTGGATAACTCATTTGCATAAGGTTCTTACTAGTTCTTATTCTCTTATTACGGTTGCCAAATTTATTTTGCAACTCTTCATATGTGTTATTCGTGCCCTCATCATTTTCTAACTTGTTATTTGTTAGCAAAATTACTAGGGATCTAAATTGCAATGTTACATTTTCTCGTGATAAGATTATATTTCAAGACAAAACCAAAGGTAGGAAGATTGATAAAGGTCGGTTACAAAAGGGGCTATACACTCTTGATTTTTCGAGCACTGTTTTGGTTGCTAGCCAGGATAAAGGCTTATCATCTCAACTATGGCATTATCATATGGGGCACCCATCATATTGAGTGTCACGGTCCATTGATCCTACTTTTTTGGCAAAAGTACACCAGAAGTGCCATAACTTGTGTACGGCGATCACTTTGGTGCCAAAACTTTTTTTCGGATCACTTTGATGCCAAGTCGGAGGAAAAGAGATCACTTTAGTGCCAATTTGACCGGAAATCTGACGTGGCATGTTTTATTCATTTTTTACGCCGACGTGGCTCGCCGGAGGTTGAGTCAGCGTGTACAGTCAGCATTTTTTATTTTAAATATTTTTTTCCAGCGTATACAGTCAGCATTTTTAATTTTAAATATTTTTTTTCCTTTTTTTTTTCCTCTTCTTTCCTTATTCTTTTCTTTTCTTTTTTTTCTTTTCTCCCCTCGCCGGCCACCGGCGAAGCCCGGGAAGGGCTGGGCGAGGGCGGCCTTGCCCATGGCAGGCGAGGGGTGGCCTCGCCAGATCTGGGCGAGGCGAACCTCGCCGGCGACAGGCGAGGCCGCCCCTCGCCGGCCCAGTCGAGGGCCGGCCCAGGCGAGGGCTGCCCTCGCCTGGACCGGCGAGGTTCGCCTTGCCCAGATCTGGCGAGGCCGCCCCTCGCCGGCCATGGGCGAGGCCGCCCTCGCCCAGCCCTTCCCAGGCTTCGCCGGTGGCCGGCCACCGGCAACCGGCCGGCGAGGGGAGAAAAGAAAAAAAAGAAAAGAAAAGAAAAGAATAAGGAAAAAAAAAGGAAAAAAATTATTTAAAATTAAAAATGCTGACCGTACACGCTAACTCAGCCTCCGGCGAGCCACGTCGGCGTCAAAAAATGAATAAAAAATGTCACGTCGGATTTCCGGCCAAATTGGCACTAAAGTGATCTCTTTTTCTCCGACTTGGCACCAAAGTGATCCGAAAAAATGTTATGGCACCAAAGTGATCGCCGTACACAAGTTATGGCACTTCTTGTGTACTTTTGCCCTACTTTTTCTCTAAATTTAAGCCCTTGTGAAATTTGTCATTTTACTAAACAGCATAGATTGGCTTTTTCTCCAAGGACAAATAATGCATCTGAACTTTCTAAGTTGATTCATTATGATGTTTGGGATAATTCATCAGTTGAATCTTGAGATGGTTTTAAGTACTTTATTACGTTTATAGATGATAAATCTCGAACTACTATGATGTATTTGCTTACCTCTAAAATTGAAATATTGATAGTTTTCAAGGAATTTACTCGAATGATCCATACGCAGTATGGTGCTTAGATTAGGACATTGAGTAGTGAATGGGAATGAATACACCAATCACATTTTTGAGTCTTTTCTCAAAAGTCTAGGTTTTGTGCACTAGACTTCATGTGTTAAGACTCCCCAACAAAATGGGGTTGTGGAGAGGAAAACCGTCATCTCCTTGAGGTAACACGATTCCTTTTGTCTCATGGAAACTTACCTCAACATTTTTGGTCAGATAATGTTCTAACAAGTTGCTATTTGATCAATCGTTTTCCTAGCAAGGTTTTGCAATACAAATCTCCTATGGAAGTGCTCCTTGACTGATCGATTAATCTCTCTCATCTCTGTGTATTCGGTAGTGGGTGCTATGCTCACACTTCATCAGGAAGTAAATTAGATCCTCGTGCACTCAAATGCATTTTTTTGGGATATTCAAGAGTTAAAAAGGGTTATAAATGCTTTGATCCCTCCACCAAAAAAATGCTTATTTCTCTGGATGTCACGTTTGATAAAACTCACTCTATTTTCCCTCTAGGGATCAAATTCAAGGGGAGAATAGTGGTGACAATACTAACAACGATTATTATAGTGAATTCGATGTGGAATTTGCTCCCTAACCGATTGTTTCGGATGATTTGGTGATTGATGAGAACCAGAGAAATGGGAGAGACACTCCTAATCAAGGCAAACCTACTTTAATTCCTGATCTTGCTAGGAAAGAGCTCTCGTTCATCGATCAACCCGAGAATCTCAGCCCTCAACTCGTTTTGGGACTTTGTCACGTATCAGTGGTCTCCAGCCTAACCCATACAGTTTTACGTTTGTTATGATTACATCTCTCCAGAGTTTTATACCCACCTATGATTCTATTTTGTGATAACCAAGCAGCAACTCAAAAGAAGGGCAACGAGAGCTTTTAAGCCGGAAGTGATTGGTGACTGGCGATGAGTGAGTAGAACGGAAAGCAAGAAGGGGACTACATAACACAATCCAAAGAAATGAATTTAGTGATGGTGATTGGAACTATAGCCAGGCCTAAGAATAATCTTGGCAATAAAGAATACTATTTAGTATGATCACATTAGGGGTGTGCAACCGGACCGGGTTTACCCGGAAACCGGACCGGCCCACCCGAAAAATAGGTCCGGGAACCGGTTCTAACAAGAACCGGTCCGGGTACCGATTCCATTTTTTGGGAATTGGTTAGAACCGGTCCGGTTTCCGGTTCCAAGTAAAAATCAACCCGAACCGGTTTTAGAACCGGTTTTGAGATAATGTAAAAAAAAGTAAAAACCCTAGATCACGTTACCCTACTTCACCGGTTTTAGAACCAGTTTCCGGTTTAATATTGAGATATGTTTCACAACTATGAGCGAAACAGCACGGCCCTTAAAGTCATCTAAATATTGTGTGATTCATATGAGATATATAAACATTTCTCTAGTGAGAGCTGATGCTTTACTGGTAAGTCTCTTGATTTTTCTTTCAGGATATTTCATTCGGAAACAGAAATAAGGAGTTCTCTCATCATGGCACAAAATAAAGAGCTAAACATGTTGAACAATTCCCTGGAAATGTGACTCTTAAATATTTATGCGATTGGACTATGTCTTACCACATAATGCTTTTGGATTGTTGATTTTGATGTATTGTAATTTCACTTGCTCATTTTGGGGATTGTTACTTTTGGCGGATAGTGATTTTTGTTATTCATCTTTTACTTTGAATCGTTTCATTGTTACCTATATTATTTTGCTGGAAAAAAATGAAACCGGAAAAAGGAACAAAAAGAAAAAACAGGTTCTCGGGTAGACCCTGAAATCGGACCGGAAAAACAGGGTCGGTTCCAAAACAGGGTCCAGGGAAAACAGGGTTGGTTTCAGGTTCCAAAAATTGAAAACCGGTTATAACAGGATTGGTTTCAAGTTCCAGATTCCAGGTCTGGACCCAACCCACCCTGGAACCGATCACCCCTAGATCACATGCATAATTTAATAGTTTAAACCCGTGATTAAGTAGGTCATTTTCGTTTACAAACAATAAGAAGAGAATAAAACGTTGCTCCATTTTTCTTTCTAGATGCCGTATAAATAAAATTTAAAGATATTTATAATGGGATGAGATTTGTCTACGTCCCTTTTTGACCTATTTATTTTAGCGTTAGCTATCATGCGTGCGCTATGCGCAACCAATAGGGCTTATATGCGCCTTTATAAATGTTAATTATTATGGATAAATTGAATACGATTTCTCAAATGTACAGACTATCATTAAAATGGAAATATTATATAGCCCCTATCGTTTCGCATATGTCAATGCCGTACATCTCTCCGCCCTCCTTTAAGTTTGTTTGTCCCCATTGGAGAAAATCTTTGAAATTCAAGCCCATCATGTATGTTCTTATAAGATGAAATAATGTGCATATATAATATGCATGAAGAAGTTCTTTTTTCCCCTTTCCAAAAGTCGTGTAGATCTGATATTCCCGAGGTTGGACTCGATTTATTCGGGAACTTCTGGGCTTGAATTCTTAATTTTGTTGGTAGCTATTCTATCGGTGGACTTTCCCCTTTAATCATTTCTTCATTCGCAATGTTCTTCATTATTCATAACATAATTGTTCTTAAAGCCAACTCCATCCTAATGGCGTTCGTTAACTGATGCTCCTAAAATCGAAAGTGAGACGAATAGAGATACGGATGGATATACAGAAAGTTGAGAATTGTAGTGACAGAAAAATGTAATATTCTGTACATTGCTAATGACAAGTACATGTGCCTATTTATAGGCTTTAGAGGTTAACTATCTAAAGTAACAAATAAAAAAAATCAATTACATCAAATCAGAATCAAGACAAAATCTCCTAAATATATCTATATCTCTAACACAGAAGATATTATATGGTATGACATATGCAGAAGCTCTTATTCTCAAATAGCAGTCTCCTTATTTTACTGGAATTATCCTGGTGATTTTATTCAATAGCGTATACGTTTAGACACTAGCAGCCGTGTAGAAAACTGCTTCGGCAGTGACCGATATTATCCCAATCTCCTTGGTCAGATCATCGCGAGTTTTCGAATGTCGTAAGGGGAGGCATCGGATGGAAGCAAAGCATTGTATGCTCTCGCAGCAAACCCCAAATTCACTACCTCCGTGGGATGGAAGTCGTCGTAGAACACATATGACGACCTGTTCGAGCATGGAGTTTTGAAGGGAACGCAAGTGCCCAGTTCCTCATCCACTTTACAGCAGGTCGCATTCGAAATTAGGCCAGCTGATAATTAAACAAATTAAGACAAAACATGTCATGTAAAATGATCATACCATAGTGCATTGATCCCAGAGAGAGAGAGAGAGAACCTGTGCCAGGACCAGTGGTTGAGATTGCGAAAGCGTTTATGTAGGTGAAGTTAGCATCCGAGAGGTTGCTATTGAATTCAACTATGAGTGGTTGGAGCCGATTATTGAACAAGATAGCAGCATTGTTGATCTTGTCAACGCATACCGAGCCATTCGTGCCAAATCTTTTTATTTCTGCGGGGGTGCATCCTATTAAACCCAATCCAATAACTGCCACCTTCCTCGCTCCATAGAGATACAATGTCTAAGGTTTTGGAAAGAGAAAAAACAATACGATAATTAGATTCAAGGATAATAATAAGTTATCTACGAAAAACCATGGATATTTTACAGTAAAAAATGAAGTGTCGTGGAAGTCGGTTGAATCAAAAGAAATAGACAATGAGTAAGTTCCAAAAAGAGAGAAAAAGCCATGGAGTAATACTGGAGATAGCCAAGAAAGGGTTGTTTGCAAGTTGCATGGTGCTTGATTGTGTCAAGGTTCGATGTGTTGCATAATAGACATGTACCTTCAACTGTTGTTTGTATTGCTTGATTAATACATCGGCGTATTGCTCAGGCGTGTACATCCTGCTAGTCGGGTATATGTCGGGCATGAAGTAGTTGTTAATATAGTCATTGCTCCCCATTCCCACTGTGTATATGCACTCGTTTAAGTACGCCGAAGCATTCCTCCCCAGTATTCCTTTGACGCGCGAGACCGTGATCAAATGATTTCCCAGCTGACGGTTCAAGCTGATTCGATCGCCCTGGTTGAAGAAGGTGAAAGGTATTTAACTTAAATGCTCCATGATTAGAAGTCAACTCAACCTAGTATTTGCTCCCATCTTAAAAAATCTGTGCACTAGGGGGCTAAACATGAACAAAGAAAATGAACGCATATTATCGGTTCGAGTAATTATCTGCAACATACAAAAAACATAGGCATTACCAGTTGCTGTCCCGTTTCATTGCGAATGCCGGCTGAACCGGATGCATAATTCACACCTTGGAGTACTTCCTTGCCTCTTGCAGTGGCAAAGGGTGGAATAAACTTGTCAAATCTGAGGAGTTGAGCTGTATTTTCAATGAGAAAGATCCTGAATTAGAGCTAGCTTTGCATGCATAAGCTCAAGCCCATGAACGTGCGCTCTCAATTGACCATATAAATTGAAGTAATTTGTGCGGGTAACTAAATTAACGGCATCTTGGCTGGCTATAATCAACTAACCTAATTATGTTCCTAAACCTAATTAGGAAACTGAACTTAATTCTTTATTATTGTAAAGAAGTAGGGGAAATTTTTCTAAACCGTAGGCCTATACTCAATTGAGAAAGTTCGATTCCATTCTGGTGTAGTTTGGCATTTGCACGTAGCTCCAATAAAGAAAGGAAGAAGATTAACTGCAGCTTCATATGAGAACTCACTGATATGTATATGCATATCGTGTGCATATCTCCTCAGCTAGATAACACATCTTAAGAGAAAATTATATTGCATCGGATTGGTAAACCTTTATGCAATAATATCACCACTTTCAAATACTCGTAAAGTTTTAAGCATGCCACATATCCATGAATGGAATATGATAAACATACATGCATGCATGACCGTACACTCATGAAGGTTTTTGCTTTCTGGCCTCTTAGGAAGCAACTAGGAATATTTCCATAAGAAAGCTATTTTACTTCTAAGATCAAAATAGTTATACAGATACTCCCCCGTCAACAAAAAAAGTGAATGCAGAAACCAAAATGAAAAGGGTGAGAAAATGGACCAATGATATCGACGAAGGTGCGGCCGTTCGTAAACCTTCCAGTGGCGCCGTCGGGGAAGTCGATCCCATAAGGAGGATAATTCGTTTTGGCTAGGGTAAGGAGATTGTTGTTATTGCCGTCGTCGGCGAGTGAGTCTCCGAAGATGAAGTAACACGGGACTTGGGGAGCACCAAGAACCAAGCTCGGCAACAAATTCAAAGAGACCAAGAAGAGAATCCAGGCTTTCTCGTGATCCAAAAATGCCATTTGAGGCAACTCAGAAAAACCAATGAAGGAAACTCCAAACAGGAAAGAAAAAAATAACGATGAAGCCTCGTAAACTGGTGGGTGGAGAAGAAAGCAAAAGAAGGGACTACATATAGGCAAGAAATGAATAGATATCCATAAATTTCTAGCTAGATTTCAGGGATCACACTAGCTAGCAATACGGGATATCATTGAATATTTAGCACATAACTTGTATCAAAATATTTAAATACGATTGGGGGATTGGTCTCGGATAAAAGAGCTGACTCACTCATTTTTAGTTGACATTCATATTTCAAGCATGTACCAAATTGGGCTACCAATGGAGGAAAAGCGTGGGGAAAACCGGAAAAGACAAGGAATGGTGACATGAAATGTATACTTTGGAAAACAACTTTGTTAGGCACTTTATATTTCTTCTTTTTTATAATCACCGTCGTGGTCCAATGTTATATTCACAAATTTCGACCAAAAAAAAAATCTCCTCAAATTCCTCATTTCCCATGCGCTTTAGCTCCAAAATGGATATATATAGAAAGGTACATGATGAATATGGCATGAGCGATGCTAGTTATAAAGATTCTGTTTTAGGAAATCGTGCAAATTTGATATATGAAATGATGTGACGAAATATGAGTTGATATTTGAGTAATCGAGTCATATTTAGCATCCAATGAAAGGGAACATTAGTTAGTAACATGACCTTCGTAAATCTATCTGAATATACTAATATTATTCATCCAACAAAGCTATATTAATAATCTCATTTATGACTTTGCGGAGAGTATGAGTAGGTATTTGTTGGTGAGATAAACTTGCCAAGTCATGATAATATTGAGAATCAAGATTAAGTGTATACTAGCTATATTTACCATACAAATCATCCGTCAACAAAAAAAAAAAGTGTGTGCAGAAACCAACATGAAAAGGGTGAGAAAATGGACCGATGATGTCGACGGAGGTGCGGCCATTGGTAAACCTTCCGGTGGCACCGTCGGGGAAGTCAATCCCATAAGGAGGATAATTCGATTTGGCCAGTGTAAGGAGATTGTTGTTATTGCCATCGTCGGCGAGCGAGTCTCCGAAGATGAAGTAACATGGGACTTGAGGAGCTCCGAGAACCAAGCTCTGCAACAAATTCAAAGAGACCAAGAAGAGAACCGATACAACTCTCCATGTTTTATCGTGATCCAAAAATGCCATTTGAGGCAACTCAGAAAAACCAATGAAGGAAACTCCAAACAGAAAGGAAAATAAGAGCGATGAAGCCTTGCGAACTGGTGAGTGGAGAAGAAAGCAAAAGAAGGGATTACATATATAGGCAAGAAATAAATAGATAACCAATAAATTTCTAGCTAGATTTAGGGATCACACTACCTAGCCATACCGGATATCATTGAAAATTTATCACGTAGCTTCTACGAAATATTTAAATACGATTAGTTGACTAACTCATTTTTCTTTGACATTCATTTCCAAGCATGTACCAAATTGTGGTAACAATGGAGGAAAAGCGTGGGGAAAACCGGAAAAGACCAGGAATGGCGACGGGAACTGTATGCTTTGGAAAACAACTTTGTTAGGCACATTATATTTCTTCTTTTTTATAATCACCGTCGTGGTCCAATGTAATATTCCAGATATTTTGTCAACGAAATGAACCCTCTAGAATCTCCAGAAAATCCTCATTTCCCGTGCTCCTTAGCTCCAAAATTGGATATATATATATATATATAGAGAGAGAGAGAGAGGTACATGATGGATGTGGCATGAGTGATACTAGTTATAAAGATTCTGTTTTTAGGAAATCGTGCAAATTCGACATATGAAATAATTTGACAAAATATAAGTTGACATATGAATAATTGAGTCATTTTAGCATCCATTGAAAAGGGAATATTAGTCAGTAATATGACCTTCGTAAATCTATATGAATATACTGATATTATTCATCCAACAAAACTATATTGATAATTTCATTTATGTCTCTGTGGAGAGTATGAGTAGCTATTTGTTTGTGAGATAAACTTGCCAAGTCATGATAAGATTTAGGATCAAGATCCAATGTGTATATTTACCATAAAAATCATAGGCTATATTTAGCAACTAAGTTGTACTCTTATTTATTTAAATAGATTGAATATCCCCCAAGAAAGTAAGAAATATGGAGATTTCTACCGTGGATATAAGCTTCCAAGGAACTTTTTTCTTGGTCGACTGAACCACGTAAAAACCTTTGTTCATCTTTTCTTTGTCCCTTCCATCTTCGTATTAACTGGCTATATGGTATCAGAGCAAACAAGATCGACATCAAGCTCTTGCGCTTCCTACTGCTTCATTGGTTGTTGCACCTTGTCTTTATAATCTGTTAAGTTCTCTCGTTTTGTTCATTTTGCACAATGGCCGGCACATCTGTCACCAACGATTTGGGTCATTCTCGCTTGGATGAAATGAGCACTCAACTCACATCTATCCTTTTTAATGGTCGCAATTACCTCCCCTAGTCTCGAGCGGTTACAATCAATCTTGAAGGCAGATCAAAGTTGGGCAATTTCAGTGGCTTGATCAAGCCCCTTCCTATCACTGATCCAAAATATATCGAGTGGCAAGCTAGTGATAATCTTGTCATGTCATGGATTTTTAACTCCATGGATCCTCACATCTATAGATTTTTGCAAATTGTGAGACTGCAAAGGCCCTATGGGACTCTCTTTGTGATATGTATGGACATCAAGATAAAGTTTCTCAGATTTTTGAGTTACAATAGGAGATTGCCCATAATGAGCAAGCCTCTAGCCAATCTTTTACTGGACATGTTGGCAATCTCAAACGGAAATGGGATGAACTTCGAGAGTACCGTCCCCCAGTACAATCTATCGATGATGTGTATACTCAGCGAGAAGAACAAGATCGCATATTTCAGTTGCTTGCTAGTATCAGACTTGAAAATGAAGATGTTAAGAGACAGATTCTTATGAGTGCTACTCTACCATCATTTACTAATGTTTGTGCCACTATTCAACGAGAAAAAACTCGTCAAAGGGTCATGAATACTAAACCCAAACTAGGGGGAAAATTGGTAGAGAGCTCGGCTAATGCAGCTAATATTGGCAACCAAACTAGTAGCGACACTCGTTTTAATGGCGGCAAAGGGAAAGGCCACGATTGCGGCCGTAATAACAAGTTTCATTGTTCCCATTGCAGCAAAGATGGGCATCCGCAGGATCGTTGTTGGGATCTGCACCCTCATTTGCAACCCAGTAAAGACAAGGCTACATATAAAACTATGAATCCCAAAGTTGCGAGTTGAAGTCTTCAAGATCTTAGCAATTTAGATTGATTATCGTTCACAATCAACATCTGCATATCAAAGGTAAGTACCTCCATATTCGATTCTAAGAAAAACAGAGGCCGAGTATCTCAACTTGAATGGTCATGTTCTTTTTGCATTTTCATTGACAATCACTGTTACAATTTCTGTTTGTTAATGTTCAATACTTCAACATCAATACCAATAGACATCAACAAAACAGAGCTTATAACTAGGGTTCCTGTCAGAATCTATAATATCGTAATCTCCCTTCTCATGCTCAAAACAAAGATGATAAATTTATGGATATAATCGTGTGGCAATATGGGATCAAAATTCAACTCACATAGATGAATTTGGCAATTTCAGCTCTGACTCTAGTAGAGTTAAAGACTCATTCAAGAATGAGAAATGCCACATATTATTGATCGTTAAGTAAAGCAAAAGCACATTTTTATTCTAATTTCAGCAACACTAAAATTTTAAGATTACATTTGTCCTTTCAAGGAATACAAAAATGAAATAAAAAAACATCGGTTAGTCTAAGGTTGAGATTGGGACCAAGGACGGGACCTTGGAACTAGACCGGACCCACAAGATCAATCTTGTCCTGGGTCGCGAGCTCAATAGGACCGGTCCCCGATCCTAAAAATTAGGGACCAGCATTATGCAGGTCGGTCCCTAAGTTAGGTGTAAACTGGTTCAATCCGGATCATACTCACCTCTAGTGGAAGGAAAAGGGTAACAGTGGGGGAGAAAATATTCAATGAAAGAAAATAACGAACAAGAGAGGGTAACAACAGGGAAGGACTAAAGGTCAATAGTGGGCCCCATTTAGACATGTATCGACCATTGAGTGAACTGTCCTAAAGCTGACTTGGAAAATCTAGCCTACCTAATATTTTCTCGTTTTGGACTCCGTATTGCCACGTTATTTCATCCATTGTCCACTTTGGAATTGATATTTCAAATTAAATAAAGCCACGTCGGACTTAAAAATTCATTAAAAAAAGTCACATAGGGCTCTTTGCCAAAATTTGTCGCTAGAAGCAATTAAGGGGGTGAATGACAACAATTATGCTTTCCTGTTTTTCTATTTTTCTATTTCTGAACATGCAGAAATTCATTTGGCAACACAAATTCATTTTTTATTTGTGGGATAAATTTTTTGCTTAGAAATAAATTTGGAACAGAAATTAGAAGTATATTTCTTTTACTTTTCTCTTTTTGAAACAGAAACAGAAATAACAACTCTTCTTATCGCTCGCCCTCGCCGGCCACCGCCCGTCGCCTCCCGCCGGCCGTCCACCAACGTTGTCCACCACCGCCTGTTCGCTGCCCAGAACAGAAATTTAAGAATAACCTATCAAACGAATTTCTCTTTCGGGAACAGAAATTTTATATTGTTATGAAATGCTACTTTCTACTCAAAAACTTGTATAGGGAATAAAAATAGAACAATCTATTTTTATCTAGAAATTGAGCCGAGGAAGACAATGGTTTTCATTTGCGCCCTAAGTAACCGTTCTTTCTCTGATTTAGCATTTAAGTGATCGGCGAAAAGTTTTGACACCAAAATAAGCACCGCACGAAATTTATTAAACTTCTAGCATCTTTTTTCCGATTTCTTAGTATCCTAATTGCTCTGCGAATTTCTTACTCCGAGAGAACAATTAAAGAACCTTCCCGCATTATTGGTTGGGCAAAGGCAATGAAGAGCTATTCCGAGCGTTTCTAAGATTTTCATGATGTCTTGCGAGTTCAATATGTGAAATTAACTTGAAAAAGGAAAAAAATAATCTTATGGGAACGAGGACTATAACTTGTGCTTATCTCACTTATAAAGAATCATTTTAAGCAAACAAAATGGGTCGAATCAAGTACATGACTGGTAAGCACTTAATTCTGGGGAGTGTACAGTATCTCGTTATAATCAATACGGTACGCTATTGTCCATGCATTCAAAGAAGTAGACATGGCCACGGTTCGGAACCGCCGGTTCCGGTTTGTGGCCATGTATGAATCGGAACCGGAACCGCCCCTGGCGGTTCCTATTCCGGGCCGGTTCCGGTCCGATTCCGGTTCCGGTTCCGGTTCCGGGCCGGTTCCGGTCCGGTTCCGGTCCGGTTCCGGTTCCGGTTCCTGCCGGTTCCGGACCTGGAGTGTCCGCTGCTCGGGAGCCAATTGTACGGGTGCATCGAATCCGGCGGCGGGACGGCGCGTCGAATCTTCTTCTTCTTCTTCTTCTTCTGCTCCTCCCTCGCGTGCTCTCTTTCCCACTCGCCGGATCATCACATCGCCGGCGGAGCTGCCATGGATTCTCCGATGATGGCCCGATTTCGATTCTCTCGCCCTCGCGTGCTCCTGAGTTTCGATGCTTCGTTGTGGTTTGGAGGGAGGGAGGGAGGGAGGGAGGGACTTCCGGACCTGGAGGAGACCGCAGCTGTTGGTGTCGCGACAAGGTGGAGGTCGCGGGGGCTGAAGGTTTATGGCAGGAATGAAGATGGCGTTGGAAGTTCCGGTTATCTTTTTATTTTTTTTATTTTTATTTTTATTTTTGCCCGTTTCCAAGGCTGCCTGCAAAGGCTGCCCTGGCAATGGGCCGCAACAGGGCCTGCAGACGTGCAGGCACTGCTGCAGGTTTTTTTTTTAATTTATTTATTTAAATTTTTAAATTTTTTTTTGGAACCGGGCCTGGAATCGCCAGTTCCAAAATTGCTGGAACCGGAACCGGGCCCGTAGGCCACGGGCTGGTTCCGGTTCCGAACTGCGAGCCCAGTCAACGGGCCGGGCCCGGGTTTGACCGGGCCGGTTCCGGACCGAAACCGACCCGTGGCCATGACTACAAAGAAGGATATCTTGCCATGGGTCTCATATTAACGAATGCCTTCTCCATAATGTGATTCGATACCCTATTTAATTTGATTTGACTCGGTTTTATTTTGATTAGGACCCATTGATGCCTAATACGAAGCTAGCCAATTTATTCTTTCGTAAAAATGAATTAAAGATATTTTTGTCGTCCACGAAAATATTTGGCTATAATTTATTATCGATAATGAAAATATTTTATAATGATTAATTATTTCAAGCGATAAAAGATATTATTTTCAGGAAAATATTTTTCTAATCATTCATTTTTCGCGAAACAAACAGAACCTTAGTTGACAAATGAGACGCGGAATTGCGGATCTTATTCTAAGATTGAGCTATTCTTTTTTATTTGGAGAGCTATAACTGGAAGTACGCATTTGACGTATTTGTTCGAGCATTTTATTTAACGAATAATGTAACGGATTCATAGTTTATAAGGTCGGTACTAGATGATCGACATGTAAGAGAATTCGGTCGGCGAACTAACCCCGAGTACCACCCCTACATGCCTAGCGATGATGAACGAGCAACCTTTTTCGGTTATATACCGTTGAACATCGCTCTTCTTCTATATTTACTGCTCGTTCTCTCGACGATCATTCTCTTATTTTCTTTCTTTTCCTTTTTTCCGGTTTATGCATTTTTCATGTATGCATAACTGTGAAAATCTAGAATCCCTGTTCCATGGACAAAACCCTAGTTACAATTTTTTTTTTCTTGCATTTATAATAAAAGCAAGAGAATCGAACCCCCTCTTTTTTTTTGTGAAAAAAGGTGTTAATGGACAGTCTCTAAAAGGTCGATGGAAAGCATTAATGGGGGGAAACGGGTCCTCTTGTTGGGAATCCATCTGGGCCTTTCGCTCGACTCAATCTAAGGATATAATCTGTGGCCCAAAAAAATTATTAAGGATAACTTTGCTAATCAACCGGGGATACGCAGCCAGCAAGCTGATTGATTAGCATTGTGCGAAGCCCAGGCCAGCTGCACAGGAAGCAAGCTTCGACCTTGGAGTAGTCTATTATACATGCCGAAACTGACGTGGGGTCTATCTTCTCCATCCAAGATTTCCCAAGTTCCCTCCCGATCTATTACTTCCCGGAAGAGAAGGAATACAAAGAGAACTTACGAGGAGATGCATCCATCATACTGGGGAGTTCCTTACCCTGTCTCCCTTTGAGCCTTTTTAGGATTTGCTCAAGTCCATTACGGCCATAAAAGGAGAAAAAATCAAAAGGATATTATGATCCCTTGTTTCTATGCAAAGCATTTATTAGAGAGGCTGATTTTTTTGTTTTGGGGCTAAAATTACATAGTAAGTATATTGAGGAGCCACACCAAAACAAGTCAAAGTGTAATTATTGAACTTGCTGACTTATGGCACTTTCCAATTTTTTTTACCATAAATGTTCATGGAAGGGCTGCTTACCAAGAGAAGAGAAACACATGGCTGGGCAAATTATTTACCCATAATTAAAGGTTAATACTATGACAAACTTCAAATTGATATATAACACAAACTAATTTTTGCGTAATATAGTATTCCAAATTGTTACATCCATGCTACATGTCCCCTATATTAATGTTAACATAACGAAAGATCCTAAACTGATATATCTATGTCATTTTTACTAAAAATTAATATTCATTTCACAAAAATCCAAATCAATACACTCATAACTTATCTACCAAATATTTAGGACAGAATTGGGACAAAATTATGGACTTTAGCATATCTTTGAAATGTGAGGGAGCTCTTAAGGCACAATTATCAAATTTTAGCAAATTTCCCTATCTCAATTCATTTTTATTCAGATTTGTCTTCCTCAAAAAGGATGCAGTTTAAGAGATCAATTTACACATAATTCAACATCGAATCCACATCAAATGCCTATTGTTCGAGTTGCTTGCCATGTGTGTTTCACATCAACAATTTAACGGGGATATTCAGATTTGTCATGAGTGTATCAGTTTAGAATTTTTTTTTACACAGAAATAAATTTAAGGTAAGGTAAATATGGCACATATTTACTTGTTTAACACTTTTGATGATATTAACCCATAGTTAATCAAAACCAATAGGTGGAGCTAAAAGTAACTCAAATGCCACCAAGTCAATTGACGTGACTTTGCTAAGTTTTTACTCAAGAAAAAGATAAGAAGAAAAAAAAGCATACTTTATCAAATGGGTAGCTTGACTAAAACCCTGTCCACTTTCGGCGTGGCGCACAGATGGCAATTGCTATTTGGCTAACCTTATTTCCACAAAAATGAGTCCCACAAAATTGAATTATAATTGACGATATATATATATATATGATATATATACACATCCACACATGTCATACTCAAAGGTCTAAGGTTTCATCTCTTCAGAAAGAGAAGCAAGGATAGAATATTCCCTTCCCAAGCTGGGGTCACCCCCCTTACTGCAAAAAAGGCCAAACAGTTCATCTCATTGCGGCGTTTGTCAAGCCATCAAACAGGTGAAAATTCCATTGACAGAAACTATATTGCAAAGAAAAAGGAAACTTGCGAACCCAATTGATAGTATTGCTTATCTAGCCTCTGTGCTGGCCAAATTCTGATAATTAACCCTTTTCTTGAGCTCAGGGCGTCATGAATTGAGTTAGGTAATGACCAAGTCTCGGAAATCTTGTGTAATTTAATTTAGGTGTGGAGTTACGTTGTTATAAGTGTCGGTCTAGCAATAGTTTTGTCGAATTAAATTTGTAGATTTGAACTCTGTTTTGCTACCGTTGGGGAATAAATAAGCTTTCTCTAAGAGATAATGCAAACTTTAGGATGGAGCCATGCTGCGGGAAATCTGTGAATTTTTCTTTGATGTTCAATGTCGTTTCTGAATCTTTTTTTTCCTATTTAGTCCTTCAACTTCAACTCGGGATGATCCTTTCGTCAGCAAAACTAATGTATCGAATGACATGGACAACCACGTCACTAACCTGGACACTCTAACTTGCATAGGAAATCCAAGTCACCTCTCTCTCCCTCTCTCTCTCTAAAATAGAACAATTACTTTACTTTCTCCGTTCATAGAAACTAATCGTGAACATCAGTCACAACCGTGGCTACTGAGTGCCGCCATTGTAGCTGAATACCCTACCACCACTTAACATTACTATTGCCATTGCATATTTATTTTTTTTACCCTTCATAACTGTTACCTTGTTTTTCTTTCGGATCTAAGTTGCGACCTCAAATCTAAGGCCATAGCAACCTTAGATCAGACCTTAGATTGACAATCACGATCTCTAAATCAAGGTCGCTCCTAAGATCTAGAAGTACGAGAAGGTGAATGGGGATCGAGATCGAGAGAGTTTAATGGTTGTCGGGAAGAACAAGAAAATAAAAGAAAAAAATTAAACAAGAATAATATCATTATTGCCGACTCGGTAATGAAAAAATCATCCGAAAGTCCGGTGATTATTTTTAGCTCACCAAATGCTGAGTTGGCAATCCGCATAAGCAAAGAAGCTTGTAATTTGATGTTGCGCTTGACGAAAGGACTCAATTTCAGAAAGATTAAGAACTAACCCGATCAAAGAAATATTTAGGGACGGCATTGAATATCGAATAGGGATTATCCAAGTTATTCCTCCTTTTCATAAACTTATAAAAGAAATAACAAAAAAAAATAAAGAGAGAGAGAGAGAGGAGAGAGAAAGAAACAGTCTTGTAAGAGAGAGAGAGAGAGAGAGAGAGACTTGAGAGTTTATGGCAAGCATGATTTTATGGCCGGTGACCGACTACTTTCCCACTCCCTCCCTCACAAAGCCGAAACACCTTCACACATCTCCATCCATCCATCCATCCATCACACACACACAAAAAAAAGTTTTCTTTCTTTCTTTCTTTCTTTTGCCTTCTCTTTTCAAAATAACAATAACAATTCCCAAACAACAGATGCACAGTGCTTGAAAAAAATCACTTAACGTCTTCTTTCTCGAAGAGAGGCTAGAAAGACATAAATATATAATCTAATCGTACCTTTTTATCTGCATAACCACGCGATCTTATAATCGCTACTATATCTTGAAACAAGAAAAAAAAGCCCGTAAGAAAGTCTTATAGCTCTCACCATTCTCTCATACCTATCCTCTTTCTTCTTCTTCTTCTTCTCCTCCTCCTCTTTTTTTTTTACTGCCATTTTTGCCCTCGCAATTCTCCCAAATCACACCACTAATCTCACACTCAATTATGGCAAACTCATTCAGTAAATTACCAAGACGAAATGTCCAAAGAAAAATCCCCTCTTTGACTCCACTCCCTCTTGGATTTCTACAAAGTTGCCCCCACTTTTCACCCTCCCCCCCAAAAAAAAGAAAAGAAAAGAAGCGAATCAAATGAGCTAGCAGTACTAATTTGTCCGCATTGTGATGGTCCCCTTAATTAACACCCAAAATTAATTAACAACCTTAAATTTAAATCAAGGGGAAAAGCCATCAATTAATCAAAAATATAAAAAGGTGGGATTTTTACAGTTCATTTGAGCTCTGCGGACTGTTGGCTTTTGTTGCCGTTAGTGATTGGCACGCCTGGCACTCATCATCGTCATCATTCCCTCCAACCCCCTCCCCCCTTCTCTCTCTAGCTTTTCGGCCTCCTCTCTCTCTAGAACGCCCTCCTCCTCCTCCTTGAATTGCCCCATTTTTGTTATTCTTTTCTTTCCCTTCCCTTCCATCTTTAGGCCCCCACTCTGCTCTGTTCCTCAATCCCCACCTTTTCCCCTCTCTCTCTCTGTGTGGCTTCCTTCTCGACTTTTCTCCTTTCAAGAGAAGATCTTTTTCACGACCCTCGATTTTTTTTTCCCTTTTTTCCCCTTCCCCTGTTCGTAATTTGGGTTCTTCAAGATTGGATCGATTCAGTCCGGTTCGGGATTGTCCGACCCCGAGTCCTGGTAAGCTCGTCTCCAGCTTCGTTTTTGGGCAATTGGGTGTTCGTTGGATGGCGAAATGCGTGAACTTTGACGGTCGTTAATTGTTGTCTCGACGAGCTGAATTCTTGATTATTTTATTCTTTCCTTGTTTTCGGTTTTCGCGTTTCTGGGTAATTGATTCCTGGGTAGAATAATTGTTTTCTGTGATCTGCGTTGGCTGCTGTGTTCGTTTTTTTTATATAGTTTGGCTCCTGATTTGCACGGAAAATCTGATAGAATGTTGATGCGAATCACGAGAATAGTTGCAACTTGCTTGGTTCTTGATGGGTTCGACGTTGGGTATGATCTTGGAAGGAGATATGTGGTGGGAAACTTCCAAAGTTGAGGTCTTGGAGATCAATGCGCAGTTTTGAAATGCTGTACATTCGATAATGTCTCTGGATTTTCATCGATTTCTTCCGATTCAAAAGTTTCGAGCTTCCTGCTCGCCCAGATGAATACTTCAGCAATCTAAGAGCATTTTCTTTTGCAGCAACCGGCTCGCCCCTTGTTCGTAGCTGCTCGCGATGTTTTTTTTTTTTCTTGTTACTCCCTTTCCCATGCTCTGGAAATTTGTTTCGATTGTTTGTCTCTCTCTTATTTTCTTTCTTTCCAAGTTTTTATTTTGACACCTCCAATATCAATTTCTGACGGATAAGCTCCTTAAGATGTGAGATGTTGCCGGCCAAAATCATGTTCGCTGTAGCGTTATTAGAAGGATAAGCATAAATGCGACGGACGTGTGCTTTGCCTCTCGTGATATTGAAACTGATCCACTCTTATATGTTGATGCTGAAGACTCGAGATCCTCTGCTAATCTAGCCTCGGAATTATGCCTCGCAAAAGCATAACCATAAATACAACAGATGTTCATACTAATCCACTTGTATATTTTGGTGTGGAAGACTCCACATCCTCTCCCATTCGAGCCTCTGAAAATTTGTGCCCCGAATGGGATAACTAATACTAAAGATGCACTCGATAAGGATGGATACGACAAGTTAACTCAGAATTTAAGAGTTATAGAAAAGCACGCATACAAGATGTGATTTTCTTTCTACTTCTCCTTCACTGCAAATATTTGCCATCTTCTCCAGCTGTGTTTTCCTGATACTAGGTTGCTTGCTCAATCTTGTATATATGTTGCCCCTCTATGAGTAGAGATTGTTGTTGGCACTTGACTGTATCTGAGAAAAACAGAACAAGAATTAATTGAATTATGTTTCCGATTTACCTAGGGAAGTTGTATCAGGAGGCAGTTTAAACCTCGGAAATCTGATTCAGGGTGCAATTGAGAATTTGAAGTTAGGTCTGTGAAGTATTTGATGCCCTCTTTGATATGTCTAGTTGGCCCTGGTTTTTTCCACTTCAAATTAGGATAAGCATTTCTCCTAGTTAGTGGAACAACAACGTGATAGCAAGGGGAAAACTGCACATATATAGGTTGGCAATCTTGGTCATGCATTATCTACTGGGTATTTTCTATTGCGAATTCACATGAAGAGATCTTTGTGCTGACTGCTGACATTCGCAAACGTCAGTGCTAGCGAAGTGACTTAAAATTCTACTATATTAGTTTCTATTCCCATGATTGAGTTTCAACACAGATTTCTGCTTACAGTTTCTGTCAAGAAGCAACTTTTCATCTTCCTTTCTCTATATATCTTCCTTTTTTCCTCATAAAATATATACTGCTTTCATAAATGCTGTTGTCAATTTCATCTCATGTCATTTGACTGGTGCAAAAATGTAATGATGTTGCAGGTACCTCTTCCTTAATTTAAGCAAACTAGCAGCAGACATATATTATTAAAGCTGCAGAGAAAGCATGTCTGTTTCCATGAGAGACTTGGATCCAGCTTTCCAGGGAGCTGGACAAAAGGCGTATCCTCTTTCTGTCTGAATAGTTAGTCGGTTTGCAAATTACAATGCTTTGCAAAAGAAAAAAAACTATCAATATGAAGAGGCATCTTGCAATTTCTCTAGTGCATCTATTTACATTTCAAAATGACAGCATATTGGCAAGCAGAGCTGCTGTAACAGCTCTACCCTTCACTACGTTCTTTATTTCTGTTCGAATTACCATCTAAGCATCATTCATGAAATATTCTCCTTAACCATTCATAGTGGAATTGAAATATGGCGAATTGAAAACTTTCGTCCTGTTCCGGTCCCTCAATCATTTCACGGAAAATTCTTCACTGGGGATTCCTACGTGATTTTGAAGGTAAATGTTTTGGTTTCAATTATTTCATCTCTGGCATCTTTGTACCATGTATTTTGACGTAAGGAATATGCTCGACTGCGCTCTGACTTAGTCATCGGTAGTGTTCCTAAGTTGATAATCCAAATGAGATGTAAAAATGGTTTCAATACGAACACAAAGATGGCTGATCCTTTAAGTTGCTTGGTGCAAGTTTCAAATAAGTGTGGATCCCCAGTTTATATCATGATAGTGGCCTAACTAAGCTATATGAAGAAAGAGTTATTTCCATTTAGAAATTATTTCGCTAAAGACCTCGTTTGGTTCATCTTGAAATTGAATTACACAAAGAAAGAAGACCATACTACTGGACTTTTCACTTTTGCAGGATCCATTACTAAGGTAAAGTTTCTGTCCAAACATGAATAAGGATTCCCGTTCCTTTTAAATTCAATTCCACGGTGAACTGAACGTGGCCTAACAGAAAAGAAAAGCTAAGATGAATTAGATATATTCCTGAGGTTGCTATTTTATTATGTTGCATGTCACCGAGTAAAAGAATACATTTTCTCTGGTTTTAAATATTGCATCTCAATACCTGCAGACTACTGCATTGAAGAATGGTGCCTTGCGTCATGACATTCATTATTGGCTGGGCAAGGATACGACTCAGGTTAGTTCCTCACTGCTTTGTTCTTCTATAATAGCATTGCATATGTTGTACATTAGTAACGTTGGCTTTATCTTAATATAGGATGAATCTGGTACTGCAGCCATAAAGACAGTAGAATTAGATGCAGCCCTTGGAGGACGTGCTGTTCAGTATCGTGAAGTACAGGGTCATGAAACAGAGAGGTTCTTATCGTATTTTAAGCCATGTATAATCCCGCAGGAAGGTGGAGTTGCAACTGGGTTCAAACATGCTGAGGCGGAAGAACATAAGACACGCTTGTTTGTCTGCAGGGGAAAGCATGTTGTGCATGTAAAAGAGGCAAGTGCTCAGACTTAGAAGTCATGATTGAAGATTGTGTTTTTAAATTGACTGCATAAATGTTTTTCTTTTGCTGAGTATGTTGTGTTACTGACAGGTTCCTTTTGCTCGGTCTTCGCTCAATCATGATGACATTTTTATTCTGGATACCAAGTCTAAGATTTTCCAATTTAATGGCTCAAATTCATCCATCCAAGAAAGAGCAAAAGCTCTTGAAGTCGTCCAATACATCAAAGATACATATCACCATGGAAAATGTGACATAGCAGCCATTGGTAAGTGAACTAATAGATTAACAATCAGGTGACCAAGAACAACAATGTACACGAGTCTTACAAATATTATGAACAGAGGATGGAAAATTGATGGCGGATTCTGAGACTGGTGAGTTTTGGGGATTTTTCGGTGGCTTTGCCCCTCTTCCAAGAAAAACGGCTTCCGAAGAGGACAAGAATGTTGGCATTTATCCTACCAAGCTACTTCGGTATGTATTCAATTCTTAGACTGCATACCTAAGGTTACATATCTTCAATCTCTGTTAGTCTGGTGTTTCTCTTAAAAACTGAATGCTAAATGTGCATTTGTATTTGTTTGTGGACATGCATTTGTATTTGTTTGTGGACATTAATTCAGCTGTCAAAAACAAAGCATATTTAGATCTACCAACTGTTAATGCCCATTCTGTTGCAGCTTGCTGTTTTCCTTTTTCTCCTCTTTTGTTTCACTAACTCCAATCATCTCTGTAACAAGAGTGGAGAAGGGCCAGATTGAAACTATCGGGGATGAGCCTTTGACAAGGGATTTATTGGATACGAACAAATGCTATCTTCTGGACTGCGGGGCGGAAGTGTTTGTGTGGATGGGGAGAAGTACCCCTCTTGATGACAGGAAGAGTGCTAGTTCTGCTGCGGAGGTAAAACAGTATAGCTACTTATTAGGCATAGATTTTAATTGCTATGTGACTCTCATTCCTCTTTCGCCATTGTTCAATGAATGAAACAGGAGTTAATCCACAGTCCTGATCGGCCCCATTCTCATATAATTCGTCTAATTGAGGGATTCGAGACTGTGGTATTCCGTTCAAAGTTTGATTCCTGGCCTCAGACAACTGATGTAGCGGTGACTGAGGATGGGAGAGGCAAAGTTGCAGGTTGTTACACACATTTAGGATTTTGACACTTTTTGCAATGTCTTAATTTCCAACCTCGGGTGTATTATATAAATCCTTGTTAGCTATTACTCTTGTTGCTGCTGTTTCCGCTACTTATCCACTGGATACCATTTCTTTTTCATTTGTAGCACTTCTGAAACGCCAAGGACTAAATGTGAAGGGTCTCATGAAAGCTTCTCCTGTTAAAGAAGAACCTCAACCATATATTGATTGCTCCGGACATTTACAGGTTTTATATGCACATCCAAGCTGAATTTAACTGCACAATATGCTTTGCCTGTTGTCTTTTTTGTATTTCTGGTTCAGTGTTCGAGACTATAATATTATGATACCTCCACATTGTTTTTGCAGGTTTGGCGTGTAAATGGTCAGGAGAAGATTCTTCTTCAATCTGCTGACCAGTCGAAATTTTATAGTGGAGATTGCTATATATTTCAATATTCTTTTCCAGGAGATGATAAGGAAGAGTATCTCATAGGAACATGGTTTGGGAAGAAGAGCGTCGAGGTGAGATAATTCAGATTGTTCATTCTCGTTTTCATAATTGCTGAGCAATTAATTACGTGTGATGTCTAATAATTGCAATACTGGTAGCACAATAGTTTTTGTGAGAATGACGTTTTTTTTTCAAATTTTACTGGAGAGAGTGTTTCCAAGAAAGCATGTTTGTTGGAGGGCTTTCTACTAGGGTAGACGTTACTCGAAAAGAGGTCCTAAAATCAGAAAACATAAGTTTTGTCGAGGTTACTTGATTATTAGTGGGTTTCTGTGCAAAGATGCCCCGAAAAGTGAACCACTGATCCTTTGGTTTAAGTGTAGAGCAGTACACCAAAATTGGGTTGGCATATTGATGGTTCGAATCCTTGTTGATTGCTTCCTGGAAGGCAGAATTTGCTTGCAATGAGGATGCTGCTTCTTAGGAGAAGTGATTAATTTGCATTTTTAATGTACATTGAAGGACAGATGATAGTAGCTTGAAGTTGCTATTTATTAAAAGTTATCTGGGTTTCAGTCAAGACATTATTGTGCTACAATCCACTGTGGACAGTTCAATTTAACCTCTATGGCATTGGTAGTGTGGTGTCGGTAACCTCGTTCTTTTCACTGACCTGGTAAGGTTATTCTAATAAATGATCAGGATTTGATGCTCAGCTCGCGTGATACAGATTCATAAGGACGCTCTAGAACCTATCCCTCTCTTTTTCCCAAGGATATTGGAATTGGCACAGAAAGTATCATCCCATTAACATTGGATGTCATTTGGGAGCTTCGGAGCAGTATGGTGTTGCTTACAGCCACCGCTGTTCTAGTATTCTATCGTTGAAAGGAAAATGTTAAAGAGTGCCCCCGAGGCACTTGTTATGGGTCATTAATAATATGGACACTATTTCAACTTTTCTACTTTCTTGAAATATGTTTTTTTCAATTTTCAAAACATATCGGGTGTGTTTTTACTATTATTAGTGGTCTTAACTAGTGCCCCTGGGGCACTTGTTAACAAAACCCTTTTTAAAATACTTCCATGTAACTCATGATTTATACATTTCCTGTATTTTTCCTTTTCGATGTTTGTCAATGATCCAACCTTCTTGGATTTGCACTATTTTAAGTTTACCCAATAGTCAATTACTTTTATTGTTTTTGGACTAGAAATTGAGTTTTATTTGTCTTCTCTAAATGCTGTAACCAATAAAGAACCTCGTCAAATACGGTTGCCTGTATGCTTGCATGTATGAATAAAGGGCTGCGGTTGGTGTACTACATTGCGCTGATGTTGGGAAAACACATAGGTATACAAGGTCTCTGTATTGCGTTGGTAACTTTGTTTTCGTCATGAATGAAAACAGGAAGAGAGAGCGTCTGCTCTTTCACAGGTTAGCAAGATGGTTGAGTCTTTGAAGTTTCTCCCTGTCCAGGTTGGTTCTATCATACTGTGATTGCTTTTGCTCTCGTCATGTGATGTTATAGTTTTCATCTCGTTTGGATAACTAACATCTGTGATAACACATTTTAGGCTCGTGTATATGAAGGAAATGAACCGATTCAATTCTTCTCAATCTTTCAGAGCTTCATTGTTTTCAAGGTATGTGGGCAATAATCGTAGATTATTTTTTATAAAATAATTTGGTAAGTGATAAATTTCTCATGCACTCCCATGGCTGTAATATTCAGGGTGGCTTGGGTGAAGGGTATAAGAGCTACATAGCAGAGAAGGAAATCCCAGATGAGACGTATAAAGAGGATGGTGTGGCATTATTTAGAGTCCAGGGATCTGGACCTGACAATATGCAAGCAATTCAAGTGGAACCAGTATGTCATGTTTTCGGTTTTTATTTTTTTAATTTGCAGAAACATGTATGTCATGTTTGCTGCACAGAACTCACAGCATGTCATGGTTTGGTAATCTGCTGATGGAAGTTTCCTCTTTCACTTTATGCAATAAATGAATCAGGTTGCATCATCTTTGAACTCCTCATACTGTTACATCTTGCATAGTGGCTCCTCCGTCCTTACGTGGTATGGGAACCTCACAACCTCAGAGAATCAGGAACTTGTTGAGAGGCAGCTGGATCTGATAAAGGTCTGATAATAGTAAAAATATCTGTAGTTTCAGTATTCATGAGTATACTATGACTTACGTGATTGGCAGTCTCTCCCTCGAAGACAAATAACCTGTCAAACTCAGTTTTCGTATTCTTGAACGTCTCCACATGCAGTTGCTTTCTGGTTTTATCTGAAGCTTGCTATTATTCTGAGAGGTGCCTTCTTCTTAACTTTCTAAATGGGTCTTAATTGTATTCAGCCAAATGTACAATGTAAAACACAAAAGGAAGGTGCTGAATCTGAACACTTTTGGGAGTTACTGGGAGGAAAATCGGAATATCCCAGCCAGAAGATAGCACGAAATTCTGAGAGCGATCCTCACCTATTTTCTTGCTTCTTCTCAAAAGGTATACATAAGGTGCTGTTAGATATTTGTTTACTTTCTACTCCTTTCATCTCTTTCTGTATTTAGATGTTACAACTCATCTATCTTTTCTTCCATGTATCGTTGCTGCAAAAAACATGCTCGCTGATTTGCAGGAAATCTGAAGGTGTGTAGAATAATCTTCCCGTTGATCATAAGCATTCATTCCAACTCTTGCCTCTATTCTACTGTATCTTAAAACTGAGGCCTCTTGGAGTATTTTCATCATTTTATTAATGTCTTCCTGTGTTTTCAAGTGCCGCTGCTTAAAGATGCTTGCGTATATTCTTACCTGTTACGCTAGCATGTTATCGAGATTCTTACTTATGCAGCCATTCTGATATTGTTATTGCAGGTGACAGAAATACACAATTTTAGTCAGGATGATTTGATGACCGAAGATATATTTATCCTGGATTGTCACTCAGCAATCTTTGTCTGGGTGGGACAACAAGTTGACTCCAAGATGAAAATGCATGCTTTAACCATTGGAGAGGTATGGTTCAGCTTGAGGCATAAAGGTGGCATAGTATTTCGATTTCCATGTATTTTTACATGTTGTTCAGCTCAAGTGTTTAGGTCCATAATTGAAAGTCTTTGCTGCATGAACAATTTTTGAGTTGTGAATTAAATATCATTGTTCATGGTTCATATAAGGTGATGAACACCAACTTCATGATTTGCAGAAATTTCTTGAGCATGACTTTCTTCTGGAGAAACTATCTCATGAAGCTGTAATATATGTCGTCATGGAAGGAAGTGAACCACCTTTCTTCACGCGCTTCTTCTCTTGGGACTCCGCAAAATCTGCTGTAAGTAACTGTAATCATTATACATCTGAGTTTTTGCTGTCTTAGAATTCTGATTGCATTTTTTTTCCGGTGCAGATGCATGGGAACTCATTCCAAAGGAAGCTTACAATCGTTAAACATGGTGGTACACCAACTATTGATGTAAGACTTACGTACTTTGAAGCTTCTTAACATGCCTGCTTGAATGATTGTTAGCTGTTCAGGATTTTCATGCATATCCACTTCTTATTAGCTTGTTCATACTTGTATACTGAACCTAAAATAGGTTGCTTTCCTTTGTTGTGTCAATGGCTCCTAATCGTGGATATCTTGAATCTTTTAGGAACTTCCATAATTCTTTTGAACTTTTGCTCGTAACAGGCATTAATATGGAGAACTGGTTTCTGAAGTGGCTGTGAATTTCCGAAAGTGGATAACAAAATGTGGTGTTTTTTTCACTTTCTAATAGTCAAAGCACATGAAGATGCACTTTTCTTGTTGATATGTGCTGCTTGATGGATATTTTACTAGCTCACATCTCCAGCTAAATTGTTCTCTGTTTGTGGTTGATTTGATTTAATGCGTATTGCATGATCAGAAACCCAAGCGTAGAACACCTGTTTCCTATGGAGGAAGATCTAGTGTACCGGACAAAAATCAGAGGTCGAGAAGCATGTCTTTTAGCCCAGACCGTGTTCGTGTCAGGGGCAGGTCTCCTGCTTTCAATGCACTGGCTGCTAATTTTGAGAACCCCAATGCAAGAAATCTTTCAACTCCACCACCTGTTGTCAGGAAGATCTTTCCAAAGTCCGTCACCCCTGATTCAGCGAAACTGGCTTCCAAATCTTCAGCTATAGCATCTATCGGTTCCACTTTTGAGAGGTCACCACCAACACGAGAAGTCATCATACCCAAATCTATCAAAGGTACGTCATAACTTATCAACTAATGCTTAGGGAAACACACCAACAACCAACTATTGTTTCTATGGAGTTTTATCTGATCATTTTGTTTTACGGGGCAGTGAGTCCTGAGGCACCTAAACAGAATTCAGAGCCAAATAACAAAGAGAACTCTATGAGCAGCCGTATAGAATCCCTGACTATTCAAGAAGACGTGAAAGAGGGTGAAGCTGAAGATGAGGATGGGCTTCCGATCCACCCGTACGATCGCCTTAAGACAACATCAACAAATCCTGTGGCGGAAATTGATGTTACCAAACGAGAGGTAGTAGCTTGAACTGGATACACTGCTTTATATCTTAGTACACCTGTTCAACCGTGTTCTGAGATCGTCTTTGCGTGAAATGTCACAGACTTATTTGTCATCAGCAGAGTTCAGAGAGAAATTCGGGATGACAAAGGATGCTTTCTACAAGTTGCCCAAATGGAGACAGAACAAGCTTAAAATGGCACTTCAATTGTTTTGAGTCTGTTTTGATAGCTCTATTTATTCTTTTGCTTTCTCCATTAAGGCGTGGCGAGCAGATGGAAGCTTTCCTGGATATCTGTAATAATAACTTTCCTTGTCTGAGCTTTCTTCAATATTTACTTTAACTAACTTCATTGAGAATTGTCTAACCGCCTACCGGGTTACTTTTCGTTGTGCAGTTGGTGAATTCAGACCTACCTGAGTCAAAGGGACAGAAAGGTGCTTATTTTTAGATGCTTCTGCTCCCAAGGAACTATTTTTGGCAATTTATGGACAAATCGGATCGTTTTTTCTTTTTTGGGTTTGTCCGGGTGTTGAGAAGTATTTATTCTTTTTGGTTCTCTTTTTTGTTTGTTGAGTTAGTTGCTTGGTATTCTTTATTCTCAGAGGCGTGTTGTGAGGTTGCAATTTTGTTAATTCACTTTCTCTTTTCGATTTTTCCGAGAAAAGTTCCATTTTGGTGCCAGATTAGGAGGTTTGAGGGACTACTCAAAGAGTGTGTACTCTATGTCTGATGATGTAGGCGTGTACAGCAGTGTAAAATCAGCTTACATGGTCAATTTGCTCTTGTAATAAAGGTGTGATTTGTGTCCTCTGCGATCATTCTCTTCGAACGTGTGTATCGAATTCTTAGGGAGATCAATCCGAACTGCATTTTCCGCATGCGAGGCAAGTGCAAGACTGCGCGTATCGATCGTTGTTCCTGAACTAGAATTGCCTAAATTTGCTCGTCTTTGGCCATTTTTCCTTTCTGGAGATTCCTGTAATGTCGGAAAGGCATGAAATCTTTTCTGAAAGGTAATCTAGCATCCTTATGCGTGAAGAAGTTTGACTGGAGTTGGATCTATGATGACACCCTTTTTGTTTGAGCTTATTGAAGGTTCAGGCTCAGCTTGAAAGAGCGTTCCTGTACTTTTTTGCAATCCATTCTAGTTCAAAGAGAGCAAAATGAGATGAACATTTCCTAGCCGTCTCGTTTTTCAGCCAATTGAAAGAGCATTCCCAAAGGGCTAAAAACAGAAAGAAAAGGAAAGGAAGACACCGACCATGCATGAGAATGGTATCTTGCTGCTTGGAAACCTTGAAGGGAGTATCAAAAGAAAAGAGCAAGAGTCCAGATGTTTGCAGATGCTATTTTGTAGGCTCTAGTAAGCGAAAATATACTTAGGACGATTTGAAAAATATTCCTAAAACAGATCGCCATTTTTATAAGTGATGCAAATGATCATTTTAAAAAAAAAAATATTTTCCAAAAAATTTAATTTTTTTATACAAATGGAACCTTAATTAATGAAAATACCATCTCGAAACACTTAACTTTTCTCATTCTGACAAGAGTATAAGATTGCCTATATGTTCTCCCACTTTTTAGCTACCCTTTTTTCTTGGACGCATGCACGAATTTGCACACCATAAACCATACTATTCCATAATCAAACAGGATGGCTCATTACATATGATTCACTACATGCGTACGCATACGCGCGATTCATGATCGTACGAAAGTCACAACATAAGAGAAGATCTATTTTTACATATAAGATAGATCTGTCGGATCACATATTCACGTACCGAATCCCATTATCCAGATATTGGCACACGTAATACCTTCTTTCCGACGATGGGATGGCACAATCCTTCGGCGTAACCGGGCCATTCCTCACCTCGGTACCCAATCGGTTATCGGGCGGTCAAAACCTTAACAAGATGCGTATCATAAAACTGTTCTAATTTCTTGGTAATAGGATCTCCTCGCGACCCAATTAGCCATTCCATGCCTTACTTTGTGGCAGAGAAAATTTCCGATCCCAATTTTCTTAATGACGCAATAATTCGATCTCTCTTTATTTTTTCCAATATTATTTTCGGTTTCCGTTATTCGGATTCCGTTGTGCTACCGGTATATTAACTTAACGGCACAGTGGCGGTGACAGTGGCAGTGGCCGGTAAATAACCGACTGCTATAAAATACGAAATTCTTTTTTTTATTATTCTTTTTTTTTTTTTAATTTCTGGAAAGATTGGGGGGAAAAAAAAAAAAAAGGGAATCCATGGCGCCTCCTCTATAAATAACAACCAATCCAAACAGAAAAACAAACTCCCCTTCTCTCTCTCTCTCTTTCTCTCTCCTCATCCTTTTAGTGAGAGAAAGAGAAAGAAGAGAGAGAGAGAGAGAGACGCTTCATCTGCACCAGCATCACTGCAGAGAAGAGAAGAGAAGAGAGAGAGCGAGAGGAAAGCGGGATTCTGCGTACGGACCGGTGCCGCCGCCGCCGCCGCCGCCGTTGGAGCTCGCCGACGATAAGCGCGCGCGGCGCCTCCGCCGGAAATGTCCGCCGCCGACAAGGCCGCGCCGCCTCGGCCGCCGCCGCCGCCGCCGGTGGAGCTCTGCGAGGGCGCCGGTGGCCTCCCCAAAGTCCTCCTCCGCGAGTACCGCGGGAGCTCCGCTGAGGTAACTTTCGCTCGGCGTTTCCTTCCTTTCCTTCCTCCCGTCCTTCCTGCCTTCCCTGTCTCTTTCCTCTGTTTCCGGCGAGTGCTGAGTGTCGCGCGCCGGAGTCGAGTCGGTCCTTGATTGGAGCTTCCGGATGTGATGGTTTCGATGCGTGTGCGGTTCTCTCGGCGGCTGTCGATCTGGTCTCGCAAATCGGAGTGGCTGATTTGTGTCGTCCGCTGTTTTTGGCGGCTCGAGGAGTTGGAGTTAGCTGCTCGAGCGCGGTTTTGAGGATTTAGAGTCGTCGATTGATCCATGATTAGGGAGGAACGGGTGTGTATTGGTATACGTGCAGGACGTGTCCTCGTCTCTGGGATATTCTAGATCGTACTTCAGGTTGATTATCGGAACACTTGGAGGACTCAGGGGTGCTGACATTTCGACCTTTGCTAGTGACATTAATGACCGGAGATGTTGCCATAATGTACCATTAGATGGATTTCGAGCAGTTAGATCTGTTTGTATGTGAAAGCAGTGTTGTGGTGATTGGTGGTGTAAATTGCAGTATCAAGAGATGCAAGAAGATAGCAGTTACCTCGGATGCCTGTGCGAGCAACCATTCACCAATATTTTCTCTGTATCAAACTTTATGTCATCTTGAACAGGGATTCTTTATGCTCGCATGATATCATCCTGTACCTTTTTATCACATTCACATTGTCCAAGACTGGGTCGCTGACACTTTGTAGCCTCCGCTCAAAGAACTTTGGATTTCGACAATTTTAAGCCTTGTGGACAGTCTTCTGTCTTCTTGTTCTTTCGTCATTTCAATGGGATTATGGACTAACCTGAATATGAAGAATCACAGTAACGCATTTTTCAGAGTAGTGTTGATTTGCCGGAATAAACTATAGATTTGATTCTCTCATTCTAGGCTTAAAAGAGAATCCACGAACCTTTATAAAGGCTATTGAAAAGGCTGATTGAAGCGTAACCCAATGAGTTTTTTAGTGCATACTGATTGCTTGAAGGGTCTTCATCGCGAAACCTTGACGAATTAGTTTTCCAATCATGTTTGGTTAATGAGATTTCTTTTTTAGATATGATTTGATAACGCTTTCATTTATCTCTTTTCCTTTTTGCCAAGATTCCAAGTTTTTGTGCAAGGGTGCATATTTACTCATGATAGATGTGTTTTTCCTTTAGTAATTGTAAATTGTCCTCCTCCATTCTGCTTCAGGTCTATTTGTACGGAGGCCAAGTGACATCTTGGAAGAACGATCACGGGGAGGAGTTGCTTTTTGTTAGTAGCAAGGTAAAAAGTGATAGTCAATTTTTTTTTTCCATCGCGCAGGAAAAGATCCATGTGACTTTCATATAGGTTGCTGATGAGGTTCATAAAAAGTCGTTTGGCATTTGTTTCTCTATGATATTGAATTTATTTTGCGTGGACTCTCTGTCTGAAGATCGTGAATGTTTTATCATGCTCCTATTTAAATTGCTGTTGGTGGAGACAAATCTTGAATACTTAATGAGCTGATGGTTTGCCATAAGTACATCAAATACTTGTCTTTTACACTTGTCATACTTAAAATTCGAGATGATGATAAACCTTTATCTTCTTTAATGGTCACAATTATTATGCCCTCAGGTCAGAAAATTGGCTTTGCTCTCAGTGTTTTTGTGTGTTTACAAAAATGGATGTACCTTTACATTTGGTGTCTCATTAATATTCTTTTCCATTGTTCCGAACCTCATGTCATGTTTAGTTTGCACCATGTACCTCAAACCTTCTCCACATTTCATATTCATTCTGTTATCATGCATGGTCCAATTCCACTTCAACTGAAACCCTTCATTTGTTACAGGCCATATTCAAGCTTCCAAAGGCAATTCGTGGAGGGATACCAATATGCTTTCCTCAGGTGCCTGCTTTTACAGAATATCCGTTTCGTAGTAACATAATTTTGGGTTGTTTATCTCAGGTGAAATATGGTTATATAATCTGCAGTTCTCGAATCATGGTTCTTTAGAGCAACATGGATTTGCGAGGAACAGACTCTGGAGTATAGATAATGACCCTGCTCCTCTTCCAACTAATTCCACTAGTAAGGCTTATGTGGACCTGATTTTTAAGCCATCAGATGAGGACCTTAAGATCTGGCCTCACAGGTAATTACAGGTCTCCACTGGTGCCATGTGCATTCCAATCCACATACAAAACTTTTGCAAGAGAATATCAACAAGATCTGGAACATCATTCTTACATTTTCTTGCTGTTCCTGCGGTACCTAAAAAGTTTATGTGTGGAAGGAGCATGAGCAGAGAGGTTAAGAACGGACTCCTCTCTGTGAAACATACGACTTTTTTTCTCCTTAATAACCAGAAATTAGAAACAGGAAGAACTTGAAGGAATTTATGTTCTCAGTTCCAAAGACAGAAGGCATTTTATGCTCTGGCTCCTTTGACACCATTCTGCACTACTATGGATGGGATGGTTGAATTGAAACATTGGAACCGTATTGATATGTTCCTTGCTTCCTTTTATTTTACTAATATCTACCTTATCATTTCTCTGAAATTTTCCTATTTTATCTGTCATGTTTAGTTTCGAGTTCCGTCTGAGAGTAGCTTTGTGGCCTGGTGGAGATCTGATGTTGACATCTCGCATCAGGAATACTGATGCAAAACCTTTCACATTCACCTTTGCCTACCACACCTATTTCTCTGTTTCTGATATAAGGTAATATTATTAATAGGTTTTACTCTGCTTTCCCCGTCTATTTGGCATGTTAAATGAATCTGTTACTGTTAGAATGGTTATTGTGCATGGAGTGAATTAGCTTCTTATTTCGACAGATACTTATTGTTGATCCTTTCTCGTTGATGGACTTAATCAACGAATGTGTTATTTGTGTCTTACCGAAATGTATGTTCAACTGATACTTGTAAGCAACCCATTAAGACTATGCTCCTATGTTTCTAGAGATTTATGAACAACAAGATTAAGTCTGTCACTGGTCAACGCCAGGCTATGAAAATGGTCGTTTAATCTTGTTTTGGTAGACAGCAAACAGATGAGAGTTTTCTACAGCTTGAACCTGATTCTGACCAAAAAGATAAAAAAACCTGCAGTGATTGAAGTTGTTAGTAGGAGGGGAAATTGATAGGAAGGAACACAAAATTGTGAATATTGATAGGATTCCATTAGCCTCACATGCATTTGGCATCACGAAGCACCAAGCAATGCCATGTTTTTCATCAAATGGGGTGGGGAAAAAAGGTTTTGGGAGCGAATATGGTTTTTCTTGATGAAATCAACTATATTACTTTGATAGACAGACTTAATGCAACTGCATTTCCTGCCCACAAATCCTGACCACAAATCCTGACCATGTGATGTTTCTCTAAAATTCGGCAATAGAGAAACATGTGGTGAGTTTCATTCCTCAGTATCATATTAAAAAGTATTGTTACTGCTCTGAAGCAGCTTTTGAGATCGATCTAGTGCTTAGTATATTGCAAATATGCTTCTTTATTGCCCTCATGCCAATTGATGGTTTGAAAGAATTAGGTGGTGGTTTTGGATCTTGATATTGAAGCAGTAGATAAATTTTGAAGAAGAGCCTTACCAGTTATTTATACCGGCAATCCTCTAGCCCCCAAACTGTATGATTACTTTTCAGTGAGATGGATACTTGTGGCACATAGACAGAGGGTTCAGTTTAATGCTCTTATTGGAGTTTCCAAGTGCAATTAGTGTGCTCCAGGCAGCCATACTTCTCGTTCTCAAGGGTTCAGTTTAATGCTCTTATTGGAGTTTCCAAGTGCAATTAGTGTGCTCCAGGCAGCCATACTTCTCGTTCTCAATTTTACTTATCATTTCGATTGGTGATTTCCATGAGTCATAAGTAGATATTTACATGTGACATTGATTTAGTCAAGTCAGCAGATGGTCATATATTCAATAGTCAAGTCAGCTCGAAAAAAAAATTTCAGCAGTATCAATTGCTTTTAATATATCTGATTTATATGTTCTCAGTGAAGTTCGAGTAGAAGGTTTAGAGACTCTTGATTATTTGGACAACTTGCAGAATAAGGAGCGTTTTACTGAGCAAGGGGATGCAATAACATTTGAATCAGAAGTAGGTTCAAAGTTCTAACTTTTTCTCTTTAGTCTGTTGTGATCTTCTTGTTGTGGTTATTTATTGCGTTACCGGTTTAATAGGTGGACAAGGTATATCTCAGCACTCCTACAAAGATTGCAATTCTTGATCATGAAAAGAAGAGAACATTCGTGTTACGGAAAGATGGACTACCAGATGCTGGTGAGATAAATCTGCTGTGTCATGGATTTTGTTAAAAGTTGCAGCACTTCACTGCTGGATCAATATAGGTGCACGGAATGTCTTAACTATCTTCTCTTGCATTCAGTGGTTTGGAATCCCTGGGATAAGAAGGCAAAGGCAATGGCCGACTTTGGTGATGATGAATATAAGCATATGCTCTGCATTGAGCCTGCCTCCATTGAAAAACCTATCACACTGAAACCAGGCGAGGAGTGGAGAGGAAGGCAGCACCTTTCTGCTGTTCCCTCTAGTTATTGTAGTGGTCAACTGGACCCCCAGAAAGTTCTTCAGGGTTGCTGAATAACACTTCCTCGCAATCTATACTCTGTACAGGTGATTCTTGGGATTGTCCCATTATCTATTTCTATTCTCTTTACAAGCAAAATTGGTGACTTTTCAATGTACAATTCCAACTACAAAAAGAAAAAAGATGCACAATCGCAAGTACGCTGGCTCTATGTCACTAGTGAACTACCGCAGACAATTTTATCTCGCCCAAATTTCTTCTGCTTTGTCAGTAAAGAATTTTCAGATGATGATGGGATTAGATGTTTTGAATATTCATCAATTGCCTTTTGTTTTCTGGTCTTTTTCCACATGAGATGTCCATCTTAGAATGCACATCCAGCAAAGTGAATGTTGATGTTTCCACTTTCAAGCTGAAAGGTCTGACTAGAGTCAGTTCTCTGAGGTAAATGTGTGTCTTCTGTCTGTTTTCTCCTGACCTTAGGTTTTGGAGGCTCTGCAGAACCTTGTTGGCCCTAATATTGTCTGAACATGGACCTCCCTGTAGATCATCGAGGCCAAGAAGTATGGATGAGTGGTTACTGACTTACTATTGATTGTTGTAGACTTCCACCTAGTTTTGATTGATCAAATAGAGCTTCTGTGTGGGAAACTGTTTTTTAGCTTCTAGAGATTTAGCTTTGGGAATGTCTCTTTATTTGCTTCTCCATGAATGCATCAATCACACTTATCATGCGTTGCAGGTTTTGTTGCAATTTCGGATGGATCGACCATGAATCCTGGCCATCATTTTTTTGCCCCTCCCCTGGAGTTTTTTCTACATTGGGTGGAAGAATGGATTCGTGAGCACATCGACTCCTCTAATGATGCCGCTTTGATGAGGAGATACAAAATATGTCATAAAACTTTTGAGTAGTCATATAGCCAGTCAGAATTAAACTGTGTTTGTGGATGGATTGATTTGGCGTCTGAGAATTGATGCTGTATTGCACCTAGAGAATGGAAATGGTTCTGTTAGGTAGCAAATCTTAATCGAACATGTGATGGTAGTGAAAATCTTTTTAGTATGATATTTGCCTCATCCTCTGATGTATGTCCTTTGGGCTGGCTTACAGAGCCGAAGCTCGTGAAACCCTTATCCGGAGCTAATTGGGTGCATTATGCTTGCAAAGTAGCTTCTAGAGCAAAAACATTAGTTGCTCTCTTGGAGTTTGATCAACAGATAGCAGGGGTAGTACAATTTAAAACTGCTAATCAAATCATGCCAGACTAAGATCACTTCGGATCTCAGCGGGAGACGTCTACTTTCAAGTGATGTTCAGTCAGGAGTTCTCCACCTGCCCAGGCCCCAGGTCAACATCTTCCCTGAGTGAACTAACAATAAACTATGCAGGTTCTATCGCACCTCGGTATCTTCTGTAACCTCTCTTTCGAACTGGTTCTCTTTAGAACTGGAAACCCGCATTCGTTTTCCTGCAACCATTCTATGACCTCCTCAGACTAGAATCCCATTTAATTTAGATCGCTATTGCTTCAGCTCCCTTACTTTGGAAAGTCTCTCTATCCCTCTCTCTTTCTCCACACACTATGGGCAATGATAGTAGAGAAGAGGGGCGTGGGTGGGGGGGGGGTTGTTGTGGGAAGTAGTTCCTTCTTCTCACATATGATTTGAAGACTGAAACTGTAGTCTAAAGAATGACCAGTCTCCATGTTGTGGTTTGTTCACAGATTCCACTTCGCACTTGAGTAGTAGTGGTAGACAGGGGTGAGACCCAGCGACCGTCATCTTGCAATTACAAAGAAAATTGGCTTTCCTTAGCAAAGACCTGTATTGATGGAAGTATGTACATCCTTTCATCCTAAATCAAAATAAGAAAGCATTTCCTGTTGGAGGTTACTCTGATTAATTTAGGTGTCTACTAAAAAGAGGTCCGATGATGTTGTCACAGCTTTATTACACCCAAATTGTGGGCGATGATTAACCGAGCTAGGCCCTGGCAGTAGTTCTGATCGATGACTAAGACGACAGACTCGCACCAGTACCCGAATGGTCGACTGAATCATTAGATTACTGTAACCTAGTTTTGGCCACGACAATGACAATCAATGTCGACAATATTATTCTTGAACAACTCTGGCCTTTGGCTTGGAGTCTTTGACTGTTTCCATGTGCTTCACCATATCGGACTACAGATTAAAGCAAGAAGCCCCATTGCACCTTACAAAAATCGGAATGCTATTCAAGTCATTGAGAATCTGAGATCTCTCTTGGATTGCTCTTAGCTATTTTGATTGTTCTAGTCTTTGATATCATTCAACAGATAGGCGACAAAAAGTTCATCCTTCGAAAAAGAAGATTTACTCTGCAAAATTCATGCTTGTCTTCTGGCTCATAGGGTAGATTAAGTCCTAGACATATGTGCTGGAATTTAGGATGATAAACCTTAATTAAAAGGTATTTACATCAATGTGAAATCAGAAATGGCAAAGTGATCTTCTTATTAGAATCAGGAGAAGCAAAATAGAATCTGAATGGATGATGAATCATGTTGATAAGATGGTTCGGGAGAGGCTTAAGATGACTGAACATGCCCTATCTTCAAATAATGTCAACTTCAGACTTGGAACAGCCAATGCGCCTGTTTTCTTTCCCGATCGGATGCAGTAGCTGAACCACCGATACTGGTGGTGGGTCCACTGCAAGCATCACCTCGTTCTGACATGTGTGACGATGATGAAATGAGCTCCTTATGATTCATCCTGGAGAAACCGGCTTCTGGTTTGCTGTAATGCTGCTGGTAGCTTTTGGACATTTCATTGCCCCTTTTCCCTCCTATGCTTAATGTTAGCTCCACTTCAGTTTCTTCATCCGAGCCTTCGATGCTTGTTCCTTCATTTTTGCGAGGGTTACTAAAGCTAGGCCCCGGTAATTCTTCGTCAATGTTGCTGTTTTCCTTAGCTGGGCTTTCAAGGTCGAAACCCCTCGGCCTTCTTATGGCCTCAACGCAGCTGATACTGCTCCTCTCATTTGAACTCGGGTCATTGCTCAGACTTTGTAAATGAAACGGACGGCTGCTACTGGGTTGACTTGTTTGCTGGGGCCAATTGACGACATAGTTAGTCTCTGAACTCCTCATGGTATTCCGGATTCTATTTTGCTCTATTTCTTTCTTCAGCTCACTCATTAGCATCTTTTGAACACTGTACAGCCGGTGGAGTTCTTGCACCTGCAATTGTTCACCCTTTTCAGTTTGAATTTTCTTCAAGTAGTTTTGACATCCTAGGAGAGAAGCTGCAGAGAATCTCCTACCTGTTGCTTGAAGATATCTTCGTGCATCTGTATTGTCTTTCTGATAGATTCGATGTTGTCCTTGTCGGCCACCTGATCCATGGGGTCTATAAACTTGTTCACTCCAGTGTTCCTGATGCTTTCTTTGAGCTCTCTGTTCTCAAAATAGTCCCGCTCATCCACACGGTGAAAAGAAAAAATGTGGCTACTTGGTGAAGCTACTGCTAGTGGGTTGATGGCATACTGAAGTTTGGTTCCCATACCTGAAATAGAAGTAAATTTTTAGAATTGCATCCAAATTATAGTTGATTTAGCTAGGAATTTATAGATGAAATAACATAAAAAAGATTCTAGGTGTGCACTCACAGTTGACTTAGGATCATATCTTTTCCAATTTGTAACTTTTTTCGGTAGTTGGTTGAAATTAAGGGCCACTACTTGATCGTGTGGAGACAGGGTTGATCTAGAAGTGACTCAAACAAATCTGACACGATGGATGAGTCATCTCCAATCTAACAACAAATCATGCTCATTCACACAATGCCTCTGCAAAATTCGAGCATGCGTGCACAAGAGAGAGAGAGAGAGAGAGGTCAGCAAATTTTCTAAGTGCAGAACGAGTTTTGTTGTCTGTCCAAATCTGTTTCACAGTTCATCTTGTCTTTGGCCTTAACAAATGCAGCCACAGCATGTAGAACTTTGCAGATTTGCTAAGTGCCAGCATGTCTCTTACTCAAAATCAGTAAACCCAAAAAACAAAAAGGAAAGAAAAGTTTAATAGGGTGTTAGGTTGAATTAAATTCTGGAGCAGTTAAAATGCACGAAAATGAAAAGATAACCGGCTGTCTTAGCACATATTTCATTTTTCAAGAAGGGTCTTCAAGAGATTTATATTCTTCCTTAGTGAATAGGTCGAGAATTTTGGTAACATTTGTCCTCGTAATGCAAAGAGCTCTGATTGAAAATACAGGGAGAGCAGTCAGAGTTTGCTTCATAAGACTCCAAAAAGTAAGAAGGTTTAAAAGGCCACCAATTGACTGTTCAACATTCATTGTCTGCTCAATATCTGGTTTCAAGAAGCATAGAAAGATGGATCTGTATTGCCTGAAAAAGCAGAGTCTGACCAGAAAATTCTTCCGTGCACTGCCAAGAGAAAACTTGCACCAACCACTCCAAACGCAAGAAAAAACTATATACTGGTATCCTCATCTACAGTGTGAAATGAAACTGACACTCTACAACTTCACCTGTTCTTGTTAAACAAAAAAAAGAATGGAGAGAGAGAGAGAGAGAGTTATGATCATCACCTGCAAGAGATGGACTTGACCAGATTTGCAAACTCTATGGAGATGGTCATTCAACATCATCTTCCTTCATGCTAGTCCCCAATATTACCATCCATAACAAGGCCTCGCTAAATAACCAGAACCCCAGAAACAGGAGGACAAGAACCAACCAAAACCTTCATGAGCTAACATGACATGTTGTTTTGCAGCATGTGACGGAGCCACCAAAGAAGGCAAACCGAAAAAAAAAAAGAGAGCAGTGCTTCAAGATAGACTCACAACATCACAACACTTTCATCAAAATAAAACTCTCGGCAGGCCAGAACCAGTCCTCACTTTACTTGGAGAGACAACAAAGCACCTTTCTCTTAAAAAATTATAGTCTCCTGGTATGTTAATAATTCAGCCCTTGACAGGCTGTGAAAGGAGGGAAAGAGAATGCCAAGGAAACCCAAAAAAGAAAAACGAAAAGGAAAGCTGTTGCAGCAATGTGATAGTGCTTAATCTAAATATTCCGTGTGTCTGTGAGAGAGAGAGAGACCTATATTCTTGGGAGGGGTCTTAAATAATAATCTTTGATGGGATTTTTGTATTGGTGTTGCACTGGACTCTAGAAGGGATGAAGATCAAAAGAGGGTCCACATTGAATATATATGCTCACACATTTAATTAAAGCAAGTGACATATCCTAAACATAAGCCAATGTAGGCCTGTGAACAAGATATTCCTGACAAGTTTTGCTGGACATTGAAGATCTGTGGGAACAGAAATGATATTATGGAAACATCCAGTGTGGTTTCTTCCCTATCCTTTGGTTTTACATAATACCCACCAATCTTTTTTTCTACGGACAATTTCAAGATTCTGATTTTTATCACATCCATTTCCGTACGGATCGACCGCCCTGTCACATTCCACTCAAGTATGGTTTTTTGAGATTTCCGCCTGAATTATGCATCTAACCTAGTTCTACATAACATGACATTTATGTTTCAATAAATTATCGTCTTTTTTACTGCTGAGTCTCACTCACTCTTCAACTGTAGCTGACTCAACTAGCCCTATTTTACAATGAAAAGTCCTCCTTTTTACTAGATTTAGAAAGGCAGAATCTGGAACATTAGCAATAAACACACAGTGAAACAAGATTTATCAGCTAGCATAATATTATTCTGTGGTTTTCAGTATGAAATATTGGCCAATCAAACTTTTGGAAGCTCATGCTTTTATGTGCATTCCGCATGATGATACATCATAACTGTCATCCACAGGAAAAGCAATCCTATCTCTCTTGACAACAAGGATGAGCAAAGGATGATGAAAAGGAGTAAGATTTGGAAACTTTATTCTCCTATTCAGCCTCTGTCTTTCCATAAATTACAAAGTGACCACTAACTCATCCGAAATCTGTCAAAATCAATGAAGTTGTCCACTATATTAAAAAAATAAGCAAAACCCAAGATTTCATCTGAACACAAGAAAAGTGGAGGGGGTAATTATGCGAGGATTAATGAGATGTAAAAGTGATATGCCTGGAATCAAGAAAACACAGGCCATTGGCATTGGAAAGAGTGGGAAAGAGAGAAACTTCCCACATATCACTTTCCTCCAAAAGATAAAGGGCCAAGAACATACTTGTCCCCCAAATTATTATATACCAAAAAGAAAATAATAACCAAAATAAAATAAAAAGAGGAAACCCTCAGTTCTGATCAGAGGAAATCAACACCACACATCCACGTGCCTATGGGGGAGAGAAGCAAATATAAAAACAGGATTGCTTTTGTATGAAATGTATGCCTTTCTTTTGTCTTTTACTTGTTTATGTATGCTCAGAAATCCCATACTAACATGGCCTTTTGCTCATTGATCTGCTCAAGTAGCACCACTTGCACGCTTGTTCATGCACGCGCATGTAAAAAAAAAAAACAAATATTTGTCTTCTCAAATTTGTTCCATCCTTACCCCTATGATCTACTGAGTATCAGTAAATTCCCCGAGGATTAGCAAATCCCATGTTGATGGACAGTTCAGGGGCGTACCTCTCTAGCTCATCTGCACTAAAATCTAGAAGACATGTGAATAGAAAATGAAACATATTTTCAAATCATCCAAAACAAAATACCCGGTTACCTAACGTTATTAATAGCTACAGCCTTTTATCGAAATTGATTTACAAAGTGGTTACAAATTCTATATGAGCGTTCATGTAAGTTAAAACTGTTTATTCACTCAATAAGAGTTTGTCACAATATTTTATTAAGAAACGTCATATTTCTTTATAACCCACGAGTAATTTCTGTTATCGTTCAAACTTCATCCATTTGCTTCATTGCATGATCCTTCTAGTTCTTCCATTTAATCCATGGAATGTGATTCCATTAAGTGACTCATCTTTTCCCAATTTAGTACAACTCCTTTGACAAAAGAGTAACAATCCCCAGTTTTGTTGGGTCTTTTATACATCCTTTGGCATTCCATGGATGGTCTTACATACACACCTAGCATCCACAAAAAAAAATCTAGGGAAAAGTAGGAGGGGAGGTCAAAGTACACAAGAAAGAGACCTTGATAAGAACAAAGCCAATAATGCCACAAATCCTTCTCTGTCCAGTAACTTTCAAGGGTAGAATCTAAAATTCTACAAGGGACCACAAACAAGGTACAGCTTTATCTGCTCATACAACATGTTATCTAGGTTTTCTTTTGTCCTGGTTGAAGGGTTGTCACAGCATACAAGCAATCCCAGCTGCATTGTCCACATGGAACTCTTCTCATCACTAAACTTCCACCACATAAATCCATTTTTGACTGGTGCAATATCTGGATGAATTGCCCGGATTCGTCTATGCTAGAAATTCCGGTTCGGCCGACTAAACACGATCCTGGGTACATCCAGAATCAGATATCGATTTTCTTCTTTCTTTTTTTTTTTTTATGTATTTGACTAGTGGGAAGAACTATTTGTTTCTGTCTATGTCGTCATGTTTCGCATTCTTGGAGGAAAAGTTTATTATTGGATTTCACGCAACATGCTTGCGAAATGTTGACATCACCAAATTTTCTGCTAAAAAGATTTCAAGTCTTCTTCCATTTCAGAAAATCCCCGTACTTTTATTAATCTAATTATCAACGGGTTAATTTAAGTCATTGAGAGTAGCTGTGGAGTGCACGATCCCGAGCAAATCATCAATCGAACAATTGAACATAAAGAAGACATCTAATGAAGCGTAGCGGCACACAGATTTGTTATGTGATTCAACAATTTTGCCATCTAAGAGAACTAAATCAGGTCACAATTTTGACATCTAATCAAGAACATATCAGATAGGATCAGAAGTCTTTCCCAAGAACGGAGCAAGGAAACCCTAGACGCTCTTTCCATGTTTGCTCTCATAATAATGGCCAGCACCAACCCCTTATAAACATAGAGGCAGAATTTCACCCCAATAAAAAATTTGATGTAATAATAAAACCACTAATGGTACTTCTGATTTTTTTTCTATAGTTGATTAACTAGACATGATGTCATGAATGAAGTTTAGAGAATCTTGAGACAAAGCTATGAATATCTCTTAACTTCTTCAATGTCATTATGCATCCTGTCTGAGTTATTGATAAAGTCTCTTCTTATGAAATTGGTCCTATTTATCTTCTTGTTTGTTTTTCTTCTGTCCTTCTCTTTGGTAGTTTCTTGGGGATTGAGAGCAAAATTATGAGTCATATCTTTTGAATAGCCTACCAATGTGGTGATTATTCAATCTCTTCCTTGCTACCATATCGTCAAGATGGGAAAACTATCTGTTCGATTTATCGTTCAACACATTCTGACGTCATGGAGTTATAAACCTAAATTTAGGTCTAAGTCCACTCTAGTTTTGAACATGGCTAATAGGTCATGCTTTCCCATAGATATATATATATATATAACTTCAATGTATCTATTTACTGTGATCTTTGTCGGTGCAACAATGTTATGGAAAGTTTTAAGTAAATGAACACTCTCGGATTTTAGGCACGTGGATTATATATCCTCCGGAGTGACAACTGATGCTGAGGCCATAGCTCTGGTTTTTATCCTCCTCTTGTGCGTTATGCTTGAAGGGCTTCGAAAGTCTTCAAAAAAGAAAATTTCAGCTAAAAAAGTCAAAAGTCTTGTGCATGTTTATGATATGATAATATCGAAGGTTTTCATGTGAGCATTATATATATGATATATTGGCGGATGCCTCGTGCCATGCACGGTTGAAGATTGCCCTGTGATTCTCTTTTGTGGGTAATTATTAACTAATTCCTTACATACGGACAAATTATCTATAAAGTATTTCCTGATTTTTGACGAATTATATAACATGTATATAATTATATGTGTATGCTCACTTACTAACAAATTATCATTTATATGCATGTATTGATTTGGTTTTTAAGATTTTTCTTTTACCTCTTTGTTAACTTAAGAAATTGTATGGCGTTACTTTCTTTACAGTAACTTATTTAATCCTTTTGCTTGACCGATGTATGTTAGCCATTGGGAAAAATGTCCAAAAATTCCTAAACCTATTGCACTTTTGCCAATTGGGAAAATTACCAAAAAAGTCCTAAACCTTTTGCAATTGTGCCAATTCAGTCCTAAACTTTTTTTTTTGCCAATTCAGTCCTAAACCTTTTGCAATTGTGCCAATTCAGTCCATCCGGCCACTTTTGGCCGGCCGGCACTGACGTGGACGCCGGCCGATTGACGTGGCAATTTTTAATAAATTTTTTTTTCTCTTTCTTTTTTTTTTCTCCTATCTTCTTCCCCGGCCGCCGATCTAGTGACCGGCGATCGGCGATCGGCGAGAGGCCGAGGCCGACGAGGTCCACCTCGCCGGCACTGGCGAGGGCCAGCCTCGCCGTCGCCGGGCGAGGTTGACCTTGCCATGGCCGGGGCGAGGTCGACCTCACCCAGCAACGGCAAGGCCTCGCGGTCGCTGGGCGAGGTCGACCTCGGCCCGGCCATGGTGAGACCTCGCCGTCGCCTGACAAGATCGACGTCGCCGTCGTCGGGCGAGGTCGACCTCGCCCTGGCCATGGCGAGGTCGACGTTGCCCATGGCCGGCGAGGTCCACCACGCCGGCCTCGGCCTCGGCCTCAGCCTCTCGCCGATCGCCGAACCGGCGACCGGGGAAGAAGATAGGGGAAATAAAAAAGAGAAATAAAAAAAATTTCAAAAAATAATAAAAAAATTTACTAAAAATTGCCACGTCAGCCGGCCAGCGTCCACGTCAGCGCCGGCTGGTCAAACGTGGCCGGATGGACTGAATTGGCACAATTACAAAAGGTTTAGGATTGAATTAGCCAAAAAAAAGGTTTAGGACTGAATTGGCACAATTACAAAAGGTTTAAGACTTTTTTGGTAATTTTCCCTTTGCTAATTCAGTCCTAAATCTTTCAATTTTGCTAATTAAGTTATAAACATTTTCACGTTTTGTCAATTGAGTCAATCCGACCAATTTTAGCCGGAAATCGCTGATGTGGACACTGATCGTCCTACGTGGGACTTGTCCTACGTGGTCGTCCCACGTAGGATGGCCGCTGGCCAACCCTCCCCGGTCCAAGCACGGGCCAACCGACCCTCACAAGTCATAGCCCTCGCCCAATGGTCAATGAGGGTCATCGGCGAGGGTTGACCGGCCCTCATCGTGACCGGCAACCCTCGCTGGACTTGATAGAAGAAATAAAGGAAAAAAAAAAGAAAGAAAAAGAAAAAATAAAAAATTTATAAATTCATTTTTTAAAAGATTATAAGAATTTTCCACGTCAGCGTCGTCCATCTTACGTGGTACTATCGGTGTCGACGTTAGCGATTCTTAGTTAAAATTGATCGGATAGACTCAATTGGCAAAACGTGAAAAGATTTATGACTCAATTGATAAAATGGAAAGGTTTATAACTGAATTAGCAAATGTATAATAGGTTTAAGGCTTTTTGGACAATTTTCCCATTATCCATTTATAAATCTTATTGTTTACATTTTTTAAATGTTGATATTGAATACAATCGTTCATTCTAATCACATATTTATCGAAACTAATAAAAAAAGATAGTGTGTGTCGGTTTGCGAATGTTTTATCTCCGTTGGTAGCTCTTCATCACATGACTAGATGACACAACTTATCATAATCGCCTCGTCCATTCTTCTCTTGAATCTCCGTCACTAAGCTTCGACACACTTACGATTGGTGCTTTCCGCTTGGTTGACAAAACTCGCTCGAGACGAATGTCGAGTTTTATTTTAAAGATTATAAGCCCCAATTTTCCCGGTAAAACCTGTTCCTCTCAACAAGAGAGGTTAGCTCTTCCATCATTAATCGCGTTCGATAACTACAAATTTGCAACTATTTCATCATCCTATATCATCATCATCATCATCATGGACATTAGAATGAAGTACTTACTAATTGAACGCCATTGCCTTTTGCTGGGCTTCAAGACCAGAAGAAGAGGAAAAATGAATGTCTCCGGACGTCGGAAAACCTTCATCAACTTCTAGAAGTGATGAAAGGGGTTAAGAGATGTTGTGTAATCCAAGAAATTAAAGTGGGGTTGGAGGGGACAGACGAACTATTAACATTCTACTTGTGTTAAGAAAAGTAAAAAAGAAGATTAAAGTAGGAAAAAATAGAAAAGAGAAAAGAAGAGAGAGAGAGAGAAGGCAAAAGGAAGTGACGGCAACTACAAGTGAAGATGGGAAAATGAAATTGGATTTGGGAATGATGGAGCACGCCTTGTAGCCTCACCAAGACACATCAGCCGTCATTCCATAAGAACCCACCATCCTCATCATCGTCTTCATCCTCTCATCTCATCCTCCTAACTTTTTAAATCATTCATAGAGCTTTCTTAAACAAATTCAAGGACAACTATCAGGGAAAAAAAGGTTTAAAACTTTGCAGTATGCTAACAGTTTGACCATTTTTTTCAAGATTTATACATCTTTGATCTTCCAAATACCTAATACATGAGCTCCTATCGAGTTATCCTGTGTCTCGTCTTCCATTCGATACGAATTTTGTTTGATCCGGTTGTATATACTCGCATGTCATATATGCAATCTCCCCATGGCTTGTGGAACCAAGTGATTAATAATTGGAAACCAAAGAAGGAAAAACAAAAGAAAATTCAGCTTAATCTGGGTACAATCATATTTTCCTAGAGCCATTTTCAAATGGTAAACATCAGTTTGGGACAAAGATAAAAGGGTCACTCTCATTGCAAACCCATCAATCTGCGCCTAGCAACGTTAAGAAACCTGTCTAATAATTAGTATAGTAAAGTATTAATGGTTTTTGTTTGCTCTTGGATGCTTCTTCCGGGTTTCTATATATATATATATATATATATTGCAGAAGCCAAGTGATCGAACAATAAATTTGACAGAATAAAAAAATAAATCGAACACCATATTTACGTGGTTCGGTCGTAGTGACCTACGTCCACAGGGAGAACAGTACGGAATTTCACTATAGATCAAGCGATATAACGGAGATTACAACCACACTCGAGTCACCCAAACACTCTAAGTATTTTTCAAACCTCAATTACACTCAATAACTCATACAATGTTTAGCCTTACAATTCCTCGCGAAATAATCTATCAATCTCACGAAGGAATTATACACAAATCTTACAACAAGATTTAATCGCCACAAATACTTAAACTCTTAGCGTAATTTCATGAATAAAATTATGAAGCCACTGTCGTGCACCCAGCACCTATGGATGTCACTCAGAAATTTAGCACTCACGGCACTCAGAGATAACGACGCTTCAAGAGGATTTTGGCGTGCACCCCTTGCGGCAAAAGAACAGATCTGCCCATATATATTCATGCGTGGCGTCCATGGTCAAGTTTCCTCTTGCAGAGTCCAACAAGGAAAGGAAAAATTGAGGAAAGTGCATGGTCAACTTTCCTTTTTAACTGAACTTGGCCGACTTCAGTAACTAAGGGAAATTGAGGGCGCCCCTCTTCCCTTTTCGTTTCTCTTACACAATTTCCCACCAATTCTTGCACACAAATATAATACCAAGACAAAATAAGAAAGGTTTTTTTCTTTCTCCAATGCCGAACAGGAAATCTGTATTTCCACGGCAAACGTCCGCAAATATTCAACTTATTTCGGGTCAAGTTTTATTTACGGGTTCAAATTCGATATATATTTTAACAATATATATACACATAAACTTGACATTTTTTTGTGGTCAAATCACAATTGAGATCCACAAGCGGTCAAATCCACACATTCTTGGAAAAAGAGGGAAGACCATGATACCTATTTGAATTTGTCAAATAAAGGGAAAAAAAAAAAACAAGAATGTAATGGAACGCGACAATATATGGTTTGGCAACACGCCACGAGTGAGAAAAGATTCCTTTTGGGAAAGCCACAGCCCATGATTGGAAATTGGAAAGTGTGCATATATAGTGTAAACTTGATGGAAGTAATAAAGGTTTACTTTTAAAATGTTTTAATGGTAAAATTTCGGTAAAAGCAAGTTCGAACTCATAAGATACGTTTTGTTAAAAGATAGATGGATTGATGCGATTTATCTATGTGACGTTATCGAGATGGTGAAAAAGATAAGCATGCCTAGGGTTTTATGCATCCACGGAATGCTACTCAATCTTTCATTTAGGGCAATCTTGTGGACGAGAACTAAAGTTTGTTATAGTTGATCGCCCAATGGTCAACCGTGAACACATAAGCACAAAATGAGTGTAGCTAATACTTTAATGTACTTACGTGGTTTGGAATGTAGGGCGAATGGTAGTGCTCAAGTAGAAGAAAAAGTTCAACAAATCATCCATTGAAAAGAGGAGAGAAAGACGAGAGAAAGTGATTCGAATAACAAAGCAATAAATTTTCGATATAGCATACGTTATATATGTGATTTTCACATGGCACACAATTTGTGAAAGTGCTATCCATTTATTACAAATTTACAACCATCGATGTTGATCTGAGTAGTTATAATTTGAAAATTTGATTGACTATTCTAAATTAATAGTTGTTAATGTGGGTTGTGCGACAAATGACTACACCGAAATTGTGTACTGTGTACTTATAAATTAATCCATAAACCATAAATTTTCAGATAAAGTTGATCATGGTATGATAGCTTCGGATTGGTGGCTTCATTATAAGTTGGGGATGGTCGCACTCCCAACGAGTTGATAAGATCGTGGGGTCACGATTTCACAAATGTTTGTAATGAATGCCTGAAGGCAATGTTGCCAACAAGTGGGACACGAGCAGGTACAATCCGATACGTGTCGCTCACCCGGTGATGGGAACCAAATTCTTTTTCTTTTCTGCTCGTGAATGCTGGTGTCACCAATTAAAGTGGGAAGGATCTAATGTTCACTTGTTTGATTTGACTTTGATGCTTTTTGTTTTTGCAGATTAGTTTTGAGTGAAAAGCGAATGAGATTGATTCTTCTTAGTGCCTTATGCATTTGATTAGCCAAGCAATTTGACTCTAAAATGTCAGTCCCTGTAATGGCAAACTTTCCCTTTGTCTTTTTTTGGGTAAAACTAGATGCATTAATGTGAATGTTTTTTGGATCTGATTCTCCGCCACTTTCTAAGCGCAGAAAATCACCTGTCTAGGAAAAAATATGAAAAATCCTAACACGATAATCATGTATAATGTATAAACTAAGTTCACTTTACCTACCAATTGCATTGCAAATAGACTATGTTCCCGATCAACCTAACTTCTTTAAGATTAAAATAAATAAAATATGAGTACTTAATAATACAACTTATTAATAAGTAATACTCTGCAATTTAACAATACCTTCATTTAATTTAGTAAAATTGCTTAATTTTAAGTGAATTGGCAAGTTTAAGTGAATTTAGTCTATTCACTATACATGATTACTCTATTTAGGGTTTTTCATCTTTTTTACAAACAAAATGCTATAGCAATTGTCGACGGGACTCGCCACTTGGCCTTTTAACATCTTCTTTTTTTAAAGGGAAAAATGCCGTTTAGAATCTATGAGGGTTAGGGACACATGTCGGCCAAATATGTAAGAGACACGAGATAGGGACACGACCGGGAATAGGTGATCTCCGTCCTTTCGTCGATGTACCGTGTGGATCAATTAAACAATTAATCCATCCCAAGATAAAAGAAGAACAAGAAAGAATATCTGAGGAAACAAAAGCTAAATGTAAGGAGCCAAAAAGGAAGTAAAGAAAAGTACTTGTTTGACTAATATACACAGACACAATTTGATTTGTCTCAAATTTGGTTAGTGTACGAGGAATTTGATGCACAAACAATCCCATTTCCTTAGATAGATGAAGAATTGTTTGGATTACGAGTTTAGTTACTTTTTGTATCATCGGTGCACATTCAGCATGATGCAAAAGTGGCCTAATACTTAGTTAGAGCATTAACCCCTTGTGGAAGAACCCTGTTTAATACTTTAAAATCACATTCACAAAGACATTTCAATGATGATAAGCTCTTCCACGTGTAGAAGATTTGCCTCTACTTAAAATATAGTATAGACCCATCTCATGGAGAGACCTAGGAAACATGGATACTTCAATCATCCGATAAAACTTTTCGTGGAGTTTCATGTAAGTTATGTATATTTTGTAAACATGTTACAATCCAATGCAATTATCGAATTGCGTGAATCCAATCATCCATCACCTGAGTTTGGCCACGAGGACCACCATTTATCTTCCCACTCTCTTCTTTGACCCCCACCCCAAAACACTAAAAAAAAAACCCTAAAAAACCCTAATGAGAGTAATATTAGGAAAACCTCCTTCCATATATGGTGGATCCATGGCACGATTTCACATCAAGATCTGGATTGGAAGCTGCTGTATCCTACACACCAGTTGACCAAGACCACGAAGCTTCATTGGCCATGAAGCTATCCAATAACATATGTTTGCGTCAAAGGAGGAGACGCAGCCAGTTGGGGAAGGTCACTTGCAGAGAGAGAATTGGAGGGAGATTCTAGCTCTAGTGTTCTAGCTCCATAAGGCATGGCGATCCCCCATTTGTTTCCAGCTCAGTTCCCACATTCACTGCATCAGATTCGATGCTGTGTACGCGACTTCAATCGAATTGATAAAATTTATCATGTGCCCAAGAAAAATCCACTGAGAATGAATAATAAAATTATGCTGGGGATGGGGTTTTTTCGGACAAAGGGGGAATCTCTCTATCTTCGGGCCAGGGCTTATCTGCTCTTGATCCAATGCCTTTTCACATCTTTCCCCCACTTTTAGAATAATATCTGCATCCCCACGTTGTTCGAGTGCCTCATTTAGTATGCCTTTTCCCCCCCCCATTTTCTTCTCGATTGTTATTCACCTAGATTTCTATTTCGATGATGGTTGTGCATATGCCATCTTATAAATGGGAAGCGTGATTGTGTCTTTCCCTAGGTATCATGCGATGTCAGTAATCATACAAGCGAAAGAAATGGATTCTTTCGAAGGCATCAGAAATTCATTTGAAAAGCAAGAGAAAAAAGCAATAGATGAGTGAGAACATGATCGAGAAGCTAAACTCTCTTAGTCGGTAGTTAGTCTTGAACACAAGAATTATATTAACGCAATATATCGCTTTAACCGCATGAAAAGGGAAAAAAAAAGGTTCGACTTAAGTTTCATGGATTTTCAAGTCGTAAGTTGTCAAATTTTTTTAAGGGAAAAATAATAAGATTTTCAGTTAAGAATAGTGAAAAAATCACTATCTTCGCTTTTCGAGAGGACATGAAATTAGGTGCATGCACATATTATTGGTCGAACGTGCGCGATATCCCAATGCTTGCAAGTGGAGATTTTTTCCTCTCTTTTTTTCCATTCTTCTCTTTTAATAGGTTAATTAGTTAATTATTTTTTATATTCGATAATTAAAGCATCAATTACAACATTTATGGCCTTAACATTTGATTATGTCACGACAGTTGGCATGTTGGAAAAGCGAGAAGCACATGCTTACTTTGCTCCTCTGGGTTGGGGCAAAAAAAAAAGTGTGAACGACTTCCCTCTGATTGAACTAAACTTGCTACTTTAATGTCCAATACTTAATTAAGAAATAAAGCCCTTAATTTTTTGAATAATTATTCTTAATCTATGTCTTTTCTTTACATGGAAGAGGCACTAACTGGGGAAGTTGGATTCCACAATGGAAAAATTGTGGAGTGGTGATCTGATCAGACAAGAATCTTAAATTTGATTGCTGATATTGCTGTCTAGGGATCAACTATAGATTTATCAACATGGATTGTACTCTTCTCAAGGTATCTCTAGGGAATGATGCAAAGTTCAGATGATGTTGTTGATTGATTGATTAATAAAAGCATCTTTTGTTCTGTTTCTGGTTCATTAGCCTGAAACAAGAAATGGGTTGCCTTCATATAAATGTGCCATGAACTTCTTGTGTAATTTCCACCAAGATCAATGTGAGTGTCGCCATAATAAAGTTCAATTTGCAGGGCAAACATTGGTACTTTCTGAATTTTTTTTTAAATAAGTAACATTTTTTAATCACGTTCAGAGGTTGCGGAATAATTGGGAAATGCCACCGAAGATTCCTTCTAAACAAACCAAATTCTAACTTTGAACTTTTAGCAAACTAAAGTTATTTTCTCTCTCGCAGTTAGGCCAATTAAATCAACCTCTCAGAGTAGCTATGGACGTTGATGTTTCATAGAAATACATTTGGCCATGAATTGCGTTTCGAGATGTCCGTTGAGATGAAAGTGAGAGTGGACATTCTTTGGTTATGATGTGACCGAATAATCAATGCGCTTCTATCTATTTCAGGAAGCTCTTAGGACTTATTTGCAACATTAATTGCTTCTAAGCTTCAAAAAACATAGCAAGTCCTATCCATTCCTAAAGGATATGGTTGTTGAAACCTGTATGGTCAGATTGGATATGTTTTGGGGGGAAAGTATCATCCTAAATTGAGATAGATATAGATCTGAGAGGTGCCCAACATGGAACAAAATGAGCCCACTAAAGAAGTTTAGAGTTTAGGGTCTTGGGCTTTCATGAAGCAAACGAGTGGGAAAAATGAAATTTAATGCGAGTGGATTGACCTTTTCAAGTTGCTAATATAGATAATTTTCTAACTTAGAGATGAGCCAATGTTTCTGTTAGGGAGGGGAAAAGAGGAGTAGTCCTAGAAAATGGTCATTAATACTTCTGTCTCATTCCTAGTGATTAGTTGTTCCAATCTATGTCCATAGTTGCAAAAGGAGGGGCAAAAGAAAGAAAAAGAAAAGTAAGAAAGGCAGAAAATGTGTTAATATTATGCTAGAATGGTAGGATATGCATAACCAGATAAAGAAACTGATTAATACTTTTCGTTTGTAACTTTAAAACAGGGAGGAATCTAGATATTTCTCTTACTAGTGGAAAATTCTATATGTGGTCACATACAGATTGATCTACTTTCCGACTGATGATTAGTAGGATAGTTTATAAGCTCAGTTTAGATGGATATGTTTCAGACTAATTAATCAGATTTGACCTCGATGCATTGCCTATGATTTCGTAATTATAAAGTTCATGTATCGGGCCACTTTTGATTCGTGGAGGGGAAAGTTTGATTAATGATAATTCAATAATTACTATGGAGGAGATGTCTGTGAGGAAATGCGTAGTCTTTCTTTCTGTTTTCTTCAGATACCCAACTAGTCTCAAAAGTCTAAAGCGAGTACTATTTCGTCACACATATTAGATAACTATGGAACCATAATGTTCATCATTAGAAGTGGACATGGTTGACTTGCCCTAATTATCACAAAGTTATCATGGGTCAAACTTCATTTTTGGAAAACCATATTGCCATAGGAATGGTTGCCCTTGATGAGAAGACTATAGGTACGAGAATAAGCTCATATGCCTGTGAGAAAATGAGAAAATGAGAAAATGGGACCTCTTCTTGTTTTGAGACATTGTTCAAGAAATTTGGCAAATCAGCCTTATCATGGATATATCCATCTATCCATTTGCTGTTAGTTTGTTCATATTAATCTTGAATTAAACAATTATTTTTCTGAAATCGGATCATTGTTTCCTCGAGATTTACTCCTACAAGGTTCACTGTCAAAAATGGCGTAGCTAAATATAATCGAAGTTATGAAATATGGCAGAAAGAGAGACAAGTTTAAAAGCTTGAATTAAAGACTGAGAGGATCATTGGTGTAACAAAGTCTTACATAGCTCCTCTATTATACTGGACGGTGGAAAAAGAGAGGGCAAAGCAAACATGAGCCTTCTTTCTGGCCTTCAAATACATGGAAAAAGAAGGGAGGGAACAAACAAAAAGAAGAACGCGCAGGGAGATATTATGATCAAGAAACCCTCTACTCCCTTGCACAAGTTTTTAGCTAGTTAGTCCTTTGACTCGATTGTCTCAACCATGATAATTATGAAAGTGGCCGACCTCGGGACCACCTTTTCCGCAACTCTTTTGACGGAGTTCGATGAAGTTATTCACACGGTGTAATGCTGCTGGATCGTGTCGATGTCCAATCCTTTCAGCTTCACCACGGACTCGACATGACCTTTGAGTGTATGGAGCTCCCGAAGCCTGCAAAATCCGAAAAAGTTTGCTTCTTATTCAGTTCACTAGGAAGCATTCCAATGAGAAAGATCCGTTTGAAAGAAAGAAAGATTGTCATCTTGTGTTATATTGAGCAATAACTAGGGGAGACCGGACAACATACCTTGCAACTTCAGCTCGTCTCTTGGCCTGCTCAGCAATCTCCGACAACTCCCGGTAGCTGTTCTTGTCATTGAAGATGCTGGAAGTCTCCGGGGGTTGAAGACCGTGAAGAGTCCTTTGAGCAAGAGCCCATTGGGCTTCTCTCTCCTCTTTGCCGTAATCTTTCTTGGTCGTAAATGCGGTCTATTGCATCGTCAAAATAGAGCAAAAAGAAATCAGTCATTCGCATTTCGCCCATTTAAGTTTAGGTCGATTACTGTATGTTGCGTTAAGGTAAAATGACTAAAACATACCTTGTTCTCTAGCAAGTTGAGCCATGCCTTTCCACTCAAAATGTAGCGAATAGCGAATTTGAGGAGATCCAGAGGCACGTAGAAGACGATGCTGTAGAGCCAGATGACCCCAGCCCATCCCCACCCGCATCCCTTAATTTCTGCAAAGCCCCAGTTGGCATATACAGCTATCAATGTAGCAACCTGCCAAAAGGAACGAAAAAAGAATTTGTTCATCGTGTATATTAGAATTACTATCTTTTGAGTTTCATAAGCATCAGGTGGAATAGCAGAAGTAGTAGAGTAGTGTAATTGAAGTTCCAAGAAATGAAGAAATAGCTCGAGGTTCTTACCAGTTGTGCAATCAAGAAAGCACTCATTAAAAGAAGCCCCGGGCGCTCAACGTATGACCAGCTACGAGATCTCGTCACAAATATCAACGCCTGACTCACAATACTCACTTGAAGGTACAGAGCTGCCATCATTTCGTCTCGGCTAGTCCTCAGTGATCTGACCCCAAATTTGTCCTATCATATAAGAAGCAACAAAAAAGAGTTAAAAAGAAAATTCTTTACATCATACAACAGAAGCAACGGCAAAATCTGTAAGGGTGGAGGAATCTCATGTCTCTTACTGAGAAGAAGTCGGTTTCCTTCATGACCCAAAAGAATATAACGGTCATCAGTGCCAAGTAGCCTCCAAGCACAATACCAGTGGCAAAAATCTCTTTCAGTTTCCAGCTGTCGGGCATTGGAGACGGCTTCACTCTGTCCTTTGAAATTGTCATGATTGTTCCTTTGAAGAGTAAAATAGGATGATATTAATTCACATTGTCGCTATGCCATTGTGAGGAAAAAAAAACTACCGAGAAAAATTAAAGCCTTTCCCGAATAAGTGTAAGTGCTTACCGTCATTTAGAATGGCGATAATCAAAACCATGAATGGAGAAAAGTCAAACCTCCAAATTAGAGCAATAAGCATGAAACCAAACTGCAGAAGAGGGAGCAAACACACAAAAAGAGAATGAATAATCCATCCATAGATTGGTGCTAGTCAGACGTAGTATGAGTAAAACTTAGAAATTACCACTATACGGATGGTAATGGAGACTGCATATATCTGCAAGAATCAAAAGAACAGAACCAATGATTAGTTCCATTCAAGAAGAAAAAAGAGAGAAAAAAAACATAAGAAATTAAAGAATGTGATACTGACAGTGAAGTGCCATTCAAGAAGGAAAAAGAGAAAAATAAAACATAAGAAATAAAAGAATGTAATACTGACAGTGTAGTTCTTCATCCTTTGGAATATAGCTCTGCTAGTCAAGACAGCGCTGATGATAACACTCAACCCAGGTTCCGTGAGGACAATATCAGAAGCACCCCGTGCAGCATCAGTACAATCGGCAACAGCAATTCCGATATCTGCCTTTTTTAAAGCAGGGGCATCATTGACACCATCGCCCGTCATCCCGCAAATATGCTTTCTCTCCTGCAATTTCTTCACAATCTCGTACTTATGCTCTGCCAAATAGAGAATTGGATAAGATTAGGCGTCACTTGTTAGAGTAAGCAAATCTTATAGTTGAAAACAGGCACAAGAGTAGTGATGAGAAAAGGAGGGACGAACCAGGGAAAACACCAGCAAAACCATCTGCTTTCTCAATGAGTTCTTCTACCGGAAGCGCCGCAATACTAGCATCCTTGTCTTGACCTAGCAGAGAAGCAGATGGGTACATATTGGTTCCCATTCCGAGTCTCCTCCCCGTCTCCTTTGCAATGGCAAGTTGATCACCTGAGAGAGCACGTGTTAACATATGCCAAACATTAAATATCCACTGCAATTTAATTGAGCAATGAACCAACACATCATTACCAGTAATCATCTTGACATTGACACCGAGATTAAGAGCTCTGCGAATAGTTTCTGCACTGTCATGCCTGGGAGGGTCAAAGAGGGGCAGTAGACCAACAAATTGCCATGGGGCGCCGGCACTCTCTTTGCTTCTCTCTGGCACTTCCTGTGAATGCCAAAAATAAAGAATCTCAGGGTTGCTTCCAAGTGAAAAGAACACTTCCATAGGAGTCTGAAAGGTTATATATCAAACACCTGTCTAGCGACAGCCAGGGACCGCAGCCCACGTTCAGCAAATTTGTCAATGACAGCATGGACCTTCTTTTTAAGGTCTTCTCTGGCATTGCAAAGGGTTAAAATCTGTATCCCAGAAAAGGCGAGAAACAAAGTCAGTGAACCAATCTAATCACATTTTACTACACGATGCATTAACGGCGCATGATGCATTACTTGCTCAGGTGCTCCTTTGCTTGCACGGTGCCAGTGTCCATCCGAATCAACGTAAGTCAAGGCAGTTCTCTTGTCCACAGGATTGAATGGGAAGAAATGCACCTCTGTGATCCCAGCTCGAGCCTACATCGAGCACATGAAAAGACACGTACATCAGTCTTATCTGATTAAAACTAGCTCACTAGAGAGAAGGCCGCGATGAGAACGCAAAAGGTACTGTACCTCCTTCGGGTCAGCAAGCATCCCAACAATGGCCGCGTCAATGGCATCCTGGTTTTCTGTCCTTGAAGCTCTGGCCGCGAGCAATAACACATGTGGCTTCTCCACTCCTTTGGTAAACACTTCGACCAGGTTTACATCGACACTCAACTTGTTCAAGGTCAGCGTCCCGGTCTTATCACTGCAGAGGACATCCATACCGGCCATCTCTTCGATGGCAGTCATCCTCTTAGTAATAGCACCTTGCTGAGATAGGCGATGGGACCCAATGGCCATGGTCACTGACAGAACCGTGGGCATGGCAATGGGTATGCCTCCAATCAAGAGGACCAAGAGATTGTTGATTCCATCTCTGTATTTGCGGCGCTGGATCGGGTACATCACTATAATCTCGATCAGCATTCCGACTGCTATTGAGCAGATACAGAAGTTCCCGATAGCGGTGAGCACCTTCTGGAAGTGCCCAACTTGGTTGGTGCTGTCTACGAGATGCGCGGCTTTACCGAAGAAGGTGTGAACGCCGGTGGCAATGACAACGGCTTCGATTTCCCCTTGTTTACATGTGGAGCCAGAGAAAACTTCATCAGAGGGATTCTTGGTCACCGGGAGCGATTCTCCTGTAAGGGCAGATTGGTCGACCTTTAACGGATCACCCTCAAGAAGACGGGCATCAGCAGGAATGATGTCTCCCAATTTGATACTGATGATATCCCCAGGAACCAAGATGGCAGCATCTTGTTCACTCCACTTGCCATCCCGAAGCACCTATGAAATGCAACAGAAACTAAGTTGATGTGCCAACAGACAAAGCTTTGTCAAAGCCTAGGATCGACACTCTCAATGAGTGATGACATGTACGACTCTGATCACTAAATATTTCATTATGGCCAAGGTCCTAAATCGACATGACAGCACAATTTACCACATGACAGCACACAGGTTTAAGCCATTCATGATATGATACCTTGGTTTTGGGGGCCAGTCCAGCCATGAGAGCCGCAGCAGCATTACCGGCGTTGTTTTCTTCGATAAAACTGATGGTGGAGTTGATCACTAGCAAGCACATGATACCAACAAAGTCTTGCCAATCTGGAGGCTTTTTGTCGCCATTTGCCAGTGCAATGGCCATAACGGCTGCAGCTTCCATGACCCACGACAGAGGATTCCACATAAAGCCGAGGAACTTGAGGATTTTGCTTTCCTATTGACAGAGAAACAATGTCAGACGTTCACAGATCTCATGAGTAAAGACCACTAGAAAGTGTAGCTAGCGAGAAATAACCTTCTTCTCTTCCAACTTGTTGGGTCCAAAGATCTCGAGACGGGTGTTTCCTTCGTCGGAACTCAAACCCTTTGGAGTACATTTCAGCTGCTCAAACACTTCTTCAATAGGAATTTTCTCCTGAAAAGATTTTTCAGATGATAGGGAGGGTTGAGTTTGAAGTCAGCTGATAAAGGCTGAGATTCACCACGTGATACTCATAATCCTAGAAAATTATCAGACATGCCAGGTAGCGAGGAAGCGTACATGTACATATTCAAAATCGGATACGCTCGGAATATCCAAAAGCCTATCAGTATTAAGTAACTCTGCAACGAATGCAGTACACCGCTAACACTACAAGCATCTTAACAGATTTTCTTCATTGTTTATGCCTATATTTACTTTTAAGAGATTCCTAATATTTCGTTTTCCTTGTAGGGAGATACAGCTTTTCAATGTTTCATCTTAGAAAATGTTTCGATTGAGAGCAGTACTTGTACTTCCTCACTCTTTTCTTCCTTCTGTTCTGCATTCCTCAATCACTTCAAACCATAAATTTTCTCATGATGTGATGTAAAACTTGTCTTGCTAGGCCCCACTAATATCGAAGACGAATTTCCAACTGCCTTGATCTTTTCAATCTAGATTCTCCATCGACGATAAAACCAATTTGTGCCTTACAAAAGTACAACAAATAGTCCAAAGATACATAAACCAAACACGCCATCACATCCATCGATTATAAAATTGCGATAACATTGCATCATCGTGAGAAAAAACATATACGCGAGCCAATTTTCTTTGTTCCTTCAGACATCTGGCAAGATTGTTTACATTTTACCGATCCAGCCATCGTTCTATTAACTTTATTCATTTTTTAAGAAAGAAAGTCACAGGCAAAACCTGCCATTACGGAGGGGTTTGGGAAAGAGAGTCAGATTTTTTTGTGACAGCCAACGCATTAGCGTTGACCGACGCCGCGTTGGTCCGTGCACGTAACGCGCCCAAGAAAAATAGAGATTAATTTTTTTTCTTTCCTGCTCATAAATTCAGGATTCCATTAAAATAATTTCGACTGCGTTTTCCAAGAAAATAAAATTTGGACTGACATGGCAGGTGTCAGAGCTCAGAACCGTTGAACGTGAGAGTTGTAATAAAAAGACGCAGAGAGAGAGAGCGTGTAACGGTTAAAGAAGAGCAAGATAAAATTAATATTAAAAAAAGGCAAATATGGCAAAATCTCATTTTATTTTATTTATTTTTGGTCAGAAATTTTCATTTTATTTCTCACGGCGGAAAATGAAAGAAAGAAAGAGCAAAAAAGAGGATTAAAAAAGTACCACGGAAAGGTACCCAAAATTCCCCTCTCCTCTTTCACTGTAAGAAGCAAAACAAAAACTCTCAGACTCTCTCCTCACACACAGTAGAGAGAGAGAGAGAGAGAGAGAGAGAGAGAGAGAGATTGGGGAACATGGGTTGGCATTAAAAATGGAGAATTTGCGAGAGAAAGATGATCGCTTTGAAACTCTCTATCTCCTTCCTTATCTCTCTCTCTCTCTCTCTCTCTCTCTCTCTCTCTTGCCCTGCCTCACATGTTTAGATCCGGTGATGAGCCGAGCTAAACCAGCTGGGGCCTGATCTGTCTGTTCTGATGGGAGAGGAGATGAAATGCAGGGCCTCAAGACATGTGGGGAAAGCATCAAGCTTTTCTCTACAGACCCAAGAAAAGCTTTAGCCTCTGGGGATGATGGAAGCAAGGATCTGATCGACCCTGAGGAGTCAGAGAGGCTTGCGCCTTTTTTTCTCATTTCTAGGACGATCCCTCTCTGCTTTTCTCAGCACACACAGAGGAGTCATGGCCAACAGCTCAGGGTCGGGTAGGCTCAGATCATTACAAGGGTGTGTGAAATCAGCACATGCACTTCTATATCTGAACAAGAGACCAAGGAACGGAGAGCGAAAAGGCACATCGCGAGACAGGACATAATCGTACACGGCTTAGCATTTGAGAAAAAGGCGCACGCCCAGATAAAAATGGAATTCCCGAAACGGAGAGCTAAGCTTAGCTACAAGAACGCCCCACAAAGAACAGAGAGAGAGAGAGACCCAATTTTCCTGGGACTACTGTGTAGTAATGAATGGTTCTTACCAGATCAACAGTCTCATTCTTGATCTCCTCCAGGCTGATGGCCGCCTTGTCTCCACCCATTTCTGTGTTCCTTCAAACCCAGCGCAAGAACAAAGAAAAAAAACAGAACACCAGAGACAGAGAGCAAGAGAACACCCAACTAGAAGATCGTAAAAATGATTGCTTTTCTTCAATGGAGAGACAACCGACGAAGAGTTAAGGCCACTGAATGATAAATTCTCTCCCTTTTTTCCTTACAAGAACACCCCTTCTCCAAAGGAAATGAGAGAAGCTGAAGTGGGCGGTGATACAACGAGAGGAGGATTGTGGTGGCTTCTGAGCACCTCTCCCTTTATACACCCTCCCAAAACACACCCTCTCTCCCCCACCCCCCACCCCCGACGCATCCAAAAGTGACCCGCCGTTTCAACCCCCTCCAGTGGGGCCCCACGGACACACATACACACACACACACACATGTGCGCGCGCAACTGTGATCGTGTGTACGTAAGCCTACATGTTATCGAGCGACTTTTGTCTGGTTGCGGGTCGTCTCCCTCGTGATCGATCATGATCATTTCTTCTTTCCTTCTCTTTCTGTGTTGTTTCGTGATGGGTTTCTACCACGCCTTTCGGGGTTTCAACCCGTTCCCAAGTACCACCTCGTTCTTGAAAATCGACATATAAAAGAAGAAAATTTATTCCACCGGCAGGAACCTGATCGGTGTAATTAGCCGGGCGTGCATCGTTTGCCACTGGTTACCATCTATTCGAGATCATCATCATCATCATCATCTGCCATTTCTTCCGGTTCTTCTTTTTTTTTATAATCTTTCGGGCAAGACTTCCTAGGCGATTAAGATACTTTTGTCTATGCCACGGGATGCCATCTAATCCGATTATTTATGTCGTATCATATTGAGCTCATCTCGAATTGAATCGAAAGCGGGTGGGTCACTCACGTTGCGATCGGGAGATTGCCAAAGGGTACTTTTCTTCCTCGTGAGATGGCATCGGTATAACACTGTCAGGAGTTGAACCTTGCTCAAGCACCGATGTTCTAGTCGTGTTCGACCCATATCTTAAGATGTTGCCGCACTTTTGTCTTTTAGGAAAGAATACTTGCATTTTTGCCCACTTCGTTGTTTCGATATAAAATTTATTCGCTTTAATTAGTTAATACTAAGGAGACGTTAGTTACATAATCTAGGAAGGGTTTATATGGCCACCGATTTATTTGCCTTAACTAAATCGATGTTCTCCTGCTTCGACCCAAAAAATAAATTAATATTCTCCTGTGCAATATGCTGATGCCTTGTAACTTAGCAAAAAGCAAAAAAAAAAAATTGAAGTTAATAGATCTTTTGACTTTTATTATCAATTGGAAGACACTATATATATGTCATCTTCATAAATACTAAGAAAGTAGTGATTGGTGGAGAAATTCATTCAAAAATTCTAGTAAATGCCCTCAGATTCTCTTGTTACATCCATCCACAAAAAGAATGCAAGGAATTAAAAACCTACCCTTCTTCTTATAAGTTCATAGACTAATAACCATATTTAGGTTCAAATGATCAAATAATTAAAAATGCTCATAAATAGTCTCAAAAAGGGAAAATCGGATGGAGAAAAAAGGGGTAAGGTCCAACTACGACCCCCATTCACATCCACTCCCACCACACAAGGATTCCAAAACAAATACGAAAAATGAAAAAAAAAAGGTGAAAAAAAAGGTGCACATTGCAGAAATTATTTTCTAGGAGCAAAAGGGAAAAAAAAAAAAAAGAAGAGGGAGGACGGGATAATATTTATTTGGAGGAGATATTTTGACTTTTAATTTAGTGGGGCCTCACCCCAAAAATAAATAAAATAAAATAAAATAACCAAAAGTCGTCGCAGCCTCGAAAGCCTAAACCAAGCTATTCGTACACGAATTGGGTACAATAACGGAGGCGTGGCCGGTGGCCGTGACCGTTGGACTCCCTTAAGAGGTGTTCAACCATTTCCATGGAAAAACAAAATAATAATAATGGGAATTAAATTAATTAAATGAAAGTAATTCGAGGGGTTTGTATTTTAATTGACAATTAGTGATCCGATGTTGTCGAGGCTACTGTTAATGTTCATGTTCTCGTGCCAAGTTGACTGCCGGTGGTCCCTCCCTAATAGGGCCCCCCCCCCTATAAATGTTCCAATTTTGTAGAATTTTTCTTTTTCTCTTCGGGCGAAAGTATCGATGTAGTTTCTCTAATTATACTTTTTCTCGAAATGGGTGTTCAGGTGCACGTGTCGTTTACGCAATTATTGGGGTGTATTTTGAGGGAAAATAAACCAAAACATTTTAAATGTCTGCGACACCTGTTGACCGGCAGAGAAAGAAGGAAAACAAAAGAAAGAGAAATATAATATAAAAAATATATAAAAACTTGGAAAAATAATGAAAAAAATTTGTCCGCATTAGTGCCGGTTGTGCCTTGTAGGATAGCCAGCGTCCATATCGGCAATCTTCGGCCAAAATTGACCAGATTGATTATATTGACAAATTGTCAAAATGTTTAAGACTAAATTGGTCAAATTGAAAGATTTATGACTAAATTGGTACGAGGACATATGATTTTTTGGGTAATTTTTCCGAATTTTTTTGACAAATATCTAAGGCTCTCTTTTATTTACTTTCATTGGCAGGACATTTAGTGCTACGGTAAAAGAGCAAAATTACGGAATGTAAGGACCAGTACCACGCGATGCTCAATTGACAATACGGCCATAAAATCTGTTGGGTAGCTTTCCTTGATCTAAAACACCACCTATGCTCTACAAATAGAGAGGAAAAAGAAAACATCAATCGGTTCAAATCTATATAAAGTTTATTTGCCCCTAAGTATTGATAATGGTGCTTGATATAGCATGATTTAATGGCGACTTTTTTGCTTCCAAAAAGCATTGCACAACATTCTATCATTCCAAATCCCCGAGATCTTGAAGAACTTTTCAATGGGTAGGTGTTTGCACCAAAAATTAATTATGTCGTCAACGTAAGTAAGTATGTGGCTAAAGGTTATCAATATCAGATAGGTGGGTCATTGTCGATGACCGTGAGAATTGTTATCGATATTAATATACATCGATGATCGTAAGTTGTGCTATCGACACGCGACAGCGCATGATTGACGATTGTCATGATAGAGTTGGTCGATAAGGATACCGATTAGAAAGAGATAGAACGATTACCGATTTAGACACCAAGTGAAGAGTGAGTATTTGGATGGCATCAAAACTCAATTATGATATTTAAAATCACCGGTGGATAAAGTATAGAAGTTAAAGCGATTTGTGGGAGAACGAATGGAGCTATAACTCGGCGACATAGTGCAAGAGATTGAGGTGCGGATTTTTAGGGAATAGCCATGTGGAGACGAAATTGTAGCGACGCGAGAACATGGAACCAAGATTTTTGGAGACATGGAGACATGGGTAAAACTGCAAAAAAAACTCTGCTTGTAGACGGTTGTGTTGCGAACACTATAATTACCGGTGTTCATCTCCTAAAGGGACCCACTCGTACAAACAAACAAACGTATTATCTTTCAATTCCTACACCGTAGTTATAGTTTCTAAATTCACGTCATTGATTAAATTTCAATGTTGCATCTTTACATTCTCGGGTTTTGTTGTCAATTAAATTCCAGCAAAATTTGTATACATTCGATTTCGTTTGAGTTAAAATGATCGATTTCCTTGTCTGTCCGTAATATTTCTTGTCTGGAATCGCCACAGAACCTGTCACATCTAATAAATACCGAAAAACAACTTTCGGTGAAAAGTGTTTCGTTACGGAGTCAAATCCCGGCGAGAAACAGTAGGAAAAGAATTGCATTTTGGCCTTAGTGTTGGGAAATAACCATTTTGAAAAAATGATGGAGTCGGACTTTGAGGTGTGTATATGCTCTCTTTTTGCCCCACAAACGTCACTAATGGTTACTGGCAAAAATCCTCAAAGATAAAACAAAGTCAAGCAAGAATACCATATAGCAATTATGGTATTTCTCTAGGAACTCTCAAATGAAGACAATGGAAAACAATGGTTGTATATCTTTATAAAGAAATGAAAATGGAAGTTATTCTATTGAAGAGAAACGTTGAGTGATCGATAGTGAAAAATATGTTTGAACAGATACAACCTTTTAAAGGTTATAAGAACGCCTAATAATCATTAGACAAAAATAATAAAATTCAAAATTAAATAATTAAAAAAATAACTATAACGCTATCGCGAACAGTCACATTGTTTCAATAGGATACAAAAATTATTTTATAATTATAAATCTTAATCTTAATAAATAAATAATAATAATTGTTGATTAGTGCCAAATATGTTCCTAAGTGCGCAATTATTCGCGCACCCGCACACGTAGAGTCCACCCCACTAAGCCCACCGTCTACATTTGTAGAAAGGGTGTTAATACCATGAAAAATCATAAATTAGTATAAAATATGACAAATTTACCCCAAACTAACTTTTTGACCTCCAAAAACTCCAAACTGGTATATATGTGACAATTTTACCGTCCATTAGTTTCTGTTAAATTTTACCGTCAAATTTCTAAGTTAGATAACACGTGGCAGTTGACAAGTGTATCAGTTTGTGATTTTACCCTCCGTTTGTTACAGGTGTACCAATTTGTGATTTTTCGTAGTATTAATTCAATTTAACAAAGGGTAAAATTGTCATAAATGTATCAGTTTGGGGTTTTTGGTGATTAAAACATTAGTTTGGGGTAAATTTGTCACATGAGTACCAGTTTTAGGTTTTTCGTAATCAAAAAATTAGTTTGGAGTAAATTTGTCATAGATGTATCAATTTAGGGTTTTTCGTGGTATTAACCCTTGTAAGAACGAAAGACCTTCACTCTTATATATCGACGCACATCTATTTTAAGTGGGACAAGGCACTTCAAAGTTTGTTTTCCTAACGCTTGGGCAGTCATAGGTTCTTGATTTTTGTCAAGGCTAATCACCAGATAAAGGTGCGCGAAGAACGTGGAATAATGGAACAATTGGGTGCCGACAGTAATGTGGCACATGGTGATCCCCCATATCATAGGGTCAACTTCATAATGCTACATTTTAATTAAGTTTTAAGGGGGCGGTTTCCGATATACACGGCGGTGTCAAATGCCTCCGCAATTATTTATTGATGAAATTGATTTTGGAGATTCCATTCTGGAGGCGAGGTTGGACTAGGAATGGAAACTGGTCAATTGGACTTCTAAATTAACTTTTCTCAAAAAGAAAATTCAATCCTTGGATTGAGAGTCCAAAAGATTACAAACCCTATCATATCTCGTCATTCAACCACGACATTTCTTTTGGCAGTGACCGTGAGTTCATGTGAGGAAAGCGGACGGAGTTATACGACACATCGAGTAATTATTATAAATTACGAGATGGTGTCTCAATTGGCGATACTGCGTTACTTATAATTTGGTTTTTATCGTAAAAACTTGAGAAAACGACACAAACAGTTCATAAATTTTGGCATAATGTGCAAAATGATCCCTAAACTTTTTATTTATTCAATATCGTCCCCGAACTTTTGATACATGTTCTGAAATATATTAAAATGTTCAATATAATCTTTCCATTAATTTAAGTTTGGGGACTACATACAACATTTTCATATAGTTCAGGGACTATATTGAACAAATTTAAAGTTCAAGAACTATATTGAACATTAAGTTAAAGTTCATGGATTACATTGAACAAATTAAAAATTCAGAAACAACATTACACATTGAATCAAAGTTCAGGGATTGTTTGTGTCGTTACCCATAAAAACTTTAAGACTGGCAATTGTCTTTCTTTCTTCTTTTTATTTCTTTTTTTTATCCCTTGCATTTTTCCATGTGTTAGTGGAAGGCCAATTTGGAAAGCCTAGGTGCGAGAGACCCACTTCGAAGAGACCCTTGCATCTTTATCCTTTTCCTAAACATTCAAGCCTGTTTGTCCCTTCATCGATATCATATGCTTTTTCTCAAAGTCTCCTGTCCTTTTGGCTCTCACCTTTTCATTTTCTTTTTGGGGGTTGAATTGAGACCCTAACTTTTCATATTACTTGAAAGGACATATTCATGTTCATTCAGCCCGAGAATTTTTCCTCTTATGTACAAATTTCAGGAGCTTGGAATGTTTCAGATAAACCTGCACGATGCACCTTCAGAGGCACATCCTATTTATTAGTGGTTTATATTCGGGGATCTCATTAACGCATTTGATATATGCGCCCCCCCCCTCACCAAAAAATTTTTTTAAGGCATTTTATATTTTTGCCAGTGGGGTATTCGATATTTTGTGCATTTACAATGTGATTTAGCAAGACCAAGTTGGATCGTCGCTTAATATATACATTTGTTTCGGGGATTCTTGATACCCCTAAGTTTATTCGGAATTACATGTTACGTTTAAGATTTAATTATATGATTGAGGGATTTGTCGTCTTCAAGGGATCTTCCCTGATAGATTCAACCCTTTTGATCTGAAAGAGACTTTGGTCCAATATTTTTTTTTATATAATTTATGTAGGACTATAACAATTGCTAAGAAATTGCTCATTCCTAAAAGATTGGCCCTATCACGGAATAAGTATGTGTAGCCGATCATGTCCCAATAACTCGTGGATCGCGAACCGTATATTGAATTACAACAGAAGGACATAATCGCATCAATAAAAGATAAAAAGTTAAAGAACAATAACACAAATGATATTTAAGACAAATCAAACAGGACAACATCGAGAATTGCAATTCTTGGCTAAGAGCACCGGGATAAATACGAATTTAGATCATACCGAATCAGTTGCAAGATGCACGATACAAAGAAGCTTGATTTATTTCCACAAAAGTTGATAAAAGATTAGTGTCTTGCAAGAGAAAAAAGCGTAGTAGAAAAAAATAAGTAAACTAAAGTTCCGTTTGTTTCGCGAAAAATGTGACAATTCTAGAAAATATTTTCTAAAAGGTCATTTTCCAGGAAAATGACAATATATTTCGGTGTTTAGATAAGATATGAAAATAAACTAGAAAATATTTTTTACCGTTTGATATCTGATTTGATTTTCCTTTGGGAAAATTACAAAAAATTTTAATTTTAATCTTTTTCCTTTTCTTTCTTCCTTGGCTGGTTGTCGAGGACTAGCCACAGGTGAGGGACGAGCTTGCCCTAGGCCGGCAAGGTTGAGCTCGCCCGAGGTTGGCGAGACTCAACCAATTTAGTCCTAAACCTTTTGATAACATGCCAATTTAGTCATAAAACTTTCAATTATAACAATTTAGTCCTAAACATTTTATGATTTGCCAATTTAGTTCTAAACCTTTTAACGATTTGCCAATTTAGTCATTATGGCCAATTTTGGCCGGAAATCGATGTGGTGGTCTAGTTAGCACTAGCTGTCCTACGTGGCGCAACCGACGTTGACGTGGACAATTTTTGTAATTTTTTTATTTTATTCTTTTTTCCTTTTCTTTTATTTTTATTTTTGTTTTTTTTTCTTCTTTTTACTTTTTCCCTTCGCTGCCCGTTGCCGAGCCTTGTTGATGCTTGCCCTTGCCGCGGGCCATCGATGAGGCCCGGCGATGGCCAGCGAAGGGAAAAAGGAAAAAAGAAAAGGACAAAGAAAAGGAAAAAAAGAATAAAGTAAAAAATTCACGAAATTATAAAAATTATCCACATCAACGCCGACCGTGCTATATAGGACAGCCGACGCTGGCCGACACTGACCAGACCACCATATCAGCGATTTCTGGCCAAACTTAGCTTAAATGATTAAATTGATAAATTATTAAAATATTTAAAATTAAATTAATAATTTATTAAGAAATTTATAATTAAATTAATATATTTAAAAGATTTAAAATTGAATTGATCAATACACATAAGGTGGCAAAAACAAAAGGGCGCGCACGCATGCCTTCTTGATAATAACATAATAACCACAAGGTCTCCGACATGCTGAAACGTCCACATCGGAAAAGCCAAGATTTGATCTACACCAGCCAATGTGGACTAGGTGGTCTACAAATTTAGACTAGCTCGAGCCTCTTTCTTTTGGACTTCAATCGCAATTCGCCACGCCCTCGATTTCTAATAGACGCCGCCGTTAAATGAGGGCATTACCTCCAACCACCTTTCCCTTTCTTTTTTTTTGGACTTTTTTTTAATTACTTTCAAAAAAATTCTAATTCATCTTTCAATCATTCGAATTATAAAAAGTATAATAAATAATGACTCGATACATATCAACTCATACCTACTTCCTCGGATTATATGTATTCTCCCGGCTACTGACGCCGGATTAATTAAATCGCACTCCACTTGTCAATGGTTTTCCCTAGCACTCGCTAACCCTCCCTAGATACATAATGCGAAGTTGCAAATTGAATAATATAGAAAATACTAAAATTTCAATATGGACCCGAGGAGAAGTCAAATTGGCATGCACCGCTAACCCTAACCCACACCTGGGGTTTCCCTTTGCTGTATGACAACAATCATGAACACGACTAGTTAGATAATTTTATATGGGTTTTTTGGGTCAATGAAATGTAATCGTCATGCAATAATTCGATTTTAATACACGTTTTTGGCATGGTTCGTGAACATGCTCGAGACATTGTTTGACATCTTAATAAATGTTACCGGAATAAATCACTATTTTAAGGCGCATTATTTCCCCCTCCATTAGGTGGATGATAATGCTCCATCTTCCATAAGGGAAAGAGCAAATTTGACTTGTAGAGTTCAATTTTGTCTTGATTTCTTTTCCTTTCCTTTTTTTTTAATCTAGCTAGTTGGATAGAGCATATAACAACTGGTATCATAATAATAACATTATCTATCTTTGGGAAAGAGTAGAGCCGGAAAAAAAGTTCGGGTCGTAAATGCCACGTGTTATTTTCTACATGTGGAACCACAAGCTCATCGTGCATGGAGACGACACAGACACACATATATATTATTCATTCTGAGGGAGGTTAAGGTGTTTTACCAGATCCGAAGAATGTGGTCACATAGGACAAAGTTACAAGGGATTTTCCGAATATTTTTCCTTGTCTTTTGCTTTTGCCTTTCGCTTAAAGCTACGTTTGTTGTCCCCGAGCTTGCAGCATTTGCATGAAAATCGGCAGTTCTAAGTACATAGATAGGGAGTGGAACAAAACTTAGGTTTAGGGTTTTCCGTGATTTATTTTGTATTACGAAAGATAAGAAAGAAAAATGACCCTAAGTTTGGGATATTATCGTCTATTAAATCGGGAGGATCGTTCTTACCTATGCCTTCGATGAGATTATTGTTGACCACGAAAATGGCAGGCCCAGGATCACCATAATCAGAAACCGAAACACGATAATTGAGAAATTGTTGATTCGCGTACCTGGTTTGGAATCCATCGAACTTGACGCGGAATTTGCGACGGTTTCCGAACACGAACTCAAATGCTTCTCCCCTATCCCTTTGTTAGAACACTGGCCTAATGAGATTGCCACTCACGAGAAGAAAGTTATCTCTAAATCCGTATGTGAGTCAAATTGTGCATTATCAGGTTAGGGGAGGGACTTGAGCGCTATTTATAGAGTCTTCGACCACGGACCCTCTCATTACGGGCCGGGCCGTACTCGGCCCACACCAGCCAGCCCCATATTAGACTTATTAAGAACCCATATATCTTACCTTTATTAGACCAAACTAATTCAGTTAATTTCAATTAATGAAGCCAACATTAGGAAATTCTTACATTCTCCCACTTGGGCGATATTAATTGAAACAGAACTGTGTGCGCACCCTTATATTGGTCTAGAGATTATTCTTAATAGTCAATCCGATCCCATAAAGTCTCGAACACCGAATCATGGCGGTAACTGCATGTATTCACGCAGAGCCTTCCATGGTCACGAGTGCTTTCAACTTTACTGATATGGATTCAATATGGTAGTGTGTCAAATGGACAATACCTCATAATGAGTGATACTTTATGTGTTGTCCACTTTGTTAGTCCAAATTCTCTCTCCTTAAGTGTCACAAAACCTAATATGTCACCAGAGAATATCCTTCATGGTTCCAACGAATCTTCATATGTCTTACCTCGATAGTTAACTGTACTTTATGTATAACAAGACATATCGTTAAGGCTAATACTAAGAATGCCCCATAGCCTGTACTCAAGGTTTACACAATGCCTCGAGATTTTCATCAAATATGTATACTCAACTTGATAAATCTACATTCACAAATACTTCATTGAATGCAAAAGAGTTGATACATATTCAAATATTACAAAATGTAACAAAATCAGATACAAACTTCATAAGAGCAACATAAAACTAAACAGCTCCCACTAATTAGCAGTATCCCATGATACTCCTAAGCCCATGTTAATGACATGTCGATCAAATACACAAGGGCGAAGGCCTTTAGTTAGCGGATCTGCAATCATATCATCTGTTGAAATGTGCTCTACTGCAATGTCACCATCCTGAACTTTTTCCTTTATAGTCAGGTACTTGACCTCCATATGCTTAGATCCCTTGATACCTCTGTTGTTGTTAACAAACAACACTGCAGAGTTATTGTCACAATACAACTGTATGGGCCTATCCACAAAATCAAATACGGTCAACTCCTTAATGAGGTTCCGGAGCCAAATTGCCTGAGTAGCGGCCGAAAAGCATGCTACAAACTCCGCTTGCATGGTAGAGGATGTCATTGATTTCTGTTTCTCACTTTTCCATGATACTGCACCTCCTGCTAACTTGAAGATGTAACATGTTGTCGACTTCTTTTCATCCTGACAGCCAGCAAAGTCTGAATCCGAATACCCAACTAGCTGTAGGTCCTGAACATGTTTGTAAATCAGCATATAATCTTTTGTCCTCTTTAAGTACCTCAAAACCTTCTTGGCAAGAACCCAATGATCGTGTCCTGGATTTGATTGATATCTCGCCTAGAAGTCCTTTGCAAAAGCAATATCCGGTCTAGTACATACTTGAGCATACATAATACTCCCAAGTGCACTAGCATAAGGTACATTCTTCATTTGGGCTTTCTCAAAATCTGATTGAGGACATTGTAACAGACTCAACTTATCACCTTTACTGACAGGAGCAATTCCTGGCTTGCATTGCTGCATGTTGAATCTTTCTAAGATACGATCAACATATGCCCTCTAAGATAAACCCAATAGTCGCCGAGAACGATTCCTATGAATCTCAATGCCAAGGACAAAAGACGCCTCACCAAGGTCCTTCATATCAAAGTTCTTTGACAACATCCGCTTTGTCTCATGCAGTAAACCAAGGTCACTGCTCGCAAGCAGGATATCATCCACATAGAATATAAGGAAAATGAATTTCCTCCCACTGACCTTGCTGTATATACACTGATCTACTTTGTTCTCAACGAAACCAAATGAAGCGACAATACTATGAAACTTCAAGTACCATTGTCTAGAAGCTTGCTTGAGACCATAAATAGACTTTTTCAATCTACATACAAGTGTACCTGAATCATCTGCCGCAAAGCCTTCGGGTTGCATCATATAGACTTCTTCATTAAGGTCTCCATTGAGAAAGGCAGTTTTAACATCCATCTGGTGTAACTCCGTATCGAAATGAGCTCCCAATGCCATGATCACTCTAAAGGAGTCTTTAGAAGAGACTGGAGAAAAAGTTGCTTCATAGTCTACTCATTCTCTCTGAGTGAAACCCTTGGCTACCAGTCTGGCTTTAAACTTCTCAATCTTTCCTTTGGAGTCCCTTTTAGTCTTATACACCCATTTGCAGCCTATGGGTCTATAACCTTCAGGTAATTCAACAAGTTCCCAAACTCCATTATGCTTCATAGACTGCATTTCATCTCTCATTGCATCCAACCACAGGTTCGAGCGAGGACAAGAAAGCTTGACTTCCGCATAAGTCTTTGGATCGCCCGGAACCGATATCGTAGTCTTGCTCTCCTATATAGACTAAGTAGTCCGGTGGTATAGCTGATCGTCTCTCCCTAATGGATCTCCTTACTGGAACAACAACAGCCTCATCCTGCACCTGAGAGCCTTGAGGAACTTCATTAGGAGCTGTCTCGACAACAGGATCCTGAGCCTCAACAGGTTCAGTCTGTGGTGTGGGAGTCTCCACAATTATCTGTATGGGAGGAGATAAAGGTACAACATTACCCACCGTACAATTATCCTCAATAATCTGTGAGCAGCTACTTTCTTCGGCCACATCAAACTCCAGAAACTTGGCTGTCTGTGATTCCACAATTCTTGTGCCTCCATTAGGATTATAGAACCGATATCCCTTTGAATGATCTGGGTAAGATACAAAGTAACACCGAGTGGTTCTAGAGTCCAACTTACTTAATGTTGGATTATATAACTTCACTTCTGCAGGACATCCCCAAACCTTAAGATGGTTTAAGCTAGGCTTACGTCCAGTCCATAACTCAAAAGGAATCAATGGAACAGCTTTAGTAGGTACACGATTCAGAATGTACAAAGCTGTTTCCAAAGCTTCACCCCACAGAAAATCAGGTAAATTTATTCTACTAATCATACTCCTCACCATTTCCATAAGGGTGCGATTGCGCCTTTCGGTTATACCATTTTGCTCAGGATTCCCAGGTATAGTGAACTGAGCCACTATCCCAGAATCCTCTAAGTATTTGGCAAATGGCCCCTTAAGCTGTCCGGCATCGCCATGCTTGCCATAATACTCTCCACCTCGGTCAGATCTAACAACCTTTATGACCTTTCCCAACTGTTTCTTGACTTCAGTCCGAAAAATCTTGAACTTATCAAGAGACTCAGACTTTTCTTTAATCAAGTACAGATAGCCATATCGAGAATAGTCATCAATAAATGTAATGAAATAAAAATTTCTACACAAGGTTGCCGTATAGGGTCTACTTATATCAGTGTGAACGACCTCTAATAGGTCAGAACTTCGGACTGCAGTTTTCTTCCTTATCTTGGTCATTTTACCTCTACAACAGTCTACACATATCTCTAGGTCATCTTTAAGAGTAGGCAGGATGTTAGTCTTTATCAGCTTTTCTACTCTATCCTTAGAGATATGACCAAGCCTTTTATGCCACAATGCATAAGACTGTTCCTTAGGTAGTGGTCTTTTGGAAACAACCTTTTCAGCCGTATAAACGACGTATATGTCATTGGGAGACAAACACAATCTGTACAATCCGTTGGACATATAACAGCACCCAACCTTATTTGAATTAAGAAACAAAGAAATAACATTGTTCTTGATTTCAAAAGAGTAGCCATACATGTCCAAACACGATATGGAAACTAAGTTCCGTCTAAAAGAAGGTAAATAAAAAGTGTCTTTCAACATTAATCTAAAACCAGAGTCTAGAATCAAGATTACATCTCCCACAAACACAACATCAACTTTCTCGTTATTTCCCACAATGAGTCTTGACTCATCCTGATTTGGCTTCCTCCGGTTTATGAATCCCTGTATAGTAAACGCAACATGATTAGTTGCACCGCTATCAAGCCACCAAGAACTGGATGGTGCTTCTGATAGGTTGGATTCACAAACAAGTGCCAAAGAATCATTACCTGTAGGCTCACGTTTGGACAACCAAGCTTTAAACTTTCCACAGTCCTTCTTTATGTGACCTTTCTTCTTACAAAAGAAGCAGTGGCCACCATCCCTTTTGAAGGATGTTTTCTTTGGACCCATATTGTCAGATTGACCGGTAGTGTCATGAGTACCTTTATGAGTACGATTTCTGAACTTCTTATCCTTCTTTTTGTGGGAACCAGAAACATATAAGGCTAGATGCCCTTTTTCCATCTTAAGTTTCTCTTCCTCTGCCACCACCCTTGCTATCAAGTCATTCACTGACCAAGTCTCATCTTGGGAATTATAATTTATCTTTATAATCCCAAAATCAGGTGGAAGGGTGTTCAAGGCTTGATGCACAATACAAGCATCAGGAATGGAAACATTAAGAGCTTGAAGCTTCGTCTTTAGGTTTACCATCCTAAAGACATAATCTCTAACCCCAGCAGTACCATCATACTTCATATTGAAGAGCTTTTGAAGAAGTGTACCAACCTCAGCATTAGATGAAATGCGGTTTCTAGCCTCTAAGGCTGCCATCATTTCCTTAGCAGTACAGTCAGCTGGCAAACCACTTTTCAAGTGTTCTTGAATGGATTTCTTCATTGTCAATAAGCAAATCCGATTGCTCTTTTCCCAGGCAGCATAGTCCGTTTTCTCAGCTTCAGTACTGGTGGCCATGATATCTGCCGGCTTATCCTTTGTAAGAGCAATGTGAACATCCGCCAGCTCCATTCCAAATAGAAAATCCTCTTTCCATTTCTTAAAGTTCAAACCAGTAAGGACCTCAATGGAAATGGAATTGCCGTTTACAGAAAAGGTGACTGGAAAACAAACAAACAATACAATCAGCATCATGTGAGTACTTATACAGAGAGTTACATACATCATCACATAATCACCTTTGGGCAGAAAATATGACATGCAGTTGTACACTCTCCACATGACAGCGGCCATGAGAACTTATTCTAATCTTTCGTGAAATCACCACTAAGATCAGTCATTTCTCAAGCACATGCTATACATGTACCCCTCCATGAACTAATACAAGATCACCTCCTTTGGGAGTATAATCACGTAATAGATTAGGAGACATCCCACCACAATATGAGACCGATATTTCTCAAACCCAGTCAAGTGTGCCACTTTGGCGGTCACAACCCAACTGAATCCTTAAAAATCTCTCATACCAGGGATATGAGCTTTATGTATCACATTTACTATATGCATGTAATGCTAGACGTAAAGACAGGGGCGTATGTCTCTGAAATTACATGCCATGCTAATTATATTGTTCCATTCATTGATAGACAATGAATTACACCCTACACAGTCCTTATGTGGTGATATACATGTGAGCTACCATATGTATTTCCGAAACCATAGAGAAATACAAGAAAATAAGCAAAAATACCCTAAAAATACGCGTATATAGGGTTCTATACGTATTTTCACATCTTTAAAAGCTTCAAAAATGCAAAATAAATACACCACAATGTAGAGAATCTCGATACGAGTGCGTCGGTACCAAGATCGTCCAAAACGGACGTCGGACGCGCCCGCACGCTCCGCCGGAAGGCGCGGCGTGTGGGCGCGTGTTCAGCCGGTCAAACCGTTCTGAACAGCTGGTCCGACCGGTTGACCGGTCCAACCAGTCAACGGACCGATTTGACCGGTCGGGTCAACGGTCGGGTCGGGTCAACGGTCGGGTCGGGTCAGGATCCGGGTCGGGTCGGGGCAACGACCGGGGTCGGGTCGGGGCAACGACCAGGGTCGGGTCAGGGTCAGGATCCGAGTCAACCGAATCCGCGCCTCGTTGACATCATGCTGACGTCAGCCTGCAGTTACCGGCGAACAAACGCGCCGGTTTGGCACGGCCACGCGTGGCCGTCACGCGCCGCCGCGCCTAGGGCGCGTGTAGGCGCGTGACGGTGCGTCCAGCCTCCTCCGGCGACGATCCGCCCACCATTCTTCTCGTCTCGACGAATAGATTCCAAATATATAATAAAATTTAACTTTTATCCGACAAAAAATTTCGAAACTGGGCAAAAATCTCTCGGACAAAACTAAAACGGTCTTAATCCGTATGTTTCAGTTCTAATCTATGGCAGGCTCTGATACCACATGTTGATCACGAAAATGGCACGCCCAGGATCACCATAATCAGAAACCGAAACACGATAATGGAGAAATTGTTGATTCGCGAACTTGGTTTGGAATCCATCAAACTTGACGCGGAATTTGCGACGGTTTCTGAACACGAACTCAAATGCTTCTCCCCCATCCCTTTGTTAGAACACTGGCCTAATGAGATTGCCACTCACGAGAAGAAAGTTCTCTCTAAATCCGTATGTGAGTCAAATTGTGCATCATCAGGTTAGGGGACGGACTTGAGCGCTATTTATAGAGTCTTCGACCACGGGCCCTCTCATTACGGGCCAGGCCGTACTCGGCCCACACCAGCCAGCCCCATATTAGACTTATTAAGAACCCATATATCTTACCTTTATTAGACCAAACTAATTCAGTTAATTTCAATTAATGAAGCTCACATTAGGAAATTCTTACAATTATCCACAAACCCGCCCTTTGGACTTCCAATTTAGTCACTTCACCTTGGGTCATCGACCCGTATGCTAAGAACAACAACCGCGATTTACCATCTAGGGGCGAAAGCTTTCGTGGACATGCGAAACTCGAATTCGACAATAATGTGTTTAAATAAGTGGCTAGAAATAGTTGAAGGATTTGGGTCTGATGTCAACTTACTACTAAACGTAAGAAATGGAGTATGGTTCACGTCATTCATAACAAGCAAATATCATGCAAATTGGGTTTTTGCTTGCCTTCTCTATCTCTTGAACAACAGTGTGTATGACATAGGACAATTTTATAGTTTATTATTATAGGGAGATAATTCAATAAAGCATCCAAAACTGATATATATGGGAAAATTGTCCAAAAAGTTTTAATTATATTGCACTTTGTCTAATTCAGTCATAAATCTTTCACTTTTGACAGTTGAGTTTAAATCTTTTCACGTTTTACCAATTCAGTCCATCCGGCCAATTTGAACCGGAAATAGCTGATGTAAACATTGATAGTACCACGTAAGACAGCCCTTTTTAATTCTACCAAATTTGGCGAGGGTCGCTTGCTGACCCTCGTCGGCCACTGGGTTGCGAGGGCCGCGAGCCCTCGCCGGCCACTGGGGGAGGGCTCATGGCCCTCGCTCGCAGCCAACAAGGGCTCGCAGGCCCTCACATAGTGGCTAGCGGGGGTCGCAGGGCCTTGGCCCGTAGCCGATAGTGGGCTGCCGGCCCTTAACAATAAAAAAAAATTAAAAAAAAAGTAAAGAAGGAAAAAGAAAGAAAAGAAGAGAAAATTTTTATAAAAAATCAAAAAAATAATAAAGTATTATTAAAAATTATCCACGTCAGTACCGCCCGTGCCTCATAGGACAGCTGACATCTACGTCAGTGATTTCCATGCCAAAATTGGCCAGATGAACTTAATTGGCAAAACGTGAAAAGATTTAAGACTCAATCGGTACGACTAAAAGGTTTAGAATTAGATTAGCAAATGTGCAATTACTTTTTTAACAATTTTTCCATTTGGAAATGAGCAGGAAATATGAAGGTGAAGATAGAGCAGAGCTAAAGGAGGACGGGGGGACAAAGCTCCAGTGGGATGAGACACTGCCGAAGCTTTAAAGCCACATAGAGAGTCAAGCTCTCTCTCAAGTAGGAGTTTAATATTTAGGGTTTCCAACTTGTGGTGGATAACTGTACAAATAAAACTCACATGTAACTCACCAAGCAGCTACTAGCATCACGTGTAAAATTGATTAGGACCTTTTTATGTCTCAAGAAAGTAAATCGAATCACGTAAATCTTTATATGTGTTTATCACTCTGTTTGATTTGAGCCCTTTAGTCTTACATTGGGTCACTTTTTACTTTAATAAAAGACATAAGAGTATCAAGTTGTATCTTCTTCTTTTTCTTTCTTTTGGGTCAAAGGAGTTGTATCTTTAAGCATGCTATAGATGATGTAAATTGCAACTCCCGTAACATATCTAGTTAGTCGGACCTCCACTCCCGTATCCCGAAATAATAATAATAATAATAGCTACTTAGAGCGTGCATGAGATTTAATGGACCTTTGTCAAAAAAAAAAAGAAGAAGATATGAGGTGGTGGTAGGCCGGCAACATCCTACAGGTCAACTTTGCCCATGTGTGACATCGAATTTTTTTCTATTTCTTTTGTTTTTTTCTCAATTGAACAGGTACAAGTGGGACATTCCTAAGAAAAGAACGCTTTAGTGCGCTAAGCTTCATGCCTAATAGTAGACATCACTTGTTTTTGTTGCTTAGTTCTTTTGTTAATTATTGACACAAGAACTTCTGCTCATACATGGAGCCCCACGTAATAAAACACGATTTAATAATGTCGGGAAATGCTTAGTAAATGCACGTAACACTCCTCCTCGCAAACAACAAAATCGTAAAAAACAGAGAACAGATAAAAGAGTTAGGTGCAAGATACAAAACCATCGCCATGACCAACATTGTCATCCAACCGAAACGGCACGCTTCAGTTTTTGCCATTTCTTTTTCATTCATCAATCTCATGTCAAGAGCTCCTATCTTAGGTTTTTCCGTTCAATTACTTGCCCGTGTTCGTCCGCATCTGTAGGACTCCGTATAACGGTTTATTTTAGCTTTCAATGGAACAAAAGGAACTTTCGATCGTATGTTACCATGCATATATGATTAAACGAGTTTATTGATTGTATTAAGAGTTGAAAATAGGTAATGGGTTACTTAGGGATCGGGTCATTTCCATGCATATATGAAACAGTGTGATTGCATTGTTAGGACCTTTAAAGTTTGGGAAAATGACACAAATAATCCATGAATTTTGAATTAATGTCCAATATAGTCCCTGAACTTTAGCTTCATGTGCAATGTGGTACTTAAACTTTTAGTTTGTTCAATGTGGTCCTTTGACTTATGGTACATGTTCAAGTTAGTCCCTAAACTATATAAAAATGCTCAATGTTGTCCTTCCATTAATTTAACTTCATGGACAACATTGAACATTTTCATATAATTCAAGGACTAAATTGAAGATGTACCAAAAGTCCATGAACTACATTGAATAAATTGATAGTTCAGGAACAAAATTGAATATGTACCAAAAATTCAAGGACCACATTGAACAAATTAAAAGTTCAGGAACCACATTGTACATTGAGCTAAAGTTTAGGGACAATTTGTGTCATTTTCCCTTAAAGTTTCGTTCAATTGTGTACGACTATGTATGACAATAGACAAAAAGACAAATTATTGGATTCGTTATATTGAATCATCCCACAAATTTATAATAAACAAATAATTTCAATGTTAGGAATTTGCACGGCTATTTCGGGTGATCTATCCTCTTTGGATATCCTATCCCCGTTGAACATAGCGTGAGGAATATGCATGCGGGCGGTTCTCATAGTGCAAACCTTTTTGCTATATGCCATGTAAGTCCATTTCATGGGCATACAAGGAATCTTTCTTTTTTTGCCCCCATTCTTCTCCGAACCCTTTTTTGCATTTTCAATAAATAGGTTATTCACTCTATTTCCACATTCAAATTGGTTATATAACACGCCCTAACTTATGAGTTGATGAAAATAACCTCAAGAGAACTAAGGTTTCTTACGTGTTTATACAGATTCCATCTCCTCTATCGTACTTACTAATGTGCTTGAGATGAACTCTATGAGAGACTTTTAGTAATAAGCTTGAAACTTGTTGGTAATCTTTGGGGATATTGTCTAATTAGTCATAAACCTATTGTACGGATGTCAATAGTCCCAAACTTTTCAATTTGTCAATTGAGTCATAAATGTTTGTGCGAAGTTCTAGTGTTGTCTTTCCGGCCTATCTTTGCCGGAAATCACTGACATTGCGGTGTTCCACGTAGGACGGCCAGCGATGACTGGACCGCCACACCAGCAACTTCCGACAAAAATTAGCCGAAAGGATTACATTGAAATTTCTCACAAAGATTTAGGACTAAATTGGTAAATTTTGGAAAGTTTAGAAATAAATTAGCATTTGTACAATAAGTTTAGAACTTATTGGGTAATTTTCTGTATCCTTTATTAATCAACGTATCTCAAAGCTAAATTGTGATCATATAGAGTTCACAACTTTAATCAAAGAATTCCCCTAAAAAAAAGAACTTGAACCAAATAATTGGATATGACAAGGAATTCTTAGAGATTAAAACTTTAAAGAGAAATTTCAAATAAATATTCTAGGCAAGAATAAAATAGAATTCCGATCATCAAGCTTATTAAAATACTCGAATCTCAGAAGATTTTTATAAGAAAAAGAAAAAGAAAAGGCAAACCTCTGTAAACTTCTCCGTCTTGAATACAAAAGAAGAAGAAACAACAGTCAAGAAATGATGGATACAGATCATGAGATTGATTGTTCCACGTTAAAGGTATGTTTTTCCTCATTAATCAAACTTGCCCTGAACGAAGACGCAATAAGGGTTATTTTGAACCGTTTAAATTTTAGGGTGCGTTTGAAATTATTCGGGGAGTGGAAATAGCGTGAGTATTTCTTTTCTTTTCCTTTGAAAAGTGAGCCATTGATGGGGAATTAAATTGGTTGAACACATATACAATGAGAGATTGCAATGCATCTCCCCCGATCACAAGCATGAAATGCTGACAACCTTCACCGGCATGCCATATAGTAAAAATAGCAATTTAATTCAAAAAATAAAGCGAAAAGAGGCTCCACCGAGACTAATTCGAACATGTGAACATGAGGTACACTTATTTAATGCTAGAAGTACAACGACCCCCCAACCATTCATGTATCACTTAGGTTTGTGCCACGACATGACAGTGCGTGACAACAGTTAGGTCTTATTTTATGTCTAGTACTTGTCCATGCAAATTACCATATCAAGTTGCCACAAGAATGTTCTGTCATTTAATTTTTGTGGCCCATGACGATAAACTCTACTCACTTTAAAAATGACATAAACGCGTTTATATTCTTTCGGTCACACTCCAATTAGGTAGCCCTACTATCCTTTTCTCTCGTGGTACGAAGATCTGTAAAATTATGTGTTCTTGTTGCATGGAAGATCTAGCGAGTCATATCGTAAGAATGGAACTATCTTTTAACACCAAAATGCACCTTAAGCATACAACCCTTAAGGAAACAAAGAAGATCAATATCGAATGGTGAGATGAAACCCTAGTTTTACTTCTTCCCCATGCTTTAACATTGTAATCTATTATACAGGGGACATGAGAGCCACTAAATTCGGACAAAATAAAACGCATGCTGACCTACTTCCACATGACTAGTGAAATAATTGTGGCCTGGCCAAGTTGGTCATCATATGCTGACCGACACAATTTTAATGGTTGATACTTTTTCTTGGCCAATTGCCACGCATTCAACCCAATTTTGTATTTTGCTTGGCCCTTGAATCTCGGCTTAGTTGAACATCTGTACTCCTCTATGTGAATGCTATGGATTATATGCTTGTCCAGCGAGGATGGTTGAGTCTGTGAGTATAAAAGTTGTCTAAGGAGAGCACTTCTGCTCCCTCGCAAACTTAGTACATACTTGTCTATTCTCATTAGCTATAAAAGCAAGTTAAATCCTTGGTCATGAGTACCAAGATTGTATGTAAATGATGCGGAATTTTACGTGAAAACATACACGATCGAATGTTAGAGATCGGAAAGACGATATGGTACCGTTTGAGTCCCAAAGAGGAGGACACTATTAGTCCCTATTATCGATATAGTGTCGTCACTTCATTCTGTATATTGGTCTTACTGCGTCATTGAACTGAGGTATCAAAATTCAATATATGAAGATTGGATGCGGCTGTCTAATAGTTTGTACTTTGTGGTCCAGGAAAAAAGAGCAATGGACCATGTTGCTTTTGGCCACACTATGCCCACAATGAAATCCCAAGAATCTTCTCTTTTATGACATTTCTTGCATTATTGAAGAACAAAGCCCTCAAGTTGACTAATCTCTCTCTCTCAAACACACACACCCACACCCACAGATTGGATAGAGGGACAAAGGGGACCAAAACCAATCAGGACGGCCAGATAAACGCAAATGGTGTTTTTCAATTGGTCTGTTTAATAGGTCGGACCATGATGTTTCTTACATACTTCCATGACCCTTTTTAGCTTCGAGGGGGGGAAAATGAAGAGTGGACTTAGAACTTGGTACATAATATTTATAAAATGATATTGTCCAATGGTATAGTGACTTTGGGCAAATAATGAAGGGTTTTGGTCTAGGTTCAATTATTAAAGTGGAAAGAAATAATCTAAGCGAAAGGTGCATATAAAAGAGAGTTAGGGGGGTGGGTGGATTAGAATAAAGAGTTGAAGATAGTCCAAAAAGAATCATTTTTTAAAAGGGTGTAAAACGATTTATCAAATCCATGAATGGGTGGCCTTTTGTGTTGTCTGATGCTCTCTCCACTCTCTCTTGGCTTCTCTTTTCCTCCTTCTCTGTCCTCATCATGGAGATTCTTGAATGTTGTGGCTTGTCTTCTTGAGACAAAAGAATTTTAGGGCTAAGTGCTCAAAAGCTGCGTTTGGATAGTGTACAATCTGGTGTGGCTTCTGATTCTTTCTTGTGAAAATGGAATGTCCATTCCTCCCACTTACCCAACCTGGCTTGACCTTTTGTGTGCTCTTGCCCATCCCCAACTTCAAGTTTATTGTTATTCTCATCATTTTTCTAAAAAAATAGAGAGAAAGGCTTCGGACGCTCCACTGGACAAAGAATTATCTTAGGAAAGAAAGAGCCATGAAACTGTTTTGTACTTTGACTCTTATACTGGCAAATATAATGGAGCAAGATACGGAAATTTAAGGTATTATGAACTCGCATAAGATGTGAAACGCGATGCACAAAGTCCTTTTGGTCTGTATTGAGATATGGTAACCTCGATCGAATGTTGAGTGACTTAGGATCGCATTCTGATTATAAAATTGATTAGAAAAGGATTAGTGGCCAAAAGTAAATATTAGCATAAGCTTCTTAGAATAAATGAATTTCCATGACCTATCACTATCATGTCTTGGAAGGGCTCTAGTTTAGAAAAAAAAAAAAAGAGGTCAAGAAAGAAGGAAAGTAAAGGAAAAAACTTCACCAACATTATGGTACCTACATAGTAAAGGTTTAAAACACAATGGTCCCAAATGACATTGAGTTTGGGCTTTTTAAGTTTATTAGGTCAATTTCGTAGAGGGACCAGCAACTTGCAAAGGTCTAGACCGGCTTCAGCCAACAGTGGCCCACTATTTCTAGACAATTTGGAATTTCTTTTGTGTTTTGTTTCAAGGGAACGATTTACAATCTCCATTCTCCAGAAACTCATCTTTGAATCCAACATTCCATTTCCCAATTCTCATTAAACGATTCCACTACATTTCTCTATATAAACAACATTTATTCTTTTGCCATGTTTCTGGGCTTTACTATGGTCCATAATTGTTACTAAATCAATGTATTTTATCAGTATAGGTTGGTTAGATGCAATTCATCATAATCCCACTACAATGCAGTTAATGTGCTGTTCATTGTTTAAGGAACACGAGAGCTCCACAAAAAATGATATTACGATCATCCATACTTGAAGAAAATACGCCTCATCTATGTATCAATCAATCAACTCTGAGCCAAAGTGTCCGACAGACGAAATATACTGTAACACGTAAACATTGCCTATTTCATACCCTTATAATATAAAGAAAATGAGTGCCAAAGCATCCAAGAATCAAATTAATAAAGTTGCAACAAAGTATATGCTTCCACATCCCTATTGGTAACAGTACTCCAATTTGCACTAAAAAACTACTGTAGATACCCAGATACTTTTGGGTCACAGTTGGAAGTACTGGCTACGATTCTAGGCGGATGGTGCTTTCCACTCGAATGGACGAGAAACACCAAAATATTCCAGATTTTAAGCATATCAACATCCCTAAGCTGATGGGGCTGCCAGATAACAATTCAGTCATCAGGCACCAAACTTATAAATATTAGCCAAATTAATAAACGGATGAATAAAAGATGACATTTTCCTGCAACAGATACATATTTGTACCTTTGGCCGGAGGCTCGTCTTGCGGTTTCATAGCCGGAAAGAGGAGTACTTCCTGTTAACATAGAAAGCAGAACATCAAAGCTTCAATCTTGTACGTGTACATGTGTGTGCATGATTGTATGTGGGCATGCAAGCATGTGTATATACAACACAGAGAGAGAGAGAGAGAGAGAGAGCACCTTAATATTCTGTGAGTCGGTCAAAAGCATGGCAAGCCTATCAATACCCATCCCCCAGCCACCAGTTGGAGGCAAACCATACTCAAGTGCGGTACAGAATGTTTCATCCAAAGCCATGGCTTCATCATCACCCGATTGCTTATCCTGAATACCATGCAGATTCAATTCAGAATTGCTTCCTGAGAGTATTACCAAAAATTGCACCCAGCAATGATAATACCTTGAGTTGTTCGGCAAATCGCTCCCGCTGTACTACAGGATCATTCAATTCGGTATATGCATTGCAGAGCTGACCAAAGACAGACCAGAGAAAAGACGAATAAGGAAAAAGAGACGAATGATGGAAGTACAAAAAACCAGGACAGAGAGAAAGCATACTTCGTGCTTGTTAGCAAACAACTCAAATCTTTCAGTCAGGCCTGGTTTCGATCTATGCCACTTTGCCAAGGGACTCATGATCTCAGGATGATTGATGATGAAAGTAGGATTCACACAGGTCTCTTCCAAGAAGTGCCCCACAAGCTGCAAATGACAAGGATGAAATGAACTCCAGTAACAGACAGAAGGTATTGCCCAAAAGAAAAACAAAAATAAAGTTGAAATTAAGAAGCATGTAAATTTCTGCTTCCAATATATACTTTTATTCAACTAGACACCTATACCAACCAACTTCTGCATCGCATTAAATAATGAAAAAGACAATTCAAGAGGTGACATGATAGAACTACAGGCATCTTTGCATGCTCGTCTTCAGAGGCAATTTGCTGAATTAATTATGCAATTAGCTAAGCATTGGTTCGTGAGTATCAGAACACGCAAAAGTATTTATGCTTGCCTTGTCCAACAAACGAGCTGTTGTTTGAGGAGGAGGACACTTGACATCAAACCTAACACAAGCATCCACCAAGTACTTGTTAGCTTCAACACTCGACAGGTCCTTTGGAATGTCAAGATTAGCCATCTTCTCCAACTCCTCTATCATGTCAATCCTCCTGCACAAGTTGAATCCCAACAAATGATCAAATGTGTAACAATAGATCCATCATCACATGAATTTGTCATGTGTAATCACATACCTGAAAGGGGGAGTGAAATCAATCTCAATTGGATCGTTGTCAAGTCCATTTGCATGATACTTAATTTTATAACCACCAGTAAGTTCCTTAACCATCCCTGTTTCGTCAAATATGTTAAAGTATAAGATTTTGTAAAGGGAGACGAATACCATACACTATAATTTCAATTTAAATATCAAAGACCCTCACCACTAAGCATTTTCTCGGTGAGATCCATTACATCATTATAGTCTGCAAAAGCCATATAGAACTCGCAAGTAGTGAACTCAGGATTATGAGTCAAATCTATTCCTTCATTTCTAAATTGCTTTCCTATCTCATAAACACGGTCCAATCCTCCAACAACCAGCTCCTTCAAGTAAAGTTCAGGAGCAATACGCATGTACAGCCTCATGTTTAGGTCATTATGATGAGTCACAAAAGGACGGGCAGCAGCTCCTCCGGCAATCATGTTCATCATAGGTGTCTCAACCTGAAAGTTTATAAGGCTGAGAAATCTAATGCGCTAGTTACAAACAGAGCAGACAAACAGAAAAGCATGGTTCGTTTACCTCCAAGAAGTCAAGATCATTGAGGAACTTCCTAACATACTGTATGACCTTGGCTCTGGTCTTAAATATCTGTCTAACCTCCAGATTCAACATCAAATCCAGATAACGCTGACGGTATCGAGTTTCCTAGAAAGAAAATATATAGAGCAAATAAGTAAGCCAACAAAATCAATTTCTGCACATCGGTGCATTTTATCGAACGAGTCATGAGAAAGAGAGGAAAACTCAATTCAATCAACAGATTACTAAGAAAAAGCTCAACCACAGTAGCTAAATGTTAATCAAGTAAAACAAATAACAGTATAATGAATATTCATATAACCAAGAACCTATCCCTTGCAGTACCACAGAATAGAGTTAAGTCATCCAACATAAACTAAAGACACAGTTGCTTTGTAGGGCACAATAGTGTTCTCCGAGGGCTATCTCCGACGTGTTGGATTTCTATTTACATGTCAAATTGCAATAAAGCACTGTTAAAAAAAACCAGTCCCAAGTAGAAAAAGTCCTAAAACTGAACTACGGAATATTAATAAGACCAATTAAAAGATATTGATCAAGTACCTGATCTTTCAAAATATAGGTTTCAGGATTCCTGGTACTTCCTGGAACCCACAGTTCTGTTTTCTGCACAAGAACGCAGAATCAATTGCAACATGACGTAATTCCTCTCTTAGATAATTCTAAATCACGCCTTCTTACCTTCACATTTGCATTTTCTGAACCTGGAGCAGCTTTTTGCCTCGGCATCATGTGAAGACAATGGGACAAAACAATAAAAGACCTTGGAAATATGCTTAGCTCACCCCTTTTGGTTTTTCCTGAAAAAATGAAGAAAAGAAAAACATTAACAAGGTAAAAGAGCCATCCAAGGAGATATAAAGGTCTAATAAAGAATAAGTACAGCACATATACTTATATGTAATATAGATATACATAAGACTGTTAAGATTAATGATATGTCATTAATCATAAATACATAATTTGATGTAGTCTAATATATAAAAGTGGTTCAATGGACTTTGACAACTGATCTCTTGGGACAGGAGGGGGTCTCTCTTTGACCCCCTTATTATTAAACTAATGCTTTCCTTGGGCTTGTCTAGATTGACTTTCACCTTTTGTTTTTGTTTAATCTAAATCTTGCAACTTACACACCTTGAATTTATTTAAATCCAAAACTCCTAAAGCATTCACAACACTCAAATGCTGACACGTAGATTTACATAAAATATTTTCATAATTTTCTGAAATGCAAGTAATATTTAGATTTTGGTGGGAAGTAAAAAAGTACTTTCTGCTTTTACACAGAAGCAGTGTTCATTGAAGTCTGCATTAAAGAGAAAAAATTAAACCAACCGACCTAAGAAATTGTTCCCTTTGAAATTTTTGTGAAAACCAATTTATCTTATTACATAGGTGTTTGCATCCATAAAAGAAGAAAATGGTCAAATTTGTTCACCAGTCGCCCTTGTTTTTTCCCCTCCAGCTAGCATTCACAAGAAGATGAGATGAACATAAAAGGAAACATCCATTGCCAGAAGAAGCGAAAGTATGCCACAACATACAATGTTTTACACCCCTTCTCTCTCTCAGTACTAGTCAACGAGTTAAACTTCCATGGAAGGCAACAGTACCATTCTCTGATTGGATATTGAATTATCATTTGCAGATCTATCAGCAAAAGCAATTTAATAGTTCTCTCGACCAGCTAGAAGTTTTCTTCCAGTCAAAGGACATAATGAAGTTACACTTACGGACAAAGAATAGAAGATCTTACTCTTAGCAATATCAATAGCAACATCTCAGGCATCAAAAGTAAAAATGAGCCGATGAAAGAAATACAGCACTTAAGTTGCAAGAACCAAACCTGGAAAACCAGTAATGCCAACAATATCACCACGCTTCACGTTGGAATGGAATCTTGAAAACTCAGCATCGTCCATACCTGATTTACTGCAGTTTGACATAGAGAGGATTCAATTATATTATCTTAAAGAACAGAATGAAGTGAGTATCACAAAACATATATTGTCTTGAAGAAAGGGTTGATATAGTCAATAAACAGAAGGTTCTCTCTTCTTTTCCTTTTCAATATCTTACAGGTTTTTGGTGATTGTACTTATGTGGGAGAAAGGTAATGTTTTCGCACAACTGGACGCAAGCCATTAACTGTTTTCGCACAACTGGACGCAAGCCATTAACTGTTTAAGCGTGCATATGTGCAATCATGCTTTGACTATTTCGACAAGGAAGTTCTGTAGAATAAAGGCTTGCACGGAGAGGCCATTCGATTTAGAGGAAGGAAAAGCAAAAATTGTGGGAGGAAAATATCTTCAAACACAGTCAAGCATCGATGTGTTGATAATCTCTCAAACTGCGATCCAAATATTAGTATGTAACCTTATGCCAAAATTGTCACTAAGCTTTCGAAATATTGCAAACAAAAGGGCATGGAAAAAATTTAAGAAGCAAACAATCTTGAAGCTATTGTATTTCGGTTTCCGACCAATATTGCCTAAAATTCTTGGATGATCAATTGAAAAAAAACATGCGAGCATTTGAAAGAGATATCTGAGGTAACTAAAGCCACTAATATATGAAAAATGTCCAGAATAATGATAATTTCTACCGTACGCGAACTGCTAACTAAATGGAAACATAAGATGGTAAAAGTAAAAGTAGACAAAAGAATATTGAAACAAAAATTACAAAAAAAAATAATTTTCTAAGCAATAAGAAAAGGAAATGAAAGTCACCTAGCATCAGCCATGACTTGCACCTTTGCTCCACCCTCATGCAAATCATAAAAAAACAGCTTTGAAGATGAAGATCGTTTGCTCATAACTCGACCTTGAACAACAGAAACAATGCTGAGATAAAAGCAGAAGACAAGCCAAAATAACATATTTCTCCCATAGAAAGAAAACACCGTGATAAGTACCAGCTAAAGCTATGGCTACATCCTCAAGATGCTCTCCTTTGTTTAAGCCTCCATACTGGTCAATATATTCAGTGATAGACATCGAAACTTGAAACTTGTGAGGATAAGGGTTTTTCCCATCTGTCTTCTGTGCCTCGAGATACTTCAGCCTGTTTTGAAAGTATTGCTGCCAGTAGGCAAGAGAAAACAAGCATGAATATGTGAAGCTCATAAAAAAGGAGTAATATGCAATACAACGAGGGAGGGAGTAATTGATACATACTGTTGGATCCATGTCCTCATCATCAGCTGCTCCAGATTTCTGAGACTGGGAACTTGCCTTGGCAGCGGCCTTCATATTTGTACAAGTCAAATTAGCATCAGGATTCAAATCATGGAAAGAAATGGCAGTACTGACATTAACAAAAGTCGGACCAGGATTGATCCACTCATGATCTAAAATGGCCATCTACTTAAGATATAAGCATCTTTGCCATTCAAGTTCATTCAAAATAAGTGTCCTTGAGCATTATTTACATTTACGGGCTTCGTTTATGTAGGTTTAAGAACGAAAATGAGCAAGCAACTATAATTAGTAAAGTGCCACCACCGCCACCACCTGATTTGCTCTGAACTTATGTGCGCAGTCCATCTGATTTGCTCTACGAGATATACTGATAATTTATCCACATCCAACAATGCGGAGACAAAAACAAATGCAGTTTCAGCTGCCGATTGTTGATGCAAAATGCCTTTACCAGAAAATTATCATAACTAACTATATCTGCACTTATAAATAAATAAATAAATATATATCCACACTGATATAGCCAGCTAAAATACATCCCCCGACAAACCAAGGGCCAAAAGCTAAATTCAAAGAAAAAGGATAGATTTTTTGTACTCCAGTTAAAACCAGTTAGTACCGCGATGCATCAAACGCCTCTACATTATGAAATAATGCGCGAAAAAACTCTCCACCTAACGTTTTGATAGAACCAATTTCACACCAACTAACAGAAAATTCATGAGCAAAGGAAACAGCTTTATACCAGCTTAGCCTTCTCCTCCTCCTTGCGCCGCCTCTCCTCCTCCCTCTGCTTGTTCTTCAACTCTTTCTTGCGTGCACTACGGTCAATTTCAAAAAAGAGCTCGACCCATCAGAATACATAAACCAAAACTAAAAGCAGAAAAAAAAACAAGAACCAAATAGAGGCAGGCAAGCGAGTTTGATCTCAAAGCACCAAACTTTGATCGATTATACAAAAAAAATACACAGACCCACAAATGAAGCAGCACGAGAACGGCGAAGAACGCATTCAGTGAAGCACGCGGACCGCAGAAAACTTACTTCTTGCTCTGAGTTTCTCCAGATGAAGCGTCCCCGGCCAGGTCCGAGACAGCTTTCGCTGCTTCATCAACAGGGCCCCCTTCCATTGCTGGGGAAGAGGACGGAGTCACAATGCCTTTCGGAGAGACCGAGCGCAAGGATTGAGAGACTGCAGCAGAAGGGTACGACGTAGAAGCCGCCGGCACTAGGGTTTTCGCTGGGATAAGAGAGAACTTTCGGCTTTGACGGCGAAATACACACGTGCTGCCGGGGTTGGCGCTGTAAAAACCGAAACTTTATGTTGTGAACTTGTTAATGAAAATCAATGAGTTAACAAACGTGCTTTATATAGTGCCCCAACTAAAAAAGTTTGGGTTTTTAGACTCCCGATTCACACGGAAATGTCGAGTCTTGCAACCCACGGAAATGTCATGGTCATGTGCGTAGGTTCCACGCTTGGATAGACAGAGGAAATTACTTTGTGGGTTCGTAAAGATTAATCTTTTGGTCTACTTTAGAGGGAATGACAATATGCGTTTGGCCTCCTCGCGTAGATTCTAAAATGTCAATAGTAAAATTCTCCGAAATTCACAAGACAGCAGATTATAAAATGTCAATAATGCTACTTCTTTTATAAGAAGAAAACTTAATGTGGATTGGAGGAGTCATGGAAGCCACGTTGACTCTTACTACCTATATAACTACCTATATAAGGACATTGTTCTCGGATTATTGTATAACATCATCAGCCACAATCGGCAAGACGTCATGGTAAATCGAAGCATTAATAAAGAGAGCAAATTCAGCTAACGCGTAGACAAAAGTGGAACATTTTATTTCATCGGCCAATTGAGAAGTATATAATCTAGTCATATTATAAAAGTTCGTTTATTTGTTTTTTAATAGCTTTATGTTTGACAAAATATCAAGTAAGGCTTGGATCAAAATCTAATTGGATGATCTAAATTTGAAATCTCGTTCATTAGGGATGGTACTCATATTACGTGTGAATTACCCGCTCATAGGGTGAGTGTATAGAAGAACCACTCACAAATTCTCAATTTCGGGTACCATTACAATCACCTATTGATATGACATATGCTTGCAATTACAAACACGTAGGATGATTTATCATGTTAGGATTGTTACCTCCATAAGAGGAGAAGAGGGATGGTCGATAACTTCATCCTCCCACTCTTGACAAAGGAAAAGTGTAAAATAGAAGAGGGAAGAAAAGTTCACACTTGCAACACGATTACATAAGGAGATTAATAAATAAGGAATATGGGCACTGAAAGTCCTAAAATTTGACACAAAAGTGTAATTGAGTCATAAAACTTGCAAAAAGTGCAATCAAATTCTAAAACTTGTTAAATTCTTGCAATCGAATTTTTTCGTTAACTTTGTCTAACTTAGATAATGGAAAATGCTAACATGGTTTTATTTTTTTATTTTTTCCTTCCTATATGACAATGACATGACTAGAACAGAAAACATAAGGCTAAAATAACGTCGTTTTGATTTTAATCTAATTTGTAATATTAATTTTATTTAAATTAGATTTAAATATAAGGTCAGCTCTCGCCGCCTGGTCTCAACCCTCTTCTTTCTTTATTTTAATTAAATCTAATTTGAATGAAATTAGTATTAAAAATTACATTTTGACCAAAATCACGGTCGATTTAGACACGTAGGAGAGAGAATTGAATTGATTATATTAATTAGATAGACTTAATGAAAAGACTTAATTATATTTATTTGATAAGTTTTAGGATTTGATAGTACTGTTTCGACAAATTTTAAGAGTCAATTAAGATTTTGTGATAAAGTATTAGAGATTTTGTGATAAAGTATCCCCATAAACAATGACTAAAGCCGGCATGAATTGCAAGGAAAGAAAAGGAAAGAGGGGATGATGGTGGTGATAATTTGATAACAGCAGGAGATCTGCAGAACTGGTCTGTCCGCAATCCTACTCTATCCAACCCCACTATCCATCTCGATAAAACTTGTCCTTCCTGCCCAGACCATCACCTTCTTCTTCTTCTTCTTCTACATATCTCTCTTGGGCTCTCTCTCTCTCTGGACAGATTGAAGGGCTACGGTTCTATGCAAATGGAGACCCTTTCTTCATCCCCTTCATTATCCACGCGACGGGCACTCGGGCCTGGCCATCCCTTGCCAGTCAACTCCTGGAGCGGTGGTGGGTCGGTCTCCGTTCTTGGGTTTTCGCGCAAATCTCTCGCCTTTCCTTCTCTCTCCAGGAGGCCCCACACGGCCAATGGCGTCGTGAGGGCCTCCGTCGTCGTCGAGAAGGAGACCCAGGAGGCGAGGACGGCTTTTCTGGTCATCGGCACCAGAGGAAGGTGCGTCCTTTCTCGTTTCCAGAGCTCGAATTTTCACTTCTTTTGTTGCTTGCATTGGTGGAACGTAGCTTTGTTTCTCTATGTGTACGGGGGGGGATACGTGCTTGGATCAAATTTAGCTTCTGATGGAATGCAAGACGATTTTGCTCACACTCTGTGACTCCATATTGATTGGGACTGTTAAATTAACCTGAGAGCTAAATCAATTATGGGTTCTAAGAGGTGGCTCAATTGGCAAGAGAACTGGTTACAAATTCTTAGCTGCATTAGAAGTCATAGTTCTCTCCGGAAAGGTTGTGAATGCTTCTGCTAGTGTGGTTGGACTCCTAAGATTCACTGAAATTCGAAAAGAATAGTTTTTTTGAGTTACTGGACAATAGAGTACTCGAAATTGTTTGTCTGATTCCGTCATTGTTCCGTATGTTTCATCTGTTTTGTATGAGTACTTATGCGCTTCCTGCATTGGACAGCCCATTGGCACTTGCTCAGGCTTACGAGACAAGAGACAAGCTTATGGCTAGCCATCCGGAGTTAACCGAAGAAGGGGCGATAGAGATCAAGATCATAAAGACAACAGGGGACAAGATCCTTACGCAGCCACTTGCTGACATCGGGGGGAAGGGGCTTTTCACGAAAGAAATAGATGAGGCGCTGATCAGCGGAGATATTGACATTGCTGTCCATTCTATGAAAGATGTCCCTACTTACTTACCGGATAAGACTATACTACCTTGCAACCTTCTGCGCGAGGATGTCCGTGATGCATTTATCTCCATGTCCGCGGGGTCGCTCGCTGAACTCCCTGCTGGAAGTATTATTGGTACGGCTTCACTCAGGAGGAAGTCGCAAATACTTAACAGATATCCTTCACTCCAAGTAAGCCAACATCCTGTTGTGATAAACAAAAGGCATCCTATGTGTATGGACATCATGATCATCTCGCCAAGGCTATTGACGTGTTAATTCAGTTAGTATTTCCGGATAAACTATAAATGGAATTTATCATGCATGTGACTATTCGTGAAGTTTCACCATTTTCTACAAAGACGACGAAGGCCATGGCGACCAACATATTAGGAGTTCCTCGTATTTCTTTTTTCATCTTTAATTTCTCATTGTGGAAAAGACTGATAATATATTTCAAGGACTGTAATCAAAGCTTATCAATCAAAATAGCGATGCTTTTTCTCAAAATTTCACTGCACCATCTATGTTGCAGTTGCGTATACGGTTTGTGTTTTGTTGGTCAGCTACTTAATCTTACTTTTGGCTAATTCTAACTTGCAGGTCCAGGAGAACTTCCGGGGCAATGTCCAGACGCGATTGAAAAAGCTGAGTGAGGGAGTTGTTCAAGCAACACTATTGGCGCTGGCTGGGTTAAAAAGGTTAAACATGACGGAAAATGTCACTTCCATTCTTCCAATCGATGATATGCTTCCTGCCGTTGCTCAAGGCGCAATTGGCATTGCCTGCCGAACTGATGATGAGAAGATGGTGGGTTTTTTACTCTGATATCTAGTTAAGGGCTAGCAAATTATTTTCGCTCTTAATAAAAGATCGAGCACAATTTATACAGACGACCCCGGTTAGTGGGATACAGTGTTGTTGTCGTAATGGATTTCTTTTTCACAGGCTAATTACTTGGCCACTTTGAACCATGAGGAAACAAGATTGGCGGTTTCTTGCGAGAGGGCCTTTCTAGAGACTTTAGATGGGTCTTGCCGTACTCCTATTGCGGGATATGCTTGTAAAGGTGAGGATGGCAATTGCATCTTTAGAGGATTGGTTGCTTCACCTGATGGGACCCATGGTAAGTTGACCTTGGACCATCTTGTACTTATGCCCATTCTTCATTCCACTGGAGGATGGGTAATTGATCTGAAGACTAATAATCTTTCTTTACTGTTTCGTTTAAATATCTCAGTGCTTGAAACTTCAAGAAAAGGCCCATATACCTATGAAGATATGGTTTTGATGGGAAAGGATGCTGGCAAAGAACTTCTTTCACGGGCAGGTCCTGGGTTTTTTGATTCTTAAGTAGTCTGATGATTGAATAAGCAGAAGGAATTCACTGAGCCCTCTTTCTAACTTGTTGCGCCCAGCAAGTTCATCATCATTTTGAGCTTTTTCCTTGTATTTTAACAATTGATTGTTTGTATTGTAACTAGAAGAGGCTTTTTTTAATGATTAAGTCAGAATGTAGGTTGTTGGTTCTCTAGTGAATTGAGTTGAACTGTTCCTTCCTCCCTCCCTCCCTTCCTCCCTACCTCCCTACCTCTCTCCCTCTCTCTCTCTCTCTCTCTCTCTCTCTCTCTCAATGTGTTCGACTAGTGTAACCCCAAATGTTCCTTACACGTGTTAGCTGTGGTGGTACTTTTCAGTCTTCAGCTTTGTTCTGTAAAGTATGGCCCCAATTGTGAAGGCTGAACCTATAGTGGAGTATGATTCTTTATGCTATTCTAAAAGGGAATACTTATATTTCCGAATTTTTTTTATAGATAATGTGATGGCTGGCGACAACGTCAAGAGTCTTGGACATTTCAGACTAAGTTTGCTGTTATGACCTCCTTTTCTAGTATTGGCCAGAGTAGTCCTTTTTTTTTGACTGAGAACAATTTCCAATGTGGAATTTGAAAAATCCCATGAGAGTAGATCATCCATAGATCACTGTTGAATGTGCACCATTCAAGTTTAATACTGCTCTGTGGATCTTTTTAAGAAGCTTCTGATCTTTGGGTGGATCATATACTAGATTTCTTAACCATCATGGCTCTCTGCTTACCTCAACAGCTGATCTTTTTTTGAGAGACAATTTTCTCATCCTTTTATTGGGGTATTTATTGTGGAAGTGGCTAGCATTAGCTTGGTCTGTAGTGTTGTGTTGTGAATAGTTCCATGTAATGCTGATTGCAATTGCTAGGCACAGTAAGCTTCGTTACCAAGGAAAAGATTACTTGATTTTGATATTGCTTGAGTTTGCAGACAGCCATTCAACATAACGTTTTCATCCAACTGAGAGCAGGTACCTTGATACTTTAGCATTTTTTTCCTCATTTGCTGCTTCTTTATAACTTGCTGTTGGTACCTACTGCTACCAGTTTCTGGCTTTTTTTTTTTTTTGCGGTTAATAGATGATGGCTCAGAATGAAACTGAATATAATCTTCCTTGTCGGAGTGGCTTATCCTCTTAAAATGGATTTCCAGCTTTCGGGGGAACTGTCCGTGAACAGCAGCTTGCTAATCGAATGTTATAGAAATTAAATCATGCTATTTGGTAGGTTGTTGTCAAGTGAGAATTGCTCTCTTATAGAATTCCTTCATTTCATGGATTACCTAGAAGTATCTTCTTCATGATGACATTTTTATCCCTAACTCCCATTTTCACTCTGCTTCTCTGCTGCGTCAGGTTTTTTCAACCATCTAGACTCATGTTTGGCTCAATTTTGCTTTCCGTTTTCTTCTCTCTGCTCGTAACAGCTGGCCCTTTTGCCTCAGTGCTGCTTTGGTCTTCTCGTATGGACAGGGCAGAGACAGCAGTATGCTTTTGGCTTTGCAGCAGATGAATTTTTGTGTGAAACTAGGAACTAGAAAGCTGTACGCGTGCTACTTCTCGTGTTGGTATTGTTTGTTTGTACTGGTGGGATCACTTGAAATCTTCTGATTAGGCCTTAGATGACTTTGCTTCTTTGTTAAAGTGATTTCTGCATTATGTTTGATGGCCTCACGCTAAGGCCATTTGCTTTGATATTGAGAATCATACGTCTTTGATTGGAGCGAGTGCTATATTTTGCCTTTTAGAATCTTGACAGAATGACAATGACATTTCTTGACCTGAATAGGAATTGTTTACCTAACTTGACCCCCTTGGGCCTTGGAACCATTTGATGACAACTGATGTTTGACCCTTTGATGGCAAGCCGGCGCAATGCTGCAGCAAGGCCATGTGAATGCAGCCCTCCGCATCCGCAGAAACTGCAATGTCTGAATGTTGTTTTGTCAACCGTGTCATCGCTTCCAATTATGACGATAGGATTTCATTTCCCTAAATGGGTGGTTTCAGATCTAATGCTGTACTATATGTCAATTTTTGTCGAGCATTTGCTCGATTTGCTTTAGGACTAGATTGATTACTGGGATGGCAGTGATTTTCCCCCCGTTGCCGCTGCTTCAGAGGCAAGAACTCTGTTATCTTCGATGCCCGGCTCATGTTTCATTTTCATGGGGTTAATCTTTCTTCACCACCTGGATTTCGACTCGCATCATGCGCGGTTCGTGAGATGAGCATGTCACTTCACGGCTGGGAGATATACCAGACATCACAAACTTGATCGACCAAACCTGATTAGACCACAGGGGAGGATCAAAGGGGGATTGCTCTGACCTTTCTGGATGACTTTCCATTCTTGTTACAGATTGTTTTGAGTAAAGATGATGCTTTTCCCCCCAAAACAAGGAAAACTAGAAAACGTGTGATCGATAAGGCATGGAACTAAAGTTGATACTTCCTAAGACAAGGCAATGGCACCGTAATAAGAAGGCCCCCCCAATTCAGGAATGGCGTTGAGAAACGAAATCCTTTTGTTAGGTAAGCCTGCCTTGTTTATATGCCAATAGGGTTCTGTTATATAAATACTATCAATAACAAATTTTCTCAATGACTTCAGCTGTGAATAACATTTTCTGATAAGCATTCCGTCATCGCAACAGCTCAATAGGTCATGTCGTATCTCGACCGGATTGATCGAGTCACAAAACATCACAGAAGAACAAGCAAATTACACAACTTTGCAAGGAAAAGGTTGGTAACAACTGACCAAAAAGAAGAGAGTAAATTACTGGATTACGTATTCTCAAAGGAAAAATTGAAGAGATTCCATGCGAGAACAAAAATCTGATGCAACAATTCTATCAACTCTTACAAGTACAAAATAAAAAGAAAAGGCAAAAAAGAAGAGGAAAAGCAAAAATATCAGCAGAATTTGGGCCACTCCGGACGACCAGATTTTTCTACCTTCATCCTAGTCGGTCTGCAACACATCTCTTTCTCTCTCTCTCTGCGTCGTCTTCTTAGCCAGACATACTCTCTCTCTCTCTCATCGTTCTCTCTCTCGCTTCCTCTTCTTGACACCCGCGAACCTCAAGAAACCTAAAACCCTCCATTCGCACCGCCTCTCCCTCTTCTTCCTCTGGCTCGTGCGACGCGGGGCAATCTCAATTGGGTCGGCGTCTTTCCCCCTCGCGCGTTCGCTGCCGCTCCTCCGCGGAGTTTCTGTTGATGGGTTGAAGAGAGGGGCGCCAGCGAATCGGAAAAGCTCGGAGCTTTGGGAGGGATACATGGAGTGGGACAGCAGCAGCAATTCGGATTTGAGCGGGGATGAGGAGGAGTCCGGGTTCATGCTCAACGACGGCGGCCCGATTCCGTTCCCCGTCGAGAACTTGATACAGATTGCCTCGCCCTGCGGGTTCGTCGTCACCGACGCCCTTGAGCCCGACCACCCCATCATTTACGTGAACGCCGTCTTCGAGATGGTCACCGGGTATCGCGCTGAGGAGGTCCTCGGTCGCAACTGGTCAGTTCCTAATCTCTCTCTCTCTACCCTTCTGTCTTCTCTGGTTGTTTGCATTTGATTGAGAGATGGGAGAGGTGCATTTTTTGTTGTTGTTTTTGGAGATTAGGTCATTAGCTTTGCTGTTATTTCCATGTGTTCTTGGGATTATGTTGCGGTTAATTGAGCGAGCTGGTTCCGGTAATTTCAATGGACTGATGTGAAATGATGTTGTTTCTAGCCTTTTTATCTTGTTTTTAAAGCTGGAAGGTTTTAGTTATCCCTAATCTGGAATGAAACCGTGGGAGGTTTTATGTGGAGAGAAGTACTGGATGGTGCTTTTTGGATGTGCCTGAGGAGGCTTACTTTTTTGTTCTTATGCTGATCCCTTCCTGAGAAGTCTTGGTGAAGCTTCGGTAACATGCGGCATCAAGTATGATACTTGATTGTCTTTTTACTAATGTCTAGGTGGTCGCTTGCTCCAAAGAAGTTACAGGCATGGACTATTCGATGGAATTTAGTAGTTGTGAACATTCTGATGTTTTGTGGAAACTATAGTCATCTTTTAACTATGGAATCATTTGTTTGTGACTCTTTTGACAGTTTCATTTCTAATTCATTCATCTTTCTTGCAAATCTTGATAACAATGTTGCTATATATCAAAATTGATGGAATACATTCAGATGCATTTTTGTCAAAGACATTGCTGAAGGAGAATTCCATACTGAAATTTTGAGTGGTAGAAATGTAAAGAACAAATAGTATGTGGAAATTTATTTTTAGCCGTTTGCATAACTGATTACGCCTTATCATGAAACATGGCAGATTAGTGCGTGCATTTTATTATACCTATCTACAAGAATCTTTTTCTTGGGGGGGCGAAGGGGGTGGGTGGGTTTTCCAAGTTCCGTCAAACAAGGAGCTGTCTGGTTGATGAGTAATGAAATTCCAATACAAGAGTGACTGAGTGTCGATTGCACCATTCTCAAGATTGAAATTGGCTTGCTTGCTGGAAGGATCTGCATGGATGAAATTTTGAAGGTGGTGAAAAGATGTGGCTTTACATACCATAGATCTTGATTGAATCATTTCCATTCGATATGGCAATCACCCAACGCAATGTGCTGTGGCACCTGCGTGGATGCCTCATTCCAGCATGGTGTGAGAATGAGGTGGGAAATTTTGATATGATGGAGCATGCAGTGGTGATTAGGGAAAAGGGCAGGGCTGGGAGAGGAAACTTTTTAGTCCACCTTTATCCCCTTGCCTCTTGAATGCATGCGTAAGCACTCAAAAGAAGGTTTGACTAGAGGCACAGATTTTTCTAGAAAAAGTTGGTGGGAACATAATTGAGGGAGAAAGAAGTTCAGTGGAGGTGGTTTGACATAGATTCTAGGAAGAGCATGCAACTTTCATAGATACGCAGACAAAATGTGTACTATAAGACCTAGCTGAACATGGTCGGGGGGCCTAAGAAATATTTGTTTAAGGTGGTCGGAGATGAAGTGTAAATGGCAAGTAAATAATTGGTTGCGGTTTGAATGAAACAATCATAGAGGCTTAGGCTCAAGATATGTCACACGGTGGGTTCATGGGGATGCTGAAATACAGAAGCTTACTGAGAGTCATAAATGAGGATAGAATGCTGCATAAGCTCGTGATGAAATGTTAAAAGACAGAAGTCATACCAATGATATGAAATTGAATGTTGGGTGGTCACAATTCAGCGTGTGCATGAAATAAGTAATTATGGTGATGATTAGTCTGTAGATTAAATGGTGGTATCAATTAAACGATCGAAATTTTTTAGGCTCAAGATATTTTACGAAGTTGGTGGGTTAATGGGGATATCATGCATGAGAATGGAGTGGATGCTGAAATACAGAAGTTTACTGAGAGTCATATGTGGGGACAGGATGCTGCATAAGCTCGCGGTGAAATGTTAAAAGACAGAAGTTATGCCAATGATATGAAATTGAATGTTGGGTGGTCATGATTCAGTGTGGGTATGAAATGAGTAGTTACAGTGATGATTAGTCTGTAGATTTTCTGGCTTTGTGTTTGAAAACCAGTCGGTATTGCCTATTTCAACTTTTCTCAGGGACCCACAAATTTCTCCTGTATGGGGTTGCAATTTCCTGGACATATTCTATGTCAAAGGGATTGGGCAACTCTGAGTAGGCACCAGAAATTTCAGAAAAGGGCCTTGAACATGCAAAGAATATGGACTAGGAGGATACTCAACTATGTAGGGTGCAATAGCCAATCCAAGTTGGTGGTATTGGAGTTCGTATTCAACCTATCCTGAATTGTGTTTTTAGCTGTCTGTTGATGTCATTGTTGCCAGCTACAATGTTTGTTGCTTCGACCGAAGTTGTAACGATCTTGGAGAATAGTAACAATGCATAATATGTGATCCAGAGGCATATAGAGAATCATGCAAGAATAATTTTATCGTTGAGTTCCTACATAATCTGGTATTTTGAAGCTTTAGCATATGCATAAACTGTGTTGATAAACTGTTTTAGATGAGAAATTATGAAAGGCATGTATGCCATGTGGTTTTGACTTTCCTGTGTAGTGGCAATTAGTGAAAATATAATTTGTAGGAACGAGAAAGGTCCAGCCCTGTTTAATTGGCACTATTAAATGGATTGCAGAAGACTACTGAATAAACTGCTGTTGTACTGGAAACTGTGTAGTTGGCAAGGTATATAGCTTCGGTGGCTAATTGGCAGGATGCTTGTCATCATTTCTAATGTGAACGCAATTTGAATGCGTCATAATGAGCACGAGGATATGTTACTTAATCATATGATATCTTTATTAGGATTATCTTTGAAATGGCTACTGAAGTGGATCAGTCACTTAATGATAAGAGAAATAAGGGATATGTGACCTTTGTTCTTGGTGATGGCATTGTACGAACTTTTTAAGTTCACGTGTGAGAGGTTGGCGGGTGCAGTGTTGGATATTGTTTCATAAGAAGTTCCTTTACAATATTTTTATGAGGGTAAGTTGGTACATGTCTTGATCAGATGTGTATGAATGTGTTCTAATTAAAGAATATCAGTGTGCTGAACTGCTTCAGGAGCTATGCTTTTGGTGCCTTCTCTAAGTCTACCTACATCTTTTGCTGTGTGATTGATTCATAAAGAATTTTGGATGAAATATTACTTGTCCAGAGTCTAATTGCTAGTTCTGATTTGTTCCGTCTCTGAAAGCACGTGGACTATAATCTAGGTTCTTGCCACACATTGTGGATTAGTGGTCTTAAGTCCTGGATTGTTGCTATTGGGTCGATCTTTTAGGCCAGGATTGTTGAGACAGCAGCATGATTTTGGGAGTTGCTTGTTCATGTTCATGTTCATGTTCATCTTGTGACTGGATAGTTGTTTTCTTTGCAATTTTTTTTTTCCTTCCATGGCCCATATTGCACTTCAACAATCATTTGGTGTTACTATGATAGCTTCAACTGAGTTGAAATCTGTAGCCTCCAGGATGCTGATTAAGTCTTAGAACATTTTATACATGTTTTGTGGTCATTGCGTTATCTTCTTTTGGGTCGTGTGCTCCTGAGTCTCCTCTTGTTGTGTACCACTATTAGGATTTACTGTCTACTATTTTTGTATTATTGCAAATTTAGCAGGTGTGTGTCAGTGCACGTGGTGTTAATAATTATACCATGTTTCTGAGTGAGTTGCTAACTATTGCGGTCTCTTATTATACCTAATTCCATGAAACTTGTGCAGTCGGTTCTTGCAGTGTAGAGGCCCATTTGCCAAGAGAAGGCATCCTTTGGTGGACTCAGCTGTAGTCGCAGAAATAAGGCGATGTCTAGATGAAGGGATTGAGTTCCAAGGGGAGCTTTTGAACTTCCGGAAAGACGGATCTCCATTGCTGAATAGATTGCGGCTAACTCCTATTTATGGAGATGACGAGGCAATTACTCATGTTATTGGGATACAATTCTTCACTGAAGCCAACATTGACCTTGGTCCAATATCTGGGAAGGATTCCGCAAAATCAACTGAACGGTTTCGTACTGGTCTATACTCTCTCCCTATGTTGTCAACGGGGGATCGAAATGTTGCACGTGGGTCGTGTGGGATATTGCAATTGAGTGATGAGGTAATTTCACTTAAGATACTTTCAAGATTGACACCAAGAGATATTGCAGCGGTTGGCTCTGTCTCTAGACGATTCTACGCTCTCACAAAGAATGAAGACCTATGGAGAATGGTCTGCCAGAATACATGGGGAAGTGAAACTACCCGTCTCTTGGAAACTGTGCCTGGTGCAAAGAGACTAGGTTGGGGTCGGCTTGCAAGGGAGCTGACCACCCTCGAAGCTGCAGCTTGGAGGAAGCTTACTGTTGGAGGTGCTGTTGAACCCTCGCGATGCAACTTCAGCGCTTGTGCGGTTGGCAATCGAGTTGTCCTCTTCGGAGGTGAAGGGGTTAACATGCAACCAATGAATGATACTTTTGTATTGGATCTGAACTCTAGCAATCCAGAGTGGCGACATGTCCAAGTCAGCTCTCCTCCGCCAGGTCGTTGGGGTCATACACTTTCCTGCATTAATGGGTCCCACTTGGTTGTATTTGGAGGCTGTGGAAGGCAAGGCTTACTTAATGATGTTTTCCTGCTGGATTTGGATGCAAACCCCCCAACATGGCGGGAGATATCTGGATTGGCTCCTCCTCTTCCGAGATCATGGCACAGTTCTTGCACCCTTGATGGCAGCAAATTGATAGTCTCCGGTGGTTGTGCGGATTCTGGCGTCCTTCTGAGTGATACTTTTCTGCTCGATCTCTCGATGGAGAAACCGGTCTGGAGAGAGATACCGGCTGCATGGACACCACCGTCCCGGTTAGGGCACACTTTGACGGTTTATGGTGGGAGAAAGATACTGATGTTTGGTGGCTTGGCGAAAAGTGGGCCCCTTCGATTTCGTTCTAGTGATGTCTTCACAATGGATCTGAGTGAGGAGGAACCTTGTTGGAGATGTGTAACAGGAAGCGGAATGCCTGGAGCTGGAAATCCGGGTGGCGTACCTCCTCATCCAAGACTTGACCATGTGGCTGTGAGCCTTCCCGGTGGGAGGATTCTCATCTTCGGCGGATCTGTTGCTGGTCTTCACTCTGCCTCACAACTCTTTTTGCTGGATCCCACCGATGAAAAGCCCACATGGAGGATACTAAATGTTCCTGGGAGACCTCCGAGATTTGCTTGGGGTCACAGTACTTGTGTTGTTGGAGGGACGAGAGCCATTGTTCTAGGGGGTCAAACTGGGGAGGAGTGGATGCTCACTGAGCTCCATGAGCTATCGTTGGCAAGTACCCTTATCTGATTGACACGCGCATTAAATCATGGCAACTTCTGCTGCAATGCAAGATCCTGGATCAGTATGACGTACTCTTGATCCAAAGTGGTGTTTCTGTGACTGTATTTCTGAGAAAGTTGTCGCTCTGGTCAGGACTGCATGTTAGGTTATCGGCCCTGTTTTTTCCTGTGTGACGTAGTTCTGGCTTGAGTCAAGGTTTTCAGCCAGTGACTTGGAACAGTATCAGATTTTTGGGAGGCCGGTAGAAGAATCTCCCCCTTGGCATGAATAGTGGATTAATTTTTGTTGGTAGATCAGTAGTACGTGGCCATAGTTTTAATTCACCTTCTGTAATTTGAACTAAAGTAAAAAAAAAAAGAGGAAAAATGCATGCATGTTTATATTGAATAAGATACTCTCCAGTCAAGTGTGGTGGGTTATTGTGTCTTGCTTTGATATTTACTTCTGCTTTGAATAGGTGTGTTTAACTTTGGTAGAGAGAGATTACCTTTCTCCTGGCTTTTGAGCTGGGAATGACCCAATGTTGAATGTATAATCCCTGTTAATTTTGGTTGCTAATGAAGTATTATATCAACATTTATATGTTTTTTAAGGTATTTTAGTTGTGGCATCTTATACACAGCACAGTTATGGGCTAAGTTTGCTTCTGGAGCGACATACTGCATGAGAACAACCATTTGAGATGGTTTGTGAATGAGTAGGGGCAGTCGGTCTTGTTCTAAGACAGATGAAGTAGCCATTGCAGTTTGTGACCTCATTGTACGTATGTCTGCTGAACTTGGAAAGATCACTGAGGTTGCATGAGTGAACTTGTGATATCTGGACTCCTCTGCAGATCCTATATAACTGTTGATTGTTTACCACCAAATTCAGTGCCGTTGAAACTGGTGCTCAATGTTTCTCATTCCCACTCTTTTTTTTTGGAAAATATAGCGGAGGTTAGTGCTTAACCTCAAAACATTGATATAAATCGATATGGAATCTTTGATTACAGGTATTGCATGTCTTTGTCATGGTTCTCCCTTTTAACTATTCTTACCTTAGAAAGAAATTTGACGTCTTTTTCCCCTTTAAATCATTGCTCTTAGAGGGATATTAGGGATTATCGTAGACGGAATAGTTGTAGTTGCAAGGGGCCGAACATGAACAAGTGTAGTAATTGAATCTGTTTTAAGAAAGTTGCTATTTTACTCGTGTAAAACAATTTATTGATGTTTCAACACACAGCTAAGGACGTCGATCAGTTGGTTAAGAGAATGTTACATTGTGGCTTTTTGATTGTAGAACTATTTGAGGGTGGGTCGACTGAGAAAATGATGGACACTTTACATTTATATGCTTCTTACTTGACACAACCTTTTGAATATACGAAGTGATACAACAGATTATCACAAATGGGTAAAGCGATGTAAATTAAGAATGGTCTGATCTTCTAGATAGACATTATTGTATAGCACCCTTTGATGCCGGATACGAGCAAGAAGTTTTGAGATAACTGGTGTTTTTTGAATTGATAATTTGGTATTCCAAAGTAATAGATTGAACGAGTGGATTCAAAATCCGAAAAAAGAGATGCCAAGTATGCTAAGATTAATTTGCAAAATATATATATTAAATGATGAGACAGATTGTTAAAATGTTTATGACCTACCGTTTAAATGACCATTTATAGTCAATCATATCACCTAGTAAACCAATTTTGTAAACTAAACTTGTCTTAGTAAATCTTACATTACTCTCGATAAAAATATGCACCATCACTTAAAATTCAATATATCTAGATTCATTCTTTACTAATTTTGTAGCCTTTACAAGATTTGCCTTTCGGTCGAACTTGAACTAAGTCTTTTAGGAGAAAGTATATATAAGATAACCCCTATCACCATGTAGAGTAGAAGGCAAGCGCAAGACCCGAGAGATTCAAATAAGATTTGGAATCCCCAACTTGGGCATTGGTCAAGAAACTCTTTGTTAGATCAAAATCTTGGAATGGTTTGGAAATGGAACAGATAACAGATGTGTGTCAATTAACAACTCCAGATCCATGCTATCCAGCAGAACAAAATAAAAACCCAAAACCAGAACAAGAAAGGCCCATATCTTTCAAAAGTAAGCCTCCTATTGACTGAATTTATTCCTGTGTTCCCATCTGCTGAAGTAGAAAGAGCAAAAGAAAAAAAAAACAGGACTTTACATAAATCAAACAAAGACAAAGATCTGATCTGACCACTTGGGTTGCGTGCTCTCTCTCTCTCTCTCTCTCTCTCAGAAACACTTTCTCGGCCGCTCTTTCTAAGTACCCTCATTCTGCTTTACTCTTCTCTTCCACTCTCACTGTCTCTCTTCCAAGCTCGCCGCCTCTCTCTCTCTCTCTTCGCTGGCTGTCCAACCATGGCTATCAACAAAGAATCTGTGCCTCCGCCGGTGATCGGCAAGATTGGACCCTACACGGTGTTCATGACCCCACCATCCACTCCCAAGCCAGCCGAGCCCCCAACTCCCGTTTTCGAACCGCCGAAGAAGGCGGTGCCTCCGCCGGTCCAGCCGCCGCCGCAGCAATTCGAGAAGCCTCCGCAAAATGGGTCCTTTCTGGGGTTCTTCAAGAATGCTGTCAACAGAGTGCAAGATGGTATGGTTGCCCTATAGTCACTTGTGATGATCGTGTTTAGTGTTGTTTGAATTTGGAAGAATGAGAGCCTCTTGTTTGGTTGGTGTGAAAATGGAGCCAATTCAGGGGAAAACTGCGAAAGTTTAAGACTTTAGCTTTGGTGATCTAGTGGTTGATGGCTTGGTTCTTTAAGTTTTGGTTCTAAAGATGGAATTTTTCGAGCGTTGAGTGAATTTCCTTCTAGACTGTATATAGGATCTTTATGATATCTGAGAAGCTTTAACATTTCTTGTTTTGGTTCCTTAAAGTTGGGATTGGGATTGAGGAACATAAAGCTGAGAATTTCTGAGTTTTCCGGCTTGATGAATGAAACCTGGCATGGTGTGATAGAGAAAGCTATTATTTTTGCTTGATTTACTTTCACTTCGAGAAATTTTTGAAGATACCTTGGGTTATTTTTGTAGCTCACTCAAGCTTGGATGACCATGTGGCGCGTTGGTTTGGTTTGAACCAATCGAAGTATCAGTGGGCATTGGACGATTACTATGAAAACAAAGGATTGGTAAGATTCGAGTACTTTTCTGGTGTTTCCTTCTGGACAGGACCCTGCTTGGTGATGCTGGCTTCTGTTTTCTTGTTGAAATTTTATTATTTGAATAATGCATGTTATGAACAATGGTTGACTAGAGTCACTTATGCTTAAAGTTGCTTGGTTTCTATGATGTGCTGCGTACCCCTATTTTATATACTGTTGGCACGTCAACCTCAGCTTTAAATACTGCAATCCACATTCCTAGAAAATGAGAAGCCGCTGAAATGCTACTTTTAGTAATTGAGTGCTCTCAAGATTTTCTCCTATACTTTAAGGTGCTCAACCCTAAATAATGGATCCATTTTTGTATTGAATGAAATTAGATGTCTCAATTTCAGTTCATTGTTGCATGCTTTACATTGTTTCCTTTGGTATATTGTCCAAAATATTAAAATTGCCATGTCATGAGCTATTTTAGTGTTCTAGCAATGCGTATTCACATCCTAACATACATTTAACTAAATGCATATTGTACGGTATGTGGGAGAATACTTGCTATAGGCATAACAGAGTGGTAAACCAAGACATGAGCTATGGGATTCTGCTGATGTACCTTATCCTGCATGGAGCTACAAAATTTATGGTTCCACTCATATTCATCATACCATTCTATATAATGTAACCATGGAAGGACAGGTAGCTCAGAGCTCATAAAAGTAGGGTTGTAAAACACTGCAATATTTCCAAAAATTGCCTTCCTTTTTTTTTTTTTTCAGTATTATAGACATGTTTTGCTTGGTGCTTCTGCCGAACTAGATCTAGATTGAGTAGATCCCTTATTTGTGAATGATTATTGTCCCCAGTAAAGATGATGACTCCCTATTTGTACTGCCAGCCGGCATCTTACTCTAATTTGTTGCTTAGTTGACATAGCTTTCTGCCTTTAAGCAACATAACTAGGCTTGTATTATCTTGAAATGCCATATATATTTACGATAAGAACATCATTAAATGGAAAATACCATGTATGAAATACCCTTTTTCTTTTCCTTTGGGTGTTTTGGGGGAGTTGGGGTGGGTGGGGAAAACCTATCTTAAATAGCCAATCAATTGATTCAAAATGTTAGGTTTGAGATTGTGATTGCTCTGGCTTTTTCCATTTTCTTAGCATTAGGTCCGGGAATTCGACTTTGTATACAATGTACTGCTAAACTGCAACACCGGGAGGTTCTCTTGTTGCATCAATATAGACAACATGACATCGATAACACAAACCTGTTAAGATGATCACCTCCCTAGAACTTGTTGTCAAGATCTTGCTTTCAGAAGTCTTAATATCAGTCTAAGTCTGACATAACTCACCACAACTGAATTAAATTTGAAAATTTTGTAAAAAAGTCATGCTTGGCATTGCGCAATGTAAACTGCCTCTATTTTCTTTTTACAGAACCACTTTCTTTGCATTACTGCATATATTGGATATACCCAAGCTTCTACTTGGTTTGCAAAATTGATGGTTTGAACTTCATTATGCTGTCTGCAGGAAAAGGAATGTATCAAAACTAAAGAAATTTCAAGCAAGCAACAGAATGTGTAACTTACTCAAAGAGGGCAAGATCATTTAGCTTTTCCTCTTGCTTGAATTGCTTATAACATCATAGTTTAGCTCTTGGTTTTGCGTGAAAGCCCCTATGACTTCTCTGTTCTCATGCAGAAACCATGCCGAGTTTAGCAGTGCTTGAACTCTTATTAAGAACTTGTTGCTGATTCAGAGTTATAGGATCTTGGGACCTTCGTTCAGGCAAGGCACCACTCTACTCCTTACTTCCACAATCTTCTAGTTGTGATATAGGTTGAGGTCCTGTCATATCATCTGAAGGCGACTTTTCCCATCAAGATATATCTATGGTAGTCGAATCTAGTTCTGTTCAAATCCTGAAGAGATCGGAATATGTGGACTATTGTTAGTAATTTCTGGTGTTTTATGTTTAAGAATGTGAAAAGTTGGAAAGTTCACACTGATATCCCCAAGAAGTTCATAGTTCTGAATTCTTCGTGTGCTGCTCAGTAGGAACATCTGCAGGACTATTTCTCCTGCATAGTCCCTCTGTTTCGCCTGCTATTACGATAAAATATTCCTGCTCGTGGACTTACAAAGTGAATTCTACTTTTGGGCCTGTTGTTTTTAGTAGTGATTGTGAGTCTCTATTCACACGGACATTTATTCGACTGATTTACTAGAAGAAGTCGCTTATAGATGTTACAGGTTGGAAGTATAATGTCCAGAGTGGTTTGAGTGTTTTTGTTCCATGTTTATCTTTTGTTGGAGCTAGAACTCAATTATTCTCAAATTCTACTTAGTTTGCAGTATTGATGGGTTGTCAAGTCTTTGTGCATCGATACCTCGCCGATGCCTTCTCGTCCTAGTTGCCGGTAGCTATAGAAACTGAAAAAAGAATTGAGATGAATGGTATGAGCAAGTCACCCATCAATGAATTAGTACAAATCCCTTCTAAGGTACCAGATCAAGTATCCACCATGTATATTATAAAAGGTACTAGAAATACATTTATCCAAATTCATTAGATAGTATTTGTATAATATAAAAAATGAGTTATATGATTTCAACAAAGCTTTGCACATATTCATACCATTAACCATATCAAAGTAAACACCAGTGGTCCAGTCCATTGACTAAGGCCACGCTTGACACCCCATGACTTATATCATGCCAAGATTTTCGCTTGGCGTAAGGCTCTACTTATATCAGCCGGTGGTTTGGCCCAATAGAATGTCTTGAAAATAATTTGCATACTTGCAATCCCTCAATGTTTCTATGGTCATTCGTGCTATGATGGTGATGGTCATAAAACAATCAACTCATCTTGCAATCACGAACGAATTCAAAATTTGCTTCGTAAATTAAGTTCAAACACCAATGCATTTGACCTCTCGCTATTCATTCCATCAAACAAGAGTTCTTTGCCGTTTTAAATCACAAAAAAGGTTGTAAATATCCGATCCATCTTTAGGAAGCAAATATATTCTAAACAACACTTTTCCTTTTTAATATACATCATGTCATGTGATGCCTGTTTCATATCTTATAATACATCTATCTCTTATAATTTTTCAAAACATGAGTTTCTAATTCATAAAAAAGATAAGTCCACTCACCCAAAAATGTGAAACCAAACAACAAAAGCTACCTCGAGCGGAACTCAAAATCCTATTCTTGAAGTGGGAAACGGATATGAAAGTCAAGTAGATAACTATTTTAACTAAGACTCAACCAAACTAAGCTTATTTGATAACAAAAGGACTCTGACGTGCCAATAAAAGCTTGCCTAAAGCAAAACAACTACTGTTGTCCGCTGTACAACGGTAGCTCACGTGCCGAATTTAAAACGGTTTATTTGAACTCTACCAACATATATTCTAGGTGGGTCTGGGGTCATTGGAAAGCTAACCTGACTTACTTAAAAGTCGAACTTTGCCCCTAACCCAAAAGATGGCAGCGGAGACTAGGGGTGTGCAACCGGACCGGATTTACCCGGAAACCGGATCGACCCACTCGAAAAATAGGTCCAGGAACCGGTTCCCGTTTGAACCGGTTCGGGAACCGGTTCTATTTTTTGGGAATCGGTTAGAACCGGTCCGGTTTCCGGTTCCAATTCCAAGTGAAAATCCACCCGGACCGGTTTTAGAACTGATTTTATATGGAGGTCCACTTGCAATTTTACATGGCAAGAATTCAAAGCATTCTATCATAAAGGATGAAGAATGTGATCATTATTTGCGGATAGTCTAACTCAAGGGCTTATAAATATTATAGGGATCAATTTCTTCTTTCTTAAATTTTTGTTCTGTAACAAAGAAACTACATATCCAACTGGAATTTATGCTATTTTATCACATTTATTAAATTATTGGGATTAAGATAATATGCTTTTGTATGAATACTTAAGATTATTTGCATAGTCAAACTTATAACCTTTGATTTGAGTTATAAGTTTTCCTATTTGCTACCCAGAAAAAATGAAACCAAAAAAAGGAACCAAAAAAAAGGGGTTCTCGGGTAGATCCTGTAACTGGACCGAAAAAACAGGGTAGGTTTCAAAACAGAATCCAGGGCAAACATGGTAGATTTCAGGTTCCAAAAACTAGGAATCGGTTATAACAGAGTTGATTTCAGGTTTCAGGTCTGGAACCGACCCACCTTAGAACCAATCACCCCTAGCGGAGACTAGTGGAAACCGGCGCCATACACAGTGGTTCAAATATGGTTTCGTTAGTGCTTGACAAACTTTAAAATTTCAGCTCAACAAAACTGTAACCCCAAATCATACGGTTCCACAACATCCTAAAATATCTTCCTGACAAAATTTCACAGCTCAACGACCTCTAAAGTCAATCCAACAACTCGAAATTCAACACGATCCGAAATTATGGCTTTGCGAAGGAATTTTCTTTGATTAAAGGAATCAAGGCTTGAAATTCTTACTTATGTCTGGGGTTTGCGTGGACGAAATCTCGCGTTTCTCTCTCACGGTTCCCTCTCTCCTCTGTTTTTCTTTTGCTGACCCTCCTCTCTTTCTTATTTCTTCTCTTTTATTTTCCTTTGAGGAACCAGCTGCAGAAGTAACAAAAGATGGGTCGTCTAGAATGGCGAGCTTCAAATCGAGGCTTAAGCCCTGGAAGATAAATGGCCTTTCAACAAGCGGATTGACTCTTGATCCTTGATGAATTTTAGGGCTAAACAAGTTTGGTCCCAGTATTAACTATATTCCGAGCTGCGAAAAAAGATTGTTTGACAAACGATGTCGGTTCGAGGACGTTGCATTCACTTTTCTGGGAAGACTTTGTTCGACTGGTCGTGTTTGTAATGAAATAGCCTTGTTCCAAATGGCCAGCCAAGTTGGTTTAATCGCGAGGGCGATTGAGCTCAAGAAGCAAATTCCCTTTCGGCTTTATTCGCGCATCTTTCTGTATTCAGCTATAACAAGATCGACAAACAGATTCGATACGAGCATCTACCACTTTCTAAATCACCTGAGAAAACTTTGTAACCGGAAGGCCTTCCTTAATTCTAAATGAGCAGGTGCTATTTTGCATAATTTGAATAGCATCTTTGGCTACAAAGAAAGAAATCTCAGACGGGATCTGCAACATTGTGTGGCCAAGCATTCCACCAACCAAATGATCAAAACGACAATCAATTTCCAGACCGAGACCAAGCTATGTGGCACGAGAATCATGCAAAACGAACGGAGTGGGACTTTTAGAAGAAAGGTGGGTCTCACCTCACGTAAGGCCTTTTCAAGGTCTAATCCAACGGCTGTAAGTCACTGTAGACACATATCGCGGGTTGAATTTCCCTCTTTAGGCCATGGTCCAAAGTACGCGCCCAAATGTGAAATTTGGCAACAATGACAACGTGCAGGTTTTCATGAGGAAAAGTGTAAAAAAAAAGTCATAAATCTTTGGCATTAGTGTTAATTTAGTCCTAAACCTTTTTTTGGTGCTGATTCAGTCCTAAACCTTTGGCATTGGTGCCAATTTAGTTCTAAACCTTTTTTTGGTGCCAATTCAATCATAAACCTTTTGCATTAGTACCAATTCAGTCCTAAACCTTTTTTCTTTGTGCCAATTTAGTCCTTTCGGCTAATTTTGGTCGAATTTTACTGATGTGAACGCTGGCCGTTCACCGGCGCCGACATAGATAAATTTTAATAATATTTTAATACATTTTTGAATTATTATTATTATTATTTTTCCCCTCCTCTCCCTCCTTCCTCAAGCCGGTCGACCTCGCCAGATCCGGCGAGGTCGAGCCTCACCCAGCCGCAGGCGAGGGCCTTCGACCTTGCGGCCTCCGGCGAGGGCTCGAGCCTCGCCCCGGCCGGGCGAGGCGAGGCCTCGACCTTGCGGAGGTCACGAGGCTCGAGCCTCCGGCCGGGCGAGGCGGCTCGAGCCTCACGATCGGTGGCCCGGGCGAAGGGCCCAGCCTCAGCCATCGGGCGAGGGCGAGCCTCGCCGGCCTCTGGCCGGTCGCCAGTTCAGCGACCGACTGAAGGAAGGAGGGAGGGGAGGAAAAGAAAAAGAAAAAGAATAAATAAAGTTTCAAAAAATATAAAAATATTATTAAAAGTTGCTTATGTCAGTGCCAGTGGCCGGTTGATGTCCATGTCAGCAAAATCCAGCCAAAATTAACCGGAAGGACTGAATTGGCACAAAAACAAAAGGTTTAAGACTGAATTGGCACAAAAAAAAGGTTTAGGACTAAATTGGTACAAATGCAAAAGATTTAGGACTTTTTTGACACTTTTCCCGGTTTTCAAGTATCCTTTTGACCAAAAAAACACAAGACTTGTAGTGCTTGTGAGCTACTGTGTTTGGTTCTCAGGCCGATTGGGACCACTCATTCCTAATAACTTGACAATTGAGAAAGGGAATCATAAAAGTTACCCTACCAGTGCAATGAAGCATTGTTCTCCACAACAAGAGAAAATATTTAGTACTTTCAAAACGCCACAGAATTGAATTGAGCCTACCACGTTCTCATGTTACAATCTTTTCTCTTATTTCGCACTACTTCGATTAAAGTGGCTTCTTCGTATTCTTTAGTGCATAATTGGAAAAATTACCAAAAAAGTCCAAAACCCATCAGACGGATTCCAGTTCAGTCTCATACTTTTCAATTTGGCCAATTTAGTCCTGAACCTTTTGATAATTTGTTCATGTAGTCCTTTCGGTCAATTTTATTCGAAAATCGCTAACACGGACTCCGGCTATATTATTTGACACGATCAGAACTGACGTGGAATTTTTCAATTTTTAAAAATTTTCTTGTGCTTTTTTTTTTTTTCCATTATGGCCAACAAGGGGTTAGGGCCTTAGCAATGGCCGGTCACTGGACGAGGGCTTTCAAGCCCTTGATAGCCGCTGGCAAAGGTCGTGGCCCTCGCTGGCTGCGAGCGAGGGCTGTGACCTTCGCCAACTGTCGTCTGCCATAGTGGAAAAAAATGAAAAAAATTGTTAATATCAGTGCTGGCCGTCGTTGGCTATGCCACGTAAGATGGAAAGCATTTACGTCAGTGATTTCCGATCAAAATTGATTGGAAGGACTACATTGATAGATTGTCAAAATATTTAGGACTAAATTTATCAAATTGAAATGTTTAGAACTGAATTGATCTCCGTACAATATATTTATGATTTTTTTGGTAATTAAACCGCATAAAGACTTCCAATTCTAAATCGATAGATTAATTACAATCCACTTATAATTACTTATACCAATCCAATCGAGTATCGCGAGAACACTTGCTAGCGGGCACCTGAAAATCAGTTGAAGTACGGTATGGAAGATTTGAGACATGATCAGTGAGGCGCTTCCTAGTCCGCAGAATTTGTTGCAATGACATGTGAATGGGGGAATGATGCAGGTGAAAGGTATGTCTGCGTACGCGCGTGTTTGGCCCGATGCGGTTGTGCCTCGGAGTTTCTGTGAATAGTTGGTCTGAGAATTTGGTAGCGGAGTTACTGTTGAACGTAATAGTGCTTGTATATGCAAAACAAAGTTGTTCGACAAACCTGAAATCACGTTTTGACGAGTAATCCGAATGTCGACGAATGATCCGAGCCCAACGAATTCACGTTGTGTCCTTAAGACAATTTGTCCCATCTACCGGTACCCAAGGTTGTTGAACAATTGTCTCCCAGGATAGAACGGATCGCCTTTCCAAAGAAGTGGTACTTCTTCAAAGGAAATGTTCGAATGCAACTTCGCAGAATAATCGCACAAATGACAATGATGAAGAAAAGGAAAAAATGAAAATGTCTAGAGTGCATCGGGAAAAAAGTCTCGCGGGAATAAAAATGCCACGAAGAGTCACTGTACCGAACAGAACAGTTCGGTTATATATAGCGAAAATGAAGAGTCGCGAGCAATGAAGACTCACTTGAACCGAAGCGGTTTTCGTTCGGGCTGTGAACAGTTGTGACTTGAACCGAAGCGGTTTTTCGTTCGGGCGAACCTCACCTCACGAACAGACATGTTTATTTGTCCAAAATAAATAAATAAATAAATAATTTCTAACAAAACATGTCTGTTCGGGAAAAAATAAAAACCAATAGAATGGACCCGGGCCCGGTTCGAGCTGGCCGGACTGCGGCGCGCGTGCGCGCGGGTGGGGGTGGGGGAACCGACTTAGCTTGGCATAGGTCCTCTTCCTTCCACAAAAGTGGGGTTTGAGAGGCTCATCTAAATAAAACCATCTCCCATCACAACTTCTATCCAATGTGGGACTATTTCCATCCACACTTCTCATTCACAATTTATGGATTTTGGATACTAAAATCCCAACAATCCCCCACATGAATGAGAAGTTCAGATATCATGACTCTTCGTGTATGCATGAGATGTAATGTGCGATTATTCCATGAGAGAACGTTGCATTGGGATAAGTAGTCTGAGGTTTTGAACTTTCCCTAGTGAGACCTATCGGACTTACTCGGTCAATCAGAAGACTTGATGTCTTTGAACTGTCGACCTTCGGTGTAAGTCTAGACAATAGAAATCACACAATTATCTCTCAAACAAAGTTGGTTCTCACTGTTGTGTTCGTTTTGGCCATGAACACCGCCTGGTTTCATGAGTGCTTTGAAGAATTTGGCCTTTCAAATTCTTTATAGAAGCGGCCCTCACTTCACACTCACATAAGTGATTTCTGATTGTGTGGTATATTACATACTCGAATCAGAATCATTAAAAGCTTACATTTAACCTCCACATGTTAGTACTGTCTCCATACGAGAATGAGTAAGAGTTGACAGTACACTACTCCGCCTGCATAACTTGGTTGTCCCTTTGAACCTAGATCTTGGGATCTCCAGTCAACTAGGTTAGGTTTCCGCTATGATTACTTATTTTATAGGCCTTAAACCCATTCCCCTTAATGTTTTTGCAACTAACTCTCTAGTTAGGCCTTTTGTTAATGGATCCGCAACATTATCTTTTGACTTCACATAGTCAATCGTGATAATTCCACTAGAGAGTAATTGTCTTACAGTATCGTGTCTTCGACGTATATGTCGAGACTTTCCGTTATACATGACATTCCTTGCCCTGCCTAGTGCCGCTTGACTATCACAATGAATACACACAGCTGGCATTGGTTTAGACCAATTAGGAATGTCTTCTAGGAAATTTCGAAGTCACTCAGCTTCTTCACCGGCCTTATCCAAAGCAATGAATTCTGCTTCCATAGTAGACCTTGCAATACAAGTTTGTTTGGATGACTTCCAAGACACTGCTCCCCCACCAAGTATAAACACATACCCACTTGTGGATTTTGTGTCTCTTGTGCCGGTTATCCAATTTGTATCACAGTATCCTTCAAGTACCGCTGAATACTCTGTGTAGTGCAAAGCATAATTTTGAGTGTGCTTCAAATAGCCCAATACACGTTTCATAGCTTTCCAATGATTTTCATTTGGACTAATTGTAAATCGTTTTAGCTTGCTCACAGCACAAGCTATGTCTGGCCTAGTACAGTTCATGACATACATTAGACTGCCTAGTATACTAGCATACTCATTTTGAGCTTTGCTTTCACCAGTATTCTTTAAAAAATGTAAATTAACATCTATCGGAGTCTTTACTGGTACAATATCTAGATTCTTACACTTTCCAAGAATTGTCTCAATATAATGGGACTGTGATAGAGCTAATCCTCCAGATGTCTTATGGATTTTAATTCCTAAAATAACATCTGTAACCCTCATATCTTTCATATCAAATTTACTTATGAGCATTCGTTTGGTTGTATTGACAACCTCACTATCGCTACCCATTATAAGCATGTCATCTACATACAAGCACAAAATAACAAAACCATTATGAGTGTTCTTAACATATACACATTTATCACACTCATTAATCTTAAAACCATTCGACAACATGATTTGGTTGAATTTAGCATGCCATTGTTTTGGTGCTTGTTTCAATCCATAGAGTGACTTGATAAGCCGACATACTTTCTTCTCTTGTCCTGGAACAATGAACCTTTCGGGTTGTTCCAAATATATTTCTTCTTCCAAATCCCCGTTTAAGAAAGCTGTTTTAACATCCATTTGATGGATTTCAAGCCTATACACCACTGCTATGGCAATTAGCATCATCATAGATGTAATTCTAGTAACAGGTGAATAAGTGTCAAAATAATCAAGGCCTTCTCGTTGCTTGTATCCTTTTACTACAAGCCTAGCTTTATACTTATCAATAGTACAATCCGCTTTCATTTTCCTCTTGAAAATCCACTTACATTGTAGTGGTTTATTACCAGGAGGAAGGTCAACCAATTCCCATGTATGGTTTGACAGGATGGATTCAACTTCACTATTGATAACTTCTTTCCAGAACGGGGCTTCTGGGGATGTCACAGCCTCTTTAAAGGTCCGAGGCTCATTCTCTAACAAATATGTTAGAAAATCATTTCCAAAGGACTTAGAAGTTCTTTGTCTTTTACTACGTCTAGGTTCATCCTCTATAGGATCGCTTTTAGGTGTAGTATCCTGAGGCCTCTTATCGTTGTTAATTAGCTTATATACTATGTTATACGGAAATATATTTTCAAAGAACGAAGCGTCCCTTGACTCAATAATCGTATTGACATGCATATCGGGGACATCAGACTTATGAACAAGAAATCGATATGCATTACTATTAATAGCATATCCAATAAAGACACAATCAACGGTTTTCGGTCCTATTTTAACCTTTTTAGGTTTAGGAATCGCAACCTTAGCTAAGCACCCCCACACTTTGAAATATTTCAAATTAGGCGTTCTGCCTTTTCACTTCTCATAGGGAGTTTGTCGTGTCTTTCTTTGGGGTATTCTATTCAAAATAAAATTTACCGTCAAAACAGCTTCCCCTCACAAATTCTGTGGTAAACCGGAACTATTCAACAATACATTCATTGTTTCCTTTAAAGATCGGTTTTTCCTTTCCGCCACTCCATTAGCTTGTGGCGCATAAGGAGGAGTAATTTGGTGAATAATACCAAACTCAGAACAAATTTTTTCAAAAGGAAATTCATATTCACCTCCTCTGTCACTTCTTATCATCTTAATTTTCTTATTTAACTGAGTTTCAACTTCGGACTTATAAGTTTTAAAAGCATTCACAGCCTCATCTTTGCTACTAAGCAAATAAACATAACAATACCTCGAGCAGTCATCTATAAACGTTATAAAATACTTTTTACCACCTCTTGACGGTATTACTTTCAAATCACAAATGTCTGTGTATATTAAATCTAAAGGTTCTGTAATTCTATTATCTATAGAATGAAAAGGAGGCTTAGAAAATTTTGATTCATCACACACTTGACATTTTTCACTTGGACAGTCGAATTTTGGCAATAACCCCATGTTCATTAATTTCTTTATTGACTTATAATTAACATGTCCTAGTCTAGCATGCCATAAATTAGGAGACTCAAGCACATAAGCAGAAACAAATTTATTCATAACATCATTGGGTATAACAGTCATTACATTCAACTTGAATATACCATCATTAAGGTAACCCTTTCCTACATACATCTCATTTTTGGAGAGTACAAACTTATCAGATACAAACACCAACTTGAAACCATTCTTGCTAAGAAGAGATCCGAACACTAAATTCTTGCGTATGTCTGGCACATGTAGCACATGGTTTAATATCACAACTTTCCCAGATGTCATCTTCAAAGCATCCTTTCCAACACTTTCAACCTTAGAAGTTGATGAATTACCCATGTAGAGTTTTTCATCACCTTCCATTGGTGTGTATGATGAGAACATAGATTTATTGACGCATATATGACGAGTTGCTCCAGTATCAATCCATCATTCTTTGGGGTTTCCCATCATGTTGCACTCGGATATCATAGCACTAAGATTGATATCATCAACACCATTGGAAATCTGTTCCACCACATTCGCCTGAGTCATCTTTGTTTTCTTGGCTCTACAGTCTTTGGCACGATGTCCAGACTTTCCACAATTGTAGCATTTGCCAATGAATTTTTTCAGGCCTTAGGTGGATCCCTGTCCATAGTTTTTCCTCTTCTTGTTAGTTTTTGATCCTTCTTCAACAACGTTGGCCCTTGAGACTGCCAGATTGCTGCTAACTTTCTTCTCGGAATTCCTATTGTCTTCCTCTATCCTCAATCAAACAATTAAGTCTTCAAGTGATAATTCCTTTCTCTTGTGTTTGAGATAATTCTTGAAATCTTTCCAAGACGGTGGTAACTTTTCAATAAAAGCAGCCACTTAAAATGATTCACTAATCATCATACCTTCAGCATGAATGTCATGCATGATCACTTAAAGTTCTTGAACTTGATTTAAGACGGTTTTAGAATCTACCATCTTGAAGTCCAGAAATTTGCCGACGATGAATTTCTTCAACCCAGCATCTTTCGTTTTGTATTTCTTGTCCAAACTTTTCCACAACTTCTTAGCCGTTTTCAACGGACTATAAACGTTGTAGAGGGAATTGTCCAGACCATTGAGGATATAGTTGCGACACAGGAAGTCAGAATGCTTCCATGCATCTACAGCAGCAACATTTTCCTTGTTTGTCTCTCCTTCATCCAACTTCGGAGCATCCTCCATGAGGAACCTTGCCAAGTTCAAAGTGGTGAGATAGAACATCTTCTGTTGCCATCTCTTGAAGTCAGCCCCATTGAACTTTTCTGGCTTCTCTCCATGAGTCGGAATAGACGCAATAGGCGTCATTGATGTTGTAGCCATTTCTGCCACGAAGACAAAAATGATTGAGAAATGCAATTATACAAACACGATAAAAATTGTCTTAAGATTGTTGAACGTAATAGTGCTTGTATATGCAAAACAAAGTTGTTTGACAAACCTGAAATCACGTTTTGACGAGTAATCCAAATGTCGACGAATGATCCGAGCCCAACTAATTCACGTTGTGTCCTTAAGACAATTTGTCCCCTCTACCGGTACCCAAGGTTGTTGAACAATTATCTCCTAGGATAGAACGGATCGCCTTTCCAAAGAAGCGGTACTTCTTCAAAGGAAATGTTCGAACGCAACTTCATAGAATAATCGCACAAATGGCAATGATGAAGAAAAGGAAAAAATGAAAATGTCTAGAGTGCGTCGGGAAAAAAGTCTTGTGGGAATAAAAATGTCACAAAGAGTCACTATATCGAACAGAACAGTTCGGTTATATATAGCGAAAATGAAGAGTCGCGAGCAATGAAGACTCACTTGAACCGAAGCGATTTTTCGTTCGGGCGAACCGAACCTCACGAACAGACATGTTTATTTGTCCAAAATAAATAAATAATAATTTCTAACAAAACGTGTTTGTTCGGGAAAAAATAAAAACCGATAGAATGGACCCGGTGCCAGCCAGCCGGATGGGCGGCGGCGCGGGAGCGGGTGGGGGGAACCGACCTAGCTTGACATAGGTCATCTTTCTTCCACAAAAGTGGGATACCCCTTGGGGCCCAAACCCATTTGAGAGGCTCATCTAAATAAACGATCTCTCATCACAACTTCTATCCAATGTGGGACTATTTCCATCCACACTTCTCATTAACAATTTATGGATTTTGGATACTAAAATCCCAACTGTTACGACATCGCATGAGTTTTCATCTGTACTATAAATGCTAAAAAAGGATGAACATAAAGAAGACGACAGTTTGTCTATGCAGAAACAGGAAAAGAAGAAGTTGGTCTTGATAGCTCTAATGCTACCGAGAAAAGGATTTAAGGCGGTTCAGTCGACCAAGCAGAGGACCCTTGGAAGCCTACATCTACAATGGGCAACTCCTAATTTTTCATTTTACCTCGGGGGGTTTCATTATCTTTAAATAAGATGAAATACGTCTCCGAGGATAAGCATGAATATCGGTTGAAAATGTAAATATAACCGTTCTTTTCTTCTTTATCAATTTGAGACAAATCTCCTAATAAATATGGACCCTACTAACTGGTCGCCCTTATCTTTTCAATGCATGCGGAGTTGATTACGCGGTGAATTTCTTGAGGATATCACATCGGTTACATGCTGATGGAATGGTGCTACCGTGATTTGGATAATGGTGAAACGAAAGCCCACCATGCAAAGCTCTCCTCTCCACTACAGAAGACAAGAGCTTCCATCTGGAACTGAGAAGGTGACAACAAACGGTAAACACGTGATAGGATACATATGTTTGTTCGATCGGAACACCACGTGACCGTCCATCCTTTTGGTATTCAAAGCCATATATGTTTACAAAATATGCTGATTTAACGAAATAAAATTGCTCATTACACATGAGTTAATTTATAACATATTCGCGAAACGAACGTGATCATAAGTTTACTGGCTATATGAATAAAGAAGAACGAGGCGTATCTATGTCTACTGGCTAAAATTTGCATGGACTTTGATTACGATGCTTCGATTATTAAATGGACAGCCAACTGTGGGAATATAACAAACTACCCCCATTGAATAACACCCCCATGTTAGTCATGGGAAATTATGTTTCTCCCTCCGATGGCAAACCCTTGATTATAGAAACATTTTTTTCGTACTTACGTGATGAATTTTTCAAGGATATCATCGGTTACATGCCGATTAAATGGGCGCTAACATGCTTAATTACTCAATTAGATTACATGTATACATGCTCTATATGAATGAAGAGTGTGCTATGCAGGAACAGACCCAGTTTCCCCAATCATTTTACGTGATTAAATGTGCTATGAATCGAATCGCCTTAAAATCCGGGGCCTACTATGCTCTGCCCAATACGAAATGATGGTATTAAATTCTTCTTTTGGTCACATATGTGAACGGTATTATTGACCAGAAGGCACGTATCAACTTACATTCCTGATGCTTCACTGATGATTCAAAAGCTAAGCTCTCGTGTGACCCACTCACTAGTTGCAGTGTTGAACAGCAGCTAACTACATGCAACTACGTACACCTTTTAGATTGAGTACGGGCTTAATATACACCATGTTTAAATCCAATGAAACGATGGATTCGATTTCAAACCTATTCTTAACGAAATGGTCATTCGAAATTACCATGCATGGAACTTCAGCCTCTTGATGTTTTTTTCAATTCCTGGATGCACTTAGGGTGCGTTTGGGAACCACTTTCCCGAAACCCCTTGAGCTTTAAAGGCCCTTGGGTAATTGCAAGTACCGTTTAACAAATTATTGGAGAGTTTTGGGAAGATGCAATTGCATTTCCAAAGGCCTCTAAAGATCTTTGACTCAAGGTAGGTTCGGAGTTATTTCCGGAATGTTAATATTTTTTTTTCCCTCGCTAAACTTTCATAATAACGGAAATGCCCTCACCTTACGTGACGTTGCCAGCGAAGGACTCAGCCACTAACAAGCCGCCGGCCAGCCGTCCCTAAGGTCACGCAACCCCAGGCGACAACAAAGGGTTGAGATTTAAAAAAAAAAAATAACTAGCATACAACCGTTAACGCCCATCAGGATGGATCCAATTTCGTTCAGATGTTTCTCGGCCGAGTTCAGCAATATTCAATTTCAAGCGCGTCTCATATAAACATTGAAAATATGTAATGAACTGAGACCTTCAGAAATGAACTCTGGAGTGAGCAATTACCGGATTTGCTTCTAATGAGGACAAACAGAAATCGACTACAACTTATGCAATAGAGTTAGACAAGTGAAGCCAGCGAAGACATTAAACTCAATCAAATCTAGACTCGGGACGTTCATTGATGCAACTCAAGGATTTTGTAGAGTCTCTCGGTTAAACATAAATCTGAACTAAAATTGGGGTAATCAAGGCAAATCCAGGCCATCGATCCAAGCAAATTCAGAGAATCACAGATGCAAACGGCATCACAAGGTGAACACTAAATGCTGCAGCAGGAACACTAAACATCAAACAAGATTAAGAATGAGTATGCGCAGAAAGTGCTGTCAAGAGCATCGATCATGACCAAGTCATGATTGCAGACAAATCAAGCACAAAAACGCTGAGAATTTGAGCCAACGAATGAGAAAGGAACAAGTTGCGAACTTGAGAGAACTTGGAGCAAACTAACCGGAAGACGAGGCAGAGAACAGAGGAGGCTTCCAAAGCGGTTGTGGAAACGGCGAGTGACCGGCAGTGAAGGCGGTGGTTGCTGGTGGACTGAAATGCGACCGAGAGGAGTAAAGAAGCCACTGGAAATGCGGGAAAAAGACTGAGAACAATGGTATTGACTGAATCGAATCTTAGCTTTTAATCCTTTTGTACGCGATCAAATGATACAAAAGCTAGAATCGAAGTTCAATTAAGTTGTAACCATCGAGAAGCTAATGTGAAAAAGAGCGAGTTGATCTCGATTCTAGAGGAAGAAAAGCATAGAAGAATTCAAATTCCATCGTTCTCATTGTACGTATGACATGCTTAGCCTCGAAGCGCGAGTCTTCAGTTGGTGTTGGCAACACGGATCCAGAGAGATTGACACAGAATTCATATTCCATCGTTCTCTAAAATGCCTTCTTTTTATCTCAAAGTAACTCCTTTCACAAAAAGGTCATTCATATCCCCTCTCATTTTTACTAAAGAAAATACCAACTACATCGATACCGTATCGGTGGATAATTTTTTAATCACAAGTGATCATACAAGTGATTGGAGAGCACTGCAGTCGATCCTTTGGAAGAAAATCTTGCCCTGTTTGATGTCATACCCTATATTATAGGACTATTGTGCCAGCACTCCAATCACGGATACGCCGTTCATATCGGGGAAATGACTTACCGATGGCCATGCACAAGACATTCGTCGATAACTGGAAGAACATGCTGTTGGTGTCTAAGCCGAGTTGTGCGCCGCTCGAGAATTGAAAGGTGACGACCGGGAATCCCGTCAAATCTCTCTCCACGCTCCCTGCATAGCAAAAGAACTCCGGATGACTCACCCTGTTCAGCTTTCCCACCAACAGACTCTCGACCTCATTTTGCAACGGAACTTACGCCTTTTCCTTCAGGAAGGTGAACGTGGCGCCCGAGTCTATATATACTCCTCCTTGACCCATAAGCCCTCTTTTGAATACCAAGGGGTCGATCTGTAGCTTCTTCTCTCCGACGCTAATACCTCGGAGGTCCAAATCCCCAAGCTGAGTTCATTGTATTGATACTGGGGGTCGTGTATGTTGCCGAAGCAGTAGGAAAATTTGGAGCCTAATTGTTTAACCAGAGTTGGCAAATTACCATCACCAACGCCCAGTCCTAATATCCCGCTTTCTTGCCCATCCGCACTAAATTTATTTACGTGGCCACATCCGAGCACCTCAATCGACACTTTTACTGTGCCCTCGTCGGATGTTTCAAAGGTCGCTTGTTCAGAGGCGAGGTTTCCGGTTGTGGTGGTTTTGTCAAGATACGAACTCTCGTAAATGCAATACTCATTATTAGGATCGCACTTGTCACCAGATTGTACACAAGCGATGGAACCGTACGTAGCGAATATTGGAGTACGTTGACGATTTGGCGGGATCGAAAAGAGGAGGAGATTGTTTGAAGCAAGTAGAGCAAGGTAGGCACTGAAACCAAAGGAGGTCGCTTGCCGTGTCAATTATCACGAGTTGTGTCTATTTGATTTTTTTTTTCAAATTTGATTGAATTTCAATCATATGTCTTTCCCAGTTATCATGTAGTTATTCTATCATCTCCTGTACATGAACCAATCGAGTATAATCCCCTGTGGCAAGCCTACACAGTATATGAATTAATAAAGGAATTTCATATTCTGCGAAAGTTCCAAAGTTTAGTGAAGACGCTTATTCAAAGACATTTCTAGAAACATGAAAAAAAAAAGTTTCACAAAATGAAAATGAATGTGAACACTTGTGCATTTCTAAAATTCGAAATGTTTAGCTTTTAAATAAAGTTCAAATTGCAATTACTACAAGTGGAAACTTAAGGCTTCATTTGTTTCATAGAAAATAACTTTCAGGATAAAGTTTTCCAAATTTTCCGACGTTTGGTTCATAGAAAATAAACTAGTCAAGGAAAATATTTTTCATCAATGGAAAAAACAACTTCAAAAGTAGGGACAATGATTTTCCCTCCTCTTTATTTCACCCAGACTAAGCACGTTCTCCTTTGTGCACTTCTTTTAATTATTTTTTATTTTCATTTTTAAAAAATTGATTTTTTAATTATTTATCTTTTTCTTTTTCCTTCTTCTTCGGCCGGTCGCCAGCCACAAGCGAGGTATGAGCTCGTCCAAGCCGGCAAGGCTCAGCCTTGCGATTTAGAGCAAAGCCAAAGGAGCCTAAAATTAGATACCCTATCCAGGGTAAACCGATTCTTCAACCAAATTGATTCACCCCAAAACCAGCCTAAAATCAGATTTACCAAGTTGGTTTCGACCAGTTTCTTGGTTGATCCGAACCCAATGCTTATCCCTACCAGGCTACCACACGCCCCACTATGTACAACTGCTAGTTAACCACCACTCCTTCATTACATGCCTAGCCGAACCTCCACCACCTTGCCAACATCACCAGATCCTGCTCGCACCTCTTAGAGACCCAATTCATTTCCTTGAGCCCTTACGCCCCCGGCCCCCCCTCCCCCAACGACAAGGAGGGTGTCATCCCACTGAACAATTTGCCAATTCAATTAACCAGTTATTTTTGAACGGAATATCACCGAAGTAGACACCGGCCATCTTACGTGATGGCAATTGGCACTGATTTCGACAATTTTTTTTCTCCTTTTCTTTTCTATCTGTTCATTGAGGGCGGCGAGGCGAGTTCGCGGTCAAGATCAAGGTGTTGAAGATTTGGACAAGTGCTCATGTATATGTCCGAAGCAAAGCCAGAAACAGAAAAGAGAGGATCGGTTAAAAACGGCAAGAGAGAGTCCAAAACTAAGCACACTCTTTGCTTAGTCATTCGCTTCTTCCTTGAGCCATTTCCATACTGAGAAGAGCTATAGATCAGATGGCGCAAACGGCAAAAACTAAGCCGCATCAAGATCAAGGGGTTGAAGAAGATTGGGCGAGTGCTCATTTATGTCAAATAACGCTGTTCTTCGCGGAAGGTTCTCGTTCATGTCAAATATGGTGTGGCATTCCTCAGTCCCACGGCCAATAGTGGAAACTCGATCCACCATCAGGAACAGTGAAGGATACAATCTGGTTTCGCATACAAACCCAGATTTTTTCCTGCAATGGAGCTCGAAACACTACGAGTTTCTTCACATTTTTCAAGCTCAAAGATAACCCATCCGAGGTATTGTCTCTCCTCTCACTTCCGGTTCGTCTTTTTTTATTCAGTACCTATCAAGTCGCAATTTTTATGAGATGCCCCTTTCATAATGTTACCGTGAGTCTACCCCTCCTTAAGTTTGTCATGCTCCTGGTAGATTGTAAAAAAGAGTGGACAACTGAAATTTGTGATGAAAATCTTGCCTGGCCTGACTAATATGCGTACCCATAAGGCCATTAGCTGCATTCTCTATCCAACTATCTGTCTCCATCTGCACCGCACAAGACGCAGTTTAGGCTATGTAAGAAGCAATGAGATGCACCAAGGATATGTCACCGTTGTTTAAATTACACTGCTATGTTTTGTATATCAAAAATTGCGTTGGAATGTATTTGACACTGTCGAATTTGGTATGGCAAGATAGTTGTGTTGGAATGGTTGTGGCATCTTGTTGACATAGAAAATTCATGGACCAACTGGAAACAAAATGCTGCAATACTTGCCCGTGTTCTCAAATTTGGTTAATTCACCCCCACAACAGAGTCGACTAGTCAGCTGCGTGTTGTTTCTGATTTGGATACTTTGTTTTCTGAATTATTTTGCTTCTGTTTAAACTTTGGTTCCCATTGATTATTGTTCCATTTATACACAACCAAACTCGCAGTGGTGTTCAGCCTCCCTGTTTGTCCTGGTATTGTGTTCCTTTTCCGTTATTTTGATTTTGGAAGGGTGAACTCTTCCGAGGATTAAATGGAGTGTGCCTCATGTGAGGTTTGCCGGATGTTTAGATTTTTGAAATGTTGCCGGATGGACATTTTATGGGAAAGCTTTCCTTACCAAAAAAAAAAAAAAGACATTTTATGGGAAAGCTTTGATGCATTAATCTAGTCTTCTTGATGGAAACAGCTGAAGGTCGGAGATTCGGTATGGATTGTGTCCAAATTTTGGTGGCCAATCGCCCTCGTCTTCCGTTGAAGAAGATGATGTGCACTATGGTGGGATTTGCAATGGGAATTATATTCCTGATTATCGTGTCCATAAATCCTCCCAGTCACAGTCTTGCCCACATAATTTCTTTCAGAGATTACCACACTTTTCCAGATTGGCGTCCTGCAAGGGAATACTCTGATGAAGAGCTGGCATCACGTGTTGTGACCACGGACATACTTAACACGCCTCCACTTAAAACAATGAACCCAAAAATAGCTTTCATGTTTTTGAGTCCCGCTTCGCTACCTTTTGAGGAGTTGTGGGATAAGTTTTTCCAGGTAAGATTTCACATTTACTCTTTCTATTCCTATATGTTGGAATTTAGATTGTGCGGAAGGAAAAATTTGATATGATAGTCCGTGGTTTGAGTGTGTGCAAGTTTATATGTGTATGGTATAGTTGATGGGGAGGGGCAAGGTATTGTTGACCACAATTGTTGACCTATTTTACAAGATTGTTCTAGTCTAAGTTTTTGGCTTTTGTAAGCCATAATCTTTGACATCTATTTGGTAGTGTGCTGGCCTATTCCTCAAGCATAGCTGATTTTGTTTTGTGGCCTCCATTGCCGACATCCTCAAGCCTCAATCTCTGACATCTTCTCAATCTGAATTCCTCTTGAATGCTGCCCACGTAGTCTTCAAGATGTCATCTTCAACTTGGGCCATTCTTACTTTTTTTTTTTGCTGCTGCTTGCTTGCTTTCACACTTTGCTTCTCTCGTTGTTGAAGTCTTCTTTGACTTGCTTCAGCAGCTGGTGTAAACTTGTGGCTCTCATTCGGCTACTTCTTGATGAAGAAAATGTGTTTGTAGATTTGGTTGAAAATAGATCACCAATTTCCAACATTGTACTTGCTGGCATCTCGAGCCTTTGTACCATTAAAGATTGATAGAGTCTTTCTTTTGTGGCTCTGATAATCACTGCTTGCACACTATGGAATGAATAAGAGATGATTCCTGCAGGGATTATCGCTATTTGTTTCAGTGGATGCATTTAGTTTGTGCATTCTGAAGTCCTTTGAAGTCCCATCTGTGGAAAAGATATTTCTAAGTTTCTTGACCATCTAATGCTTGTCCCAGATATTTTTATCTTGTTTGATCAAAGAGTAACTTCCTTTGTTCTCATTATTCCACTCTTCTAGAAAAGTCTGATAAAACAGAAGATTACCTTTGCTGCAGGACTTTGCTTGCGGGTGCTATTCTTAATACACACAATTTTTGTAGAGCATAGTATACTTATGTATGAGCAGACATCGATGTAGTTGAAGAAAGAATAGTAGCTAAGCAGATGCATACACAATACCACTGCTGCTTAATTTTGTCTTTCTTGACTAACGATATCTTTGTCTTTGCTGTTAGGGTCACGAAGGAAGATTCACGGTTTATGTCCATGCATCTAAAGAAAAACCTATGCATGTGAGCCATTTCTTCCATGAACGAGACATTTGGAGCGACCAGGTTCAGTAACTTACTTTGCACTTTGGCACAATTGAAAGTTGTTTTGGTAGAGGCACCTTGTGTTTGTGGAGTGCAAGTTTTTTCATGAAAGCCAAAATCTGCTAATTAAGTTTTATGCAAAAGAAAGATAAACGAGGAAGAATTTGGTGGGTATGTGCCTAGTGCATTTTGGAGCTAATGGTCTCAAAACACACTAAATGCAATACCATTGAACTTTTTTATTTAAAAGAAAAATCCATGGGATTGTTACTGTGCAAAATTCCATTATGTAATTCTTTTTCTCCGGTTGAGCGCTTTAGCCAGATTATGAGAGATTCCCCTTTTAACGAGAGGGACATTTACCTATGCAGGTGGTGTGGGGAAAATTTTCCATGGTTGATGCTGAGAGACGGTTATTGGCAAACGCTCTTAAAGATGATGATAACCAACATTTTGTGTTACTCTCTGATAGGTAATGAGGCAAAAAAATTAAAATTTTCCTATCTCTTATAATGAAAAAAATTGAAGAAGCTTGCTTCTAAGTTCTGATTTCTAATCTTGTGGTGTTGCAGCTGTGTGCCATTGCATACTTTTGACTATGTGTACGATTATCTTATGCACACAAATATCAGCTACGTTGACTGGTAAGCACACATTGTTTTTTTGTATTGTATTACGCTTCCTACTTATTTTCTGTGCCTCGTGGCTGTACCTCTTTGGTTGCAACTGTTCTTTAAGTGAGAAGGCAAGGTGACTCGTTCTCAACTATTTTCTATTTCCCATGTAGCTTCTTGGATCCCGGTCGACATGGCAATGGCAGATACTCGGAGAAAATGCTACAGAAGTCAAGAAGAGTGATTTCCGGAAAGGTGCCCGGGTATGTCAAGAATTAGTGAGATGTTATGCATTTATATTGCTTTTCAGATGGTAGAAGTCTTGCAACATCTAAATTTGTTTTAGGACTCTCTACGTTGTCTTTTTTTTTGTCTTGCTGCAATGTGTTTTAGTGGTTTTAAACCACATATGTTGGCTTCTGAACTCAAGAGTTTTTCACACATATTTCGAATTAATTGCTGAGTTCTCTGCAGTGGTTCACAATGAAGCGGCAGCATGCTTTAATTCTTATGGCTGACAGTCTATATTACTCGAAATTCAGGGACCATTGTCAGGTGAATGTGCTTATTCAGTTGCTTTCAATCCTATTGCGTATCATCTTGTTATTATTGGGTTTGTGGATCATAGTTTTTGCCCCTATTGTGAACATCGCCTGCATGTATCCCATTAAGATATTTTGCTTTCGAAGAGTGTTGTTGTTCCGGTTTCTTTCGTTCTTCATTTTTTCATTCTGGACATTTCTTGGCCAAAATTCTCTGGACAGTTGACTTGTCAATTCATCACATCATATTTGTTTGGTCCAGTCGCTTTTAAGATATCTATCGTTGTAGCCATGATTCTTGAACATTCTGTGATATAGTAAGATGTTAATTAGACATTCTTTACACCTACAGCCAGGTTTGGATGGTAAAGATTGCATCGCCGATGACCATTACATCCCGACCTTTCTCAATGTAAGGATCCTCCTGTGTTACAACCTCGGTTTTTGATGTCATCTCACCAATCTCCAACTTGACAAGTTTCTTCCTGCACGTGTTCTCAGATGGTGGATCCTGGTGGAATTGCAACATGGTCGGTGACACATGTCGATTGGTCCGAGAGAAAATCGCACCCCAAATCCTACAGGGCTCAAGATGTCACATATGCGCTTCTGAAAAATATTATGGTATGCACAACAATTTACCATTGTTTGTACAAGATGACAATTTAACTATCATCAGACTTCAAAAAAGAAAAAAAAAACTATCACTCTGTGAAGTAGGAAACTGCCAACTGTGACTTCTCCTTTGTTTGTGTGAAACATAGTTATAATGTATGTAAATTACTGTTCCCATATTTCTGTCATGAGTTTGACCGTGCCTATATGTCATTTGTGCAGTCTATTGATGTGAGCGTACATGTGACGAGCGACAGTAAGGTATGCAATGTTTGTATCCGATCTCGAAATATTCATAAATAGGCTGAACGAAAATTTTGTTGCTTGGATTTCTGCAGCCTGAAGAGCAGATAAAACCTTGTTTGTGGAATGGGGTGAAGAGGCCATGTTACCTGTTTGCGAGGAAGTTCCACCCAGAAACATTGGACAATCTTTTGCATCTCTTCTCCAATTATACGACATTCTGAGCAGGTAAAACCTAGTTGGTGGTCCCATTCTGTTTATTTTATCCCCTCCAGAGGAAAAGCCTCATGTAGAAAAGCCTCTTTCCTCATATAGCTTAGTTAGGCCGCTATCATGATATGAACTGGGGATCTACACTTATTTGAAACTTGCATCAAGCAAGTTAAAGGAACAACCATCTTTGGGTTCGTGTTGAAACCATTTTCACGTCTCATTTGGATTACGTGCAGTCGAGCATATTCCTTATGTCAAATACATGGTGCAAAAGACGCCAGGGATGAAATAATTGAAGCCAAAACATTTACCTTCAAAATCACATAGGAATCTCCAGTGAAGAATTTTCCGTGAGATGATTGAGGAACCGGACTACGAATGGTTAAGGAGAATCCTACATGAACCCTTAGATGGTAATCTGAATAGAAACAAAGAACATAGCGAAGGGTAGAGCCATTACAGAAGCTCTGTCTGCCAATATACTGTCATTTTGAATTGCAAATAGATGCACCAGAGAAATTGCAAGATGCCTCCTCATATTGGTAGTTTTTTGGCAAAGCATTGTAATAAGCAAACCCACCAACTATTCAGACAGAACGAGGATACGCCTTTTGTCCAGCTCCCTGGAAAGCTGGAACCAAGTGTATCATGGAAACAGACATGTTTTCTTTTCTCTGCAGCTCTAATAATATGTCTGCTGCTAGTTTGCTTAAATTAAGCAAGAGGTACCTGCAACATCGTTACATTTTTTGCACTAGTCAAATGACATGAGATGAAATTGACAACAACATATTCAGATCACATTTTCCAACATATTTAAAGCTATTTTTGAGCAGATATGAAATAGTGCACTACATATGCATAAATATAAAACGGGTTTTTTGTTTCTTCTCCATCTTCATTTTCTTTATGACGTGTTGATCATACAATCCGTTGCATAGACGCAACTGATGAGGTTTCGCATACCATTCAGCCTATTCATATATTATTTTCTTCAAAAATATATCCACAGCAAATTTCACAACATAAAATAACCGAAGATTAACCTATCTAAGGTGAGCTTTCTGGTAGTGAGAATAAAATCAAAATTACGACCATAGTATGTAGGTTCTACATTTATTATTCCCTTTCTTTTAACTCTCTTATTTTTATCTAGCTGATTATCATGCATGCTAAATAACCCTTGTCCTTCTCTTTGGGCACCCATTGACAGTGAACGCTCTAAATCAAGCAAGGTTAGAAGCAAATGTGAGGGTCTATGAGGAGATAAACCATCACAAGATATGGCCAAGTCTTTATGCAATCGCTTCTCGGTTCTTACTCCTATTGTCCTTCTTGAAATTCGTCTACCATCCATTCCAATGGCTGGCTCTCGGCGCAGTTGCAGCCAGCATACTTCTGGTGATTCTGAAAGGCTTCCCGGCTCTCCGGAACTTTCCAGATCGACATCAACATCCTTGTTTTGGTCGCGGGTGAGTAGATATGCATACCACAGCTAACCTCTTTACTGGATGTTGCTTGTAGAGTCAGACTGCTGTATCGAGTACCTAGGAAATGGAAGCGAAATACATAAACTAACCAAATAATTACCAAAAAGATTTTTTTTTTCTCCAAGAAGTATTGTTGTCGTAGGTACGATTCCCGGGAAGTCATTGTCTGCGTGATTGCTCATGAGAACTACATGAAAAACTTAATGAAAGTAATAAGCATTTGCATCGTTTAGCTTACGCAGCCATATTGGTTTGCTCTTTATAGTTGTCGTTATGACTGTAGGAATATTCATTTTAATTGATTAACCTATGAAAATTTCATCATGTGAATGAGTAACCACTAGCATACTGGGCCGGCTAGAAGCCAAGTGAGATACGAAAGTATATTTCACTCCCTACGCAACCAAAGATCTAAGTACAGAACTCGATTACACTAGCAAGGTCAGGCCCTAATTTGAAACTGACATTGCCACTATAGGCTCTTTTTCTGAAACAAAATCCACTTCAGGTTCTTATTTGAAAAAATGAGGACACTTTAAGTTCATATTTGGAATTTTCCCTAGAGCTCGTCACTCACATTGGCATAGGGTTTCTTATGAGCAACCTGAGTCTAAAACCTTGGGTGAACCCCAGAGGTTTCAAAGAAACAAGAATATTTCTCCTTATTTACTATTAAGGGTGCATTTGTTTGGGGGAGAACTCCATAATAAAGGAAAATGTTTTCAAAAAAATCATTTTCCACAAAAAATGGTTAGTTTATTTTGTTTGTTGATATGTAAATGAAAACGTTTTCTCATGTTCGGATTTTATATGAAAAATGATTTTCAATCTCATAAATAACATTTCAATCTCATTTCACCCTCCGGCTAGCCATGACTTGCCTCCCCAATCAATCAGGGAAAGAGAAGAACAATTTCGGATAGTGTTTTGACTTTTTTAGATTTAGGAATTCATTTTTCTAATTTTATGCATGAATATTTTCGTTGATCGAAAAGTGTTTTCGATTGACTAATCATTTTCGGCGAAAAGTGCGGAAAACTAATTTTCGAAAAACACTTTCACTCAATAAACCCACCCTAAATGTCAATTCAAGTATCTCAAGGCCAAAGAGGATCATAATCAGAAGTCAGGTCCCCCACCAAGCATGACCAAATTATTGTTTGCAACGGCAATACCATGTCACGTTCAAAAAACAGAGAACAGTTTAGCGCTAAAATAATAATAATAAAAAAAACGACACCATAACAAAACAACTATTACTTAAATCGTCACCAAATGAACCTGCAATCAACCGTCACACAGTTCACTATTTCACTATTCTCTGCCCACATCTGTCTGCACACAGACAAGTTTCTCTTTTGAAGATGCGGATACATTCCTCAACCAATGAGTCAATCAATGAATTTATTTCATAAATCTAAGTCTTATTTTCCTCACTACCGGACTATTTTTTACATACAGACATAGAATCTCATCAAATCTCAGCATGAACATATCAACTACAAATGCTTCTCGGCCAAATCCAAATCCAAAGCATACGAGCGTTAATGTCCATAAGGATGGATCCAATTTCATTCAGATTTCTCTCGGCCTAGTTCAGCAATATTCAAATTCAAGCTCTTCTCATATAAACATTGAAAATATGTAATGAACTAAGACCTTCGCAAATAAACTTTGGAGTGAGCAATTACCGGATTTGCTTCTAATGAGGACAAACATAAATCGACTACAGCTTACGTAATAGAAATAGACAAATGAAGCCAGCGAAGACATTACACTCAATCAAATCTAGACTCGGGCGTTCATTGATGCAATTCAGGGATTTTGTAGAGTCTCCCGGTTAAACATAAATCTGAACTACAATTGGGGTAATCAAGGCAAATCCAGGCCATTGATCCAAGCAAATTCAGAGAATTACAATTGCAAACGACAACACAAGGTGAACACTAAATGCTGGAGCAGGAACACTAAACATCAAACAAAATTAAGAATGAGTATGCGCAATAGGTGCTGTCAAGAGCATCGATCATGACCAAGTCATGATCGCAAACAAATCAAGCACAAAAACGCTGAGAATTTAAGCCAGCGGATGAGAAAGGAACAAGTTGAGAGCACTTGGAGCATCGATCATGACCGCAATAGGTGCTGTCAAGAGCATCGAGCATGACCGGAAGACAGGGCAGAGAAGAGAGGAGGCTTCCAAAGCGGTTGTGGAAATGGCGAGTGACCGGCAGTGAAGGCAGTGGTTGCTGGCGGACTGAAAGGCAATCAAGAGGAGTAAAGAAGCCACTGCAAATAAGGGTAAAAGACTGAGAACAGCGGTATCGACTGAATCGAAACTTAGCTTTTAATCCTTTTGTACGCAATTGAATGATACGAAAGCTTGAATCGAAGTTCAATGAAGTTGTGACCATAGAGAAGGTAACGTGAAAAAGAGCGAGTTGATCTCGATTCTAGAGGAAGAAGCGTTCTCATTGTCCGTATGACGTGCTCAGCGTCCAAGCGGAAGTCTTTAGTTGGCGCTGGCATCTTGGATCCGGAGAGACTGACTGAGAATTCATATTCCATCGTTCTCTAGAATAGCTTCTTTGGAGAAATGGCTCTCAAAGTAACTCTTTCTTTCACAAAAAAGTCATTCATGTCCCCTCTTTTTTTTTACTCAAGAAAATACCGAATACATCAGGTGCATAATTTTTAATCACGTGTGATCATACAAGTGATTGGAGAGCACTGCAGTCAATCCTTTGGAAGAAAATCTTGCCCTGTCTGATGTCATACCCTATATTATAGGACTGTTGTGCCAGCACTCCAATAATGGATAAGCCGTTCCTATTGGGTGATGACTTACAGATGGCCATGCACAAGACGTCCGCCGTTAACTGGAAAAACATGCTGTTGGTGTCTAAGCCGAGTTGTGCGCCGCCCGAGAATTGCAAGGTGACGACGGGGAATCCCGTCAAATCTCTCTCTACGCTCCCTGCGTAGCAAAAGAACTGCGGATGACTCACCCTGTTCAGCTTTCCCGCCATCAAACTCTCGACCTCATTTTGCAACGGAACGTACCCCTCTTCCTTCAGGAACGTGAACGTGGTTCCTGAGTCTATAAATACTCCTCCTTGACCCATAAGCCCTCTTTTGAATACCAAGGGGTCGATCTGTAGCTTCTTCTCTCCGACGCTAACACCTTCGAGGTCCAAATAGTATAAACCCCTGTAAGTCTCTAGGGTCGTAGAATCGCCTTCCATGATTGCCCCGGCTCCGAAGCTGAGTTGATTGTATTGATACTGTGGGTCGTTTATGTTGCCGATGCAGTAGGAAAATTTGGAGCCAAATTGTTTAACCAGATTTGGCAAATTACCATCACCAATGCCTAGTCCTAATAACCCGCTTTCTTGCCCTTCCGTAGTGTCTTTATTCACGTGGCCGCATCCGAGCACCTGAATCGGCACCTTTACCGTGCCCTCGTCGGATGTCTCAAAGGTCGCTTGTTCGGAGGCGAGGTTACCGGCTGTGGTGGTTGTGTCAAAATACGACCTCTTGTAAATGCAATACTCATTATTAGGATCGCACTTGTCACCAGATAGTACACAAGCGATGGAACGGCAACGAATATTGGAGTACGTCGACGATTTGGCAGGATCGAAAAGAGGAGGAGATTGTTTGAAGCAAGTACTGCAGGGCAGGCACTGAATCCAAAGGAGGTCGCTTCCCGTGTCAATATGCACGAGTTGCGGGACTGGCGGAGTACCGATGGATATATTGGCGAGGAACCCATCGGCGCCATTGGCTGGGATGAGACGGGCACGAAAGTCGACTTTATTTGGAATAGCGATTATTTTGCTCAAGAAGCGGATGCGGGCGAGCGAACTGTTAATGGCACGTTCAGCTCGCTCGGAGATGGTGGCCTTTGGATTGTAATATGGAGATTGAATAGAATCGTGGTGGATGAGCTTGATGGCTAATCCCCAAGGTTCAAAGGGGGTGGTCTTGGACGAAGCGACATTAGCCGGGTACGACGAAACGATATTGATAATGCAGATTATAAGAAAAAAGACATAAGATGATGTCACTGTAGTAGCCATTAGCACAATCCAATTTTCTTCGAATGATTTTTGCTGTCCTTCTCTTATATAATTGTACTTCTTGGTATTGCAATTAATGCATGGATTTTGCTTGTGACGAAATTTTGGATATGGCCACATTATTTGCGGGTATATAACTCATCTGAGATAAATGCACCTGGATTTACTTTCTCAGTCGCATAAATATGAGATTATCTCCCTAAACAAGTCTTGGGTGCGGCTAGCAGACAGTGTAACGGTCAAAGGCCAGCCCCAAAAAGTTTTTAAGGTAATTGATTTTAATGCTTCACTCAAAGGTTTTTTTTTTTATGTATTATGCGGTGACGGAGGGATTGTACCATTCGAGCCACTAGACAATGGGGGCATACTTGCCCGACTGCCATCATATTACAAGCTCATATTGAGAGACAAAATCATGAGAAGGCCCACAAAATCAATTTTCTTGAATATGAAGAAAGGAAAAATGTTGAGTATGTCTTAAATTCTTTATGGGCTTGGGCTAACATTAGGGCTTGAGAACAATATAAATATTATTTTTCTCAAGTTATTAGATTAAGAAGTTGAGACATAAAGAGTCTTTAGTTTTTGAGCCACCTTTTATAATCATCGAATTTATATAGTAGATTTTGCTTCTACTCTCCCCGTGGTTTTTCCCGCAAGGGTTTTTCCCGTAAATCTGTGTGTTCTTTATTCTTCTTAGTTTTAATTTCGTTATAGTTTCCGCATCAGTTATAATAAAAAAAAAATTAGATACCGAAATATAAATAATTACAAGTAGAAAAATATCGTCACTTACGAAAAAGAAATCGTTATTGTCATTATATAGATCTATTAAATTTAAAAAATGAAAAAACACTTGAAACGTTGGCTTTGCAACTAACAACGAAATCATTGCATAATGAAATGGCTTCTCATTCCTTTCGACGACAATGAATGCCTCTTACTTTCTTGCAATCAAAGAAGCAGAAATAAAGGAACAAAGTACAAAGAAGCAGTTATGACTTATTCGATTACAAAATCCTACAATAATTGGAAGTTCAAAGTATACAAGATAATTACATTCATATTTTTTTGGGTTGTTAAGTTTTTTTATTATTTGGGAACAATATCCACCTAATCTTTTTCTTTGGCCAGAGAATAATATTCATTATTTTAAAAGTTGCAACTGAGTTCTTCATATATTTCTTATTGTTTAAATATTATCACTTTGATTTGTTTCTTTAAATAAGACAAGAAAATCGCTATCTTCTTATGGCTTTTTTTTTATATGGAAAATGCATTTTTATATATAAAATAGGAAACGTGTTAACATTTCACCAGTCTCCCATTTTCAAGATGGAAAATGCTTGGCTGACATTTGACCGTATCTTTTCCATGCTAATAGCACCGTTAACTAAGTATTATTAAAAAATCTTTGTATTTATAATTTAAGTAACTAGCTCAATGAGGAAATTTAGAAATTTGTTTTCCTTTTTTTTTCTCTAATTTCCTTTTTTTATTGTCAAAGTTGGTCTATTTCTTGAGACTTGAATTTTGTCAATCCATTTAATTGTTCATTGCATAGAAAATTATGGACCAACTTCGACCCCTGAATAATATTTTTAGGAGCATTCAGCATATAAATAAATTCATTGCATTTTAATCGGATCGGCGGCAAATGGTTTTGAACCTAAATGGATTGGACTGAGCCACGGGAGATGGCAATTTCATAGGACCGCAATGGCCAAATTGAGGGGCCTCATTGAGCTTCATTGAGTCTAATTTAGCCCATTAGAGTTTAATTGATAAGATGCCTTATGTCATTAGAGCCCTCACTTTATTAAGGCCTAAATTAAGCCCGGCTAATTGGGAAGAAACCTAGGATTTCACTATATAAAGACATGAGGTCTCACAATTCAAGGGGTCGGCAATTGTCTATAACTTAGAACACAGCATAAAGAAGAAAGCAAGAGAGAACACACTTGAGAGGAATCGGCCACAATCGAAAAAGAGAGTGAGGGAGAAAAACACATTCGGAATTGAAAAGATCTTTTAGAGAGAGAGAGCACACAATAGAGTGCGGCAATACACAAAGTCGGCAAGAAAAGAAAAAGGGTTGAGAGCCATGAGTGAATGAGCGCGCCCCAACAATCCAGGTAATTTTTTGCAGGTTCCTCGGCCAAACCTTGTAGCCGTCCTGACGCCCCCAGTCCAGATCACAATCCCGGCCTGTCGTCCTAAAGCTTCGTCACGCCCAGCACTGCCTCGCAGCCGTTGCATCGGACACATGAGCCATACCACGTCGCTCCTTTGCTGCCTCTGCACAATTGGTCCTGTCTTGCCGCCACACCACAAGATCCGACGAATCTCAGATGCTCGAAGCAGCCACGTTTAGTTCTTCTCCCTTGCAGGTTTTGATGTCTTCTAGCCCAGCGATCTGAACATTCCTGCCTTATCTCACCGAAAACGCCCTGGCGGTTCATTCATCTCGGTCAAGCATTGCGGCAGGGGTCAAAATTCTTGAGCATGCAACGTTGGTTTCTAAGGGAGTAAGAAGAGCACAAACCGGAGGGAAAGTCTCGCATTCGCTCACTAAGATTGCTCTGTCAATCTCATTTGCGGGAACAAGTCCCTTTGCATCCGGGTCCTTGTTTGAACTGCGGCGACCTCACTGCGACAAGCTACTTGCCGAGCCGTCCACCGGCAAGACACCCCACACCCCCTCACCATTGGCCGCCAAGCCCCTTTACTGCCAGTAACTCAAGCTAGTTATTAACTAACTAATTTGAAAAAAAGAAAGTGAGTCACTCTAATAAAAGTTTGTAATATCCGATAAAAGTTGGTGAATTTAAATAATTGGTGAAAATTGTAAAGATAAGTTTGTAAATAATAAGAAAGTTGAAAAAAATGTCTCCAACTTACTCAAACGAGAGTCGTTAACTTAATAACTTAATAGTATATCGTAATTTAATGAGAGAAAAGTTGGCGAGTCACTATGCTTTAGGTCAGTAATCTTAAAAAGAATTCTTATATATATGGGGTTGCTAACCAAGGTACTAAAAAATTAACAAATAAACATTGATAGGTAACTCGTGTGAGAGTTGATAACCCAAAACTATGTGAAAATTTATCTAGATAAAAGTTTGTAAATCGCTCTAATTTAGATTGATAATTTCACATAAAATTCAGTAAATTTGACGTGTTGGTAAGTTGTGCTACTGGTGAGCATGGTCCGGGTTAGGCCGGTCCAGCACCTAACCCAAGGACCAACCCGCACAGTGTTGGTCCCCAATGTTTGGGATCAAGGACCGACCCTGTTGAGCCTGGAACCGAGACCGGACCGATCCTATGGGTCTAGTCCGATTTCAGGGTCAACCCGGGACCAACCGATTATCTTTTTGTTTCATTTTCTGTATTCCTTGAAATGACAAATATACTATTTCAAATTACATATCCATCAACAATACGACATTAAGCAACCAAACAATGAATACCGGTACATATCAACATAAATATAAGATAAGTTAACAACATAAATTTCACACTTGCTAAAAGCAACAAACCATTCGACCCAAAAAAAAAAGCAACAAACCATAAAAACGAACACGTGAAATATAATTAAACCATAAGAAGTTCAAAATACGTAATATAAATAATGAATTATACAACTTCATATCTTGTTCATTCTTAAATGCTTGCTTCCACTTCCAAACACCTTAAAAAAAAACAAATAACACACTTATATTATCAACAAAGTATGTTTGTCCAGTTGTTCTACGCTCCTGAGGCGAGCGGCAGGGCAAGTGAACAGAGACGAGTGGTGAGCCAAGGAGCGGCGAGCGAGGCGAGAGGTCGAGGCGAGCGAGCAAAGCGAGGCAAGCGAAGAGGGTTTCTTATTTTATTTTTTTTGTCGAATTAGGATTGGTTTCTTTCTACTTTCTAATTTACACGGCAAATTGAACTGCATAAAAAAGAAGAAAATAGAGAAGGAGGCGCTAGAGTTTAAAGTAGATAAAAGCATATATTATATAACATATAAATATATATTATGTATAATATATACAAGATTGGTTCGGGTTGGACCAATCCTAAATTCCCAGGACCGAGGACCAATCCGCACAGTACAAATTCAAGGGTCCAAGGACCAAGGACCAACCCAGTCCCCTTGGGAACTTGACTAGGACCGGTAGGGTTGGGTCGGTCTAGGATTGACCCTGGACCGATGCTGACCCCTAAGTTGTGCAAACAAAAGTTGGTAAGTTAGTACAAAAAAATTGAACTTTGCAAACTATTAAAAAGAATTTGTAGTTTCATGAAGTGTTGATACCTTAACGGCAAATCACTCGGAAAAAAGTGATGAGCCACTTTATACAACAGTTTCTTGGCACTTATCAAATACTTATTGAAATTTACCCATTGGGTAAAAATCCACAGTAAGGGTACGGAACAATAGAATTCTGCTTAAAATTTTGGCTGATTGAAGATCCTCTTAGATTTCAAAGGGGCATCTCTTTCTTTCAAGTACAATGTTCTAATTCTTGTTATGCATCTTCAAGTTAGACAAATGAGAACCATAACTTTAACATGAGTTATGTTGCCATATTTTCGGCGTTCTAAACAAGGTTGTTTCGCGCCCACAAATCGGTTTCCCCAACACAAATGTTTGTTGAAATTATCAATCTTCATTTGGTTACTTACCAACTTTATTCGGGATAAATAACCCAACAGAAAAGTTGGTAAATTAAAAAAAATCACATAAGCATTAATAATTAACTTAATGAGAGGTAGTAAAAAAATAGTTGATAACTTAATAGGAATAAAGCTGATAAATCGCTTAAATTGAAATTAGTAATACTTTAAGGTGTAATTATAAAATTTAATTAAAAGTTTGTCAAAGATTAAAAAAAATTGATAATCAAAAGAAAAAATGAAGTTGGCAAGTAACTCAAAAGAAAGTTGGTAACTCAAGCTAGTTAGTAATCAATTAATAAAAAAAAGATAGTAAGTTACTCTAATTAAGGTTAAATTTCTAACTAAACTTGGTAAATTTGAGTCGTTGCTTTAAAATGCAAATAAAAGTTTGTAAATGATAAGTAAAGTTGAAAAAAAAAACAAATAAATGTCACTAACTCACTCAAATGAGAGTTGTTTATCCAACACTAGAAAGTAGTTAATTGTGAAAAAATTTGGTGAGTCACGTTAATTTAGGTTAATAATCCTAAAAAGAATTAGTAAATGTAAGGAGTTCTAATCAAGGTAAATGAAAATTGGTATCCTAATAGAAAAATTGGTAAACTTTAAAAAGTAAACTTTGGTAGATAACTCATATGAGGGTTTTATAACCCAAAACTATTAGGCAATTTAATCTGATTAAGTTTTGCAAAAACTCTAATTTAAATTGGTAATTTCATATGAGAGTTATTAAGTTCAACGTGTTATTAAGTTATGCTAAAAGTCAATACAAGAATTGATAATTAGCAAACTATCAGAAAAAGCTTGTAGTTTTATAAAGCGCTTATAAGTTACCAATAAGTTACTTGGAAAAAGTTACGGATCATTTGTTTGTCAACGGTTATGTGACACTTACCCAGTACTTATTGAAAATTTACCAGTCTTCAAAAAATCCATATTAAGCATATGGAACAATAGATTTCTGGATCAAATTATGGTTGAACGAAGATCGTTGTAGTTTCGTACATCGTTAATAAGTAACCAACAAATTACTTGGAACAAAAGTCACCGATGATCTGTTTGTCAACAGTTCTTTGACACTTACCTAGTATTTATTGAAACTTTGCCGGTCCTCAAAAAATCCCTATTAAGCATATGGAACAGTAGAATTCTTGTTCAAATCATGGCTGAACGAGGATCGTTCCAAAATTCAAATGGGCATCTCTTTCTTTTAAGTATAGAGTTGTTATTTTTGTCATGCATCTTCGAGTTAGACATATGAGAACTATAGCTTTAATATGGGTCATCTTGCCATATTCTCAGCGTTCTAAACGACGTTATTTCACTATATGTGCAGGTTATTCAAAGGATCTACATAACTACGTATAGACTTGAAGTGGTTGCTATATTTCCAATAAATAAGCGTTTTGGATTAGAGAGGTGTAACTGTATATGGTGAGTGAAGATCTTATCCTAATAAAAATCTAAAAGAGACATATAAAATGATAATACTTCACAGTTTGTCTAATTGAACCATCAAGTTGATTGACTCCTTTTGGCTGCGTGGTCACGAAATGATTATTGTTAGCATATTCTTACGATCATATAAGTCGTCGGAAAAACATAAATTACAACAACACACCTTGATTACCCTTTTCTAATTGAACTCAACGCATCACCCGTTTTCCATTACATAAAAAAAAAACAACCTACTAAATCAAAAGAACCAAATGATTGATTTATGAAAGTCAAAAACATGTGCGAGATTAAAGCATGGTAGCACATTAGCATTTTCCAATTTTCTTCCCTTAATTTATATCTTCCTTTGGCATTGTGCTTTAGTTACAGGGAAAAAAGTATAAAAAAACCCAAAATTATATCCATTATGACACATTTACCCTATTTTTTTTGTGATACAAAAAATCTCAAACTTTTACCACACTACGTCAATATTCCGTTAATGAGCACCGTTAAAAACATGCCTTCGTGGACAACGGAAGGCAAACTGTGTTAATAATGGTGCCTACGTGGGTTAAGCATAACAAAAATGAGTCGTTTTGGCTAAAAAATCAAAAGGTAAATGTGTCATGTAGGTACAAGCATATGAATTTCTATGTCATAAGAAAAAGTTTAAGATAAATGTGTCACAGTGTGTATAGTTTTAGGTATTTTATATCGCAAAAAAATGTGAAGTAAAAATTTCACATTAGACATAGTTTGTGTTGAAAATATGTCTCGAGTTTGAGCCCGAAACGAAAATATGAATATTCTGAATTGGATATTTTGCATACGTCCGAAATCGAGCATAACAAAATACGATAACTGTTCTTTGGCAAGTTGAAGTCCGCGAAGAAAGAAAGAAAATATACGCACAAATTGGTTTCTACATTGAAGTCAAAGTTGGAGAAGTCTGATTGTGTCAGAAAAGGAAAGTCACTATTCTGGACTTTGTTTCCTAATCCCAGTCGGTGTGGACTCCTTTGACTGAGCAACAATGGACTTCTTTACTCGGTGCATATATATATATATGGCTCCCACGATTAGTACTGGAGCAGAAGTTGATCGTGAGTCTTGAAGCGCCTTAATGTGAGTGCTTGGTGTGCTGTGCAAGTAAACAAGAAGCACTGTTATTGTGCACAAAGAAGGAAGCGCCGCGTTCGTGAGTGCTTGGCGGTGGGTATTTTCGTGAATTCTCGTTCGTGAATTACATCCAAGAAGAATTAGTGTTCAAGCGTAAATCTTGTGATAAGATTTGTGTATAATTCCTTCGCGAGATTGAGAGATTATTTCATGAGGAATTATGTGGCCAAACACTGTGTGAGCTATTGGGTGTAATTGGGGTTTGGGAAATACCGAGAGTATTTGAGTGACTCGAGTGTGATTGTAATATCCGTTGTATCGCCTGATCTATAGTAGAATTCCGTGTTGCTTTCCCCGTGGACGTAGGTCACTACGACCGAATCACGTAAATCTGGTGTCCGATTTATTTTCTTGTTCTATCAAATTTATTGTTCGATCGTTTGGCTTCCGCAACAGTTTGGGGGTTTTTTTTAATGATTTTTTTCCCTTAGTTATAAATGATGGGTTTTCATAATATGCTAATTAATTGCTTTCAAAGCAAATGTAGTCTCGCCCGTCAAGGAACGTAAAGACTCGAGAAAGTATTACTAGAAAGAATTTTACCGGGTACACAACCATGTAACTCGTATATGAAAAATGAGATTAACAGATATTTTTTATCATAGACCTATGTAACCCTTTGTAACCCTTTTGTCTACATAAACTGCATAAGCTACAAATGAGATTTAAAATTATTGGTTCTACTTTTCATGAAAATGCATCACATTCAATGGACACTTCATGTTTAAATAAAATAAATCCCTATATATGTATAGAAAAATATTATTTTTTCATAAATAACAGGTTAAGTCGGTTAGGAAGAATAAAAAAGGCAAAAAGAAAAGAAAAGAAAAAAAAATTTAGGATAATTCGACACGTACGTGTATAGAGACTTCATACACTTGGTCTCATCACGTATAATTGCACATGTATCTTTGCCTACTTGCTTTCATTTTTTGTAGATACGGATGCCCACAAATCAATCATCATATTCAGTTCTATTCTTTACCTTTGATATTTAAGGAAAACATTTTATTACCATGATGGTTTCATAGAATGATAGCTGCTTTAATTTTAACTTACCATGGGATTTTCAAGAATCAACATCAAGAGCAATCAAGAATAAAAGCTAGGTCCAGGAATTGACAGGATAAATTAGTAGATGGTCTAAAAATGTTGACAAAGGTGATGTTACCATCTGAAACAAAGAAGTTGAGGAACACATTGAGAACCCATCATTCTTTTTTTCTTTTTCTGTTACCTTTGCCTTTCTTGCAAATCTTTGTCGGCATTGATTCAATACTTTGTTGGTGAAACTACGCTTGCCCATTGGAAGAGCATTCTTCCCTTCACGCATGGCCAGTTGTGTGATGAAAATTGGCTACCATCACTGGAATCCTCAGCCATTATTGGATCGATATGTTGTCCATGGTCAAATGTACATGTTGCCACACTAAACATGAGCTTAATCCATCTTGTAGGATCTAAGTGGAATATCAATGAATATATGTTGATGAGAATATGTTAGGATGCACGTGTATGTTGTGTTGGAGAAGTCTCATATTGGAGAATTAGTGTGGTGAATAACAGTTAATATATTCTAGTTGGCTTATAACTCATTAGCTTAAGTTTTAGAGTGAACGTGAGTGTAACTGGATATGTTGACGGCTCGAACTTGGGCTCCCTCTTGACGATCTTCCTTAGTGAAGGTCTTAGGCTTCTCCTTTAGTGAATATGTCAAGGAAGGAATCTGGTGACCAACGTTATACGCTCCTGGAGGACATGCAAGAAGTTCTCAAATAGGATCTTACATAGTTACATCTTGAAGCCCAACCCCTACAATATACCAGACATGTAGTTGCGAAAAGTTAGTCAAGCTGGCTTTATCCCTTACTCGAACAAAAAGCCATGCATAGTTCATTCTAATGTCTATTATATGGCTCGATTTTGGGGACCAAATTGAGGAAGTCTATTGCCACTCCAGTGTTGCTTTAGTGCCATTACAGTAAAATGTAAAATGTCCCTGTACAAATCGTCATTATTTGGACAGTTCCCTACGGTTTGCTACAGTACATTGAGCTACGGTATTTATCACATTAACTTGCAAGATTGGAGAGTACGTATCAGTTCCATTCCAGCGCTAATACTTCTTAACCTCTAACCTTTTGTTATAGATGGCATATAACTAACCTATGTGCAAGTATTACAGGAAAATTACTAAAAAAATTCTTAAACTTATTGCACTTGTACTAATTTAGTAGGGATAATTGTCCAAAAAGTCATAAACCTATTGTACGGTGACCAATTCAGTCCTAAACATTTTGATAATTTGCCAATTTAGTCATAAACCTTTTAATTTGTCGATTTAGTCAAACTTTTTAAAAATTTGTCAATTCAGTCCTGGACCTATTATTTGGATAATTAGCCGGAAAGACTACATTAGAGACCACGCTGTCGCGACGACATGTGTCCAAGATTCGGCAAAAACAACCAAGAAATTAGCCCGAATAAAGTAAAATTCAGCCAAAACGCAAACCCTAACCGCCACGACTTCCGCCACTCAATTTGTCTCCGGCAATCATTGTAATGCCGAATTAACTTAGGGCTTTTCTTGCTCATGGCGGTGCGACCGTACCGGTCCAAAGCCGCGTGGTGGGTCACCCGAATTTGATCGGAATTGACAATTTTTCTCTCAGCCAGAAAAAACCCCAATTTTTAAATCATTCATAATCCCAAAAAATCATCAAGACAGAGATATAAACAAGCTCTGATACTAACCGTTAGAATTAATATTGATGGATAAACAAAAACCATGCATAATCAGAATCGCGTGTGGAAACGTGAACAATTCTGTACTAACCTCCAGCCATTGATGAAATCGTAAACCGAATACGCAGAACCTTGAACAATCATAATTAGGTACTTCTAGCCAATTGCCTTCTCAACGTTGATGGTATGTTTTTTATATTATCGGATAATCAGATAAGATAATAAGAGATTTTGGCTTAAATGATCTATTTATATCTCCATTCGTACATTTATATATAATTTTTTTTATCAAGATAGTTATTTTAATATTGGGCAATCACCATAGTTATCAGATGCGGACAATAAAACGTAAATAAAATTAATTAATGTAGATAATAATAAACTAATTGTGAGATCACATTATTAATATTATAACACACAACACTGCAAGACCTACCTCTCATCGTGCTCATCATCCGAACGCTCTCTGCTCCATTCTCTCTCTCTCTCTCCAAATAAACTTTGAGATGTTTCTTTTCTGACTGAGCTAATTCCTATGAAATCTCTCCGTTGATCTGTTGTCCTCTTTTGGTAGTTATTTTTTCTAATTTTTTATTTTCATTTTCCGGTGCCCACTGTGATGAAGAACAGCCTGGGAAAGGAATGGGAATGGATAGATAGTTAAGGGGGATTGTGAGGTCCTGAAGGCGGTCGGGTGCATGGGGATGGTAATGACTAGCAAGGGTGTCGCGACTCGTGAGCGAGCGAGCTCAGAGGTCCGGGCTCAAAAAATGCGCGTGAAAGGTACTTGTATGTGTGTGTGTTTGGCCGATGCATTGGCTTCTTGTGAGGATTATGCCTTCAACTTATGGGAATGGTTGGTACGGGGCGTTGGTAGCGGAGTCACAGAATCACATGAGATTTCATCTTCATCTTAAATGCTAAAGAGAAGAAAGATAAAAAGGGACGAAAGTTTGTATAATCACAAAAAAGACAAAGAAGAAGTTCTCCAACGCAACTACTGATATCCGCATCGCATCAGATGATTTGAATAATGCTGAAACGAAAGCCCACCATGCAAAGCTCTCCTCTCCACTACAGAAGACGAGCTTTCATTTGGAATTGAGAAGTGAAAACAAAAGGTAAACCCATGATAGGATAATTACGTTGTTTGATTGGAACACCACGTGACCGTCCATCCTTTCGGTTATCATAAGCCATATATGCTTTACAAAATATGCTGATTTAACGAAATAAAATAGCTCATTACAATTGGGTCCTCGCTGATTCGGTAGCGTACCAATTCGGAGTCTCTAGGGTTTGATATTATACATTTGTTATAACATATTCAAGAAATGCACATGATCAGAAGGGTCAACGACAACGATTTTGAAAAATCAAGAACGAGGCGTATCTGTGTCTACTAGCTAAAGTTTGCATCAACTCTGATTGCGATGCTTCAATTATGAAATGGACCGCGAACTATGGGAATATGACATATAACGAACTATAACACCCCTATGTTAGTCATGGGAAATTATGTTTCCCCGTCCGATGGCAAACCCTTAATTATAGAAACATTTGTTCGTAATTACGTGAAAATTTTTCAAGGATATCATCGGTTACATGCCGATTAAATGGGCGCTAACATGCTTAATTACTCAATTAGATTACATGTATACATGCTCTATATGAATGAAGAATGTGCTATGCAGGAAAAGACCCGAATCCCCCCATCAATTTACAAATTGAAATTCACAATAAATAGGCTTTAATTTCCATTTCCCGATGGACTAAAAGACGAATCGAATCACCTTAAAATCTTGGGCCTAGTATACTGTGCCCAATACGAAATGATGGCATTTAATTCTTCTTTTGGTTACACATGCGAACGGTATTATTGAACAGAAGACACATATCAACTCACTTTCTTGATACTTCACTGATGATTCAAAAGCAAAGCTCTCGTCGCATGTGACCACTCACTAGTTGATGTGTAGACCAGTAGCTAGCTACATGCAACTACGTACACCTTTTAGATTGAGTACGCGCTTAATATAAACCACGTTTAAATCCAATGAAACGATGGATTTGATTACAGACCTGTTCTTAACGAAATGGTCCATTCAAAATTACCATGCATGGAACGTCGGCCTTTCGATGTCTATTTCAATTCCTATATGCACTTGGGGTGCGTCTGGGAACCACTTTCCCAAAGTCCCTTGGGTAAATATAAATACCGTTTGATAAATAATGGAAATGCCCTCACCTTACGTGACATCGTTGGCGAAGGACTCAGCCACTGGCGAGGCTGGCCGACGGCCTGAGTTTTGCCGGCAATAGCTATGTGTACTTTAGAAAATTGGAGAATGGGTCTTTAATTTATTTATTATTATATGTTGATGACACGCTAATAGCATGTAAGAATATGTTTGATATTGATGTGTTGAAAAGACAGTTAAGTGTTGAATTTGAGATTAAAGATATAGGTACTGGAAAGAAAATATTGGATATGAAGATTTTGTGTGATAGGAGTTTTACATCTATCTTGAAAGAAATATATTAAGAAGATCGTTGCACGTTTTAATATGCAGTAAGTGAAATCCATGAGTACATTTTTAGCAAAACACTTTAAACTCTTTAATAAGTTATCACCGTACACGAAGAAGGAGGAGGAGCATATGTCTCGTGTTCCCTATTATAGTGTAGTAGGTAGTATTAATTATGTATGCTATGGTATGCATCAGACCTGACATTTCACAAATTGTGAGCGTAGTTAGCCGTTACATAAAGTGTCCCAATAAAGTTCATTGGGAAGTTGTGTAATGGATCCTTAGATGTTTGAAGGGGACAACAAATGTTGGTTATAGTATACTGGAGGGACGGCAATGGTAGTGAAACCACTGGTTATGTGGATTTGGATCACGACGGTGACTTGAATGAGAGCATGTCTTTCGCCGGGTACATGTTTATGTTAGTAAGTGGTGCAGTGAGTTAGAAGGCATCCTTATAGGACCATGTTACCTTGTCTTCGTCCGAGGCAGACATGGCATAGACCTTTAAATCGAAGGAGGCAATATGGCTGAGGGGTTTTCCTCTCGGATTCTGGGTTAGAGGACAAAAAGTGTTGATATGCATCGTGATAACTAATGTATGATGTATCTGACATATAATTCAGTTTAATACAAGTGAATGAAGCATATCGACATTAGGTACCATTTCATCCGAGATGTTTTAGTGAAGGGTAAGATTATTGTGAAAAAGATCACTACAGCGAAGAACCCCGCAGACATGATGACTAAGCATCTTATATGGTGAAACTCAAGCTCCAGTTGAGCTCAATTGGCATTTGGCATCTATAGAGAGTGAGCACCCGTCGGGCCGTTAGGGGAGCTGGCATGAATAATGAGCATTACGACTTAACTTCAAATATCGAGCTAAGGTGAAGAATTGTTAAATTATGTTTCAAGTTTGAGCTTTTTACGGGACACAATCCGGTTGGATAAAAATTAAAATTTGACCGCATAAAGAAATTCAAAAAGGGCAACTTCTTTCACGATAAAAATAAGAGGAAAAAGAACTCTCTGGCACTACAAGACAGAAAAAGGGGCTCACACATATACTTATTTTTTGGGGTAAAAAGCAAGGATTTAGTTTTAAAAAAACGATTAAGTAACACTCCTTAATCAACTATGAAATTAACAATATGTTTTGGATTACCAAAAATTAATAATAAATTATTATAAATTATTATGGAATCTATTTAAAAATTTATGGTTCACAATATATTAATATCGTGGCTCAAAACTTGTTACGTTGACAAAGCCTTTGTTTTATTTTTTCTTTTGCCTAGAGTAGCCATTGGCAAATATAACGGAAAAAGAAGACTTTGTGGGTCCCTCCCTTTCTGAATAGCCGCGCAGGGAAGAGCAAGAGCCCCGCATAGTGAAGCTGTCGGTGTTAATCGGCCCGTGGTGATTTTCTTGAGAGAAGATACAAAGAACTTTAACGGAAGTGTTCTTTGATCAGCCGTACGGAGACATTCAGACACGGGTGAATTTGTGCTGTGAGTTTTATTTCAAATTGAGCTGTTTCATTTATAAATACTTTGGGTTTAAGCTTCATTTAAATATAGGAAATACTCGAGCGTGTGAGCATTGTATAGTAGATTATTTACTGCTCGTATAGGTACCGACACTCGGACCGAACCGCGTAAATTTTTTGTGTCCTTTGTTGTTTCTCGTCTATTTCTCTGGTGATTTCGCATTGATTCGATTGCAAGATCCTATCAGTTTCCGCATTAATTTTACACCACTATAGTTGATTGCATTCTTCTTTTTTTTCTTTCATGTCAAACTATTTGTCCACTTTTACTTTCTTGCACAACACGCGCGCACATTCATAGATACACATATTTCTTTGAGACTAATACTTTCATATTCAAACATATTTCGAATATGAAGTTTGGCCCTTTCAGAATGATGCATCTCATACCACAAGGATCTTTTGTGAACTGAAATGCGACGTTGATCACTTTAAAAGATCAAGCTCTAAAAATGATAGACATCATATTTCATCTCGTGTAAAAGACGATATAATATATGAAAGTTCATATGTGCACGTGCAAACAGGACATGTGCAAACAAACGGTTGGTAATTATAATATATAAAAAATGTATAGTTAAAGTCAGAGTTGAGAGTATGTTAATTTGCTCCCGAATGAAAAAGAAAAAAAAAAAGCCCACTAAAATCTCTTCCTCGAAAAAGCTGCGTCACTTTCAATGAGCTTGATATTGTTTAAATAAGCAATGCATGTACTTTGATTTTCCTTTTGGGCAGTTGGCTAAGTCAAATAGTTGACTATCCACATTGGACAGTTAGGTCCCATCTTCCTCCCCTTCTTGGTTGTTTCGGTAGCGATACTGATGTGCACTCCAAATTACCACCGGACTTTGAACTTCGGATGGCTTTGCAAAAACGGAAATACAGTATCACTAAAAAGAAAACGCGCAACTCATGTTAACTCATCCTCCGTACTTTGATTTTCCTGCATTCTCATGTTACGTGGGGATCAATGTTTTCTTTTTCTAGGATTTTGGTCACGTGAAGACGAGGATGTTGTCAGGCTACTTTGTACTATTCTGACCAGCATCGTTGAATTGTCCCATTTCTGTGATAACTGGGGCAAGCATGTCCTGTCCCACGCCAAGTTTACCGAATGGAGGAGGAGATCAATTACAGTTAGTTCATGTGTAAGCTCACGAGCCAACTTTGGACCTTACAAGGGAAAGTTAGTTGAACCAAATAGACCGAGCTTGACAGTAATTTTGATTCTATAGGCCGCATTGGCTTCGTCACAAGCCATGCATTTCGTCGTTGTCCATAGTTACTTACGGAAAGAAAGCAAGTTATGTTAGGAAAATTTCCATCTTTAATGCTTTTTTCGGGTTGGTTTCCTATCGAGTCGAGGCTGAGTGTCGAAAGCCCGAGTAAAAGTTCTTCCATTTGCTTTTTTTTCAAAGGGTTAGAAATGTTTAATTCGTTGTGATTCACTTTTCGCAACGTAGATCAACTAAAACCGAAAAAAATAAGGGAGCAATTACCCCTTAAACCCCATGACAATGGTGGACATGAGATGGTGAGATCACTCTAGGTTTGACTCAATGGGAAGTGCAAAGCTTGTCTGCAAATCTGCACGTGGGCTCTTCTTGCCAACTTCGTCCCCTTATAGCTGAATGCTAGTGAGATTGATAATGATGGCATTACAGGCAGCTAATCGAAGAACCATCTATGCATGGATCGTGAAAAATGAGGCCAGAAAGGGGGATTGATTAACTTAATGGAGCAGCCAACAAAGATCTCTTGACCTGCGTTCCATTGGCCCATGATTAGAAATATAATATTACTTCATACATGGGAGCATCGACGAAACCAAAAGTGTCTGATTTTTCTATGAGCACGAGAACGTGGAGTCATCATGACCAATCCATCTTTCATTCCCCTCGATGTTACCCCACATGCGGTAAGCCAATGACCCAACGGAGATTCACCCCAACGTCATTTCAACTGCGGGGGAGTGTGTAGCTGTTTCCACGCTGAGGGGTCCAAGAAAAAGCAAGACAGAGCCTCATAAAAGACAGAGACGAGAGAGAGAGAGAGAGAGAGAGAGAGAGAGAGAGAGAGAGAGAGAGAGAGAGAGAGTAGATTTTCCTATAAATGAAGATTTTTCATCGCGGGGACACTGCAAGCCTCCAAGACAACCGACCTCTGCATTGTACTTTGTTCAAATAGAGCGCGTCTTTTGTAGGGGCTGGAGTAAATGGGGAAGAGTAAGGAGGACAACCTTTGCATGCAGGGCCGGTGCTTGATATTTGGTCTTCTCGTTCTGGTTCTTTTCGCGGCCAGCGCGTCGTCTCGCGACATCATCAAGAACCTCCCGGGCTACGATGGCGAGCTTCCCTTCACGCTGGAAACAGGGTATCTGTCAAGTCTTGGGCTTCCTTCTTATATTGTTTTTTTTTTCCTTCTCATTGGATTGCAATCAAGAAAAGATAAGTTTTCTCATGAGTAAATTAATGGACGAATGCGAAATGGGAATGGCAGATACATAGGAGTGGGAGAGACAGAGGACGTGCAGCTGTTCTACTACTTCGTGGAGTCTCAGAGATCGCCGTCGATTGACCCTGTCTTGCTCTGGCTCACTGGCGGTCCTGGCTGTTCCACCCTCTTGGCTTTCTTCTACGAGAGCGGTTGGTTTTCTTTCTCTTTTCTGCATATGTTTGTTCATTGACATGTTAGCTTAGTTGTTTGAGATATAATGCGAGTGCATTGCACATTATTCAATGGTGTTTTCACAAATAGACCCACTCCTAGTCGCGGCGGATTTAGGAGGAGATGTGAGATGATCGAAGGTGCGCCGCTGTCCTCACGGCGTTTCTCCGGAACTTCCAAAATATTAAATCTTCTTTTCTCTTTCTTTAAAGACAAAAGTCCAGTTAAATAAGTTTGTTGGCGGCATAATGAATGTAGGTGAGCCAAGCTCTCATTCCTAGATCCCACCTAAAATAGTAGTTGAATCTGTTTAAGCTTAATGGCAATTGTCAACTTTATTATCTCTTTGTCCTAGTTAAGCGACAAAGAAGAAGCTACCAAACTACACTCCTGCTGGTCATAAAATCATGAAGTTGAATATGTGATTTTATTGAACAGAGAGAGAGAGAGAGAGAGAGAGAGAGAGAGAGAGAGAGATCTGCATATACAATAAATACACCTTCAATGACATGCTCAAGATAGATTTAACATTTTTTTAATGTTTCTCCTCAGTTAAAAGAGTAGGAGCGCTGTACATCATATGACAGTACTCATAACAAGGAGATTGATTGCTGTTCCAAGATTTACGGGTCGAAGATGCTCTGACCTGTGATACGGTCAACTTTAGCTTCTTCTTGACTGCAATCACAGTCTTGGCATTGTTTCTTATGACAAGCAATTCCTAATGTTAGACCTTAACTTGCTCTATAAATGCAGAGGCATTGTGGAACGAATTATTCGGACCATCATCTCATCTTCTCATGATTTGTGCAGGTCCATTAAGTTTTACATATGCAGGATACAATGGGAGCTTGCCGTCCCTTACATTGAATCCCTATACATGGACAAAGGTCCCCTACCACCTTCATCTTCTTCCTTTGCAATGTTCTCCAATATTGTTCTCCAACAATGTGGTGACACACTTTATTTTTTTTTCCTCAGGCCCTCAATATAATCTATCTAGATCAACCAGTAGGCACTGGATTCTCTTACTCAACAAGCCAAGAAGGTTATGACACTGGCGACGTAAAATCCGCAGCCTTAACTTATGAGTTCATAAGAAAGGTTAGCGTCTATTAATCTACTACTGTTTGTCATTCTATTAATTTATCTTTTGATGAATAAGAAAATTTCTTCCCGAGTCTTTTGTGCCATGAGCCAAACAAGAGTGATAGTCAATGTATCTAGTCCTGATATATAGAAGGGATTGTTATGAGTGATCTCCTGTTTAAATCAGCAGCTCCTATGATGACATGCATGTGGGTTTATCTTGATTATGTTTAGTTTAGAAATGGTATGACTTCGAAAGAAGCTCTCTACTAGGTGTAAGGAATACCTCTAATATTTTTCCCTTCTTTTGGAATGAGTGCAGTGGATGTTGAGTCATCCCGAGTTCAAGTCAAACCAACTGTACGTCGGTGGAGATTCTTACTCGGGGGTAACTGTTCCCTTAGTCGTCCAAGCAATCATGGATAGTATGTTCTAATTCTGCAAATGGCATTGTCAACTCAAAGCTATTTTGCTCTTTTAAATTTACTATGAATGAATTGTGAAAGTCTTCATGCTCGAAGGTGTCTAAGAGCTTCTTCTATTCTTCATTTTCAATTCTTCAGGTAATCAAGATATGGTATATCCACAAATGAACCTCAAGGTACGAGATTGGACTTGCTGTTATGAATTGAGCTACTTGGTTACCCCTTGCTAAAGCTGGAAAAATTTGCTTCCATTTTAGTCGCCTGTATAATGTTTCTGCTGTTTCGTTTATTGTCAATTGTTTAACAACAGCAGAGCAACAGGGTTATGTCTTGAAATTATCTTTATCTTATTCTTTCAGGGTTATGTGCTCGGGAATCCTAAGACGGATACTTTTATTGATGATAACTCCAGGTTATCATTTGCAAACAGGCTGACCCTTATTCCTGATGAGCTCTTTCTGGTGAGTTGATGGATTGTTATCTCTGCATTTTTCAGCTGAAAAGTTAAGACTGTCACATAATTTATCGCCAGGAACTTTACAGTGAGACCTACCAGCTATCTATCTGCTTTATTTTCTGGAAAAAATTGGCTGTTGAAGTAAGTAGGGGGAAACTGAAGTAATATTCATCACACATTTTCCTCTAGATACCGTTCTCTGTCCAGGATTTTCACTATTGTTGCTCCAAACAGAGGACGCACTCTTTAGGACTCTGAGACTACATCAACTCATAAGCTTGCATAAACAATTAATTTCATCGATTTGAAGCTTATTAATGACTGAAATCTTGGATCTGCGTGTCTTTTGTACTACAAGACGGCCAATGAAACTTGCAATGGGGACTTTGTGACTGAACAAACAGACAATGAAAAATGCGAGGCAGCTATGCAAACCTTTGAAGATGTAAGTGAGACTCCTGCTCCAATTTGCTTGAAAAAACTGCCTTAGTCTCTGTAGTTTAAATTGTCGGCATGAACTTCTCTCTTATGCAGTTGATCCGTCAAATAAATTTGCAACAAGTTTTAGAACCAGCATGTACGATGACATCCCCAGAACCAAATGAAATGAATTGGGACAGGAGATCTTTAAGAGAACAGTCCCGAGAGCTTCTCCGTTTACATAATAAGGACACTGCATACTGGTGCAGGGTAATATTCTCTCTCTCTCTCTCTCTCTCTCTCTCTCTCTCTCTCTCTCTCTCTCTCTCTCTCTCTCTCATACACACACACACACACACACACACAACGAGTTCAATTCAAAGATCTAATTGATTTTGGTTCCCCCAGAATTATCGTCATGTGCTAAGTGGAGTTTGGGCAAACGATAAATCCGTGCAGGATGCTCTTCATATTCGACTGGTACGTAAATTTGTTACTGGAAATGAAAAATACTCTTTTTTAATTTTGACGAGAAACTGAGAGTTTCGGCAATCAAAAATAGGGAATGATAAATCTTTGGAAGATGTGCAACAGCAGTATATCTTACGACCAGGAATTCGATAGTGTTATTAGCTATCATCAGAACTTCTCTCAGAAGTCAGAGTTAAGAGCTTTGATATACAGGTAAATCCCAACTTTGCCTTTTGGAGCTTATTCCTTAATCAGACTAATGTTTGAAACTAATATCAAGTATGCAAGGTCAGGAATTCTGATTAAATGCCCATAGATTGGATATGAACTCAGTCCTGTGAAGCCTACTACTAACGGCTATATCAAGGCTATTGTCACATTAAAACAGTTCATTTATCAAGAGCTTAACAATTAAATTTCCATAAGCATCTTTGAGAATGATGTTTCTTTCCCCAACAGCGGCGACCATGACATGTCTATTCCCCACCTTGCAACTCGGCAATGGATCCAATCTCTCAATATGACTCTGTACGATTCATGGCGAGCATGGTACCTAAATGCACAAGTCGCGGGGTACGATTCACGATCTGCGAATGATTCATTCTTTCCATGCAGTCGTTGCTTCTTTTACTTTTCTCGCTTCGCATCTCAAAATTTTTTTTTTTTTGGGTGCATCAATAGTCATAATATTGTGTTTGATTGGTTCAGTTACACGGAAGAATACGAGAATAACGATTATACTCTCAACTTTGTGATTGTAAAGGCAAGATCATCTGAACCATATCATCACCTATTGTTCTCCAGAGATGCATCGGGGCAAGAAATAACATCGCACTGTTTTGGCTTTTACACAGGGCGGGGGACATATTGCCGCAGAGTACAAGCAGGAGGAATGCTATGCTATGATAGATAGATGGTTTGCTTATTATCCTCTCTAGACGGCCAATGGTTACACGAGGAACAGTAAAGAGTGCCTCATCAGGAGCCAATGCATCTATCATCCCATGAAATGTATCGTTTCACATTTCCAAATTCTGCGGCCGGATTACAAGAAGCGGTAGCATTGAGAGAAGTAGGCATATTGATTAAATCGAAAGAGTGCGTAGCGCGTATCATGAGGGTCTGAGCTATGTATGCATCCGAGAATTATTTCCATGTCACTTGATAGAGAGACGATTGAGCAAACCAGTTGTGAGAATGGATCTTAATTTTTTTTTATTTTGAAATTATTGAATAATAATAAATTGAGCATACATCCAACGCCGATCTTCTTCTTTCCTTTTATGCATGGACTGCTCCAATAAATGTATTGCACTATAGTGCGCAAAAGTATAAAATCCCACAGAAGTTCTTAATGGATGAACCTGAGAACTGTCAAGTATCAATAATCAAGAAAAGTTCTCTCTCTCTCTTTCACAATGGATTTGCCACTGATCTCAGACTCAGACCCAAGAATTACAGAACAAGTTTAAACTATGACATTGCTCGTCACTTGTCGCATGCTCGACCGCAGACAACATTGTCGCGAATGCGACTATAATGCGCAGCACAAGAAAAAACAACTCAGGATCTTTGATACCACGTGTGGTCAATGGATCATTCTAAAACCATTCACATCGTTTATAAAACTGATTACCTGGTGAAATGTCCCCTTGTTGGAAAGTTTGTTGGGGGGAAGGGTGGCTCTTCAGACAGACAGATGATCCGGTGGTTTACTGATAAGTAAATACCAAACAATCTAACGGTTGGGGGAGGCGGAAAATAGAGACTACATAGAGCTGCGAACAAACTTTTCTAACTTCTGGTCAAAGACTTCCTAACATTATCGGGAAGAGTAAGTCTCCAGGCATCTTCAAATTTTGAAAGCATGAAGAAAACGAGGGATGGGTCATCTGGGGTTTCAGCAAGATTGCAGAAGATGTATCCCTCGCACTGCGGATAACAAGCCAATTACAATTTGACAGTAGCTGTGCCTTACTAAAAATCTGTTTTTGAAGTGAAAAATTTACAAACCTTATAAGGGCGCGTTTGACTGTAAAAATCGTTTGGTTGTTTGGTTGTATATAACAGGGTTAATACCAAGAAGGACCTTAAACTGGTACATCCGTGATAAATTTACTCAAAATTAATTTTTTTATCACAAAAAAATCTTAAATTGGTACACCTATGACAAATTTACCTTCCGTTAATTTTTTTTGTCAAATTGCCGAGCTGGATGATACGTGGCAGATGACGCGTGTACCAATTTTGAGGTTTTATCCTCCGTTTGTCACGGGTGTATCGGTTCATTATTTTCTATAGTATTAATTTAATTTAACGAAAATTAACGGAAAGTAAATTTGTCACAAATATATCGATTTTGGATTTTTGGTGGTAAAAAATTACGTACGCTGGTTTGGAATTTTTCGTGAGATCAAACTTATATATAATAATGGTACCAATACTGCAAAACATACAGAAAGTACCCGCCGTATAGTGGCAGTGGCACTACTTGCTGACGGCTTAATTCAATTCTGCACGTGTTTCTCTCTTGCCCGGAAAATGATAGTCTTCTTTGAAATTCCCGCAGCTAACTTTCTCACCAGCAGTCTTGAGTACACCACCCACTTCTTCAGTTCTTCGTTCACCTTGCTGAGCGCTCCCATCTTCCTCTTCCCGCAGCATACAATGTATAAAAGATGAACACTTGTAGTGTCCTCGGGCCAATCCTTGTTCTTGTGTCCTCGCTCTCCCGTACGTCTTCTTCCCCTTCTGCACGAGCTCGGACCAGCATGGCCCCAGAGCGCGCGAAGTTGCGGGGTTCGTTGATTTGCTCGTGCTTCCTGCTTCTCCTGCTGGCTTACTCTCGCGTCGCCTCGTCGCAGAAGGTCGTCACCACGCTTCCTGGCTACGATGATGATCTGCCCTTCTATCTTGAAACTGGGTATGTCTCGCTTCTCGTTCTTGATGCAGAGAGAATTTTGAACTTTTCCCGTTCTTTTTTTCTCGTTCTTTGGTTCCAAGGGAAATGGATGTTGTTCTTGGTACCGAGCACATGGGGCAATGTCCAATGAGGATCGTGCCTCCTGTTTGTTTGAATTATTGTGTGGGGTCAAACATGTTGGGTTAATGGCGTCCGCAATGTGTGTTTGAAAATGACCGGTTTGTTTATTTTTGGTTTGTGTTTAATATGAATAGGTACATTGGTGTGGGGGAACTGGAGGAGTCACAGCTGTTTTACTACTTTGTGGAGTCACAGAGGTCCCCTGCGCTGGACCCAGTCATGCTTTGGCTCACTGGAGGCCCTGGTTGCTCTGTTCTCTCTGCTTTCTTCTATGAAAGCGGTACCATCTCTTTCACTTCTGACTTTGCCTGTTTTAGTGATTGCCCTTTTTAGGCATTTCTTACATAAATGGGAAGTTTTAAGTTTTACCATGAACTAGAAAATTTGGTAATGTAGCAGCAGTTCTTGTATCAAGAGTTATGTGAAGTTAGAAGGGTCCCAGATCCAGTGAGCCATTACTACAAGGGAAAGTGTGGCGATGTTATGCGTACCCCTGCATAAACGAAATAGTGAACACTGATATAATATCTCCCTGGTGAAGTTATGCATACCCCTGCATGAACAAATAAAAAGGGGCACTGATAAAAGTTTTCTGAACCAGGGAGACATAACTTATGGGATTCTGGTATATGGGGCTAGTTCTTTCAGTTAGATATCAGATGTTTCTTATATTAGGAAAACTAGTTTGTACCGTGTGGTGATGTCCTCCATGAATTGAAAAGCGAAAGAATTGAGGGGGCCTCAGATAAAACTAATGAAGGAATCGAGTAGGTATATGATCGTTCGTTTCACGATATCGGTACATAAGGTCCTTTTGTAAAGAAATCACTGGGAATGTCAGCGGACAAGGAAAGAATTAGTCGGGTATGCTGCATGGAGGAATAGTTTCTGTGTGAGTGGTTTCCGAACTGCAATTAGCAAACAAGAAAGTTGGGAAGCATGTCCTCTCTTCCTGTGCATGATAATTGGATTTCACACTTAACCTTGCATGCAGGTCCAGTGGAATTCACTTATGTTGGCTACAACGGGAGCTTGCCATCACTACATTTGAACCCTTATACTTGGACACAGGTGCTTGTTCTTGTCTTGTTCTAAATTACTGACATTTCACCAATTCCTGAGAGACGCATGATGTCATGATTTCACTTACAAGAACTTAATGTTGTCTAGGGCCTCAACATCATATACGTAGATGCGCCAATTGGCACGGGATTCTCTTACTCAACAACTGCAGAGAATTATTACATTGATGACTATAGATCTTCTGAAGAGATCTACCAGTTTCTGAGAAAGGTGTGTGAATGTGGGTGCAGGCCCAAAAAGAAACTTTTTTGGTTCAACAAAATCGAAATTGGAATTCATGGATGATGGGCGTTAATCTACGATGAAATTGCAACAGACGTCACAACAACATGATTTGAACGATGATTACTGAATCGTGTTTGCTATTTGTGTTGCTTTGCAGTGGTTGATAAAACATCCTCAGTTCTTAAAAAATATACTGTACATTGGTGGGGATTCTTACTCTGGCGTACCACTTCCGATGGTTGTTAAGAAAATATATGACGGTAAATATTATCTTTTGGCTGAATATGGTCGAATCTTTCACTTCAAAATATTGAGCTGTTATAACCATTCAACTTTGGCGAATTTAATTGTGGTGTGCACCTGCAGGTAATGGTGATGGTGTTGTGCCATACATGAATCTTAAAGTAACTATCTAATTTCACTAACTCGGCTTTAGTTTTTAATGGACAAGCACTGAGAAACAGCAATGTGTGGATTTCTTAACAGGGATATGTGCTTGGAAATCCAAAAACAGATGACTACGTCGACGACAATTCGAGAGTCACATTTGCCCACCGACTTACCCTCATATCAAGTGAATTGTACGAGGTATGCCTCTCATATTCTTCCTTTTAGATGAATGGAGATCTACCTAATTGGAGTAGATGGCCAGACAGTGCTTGATTAAGCAATGCACTGCCCCTACTTTTTGGTTCGACTCAGATGCTCCGTGTTTGTATACAACTAGCATTGGACACTAGAATCTTATCTGCATGCTTGTGTAAATTCTGGACCAAATTGAATATGGTACTGGGTTGTGGTTATGCTGAACCTGTTATACCTTCTGTTAAATAGGAAGCTACGGAAGCTTGTAATGGTGATTTTGTGAACGTAAATACAAGCAACACAGACTGTGTCACAGACGTTGGCGCCATCGATGTGGTTAGCAGGATAGCTCCTAATTAGTTCCATTAGACACTGTTTTGCTAGTTCTGTTCGTTGGCCATTAAGAATCTACTCTCTTTGTAGATGTTGGAAGAAATAAATCTAATGCATGTTCTGGAACCCACCTGCCAAGTTGCATATTCAAGACCGGTTAAATCAATCAGAGGAGAAAGAGTAGTGTTTGAAGAAAATTACGAAAATTTCCTAGCTACAGGAGCCAAGCCTGCACATTGGTGTAGGGTAAGTTACTCATATCTGTATATGCCCACCATGCACGCACGCACGCACAAACATTATATGCAACTACCTTGAATAACCTAACGTTAGAAAATTCACCTGGATATGGTTTTTCTAGGAATATAATTATGTTCTCTCTACCATATGGGCTAACGACAAGAGTGTCCGAGCTGCTCTTGGTGTTCGAGAGGTATGCAAATGCTGTGAACATGTTGATCGAGTACTTTAACATATCGATCTTTGGGGTAACAATGTTTGTGATGCTTAACAGGGGACCAAAGGTGTCTGGAACCGGTGCAATAGCAGTTTAGCCTATACAAAGACTGTCACTAGTACTGTAGGTTACCATAGAAATCTGAGTACTACAAACCTCAGAGCTCTTATATATAGGTAAGACTAAATTCGTTCATGGTCTTCCTATATAGATTTGTTTAATTACATTCCTGTTGCATATTTCACATTATTCAGATAGAGAGACTTTCTTTCATGAAAATTACTTGGAATTTTCTTATAACAACTAGCACATAGCTAAAGTAAATATGGACAATTTTCATCTGAACGAGTGGGATTAAGCCAGCTTTAGAGTGATTGAAGTAGCTTGTGGATTATATGGATTAGAAATTTTATCTCGTAACAAGGATTAACAATTCTAATCAGTGATTTTCTGCACACACAAAATCCCAAATATTTCCAACATCTTTTATGCCTTACGGATCTTCTCTTTTTCTCCAGTGGTGACCATGACTTGTCCGTTACGCACATTGGTACACAAAACTGGATCTATTCTCTCGGTCTGACTTTGTACGACGTTTGGAGGCCGTGGTTCGTCGATGGCCAAATTGCAGGGTAGGTCGAATAATCACCAAACTTAGAATCCTCTTTTCTCGCATTGTCGTTGCTTCCTCTGTTTCAAAATTTGATGTGCAATAATGAAACTTTCCAGTAGATAAAACCTCCACAATGCTTCATGCAGGTATACACAGGAGTTCATCAATGATGATTTCACTCTAGATTATGCCACCATAAAGGTGAGTAAAGTGAACATAGCTCGTGTTTAGTAGTACTGCATCACTAGAAACTTATGCAATTCCTGTGCTTATTAGTCATATATACCTTCTTTGCCGTGTTCAGGGCGCTGGCCATGTTGCTCCAGAGTACAAGCCTAAGGAATGCTACGAAATGATGGATCGCTGGCTTGCTTACTACCCTCTATGAAGATCGACAGTTAGAAGCTGCGACAACCTTCCGCACCATGATTTTTGTCCTAGACACTTATGAGGGCACACTCTATGTAGTTTTTAGGGGCGAATAATTTGCGAGATCACCCTGTTTTTCGTATGTTCTTCACTCCACGTGAAATATAAAAAAAATACATAAAGGGAGTGGTCGTTCGAAGTCACCTGCAAATTGCAGGATAAATCGCGTAATCTGCTAATCCTAATTATAATTCTACCGGCAAAATTACAATACAAAAGACGACGTGAAAGCCGAAGATGCTTCTATGATCAACGTTAGAAAGATGAACAGAAAAGACCCCCCATGGTGATCATGTTGTCGTAAATACGCGACATTGTTGAAGACAAAGGGGAAAAGGAATACTAGTGAATCAAAAGATGTCTAGAATCAAAGAAAAGTTTACCATAGAGAGAGCCAGATCGAAATTCACTGATAATCTGATGTGCTAGTTACAGAGTCTAAAATGTAATGTGCATACAATATATGTACTAATGACAAGGTTCTTATCAATACGCTTATGCTCTTGCCTTCGGTCGTCTTGATAGGTTCTTAATCCAATGTCTAAGCAAATGCTAACAACGCTAAGAAAATCGTTGACGAAGCTGGTGTCTTTAAGAAAGGATGGACATGCTGATATCGAAGAAATTTTTGGGAAAAAAAAGGCATTAGAACATAACTGACATAATGTAACGATTTTTGATGTAGCTAGCAAGGATCACCTAGAGGAGGGTGAATAGGTGATCTTAAACAATTTTTATAAATTTACGCGGAAATAAATGATCACAGTTGAGTTTGAATAAAATTCAGATTCTAAACAGTTTATATAGACAGTGCTCTTAATGTGCAGTGTGTAAAGTGAGAGATGAGGGAAAGAAAAACTGCACACAAGTTTATAGTGGTTCGGCTTATAGCAAGCCTACGTTCACTCTCCCACGCTTACAGCCTACCGGCTGGATTTCACTATGTAATCAAGAGGAATTACAACTTCTGAATGTTATCACTCTTGTGTATGATAAGACTCTCTATCTCACACAATCACTCTTACAAAGTGTTCCTCAAGATCTTAATGTTTGGCTTAGAAAGACAAGACAAATGATCAGAGTATGCTCAGACTTTGGACTTGATGATTCTTGATTCTCTTCTTCCTTCTGCTGCTCGTTGATCTCCTTAAATACTCCTCTACTTCCAAACTAGCCGTTGGACAGCTTTCAGAGGATCATCTTCCAATCTTCACGTTGGACAGATTTGTATAGAAAGGATTGAGTAGCCGTTGGATGATTGGTCTCGAATCCGCCGATTCCGATCGCCCATACAATCGAATCTTGGTTTCCATAAGTAAAGATTTGTCCGTTGTAATGCATTTTTGTCGTAATGTTTGATTGTCAATCAATTTGATTGAGATTGAGACAATCAGAACTTTCCTTCTGTGAAATCCATGTCAGATCACTAGCTGTTATGATACGTTCTGAATTCTCCTTCTGTGAAATCCATGTCAGATCACTAGCTGTTATGATACGTTCGAATTCGCATCGAAGAATTTCTCAACGTCTCGTCAGCTTCGAAAAATTTCAGCACGAAAATTTCAGCTCGCAGACTCGCTTCGAAAATTCCTCCGTCTGCATCTGAATAATTTCAGCATCCGAATAATTTCAGCGTCTGAGTCTCAGAACTTAGATTATGTGGGTCTTCAATAATGTATTTACCAGCTTGTAAAGTCTGAAAAACTTCTTTCTGAGCTTCCAGAATATACATACCTGGAATAAATTAGTTCGGAATAAGTATCAAATTTACAATAACATGGAAGGTTTTGTCAACTTCAAAATCAATAGGAGTTTTCCTCAACAATCTCCCCCTTTTTGATGATGACAAAACTTTCCTGCAGATTGAATTAATTTGAAATTGATTTGAAAGTAAATAAACATATTAAGCTCATGAAGCATAGATTGAAAGAGCAAACTCTGTTGATATCTGTGTCTTTTTCTTCCTTTGTATATAACCTGCAAATCTGCATATAATTTCTCCCCTTTTTGTCATCAGCAAAAATAATAATGATAGAGAGAATAAATCATTGATATTAATCAATCAAACAGTCTAACAAGAATTGTTAGAAATATTACAGACCAAATGAAAAATAGATGTTTTGAAGAGAAATGTTAAAAAATAGGCTATTTTTTAGAAGGGGTACGAATGAGTTGAAAATTGTCCAAAATAGAGACAGCCTTCTCAATCTTCGAACTGCATTGACCAATAACCTTATCCATGTTGGATGAGCACATGGCAATGGTTTCCTCAAGTTCTGCTTTATCTGCTGCTGCCTAAAGTCGCTGAGTCTTGTTGTTTTCCTCAACAATTCTCTGAAGATTCTTCATATCTTGTTCTAGAGCAGCTTGCTTTTCTTTAATCTCGAGCAGAATAGAGAGGATGTTCTGATTTTCAGATGGCTGACCTTGGACATTAGCTTCCTCAGACTGATTGTACCCTGTGGCTGATTCTGGTTGATTCTCCCCCTGAACAGGTGCTTGATCTTCAGAAACATGTTCTTCATGAATTGGTTCTGAAACTTTGAGAACTTGTTCAGGAACATGTTCTGGTTCTTCAGTGTGTCCTGTTTCAAAGTGCTCTACTTCTGCTTCATCACTTTTATCATGCAGAAGAATTTTTCTTTTCTTTCTATACACTTTGATTGGAGTAGGAGAGTCAGGTTGCTTGCTGGCTGAACTGGTTCTTTTCCTTTGCTCTTTTTCTTTCTCAATTTTCTTTCCAACAGATTTTGCCGCCGACTATTGAGCCTCTTTTCCTCTTACTCTTTCTTTTACATCATCAAACTGCTTCATTTTGGAGAGCATTTTTTCTCCAACAAACATGCAAGGTATAATGTTTTCGCGCAACTCATCAGGAATAGATATCCTTAAGAACATGAAGATTCTAGTGATAAGTGCACCATATGGAAGTTGACCCTTGTCTTTCTGTAATGCTCTGTATATATGGAATATGATGATGTGAGGGAGAGAGAAGGATTGACTTTTTATGATTGCCCAAATGAGCTTGATTTCTGATTTTGATAGGTCAGTTTTTGAGGCAGCTTTGGGCTTCAAACAGTTGATTATGATCTTATGCAAGATCACAGATCGTCTGGACAAGTCAGAGTAGGAAAGATGGCGCTTAGATTCTTGAGCAAAGTTTGGATTTTCAGAGGCCACCTTGGAAGCATCTTCTATGCTCACATCCAGTGGAGAGAAATTGGAATATTTTGCTCCAATAATCAATGCCAACTCCTTCGCTTTTAAATCAAACTTTTTGTCACCAACAGTGAATTGAATCCAGTTGGGTGACAAAATGGAAAGATTAGAGTAAAAGTATGCAGTGAGTTCAGCATAGACATGTGCAGATTGCAAACAAAATTCAAGAATGCCCAATTTTGCAAACAAGTGCTCTACTGAAATACCAGCCTTCTCTAGATAGTCGAAATCCACAGTCCTATTGTTCATGACCCCTCGAGCAAGTAACAACTAATAACAGACATTATGCTCAGTACTTCTGAACAATCCTCCTATCCCTGGCACACCAGATGCTATTCCCACCTTCATTTCAAAAATATCAAAAAATCAAGCATCATCATCAGGAACAACAAATTTTGAGGCACTTGTGGACTTAGGGCTTATAGGAACAGATTTCTTTTCAGAAGGAGTGGATGATTCTCCGACTTTCTCCTTGCCCTTTCTGGAAGAATGCTCTTTTGGGGTAAAGCTGGTTGGAACTGGGTCAGATTTAGTGCAAAAAAGAGAATAATTTTCCACAAGATGTGCTTCAGATTGAAAACCATTGTCTTTCAGACATTCATGAAGGATCGACGCAGAAGCATTATTCCTTTTCAACTTTTGATAAACTTTCCACACAAGTTTGATGCTTCGGAAGCGAAAATCAGTTTTACCAGACGATTTCGGTGGCGACGATCGCTGAGGTGGTGTCGCTTCATAAGGGTCTTTATGATGGTCAGATTCTGAGTCTGAAACCTCCATATACTCCGCCGGTGCTGTAGACTTAGAGTCTTGGTCAAGAATACGTGAAGATCTACGACGGGCCACCATCTTGAACGGCATTTTGATCACTTTTGGAGTGAAAAGATTAGATTTTTTGAGTGAAAAGAGAAGAAGGCGATTCTGAGTATCGAGAGGTTTTGGAGAGAAAAAGTTCGTACGATAGGGTTTTGAAAAAAAAAAAGGACGGGTTTATAAAGGAGGAGGATAGGTTTTGGAAGGAAAACTTATTTTTAGAAAATATAAAAAGAGATTCCAAAAATGTAGGAAGGAAATATACTTGATGAAGCACAAACGCTCATGATAATATATTAAGCACAATTAATCAGATAAATTAGAATACGTACCTGATTTGCTTCCTAAAGTAACGATTATGAAAATATCCTGCCAAAAATGCCAAAAATATACCCGCCAAAATTTGAATAAAGGACGTACCTTTCTTTGTGAGTCTGAAAAATGTTCAGACTGAGAATATTTGAGTCTGAAAAATTCCTGTCTATCAAACACTTCAAGAAAATGGATAAGTGATGCACAGTTTGTTTCTTATGAACTCAAATGAAGATTTTTCAAGAGGTTTTGTGAATATATCAGCTAATTGATTCCTAGAATCAATGAATTGAATATTCACATCACCATTTCGAACATGATCTCGAATAAAATGATGCTTGATTTCAATATGCTTAGCACGTGAATGAAGAATAGGGTTTTTGGTCAAATTGATAGCACTTGTGTTGTCACATTTGATTGCAACACTTGAATCTTCAATAGCATAGTCTCGCAACTGTTGCTTCATCCACAGAATATGTGCACAGCAACTTCCCAAGGCTACATATTATGCTTTTGCTGTAGAAAGTGCAACTGTGTTTTGCTTCTTTGAGTACCAGGATACCAACATGTTTCCAAGTAGTTGACATGTTCCTGTAGTACTTTTCCTGTCCACTTTACATCCAGCTAGATCAGCATCAGAATAACCAGTAAGAGTAAAATCTAAATCTTTGGAATACCAAAGACCTAATATTGGATAAGTTCCAATGTCTTTGATTATCCTCTTTACCGCAGAAAAATGTGATTCCTTTGGGTCTGATTGAAATCTTGCACACATGCAGACACTAAATAGAATGTCAGGTCTAGATGCAGTAAGATATAGTAAAGATCCTATCATGCTTCTATATACCTTTTGATCTACCTTTTTACCATTTTCATCTTTGTCCAGTTTAGATGAATGAGACATAGGAATGTCTGTTTTCTTGCAATTCTGCAATCCAAACTTCTTGACAATCTCCTTTGCATACTTCTCTTGGCAAATGAATGTACCACCTTTGGTTTGTTTCACTTGTAAGCCGAGAAAGAATGTCAATTCGCCCATCATACTCATCTCGAACTCATTCTGCATATTCTTAGAAAATTCTTTACAAAGCGGTTCGTTAGATGATCCAAAAATAATATCATCAATATAAATTTGAACAAGTAAAAAATCCTTACCTTTTCTTTTAATAAATAAAGTTGTATCAACCTTACCATTTGTGAAGTCATTTTGCAGAAGGAAGTTACTTAACCTTTCATACCAAGCACGAGGTGCTTGTTTCAGACCATAAAGGGCCTTTTTGAGTTTATAGACATGATCAGTCTTCCTTGGTTCTTCAAAGCCAGGTGGTTGTTCCACATATACTTCTTCTTTGATATATCCATTCAGGAAGGCACTTTTCACGTCCATCTGAAACAATTTAAAGTTATGGAAACAAGCATAAGCTAATAGTAGCCTAATGGCTTCTAACCTTGCAACTGGTGCATATGTTTCATCATAATCTATGCCTTCTTCTTGAGAATAGCCTTTATCTACCGGTCTTGCTTTGTTTCTTGTGACTTTCCCTTTGTCATCCAGTTTGTTTCTGAATACCCATTTTATTCCAATTACTGGATGATTTTTGGGTCTTGGCACAAGCTCCCATACTTTATTGATTCTGAACTGCTGAAGTTCCTCCTGCATAGCTTCGATCCAGCTTTCATCTGATAATGCTTCACCAACTTCTTTTGGTTCTATTTCTGATATCAACGCCAAGTTGCTGATGTTCTCCTTGTGTTTAGATCTAGTCTTGATACCATCTTCTATTTCTCCAATGATGAGGTTCTTCGGATGACTGGATTTATGTTTCTAGTTTTTTTCAAATCTTTCCTTCTGAATATCTGCAAACTCTGAAGGTTCTGGTTGAGTCTGAATTGTGTCTTCTATTTCTTCTTCTACAGATTCTACGATCTTTGGAGATTCTTGTTGAGCTTCTGATAACTCTTGAATGTTGGGAGATGGTTCAGATTCATCTTTGTGAGTCTGAATATTTTCATCAAACCTTACATTCATTGTTTCTTCCACAGTCTGAGAATTCTTGTTGAAGACTCTGTATGCCTTACTTGTAGTAGAATATCCAAGGAAAAATCCTTCATCTGCTTTCTCATCAAACTTACCAGGGCAATCATTTGGATTTTTGAGAATAAAACATTTACAACCAAACACACGAATATATGAAATATTGGGCTTTCTACCTTTGTAAAGCTCATAGGGGGTTTTCTCAAGAATGGGTCTGAGAAAAGCTCTGTTAATGATATAGCATCTTGTAAAATCAGATCCGCCTTAAAATGAAAAGGAATCTTGCTTTCAATCAACAAAGTTATTGCCATTTCTTGCAAAAAACTATTTTTCCTTTCCACAACACCATTTTGTTCTGGTGTATAAGGAGTAGAAAAATTGTGTTGAAAACCATTTTCCTCACAGAATTCTGAAAAACTTTGATTTTCAAATTCTCCCCCATGATCAGTTTTAATGCAGGAAATGGTATAGCCCTTTTCATTCTGAATTCTTTTTGCAAATTTTGAAAAATATGAAAATGCTTCATTTTTATGAGCAAGGAAGAACACCCAAGTAAATTTTGTGAAGTCATCAATAATAACTAAACAATATTTCTTACCACCAATACTTTGTGTTCTGGTTGGTCCAAATAGATCCATATGAAGAAGCTGCAAAGCACGATTAGTAGAAACATGATGTATAGATTTAAAAGAGCTTCTTACTTGTTTTCCTAGAGTGCAGGCATTGTATAACTCTGTTTTCTTGTATTTCAAATCTGACAAACCTCGAACCAGTTTCTTGTTTGAGATTTTTGAGATTTGTTTCATACTGATATGCCCCAATCTTCTGTGCCATAGATCTTCATCCTCTTTGATTGAGATCAAACAGTGAGTGGAATTTGGATTGACATCTAGAAGATAAATATTGCCATGTCTTCTTCCTGTGAATGTTTGAGAAGAATCTTTGCTTGTTCCTGAGCATGTATCTTCTTGAAAGTTGATTCTGAAACATGTATCACTTAGTCGGCTTATGCTAATCAGGTTGTAGTTGAGTCCTTTTACCAATGAAACATCATTGATTGTGAGTCGTCCAATTTCAACAGTTCCTTTGCTAACAATTTTTCCTTTGTTATTTCCTCCAAAGGAAACTTTTCCACCATTCAGGTTTTGTAGTTCAACAAATATGCTCGGATCTCCTGTCATATGTCTAGAACATTCACTTTCTAGGTACCACTTTCTTTTTCTCTTCGTGGTAACCTACAAAAATTACAATATCTCAAGTTTTCTTTGGTACCCAAATTTGTTTGGGTCCTTGAGGATTAGTATACGCTGTCTTAACAGTGACATTCCGAAATTTTGCCCATTTGGGATTTATGAAATAGCTGATTTTATTAATGTGCTTGTAGGCAGTCTCGCCCGGAGCTGATCATTCCTGGGATACTAACCTATAGGGAAAGGCTAACGAGGGATTTAAATTCGCACGACTAGAGAGAATTCGATTGTGGACGGACTTTTGATCAGAAGATCGTCGAGGTGACATTTTGAGCCAATGTAGGCCGATCTTAAGATAGTGATGGGCCGATTCGTTATTGTCATATACGTGGATCACGGGTGATTCCGTTTGACCCCGAAATGAATTGACGAACGATCCAGAACCTATTCCAAACGATCGTACTCATCGGAACTAGTGATCGATCCTCACGATTTTATTGACAATAGAAGTCATTACGGTCTGAATAAATTGCACGTGACTCGATTTAGTATCAGTCACGGGTCGAATCTGCGAATTTCCCGGAAAGCCGCCCGTTAGTCAGAGATATGCACGAGTTACATTATATAGAATTTAATTATTAAATTTAGACCAAGTTGGGTATCGGAAAATTAGGAAGTCACGGCAGAACGTTAGGACGACGTTGCGGGTGTAACATGCGATTTTTGGGTGTGCCCGAATCCTTCAGAAAAATATAATTTGGGCAAGAAAATGATAAAGTGACCATTTTACCCCTAAGGATTTCTAAAGGGGTAGTTTTAAAGGGCAAGGGCATTTTGGTAATTTTGCCCTTGGACTTTTTGAGAAATTACAAGTATACCCTTGGATATTTTTGGTAAGATTCGATCTGGGCCGTCGGTTTCAAGATTAGATCGAATCTGGACTATTGGATCAAAAAGATTAGTCGAGGGCGTTTTGGTAATTTGCCGTTTTAGTCAAATTTCACTATTTAGGTCAAGAAGACCCATTTCTCTCCCCCCCTTTGCCGTAAACCACCCCCCCGTGCTCTCTCTCTCTCTCTCTCTCTCTCTCTCTCTCTCTCTCTCTCTCTCTCTCTCTCTCTCTCTCTCCTTGCCGATCGCCGCCGAGCCATCACCGCCGGTCACCGCCGCCGCGCCACGCCGCCCATCGCCACCGTTCCACCGCACCACCGCCTCACCCCCTCTTCCGTGACTCTCTCTCGGTCTCTCTTGGCCGTGAGCCTCACCGGCCCAAGCCGTGAGCCGCCGCCGACCGCCCAAGCCACCGCCATCGCCGCCGCTTGCCGTACATCGCCGCCGCCGCAAGCCGCTGTTAGATCTCGGGTTTTGCCGCCGCTTTCGCTCTAACCGCGATAGTTTAGAGCTCTGTAAGTTCATCCTAAAATTTATCTTGTATATCGGGTTGTTTCGGGCCTAGATAGACGCGGTTCGTTGTGGTTTTGCGGGCGAAGTTGATATGCGGGGCCTAGGATGGAATTTGGGGAGTTTTGATGGAAATTTTAGAGGCCGATCAATGCTGCGATTGCGTGTTTGGTATGCTGTGAGGTGCTGTTGGAGACACGGTTTGTACCGTTAAGTTAGGCTCGGGATTTCACGCAAGTGTCGTGAAGAGCCGGAAGTGTAATATTGTGATTTTGAGTGCAGAAAATACTGGTTGCTGGCTGTGATGTGCCGTGTGATGTACTGAGGGTTGCTGTTGGGTGCGAGACGAGTACCATTAGGTCTGTCTCGGAATTCTGTGAAAGTCCCGTGAAGGACTGAAATTGATTTGAAAACGTTTGGGTGTGGAAAAATGCGGATTTGTGCGCGAATGCACGTTTGTGATGCGATTATGTGGTTGTGGGTGCAATTGTGTGCAAGGAAATTAATGTGAACGTGTGTAAGTGCGAGAATGTGGGATCAGGCCGAGATATTATAAGCTCGGGTCGCGATCATATAGGTCAGTCGCATTTGGCGCTGGCTGAGGTATGAGAAAGCAGGAAAAATTGAGATTGGTCCGAAGCATGACTAGCTCGGATGAGATCGGGATCGGGCCGAGACATTCTAAGCTCGGGCTGCGATCACGTAGGCCTGTCGCATTTGGCGCGGGCTGAGGCAAGAAAGTGAATGTGGGATCAGGCCGAGACATTTTAGGCTCGGGCCTTGATCACGTAGGCCTGTCGCATTTGGCGAAGGTTGAGGAAAGTGTGAACGTGGGATCGGACCGAGGCGTGTTTACGCGGGCCGAGGAAAGTGAGATCGGGCCTGAGGCGTGTTTACGCGGGCCGAGGAAAGTGAGATCGGGCCTGAGGCGTGTTTACGCGGGTCGCGATGGCAATTAACGAAAATGATGTGATTGGTGCGTGACCGAGTGTGGAATGTGGAATTGGAAATGTGGTGTGTTCGATGTGTACGTGGGCATGAGGATGTGAGTGATTTGTAGGGCGTGTGGTTGAGATGCGTGTGAGAATTGTTTGTTATGATTGCGGACTAATGTGCAGGCTGTTTATGCCAAGAGTCCAGGTTAGTGTGATCGTGTGGATGACGATGTTTGCGTTTATTGCTTGGTTGTGTCTGGATATGTCTGGAATACGTGGTAGCCTAGGTAGGGTTTAGGTTGTGACTTATTGAGAAGTGTCTCATGGTTGTTTCAACCAAATTATTTCAGAGCCCCCGCTTGAGCCATGAACATATTGAGACTGACTCGGAGCCGTCGGGTGAACAGACATCGAGGAGGATTCAGGTGGTGATGTCAAGAACAGTGAATCAGAGGGGACGCCAATGAGAGGGCGTAAGGACTAGTTCTGGGAGCGAGGCAATAGTTTGAGAGTGCCTCATTTTTGGATAATGCTGATCCACTTTGTATTTTGAAAGTTAATAGTTACTGGTTCGGTGTGATTGTAAATTATAATGGATATTGTAAATCTTTGGAAGTGTAATGTATATATATACATATGTTGGCGGTTCTGCGATCTAGTTATTCCTGGTAGTCTCCAATTTTATTGTCTGGGATTTTATAATTGTTTCCGCCGCGAATCAACTGTGATGGGATCATTGGGTCGGCGACGTGTTCCTGGGACGTCGCATTGATTCGACCGAGCTAGAGATAAGTCACGGGTTCGACGAGGTTCGGGGCGTGACATTAACAAAGTCTCTTCGAACAGGTCTCCAGGCCTTAGGACATTCATTCTCAAAATGTTGTGGATCTCATTTTGAGCACCTGAGTGCACTTCGGCCAACAGGTTTGACGAAATTCCTTTTGAAATGGTTTTTATAAGCTTGTCGATGAGGTCTTTGTCTTAATCTCTCCTTGACCTTTGGAAAATCAATCAAGCTATCACTTTTCTTCACAAATCCGAGACCAGATTTGTTATAGTAAGGGATTTGAATAGAAATGATATGTTTCAAGGTTTCTGAACCTTTTGAAAACTTGGAAGTAATTTCTGAAACTTCCTTTTTCAAAACAGCATTTTCTTTGGAAAGAAAATCTCGACTTTCCTTGATTTGATGAAATTCTTTTTGAAGGAAATCGATTTTTTCTTTTTGAGAAACATCATGTTGCCTCAGTGATGAATTTTCCTTTTTCAAAGAAGAGATTCTTTTAAGAGCAGTCTTAAATTCAAAACATAATTCATCAATATAATTTGATACTTCAATAGGCATATCAGAGTGCTTTACCTCAATTTCCACTTTAGGATCAGAATCTGAATCTAAATCTGAGTCTGAATCTGACTTAGCCATTAGACAGAAATTAGAGATATCTTCATCACTGTCTTCGCATTCTATGTCATTCCAGGTTTCTGCTTTTAAGACCTTCTTTGCTTTCTCAAATTTGGTCTTCTTTTTCAGAAGTGGACAATTTGGCTTGATATGCCCACGTTTCTTACAGTGAAAGCATATAACATCTTTTGATCTCTCTGTTTCATCGAAAGACTTCTTCTTCTCAAAAGACATCTTACCTTTGAGGTTTCTTCCTTTGATCTTCATTTTCTTATACTTCTTTATGAAGAGAGCTAGTTCTTCATCGTCAACATCTTCATCTTCAGAATCTGCATCAGAATCAATGTTAGTTTTTAATGCAATTGACTTATTACCTCTAGATTCATTCTCCTCATTCCGATGCTCAATCTCATATGATTGAAGAGTTCCAATCAACTCATTTACTGATAGAGGCTTGATCCTTTGTGTCTCTCGAAGAGATGTTTTGATATTATCCCACTTCTTTGTCAGTCCTCTCAGTAGTTTGCTGACTTTCATTGCATCTGGGACTGGTTGTCCTTGATATGCAAGACCGTTTACTATGTCAGTAAACTTGTCATACATATCAGCAATTGATTCTTCAGGCGTCATTTTGAAAGATTCATATTGACCGAGCAAAAAATTGATTTGAGTTTCCTTGGCTCGATCTGTTCCTTCATAAGTAGTGTGGAGAGTATTCCAGATTTCCTTAGCTGATTCACAAGCAACAATTTTTTTATATTCAACAGGAGATAAAGCACAATATAAGGAATAAATTGCTTTGGAATCTAAGGTTTCTCTTTTGGATATCTCAGTTTGAGATAATGGAGGATCTGCTGCTTTGCTTGCATCTGCCTTTTCTTTTAAATCAGAAGATTTTGGATTGACTCCTCTGATGATGACATCCCATTGCATGTGATCAATTAACTTTATGAATGTCTTCATTTTATTCTTCCAGACACTATATTCCTTGCCATCGAATATGGTGGTCTGTTGTTGCTCTGTCCTTCAATGAGCCCTGGAGCACCAAAGCTAGCCATATAGATCGTTAGCTCAGAAGTAAAACACTTCAATAAATGAGCAACCTGCTCTGATACCAATTGATGTAGCTAGCAAGGATCACCTAGAGAAGGGTGAATAGGTGATCTTAAACAATTTTTATAAATTTACGCGGAAATGAATGATCACGGTTGAGTCTGAATAAAATTTAGATTCTAAACAATTTATATAGACAGTGCTCTTGATGTGCAGTGTGTAAAGTGAGATATGAGGGAAAGAAAAACTACACACAAGTTTATAGTGGTTCGGCTTCTAGCAAGCCTACGTCCACTCTCCCACGTTTACAGCCTACCGGCTGGATTTCACTATGTAATCAAGAGGAATTACAACTTCTGAGTGTTATCACTCTTGTGTATGATAGGACTCTCTATCTCACACAATCACTCTTACAAAGTGTTCCTCAAGATCTTAATGTTTGGCTCAGAAAGACAAGACAAATGATCAGAGTATGCTCAGACTTTGGACTTGATGATTCTTGATTCTCTTCTTCCTTCTGCTGCTCGTTGATCTCCTTAAATACTCCTCTACTTCCAAACTAGCCGTTGGACAGCTTTCAGAGGATCATCTTCCAATCTTCATGTTGGACAGATTTGTATAGAAAGGATTGAGTAGCCGTTGGATGACAGATTCTGAATCCCGCTGATTCTGATCGCCCATACAATCAGAATCTTGGTTTCCATAAGTAAAGATTTGTCCGTTGTAATGCATTTTTGTCGTAATGTTTGATTGTCAATCAATTTGATTGAGATTGAGACAATCAGAACTTTCCTTCTGTGAAATCCATGCCAGATCACTAGCTGTTATGATACGTTCTGAATTCTGCATCTGAAGAATTTCTGCGTCTGCGTCTGCTTCTGAAAAATTTCAGCTTCTGCATCTACTTCTGAAAAATTTCAGCTTCTGCATCTGCTTCTGAAAATTCCTCCGTCTGCGTCTGAATAATTTCAGCGTCTGAGTCTCAGAACTTAGATTATGTGGGTCTTCAATAATGTATTTACCAGCTTGTAAAGTCTGAAAAACTTCCTTCTGAGCTTCCAGAATATACATACCTGGAATAAATTAGTTCAGAATAAGTATCAGATTTATAATAACATGGAAGGTTTTGTCAACTTCAAAATCAATAGGAGTTTTCCTCAACAATTTTGACTTAACAATGTCATGAAATAACAAGAAGAAACAACTAAAGTAGAGGAAATTAAATTCACCCGATTCGATCAATAAGACTTTCGCTTAATGAACAGATTGCAAAAATTCATGAGATACAATAGGAATTACTTACTCTTTGGGCTTTCAACTCTAGCATTCCATTACACCCTTCCAAGAGAGTTCTCTCTTGACATGGTATGTGAAAGAAACTTAAATATACTTTCTCAAAATTGTTATTGATTAGAATAGCCGTAAAGAAAATAACAGTGCGAACAATATTATCGAATGCCTCCGCAAGTGGATGAAAATGGGTCAAATCAACTTTTCCGTGGCCCCAAGCATTCTAAACTAGAAATTTCCTCCTCCATATGTTCGACTAACGTCGATCTTCTAACATTAAGTTGGGATTATTCAAAATGTGCTGCAACCCATGTGACACACAAAGGAGCTCTATATATAGACTCAAGACTTAGTCCGCGGTCCAATTGTATTATGACCAAAGATTAGGATATTTTCTTAGGGAAAAGTACCAAAGAAAAGTCATAAATCTATTGCACTGGTATCAATTCAATTTAGTCCTAAACTTTTTAATTGAACCAATTTAGTCATAAACCTTTTTACATTGGTATCAATTAAGTCCATCCGGCCAATTTAGGCCAAAAATCATTGACGTGGATGCCTAGCATGGTCGGCGGACGGCCCGCACTGACGTGGATATTTTATGTTTCAGTTTTTGAAGTAACTATGTGGAAAATTATCTAACCATCATCCCCCACCTTCCTCAGTGAGTAGTCCGAGAAGCTTGTCAAGTCATCCTTTCATTTTTTTTTTTTAAGTTCTCTATTTCAATAGGGTTAGTACAAGAAAATCTCAAGGTTTCCTTCAATAACGATCGATTTCTCTCCATTTGTATATTCCACTATCTATTGCATCCATAAAGTTGACCAGAAACAAGGCATAAAAGTTTGGTGATGAGCCAACTGCTAGCTCCATTTGATTTCTTTTTAGAAATCTTGGCCTTCCTTCCACAACATTCCGCTCGGGTTTGATCAGAACCGGTGTTTTAACATTTGATTGATTTGAGAATATTCATTCCCACGAAGCATCTTGATGGCATGTATCATCACCTCCCCAAAACCCTAGACCATTCTTGTTTTCTTTTTCCCTTTCTAGGGTTTTAACTATCATACCTACTGGGATTCTCCAAAACCGCCACGCTTCTCTTTGTCGCTGCACTACCTATCCTCAAAGTCATTTCAAGGTAAACAACTTCCGACCCATGCTTATTATATAACTCAAGAAACATTACTCGAACCAAAAAGCGCCACACGCAGCAGCTTCTCTGCCTCTCTGTTGAGAAAAATAAGAAAAGTTAACTGTCTTGCATTAGGGTCTAAGCGTTCAACTAACACATTATATAACACTATGTACGTGGATCCATCGTATAAAGCAATTAATCTTGATATGATGTATCAATTATATGTTACAATGTGTACCGACCCCATTATGCATAGTATATGTGGCAAGTCCAATCTGGTTCATCCATTGCCACCTGCTCATGCTAAGGTCTCTAATTACAGACAAACCATACCTAGGGAAACTTGTCCTGACCAAAAAAAAGAAACAATATGGAGTACGTTATCATATGCAATTCTTTTATGACTGTGGAATTCATCATTGCCCAATAACCATAAGGGCGGCATCATTTTAATGACTCCCCTCGACAGGTGATGTAAACGACACATTCCATACTATAGGTGCAATTAAATAGCAATGTAAAAAGACTTATATAGCATGTTACTCATACATTGACCGGCAGAATGTTTTCTTTACAAAAATGTTTTTGGAGTGCTCCCAACATGATTTGAACACGAGACCTTAAGTAGAGGGATTTTTTGTTCAACATGAGTATAAATAGATGATTACTTATTATATATGTAGTAATTTGCATGTGTTTATGTCTGTTCAAATAGACTCTCGGTTCGTGTGATTCATCCTACATTTAAATTTACCACATAAGATTTTTCAATTACAAATAGCACTACATGTGTGTACATTAATGTATTTGTCTTTAATAGGCAAGATGCCATCCTAAGTCTTGCTACAAAAACATTGAGAAGCAGTTGGTAAGCTTTGCATTAGTGGAAGATATACTGTCCAATTGATCATACGAGCAGCCTCAGTTGAATCGATGCCTAATTTTCAGCGCAACCATGACAAAATTCATGCACGAGATAGAGCTCATTGCTCCTACACATTTCAAATAGAACCAAGATATCAATAATATATAGATAATTTGAAGTTTTTTTTTTTTGGCTTCCAAAACAATAATGAGCTGGAAGTGTATTATCCGTCTTGTTGCTCTTGCTTCTTGCTCACCAACATACATTTATTAAGCTGAATTTTATTTTCTTGTCCAGCTATACAAAATAATTCTTATATATGCTCCAGCTGATAAACTTCAAAAAAAAATTTGTGCTCGTAGGAGGATGAGACAGCCCTTTCATAGGAAGAAGTTGCCAGCTAGGGTATCCAAGGAATCCCTACCACTTATCAAATTCCCACTTGGAGTTTCTTAACATGAATAGATAATGATTCAATATAGTAGGACACAGAAATACAGCACATTGGCATTTGAATTCATGAGAGGAAAAATGAAATCATATTTTGGGTTATGCTTAGGGTTCTGGGGTAGGCCAACATGACCAAATCTCTCCACTAGTCTTTATGTAAATTTAGTTTTTTCCCCCATTCTCTTTTGTTGGTGGAACAAGTTTCATTCAGCGATTCCAAAGATTGATGAGGAGGCATGAGAATAACGTAGCAAACCCCAATTATATCACACATGAACGCAAGGGAGGACAGCTATATATGGTGGTCCATTTGAATGGGACTACGTGGAATGACAAAGATGAGACATTAATTGGTGAAGTTTCATTTCTTGTCTACGAGTGTGTCCTCTTCGACATGTCTCATCGGGCCGGTTTTGGTGGCTGATAATGCTATGTTTCCCAATCCTTTGTTGTTTCTCTCAATGTCTTAGGGCGGCAATAATGTATGCTCGTATCCTTCACCCATAAAATAGAAAAAGTTGGAGAAGAAAAAGAAGCGAAAATTGAAGAACAACCTTTTCATGAAATAAAAAATCATTTATGGTCACATTTTTTCAAGGAAAAAGATACTAGAAGTGTCAAAAGTTATGTACGGCTTTCACTTTAGTGCCAAAAGTGTTTTTGGATCACTTAAATGCTACTTTAAAAAAAAAAATGGTCACTTAAGTGCCAACTCTTATATGGGTCACCGGAAATCCGACGTGGCAACATTTTATTAATTTCTTAGTCATATGTGGCTTGCCAGCGTGCCTAGCTAGTCTGTATATAATCTATAAACGACGTTGTCTAAAAGTTGTAAATAATAATCGTTGAAGTGCCAAATTTGGTTTAAAATGATCACTTCAGTGCTAGTCGTTGTTAAAAAACGATCATTTCAGTGCTAGTCAGATTGTACGACGTCGTTTGGAATCTTGGATGTCCACGTGGACCAGATTTTTAAAAAAATTTGCCAAGTCATATTAAAAATTTTAATTATAAATGTCACATAATCAATTTGGTCAGAATTAGCACTTAAGTGATCACTTTTTCTCTGATTTGGCACTTAAGTGATCGTTTTTTCTCCGATTTGGCATTTAAGTGATAAAAAAAAAAACTTTTGGCACTAAAGTGAACGCCGTACGCAACTTTTGGCACTTCTAATGTTCTTCTCCCCATTTCTTCACTATTGGACAATGAGTGAGTATGTGTGTTTCTATAGATTTGTGTCTAGGTTTTTTCTTTTTGTTAAAAAGTGTCTTAGGGCAATTGACAAATAGTACGATTTCCACTGCACTGCAGGCTACCTTCGTAATACACACAATCAATGCCTTCAAAATTGAATATTTTCGCATTAGATATGCTTTACAAGTGCTCTGGGACGCTTGCTAACAAGACTCTTATGTCTCTTGATGTTTGTTTTCTTCCATTTGCCATGTCCGGACACATTACCAGAGTCTCAAGATTCATAATTCCCGCTAGATTTAATACATAATTGAGGTCGATTCAGATAACGATTTAATAAGAATGAGTAATTAAACTAGCATGGGATGCCAAATGAAACTTGTATTAGATTATTAATTGGACACACCTGAAACTATGGACTGCCGACGATGCTTGGAGATGAAATTCAAGGACAGCCGTGTAGTGCCAATGCTTTCCCTTTCAAGGTTACAGTGAAGCCTAAAGGAGACGTTTGCTCGTGCCAGTTTGATCTTTAAATGAAACAGCAATTCAGCTACAGGGCGTGCCTGAAATGAATTGAAGTTGGCTTTCCAACCACCACCATGATTGATGGACAGATTGTTCTTTCTAGTGTGGCATATCCCTCTTGCATGGATGCCTATTGCAGGAGCTCATCATAAATTCGTTCCCTGCCAATCTTAGGTTTCTTTTTAATTGCTTCTCCACTGTTTTTTCTTTGTTGGACCCAAGAAGATTCTCACTTTTTCAAAAATGGTAAAAAAGGTACTTGCTTTGAAACCAATAATTCGAATTTCTCTGCAACAGGATAAATGATCACTGCTTCTTTTCACCAGCTAAATGGCATGTGCAATCTTTCACAATTGTCAACATCTTATGAACGGAGTGATTCTGCAACTTTATGAGGTGGGTAAGTTTTGACTTGTGAACCTGTCCAGAAATAAGAATGGATCAAACAAAGATGTTTAGGAGCAGTGAGTTTGATCAGTATCCACTGTATGTCCATGGAATTGCATATCCACAAAACTTTTGTCACATAGGGACAGCTGAGAAAAGGAGTGGGGTTGCTCTAATAATGCCTCTCCCCATGCCTCTTTCTACATATCTTTTTTTTTTGTGCAAATTCATAATATTTACACCACAGCAGGAAATTCCAGTTATATTCTCATTTTTTTTTCAAGTACCTAATTAAAGAAGCCTATGAATTCTAAGAACTTCCAGTTGACATAGAGTCCTGAGGAGAACCAGAGAAGGAACAGGATTCATGTTCATGCTCGCATTCCAAGTCCTCAAAACCCCAGAACTCCTCTTGATCTTCTTCTTCTTCCTTCGGCATTTTCCACCTCTCTTCGTCGAGCTTCTCTTCAGCCATTACCTCTACAACCTGCCAAAAATTCACCAACAAAAACATTTGAATATCATCTTGATTAAGAGAGAAGTTCAATCGTGAATTTCACTGAGAAAGGCTGAAATCTAAATAGTTGCATTTTCGACTGTTTGCGGAAACTGCTGTGCAAGTGGGGTCAGTGTGTAATTTGATGTATAAGATACTTGAACCACCAACACATAAAAAACTTATATAAAACCAGTGTTGTCTGAACAGAAGATTACCTAGGCGGATTGGATTCCATTACTGCTCAGCTTGAAACCAGAGAACATTGACATTTCTTTTTTGTTTCCGAGCCATGTATACGACGAAATGTTGATTTAAATAATGACATTGAGAAGCGGGCCTGATTTCTCTTTCGTTTTACTAATCATATGTCAATAGCATTGTCACATGCAAGTTCATTGCTCCATATATTTGTTTCTAGCATAAAGATTTAGGTTAGGTAGGATAGAACATCTGCTGACTAAGGTGGAATTGCGTGAAGGCTTGGATTCCGACCTATCACCACCGCAATGACAAACAAATAAGGAAATTTTGTACAATTGGCTGGTGAAAGAGGGATGTGCGAAGTCCTATCAAGGCCAATAGTTTTAAGCAATTAATAAATTTTAATTGCTAGAAACATATGCAAAAATCAACGCTCTCTAATCAATCCCACAGTCGACCAAATCATGGCCACCACCAGATTCATTGTGTATTAGTATGATGTAACTGTTCCTTATCAAGAACTTGAGTTAATGACCAAGATTTCGGTGACAACATATAAAAAGTCATATCAAGTTCATGAGAACATGTATATTGCCTAGGCTTATCAGCTTTAAGCATAAGAATAACTTCCTCATTTGGCAAAATGACACTTTCTCAAGAGACTACTAGTTGTAATTATTTGGTGGTTCCACCACAACACAGCGACATCCTTGATTAACAAATTATAAAAAAGTGATCAAGTCTAACTTCACCATCACATCAAATTGCTTTATTATCTTGGACAAGTGAGACTATAATTGTAAAATCATTTGTATGGTATGAGATAATCATAGCACCAAGTATGTGATTATCAAAAAGAAGCAAAAGCAAGAGATTCAGCTACCTTGTTCATGGTAGGGCGCCACATGGATGAAGACCGGATGCACAACGATGCTGCAAATGCAAGTCTTTTCATCTGTGAAACATCATAGGCACCTCCAAGCCTTGGATCCACCAGCTTCTCAATCTCCCCTTGATTCACTATTGGCTTGGCCTGTACAAAAGTTCAATTGAAAAGAAATGAATATGCTTATATTGTTTAGTCATTAAACAGATCAGAAGTAATCGAAAACTTGAACAACTTGTAATGAATTCCCTCAATGAGAAGGCAAACTTAATCGAGAATTGAGTTTGAAGGCATATTTTCTTTCTATTTTCTAAGCGAGGTGGTTGCAGCTGCTGTTATTACCCAGCTATGTAAGCTTTGGTGAGACCCATCAACAGGTTTCCTGCCAGAAACAAGTTCCAGTAGAAAAACTCCAAAAGCAAACACATCTGTCTTCTCATCCACTATTCCATGCATGAAGTACTCTGGTGCCAAGTGTCTGCAAAAAAAGACAACTTTTCAGCGTGTCGATCACACTTAACTCTGGTCCATTACAGCTTCATTTGAAAGGGAAAGAGTTTGTCAAAATATGTGAAATTACCCAAATGTGCCTTCAATAGGAGCAATTGAATGATGAGACCACTGAGATGGTAGCCATTTTGCAAGCCCAAAATCAGAAATCTGTAACATTGAGAACAAGAGACCTTATTAGAAAGCAAACCACACTTTCTTTTTTTCCAGATTTTGTTGCTATCATTCTAAAGCTACCGAGAGAAGGTGTAAAAGTACCAGTGGCTCAAAATCTGCAGTTAATAGAATGTTTGAAGACTTGATGTCTCGGTGAATTATCCTTCTCTGACAATCTTTGTGCAAATAATGGAGACCCTTAGCCGTGCCGAGAGCAATCTTGTATCTGGTTTTCCACTCAATTGTGGGCAAATTCTCATCTGCCAAGAATTATGCACAGAAACAGAGAACAAAGTGAGATATTTAGGACTTCCAAGGAAAAAGAAAAAGGAAATGAGCAAGGCAAAGCTTACCATGAAGAAGAGAGGCAACAGAGCCTCTTGAAGAGAACTGGAAAATGAGGTGGAGACCATTGTCAATGCAACAACCCAACAGTGACAACACATTTGGATGACAAACATGGCCAATTGTGCCAATCTCTGTCAAGAACTCCTTCACTTTTCTCTCTTCGCTAGAGCCTCTGGTCAGCCTCTTCACTGCTATTTCTTCCCCATCTTCCAGCATTCCTCTGTAAACCTCTGCATACCCTCCTTTCCCAACTAGATTCTCTGATATTCCCACAAAAAGATACAAACTTTAAGCCCCATTGACGATGGAAAAGAGGCAGAACCCAAAGGGTCGAGCAAAAGAGTGAAAATATTGCAGGAAAAGGGAACAACCTGAGCTGAAACCCTGAGTGGCTTGAAAAATCTCTTCAAAAGAGAAGCATTTCCAAGTGGGTCTCTGAAAAGGCTCTGTTTCCGGAGCAATCTTGGAGGTGCTTTTGTTGTCTTGTTCGTTGACGCTACTTGGGCTCGGAACATCTCCATCGAAACCGCGCCTTTTCAAAGAGAAGAGCCGCTTCAAGCTGTTTGTTCTGATGTATCTCATTGTCTCTCACTCGCCACACTTCACAAAGCTGTGAAACTCACTGTTTCATCTGTTCTCTGTTTCTTCTCTTTCTTCAAAGCGAGGATTAAGGGAACCAACACATTGATATGATATAAGAGAGCAGACACAGGGAGAGAGAGAGAGAGAGGGCTCAGAGGGATATTTTCTTCTAAAACTTATTTTACTCTCTCGATCTTCTTTTAGGTGTTCTAATTCCAAGGGTGGTTGCATGCGTAGGGGACTTCTGCCCTTATATGGGGGAGAGATTAATGCAACCTGTTGCTGATAACATAGAAGAAGGGGCATGACAACCGATGTCACTTCAGACACCATGCATACACATGCATGCCATGTACTTGACTTCAAAAAGAAAAGAAATTGATAAAACCTTGTGCTTGCTCTTATGTTGTGAAAAGGGTATGAGAGGAATTTGAGGAAGCAGGTACTAATACTAAGTACTAGAAGTATTGTAGCTGGACGGACAATACAAAATTTGAGGGTGAGTAATGTGGGGTCAAAATAATTTTGTCTAGAATGATGATGGACTATAACGGTTTGGTTTGGCTCCTCCAATTAGGAGATGCAATTGCATGGTCTGGCAACACGTGCTTCCTTCTGTACTTTGTGCCAAAGTCCTATCTCATAGAGGGGCCCCTAGCTCAATGGTTTTGCTACAGCAAATTCATTATGGTCTCTCTCTCTCTCTCTCTCAAACTCTCTCTCTTATCCCTTTTCCAACTAGATCTTGTGACCAAGTGTTTCTGAAATACTTATTGAGCACATTTCATAAGAAATGTCTTGATTTCTCAAGTACTCGTAACACGAGAAAGAGCGAAATATCGTGATTGATTATCATCATTTAGATTCGGTCTAGTTTTCAATATCTAAACTCAAAGAAAGCGACTCAATTAGTACATCGAATATGCAGTATATTGTGTTGGTGGGTTAAGTGCGAAAGCACGTGATCATAAGTAAGCAATCAATAAACCAATCAATAATAGACAGATAATGACGCTAGAACTAATGTTGCATGACTTTGCATGATTCATCAATCATCCACCGTGAAGGAGGTGGGGAAAATTGTTCGAAAAACCCTAAATATATTAATCATAAATCTTTTCGTATTTTGCAAATTAAGTCTATCCAGCCACTTTGACTGAAAATCGCTAACATGGACATTAGTAATCATACGTGGCATGGCCGGCACTAATGTGGATAATTTTAAATAATATTTCATAATATTTTAGAATTTTTAATTTTTTTATTTTTTATTTTTCTTTGCTTTCTTTTTCTGTGCAACAAGGGTCACCAGCGAAGGCCTCACCCAGACTAGGCGAGGGCTGCCAAGGCCTTCGCTGCCTCGCCGACATCAGGTGAGGGCACAAAGGCCCTCGCCAAATCTAGGTCCCTCACCCAAGGCCTTTGTAGCCCCGCCGGTCGCGGGCAAAGCGATTCTCGCCTAGTCTAGGCGAGGCCTACATTGCCAACAATGGTCGTTGGTGACCCTCGCCGACACAAAAGAAAAAAAGGAAAATAAAAAATCAAAAATCAAAAAATATTAAAAATTTCCACGTCATCATTAGCCATTCCACGTATGACAATCGTCACTCATGTTAGCATTTTCCAGCCAAAATTTGGCAAGTAGACCCAATTGGAAAAATATGAAAACATTTAGGACTCAATTGGTAAAATTGAAAAATTTAGGACTGAATTGGCAAAAGTATAATAGATGTAGGACTTTTTGAACAATTTTCCTAAGGAGCTTTGTTATGATATAAGGTAGTTACCAAGAAATTAAATCACGAATTCTATTGCTCAAAATCCAAATGCAAATTCACTCGACAATAGATCAAATTTCGTTGCATCTTCAAGTTGGGCAACCTCACCGACTCATTTCAAGATAATCAAAGGTCCAAATCAGTCACCAACTCAAATCAAGAAACCAACATGCATATTTCGAATTCCCATCACGTGAAATATATGAAAGGGACATGTTACTTGGGAGAGCTTCCTTGTCCTATTTTACGCCACTTATTTAGGTGACCCTTCTCTTAACACTCTAGCCACATGAATTTGGCATATTCAAAGTCAGCTTCGGCCTTTGGCAAATTCAAACTCTACTTCATTAAAAACTGGTCTTGCTCTTTCGAATTGCATAGCTCATTTTAATGTTGAAGATTCTCTAGCTCTCCTCTAGTCCTCGCAATTGTAGACTGTTCAAAGTCAGCTTAAATCACGCTCAATCAAAAGCGACCAAGTTATAGAACTTCCCTCAATGTTAGGGTAGGCAACACTAGTGGGGTAGCTTTATAAGCTCTAGAAGATGTTTTTACAGCACAGAACATGAAACCCAAATCAAGAGACCTTGCTTGTTTCAAAAGCAAAAGCTTCTATTAGTTTAATCTCACTTGATTAACAACTGTCTCTATACCAATATATTCCATATTGCACTTAAAATTAGATGACCAATGTGTGTAGGTTTTGTCCTAATGTCCAAGCCTCAGAAAATGTCAAAGTTAGATAGTTGAAACAAGAATTGGGTATCAATTCCATGGAGACCCTCTCCCGCAATTTGAATTTAGATGAATGAGATTTGAAGCTCGTTTGATTGAAGTGTTTCTTGTACCATCGTTCTCTAAATAGGGTAGGCACAAAGAACTAAGAGCAGAGTGAGGAATTGTAACTAGGGAGCGGAGGAATTAGGATCTTTGCACTTCAAGTTTGTGCTGGCTAGCTAATGTAAGTCAAAGAGGTTATTAAACAAACTCCACCTACAAGTATGCCTAATTAGATGCTCAAAACTCCATTTAAGGAGTTAACTGGCTTGAGAAACAGTGACCCGAAGTTAAGTCAAAGGGCTAATTAACAAACTCAACCTTCAAGAATGCCTAATTAGATACTCAAAACTCCATTTAAGGAGCTAATTGGCTCGAGATACGGTAAAATGCGAACAAATGTCAAAAGATTACGAACATCCGAAACCTTTTAGCTGAGATTGGTGTTCTTATCACTAAGAAATCAGTTTGTAATCAGGGAAAACATAGTGAATACAAAAATTGTTGGTATACTAATAAATTCTTACTTATGTTTCTCCAACTTTGTTTCTTTTAGTCTATTTGCTGTTCTCTATACCATGGACGAAGGTGGTTTCATGTACTTAAACCTAAGTAATGATTTTCTCGCTACATCCTCGGTTTTTTTAGCAATGTATCAGATAGGAACTAGATAAATCCAGACCACAGAATGCAGCAGGTTGATATTGAAGTTAGAGTTCATAAGGTCAGCTCCATGGAGTAGTTTTCTTTAGGAGAATCTTATGACTTTTATATATCTTTTCATAGAAATATTTTGGCAAAATGCATTGCGTAAACAAAAGCATGAGTAAATGTCGGTGTGCTACTTCGGATAAGAGTCAACTCTCATGCAAGTCCTCCGAGATAAATCCACACCTTTTTTCGAGTTAATATAATTGGGGTAGGTTAAATTATGTCATCATTCGACACATAATGAGATTTCTTTGGAAAATGCTATGTGCAATAAGAAATCCTATGAGAACTTACTTGCCAAGTGATGTGACAAGTTCCGATTAAGTATCATCAATTTCTTTAAATACCCAATAAAAAGTTATCTCATCACTTGTTAAGATCTCTTAGTATATGTCCGTTGATCAATTTCTTCAACAGTATGATTTTGGATATAACAGGAAATGATGATCACAATATTCTGTCGCAGTATGTAAAATATATGCGTGTAAATGGTAACTTTGTTTTGAAAGTATGTAATTACCATCTTGAACATTGAAACCCTTTTGTTGAATAGGGTTCACTTGCTTCACTTGTTTAGCAACCACAAAATCGTGCAAAGATCTCCTTAACTTTTTAAATATACAGTGTTAGAGCGCTTCATCTAGACTCAAGGCTATTGTTGGCTAACCTACTTTAAACAGTCACCAGATCTCGTGGACAAGTGGAGACCCCTCAATCATACGAAGCTCCTTCTCTTTTTCTTTCACCTTCTCTCCCTCTCTCTATCGATTCATAGGCTCGTAATCGAAAGCATTGATTCAGCAAAAGTAGCCACGCCTTAGGGGTTTGAAGGAAAGATTTAGTCACAGTCACGTGATTAATTACAGTCTCAACATGAACTTCTTCTACTTGAAAGCTCACTAAGTGCAGATAATTAATTAAGATTGCTACCGTAGAAATATTGTTTGATCACTTTAAAAGATCATGATATTGACCCACTTAAGTTGACCATCGATGTGAGGGACGAAATTGACCATGCTTTTATGGTGCATTGTATCAATCTCACTCTTTTTTTATTATGTGATTGATTTGGTAGAATAAGATAAATCTCTCTCTCTCTCTCTCTCTCTCTCTCTCTCTCTCTCTCTCTCTCTCTCTCTCTCTCTCTCTCTCTCTCTCTCTCTCTATATATATATATATATATATATAATTGCTTCCAACGAAGCAAAGAAAGAGAGGTGAGAAGCACCTGATCCTTCGAACCGTAGCCTCTTTGTCTTGGAACAATGGTCTGTTACCTACCATGAGATAAACATGCTTAATCCATAAACCAGCTCAAAAGAAAAGAAAAAGAATAGCCAAAGTCAGAACCTTGCTACCAAATCCCACTCACTGGTAGCACCGGCCATAGCAAAGCAATAATCTTTTGTTTTTCTTTTCCACTTTTGCATTGCTAAGGCAGAATTGCATCTTGTCCAAAAGATTGCACATTGAAAACCAAATGCCACACTCACAAGATTACTCCAAGAGTCGTCATCTAGATTATGGTGATCCTTAATGAAATTAGACATCGTTCATGTGATGCAATGTTATATGTAAAACTTTAGTCAGACATGATCCACTGATTCCTAACCAAGCAACCACTACATTCACTGCTTTTCAAGCTCAGTCAACCGAAACACCTCCACAGACAGAGAAAAGCACTTTAAACACCAACCAAGAAAATCAAGAATGTCTTCTCTTCCCCTTCCTATTCCTAACCAGAATGTCTGCTGCTTTCTCTCTCTCCCTCTTGGGCATAGAGAGAGAGAGAAGAGAGAGAAAGAGAGACGGGTCTTTAATATGATGACAGAGAAAAGCGACATATCACTGTTTTCACGAGGTTCATCGATATCATCACCTCAGCAGAGATGGGCACAGAACAAAGCGTTGGTGTGTAAAGACACAAAAGAAGGAGACGACTCAAAAACGAGGGTCTCGGGCAGTCCCTCGAATCTTTTTGAACCGCCCTATTAAAGATTCAAAGACCACTTACTTACCTTCGCTTTCAATTAAATCCCTTTTATATGTGGCTCTGCAACAATTTGCCTCTCCCATGAATTTGAAAGAGAGTGAGAGAGAGTTTCTTTTTTTTGGGTTTTCAGTGGTCCCAAGTGTAGTTTTTTTCACAGTTCTGGAAGCGGGTGATTCAGGTTTCAGATCCATTCCCGCTCATGTTGTACGCATGCAAGGCAGATGAATGAGTACAAAAAGGTTTAGAGTTGTTGATTGAAGTTAAATAAAGGATCGGTTGTTCAACTCAGTCTTTCTAAACATAAATTTCATCATCTAGTTGCATCATAACTTTATGAAAAAGTGATTGACTTGCTTCTCCACGTCATTGATATTGAGATGTGGTTCATACTCCCCATCAACAGGAAACTAGGGAGATCCCGTTCCTCCTGAGCGGGTGGGTGTCGTACCCTTGCTACGGCAGAAGGCTTTCTTAGTTTAGACCCGTATTTTATTGCTAGTTTGGGTTTGAGTCAATGAATAGATACTGAGTATATAAATAATCTCTTTCTTTTTTTTTTTCTTTTTTTGGTAAGGTAATAATCTATTTCTTTTGTAATTGAAAATTATAACAAAGAGGTGGGATGTGCTAATTATAGTGAAATCCTCTGCTGGATGTAGCCCTAGTTTAAGGGTGAATCGGGATAAAATCTCGTGTCTCGATTTTTCTTTCCCGCTTTTACTCTCTATTTCATTGTGTTTGTGCAATGAGCTCAATTCGTACCATTATTAAAGGGATCATAGAGACATCATGACTCATGATTCCGAAGGGCATTGGTCAAGGATACCTGATGAGAACAAGGTTTCGAAGCACCCACTCGAGTAAAGTTAAACCTACGAACGTGATGACCGTATATTATATGATCAGTGAAGAAACCTCCGAAGGATTATTGACAAGATAGTTATAATTTTGATTACACGATAAAGACAGAATTTCATTTTACTAAACAAAGAAAAGTCAAATCCTATCAGTGTCTAGTAATCAATTATATTCAAGTAATGTTTAGATCAAAGTTTCTCCTCATTATTAATTATTTTGCAGTATTCAAATCGGTTATCGTGTAATGACAAAAAAAATTTAAGAATAAAAGTAGCATATACCACCGGTGCAAAAAAAAAAAAATTGCTATATAGCCCGGCCTTATACATCATCGATTCAAGAGAGCAGGTAGTTATATTCCTCAAATTCAACATGGGTAAGGCTGTCTGTGTCAAATTTCCTTGATGCAAGCAGTATATGCTATATTTTTTCCTTTTTCCAATGCCATGGTTGAGGAACGCAGTTGGAGGAAATTTAATATTGTTCAGGGCCAAGAGAAAGTGTAGGTCCAACGTTACTGGGCCTTCTAATTTATACGAGTCAGATCTGATGATGTAATGTTCAGAGTTCAGACCACCTTAGTGTCCAACATGTTCTCTCAAACATATCTCTCTCTATATTTTTTTCTTTTATGGTTGATTAAAATTAGAAATGAAGTCTAGAGAATCGTGAGACGAAATTTTACAGTTGAGGTGGACAAAGATGGAGAAATATATAGAGCTTAGTACTTATTTACTTTAGGAATCTCAATCAGGTAAGCTAGCTAATTTCAAAAGAGTACGCGACTCTTTATTTCCTATTCTTGGTGGGAGTCGGCGAGATTTGCATTGATTAAATAATTCATACTTGGAAAAAGGAGAAATTCTCCATTTCGGAGATGATTGTCCTTTTAGTACATGATGTTGCATACTCTTAGTCCGGAGCAGTCAAAAGGCCAAATTTATTGAACATAGGTCTCATTGTTTGGGCTAGGTATTTTAATAGCCATTCAAGTTGTGACTTGGCTATAATGTATACTTTAACGACCATGAGATTATTACGATGACTATGACATAACATTCTCATTATTGAAATCCATTAGTGACGGTAGGAGCATTCATTCATCATGCTGGAGTAACCCTGTAGAATGAGCAATCTCCTTTTCATATGTCTAGTTTAGGGCATTGTTTGACCTAGGTATTGTCTGATGGTCCATGGGCTTACCTAGGTCCAATGGATTGAAAAACATTATTTAACAGGGTTTCGGCAATAATTTGTAATTTTAAAACCTGATCCAACCGGGTTCGGCTTGGGTCGGTCTGTCCTGTTTTTCTGGACGGACCGGGTCCTAGACAACACGTTAGGCCTCACCCGATCCCCTACGGCATGCCCAGTGATCAGCTGTAGTTGGCACCACCCAATGTTTAGTAGGGTTAGAGTCTATAGGGATGGGGCCTCGAGAGGTATTACTAAGATAGCATCCATGGGAGGTTTGCTGTGAACAAGGATAGAAACTTGATTGGCAGATGTTCTGGTCAGTTATGAATTCGTTCCTCGATAAAGGTGGAATTTTTGGGCAATCCATTAGGGGGGTGCGTCAAAGTTGGGCTATTGGCAGTCATTAAGGAAAGAGACTCATGTACATATTGGAGATCCTTAACAAGGGAAAAATCATCCTAATCACATGGATTGAATGGTCATCAATATTAAGTGTCCAATCTTTTAGATTAGGGTCGCGGTGACGATCGTTTCGAAGAACTTAAGCACACACTCAATATGAGATAATGCTACTCTCGCAACATTGATTGCACATCAGGACAGTGCATAGAAAATTTGCTAAGTTTCCTTAATTGGTTACGTAACAGATGTCTTTGAGGCACTCTTCAATAAGATCCTTATCAAGAAAATGGATACTCTTACAACAATACGAACGCCGGTTTTAGGTATATTTAGTATACTTTGACTTAGCCACCCTGCCTAAGTGAATGCGAAGGAAAAGTTGACAACAATGTCATATGAATGGCTATTTTGTTTTGTTCTCAAGGGAGATGAATCTCTTATGCTCGACGGACCTCGGCACAAGATGCCACTAACTCAGTTTGGTCCATGAGGATGATAGCTTTCTTCTGGCAGAATGTTAAAAGTTTTCATGCATGTCTCTGCTGAGGCTGAAGAATATCTGGTAAAGAAGAGAAGGACATGCAGGTCTCACTTGAGGCCGAAACTCATTCAAACAAAATGAAGTCCCTCCTTTATTACTCTAAAACCTCAATTCATCGTCCAAAAGCAAACAGAGAGGAACATCAAACATCACAGACATTCCTACATTTCAACAGTAAACGAAAACACGGGTTCCAGATATTGCGATCTGTCTCGAAGTTGAAGACAGTGAAGAGTTATTTGATTGAAGCATACTTTAAGCGATGCCCTGTGGTTCAAGTCGAGGCAGGTCTCTGGATGATAAAGGCCATGCACTGACCTTGATTCTTGTTGTCAAATGCCAGGCAGCGAATGTAGGCATTTGGGTAGGCCTTCTTGCACTCGCTGATCTCGTGAAGAACTTGGGAGGCATCGTTGCAGCCGAACATCGGCAGCTTCCAGAGCGTCCAATACCGCCCATCGTAGTACCCCGGCATCCTGCTATTTTCTCTATGCACGTACCCCACCTTCCATAAGAAAGATTGTCAATTCAGAACACAGATCACTGACAGAATCGACTTGCCAAAAAGTTCCGATCTGAAGATTTGATACAGAAAGATCGTCCTCTTTTTTTAGTACGCAGGTAATAGGATGACTCATAACAAGCCCGATTGGATCAGCTGATTAGGATTGTAAAGTTTGAACTTTGGCCAAATGTCTTGAAAATATTGATTCCCTTTATCTTGCTCTGTATTAGAATGAATCGAATTACTGTTTACGGAAGTACACAGATTATGGGATTTGTGATCTTAGTTACATCAAGTACCTCATCGAATTCGAGGCACGGGACCCATCCTTTCTTGAGCATGTAGTCGATCTCCTTGGCAACTGAATCATCTGATAGAGGAGGGAGGTAGGAAAGGGTCTCGAACTTCTTGTTGTTGATCGGATTCCATGTCTATGGAATGAAACAAAAGCAATTGAATTGCAAAAAGAGGAAGCTGATGGTTAAATGGCATGAACTTCAGTGCAAGCCCAGAAGAGCTTTAGATCATTTGATTATCTGGGCAAGCATTACCTTCATGCAGTAAGTTTTAGAACCATTGGAGACAGTTCTCTGGCGCCATCGTGCGGAATCTTTTACCGGGAGCAGCTTAGATTGCTTTAGTTGCAAGCCGACGTAGCCTGATACGACGACCGGAGCGGTAAAAATCGATGCAGACATACTCAACGAGTACCCAAAGGAAGAGTTTCTGAGATCGGTGAGAGAACAGTGGAATGAGCAGCTGTTACAAAAAGCTTTGGGATCAAGAGCTAAATCCTGTGGGTAGTGCACATGGTTTCTGTAATAAAGGACAAGCCTGGTCGGCGAAGCTGCTCATGGTTTTGGGGTTGTCCTGGAAGGCAAAAAGGTACGAGGTCCACGAGGGGATGGTGAATTTTTCCATATATAATAAGGCTTCGATGTTACCACCACTTGAGCTGCTGCTTGTTTTTTATTACTAGTTGATCGCTCGGCTCCTCTGTGCACCTTGGACTTTTCTTTGGTGCTTTAAGGCTGTATCTTCACCCTATTTTATTCAACCACCTCCGTTGGTTCCAGCTTAAAATAAGGATGCCTTGTTCCAACTGCACAAGCTAAGTTGGTCACAATCTACCAGTTGAACTTCGCTGCACATCACTGACCAATAGCTAAAAACAAGTTTAAGACCCCGTTTGTTTCACGAAAAATAAATGATTTGAAAAACTTTTTCCTAAAAATGATTGATCTTGTATCGCTTATAAAAATAAATTAAAGAAAAATATTTTTATCTTACACGAAAAAGTTTGGACAAATTTTGTTGATAATGACCAAAAATTTCATTGACTAATTATTTTAAACGACACAAACGATTATTTATAGGAAAATATTTTATAAATCATTCATTTTCTGCAAAACAAACGCACCCTAATTGACAACAAATAAGGAAACCAAATCTGGAATCACTTTGGCTTCAGTATTGTAGTTCCAGAACTAAGGTGATCTGCTACTGCCACTTACTAAGGAGCCTACTAAGGAAAGCACAGGTCACTGTGTCTAGCAGCAGTTTTATCTCCAACTTCATGAGAACCATTGGCACGGTTCAAATAGACCGTGGATGGAGAGATTAGAACAGGAAACCTAGCCGGAGCTCATTTCTTATGCAAACATTACTTCTACTCAAGTGCCATACTAATTCACTTACAGCAGAACAAAGAGCCAAGGCCTAATACTTTGATCCAAACCAACTGAAACTCGGAACAAATTTCAAAACCAAAATGTTGACGCATGTTACAACCAAAGACTATCCCTAAGCCCTCTTGTCGAGTATCATGTCCTCCCTAAAACTTGAGTATCCACGAGCCTTTAAAAGCAATTGTCGATGTCTAGTTAGGCGTGTCGCAAGTTGCAACCGCCAAAAGAATGAGTGGAGGGAGAGAGGAAAAACAAAATAGGATGAAGGCACCATAGTAGCAAGAAGGATTATCAGAAAAGAGATGTCCTCCACGATAAGTAAAGGAACCACTGTAGGATTAATGTCAATGTTCTGTAAGGCGAAAGAAAATCTACTTAAATGCATTCTACCGCTGTTACAGCATCGCATAATAACAAATGCTGGTGATAAAAATAATTTTAACAATGTTCATATGAAGAATCATGATTCAAAGAATTTCAGTGAGGGAAATCTAGCGGATCCAAAATTAAAAGCATCAACCCCCATTGAAAAGAAACTTCAATGCCAGAGCTTCATGCAAAACCCAGACGGCACAACGGACGACGCTTTGCTTGATATGCAGTCTGAGAATGCGTCAATGAGCTGCTCCGCAAGAGACTTGGGATCTCCTATCAAGGTATCTATAAACACCTTCACAACCCTTACCTCCTGTGGCGTTGCTCTCAAGCTATACCAAGTAAGAAATTTCTGCCTGAAGTTCTTCTCAATATGTCCCTCGCACTCTAGCCATCTAATCTTTTTCACATAATACTCAAAATCCCTATCAGAATGAGCATTCGCTTCACATTCCTCATCCCGACTTTCACTGCTTCGCTTTTTCGATGTACTTCCATCTTGCGGACCATCTCCTTTCCCATTCCCAATTTCCAAATCTCTGTTGCTCGGTTTCAATCTCCCGATCCTTCCTGGTCCGTCCCTAGAAGTCTCCAGCTTACAAGGAGTAATGGGTAGTGCAGATTCTAAGCTCCCACCGAATGGGACACATTCCATGTTAGCCCTAGCATGAATATTCGACCCATTATCAATGTTCATTGCCTCAATCATTCTGTCTTCTTGTGTGTGCTTGTTTTGTTCGTTCAGGATATGGGGCAACGATCCGGTGATCCGCATATCACAGTTCTCCTCCAACAAGGGTACTTCATTAAGACCAACTTCTTGACGTAATCCTGTGCCATCAACAGCAGAATCAGGTACCAATTTCTCAGAATCCTTGCCATAAGATAGATGCTTCATTAATTGACTATCCATTTTGGTGTCACACGTACCGATGTTATTACTTTCATCTTCCACCGATGAAGGATTGGAAAGGCTACTACAATTTGTAGCCGGGCTTTGGCTTCTTTCTGCTACTGAATGGTCTGAGGCTTCATCAGCAACAGCACTCGTCGAAGCCCTAACTTCACATGTGCCAGATTGGCATGTACCATCAAATGCTGCAACTTTGAAAGAATACTCAGTGTCCGGATTTAGTCCTGAGACTATAAACCTCATATTTGGGGCCAGGGTGCATGTGGCTTCTTCTGGATATTGTACATCGTATGATTTCCGATGCCACAAGGTGTAATGAAGAGAATCATCAGGTGAATGATCTTCGCAACACAACATCACAGTGAGAGATGTAGTGGTAATATTTTCAAATCTGACCATGTCTGGGACTATCAAAGTCAAGCCTGTGCAATGTACACAAAACATATATTTTGAACTTTAGCCAGTTCCGTGACAAAGGATATCAGACAATCCAAGTTCCTTACAATGAAACAATGTTACTCGCAGAAGTAAATAGATGCAGCATTTGTGACGAGATAGACAGGATATAAGATCCTTCGTCAAGGATATCATCCGAAGCAATCACCATGTAAACAAAAATCCAGATATGATTTTCCAAGCACAATCATCATCTACAAATGGAAGATAGGATACCTTGTCTCGCAGGAATTGGAGATGAATGCAAGTTGGTGAGAGAAAGCATGGAGTTCAGCGCATCCACAGCATAAGCGCATAACTTCTGAACCTCCGGTCCTGTCGAAAGCCTATTAACAATTCCCCTACCGATTTTTGCAGGTAAACCAGTCAGAGGACCTACGTCAGCCTCAAGCTTCTTCACAGCCTCATCGACAATTTCGTAACACTTCCGATACTTCTCTGTTCCCTTAAGAAGCTTCTTGCTTAAAGCTACACGGTAGCATAGTATATCCACTCGTCTGGTATCTCTCGCAGTCATCAATTGCTTTCTCCAACATCTGTTACAGAACTAACACGACCGCAATCAGCTCAAACTTTGTTGAATTCGCACACAACAACCATAATTTGATATTCTCAAACCTCATTCTTACAACATTCACAGTAGAGGTGCAGTTTCCCTATGATCTCACAATCAATTAGGCAATGATATCTGAAAAACCACCATCTGGCAGTCACCATTTTCTTGACTGCATCAGGAAACACTCAAGAATAGCTAAAGGGCTTCAGACCGATTCAAGAGAGAGTACATGAAAATGAATACCACAGCACACCACAGCACCATCGAAATATGGCAAGATCCAATATATCACTCATGTTCCTTCAAAACGGACCACTATTTATGAAGCCCCACCCTCAAATAAAAAGAATAAGAAACTCCTCTTTGACAAATAAATTGCAGAAGCTAATTTTCTCTCTAATACATGCGCATAATTCCACAGGAATCACATCATTTCCCACATCAGATACTTAGCATCAGTTCACATCAAAGGGGAAAACCTCATCAGTGCATATTCTCCTAACTCTGAAATTTGATTGTTTCACATAACATAATTCACCAATGGAAATTTTTAAAATAAAAAATGAAAGGGTCATTGATTGCGGACAATCCAAATGAAGAACACCAGAAAGTAAGCTTGACAAAAAGCAAAAGTAACTTTGTCAGGAGTAATTGACAATCATAGGAATTGCCTGGAGGATCTGACAAGAAATATGTGGTGCCTCTTGGATCAGTAACAACTGGGGGTAGTGGTACCATTGCGAGAGCAACTAGTTAGGAACAGAAAGGAGATCCACCAACAGATTCCTCCCAGTTGAGTACGAGCTTAAAAGGACTAGGCTCGAGAAGCAATTGTGTCTCGCAATATAATTGCTAAGACAATTGATACATACATGTAATCTCATGAATTTGAATGGTGTTGTCTTTCCATCAGCTAAGTTGGAGACTGACTATAGCTAATGTCTCATCTGCGTGGTCCACCATGCCCCCAACACAAGCAAGGATTCTCCTAATAATACTCGGTATTCCAAAATCCGTAATTTGGACTCCAGCACTCAACCAATGTAACCATAGACAACTATAATCTGGAGAAATTATCAGCCTTCAATAGGAAGCATTACTATATCAAGGTCCTCAACATAAAAGCTGATCTGTTATACCCCCACTCGTTTAACACCCTCGTCAACTAGAAAACAACCCATCTAACATTTGGTGAGCGACACAACAGCAACGTCATTGTCTCTGTGGAGTGTGGAGGATAATGTCATTAACTTTGTGCAATCTAGTTGAGAATTTGTTCAAAGAGATATCAATTGCGAACGTGAATCATGTGATCATGCGCAAATAAAACAGAGTTGGCGAAGGGGACACCCCATCAAAGAAAAGCGAACTTCACGCTGATTCACACAGTTCATCAGGAGGCACAGACAGGCTCAAAATGTAGGAAAAGGGATCTTACCCGAGCAGATCATTTACTTTTCCACAAGATACACAAGAAAAGCACCCATCAACTCCTCTATGCCGCCCATCCATTGCAATGCCAGACTGTTCATGTTTCAAAGCACATTCAAGGTGGCATGACATGCCACATGAATCACCATGAGATGGAGGCTCTGAACTGCAAATCAGCCAAAGACTAGGATCCTTGTTGTCATCATACAGAAAACATATGCAGCATGAACACCTCTTGCAGAATCGGTCCTCTCTGCTTAAGGTAGCTTTGCAGGCTGAGTTCTTGCAAAATACAATAGTGCCAGTGTCACCACCAGCATTGTTGATCGGAACATTGGTCGATGTAACCGGAAGTCGAGATGGATTTTCAGCTTTTCTCTGCCTCTTCAAAGATCTCGGGCTAGGCGAAGATTGTTGTTCTTGCTCCGCTGTGGCCTCGGCTGCGCCTAATTTCTTTTCAGATATGATTTTCAAAAGTTGCTCTATGATTTTCAGCTTCGTCAGACCCGTATATTTCCTTTCTTTTCCCATCTCCGCACAGAGGACCTGGAGAATGTCCTGCCGGCTCCATGCTTGGAGTGCTTCGGCGGCACCATTTGGCCACTTGGACACATGGTGAACGAGCTCTCTCTTCTCGTCCACACTCAACTTGCTGCATTTAGACGGGTCAAGCAGATCTTCTGGAAGATAAAAGAGAAAATGAGATGACCACAAAACTGCAGAATTAAAAGAGCGCAACTCCCCGAAAAGGTCCTCAAAAAATAAGCAAGAAAGAGAAAAAACATAATGCTAATTCCCCACAAATTAGAATGATCATTATCATCGTTTACAAAATGACACAATTACCATCACCCTTAGTCCAAGATTGAGTCACTGTTTCATTTTCATACCAAAACTCCAAAAAAAGTCAAACCAAAATCGGTATTATTGGCATTGGAACAAAAGTCCTCAGCTGATGAGGAGAAACCAAACCGCAAGCTAGAAAAATACAAACTTTTCAGATTACCCATATAAAACAGCACTGTAGGAGAAAGAATTCGAGAGGAATGGAAAGATCGATGATTACCAACAACTCTTACGAAGCAAACCGGAAGCTTTGATTGACAATGAACGCGCCGGAATCACACATTAACACGCCATTCATGTGCCAAACAATCATGCAACTCGAGCAATTCCAGAAAAGCCAAGGCCAACCGAAACCGTCGATGACCAGCCTCAAAAACCAACTCCAAAGAACACGGCAACACAACACCCAGAACCCAATCCAGGCACAAATTTCCGACACCGGAGATGAATCGAGCGACAAAAGTTAATTACCTTCGAAGGAAGTGTCCGTGGACATTGCTGGACGAGAAAGAAACCGATCGGCTCACCGCATTACAACGATAAAAATCCAAACTTTCACGCCCTGCAAAGGAAGGAAACCCACAGGACGCACTGAATAAGGAGCAAAAGCGGTAAAAAAGAAACCAAATTCCACGAGAATAAAATAAAGCCCAGGAGAGAAAGAAAAAGGGAGGGGGGGCGGGGGGGATTGTGGGTATTGCGGGTGGGATAGAGAGAGAGAGAGATTGGAAAGGAGGGAGGGGGAACCGCAAGTACCGAGAAAAGGACGCATGAAATTCTGCCATGAGAACAAACAAACCCATGAACGACCCTCCCTCTCTCTCTCTCCCTCCCTCTCGCTCTATCTCGCACAAACGCACAGGCGCAGGCACGCGAGAAGGTGAAGGAAGGAAGGAGGAGAAGGAATCGTGGCTCGTGCTGCCGTTTGGGTTCCGGGAGGACCCAAAGACCGAAGCAGGACAAGTGGGGGGAGGAGATTCGATGAGGACTGGTTCTTGCAGAGAGAGAGAGAGAGAGGAGAAAAGCAGAGGAAACGAGGCTAGAGAAACGGAGTCATGGAGGCTAACGCACACGCAGGCAAAGGCCAAGATAAAAAAAAAGCGGCTGATGATGCATCATTATGCATGTCCGCTTCCTCCCCTTCCCTTCCTCCCCCTTTTCCGATTTTCCCCCCCCCCCTTTTGTTTTTTTTTTTTTTACCTCAATCGTTTCTCTTCTTATGTGTTATTCGGGGTTAACACCGTGGAAAATCTAAACCCGGTATACCGGTGACAAATTTACTTGACAAATTTACCCTTTATTAGTTTTCGTTAAATTTTACCGTCAAATTGCTAAGTTGGATGACACGTGACAGTTGACGGATGTACCGGTCTGGGATTTTACTCTCTGTTTGTCACAGGTGTACCGGTTTGTGGTTTTTCGTGGTACTAATCTAATTTAACGGAAACTAATATAGAGTAAATTTATCACAAGCGTATTAGTTTTTTTAGTAGTTAAAAATTAGTTTGAAGTAATTTGTCACGGGTGTATTTGTCACACATGTACCAATTTAGAGCTTTTCATGGTGTTAACCCTATTATTCATTGCTAATTATCCTTTTTCTTTTTTCTCATGTATGAGAATCTATTGCCATTCTTAACAAGTGATGTCACCGCTTGAAATTCAAAATTGGGTCATCCAATGCTAGTAATAACAATAGAAAGATTAGAAGTGAGCGGTTCCCGATCCGGTCCGGTCCAACCCAAGAACTAAGCACCGGACCGGGAGGACCGGTTCCCAATTTATAGGATCGGGGACCGGACCGGCTAGTCTTGGGACTATGGCAGTCCGGTCTGGTCCGATCCGGTTCCAATGGGACCAATCACTTATTAGTAAAGGCAAATGGGAATCGGGGAAATTAGATTAGGCTTTCTATTTTTTTCAAAAATTTAAAAAGTAAATAAATTTATATGTGAAAAAATTAGAAATATATATATTTATCGATCCGATCCGGTCCGGTTCGCACCCTAGAACCGGGAACCGGACCGCCCGGAAACCGATTCCACTTTTAGGAACCGGGAACCGGACCGATATTCCCGAGAACCGGACCAAACTGGTCGGTCTAGTCAAGTCCGGTCCCAATTTGGGCGGTCTATCATGCTCATCCCTAAGAAAGATGATCCATAGATATAAGGACAAGAATAAGAATAATACTAAAGTCACGTCGATTCATATTGCAAAATCGGTATATAAAGTCATCCACGAGCTCTCAACAATTTACCGGATAAATTGGTATAAGAATGATTTAGATAAATTCATTACAAGACATAATCGAATGACCAAAGATAAGTATAAAAATCATCGTGATTTGTACCTTTACCGGAAGTCTTGCGATTCACTAATTTAAAGGTTTCATTTACCATCTATCACACACCCAAACAGATATATATTGAAATTCAACAATAACATAGCAATAATAATACAATGTAAAAATGTAATTTGAATGTGTGGGGTTTGCATTTCCTTGAATTTTTTTTTTTTGTCACGGTATCCTACTAACAAGACTCCGATGCACGATAAGAATCCCACTTTTAAAGTGTGGAGTCGTCCCAACACGGCGAGACCCACCACAAATCAAAATGGGAAACCAATACATTTTGCGATTCTCTTCGCCCCCATAACCTACTAACAGACATTAGTGTTTAAAACACCCAATGCGGTGTAAACTAATCCCACCCATTGCATTGGGTTATAAGTCATACTAAGAGGAAGAGAGGCTTCGATGTGGAACAAGAATCCCACCTTCGGAGGGTTTCCATCTCATCGATTAGTAAGGTAAACCGTGATGCTTTTTTTTTTTTTTTGTATGGAGTAACAGTCATTAGGTACACTAGAAATAATCGAGAGTAAATTTATACTTACTAATTGATATGAAATATATAATGGGATTTAAATAAGTGGGTCCATACAATACTAGCAAAAAAAAAATATATTAGTATCCAATTAGAACATACCATATTTCTCACTCTATCAATTTAGTAAACCATGTTTGGCATTCCTCTTCTATGTATGTCAATAAATCTAGAGTTTATCTGATGCAACTTATAAAAAAGCCAAAAAAGCTATCCTTTTCACTTTTTTACCAAAGTATAGAAAACTATCGAAGTAATAGAAGATTATGAAAAATTCATATATGAATATGTCAACATTTAGATTTTGTGAAATTTCAAGGGTTTAAGATAAAAAATAAAAATAAAAAAACGAAGAATATAATGTCGAAAAAGCATTGCGAATCTCACTCTTATTTCATGAAGCAACAAGGACACATAATCATGCTTTTAACCTTTATTCACGGAGTCTCAAATGGCTCTCCAACGTGAACAAGCATCGTGAATCTCGCTCTCACACATGATAACCCCCCGAATAATCACTCATTATTAAACTTTACTAATCTGGAAAATTAAAAAAAATTTAAATTACTTAGTCAACGGATGGAAGTAATTATATCCCCATCAATGAGTTTTCTTGTACTCAACAATCCGAATCCCCACAAGATAAAATCCCTCTAAATCGACAACTTGCACTAAACTTGATTCGCTTGTGTCTTTTAAATTCGATTTTCATACCCTTTGGCTGTGTTTGGCCGTTTGATTTTCATACCCTTTGCTTGCCATCTTCGAAACCAAAAAGAAATGACTTGTAAATGCAAAGGACCATCTGGTGGAGGACCACAGCGCAGAATATAAACATGTTGTAGCTGTCATGGCGAAATAGTCACGAGAATTATGTTTCTTTCCCCAATTAAATTAGCAAAAGTAAAATTACATCCCATTGGAGGATTCAATTGAAGAATTGAGCGCTATTTATGCAGAGAAAATGGTGACTAACGTGGGACACGAAAAGATCACTCCGCTTGCATTGAACTTTGGAAACTTGAAGCCTTCGAACAAAGCCATGGTAAGTTTTTCGTAATACGATTAGCAAGATACTAATTACCATGGCTCAATATCATATCGCGTATTACATGCCTGTTTTCAAACACAGTGATCAATTATTGATAGGTTTTCGTGATACGATTAGCAAGATTCTAATTACCATGATTATTTTTCCTATTACGTGAATCAAGCAATCCCTTCCTGAATTAGCTATTATTGAATCTTTTAAGTCGAGAATAATCGAGGCTATCGCAAGCTTGGTCTCATTAAGTGCTCGACTTTTAATTTTTCATCATTTAATTGGGTTATCCGAACTACGAGTGATCAGTTCCCTGGTGGACCGGTTCCCGCCTAGGAACCGGAAATAGGACTAGGGGGACTGGTTCCCAATTTCTAGAATTAGGAACTGGCCCACCTGGTCCTAAAACCGGACCGGGTGGCCAATGGAACCAGTAGTCCGAGTTTACCTTCCGATGCTTCATTGCCTTGCTTTTCTTACTCAATTCTCTTCGCTTCATTGCCCTCCAATGCTTCCTAAGCAGCTCGGTTTGTTTTGGCTGCAAGTTCTGGTGCTACGATGCAATTAGTTCGATCAGCCATTGTGGGGTTTGCGTTGCAAAACATGCTCGCCTAAGAATGTCCACCACGAGCAGGAGTGTTGTTAACTGATTTTCATGTTGCTTTGGTCTTTATCAGGATGAGATGGAAGCAGCAGTGGCTCAAGGGGTTGAGGAGAAGGAGGGAGCGAAAGCTAATACCTACAAAGAAGAGGCGAGCATAGGGTAATAGTCGCGAAGATTAAGAATGTGATTAGGGTTTGCGAAAGAGTTACTCGAAGAGGGTAAGAGTCGAGCAGCAAAGGGTATTAGGTAAGAGTTGAGTAGAGGGTAAGATGAAGAATGCGATTAGGGCTTTTTAGTTTTTATAGATTTCTAAGAAATTTAAAAATAAAAATCAATTCGCTCCTAGTGGTTTGGGTGGGCGGTTCCATATTGGAACCGGGAATCGGACTAAAAATCACTGGATTACGGACAAGCCCCGAATGTTATTTTCAAACACGCCCCTTTGAGTATTTGGCTCATAAACTTACATGCCATTACTAATTCGCACGTCTCCGATACGTTTACTCAAAACACGATTTTCGTAATTCTCACTATTCCGATAGACCTTTTATCGAGTCAAGAAAATAGTGAGAATGGTGCATTTATTCTCATGAAACCTATCACTTGCGTGAGATGATGACAACGCTCATCCTCCATATACCCTACAGAAGTGATCATGTTCTTTTGTTTTACAAAATCATTATCTTTTCAAGAGCGCAATTATACTGCATTGTTTTGAGTACCAAAAAGTCTTCCCTCCCTCTTTCCTTTTTAAAGGGTTTTCTTCCATGTTCCATCGTCCATATAAGTATGCCTCAAAGTCCAAGGACAAGGGGTCTAATTGTTGTTGGTTTTCAGCCACCACTTTTTCAAGCTTTGCATGGTGAATGAAAAGGGTACTTCCGCTTCCCTTGGATGTTATTTAATAAGCCCTAATCATGCTTTATTATTCTAAGTAAAGCTAATCTCTTCGTTTCTCTATATAGTGGAAGACAATGCCTTATCCATAATCAATCAATCATTTAGAAGATTGCCCCCAAGGAGTGAACAGATGCTATGCGATCTTGCCTACCTCTTTTCTATTTGATAATTCGAAGCGAAAAAAAAAAGTTTTAACAATGATATTCAACATAGACTTATTCATTGAGTTCAATTTTTTTTTTTTTTTAAACTAGGGTCCCATTTTTGCTAGGGTCACGTCCCCATGATGAACTAGAATTTGGTGGGACAAAATAAGAATTTCGAATTTCAAACCGAAAAAATAAAATAAAATAAAATACAGAATAGAAAATAGCGGCTTCATCATCACTTATTTGCACACAACGACACATCAATAATAATGCTCCCCATGCCAAAGAGAGGATGGACAATTTGCATGCAATTGAATATTTGATTATTTGATGCAAATTTGACATTGGTGAAGAACACTGGAAAAGGCAGATGGGCTTTTTCTTGGTTTTATCATTTTGGCCAGTAAAGCTTCCTTAACTTTTGTTTAGGGAAAATACCAAAAAAAATTCGAAATATATTGCATTAGTACTAATTCAATATTAAACCTTTCAAATTTCCAATTTAATTCTTAACTTTTGCATTTATGCCAATTCAGTCCATCCGGCCAATTTAGGCCAGAAATTGCTCATGTGGATGCCAGCAGTCTTACAACCGACACTAATGTTGATTTTTTTTTTATAAATTTTTTTTTCTTTCTTTTATTTTCTTTCCTTTTTCTTTTTGTCGATGGTCGTCAAGAGCTGGCCTCATCTAGGCAAGGGTCACCATTGCACGCCACAATCGAGGGCGACCGAGGGCCCCCCTTGCTAGATTGGGCGAGGCCAACCCTCGCCTAGGCCAGGGCGGCCTCACCGAGCGTCGCCTAGGCAAGGGTTAGCCTCGCCAAGTCTTCGCAGCTCACATCAAGAAACTTCATGATACTTTAATTTGAGAAACTATTTTGTTACTGTCCAAGCCTTCACAGTTCGTGGTGGTTGACGTTAGACAGAGAGATACTCCGTTTTTTCTTGCGTCTCGTCCACAAAGATCTCATCCCCTTGCCCAGGAAAGGCCCGACGAGGCCAACTCTCACCCAAGCGATGCCTGGCGAGGCCGCTCGACCTAGGCTAGAGTCGACCTCGCTAGCGCTCGCCCAAGCGATCGATCCTCGCCAGTGGCTAGCAACTTGCCAAAAAGAAAAGAGAGAGGAAAAAAAGAAAGGAAAAAAAAGAAAAATTATAAAAAATTTATTTAAAAAAAGTCCATGTCAATAATTTTTGGCTTGGACTGAATGGACTGAATTGGCACAAATGCAAAAAGTTTAGAACTAAATTAGAATTTGTACCAATGTACTTTTCCCCTTTTGTTTATTACAAAGTCAAATGTAACAACCTCTTCTTCTTCTTTTTTCTTTTCTTTTCTTTTCTTGTAAATTGTAGATGTCTTAGTGATTTGATTTTAAAATCTTTTGACTGCTAACAAATTGCATACGAGACGTGCACCGTCCTTTTCCTATTTACCCACTGCTTGATCGACAGGTACTCAATAGTTTGTAGCTCAACTGTCCATGGACTTTCCTTTTTGCATTTTTGAGATTATTGAAGTGGTTTAGAGTACTTGTTTGGTGCAAGTTATCGGTTACCTACTGATTTTAGATCTCACTTTCACCAAAAATTTTGTAAATGCAAATGTTGTGTAAGTTTCGACGAATTATGAGTAATTCAAATGATGAAAATGTGATTTTGATTTCATGCAATACTTCTGTGTTGATATTTTAATCCGTCAATACAATTTTAAGTAATTTGCATCACAACCAGGTGAAAGATCAAAACATGTACTACGAATTATTTTCCTTATTTTGCCATCTGGTGATGTCTGAAATGAGATGCCAGCAAACACGCATGAAGATTTGATTAGGAATCGTGTTTTTGTTGTATGTGCCGTCAAAAGATTGGTTTCACATGGGCTTAATAGCAACATTTTGGTTTCTTGTGATGGGAAAACAAACCAATCACAGGTTATGTGTAATAAATACAAACACAAACCAGTCAGAGTCGTCCACGTTGATCGAATCAACTCCATTAAATTAAGGGTATAATTGCGATGATCCAACTTCGCATATAATTTTTTTTAACTTCGCATATAATTTTGAAACGCGATATATGCAACTTCTTACGTTCCGAAACAATTATAGCGACTCATCATGAAAATAAAGAAAACTTTTAGAAAAAGGAAAACCTGCTTACTTTAAGATTGGGCAAAATCACACAAATGGTTTCTTAATTTTGGCACAAAATGCTATGTGATCTCTGAACTTTCAATTTGTTCAATGTGATCCCTAAATTTTTAATTTGTTCAATGTGATCCAAAACTTTTGGTACATGTTCAAACTAGTCTATGTACTATATGAAAATGTTTGATGTTGTCCTTCCATAAATGTAAGTTCATGAACAATATTAAACATTTTTATATAGTCCAGAAACTAGTTTGAACATATATCGAAATTTTAAGGGATCATATTAAATAAATTAAAAGTTCAAGGATCATATTGCACATTAAGCTAATGTTGAGGGACCATTTTTGTCATTATCCCCTTTAAGAATTAGTAGTGCTACGGTGATTTCAGAGTTAGTTGATAGTTAAATGTTTCGACTCTAAATTGTAAGTGCGGTGGGTTTCTACGATATCATATATGAAAGTATAAACTAAAATTTAAGAGCCATTTAGCTAAGTGGAGGATGACTGCATACATGTAATGCTCATTAGAAGCTCCAAGAACAGACAATTTTGAATACTTTAACAAGTGATTGCAACATGGTATATGCTATCTTGCACTCATTGATGATATGCATAATTTGCATTTATCTACTCATTCAGGGTCCTACAAAAGATTAATGAGAGATTGTTGCAATTTTCTTTTTTTGACAATTCAAGGCACAGGCATAGAGGCCCGACGAAAACCCTGTAATACCCACAAACCAGCTAAGTTCAGGTTTTTGACCTGAATAGGTGACCTGACTTGGAGCAATTCACATGCAATTTGTGACATTTAAACTGGTGACAATTCATGGCACAAGTGTAAGTCCAATTATGTAGAGGCCCGAGGAAAACCCTACAAGACCCACAAATCAGTTAAGTTTAGGTTGTTAACCTAAATAGGTGACCTGACCCAGAGTAATTTACATGTAATTTATGACATTTAAACCGGTGACATTTTCGACCAAAAAAAAAAAAACCGGTGACATTGCCTAAGAGAATCCAATCAACTTTTGGATTAAATTGTCAAGGCCTAGAAATCTCAAACACTTCCTTGTAAATGGGGTTTTAACCCTCCTTTAGCATCACGAGGCCTCTTATGCTTCGAAGCAAACTTCTCTTGTTCTTCACCTGTCACTTGAAGTAATGGAAAGACTTTTATTCCAATAAAAAAAATATTGATTTTGCGAATTCGTGATATGGAAATCTCTCGACGCCCCAATCAAATGGCAGAAATGTTAAGATGATCGAGATTGTGTATTTCAAATAGTTTGACATAATACTTGAAGTTGGAACTCCTTGTTCGAGTTTAGGTTAAGAAAAAGTAATCCGATAGAACCCTATTTTCGGGAGGGTCGGTCCCCGGTAAGAATGACGATTGAGATTTTAGTTTAGTACAAGAAAGTTAAAGAAGAGCATACTCCATGCATGATGATGAGAAAGAAGGAAGATGAACTTTGGATGCTTGTGACTGCACATGACTTTTATCATAATGACAGCTACGTGGTTAATTCAATATAACTGCAAAAAGTATCATGAGGGGGCTCCCAACCAACCCTGTTGACCAAAAACGCCCGTGAAGAGGCAAATGTCCAGATGCTCACCTCGAGAAATTAGTCAAGCTTCTCATAAATTATATGTTTGATTAGTTCCTTAATTCATAGAATATTGATGTGATAAGGTCTCGTGTTCACGGTCAACTTCGGGAACACGCGAGGCTAATTTTCTTTTCGTGTATCGTGTATTGACTATGGCACACAGGAATGCTGAAGGAAAGGATTAAACCCAGAATTTAAGTTTCACTGAGCTTACATGAAGGTAAAACTGAAATATCGCGCTAGGTTACAGACAACTTTTACGATATAATTGGCATAAACGTCGGTATCAAAAAACAGTGCAATCAACATCTGCATCCTAGGACAGATTTGTCTCGATGTTCTTAGGGTTTTTTTGCTGGGTTCTTATCTCGAACAACTATTGACGGTGACGACGCTTGCGATGAAATCTCCGTCCATCCAAATGAATCACGCCGTACTAAAAAGAATTTATCATTTGGACAAGCACTTGATACGTCGTAGTTGATTTGGATGGACGAAGACGTGCTCTAAATCATCTAAAATTACTCGTAGACATTTGCAGTACTTGCTCGTCGATTGGCCGTCCATTGCCGAACCCTGAACGTGAACTTAAAACGCTCTCTCATTAACAAATCATGTGTGAATTATGAGAGTAGCGAAAGTGACATATGCCTAACACGCCCATGATCAGAGATATATAATACTGTAGAACTTGACAAGAATAGCGTTCAATGTCTATACCAGCACTCGTTTTGGACTCCACTTCATGCCACATTTTTCCTTCGTCGAATGGAATTTTTCTTTTTTTTTTCATTTTTGCAATTTAATGAGATTTTCTCTTTTTGTCCTTTGATATTGCTTGTAGGGTGTTGTTCACTTTACGGCTCATGGCAAGCTAAGACAAAATAGTAAACATTATCATCTTCTGGTGGTGGTCCTCGGAAGTTTTCAATGATTGCGAGATTGAAAAATGAGGAATTCGTCCATTGGAGGATGCACAAATTTATATAATTATGTTTGTGGAGCGTAGGGATGTGAAAGTACTGATGGCTTGAAGAGGAAGCTTCCTTGGGGGAGACACAAAAGATTAAAAAAGGGAATTACTGACCATTCAGTGATCAAGAATCATGGTGAAAAGCGAGAAAGATAATGCAGTGATCACCACTCCATCTAAATCTTTTGCTTTATTGCAAAAAGTGCAAGGATTGATTTGAAATATTACGAAATGAATCTCAACTCGTATGTCCAAACTACATCGAATCAGGACTAACCTCTGTCTCACTATAGATTCAATCGATATCCGATTTTATTCGTGTCTTCAGTCATGCCGTTTCATGTCATGTTGACGATTGACGGTCCTTGAAATGTACATCACAAGTCTCTCGGCGTCAAATATACATTATATGAAGGGATAATGACACAAACAGTCCTTAAATTTTGGCCCAATGCACAATTTGATCCATGAACTTTTAATTTGTTCAATATAGTCCCTGAACTTTAACTTAATATTCAATGTGATCCCTGAACTTTTAATTTATTATTGTTGAACATTTTCATATAGTTCAGAGACTAAATTGAACATGTACCAAAAGTCCAGGGACCACATTGAATAAATTAAAAGTTCAGGAACCACATTGAACATTAAGCTAAAGTTCAGGGATTATATTGAATAAATTAAAAGTTTAGGGACTAAATTGCGCATTTGGCCAAAGTTCAGGGACTGTTTGTATCATTATGCCTTATATGAAAAAGTTTATTTATATATGTCACTAACATAGGAAATTTCGAAAGACTTGGCTGATAGAAAGGGAGCTCTGACACATGCATCATCCGAAATTGTGTTCAATTACGCATTGGTGACACATTAATATAGAGGAAAATTTACCCATAAAATCCTAACATATCGCACTTTTGTAAATTCAGCCCTAAGTTATTTAATTATTTCAATTGAGTCATAAATCTTTTCAAGTTTTGCCAATCGAGTCCGTCTAGCCTATTTTGTTTGGAAATTGCTAACATAGATGCCGGTCGTGGCACGGCTGGCGCTAACATTGACATTTTTAATAATATTTTAATATTTTTTGAATTTTTATCATTTTTTTTCTTTTGTTCACTATTTTTTGTTTTTTTTTTTTGGGGGCAAGGCCCACGACACACTCGCTGTGGCCATTGAGGGCTCGAGCGAGGGCATCGTGGCCATTGCCCAGAGCCGGCGTGGGTCAACCAACCACAGTCGTCAGCCCTCACTCCTGAAAATAATAAAAAGTAAAGAAAAGGAAAGAAGAAAGCAAAAAATTTATACAAAAATTCAAAAAATTTATTGAAACATTATTAAAAATATTCCTGTCAGCGCGGGTCATGCCGCGTAGGATGGCCGACTTCCACATTAGCAAATTTTGGCCAAAATTGGCCGAATTGACTCAATTGACAAAACGTGAAAATGTTTAAGACTCAATTGACACAATTAAAAAGTTTAGGACCCAATTGGCAAAAGTGAAATAGAGCTATGACTTTTTTGGTAATTTTCCCATTAATATAGTGCTACAAATTTACATTACGGCTAAACCAATGTCCACAAGGCAAGAAAAGAATCTAATATATCATACAATGTCGTCCATCCAAGTCAAGATGTTTCACATATTCAAAAGTAGGTATTGAAATTTAATGAATCATATCATGTATCATATTCAAGTTAAGATGTTCACATATTCAAAAGTAGGTATTGAAATACAATGTATCATACCATGCCTCCCCATAAACTAGTTAGATTCAGGAATTTGACTTGTGAATATGACCTTGATGCAAAGCAGTTTGCACGCAGTTGATGAGATCAAAACAAATAGCCTCCAATTCTAAACTGGAAATCCTCTTAAGTCCCAACCGATGGCGCTAAATCTAGGGGTTATCGTTTGTCCGAAGTTCAATTTTCATCGTATCATTGATCTTATCATGCCATTGTTTTGGCCAATAGATCTTGTAATGCACTCATACCTCTCAAATCTCAATTGGGTTTTCCCCGAGAGGCAAAAGGGAAAGCATCTAGTGCCATCCTTTGCGGCTCGAAAGGGGAAGCTAAAAGTATGCATTTGACCATTTTAAGGACGGCTCACAAATCTTGGCTTAATGTAAAACCATTGGACGAGTGGTGCACGAATAGTTTTCAGCTCTTTCGATACCCTTTTCGTTCCCTAAAAAATATTCGAAATAAGATTTTTCCGAATACAAAATTTCATTTGTCTAGATATATTCTGTTGCATTCTAGCCGCCGAAAGGTATAGAACAATCAAGGCGAAATAAAATATAAATTGAGCTCGTTCCATCTATAATGCTACCTCTGAGCAGTGCACACAATAACCCTCTTACAACTTTCATGAATTATAGTGATGCTGAGCTTTTATTGTAGCTGGTCCACTGGTTCCCAAACCACCCTACACATGGGTTGATAAGGGTTGATGTACTTTTAAACCTCATTGATTGCAAATTTATTTTTAATTGGATATAATAAAATCAATAGACCAAGTACCTCAAAAAGATAGGTCCATGTTATCTTACATTTGATTTATTTTTTTTGACGAGGCAATCCCATTTTTCTTTCATGGATGAAAGCGAAGTAGAAAATCAAACGCGATGTCGAAATTCAGTAAAATCTATGTGCTGCTTCTAGTAGAGTTAGAGCATACCCCACTATCTTATGCGAGCCACAGTTGACTCGGAGGGAGTTAGTGAAAATGAGCATATATGAGACTTTGTGACTTTTCTATCAATTTGTATTGCTCTTTCTAATATTGCTGCTCCTACCATGAGTGCTGACTTAGAAGAAACATCAACCCTTTTGTTTGCTCGAATTGTAAGAAATGGTTTTGCAGATAATAAAGTTCCTGATTAAAAAAAAAAAAGGAATCGTAAGAAGGGTCTAATATTTCGGAAAGTGATTAGACTTGGTCTATAGCAAGCTTAGGTTCGTCGAACTCATTATTTAGTAAGTTAGGCATCTATGCAATAATCCATTCGACGGTCCATAAGACAATCATGCTGTTCAAATCTAAGAATAATTCAATGTCTTCCCATGTTAGGCAGCATTTCTTACACCCTATTCTCTCTCTCTCTCTCTCTCTCTCTCTCTCTCTCTCTCTCTCTCTCTCTCTCTCTCTCTCTCCTCGTCAACTTGGAAAATCTTTTCTCAATCACCAAATTTGCATAATTGTTGCCGTTTTTCTTCCTTTATCTTGACTGGATAACTGGTTCACTCCTATCAACATCATTTGATCATATTGGGAAGAAGGTGGTGTTGATGCCAATTGGGTTTATGGGTCCCGTGTCTTATCATTGAAATTGGATGGCTTTCCAAATGCAAGTACTAATAATTGACTCCATCACAGTGGCCAGGCTATAATAATACTTCCCCCCAAAAAAATTGAAAAATAATAGCTGACACTTTATGTTAAGCTAGAGTACGGAGCAAGAGAGGTACTTGGACTAGTAATTTATTCTAATTGGGCCATCTTTTGCTAATCCAAGATGGGAAAAAAGCCAACTTTTGGCCCGTTCGTCGGCCCATATATAGTTAAGATTGATCTTCAAACCATTTCATTGTAAAATGTAGACGCTCGATTAGTTCATGGCATATAGTTGTTGGCAGCAATAGGTGGTCGACCTTGCATGACATGCTATTTTCCCTTCAAGATATGCAAGTGAATGATCACTTAACTTTACAAAACAGATCTACTAGGTGCATGTCCTAGACCGTCTTGTGATCAATTTTGGCATTAATACCGTTGCCACAAACCTTGGACCCTTGTACGTCCTGACATGGAGACAAGAAGTGGAGTGCCATTTGTGCTGTTATCATATTCAAGAATCATTTGTTCTATTATCCCTTCGATATAACATCCTTGTCAAACCCCAAAGAAAAATATCTCTCAGACCTAAATGGTTGCAATTTCTCGATAGACTTTGCAAAGGAAAGAGAAAAATTGAGGATGTGCAGCACTTCCAAAGATTCAATTTTGCAAGTTCATGAGCACCACCCTGGCAATTGTGTGTTTAAGATCGTTGGGATTAGTCCAAGAATTAAACGTTATGCTGATAATCATTACACACCACCAATCCCAGAGAAATTCCGAATACAGGCCTAGATCATTTGTGCAAACAAACTTTTGCGATGCTAAGATCCCAAGTCAAGAGGGAAACAGCTTAGATCGTAGGCTAAGATCCAAAGATGAGAGGGAAACAGCTCAGATCGTATGCTAAGGTCCCTAAGTAATCATTTAGGGTCGGTTTGTTTCGCATAATATAAATAATTTAAAAAAAATTTAAAAAAATCGCTGGTATCGCTTAAATAATTAGTTACTAAAAAATATTTTTATTATCAACAACATAAGTCTAAATATTTTCATGGATAATAAAACAAATTTCATTCATTTGTTTTTATAAACGATACAAACGGTCATTTTTAGCAAAATATTTTTCAAATTATTCATCTTTCGTAAAATAAAATTGAGCCTTAGCAGTAAAAGGAAGTGATCAAGTGTTGACAACCAGCAAGTGGGCTTGGAAGCAGTCACCCTCGACTCTTTTTCCAAATGAATTTCTGAAAATTCTTTTTGATTTTTGATTTGGAGAAGCCATTTTGTCAATTGGTGTCAAAATAGAATAGGGGTATAAAAATAGAGAATCTATTCTCTCTCTCTCTCTCTCTTTTTTAAAAGAAGGAGGCCCTAATAAACAAATTAAATAAGGCTTGAATGCACCCCTCTCCTATATATGTATAAATAGAATAGCCCATTTATCGGAATGGTAAAAGTGCCCCGATAACCATAGGAAATAACTAGAAAAATGAAGGAATTTTTTAATCCTTACTAACTTGATTTTGTTGCCCCTGGCAACAAACATGCACGGTCCCTTTCGTTATTAATGGGATTAGGGATACTTCCGGCAAGAAATATATCGAAGAGTTCGTGCTAGGCTGGCTAAAAATCAAAGTTTGTCATACCCTTGGTCTAAAATTCCTGAAAAATTACACACCACTTACGTTCAATGTATACCAAACTTGTAACCTAAATGACATACCTAACTCAACATGGTACAAGTGAGAGCCAAAGACAACACGAAACTCAATTAAGGTTTGCGTCTTGAAATGCGTCCAAGACTAGAATGACTTCAAATTTAGAATCGAATGCTTTCGCTATCATTAAAATTTTTGAACGATTTTAAATTCACTTATCTTTTCTATTTTGGCTATTAACAATTCGATTGAATTAATCATCTAGTAGTCCATGACCAATGAAGGAAATTGGGATCACCATCATAACATTCCATCATCACCCACCGTCACAAAGTCAGCAAATACAAATTGCTGCGTTTCTCAATTTCCATCAAAAGTGTATAGCTCTATGTTAAATACACGACATATATTGGTGGCACTAACACTAGCGCATGCAAGCCACAGACATGTCCGATGAACTAAATCCACAAAACTAAACAACTACAAACACAATTCATGAAAAACATTCAAATCAAAAGAAGGAAAAGATAAAGGAAGAACACCTGCATGCTCATTAAAAAGGCTAATCGATATGCCCTTTTGCCAAGAATGATGATCGCAGAGAAGCAGCGAAGGGCAAACACAAGGTCGTCGTCGACGACGTCAACGTGAGCGAGCTCAAGTTACTAGAAGATGACATAAGGTTATCATCGCTAGAAGTGCCAGACGACCCATTTGAACTGCACTTGCTCGTAGCTTCAGAGCCTCTTGCCTGATTCTTGGATCTGGACATCGTCACCTGGGGCTTCTTGTTCTTGATCATCCTCCAAAACCTCGTCTTTAAACAGCTCGAAGAAGACCCTTTGGGGCCACCGCTGTCGTCGTCCGGCCTCGACGGCAGTTTAATGCTCTTGGAGGCCGTGATTGGAGGGGGGTTGATTCTTGGGACATCAATGGGGTCCCTCTTTGGTGGGTCGAATTTGCATTTACCAGGCTGCATTTCCCATTGAAATGGGATTTGGCCGGGGCTGCGATACTGATAATGGCGACTAGAGTTGCCGATCGTTGGCTCTCTTGAGAGGATTCTGTGGAAGTTAGAGTCTTCACCTTCTAGCACAGAGACTGGTTTGTGACCGTCAGCTTCTGATCTGTGAAAATCCATTTTTCAATCTTGATCTGAGGATGATGTACGTGGGTGTGTTGTGTATATATTATACATGAGAGGTTGGGAGTGCACCCGCCAAATTTGGGAAGGTAATCAATTCATAGGGGTTTGTGAATTGGAAGTAAGTAAATCCATAATATCCCTTCATATCCTCATAACTATTTTCTTGTCACTTACTAGTTTCGAAGAGATACTTCCTTTCATGTATTTCCGGCATCTCAAGTGGGCATGTACGTTTGATTTGCTGAAAACTTAATAATAACGGAAAATATTTTCTGGAAAATCATTTTTCATGAAAATGTTTAGTTTTTCTTTATTTGGTGATAGACGAAGGAAATCGTTTTATGATGTTTGGATTTCATTGGAAAATGATTTCAATCTCATGACTTTATTTCGGGCAAAAAGAAATTCTAATTTTTTAATATTTTTTATTTTTAAAAAATCAAATTTTTAATTATTTTTATTTCTCTTTTTTATTTTTTATTTTCTCTTTTCTCTTTTCTTTTTTTCTTTTCATTCCTTTTCTTTTTCCTCCTTCCTCCACCGTGATCGATACGAACACAGGCAAGCTTGAGACTTGCCTGGTGATAGCCATAGGCGAGCTTGAGCTCGCCAGCCTCGACAGAGCTCGAGGTCACTTGGATCTGGCAAGCCGCGAGCTTGTCAACCTTAATGGAGCTCGGGCTCCCGTGGATCGGCTGAGCCTCGAGCTTGTCGGCTTGCGTCCTAGAGGTCTCCAGGCTGCCGGCCTAAGGCAAGCTCGAGGCTAGCCGCCAGAGGCCGCAAGCTCATCAGCCTAAGGCGAGCTCAAGGCTCGCCACCAGAGGCCGCGAGCTCAATGCCCGTTGCCATGGCTGGTGACCAGCCGAGGAAGAAGAAAAAGAAAAAGGAAGAAAAGAAAGAAAAAAGAAAAGAAAATAATAAATAATTCGATTTTTTTTAAAATAATAATAAATGATTTTTTAAATAAATAAATAAAATTTTCGAATTTTTTAAATAAATATTTTTATAAGAACAAACGTTTCATTAATTAAGGATCCAAGCCCGAGCGCCGAGGACCTGCGCACGATCTTTGTGGACTCGGGTAGGAGGGTCGGAACTAGAGCTCGAGTATCGGAGACCTAAGTACGGCTTTTATGGACCCGAGTTCAAGTGCTGGAGCATTGAGTACGGGCACCAGGGGTTCGGGATGGGAACCGGGGGCCCGGGCCCTGGACACCGAGGTCTCGAGCTCGGCTGCCGAGACCTAGTCCTGAATGTCGGGACTCGGGAACCAACGTTGAGGTTTTCGTACCCAAGAGTGGAGTTTCGGGTCCAAGCGCCGATAGCTAATCATACTTCGGAAAACGTTTTCCGATTCGTTCAAAGAGGAAATCACTTTCCTAATTTTAAGCTTTGGTAAGGAAACCTTTTTCATTGATTGGGAAAATATTTTCCGTTGACTCATTTTCCTAAGCAAACCAAACGCTGGAAAATGAGGAAAGTGTTTTCCCGGAAAATGCTTTCCGCGAAACAAACGGACCAATTGTAACTCTTTCTTCTTTTCATGAGCCAGGGTTTTTTTTTGTTAATACCACAAAAAATCTCAAATTGATACACTTGTGATAAATTTACCATAAACTAAATTTTTTACCATCAAAAACCTCAAACTGGTACACCTGTGATAATTTTACCATTAAAATTTTAAGTTGGATAACATGTGACAGTTGATCGATATACGAGTTTGGGATTTTACTTTCCATTTGTCACAGGTGTACCGGTTTGTGCTTTGTTGTTGTATTAATTTAATTTAACGGATGGTAAATTTGTTGTAAATGTACTAGTTTTGGGGTTTCTGTGATCAAAAAATTAGTTTGGAGTAAATTTGTCACATGTGTACTATATTGGGATTTTTCATAGTATCAACCTTTTTTTGCCTTTTTTTTTTCTTTTGCATTCAATTTTCGGTCCGAGAAAGTGTTCCGTAACGATTCAATCATAATGCTCGCTTGATATATAATCCCAATCAACTTAGCATCAAAATCTAAAAAACCCAAACCCATCTTTGATTAGTTTGCTTTTTTTCACATGTCACTATCGCATGGTACGATCCAAATATAAAACCTTTTTAAACGGGCCCTCTAGACACCTACTAATCCACCAAAGCGTCCCTCCGTAACCGTGTGATTAGCGGAACTTGTATGTATCTTTCCTCTTTGAATTGGAGCCTCAGTGGAAAAGGAAGTTGTGATTGAGCGATGACAACCAGTAGGGGGGGTTTTAAAGCAGCCATTCTGGACTCTTTATTTGAAATGAATTTCAAAAAATTCTTTTTGATTCTTAATTTCGAGAAACCATTTTGTTTATTGGTGTCAAAATAGGAAATAGGGTATAAAAATGGAGAATCTTTTCTTTCTTTCTTTTTGAAAAGGAGAAGGCCCTATTAAACAAACAAGACCAAGGCTTCGCCTTTTTTTTCTCTCATATCTGTATAAATAGAATAAACCATTTGTACAAAATGGCAAAGGGCCTCGATGACCATTGGAAATGACTAGAAAAATGTCCTTACCAACTTGATCTTGTTGCCCCCGGCAACAAACATGCATGGTCCCTCTATATCGAAGAGTTTGTGCTGGGCTAGCCAAATATCAAATTTTATCATAAGCTTGATCCAAAATCCCTGAAAAAATACACACCGCTTACGTTTAATGTGTGATGCAATCAAACTTGCCCTAACCTAAATGGCATACCTAACTCAGCATGGTACAAGAGAGACAACACCAAACTCAATTAAGGTTGGCATCTTGAAATGCGTCCAAGCCTGGAATGACTTCAAATTTACAATCGTATGCTTTTGCTTTCATTGAAATTTTTGAACGATTTGATTCGCTGGAATTAGCTCATCTTTTCTGTTTTGGCCATCAAGAATTCAAGTGAATCAATCATCCAGTGACCATCTTTAGGGCGACAACATAAAATCCCATCATCACCAAGATAGCAAATAAAAATTGCCGCTTTTCTCAATCTTCATCAAAACTGTATAGCTCTATGTTAAATACACGACATCTATATTAGTGGCACCAACACTAGCGCATGCAACCCATAGACGTGTCCGATGAACTAAATCCACAAAAACTAACAACTACAAGCACAATTCATGAAAAACATTCGAATCAAAAGAAGAAGACAACAAAAAGGAAGAACACGTACATGCTCATTAAAAAGGCCAATCGCTATGTCCTTTTGCCATGTTTGATAATTGCAGAGGAGCAGCGAAGGACAAACACGAGGCTGTCGACGATGACGATGTGGACGAACTCGAGTTGCTAGAAGACGACATCCGGTTATCGTCGCTAGAAGTGCAGGACGACCCGTTTGAACTGCACTTGCTCGTAACTTCAGAGCCTCTCGCTTGATTCTTGGATCTGGGCATCGCCAGCTGGAGCTTCTTGGTCTTGATCATCCTCCAAATTTTCATCTTCGACCAGCTCGAACAAGATCCTTTGAGGCCACCGCCGCGGTTCGGCCTCGACGGCAGTTCCATGCTCTTGGAGGACGAGATTGGCGGGGGGCTGATTCTCGGGAGGCTGCTGCCGGGGTCCTTCTTTGGTGGCTCGAATTTGCATTTCCCGGGCTGCTTCTCCCATTGAAATGGGATTTGACCGGGGTTTCGATACAGATTGTAGCGACCGGAGTTGCCGACCGACGGCTCTCTCGAGAGGATCCTGTGGAAGTAAGAGCCTTCACCATCTAGCACGGAGACTGGTCTGCGGCCTTCAGCTTTTGATGGGTGAAAATCCATTTGTTTCATGTTTTGATCTGAGAATGATGTTTGTGGGCGTGCTGTGTTGTGTTGTGATGCTTTGTGTTGTGTTATATGTGGAAGGTTGGGAGTGTATCCGCCAAATCTGGCAAGGCAAATCAATTCATAACGGCTTAGGATTTTGGGAGTAAGTAAATCCCTAATATCCCTTCAAATCCTCCTAATTGTTTTGTCATTTACCAGTTTTGAAGAGATACTTCCCTTCATGTGTTTCCTCCATCTTGTGTAGCTCTTTCTGCTTCTCATGAGCCACACACTTTTGGGTTTTATTTTCTCTCTGCCTCTTTTTTTTTTTTCGCATTCAATGTTCGGGGCCGAGAAAGTATTCCATCTTGATTTCACGGTGGGATTGGTGTAACAATTCAATCATAATACTCGCTATTAACATGATTCTAATCAGCTTTGTGGCTGTAATCTCAGAAATCTTGTCTCTGATTAGCTTTGCTTTTTTCACATGTTACTATCCCATGGCACGACCGAAACATAAAACCTTTTTAAACCGGCTCTTTGGACACCTACTAAGCCACCAAAGCATCCCTACATAATTGGGTGATTAATGGGACCTGTATGTTCCTTTCCTCTTAATATTAGTACATGTTTTTCCACCTCCATTTTTCTTGCTCGTCTCATTTTGACTTAATTCATATATAGCTTGGAGCTCACTTTTGACCTTTTAAAATTTGAATGTGTGCAATGTGTGCAAATTGCAATATGTGTGCAAAAAACAATATTAGTCTTTCAATTGGATCGCACGGATTGAACTTTTATGAGTGATTATGAAAGAAAATTTATGGAAAATTTCGTCATCGCTCACTTTTTTTTTCAGTAACGAGGAAAGATGAAGATAAATTTAATAATAAAGCTCTTCATGGATCATCAAGTGTTACAATCCGTATCCCATCTTTTGAAAATACCATTTGTACTACTAGCCTTCCAACAACCGAATGTAATTTCAATTTTACATCGGTCTTAAATACAGATAAATAAATAAAAATTCAAACATCACAGAAAATAGCACAATAAACAGAGATTTTCCTTTATGCATTTGATTTCTCAAAACATTGTGATAAAGTAAGAAGATATTCGTTTCAAGCACCGGATCCAAATTTGAAAAATTGTTCACAACCATCTATCAAAAGGGACCGCAAACAATTAGATAATTAGTCTAAGTGTTATACCACAAAAAACCCTAAACCGGTACACTTGTGACAAATCCACCCCAAATTAATTTTTTGACCACAAAAAATTCCAAACTGGTACATCTGTGACAAATTTACCCTATGTTAATTTTCATTAATCCCAAACTGGTACACTTGTAATAAATTTACCCCAAATTAATTTTTGACAACAAAAAACCCAAAACTAGTACACCTGTGATAAATTTACCTTCTATTAATTTTCATTAAATTTTACCCTCAAATTGCTCAGTTGGATGACACGTGACAGTTGACGGCCGTACCAGTTTAGAGTTTCACCCCTCTCTTTGTTACAGATTTACCAATTAATGGCTTTTTGTGATATTAATCCAATTTTACGGAGGATATATTTGTGACAGGTATACCAGTTTGGGGTTTTTCGGTGGTCAAAAAAATAGTTTTAGGTAAATTTGTCCCAAATGTATCAGTTTAGGGTTTTTTGTGACAAAAAAAACTAATTTGGAATAAATTTGTCGCTACTATATCAGTTTGTGATTTTTCGTGGTATTAACCCTTAGTTTAATATATTGGTTTAAAAGAAGAAAGTTTATTTGCGATTCTACTCTTATGAATAAGGACTACTGGCTAGTATTGATGGACACACGGCACTTGTGTAAAGATGCATTGCACGTTAAGAAACTACAGGAATTTTTCATCTTTTAATGTGGTAAGTAACTTCTCTCTGTTATACGTTATAATAGAATTACCAAGTCCTTTTCAAATTGTCTTCCAACTACTTTGCTTCATAAACAAGTTCTGTCCTTCTCAAATCGGCAATTTTGTCCAGTATTTAGGAAAACAATTTTCAAGATATGTGAAGTTTGGATTTTGACATATGATCGATAACATTTCATGGGAAAGGTACAAGGCCACTAGAGGAAGTGAGCTCTTTTTCATATTAATCAATATCTTTTGCATATTTGAAAATAACATATCATTCATCAGTAAAATCTTTCATGTCCAGTATCTTTCCCAAGCGAAGAGTAATTTTCGATAAGTTAAGTGGCTTATAACTTTTCACTGTGAGCTACTTAGAAAAGTCACCATCACAATCTTCCGAAGTGTCCCAGAGGCTATCGGCCTTTCACTCTAGCACCGTTTGCTGAAGACAAGCTACAAGATGATTAATATTGACAGAAAATGAGGTACAGTCCTCCCTATGCTCTACTAATAACTCTTTTACTAGCTTCTCATGTAGTCTCGAATGAAGTACATGAAGGTGTACATATTGGCTCGATGCCGCCATCTCAGGGCATTGCTGAACATTGGGCATGTTTGAAGAACAATCCTCACAGAGTGACAAGTTCGGTTGCCCTACTGAGTTGATAGGAGCCGACGCCTTTGAGAGAATCTTACTCATCAGGCTGTTTCAGTTCGGAGTCCCTAAAATAAAAAATGAAGCAGTCAGGACATAGCAACATGAAACTCCTGATTAAAGATTACGGAAGAGAAGACAAGCATCTTGGATATGCATTACCCCTATGTGATAATAGGTAAACTTTGAACCATTACAGTAGTCAGAGAACTAGTGGTTTTGCTCGCAATAGGTGATTTCATCCTCAGTGTCATCCTCACCTAATATTCTTAAAACCCTCCTCAAATCAAAAGGGAATGGTTTATATGTCAAAGAGGAAACTTGATAATCTGAACCACCAAGAAACCGTCTTTGAAGTTAAGGTTCCAAGAAATTACTCCATGCACATTAAGAGGTCACATTATCTTCTACACACTAAACTAAGTTCTCAAGAGCCAATACCAACTTCACCAAAATATAAAGGGATAAAGGAATCATACAGCAGGACCAACTCTTTTTAGTTAGCATCATCGTATGCATAAAAAAAAATCTAAACAGGACACTGGCCAATTCAGTTAATGATCAATCTATACCTCGAGAGGAGATGGTGAAATTGGTTCCCTGTCAAGGCAAAAACATAAAACAGGTCCATCAGGTTTCCTTCTTCAGGTAAGTCTGAACATGGAAATCCACTAAAAGGCAACATAAAGAGATACCTTTTTCTCTCAGTCTTTGCAAGATGTTTGGACATTATCGATGCCTGCAATAAATGGTTAGGGTCATACTGCGGTTCAACTTCAAACAACACCCACGGCAACCCCAAACCCATATGACAAACGAACCAGACAGGGAAAGTTATGTAAATGACAAGGAAAATCAGGAAAGGGGACAACTCATCCCTGGTTTAGCTATATTAAGACACGAACAACTTGGGTAACTTTCAAGTGATAAGAGTTAGTGAGAACTAGCCAAGACCTCTAAACTTGGACTATTTCCCACCTCTAAAGCTGAAAAAGAAAGGAGATCAGCAATATCGACATCCTTATTACTACTTTTCAGTGTATAGGTTCGCCCTTTGATGGATCAGAAAAATCAAATATCTTTTTAGTAAAGAGGAGCACATTAACGTGCCTCAAAAATTGCAGCAAAAAGGAGACACAAGCAGATTGCAAAATTTGATGCACGAGTTTCAAACCTCTATGTGAGTATTAACACTAGCATGACATGAAAAATAAAATGATTGTAAATCATAGCTCCAAGCCTCCAACAAACTGCTCATCAGGTGAAGTATACAAAGCTTCTGATCAGAATCTGTTTCTATGGCTAAAGATGCTAAATGGTAAACAGGTTGATAGGCATAAACAAGAAGTGTTAAGAGGCAAGATACAACCAAATAATGTTACCTACAACTTATCGACAAGTTCGACAATGATGACGATCAGCAGTATGACAAGCCTCAGAAAAACGAATGACCTGAAATGCCGGTCTTTTATGCAGGAGAGGGAATTTCAGTACCTGTTCCTGAATGATGCTCCTTGCCTCAACAAGTTGAGCTTCAAGCTCGAGCTCTCTCTCAGTGGCTTCAGAAGTAACTTCTGCCCCTCTCTGTGCATCTTGCAATTGGACCATCCGTTCCTATAGTGTCAAAGCATAGGAGTCAACTATGTCCCTGAATTTGGCTAGATCGCTATTTTTTTAGAGCAAGGGTGGTGAAAATTACCTTTATAGAAGCCATTTTATTTCTAAGGCTTTCTTCAATTTGATCTCTGGCCATATGAAGAGGCAAGTCAAAGACATCCTAGAGACATTAGACAATTAGTCACTCAAGTAAAAGTGGCAGCACTTCAACAGGAAAGAATGAGATACCGCCAGTTTTAAAAGACAGCTCACCGTTCTCCCACCCAGTGGAGACTGGGAAGGGTCATTTTCATGTTTTCCATTGACAGCTTGAGATTGCTTGGGCAATCCATTTGGAGCATTGAAAAATTCACGCATATCTGTCTGCAGGTCAATACCAGTGGTGTGACCTAACTGTCCATTTATACAGACAATACCAGGCCCAACTAAATCAACCAAATTTAATCTATGACAATGAAAAATAATGAGTATGGGATGGTCTAAATAGCAAGTTCATGCAGAATGTTCCCAAAGACGAGCCAATGACTCTTAGCTCAGCAGAACTGCGGATGGTGCGACATAAATAAAATAAGTCCTAACACACATACTTGCATTGACCGCAATAATGCCCGCAAATCATTGTTCTCAGCCATCAACTCTTGATTTTTGGCTTCATAGGCATCAACCTGTCAGTGACAACAATCATATCATGGAGGAATAAATAGAATGCCATGCCACTACCCCATATATCATCAAGCTAAAATATAGAAAAAGGTTACGCACAATTTTTTTGTAGAAGTCATTATCGGCCTTCTTCCCGTTCCATGTCCCACGTTGCCGACCTTCTTTCTGTTTATACATAAGATATCGTCAAGAACCACCGACGAATAGACCAAAAGGCTAAACCGCAACAAATAAATGGTTACCTGAAGCAAATTCATTATCTCCATCCCTGATCTAGATTCCTTCTTCTTTTCCATCAAAACTTGGTTTAGCCTCTCCTGCAAAAGGGAAAGGGTATACTTCAATATCAAGGCCACGGTCTAGATAGTTAGATACAAGGAATGCAGTATAAGCTGATACATCTACAACCATGGCGCATGGGTTCTCTTAAAGAATTTCAAAATACAAGGAAGAAGCGAACCTGCAACTTTATGTACTCCTTTTCTTTTTTCTTCATCTCGTGTATCTGCTGAGTCCTCACTTGCTTCACAACGTCAGAAAAGCAAATTAACCATAATCAGTATCCCACATTTCATGCAGCCAAAACCAAGATGCAGTGGTAAAATTCAACGATCTTAACCTGATTCCCAATGACCATCCTCTGAAATTCATCTCTCTCTTGTTGTAACTTCTCGATTTGGGCCTTAAACTGAGCTGTAGCTTTAGCTTCCTGATCATGAAAACGTGAATCGTCAACGAAACCACGAGTTGCAGCTGTTAGCACTTCACAAAGGTCCGAGCTTCTTACCGTTCTCGTAATCGTAGCGATTTCCCTGTCCTTGGCTTGCAGTTGTGACTCCAGCCTCTCAACTTTGGCTTCTAATCTCGAGATGTCCGAAAGCAGTCTATTACGCAGGAAAAAAACTCATCAATGCACGCAAAGATCATGTACCTAGCACCATTTCAATCTCTCCCGATATACTTCTCCCTAGCCACGCTAGCTACAAGAAAAATGCACTCCTTTCGTACTCACGGCAGATCCTACTAAACGACATTGTCAACCAAACATTCATTTCGACGCTAGTAAATTCCCGAACCTAAAATGCTAAAACCCAAGAACAGCCGGTAAATTAAGATAAGCTTAAACCAAAAAAAAAAAGGGCCGAGCTTTTCAGCACGAAATCCCAAAATTTGAGCTCGATCTGCTGCGGACGGAACAATCGTGTTATCATTAGAACAGAATCAGCTGCTACCTCTGCCTCTGCTCGTTAGCAGAGTCCCTGAATTCGACGTCGCGCTGCCTCTGCTGAAGCAGAGAGTAGAGGCAATTGCAAGTCCTGGCGATCGATACCTGCCGGAGGAAAGCAAGCGGATCAGGACCACCGGCGGGGAAGCTCAACCTCTTCAACAACAACAACAACAACAACCACCACCACCACCACCACCACAACCACCCGCACACAACAGAAAAAGAAGAAGAAGAAGAGGGGGGAGGGGGGCCGAGGAGAACGCAACCGGATCGCTGGCGAAGAGGTCCAGGGAAGCGGGGAAGCCGAAAGTGACGAGGGTCTGGTTCAAGTAGCGCGCGCAGTGGTCCAAGTTGCCGGCATCGGCGAACGCGTACTCCCTGCACAGGAGGCGAAAAACAAGCAAAAACCCATCAACGCTCGCGGCGCGCGGAGGCGCAAAAAACGGAGCAGGAGGCGGCGGCGGCGGCGGAGGAGGGGAGGGGAGGTACCCGGCGGAGAAGGCGGAGTGGGGCGACGGCTGCCGAGAGAAATGCACAGCGGGGGTTAGAGAGAGAGAGAGAGAGAGAGGAAGAAGACGGAAAGTGGAGAGGGGCAGGAGGAGGAGAAGGGGGGGCTTACTCGGAGATCGAACTGGGTGTCAGTGGCCGCCATTGCCGGAGGCGAGAGGAGCTCCGACGGAGATAGGAGAGGGGAGAGGAGAGAGAGGGAGTCTCTTTCGGAATAGATCTGCGAAGGAAGAGAAGGAAGTTTGAAAAATCGAAAGAGGAAGACGAGCGTGTTTTTGTTTGTGATTTTTTTAATTCATTATTTATTATTCCCCTATATTTTTCTCTCTTTTGCTTTATCAGGGATACGGGATTATGGTAAAAGTTTGCCGATTAACGCTGCCCCCATGTGAACTTTTCCCCCTTTCTCTCTCTCTCTCTCTATTTACAATGAAAAAGCACAAAAAAAAAATATAATTAAGTCCTAAAAATTTCGATAAGTGCAATCACGCCGTTCCATTAACTCTATCCGGCTCTTTTTTTTTCTTTTGGTCTCGCTTCCTTCGATAGTGTACATTGCATTAGCCATAAACTATGTACAACTTGACGAACGGAAATTGTTAAGAAAGTTTTAGAATTAGATTGCGCTTTTTGGAAGTTTTAAAGCTCGACTGCATGAATGTAAGCGGGGTGCTAAGAAGTGTTCGTAAAGCTAAACAATACTAAATACCAAACAAGCATTCCTCTCTCTCTCTCTCTCATCCCACATCCGATTGCTACCACTTGGCTTGCAAAGCCGATCGCCCTCGTGCTCTACCTCTTCTCATCTCTCTTGAGGCTCCATGCCAGCTACCTTCACACCTCACTACAACCGAGGTCACAACCACCCTGATATCTTCACGCAGTCATTGGCAATGCAATAGGCCAACGAGACCTATATCTCCCCTCCCTTTGCCCTCGCCGAGGACAAAGGAGGCCTCGAAAAAAATTATCCACATTAGCCCTATACCTCACTACAACCGAGGTCACAACCACCCTGATATCTTCACGCAGTCATTGGCAATGCAATAGGCCAACGAGACCTATATCTTCTTTTGGAAAATATTTTCCCGGAAGTCATTTTCCTGGAAAATGTTTTTCCGGAACATAATTTTCCGGTGTTCGGCGATCAATATGAAAAAGTTTCGGAAAATATTTTTCGCCGGCGACCGGCCGCGTCAGGCAGCCGCGCGACCAGCAGCCAGCGTCCGGCGGCCGGCGACCGACGGCCAACGTCCGGCGTCCGGCGACCTTAGTGAAGAAGAAGAAGCTCCGGAAAATGATTTCCGCTTTTGAAGAAGCGGAAGTCATTTTCTGTAGACTTAGGCTATTTTGTGAGGGGGGAAGGAAAATATTTTCCCACGGAAAACGTTTTCCGCCCCCCGAATGCCGAAAAATCCGAAAAATATTTTTCGGAAGAATATTTTCCGCCTAACGAAGGGAACCTTAGAAAGTGATCAAAAGTTCTTCACGTCATACGAGGTTGTAGCTTGAAGGATCTGCCAATGGCGGCCAGATGGCACGATCAAGGAAAGGCGTGCGCGAGTCAAGAGCACTCAAAAACTCAAAGGACAAAATAATAGGATGCCGATTAAAAGTACAAATATAACTATGGATGACATTTTGCTTTGCCTATTTTAAATATTTCCGTAGACATTTTCGTAAACGATGAAATTTTTTTTTTGTTTGTCCATTTTTATAAGGCGACACGGGTGAATATCTTTAGAAAAATATTTATTGAATTACTTATTTTTTCGCGAAATAAACGGAGCTAAAATCCATTTCTAATTTATAATTGATCTTTTTATTTTCTCGTGACCTTTCTCGAAAGATTATGCCAAAACGGAGTTGAACTTCTAAGCCTCGATTTCTTTTTTTTCAAATGCCCCCAACCACAAGCAACCCAGCACATACGAAGCAAGTATAGTAGCTTCACCAATTCGAGCGGCCATTGATGCTTTAAATTAAAAGCGATTCACCTAGATTTTCCGATTTCTATTGCTAATCGAATTATTCGGTTAATGACATAGAGAACGCTCGGCACGTTGAGCGCATTCGTACTAGTGCGCGAAAGCACGAAACGCCGCTCGCGCCGATTAATCGATGTTCATATGATTTGGAAGCGGGTAGCTTCTTCATTCGTGAATTGAAGCTGGCTTTGCCGATAAGTAGGCTCTTTTGGATTCGTCAATTCCGGAATGAGAGAGCTCACCGTCCTTCCCTAGCGACATCGCTAGAGTCTTTCTTCTTCTTCTTCTTTTGTCAAAAGGAAGATTCCATTCGTTTCTCAAAATAATACTCGAGAGGTACATAGAAAGCTTTCACGCCTAGCAAATTCGAAATAGCCGCGGAAGACAGCAAATGCAAGAATGCAAGTAGCAAAGCACGGTCTTCAAAAGTTAGAAGCACGCTCTCATCCTTCGAGAACAGATCTGCTATTATAAAGAGATCGTACAAATGTCGTCATCTTCGTCCCAGCAAGTTTGTTTTTGAGCTGTTTTTTTAATGGAGGATCACATGCGCGCACGTCCTAATGTTTCTCCAACACCTTCCAGATCCAGGCCAGAAATGGATATGTCACGATTGACTGGTCCCAGCTAGTTCGTTTTGGAAAAATATTTTTAAGGAAAATATTTTTCGCGTTTTCAGTGTTCGGGGCGAAAAATGTTTTCCTCAAATCCTTCATTGTTTTGAGGAAAATGATTGCCCATGGGAGGGAAAATATTTTCCGTGGGAGAGGAAGTTGATCGCCGGTCCGGGAATGAAAAAGAAAATGGCACCCACTTTGGTCCTTATTTGATAATTTGTTCCGGAAAAATTTTTGGAAAATGGAAATATTGTCAAAGGAGAATACGATCGACTGGTCCTTAATGTTTGGAACTAGTCCCAGCCTCAACAGTTGACATACGCTTGAAACTTTGGCTGAATGCCACCCACGTCGTCGATGTCCGATAAAAAATGGTTCGATTTTCTCGTATATCTATCCGTATCCCGCGAGTCCATTCACGGGGTGGCGAAAGCCATCATCGTTCTCGTGCAGGTCCGGGATACGGGCGGCGCGCCTGCGCAATTTTCTTCGGCAATTCCCCAGGGCATGGAGTTATGCGTGATAATCATCGATAAGTCGACGGTTCGTAATAATCCCCTTTCTCTCGCGAGAGCGAGACGGTATTCAGAAAACCTCGGATGAGGTATTGATGGTAGCTTCGAGGGATTCACCTCTTCGACGAGGTACTACTTGTGCTTTTCCCGACGTGCTCAGGGATGAGATGATTCGCGTGATCTTAAGAGGTTCTGCCGACTTAAAAGAGCTATGGACTTTGTTCTAAAAGGCACGAAAATGAGAGGCAAATACTGTTATGAAAACTCAATATGTTAGATGAATGCGTTGTTTAATATTTAAAAATTATACTGCTTCGGCTCACGCTTAATCTGGTCACGGAACCCGATAAGATTTTAACTCGGGACTTCATCTGCTCTGATTCTACGTTAGATTTTATAAAATCGCTATCATCTATTTTAAAATTTGAAATTATTAGATAATTTAATATTTAAATATTGTATCACCATCGGAACATTTAGACCTATCCACGACACATCACGAGAATTGACGACCCCTTCAAAAGGTACAAACAAAGGGGGAACTTTCACCTTGTCTTGTCCGAATGCTAATGAGACCAAAGTCCAACCTGAGCAAAAGCAAGGTCAACATTCTTCCAATCCGGGCTCGGTCCAAGAACTTTCTCCTAATTAAACTCCTCCCAATTGAAAAGGACAAGCAAAAAGTTGCTCATTAGTGATTAATCACCCTTTTTTAACAAGATAATGATACAAACAAACTCTAAACTTTCGCTCAATATATATAATGTGGTCCCTAAATTTTTAATTTATTCATTGTAGTATCTGAACTTTAATTTAATGTTCAATATGGTCCATGAATTTTTAATTTGTATAATATGGTCCATGAACTTTTGGTACATGTTCAATGTAGTCCCTGAACTATATGAAAATATTCAATGTAGTCATTCCAAAAGTTCATGAATATATTGAACATATACCAAAAGTTCAGGTATGACATTAAACAAATTAAAAGTTTCAAGGATTATATTGACCAAATTAAAAGTTCATGGATCACATTGTATATTAAGCAAAAATTCAGAGATTGTTTGTGTCAAATGCCCATTCATTTCTGGCAAAATCAAGATAATGGGCAGTAAACTCTCGTCTTCCAAAGTGGGTTAAACAAAGGGTTAAACATAATCGATACCAGAATCAAAATATTTCCTTTCATTAAAAGACTAATTTGTACAAAAACACGTGTACCCGTTACGAATGAACAGCCTAACACGTGATCTTTCGACATGCTATAGTTTGCAGAGTTCGAGAAGCAACCTGCGCATCTCAGCGGTGAAGTCATCACACATTCAACTTGACGTTAGACAGTCACTGGGTGCCATACTAATGCTCTGTACAAGCTCATACAGAGGAGATTTCGACATTGAAATAATCTTTTATCAAACTCAAAACTAGGCGCAAGCAAAACCGACAGATAAAATTGGGAACCGCCCGGATCGGACCGGCTGATTTGATCCTGTTTCTGGGGGTGCCGATCTGATCCCCGGTTCCTAAAAGCTGAACCAGTGACTAGGCGGTCCATTTCTCGATTCCAAGGGAGAATCGGACCACCGGGACTGATTGTTTTTTTTAAAATTTTTTAAATGTAAACCCGATGATTTAAAATTCCTCGCATATGCTTCCTCTTTCTCTCCTCTTTTGGTTTTTTAGAATTCGCCCACAACGCTCATGTCTCCTCTTTAGTCTTTCCCTCTCTTCTATTTTCTAATCGGCCTAATTCAGGTGAAACTTGGCGGACTTTGCTTAAATTTGTCTCTTACTAAAAACAGAATTAACTAGATTTTTTTTATTCGATTTTTTTGAAGAGCTGTCCGTCTTGAACTTTGAGTTTTAGCTCAATTGCTTCAAATGGTGCCCATATCGGTAGAACATGAGCTTCCCATCAGCTCGACCGGTTCTATCATCAATTCTGAATTCCATAAAACCAAAACAATAATATAGATATTTCATATCGATTGGTTTTTCTGTCCTAATCCATGCTCGCCTCCCTTTTCAAAATTTTCGTGTGGTGAAGCTCCGGAGACGAGCTAATATGTATGAAATCTTTTTCGCTTGGCGACCGGAATAAAATATACTGTTGATGACGCCGATTAAAATGAGATGCTTAAAATGACCGGTTCTAGAGACCTTCGGATCTGTCCCTGTTCCGAAAATGGAGAAACGGTCCCTCTGATCCGGTTCTCAGTTTCCGGGTGAGATCGGGCTGGATCGGAACTGATCACCCGCACTTTGAGTCAAAACTTCAGATCAAGGAAGCTGAGCTTTTATTTTCTCAACGAAAACTGAAAATTCTGTTCATATAACATCGCAATAGAAAGTTGCAAGAAGAACACGAGCAATATACGTGGGACACAGTAGTACATTTCAGCGTCCGGAAAGGAGGGATGGAAAAACAGAAGAAAAAGCAAAGAGAAAATCTTTTTAGGCGCATTGACTAAATTACTCTTCCTCTCTCTCTCTCTCTCTTCCTCTCTCTTCTGTGGCGATAGGTTTGGTGGGTTGTGGTTGGAGAGAGAGAGAGAGAGAGAGAGAGAGAGGGAGAAGACTCCTCTGCAACTCTGCAACTCTCCTCTCCCTCCGGAAACCGGCGACGACCCATTATTCAACGCCCCCATTCACGATCTGGGTCCCGGTTACTTTCCCCCGAGCGCCTCGTTGCCGGTCGCCACCCTCCGGCGAAGACCCCATCGCCGCCGCCGCCGCCTTCGGTTCCCGTCGGACTGTTGTGGGGGCCGGCCCGTTTGATCGGACATGGACCGCCCCAGTGCCTCATCGGAGCCCGCCGCGGAGCTGGCCGCCCTTCTCCTCGCGAACAAGGAGCTGGCGATGATCCTGACCACCTCCCTCGCGGTCTTGATCGGGTGCGTCGTGGTGTTCTTCTGGCGCCGATCCGGCGGCCAGAAGCCGAGATCCTTCGAGCCGCCCAAGCCCCTGATTGTCAAGGAGCCCGAGCCCGAGATTGACGACGGTAAAAAGAAAGTCACCATCTTTTTCGGTACCCAGACTGGTACGGCCGAAGGTTTCGCTAAGGTGTGTGTAGTCTGTGTACTGATGGCGCCGATCTTATTCGTGAGCTTAATTGCAGCGTGGAAATTATGTGGATATCCGTGTTTTTCGTAGTTTGATTGGCGTGGTCGTGTTTTGATGTTGGTCTGTGGTTCTTGGGCTGTAGGCAATGGCTGAAGAAGCTAAAGCTAGATATGATAAGGCGGCGTTTAAAGTTGTTGACATGGTAAAGTTGACTTGTCTCTTCGATTGGTGTTCTGGTTTTGATTGCGAGTAATAGATGATGATAATTTGCGACTCGGGATACTTGATGTGATTCTTGAGAGTGTTTGTGTTTGGAATTAGGATGATTACGCCGCCGATGATGAGGAGTATGAGGAAAAGCTGAAGAAGGAGACTCTGGCCATTTTCTTTCTGGCCACGTGAGCTTTTATTTACTTGGAATGAGATATCATTGACTGGTTTCATCAATTCCTTACTTTTGTATTTTCTTCCCTCCCCCAATGTCGTCTTACTTTCAACGCTGGTGTAGATACGGAGATGGTGAGCCAACTGATAATGCAGCAAGGTTCTTTAAGTGGTTTACAGAGGTAAATTGGACAAACTCAAATTGATCAACTCTCTGTTTGTTGTGAGGACTAGAGTTTGGCTCATTTCTTGATTGCATGAAAATGTGGTTATTAGGGAAAAGAGAGAGGAGAATGGCTTCAAAACCTGCAATATGGAGTGTTTGGCCTTGGCAACAGGCAGTATGAGCATTTTAACAAGGTCCGACTCAAACCCAATCAAGTATTTAGCAATCTGTGTTTTTTCCTGTTGTCCATATAAGATGGAGAACCTTTGGTTTGATTTATACGCAGTCTTCATCTTCCCATGCTAGCTTAATTTATGCTTTCCTGACATAGGTTGCCAAGGTGGTTGATGATGCCCTTGTTGAGCAAGGTATTTGAACCTGCTTCATATATTCCTATTCTTGCTCTAGACTTTAAGTTGATTCTTGACTGGAACTCTGGGCTGTCTCAAAATGCAAAACAAACCTCTATGGTTATGGTTGCTTTAATTTCATACAGAAGGAATATGTATCAACTTCTATTATTACTTTTTTATATTATCGCGGTAACTTTGTTTTATTTCTTTTCTAACACAATTGGCATTCTGAAATTGTTTTATTGGTCAATCATATTTGTGGCATTGGTCAGTTATTTATTTGTCATCTTCACTCAGAAATGCTAGACAATTTACGTTACTTATAGATGCTTAGAAAAGAAAGAGGGAAGAAAACAAATGGATTGGTTTACCTATAGATTTGTTTGTTGATGATGTCATAGAGTAGGCTATGCAAGTCCACGCCTATCGTCATTCTTGTTGCTCTACACCGAGTGCTACCAGAGTAGCACTTGCAGGAAATAAATAGGTGGGAAAGTAATACAGTGCGTCCCAAGCAAGCATTAGCCATCTTGACAAGGTGGTCTGTTCTAGTTCTCATTGCTTTCTCTCTGCCGGTTTGTGGCTCTGCAGGTGCGAAGCGTCTCGTGCCAGTGGGTCTTGGGGATGATGATCAATGCATCGAGGATGACTTCAGTGCATGGTAAGTGTCTCGGCATATGCTTGGTGTAATTCATAGCTCAAATATGTATAGGCCGATCAGTGCTATGAGAGCTCATAATTGTTTGGTTGTCAATGCGATAGGCGGGAGTTGGTGTGGCCGGAGTTGGATAATTTGCTACGGGATGAGGATGATGCTCCAAGTGCTTCTACTCCTTATACTGCTGCTGTATTGGAATATAGGGTTGTGTATCAGGACCCTATGGATACACCGGCTCTGGAGAAAAGCTTAAGCAGTGCCAATGGTAATGCCGTTATTGATGCTCAACACCCATGCAGGTAGAGAAATAAGTGCCTTTTGAGAATGCATGTTGCCACTTTCCTCTGGCTTCTTGGTTATTTCATTGTTTTTACCCTCTTATTTACCTTTTCTGCTGCATGAAGGGCTAATGTTGCCCTAAGGAGAGAACTCCACACTCCCGAATCTGATCGATCCTGCATTCATTTGGAATTTGACATTGCCGGGACTGGAGTTGCGTAAGTTGCCAATGGTGTTGTTTCTAATATGTGTCTTCTGTCTTGTCGCTTGCGTCAATAAGTCTGATTTTTTTGTAGATTTCTTGTGTGAGACATTATAGATTTTCCATCCTCTCATGCTTACTTTTTCTCCAGATATGAGACTGGGGATCATGTTGGTGTTTACTGTGAGAATCTAATGGAAACTGTTGATGAAGCATTGAATTTATTGGGTGTGCCACCAGAGACTTATTTCTCCATCCACACCGATAAGGAGGATGGTACGCCATTGAGTGGTGGCTCATTGCCTCCTCCATTCCCACCATGTACATTGAGAACAGCCTTATCTAAATATGCAGATCTCTTGAATTCACCGAAAAAGGTCAGTCCACGGTGTAATGGTTCATATTATGTCATAATGTTTTCACACGTACCGATGATTAATTGTGTTGTGGATGTGGTTTCAGTCTGCTTTGCTTGCATTAGCAGCTCATGCTTCTGATCCAAATGAGGCTGATCGACTGAGATATCTCGCATCGCCCACTGGAAAGGTCCGATTTGCAGATTATTTAAATGTTTCTACCTCCATCATATTGTGGTAGTATTTTGTATAATAATAGTACAGGCGGTGCTAGGGGTGCTAGATCTTACTAAATGGCATGAATTACACTTGGAGGTATTTAAATGGCTAATGAAATATGCGGGGCTCAAGACATGGCTGTTAGCTTCATTCAATTCATCAATGGAAACTTTTACATACCATTTGGTATACAAGACTGAGTAATTGTTCTTGGTACATCTATTGTTTCTCTGTAACAAAAGTAGAATTTGACTCGAACTACTTTTGTAAATGTGACAGGATGAATATGCACAATGGGTAGTCGCAAGCCAAAGAAGCCTCCTTGAAGTCATGGCCGAGTTCCCTTCTGCAAAACCGCCCCTTGGTGTCTTCTTTGCAGGAGTCGCTCCGCGGCTGCAACCCAGATTTTACTCAATCTCCTCCTCTCCTAGGTGATTCTACGCTTACATATCACTCTCTATTTTCCCTTCTCCTTCATTAAGCTGGATCTAAAGACGTACTTTAAAGAGAGGTTTGCATGTTGAGAGCTTCATTCGTGCTGGTATATTATGCTCCCTCCTTCTTGGAGCTTGATGCTTGCTTGAAATGCATAAATGACAGTTTTCTTAGATCACTAAGCAGAGAACTTCTCTTTGTAACATCACAAAATTAAGATTGTAAAGTGGCCTTTAAGATTCATAGATTTTGAGTACTTACTAATTTTCTTTCTACTATTTACAAAATCATATTTGACTTGCTGAACTTAGAATGTCGATTTTAAATTTCCAGGATGGTGCCCTCTAGAATTCATGTTACCTGTGCACTAGTTTATGGAGAAACACCAACTGGAAGGACTCACAAAGGAGTTTGTTCAACTTGGATGAAGGTATTTAAAATGATTGTTACTTCCCTTCTAATTATTCTCTTTTCTGTGTAAAGGAAGTAGAATAGTTGGACAATTTTTGCTAGTAGGACTTAAGAAACTGAAAGTTATCAAGCTTTTGTTGAATACAAGCCTACGAGGATGCTTAATTTTGAATGGGTAAATTATGTGGTTTGTCCATCTTGGCTTCTGCGGATTCCTTGTTTTCCTTTTTTAAGTTGGGGAGTGATATGAAGATTACATGTATTCTTTGTATTCTTAAAATTTTAATAAATTATTCCCCCTCTTTTCAGAATGCTGTGCCATTGGATGAGAGTGATCAATGCAGTTGGGCTCCTATTTTTGTGAGGCAATCGAACTTCAAACTTCCTACAGATTCTAAAGTACCCATTATCATGATTGGGCCAGGCACTGGGTTAGCACCTTTTAGGGGTTTCCTACAGGTTCAGCGCAAGTCTTTATTCAGTTTTGTACCATGATCTCCTCTCTATTCAAGCTCCTGATATCACCAAGATAATCTGTTTCAGGAAAGGTTAGCTCTGAAAGAAGCTGGAGTGGAACTTGGACCATCTATACTATTTTTCGGGTGCAGAAACCGCAGACTGGTAGGTTATTTCCTATTTCTCTGTTGATGTTTAGATAGATTTGGGGGCAGTTTAGTAAATATTTTAAATGATGCGACTGTAAGCATCTAATTCGGTCTTCCTATTGCAGGATTTCATTTATGAAGACGAACTGAACAACTTTGTTAAAGCTGGTGCACTGTCTGAGCTTCTTCTAGCCTTCTCGCGTGAGGGACCAACCAAGGAATACGTGCAACACAAAATGTTAGAGAAGGTATTGGTCATTGTTTGCTTGCTTCTAGCTCATCCTCTTTATTCAACTTCCATCAACTGGCTCTCAATGGTTTTCATTTTATCTCAGGCTTCAGATGTTTGGAAAATAATCTCCGAGGGAGGCTACTTATATGTTTGTGGTGATGCCAAAGGCATGGCTAGGGACGTTCACAGAACTTTGCACACGATTGTTCAAGAGCAGGTATGACTGAAATTTCATACTTAGTGGCTAATTCCACCTACCTTACTTAATTGGCATGGCATGGTATTAAAGTGAAAAGATGTTATAAGTTGCAAAGGCCAATTATGTGTCGTTGCAATTTAAATATTTGTGTGCATGCTCTCGCGTTAGAGAGCGGGATCTCACAATCTGATGAGTTTTCGCCTTAATTAAATTGGCACGGCATTAGAGTTCAAACTATTACGATAACCAACCACATCCTTTTAATTTGTGTACTTGTGCGCATGCTCTTGTCAACGTTTAATAGATTCAATTCTCAGTATGTCATCATGCTTTGATTCAACTGGATTCAAGTTCACCAGCTCAATTATGTTCATCCGATTGTGTGTTGCTCATGCTTTTGATAAGGTTTCCGCTACAGCTTTGCCATGACATGTTTCTATTTTTTTTTTTCATATGCGTCTCAGGGATCTCTTGACAGCTCAAAAACCGAGAGTATGGTGAAAAATTTGCAAATGAACGGTAGGTATCTGCGTGACGTGTGGTGACACGCGCACCTCCTCTGTAAAACCATTTTGAAGAGAGGGGGACAGAGAAAATAAAAGTACACAACATTTCGTCAGGGTACATGTGACAGGAGTTGGGAGAAATTAATTGTAAGGTCACACACTGAAACCTACTGTTGGACCACTCAAGTCACGTGGTAGTCATAGCAAGCTTATTATGTAATTCTTTTTAGTCTTCTGATATATAAAGTGCTATTTATCGCCGTAGTTTTACGCATACACATTGATAATGACAATTTAGACATTAGTTTGTGTAATTGTATCCTCAAATTTTCATTGCATAATCCCTGAAAGAGGTTAAAATGACAGTTAATGCGGTTTTCCATACAATTATACTTGATTGTATTTGCCTTGATCTGGTGTGTTTTGTGACTTGTGAGCTGAGAAGTTCGGTTGCATTGGATTTCTGTTCTCTCCTGTAATCCTCATGTCAGGGCTGTGAACAAAAATCATCTTTTTGACGGTTAAAAACGGGGATTACTTGAAAAGAAGAATGAAATCTCCTCATGTTTCTAGTAAAGAAACTGACGCAATAGAAGTCATACCATACGGATGGAAATAAGACGAGCGAAATCCCCAACCCCATCCTAACTCCAAAGAAAACAGCCAGGAAATTGCCAGTTTTTCAGAGCTCCAGCAAAAACTGTCTCAAGATGGAGTGGCCGAGAAATAGCACGATTCGATCTCTCAAACACAAAGTGTCCTGATAAGGCGAATGTAAGGAGTTTTAGAGTAAAGATCTTCAGAGCAGTCATTTCCATATCGGGTACTTGGCGAAGTATGAATTGCGAATTTATCAAGTCACCTTCTAGCGCAAGAAAACTTTAATCATGTCACCAGATTCCTCTGTCCAATTGTCTGACCGAGGTTTGCAGCGAAGATTGAGTAATTGCCTTGCAAGACAAGATACACGGAACACATGATCTGCAGATATAATAACCTTGTATTGCAGTGATCTGAAAGCCCAACGTATTTGGAAGCTACAATCTAGTCAAATAACACAAGTTATCCCACCAAATTCAGATACAAAGCCATGGATGATTTTGGGAGTTTTGGACAAACAAATGCATCTCCGGAAAAGACACATAAATACAATGCGAAATCCAGCTCTTGTTTTTGATGATTACAGTTTTCTTGGATCAATCACATTCAGCTTCACTCAGAACGCAGACCGCGTAGAGCTACACGTTCGATATTTGAACCCGAATCACAATTAGTCCTGGTTTGCATCTTCGAGATCTTCATCCTCTGGGACGCCTCGAAGATACAGAACATTGTTACATCTGCAAAGAGGGAGCGAGCGTATATAAAAGAAGTGAAGCTTCTGAACACTGAGCTTAGTCCGCGAGAAAACTCAGAAACAACAATATTTACAATTATATAAGTCCCCAGCTTACCCAAGTAGAACAAAAAACAGAGTATATGTTGACCACCCTAAAGGGTCCACATGCAACACCAAGCAAAAGGAGGACTACTAAAGCATGCAAAGGCCACAGCGAAGGACAAACAAAATCACTCATCAAGAGATCGGTTTTACTGTCACTGTAATCTCTCGTTCTTGCTCAGGACAGACAAAATATAATAAACTTAAGCTTGCCATAAAGAATGACGAAGACTTCTTTTCTCCAGCATGGTGGGGAGTTACCTGATCAGAATCTCTCCCAGGCTTCCAGTGAATTGTCCATCAATGTATTCTTCTGTGTTGGCAAGCTGCACAAGTTTTCAGATTAAAGAAATCCTTCCGAACCATTGATAATTACCAGGAAGAGCTACCAAGCCCATGAAGTAAACCGGATATTCAACCATCATAAAAGAACGTATTTGCAGATCAGTCAGAAAGGACAAACCTGCAAATTCATGTAGGAATCCACTGAGACAAGAAAACCTACAAAACATATAATCGAAATCATAGTAGGTTAGTCAACAAAAGGCACACTTACATCAGTGATTGCAGATAAAGAAGCCCATCATATATTTATTGCAGGAAGTGCATAGCGATGAAGTTTCCAATCGGAAAAGTTCAGAAGATTGCTGGAATTACCTTTGTATTCCATGCCCCACTTAAGCTTCACAATAACTGGCTTCCCAGTCAAGTTGTTCAAGAAAGGTTTAGGATTAACTGGAATAGTCTGCAGTGTAAGGAAAACCAGTTATAAAGCGGATGAATACAGTAACCATCAATTCCAAAAGTTCAGCCACACTTGGTTGACGATCTCGGGAAGCATGGTATCAGTGGAAGCGCCTCAAAATGGAAGAAGCGAATTCAACATAACGTGGAAACAAACATCTTTTTTTTTGTTAACCTAACAAAGGCGGCAATTTCTATCCTTATTATTCTCTATTCGAGCATTTATGAATCTTAAAGTACAAATTTTTATCCAGAGAGAGAAGGGGGCAAACATATACTATATTAGAGATGAACCATGCGACTAAAGACTATATGGATGCGCGCGATTGAGAGGAAACCTACTTAAACAGCCATACATACTCCTCCGAAAGGTAAAAGAGAAATCACATGGAGCAAGATCTGAAGGACCTACTTTCCTTATCCTACTGCATCACTCCGTCTCTTCGAAACAGATATTCAATTCCCACACAAAAGATCAAGCATTCCGAGTGTTGCGGTTACAGTCAAAACACGAGTAAGAAAAAAAAAAATTTCTTCATAGAAACAGCTGAAAACTGACTAGTGTTTTCAATTCCAGCACGGCTTAAGACCTCCAATTTTCCGAAAGATCACGAAATTTCCCAACGAAAAGGGAAGCTTTCACCATGAAAAGAACCAAGCAATACCCATTACACTACAGCCTTAGATGCAATATACATCAAACTTCGAATGCACGAAGTCGACACAGACCCACCACAATGCACGCACCATGAGTCCATACTAGAGAAAGAAACGAAGAAAGAAAGGGGATTCAACAAGCGAATCGAAGTACTCACAGCCATCGGAAGAGAAAGAGGCAGAGGCTTCTTTTGGGGGCTCGCAGAGAATGGGAAAGGCGCGATCTTTTACCCCCCTTGGCTTTCTTCTCCGCTTGCAGCTCTGCTTCCCAATGGCGTGGCGGGGGTTTTCAGGCTACGTTAGGGTTTTGGAGCTCTGCTTTTCACCCTCGTTCGTTCCGCGGGCTGAAGAGATGAAGTTGGGTTGGGCTTTACTTTCAATTTTTCGCTGTTGGGCTGCTCAGTGATGATGATGTTGGTGAAATCAATATTTGTTAGGGCTAGTACCGCCGTAAATCCCAAATCGGTACACTTAATAATAAATTTACTCAAAATCAATTTTTTGACCATAAAAAATCCCGAACCGGTACACCCGTGACCCTATATTAGTTTTCGTTAAATTTTACCGTCAATTTTTTGCGTTGGATGACACGTAGCAGTTAATGGGTATACCGGTTTAAGGTTTTGCCTTCCGTTTGTCATAAGTTTACCAATTTTTTGATTTTTCGTGGCATTAATCCAATTTAACAGAGGATAAATTTGTCACAAATGTACCATTTTAGGGCTTTTGATGGTTAAAAAATTAGTTTATGGTAAATTTGTCACATATGTACCGGTCTGGATTTCTCGTGGTATTAACCTTTTAAAAAGAGGAGAAGGCTTTTTTTACTATTGAAGAAGAAAAAAGTTTTTTATTTTTATTTTTCTTCGGCTGATTATTTTTTTGGGTTGAAATTGGGTTTGTTTTAAGCCAACCCAGACTCACATCTAGTTGGTTTGTTTTTAGAACCTATTATGGCCACATCTTAAGTTTGAAGTGACTTATTTATGAAATATAATTAAAATATAGGTTTGTAAGCCATTTTGACAGTTTTAGTACGAAGGATCCCGGCTCCACGTCGGGACTAGGCCTCAACCTCGGAGGACTCCGGTCCAACCACTAAGCTCCCCTGACCCAGGCGCTAGGGTTCTGGTTGTAGGAATTGAGGTTTCTCATGCTTAGCTACTGGGAAGAACCTAGGCTCGAGTGCTGGTGACTATTGAGCATGGTAGCTGTGTCCCTAGGCAAGGACACTGGGGACCTAAGCACGCACATATGGATCTTGGGCCCAACCTTTATGGATCTTGGGCCCGGCCGCGAAAGGAATTAGGGTCGAGCACTAGTGACTTGTGTATGGAAGTCGGTACCAGGCAAAAGTGGTCAAGGACTCAGGGCATGGGCATTGGGGTCTCGAGCTCAGCTTTGAGAGTCCCAGGCTCGGCTTTTGGGACTCCACCAAGGATTGGCACAAGCGTCGGGGTTCCTGTGCCCGATTGCTGAGGTCTCTAGTTCAACTGTTGATCTCTAGTCGTATTTCAAATAATAAATTCTAATATTTTAAAAGAGAAAACTATTTTCTTAAATTTAAGCATAGATTTTCCGTTAAGGCTCCGTTCGTTTGGCGGAAAATATTCTAAAACATTTTCCAGGAAAATGACTTCCAGGAAAATATTTTCCAAAAGGAGAATATTTTCCGCCAAACGAACGGAGCCAATATGAAAAGATTTTCCGTCGACTCATTTTCCTAAGTAATATAATTAGAAAAATATTTTTTGATAGAATATTTTTCACGAAAGAAACAAAGCTTTACTAAAATACTAATCAATACAATACATTGCCCTACAAAAAAAATCCACTATTTAATGCTCGAATTAACATAAAAATATCCCAAGTCGTGTATCCTTATTTGCGATCAACCATGCGACTGCCGAACTATGTCCAAGTTAATTTCAAACAACTTATTATAATCCTTGCACCATCAAATGAAAAAAGAAAAAGACAAAGACAAAGAAACAGAAAAAGATGACAAGTCGACCGATCATATCTATGTGAAGAAACGCATCTTACAGGTTGTCGGTCTATCCTGGTTCTTGTATTGTTCTTCTATAAGGAATTTTTTTCAACACTCAAATAAGATTAGTTTCTAGAGATAAATTGTCTTTTTCTCTAAACCTGCCTGCATTAATTGACAAGGTCTTTCTCCTTCTAGAAAGTAAACAGATTTTTCAACATTATTCGCCAACCCTCTCAATGCAAACACCTTGCCTTAGTTTCCACAAGAAAAAGAGCATTTATTAAGGCGTGTTGTCATTTTCGCCTACCATATTGAATGCCAAAGACTTGATGGTAAAAGGCTTCAAGAATACGTGCCCGGTAGGGTCCTGAGAGCATTCTAAACATTACAAGCACAGCATGCAATTGGATCGACCGTTGTGCTTGTGTAAGAAGTTGACTATGGTAGCCATAAACGTGCCTAGCCAAACCCTATTTCTTCCAATAGGTCACTTGTGGAATTTGATATCCATTCAATAAGGTTTACACTTAACTTTTAGGTGAATGTGTGGCTTAATTTAGTTAATCCCCTTTAGAAGAGGACAACACTTGGGACGGGCAACATCGGTCTTGCCTCCTAACTAGCTAGTCATCCGTTCTCGTCGATGAAGGTAGATTAGAACTATGTCCCATGTCAAGAAAAGGAATATAAAAAGAAAACAAGCCGTATTATATAAATGAGGACGCCCCCGTGATCAAAATACATGCCCTCTCACGTCGCATCCCCTTTTGTGTATTTTAGTATAGATCCCATGGCTTTTTGTAAGTACGTTTTTTATTCGCATAGCCTTCATCGATAACTCTTAGCATTATATCACACTCTTACCATGTGATAATGACTAGCCATTGTCCGTCCGATATTAGCCAACTGTCTCCTGCTTGGACGGTAGTCATATGTTCCTATTGTTGGGGATCATACGGCACAAAAAGTGCTCAGGCCACCTAAAATATAACCTTAAGCTTGCAAATTCTTATCTTATTTTTCAGGAGGACCAAAGATGAGAGCTTTAACTTTTCGTAGCGCACTTGGGAAGTAGCTAGCTAGGCAACCACCAAATCAAAACCAAAGACCCTCTCTCTCTTTGATACCAAATGGATGATATGTTAGGCACCGATTTTGTACTTTTGAATGTATAGAATTCTTGGAGACATTCCATTTTCCTCTGCTTTATCAAAGGACGTGATAAGATGATGAACCAGAAAGTTGCGTCCCCTTTTGTGCCACTAGGCGATACCTGCAATGCACTATCAGAGAATTCGTAGACCAGGCAAGAATCTCTGCCGGTTCCCTAATTAAAACAGTAAAACCTCACGAGTTTGCATCAACATTGCCCCTTTTTGAAGGAACTAAGGATGGAGATTCTGCCACTTGACTATACGCATCAGGGGGGACACATTCATTTGCAGTATGAGCCACTAGCGTGTTAGTCAAGTCAGCAACTTGACGTAAATCAACTTTTACTTGCGAAAAGGAGTTTTAACTTCTACCATCAAAGAGCCAAAGCTAATATTGATGCCCCCAAAGGAGTCCACGCGCTTCTCTTAATCAAATTGATTAAAAAGAATTATATTATGTATGAGGACTTTTGGCACGTAAGGACCTCATTAGATTTTCCATTGACTCATTTTAAGTAATCCTAACGTCAATGAGAAAAATGTTTTTTAATGGAATATTTCCCACGAAGCAAAAAAAGCATAAAATACTAATTGTACATTGCCCTACAAAAAAATTCTTATTCTTTAATGCTAGAAAACAAAAATATCCTAACTGGTGTATTCTTACATGCGATCATGCATGCGACCGCCGAACAATGACGAAGTTGATCTAAAACAACTTATAATAATCCTCGCGCCATCAAATGATCAGAAAAAGAAAAAGCAAAAGACAAGAAGTCAACCGATCATGTCTATGTGAAGAAACACATCTTACCGTTAGCAGTACAAAGTTTAAGAGAATCGAGAGAATTCTGAAGAAAAGATTTTATGCAACTGATACATTTTCCATGCGCTGAGTACATGTATTTATATAAGAGATTACAAGCCGTTAGAATAAATTAAATTGAATTTACAAAATCAATCAAATTGAATTTACAATCCCTTGATCTTAGCACTTGCTTGTTATGTGAGATTCTTCCTTGACTTTAACACTTGTGTGATTTGATTTGATTTGATTCCTTGATTTGTGCCATTATCCTTAACAAGCGAGACTATCCTAGTTCTTGTATTGTTCTTCCTCTAATGAATTTTTCTAAGTACTAAGATAAGATTAATCTTTTCCCTCAAATTTAACTAGGCATAGAATATTATAAACTTTTTTTTTTATTCTCGAGAGGTAAATTGTCTTTTTCCCTAGACCTGCCTGCATTTATTCAGGGATCTTCCTCCTTCTAGAAAGTTAAACAGGTTTTTTCAACATGATTCGCCCCACCCTCTTCATTCAAACACCTTACCTTATTTCCAATAATATGTAAAGAGCATTTATTAAGGCGTCTTGTTATTTTCGCATACCATATTGAATTTCAAAAACTTTATAGTAAAAAAATACTACAAATAGAGGTCCCAAGTAGGCTCTTAATAGCATTATAAACCTTGCCGGCATAGCATGCAATTGGATGGACCATTGTGCTTGTATAAGAAAGTTGACTATTGAAGCCATAAACGTGTCTTGTCAAGCCCTATTCCTTCCAATAGGTCACTTATGAAAATCAATGTCCATTAAATAAGGTTTACACTTAGCTTTTAACTGAATGTGTGGCTTAATTAAGTAAATCCCCTTTAAGGTAGAACAACACTTAAGATGCACACCACCCGCTGGGTGGCGCCCACATCTAAACTACGCGCGCACTCTTCCTCTCGCAAAAGGTTGAGTATTCGAATCCCGGGCGCCGCAGGTGACTTAACCGGTGGCACGTGTGTGGTGGCTAGCACGTGTCGCCCCCTGGGGTTTACTCCTTAGCGTCGGCCGTGCGGGGTTCCCCGGGTTACCAAAAAAAAAAAAAAAAAAACACTTAAGACAGACAACTTCGCTCTTGCCTCCTAACTGCCTAGTCATCCGTTCTCATTGATAAAATATATTAGAACCATATCACATATTAAGAAACGAAATATAAAAAGAAAACAAGCCGTAACATTAGAACACCCGGTGATTAAAATATATGCCCTCTCACGTTGCATTACCTTTTGTGTATTTTAGTATCTTTTTGTAAGTACATTCGTTATTCGCATAGCCATCATCGATAACTCTAAACTTTATATCACACTCTCATAGTCCGTCCGTTAATAGCTAACTATCTCCTGCTTGGACAGTAGTCATATGGTTCATTGTGAGGGATCATATGGTACAAAAAGTACTCAGGCCACCTAAAATTTAACCTTAAACTTACAAATTCCTATCTTGCACTTCAGGAGCAAGAAAGACGAGAGCGTTAACTTTACGTAGCTAGGCAACAACCAAATCAAAATCAAAGACCCTCTCTCTCTCTCATACCAAATGGATGATATGTTAGGCACCCATCTTGTACCTTCGAATACATAGATTTCTTGGAGATTTTCCATTTATTCATCTTGATTTGATCGGATCATTTCCTCTGCTTTATCAAAGGACATGGCGAGACGATGAACCAGAAAGTTGTGTCCCCCTTTTGTGCCATTAGGCGATACCTGCAATGCACTTTCAGACGATTCGTGGACCAGACAAGAATCTCTGCCGATCCCTTAATGAAACAGTAAAACAACCTCACGAGGTTGCATCAAGATTTGCCCCTTTGTGAAGAAACTAAGGATGGAGATTCTGCCACTTGACTATACGCATCAGGGGGGGACACATTCATTTGCGGTATGAGCCACTAGCGTGTGTTTGTCAAGTCAGCAACTTGACCTACAAGAAACCCTACTTGCGAAAAGGACTTTTAACCTCTAACATCAAAACGGGCAAATCTGATATTGATGCCCACAAAGGAGTCCACGCGCTTCTCTTGATTTAAGTTGGTTGAACCGCAATGCTTGAACAAGTCAAGTTCTTTGCTGATTCGTGCAAAGAACTACTGTGTCGTTCTTGTTCAGAATGTTAACCTTGACTTGTTCATGCATTGCATCTACATGGAAAAAAAATTATGTTTTGTGTGAGAGCAATTGGCACGTATGGATCTCATCAATGTGCATGCCATGTACAGAGACATCACAAACAATGAAATGCTCCAATTCTCTGTTATACAGAGTAATTGCTGTAAAAGTTTTTCTTCCTGATGTTGTAGTCAGGTTTCATCCTAGGTTAGATTCGCGCACCATACCTAAAACCGAGCATGTATTTGAGCAAGGGGATGGTTGGAGACACTTGTGAGTCATGCGGCATAGAAAGTCATCATTCTTCCATATCGGCTCAAACCATTATCACCTTGCTTTCACAGTTAAAATTGAAGTTACAATTGTAAATGAGTTCCTAAGATACTTAACCAGGTGATGTGCAGGATGGTATTTCTTTTGCATGATTAAACACTTCCTTATACGATGAATATTGGTACTCTGTGGCTTATTTTATACCATTAGTTACTAGGTCTAAACGCATACTCTCTCTCTCTCTCTCTCTCTCTCTCTCTCTCTATCCTCCTTCTAGAAACCATTGACAACGAAAGGGCCAAAGAGAATAGTCATTAGTCCAGACAATCTCTCACCCTAGACATTATAAGCTCAAACAAAAGTTTCCGCTAGGAGCTAGGTATGGCATTGCATTATGATAAGCCCAAGAGCAACTACATTATGTTCTGCGTATATCAGACAAAATACCCTTCCTTGCCCGCCGTATCTCTCTCTCTCTCTCTCTCTCTATCTCTCAATTCTGAATTGGTTATCATCTCCAATGGCATAACCAATTAACCATACACTGTACCACTCTACCTCTTCAAAACTCACCTCTTTATAATCTTAAATTCTCCATCGATCTCATTCACACTATCATCCCCTTTCACTTCCCTCTTCCCTCTTCCCTCTCTTTCTCTCTCTCTCTCTCTCTCTCTCTTCCATGGCAGAACATCAACTTCTTCCGCCAGACGACCCAGAAGAAGCGGAGGAGGCGCTCTCTCTCTGCGACCTCCCACTCCACGACGAACCTGAACCAGAGACTTCGGGCGACTTCCCCACCCACCACCACCAATCGTCGTCGGACGTGCCAGAGTTCTTCGAGTTCTTCAGCGACTTCAGCTCTGACATGTGCTCTGCGGACGAGGTCATCGTCTGCGGCAGGCTAGCGCCTTTCTCCTCCAAGCAATCTCTGACGAAGATGACTTCCCAGGGAACAGCGAACGGAGAAGAAAGTGAGCTAAAACTTGCGTTCTGGCGGCGATCGGAGTCGCTGTCCAAGTTGCAGAGCTCCGTGGCCCGATCGAACAGTGCCAAGTTGAACCTCACCAGGAATTGCAAGTCTCTTGATTACAGCAAGCCGAAGCCAAATCAGTCGCCTCTGGTGCTTCATTCGCATGAGGCGACGAGGAATTCGCTGGCGAGAAGCGTAGCGAGATCAGATTCGCTGGCAAAGAGGACTACTGCGTCGAGGCCGCGGTGGTACGTGCTCACTTTCGGGCAGGTGAAGTTGCCGGCAGAGATGGAGCTCCGGGACATGAAGAGCCGGCAGTTCCGGCAGAGCCCATCGGCAATGCTGTTCCCAGCACCGGGGGACTCCGGGGAGGGGAAGACTCAGGCAAGCACTGGCAGCGGCGGGAAGGTGACGTGGAAGGTGCTGAGAGCGCTGAGTTGCAAGGGTCATGCAAGCGTCGCCGTGACCGCGTCTTTGGGACAGACACAGCGTTGGCAAAAATACGTAGCGCAAAATTGAAGTAATATTGGCTAAACTTCTGAGTGCTCGTATTTATTGCCGGCTAATTATCCTTTCTCACATCCTATAGTATAAACATAGTACCCATAATCCATATTTTCAGAATATTAGCTTGTTGACGTGCTACACATCTCCCCTACCCGCATAGGATTGAACAATTTCTCATTGTACTGAATTTTCAAGCAGTTTCGTAACTGTGGAGAGCGAAACTAATTTCTGTAAGACAAAAGAACGTATGATATGATATGTGCAGTACATTCAAAGAAGATATGCTTTCGAGTCTCGAATCGAAATGTTGATGCTTCCACCATTAAAAGTGACAGATACAACGTGACTGTCTTAGTTTTCTGGTTTTGTGGCGATCCTGCTTGGCTTCTCTCTTCCGATTCATACGACAGCAGCGAAAAAGGCGAAACGAGCAGTCGCCGGCCAGCTAGGGAAAAGCGAGTCTTGTTTTTTCTTGGAGGAGAGAATGGCGATGGAGGGAGAGCGCAGACTTGACGTAGAAGGGAAGGCAAGAGGACAGCGAAGGTTGAAGAACAAGGTCGATGATGTTCTTGGGGGAGCCAATTAAGGTTTGGCTGAAGAAACTGTAGGAAGGAGATAGCAGCAACATCATGAGGATCCCCGAAGGTGACATGGGATATATTTTCATTTTTATTCATGTGTCGGCGTCATCGGTAGTCATATTAGTTGGTACTTCTTTTTGGGTTCCTTGTAATTTTTGGGTGGATGATGATGCAACACTAGGGTTTCGATAATATCCGTCAATATATAAATTATAGTATAGTCGTCACTTATTTGTCACTTACATGTTTGTGACTATATACGTGCTCGGGGCAAGTCTCGTCGAAGGATTGCCCGATCAGAAGAAGCATGCATTGAAAGCAAACACAAGCATGACTTAGACAATGACAAGTATAAAGTTTTCTTTTACTTTTGATAAGTGATTTCGTTCCATTAGTAGATGAGAGTTTCTATAGTGGGATTATTTGTGTTAAAAATATTTTACATGACCGGAGTATCTGACGTGAAATCTAATATTTTTTCTTCGTTACATTGTTTATCTCTTAATTTCCTCATTGATCGGGCTCGATTTACCTCATTAATTTATTTGCTGGACCTAAAATTGCGAACCTAGGTCTGTAAAACAATGACAAACCTACTTCGGCAAGAGTGTATGGAGGTATTTAGAATATTGGGAAAATTATCAAAAAAAGTTATGAACTTATTGTATGCCAATTCGGTTTTGAACCTTTTAATATTATCAATTTAGTCTTTAACTTTTTAACGATTTGCCAATGTAGTCCTTTCAGCTAATTTTGGCTGGCAATGGCTGACGTGGATACCGGCCATCCTACATAGCACGACTGACGCTGACGTGAACAATTTTTTTGCATTTTAAAATTTTTTATAGTTGCCCTTGCCAGATCAGCTGCAAAAGGGCCAAAAAAGTTGTTAACCCTTACTCGCATAAAGCCGGCAAGGGTTGACCTTCACAGCTTCGGGAGAGTTTGTCCCTCACTAGATCTCGACCTCGTTGGCCCTCGATTATGGTAGTTCGCCGGCTATGGCAACCGGCAGAGGAAGAAGGAAAAAAAAGAAAAAGGAAAAAAGGAAAAATTCAGAAAACTTATAAAAAAAATTCAATAGAATTGTTCACGTTAGCGTCGGTTGTGTCACGTAGGACAGCCGGCGTCTACGTCAGCGGTTGCCGACCGAAATTGACCGGAAAAATTATATTGACAAATTATCAAAAGATTTAGGACAAAATTGGTTAAATTAAAAAGTTTAGAATTGAATTGACATCCGTACAATATGTTTATGACTTTTTTTGGTAATTATCCCTAGAATATTCATGAGCGACCCTTGAGAAGGATTAGACGAAAAGGAAATCAAATCGAATTTACTAAACATTGTCAAATCAGAACAAGGGTAGCGCCAGCACAAACATGAGCAACATCGATCTAAACCATCATCGACGAAACCCAAAAATGACCAACTTTTGTGCGTAGAATCCAAGACCGCGTACCCCGATCGAGAGAGCTAGGGTTAACAACTTTTTTTGGCCCTTTTGCAAAGGCTACAAGAGATGGCTGTTTTCTTGTAAACTTTCGTGTGTAGAATCCAAAGACCCTATGCCCCTCTTGCCCATAGTTCTTCTCAATTCCTGTTATTATTACAAAGCCTCGCCCTAGAGATTGACTAGACTTCGATTTGTCACATGCAGACATGTCCTGATCTCCAATAACAATCGCACAGTCGATCGCAGGCGCAAATCACGATGGATTGTGTCATGATGTATGGAGGGAGAGCGAAATGGCAGGAGCTAAAGATAATAAAACAGGATGTCTAGGCGGCTAAAGACCAAATCCTCGTGCAAAATGACGGACATAAGATGACGAAAATTTCGAGCACTATCGCCCGTCCATATCTGGTGATATAAGCCCGTTTGTAAAATAATATTTCGTAGTTAATAGAATATAGAGCTAAATCTGGACTTGTAATGACCATTACATGTAGATTTGACGTTAGATCCGCCACATCTTTCACTCCTCGAGCTACGCATGAAAAAGTTCGTGCCAAAATGTCATTGATCCACCATGTTTTTCTTACGGAAACAAGCATGATCGACGAGAATCGTGCATGGTCGACAAGGATGTCAATCGATCCATCATTCATGAATTCCTGGATCGTCTATTGCACCCTAATGTAATAGATGTGTTGCTTGCAAAATTTAATTCGGGGACATATATAGGTTGATAAAAAGAATCGAGGGTTCCTATGGCTCGGCGATTAGCCGTTAAACAACTAAATGGCCTCGGCATTTTCTTCACAAGATAACTTAATTGGTCCGTCGACGAGTGCTAATTACTTTTCGAGACGTGAGAAGTTAAGAAGGTCTCTGAATGTGACTCCTCAACAAGAAGAAGAGCAAATTCTGAGCATTTCTTCTGGGACCTCGAAAGATCTAATCATGGAATGGACGTGGCATCCTCTTTCCGGAAGATATTGCTTTCAAACTATACCCACCCATGGGTAGCTCAGTTGGTTAGGGCGTACTTGGGATTGTGTGGTTAGGCGTACTGATCCGAGGTTCGATTTCCCAGCTGAGCACTTGTGATTTAAGTGGGGGGCCATGACGGTGGGTTGCTGTGCTAGTCTCTCCCGAGGAATAGTCGAGGTGCGCGCATACTGGCTCGGACACCTCGGTTACCAAAAAAAAAAAAAAACTAAACCCAAATGCCTCTACTAATTAAAGAAGTCTACTCTAATTAATTTAGCTATAGTGTGGTTTTTTGAATAATCTCGTTATTATTATTATTTAGTTATTAGAAACGACTGCTTAGTGGAATGAGATACCCAGTCTTTCTGCTCACCACCTGATCAATTTGATTAATGGAAAATGCTAACGTGATATTTTTAAATTTTTTCTCTATCTTACGTCAATTTTTTTATTGTTATTATTCTCTAAATCTTATTTAAAAAAGATTAAAAAACTAAAAATGCTAAAATATTATTTTAAAAGAACTAGAAAAAAATAGACAGAATGGCAAGAGGCTGGTGGGGTGCCATTGCCGCCCATCACTAGAGGGGCCAGCAACCTAATTAGGTGGCAGATTCGCCAGACCTAAGCGAGGCCTTGCCAGCCCCAGGCGAGGGTCAGCGAGGGTCGCCCAAATATGGGCACTGGCCCTCTATTGGGCCTGGCGACCCTTGCTAGATTTGGGCTCGGTGACCAGATTTGGGTGAGGTAAACTTGGGTGAGCCTCACCGGCCCTCGCTTAGGGCTATCGAGTCGGCCACCCTTGCCTAGGGCCAGCGGGGCGATGGGCGGCGGCGGCGGCGGCACACCACCAGCACTTACCATTCTCTCTCCTTATTTTTTTTTCAGTTTTATTTTTTACAAAAAAATTTAGCCTTTTCAAGTTTTTTAATCTAATTTAATAAACATTTAAAGAAAAAATAATAAAAATGCCACACACGTCAACACATTCCGTTAGTCAAATTGATAATGTTAACGGAAATGCTTGATTGCACTTTTTGAAAGTTGTAGGACTCAATTGTAATTTCGCGACAAGGTTTAGGACTTTTAATGCATTTATGTCTAAAAAAAACAAAGCAACTATATACACATGGACCAGATGATTCTATCGCTTCGTTCGAAAAAGAATGTGTCGGTAAATTTCTAAAAGAAATGGTAGGTGTCCGATATTATTAGTAAAACAAATCGCTCATCTCCCGATTCTCGATAACTTGGCGACTTACAAACACTTCAATAAAACTACTGACTTTTTAGACAATTCAAAAATTATTAACCTCCTTTTAATATTTCGCAAACTTTTATTTGTCTTTTCTATCGGCGTCTTAAATTTACCAACTCTCATAGGAATTTACCCAAACCTTTCTTCGAGTGACTTGCCAACTCTTATTCGATTACCCTACCAACTAATTTCGAATTACCAACCTTTATTTGGGCTCATCTCACGGCCTAGCCGAAAGCAAAGGGGCAACTTTTTACATTTTCCGATCAAAATTTTAAATATCATCGAAAATTCAAAAACTCACAAGGAAAATCGTACCTAAGCATTCGTGCTAATATTTGTACTTAAAAAAATATTTAAATTTGCTAGGCTTAAAAAAAAAAATTTAAGTGCGTAAGCTCCGAAATTTTTGATTAATTTGAATATACACGGACCTTAGCATAAAGTCCCATGCTTAGGGAAGATTTCATATTTCATGTTCGAGACATGAACATACGCCGTAAATCTTTCTTGGCAGCGAAACAAATGACGCCGGAGAACCTCCTCCGCCGTCCCCGGCCCGCCCCGAAGTGCACCACCGGCTGCCCCGTCCTCGACCGCTGCCTCGGCGGCGGCGTCCCCTGCCGCTCCGTCACCGAGGTCGCCGCCGAGAGCGGCTGCGGCAAGACCCAGCTCTGCCTCCAGCTCCTCCTCTCCGCCCAGCTCCCGCCCTCCCGCGGCGGCCTCTCCGCCTCCTCGCTCTACCTCCACTCCGAATTCCCCTTCCCCCTCCGCCGCCTCCGCCAGCTCTCCCGCGCCCGCCCCCTCGGCCCCCGCCACGACCCCTTGGAGTACATCTTCGTGCACCCTCTGCAGTCCGCGGACCACCTGCTCGACGTAATGCCCAGGATGGAATCCTTCGTGGAGAACTTCAAGAGCCAGTTCCCGGTTCGGCTTATCGTTATCGACTCGATAGCGGCTTTGTTCCGGTCGGAGTTCGACAATAACCCGCTTGATCTCAAGCGGAGGTCGTCCATGTTTTTCAAGATCTCGGGGAGACTGAAGTTGCTGGCCGAGAAGTTTGATCTCGCGGTTGTGGTGACGAATCAGGTGGTCGATGTGGTCGCTCCCAATGAGGGGATTAACGGGCTGAGGATTGGGAACTTGGGGTGCTTGGAATCATCCGGGAGACGGGTTTGTGCCGCGCTGGGTCTGGCGTGGGCGAATTGCGTGAACTCGAGGCTGTTTTTGTCGAGGGATGAAGAGATTGTTAGTACAGTGAATGACATGAGGGATGAGTGTGGTTGTGAACGGATGCATTGCGGAACAAGGAGAAGACTCCATTTGCTCTTTGCCCCTCACATCCCTGATACATCTTGTGAATATGTGATTACCAGAGAGGGAATTTCTGGGGTTTGCAGATAACTCTTGGTCCCTGTCTGTACAGTCTGAGCTTCTGCCGGAGGTAAAACTGACACAGTTTTGGTCAGACTTTACTCTACTGAAGTGGAAAATGAAGTTGCTTGCTTTGATCCTTTTTGCCAACTCAAGTATATTCGGGTGTCTACTGGTCTTTTAAGAATGACAACAACATTCTCAGTTTGATGAGTTGTCTACCAAACTTGTTTTACTCATCCTAGTCCAAAGCATGTTTCCACGGAACCAATTGCTTAAAGGATGGTTGGTTCGATTTACGTTTATTGTTGTCCATCGTTTTTAGTACACAAAACTGATTGACGTATTCTGTGCCCAGATCCATTCCTTCTTAGTCGTCTAGTTTTAAGAATTACTATCGTCTCTCATACTTAAAATATGAGAGACATTTTATCCAGGTTTTGTGGCCTAATATGAAATCATACGGGATAAATTAAGTGGATAGAACATTGAAAAAGGAATTCTCCTGTGAACAGAACTAGATAGAACATCAACGAGGAATTCACCTTCAAGGAGCCGAATAAGAACAGAGATAATAACAACTATCCAGGTAAAAGAACAAAAAGTCAAAAGCGTGTGAGTTTGTCATGATAGGAGAGTGCGTTGAGGGTGCACTTCCCTTTGATGTTCTTCTGCTGATGTCACAAACCGTCACTCATTGATCCTGTTGTCTATGTTGACTGCCATTTTTGCTATGATCTCCTCCCTATCTCTCTCTCTCTCTGCTGCTTCACATATGGGTGGACAATGGATTGACACTGCTTATAAGGCTTCTTAATTATTATTATGGGGAATGGCATAAATCATGAGCAATTAGTTATCAACTGATGACAAGTTTTTCGACGAGCTTTTCGTCACTTGTTACCTGTCAATGAAGAGCTTCTTCTCACTAATTACCAACTAGTGGGAAGGCTCTATTCATTAAGTTAAGCTTATCTTTTCTTATTTTCTTTCGGCAAAAAGACAGTTTATATTTGAGACATTCAATGTGTCTTAAATTATAACTGGTCTTATATGATTTCTCTACAATGTCATCATGTGCAAAACTTGTCATCAGTTGAAGATAGAGCTTTGAGAGCCTGTCCCATGGAATTCCTAGGATGCAGAATCCACTTCAGGTGACAGTTAATGCGCGAGGCCGAGGCATTCAAGTCAGCGATGGCCATGGTCATGCAATGTTGGGCCATCTCTCCAACTGGGGACTCCATATCAAGAATCACCCCAGCATGAACGTGATCAAGACAATGATGACGAGTGTTTTGTGCTATCGACCAACCAATGGAATGGAAGGCATGTAAGATCGCCGACAAGATGAAAATGTGTGCAAATCTCTCCAACTTCATTGTCAATGCAGACATATATAAGAATATCGGTATCTCTTGTAGTTAATTTTGCAGAAGTAGTTAAAAATAGAGCAGGAGGTACAAGAGTGACATATTCTTATTTCAAACATCTTCAAAGTTCTAACAAAAGTTCGCTCTTCATCCCTACAGCTAGAAAATCCTAAGAAGCTTCAAAGTTCCTTGCCGCGTGTAAGCACCATGATCTTAGTTGGTATCTACATCATCTGAGGACCTCACACTTTATTCCGATTCAATAGGAATATCTTCTGATGTGTTTGGAACTGGTTCTTCTTGATGGGATATCACCAACCGGTGAGAACTTCTCTTCAACAGTTTGATTAGCAACCTCGTGTTGTTGTGCAGTTGTCGATTCTTTCTTCCTAACTCTATAGGATACTAAGACAGCTACAGTCGAAGTGATGCCTGTGATAAGAAGGAGACCGCGAAAACTGTACAAGTCAAGTCTAGCAACTTTTGTTGAAGAATCTTGATTTGTGAATAAGGAATGATTTTGAAACCAATATTGGCTTATCAAGTAAAGTTTTCCATCTTCTCTCAATTTTGCTATTGATGCAGAAGTGTCAAGGACTAAGGTTGACCCCTTACGAAAAGCCTGCATAACAGGGCCTAACATTATTAATTGGATCGATCCAATATATTCACTTAACTGTATAGAAAAAAAGAGACTTACAAAGCCAAATCCATTGGTGCTGTCGTATGGGGGCTCAACCATGGTGTATTGAGCAGAGTACTTGGAAAGAAAGAGCTTCACATATGGAATTTCATCAATAATTGCTGAGACGCCACCATTCTGGCTTCCATCTCTCAGAAAATTTGCATAATCGTCAACCGTTTGCAAAGAGGGAATAGAGGTTTCTTTGGAGGATTGACCGATCAGAACTATCTTATTAAGCGGACTATTGAAAGGGACACCGACAGATTCGCTCTTTGGCAAGGACTGAATCTGACGAACTGTTAGCATTGAGCTCAGGTTTGCAGTGTAACTGGAAGTTAGTATTAGAACTACAAACAGCCATACAATCACCACAACTTTGGACAAGTTGCTCATTAATTTTTCCCCTGCAAATCATGAGATGACAATTTAGCCTCGTACTATATCAACTCACACCGTTATTGTACAGCAGAGTGTAAATATCCACTAGAACCGACGGGGCGTATTCCTTCTGCCTACTATCAATGGACATTTATTTGCTTCTTTTTGCCCTGAAATTTGGGTTTAATTCTAAGAACTGTATTGCTGGAGAAACCTTGATCTTGAACTCAGTTGATCTACTAATCATAAGAAATTTTAAAGCAGGATATGAACAACGAAAACATATAGAGGGAGTTCTTACATTGTGGAAAAACTAGTGTCGAGAATGAATACCGCATCACTTTCCCAATTTGATGAGCTAATGGTCCCTTGAACTCACTGTCGTCATTGTGCTCAATTGTCCACACTACCCATCCTGTGAAGACAAAGAAAGCGCCTATGACTAACCATAGATTCACGTCGAGAGGCAGTAGAAATATCCACATGCTCTCGTTTCGTGTTGTCTCAATAGGCACGATCATCCCTACTCCAGCTTGTGTGAAAGGCATTGTGAAGTCCACATACGACGATCTATCTGCTGTGATGGTCATGTCTCCCACGGCTGCATCATATTGCTGGTGCACATTTCCAAGGGGACCCAAAAGAAATGGTAAGTACATATCGTAAACAATGCATATAAGCATACAAGCACATACACTGGCAAATACACTCCAGCACTTCCTTCACCCTGCGTCATTCAATTTCTTTTGTTGACATTCTTTTCCCCCAGATGTATATAGAGTAAGCGAGTTGTTTCAGGTATCGACAACTTGATAACGATGATCCAGATGATGCTCAGTATAGTGCGAAACATATTAAACAAGTACTGTCCAAGAGTAATCACGTGAAAGAAATTTGGCTACAAGAAGTTGTCATTTTTGCATGCACAGTTATGTAATTATGTAAATAGAAATTCATCTTGCCTGTACTGCATCTTAGACTGGCTATTTATTTCCACATAATAAAATGAAAAGGAGTATTGAAAGGGGAAGAATTGATGGACTATAAGTTTTGTCTATATATTTTAAGCTCTTTTGTTAAATAAACCAAATGTAATGTTTATGTACTTGGACGTGCTATTTATCTGGTGTCAATCTTGCATGGAAGCAGAAGATGTTATTTTGTGGTTGCACACACTTGAAAAAAAGACAATCCTCAAGGTATACTGGGTTCATTCAAGATCACCTGACGGTATACTTGGTATATCATATCGTCATAACCGCTTTGAGACGGAATGAAGTCAAATTTTACTTCATAAGGCAACAAATCGATTGCAGCCTTGAACACATCTATGCAAAAGCCCGTTACCGTTGTCGCATTTGTCTCAGGATCGTGTTCCACTCCCACCATTTCTTTAAAACCTACTCTATCTGGAACTACGATTCTCAATCTCTTCCCAGCCTTTGACATAACCCGTTGACCTTTTGGTATAGCCAAGGATGATCCAGGCCATCTGATAGAGCCCATTTCTCTCACAGAGGTTGATTGAGTTGCAATATTAGACCTATTTAGCCCTGTCGTTATCCCATTACGTTGGGTCCATAATCCGAATCTCTCGACTCTTCCGACAACATTCACTATTTCAAATGCTACTGGTTGTTGCAGCTGCCCATTCTTAAGTTGAATTTCCCCACTCAAACCCGTGAACTTGATTTGTAGAATCGTGCGGACTAGATGACGAAGCTTATTTGCAGAATCAGGCTTCCGCATCGAAGTTATAGGACCTAAATGATTTGCTGCTTTGGCTAAAGCCCAGACAGAATCATATGCCCATAAGCAATATACATTTATATCAGGAATTTGATGATGCTGGTTTGTGAAAAAATCGTTCCTCCACTTCAATGAGAAGTCGTGAAGCCGCGCTGAGGGTGGAATATAAGGTCTAATTCCGATCACTCCTCGCATCGAGTCTAAAACCGACCGATCCATCACAGGCAGCTCGTTTACTATCCCATCAGTCACAATCCAACCGTAACCTGCACTCATCATTCCCAACTCGTTAACCTTAAAGAAAAACCGAGATGCGAGGGAAGCAGACATGTGGACAACGAATATATTGGCAGACAGAGCCATCAGTTTATAGAGTTGGGCTTCTACATATATGTCCCTGGCTTGTGGTGGAACGATAGTTCGATGCGCTACACGAACATTGCCTTCGTCTAATGCGAGAAGAAGATCGGGTATGATTCCGTTTCCATAGGAACTGTCCTCATGTATTATAACTAATTCTCTCCACCCGAATCTTTGAACTAGAGCAGCAATGGCTCCAACCTGGGAGTTATCATTAGTCGTCATTCGGATAAAGTTTGGATTTTTGTCTCTGGACAAGAAAGGGCTACTAGCAGAAAAGGAGATGATAGGCACTCTATCTCCCAATTCCGCCAGAAGCTCAGCTTCTTCAGATGTTTGTGGGCCTATCAGTACGTCAACTTGTTCATTCTCCAAAAGCTCCGCAGCTGCTCCAATGGCAATAATCAGATCAATTGTAATCACAAGTACCAGATGGCAAGTCCTCTCTCGTCTAGCTAAGCGCCTACTCACAAAAAGAAAATTTTCGCTACCTCACACATACCATTACTCACCTTCTTACATAATAATATGTGATTGTGAACCTCATCATATTTTTCAGCACTGTGATTGTTTTATTTAATGGCATCATGAATGCACAATATAATTTCCTTTTTCCCAGTTTGCGTTGCTTGAGCGTGGGTATGTGCAAAAAATGACTGAGGCGGAGAATTGATGAGAACTCACCCGACGATAGAGCTTTGAGAGGCTGTCCCATGGAATTCCTAGGATGCAGGATCAACTTCAGGTGACGGTTAATGTGCGAGGCCGAGGCATTCAAGTCAGCGATGGCCATGGTCATGCACTGTTGGGCCATCTCCCCAACCGGTGACTCCATATCAAGAATCACCCCAACATGAACGTGACGATCATGACGATGACGAGTGTTTTGTGCCATCGACCAACCGATGAAATGGAAGGCGTGTAAGATCGCTGACAAGATGAAGATGTGTGCCAATCTCTCCAACTTCATTGTAAGCTGCATATTCCCACAAAGTTTGGAGCCTAATATCTATAGCAAGTTTTGATGATTGGTAATGTTGATGAGTCGTCTTCTGGAAAGTCAAGGCCCAAGTCTCCGGCAAGTGTCCTGCGAAATATCTGAAGCCCAATGGAAAAGTTGGAGAAATTTCTCAAGGTCTCAACGGTTTGTTTGAAAGCTTAATTAAAGTCCGCCACGCTATTTTTTATATGATTAACATCACGAAAAACCTAAAATCGTTATATTTATGACAAATTTATCAAGAATTAATTTTTTGACCATAACAAATCTCAAATTGATACACCTATGACAAATTTACCCTGAACTAATTTTTTGACCACAAAAAACCCTAATCTGGTACACTTATGACAAATTTAACCTCCGTTAAATTGGATTAATATCACGAAAAATCATAAATTAGTAAACCTGTGAAAATCCCGAACTAGTACACCTGTTAAATATCACGTGTTATCCAACGCAACAATTTGACCGTAAAATTTAACGGAAACTAACGGAGGGTAAATTTGTCGCGGGTCTACCATTTTGGGGTTTTTGGTGGTCAAAAAATTAGTTTTGGGTAAATTTATCACAAATGTATCGATTTAGGATTTTTCGTGGTATTAACCATTTTTAATAAGTTAATTCAGGATACTAGTCTCAATATGTCTAGCATTCCTCTTAACACTTTACGATTTCACTAATTGTTGTGGCTAACTTTTTATGTCTCGCTCTTGAACTCATTTATGGCTTCGTTTGTTTCACGGAAAATGAATGATTTAGAATGCATCTTTTCTAAAAATGATTGCTTGTATACAACAATAAATATTTTTACTGTCTATGAAAATGTTTAGATGTAAATTATTATCGATAATGAAAACGTTTGGTGTTGGCTAATAATTTCAAGCGATACAAGTGATCATTTTTAGGAAAATGTTTTCCAAATTATTCATTTTTCATGAAACAAACAGAACTTAAGTGTATGTTTGTCCTCTAATCAAATATCAGAAAGCTTTCTTGCTTCCCGTAGTAGATAATTTCTATAGAGATTTGTAAGTTTCTAACGTTGATGGTAAAAAAAAAAAATGTGACCAGCACATAGTGATTTTTCTAGAGACTTTTTAGTGATTTAACAACTTTTATATGAATTCACCGACACTTATTTGATTTGTTGTCGATTTCCAACTTCTCTAATAATTTACCAACTTTTATTTGTGTAACTTACCAACGTTTTATACTTATCTTTTCTTATGAAATTACCAACATAAGGAATGAAAGCCCAATAATATAAGCGAGAAATAAATGCAGAACGAAACTTGACATAAAAGGAAAGATTGAGGAGATATTCCACTATAATCAAGGTGAAAGAGAATATAATCGTTCGAATCGCAAACCCGTTCAAGTGTTTCTTTACCCCGATTACACCCGATTAAGCCACACAAAAATTGATGTTTTATTTGGTCCATGCTCGTCCAGACATCCCCCCGAAGAGGACCGACTGCCCAAAATCCTCTTAGCCAAATTCTGCTTTACTCTCTAACACAAAAATAGTTCTTAACTTCTTTTAAAAGATCCCAAAATGAGGAAACAAATCAACTACTAAAAAATAGGGTTAATACCACGAAAAACCCCAAACCGGTACACCCGTAACAAATTTACCCTCCGTTAGTTTCCGTTTAATTTTACCGTCAGATTTTTGAATTGGATGAGACATGACAGTTGGCGGGTGTACCCGTTTGGGGTTTTACTCTTAGTTTGTCACAGGTATACAAGTTTGTAATTTTTCGTGATATTAATCCAGTTTAACGGAAGGTAAATTTGTCACACTAGTTTATGATTTTTGGTGGTCAAAAAATTTAGTTTGGGGTAAATTTGTCACAGGTGTACCATTTTGGGATTTTTCGTGATATTAACCCTAAAAAATATCTCTTCCGTATGCACTTACCAATCTCCATAACCGTTAGAATTTTAGTTTGAATGAATGTAAATTGTCGCAAGATAAAAAAAGTTTAATCTAAATTTGAAATATACATATACAAGAGACTTGTGGACTAAAAGTTCTAAAAGTTATTTCGACTCATCTAAGTTAACATTTTGTTCGTCATTTAGTAGTGTACCTGTCAGTATTTATTTTATAGCTATGGACTTTATTAGAACTTAATAATAGGAACTCGAGGTTGAAAATTTTACATCAACGAGAGATCATCAACAGATGTTTCTTTCCTCTCCTATCGGCCGGCTAGAATATAGAGCATCATTAGAAATCAAATCCACCGATCGAGCAGCCAAGAAATCAACATGCTAAAAGCTTTAATGAAATTAAATTCTATCTGTAGAGCTCACTTTCCATTATTTTCGAGAAATTTTTCTGTGCTCTCGTGTTACAAAATCTCTATCCATCCAAATTAATCATCTATGCTAAGTAATAATTGGCTTGAGAGCACTAGGCTTGAGTGGACGGAGGACTTACAAAATACAAAACTCATGCATGACTTTGGAGGTACTTGCAGAAGTTTCAGCACTTTGTTATCCTAATTATTGTGAAAACAAGCGATCGAATAATAAAATAAATAGAATAATAAAATAATTCGGACACTAGATTTACGTGGTTCGGTAGAAATGACCTACATTCACAGGAAGAGCAACATAAAATTGCAATATAGATCAAGCGATATAATGAAAATTACAACAATATTTGAGTCATTTAAACATTAATTGTTTCTTAACCTCTAATTACAGCTAATAACTTATACAGTATTTAGCAACACAATTCCTAAACGAATTTACCTATCTATTGCACAAATGAATTAACAAATTTTACCACAAGATTTAATCGGCTTTCAACACATAAATCCTTGGTGAAACTCCAAGGACAAAACCCACGAAGATAAGCCACTGCCAAGCACTCGGTGAAACCGCGCTTCAACCAATTCTTGCGGCCAAAAATTGGTTCTATAAAAGAACAACTTGCAGGATAGTCCAAGTTGACCGAATCAATGCTCAAATCAAAATCCATGTCCATATACATAAGAAAATCCAAGTTGACTGAGTCAATGTTCAAATCAAAGTCCCCGTTGGACTTTCCAATTTGAGAACAAAGACTTCCAATTCATATACTGAAATTGCCATGTGCTCCAACAAACTTGTGACCAAATACAAGGTCCAAGATTGACTTTCCATTATTGATCGTCACTTCAACACACAAACAATTTCCGTATTTTCTGCCTACTTTATTCGGGTTGGGATTCGTCTAATATGCTCAAACTCGAGATATATTTTAACACTAATTATCTCTGTTTGAGCGGAATGAAAATTGTACCGTTATGACTAATTTGCGTGTATCCAAAAAGTGATAGGTTGCAGTATAAATAAGATTGCCTGTCACTTTACTCTGCCCAATTGATTTGCCATTTCTGAGATTGTTAAGGCCTTACCCCCACTGGATTGGTCTTGTGGGCTTTTTGCCTGTTATAGGACGCATAAAATTTTCATGTTAGATTGTTCTGTTAAATGCTAAATAGAAATCAACCCTTAGCGTTCGTTTATTTCACGAAAAATATGATGTTTCTGAAAAATGTTTTCCAGAAAGTCGTTTTCCAGAAAGTCGTTTTCCAAAAAAATGACAATATTTTTCGGTCTTTGATTGAAACCTGAAAATGAACTAGAAAATATTTTTCGTAGTTTGGTATGGAAAATCTGATTTGATGGTGTTCTTTTCATTGACGAAAAATATTTTCCTTAACTAGTTTATTTTCTGTTAACCGAATGCCGGAAAATCCGGAAGACTTTTCCCTAGAAGTCGTTTTCCGTGAAACAAATGAAGCCTCAATTGAAATGATAAAACAATAAGGAATGTTCTTGTCATTTCTTTGCCCCTGTATTGAGAAAAATAAAGCTTTAACATGCATAAGAATATTGGCATTTCTTACTGTTAATTTTGCGGAAGTAGTTAAAATAGAGCAGAAGGTACAAGAAGGAATTAATCTTATTTCAAACATGTTCAATGTCCTAACAAGACTTGACTCTTCATCCCTACAGCTAAAAAATCCTAAGAAGCTTCAAAGTTCCTGGTATGTTGCCACATATAAGCACCATGATATTGGTCGGTATCTACATCAATTAAGGACCTCACACTTTCTTCCGATTCAATAGGAATATCTTCTGATGTGTTTCGAACTGGTTCTTCTCGATGGGATATCACTCACCGGTGAGAACTTCTCTTCAACAGGTTTATCTGCAACCTCATGTTGTGAAGTTGTTGATTCTTTCTTCATATATTTATAGGATACTACCGCAGCTACAGATGAAGTGATGCCTGTGATAAGGAAGAGACCGCGAAAGCTGTATAAGTCAAGTCTGGCAACTTTTGTTGCAGAATCTTGATTTGTGAATAAAGATCGATTTTGAAACCAATTTTGGCTTATCAAGTAAAGTTTTCCATCTTCTCTCATTTTTGCTATTGCTGCAGAAATGTCAGGGACTAAAGGTGACCCCTTAGGAAAAGCCTGCATAAGAGGGCCTTAGAATCATTAATTATATCGATCCCAAAATAATTACTCAACTGTATAGAGAAAAAAGAAAGAGATCTTACAAAGCCAAATCCTTTGGTGCCGTAGTGTGAGGGCTCAACCATGGTGTATTGAGCAGAATACTTGGAAAGAAAGAGCTTTACATAAGGAATTTCATCAATAATTATTGAGACACCACCTTTTTGGCTTCCATCCCTCAGAGCATTCGCATAATCTTCTGCCTTTTTCAAAGCGTGAAAAGAGTGCTTTTTGAAGGGTACATTGGTCAGAAATGTCTGATCAGCTGGACTGTTGAAAGGGAAACCGATAGATTCGCCTTTTGGCAAGGACTGAAGCTGATGAACTGTTAGCATTGAGCTCAGGTTTGCAGTGTAACTGGAAGTAAGTATTAGAACAACAAACAGCCATACAATCACCACAACTTTGGACAAGTTGCTGATCAATTTTTCCCCTGCAAATCATGAGATTGCAATTTAGCTTTGTACTATATCAAGTCACACCGTTATTGTACAGCAGGGTGTAAATATCCAAGAGATAATGGTCACTTGAACACATAGAGAGAGTCCGTACTTTGTGCAAAAAATAGTGTCGAGAATGAATACCACATCACTATCCCAATTTGTTGAGCTAATGGTCCCTTGAATTCATCGTTGTCATTGTGTTCAATTGTCCACACTACCCATCCAGTGAAGACAAAGAAAGTGCCTATGACTAACCACAAATCCACTGTGAGAGGCTGGAGAAATATCCACATGTTTGTGCTTCGTGACGTCTCAATAGGCACAATCATCGCTACTCCAGTTTCTGTGAAAGGGATTGTGAAGTCCACATACAACGATCTATTTGCTATGATGGTTATATCACCCACCGCTGCATCATAGTGCTAGTACATATTCCCAAGGACCCAAAAGAAAGGGTAAGTACATATCATAAACAATGTATATAGGGGTACAAGCACATTCAGTGGCAAATAAACTTGGGCATTTCCTTCAACCTGCATCTCTCACTGTCTTTTGTTAACATACTTTTTTTTCCTTGACATACAGAGTAATCGAGTAGTTTCAGGAATCAACACCTTGATAACCATGATCCAGAATATGCTTACTATCATGGAAAACATATTAAGCAAGTGCTGTCCTAGAATCATCATGTGAAAGAAATTTGGCTCCAACAAGTTGTAATTTTCGCATGCCAAATTATGTAAACAGAAATTCATCTTGCCCATTCTGATATCACTGTTCCATCTCTGCTGCCCAATATATCCACATAATAAGATGTAAAACAATCATTGAAAGGGAAGAATGGATGGACTACAAGTTTTATCAATTAATATTTACCTCTTTTGTTCAATGATTAAAATGTCATGTTTATGTACTTGGATGTTCTATTTGTCTGGTGTCATTCATGCATGGAAGCAGAGCATGTCATTTTGTGGTTGCACACACTTGAAAAACAGACAATCTGAATACTGGGTTCATTCAAGATCACCTGACGGTAAACTTGGTATATCAGGTCGTCATAATAGCTTGCAGCCATCAGTATGTTTGAATTTGTAAAGGGGATGAAGTCAAATTTTACTTCATAGGGCAACATATCAGCTGCAGCCTTGAACACATCTATGCAAAAGCCCGTTACCATCGTTGCATTTGTCACAGGATCGAGTTCCACTCCCACCAATTCTTTAAAACCTACTTTAATTGGAACTCCAATTCTCAATCTCTTCGCAGCTTTTGGCATAACCCGTTGAACTTTTGGTATAGCCAAGGATGATCCGGGCCATCCAATAGAGCCCAATTCTCTCACAGAGGGTGACTGAACTGCAGCACCAGACCTATTTAACCCTTGCGTTATCCCATTAGATTGGGTCCAAAAGCCGATTCTCTTGACTCTTCCGACAACATTCACAATTTCATATGCTAGTGGTTGTTGCAGCTGTCCATTCTTAAGTTGAATTTCCCCACTTAAACCAGTGAACTTGCCACGTAGAATTGTGCGGACTAGATCGGATCCTGTTGGTTTTGAGGGAATGGCGGCCAGACGAGCAAGCTTATTTGCAGAATCATTCTTCTCTATAGAAGTTGTAGGAACTGAATGATGTGCTGCTGTGGCTAAAGCCCAGACAGAATCATAAGCCCATAAGCAATATACATTTACTTCAGGAATTTGATGATGCTGGTTTGTGAAAAAGCTGTTCCTCCACTTCAATGAGAAGTTGTGAAGCTGCTTTGAGGGTGGAATATAAGGTCTAATTCCTATGACTCCTTGCATCGAGTCAAAAGCCGACTGATCCATCAAAGGCAGCTCGTTCACTATCCCATCAGTCACAATCCAACCATAGCCTGTACTCATCATTCCCAACTCATTAACCTTCAAGAAAAACCGAGATGCGAGGGAAGCAGACATGTGGACAATGAATATATTGGCAGACAGAGCCATCAGTTTATACAGTTGGGCTTCGACATATATGTCCCCGGCTTGTGGTGGAATGACAGTTCGACGTGCTACACGAGCATTGCCTTCTTCTAATGCGAGAAGAAGATCGGGTATGATTCCGTTTCCATAGCAACTGTCCTCATGTATTATAACTAATTCACTCCACCCGAATCTTTGAACTAGAGCAGCAATGGCTCCAACCTGGGAGTTATCATTAGTCGTCATTCGGATAAAGTTTGGATTTTTATCTCTGGACAAGAAAGGGCTGCTAGCAGAAAAGGAGATGATAGGCACTCTATCTCCCAATTCCGCTAGAAGGTCGGTTTCTTCAGATGTTTGTGGGCCTATCAGTACGTCAACTTGTTCATTCTCCAAAAGGTCCGCAGCTGCTCCAATGGCAATAAACAGATCAATTATAATTACTAGCACTAGATGGCAAGTCCGCTCTTGTTTAGCTAAGCGCCTACTCACAAATTGAAAATCTTCTGTACCTCATACAAACCGTTAGTCACCTTCTTACATACTAATATGTGATTGTGAACCCCATCATATTTTCAGCACTGTGGTTGGTTTTATTCAGTGGCAGAATGAGTGTACAATATAATCTCTTTTTCCCAGCATGGTGTGGCTTGAGCGCATGTGCATGCAAAGAACGACAGAGGCGAAGAATCAACCGGAACTCACCTGAAGATAGAGCTTTGAGAGGCTGTCCCATGGAATTTCTAGGATGCAGAATCAGATGGTTAAAGAGCGAGGGCGAGGCATTCAAGTCGGAGATGGCCATGGTCATGCATTGTTGGGCCATCTCCCCAACTGGCGACTCCATATCGAGAATCACTCCAACATGAATATGACGACGACGAAGATGACTGTTTTGAGCCATCGACCAATCGATGGAATTGAAGGCGTGCAACATAGCCAACAAAATAAAGATGCGCGCCGATCTCTCCATCTTTATTGTCAGCTGCATATTTCCTCAAAGTTTGGAGCGTAATATCTCCAGCGAGTAGTCTCGATGGGATGGCGGTGGTGTTAGTACGTTCTGAAAGTCAAGTCTTACGTCTACAGCAAGTATTCTTCGAAATTTCTGGAGCCAAATGCGAAAGAGTAGCACAAATTTCTTCTCAGCTTCTGTACAATTAGGGGGATGTTGACGGCATGTGTTTCCACACCATTCACTGTCTTAATGGGCGAGTCTATTAACAATGGATTTGTCTGGACCAATAAATGATTTTCTTTTAGTTTTTTTAGGATCAGGTCTTATGTTAGGAAGTCCAGGACTGGGATTACTTATCAATCCAATTTATTCTGCCTTTTCCTTGTGAATATTTTATCAAAACTCCTATTTTGTAGCGGCTGTGCACCTTCTTATCTATGTGAGGGCTAGAAACGTTTTAATACTATGATGTTCATGAATGGTTCAGAATATTATAAAGATTTGAATCTTTGGATTGTTGGAGATGGGATCACTTCGTTGGTTTGTGCAAGCATTTGGTTTCACTAGTGAGTACTATTTTAGATACATCTTACTATAGGATTATTTGGACGACAAAGTCAAATCAAAATATCGGGCAAGATTTGATAGGTAAATAGTTAACAAATCGAAATTCATTTATCAATATATTTTTCTCCCATTTGAACTCATTTCCATAATTGTTCCCCAAGAGGCACTTTTTATCATTGGATCAAAAAGCAAAAACTCATAACCATTCAGACTGAGATTTGTTGAATTGCTAAGATCTATCGCATTTTAGTTTAACGACAAAAGATTGTGAGGGCATGGTGCCTCTCGAGAACCATATAAACATCCCCATAGAGGCAAACATAGAATCGAAGAGAGTGGTGAAGTGATCTATTTAAAAATTTGGGATAAGTTCATTGAAAGTCCTAAAACTTGTCACAAAAGTGTAATTGAGTTCTAAAACTTTCAAAAAATGCAATCAAATCCAAAAACTTGTCAAATTGAGTCAATCGAATCTTAAAGTTAACATCGTCTAATTTACTAATGGAAAACACCTGCGTGGCTTATTTTAATATGTTCTCTCTCCTACATGGTGATAACGTGGCTAAATTATGAAACATAAAACTAAAAGGACGTCGTTTTGGCCCAAATTAATTTTTTAATACTAATTTTATTAAATCAAAAATTAAAAATAATCTAAAATTTTTTAAAAAATTATTTAAAAAGGGGAGGAGGGGAAGTCAGGCGAGGAGGGCTGCAAGCTCTTGTTGCCGCCGCTGTTCCATCATTGCTAGGAGGGGCTGGAGACCCTTGCCAACAGCAGGCGAGGGCCTGCAGGCCCTCATGCTCGATTTGGGGAAGGGTCGCGACCCCGCGCCCAGATCTAGGCGAGAGACAGGCCCTCGTCTACCGTCGGCGAGGGTCGCTGGCCGTCCCCCAGCCTTGCCGGCCCCTCCTGACGATGGTGGGACGGCGGCGGCGGACCCCGCCGGACTTCAGCTCCTCCTTCTCCTTTTTTTTTTAAATTTTAACATTTAGCTTATTTTTAATATTTAATTTTAAAAATATATTAAAATAATGTAAAAAGTCACGTCATCGCTACATAGGGTAAAAATAATAATTAAAAAAATTCATATCAGTGCCACGTTAGCATTTTTCGTTATGATACTTTTATATCAGACGACCAAAGTGAACGCTGTACGAAAGTTATGATACTTCTAGTATTCTTTTCTCCTTTAAATAATCTTCCAAGCTTCATCCTAGTCATTGAAAGTTTTCCGTGGGTCATAATCGTGCTCAGCAGACCTACAAAATACGTGCCCAAGCTGCTTTATCCTAAGCAAGAAAAGGAGATTTCCAAATAGACGTTCCTACTTCTGTTCGATGTCGGACTCTCTAGGTGCTTGCACAAAAAAGGAAATACTGCTATGATTTTTCGAGGCTGCTTTCTGCAGATTCAAACCTTGAAACTGGCTATTAGTGTTAGAATATTTACATATTAAATCACACTTTCATTTAAAAGTTTAAGTTTTTAGAACAGTTGGCTGTAGTTCCATCAAATTTCATATCGTATCAGAGCTATGAGGTCTCGAGTTTAAATCTTTCTAGGTCCTATTTGTCCTCCAATTAAATATGTCCCGCTTAGTACTAGAGAAAAAAATCAGACTAAGCGTGAGGGAGATTATTAGAATAATTAAATATTAAATCACATATTCATTTAACATCTTAAGTTTTTAAAACAGTTAATTATGATCCCATCAAATCTCATAATTAGACTCTAATTTGAGTCCAAGTCAAATGAGAAGAAGATATGGGTTTTCTTAAATAGCCATGAATGTAGATGCACTCAGTCTTGCTTTAACTTCGTTAGTAGCAGGCTCCCGTCTTTTCACTCTTCATGCTGAACTGACTATCCACCTTCTATTCTCTGGTCCTTCCAAAAATATTGACGTCTTCTGGTTCTACTCGGTTATTCACGTTCCACTAGTCCATCCACAATTTCCGACTATCTAAATTAAAATTTTATTCTGTTATTTAGTAGCGTTCTGTCAATATTTATTTTAAAGCATGTATAGACTTGATTAGAACTTAATAATAATAATTTGAGGTTGGAAATTTCACAAAAACGAGAAATCATCAACAAATGCTTCTCTCCTCTCGTACCAACCGATAAATCTAAGCATTGGACTAGACTATAGAGCACCATTAGAGATCAAATCGACCCATCGAGTAGCTAAGCAATCACCAAGCTAACGGCTTCAGTGAAATTAGATTCTGCCTATAGAGCTCACTTTCCATTATTTTCTAGAGGTTTTTCATGTGCTCTCATGTTACGAAATCTCTATTCAATCAAATCCATAATTGTATACTAAGTAATAATTGGTTTGAGTGGAGGGAGAAGGACCTACAAAGCACAAATTTGTCCTGAATGTGGTATTCTCTCTCTCTTTCTAAGCTTGTCTAATCTCTGAAACTTGAGGCCCACCAAGGACCACCCATCAAAACTCAGGCACGACTGTGGAGGAACTTGCAGAAGTTTCAGCATTATGTTCATCCTAGTTATATTAGTTTGAGTGAAATGAGGATTGTATTGTCATGACTAATTTGTGTGTAACCAAAATGTGATAGGTTGCAGTATAAATAAGATTGCCCATCACCTAACACTGTTCCAACTGATTTGCCATTTCTGAGATTGTTAAGGGCTTTACCCACTGGATTGGTCTTGTAGGCTTTTTGCTTGGTACAGCATGCATAAAATTTTCTTGTTAGATTGGTCTCTTCAATGTTTACTAAAAAGAAACCAACCCTTTGTTGAAATGACAAAACTGTAAGGCTACTTCGCCCTTAGTTGCTTCTTTCTCGTCAATGCAGACATATATAAGAATATCGATCGGCATCTCTTGTGGTTAATTCGGCAGAAGTAGTTAAAAATAGAGCAGAAGGTACAAGAGCAACAAATTCTTATTTCAACCATCTTCAAATTTCTAACAAGAGTTCACTCTTCATCCCTACAGCTAGAAAATCCTAAGAAGCTCCAAAGTTCCTGGTATGTTGCCACATACAAGCACCATGATGTTAGTCGGTATCTTCATCATCTGAGGACCTCACACTTTCGTCGGATTCAATAGGAATATCTTCTGACGTGTTTGGAACTGGTTCTTCTTAATGGAATATCACTAACTGGTGAGGACTTCTCTTGAACAGGTTGATCAGCAACCACATGTAGTTGCGCAGTTGTTGATTCTTTCTTCTGAAACTTACAGGATCCTATCACAGCTACAGCGGAAGTGATGCCTGTGACAAGAAAGAGACCGCGAAAACTGTATAAGTCAAGTCTAGCAACTTTTGTTGCAGAATCTTGATTTGTGAATAAGGAATGATTTTGAAACCAATTTTGGCTTATCGAGTGAAGTTTCCATCTTCTCTCAGTTTTGCTATTGATGCAGAAATGTCAGGGACTAAAGGTGACCCCTTAGGAAAAGCCTGCATAAAAGGGCCTAAGAATCATTTATCCAAATATATTCACTCAACTGTGCGGGAAAAAAAGAAAGAGGCTTACAAAGCCAAATCCATTGGTGCTGTAGTATGAGGGCTCAACCATGGTATATTGAGCAGAGTACTTGGAAAGAAAGAGCTTTACATAAGGAATTTCATCAATAATTGCCGAGACACCACCTTCTCGGCTTCCATCTCTCAGAGCATTCGCATAATCTTCAACCGTTTTCAAAGGGTGAAAAGAGGGGTTTTTGAAGGGTAGATTGATTAGTGCTGCCTGATAAACTGTATCGTTGAAAGAGAAACCAATAGATTCGCCCTTTGGCGAGGACTGAAGCTGATGAACTGTTAGCATTGAACTCAGGTTTGCAGTGTAACTGGAAGTTAGTATTAGAACTACAAACAGCCATACAATCACCACAACTTTGGACAAGTTGCTGATTAATTTTTCCCCTGCAAATCATGAAATGACAATTTAGCTTCGTACTATATCAACTCACACTGTTATTGTACAGCAGCGTATACTATCCAGGAGAAACGACTGGGCATATTCTTTCTGCCTACTATCAATCGATACTATTTTTTACTTCTTTTTGACCCGAAATTTCGGTTTAATTCTAGTAACTGTCCATTGCCAGAGAAACCTCGTTCTTGTACTCAGTTAATCCACTCATCAAAAGAAATTTTAAAGCAGGACATGAATGTTGAAAGCATATAAAGGGAGTCCGTACTATGTGCAAAAACTAGTGTCGAGAACGAATACCACATCACTGTCCCAATTTGATGAGCTAATGGTCCCTTGAACTCATCGTTGTCATTGTGCTCAATTATCCACACCACCCATCCTGTGAAGACAAAGAAAGCGCCTATGACTAACCATAGATCCACCGTGAGAGGTTGTAGAAATATCCACACGTTTGTGCTTCGCGATGTATCAACAGGCACAATCATCCCTACTCCAGTTTCTGTGAAAGGCATTGTGAAGTCCACAAGCAACGATCTATTTGCTGTGATGGTTATATCACCCACCGCAGCATCATATTGCCAGTAGATATTCCCAAGGACCCAAAAGAATTGGTAAGTACATATTCAAAACAATGTATATAAGCATACAAGCAAGTACACTTGCAAATACACTTCGGCACATCACTCAATTTCTTTTGTTAACATCCTTTCCCCCCGGAGTGTGTGTGTGTGTGTGTATAAAATCGAGTTGTTTCAGGAATGAACACATTGATAACCATGATCCAGACTATGCTTACTATAATGTGAAGTACTATCCAAGAGTTATCATGTGAAAGAATTTTGGCTCCAAGAAGTAGTAATTTTTTGCACGCACGTCTATGTAAACTGAAATTCATCTTGCCTGGTCTGATATCGCTGCTGCATCTCGCCTGGCAATTATTTCCACGTAATAAAATGTAAAGATATCATGAAAAGGGAAGAATGGATGGACTACTAGTTTTATCAATTAATTTTAACCTCTTTTGCTTAATGAATAAAATCTCATGTTTATGTACTTGGATGTGCTTTTTATCTGCTGTTATTCCTGCATGGAAGCAGAACATGCTATTTTGTGGTTACCCACACTTGGAAAAAAGACAATCCTCAGTGTATACTGGGTTCATTCAAGATCACCTGAAGGTATACTTGGTATATTAGATTGTCATAATAGCCTCCAGCCACCACTCTGTTTGAATTGGTAAATGGGACGAAGTCAAATTGTACTTCATAAGGCAACATATCAATTGCAGCCTTGAACACGTCTACGCAAAAGCCTGTTACCGTTGACGCATTTGTCTCGGGATCGAGTTCCACTCCCATCAATTCTTTAAAACCCACTGGAATTGGAACTCCAATTCTCAATCTCTTCCCTGCCTTTGACACAATCCGTCGACTTTTTGGTATAGCCAAGGATGATCCAGGCCATTGAATAGAGCTCATTTTTCTCACAGAGGGAGATTGAGTTGCATCAATAGACCTATTTAGCCCTCGCATTATACCATTCAATTGGGTCCAAAACCCGATTCTCTTGACTCTTCCGACAACATTCACTATTTCAAATGCTTGAGGTTGTTGCAGCTGTCCATTCTTAAGTTGAATTTCCCCACTTAAACCCGTGAACTTGCCACGTAGAATTGTGCGGGCTAGATCAGATCCTGTTGGCCTCGAGGAAATGGCAGCTAGATGAGCAAGCTTATTTGCAGGATTATTCTTGTGCATAGAAGTTATAGGACCTAAATGATATGCTCCTTTGGCTAAAGCCCAGACAGAATCATATGCCCATAAGCAATATACATTTACTTCAGGAATACGGCGATGCTGGTTTGCGAAAAAGCTGTTCCTCCACTTCAATGAGAAGTTGTGAAGCTGTTCTGAAGGTGGAATATAAGGTCTAATTCCTATGACTCCTTGCATCGAGTCAAAAGCCGACTGATCCATCACAGGCAGCTCGTTTACTATCCCATCAGTCACAATCCAACCATAGCCTGTACTCATCATTCCCAACTCTTTAACCTTCAAGAAAAACCGAGATGCGAGGGAAGCAGACATGTGGACGATGAATATATTGGCAGACAGAGCCATCAGTTTATAGAGTTGGGCTTCTACGTATATGTCCCTGGCTTGTGGTGGAACGATAGTTCGATGCGCTATGCGAGCGTTGCCCTCTTCTAATGCGAGAAGAAGATCAGGTATGATTCCATTTCCATAGGAACTGTCCTCATGTATTATAACCAACTCTTTCCACCCGAATTTTTTAACTAGAGCAGCAATGGCTCCAACCTGGGAGTTATCATTGGTTGTCATTCGGATAAAGTTTGGATTTTTATCTCTGGACAAGAAAGGGCTACTAGCAGAAAAGGAGATGATAGGCACTCTATCTCCCAATTCGGCTAGAAGCTCGGCTTCTTCAGATGTTTGTGGGCCTATCAGTGCGTCAACTCGTTCATTCTCCAAAAGCTCCACAGCTGCTCCAAATGACGATAAACAGATCAATTCTAATAACAAGTACTAGATCTTCTCTCGTTTAGCTGAGCTCCGAGTCACAAAATGAAAATATCGCTAGCTCATACAGACCGTTAGTTGCCTTTTTACACACTAGTATGTGATTGTGAACCTCATCATACTTTTCAGCACGGTGATTGGTTTTATTTTAGTGGCAGACTGACCGTACACTATAATTTCCTTTTTCCCCGCATTGTGTGGCTTGAGTGCGGGTGTGTGCAAAGAATGACAGCGGCGGAGAATCGACGAGAACTCACCTGAAGATAGAGCTTTGAGAGGCTGTCCCATGGAATTCCTAGGATGCAGAACCAACGTCAGGTGAGTATTAATGTGTGAGGCCGAGGCATTCAAGTCAGCAATAGCCATGGTCATGCACTGTTGGGCCGTCTCCCCAACTGGTGACTCCATATCAAGAATCACGCCAACATGAATGGGACGATCATGAAGATGATGAGTGTTTTGTGCCATCGACCAACCAATGAAATGGAAGGCGTGTAAGATCGCTGACAAGATGAAGATGTGTGCCAATCTCTCCAACTTCATTGTAAGCTGCATATTCCCACAAAGTTTGGAGCCTAATATCTATAGCAAGTTTTGATGATTGGTAATGTTGATGAGTCGTCTTCTGGAAAGTCAAGGCCCAAGTCTCCGGCAAGTGTTCTGCCAAATATCTGAAGCCCAATGGAAAAGTTGGAGAAATTTCTCAAGGTCTCAACGGTTTGTTTGAAAGCTTAATTAAAGTCCGCCACGCTATTTTTAATAGGATTAACATCACGAAAAACCCTAAACCGGTATATTTGTGACAAATTTGCCCAGAACTAATTTTTTGACAACCAAAAACCTCAAATTGATACATCTGTGATAAATTTACCCTGAACTAATTTTTTGACAAAAAAAACCCTAATCTGGTACACTTACGACAAATTTAACCTCCGTTAAATTGGATTAATACCACGAAAAATCACAAATTAGTAAACTTGTGAAAACCCCGAACTAGTACATCCGTTAACTGTCATGTGTCATCCAACGCAGCAATTTGACGGTAAAATTTAATGGAAACTAATGGAGGGTAAATTTATCACGAGTGTACCATTTTAGAGTTTTTGATGGTCAAAAAATTAGTTTGGGGTAAATTTATCATAAATGTATCGATTTAGAATTTTTCGTGGTATTAACCCTTTTTAATAAGTTAATTCAGGATACTAGTCTCAATATGTCTAGCATTACTCTTAACACTTTACAATTTCACTAATTGTTGTGGCTAACTTTTTATGTCTCGCTCTTGAACTCATTTAAGGCTCCGTTTGTTTTACGGAAAATGAATAATTTAGAATGCATCTTTTCTAAAAATGATTGCTTGTATACAACAATAAATATTTTTACTGTCTATGAAAATGTTTAGACATAAATTATTATCGATAATGAAAACGTTTGGTGTTGGCTAATAATTTCAAGCGATACAAGTGATCATTCTTAGGAAAATATTTTTCAAATCATTCATTTTTCATGAAACAAACAGAACTTAAGTGTGTGTTTGTCCTCTAATCAAATATCAGAAAGCTTTCTTGCTTCCCGTAGTAGATAATTTCTATAGAGATTTGTAAGTTTCTAACGTTGATGGTAAAAAAAAAAATGTGACCAGCACATAGTAATTTTTCTAGAGACTTGTTAGTGATTTAACAACTTTGATATGAATTCACCGACGCTTATTTGATTTGTTGTCAATTTCCAACTTCTCTAGTAACTTACCAACTATTTATATTTATCTTTTCTTATGAAATTACCAACATAAGGAACGAAAGCCCAATAATATAATCGAGAAATAAATGCAGAACGAAACTTGACATAAAAGGAAAGATTGAAGAGATATTCCACTATAATCAAGGTGAAAGAGAATATAATCGTTCAAATCGCAAACCCGTTCAAGTGTTTCCTTACCCCAATTACACCCGATTAAGCCACACAAAAATTGATGTTTTATTTGGTCCATGCTCGTCCAGACATCCCCCCAAATAGGACCGACTGTCCAAATCCACTTAGCCAAATTCTGCTTCGCTCTCTAACACAAAAATAGTTCTTAACTTCTTTAAAAAGATCCCAAAATAAGGAAACAAATCAACTACTAAAAAATAGGGTTAATATCACGAAAAATCCCAAACCGGTACACCCGTGATAAATTTACCCTCCGTTAGTTTCCGTTTAATTTTATTGTCAGATTTCTGAACTGGATGACACATGATAGTTGACGGGCGTATCTGTTTGGGATTTTACCCTTAGTTTGTCACGTGTATACTAGTTTGTGATTTTTTGTGGTATTAATCCAGTTTAACAAAAGGTAAATTTGTGACACTAGTTTAAAATTTTTGGTGGTCAAAAAATTAGTTTGGGGTAAATTTGTCATAGACGTATCATTTTGAAATTTTTCGTGGTATTAACTCTAAAAAATATCTCTTCTGTATGCACTTACCAATCTCCATAACCGTTAGAATTTTAGTTCGAATGAATGTAAATTGTGGCGAGATAAAAAAAGTTTAATCTAAATTTGAAATATACATATACAAGCGACTTGTGGACTAAAAGTTATTTCGACTCATCTAAGTTAACATTTTGTTCGTTATTTAGTAGTGTACCTGTCAGTATTTATTTTATAGCTATGGACTTTATTAGAACTTAATAATAGGAACTCGAGGTTGAAAATTTTACATCAACGAGATATCATCAAAATGTTTCTTTCCTCTCCTATCGGCCGGTTAAGTTTAAGCATTGGGCTAGAATATAGAGCATCATTAGAAATAAATCGACCGATCGAGCAGCCAAGAAATCAACAAGCTAAAAGCTTTAACGAAATTAAATTCTACCTGTAGAGCTCACTTTCCATTATTTTCGGGAAATTTTTCTGTGCTCTCGTGTTACAAAATCTCTATCCATCCAAATTAATCATCTATGCTAAGTAATAATTGGCTTGAGAGCACTAGGCTTGAGTGGACGGAGGACATACAAAATAAAAAAACTCAGGCATGACTTCGGAGGTACTTGCAAAAGTTTCAGCACTTTGTTATCTTAATTATTGTGAAAATAAGCGATCGAATAATAAAATAAATAGAATAATAAAATAATTCCGATACTAGATTTACGTGGTCCGGTAGATATGACCTACATTCACAGAAAGAGCAACATAAAATTGCAATATTGATCAAGCGATATAATGAAAATTATAATAATATTCGAGTCATTTAAACATTAATTGTTTCCTAACCTCTAATTACAGCTAATAACTCATACAGTATTTAGCCGTATAATTCCTAAATGAAATTACCTATCTATTGCACTAATGAATTAACAAATTTTAGCACAAGATTTAATCGACTTTCAACACATAAATCCTTGGTGAAACTCCATGGACAAAACCCACGAAGATAAGCCACCGCCTAGCACTCGGTGAAACCGCGCTTCAATTGCGGCCAAAAATTGGTTCTATAAAAGAAACCCAACTTGCAGGATAGTCCAAGTTGACCGAATCAATCCGTGTTGACCGAATCAATGCTCAAATCAAAATCCATGACTATATACATAAGAAAATCCAAGTTGACCGAGTCAGTGTTCAAATCAAAATCCCCGTTGGACTTTCCGGTTTGAGAACAAAGACTTCCATACTGAAATTGCCATGTGCTTCAACAAACTTGTGACCAAATACAATGTCCAAGATTGACTTTCCATTATTGATCGTCACTTCAACACGCAAACAATTTCCGTATTTTTCTGCGTACTTTATTCGGGTCGGGATTCGTCTGATGGGCTCAAACTCGAGACATATTGTAACAATAATTGTCTCAGCTGAGCGGAATGAAAATTATACCGTTACGACTAATTTGTGTGTATCCAAAACGTGATAGGTTGCAGTATAAATAAGATTGGCTGTCACTTTACTCTGTTCCAATTGATTTGCCATTTCTGAGATTGTTAAGGCCATACCCCCACTGGATTGTCTTGTGGGCTTTTTGCCTGTTATAGGACACATAAAATTTTCATGTTAGATTGTTCTCTTAAATGCTAAATAGAAACCAACCCTTAGCGTCCGTTTATTTCGCGAAAAATATGATATTTCTGAGAAATGTTTTCGAGGAAGTCGTTTTCCAAGAAAATGATAATATTTTTCGGTTTTTGGTTGAAACCTGAAAATGAACTAGAAAATATTTTTCGTAGTTTGGTATGGAAAATCTGATTTGAAGGTGTTCTTTTCATTGACGAAAAATATTTTCCTTAACTAGTTTATTCTCCGTGAACTGAATGCCGGAAAATCCGGAAGACTTTTCCCTAGAAGTCGTTTTATGTGAAACAAATGGAGCCTTAATTGAAATGATAAAACAATAAGGATATGTTCTCGTCATTTCTTTGCCCCTGTATTGAGAAAAATAAAGCTTTAACATACATAAGAATATTGGCATTTCTTACTGTTAATTTTGCGGAAGTAGTTAAAATAGAGCAGAAGGTACAAGAGGGAATTAATCTTATTTCAAACATGTTCAATGTCCTAACAAGACTTGACTCTTCACCCCTACAGCTAAAAAATCCTAAGAAGCTTCAAAGTTCCTGGTATGTTGCCACATATAAGCACCATGATATTGGTCGGTATCTACATCAGTTAAGGACCTCACACTTTCTTCCGATTCAATAGAAATATCTTCTGATGTGTTTCGAACTGGTTCTTCTCGATGGGATATCACTCACTGGCGAGAACTTCTCTTCAACAGGTTTATCTGCAACCTCATGTTGTGAAGTTGTTGATTCTTTCTTCATATATTTATAGGATACTACCGCAGCTACAGATGAAGTGATGCCTGTGATAAGGAAGAGACCGCGAAAGCTGTATAAGTCAAGTCTGGCAACTTTTGTTGCAGAATCTTGATTTGTGAATAAAGACCGATTTTGAAACCAATTTTGGCTTATCTAGTGAAGTTTTCCATCTTCTCTCATTTTTGCTATTGCTGCGGAAATGACAGGGACTAAAGGTGACCCCTTAGGAAAAGCCTGCATAAGAGGACCTTAGAATCATTAATTATATCGATTCCAAAATTATTACTCAAACTGTATAGAGAAAAAAGAATGAGATCTTACAAAGCCAAATCCTTTGGTGCCGTAATGTGAGGGCTCAACCATGGTGTATTGAGCAGAGTACTTGGAAAGAAAGAGCTTTACATAAGGAATTTCATCAAAAATTGCTGAGACACCACCTTTTTGGCTTCCATCCCTCAGAGCATTCGCATAATCTTCAACCTTTTTCAACGGGTGAAAAGAGTGCTTTTTGAAGGGTACATTGATCAGAAATGTCTGATCAGCTGGACTGTTGAAAGGGAAACCGAAAGATTCGCCTTTTGGCAAGGACTGAAGCTGATGAACTGTTAGCATTGAGCTCAGGTTTGCAGTGTAACTGGAAGTAAGTATTAGAACTACAAACGGTCATACAATCACCACAACTTTGGACAAGTTGCTGATCAATTTTTCCCCTGCAAATCATGAGATTACAATTTAGCTTTGTACTATATCAAGTCACCCGGTTATTGTGCAGCAGGGTGTAAATATCCAAGAGATAATGGTCCACTTGAACATTGAAAACATATAGAGAGAGTCCGTACTTTGCGCAAAAAATAGTGTCGAGAACGAATACCACATCACTGTCCCAATTTGTTGAGCTAATGGTCCCTTGAATTCATCGTTGTCATTGTGTTCAATTGTCCACACTACCAATCCAGTGAAGACAAAGAAAGTGCCTATGACTAACCACAAATCCACTGTGAGAGGCTGGAGAAATATCCACATGTTTGTGCTTCGTGACGTCTCAATAGGCACAATCATCGCTACTCCAGTTTCTGTGAAAGGGATTGTGAAGTCCACATACAACGATCCATTTGCTATGATGGTTATCTCACCCACCGCTGCATCACAGTGCTAGTACATATTCCCAAGGACCCAAAAGAAAGCGTTAGTACTTATCATAAACAATGTTTATAGGCGTACACGCACATTCACTGGCAAATACACTTGGGCATTTCCTTCAACCTGCAGCTCTCACTGTCTTTTGTTAACAATTTTTTTCCCTTGACATATATAGAGTAATCTGGTCGTTTCAGGAATCAACACCTTAATAACCATGATCCAAAATATGCTTGCTATCATGCGAAACATATTAAGCAACTGCTGTTCTAGAATTATCATGTGAAAGAAATTTGGCTCCAACAAGTTGTAATTTTCGCATGCTAATTATGTAAACAGAAATTCATCTTGCCCAGTCTGATATCACTGCTCCATCTCTGCTGCCCACTATATCCACATAATAAGAGGTAAAAGAATCATTGAAAGAGAAGAATGGATGGACTACAAGTTTTATCAATTAATATTTACCTCTTTTGTTCAATGATTAAAATGCCATGTTTATGTACTTGGATGTGCTATCTGTCTGGTGTCATTCATGCATGGAAGCAGAGCATGTCATTTTGTGGTTGCACACACTTGAAAAACAGACAATCTGAATACTGGGTTCATTCAAGATCACCTGACGGTAAACTTGGTATATCAGGTCGTCATAATAGCTTGCAACCATCAATATGTTTGAAATTTGCAAAGGGGATGAAGTCAAATTTTACTTCATAGGGTAACATATCAGCTGCAGCCTTGAACACGTCTATGCAAAAGCCCGTTACCATCGTCGCTTTTGTCACAGGATCGAGTTCCACTCCCACCAATTCTTTAAAACCTACTTTAATTGGAACTCCAATTCTCAATCTCTTCGCAGCTTTTGGCATAACCCGTTGAACTTTTGGTATTGCCAAGGATGATCCAGGCCATCCAATAGAGCCCAATTCTCTCACAGAGGGTGACTGAACTGCAGCACTAGACCTATTTAGCCCTTGCGTTATCCCATTAGATGGGGTCCAAAAGCCGATTCTCTTGAATTTTCCAACAACATTCACAATTTCATATGCTAGTGGTTGTTGCAGCTGTCCATTCTTAAGTTGAATTTCCCCACTTAAACCAGTGAACTTGCCACGTAGAATTGTGCGGACTAGATCGGATCCTGTTGGTCTTGAGGGAATGGCAGCAAGACGAGCAAGCTTATTTGCAGAATCATTCTTCTCTATAGAAGTTGTAGGCACTGAATGATGTGCTGCTGTGGCTAAAGCCCAGACAGAATCATAAGCCCATAAGCAATATACATTTACTTCAGGAATTTGATGATGCTGGTTTGTGAAAAAGCTGTTCCTCCACTTCAATGAGAAGTTGCGAAGCTGCTTTGAGGGTGGAATATAAGGTCTAATTCCTATGACTCCTTGCATCGAGTCAAAAGCCGACTGATCCATCACAGGCAGCTCGTTTACTATCCCATCAGTCACAATCCAACCATAGCCTATACTCATCATTCCCAACTCTTTAACCTTCAAGAAAAACCGAGATGCGAGGGAAGCAGACATGTGGACAATGAATATATTGGCAGACAGAGCCATCAGTTTGTCCAGTTGGGCTTCGATATATATGTCTCTGGCTTGTGGTGGAACGACAGTTCGACGTGCTACACGAGCATTGCCTTCTTCTAATGCGAGAAGAAGATCGGGTATGATTCCATTTCCATAGCAACTGTCCTCATGTATTATAACCAATTCACTCGACCCGAATTCTTGAACAAGAGCAGCAATGGCTTCGACCTGGGAGTTATCATTAGTTGTCATTCGGATGAAGTTTGGATTTTTATCTCTGGACAAGAAAGGGCTGCTAGCAGAAAAGGAGATGATAGGCACTCTATCTCCCAATTCCGCTAGAAGCTCGGTTTCTTCAGATGTTTGTGGGCCTATCAGTACGTCAACTTGTTCATTCTCCACAAGCTCCACACCTGCTCCAATGGCAATATACAGATCAATTATAATTACTAGCACTAGATGGCAAGTCCGCTCACGTTTAGCTAAGCGCCTACTCACAAATTGAAAATCTTCTGTACCTCATACAAACCGTTGGTCACCTTCTTAAATACCAATATGTGATTGTGAACCTCATCATATTTTCAGCACTGTGATTGGTTTTATTCAGTGGCAGAATGAGTGTACAATATAATCTCTTTTTCCCAGCATGGTGTGGCTTGAGCGCATGTGCATGCAAAGAACGACAGAGGCGAAGAATCAACCGGAACTCACCTGAAGATAGAGCTTTGAGAGGCTGTCCCATGGAATTTCTAGGATGCAGAATCAGATGGTTAAAGAGCGAGGGCGAGGCATTCAAGTCGGAGATGGCCATGGTCATGCATTGTTGGGCCATCTCCCCAACTGGCGACTCCATATCGAGAATCACTCCAACATGAATATGACGACGACGAAGATGACTGTTTTGAGCCATCGACCAATCGATGGAATTGAAGGCGTGCAACATAGCCAACAAAATAAAGATGCGCGCCGATCTCTCCATCTTTATTGTCAGCTGCATATTTCCTCAAAGTTTGGAGCGTAATATCTCCAGCGAGTAGTCTCGATGGGATGGCGGTGGTGTTAGTACGTTCTGAAAGTCAAGTCTTACGTCTACAGCAAGTATTCTTCGAAATTTCTGGAGCCAAATGCGAAAGAGTAGCACAAATTTCTTCTCAGCTTCTGTACAATTAGGGGGATGTTGACGGCATGTGTTTCCACACCATTCACTGTCTTAATGGGCGAGTCTATTAACAATGGATTTGTCTGGACCAATAAATGATTTTCTTTTAGTTTTTTTAGGATCAGGTCTTATGTTAGGAAGTCCAGGACTGGGATTACTTATCAATCCAATTTATTCTGCCTTTTCCTTGTGAATATTTTATCAAAACTCCTATTTTGTAGCGGCTGTGCACCTTCTTATCTATGTGAGGGCTAGAAACGTTTTAATACTATGATGTTCATGAATGGTTCAGAATATTATAAAGATTTGAATCTTTGGATTGTTGGAGATGGGATCACTTCGTTGGTTTGTGCAAGCATTTGGTTTCACTAGTGAGTACTATTTTAGATACATCTTACTATAGGATTATTTGGACGGCAAAGTCAAATCAAAATATCGGGCAAGATTTGATAGGTAAATAGTTAACAAATCGAAATTCATTTATCAATATATTTTTCTCCCATTTGAACTCATTTCCATAATTGTTCCCCAAGAGGCACTTTTTATCATTGGATCAAAAAGCAAAAACTCATAACCATTCAGACTGAGATTTGTTGAATTGCTAAGATCTGTCGCATTTCAGTTTAATGACAAAAGATTGTGAGGGCATGGTGCCTCTCGAGAACCATAGAAACACCCCCATAGAGGCAAACATAGAATCGAAGAGAGTAGTGAAGTGGTCTATTTAAAAATTTGGGATAAGTTCACTAAAAGTTTTAAAACTTGTCATGAAAGTGTAATTGAGTTCTCAAACTTGCAAAAAGTCCAATCAAATCCAAAAACTTATTAAATTGATTCAATCGAGTTTTAAAGTTAACATCGTCTAATTTATTAATGAAAAATGCCTGCGTGGCTTATTTTAATATTTTCTCTCTCCTACTTGGCGATGACGTGGCTAAATTATGAAACATAAAACTAAAAGGACGTCATTTTGGCCAAAATTAATTTTTTAATACTAATTTTATTTAAATTAAATGTAAAAAATAATCTAAAAAATTATTTAAAAAGGGGAGGAGGAGAAGTCAGGCGGGGAGGGTTGCAAGCCCTTGCTACCGCCGCCGCCGTTCCATCATCGCCGGGAGGGGCTGGTGACCCTCGCCAACATCAGGCAAGGGCCTGCAGGCCCTCACGCCCTGTTTGGGGAAGGGTCGTGACCCCATGCCCAGATCTAGGCGAGGGATGGGCCCTCGCCTACCGTCAGCGAGGGTCGCCGGTCGTCCCCCAGCCTCGTAGGCCCCTCCTGACAATGGTGGGGTGGCGGCAGCAGACCCCGCCGGACTTCAGCTCCTCCATCTCTTTTTTATTTTTATTTTTAAATTTAAACATTTCGCTTATTTTTAATATTTAATTAAAAATATATTAAAATAATATAAAAAGTCACGTCATCGCTACATAGGATAAAAAAAAATTAAAAAAATCCATGTCAGCGCCACGTCATCATTTTCCGTTAGTAAGTTAGACGATGTTAACTTTAGGACTCTATTAAACCAATTTGACAAGTTTTATTACTTGATTACACTTTTTGCAAGTTTTAGGACTCAAATGTACTTTGATGACAAGTTTTAGGACTTCTAATAAACATATCCCTAAATGATTATTCATGTGTGACTTTTGGTGATAAGTTTTAGGACTTGATTACACTTTTCACTGGATCACTTAAGTGTCAAATTGGAGAAAAAATGATTATTTAAGTGCTTCCGACGAAAAATTCCGGCCAAAGTCATTTGTGGCTTGTTTAATTAAATGATGATTCATATGTGACTTTGTTTTAATTAAAAGACAAGTTTAACGTGGGGCTATACGGTGGCTGGACTCTCCATAAATGACGTATGGTCATTCACTCTGGTTCTATTTACTTCACTTTCTCGTTCAATGATGGCAGAGGAGAGCCTTTCCCAGTGCACCGTAGTTTAGATTTTTTTCATGGAGTTCAATAAATTCTAAATACGACTTCGATTCCTTCCTGTCTGCTAAATTCCATTGGAGGGGGAAATTGAGTTTGCAAAGAAGCTCTAGTTGAACCACTGTTGCCGTGGCTGCTGATCTGGAGATGCTGGCCGCGTGTTCCTCCTGATTTGGAGATGGAGCACTTCATGGCCGTGGAGTCGAGAATCGTTGGGGTGAAATTGGGGATGAGCCCCAACATGAGAGGTCACCGAGACCATATCCTGCTTCGATTGAGGCGATGGCCTTCATTGCCTTCTTCATCTTCATTTCGTTACCTTCCTCATCTTCATTAGCATCTCATCATCTTCCACCTTTTCTTCTTCTTTGATTGTTTGCAAATTGAAAATAAAAAAAGTTGATGTCAAACGTGGACAAAAACCCTAATTTGGACAAATCATTAGGGTCTATATTTGAGGCAAAGATGTAGACGACATTGTTTAGAGCTGTTAGTATTGATTAGGCACGCCGGTGAGCTACGTCGGTTAGGGAAATTGATAAAATATTGCCACGTTAGATTTTCTGCAACTTAAATCGGAATTGACACTTAAGTGATCATTTTTTTTTAAATGACATTTAAATGATCAAATGAAAATTTTTAGTACCAAAGTGAGCGTCGTACGAAATTTATGATACTTTTAGTATCCTTTTCTCCTTTAAAAAATCTTCCAAAGCTTCGTCCTAGTCATTGAAAGTCTTCCATGGGTCACAACCGTGCTCAGCAGACCTACAAAATACATGCCCAAGCTGCTTTATCCTAAGCAAGAAAAGGAGATTTCCAAATAGACGTTCCTACTTCTGTTCAATGTCGGACTCTCTAGGTGCTTGCACAAAAAAGGAAATACTGCTATGATTTTTTTAGGCTGCTTTATGTAGATTCAAACCTTGAAATTGGCTATTAGTGTTAGAATAATTAAATATTAAATCACGCTTTTATCTAAAAGTTTAAGCTTTTAGAACAGTTGGATGTGGTCCCACCAAATTTCATATCATATCAGTGCCATGAGGTCTCGAGTTTAAATCTTTTCAGGTCCTATTTGTCCTCAAATTAAATATGTCCCGCTTAGTACTAGGGAAAAAAATAAGACTAAGCATGAGGGGGATTGTTAGAATAATTAAATATTAAATCACATATTCATTTAACATCTTAAGCTTTTAGAACAGTTGATTGTGATCCCATCAAATCTCATAATTAATTATACTCTAATTTGAGTCCAAGGCAAATGAGAAGAAGATATGGGTTTTCTTAAATATCCATGAATGTAGATGCACTCAGTCTTGCTTTAACTTCGTTAGTAGCAGGCTCCCGTCTTTTCACTCTTCATGCTGAACTGACTATCCACCTTCCATTCTCTGGTCCTTCCAAAAATATTGACGTCTTCTGGTTTCTACTCGGTTATTCACCTTCCACTAGTCCATCCACAATTTTCGACTATCTAACTTAAAATTTTATTCTGTTATTTAGTAGCGTTCTGTCAATATTTATTTTAAAGCATGTATAGACTTGATTAGAACTTAATAATAATAATTTGAGGTTGGAACTTTCACAAAAACGAGAAATCGTTAACAAATGCTTCTCTCCTCTCGTACCAACCGATAAATCTAAGCATTGGACTAGACTATAGAGCACCATTAGAGATCAAATCGACCCATCAAGTAGCTAAGCAATCACCAAGCTAAAGGCTTCAGTGAAATTAGATTCTGCCTATAGAGCTCACTTTCCATTATTTTCGAGAGGTTTTTCATGTGCTCTCATGTTACGAAATCTCTATTCAATCAAATCCATAATTGTATACTAAGTAATAATTGGTTTGAGTGGAGGGAGAAGGACCTACAAAGCACAAATTTGTCCTGAATGTGGTATTCTCTCTCTCCGTCTACGCTTGTCTAATCTCTGAAACTTGAGGCCCACCAAGGACCACCCATCAAAACTCAAGCACGACTGTGGAGGTACTTGCAGAAGTTTCAGCATTATGTTAATCCTAATTATCTTAGTTTGAGTGAAATGAGGATTGTATTGTCATGACTAATTTGTGTGTAACCAAAATGTGATAGGTTGCAGTGTAAATAAGATTGCCCATCACCTAACACTGTTCCAACTGATTTGCCATTTCTGAGATTGTTAAGGGCTTTACCCACTGGATTGGTCTTGTAGGCTTTTGCTTGGTATAGCATGCATAAAATTTTCTAGTTAGATTGGTCTCTTCAATGTTTACTAAAAAGAAACCAACCCTTTGTTGAAATGACAAAACTGTAAGGCTACTTCGCCCTTAGTTGCTTCTTTCTCGTCAATGCAGACATATATAAGAATATCGATCGGCATCTCTTGTGGTTAATTCGGCAGAAGTAGTTAAAAATAGAGTAGAAGGTACAAGAGCAACAAATTCTTATTTCAACCATCTTCAAAGTTCTAACAAGAGTTCACTCTTCATCCCTACAGCTAGAAAATCCTAAGAAGCTCCAAAGTTCCTGGTATGTTGCCACACACAAGCACCATGATGTTAGTCGGTATCTTCATCATCTGAGGACCTCACACTTTCGTCGGATTCAATAGGAATATCTTCTGACGTGTTTGGAACTGGTTCTTCTTAATGGAATATCACTAACTGGTGAGGACTTCTCTTGAACAGGTTGATCAGCAACCACATGTAGTTGCGCAGTTGTTGATTCTTTCTTCTGAAACTTACAGGATCCTATCACAGCTACAGCCGAAGTGATGCCTGTGACAAGAAAGAGACCGCGAAAACTGTATAAGTCAAGTCTAGCAACTTTTGTTGCAGAATCTTGATTTGTGAATAAGGAATGATTTTGAAACCAATTTTGGCTTATCGAGTGAAGTTTTCCATCTTCTCTCAGTTTTGCTATTGATGCAGAAATGTCAGGGACTAAAGGTGACCCCTTAGGAAAAGCCTGCATAAAAGGGCCTAAGAATCATTTATCCAAATATATTCACTCAACTGTTCGGGAAAAAAAGAAAGAGGCTTACAAAGCCAAATCCATTGGTGCTGTAGTATGAGGGCTCAACCATGGTATATTGAGCAGAGTACTTGGAAAGAAAGAGCTTTACATAAGGAATTTCATCAATAATTGCCGAGACACCACCTTCTCGGCTTCCATCTCTCAGAGCATTCGCATAATCTTCAACCGTTTTCAAAGGGTGAAAAGAGGGGTTTTTGAAGGGTAGATTGATTAGTGCTGCCTGATAAACTGTATCGTTGAAAGAGAAACCAATAGATTCGCCCTTTGGCGTGGACTGAAGCTGATGAACTGTTAGCATTGAACTCAGGTTTGCAGTGTAACTGGAAGTTAGTATTAGAACTACAAACAGCCATACAATCACCACAACTTTGGACAAGTTGCTGATTAATTTTTCCCCTGCAAATCATGAAATGACAATTTAGCTTCGTACTATATCAACTCACACTGTTATTGTACAGCAGCGTATAATATCCAGGAGAAACGACTGGGCATATTCTTTCTGCCTACTATCAATCGATACTATTTTTTACTTCTTTTTGACCCGAAATTTCGGTTTAATTCTAGTAACTGTCCATTGCCAGAGAAACCTCGTTCTTGTACTCAGTTAATCCACTCATCAAAAGAAATTTTAAAGCAGGACATGAATGTTGAAAGCATATAAAGGGAGTCCGTACTATGTGCAAAAACTAGTGTCGAGAACGAATACCACATCACTGTCCCAATTTGATGAGCTAATGGTCCCTTGAACTCATCGTTGTCATTGTGCTCAATTATCCACACCACCCATCCTGTGAAGACAAAGAAAGCGCCTATGACTAACCATAGATCCACCGTGAGAGGTTGTAGAAATATCCACACGTTTGTGCTTCGCGATGTATCAACAGGCACAATCATCCCTACTCCAGTTTCTGTGAAAGGCATTGTGAAGTCCACAAGCAACGATCTATTTGCTGTGATGGTTATATCACCCACCGCAGCATCATATTGCCAGTAGATATTCCCAAGGACCCAAAAGAATTGGTAAGTACATATTAAAAACAATGTATATAAGCATACAAGCAAGTACACTTGCAAATACACTTTGGCACATCACTCAATTTCTTTTGTTAACATCCTTTCCCCCCGGAGTGTGTGTGTGTGTGTGTATAAAATCGAGTTGTTTCAGGAATGAACACATTGATAACCATGATCCAGACTATGCTTACTATAATGTGAAGTACTATCCAAGAGTTATCATGTGAAAGAATTTTGGCTCCAAGAAGTAGTAATTTTTTGCACGCACGTCTATGTAAACTGAAATTCATCTTGCCTGGTCTGATATCGCTCCTGCATCTCGCCTGGCAATTATTTCCACGTAATAAAATGTAAAGATATCATGAAAAGGGAAGAATGGATGGACTACTAGTTTTATCAATTAATTTTAACCTCTTTTGCTTAATGAATAAAATCTCATGTTTATGTACTTGGATGTGCTTTTTATCTGGTGTTACTCCTGCATGGAAGCAGAACATGCTATTTTGTGGTTACCCACACTTGGAAAAAAGACAATCCTCAGTGTATACTGGGTTCATTCAAGATCACCTGAAGGTATACTTGGTATATTAGATTGTCATAATAGCCTCCAGCCACCACTCTGTTTGAATTGGTAAATGGGACGAAGTCAAATTGTACTTCATAAGGCAACATATCAATTGCAGCCTTGAACACGTCTACGCAAAAGCCTGTTACCGTTGACGCATTTGTCTCGGGATCGAGTTCCACTCCCATCAATTCTTTAAAACCCACTGGAATTGGAACTCCAATTCTCAATCTCTTCCCTGCCTTTGACACAATCCGTCGACTTTTTGGTATAGCCAAGGATGATCCAGGCCATTGAATAGAGCTCATTTTTCTCACAGAGGGAGATTGAGTTGCATCAATAGACCTATTTAGCCCTCGCATTATACCATTCAATTGGGTCCAAAACCCGATTCTCTTGACTCTTCCGACAACATTCACTATTTCAAATGCTAGTGGTTGTTGCAGCTGTCCATTCTTAAGTTGAATTTCCCCACTTAAACCCGTGAACTTGCCATGTAGAATTGTGCGGGCTAGATCAGATCCTGTTGGTCTTGAGGAAATGGCAGCTAGATGAGCAAGCTTATTTGTAGGATTATTCTTCTGCATAGAAGTTTTAGGACCTAATTGATATGCTGCTTTGGCTAAAGCCCAGACAGAATCATATGCCCATAAGCAATATACATTTACTTCAGGAATTTGTTGATGCTGGTTTGCGAAAAAGTCGTTCCTCCACTTCAATGAGAAGTTGTGAAGCTGTTCTGAAGGTGGAATATAAGGTCTAATTCCGATGACTCCTTGCATCGAGTCTAAAACCGGCTGATCCATCACAGGCAACTCGTTTACTATCCCATTAGTCACAATCCAACCATAGCCTGTACTCATCATTCCCAACTCATTAACCTTCAAGAAAAACCGAGATGCGAGGGAAGCAGACATGTGGACGATGAATATATTGGCAGACAGAGCCATCAGTTTATACAGTTGGGCTTCTACGTATATGTCCCTGGCTTGTGGCGGAACGATAGTTCGATGCGCTATGCGAGCATTGCCCTCTTCTAATGCGAGAAGAAGATCAGGTATGATTCCATTTCCATAGGAACTGTCCTCATGTATTATAACCAACTCTTTCCACCCGAATTTTTGAACTAGAGCAGCAATGGCTCCAACCTGGGAGTTATCATTGGTTGTCATTCGGATAAAGTTTGGATTTTTATCTCTGGACAAGAAAGGGCTACTAGCAGAAAAGGAGATGATAGGCACTCTATCTCCCAATTCGGCTAGAAGCTCGGCTTCTTCAGATGTTTGTGGGCCTATCAGTGCGTCAACTCGTTCATTCTCCAAAAGCTCCACAGATGCTCCAAATGACGATAAACAGATCAATTCTAATAACAAGTACTAGATCTTCTCTCGTTTAGCTGAGCTCCGAGTCACAAAATGAAAATATCGCTAGCTCATACAGACCGTTAGTTGCCTTTTTACACACTAGTATGTGATTGTGAACCTCATCATACTTTTCAGCACGGTGATTGGTTTTATTTTAGTGGCAGACTGGCCGTACACTATAATTTCCTTTTTCCCCGCATTGTGTGGCTTGAGTGCGGGTGTGTGCAAAGAATGACAGCGGCGGAAAATTGACAAGAACTCACCTGAAGATAGAGCTTTGAGAGGCTGTCCCATGGAATTTCTAGGATGCAGAATCAACTTTCGGTGATGGTTAATGTGCGAGGGCGAGGCATTCAAGTCGGAGATGGCCATGGTCATGCATTGTTGGGCCATCTCCCCAACTGGTAACTCCATATCAAGAATCGCTCCAATGTGAATATGATGAGGACGATGATGACTGTTTTGAGCCATCGACCAATCGATGGAATTGAAGGCGTGTAACATCGCCAACAAAAGGAAGATGCGCTCCAATCTCTCCAACTCCATTGTTAGCTGCATGGTTCCACAAAGTTTGGAGCCTAATATCTCCAACAAGTGTTCTTGATAATGGTGATGATAATCGTTTTATGAAAGAAGTCTTGCGTCTCCAGTAAGTATAGTCTTCCAAATATCTGAAGCCAAATGGGAAGGAGTTGATAAATATCTTCAAGGTCTCCGCTTCTCGGCAATTAGAGGGATGTTCAGAAGTCATGGTTTACACACTAGTTACTGTATGAATGGCGGAGTCCATCGTTTCGTGGAGGCATCGTGCCCCGTGGACTTTTGACCATTGAATTTAAAAGCAAAAAAGACGAGCATTCAAACTGCGATTATTGAATGGCTAAGGTCTGTCGCATTTTAATTCAACGATGGAATATTGTAAGGGCACGATATTTCTTGGGAACCGTAGAAACACCCATTATAAATATTTTCGTGAACGATGAAAATATTTTTCTTTAATTTATTTTTGTAAGCGATACAAGCAATCTTTTTTAGGAATATGTTTTTCATATCATTCATTTTTCGCATGAAGTGAATCAACATATGAATGGGTTTGTCCCAAGAGGCACTTCTCACCGTTGGATCCAAAAACAAAAAATTACAATCATTCAGACTACGTTTTGTTGAATGTTGAAGATTGTGCGAATGCTCTAAGAGATGGAAGCAACTAGTTTTGCTTCACTAGTCTTTATTTGATTTACTTATGAATGTTCTATATTGTTGTTTGTAAATTACCAACCTTTCTGATAACTTACTAACGTTTATATGCATAATCTATCAAATTTTTAAATATACTAACTATAATATCAAATTACCAAATATAGTATCAAATTACTCACCTTTATTTGAGTGACTTACTAATTTTGATCCAATTAATTTACCGACAAATTTGATGTTACCACCATTTATTTTGATGACTTACCAACTTTTATTTAGCCGCCTGTAAATTATCGACTTTAGTAGTAACTTTTTTGGGTCAATCGTAGTAACTGACTAAGTTTTATTTGCGTAATTTTTTTTGAGTTTTTAAATTTTTCATCTTTTATATTAAAATACCAATCTTAATTTGAGTGATTACCAACTTTTAGTTGAATTACTTATGCTTATTTGTTTGTTTGTAAATCATCAACTTTTCACTAATTGCTGCCGCTAACCTTTTATCTCTATATCTTGAATTCATTCAAATAAATGTATGTCTTCTAATTTTGGATAACAAAAAAACTTTTATTCTATCAACTCATCAAGTTTGAAAAGAATATCCGGCAAAAGAAAATAGCAGTTTGATGAGACAAACACACATTTTTTTCATTAGTAGGGGTAAGAGAGTTTGGGAATATGCACGTTTCTTGATTAGGAAACAGGGTTAATACATCTTGCTATTTGGACTATAGGAGTGTGGAAACAAGAATAAGTTCCTCCATATCGAGAATCACTCCAACATGGATATGATGAGGGCGGTGATGACTGTTTTGAGCCATCGACCGATCGATGGAACTGAAGGCTCGTAACATCGCCGGCAAAATGGACATGCGCGCCAATCTCTCCGACTCCATTGTCAGCTGCATTTTTTTACTAAGTTTAGAGCCTAATATCTTCTGCAAGCATTCTCGGTGATGTTAATAAGTCGTTTTCTGAAAGTCTAAGTCTATGTCTCCAGCAAGTATTCTCCGAAATATCCGAAGCCAAATTTGAAAGAGTTGGACAAATTACTTCCATGCCTCAGTTCTCCACAATTGAGAGTGATGTTGAGAGCCATGTTTTCCACAAATTACTTCCATGCCTCAGTTCTCTACAATTGAGAGTGATGTCGAGAGCCATGTTTTCCACATCAGTCACTGTATGAATTGGTGAGTACATGGTCCCCAAGAGTCACCTTTTACGAAAACCAAAAAATCACAAGCATCCGAACTACAATTTGTTGAATGGCTGAGATTTGTTGCATTTTAATTCAACGGCGAAAGATTACAATGACACGATATCTCCTAGTGACCAAAAACACCCTAATATGAATTGGGGTTTAGATTCTGAACAACCACGGGCCTACTAAAACTGGCCTATAAAATTGGTGTATTGAATTATGTGGTAGAATTTCGTTGGATGGTTTAGCTTTTTGAAAGCCGAGTCGAAGTCCGCAACGCCATTTTAATAAATTAATCTGATACACTAGTCTTAATATGTCTAGCATTACTATTGTACTTTAAGTTTCACTAATTGTTGTGGGTAACTTTTTATGTCTATCTCTTGAACTAGACCCGCAAATAGTAATTTCTCCAAAGTCATGGTAATTTACCAACTTTTATACGTATTCACCGGCGCTTATTTGGTTTTTTGTTCTTACTAATTTCTCAGATAATTTGCCAATTTTTATATGCGTAACTACCAAAAATATCGATCAAATAATTTACCAATTTTTATAGGCTAAAATTTCTCAAATAATACAATATTAATTACCAACTATTTGAGTGGCTTACTTAATTTTTTCCAATTAAGTTAGTTGATGTTACCTCCAATTATTTGAGTGAATTGTAAATTATTGACTTTTGTAATAACTTAGTGTTGACACCAAAATTTTAGCCTAAAGCTCACTCATGCATTTCATAAAAAAATTATCCTACCGGTAGAATTTGGCTCTAAACAATAATGTCGATATAGTATGGTTTTGTTTTCGCATTCTTTATTGTATTTATATGGTAGGAACATTTTTGTTTAGAGATATCATGTCCGTTTGTCGTCAAAAGTTGGCCAGGGAAGTGGGAATTAAATCATTTGTGTTCCTTTGTCAACTGTGCAGAGATGGAGAAAATCGAAAAGAACGATGTCAGGCACCTGCTCCTTTTGCCTGGTAAGACTGGCATGTTACGTTCATGGATGATATATGTGAAATCTTCTGAGATGATGCTGCTTAGAAGAAAGCTGGTATTCCTGGTAAGGATGCCCGAAAGGTTTTTCTTTGAGGCCAAACCAAACTAGCATTTTGAGAAGCTGATTCAGATGCTTCTTTCTCGTCTTGGTTGGCAACTTGGCACTGGTTCAACTATTCTCACTAACAAAAGATATGCCGACATGGTTAATCTTTCAGAAAGATGGGTTTTAGTCAGTTAAGAATGGGGATATCACTTTGCTGCAGTACCTTTAGAATTAGCGGTGGATTTGCAATTTATTTATCAATTTTGTTCAGAGTTGCATCGACTATGGGGGTACTTGCAGAAGCTTCAGCATTTTGTTAGTCTTAATGATCTTAATTTGAGCGAAACGAGGATTTTTCTGTTGTGGCTAATTTGTGTTTGACCAAAATGTTATAGGTTGCAGTATAAATAAGATTGTCCGTCACTTTACACTGTTCCAACTGATTTGCCATTTCTGGGATTGTTATCCACTGGATTGGTCTTGTAGTCTTTAGATTGGTCTCCTAAATGCTTACTACGATGAAACCAATCCTTAGTTGAATGATAAAACAATAAGGATCTGTCGCCCTTAGTTGCTTCTTTCTCGTCATTTTCTTTTGCCACTGTATTGAGAAAAATAAAGCAATAAAAATGCAGGCATAAATAAGAATAATGGCATTTCTTATGGTTAAACTTGCAGAAGTAGTTCAAATAGAGCAGAAGGTACAAGAGTAACATATTCTTATTTCAAACTTCTTCAGAGTTCTAACAAGATTCTTCATCCCTACAGCTAAAAAATCATAAGAAGCTTCAAAGTTCCTGGTATGTTGCCACATAAGCACCATGATATTGGTCGGTATCTACATCAGTTAACGATCTCACACTTTCTTCTGATTCAATAGGAATATCTTCTGATATGTTTGGAACTGGTTCTTCTTGATGGGATATCACTAACTGGTGAGAACTTCTCTTCAACAGGTTGATCGGCAACCTCATGTTGCACAGTTGTTGATTCTTTCTTCCTAAATTTATAGGATACTGTCACAGCTACAGTCGAAGTGATGCCTGTGATAAGAAAGAGACCGCGAAAGCTGTATAAGTCAAGTCTAGCAACTTTTGTTGCAGAATCTTGATTTGTGAATAAGGAATGATTTTGAAACCAATTTTGGCTTATCAAGTGAAGTTTTCCATCTTCTCTCAATTTTGCTATTGATGCAGACATGTCAGGGACGAAAGGTGACCCCTTAGGAAAAGCCTGCATTGAAGGGCCTAGTATTATTGATTGGATCGATCCCAATATATTAACTCAACTGTATATAGAAAAAGAGACTTACAAAGCCAAATCCATTGGTGCTGTTGTATGAGGGCTCAACCATGGTGTACTGAGCAGAGTACTTGGAAAGAAAGACCTTCACATAAGGAATTTCATCAATAATTGCTGAGAAACCACCATTTCGGCTTCCATCTCTCAGAGCATTTGCACAATCTCCAACCGTTTCCAAAGGGGGAAAAGAGGGGTTTTTGAATGGTACATTGATCAGATCTGTCCGAACAAGTTTACTGTCGACAGTGAAACCGATAGATTCACCCTTTGGCAAGGCCTGAAGCTGATGAACTGTTAGCATTGAGCTCAGGTTTGCAGTGTAACTGGAAGTTAGTATTAGAACTACAAACAGCCATACGATCACCACAACTTTGGACAAGTTGCTGGTTAATTTTTCCCCTGCAAATCATGAGATGACAATTTACTTCGAAGTTCGTACTATATCAACTCACACCGTTTTTGTACAGAAGGTTATAAATCCAAGAGAAACAACTGAGCATATTCTTTCTGCCTTCTCAATGGATACTATTTTTTACTTCTTTTTGCCCTGAAATCTGGGTTTAATTCTAATAAACTGTCTATTGCTGGGGAAACTTTGATCTTGTACTCAGTTAATCCACTCATCATAAGAAATGTTAAAGCAGGACATGAACATCGAAAACATATAGAGAGAGTCAGTACTTTGTGCAAAAAATAGTGTCGAAAACGAATACCACATCACCATCCCAATTTGTTGAGATAATGGTCCCTTGAACTCATTGTTGTCATTGTGCTCAATTGTCCACACTACGCATCCTGTGAAGACAAAGAAAGCGCCTATGACTAACCACAGATCCACCGTGAGAGGCTGTAGAAATATCCACATGTTTGCGCTTCGTGATGTCTCAATAGGCACAATCATCGCTATTCCAGTTTCTGTGAAAGGCATTGTGAAGTCCACATACAATGATCTATTTGCTGTGATGGTTATATCACCCACAACTGCATCATATTGCTAGTACATATTGCCAAGAACCCAAAAGAAATGGTAAGTACATCTCGTAAACAATGTATATGAGGATACAAGCACAAACAGCTGCGGATACACTTGGGCATTTCAACCTGCATCACTCAATTTCTTTTGTTGACATTCTTTTCCCTGACATATATATAGAGTAATCGAGTCGTCTAGAGTTATCATTTGAAAGAAATTTGGCTCCAAGAATAGTAGTTTTTGCATGCACAATTATGCAAACAGAAATTCATCCTGCCCGGTCTAATCTCAATGCTGCATCTCGACTTGCTATTCCCTATAAAAAATGTTGTACTACAGGTTTTATCAATTAATTTTAAATTATTTTGTTTAATGAACAAAATGTCATGTTTATGTACTTGGATGTGCTATTTATCTGGTGTTATTCTTGCATGGAAGCAGCACATATTATTTGGTTGCAAACACTAGAAGAAAAGACAATCCTCAAGGAATAGTGGGTTCATTCAAGATCACCTGAAGGTATACATGGTAGATCAGATCCTCATAATAGCTTCCAGTCGTTGAATTTGGAAAGGGAATGAAGTCAAATTTTACTTCATAGGGCAACAAATCAATTGCAGCCTTGAACACATCTATGCACAAGCCCGTTACAATTGTCGCATTTGTCTCAGGATCGAGTTCCACTCCCACCAGTTCTTTAAAACCTCTTTTAATTGGAATTCCGATTCTCATTCTCTTCCCAGTCTTTGGCATAAACCGTTGACCTTTTGGTACAGCCAAGGATGATCCAGGCCATTCAATAGAGGCCATTTTTCTCACAGAGGGTGATTGAGTTGCAACACTAGACCTATTTAACCCTCGCATTATCCCATTACTTTGGGTCCAAAATCCAATTCTCTTGACTCTTCCGACAATATTCACTATTTCAAATGCTACTGGTTGTTGCAGTTGTCCATTCTTAAGTTGAATTTCCCCACTTAAACCCATGAACTTGCCACTTAGAATTGTGCAGACTAGATCCGATCCAGTTGGTCTTGAGGGAATGGCAGCTAGATGAGCAAGCTTATTTGCAGCATCATTCTTCTGCATAGAAGTTATTGGACTTAAATGATATGCTGCTTTGGCTAAAGCCCAGACAGAATCATATGCCCATAAGCAGTATACATTTATATCAGGAATTTGATGATGCTGGTTTCTGAAAAAGCTGTTCCTCCACATCAATGAGAAGTTGCAAAGCCGCTCTGAGGGTGGAATATAAGGTCTAATTCCGACGACTCCTTGCATCGAGTCTAAAACCGACTGATCCATCACAGGCAGCTCGTTTACTATCCCATCAGTCACAATCCAACCATAACCTGCACTCATCATTCCTAACTCGTTAACCTTCAAGAAAAACCGAGATGCGAGGGAAGCAGACATGTGGACAATGAATATATTGGCAGACAGAGCCATCAGCTTATAGAGTTGGGCTTCCACATATATATCCCTGGCTTGCGGTGGAATGGCAGTTCGATGTGCTACACGAGCATTACCTTCTGCTAATGTGAGAAGAAGATCGGGTATGATTCCGTTTCCATAGGAACTGTCCTCATGTATTATAACCAATTCTCTCCACCCAAATTCTTGAACTAGAGCGGCAATGGCTCCAACCTGAAAGTTATCATTAGTTGTCATTCGGATAAAGTTTGGATTTTTATCACTGGACAAGAAAGGGCTACTAGCAGAAAAGGAAATGATAGGAACTCTGTCTCCCAATTCTGCCAGAAGCTCGGCTTCTTCAGATGTTTGTGGGCCTATCAGTGCCTCAACTTGTTCATTCTCCAAAAGATCCACAGCTGCTCCAAATGGCAATAAGCAGATCAATTCCAAACACAAGTACTAGATGGCAAGTCCTCTCTCATTTAGCTAAGCACCTACTCACAAAATGAAAATATTTGCTAGCCAATACATATCGTTAGTCGTGTGTTTACATGCTATTATGTGATCATATTTTTCAGCTCTGGGATTGGTTTTATATAGTGGCAGAATGACTGTACAATACACTTTCCTTTTGTGTGGCAGAATGACTGTACATTTTCCCCACATTGTGTGGCTTGAGTGTGTGTGCGCAAAGAATGACAGCGGCGGAGAATCGACGAGAACCCACCTGAAGATAGAGCTTTGAGAGGCTGTCCCATGGAATTTCTAGGATGCAGAATCAACTTCAGGTGATGGTTAATGTGCGAGGCCGAGGCATTCAAGTCAGTGATGGCCATGGTCGTGCACTGTTGGGCCATCTCCCCAACTGGTGACTCCATATCAAGAATCACCCCAACATGAATGTGATGACGACGACGATGATGAGTGTTTTGAGCCATCGACCAATCGATGGAATTGAAGGCGTGAAACATCGCCAACAAAAAGAAGATGCGCGCCAATCTCTCCAACTCCATTGTCAGTTGCATGGTTCCACAAGGTTTGGAGCCTAATATCTCCAACAAGTGTTCTTGATAATGGTGATGATAATCGTTTTCTGAAAGAAGTATGACGTCTCCAGCAAGTAGTCTTCGAAATACCTGAAGCCAAATAGGAAGGAGTTGACAAATATCTTCAAGGTCTCCGCTTGTCGGCAATTAGTCTTTGGTCCTGGAGGCACCATGCCTCTTGGACTTTTCACAACAGTCCCTGTATGAATGGGCTAGTAGTCTTTGGTCCTGGAGGCTAGGGGTGATCGGTTCCAGGGTGGGTAGGGTCCAGACCTAGAACCTGGAACCTACCCTGTTATAACCGGTTCTCAATTTTTGGAACCTGGAACCTACCCTGTTTTCCCTAAACCCTGTTTTGGAACCTACCCTGTTTTTCCGGTCCGGTTTCAGGGTCTACCCGATAACCTGTTTTTTTTTTTTTCCTTTTTCTGGTTTCAGAAATTTGAAGCAAAATAAACAATCCACAAGCACTATCCAGCAATTGGCATGCTCCCACCAAACGCAGCATGTTTTCTCTTTTCTCTCAAATGCAGCACAATCAGACCGACCAAACCGCCATGGATACCCTAGAGCTTACCCCCACCAAACGAAAAACAGCTTGAACGATGGCCCAAAAAATCAAGAGAATACAGTCGCCCACCATCCCGAACACAACCCCCCACAAGCAAATAACAATCACCACAAAAACACAGCACCAAAACACATCGAACAAGAACTCGAAAATCGCAAGAATTGTACTACTCACAAGGAGCATTCCCTTCTTTCCTCTCAAATGCAGCACAATCAAACCGAAAAATTTTACAACGAGAATTATCAAAAATTTGTTTGAACCCCTAGTCCCTTTTCCCCCCTCCGTCCGAAAAATTTTACAACAAAAACCTCGTCACCTAACAAAAAAGTACCAAAAAAAATTCAATTGCGGACTCACCTTTCTCTCGATAGTTGCGTCGGAGTCGGCCACAACAAGGCGAGAGGCGACGAGAGGGGTTGCGTTCTTGCGAGCCGCGGCGACGAGAGGCAACGAGCTGGGTTGCGGGGACTGAGACAGCGATCAGCCGCGACGATGAGTTGGGTTGCAGCAACGAGCAGCCCGCGGCGACGAGCGGCGAGCAGCCGACGGCGACGAGCGGCGAGCAGCCGCGGCGAGCAGCCGCGGCGACGAGCGGCGAGCAGCCGACGGCGACGAGCGGCGAGCAGCCGCGGAGACAAGCCAAGCCGCGGCGACGAGCCAAGCCGCGACGACGAGCTCTTGCGAGCAGACTGAGAAGGGCAAGAAGGAAGGGGAATCGCTCGCAAACTGGAAGAGAGTCAAGACTCGAGACTGAGAAGTGAGAGTCTAACGTTAGGATTTTTACTTTTTTTTTTTTTTACAGTAACTTAAAACCGATTCTAAAAATCGGTCCGGATGGGTTTTCACTTAGACCCGGGAATCGGACCGGTTTTAACCGGTTCCAAAAATATAGAACCGGTTCTCGGATCGGTTCAAACAGGAACTGGTTCCCGGACCTATTTTCCTGGTGGACCGGTCTGATTCCCGGGTAAATCCGGTCCGGTTGCACACTCCTATGAGGCATCATGCCTTTTGGACTTTTCACAGCAGTCCCTGTATGAATGGGCTAGTAGTCTTTGGTCCTAGAGGCATCATGCCTCCTGGACTTTTCACCATTGAATTTAAAAGCAAAAAAGACAACCATTCATACTGCGATTATTGAATGGCTAAGTTACGTTTGATTTTAATCCAACGATGAAAAATTATAAGGGCAAGATATTTCTTGGGAACCCTAAAAACACCCATTATAAGAATTGGCGATTCTGAACTAGGGCGGGCATACTAAAATGGTCTATAATATTGGTGTATTGAGTTATATGGTAGAGTTTCATTGCCGTTAATTATGGTTCGTCGTTTGAAAGTCTAGGTAAAATCTACCACACTATGTGATAGATTAAGGTAAGATGCCAGCATTAATACGTCTAACATTACTAATAGACTTAAGGTTTCACTAATTGTTGTGGTTAACTTTTAATGTCTATCTTTTGAACTAATTTAATATATGTTTGCCCTCTAATCAAATAACAAAAAAGGAATCGAGATGAATTATGAGAAATTGGAATATGAATTGTTAATCTAATGATTACCACATTTGGTAACACATTGGAATTAGAATACATCCTTTTATGGTTTGAATGTTATTGTTTCCATTATACAAAACAACGAATGTGCCAACAAAACCAAAAGGAAAATTGACACAAATGATCTCTATACTTTGGCCCAATGTGTAATATAGTATCTGAACTTTTAATTTGATCAATGTGGATCTTGAACTTTAGCCCAATGTGCAATGTGATCCCCGAACTTTAATTTGTTCAATGTGATTCCCAAACTTTTGGTACATATTCAAATTAGTCCATGAATTATATGAAAATACTCAATGTTGTCCTTTTATTAATTTAGGTGCAGGGACAACATTGGACATTTACATCGCCCTTACATTCACAGCACAATCCACAAAATTAATGTCATAGAGGCTCAGAGAACGACCCTCCACCGGGATACACGCATGACATGGATTCACATATTCAGTTACTGCTACACTACTTGAATTATTTTCTCTGAAACACAATAAATAAATTGTTTCCATAAACAAAATCCAAAGGATCCATATCACAACTTCCTAACACATGGTTAATTAGTCAGTGTACATTCTATTAATAGCATGTGATCGATCAAACCAAGTATTTCTTATGATATATCTCAAATTGCTAAAGAAAATTTGAGGGATCCACTTTACAGCTTCCTAATGCATATTTGAATTAGTCTTATACATTCTACTAATAGCATGTGAAGGATCAAACCTAGTACTACTCATTACTTATCTCAAACTGCCAATTGTACTAGCATATGAAGCATGGGGGAGATGCTCTCCCTCCTTCATATATGCCATCCTTTGCGCAAAGTTGATCAAACTCCGCAGAACATAACTTTAACCCTATGTCTGTCCTCAAGACCTGGATGTTCCTTCTTGTTTGCTATTCGATCATTGCCTTTTTACTCTATATGCTGACCAAACATTGATATTCGATCATTGCCTTTTACTCTCTATGCTGACCAAACACTGAGTTCTTGTGTTTAATGAAACAAGCCCAAACTTTCCTCGAGTAGTCATCAAAGAAGGTCAACATCTATTTGGCACGTCCCTTCGAGTGCACCTAAGATGGCCTCGATAAATTTAAGTGTATCTAGTCAACTATACCCCTATTTCCTTGAATTGGCGTACTAAAATGTAGCCTCTGCTCCTAGTCGAACAAACAATGTTCGCAAAGTCTAGCGTTTCAATTTTCTACTGACACAAAATACCCCTCTGACAATGTACATGCTCCTCTCATATATGTGCCCTAATTGCACGTGTCATTGCCTACTTGATTTGACTTTGTCATTGTCGATGAGACTGTAATATTTGAACTCGTAATTGTCTACCCTAAAGATAATAAATACTTCTTGTCCTCTTTGCTTTGGTATTGCTTGTTTTAGGAACACTAATCGTTGAAGAGAAAAAATATAGATGAAGACACACAAATTTTTTTATGTGAAAAACCCTTTTAAAATCAGAATGGAAAAAATCACGGTGCTAAGCCCTCTCATCATTAACCATGGAGGCCAACCTATGCAATGCACAGCATCGGTTTCTCAATGGTGACAACATTTGTTAGGTTTTCTGCACCAAGAATCCTCTTCAATGACAATATTCCATCATCTTTCAGCTGATGAATACGATGATATTTCAACTCAATGTGCTTTGTACTTGAATGAAATACCGGATTATTTGCAAGACAAATAGCACTTTGACTGCCATTGAAAAGAATACTGATATCCTGCTCCTTGCCTGATTGAATATGATTTCTCTCCCAACAGAGGTTGACGCAAGTTCTTCTGATATAGCAAATCCTCGATCTGCATTTTTCAAAAACCAAACTCCTTGCATCGAACCAATAGATCTTCACCTTGCCTTCGTCCATATCTATCGGTCCCACTATTTAGCCAAACCAGGCTTTGAAACAAGTTATTAGGAATGCGAATCGTTGAAGAGAAATAAAATAGAGAAGAAGACACGCATTTTTTTACATGGAAAACCCTTTCAAAATCAGAAAGGGAAAAACCACGGTGCCGTACTAGACAATCTCTTAACTACCAATATCAATATTAGTATCAGTATCGGAGTTACAAGCTTCAAGGTCGCAGCAACAAAAGATGTTGCCCCAATATATAGTAAGAGTCTACGGCATACATAATTACGATGGAAATTACATATATGCCATCATCAGTAGTGGAAAAGCTTTATTCTCTGCTTTAACATGAAAATTACATGTATGGCATTAGCTAATAAAAACTCTGAGCTTTAATATTACTTTTTTCTATCAGACTCATCAACTCCATCAACTTAAGCATCACTTATTACCTTCAAAGTTCCAAACGTTGGAGTATACCGGCAACCAACCGCATCCAAGAGGAATCAAATTCTTCTTCAGCTCTAGAACATGTCATGCTTCACGTAATATTCTCATCATCCCGTCACACATCCTGATCTGAGCTGATCCATTGCCTGCAATCTCGATTGTAGTAATATTTCCCATCAACATTGCACCACCATCAATAGACCGATACCACGAGATCCAGTCCCTACGTGTGATGTCATGTGATATGTCCACCCGGAATCCATGACCCACTCATCTGCAGTTAAGCTGGTGGACATGCATAGAATATAATCCAACTCATCCAAGTAGCCTTGCGCGATTTTGCATCAATCTTAATTTCTCATCTCTCTTCGAAGCTAGACAATTGCTCGCGATGTGCCCCTCACTTCGACAATTATAACACTTAAAAGGCTTGCTCCTCCCTTCGCTCTAGAGTTTCGCATGCTTCTTGAACCCTACCCGCTATCCTTGCTTCTCACCATTAAACCCTCTCTGCTACTTTTATTATCATTGCCCTGCAACTTCCATTGCCATTCTTTTGAGAGCATTGCCAAGAAAGGGAATGAAACTTCCATTTCCATTCGAATGGCTTCATTCCCAATAACCAAACATGCTCTAAGAGTTTGATAGTTCTCCCCTTCCTCTGAAAACCCTTTCTAGCATAGAGAGAAAACTGCAATTTCAGTCCTAAACCTATTATACGGATTTGAATTCAGCCTTAGACCTTTAATTGATCTAATATAGTCCTAAATCTTTGAGTGAAAATGCAATCAAGTCCTCATGGCCAAGTGTCACCTGTAATTGCTAACGTGGCAGTCCAATCATCACTGGCCATCCCACGTGTCACAGTCGATGATCTGACTTGGAAAAATTTACTCGAAATGGCGCCTCATTCTTTAATTTTCCGAAATTTCTGCTATACTACAAACATTACTTTTTATTGTTCAGAAATGAAAATAAAAACAAACATATCAAGGGTCAGCTTAGCCTTGTTAAAACGGCCATTAGCCTTTTCCATAATTGAACTATATTTTCATCATGTGACTACCACCGGGATTCACTGAGAAGCATCGTTTACGCGTCATTGACTCATTTGGGTTGGCTTCATTTTCAAGTAGGTTGAGTCCTACGTAAGCTGGTCTTTTTTTTTAAACATTTCCTTCAAACTTCAACACCACCTCTAAACGTTCGTGCTAAATCACCTAAAAATCCGATAAAGTAGACCCTACGTAACTACAGATCCATCCAAACATGACTATCAAGAAATTTCATCACTAATAGTTCACACGAATACAAATGGAGCCTTTTATGTAGTGGAAAAATTCACGTCCACGAGCGATTCTAATGCGACGATAGCAATACATATCAAATTATGAGGAAAAAGTGCCAAAAAAGTCCTAAACCTTTTGCATTGGTGCCAATTTAATCCTAAATCTTTTTTTGGTACTAATTCAGTCATAAACCTTTTGCATTGGTGCCAATTCAGTTCTAAACTTTTTATATTGATGCCAATTCAGTTCTAAACCTTTTGTTTTTGTGCCAATTCAGTCATTCCGGTCAATTTTGGCCGGATTTTGCTGACGTGGATGCCGGCCAGCCGGCCGGTCATCGGCGTTGATGTGGATAACTTTAATAATATTTTAATAATTTTTTTGAATTTTTTTGAATTTTTTTCTTTTTTTTTTCCCCCTCCCCTCCCTCCTTCCTCCAGCCGGTTGTTGGACCGGCAACCGGCCAGAGGCCAGAGCCCGGCATTGGCGAGGCTCACCCTTGCTGGCCACTGGCGAGGTCGACCTCGCCGGCTGCTGGCGAGGCTCGAGCCCTCGTCGGAGGCCACGGGCGAGGGCTCGAGCCTCGCCATGGCTGGGCGAGGCATGACCTCGTTGGATCTGGTGAGGTTGGGCCTCGCCCAGCCATGGCGAGGCTCGCCTTCGCCATCTCTAGCGAGGGCGAACCTCACTAGCAGTCGGTGAGGTCGACCTCGCCGATGCCGGCCTCTGGCCTCTAGCCGGTCGCCGGTTCAGCGATCGGCTGAAGGAAGGAGGGAGGGGAGGGAGGAAAAAAAAGAAAAGAAAAAAAATATTAAAATTGTCCACGTCAGTGCCGGTGACCGGCCGCCGGCCGGCCAGCGTCTACGTCAGCAAAATCCGGCCAAAATTGACCAGAAGGACTGAATTGGCACAAAAATAAAAGGTTTAGGACTGAATTGGTACCAATATAAAAAGTTTATGACTGAATTGACACCATAAAAAGGTTTAGGACTGAATTGACATCAATGCAAAATGTTTTGAACTAAATTGGCACAAATGCAAAATGTTTATTACTTTTTTGGTACTTTTCCCCAAATTATGACAAAGCCGACAACTTATTATAACATGGATATGTAACTTGGTAAACTAAGAAAACATTTCTATGACGAGCGTGTTGATTATGTAAATCTAAAAGGAAGGGGAAAGAAAATACAATGAATCCGACATTTAGGCTCAATTCCACCACTCCCCCTTGTTTTGTCGTAATACTAAATTGCCTAACTTAGACCCCATACATCAAGTCAAACGAAAAGTTGGCAGTCTTACAATAATGAAAAGACCAAAACACCTCCTCACTTTTTCGTCTTCTTCTTCGCCTTCTAAGTTGTCTACCTCGATGCCATCTAGAGGACATGGTGGTAAGATGAACACTTTCTCATGCTTTCGCGCACCCCTTTCTTTCTTTAAGAAGAAGAAAAGTCAAATAGATCTGTAGACTCGATAGCAAGATATTGACCAATGATATCCGGGCGTATCTGAGAAGTAAAGTTACATAGAAAAATATTCTGTAATCACATGCGAGGCACTCAACATAATATGAGCCTCAACCCAGTGAAGTTCTCTCTGAAATAGATGGCCATGGAGGCTGCAAAAACCTTGGGGGGCCAACGCTTCATGATCGTTTCCCTCTTCTTGATCTTCTTCCTCTGCGTCTTGGCTTCGATCATCGAGTTCCAACATGAGACGTTGTCAAAGTTCGGCCGATGCGCTCTCTCCAACATCCCCCAGTTCAACGATTACTCAACTAATCTCTCGGTCGCAAACTCCTCGTCTGACGATGAAATCCGGATACTCATAGGCATTCTTACGCTCCCCGACCAGTACCACCGCCGCCACTTCCTCCGCATGATCTACGGGACTCAATCTCCCGCTGGTGTGCGAGTCGACGTGAAGTTTGTGTTTTGCAACTTGACGAAGGAGGAGCAGCACGTCCTGGTGGCGCTAGAGATCATGCGGTACGACGACATCATCATCATGAATTGCACAGAGAACATGAACAACGGGAAGACGTACACATACTTCTCGAGCCTCCCGGAGATGCTCAAGGGCGCGGACCGACCATACCCGCCTTACCATTATGTGATGAAGGCGGATGACGACACTTTCTTTAGGTTGGAGAAGCTCGTGGCGTCGTTGAGGCCATTGCCGAAGGAGGACTTGTACTACGGCTTCGTGATACCGTGCCATAGCATGGACCCTTTCGTTCACTACATGTCCGGGATGGGCTATATAGTTTCATGGGACTTGGTCGAGTGGATCAGCGAGTCGGACATCGCTAGGAACAACGCAGAGGGGCCCGAGGACCTTGTCTTCGGTGCATGGTTGCGGGACGGGCGCCGAGCCAAGAACCGGTACAACGCCAAGTGGGCCATGTACAATTATCCTGACCCGAAGGACCCATGCCAGCACGAGTTTTGGCCAGACACAATTGCGGTTCACACGGAGAAGACGCCAGAGAAGTGGCTCCAGACATTGAAGTACTTCAACTTCACAAGTAACTTGAAACCCTCTAAATTGTATCATATTCCTTAGACAAGTCATGTGCTTGCTCGCCATCACCATTTCCATTTTTGAGTTCATTCTTTCTTCTTTTTTGTGACTTGATGATCAATCCAATCCTATTTTGGCGAAACTATCTATCTCTTCCTGCTCAAATATCTCGCTTTTTAGCTCAACCAGAGAAGAACACATAAATTGTACTCGCGAGCAGGCTCGCCATCCAAATTTCAATTGTTACTGGCAATCAAGTGGAAGATTTGAGATCACATTCTCTGGCATTTTAATGTGTAGGTGAGGCTTGCACACACAGACTTTGTAAGTACGAGTATCCAACTTCTGTCATGAAAGTTTCATCAGAGTTGAGGGATTGATTGGACTGAATGAGGCTTGGATTTGATCTCTCCATCTTTGTAAAGAAGCTAATTTTTTCATGTCAGCAATAGAAATCGCATAACTTAAGGACAGTTCGAGGTCTTAAGTCGCCCCAAAAATCCCCTCATTTTCACCTGTTCATATGAAACAGAGCAAACCCAAGAAGACGGTTCTTGTGAAAGGAAACGTGAAATGAATATGTAAATCTTGCATCTCAATCACCAACTCCGACATCAAGTTCAGAACCACCTTCGATATTTTCTGGCCAACCCAGCGGAAATGGTTGCGGGAGGCCTAAAACTAAGTCTCCGACAACTAGCTCCGGCCTTAATCTGGAGGCCGAGCAGCCTGATCGAACGTATGATCGGGATCGTCGAGAGATGTAGGTCGAAGGAATGACAACTTCTTCCCTGTTTGTCATTTTTAAGGATTTAATTACAAGTTTCATCTAAATGCACTCTAGCAGTAGCACATTCTCGGCTTAGACGTTAGGCATGGAGAAAACCTCCGATGGCAAATTATAATTTTTTTTTTTTGGTAAGGGTAAGGTACTTGGCAAATTATGATGGTGCCCATTTAAAACAAAAAATCTAAATACTGGACTAATTGGTCGTATACTTAAGTTCCCTGATGGAAATGATGGAAATGACATCTGCTAGTTTCAACTGATCAATCCTTGATATGCATAGATGTGCATATAGATGTATAACTCTATTTTTCTTCCTTGTTTGATTGGTTTATAGTTAGCTTTTGAAAAAGGGATTTCATCTTTAGGGCTATGAAAATACTTCGAGTACTGCCCCTTCGTATCTTAACAGATATTTATACACGTCGAAAAATGGAAATAACATAAATTACTGTAATCTTTATTCCCAATACACTTTTTATTTATAACTATAACCTTTGCCATACATGACCAGTAAAATTCCAATTTAAACAGAACTAACAGCACATATCATAATTTGATAATGGAGACATATCAACTCGAGTTTGACTTCCATATTAGTCACTTTCTCGAGCTGAAATTTACATTCGATCTTAGTTTTTCAGATAAGGCAAGTTATTATACTTATAAGTCTCAATTCTCGGTTCATCTGTTTCCTAATTAATCATTGTATTAAGTTATTAATTTTGTCAGTCTCTTTCCCCAATATTTTTTTTTTTGTTTTCCTTTTTTGGCCCTTGATTCACATACTTAAGGTAAGGTAAATCCCATTTTGTTGGGTGACAATTTGTGGCCAAGCAGAAAACTTGTGGCCCTATTGCGCACAAGGCCGGGCTCCGACGCTAATAAACAAATGGTGAGGGGCTTTTTAGCAAAACCCGTGAAAGGTCATCTGATATAAGTGAAGAGCAAGAGCTGACGTCGACCGAGGAAGCTCACCAGCCCTGTTAGATCTTGCTGAGGCGGCTTCTCCTGCGACGGCGCCCCTCCCCCTACGCCGGCCACCGCCGCTTCAAAGAAACAGGTCCTCTTCGACCACTGAGCGCTTCGAGCATCGTTGCGGTCGCGTGGGTGGGATTCATTTTTTTTGGTTTCTTCGTTGGTTTTTGTCGTTCGCCTAACATTGAAAATGCATTGGAGCGCACCAATGAAGTCAATGGCATCTGTTGGTATTGTTCCATCTGATGGAGGGGCTTGTTCTTGCTTTTCCAATGATGGGTTTTCGTTTTTTCTGCTTCTCTTATCAATTGGCGCTGGTGTCGTTGGTCTTGGCCGTATGGGTCTTGCAGAGATCAGGAGCAAGGAGTGGTCTTTTGATTAGTTTTGGCTGAAAGTTAGTCAGCGAGCGAAAGTTGGGTTTGTCGACTCTCTTCATCTGATTTAGTTGATAACCGGCCCTAAACTAATTTATGATGAATGTGTTCCTCATGTACTTCAATGAAATTGGTGTTTCTATGTCCAAAAAGAAAAGGAAGTTCTAGTGAAATCGAGTCTAGGCCAGTTTCATGCCCATTTGCTTTTGGGTTAGAGAGTAAAGGGAAAAGTTGTCTGAGTGGATAAGTATCAGAGCGTGTGAAGTAATCGATATTTCAGCTTGCAGGGTAAAATTTTTGCATTTCTGTTTGTTGGAGCAGTCATCACCATTGTGACTTCCAATACGGGGTATCTTTTTTCTTGCGTGTAATCATTCAATCCTAACAATAATCTAACAGTTGCTACTCATAATTCAATGGCTTAATTGATGTTCTTTGATGTTTGTGACTCATATAAGTTTCTTATCATGGTTTCCTTGGAGCAGGTTGTACTTTCTTGCTCAAAAGAGATGGCCGGTGGTCCAGCAACATTTTCAGATATTGGGAAAAGGGCGAGAGGTACAGTTCTTTTTTGCAAACATTGTATTGATATTGGCATCCCAACAATTTTTTAACCGGTAGATGCAATAAGCATCAGCTTGTTAGTCCTTGATTGTCTTTCTGATGTCCGAGTTCATATTCGAGACAGATGTTCAGGTAGGAAAAAGAATTGATTCATGATATTGTTTCACTTCCTCATTTTTTATTGTTAAGGCTAAATGTTCTGCTATTAAATAATTGATATGGTTAATGTATTTGTTCTTCTGTTGCCCTTGGAACTAAGATGGATGAAGGTACTATTTTCTTTCATAATTTTATAAGGGGTTGGTAAGGAATGCGATTTTAGGTACATATTTTTTGCTACATGTTGAATGATTCTTAGTCAAATGATTCTTAACAATTACATTGAATCTCCTCTTATGAATCACCACTTATTTGACTGATGCTACAGTCGAACAACCACAACAAAAGGTTTTACCTGCTCATTCAGTGTGCATCTATATTTCCATCTTGTCTAATAGTTGCTTTAGTTTCACGATCATTATTGGCCGAACGATCATATTTTGAACAATCAGGACCTACACCTGATGATTATAATTATGTGCTCCACCTGACTCTACTCAGTCTGTCTTAAACCAAAATTACTGCTGTCCTGCTATGAAAAGTTGTTTTGCAGACCTTCATACCAATAATGCATAGTTAATCACAGTGTTTCATCTAGCAGACAAGAAGACAAGGAGGCCCAGGAAAATCAAATGTTTTGTTAGAAACATGTTAAAATCCTTGATACCACCACAAGTTGGTTTTCATAGAAATTGATGACCTATCACAATGGCATTAAACTCATACCTAATCGCCTGAAATGCTGCCAATAATTCTTAGTGGTGTTCAGCTTTTAATCTTCCCTAATCTTTTCTGTGTTTTGGATATGGCTAATGTTGTTAGTTTTAAATGCAGATCTTTTGACTAAAGATTATACCTTCGATCACAAGTTTACCCTGACACTTCCGAGCTCAACTGGGATGGTGCACTCTCAACCAATTCTCTCTCTCTCTCTCTCTCTCTCTCTCTCTCTCTCTCTCTCTCTACATGTGTGTGTGTGCGCGTGTGTGCGGTGTGTTGGTTTTTTTTCTTTTGGGGGGGGGGGCTTTATCCCAAGTTAGGCGCAATGTATAGATTGAACAATATCACCTTATGAGGACCAACTTACAACAATTACTTTCTGTGCACAACTTTCTTACATGTCCGTACAATGGTTGCGGAAAACTGAAAATTTGGAGATCCCAGATTCACATGCTTGTTACAGAAAATCATGATATTTGAACATTGTAGAAATACATGCCTTAGTTGATTTCAAACTCTGAACATATTTGCATAGAAATGACTTTGAGTCCTTTGTCCCTGGGAATTGGTGTTGTAAATTCACCTCTCTAAGTCATTAAACTGTTGAATGCTGTTATGGATTTTAATTTTTGCGTTGCAGGGACTTACAGCTACTGGTTTGAAAAGGGATCAAATTTTCGTGGGTGACATAAATACGGTTTACAAGGGTGAAAATACTACAGTGGATGTGAAAGTTGACTCATATTCAAATGTAAGAACATTGATGTTGGTCCCGGAACGTTTTTTTTTAACCCTCCTACTTATTTTTTTATAGATAGTTCCACATCCATGCATAAATGCTTCTTTTATATTATGGACTGATTGAATATCTTTATTTATGTATTCACATTTCATCAGGTGTCGACAAAAGTGACTGTTTCTGGTGTCCTGCCGAGTACCAAAGCTGCCCTTAGCTTTAAAATACCGGATCACAAGTCTGGCAAGGTCAGTTATGTTTTTCAAATATATGGTTTTGTGTCTGGTTTGTTGGTTTTCTGTTTCTGAAGCAGAATCTATGGTTGTCCCGCGTCCTTTGAATGTTTTGAATGTATTACATGATATTCATTAATGCGTGGCTACCTCTATGGTCATACAAGATTGGATATTGAATAGCATCATGTGAGACTTTGCAACTTTGCATATATCATTATTTTTTGCAGACTAGCATCTTTCCTCCAGTTATGTTTTTCAAATATATGGCCTTGTGTCTGGTTTGTTGGTTTTCTGTTTCTGAAGCGGAATCTATGGTTGTCTCGCATCCTTTGATTGTTTTGAATGTATTACATGATGTTCATTAATGCGTAGCTACCTGTATGGTCATACAAGATTTGATTGCCCAAATGCGTTCTATGCTTGTATCTTGTATGAACATCATTGTGGGACGTAAATTCGGAAAATGTGCTGATTGGGAGGGGCTGCTTATGTTGGTGCTAGATTAATTATCAGACATGAATCACTAACTCCATTATTGTACATCAGTTGGAGCTGCAGTACCTCCATCATCACGCAGCAATTGATTCAAGCATAGGTCTGAACCCAACTCCCCTTTTGGAGTTTTCTGCAGCAATTGGTAGCAAGGATCTCAGTCTCGGTGGTGAAGTTGGATTCGATACTGCTTCTGCTTCTTTAACCAAATATAATGCTGGGATTGGCTTGAACAGGCCAGATTTTTCTGCTGCAGTTCTTCTGTAAGTATGGTTAGGAGAACATATTTTGCTACGTTAGGTATTTACTATTTAGTGTTCTAATGATGCACATAGACTACTGCTATCTATAAATGCTCCAATGTCTTTGTCATATGTCTCCATCTGCTAGAGGAATAGGTTTTTATTGTATATGTGGGGTATCAATGGGTGATTGGTCTTGACGTAGTAAGCAAGCCAAATAACTCAAAGACTTTACATTGTTGTGATAATACATCTAGATGATGCTAGTTATTCTGCAAGTCAAAAGAAAGCACAAGCGAGAGTTGATTAGGTTGCGTTGTCTTTATGCAATAGATTATAGTACTGTTTTAGTTTCGTTTTCTGCTTTCATTACTCCCTTCTGGTTTGGCAATGTGTTTCCACAAGTTTGTGATGGTGTTTTGTTTGCTTATATTAATTACTCGCAGAATATTTAACCAGCAAAATACCCTAAAATTAAGGCCCGCCCAGTCATTGAGAGAAGGCTTTGTTATCTATATGTGCATAATCTGCTAGTGTAGAAAGATCCATTCCTTAGTGAAGGAGGCGATAACAATTTATAGTCAACTGGAGATATTGCATTAACAATAGCAAAGGAAAGAAGAGGGAGGTTTACCTACAGAATTAGTTTTAAATCAAATTGTACCTGCAACAGAGGAGACGTGATGAAATTGACGGTGAGTTTCCAACACGTTCTCATGGTGATGCATATTGTGTGGAGCAAGACTTAATTTTATTTGTTGTAGATCAATCAGCGGACAAACAATTTTGTGTGGTCTGTATTGAACATTCTTAGAGTTGACGCGTTTGTGCATTTCGATGATATTTTATATAGCCTTAAACTGATCTATTAATTATTAAACTCTAACAGGACTGACAAGGGGCAAACTCTGAAGGCCTCCTACATCCACTTGGTGGACCCTTTCAATGCAGTTGCCGCTGAATTGACGCATAGATTCTCCACCTACGAGAACAGCTTTAGCATGGGAAGCTCTCACACAGTCGATCCATGCACTGTTGTGAAGACCCGGTTCTCAGACAATGGAAAGTTGGCCTTATTGGGCCAGCGAGAGTGGAGGCCAAAATCGCTTATTACTGTGTCTGCCGAGTATGACTCAAAGGCCATCAATGCGGCGCCCAAGCTCGGTCTCGCTCTTGCTCTCAAACCGTAAAGTGGACGAAATATGTTGATGCTGCTTAGCTAGTTGAAATTGATAAAGTTGTGGTTTTGCCCATTCTTTCAAGCCGGTGACGGTTTTGTTCTGCCCAGTTGGTGCTGGGAAACTGACGAGGGATAATGCATAAAAGCTTCTAAAAGAACTATAGGGAAAACAGTAACCCAGTTTTGCAAAAGGTTCATAATCACAGATTATATTTTTCCATTGGAATGTCAGGACATCATACAAAGCCTGAGAAGACTATTCATGATTCAATTCATTTTCCTCTTTTCACATTCGTTTCTCTTGTGCTGGATCATTTGGTTATAACTTGATCAATCATCTTTTGGCTCGGATAATGTTGTTATCTTGTCACTGCATTTCTCTAGTTGCTTTGTCGAGTTCACATACATCTGCTCTTTGACCTGTGTATGTCCTCCCTTTGTTTCATCAATCTGGTTGTAATTTAGTTCAGGCTTTCTTGTTCACCTGCAATGAGATGATTACTCTTCGCGGGACTGGTTTTAGCTTCATAGTTGCTAATTGCGAGCTAAGGTGTCTTCAGTTTTAGTATTACTAGGAGGGTTTTGACTTTTGGGTGGGGGGGGGGGGGGGAGGTGGGTGGGGGTGGTGTTGTGGGGGAAGAAGAAGCTGGTGTTTATATATGCAGATTTAGCCGAGTCATAGAGTTCGGATTGAAAAGGGGTACTATCAATGCCAGTGAATGGCTTTGAGAGTGAAGCCCCAGCTGATCTCTACGAGTTCTCTTTTGCTTTTTGGTGGCTTAAACATTTCAGAGAATATCTATGAGATTAATTGGCGTTTCTGCAAAAGCTTCTTCACTGTTTACATATTAGTAGGTCAAGTCTAGTATGCTACTCAACAAAGAAAAAGAGGCATAAAATTCAAATGATATTTCACGTAATTAACTCTGCCTGTCAAGAGTCAGAACTCTCACGGGTGGATTCATGTTGAATCCAAGGCAATCATGCGTGGCTGAGAAAATAGTTAACGGAAAAATTCATAGTTCAATTCATTGTGCACAGGATTTGAAACCCTCTGTTGGAGACTCGAACAAAAATTATATCCTGCCAAATAATATAGTTCAACTGAAACATCATAAAATCAAACAATAAATCCTTATCTAGAGCCCATCTTTCTTTAGTAAAGGCACTCGACTAAAGTCGCAGCAGCAGATAACATCGGCGACGTTTGTCGGCTTGCGGCTGGAGCGAAATGATGAATCTGGGAACCATAGTGATCGACATCGTGCTCCGGTGCCGGAAGGTTAAGATCCAAAGGAAGAATGTTGCCTGGTCGTTTTTGATCGGTGCGTAGTGTTACCTCAAGGCTCGTAACTGAGACAAGACGGCCACCCGCATTGAGCGCTCGGTGTCGCCTCATGTGACCTCCAAGAGCTTGGCCTGACCTGAACTGCAATCCGCATATCGAGCACTCGCGCATCTTCATGTCGACGTTGTCATGACCAACACGCATCTTTGTGCCACTATGGCCGAGTACATGGCCTGGATCATTGTCACAATCTTTCTTGGGAGATGATTTCACTAGCTTCTGTTGTCCCATGGACTTAGGCTTCTTCATGTGGCTGGACCTGTGGCCTCCCAGAGCTTGGAATGATGTGAATGTCCGGCCACATGTCTTGCATTTATATGATTGAACACAACCTTTGCGTTTCCCATCGGTGCCACAGTCACAAACTTCTTGGCCACCTTTGTCGTCTTCTACTTGTCTCGGGACATTGCCTTGTGCCAAAAGAATGAGGCAATCGGCCATGTCCTCCTCTTGATGTTCGCTGGTGCTACTCTCTTCCATGTCCACCGTGGACGACGGGGACGACAAGAGCAAGCCGTTATCGTCGATGCCGCCGCACGACAGAGCAATAGTCGTCATTGCGGCTTCGACGTGTGCGGGCGACAACCTCTGGCGGCGTTTCGTACGCTTGCCTTTGACAATTTGTGCGCGATTATCCGAGCCCACAAACCGATCCATGTTGTCTCCAAGGTATGTGACCAGAAAGTTTGGAGCTTGCTTGAAAAAATAAGTTTCTTTATGTATGTATTATTATAACTTTAGTTTTAATGGCCGCATTTAAATTTGGTTGAATTCGGGGAGATGTTGAGGTTAGGAGATCTCAAGAAACGGCCTTTGAACACATAACATTGGATCATTAATTGTCCCAGATCCTAAATGACAACATCAACATTGGAGTTACTTTTTTCTTTTTTTATTTTTATTTTTAGTTTTCTGGAACCAAAAACTGTCTTGAACTCTTAAATTAGGGTCGCATTACCCTCTCGCCGATTTTCCACATAAGTGCAATGAATGCTACAAATCGTAATCCTTGATTGGGTCTTAATGATAGGTCATTATTATAACTCGAGTTAATGATCTGCTTAGGACCCCCCAATGGGAAATTCACCTTTCATAAACCGATATGGTTTCTAGAACCATTGGCTGAGATATATATCTGTTTCACCGAAAGTGATGAAATATCCTTCAAGAATATGGATGGATCAATATGAATCGACAAAGATTGCGAAACTTCTTTTATTGATTTTGGACAGGAAAGTAAATAATTAGAAATTTAAAAAGTATGAAAACTGAAGATAGTCGTGTCTAGTCATGTAAATTGCAAGAAAGTAAAAAAAAATAGAGATAAATTTACATAAGAATGTTGAATTATGTGATTGATTTGGGTTCTTTTACAATTAACACACTTGGGGTATTTTATAGACGGTTACATATGACTGATACATACAACGATTACTGAATTTGAAAAAAGAAATAACTTCCTAATCTTACCTGTGATTACAAAAAGTTACACGATCTCCTATTATCTAGCAACACTTCTCCACAAGAAGTTGTAAAAATCCCAAAAACATAATTAAGTTCTTGTGTCGATTGATCATCATTGCCTTTGAGTTCCAATACTTCGTAAAATCTGCAATAGCTTTATCGATTGGTGAAGGCTTTCGTCGATAACTTTCACTTTGTCGATGACTTCTTTTCAAGTTGTCGAGTATTTGACCAAACTATTATTATCGACTAAGTTTGGCACTTATCAATACTAACAAAAAAAAATTTGGTCATTTTTTAGCATCAACATATGCCCCTTTTTTTAAAAAATTGAATGATTCATCGATCATTCAATTTTTCTAAATTAAATAATCAAGAGTCATCATATGCCTAATTGTCATCGATAAATTTGATTTTTCCCAACCCAATTGCCTCTCGAATTGTTTTTTTCTAAAACAACACAAGTAATTGTGTTATGGCTCCATGAATAGTGCCACTTGCACTACTTTTTGTTTACTAAGTCTTCTTTACTTGGAATTACATGACCTTCAGTTAATTAAATTAGGCCATTTTCAAATGTAAGTCGAACATTTCGTTTGATTTATTAATATCGAACGAGTAAAGTTGAGAGTATTAATCCTAGCCATTATATTTTTTGGTAGGCTTTAAGGATCGACAAACGGAAGGCTGGTCAAGCACCATTTGTGCCACATTTACTTCAATGTTTTCATTCGAGCAGATTCATACTTTAACTCATAATATTCCATTAGAGCGACATTTTGTGTAAAGTATTCATGTGACCCTTTATCTCTATCATTTAACAATTGCTAATATTTTGATACTCTCATTGCCAATTGAAATAAATCAACAAAGTCTTGGCCTTCAAATTTACCTCTAAAATTGAATTTCAATCCATTGAAATCCAGATTCGTGAATTCTTTTTCTAAAAGTGAAGTGAGGCATCTACTTTTAGACTTCTTAATCAAATAATAAATTGATCAACTGACTCATTATTATATTCACTATTATATTGATAAAGTCTAACCAAATCAGCAATCGATATTTCAGGTACCATCTATAAAATTGAGAATGGAAAATCGTATTTCCATCTATGACCAATTACACACCGATTAGGTAGTAAATTAGTGTACCAGGTAAAGTAAAAGCAGTTATTAACAAAGACAAAGGAAATACCTTAAGTCTTAAAAACCCATATGTCCCTACTTTCCCCACACTAGGATATAAAATTGAATAATGTGTTCGATGATCGATTTTCTATCTTTACTAATTAAATTGACAAAGTCGGGGGTATTAAAACCTCTTGGAAAAGGCTAGTTATCGACCAATTGGAGATGTGGTTTATTATAACCATGTATAATAACATCCCTGTCTAATATCAATTGTTGTCAAACTTCTTTGGCAAATTGTACAGGGTTTAAGTAGGGATTTAGTTAGCCATTTTGCCCCTTAGGCGGTGAAACTGGTCTTGCTAGATTATTTACGTTAATCGGAATGTTAGGCCCAATAGGAATATTCACATTGTGTATTACTGATATAGCCACTGGCTTTACATTTTCAATATTTGACAATTGACTAGTTTGTTGAGCAATTTGATTTTCCAAATTATTGTTACCAATTTGGTTATTTTGATCGACAGTAGCCCAATTATTTCTTTTATTCTGACCTTCATTAGAAGATTCTGCATAATTCTTAGGGGTTGACTACTCTGACCAACATTATAAGCATCAATAAATAGAGAAAGCTTAGGATAGTACCCATTAAATAATCTTGGCCTCAAGGGCATTGTTCATTGATGACGATCGACTTGAATACGTTGGATATATGACTCTCAATGTAGTTGAACATTGCACCCTAATGCTCTTCAAACATTCTTCTCATGGTTGACACCATGTTAGGATTTGGTGCAACCTCCCTAAACTGTTCATCAATGTGATGTATCGGAAGATCAACTTCCTTGCATCGATTATCTCTTGCCGCTCTCCCAGCGGATAAAGTATTAGAATGCGAGGTATCTCATTACCGATTTGTGGTAATGGGTTGTTGTTGCCAACATCATTGTTAGATTCTTGTTGATTTCTAGTTCTTGCCATCGTAATATCCTCGAATCAACCAAATGTGTCCCATCAGGTGTGCCAAAAAAATGTTACACCGCAAGTGATAAATTATCCTTCAATAATATGGATGGATCAATATAAATCGATAAATGTTGCGAAGGATCCTTTGTTGATTTTTGTTAGGAAAATAAAATGACAAAAAATTTAAAGGTACAAAAACCGGAGACAATTGTGTCCAACCATGTAAATTATAGGGCGTTGAATTATGTGATTGATTGGAGTTCTTTTACAATGTACATACTCGGGATATTCATAACCCTCTACATATGATTACATATGACGGTTACATACAACAGTTACTAAATTTGAATAAGAAATAACTTTCTAACCCTATTGGTGGTTACATGAAGTTACACGATCTCCTATTATCTAGCAACACATATCCAAAATAAGTTATAAAAATCCTATGGACATAACTACCTAGCAATTGTGTTCTTGTGTCGATTCATCGTCATTGCCTTCGAGTTCCAACACTTAGTAAAACCTGCAATAGCCTTGCCGACTAGTGAAGGCCTTCGTCGATAACTTTCACTTTGTCGATGGCTTCACTAGCGATTGTCAATTCATAGAATTGGACTGGGCATTCTTCCTAGTGGGAGGAAAATTGTGGAAAATTACCAAAAAATGTTCTAAACCTATTATGTTTGTGCCAATTCAGTTCTAAACCTTTCAATTATGCCAATTGAGTCCTAAACCTTTTCACGTTTGCCAATTGAGTATATCTGGCCAATTTGGGCAGGAAATTGCTGATGTGGATGCCGGTTTTCTTACATGGCACAACCAACGATGATGTAGATAAATTTTTCAATTTAAAAAAATCAAAATTTTTTAATTATTTTCCTTTCTTTTCTTCTATTTTCTTCTTCCTTCTTCCTTGGCCGACGACCGGCTAGAGGCGAGGGCCACCCTCATTTGATCTAGCATGGGCCAACTTTGCCTGGCGAGAGCGAGTCTTGCCCGAGCCCGGCGAGGCTCCACCTCGCCAGATCCCGGCAAGCTTGAGCCCTCGCCATATTCAGATGAGCAAATTAAATCACATTATGTTGAAATAGTTCACACCAACTATATTTGGGAGGTAGTCGTGAGCAAGATGCTAAAAGGCTTCGTCTGAAACTTGGGACGTAAAAAACGAGGGTACTCCCAAGGCAGGGTGGGAAGAAAAATACAGATCGATGGAAGTTCCAATAAAGGAGTTTCCAACGAGGGTGAGCTAACAACAGAAGTAAGTATTATTCGTTGTGTAATATTCATCTTGACTAATGTATTCTTTGGACTAATAATGACAATGAAGGCGGCCAAAGAAAAGTCCTACATACGTTCAAAAGCTAATGATGATGATCAAAGCTTCGTTCAAAAAGCAGGTACGATATGAAAAAAGGTGGAAGCATATTCGTGCTCTCTTTTGCAATTAGTAAAGAAAAGTATCATCAACAGAGGTCGAGCATTCATTCAATAAGCAGCACAAACGACTATATTTAATCCGTAATTTGAAGGGAAAAATGGCCTATACAAAAGGAAAATATTCCTTTTTCGCACGCATCAATCTCAAAACTCATATCTACACAAAAAAAAAAAAAAAATCAAAGAATTAGCTTGACAGCTTAAGGTTCAGACATTCCGGAAAACAATGATAGCGGAAGAAATTTAAAACCCTAGTTCATCCGCGTCAACTAGCAGATGCAGCTCTAGGAAAACTGAGATTTGATGAACTTTATCGACTCGACCGGACCACCTTTCCGCCGCACGAAAAGCATAGAAAAGGCAAGTTTGCGGTGGAGACCACAATGCCCCGAACCTGGACTTTACAAAAGATGTTATGAATCAATCAAACCTCTTCCATCAAATGCATGCCCGACCAAGTATTTGCATCGTCACGGCGACCTCGACTGGAAGCTATTCCCCCGGCAATAGCGAAGCTCCATAGAAATCTGTCTCTCCAGCTGAAGTTGGCGATGGAAATTAGCGATGAACATATCGGCTCTCTTGTCGATATCGTCCTCGGAGGGATAACTTATCGTTCTCTGAAGCCCCAACCCTCTCGAAGAGCCTGGCAAGCCTTCGTACTCTTTATCGTCCATCGATGTGCATGCCCTCAACCCGGGGCGGTCGCTGAAGCTCAGGAGCCGCTTGCTCGAAGGGCGGCGCGTCCCGGAGGAGAGAATCCACCGGTGGAGGTCGAAATTCAATAGGAATCTCACCTTGTGGACTGCTCTTCTCAGGCGGCCGAGCAACGGCCAGTTATCCATGTGCCCTTGTGTTGGAGACCGAAAGACTGTCAACGATTGCAACTCCTCTTCGGCTTTGTGAATGGAATGTTTCGGAACCTTCAATGAAGAGTGGGGTCTAAGGTTGCGTATTTATAGGGAGAGGACTCTGAATTAATTTATGCGTGGAAGCATGCGACAAGAAGTTGCGAGGCAATTAAGATAAACGATGCGTGAGTCGATGGAAGACCGTGTTGTTTGATGACGTGTAAGAGTTGAAGCACTGTGTAAGTCATCCAGAAATTTAGAATTGTCAAACCGTTTGACGGGTTCTTCAGTTTGAAGAATTCTGTTCGATAAAAATATATTTACTTTTAGGTGGAAAAATTCAATTGATTCTCTATATTTAGCTTCAGAGTGGACCGTATAGAGCTAAAGTATGGGATTTGTCATAGACTATAGGTTCTGGGGATCATATGATATACAAGGAGAAAATCGATAAGAAGTTGTATTCCTAAATTACAAGCTAATAATGTGTTCAACATAGCACCAAAGTAATGTTTGCTACATAATGAGATCAATGTACAAAAACCACATGACTTATGCATTGAAGCTATGCACGGGACGATTTTATTGAGGTATTAATGGGTTACAAATTTCATCTCGTTAACACCTGAAATCTCAACTGAGAATATACTAAAAAAAGAGTAAATATCCACTCCGAATTAAGGGTCGCCAATTCAAGTCTTGATTAACGTATATCGAGCCGGATCACCGCAAATTTCGTCAGAGCATTTCACAAGTTGAGACTATATCAGTTAAGAATAATAAAATGAAATAGAGAATTGTGAAATTCTCTGTATAATTCGATATATTTTAATGAAGATTATATCAGCTTATTTAGAGGTTTTATGAGATACCTTTTGAAGGTAACACATATCAATCAAGATAATTTACCAAAATTTTTTTATTTTTTGGTTGGTTTCAGTCTTCTACAAAGAAAGATTATAATAGTAATTGAACCAAGTGAATTGAACACTTTCACGTTCGTTTGTGGTTCGGTTAAATTGGCCAGTTGCTTAATTGGAAAGCTGTAACTTGGTCTATTTGTCACGCAAAGGATTTGACCATATTTATATATGTGTGTGAGACAGCTAGTTGCATCGTGCAATCCTTGCAAGAACCATCTTCCTCGTAAAAGCTTCAATTCCCCTCATTTAGACATGCATGCATGGCCGTCGCAGTTTCATTTCACTGTTTCTTTTGTCTATTCCCCAGATATCAAAATTTTAATTCATTTTAACCTAACTCTTGCGAGTAGGTGAAAGTCAATGACGGATTTGCTTACCACTTCTTTATCAGCTTCATCTCAACATAAAATCCAGGATTAATACTTTATTTGTTTCGCGAAAAACGGATGATTTAAAAAATAATTTCCTAGAAAATTATAGCTCTTATCGCTTACAAAAAACGGAATAAACGAAAAATACTTTTATCGTCCACGAAAGTATTTAAATATAAATTATTGTCGATAATAAATATATTTAACTAATTATTTCAGGCGATACATACGATCATTTTTAAAAAAAATATTTTCAAAATCATTCATTTTTTGTTTGAAGCAACTCTATATATATATATATATATATATATATATATATATATATATATATATATATATATATATATAAGTATGTATGTATATTATTCCATGACATGGTAGCTCATCCATGCATACTTTCCTTTTTCTTTTTCTTTTTCTTTTTTTTTCACGTGGAAACCCACGATATTTTTGCGGACACGTGCTGCACTTGTTTACTTGGTAATCAAGTTAGTGTACAATTGACGCAGACGGAGGGCGATAAGCTTGGATAATTTGTCCACTTAAATTTTTTATTTTATTTGAATTCCTCTGTCCTCTTCAAATTTTCGGCTTTCTTATCAAGTTTTTGGTTTTTTGTTCTTTTTTTGACCATTTGTGAACATGAGCTGTTGCTTCTGGCTTTCAGGCACCGATTGACCAATTCTTTTCTATGGCGAAGAGAGATACCTCCCTTTACTTGGAGAAAATTAGCCCCCCGCCAAAAAGTAACTTTTAACTTATAAATAGTTAAGTTTTTCATGTGGTTTACTTGGAAAAAAAATCACGAGTTATTATAAACTTATGTGTGTTGGGAAAATTATCCAAAAAATCATAAATCTATTATACGGCGGCCACCGGTTATAAACTTTTTGATTTAACCAATTTAATCTTAAATCTTTTGAAAAGTTTTCTGATGTAGTCCTTCCGGTTAATCTTCGTCGGAAATCACTGACGTGGCAATCCAATTAGCGGCAGCTATCCTATGTGGTACGGCCGGTGCTAACGTAAATGATTTTTGTAATTTTTTTTTTTTATCTTTTTTCCTTCTTTCTCTGTCGATTGCTAGGCCTCGGCAATAGCTAGATTTTAAAAAGTAAAAAAAATACAAAAATCGTCTACGTTAGCATCGGCTGTGCCACGTAAGATAGCCAACATCCAGCTCAATAATTTCTGACCAAAATTAGCCAAATGGACTACATTGAAAAATCGTCAAAAATTTTAGGATTAAATTGGCCAAATTGAAAAGTTTAGTACTGACTTGATCGCCGTACAATAAGTTTAAAACTTTGTTGACAAGTATCCCCGTGTGCGTTTCACGTGAATAGAAGTCATTCTCTATTTCTATTCATTTGTCTACAAATGCCAAAATAGTAAATACTCCCAAAACATAGCTATGATTTCTAATAATTAGACCAATGATATATGTAAATATCGCTATGACTTTTGATCTGGTAATTACGGATTTTGAGTATATATGATTTTCATTATTTATATCATTAAACTAATCAAAATTATATATTGGATGTTGTTATGATTATCTCTCGACAAATAAGATCCGTCATTTTGGTCAAAGATAGTCGAATGGAGTTGGTGGCCTAAGCTGCATATCTCCGGTCCGGACGCATCCTCCATCATAAAATTTGATAATTTGCCTCAAATAACACATGCCTTTTTCTAAGTTTGACCGTGAATCACAACCTCTTAGTAATTTTGGGCTCAAGAAGAAGGAATATTTCCATACAAAGGCATTATGGGCCTCGTCAAATGGGCTACACATTGGAAAGGCGGATCAAGCACATTAACCACGTAGAAAAATTCCGACTTAATCCAACTACTGGTCCGCCTCGAGGGAAATTCTTGCCTAGATTCGTGTTTGCGGATCGCTTGCGATCACAACCCTTGATTTTTTTTATTGATCACGCAAAAGGAGCCCTCACGAGTTCATATGATCAATTGTTGCAATCGATCCAAATAAGAGAGATTTGTCAGCTCTACGGAGTCAGGCTGAATTGTAGTTTTCGAGGTGCGATGGGTACGAAATCCCCATCAGCCAGTCGATAATTTAGGAACCGAGCGAGCTGCCTTTTTCAGGTGATTTCATCCGACTCAATGGATCACTTGTAATGCAAGGAGACTATGTTGAATCACGGTACACATTTCTAACTTGTATTCAAGCATGAGCCACAACATTTAGGTTGATCTCTAAAGAGAAAATAGTCCAAAAAGTTTTAAACCTATTGTACGGCGACTAATTCATTCATAAACCTTTCATTTATGTCAATTTAGTCTTAAACCTTTTGACAATGTGTTAATTTAATACTGAACCTTTTGACGATTTGTCAATTTAGTCCTTTTGACAAAATTTGGTCGGAAGTCACTGATGTGGCAATCTAGTAAGGGTCGGCCATCCTATGTGGCACTACCGACCTGACATGGACAAAATTTTATTATTTTTTTCAAAAAATTCAGAATTTTTTGAATTTTTTTATTTTCTTTCCTTTTTTTCCCTTCTTTCTCCACCGATCACTAGGCCTTGGGAATGCCTCGCGACCGGCCATAGGCAAGCACTGGTGAGCTGGCGAGAGTCGAGCCTCGCCGGTGACCTCGATAGTGACTAGGGAGGCTCGACCCTTGTCCAATCCGGCAAGGTCGAGCCTCGCCTCACCAGTCTCGACCTAGCCAGTGGCTAAGCGAGGCTCGACCCTCGCTAGTCCAGCAAAGTCGAGCCTTACTAGCCCTTGGCAAGGCTAGCGACCTTGCCAGCAGCTATGCGAAGCTCAACCCTCACCCGAGGCTGGCAAGGTCACCGGCCTAGCTAGTGGCCGGTGAGTCAAGGCTAGCCCTTACCTGTGGCCAGTTGCAAGCCATTACCGAGGCTCAATGATAGGCGGAGGAAGAATGGAAAAGAAAAGAAAAGAAAAGAACATAATATAAAAAAAAAATTAAAAAAATGTTTACATTAGCGTCGGCAGTATCACATAGGGCAGCCGACATCCACGAAAGTGATTTCCAGCTAAAATTGGCTGGAAAGACTAAACTGACATATTATAAAAGGTTTAGGTTGACAAATGGTGAAATAGTTTAGGACTGAATTGGCACAATTAAAAGGTTTAGGACTCAATTAGCAAGTTGTCATAAGGTTTAGGACTGAACTGACACAATTGAAAGGTTTAGGACTCCATTTAACACCGTACAATAGGTGTAGGACTTTGTGTACAATTTTCCCGTCGCTAAAGGTGTCTCAAGCTATAATAATCCACACTGTCGAAATGCAATCATGACACCTTTCAAATACGAAGAATTAATAAATATATTTAGGGTAATGAGTCTTGATATGTTTCTAAAGACACTCTACGCAATTTCCGTTGATAAGTTCCTCTCAGATTATATAATTAGATTCCTCATCATTCATTAACGCTCAAATAGTATTTGGCAAGCTTGTAGATTCATGCATCTGATGCGCCCTACACGGTTATCCATTTATAGCTCTGGCACGTTCCTTGTCTAAAGATTTGCTGATGAATTGTCATATTCTTAGCCAGTCATAACTACAGGAGATCATATCTTAACCCGTACAACATTGACATTTCGTTTCGCTGATGGATGCACACAATACATGATTTGGTATCTGCAAGCCCTCCTAGAGAGAGCAAGGTGAATTGAAACATGGGAAAGTTACAAAAAATAATTCTAAACCTGTTGTACATCTGCTCAATTCAGTCATAAACCTTTTGATAATTTGCCAATGGAGTCCTTCTAGTCCCTATTGAGTAGAAATCGCTGACGTGGATGCCGGCCATCCCACGTGGTAAGGCTAATGTAGACATTTGATAATTTGTATAAATTTTTTCAAAATTTTTTCTGAAGTTTTTATAAAGAGTGCGTGGTTTGCCGGATAAAGAAGGTGTAGATCTTACTTCACATGGTGTTATTGGGTGCGTCGTGACTTTCCACATTCCATCGAGAGAGAGAGATAGAAAGAGATGGAATCCATCTTGAGGTTGGAAGCATTTTGTCAGGTCGACATTTATTCCTATTGCCCGGACGTTTGCGACCGACCCTAAAAAGGCTTCCTCTCTCTCCATTTGCTCGCAATAGATAAGTTTACAAAATTAAACATATAAGTGTTAATTTTTTAAAAATATTTTCAATGTTTAGTGGTGAAGTTTTCGGTACTTGAAAATAAAAATAAAAAGTTTTTTTTTTTTTATAAGAGATGTAAATTAAATTGTAAATTTTATTAGTTTATCACTGGATAGTGCTGATTGCTGAGCATTATTAGAAGGTTTTGACAATGTAATTGGTAAGGTTTTAACTTCCATTGAATATTTTATCATCCAATGAATTAAACGAGTTCTTCCTTTAATTACCGTGTTAAGTGATATTTGACTTTAAAAAATCAATTAATTTTTGTGTAGGTACAGATTATTAAATACACTTAATGAAAAATAAAGGGATGTCAGGATAGTTCTGCGCTTTGCTTTTCTACTTTATCTAAATTTTATTTCGGACGAAATTTGACTTAGCTTGAAATATTTGAAGCTTTCATACAAGGAATTCTATGATAGAAGCATGCATATGAGTTCGAGTAAAACGTATAAGTGAAGAAAAAAAAAGGGAATAATGACATGTGATGCGTCACTTTAAGAGTTCTCACATACACTAAAAAATCAGAAAAATTAGACCATAGTAAACAACTCCCGAGAATTAATAAACGAGAGAAGAACTCACGAGATCGATTGAAAGTAAGCAAAATAGCCTACACAATGAAACAAAGCCTGTTTTATTTCGGCACATCGGCAGTGTTAAAAAAACTATTTCACAAACAGGGTTAAGATATTCATGCGTAAATTTTTTTTATTGTAGTAACCATGTTCTTCTTATTAGCAGATGAAAGTTCCCAAGTCATATCTACTTGTGCAAAAAATAATTTTACTGTAAAAAATCCTATAAAGAAACTTCAACTCCTTGAGTAAATGAAAAGTATCTTCATCAGTCTTTTCTATGAATCCACCCCTAGTATATAATTATTCATTTCGCATGTGTATGCCGGCACCCCGACACGTGTACATTCCTATATGAGAAGGCTCATTATATCATGTCCAAATTAGGTAGTATTTCCCTAGAAATCGCATGCTGAGCAATCAATCAATAGTTCTCCATTCAATGTAAGAATTAACTGAAGTATCTCAATAACATAACCCCGGTTAAGGTCATTATCAATGTACCAGTCGAAAGATAGAACCCATTATTGAGCCAAAGATAATCTGTACTTGCCTAAAATTCTCGACTCCAGGATGAATGAACTGCTGATCCTTCGTTTGGCAGGACCCCAGGACAAAGATGACAAACAACTGCTAAACTAGAGGGGAGCTTCTGGAGCAAACATGGGGGCAGACACCTGGTCCTAATCCTGCATATTATGCTCAGTAAGAGGCCTGATGTGGGGTGTTCAGCGGGAAACTTTCTCGTGAATGGCAAGCTGATCATTGCGTGCTCGGATTCAAGGGTCGTGACGCGGTGGGGACCGACAGGAGCGAGGGTGATTTTGACCCCCGCGGAGAGTTTTGACTGGTGTTCACACACGAACATACACGCTCGAAAGTCTGCAGGATTGGCGGAGGACAGCTGAAGAATGTATGGAAACTGATTCAGACCATGCAAGAGAGAGAGAGAGAGAGAGAGAGAGAGAGAGAGAGAGATTCGAATGGTATCACTTTCATCGACCAACTGGAAACCACGTGGGCTATTGTCCCGAGGGCCGGATGCGATCCCAGTAAAATAATCAAGATTTCAAGCTAGCCTTTTTAAGGCAGGACTTCATTTTAAGCTACCTTTGCTAGCTTGCTATTTGGATAGAGCAAGAACCTCCAAAGCGAGAGGTGAATGAATAATACGCAAACGCATGTTTCCAGTCGTGAAAGAAAAATGATTTTTGATTGGATGACTACTAATTAAGTATCGTCGTGAATTATCATCGTTTCGAGAAGGGATGACACGAACGGTTACTAAAATTTCATTAAGATCTAGCTTTGAAATACTGAAGATAGCGTGCAATCTACAAGGCAATATTTGTTTGATTTTTTTTAAACAAGACCCCTAAAGACAAAAGTAATTTCGTCTTCATTTGTTTCACTCACCGCACACAATTGGAGTGTAATTTTTCAAACAACAATATCATATAACCTCATTCTCTGGATGATATGGTACACATGATATTCACTTTTAAGAAATTGTATTGTGATTGACTTGATCTAGTAGAACGAGTCTATGTAATACTTCAAGTTTTCTTTTTATGGAAACTTGTTGGGATATTTAACATTTTTCTTGTGAAAAATCTAAGAGATTCTCTATCACAGTCCCTAACCTATATATCTGTCCTTTTCTTTCTTCTTGCTCTCTCCTTCCAAGTGCTTTCCGTTGCTACAGCAGTCACCATTTCAATTCACATATGTACTTCTAAGTCATCTCTCTCTCTCTCTCTCTCTCTCTCTCTCTCTCTCTCTCTCTCTCTCTCTCTCTCTCAATGGAACATCAATCCAATCCATGGCATCAGAGCTCAGCCAATAATCCCAGCCAGCTCAACCTAGAGCTCGGACTTGAGCCATGTTCATCATCCTCGTCGTCATCACCAGCACTCCATACTCTTAAAGTTCCTGCAAAAGACAACAAGCTTTACTCATGCGACTTCTGCCAAAAGAAGTTTTATAGCTCGCAAGCACTCGGGGGTCACCAGAACGCGCACAAGCTGGAGCGAACCCTAGCCAAGAAGAGCAGGGACTTGTGCTCTGCCGTGAAACCTCATGCAGCGACCTCGAGTGGTCATCATGTACGGCCATCTCTTCAATCTATGATTTTTGAGAATCAGCCACGCGCGGCCAGGCTTGTTGGGGATCATATGAGGTATGCTGGGACAAATCTAAAGTATGGTTCATCTTCGTCTCAAGGATACATCGATGTACCTGATGACGAGGGTGATCTCCAGGAGGATTTTAGCCAGCTCGATTTGTCATTAAGGCTTTGATATGCAAGATCGGAGATGAGTAATAATCCAAGAACGCCGATCGACACATCTCAAGATATATAAGTGAAGATCTCTTTTGAGGGATTGGAGGTTTGCGGGTTCGAGCCTATTTTTTTACAAGATTTTACTTATGTGCAGATCTCATTTACTGAGACGTTAGTGTTCTGCATAGACTTACTTCCGGGCTAATTCCCTTAATTCACATGGTAATTCTTGTAGAATCATAGATATGGTTTCTAGCAAAAAGAATTATAGATATGGCATATAGGTATGTCGTTCTTTTAAGTTTAATACTTAATGTCCAGCTCACTTGATTTTAGAATAATATTTCCCCCCCTTTTCGTTGGGTGTTCTTACTCGTGATATGCTGTTTGGTGAAAGTGTACGAACTCTTGCGCAATAATTCTTAATAACGCTTTCTTTGCCACAGCTATTTTTTTACTGGGAGAAAGTATTATGTGCGTGGATAATACTGCATAGACGAGCAAAACGGTTCAGTTCTTTGATGTAGTGGCCGTGTAATTTGCGAATTCTGAAAGTGATTAAGTCGAGTGATAGCAAATTAGCAAGAATGGTAGTGTATCATCGTCGCATAAGAGACTCCCCGATTTTGATTATTCTGATTTGTCTATATGAATACATCTCGAACTGAATGCAAAATTACAGCCCTATGATAATGCTTGAAAATAAAATCTTATCGATTCTCACATTTCACAACATGCTCTTGATCATGTCATCAATGTTATTTAGTGCATATGCATATATACTTGTAGTATTCAATCTAGACGAACAAACGATACTACATGTTTGCTCAATCGTGTTTTCTGCTGCCTATTTGATCCTGCATTTCCATTGCAAAGAACAAACCTAACTCCATCTCTCTATTCCCTCACATCCCTTATTGGAGATCATCCACCTCTCCCCACACACGTACGCGCAGCCCATGCAGAGAGAGAGAGAGAGAGAGAGAGAGAGAGAGAGTAAATGGAAGTGTTGGTTTTAATTGATGATGGTTGGTGGGGGCATTGAGGCAGCGTTGACATGAAGGTGGAGACAAGGCAGGATTATGTGATTAGAGAGTTTTGCTTGTCTAAACCCATTTGGATTATGCCCTTTGAAAGTTTTGTATGTACTTCTCAGATGACAATTTCAATTTACCTTATGAATTGAGATATAGGAGCTCATCATTGTGTTTTTTGTTCTCTACGAGTAAATCAGCCTAGGTGAACCTTGTCGTTGCCAACAACGAAGAAGAGCTTGAGATGGGCGAAGCCTCTAACCTACACGATACTTTCTTTAGTACTTCAGTGAATCCAACTGTTAATTTATGGGAACGAGACTTGTATCCATAGCTGAGATTTGCCAAGACACCGATGGCAATACTACGGCAGGATAGAAGAATTCTATCCGCCCATGACTCATGACTATATAGATCACCAAATCTGAATTGAGTTTCTTTCTTTGGGTCATTTCGATCGCCAAGATAAACCACGAGGGAGAACCCATTAATATACTTTTGCGTGTATGATTCGAGTATACTTATAAGCAAGACGATTACTCATTTACATTTTGATGCTTCCCAACATGATATGTAAAAGGGAGTTATAATATCCATTAATATCATTGTTTGAGCAAGGCATGTACCATCAGCGATACGAGGATACTTCATATGGAGACACGAACAGAACAATCAGATCCCTCCTATCTCTCGCTACAGTAGTTGTTCCCGGGTTTCTCCATCTTGTGTGAAAACAAAAGGAGGCTATTTTTTTGTTGTGTGATACAATTGTTCACTTTCACTTTAAGCGAAGACCTAGATGGAGCTAGATGTGGTCATGAGTTGCCTTAGTTGACTGTATGTTTGAGCATTTAAACATGCGTCATGTATAAGCTCCAGTTTTGAGATTTACTTAGCTTGACATAGTCTCATGATTTCTATGTGATATATCACAAAAGAATTCCCGGTAATGCTTCGTGTACTCCTTTTGGTTTAGCGGTTGGGTGGTGCTCGGACTAGTTTTCGCACATCTCAACTAATCCACCTATCCAGACAACCTCAAATCACGTTTCATTTGCACAGAACTGCCTTCACAAACATTTTACATCGAGTTTAAGGTAGACACCCCCATCTGATCATGAGAGCAATATGTTTGGATGTTAAGAAAGATCATTAATTGTGACCATCAGATATAATTTTTGTCAAATCATGAGCTGGAACTCCTTTTTCTCCACGGTTCCAACAAATTCACATGGCTCTTTGCACCGAAGATGAAAACGATAGTGGGTGATGAGCGAGCCACACTGACTTTTCAGCTTTCCTTTTTGGGGCATTAGCTTTCGCTGGAAAAGTTCGACCAAGCCCCATTAATCAACAAGATGGGGCGCTAATCAACAATGTTGCACCTGTTTAGGGCGAGTCATGATGATGGCTCCCCTCAGATAATGTTTTTCACTTTTAGCTCACATCAGACTTTCAGCGACAGTCGATTGAGTTCGATCTTAATTGGCGTGGACAATGGACATGACTTAAGCTTTGTTCAATGGAACAAAGCGATTAAGCGAGTTCCCACACGTAATAAACAACAAAGGGGACCCATCACACATCTTTTCGATTAGACTGTCTTTCTCTCTCCCTCTGTGATAAGCCCACGATAAATTGTTTCAATTGGAGGAGTTCTTTATATAAAGTAATTCAATCGAGGGGCGTTTCATTTCAAGAGGGTCTTAATCTAAACGATGTTTCTCTTTTGTAAAGAAATAAAATGGAAGGATAAGTTTTAATGTTCTCGTGTATTGTCTAGATTTTGCGTGACAGCTATGGCCTTTCATGATTGCAACTATTTTTTGCTCTGAAATGGATAGAACCACATGGTTAAATGATTCTCCATGTGAGTTAGCCTATGTTCCATGGGAAGTCAAACAAAATGCTCCCCCAAAGATGTTCCATTAGATTTCATTGATGCTCTACTTAAAATTCTCAAACATTTTGATGGAAATCTTTAAGATCGTATCGAAGTGTATATATGTATACTTATCTTTTTTTGTTCCTACAAGGTTAAGTTTTAGGGTGAAATTCCTTAATTAGTATGATATTAGAGCTTAATCTATTCAAGCACCATTTGCCTAATATTTGGCTCATATTCATATCTCCGACGATAGTAATCATTTTCAGCGTGTGAGAAGAATCTTTATTTCATGGTTTCACATCATTTACACTTATGAGGGTATTATCGTATTTAATCTTTCTTTTTGGTTGCATGGTAAAAATATGAGCCTAATATACATGCAGTCATCATGCCATCTAGTACCTGCATCACTGACATGGTTTATTAAGATGACGAGCAACCTAATGATATGATCTTGAACTCATGCTGAAACGTATCAACAAAACACCTTTTGAAATGTGAGTCTATATGGAATCAACAAATAATGGCCCCGTTTGGTTCAGCTTTGAGAAAGGGCTTTCGGCCTTGAAAACCCTTTTCCAAAATGCTGAATTGGTTCAGATTTTGGCCTAGCATTGGCCAAATGTTAGCATTTGGAATGCTGAACCCAAATTTTTTGTCCCCAAACTACCCTCACATATTTTGGCTTATTCCGGTTTTTTCCCTCTTGTTACTGTTCATCTTCTTCGTGAGGCTGCCGGCGAGGGAGGCCGACACCGAATCGGGCTGACGAGGTCGTCCTTGTCGGCCGCCTCACGAAGAAGATGAACAGTAACAAAAGGGGCAAAACCGAACCAGTTTTGGGCTTTCGGCATTCCACAAATGTTGAACCTAAATTTTTTTGTCCCCAAACTACCTTCACTTATTTTAGCTTATTCCAGTTTTACCGATCTTGTTGCTATTCATCTTTTTCGTGAGGCGGCCAGCGAGGGAGGCTGACACCGAATCGGGCCGGCGAGGTTGCATGACCTAGGCGACGGCCGCCTGAGGTCGCGCGACCGCCCAGGCGCCGCCGGCCTAGGTTGTGCAAGGCCGTCTGCCGCCTGGGTCGCGTGACCCTCGTCGAGGGTCACCCGGCCTCGGGCGACGGCCACCGGCGACAAATCTGGGTCGCCGGGGGTCCCCTGAACTCAGGAGACGGCCGCCAGCGCCAGATCTAGCTCGCCGGCGGCCGTAAGCCTTCGCCGGCTCTGGCGAAGGGTAGGGTAGGTTTTTGTTTTTTTAATAAAAAAGATAATTCCCAAAGCCCTTTTGCAAAAAAAAATTTGCCAAACACTACTTGGGTCAAAGTAGCTTTACAAACGATTTTTTACCAAATGCCATTTGCATTTCCCCAAGATGCTTTAACCTATTTGCATTCCCCCAAGTAGTATTTGGAAAGTTGAACCAAACGGGCCGATGTGAAGGATTCTTTTTTTATTCTTGGATAGGAAACACAAATAGATAAGAAAATTAAAGGTATGAAAACTGAAGACAGTCGCAACCAACCATATAAACGGGTACTGAAATATAAAGATAACATGAAGATAAAACAGAATAATCGGTAATCATTGATTGATTGATGATGCCTTGCTCAAATTACAATCCTAATATTTATAGCTACTAGAAATGGTTAACAACAATTACAAAGAAAGCATATAACAACCTATGTGACTCTCAGAATTCAGCAACATGTATTTACAATGATTATTAAAAGACCCACAACTGGACGATCATGGCCTCATCACTTGCCCAACGTTGATGGTCTTTTTACAACTTGCAAACTCTCTTCCTAACAGTTATAACAACCCGTTTCTCGATCCCAAAGTCCATTGAGAAAGTTGAACCAAACGCACCCAACATGGTATCAAAGCCATTATTCCTGAGGAAACTCTTAGTTCACCGAGTGTACATAGCAATCGATGCACCTTGAGCACCTCAGTGCACATCCAAATATATACATCCCCGCTGCTCAACAGTGTTCACTCCATGTGCACAAGTCTTATATCATGAAGCGCTTAGTTAAGCCGATCCACAATGGTCATGTTTCTACGCCAACCGCACCGGCCGCATCGCCTAATTGAGCTTGTTTCCTGGAGGTGTCTTTCTTTTGACGCCAACCGCACAGGCAGTGTCGCTTAGTAACTTTTTTCGCAATCCAGCCGTATAGACCACTTGATGTTATAATGTTAGCCTTTGTCGTATCACTAAGTTAATGTTTTGCAAGCTAGCCTCATTTGCCGCTCGTTATTTCTCCTCCAATTCTCAATCTTTGTTGCTTGTTTCGAGAAGCAAACACCACCACCAGATTCCCTACCCTCAAACAAACCGTAGTCTGAACACACGCCGCCGCGTCGCGGATCCACTTAACCCAACGCTATTGAGTGCTTATTTCGACGTCTTCCGCTGCGTATTTCCAAAAATCAGCTAAGCAAGTTTTTGTGACACTATTTGACATCAAACTCTAGTTGACTTCTTTGTAGTCACCTTGAGTTTCAGAGGATGATAGCGATATTAAGATATGTCCTTGATTTTTCACATCTCTCAAAATTATGCATATATCTCTTTTGACTGTACATACTCAATGATTATAATTGATATTAAGTTTATTTTATCACCTTAAATAGTCATCCAATAAACCCTATAGATAGGTTGATATACTCTTTATCAAATAGATCGAAATCTATTGAAATTCCACAATTTCTCTTTTCCGCATTATTCTTAACTCTCTCTGTTCTAGCTCCCTCTCAGTGCATATGTTCTTTGATCGCCGGCGATGAAAGACCGTCATGCATTTGTTTCACTGAAAATTTCATGATAAGAAAATAATTAGTTGTCATTTGTTTAGTGGTCTAGGGAAAGTAATTTCCTTCATGTTAGAATAGGAGGTTGTTTTCCCTCAATCTAAACTTGTTGTTTTCAGTCTATGGAAAACTTTTTCAGTAGATCGATTGATTTTCTGTCATCCAAGCACCGGAAAGTCGGAAAACAATTTTCCGAAAATAATTTTTCTTCAAACAAACGGACCCACGGCAGATGAGGGTGACAGAGAGGGAAAAAAAGAGGAGAAGAATTGCTGAGGAGGTGAGACTTGGCCGAGCTACACCTCTGTTCTGTGATGATGCAGAACTAATTTTGCCGAGCTTCACCTGTTTGATGGGCTTTGGTGAGCCAATTGGAGATTTTGAGTGTTGGGTTTGAGGTCTAGGGCCGAACTGGGCTTGGTTAATGGGCCTCACGAGCCAAATCCAATCAAAGCGAAATGGGCTGATGGGTTGGGTTTGGTGCTTTATTCCTTACTTCTTCTCCTTTTCTTTTATTTGTGTTTATCTATCTTACTTTCGTTCTTTTACTATTGTCTATTTTTATTTTTATTTATTTTTACAAAGATGCGTGCTTGGCATGTTGACAAAAATTCAGGCGTAAACAGCTAGTAAATTTGACAAATTGGTAAGGAGGGTAAATAAAAGTTAGCAAACAACAAGAAAATGTCGGTAGTTATTTCAAATGAGAGTCGGAAATATAGCACGAATTGATGACTTAATCAAAAATGAATGTTAGCAAGTCATTCAAATAAAAAAGAAGGTAAATTTATATAATAGTTTCCAAATTTAAAGCGTTGGTGAGAAAGTCAATGAAACGTTAGTAAAAGATTAGAGAAATATCTTTTATTAGAAATTATAAAAGTTGGCAATATTGTGAGTATCGCAAAACTAATTGGTACATTAACCAGAGAATATGTGGTAATCACTCTAATTAAGGTTAGTAATTTCAAAAAAGAGTTGGTAAAACGAATCCGTTAGCAAGACAAATAGAAGTTACTAATCAATAAGAACAATCGGTAAATTGAAAAAAAAAAAAAAAACACAAATGATAGTGATAAGTAACTCAGATAAGAGTTGTAAAAGAAAAAAAAACAGTTCGTAACTTGACTAAGGTTTATTTGAGTTTAATGGGCCAGTAAGCAAGGCAAATGAAAGTTGATGATTCAATAGAAAAGTCGGTAAATTATAAATAATAAATAAATATTGGTAAGCAATTCAAATAAGAGTTGGTGAACAAAAACTAGTGAGTAATTTAACAAGAAAAAATATAATAAGTCACCAATATAAATTTTGGTAAATCCATATAAGAATTGATAAATTCAAGGCATCTGTAAAAAAGAAAAATAAAATTGGTCAATGACAGCAAAATAAATCTAAAAACAAATAATGGCATGTAAACTTAAATAACAATTGGTAACTTGAAACTAGTTGGTAAGTTAATTGGAAAAGAGTTGCCAAGTTACTAGAATAAAGATCAGTAAATTCATAAAAGAGTTGGTAAATGTAAGAACCTAATAATAAAGATAATAAATGTTGCTAAAAGATATATAAAAAAAAAGTAGGTATTTTGCAAACTATAAAAAAAGATTGGTAATTTTAGTAAACCGTTGGTAAGTGTTTCATCAAAAAGTCAATGAAATACCTTTTAGAATATGGATAGATAAATGAGTAAATCGACAAACGTTGTGAAGGTTCTTTTGTTGATTTTGGATGGGAAAGTAAATGATGATGAATTTAAAGTACGACACTAAGAACAATTGTTGCCGCTTATATAAATTACAGGAAAATAAAAACAATAATAAATTTGCAGGAGAACGTTGTACTGTGATTGATTGAGGGAGCTTTACAAAAAGTACACTTGAAGTAATTATATCTTGCAAGCGACGGTTACACAGATAGTTACATCGACTCCACAACAGAGACAATTAATTGACAATTACAACGACTCCAATACATTGACGGTTGCCCCTTTGACAGTTGCATCCAAGATTGTCAACTCCAATACTTGACGGTTATTTCACCTCGACTTCCTTGACGCTTGTTGAATTGTTGACTAAACACTTGGACATTTTTCGGTATCAATAATAAGTCACCAACAAGTTACCAAAAATCAGGCAACTAGTAATTTGTTCATTAATAAACTTTTGACACTCATAAATTCGTTCAAAAATCTATCAGCACGTAAAAAAATCCTTTCTTTTTTTTTTTTCGCGAGGGGAACGATGGAATCATCTGGTCTAAATGTATATAGTTGCCTTTTTGTATTAGTTGTTCATTCACATTCATTTTCATCCATTCATCTTTCTCGTTATCAATAAAAGACTGCAGCCAAAAAAAGAACCAAATATTTATAACGAGATTATTCTAAATCGCTCTATAGCCACATCACCATCCCTAGGGAATATCGCAATTAGCAAGCATTGGTCGTTATAAAATTGGGCCCGTAAGCCATCTTCTTGATGACTTCCCAACAATCGATTCTTGATTAACTTCCCTTTTCACTGTAAGTCCGCACCCCAGCAAAAACCAAGCAATTCAAGAAAGCATGAAGAGCCGAGGTAGTGGCTTTTAATGCGATAAGATTAGGGATAGATTAATCAAAGTATGCTTGTTTAATTAGTCGAGGCATCCGGGTTAAGCTTCAAAGCAATCTCATTCCAGAAAGAGCACACGACGTCCGTGTCCATGATTAGATCTTCCAAGGTCCCATGAGATGCTCGGAAACGTCGTCATCTTCTTCTTGTTGAGCGGTCACATTGAGAGATATTTTTAACTTCTCACGTTTCGAAAGGGCATTTAATTGATTAGTGTACAGTTAACGATGCACGAATTTCCTGAATGAGGTTTGTGTCGTCGTTGGATATCATCTGTCTGTCATATGGCATGAGGTTTGGGTCATAGCCGCCTAGACTTCTTATTCTATTTTTTACTTCTGATTCTTCATTTCACTCTCTTTTCATACATTTTGATAAGGCCCCGTTAAACGAGTGGATCGAGTCGAAAATTATTCGATCCAAATTGACCCATTTAATCTGTTTTGAACCATTTTCATGCAATATAAATCTAGTAACCCATATTTAACCCATATTGGGGGCAAAAGGACACTACAAGTGTCATAACTTGTGTACGGCGATCACTTTGATGCCATAACTTTTTTTCGGATCACTTTGGTGCCAAGTCAGAGGAAAAGAGATCACTTTAGTGTCAATTTGGCCAGAAATCCGACGTGGCATTTTTTATTAATTTTTTATGCCGACGTGGCTCGCCGGAGACTGAGTCAGCGTGTACAGTCAGCATTTTTTATTTTAAATAATTTTTTTCAGCGTGTACAGTCAGCATTTTTTATTTTAAATAATTTTTTTCAACGTGTACGGTCAGCATTTTTTATTTTAAATATTTTTTTTCATTTTTTTTTCTTCTTTCCTTTTTCTTTTCTTTTCTTTTTTTTTCTTTTCTCCCCTCGCCGGCGGTTGCTGGTGGCCGGCCGGCCACCGGCGAAGCCCGAGAAGGGCTGGGCGAGGGCGGCCTTACCCATGGCCGGTGAGGGCGGCCGACCCTCGCCGCAACAGGGCGAGGCCGGCCCTCGCCGCCCGGGCGAGGGTCGCCCTCACCCGACGCCGGCAAGGGTCGCCCTTGCCCGATCCGGCGAGGGCGACCCTCGCCAGTATCCGGGCGAGGGCGACCCTCGCGGCTTGGCGAGGAAGCCCTCGCCCGAGTCGGGCGTGGGCGACCCTCGCCCGACGCCGGCGAGGGCCGGCCTCGCCTGTCGCCGGCGAGGGTCGGCCGCCCCTCGCCGGCCATGGGCAAGGCCGCTCGCCCAGCCCTTCCCGGGCTTCACCGGTGGCCGGCCAATCACTGGCAACCGGCCGGCGAGGGGAGAAAAGAAAAAAAAGAAAAGAAAAGAAAAAGGAAAGAAGAAAAAAAAAAAAATATTTAAAATAAAAAATGCTGACTGTACACGCTGAAAAAATTTATTTAAAATAAAAAATGCTGACTGTACACGCTGACTCAGCCTCCGGCGAGCCACGTCGGCGTCAAAAATTAATAAAAAATGCCACGTCGAATTTCCGGCCAAATTGGCACTAAAGTGATCTCTTTTTCTCCGACTTGGCACCAAAGTGATTCAAAAAAAAGTTATGGCACTAAAGTGATCGCCGTACACAAGTTATGGCACTTGTAGTGCCCTTTTGCCGTTAAAACCGTATATAGTTATTTTTTTTTTACACCTACCAAAGAGAAGTCCATAAAAGAATCAACATAAATAAATTTTTATTAGGTTTCGTTGCATGCTCCTGATCGGACCATCTTTGGGAGAGACTTGCCACCCGCACGTAATTACTCAAATATAAGAGAAGTTAAAATGATGATTATATTATAATTCATACAGACGACGGATATTATAAAAACCCTAATCTAATATCATGATCCACCCACAAATTACTAGGAACCACAAAAACAAAGTCCCAACTAATATTACTAGCCCTAATTTCCTAAAAAAGACCCAAACCTTATATTCAATCTCAGTTCTACACTAAATTTTTTTTGTCTAAAAAAAATGACCAATTTTTCCTCGAGTCCCAAATCTATCCTGGTCAACCCTCATTCCAAAAATCGACACTAATTTCATCAAAATTATCAACATCAGGAGGCAACAGTTGTTTCATACGAAGGTGAGAGATCGGTGAAGATGCAAGTTCTAATAATGAACCTCCAAGTAGCCGTGATGTTAATAATTTTGAAGAAACCAGTGGCGATTTATGGACGGAAGATTAACAGAGATAGAAAAGCGAAAGTTTGTGCCTTTTTTTTAGACAAAAAGAAAAATTAGGGACATAATTGAAAATGGATCTAAAATTGGAGGTTTTTCAATGAATTTGCCACTGTTACTATGAATGGGACCTAACACCCGAATAAAACGAATCTATCCTCCCCATCGCTGTCGGGATTTCTCATTACATCGTTTGCTACTTCCTTCGATTTCCGTCCCCGAAACTAAAATTAAATAGCTCTCCACGAACATGATCGACCATGTTGGAGCTTCATTGCCATTCTGTGCCTCCTCTCCTACTTAAAGTCTAAGCTTTCATTTCATTGCAAATTCCTTTACACTCATAGATGTCTTGACGCTTAAAATTGCCTTTTCGAGTCTTTGGGGTCCTCTGAGATAAAGATAAGATGCAGGATCAAGAGAAAAATTGGAATACAGAAATCAAGAGGGCAGGGTATAGAAATCTTAAAAGGAAAGTTTCATTAGATTGCACCTAGAGCACCAATCTTCTCAATTTGTCATTTCGTGCGGACATTTTTGCCAATAAGTTCATTCTCAATCCGGTCCCTGCTAGAATATTCAAATGTTAAACCGCGCATCCTTCCACTAATTTTGACAGGCCCTCTCTTTCCTCATCTGAAAGAATATCTTCTTCGAGCCCTCGGGCAAAACATGCCTCTTTAATCATAGAATCATCAACATTTTAATTCGAGACTTGAAAGCATGCCTTTTCTCGATGCTGTCTATATTACCCATGTCATATCATACATTCTATCATATTACAGAAGTTAGTTTCGCTCCCCATAGGTTCGAAACTCCCTGCAAATTTGATATGACGAGAAATCGTTCAATCCCACGAGGTAGGTGAGATATGAAGCACGTGCACTACCTAATATTCTGAAAATATAAATTGTATTTACGCTTATTGGATAAATGCACTAGAAGTTCTAAAACTTGTTGCGAAAGTGTGATTGAGTCTTTAAATTTTCAAAAAGTGTAATCAAGTCCTAAAACTTGTCAAATTCGTACAATCAAGTCTTTTCGTCAACTCCGTCCATTTCGTTAACAGAAAATGCGGATGTTGCATTTTTTTAATATTCTTTCTCTTTTATGTGACAATAACTTTAACTAAAGCATAAAGTATAAAAGTAAAACGATGTCGTATTGATCCAAATCCTTTTTAACGTGGACCATTGTCGTGACCTACCCTCGAGATGCACCACCTAGGGTTCGGCTGATAGATTATTAAGCCTAAACTTAACTCGGGCTCTCCTAAGCCCGTACCAATTCATGAATTAAAGCTTCAAGTTTTTAACATGCAAATCATTTTCATTTTGGAGTCTCCACTAATCTTTTTTTGGTGGGTTGATTAAAAACCCAAGTAAAGTATCAGGAGTTATACTTTACTCATATGAACCAGAGATTATGGATTCAGTGACTTGATTACGCTAGATTACTTTAGCGCCATTTCAGTGCCTTTCTCTTTTATTAAAAAAAAATGTTTGGAGGCAGCTTGGATTGATTTTAAATATATTCACTAACATATGAGGTGATCGTGCGGGTGCGCAATTATTAATGAAACACCCAATAAAGCAAAGCAATAAATAAATTGCAAGGACGAGAAGAACATACTTACCTTGGAGCAACGAAAGCATCTGCAACGTTAGTTAGAAATCACATCAACAACCTTAATATGATTTCTAATTAACATGTAATTCCACTCAATACATTTGTGGAGTTTTATCTTATTTAGTGGAAATAAAACTATATGCAATGCATGCTACTAGTCTAACATGACATACGCCATACAATTTACCTAAATGTCCTAATTCTAATGACGATTAAATGATCTATCTTTAATCTGGCACACAATGAGCCTCGACACGAATTCTAACGATGAGCAAAATTAATATGCAACTATTCTAGCATGACACACAATTTCATGAACCTAACATACTATCACTAAATGGCATGCAAGTGATGACATTGCATACATGATGACATGGCAAGATGACAATGCGACATAGCATACATAACAAGTAGTAATGACATGACAGTGATGATGCAAGCATGATGCAATTAATCGATATGACATGCCGATGATACTTTTTTTTTGTATTTTTCATTGAAATTCGAAATTATAAAGTAATGAAAATTTATATCTAGTGCAAGATATTATCAAATTCATTTTAGGAATTAAACTAGGCCAAATCCTAATTTAAATCCGAATGTTATCTTGACTAGAGAAACCCTAACCTAGCATGCAATCTATCTAGAAAAATTTACCTTGATCCTATATAATCTTTTTGGGATTTTTTAATAGAGAATCGAATCAAATCAAAACAAAGATCAAACCATTTAAATTTGGAAAATAAATTGACAATCGTATCCTGGGCATGAGATCACATTGACGACCAATTTTCCGTGTAACCGCGAATCTTATTTTGGGCGGGAGATCGGATTGACGATTTCCCATGCGATCGCGAGTCGTATTTTAAGCATGAAATCGGACTGGTAATCATATACACGCTATGAAATAAAGAAAATATCCCAATTCGCGGTTTTCGAAAATATTTTCGGATATAAAAATATCAACATGACATAATTGAGATCAAGATAAATTTAAATTAGGTAACTTAATATATCGAAATTAAATCGAATAACGTATTACCTAATTTGAAATATTGCACGGATGCCGCTTCCGAATTTCAACTACGGATGGTGGATGGGACGTTGTGCTTCACGGTGTGGTGCTCGCGGTGGGGGCTTTACAATGGCGTGGCTCTCGGTTGATCCATGTGAACGTGGCAGCAAAGGAGCGGCTGTGAGGTCCCGACGAACGCGATAGTGAATGAACGTCGATGTGTCTTGTGGGTGAGACCACTTTCCTTTTCTTATTTTCTTTTTCGGAATCCTCTGTTCCCAGAGCACGTGGCTATGGGATTTGCTGCAACAGCGGCTGTCTTCGCCAAATAACCTGCAAGGAAAAGTGTCAAGCAGGCTAAACTTTAATTTGCTATATTGGACGAAAACTGAGAGCGTTGCTGGTGGCGAAGGCTTGAACGCTACGAGGGTGTTGCAGTGTTGCAACGGCTTCGTGCAAGGCTCGGTTGCTTCGTCGTTGGCGCAGGGACTCGCGGTACATGACCCTCTCGGCCACGGATCAGCAGGTCATCGTCGTCATCGTCGAGGAGGAGGTGGCTTTGATGGGTAGCAGACGACTATGGTGACGCGGCCAAGGTCGCACCCGAGAGGGGCAGTCGCAGCGGTAGAGTGACTCTCAGCCACGGAGCCTCTCTTCTCACTCTCTCTTCCGATTTCTTTCTCTATTGAAGCTTTTTCATGCAAGATCGTCCTCCCCTCGGTACGGTCTCTCTCTCAAGACCAATCTCTCTCTCTCTTTTCAATGCAAAGAAGCGGCCGAGCGTGCCTCTCTCTCTTTCTCTATTATTCAATGGCCGTCTGTATGAATTGGCTGGCCCCTCAATTGTGAATCCTAACACATAAATAGATAGCCAGTGTTATCTTGCAAGAGGCAAGATATATTATTTTCTAATTCTTATACTCAACTTAGATAATTTATTATTATTTCCTCTAGCTGAATATTCATAGAATAATATGAATTATCTTCCAAGTATATTATTTAATAATTCGATAATTCAATTATTCCAACTTGCCCTATAATGCAAATTTTGGCCACATATGTATTCAATGGGCTTGGACAAACATTTGATCTTTTGGACCGAATCCATTTAATTCAATTAAGCTCAAAATCATTCGCTTAAGTCCATTTGCCGCCGATCCAATGCAAATGCAACTATATCAACCTATTATTATAAATGCTCCTAAAATTTATATGCAGTATAATTATTATTTTTGCTAGGTGTCGGGGATCGACCCCTAATTTTTCTATGCAATATATACCTAACTGGATTGCCAAAATTTAGATTAGTCGCGGCGGTAGAGGGACACACACAGCCACGGAGCCTCTCTTCTCACTCTCTCTCCCGATTTCTTTCTCTATTGAAGCTTTTTCATGCAAGATCGTCCTCCCCTCCGTATGGTCTCTCTCTCAAGACCAAACTCTCTCTCTTTTCAATGCAAAGAAGTGGCCGAGCGTGCCCCTCTCTCTTTCTCTATTATTCAATGGCTGTGCGTATGAATTGGCTGGCCCCTCTCGGGTGCGACCTTGGCCGCCTCGCCATCGTTGTCTGCTGCCCATCAAAGCCACCTACTCCTCGACGACGACAAAGCAAGAGAGAGATAGATTTGAACGGTATCACTTTCATCGACCAACTGGAAACCACATGTGTTATTGTCCCGAAAGTTGTGTCAGATGGTCCATGTAAATAATTAAGATTTTAGGCTACTTCTTAACATAGGAATTCATTTTAAGCTACATTTGCTTGCTTGCTAGCTAGCTGTGTAGAGTAAGAATCTCTAAAGTGAAAGAAATAATAGGCAATCGTGTATTTCTCGAATCGTGAAAAACAAAAAGTATCCAATATCACCCTAAATCATCATCCTTTTTAAAAGGGTGACATGTAGAAATATTAAAATTTTATTAACATCTAGCCTCAAAATGCTAGAGATGACGTGCAATTTACATGGCAATATTTGATTGATTTTTTTTTAAACAAGGCTCCTATAAACAAAGTAACTTCATCTCATTTATTTCACTAATTAAAACTTGCTACCCATGATTAGGATATAATTTTTCGGACAAAAATTATCATCTAAACTTATTTTGTGAATGATACGATAGACATAACCAATCACGATATAGAAATCGTAATGTTAGTAGATCTCATAAATTCTTGCGATCCATTTGATCTAGTATAACGAGTCTATGCAATACTGCAAAGTTTTTTTTTATGGAAGCTTTTTCACGTGTTTAAATTTCTCTTGCGCAAAAAAAATAAGAGATTCTCTATCCCAATCCCTAGTGGAGCCAGGACCACTTACCTATATATCCTGTCTATTTCTTTCATCTTGCTCGCTCCTTCCATGTGCTTTGGGTTGCTTGCAACAACAGTCATCATTTCACTTCATATATCTACTTCTCTCTCTATCTCAACCAATGGAACATCAGTCCGATCCACGGCATCAGTCCCGACCGAAGATAAGAAAAAGCAATCCATGGCATCAGAGCTCAGCAAATGATGGCAACCAGCTCAACCTAGAGCTCGGACTTGAGCCATGTTCATCATCCTCATCATCATCGCCCCCATCAATCCAGACTCTTGCTATTCCCGCAAAGGACGGCAAGCTTTACTCATGCAACTTCTGCCAAAAGAAGTTTTCCAGCTCGCAGGCTCTCGGGGGTCACCAGAATGCACACAAGCTCGAGCGAACCCTAGCCAAGAAGAGCAGGGACTTGTGCTCTGCCGTGAAACCTCATGCGGCGACCTCGAGTGGTCATCCAGTACGGTCATCTCTTCAATCCGTGGTTTTTGAGAATCGGTCACGCTTGGTCAGGCTTGCTGGGGACGATACGAGGTATGTTGGGATTCATCTGAAGTATGGTTCATCTGGGTCTCAAGGGTGCATCGATGTATCTGATGATGAAGGTGATCTCCAGGAGGATTTTAGCCAGCTCAATTTGTCGTTAAGGCTTTGATATGCAAGATCGGAGACTCTGTAATAATCCGAGAACGCCGATCAACACATCTAGAGATATACAAGTGAAGATCTCGTTTGAGGGATTGGAGGTTTGCGGTGGTTTCGAGCATATTTTTTGACGAGATTTTACGTATGTTCATATCTCATTTACTGAGACGTTAGTAGTTCTACATAGACTTACTTCCGGGCTAATTTACTTAATTTATATGGTAATTGTTGTAGAATCAGAGATATGGTTTCTAGCAAATAGAATTACAGATATGGTATATCGGTACGTCGTTGTTTTAAGTTCAATGCTTGATTTTAGAGTAATATTTCCCCTGTTTTTCGTTTGGTGTTCTCACTCGTGATATTATGTTGGTGAAAGAGTACGAGTTCTTACGCAACAATTTTAATCAACGTGAATTTATAAGAATTTCTTTGCTATAGCTATTTTTTACCCAGAGAAAGTACTTTATGTGCGGATATTACCGCTATTTCACTGAAAAGTTACCGATGGAAAGCCTTTCAAAATGTAGATTGATTGATGAATGAATCGACAAAGGTTACGATTGGATCTATTGATTTTGGACAGGTTAGTAAATAATAATAAAAAAAAAATATTGAGATTGGAGGTAATCGCGGCCAGCCATGTAAATTGCAGATAAGTAAAGATAAAGATAAATTTGCAAAAGAATGTTAAGTTCTTGGATCGATTGGGGGTCAATTACAAAGATACACTTGGGGTATTTATAGCCCACAAGCGCCAATTACACAGACAATTATATCGACTCCAATTCACTGACGGTTAGATAAACTCCACTATCGGTAGTTACTGGACTCTTACATCAACTCTACTACACCGACAGCTACTTGACTCCACTACATTAACGGTTACTCGATGGTTATATTGACTCTACAACACTGGTGGTTACATGACAATTACATCGACTCGACTCAATTACCTTAACAGTTGCATCTGAGATTGTTGATTCCACTGCTTAACGGTTATGTTGCCTTCACTTCCTTGTTGGCTGCCTCCAAGTTGTCAACCGAACACTTTGACATTTTTGGGTGTCAACATATGGCCCCTTCTAGAAGAATGGAACGAATCATTGATCATTCGATTCTATTAAATGAGATAATCAAGAGTCATCATATGCCCCCTTGTCATCGGCAAATATGATTTTTCCTTGCCGAATTTCATCTTGGCCAGATTTATCGTCTAACTCATATCTTTCCACTGAAGCCATGTTTCGTATAAAATCTTCATGTGAACCTTTATCTCTGTCTTTAGGAAACTGCTCATACTTGGACACTCTCGTTTTTTTTTTTTTGGTAAGATGTTGGATACTCTCGTTGCCAATTGAAAAAAATTAACAAAGTCTTGGCCTTCAAATCCTTTTCCTAAATTAAATTCAATCCATTAGAGGCCAAATTTGTAAATTCTTTTTTAGAGAGTGAAGTGAGGCATCTGTTCTTAACCTTCTTAAATCGAGGAATAAACTAAGTAGCCCACTCAATATTATATTGGTAAAGTTTGGCCAAACCAACAATCGATATAAAATTAAGAATGGAATTGTCTTTCCATCTCCGTGCAGTTATACATCAATTAGGTGGCAAATTAGTTTACCAAGTGAAATAAGTTTTTGACAAAGACAAAGGAAATAACCCAAGTCTTAAAAATTCATTCATTCTTACATGTCCACATTGTGCTAAAAATCGACTGATATGTTCAATGGTCAACTCAATGGTCAACTGTTCATCTTCACCAGTGAAGATGGCAAAATCGGGAGTTTTATAAACTCTAGGCAAAGGTTGATTATCAACCCATTTACGATAAGGTTTCCTGTAAATAGGCCTAACAATTCCCCCATTTAAACTCAATTCTCATCAAATCTCTTCGGCAAATTGTGCTAGATTTAATTGAGGATTTGGCTGGCCATCTTGCCCCCTAGGCAGTTATGTTGGCCTTGCTGGATTATTTATATTGACATTGATCAATAAGTTAGGCCTAATAGGGATGTTGCCATTTGGTGTTGTTATAATGGCCGCCTGGCCTGACATTTTCAACTTCTAACATTTAACCGATTTTTCGACCAATATGGTTTGCTGATTTGTTATTACCGACTAAATTATTTTGACCAACATTGTTTTATTATTGGAAGCAAAGGAATTAGGAACATACCATAATACCATTGGATTTGCTTGGAATGTTGGTAGTTGATTGGACAAATTTGGCCTCGACAAAGCATCATTCGTAGCATTGATGACTATTGAATTGATCACATCCGGCATGTGGCTCACGATGTAATTAGCCATATCATTATGCTGTCCTTCGAGCAATGTTCTCATGGTCGACATCATATTAGGGATCAAAATCGATCCCTAATTTTCTATGTGATAAATGATTAAGTGGGTAGTCAAAATTTAGGTGTCAACACTATGTATAAACTCAAATTTGGATATTACCTAGTTGGCCATAATCTCAAGATTTCTTTGTGACGTATTACAAAAACGTTTCCCGATTCTATCTAGACCGGTTTTTCGGCTCCTCAACTAATCCACCTGTCCAGGCAATCTTCAATTAGGTTTCATTTACACGAAACTGCCTCCACAAACTTTTTTACATGGAATTTAACATAAAACCTCATCTGATTACGAGAGCAATACATTATGGATGTTAAGAAGATCACTGATACCAACAACCAAATATGTTTGTCCAATTATACTTTTAGCCCAATCTTGTGAACTCGTATTATGAACTTTTGTGACCTTTTATTTTATTTTTTTACGGTTCCATGAAGATCCTATCGGTCTTTGCACTGAAGATGGAAACGAGAGCTTGTGTTACATGTGTCCTGCTGACTTTTCCAACTTTCCTCTTTTGGGCATTAACTCTCGCTAGAAAAGTTCAACCAAGCCCCATTTAGTCCACAAGATTGGGCACTAATCAACATTGCGGCATCTGTTTAGGGCGAATCATGACGATAGCTCCTCTTAGATGATGTTTTTCACGTTTAGCTCACATCAGACTTTATGCTTTGTTCAATGAAACAAAGCGATTAAGCAAATTCCACACGTAATAAACAGCCAAGGGGACCCATCACACATCTTTTCGATTGGAATCTCTCTGTAAAGTGTTCTTCATCTATAGTAGGAATTCAAATCGAGCGGTTTTCATGTCAAGAGGGTCTTAGTCTAGACTTAAGTTTTTTCTTCTCTTGTACAAAAATGGAAATTATAAGTTTTAAGGTGATCATCATTTTTCAGTGAAAGCCTTGACCTATGAGTTTTCATGTACCGTCTATTTCTATCAGCAAATGGTGAATTTAGTCATCAGTATAGGACATTAGAGCTTATTCTATTCAAGCTACATTTGCCTGATATTTGACTCACATTCATGTATCCGACCACATTGATCATTCTCAACATGTGAGGAACATTCTTATTTCATGATTTTGTATTGTTAATTTACACGTTCGAGGGTATTATCCTATTAGAGTTCATCTTCCCTTTTTCTGTGTTCTATATGCAAAGTCACACTATCTAGTCCTACAAACAATGAGATAGTTTATTAGGATGATGAGAATTGTAATACTGTGATTTGGAACTCAAACCGATCGGAAAATAAACAAATAGTTGATCTATTCAAGAAAATTATGTATTTACAGTATACGGTCTCAAGTCATCATATTTCATCAGATCCCAGATGTGATATGGTTCCTAAGGATGAACTGGAATAGAGAGTTCCCAAAAGATTTCATTCAATGCGATAGAAAAGGGTGTGGAAAAATGATGAAGATGATAACTTGATTAAGGATGTGGATTGATAAGTCTTTGGGCTTATTTAGGTCCATCAAATTGCATTGGGCTTTTCACCCGACAAGCATGGAGTGACCTTCTAGACATCTTGATCATTGGCCTGTAATATTAGCTCCAGGCACAAAGTTTTTTTTTTTTTTGTCGAACCAAGCACAATGTTTTTTTTTTTTTGGTAAGGATCCAAGCACAATGTTTTTTTTTTTTGGTAAGGAAAGGATCCAAGCACAATGTTGATGAGTTTCACTAATTCCAACAAATTTTCCTTTCAAGTTGCTAACTCAGCGGTAGAGTACTTGGGTTTTAAGGTGTGCAACTATCAAAAGAACAAAGCCCATTTGGCTGTCATCTCGGCTCCAGCTCTAGAATCTTTAGACCTATTCTTTTTGTTGAGGAAAACTCCTAATGAATTTTAAAGTTGACAAAACTTTCTATGTTTATCTTGTAATTCTGACATGTATTCCATTCCAGGTTTATATTCTGGAAGTTCATAAGGAAATATCAGACTTTATAAGTTCTCAGAACTAAAAGTTTAGACTCAGAAATGAGAAGTTCAGATTTTACCATAAAAGTCATTGTTGACACCTAAATTTTGGCACATCATTTAGTGATTAATTGCATAGAAAATTAGAGATTAAATTTTAACCCCTAAAATAAAATATCAAAATCGCACAGCATATAGTTTAGGATCATATAGTTTAATTGCATTCTACATTGGACCGGTGGCGGTGAGTAAGCTGAAAATCCATCGCATAAATCGAGCTCGAGTACCGAACAAAGCTCGTCTCACTCGGAAGACGGGGGCCGAAGATCATGAGTCCAAAAGGCCTTGATTATATTAATTTGAGCTTAAATCAACCCATTAAGCTTAATTAAAGAAAAGCCCAAATTAATTCAACCAATTTGGAATTAAATGAAAATTAAAGGATGAAGCCTAAGCCAAAGCCTATTAGGTCTTGAAAGCCCGACCAATTAACCTAGGGTTGCGATATAAATATGTGATTATGCTCCTTAATCGAGCTTTCATAATTTGAGAACACAATTTCGAGAGCGAGGCCACATTGAATACACGGCCACAAAGAGAGCTTCGCGATATTATGGAAAAGAGAAATCGTGAGAAGCCGCACCATAGAGGAGAAGAAGAACTCACGGCATAAGTCAAAGGGTTCTCAGTCAGTGGAGCACTCACACTGAAGTCCATTGGCCAAAGAGGATGCTGCCACTTACTGCACGAAGTACAGTGGAGACTTCGCATATTCAACAGACAGCCCAGCTGATTGCGGTTCCTTCTGCTCGGTGACGCAGTCAACTTCCAGGCGATCCGTTTATCGCTATGCATCCTGTCACGCGTACTGCTGCGATCGTGATTCCCGTCGCCTCGCCTTCATGCCTTTGAAGGTTTTCCAGAGCAGCCGCGTGTCCTCACTGACGTATCCAAGCTGACGCCATAGCAACTCCACGATTGCTGTTGCTGCGCCCACCCGAGCGGCTCTTTCTCTTTTGCAGGTTTTCTTGACGTTCCTCAGGGTTTTCTTGCCGAGCACCACCACGGAACATAGTCACCGCGAGCCTAGCGCCAAGAAGAGCTGCTGTCCCAACCCCGTGCGGTCGGGCCTGCCGTCCCGACGTTGAGCAGCCCCATCGGCCAAGCATTCTGTGACCCGACGAGTTCCCAAGCCCTTCCCGCCGATCTGACGCTGCTACCACCGTGGAGTCCCTACACCGTCGCGGCCCGTATTTCTGTTTTGCAGATTGATCGGAGCGCCACCGCGTTGTTGCTGCCGCACCCGCCGTCGGTCACCATCCCAATCCGCAAGCCTGAGTCCGATCCAAGTTCGAATCAGAAATATCCGTCAAATTAGGTGTGATCGATATCCAATATTTTTTCAGAATATTTTAAATTCCTAGTTTAGGTGTTTTAAATATTCTGTGAATATTTGGTGGATTGCTAAATCTTAGGGATATTGTTTGCTCTATCCGCAATATTCTAAAAACACTCAAAATTAGGAATTATTCCAATTTGGCAACGTATCCGGACGACTATCCCACCTTATCCCAAGGTACGATACGCGGCGATACGGAAAATCGTTATTTTATCCATAATCACTTGGATACGATAATAGATTTTATTCGCTTTTCAAATTCGAATAATCAGCTTTCCGTCGATATCTATAACCCTATAGATATGACCGTTAGTTTGATTTCTTTTCCTAATTCAAATTTTCATAAGAAGAATCTTGCGGATTGCGTGGATTGTTTGAATGCAGTTGTTATCTTTATTTGATTGTTTTCTTTTTTAAATAAAGAAAATCCAAAAATATGTTAGTTAGAATTTAAATTAAAAGTTTGCATGCTTAAAGAATCCTAAATATATCCAAGAGAGTAAGATAATTATTTGATTAAAATTGGAATTTAGAGTAGCATATTTCCTAGTTTAAATTAGAAATTGTTTTAATCTTTGTGGATTATTTAGGATATTTAGATTTCGAATTTCCATGAAAATCCCAAAAAAAAAATGAGTCACTTTAGGACAGATTAAGATAGATTGCATGTTAATTTAGACATTTTTTTATTCCGAATTTTATGAGAAAAATAAAAAAATAAATCATTTGTCCGTCATTAGAATTAGGTCACGTTGTCGCATGACATATAGTTCGCATGCTAAGTTGCATAAATCGCATGTCATTTTTTGCACGTCATTGCATATAGGTTAGTTTGCATTTTAATAAAGCATAAACCCTAAAGAACACCTTGAGTGCCTTACTTTGTTAATTAGAAATCATATTAGGATTGTATGTGTGATTTTCTACTAACAATGCAGATGCTTGCGTTGCTTTAAGGTACGCCATTATCCTAATCTTGCAATCTATTTATTGCTTTCTTGGGTGTTAAATTGGTGGTTTACGCACCCGCATGAACACCTCATATGTTAGTGATTAGGTAATAAATTGGATTCAGATTGCCTGCATAAACATTTTTGAAAAGAAAATGTACCGAAAGGGCGTTAGACTAGATCTAGCGTAACCAAGTCCCCGAGCTTAGAATCTCTGGTTCGTAGGAATAAAACATATCTCCCTATATTTTATTTAGGTTTCTAATCGACCTACCACAAATAGATTAGTGGCGACTCCAAGCATGAAAACTTTTGCATGTTAAAAACTTAAACCCTAAGTTACGAATTGGTAGGGCTTGGGAGGGCGCGAGTTAGGCTTAGTCTTAATAATCCATTAGCCTGAGAAATTTAGGTCGCGACAGTCATTCAGACTCTAATTTTGAAGGACTCAGATTTTACTGAAGACCTATGCTGACTCAGATTCTGAATGTAAAGCAAGAATCGAAAATTCTTCAGACGCAGAAGTTATGCAGACGCAAAAGTTTTTCAAACGCAGAAGTAAAACTCATTCAAAATGAATCACAACAGCTAGTGATCTAGCATTGATTTCACAAAAAGGAAATTTTTTATTGTCTCAATCTCAGCCTAATTGATTGACAATCAAACATTATGACAAGTATGCATTACAACGGATAAAGCTCTACTTATGGAAACCAAGATTCTGATTGTATGAGCGACCAGAATCAGCGGGATTCTGATTTTGTCAACCAACGGCTACTCAATCCATTTTATACAAATCTGTCCAAGATGAAGATTGGAAGATGATCCTCTGAAGACTGTCAAACGGCTAGTTTGGGAGTGGAGGAGTATAAAAAGAGATCTACGAGGAGCAGAAGGAATAAACGAAATCGAGAATCAACAAGTCCAAAGTTTGAGCATATTCCGATCCTTTCTCTTGTCTCTCTTGAGCTAAACATTAAGATCTTGAGGGATACTTTGTAAGAGTGACTGTGTGAGATAGAGAGTCCTATCATACACAAGAGTGCTGTCACTCAGAATCTGTAATTCCTCTTGATTACATAGTGAAATCCAGCCAGTAGGCTGTCAGCGTGGAAAAGTGGACGTAGGCTTGCTATAAGCCAAACCACTATAAACTTGTGTGCAGTTTTTCTATCCCTTATCTCTTTATTTACATTCTGCACATCAAGAGCATTGCCTATATATATACTGTTTTGAATCTGAATTTTGTTCAGACTCAACTGTGTTCAACCATTTCCGCTAGAAATTAATCAAAGTTGTTTAAGATCACCTATTCACCCCCCTCTAGGTGATCCTTGCTAGCTATATCAATTAGTATCAGAGTAGGTTGCTCGTTTATTGAAGTGTATTACTTCTGAGTTAACGGTCTATATGGCTAGCTTGAGTGCTCCAGGTCTCATTGAAGGACAAAGCAACAACAGACCACCATATTTCGATGGCAAGGAATATAGTGTCTGGAAGAATAAGATGAAGGCATTCATCAAGTCAATTGATCACATGCAATGGGATGTTATCATCAAAGGAGACAAACCAAAACCTTCTGATTCAAAAGAAAAGATAGAAGGAAGCGCACCAACAGATCCTCCATTATCTCCAACTGAGATATCAAAAAGAGAAGCTTTAGATTCAAAAGCAATTTATTTTTTCTATTGTGCTTTAGCACCTATTGAATATAAGAAAATTGCTTCTTGTGAATCAGTTAAGGATATCTGGGATACTCTCTACACTACATATGAAGGAACAGATCGAGCCAAGTAAACTCAAATCAATCTATTGCTTAGTCAATATGAATCCTTCAAAATGAAGTCTGGAGAATCAGTTACTGATATGTATGACAGATTTGCTACATAGTAAACGGTCTTGCATATCAAGGACAACCAGTCTCAGATGCGATGAAATTCAACAAACTTTTGAGAGGACTGTCAAAGCAATGGGATAATATCAAAACATCTCTTCGAAAGACTCAAAGGATCATGCCTCTATCAGTGAATGAGTTAATTGGAACTCTTCAATCATATGATACTGAGCAACTGAATGAGGAGAATGAATCCAGAGGTAAAAAGTCAATTGCGTTAAAATCTAATATTGAGTCTGATGATGCAGATTATGAAGATGAAGATGTTGACGATAAAGAACGGCTCTCTTCATAAAGAACTACAAGAAGATGAAAATCAAAGGAAGAAACCTCAAAGGGAAGAAGTCTTTTGAGAAGAAGAAGACTCTCGATGAAACAGAAAAATCAAAGGAAGTAATTTGCTTTCATTGCAGGAAACGTGGACATATTAAGCCAAATTGTCCACTTCTGAAAAAGAAAAAGAGCAAATTTGACAAAGCAAAGAAAGCTTTAAAAGCATAAACATGGAGTGATACAGAGTATGAAGACAGTGATGAAAATATCTCAAACTTCTGTCTGATGGCCAAGTCAGACTCAGACTCAGATTCTGATGATGGAGTCGAAATTGAGGTAAAGTATTTTGACATTCCAATTGAAGTATCAAATTACATTGATGAATTATGCTTTGAATTTAAGGCTGCTCTTAAAAGAATCTCTCAATTAAAAAAGGAAAATTCATCACTGAGGCAACAGGATGTTTCACAAAAAGAAAAAATCGATTTCCTTCAAAAAGAATTTCATCAAGTCAAGGAAAATTGAGATTTACTTTCCAAAGAAAATGCTGTTTCGAAAAAGGAATTTTCAGAAATTACTTCCAAATTTTCAAAAGGTTCCGAAACTTTGAAGCATATTCTTTCTATACAGATTCCTTACTACAACAAATCTGGTCTCGGATTTGTGAAGGAAAGTGACAATTTAATTGATTTTTCAAAAGTCCAGGAGAGATTAAGGCAAAGACCTCTTAGACAAGTTTATAAAAACCATTTCAAAAGGAACTTTGTCAAATCTGTTGGCCGAAGTGCACTCAAGTGCTCAAAATGTGGAGATCCACAGCACTTTGAGAATGAATGTCCTAAGGTCTAGAGACCTATTCGAAGAGACTTTGTTAAGATAGCCTATACTAATTCTCAAAGACCCAAACAAATTTGGGTACCAAAGAAAACTTGAGTGGTTGTGTTTTTTGTAGGTTACCACAAAGAGTAAAAGGAAGTGGTACCTAGACAGTGGATGTTCTAGACACATGACAGGAGATCCAAGCATATTCATTAAACTACAAAGTCTGAATGGTGGAAAAGTTTCCCTTGGAGGAAATAACAAAGGAAAGATAGTTGGTAAAGGCACAGTTAAAATTGGAGGACTCACAATCAATGATGTGTCATTGGTAAAAGGGCTCAACTAAAATTTGATAAGTATAAGCCAACTATGCGACACAGGCTTCAGAATCAACTTTCAAGAAAACACATGCTCAGGAATAAGCAAAGATTCTTCTCAAACATTCACAGGAAGAAGACATGGCAATATTTATCTTCTAAATGTCAATCCTAACTCCACTCATTGCTTGATCTTAATCAAAGAGGATGAATATCTATGGCATAGAAGATTGGGGCATATTAGTATGAAACAAATCTCAAAAATTTCAAACAAGAAATTAGTTCGAGGACTGCTAGATTTGAAGTACAAGAAAATAGAGTTATGCAATGTCTGCACTCTAGGAAAACAAATAAGAAGCTCTTTTAAAGCTATACATCATGTTTCCACTAATCGTGCTTTGCAACTTCTACATATGGATCTATTTAGACCAACCAGAACACAAAGTATTGGTGGTAAGAAATATTGTTTAGTTATTGTTGATGACTTCGCAAGATTTACATGGGTGTTCTTTCTTGCTCATAAAAATGAAGCATTTCCATATTTTTCAAGATTTACAAAAAGAGTTCAGAATGAAAAGGGTTATACCATTTTCAGCATTAAAACTGATCATTAGGGAGAATTTGAAAATTAAAGTTTTTCAGATTTTTGTGAGGAAAATGGCTTTCAACATAATTTTTCTACTCCTTATACACCATAACAAAATGGTGTTGTGGAAAGGAAAAATCGTTCTTTGCAAGAAATGGCAAGAACTCTTTTGATTGAAAGCAAGATTCTTTTTCATTTTTGGGCAGAAGCAGTTTTTATAGCTTGTTATATCATTAATAGAGTCTTTCTTAGGCCTATTCTTGACAAAACCCCCTATGAGCTTTACAAAGGTAGAAAACCAAGTATTTCATATTTTCGTGTATTTGGTTGTAAATGCTTTATACTAAAAAATCCAAACTAAACAAAGATTAAAGTAGTAAAAAGGTTTATCAGAAGGTGTATAGAAGCATGATAGGATCATTGTTATATCTTACTGCATCTCGACCTGACATATTGTTTAGTGTCTGTATGTGTGCAAGATTTCAATCTGACCCAAAGGAATCACATCTCTCTGCAGTTAAAAGGATAATCAAATATATTGGAACTTATCTAATGTTAGGTTTTTGGTATTCCAAAGAATCAGATTTTACTCTTACTGGTTATTCTGATGCTGATTTAGCTGGCTGTAAAGTGGACAGGAAAAGTACTACAGGAACATGTCAATTACTTGGAAGTATGTTGGTGTCCTGGTACTCAAAGAAACAAAGCACAGTTGCACTCTCTACAGCAGAAGCACAATTAGTGGCCTTGGGAAGTTGTTGTGCACAGATTCTGTGGATGAAACAATAGTTGCGAGATTTTGCGATCGAAGATTCAAGTGTTGCAATCAATTGTGACAATACTAGCGCTATCAATCTGACCAGAAATCCAATTCTCCATTCACAAGCCAAGCACATTGAAATCAAGCATCACTTCATCAGAGATCATATTCAAAATGGTGATGTGAATATTCAATTTATTGATTCTAAGAATCAATTAGCTGATATATTCACAAAACCTCTTGATAAGTCTTCATTTGAACATATTAGAAATAAACTATGCATTACTTACCCATTTTCTTGAAGTATTTGTTAGACAGGAATTTTTCAGACTTAAATAATCTCCGTCTGAATGTCCACTTCAGACTCAAATGAAAGGTACGTCCTTAATTCAAATTTTGGTGGGTATATTATTGGCAATTTTTGGCAGAATATTTTGGTACATAATATTTTTGGAAGCAAATCAGGTATGTACTCTAATTTTATCTGATTGATTGAGTGTGTTCGAAATTTTTTTCTCTAAAATTTCTAAATAATGGGATCACTTTTTGTAAATTCTAAAAGTGATTTTTCTTTCTAAAAATCGTACTCTTTTTTTTATAAAACCCTGACAGTACGAACCCATTCGCTCCCGACTGACACCTCTTCGGCACATACTCCTTCTCCTTCCTTTTCTTCTCAAAGATCAAACCTTTCTATTCCAAGGATTCTTGCACGATCACAATGGCTTCCAAAAGACATTCATCGCGGATTCTCAACAGAGAATCAAAGTATTCAGGACCAGCAGAATTCATGGACATTTCTGATTCATCAAAATCAGACCACCACAAAGATACTTCAGAAGCAACACCACAAGAGCCACAACCATCGTCTCCACCAAAAACTACGGGTAAAACTGATTTTCGTTTCAGTAATATCAAATTTGTGTGGAAAGCGTACCAAAGGTTGAAACGCAACAATGCTTCTGCATCGGTTCTTCGTCAATGTCTGAAAGACAACGACTTTCACACTGAAGAAAGTCTTGTGCGAAGTTATTCTCAATTTTGCTTTAAAACTGGTTATGATCAGACTAGTACTACTCAAAAAGAGACTATCTCCAGGAATGGAAAAGAGAAAGTAGGGGAACCATCCACTCCCTATGCACAGAAATCTATTCGTATAAGCCCTAAATCCACAAGTGGATCTAAATTTACGATTCTTGATGATGATGCTAGACTATTTCATAACTTTGAGATGAAGGTTGGAATTGCGTCTGGTATACAAGGAAATGGCAGTTTATTCAGAAGTAAAGAGGACAATGTATATTATCAGATGCTACTTGCTAGAGGAATTATGAATCATCGTAGTGTGGACTTCTATCATCTAGATAAGGTTGGTATTTCTGTGAAACATCTCTTTGAAAGATTGGGCATTTACGAGTTCTGTCTGCAATCTGCACATGTCTATGTAGAACTGACTGCTTATTTTTACTCAAATCGTTCCATTCTGTCCCCAAATTGGCTTCAATTCATTGTTGCTGATAAAAAGTATGATCTGAAAGTGGAAGATCTGGCTCTGATTATTGGAGCGAAAAATTACAAGTTTACTCCTTTTGAAGTAAGCTTAGAAGATGCTTCCAAAGCAGCTTCAGAAAATCAGAATTTTGCTAAAGGCTCTAAACGCCATATCTCATATTCTGATCTGACCAGAAGAACCATGATCTTGCATAAGATCATTATCAATTGCTTAAGGCCTAAAGCTGCTTCTAAGACTGACTTGTCTAAGTTTGAAATCAAGCTTATCTAGGCTATTATGAATGGAAAGCCTTTCTCTCTTCCTCACATCATCATTTTTCACATGTACAGAACTCTCCAGAAGGACAAGGGACAACTTCCTTATGGTGCACTCATCTCTAGAATCCTTATCTTTTTAAACATTACTATTCCTGATGATTTGTGCAAAACCTTTGTTCCTTTGATGTTTGTTGGAGAAAGATGCTTACCAAGATGAATCTTAAGCAATTAGATGATAGAAAGGAAAGAGCAAGTACAGACAAAGGAAAGGGTGTTCCGCAGTCAGAAGCAAAATCTGTTGGCAGAAAAAACGACAAAGACAAAGAAGGAAGGAAAAGAGCAGGAAAAGAAAAAGCAAGAAAGCAGACTGTGTCTTCAAGTCCATTAAGGGTGTACAGTAAGAAGAGAAAACTTCTTCTCAGAGATGAAGATGATGACTCAGAACACCTTGAAACAGGACAGAATGTTGGTCCAGAACATACTTCAGCACCTGCTGAGAAGGTTTCAGCACTAGTATCCGGGGACTCACATCTGCAGCAACAGTATGATGTTCCACAGAGGACAGATGTAAGTCAATCTCCACTTAATCCTGAAGAGACTTTGAATGAACATACTACTGCAAGACAGACAGATTTTCAGGGGGAGATTCCAATAGAGACAGGGGATGAGTTCGAACAGAATGCACCGGATAATGTTCAGGGACCGACATCAGACAATATGACCATTCTGACCCTTCTGCTAGAAATAAAAGAGAAATAAGCTGCACTTGAAGAGGACGTGAAGAATCTTCAGAAAATTGTTGAGAAAAACAATCAGACTCAACGTCTTCAGGCAGAAAAAGACAAAGCAGAGATTGGGGAAGCTATTGCTCTCTGTTCAACAAATATGGAGAAAGCTATGGGTCATTGTTCTACAAAGATTGAGGAAGCTGTTTCTATCCTGGAGAACTTTCAACTTGTTCGAACCCCATCAAAGAAATAACCTGTTTTTCATACCATCTTTTTAAACCATTCTTATTTCCAAACTTGTTCTGTAATCTTTTTAATATTTGCCTTTGTTAGACTGTTTGGTTGGTTTATATCAGCACATTATTCTGCTTATTATTGTTTTATTCTTTTTGCTGATGACAAAAAGGGGGAGAGATTATATGCAGATATTGCCATACTAACATTCAAATATGCAGGTCATACTCAAAAGAAGAGAAATACACAGATCTTAAGAGTTTGCACATTTATTTTTATCTGTGTTTCATGCGCTTAATATGATTATTTTCTTCAAATTTATTTGACATTGATTGAATCTGCATGGAAGTTTTGTCACCATCAAAAAGGGGGATATTGTTGAGGAAAACTCCTAATGAATTTTGGAGCTGACAAAACTTTCTATGTTTATCTTGTAATTCTGACATGTATTCCATTCCAGGTTTATATTCTGGAAGTTCAGAAGGAAATATCAGATTTTACAAGTTTTCAGAACTAAAAGTTCAGACTCAGAAATGAGAAGTTCAGACTTTACCATAAAAGTCATTCAGACTCTAATTTTGAAGGACTCATATTTTACTGAAGACCTACGCAGACTCAGATTCTAAATGTAAAGCAAGAATCGAAAATTCTTTAGACGCAAAAGTTATGCAGATGCAAAAGTTTTTCAAACGCAGAAGCAAAACTCATTCAAAATGAATCACAACAGATAGTGATCTGGCATTGATTTCACAAAAAGGAAAGTTTTGATTGTCTCAATCTCAGCCTAATTGATTGACAATCAAATATTATGACAAGTATGCATTACAACGGATAAAGCTCTACTTATGGAAACCAAGATTCTGATTGTATGGGCGACCAGAATCAGCGGGATTCTGATTTTGTCAACCAACGGCTACTCAATCCATTTTATACAAATCTGTTCAAGATGAAGATTGGAAGATGATCCTCTGAAGACTGTCCAACGGCTAGTTTGGGAGTGGAGGAGTATAAAAGGATATCTACGAGGAGCAAAAGGAATAAATGAATCATGAATCAACAAGTCCAAAGTTTGAGCATATTCCGATCCTTTCTCTTGTCTCTCTTGAGCTAAACATTAAGATCTTGAGGGATACTTTGTAAGAGTGACTGTGTGAGATAGAGAGTCCTATCATACACAAGAGTGCTGTCACTCAGAATTTGTAATTCCTCTTGATTACATAGTGAAATCCAGCCAGTAGGCTGTCAGCGTGGGAGAGTGGACGTAGGCTTGCTATAAGCCGAACCACTATAAACTTGTGTGCAGTTTTTCTATCCCTTATCTCTTACTTTACATACTACACATCAATAGCACTGTTTATATAAACTGTTTTGAATCTAAATTTTATTCAGACTGAACTGTGATCAACCATTTCCGCTAGAAATTAATCAAAGTTGTTTAAGATCACCTATTTACCCCCCTCTAGATGATCCGCTAGCTATATTACTTTTGACCCGATCCATGATTGATGGGTTGAGACTATTAGTGTTTTCTTCTTTTCGGTAATTCAAGGCGTAGACATAGAGGCCCATTGAATACCTTGCTAACCTCACAAACCAGTTTACTCCAACCTTTCGGCCTGAGCATGTGGCCCGAGTAGAGCAATTTGCCTGAATTTGATAGAACTTGAATGTGATATCTTCTGCTTTTGTGCTAAAAATGTCGGGATGACCTAATCAACTACGTCAAATCCAGGGATTGTCAAGATTATTATTTCACTTTCTATGTAGAGAGACGGAGAAATACAATGACTCGCGAGGTGAGATAATAAGCTGGATAGGTGCACTGGAAAGTTTGACCTAAACAATCAATATTGTTAGCTTCTTTTAACTTGACCTAGTGGATTTCGAAATTTTTTAAGACAAAATCTTCATCTTGCTTGTTCATATCGATGGTTCTCGGGCTAAAGCGTCAGCATCAGTAACAGCATGCACAGTCGTCGGCAAGGTAATATGATTTCTTTCATTAGATGATAGGTGGCAATAATATGCGGTCTCATAATTGTCATGATAAGAAGTTTGTGAATAAGATTGGGCATTAAACACTCGAAAGAAATGATTTCAACCGTGAAGGAAAATGATATCTCCCATTGGATTTAATTCGCCTCTGCCCTATTTGGACGGGCAATCGTTTGATTGAATCGACTCTTTAGAAAAGGAAACAGGACACACTAACTCCATTTCGCAATTGCTTAAATAGCATCAAAGGGCTTTGTGCTTTGCTAAGTCAATAATATTCTATATGCATATCTATATAAATTGCCAATATCAGCTGCTCTATTTGAAAATTATTTTGCAGCATATCATGCCATTTGTGAGTTTTTCTGAGTTCTTTCATGGTTCAGAGGAATAAAGGTGCACATATAAACTCAACGATAAAGTAGAGAATCATATGATGGTCCATCTCTGCCAGTATATATGAACTATCGTTGGATGGAAGGACTTGCATCAATCATTTTCAACTCTTTGGGTGAAATTTCAATTTGTTGAAGATACATAATTGCTTAGTCAAGATAGATACGTAATTATCTTAACAAGTATTAGAGATTCCAAAAGGTCCCACACACATGCTTGTTACCATAATAAGAGTAAATTGATACTCATTAAGCAAACTTATTTTCACAGTAAATGTCATAAATATGATTGATAGTAATTATCTCTCTTTCTTACTGTCCATTGAAGTTGGATGGAAACCATTGAAGGCCATAATTAGTTCTTCGTTGGCTATTGGACAAAAACAATTTTCAATATGTGCGTTTGATTTTTGACATAAATGACAAGGGTTTCTTAGGTTATGCTATTGAGTATATTAAGTATAGCCATTAATAACTTCTATAGATTTACATTGCTCGAGACCTATAAAAGGACGCTCAATGCGAAGAGTTCTATACACAACACAATGAGATAAAACAAAAGAGAGAAGACAGATCAGAAAGTATGAAACGCAAGGTGAGCAATGCATATTCGTAACGAGATCATGACATACTGCATTTCTTAGGCAATTCAGAACAATGCACGTAAGTTTGGAGGATTTTACATATGTGGAATCTGATGAAAGTAGTTCTAACAAATTCATGTAGAATTCTTGTGAAAACATGTAGAAAATTAAGAAAATAGTTTCGAGATATTAAATTGCATGCTTGGGAGGACGCTAAGATCATTAAAAAGGAGAAAAAGACAGATCACCAATGTCAACAAGTAGTTGTTGTCTATTTATGATGGGGAGAAACGGAATAAGTTTATGCAACCTTTTTCTTTTCTGCATAAAACCAAGAGTTCCATTTAACAGAAAACTCACATAATTTTTACATCAAAAGATAAATTATGGAGTAACTAGGTCCCCATTACAGTAATTACAATGTTACTGCTTGCTCTTTAACTGCAAGAATTTAGTTGGTGAATAGAGTCTGAAGAGGTTATATGCTGAGAGGAACGACGTGAGTGCTAGGACGATGCACGCAGCGTAGCCACATAAGAGCGCCCCACCGATTTGGAAGCAGAATCTAGTGTATCTGTTGCACAATTTCATCCATTGCATGGCCTTAGACCCTGTCACCGCCAGAAGCGACGCCTGTGTCGAGGCCACGGTGGTAGCAAATACAATGTAGACGGCAACCTATACCATTATGGGGACCGAATAGCAGTACAAAACAATTGTGTCGATCAATGATTACCGCCAGCCAGTCGTCATTAATTCCTAGTAATAACTACATGTATCATGAGAGAAAAAACAGTTGACAGGAATGTACTGATAATTCTCATGGAAAAACACATGCACAAGATATAGAATGCGAGTACTTAGGAAATAGCTAAATCCTCTACATACTAATGCTCGTCAAAAAACCTGTAAGATCGTTTGGTGTAGCTAGCTTGGAGTGTTGGTGTGACTACTCTGAAAGACAGGTTTTATAATCATGCGGAAATACATTCAATCTCTCTTTTAGTAAGAAAAAAAATTCGCGAAAAGTGGATGCTATATTGTTACTCCTGTTGTGAATATTGTGACTTTCTGATCTGCTTTGTTTACGTTGATTCGTTGCATAATTTGGCCTTTGATGGAGTCAAGTATGCCCTAAATACTCAGCAACCAAAAGATGAACTTCTGTTTATATTATGTAAATGATGGCCATTTCAAAGTATTACTTCCTATTTGATAAAGATTGAATGATAGAGTAACTTCATCATCATCTAATTGTTTGTCCAATCCAATTCTTTCCCTCCTCTCAAAAATTAAACAAACAAATACCAGTTACCTGCTCAAGTTGTTTAAAAAAAAAATCATCAATTTGGAGAATTCTTTACATATTTAGCTAGCTATATCGATAGGAACCAGAGGAAGAGGCTGAGATTTACCTGATCCAGCAAGAAATGGACCCAAGACAGATTCTTCAAAAGGGGACTCTGTATCTCTCTCTTGTAGCAAGCTGAGACTGAACATCTGCTCAGCTGAAGCAGATTATAACCAGCAACCACACCATCAATATACACCAAAACTCTAGCAAACAAAGAACATACTTTCACATCATTTACAGCAACATAAACCACAAGATAGAGACACAAGTAAAAACTTCAAGATGCGCGCGCGCGAGAGAGAGAGAGAGAGAGAGAGAGAGAGAGAGAGAGAGAGAGAGAGGGTATACGGGAGAGCATTCAAGTCCCTGAAAGTGGCTTTCTTGGCATAAGTATACACAATGAGCTTGGTCTGAGCGTCCATGGCGACCAAACATGCGGTCAAGACCAAGAGCAAGATTGCACAAACTCTCAATAAAGCTTCAGTTTTCGCTGCCCAATAACCCATGATTGTCTTTTTTTTCTCTTTGCTTGCTAAACTTGTCCGACTACTTTTCGTCCTTTCCAAAGACACCCACGACCACCCTTTCATGTAGGGACTTGAAACTTTTTATACCGAGAAAATATTAAATAATTGGCGTGGAAACGTCCACGCCGATTACAAAGCTGTCTCCACAAATCTCTTTCAATTCAACGTCTCCCCAGTCCCCATCCCTTGTCCTCATGCTTTAAGACCGTTCGAACGTGACGTCCAAGTCAATTAAAGCTATTAAATGTCACACACCTAAAAAAGGTACAATGGTCCTCACCCTTTGCATGGCCATAAACTTTTTCTTCTGGGCATTTCTTGTTTTGTCTTATGCATTGTTTGCACTCCCACCTTCTTGAGCATTTGATCATCAGCTAAAAAATTCTTATTAGTATAGGTTTCTCTTCTTCTTGTTTCCAGCAGTGGAGTTTAGGTTAACAATTGGAGTAGGCAAAATAAGAAGGGACACTCGAAGTTAGAGACTCGAATTTCGGCTAGGGAAAATTCGGAACAAAAAGCGACACTCAAACTTAGAGAACTACTATCATGTGTGTTACGGCTAGTGCTATCACCTAGAAAGGGGTGAATAGGTGTTTTTACCAAATTGGATGATTTAAACATGCGGAATGAATATAGTCGAGATCAACAACTCGTATGGTCAATATCAGATGGATGTGTATGACAAACTTGTATATAAATTGTCGTCAGATAATTGCGTCTGATGACTATGATGATGTTTTAACGAACTTGTTTGACAGATATGCATGTAATATAATGTCAACAATAATAATTGAAAGTTTAGGGATAGAAAATACTGCACACAAATCTTTATAGTGTTCGGTTTTATCAAGCCTATGTCCACTCTCCACGCTGGTAGCTTATTGGCTGTGTTTCACTATTGAATCACCAAGAGATTACAAGAGCAGTGCTTCTCAGATGATAGATTGCACTATTACATACACTCTTCACTCAAGTAATTTCGTTTCTAAAGTAACAACGTGGAATACAGTAATCACAAGTGTGTAAGATCGAAGCTCTATTCAGACTTTGGAATTCTCGATTCTGGCTTTTCTTCTTGTACGACGTTTGCACTCCTTTTATACTCCTATATTTCTAATCTATCCGTTGGACAGTCTTCAGAGGATTCATCTCCAAATCAACCCGTTGGAGAATCTTCCCAAAAGAAGATGCATAGCCGTTAGAAGAAGAACCATTATCTCTAGGTGATTTGATAATCCATACAATCAAATCAAGGTTTTCATAAGTGTAGTTCTTCATGTTTAAGGAACGATCTTGTGATTGCCAATTAAGATATCTTGAGATATCGATTATAAAATCAATTTGATTGTCCTGCATAAACTTGCCAAAACTAACACTTATTGAATTTGACAAGAAATTATGAATTTGATAACAAAGTCCTTTCATCGACTAAGTCTGATGACTCAGTATTTACCTGCATCAAATAACTTAAGTGTAATTATGGTCAGAAAAGAATTGTTTTGTCTTTCTTCAAAACTAATTAGGGATTTTCCTCAACATTCTCCCCCCTTTTTTATTATGACAAAACTATCCATATGCTTTAAAAATATTTATGTGAACAAAATACTCTATTTAGAGGATATGACATTCAAAGCACATAAAACAGTGTTAATTTATGATACTAGCATAATATTTCAGCATAACAGTTCATCCTACCGCTCACGCCAACATTTTCATTCATATTCTGTATAATATTTCTCCCCCTTTTTTATATCAGCAGAAGGATTAGTATCAAATAATAGCATAATCAAGAAGAGTTCAATAAAAGAGTTCAACAACTAGTTTCGAATCACAATTCAACATTCAAATGTCAAAGTGCACACCAAATAAAAAACAAATATCAAACGCGAAAACTTTTCTCAGATTATCTTAGAGAGACCAGTCGATTGGAAGATTTTTGGTCAATTTGTCTGGTTTGCTGGATGGGCTGATGGTCCAGAGGGTTCAGATGATGAAGGTCCAAAAGGTGCAGGTGGGAAAGGCACTTGTACTAGACTGAAGTAAGAAAGTTGGTTCAATCGTTGCTCAATACTGGATGAGAGCTAATTAATCTTTCCTTCAATGTTTGCAGTGTGAATTGCTGCAATTTGTACGTCAGTTCTGACTTGTATCTTCAGATTGTTTATTCTTGCTTCCATCAAGTCCTTCAGCTCCTGGATTCCTTCTTTAAGTTCATTTCTGAGTTCCCCGACTTCATTCTGAACGGCTGCTTGCCTCCACTTTATATCTGTAATAACTGCATGATCTAACATAAATGATGAGACATTATATCCAGAGGGAGTGTTGGTAGTCTGAATGTTACCAGATTTTACTTGCTTCTCTTTTCCTTTCTGTTGAGCTTCATATGGAACATTTTCATCTCCTTTAAGAGGGCAATCTGCAAATGTTGCTTATGAAAGGTCTGTCTCTTGGGCATTCTAAATTTGCTCCTCCTGAATGTCAGCCAGTTCAAAGCTAGTTTCCTCGACATGTTGAGCATTATCTTGCTCATACTCCTCCTGCCTTTCAGCCTCTATAACATTTTCATGCTCAAGCTCACCCTTTCCCCTAGAGGGTCCTTCTTCGAAAAATTGAATATCTTCAGTTTCTTTCTCTACAGTGACCATTTGCTCTTGTTGATTCTCCATCACAATTTTGTTGATAAGGTCATTAAATGATTGTATCAAGTTTTCATCCTCATCTCTCAGCCTTTGAATTTCTAGCTGAGTTGCAGCATGCTTGTCTACATGAGCTTTATGCTTGGCTTCTTCATTAAGTAGCCATTGTACAAACCTTATTTCCTCAAGGCTTCGGTCATCAACTTGAGATTGCTCATCAGATTTTTCATTTGATATCTCCATTTTATCATAATCACAGGCCACAACTTGTCTTCTTTTTGCTGGTCTGTCTGACCTTGAGGCAGTCTTCTTCACTTTCCTCTTTCTCACTAGAGGTTCGATCGACTCCTCCTTATCAGATTCAAGAAATATATTAATAGAGCCTCTGTTATGTTCACTCATCAGCTCTATTGGAATAATTTCACCCTTCTTATTCTTCCAATTTTCTCCATCAAACCTATATCCCATTTTGGTCATCATAAGTTTCCCTATAGTCATGGTTTGAAAAGGTTTGCCTTTGAGTTTCGCAAAAATGGGAATTTTGAAGTACTCAAAAATAGCAGTGATGAGAGCTCCATAAGGAAGTTGACATTTACTCTTCTTAACAGATCTGTACATTTGTAGAAGGTTCAAATGGGACAAAGAAATAGGAAAGGTGTTCTGAATTGCCCAGATTAACTTTGTCTCATATTTAGAGACATCAGTTTTAGAGGATCCTTTGGGTATGAGACAGTTTATGATTATTTTGTGCAGCACAATGGAGTTGAGAGGAAAAAGAATGTGAGATACGTGAGATGTTGAACCTCTGATAAAAGATGAGTTACCAGATAGAGATCGGTATGCCAAATCAGAATTAGTAGGAATGAAAGAAAATTCAATATGTGTTACTCCTAGGATGGCAGAAAGATCAAAGGCTGTTAACTTATAATCATTTTGAAAAACAGAGAATTCGATCTCAGCAGGAGAATTGAAGGATAAATTGGAATAGAAGTAAGCAGTTAGTTCAAGGTAAACCTTGTGTGAGAGAGAACACATTATTTGAAAATCAAGATTCTCAATCAGCTTCTGAATCTTGATATTGAAGTTTTCGAAGAAATTGAAATCTACTACCTTGTCATTCATGACTTCTCTGGCTAAGAGAGAGTTGTAAGCAATTTGATGTGTTTTGTTTCTGAACAAACTATCTCTTTTCTTATCATCAGGGGGAATGCCAGATATAGGCATGAACTCAGTGTATAATTTACCTCCTTTTCTGGAGTCAATGTTCTTGCTTTTCTCTCCAATTTGGAGTTCCTCCTCACCAGCAAATTCATCTACACCAACATTCGACTGTTTCCCTATTTTCTCTTTTCCTTTTCTAGAGAACCCTTTCTTCTCTGTCATAGGGGTTTCCTTAACAATATATGGGCAAAAGGACACTATAAGTGCCATAAGTTGTATACGGAGATCACTTTTGTGCCATAACTTTTTTTCGGATCACTTTGGTGTCAACTTTTTTGAAAAACGATCACTTTAGTGCCAATGCTGACATGGCCGCCGGAAATCTGACGTGGCTTTTTTTTTATTAATTTCCGATGCTGACATGGCTCGCCGGAAATCTGATGTGGGTCGCCGGAAATCTAACGTGGCACTTTTTTTGGCCGGAATTTTGGCCGGAGTCACTAAAGTGATCTTTTTTCCTCCGACTTGGCACCAAAGTGATCAAAAAAAAGTTATGGCACCAAAATGATTTCCGTACACAACTTATGGCACTTATAGTGTCATTTTACCACATATATGTCTCTTTAAGTACAATACCCTTTTCAGCAATAGGCGTTTTTTCAATCCTCAGACCTCTTTCATATTCTTCCACAACCTCTCGTTTAGACAGAAAACCTAATTTTTTACATACCACATTGACAGTGCTCTGATCACTTCGATTTTCTCTAAGTATTTTGATGGCCTTTATGAGTTGCCTTGCTCTACCAAAACGATCACGCTCATGGACAGGGATTCTCGGAGATTTCTTACCTTCATATGACTCCTTGTCAGAACCCGTGTCGGAGATGTCGATCTTCTCTGGTTCTCCATCATGTTTTGCCCTAGTGAACATTCCGGCAAGACGATTTGATCTTCTAGAGCCCTTGGTTCCTTTCTTCGATTCAGAGGTCGACTTAAGCGCCATTGAAGAAATTTTAGATTTCAGAAGAGAAAGATGGGATTTGTAGGGTTTCAAGGAGGAAATTGTGCGTTTGTGAAAAACGAGAAAGAAGAAGAAGGGTTTAAACCGAGAAATGCAACATTTCGGTTCTTATTAAACCCTTTTTGGAAACTGTCAATTGATAGTTAATGGAAATTTCAAAAATTGTATTTCGAAAATTTTGGGATTTTAATTCCCAAACGGTATCGTACAAGACAACTCATTTCAAACATTCATATCATTCAAATATATGAAAGATACATACCTTTTATAAGATGAGTTGTGCGCCAAAACCAAACGCTTCAAATATATACTTGATCAAATAAGTCATCATATGCAATGTGAGTTTATGCTGCACAGCTCAATAAAGCAGGTTAATAATGTTTAGTTTATCTCTAATAAGCGCGAAACTTTTCTTTTCTAGAGGTTTTGTAAAAATGTCAGCTAATTGTTATTTAGTGTCTATGAATTGAACATTAATATCTCCTTTTAAAACATGATCATGAATAAAATAATGTTTAATATCAATATGCTTAGCTCTTGAATGCAGAATAGGATTCTTGATCAGATTAATGGCGCTGATATTGTCACACTTGAATTCCACAGTTGAGTCTTTGACGTTGAAGTCTCTCAATTGTTGCTTCATCCAAAGGATTTGAGCACAACAACTTTCAAGTGAGACGTATTTTGCTTCTGCTATAGAAAGAGCTACGGTTTGTTGCTTCTTTGAATACCATGACACAGTAAGATGAGATTCCTTTGGTTCTGATTGAAATCTTGCACACAAATAAACATTGAACAAAATATCTGGTCTTGAAGCAGTTAAATATAAAAGTGAGCCAATCATGCTTCTATATAATTTTTTTCTACTGATTTTCTTTTTTCATCCTTGTCTAGTTTAATGAAATATGACATTAGAGTTTCTGTCTTTTTGCAATTTACCATACCAAACTTTTTCATAATTTCCCTAGCGTACTTTTCTTGACAAAGAAATGTGTCATTTTTGGTTTGTTTAACCTGTAAGCCAAGGAAGAAAGTTAACTCAACCATCATGCTCATTTCAAATTCACTTTGCATCATTTTGGAAAAATTCTTACATAATTTTTCATCTGTAGAGCCAAAAATAATATCATCTACAAAGATTTGAACAATTAAAATATCTTTACCTTTTTTTTTATGAATAGAGTAGTGTCTACGTTACCTTTTGTGAATTCATTTTGTTCCAGAAAGCTACTCAGTCTTTCGTACCAAGCACGTGATGCTTGTTTGAGACCGTATAATGCTTTCATGAGAGTATATATCTGATCAGGCTTGTGAAGATCTTCAAAACCTGGAGGTTGTTCTACATATACTTTCTCTTTGATGTAGCCATTCAAGAATGCGCTTTTGACGTCCATATGAAACAATTTAAAATCACAGAAACAAGCATAAGCTAGTAAAATTATTATTGCTTCTAACCTGGCCACCGGAGCATACGTTTCATCGTAATCTATTCATTCCTCTTGTGAATATCCTTTGGCCACAAGTCTCGCTTTATTCCTAACAACTTTTCCTTGATCATCCAGTTTATTTCGAAATACTTATTTTTTTCCAATAACTGAGTGATTCTTGGGTCTAGAAACAAGTTCCCATACTTGATTGATCTTAAATTGTAATAGTTCCTCTTGCATGGCTTCAATCCAACTTTCATCTTTCAAGGCTTCTTCAACATTCTTTGATTTGACTTCAGAGATGAGAGCCAACGTATTTATGACTTCTTTTGCCTTTGCTCTAGTTTTGATTCTTTCATCTAAATTTCTAATGATGAGGTATTTGGGATGACTGGATTTATGCTTCCAATTTTTGTTGAATCTTTCATCGTTTTCATCATTGGAATTTGATGATTCTTCATTATTTTGTTGGTTTGATGATTCCTGAGCTTCATCAGATCTTTGGTTCTGATCACTTTCACTTACTGTCAATTCATCATATGCTTTGACAGATTCTTAAGATACTAGATTTTCAGTATCAGAGTCATCTTGTTGAGTCTAAATTGAATCTTCAAACTTGACATTCAATGATTCTTCCACTGTTTGAGTATTTTTGTTGTCTACTATGTATGCTTTGCTTGTAGTTGAATATCCAAGAAAAATTCATTCATCTGACTTTTCATCAAACTTACCAACACGATCATTAGGATTTTTTAGAATAAAACATTTACATCCAAATATTTGAAAGTAAGATATATTAAGAATTTTACTTTTGAGCAATTCATAAGGGGTCTTTTCAAGAATTTGTCTTGAAAAAATTCGATTTGAAATATAATATGCTGTTGATATAGCTTCAGCTCAAAAATGTGTTGGAGTTTTGTTTTCAAATAGAAGAGTTCTAGCCATTTCTTGCAAATATCTATTTTTTCTTTCAACTACTCCATTTTGTTCAGGAGTATAGGGAGAGGAAAAAGTATGTTGAATACCATTTTTATCACAAAAATTAGAAAAATTTTGATTTTCAAACTCTCTACCATGATCAGATTTAATGCTCGAAATAGTATGACCCTTTTTATTTTGTACCTTTTTGGCAAATTTTGAAAAATATTCAAATGCTTCACTTTTATGAGCCAAAAAAAATACCCAAGTAAATCTTGAATAATCATCTACAATAACTAAAAAGTATTTCTTATCTCCAAGACTTAGAGTTTGAATAGGTCCGAAAATATCCATATGAAGCAACTGCAAAACTCGGTTAGCGCTGACATAGTTTATTGATTTAAATGAACTTCTTATCTGTTTACCTTTAGAGCGAGCTAAACATAACTCAGTGCTCTTGAATTTTCGTTCTAGCAATCCTTTGACGAGTTTCTTTAAAGCTACTTTGGAAATCAACTTGACACTTATGTGTCCAAGCTTCCTGTGCCATTGATCAGATTCTTCTTTTATAGAAACGAGACATTGCAAGTCGTTAAACTTCGTGTCTAGTAGGTAAATATTCCCATGTCTTCGACCCGTAAATGATTGCTTGTTGTCTTTACTTATCTCGGAACATTTGTTTTTTTGGAAAGTAATTCTGTAACCAATAGCACATAATTGACTAATGCTAATTAGATTGAAGTTCAAACCATCAACTAGTGAGACTTCGTTGATGATGAGATTTTCGATTCTGACAGTTCCCTTGTCAATTATTTTTCCTTTGTTGTTGCCTCCAAAGGATACGCTTCCTCCTTTAATTCTTTCTAACTGGATGAATTTCAAAGGATCTCCGGTCATGTATTTTGAGCAACCACTGTCAAGGTACCACTTGTTCTTTCTTTTCTTTGGTACATGTAAAAGATAAGTAACTCATTTTTTCTTTGGTACCCATATTTTCTTGGGTCCATTTTGGTTAGGATCAATCATTCTCAAAATGTCTCTCTGAACAGGTTTCCAAACCTTAGGACAGTCATTCTTAAAGTGATTTGTATCACCGCAATTTGAGCACTTAAGGGAAGTTTGACCATTGAATTTCACAAACTGCTTTTGAAAGTGATTTTGATACACAAATCTGGGGGGTCTTTTCTTTAATCTTTCTTTGACATTGGGAAAAGCATTTTTCAATTCAATATTTTTCTCAAAACCCAAACCTGATTTATTATAATAGGGAACTTGAATTGACAAAATATGTTGAAGATTTTTCGAACCCATTGAGAATTTCTTGGTTATATTTGAAATTTCATTTCTTAGAAGTTCTTTTTCTTTGGTGATACGATTAAAACTTTCCTTAGAAATATCTTTCATATCAGAAATTTCCTTTTTCAATAAATCATTTTTATTTTCAAGGAATTCTTTATTCTCCTTGATAAGATTAAATTCTTTTTGCAAAAAATCAATCTTATCCTTTTGCAAAATATCTTGCTGTTTTAAGAGATTGTTTTCCCTTTTTAAACATTTATTTTCATATGCAATTGACTCATCAATTTCCTTGTTTTGAGTCATACTTTTTAATGTCAAAATCTCCTTCTTCAATACAGAAATCTTTTTTAAAGCAGTTTTATTAACAGAGACTAACTCATCAATATAATTTGCAACTGCTTCAGGAATTTTGGAATTACTTACTGCGTCTTCTTCATCAGAACTTGATTCTGAATCTAAATTTGTAATCAAGCAGATATTGGCATACTCTTGTTCGCATTCATCATCATCTGAGTCACTCCACGCTTTAGCTTTGAAAGCCTTCTTATATCGTTCATACTTTCCTTTGTTCTTTTTTAGAAGAGGACATTTGGGCTTTATGTGTCCGTTTTTTTTGCAGTGGAAACATATCACGCCCTTGTTTTCTTCATCTTCGGCACTCAATTTCTTCTGAAGGTTTAGCTTCTTGACTTTTGATGGCTCAGAATTCTTGAATTGCTTCTTTGACTTATTCATCTTCACTTTCTTTGCCATCTTTCTCAGTTTCTTGACCATTAGAGCCAACTCTTCATCTTCATCCTCATCTTCATCTGAATCTGTGTCATCAGAATCAATGTTAGTTTTTAAAGCTATGGATTTTTTACCTTTGGGTTCTTCAGTTTCTAAGAACTTTTCAGTTTCATAGGATTGAAGAGTTCCGATAAGTTCGTCCACTATGAGTGGTCTGATCCCCTAAGTTTCTCGAATAGAAACTTTGATGTTGTTCCACTCTTTTGAGAGAGCTCTCAGCAACTTGTTCACCTTCATAGGTTCTGAGATGGGATTGTTTTGGAATTCAAGCCCATTTACGATCTTAGTGAATCTGCTCTGCATCTTGGAAATTGTTTCATTTGGTTTCTGAGTGAAGGGCTCGTATTGCCCAAGGAGAATGTTGAGATTTGTCTCCTTGACTCTCTCTGTTCCTTCATTAACAAGCTTGAGACGATCCTAAATTTCTTTTGCAGTTTTGAGATTTGCAATTCGTTTATATTCAACACGTGCTAGACCATTGTATATAGCCGTTCTGATCTTTGCATCCAGATAGATCCTTTTGGAAATTTCTTTGGCCGAGAAAGGTAGAGCTTGAGGTTTGATTTGTTCTCTAATTCCTTCATCAGAAGGTGTCTTATTTTGCCCTTTTGAAGTTTCTGGAGGCTTTGTTTCTGTTGAAACGTTTGGAATGATTCCATGTTCAACGATGTCCCATATATCCTGATCTATTCCCAAGATGAATGTCTTCATCTTGTTTTCCCAGACACTGTACTCAGTTCCATTGAAATACGACGGTATGTTGTTGTGACCTGACTCAGCATTACTAGCCATCAAGAATTGTTAGCTTAGAAATAAAATAACACTTCAAAGAAAAATGAGCACTAGGCTCTGATACCAATTGTTCCGGCTAATGCTATCACCTAAAGAGGGGTGAATAGGTGTTTTTACCAAATTGGATGATTTAAACGTGCGGAATGAATTTAGTCGAGATCAACAACTCATATGGTCAATATCAGATGGATGCGTATGACAAATTTGTATATAAATTGTCGTCAGATGATTGCGTCTAATGACTATGATGATGTTTTAACGAACTCGTTTGACAGATATGTATGCAGTATAATGTCAACAATAATCAATGAAAGTTTAGGAATAGTGAATACTGCACACAAATCTTTATAGTGGTTCGGCTTTATCAAGCCTACGTCCACTCTCCACGCTGGCAGCCTGTTGGCTGTGTTTCACTGTTGAATCACCAAGATATTACAAGAGCAGTGCTTCTCAGATGATAGATTGCACTATCACGTATACTCTTCACTCAAGTAATTTTGTTTCTAAAGTAACAACGTGGAATACAGTAATCATAAGTGTGTAAGATCGAAGCTCTATTCAGACTTTGGAATTCTCGATTCTAGTTTTTCTTCTTATACGACGTTTGCACTCCTTTTATACTTCTCTATTTTCAATCTATCTGTTAGACAGTCTTCAGAGGATTCATCTCCAATTCAACCCATTGGAGAATCTTCCCAAAAGAATATGCATAGCCGTTAGAAGAAGAACCATTATCACCAGGTGATTTGATCTCCCATACAATCAAATCAAGGTTTCCATAAGTGTAGTTCTTCGTGTTTAAGGAACGATCTTGTGATTGCCAATTACGATATCTTGAGATATCGATTATAAAATCAATTTGATTGTCCTGCAAAAACTTACCAAAAATAATACTTATTGAATCTGACGAGAAATTATGAGTCTGATAACAAAGTCCTTTCATCGACTAAGTCTGATAACTCAGTATTTACCTGCATCAAATAACTTAAGTGTAATTGTGGTCAGAAAATGATTGGTTTGTCTTTCTTCAAAACTAATTGGGGATTTTCCTCAACAATATGTTGTGTCATATGCTAGTAGCATAATATGTGTGTTTGGCAATGCATATTCTAAAGCTATAACACCTTGAAAATAAGGGTTACAGTAGTGAGCTAGTACAGTCAAAGAAGTCTTCACCTCGGCGAGGAGTCATACCAATGGCGCGATTTCGGCATCCATCCATATGTATTCCGGCTAGTACAAAAAGTGGACGCGTGGTTTGTGGGATTTTCGGGTTCAAGCTTTCAAAAATCACACGGCACCTTCCTTTGTGACAAGGTTGGTTTCTTGGTATCTTAGTAGTTTTGAGAATCATCGATGTCATGTCGTGTAGGTTAGTTTTCATTTTTTGTCATAGTCGGCCAGCCCGGTTGGTAATTAGAGGCAAATTTGGTTGGTAACTCCAAATATGTAATCATCTCAGTAAATTTAAACATAACGAGGGATGTATGAATGGTTTGATTATAAAAGTCATCCTTTTTTTGTTTTCTTTTGATTATATATTGACACAACACTGTTTTACTCTAAAGTCTTGAGCGAAAAAGTTTTGAAAACCCATTTGATATAGTGAATTCGTAAATGAGTAAAAGGGCGTGATGAATTGGACTCGAGACCTCGACTCTGATACCAATTTGAAATTACCTATGCGTTCATTTGCTCTAAAAGGTTAAGCCTCTTAGAGAGCAGCTCGTATTTTATTTGTTAACAATCGAATTATCCATTATGTTGCTTTTCATCGTTGTAGATGTGGCAAATAAGCGTACCAAACTCTCTCATCAAGAGCTTACAAGGAAGAGTTTTGATAGCATTTTCTTTTTTCGAGTCAAAAAATTTTGGGAATTTCCCAAATCCTACTGGACGCATTAAAGATACCTTGTTCAAAATTCTTGTTCCCCGGGAGAAAGCAGAAAATGAATAAAAATTTTGTTTTTCCTGCATTCGCTTCAAAAGAGTGGGTTTTTGTAATTGAACAATTGAGAACTACGAAGGATGAATTGAATATATTCAGATTTGACTTTTGCTCTAATAATGGAGCAGGACATCAAATGTTCGACTCCAAGTTGCAAGAAGCTTGCTCGTGATGGGGGCCAACTTGGTGCTCTGGCAAACCAGTGAAATGGATAAATTAAGCATGCAATACTCGAGATAGATTTCAATGCAATCTCTGGCCCATACAAGGTACGAAACGCGCTTCTGAGCAATGTGCTATGAATACTAAATCTTGATAATGAAAAGAAAAAGTTTTTGAGTCCTCGTCTCAACCACTAGTTCAATTTGTTGCATTTATTACGGGCTCATCTAATGGGATGTGAACCATCTTGGAAAGACAAGGACAACCACCTTGAATCGTGCATACAATAACTAAATCAAACACATTCCGATTTAGCGATTTAGCCTAACGCACTATACGAAGTGTTAGCAAATTGACTAGATATGTCTAAAGACATTATAGATTACTTGATGTTCAAAGTGAATAGTACAAGACTGATGAATTTGGCACTGCGATAGAGTATTTGAATATTAAATTATGCTTAAACTTTTAGATTAGTTGGCATTGGTCCCATCAAGTCTTACACGGTATTAGAATAGGATGTCCTGAGTTCGAATCTTTTCATACCCTAATTTGCCTCCCCAATGAAATATTTTCACGCTAAGTACTAAGCAAAATATCAAACTAAACGTGAGGGGGAGTGATAGAGTATTTAAAAACAGTTGACGGTGATTTAACCAAATCTCATACAATACAATAAATTTTAGTGGGTTCGCTTGAGGACTAGTCACTTATTATGCTGAAGATCTGATGTAACTCGAAGAGGTTGTCCAAACAAGTTATTTTCGAGGAAAACGATTTCGTTTTCTATGTTTGGGTGGGTTTCTGACGTGGGTTAGAAATCAATTTTTGGAGTCTAAGCAAAAGATCAGACTAAGCGTGAAGGGGAGTGATTGAGTATCTAAAATATTAACTTACGCTTTCATATAATAGCTTAACCTTTATGTGGGTTTGCTTAAGGACCATTCAATTATTTCTCTAAAGATCTTATCTAACTCGAAGAGGTTGTCCGGACAAGTTATTTTCAAGGAAAACGATTTCGTTTTCTATGTTTGGGTGGGTTTCTGACATGGGTTAGAAAGCAATTTTTGGAGTCTATCAATTGTTCAATACTTGACGAAGAAACTGCCTTCAAATTAAGGTACCATCTCAAGCATCTCTTTTCTTTTCACACACCTACCATCATGAATTAGGTCTAGGATTGGAGCCAAGATGCGGGTGCCCATCCAAACATGAAATTGTTTGCATTGTGCTTGGGAGTTCAAGCCGTTTGTTTCCCGAAATAAAGGATAATGATTTGACCACGAGTCATACTACCAAGGATCATATATTATATGTATGTGTGGGGCGATCGATCTTGATGACAAATTCCTCGATGACAAGAAATGGAAATTAATCGTTCGATATATGATTGTTCTCAACTCTTCAATTCCCATTAAACAACATGATCTTGACCTATCATCTAACATGATCTTGACCCATCATCTGTTCGATTGGAACGATCTGAAATTAAGTTAACTCTTTTAGCTTTATATTTCCACTTATACCTAATCGATAACGAACCTGAATGGATTTTTTTAGGTCTAATTCCATCAATTTTTGTTGAGGCAGATTGATTGATCTTTTATTGGTTGATAAGAGCTATTAAATGTATGTAGAGATGGGTGGGAAGAGTTAGTTGCATGTGTGGTTTTGACATGTTTGATTCCTAGTTGAACCGGTCGATTACTCACTGAGCTATCTTGCTAATTTTTTTTAAAAAAGGAAACGATTTCCTCCTTTTCTTTACCCTAGGTTAATGTTTTCTCTCTTTTCCCTTGAAGCGGCCGCCTTTTTGCAGTGCCATCCCTAAGAGAGAGATCTCTCCCTCCCTCCCCCCTGGCCCTCTTTGTCTTCATCTTCCTTCTTTGAAGCTCTCTGTCTTTCTTTTCTCTCCCGATTTGTTTTGGGAGTTTGTGTGTGAATAAATTTATGCAATTGATCTTGGGTGTACATGGAGTCCAGTTCGGCCATTCATCCATTCGACAACCACCGAGGAGGATGTTCATACCATAACGCCACAACCTCTTCAAGATTAGGCTTCTCTCCTCTCCCGATTTAGATTTAGGTCAAGTTTTTGGGATGTAACTCTTTCGAATTAGATCTGGATATAGATTTGGGAATAGGTATTTGATATGTGTTCATTCAACATTTTGATGTTGGTGTCTTTACACGGCGATGGTAATAAGGACGTTGAACTTAGACACGCATCGCAAGCCATTGTAAATGAAGTGGGAGATCTCGGTGTGTGCTCATCATTGAATTTGGTGATCGGCTGCCGATCGTTTACAGTGGTAGATCTGTTATTGAGGGATGAGAGTGTGTTTCTAGCTACAGATTGTGCTTTGTTATTTGCTTTCTGACTTTTATTTTGTTCTGCAATTATTTTGGATTTGCTAGGCTTGAAAGCTTTATATGTATCTCTCCAGTATTTTCTTCTGATAGATGAATGGCATCCATGGTCAAATTTACGGTATTTTGAATTTGAGACAACGGAGTACACCGTTAGTTGATTTATGAGAGACAACAGGAAATCATTTACAGTCAAAAAAAATATGCATGCTTAAAGTTAGGAAAATAAATTTCCTGATTTAAAAAGATGAAAATATTTTCCTGGAAAGCATTTTCTTTTATCATGATGTTTTTCCTGAAACAAACACACCATAAATTATGCTAGCAAATTTCACACATTATTGACGGCTAGCTCCCCCTCCCAACAGAAAATTGAAGAAGAGACAATTGTGTCACATGAAAAAAGAGAAATAAACCCAATATTGTCGATACAACAAACTTTTCATTTATTAGATTCAAATCCAACCCGCAAATAGATAAAGCCCTAATCTGTAGAACAATCCTAGGAACTGGAAAATTTGAAAATATCAGTATATAACTAGGTTGAAGAAAAGGAACAAACAGATAAGGTAATATAGTGATCACTAGGTAACAGCAATGTGTCCTCGTTAATTGTCCAAATCAAGCCCCTACTTTCATAGATGAGAGAAGATCAGATTCACGTGCCGGCTTCGGATCACATGCTTCATGTGAATATAACTGGATACAGATTATAGCTTCGGAGCTCCATCAACATTAAACTGCACCACCATGCATTGTCTTTGATTAATCAATATTGAACATAATAAATACACTTTGACAAAGATCAGATCAGACCAGATTGTTTAGCTGATGCAATATTACCCTTTATTGTTTGGCAGTTTGATTCTTTATAGACCTTAAGCAAACTGAACTCCATGAGCGGAAAAAAAGAATATAAAAAATCCATGGATCTTTACCTGGTTGATCATGACAGTAAGCTCATCATCAAGGAAACTGAACTTGTGGTGGCAGATATCTCTTCCTTCTTCTGATTTTTCAAGCAATTGATGCTCAAGCTTGGCATTGTCACTTTCTAATGATCGTACTGACGACAGATTTCTCCCGTTGCTTCCGCCACAAGCAATCTGATTCCTCAAGCTAGAACTTTCGCCATTTCCCTGACAGCAAGTACTTGTCCCTCTGTCTGGTCCTCAAAAGCAGAATGATACCAAGTAGTTTATGCAAAAGATTAATATCAGAAGAGCATTAATCATTAGCATATTGATAGTATTGTGAAAGGTTGAGTAGGGAGGAACACACATTTATAGTTCGCATAATTACGGTAAACACACAGTGAACCTAACATGTTGAAGGCTTAGAAGACCGCGGTTAATATCAGTGGCAGCATTAAGATTGTTTCCAGATACATATTAGCACTAAGAACAAAAGAAAAACGTTCACATTGTTTATACCAGTTTCGGATTTATGAACATGGTTGGTCGTGGGGTTAATACATGAATTCATCACGGTAGAAACTCCGCTTTGAATTAACAGAGGATGTTGATTGAAACCAGTCGGGATCGCATGAGGATGATTAATTGGCCTGCTGCTGAAGCTGCCTCCTATCCGGGGAATCTGTGATTGAAACTGCTGAGAGTGACTTCCTGTCTGATTCTCCGGCTGCATATGTCCAAATTGAAACTCGGGCACGGCGACTTGATTGATCATAGGAAAAAAATTAGCTGAAGGTTGGTGCTCAAGCCAAGGAGTCTGCACATGCCGCACTTGATTGATAAGATGCTGATGCTGATGCGGTATGTGCACTTGAAGAGCATTGTGATGACTCGGAAGAAAGTTCTGATTAATGCCTGAGAGGTTATTCATTAGCATTTTGGATGTGATAGCGTAGTCGTTGACTTGGTTGATGTCGAGAGGCGGCCGAGCACTTCCTACTCTGTAGGCAATGTCGTTCTTTCGGTAGCGGCCACGCCTAGTGTTTAGGCTCGAATCGGTTTCGCTTGGGGTCTCTTGGTTCAGAGCTGCATTGTGCTTCTTCAGCATATTTCTGTACTTCTACAATGGGACACTGGATTAGTAGATTATCGATGGGGGATTGAAAAAATAAAACTCAATTATAGTGGAAGAGACCAGCATATAATACTCACCTGAAGATGACTTGCAACATTTTCTCTAGTGAGTCCCGGTACATTCATAATTTCCAGTATTTGTTTCGGATATGCTGCTGATGAATTGCAGTATAAAACCTCAAGAATGTTAATTAATTGACTCGCATTTGCAAAATGCACTTTCCAGACACTAACCTTACAATTGATCCTCTACCTTCATAATTTGTACAGAATTCCATCCACCCTTAAGATTGTAATTAAATACCATTGATTCCTTATAGTCAGGTGAGTACAAGAGAACTTACAGTTGATTCCTAGCTGCTGAACTGCATTAACGAAATTGAGGTGAAGCTCGGTGGACCAACTGACCCTTGTTCTCTTACGAACTGAAGCATTGTTGTCAGCTTGGCAATTGCTTTCATCCTTAGCATCTGCTACTTCGTCCGTGAGTACCGGTCGCTTCGTCCCTGTTGATTGTGCAGCTGTTTTTTCGACTACGAGCTTAGATTTTTCTTGTTTGCATAATTGTTTCCGTAGCACATGCTGCCAAATGTTTTTGAGTTCTTGAATCCTAACCGGCTTCATTAGGAAGTCCCGAGCCCCATGTAATATAGCCTTCATTATGATCTTCTGATCATCGCTCGCCGATACCACTGAACAATGGTAATTTCCAACCGTGAGAAGATGCATCATTGCCATGCTGAAGAGGAAACGCTGAATTGAAGGTTGGAAGCTTTGAAACCGTAATGTCAACACCGGTACAGCTGTCTACAACTTAAAACTTTTTATCTAGCAAGAGTAGGAGGACTGAGGCAAGAAGTATTGGTGAAGGAAACGTACAGGAAGATTAAAATCAATATCTGTATAGCCAATAAAAATCAACGTAAAAAAATGAGACTTAAAATGCAGCACTCAGCAGTGTAGGAGTTTGTATATCCAGAAAGATAAATATTTGTACTCCTAGAGTCCTTAGAATGGTAGTTAGTGCAGAAGTTTGTGTAATCTAATATCACTTACGCTGCAATAAATGGAACAAGGGATCGAGATGTACAACATTTGTGACATTTCTACACAAGTTTTGTAGCTTACTAATGACTGGTATGTCCATTTCGAGGCCAATGATCTCCAGGAGATTGAAACCGTCCATGTCGAGCCCTACAACGGCAGTGACAACTATGTCATACTTGTCTTTATTCTCTCTCAGCATTTCTAAGGCTTCGGTCGCTTTTTCTTGTGCTGTAACTGCATACATACAAGTGAAAACTGCGCAATCAGAACTTGGATTCTATTTTTGGAGCAGAACTGTCCCTGATATGTGAACAGGGATTCACTTCTTTTTTGCCAAAGACGGTTAGATTTGACACATGTGTACTGTCTATACAAATCAAACGAGACTAACATTCATCTCTCAAGAATGTTGACTGTAATCAAATTAAAAAAACCATGATTGTGAACAATTCATAGCCCGATTATAACAAAATCCGAGATGTGTCGCAGGATCCTATTACAAGATTCCATTAATGGAATATAGCATCTTAATCAATGTTCTCAAATCCTGAATAGACTGCGTATAGCAATTAGCAATTCATTCTTCAAAGAACAAAGTCAATGCATGACCTTTTACTTGGTATTTCGCTCACTAACAACAAGAGAGCTAAACTTAATGACACGACGATCGACAAACCTTCATACTGGCACTTCTTTAGCACAGTGACAAGAATCATGAGACAAGCACGGTCGCCGTCGATGGCCATGACTCGCAGGCCCTCGGGATATGGAACTCCGGCTTCCTCCGGGGCCAAGCACGTAACTTTTTCACCAATCTTTGGCATATCTAGACCCTGAACACGAACATATATCAAGAAAATATTGTGATCACCCAAGAAGATCACTAAAAAATCCACAAGAGAAGATCACTAAAAATTCCACAAGAGAAGATCATAAACAACCGATATATGTGATTAGGGTTTTAGTACCCCCAGTAAATGCAGGAGATCTAGGCTATACTGATGGAAATTAATCGGACAAGATTTCCTTGCTCGTTGAATATGGTTCGAAGCCCCACGTAAATGGAAAGATGGGACTAGTGGAGATACAGCATATCAAGTGTAATCAAGCAAACGAGTGAAAACACAATACAGGAAAGATCTCACCATAAGTGTTTAGTGGCTACAGAAAAGGCAAGTGTGTGAAACATAAAGAGAAAGCTAATCTTGGAAACTTGATTCGTAGAGAGTTGGGGAGAAGAAATCACAGGAATGGTTCACTTACAGGAAAAACTCACAATTACGGAATAATTTTAAAAAAACTTAACAGAGTCAAGATAGAGATTGACAAGCAAGTTGTTCAAATTGTTTCTTCATCCCGAAGATCGTAACAAAAATTTGCTTATCTTCAACCGCCCATGCATGTGTGTGTGAATTACTGGAGGGTGCTTGTTTGTCGATGATTAGTTGCAATTAACCCAACTCTTATTTGAAAAAGAAACGAACTTGTTATGTTTTGTTAGAATTCAAATCCTCGTACTCATAGCCTTTCCACCAATGTTGTTTTCTGTTTCTACTCAAGACTTCAAATTCTTGAAGGGTAATGGATTAAAACCTCACCTTGAGCGTCAAACACGAGAGGGTGAATAGTAATTTTGTTAGATTTTGCCCATAAAATGAACAATTTTTTACAAGAACTTTTCTTTTAGCTGCAAAAAATGGTTGGCTTGACAATTAATTCTGCCATTAATCAAAGAAGTTTTTTTTTATTCTAGGGTTAATACCACAAAAAATCCCAAACTAGTACACCTGTAACAAATTTACCCTTCGTTAATTTCCATTAAATTTTATCTTTAATTGCTAAATTTGATGACACATGACAGTTGACAAATGTACCAGTTTGGGGTTTTACCCTCTGTTTGTCACAAGTGTAACAATTTGTGATTTTTCGGGGTATTAATCCAATTTAACGGAAGCTAACGGAGAGTAAATTTATCACAAATGTAACAATTTATGATTTTTCGAGGTATTAATCCAATTTATCAGAAACTAACGGAGGGTAAATTTGTCATAAGTGTACCAGTTTGGGATTTTTTGTGATCAATAAATTAGTTTTGAGTAAATTTATCATAAATGTACCAGTTTTGGGTTTTTTCGTAATCAAAAAATTAGTTTTAGATAAATTTGCCACAAATATACTAATTTAGGGTCTTTTGTAATATTAACCCTTTTTTCTATACATGCATATAATGATAATGAGCGTGTGATTCTATTTTGGAGTGGATGATTCCACTGATCCATTTAAAAAAAAAAAAGACTTTCTACTGTACTAGTAAATTTTTGAATGAGTTGGTAAATTTTAAAAATATGTCAATAAAAAAATTATCAATCAATTGATTTTCACTAACTTGTTTATGATTTACTTATACTTTTATGAAGTTACGAACTTTTTTCAACAAGTTGCAATTACCAACTTTACTTACTTTACATCAACTTTTTTTGTCCTTCTTACTAACGCCTTAAATTTAACAACTTAAATTTACTAATTTTTATATAAATTTACGTCTCCTTATTTGAGTGATTTATTAAGTTTTTTCGATTAAATTACCAATTAATTTTGGATTAACAACTCTCATTCGAGTTACTTACCAGCAATGATTTGGTCCTTTTTTTAATTCGTCAACTTTCTATGATTTACCAATTTGTTTGTTTTTTTTATTAAAATTACCAAGCCGACTTACAACTTTTACTGCCTTATTCACCAACTTTTTAAATTTACCAACTATTTTCAGAATTTTACCAGCCTCAATAAGAACGATTATCAACTTTTATCCAATTCAGTTTCCAACTAGTTTAGTATTACCAACACTAATTTGAAATAAGTATTGTGACATTTCGAATTTCGACCCATTTTTGGGATTTATAAAACGTGTAATTCGTCAGTGTGCTTATAGTAAAATCTCGCCCGGGAACTGATCACTCCCGGTTATTGTTTTTAAAATTGAGATTTCGCTAGAATCGCACTCGATCGAATTTAGCCATTATTTAGAGCCCAAACTTTGGTGTCGAATTTCTCGGAGTTCCAGGACGAATTTAATTGGACGGTGTCGATATATTATTATGGCCCATCTCGATATTGCACGGGATATGTGAAAAACGAGTTTTTGACCGAGTGCGGATTTAGATCGGTAGAACTCTTTTGCGATATGTTTTTATTAATACCTTTTAGCCAAATCCCAAATTATTAATTATAATTTTTCGAAAACCGTTAGATCGTTTTTGAATTCGAATCGTGACCGTTGAATCGTAATTATTGCGATTTAACCTTTGCTTTTCCCCTCTCTCTCTCCTCCCCTCTTTTCCGCCGGCTTTCCCCCCCCCCCCCCTGCGTGCCTGACACACCCACCTACTCCTCTCTCTCATCCTTATCTCCTTTTTCTTTTTCTTTTTCTTTTCTCTTCCTTCTTCCTCTCTTCCGCGTCCGCTTCTGGCTCCTTGCTCCTGCGTCTGTCACGCCGCTGCTCCTCTGCCCCTCGCCGGACTGACCTCCGCCGCTCATCGCCGCCGCGCACCGTCCCACCGCCGCGCCTTGCCCCCAGCAGCTCGTTCGCCGCGGACAGGCTTCGCCAGCCGCTTTCCCCTCCCCCGACGCCGCAGCTTCTAGCCTCCGCTCCTGCTTCTGTTCGGCTCGCCCCTGCCCGGCTCCTCTCGCCGCCGTCCCGAACTTCGACCGAGCGTCTGCCGCGGCCAAACTCCGCCTCGTCCAGCCGCCGTGTTCAGGCTCCGCCAAGCCGCCGGACCAGCCACCACAGCGGCCGCTTCTTCGTCGTTTCCGTTCGCCGGTTCGTCCGCCGGCCGCCGAGTCCGAGCCGAAAACCAGCGCGGATGGCCCTCGTCCTCGCACCTTCGCCGGCGTTAGTTGTGTAAGTTAACCCCTAATCCCGTGTTTAAGGTATTAAATTTACTTAGGTAGTTTAATTAAGATTTAGATCAAGTTAATATTGGATTATTAGATGATCTTTGATGATAGGTTATTAATTATTTTATTATTGTTGATTACTTTATTAAATGTTAGATGATTTTTGATGATAGGTTATTAATTATTTTATTATTGTTGATTACTTTATTAAATGAATTTATTTCGGAATTAAATATTATTTTATTATTAAATGATAATTTTCGGATTTAAATATTAATATTTTATTATTAAATAATTAATTTCTGAAAATTAAATGTTATTATTTTCGGAAATTTTCTAGCGTCAAATTGTGATGCCAATGTTGGTTTTCGCCGTATAAGTTGGCGTATTTAGGAAATGATTTGAATGATTTCGATTCGAGGAAATATTTTGACATTTTGGAAAATTAAATTATTTTCGGATATTATTAATTAATTAATTCCGAATTTAATTTATTGTTATTTCGGAAAATTTGTAATCTCAAATTATGATTTCTAGCTTGAATGTTGGCGATTTTACCGTGAATTGTTGTATTAAATTGAATTTATGATAAACTGTTTTGATCGGAAGTTTTTAAGAAAGTTTACGAGTTTTTGGCATTAAATTATTTTTATTGTCATGCCAAGTAATTGGTAGTGATGCTTTGTGATTGATAAACATGTTTAGCATCGAAGCTTGCAAGAATTGAATGACTATTTGCATGTGTGACCACTTGGTTTGTTATGCGGCATTGTGTGAGCACTATTCATGGACGCATGGGCTAATTGAAAAGATAATAATTGGCCGGTATGCTTGTGTGCTCCTGTGGTCACACGTTAAAGCCGTCTTGTTGTGTATCGCTTGACGTTGCCCGATTTATCGGATGCCTGGGGATAATCTGGAGTGTCGATACCCCGGATGCCTTGTCGCGGCCCGAGGCCGGACTTGATGCTCCTTATGGGATACCATCTTACTGTGTATCGTTTGATGTTGCCGTATTGGAATGCCGCCATCCTGTGTATCGTTTGACGTAGTCGTGCCCGACGGGGCGGGACGGAGCCCGGTTTTTACCGGTAGACCGCCATCTTGCTACGTGTCGCTTGATGTGTGGTGGCCTCGAGGGGGCGTAATAATTGGAATACGTGTGATGCATAGTGCTTGATTATGGGGTAGAAACTGCTAGGCATAGTATGGGACGTGCCCAAGCGGGTTTTACCTTATAATCGAGACACGCGCGACTGTGTTGCATTAACGCATGGAAAATCTCGTTAAATGCTTCGAGTATGTGACATATGCATTTCATCAACGAGTGTACCAAGGCGAGATAAGGATGCCTGTGGTTGTTTAATATTGTTGCTATTGATGCTGTATTGACTGGTTAGGGACCCCCGTGCGAGTTAGCCTCCTAAGCGGGGCTTAGGCTGTTAACTTATTGAGACTTTCGTCTCATTTGTTGTTGTTAACCACTTTTCAGGCCGTTAGCACGTTGATGCACCCAGTTGGTTCAGGGTATTCGGAAGCTGGTTTTTTTTTTGGAATTCGACTTGTTGGTGGAGTAGATTAACCCTAACCTTTGTCTTTTGCTAGCTTTTTGTGAAAACGCCCGGAGTGGGTTTGTAAGTATGTTCCCAGGAGTTAATCAAGTGAATATTAAAAATGACTTTTGTTATGTCTAGTTTTCCTCTGCTATCCCTGATTTGATTACTGTCTGGGGATTGTTGTGTTGGTTATCGTTTCCGCTTGCGTAATTCAAAGATAAAAAGAAAAGGGTCGGCGACGAGTCCTGGGTTGTCGCATCATAACGACCATAGCGGGATATTGCGTGTCCGTAGGGTTCGGGGCGTGACAAGTATCGATGTTTATTTGATTTTTTTTAGCTACCGACTTCTTTTTTAATTGATAAAAAAATATCTTGGTATCGTTTACAAACTTTTATCCGCATTTCTTGCTAATGCCTCAAACTTACCAGTAATTATCTAAACTTACCAACCCTGTTTGAACAACTTACCAACTTTTTTTCCGATTAAGTCATCAACTAGGTATTGGTTATCAACTCTCATTTGAGTTGCTTGCTCGTATTTATTTTTTTAAATGTATCAACTATTCTATTAAGCAACCATTTATATTTGTTTTGTTTATCAACATTTTAAATTTACTAACTATTTTTAGAATCTATAAAACCTCAACTAGAGTGGTTACCAACTTTTCTCCGATTTAACAACCATTTTTGTTTTACCAACTTTTATTTACAATTCTTTGCGATTTAAAATTTACAAACTAGTGTACGAAATTACCAAATTTTATTTGTGCGACTAACCGACTTTCTTACTATTAAGTTACCTCCTAGTTTTGAGATATCAAGTCTCATTTGGGTAGAGTTGCTTAACAACATTGATTCGTTTTTTCTTAAATTTATCAACTTTTCTATTGACTTACAACTTTTAGTTGCCTTCCTTATCCATTTTTTAAATTAACCATCTCCTTTTAAAAATTACCAACCTCAATTAGAATGATTACTAACATTTCTACAATTATTTTACCAACTAGTTTTCCGTTACAAACTCTTATTGGAGTTATTTACCAACGTTCTTTTTTAAAGAGCCAACTTCCCTTGTGTATATCGATTTCTAGGTTTCATTGTAAACCTAATTGTTTACTTCCAATTACATAAATCTCAAAAAAAAAATCTCCTATCTTTTATCAACGTTTATTTACCTTTCTTACCAAAACTGTAAATTTACCGACTGCTATATGAAATTACTGTGTTTTTTTGTATGACTTATCAGCTTTTATACGATTTTACGAATGAGTTTTGGGTTACTAACTCTTATTTGAGTTACTTAGCAATGTTTATTTGGTTTCTTCTTCAAATTTACTAATTTTTTATATTGACCTACTATTTTCATTTGTGTTACTTACCAACTATTTTCTACGATTAAATTACTAACTCTTATCTAATTTGTCGCCAACATTTATTTGTTTCTTTGGAATAAGTGATCCGAAAGTCCTAAAATTTGTCATAAAATTGATTGTCATTAAAGTGCACTTGAGTCATAAAATTTTCAAAAAATGCTCCTTCTATTTTATTTAAGGGCAATAAAGCTGACTCAATCAAGTTCTAAAACTTGTCATGAAAATGCAATCGGATCCTAAAACTTTCAAAAAGCGCAATCAACGGAATGATTTGATTAGACCGATTTGACACATTAAACTATTATTAAAAATTATTCACATCAGCGCAAAATATGTCCTATAGGACAGCCAGCATTCACGTCAACGATTTCAGATCAAAATTGGCCAAATAGACTCAATTGATAATTTATGAAAATGGTTAGAATTCAATTGGCACAATTAAAAAAATTTGAACTGAATTGACAAATGTATAATAGATTTATGACTTTTTGGATAATTTTCTCGGTATTTGCTAAGTTGATGAAGTTAATAAGTGATTTCTTTAGTTGCTTTGGATAGAGAGGAATCAATCATGAGTCAGGTGTCGCCTTCCACACTTGTATAATACTGAAACGGTCGTAATCAAGATCCTTTGGGCAATGGGCTTCCCTTACATTATTGCTAATTTGAATAAACAAGATGGTATATTTACTATCAATATTGCTTCTCTTCACGTTTCTTTGTCACTTGTTTACGTGAAGTCACACGTCCCTGCCACCTTTTGGCAGTAATTCAGGCTTCCCCGCAACTACCTCGCAACGATGCTTAGTCCAAAAAACCAATAATTATAAGACTATGATGATAACCTCACCTCGAAGCAGACATCATCATCTGTCTAGATAAATCACATCCAAACTCCATCACATCATCAAATTGATCAACACATTATTGACTTGGTAAACCATAAGCACGTCTCGGGTACATCCACACGTACGAATTAATCGCAACACTTACAAATTAATGGAATGAAGGCATACATATGAACATTATCGTATTTGTGTTTATGTGCATGATCTCACGACTTAGTCCTTAGAGTGCACTCCAGAGGAAGGCCCTGAGGGAATCGCTTGGTGTCCTGGCAATAGTCGTAAATCATGTACTTCTGCTGGACCGACTTCATCGTCTGCTGGCTCGCCGCGTCGAGTTGCTGAGAAAACCATGGGTATTTCGCCGTGGCGACCGAGGAAGAAGGGCAAGAGGAGGCTCCGTTGGACCAAACGCACGCGCTCACATTGAAGCCCCTGAAGGAGGCGGTGAAAGGAGCTTGCGACCAGTCCGTCTTCACGAGGCCGCCCCGGGTGGCCCAGTCCTCGGCATCCCATAGGGTCGAGTAGAGGGTCATGGGCTGGCTCTTTGGGTACGCGACCCCTGCCGCTTCCAAGTTCTTGAACTCCCTTATTGGAGTCCCATCCACATAGTACCTGTTTTTTTAGCAAGCAAGAAAAGAAACCCGTCATTCATTATGTTGTGAAGGACCTCCAATCGGTGTTACTTTTAGCAAGAAATTTGTTTAAAGGTTTACATGATTAGGACTAGGAATACTTACACAATGTGCGAAGGGTTCCACAGGACAGAGTAAGTGTGAAAGTCGGCTGTCGGGTCGAACCAGAGATAGAATTGCTGCTCCCTATTGCCTTTGCCTTGGCTGTACAAGTTGGTGTGGAGGATGTAAGGGTCGCCGCTCAAGTTCCCCAAGAACTCCAAGTCTACCTCGTCCCAGGTTGATCCGTCCGAGTGCAACTGCAAAACAAGAATGACATCATTCGTGTTGCTACTTAAATATTGATCCAAGACGGATTTTTAGTCGAGCGAGTCGATCATACTTACATAGAAGGTGGTGACGGTGCCAGCGGAGTTGCCGGGGACGAGCTTGATTTGCATGTCGAACTTGCCGTAGAGGTACTGGTTCTTGGACCTGAAGCCGGAGCCAGAGGCCTTGTCCAGGGAGAGAGTGACGAGCTGGCCCTTGTTCAGTACCTGGACCCGGTCATCTCCGAAAGTGACATCGAAATCTTGGTAAAAGTTACCGGCCAAAGCGACCACGGAGGAGCTGATGAGGATGGCGCACACAACCAACATGGTTGTTCTAGGAAATGAGTTTGGAGAAATCGAGGCGGCCATTGGCAAAATGCCGGGTCGCGAGTTTAGTTGAAGTGGGACTTTTGCTATGGAGGTGTGGGAAAGTGGGTGGACTTTTTTGCGTTGTTGAAAGAACTTGGAACTCGAGGATGATGGTTGTTCAAGGCTCGGAAGAGGTATTTATATGAAGGGTTTGGCGTGTTGGGGAATGTTCCAATTTGCGAAATGGGTAAAACGCAATTTGGCCATATTCTTTTGGTTAGTGGGTCCTAGGAAGTGAAGAATTTAACAGCTGGACGCCAAAAAACAAGGCAAAAAAACTTATTGGCAACTCTCAATTTTTAAAAGGGTCTTCTTTATCATCTTAAATGATGACGACCGGTACAAATTCATTTCATCAGCCACTCCTAAAAACATTTTTTTTTATTTTTGGGGTGTTCCTGAGAGGGTGTTATGTGGTGGGAAACTATTGGGGAGGCATTAGACGAAGCAACCCCGCTCTCCTTTGTGGATAAGAACTTGGTCGTCAAGTTCATTGGTTTCTCTCTGGCGTCTAAAACCGCGTGGTATAAAAGGGTGACACGATTGACTAATCATGAGAGCCGTGGCTAGTGTGCTGTCTCTGGCTGCTCTTCTGGAGCGCAATTAAAACATGCCAGATTAGCAATTTGTGATGGAGGCATTAAGTACTTTGATGATGCTAGCTATCTAATATAACAATCTTCGTGTCAATCTACAAGTGTTATGGTGTGGTTCATATTTCTCATCGACAGAAAGGCACAGAAATCTCGCTTCCAATAAACTGATAGGGGTTTAGGGAACCACCCCGGTAGGGGTCGTAGGAGAGCACAATCCCCTAGCAGCTAAAGAGTTTTTATAGTTTGGCCTTGTATTTTATTGGTAATTTAGGTTTGAGCCCATGAATAATTGTTATCTATATAGAATCCATTTCTCTTATAATTAAAAGTTGTAACAGAAAATTGAAAGTTGCTAATTATAGTTAAATTCTTTGTTTGATGTAATTATAGTTTAAAAGTAAATCAGGATAAAACATTATATCTCGATTTTTCTTTCTCGCTTTTACTCTCTATTTCATTGTGTTTATGCACCTAATCTTAATAACAAGTGGACATTTAACTAAGTTGATCGTTAGAAACCTATAATAATGTTGCACATCACTCTATAAATCAAGCTGTTATACCGATTTTAATATTTTTGGCATAACTTTTTGTGATTTACGAGCATATAAATACCCAAAGGCTAAAGCCCAAAATGCTTTCTAGAAAGATCTGGCCACGTAAAGACCCACATGAGGGCCAAAATATTTGTAACTTCGAGCATATTCATGTGGTGGCTAGCTGTTAAAAGATAGAATCTATGTGGCTTCAAGAAAAATGACCATTTTTTTCCGAAATTTAGCAATTTATTTATGATTAAGATCAATCTCGATTGCTGGCATATCTTATCCAAGTTGATCTACTGTGGGGACGTAATTTACCATTTAAATTACAAAATTTTCATTTTCATATAAAAGATTTAGATTATAAATACATGAGAGGAACGTCAAATTAAGGCCAACCAAATAGATTGAAATCCGCTAAAGTCCTGGTTTGTGAGCATACAAAGATGTCTTTACAAACATTAGTCAATACCCTAGGAAAAATTGTCCAAAAAGTCATAAATCTATTACACTTTTGCCAATTCAGTCCTAAATCTTTTAATTTTGCCAATTGAGTCCTAAATATTTTCACGTTTTGTCAATTGAGTCCATCCGGCCAATTTTCACCGAAAATCGTTAACGTGGATGCTTATCGTCCTACGTGGCATGGCTGGCGCTAACGTAAATAATTTTTAATGTTATTTAAATATTTTTTAAATTTTTTGACTTTTTGATTTTATTTTCTTTTCTTTCTCTTTGTGTACTTCACTACTTTCCTACTATTGCCGGCGGCCGGCGAGAGGTCATGGGCCTCGCTCAGATCTGGGTGAGGCCATAGCGACTATGGGCAACTAGCCTCGCCGATCGAGGGCGAAGCTGACCAGAGCCCGGCGAGGCCATCGCGACTATGGTCCGTGGCCATGCAAAGGCCTCCCCCAGCCTGGCAAGGCCAACTGAGGGAATCCCAGCCCTCGCCTGAGGCTAGCGAGGGCTCGACAACCCTCACCTAGTGGCCAATGACGGTCGTCAGGCCCTCGTTGACTGTTGGCCATAGTAAGAAAGCAGTGAAGAAGGAAAAGAGAAAGAAAATAAAATAAATAAAAAATTAAATTAAATATTATTAATAAAAAAAATTAAAAATCCACGTCAAACACCAGCCATGCCACGTAAAATGGTTAGTCTTCACGACAGCGATTTCCCATCAAAATTGAGCAGATTGACTCAATTAGCAAAATTGGAAGGTTCAAAGTGCAATAATTTTAGAACTTTTTTGACAATTTTCCCCAATATCCAGCTGGGGTTAAAGTATTTTATACATCGGTTATATGGCTAATATGATTTAGTCGATATATACCCCGTTAATATTTGTGTTTGAATTTTGAAATGAACGTTTCTAATCGGTCGATTTCTTCATGCATCACTGTCGCATCGTATGCTGTACAAGCAACAAGCAAAGTCTACTATAAAGCCTTTTTTGAGTGGGAGAAGGGAAAAGATTAATCCTTCTTGGGTAGTTGGGCGTCTTTGACTCTTTAATATAAGTAGCCGTCGACCTATTTCATCTGTTACAAAAGCATTGACGTACGTAGGTATCTGTGATATGTCTTAGCTTGATCAAGTCGGTCCTAAAAGCAAAGGAAAGAGGAGCACAAGTCAACCCTCAATTACCATATTTCACATTAACTTTGGTTTGACACGCGTTTAGGCCTACAAACCGCAGCATATAGCAAATAATACATGGAACTAACCAAGGTATTTAATTGGAAGAAGCATCCTCCTTCCGATGTTTCAATGAGGAAAGGAATAATTTAATCTCAACCTAGTAATCATGGAAAAAGCTTTAGTATCAGCTGGTTTAGTCGTCCTTTTCTTTGATAAGGTAGAGGAGAAAGCAACGTTTGTCTACTCTAGCTTGTGTTTAATTGACTAATAATCTAGTAGTGGTAGTAGGTTGAATTGGCCTCAGAAAGAACTCATGCTATGGCTAAATATGCCATGCATTAAAAGAAAGAAAGACATGCTTTTACATTAAAGAGAGCCCCCCGTGCCCCCCCCCCCCCAAAGAGTGATTCTTGTCCCACATTGAAATTCTCCCTCCCATTAAAAAATATCCACTTCAGTACCGTCCATGTTACGAAGGATAATCAGCATCTACATCAATAATTTCTGGCTAAATTAGTCAAATAGACTCAATTAACAATATGTGAAAATATTTAAGATTCAATAAGCATAATAAAAAAAAATTGGACTGAATTGATAAAAATATAATAGGTTGAGGACTTTTTTTGATAATTTTCCTAATATTAGCTAAGGTTGATGGAGTTAATGAGTGATTCTTTAGTTGCTTTGGATGGAGAGGAATCATCATGACTCAGGTGTCGCCTTCCAAACTTGTACAATACTGAAAACGATCGTAATCAAGATCCTCTGGGCAATAGGCTTCGCTTAGATTATTGTTCATTTGAATAAACAATATAGTATAGTTAGTATCTATATATTGTGTCTCTTCACATTTCCTTGTCGCTTGTTTACGTGAAGACACAGGTCTCTGCCACCTTTAGGCAGTAATTCAGACTTCCCCGCAACTACCATGCAACGATGCTTAGTCCAAAAAACAATAATTATAAGACTATGATTATAACCTCACCTCGAAGCAGACATCATCTTCTGTCAAGATAAAACACATTCAAACTCCATCACATCATCAAATTGATCAACATATTATTGACTTGGTAAACCATGAGGATGTCTCGTGTACACCCACAGCGTAGAGAAAATATTCTCCACAGCGTACGAATTAGTCACAACACTTACAAATTAATGGAATGAAGGCATACTTATGAACATTATCATATTTTTGTTTATGTGCATGATCTCATGACTTAGTCCTTAGGGTGCACTCCAGAGGCAAGCCCTGAGGGAATCGCTTGGTGTCCTGGCAATAGTCGTAGATCATGTACTTCTGCTGGACCGACTTCATCGTCTGCTGGCTCGCCGCATCGAGTTGCTGAGAAAACCATGGGTATTTCGCCGCCGCGGCCGAGGAAGAAGGGCACGAGGAGGCTCCGTTGGACCAAACGCACGCGCTCACATTGAAGCCCCTGAAGGAGGCGGTGAAAGGCGCTTGCGACCAGTCGGTCTTCACGAGGCCGCCCCGGGTGGCCCAGTCCTCGGCGTCCCATAGGGACGAGTAGAGGGTCATGGGCTGGCTCTTCGGGTACGCGACCCCTGCTGCTTCCAAGTTCTTGAACTCCCTTATTGGAGTCCCATCCACATAGTACCTGTTTTTTTAGCAAGCAAGAAAAGAGACCCGTCATTCGTTATGTTGTGAAGGACCTCCAATCGGCGTTACTTTAGGAGGAAATTTGTTTGTTCAAAGGTTTACATGATTAGGACGAGAAGTACTTACACGATGTGCGAAGGATTCCAGAGAACAGAGTAAGTGTGAAAGTCGGCTGTCGGGTCGAACCAGAGATAGAATTGCTGCTCCCTATTGCCTTTGCCTTGGCTGTACAAGTTAGTGTGCAGGATGTAAGGGTCGCCGCTCAAGTTCCCCAAGAACTCCAAGTCTACCTCGTCCCAGGTTGATCCGTCCGAGTGCAACTGCAAAACAAGAATGACATCATTCGTGTTAGCACCATTAATCGAAATCCCTTTGGCTACTTAAGTATTGATCAAAGACGGATTTTTAGTCAAGCGAGTCGATCATACTTACGTAGAAGGTGGTGACGGTGCCGGCGGAGTTGCCGGGGACGAGCTTGATTTGCATATCGAACTTGCCGTAGAGGTATTGGTTCTTGGACCTGAAGCCGGAGCCAGAGGCCTTGTCCAGGGAGAGAGCGACTAGCTGGCCGTTGTTCAGTACCTGGACCCGGCCATCTCCGAAAGTGACATCGAAATCTTGGTAAAAGTTGCCGGCCAAAGCGACCACGGAGGAGCTGATGAGGATGGCGCACACGACCAACATGGTCGTCCTAGGAAATGAGTTTGGAGAAATCGAGGTGGCCATTGGCAAAATGCTTAGTCGCGACCTTAGTTGAAGTGGGACTTTTTGCTATGGCGGTGTGGGAAAGTGGGTGGACTTTTTTGGGGTGTTGAAAGAACTTGGAACTCAAGGATGATGGTTGTTCAAGGCTCGGAAGAGGGTATTTATATGAAGCGTTTGGCGTGTTGAGTACTGTTCCAATTTACGAAATGGTAAAACGCAATTTGGCCATATTTTTTTGGTTGGTGGGTCCTAGGAAGTGAAGAGTTTCACAGCTGGAAACCAAAAACCAAGGCGAAAAAGCTTATTGGCAACTCTCAATTTTTAAAAGGGTCTTCGTTATCATCTTAAATGATGACGACCAGTACAAATTCATTTCATCAGCCCCTCCTAACATTTTTTTATTATTTGTGGGGTCTTTCTGGACGGGTGTTATGTGGTGGGATGGGATGGGATGGGACTAATTGGGGTGGCTGTAGAAGCAGCATGGTTGCTTCTTCCCTGCTGTCCTTTGTGGTTGTGGATAAGAACATGGGGCTCGAGTTCATTGGTTTCTATTGGAGTCTAATAGCGCGTGGTATAAAGGGGTGACACGATTGACCGACTAATCATGAGAGCCGTGGTTAGTGTGCTGCTGTCTCTAGCAGCTTCTGGAGCGCAATTAAAACATGACAGCTTGTGATGGAGGCAGTACTACAATAAGGATAGGGTTCTGTCCCATTTTGTAAGCAGTGGATGTGTTTCAGACTTTTTACCGACAAAAGGGCATAGGAATTTCGCTCTCTAGTAAGAAGGCGGGGTCTGGAAGGCCGCCCCGGTGGGGGTCACAGGGGGCAGAACTCCTTGGCCATCAAAGGATTTTTATAATTTTGATTTGTATTTTATTGATAATTTAAATTTTGATTCATGAACAACTGTTGTCTATATATAATAAATTTCTCTTGTAATTAAAAATTGTAAAAAAAAAAGTAAAAGGTGCTAGTTACAGTGAAATTTTTCTACTAGATGTAGTTCTAATTTTAGGGTGAACCTGAATAGTTTAAGGGTAAATTATAATAAAACCTCGTGTCTCGACTTCTCTTTCTCGTCTTTACTCTCAATTTCGTTATGTTTGTGCATATAATTCTAACGATAAGTAGATATTTAAAAAAGTTGATCATATTTATAAATCTATAACAATCTTGCACATCACACTATAAATTAAGCTTGTACGCCCTGATTTTAATATTTTTGGCATTGCTCATAACTTTTTATGATTTACATGCATAAATGTACCCAAAGGCTACAGTCCAAAATGCTTTCTAGAAAGATCTAGCCAGGTAAAGGCCGACATGAGGGCCAAATTTTTTTGTCACTTGGAGCAGGTTTATGTGGTGGCTAGTTGTTAAAAGATAAATTCCTAGTGGTTTCTAGAAAAAATCAATATTTTTTTTTAGACTGGCAATTTTTTCATAATTGATATCAACTAGACATGGCCACGGGCCGGTTTCGGCCCGGAACCGGCCCAGGTCAAACCAGGGACCGGCCCGTTGACCGGGCCCCCCGGTTCCGACAATTTTGGAACCGGCCAAAAAAAAAACTACAGATAAGTGGAGAAACTCTTTTTTCCCAAAATTTGATTACAATGTACATTTTGATTACATTTTATATTGAATAATAAATTATTTCATAATTTGATAATTCATTATTTTTTTATTTCATAATTTATTTTTTTAATTTTTACCGGCCGGTTTCGAGCCGGGCCGGAACCAGAACCGGCCCAGAACCGCCGGTTCCGGTTCATACATGGCCACGAACTGGAACCGCCGGTTCCGAACCATGGCCATGTCTAATATCAACCTCGAGTGCTCAAAGATTATAAAAAAGTTTATCTATGTGTGGAGACATAATCTACCAATTAAATTACTAATTTTTTTCCTATAGAAGATTTAGATTGCAAATGCATGAGAGGGATGTCAAATTAAGACCAACCAAATAGATTAAAATCCACTAAAGTCCTGGTATGTGAGCATACAAAGATGTCTATGAGTACATTAGTCAATATCCAGCGTAGTTGCATGTGATAGAGGTTAAAGTATCTTATACATCGGTTGTATGGCTAATATGATGCAGTCGGCATATCCCCATTAATATTTGTGTTTGAATTTTGTAATGATCGTTTCTAATTGATTGATTTCTTCATGCATCACTGTTGCATTCTATGATGTACAAGATACTTCTCGGTAGGTCTGGGGTTCAACTTAAGGACACCATCTCAAGAAGCTTTATACAAGCAACAAGCAAAGTCCACTATGGAGCCTTTTGGAGTGGGAGAAAGGAAAAATTGAAACTATAAATACATAATCCTTCTTGGGTAGTTGGGTGTCTTTGACTTTCTGATATAAATAGCCGTCGAACTATGTCATCTGTCACGAAAGCATTGAGGTACGTTGGTGTCTATGTGATATGTCTTAGCTTGCCCAAAGTCGGTCCTAAAGCAAAAGGAAAGAGGAGCACAAGTCAACCGTCAAATTACCATATTTCGCATTAACTTTGGTTACGGATGGCACGCGTTTAGGCCTACAAACCGCAGCATATAGCAAAGAATACATGGAACTAACCAAGATATTTAATTTGAAGAGGCGTCCTCCTTCCGATGTTTCAATGAGGAAAGGAATAATTTATTCTGAACCTAGTAATCATGGAAAAGCTTTAGGATCAGCTTGTTCAGTCGTCTTTCTTTATTTGAACCTAGTAATCATGGAAAAGCTTTAGGATCAGCTTGTTCAGTCGTCCTTTTCTTTGATGAGGTAGAGATAGAAAGCAACGTCTGTCTACTCTAGCTTGTATTTAATTGACTAAGTAATCTAGTAGTGGTAGTAGGTTGAATTGGCCTCAGAAAGAACTCATGCTATGGCTAAATATGCCATGCTTTTAAGAGAGAAGACGTCTGTCTACTGCTTGTATTTAATTGACTAAGTAATCTAGTAGTGGTGTGGTGTTACTTGTATGGTAAATATTTTAAAAGAAAGAAAGACATGCTTTTACATTGTAGTGCATGTTCTTGTCCCGCATCGGAGTTCCCCCTCCCCTTAATACTAGTCCTAAAATTTGTCGACACTCGCTTGTGGTATTGTGGTTTATAGATAGCCCGTTGAGTACACACTATTACCATTTGCTCGAAACCCCCTGATTACAAAAAAGCATCTCCCTTTTGTAACCAACATATTAAGCTTTAGATCCCTGATAAATTAAACACTCATACCATGCAGTAGGACCAATGTATTAGCATAAGCACCATGTGGCGGTTTCTTATATGCTGAGGTGGCTAAATTGATGTAAATTAGGATTATAATATTCTCATTCCGATACGATAACACCACACTGGGCAATGTACATTAGATCAATATTAGGTTGTATTAGGTCTAGATATAATATCATAAGGAATATGGAGGGGTATACCAAGCTTAATTGGTGCGTTTAGTGGATTTTCCTTGAGTTTGAGTATGAAAATTAAGAATGGATAATGAGTTTGAGTTTAGGAATAAGGAATATGAAAATTAATAATGAGTTTGAGTTTGAGTTTGCGTCTAGATATAATATGAGTTTGAGTTTGAGTTTGAATATTAGTTTGAGTTTGGTTTAGATGGCAAGGCGCGTGGCCGCCCGACAAACCCGGGGTCGGTGCATAAGAGGCACGAAATAAGTGCGAGGCTCAGGATTAGCACGAAACAGGCTCAGAAATTAGAACAAGTGTTGGCTCATTGATTCCTCTTTGAGCGGTCGCTTGTGTCACTATATGCCCATCCTCGCCGTTCTTTCTGGCCTCTTTCCCCTTCCCTCTCGCCATCTGTTGCTTCTCCTCACTACTTGGCATTTCCCTCTTAACATCTTCCCTCGCTCTCTCACCTCTTAAAATTTCTGCCGTTCCCATATATAAGGGGGGGACCCATAAGCCAAAGGAAGAGAAAGAAAGAGCCAAAACACATGCACTCAAATGATCTCTGTTGCCACTCTTTGTCTAGATAAGTCTCTAGCTGCTTCGCCTTCAATATGGGTTCTCCCTCATCAGAAGCAAAGGGACTGGTTTTATGTGTAGTTTCCATGGTGGCTTGGTCGTGCTTGTCGCTAGTTGCTCAAGCGAGTGATTTCAACAAGGACTTTGACATCAATTGGGGCGATGGACGTGCCAAGATACTCGACTCCGGAGAGCTTCTCGTGCTCTCTCTCGACAAGGACTCCGGTTCCGGCTTCCAATCCAAGAACTAGTACTTGTTCGGGAAAGTCGATATGCAAATTAAGCTAGTCCCCGGGAACTCGGCCGGCACTGTCACCTCCTACTATGTAGCTCTTTGCATAGATATATGTGCACAATCTTTTAATTCATCTTTAGGAGAAATTAGTGATGATGTATGCTGACTAATGAGTTAGTTGTCGTGGGTTTTGCTTTGTGCAGTTGAAATCGGATGGGACATCGTGGGATGAAATAGACTTCGAGTTCTTGGGGAATTTGAGCGGTGACCCTTACGTGATGCACACCAATGTGTACACCCAAGGCAAAGGTGACCGAGAGCAACAGTTCTACCTTTGGTTCGATCCCACCGTTGATTTCCACACCTATTCGATCCTTTGGAATCCACATACCATCATGTAATGCATTTTATTATCTACCAAAAGATGCTAGAATCATATTATGACCGATTTACGAAAGTTCTGCAGATAATAATATGACAAGTCTTATCGAGTAATATAAATATATTATCACATCATCTACTGATAATGAAAGGACTTTAATCAATCTTACGTGCTTGTAGCTTTGCTTATCTCTCTTGAATCGCACGACCATTTAAGGAATTGAGTAAAGCTAGACTAAAGTATTTGCAAAGATTGGTATACACAAAGTTGTGTAACTATATGCTACTTCTTGCTTATTCTTCTCAAAGATAATTACAGTTGGTATGCTCCTTTTTTTTTTCTATTTTTTCCAGATTTTCTGTGGACAACACACCCATCAGGGAGTTCAGGAATCTGGAGTCCAAGGGCGTGGCCTTCCCAAAGAGCCAGCCGATGAGACTCCACTCCACGCTGTGGAACGCCAACGATTGGGCCACGAGAGGCGGCCTTGTGAAGACGGATTGGACCCAAGCCCCGTTCACGGCCTCCTACCAGAACTTCAGCGCTGAGGCCTGCGTTTGGGCCTCCGGGTCGTCGTCCTGCGGCCCGATGGGCCAGCCGGTGTGGCTCACGGCGAAGATGGATGCAGATGGACAAGTGAAAATGAAGTCGGTGGTTTAGGATTACATGATCTATAATTACTGTACTGACACCAAACGCTTCCCTAGTGGATTTGGTCCCGAGTGTGCTGTCATGTGAAGGGCTCATGTTGTGTCATATCATATGTGTGGCGTGTATAGTATACAAGAATAATGGCGACCCAAGAGATGTGCTGATTTGGGATGTGTAGCACCTAATATGTATAAGTGTATTTTGTGATGTGGTCTTTGGTCTATGAAAAAGGAAATCACCAATCTTATCAACAAAATAATGTCCAGTGAGATTTGGGATGGTAATTGTACTTTAAGAAAAGGTGTCTATCATCGGATATATATTTGCACAACACCGTTATAATGATCCTGAAAAGGGAATACTGATTTGTATATTGGGATAAAAAAAACATAAATTGTGCTTTTCTAATCAACCTAAGCCTTTTGGAATTGAGGATATGCATTCAAATATAAACTAAGGACAGTTTCATGGAAGCGAACAGTCGATGAACAGTATAACCCTATCTTCTTTTTCTTTTGGACAGAAACATTGCCCATGAAGACATTACTTTCCAAGTTATGCTAATGGTTTGGGGACCAAAGTCATATGTGTATATGGATTTCAAGCTTACCATTTGTTTCTAAATGCAAAGTGCATGCGGCTTTTCTTCTTTCTCATATTGAGAGAGACATGGTTGTTAGAGCTTATGTCAAGGGGAAAAGTGCCAAAAAAGTCATAAACCTTTTGTATTAGTGCCAATTTAGTCCTAAACCTTTTTTTAGTGTCAATTCAGTCCTAAACCTTTTGCATTTGTGCCAATTTAGTCCTAAACCATTTTTTGGTGCCAATTCAGTCCTAAACCTTTTAAATTGGTGTCAATTCAGTCATAAACCTTTTGTTTTTGTGCCAATTTAGTCTTTCCGGCCAATTTTGACCGGAATTTGCCGACGTGGATGCCTGCCGGCCGGCGGCCTGTCACCGGCACCGACGTGGCGCCGACATGGACAACTTTAATAATATTTTAAAAAATTTTAAATTTTTAAAATTTTTTCCTTTTTTTCTTTTTTTTTCCACTTTTTTTTTTGGTCTCTCCCTCTTTCCTCTTGCCGGTCGCCGGTCCGGCGACCGGCCAGAGGCCAGAGGCCGGCGAGCTCGACCTCGCCGGCCACTGGCAAGGGCGAGCCTCGCCTTCGTCGGGCGAGGCTCGACCTCGCCAGATCCGGCGAGGTCGGGCCTCGCCCAACCATGGCGAGGCTCGAGCCCTCGTCGGAGGCCGCGGCGAGGGCGAGCCTCGCCATGGTCAGGCGAGGCACAAGCTCTCCGGATCTGGTGAGGTCGCTGGGCGAGGCTCGAGCCCTCGCCGGGAGGCCGCGGCGAGGGCGAGCCTCGCCATGGTCGGGCGAGGCCCGACCTCGCCGGATCTGGCGAGGTTGCTGGGCGAGGCTCGACCTCGCCCGACCATGGAGAGGCTCGCCCTCGCCGCGGCCTCCGGCGAGGCTCGAGCCCTCGCCGGGCAAAGCCGCCCTCGTCAATGGGGCGAGGTCGAGCTCGCTAGCCTCTGGCCTCTGGTCGGTCACCGGACCGGCAACCGGCGAGAGGAAGGAGGGAGAGACCAAAAAAAAAAGTGTAAAAAAAGAAAAAAAAGGAAAAAAAATAAAAATTCAAAAAAAAATTAAAATATTATTAAAGTTGTCCACGTCGGCACCGGTGACTGGCCGCCGGCCGGCAGGGGTCCACGTCGGCAAATTCCGGTCAAAATTGGCTGGAAGGACTAAATTGGCACAAAAACAAAATATTTAGGACTGAATTGACACCAATTTAAAAGGTTTAGGACTGAATTGGCACCAAAAAAAGGTTTAGGACTAAATTTGCACCAATGCAAAAGGTTTAGGACTAAATTGGCACCAAAAAAAGGTTTAGGACTAAATTTGCACTAATACAAAAGGTTTAAGACTTTTTTGGCACTTTTCCCTGATGTCAAGCGTACACACAATTCAAAGATTATGACTTTTAATCTATTACTTTTCTTATATTATGTATGACCAATGCAAATATTTTTCTATAAAATATGCTCAACAAACACCCATGTTGAACGTATTGACAAATCCGATTATAGTATTTTGGTCCCCATGGGACGAGAACTTAGTTGAGTTGTCAAAATGGAAGAAGTAGAGGAAACTGCGTGCAGCTCTGACTGGTGAATCTCTAGAGAAATAGAGAAGCTGGCAAGCAATTCATTAACTTTCGGCCAATAAAGGTTTGGGGAAAAAGCAGCGACCGCTCCTGGTAAAGCAATTTAGCTGGCGGTGAAGAGACGATGGAGCTGGTCTCTGCGTGGGAGTGGGTGTGCGTAGGGAAGCTTCGGGTCGACTGGAACCGCGTCGCCTCATGATTTCTTAGAATGATGTAGGGTTGGTATGTTGCTATTCGTCTTTCTTCTTCCATGAAAATTTTTATATCAGAAGCCAACTGTCCACAGCTGAGTTGATGTTGAGATTTGACTCCCAGCGGTCCTTCTTTGCCTCTCCTCTTCTCTCACACGTCTTCCCCTTCTCCCTCTTTGGCACGAAGCTATAAATACCATCTGCATATCTCTCTCAATTCATCAAGCAACGCAAACACCCACATCTCTTTTACTCCCTCAGTGTCTCCTCTTCAGTCTTCGCTCTCATATCATCTCCTTGGAATTTGCGTCTCTTCAGCAACTACAGCAGCAGCAGCAGCAGCAAACAGAACACGCCCAATATGGCCTCTCTTTCTGCTTCTTCGCTTTGCATCACCACGCTACTGCTCGTGGTCGTTTCTTGGGCAAAATCTGCCTCCGCCCGCAACTTCTATCAAGACTTCGACATAACCTGGGGAGATGGCCGAGCTCAGATCCTCAACAATGGCGACCTCCTCACTCTCTCCCTCGACAAGGCCTCCGGCTCCGGCTTCCAGTCCAAGAACGAGTACTTGTTCGGCAAGATCGACATGCAGCTCAAGCTCGTTCCCGGCAACTCCGCAGGCACTGTCACCGCGTACTATGTAAGTCTCCTTCTTAATCAGTTTCTGCCCCTTGATCTTCAAGATTCGTTCTTTTTTTTCAAGATCACATTTCTAATCTTTGCTATGTTGTAATTCTACAGTTATCTTCCAAAGGGTCGACGTGGGACGAGATAGACTTCGAGTTCTTGGGGAACTTGAGCGGCGATCCCTACATTCTTCACACCAACGTGTTCAGCCAAGGCAAGGGCAACCGAGAGCAGCAATTCTATCTCTGGTTCGACCCAACTGCTGATTTCCACACCTACTCCATCCTCTGGAATCCACAACGCATCATGTAAGAATCAAATCCTCAAAATGCGATCTTACCTGCCTCTACATTGCACTGCACTTTTCTCTGCGGCATTTACTCAAAATCTCGTCTGCGACCATTGCAGATTCTCAGTGGACGGGACTCCCATCAGAGAGTTCAAGAACGCAGAGTCCATCGGTGTTCCCTTCCCCAAGGCCCAGCCCATGAGGATATACTCGAGCCTCTGGAACGCGGACGACTGGGCAACCAGAGGCGGGCTCGTGAAGACGGACTGGACACAAGCGCCCTTCACTGCTTCCTACAGGAACTTCAACGCCGATAACGCCTGTGTTTGGTCATCTGGCTCATCATCTTGCACTTCAAGCACTTCATCTTCTTCGGATGGGAATGCATGGCTATCAGAAGAGCTCGACTCGACAAGCCAAGAGAGGCTCAAGTGGGTGCAGAGCAACTACATGATCTACAACTACTGCACGGACGCCAAAAGATTCCCCCAAGGCCTCCCTCCCGAGTGCACCATGTCCTAGACGACACGAGACATAGGATTTGTAGAAAATTTTCTTTTTCTTTTTTTCTTTTTGAGCCAATTCTATTCGTTTGTGAATCTCTATATGTGGCCGAGGAGCAATTGATATTCTTTTATTCTTTGACATTTGAAACATTCCTATCTTCACTCAATGAAACAGAAATTCATCTTGGATTCCATACCATTGCTGTGATTCTAGGTGCAAATGTTTTCGCATAACCCTAAAGTCTAGGTCCAAATTCTAGTCATCTACACAACAAATATCTCGGTACTGCTATTTCCACGGCCTATAAGGTTCCTTCCACGGCTAATTTAGAAAAGCGACAGAACTGCCATCAATTGAAAATGAACATATTCAACATGAAAATGCGTTAATATATCTCTCTACAACGAATTTGCACAATTAGTTCGGGGATGAAACTTTTCTTGCTCCTTCGATTTTGCGCCGCCTGCAACACCACCACTGGTACAACAATTGTACCAGATACATTAGATTCATCCATGTTCTTTCCTAAACAATTTGAACTACCAAGTAATGGTTATGTACTTGGCTCTGACAAGAACCTAATCATGAGTTGGGCAAGCAGTTACTGCGTCTTTGAATTTATATGATTCTTGTGAGGAAATTGTTTCGTGCGTTTGATTCTCTTCTCCAGTACGTTTTCTCTTTTGTCATTCCTAAATTCGAGTAACTTGTGTTAAGACACACAAGTCACACGATACATCTGCAATTGAGATAATCTCAATACTCACAAAATGAATGTAGACACTAGGTTCAAAAAATTTGGTAAAGTTGGATTAATCTGTAGTAATACTGTGCTGTAAAATATTATATGTTCGAAAATACATGTTTTAAAACTATGACATCGTAAAGCTGGGTGAAGCGATTTCAAGAAATTATAGTAGCCTTAAGGGTACTATAAGGTGATTGCCAAATACCTTTAAATACTGCAATACATCTCTTCACTGCCGCTACTACGGAAAAACTATAACAAATATAACATTTTAGTATTTTGCATCCAGTGATATCGAAAGATAATCAAAGTGGCATCTTGTCTCTTTCAAGTTTCATCCCCAACTCTTTATTCAAAACATATTCAGAGTTAATTATGCATACAAATACAAAGGAAATTTACAATGAGTTGCCTTATTCAGTGTCCCTCTCATGCAATCTACTTTGAGTTTTATTAGAAGCATCCACCTAACTGCAAAGCAAAAGATCATAGCAACAAGTCCTTCACACGATATGCAATGTGAGATAGGTTACAACCATATTTGCGCCGAGATAGAACTGAAAACATTATTAAATTTTACATTGTAATGAAGAAGCATGTCAGAAAAGATTCATGCTCGCAAAATGTTTTCAATTATAGCTCATATTGCAACAGTAGCAGTAGAGTACATCAACCATACGGATCCTTTAAAACCTTATGCGCTACTGATATATGTGCTCAGCAATATCCATTTAAATTGACAAGAAAAAGTCCAAGTTGTACAATTTAACTGATTTATTTCCATTATGCATATTCACTCAAATTGTCAAGCATTAGAATTGTCGCGACTTAACCTCAGGGTGCACCACCTAGGGGTTCGGCTAATGGATTATTAAGTTTAGGCCCAATTCAGGCTCTCTCAAGCCCTTACCAATTCGCGACTTGAGGGTTTAAGTTCTTAACATGCAAATCATTTCAATCAGGAGTCGCCACTAATCTATTTTTTGTGAGTTAATTAGAAACCCGAGTAAAGTACTTTACTCCTACGAACTAGAGATTATGGATTCGAAAACTTGATTACGCTAGATTACTCTAACGCCCTTTCGGTACCTTTCTCTTTTATTCAAAAAAAAAAATGTTTGCAAGCAGCTTGGATTGATTTTAAACATATGTACTAACATGTGAGGTGATCATGCGGATGTACAACCATTAATGAAATACCCAATAAAGCAAAGTAATAAGTAAATTGCAAGATAGGGAGGAAAACTTACCTCGAAATAACGAAAGTATCTGCAATGTTTGCTAAAAAATCACATAATTATCATAAATATGATTTCTAATTAACATGCAATTCCATTCAAATCTTTTTTAGGGTTTTCTTTTATTTGAATGAGAACTAACCTATATGCAATGCATGTAATGCAATTACTCTAATGTGATGACATACAAAGCATGCATATTCTCACGTGACACGCAATTTCATGATCCTAACATATAATCACTAAATGATATGCAAGCAATAACACGTCATACATGATGACACGGCAAGTTAGGAATGACGTGGCAAGTTATGAATGACTTGATAAGATGACATGCGACATAGCATATGTGAATGACGTAGCGAGAAGACATGCAATGTGACACGTAGCAATGACATGGCAGTGATGATGCAAGCATTGTGCAATTAATCTATATGACATGCACATGTTTATTTTTATTATTATTTTTATATTTTTTATGAAATTCGAAATTAATTAAATTCCCTAATATTAACATGCAATCTATCCTAAAAATAATCTACTTCAATTGTATCTATTTCTTTTGGATTTTTTTTAAGAAAAACAAGATCAATTCAAATCAAACAAAGATAGGAAGAAATAACAATCAAATCAACACGACACCATATCACACAAGAAATATTATCGATATCCGTTTAAATTCAGAAACGATAGATTGACGAATCGTATTCCGGGCATGAGATCGTATTAGCCAATTTTTCCACACAATCGCAAATCGTATCTCGGGCAGCAGATCAGATTGACGATTTTCCGTCCAATCGCGAATCATATCTCGGGTGAGAGATCGGATTGGTGATCATAGCACGTTATGAAATTAGGAAATAATTCCTAATTTAAAGGCTATCATGGAATTTTCATGGATAGGGTAATATTATTCAAAGGTCCAAACAAGGTTCCGACTTCACCCATTAGGCAACAAAATATATGAAAATCGAATTAATGAAAATTCTTACCTAATTCGCGATATCACCGGGATAGCGTTTCCAAATTCCAACTTAATTGGACGGCTCGGATTGCTGTGGCCGACAATGGTGTTCGCGGTGGACTTGGCTATGTGGTGTCTCGGTCAAAACTTGCGGCGACGTGGTGGCATGGCAGTGCTTTGGAGTCCTCGTAAAACCTGCGAAACAGAGTCCAAGTTTGGTGAAGAAACGGAGTAACACAACACCGATCGTCGGGATTTCGTCGGGACTAGTAAGTTTGTTGGGACCGCTTGCGGAAGTTGCTGGTCTTGGCATTGTCACGGTGGCTTGGGCTCTCAGTCGGCTGCTTGGTGCCGGAAGTACTCGCTGGGATAGTGAGCCGTAATGATATTTGAACAGACCGTGCATGGCAGCTTGTGGAGGGTGCAGCAAGGTGAGGTGTCGAGAGCACATAAGCAAAGCTTCACTTGAATCCAGACTTCGCGTGCATGAAGTTACGAGGTGCTGATGAAGAACTGGTGTGAATTTCTTCTCTCTGGTGCTATCTCTTTTTAAAAAGCTGCGGCCCGCACTCTCCTCTCTTTTCTCCTCTTGGACGTGCCGCACCTCCTCTCTCTATGCTCTCACTCACGATTTTTGGCCGTGTATTCTCAATTGTGTGGCCTCCTCCCCCTTGTCTTGTGAAAGAGCCCCTCTATTTATACCCTCTTTTCTTATATCAGCCAATATTTTAGAGATATCACAGTTTCTTTCTTTCCTTTTGCTTCTTTCCCTTTTGGACCGTGCATATATACACGCCCAAATACTCCCCTCATGGCCGAATCTCTTTCTTCATTTCCTTCAATATTGACCGAATTTTCCCAAAATCCACAGAATTGATATAACCATGTACGCACATATACCGCAAAGATTATCTCTGAATTTTTATTGGCCATGTGATAGCTAAATCTTCATAATATAATATCTTTATTGTCTCGAATTTTCATCGGATTTTCCTAACTTGACGCACGTGATTTTAGCCACAGCAGGCTTAGTCCCTTTAAGCTCAAACCATTCACTCGAGTCCATTCGTAATCGGTCCAATACAAATGCAATTCTATGGGCTTAATTACTGATGCAAATGCTCCTAATATCTATATGCGATTTGTTTTTGCTAGGGGTCGGGGTCGATCCCTAATTTTTCTATTTAATAAATAAGTAACTTGATAGCCAAAATTTAGGTGTCAATAAGAATTAACTCTTACTTTGCCATGAAACCCCACTTTAAAAGGTACAGAAGAATGTACATACAACAACACTCCATAGAGGGAGAGGGCCAAGCAAGGGGAACGACGGGGTAGGAGAAAAGGAGGTTTGGGCTCTCAAGCGATTTGCCGACCTTTGAGGTCCCGACCTCCACTATGAGAACCAACTTTTTCTTTTGGGTTAATATTACAAAATATCCAAAATTAGTACATATATAAGAAATTTACCCAAATTATTTTTTTTATCACAAAAAACCCCAAACTGGTACACATATGATAATTTTATCCCGAACTATTTTTTTATCATAAAAAACCCCACACTAGTACATCTGTGATAATTTTACCTCGAACTAATTTTTTGACTATCAAAAACCCCAAAATGGTACACCTATAATAAATTTACCCTCCATTAGTTTTCGTCAAATTTTACTGTCAAATTGCTAAGTTTAATGACACGTGGTAGTTGACAAGTGTACCGGTTTGGGATTTTACCCCTCTATTTGTCATAAGTTCACCAATTTATGATTTTTCATGATATTAATCTAATTAACAGACACTAACGGAGGGTAAATTTGTGACAAATGTACTAGTTTTGGGTTTTTAGTAGTAAAAAAATTAATTTAGGATAAAATTGTCACGGGTGTACCAGTTTGAGGTTTTTTGTGGTAAAAAAAATAGTTCGAGGTAAATTTCGTCACAGGTGTACCAGTTTGAGGTTTTTTGTGATAAAAAAATAGTTCGGGATAAAATTGTCGCAGATATACCAGTTTGAGATTTTTCGTGGTATTAACCATTTTCTTTTTGGGTTAATATCACAAAAAATCTCAAACCGATATACTTATAACAATTTTACCCTAAACTAATATTTTGATCAACAAAAACCCCAAACTGATACACCTGTGACAATTTTACTCTCAGTTTGTTTCTGTTAAATTTTACTGTCAAATTTCTTTGTTAAATGAAACACGACAGTTAATTGATGTGCCAGTTTTATGTTTTACCCTCTGTTTGTTACAGGTGTAACAGTTTGTGATTTTTTTTGTATTAATTCAACTTAACGGAAATTAATAGAGGGTAAATTTGTCACAAATATACCAATTTGAGGTTTTTAGTGGTCAAAATATTAGTTTGGGATAAATTTGTTATAGGTGCACCGGTTTAGAATTTTTTATGATCAAAAAATTGGTTTAGGGTAAAATTATTATAGATATATTTAGGAGTTTTTATGGTATTAACCTTTCTGTTTTTTTGAACGTGTATGAGAACCGACATTAGCTGGCGGAAAAGCAGCGCGAGGTGATGGTAAAGCAATTTAGCTGGCGGTGAAGAGATGATAGAGCTCTACGTCTCTATCTGTGTGGGGAAGCTTCGCGTCGTCTCAGACCGCGTCCCCTCATTATTTATGTGCATGATGCGGGTTGGTCATGTCATTGTTTGTCCTCTACTTTTTGAAAACATTTTGTTATATTGGAAGCCAACTGTCCTCAGCTGAGCTGAGTTGGTGTTGAGGTTTGACTCTCACACGTTTTCCCCTTGTCCCTCTTTGGCACCAAGCTATAAAATACCAGATGCACATCTCTCCCATTTCATCAAGCAACGCAAACACCCAGCTCTCTTTCTCTCTCTCCCTCCCTCAGTCTCTCCTCTTCAGTCTTCACTCTCATATCATCTCGTTGGAGTTTGCGTCTCCTCAACAACTACAGCAGCGGCAGCAACAAACAGACCACGCCCCCATATGGCCTCTCCTTCTGCTTCCTCACTTTGCATCGCCACGCTGCTTCTCGCGATCGTTTCTTGGGCAACATCTGCTTCCGCCCGCAACTTCTATCAAGACTTCGACATAACCTGGGGAGATGGCCGAGCTCAGATCCTCAACAATGGCGACCTCCTCACTCTCTCCCTCGACAAGGCCTCCGGCTCCGGCTTCCAGTCCAAGAACGAGTACTTGTTCGGCAAGATCGACATGCAGCTCAAGCTCGTTCCCGGAAACTCCGCTGGCACTGTCACCGCATACTATGTAAGTCTCCTTATTCAGTTTCTGCCCCTTTATCGTCAAGCTTCCTTCTTTTTGTCACGATCACATTTTTAATCTTTGCTATGTTGTAATTCTACAGTTATCTTCCAAAGGGTCGACGTGGGACGAGATAGACTTCGAGTTCTTGGGGAACTTGAGCGGCGATCCCTACATTCTTCACACCAACGTGTTCAGCCAAGGCAAGGGCAACCGAGAGCAGCAATTCTATCTCTGGTTCGACCCAACCGCTGATTTCCACACCTACTCCATCCTCTGGAATCCACAACGCATCATGTAAGAATCAAAACGCTCAAACTGCGATCTTACTTGCATTTACGATGCACTGCACTTTTTTCTGCGGCATTTACTCAAAATCTCGTGTGCGACAATTGCAGATTCTCAGTGGACGGGACTCCCATCAGAGAGTTCAAGAACGCAGAGTCGATCGGTGTTCCCTTCCCCAAGTCCCAGCCCATGAGGATATACTCGAGCCTCTGGAACGCGGACGACTGGGCAACCAGAGGCGGGCTCGTGAAGACGGACTGGACACAAGCGCCCTTCACTGCTTCCTACAGGAACTTCAATGCCGATAACGCCTGCAATTGGTCATCTGGGTCATCATCTTGCACTTCAAGCACTTCATCTTCTTCGGATGGGAATGCATGGCTATCAGAAGAGCTCGACTCGACAAGCCAAGAGAGGCTCAAGTGGGTGCAGAGCAACTACATGATCTACAACTACTGCGCAGACGCCAAAAGATTCCCCCAAGGCCTCCCTCCCGAGTGCACCATGTCTAGACGACACGAGACATAGGATTTGTAGAAAATTTTCTTTTTCTTTTTTTCTTTTTTTGAGCCAATTCTATTCGTTTGTGAATCTCTCTATGTGGCCGAGGAGCAATTGATATTCTTTTATTTTTTGACATTTGAAACATTCCTATGTTCACTCAATGAAACAGAAATTCATCTTGGATTCCATACCATTGCTGTGATTCTCGGTGCAAATGTTTTCGCATGACCCTAAAGTCTAGGTCCAAATTCTAGTCATCTACACAACAAATATCTCGGTACCGCTATTTCCACGGCCTATAAGGTTCCTTCCACGGCTAATTTAGAAAAGCGACAGAACTGCCATCAATTGAAAATGAACATATTCAACATGAAAATGCGTTAATATATCTCACTACAACGAATTTGCACAATTAGTTCGGGGATGAAACTTTTCTTGCTCCTTCGATTTTGCGCCGCCTGCAACACCACCACTGGTACAATAATTGTACCAGATACATTAGATTCATCCATGTTCTTTCCTAAACAATTTGAACTACCAAGTAATGGTTATGTACTTGGCTCTGACATGAACCTAATCATGAGTTGGGCAAGCAGTTACTGCGTCTTTGAATTTATATGATTCTTGTGAGGAAATTGTTTCCTGCATTTGATTCTCTTCTCCAAAACGTCTTCTCTTTTGTCATTCCTAAATTCAAGTAACTTGTGTTAAGACACACAAGTCACACGATACATCTGCAGTTGAGATAATCTTAATACTCACAAAATGAATGTAGACACTAGGTTCAAAAAATTTGATAAAGTTGGATTAAACTGTAGCAGTACTGTGCTGTAAAATATTATAAGTTATATGTTCGAAAATACATGTTTTAAAACTATGACATCTTAAAACTGGGTGAAGCGATTTCAAGAAATTATAGTATCCTTAAGGGTACTATAAGGTGATTGCCAAATACCTTTAAATACTGCAATACATTTCTTCACTGCTGCTACTATGGAAAAACTATAACAAATATAACATTTTAGTATTTTGCATCTAGTGATATCGAAAGATAATCAAAGTGGCATCTTGTCTCTTTCAAGTTTCATCCCCAACTCTTTATTCAAAACATATTCAGAGTTAATTATGCATACAAATACAAAGGAAATTTACAATGAGTTGCCTTATTCAGTGTCCCTCTCGATCCAAGCTACTTTGAGTTCTATTAGAAGCATCCACCTAACTGCAAAGCAAAAGATCATAGCAACAAGTCCTTCACACGATATGCAATGTGACATAGGTTACAATCATATATTTGCACCGAGATAAAACTAAAAACATTATTAAACTTTACATTGTAATGAAGAAGCATGTCAGAAAAGATTCATGCTCGCAAAATGTTTCCAATTATAGCTCATATTGCAACAGTAGCAGCAGAGCACATCAACCATACGGATCCTTTAAACCTTATACGCTACTGATATATGTGTACAGCAATATCCATTTAAATTGACAAGAAAAAGTCCAAGTTGTACAATTTAACTGATTTATTTCCATTATGCATATTCACTCGAATTGTCAAGCATTAGAATTAACTCTTACTTTGCCATGAAACTCCACTTTAAAAGGTACAGAAGAATGTACATACGACAACGCTCCATAAAGTGAGAGGGCCAAGCAAGGGGAACGACGGGGTAGGAGAGAAGGAGGTTTGGGCTCTCAAGCGATTTGTTGATCTTTGAGGTCCCGACCTCCACTATGAGAACCGACTTTTTATTTTGGGTTAATACCACGAAAAATCCTAAAATGATACACTTATGACGAATTTATCCCTAACGATTTTTTTTATCACAAAAAATCCTAAATTGGTACATCTATGATAATTTTACCCCGAACTATTTTTTTTATCATCAAAAACCCCATACTGGTACTTCTGTGACAATTTTACTCCGAACTAATTTTTTAACCACAAAAAATCCCAAACTGGTACACTTGTGACAAATTTACCATCAATTAGTTTCCGTCAAATTTTACTATCAAATTACTAAGTTTAATGACATGTGGTAGTTGATAAGTGTACCGGTTTGGGGTTTTACCAATATGTTTGTCACAAATTTATCAATTTATGATTTTTCGTGATATTAATCAAATTTAACGGACACTAACGGAGGCTAAATTTGTCACAAAAGTACCAGTTTGGGGTTTTTAGTGGTCAAAAAATTAGTTCATGGTAAAATTATCACAAGTGTACCAGTGTGGGGTTTTTGGTGATCAAAAAAATAGTTCAGGGTAAATTTTGTCATAGCTATACCAGTTTGGGATTTGTTGTGATCAAAAAAATAGTTCGGGATAAAATTATCATAAATGTATCAGTTTGAGATTTTTCGCGATATTAATCATTTTCTTTTTTGAACGTGTATGAGAACCGACATTAGCTGGCGGAAAAGCAGCGAGAGCTGATGTAGCTGGCGGTGAACAGATGATAGAGCTCGTCTTCTGTGCGTGTGTGTGGGGAAGCTTCGCGTCGTCTTAGACCGCGTCCCGTCGTAATTTCTGTGCATGATGCGGGTTGGTAATGTCGCTGTTTGTCCTCTTCTTTTTAAATATTTTTTTTTATCGGAATCCAACTGTCCACTGCTGAGTTGGTGTCGAGGTTTGACTCCCACCAATCCTTCTTTGCCTCTCCTCTTCTCTCACACGTTTTCCCCTTCTTCTTTGGCACCAAGCTATAAATACCATCTGCACATCTCTCCCATTTCATCAAGCAACGCAAACACCCACCTCTCTCTCTCTCTCTCTCTCTCTCCCTGCCTCAGTCTCTCCTCTTCAGTCCTCACTCTCATATCATCTCGTTGGAATTTGCGTCTCCTCAACATCTACAGCAGCGGCAGCAACAAACAGACCACGCCCCCATATGGCCTCTCCTTCTGCTTCCTCACTTTGCATCGCCACGCTGCTTCTCGCGATCGTTTCTTGGGCAACATCTGCTTCCGCCCGCAACTTCTATCAAGACTTCGACATAACCTGGGGAGATGGCCGAGCTCAGATCCTCAACAATGGCGACCTCCTCACTCTCTCCCTCGACAAGGCCTCCGGTTCCGGCTTCCAGTCCAAGAACGAGTACTTGTTCGGCAAGATCGACATGCAGCTCAAGCTCGTTCCCGGAAACTCCGCTGGCACTGTCACCGCATACTATGTAAGTCTCCTTCTTATTCAGTTTCTGCCCCTTTATCGTCAAGCTTCCTTCTTTTTTTCACGATCACATTTTTAATCTTTGCTATGTTGTAATTCTACAGTTATCTTCGCAAGGGTCGACGTGGGACGAGATAGACTTCGAGTTCTTGGGGAACTTGAGCGGCGATCCCTACATTCTTCACACCAACGTGTTCAGCCAAGGCAAGGGCAACCGAGAGCAGCAATTCTATCTCTGGTTCGACCCAACCGCTGATTTCCACACCTACTCCATCCTCTGGAATCCACAACGCATCATGTAAGAGTCGAAAATCTCAAACTGCGATCTTACTTGCATTTGCATGGCACTGCACTTTTCTCTGCGGCATTTACTCAAAAAAACCCTTGTGTACGTACGTCCATTGCAGATTCTCAGTGGACGGAACTCCGATCAGAGAGTTCAAGAATGCAGAGTCCATCGGTGTTCCCTTCCCCAAGGCCCAGCCCATGAGGATATACTCAAGCCTCTGGAACGCCGACGATTGGGCGACCAGAGGTGGGCTCGTGAAGACGGACTGGACACAAGCACCCTTCACTGCATCCTATAGGAACTTCAACGCCGATAACGCCTGCGTTTGGTCATCTGGGTCATCATCTTGCACTTCAAGCACTTCATCTTCATCTTCTTCGGATGGGAATGCATGGCTATCAGAAGAGCTCGACTCGACAAGCCAAGAGAGGCTCAAGTGGGTGCAGAGCAACTACATGATCTACAACTACTGCACGGACGCCAAAAGATTCCCCCAAGGCCTCCCTCCCGAGTGCACCATGTCCTAGACGACACGAGACATAGGATTTGTAGAAAATTTTATTTTTCTTTTTTTCTTTTTGTTTGAGCCGATTCTATTCCTTTGTGAATCTCTATATGCGGCCGAGAAGCAATTGATATTCTTTTATTCTTTGACATTTGAAACATTCCTATCTTCACTCAATGAAACAGAAATTCATCTTGGATTCCATAGCGTTACTGTGATTCTTGGTACATAAGTTTTCGCATGACTCTAAAGTCTAGGTCTAAATTCTAATTATCTATATAACAGATATTTCGGCAATGCTGTTTCCATGGCCCATAAGGTTCCTTCCACGGCTAATTTAGTAAAGTGACAAAACTGCCATCAATTGAAAATGAACATATTCAAGATGAAAATACGTTAATATCTCTCACTAAAACAAATTTGCACAATAAGTTTGGGGATGAAACTTTTCTTACTCCTTGGAATTTGCGCCACACACAACATCACCGCCGGTACAACAATTGTACCAGATACACTAGATTCATCCATGTTCTTTCCTGAACAATTTGAACTACCAATTTGATTCACTTTTCCAAAACGCCTGCTCTTTTGCCATTCCTATATTCGAGTAATTTGTGTTAAGATACACAAGTCACATGATACAATTGCAGTTGAGATTGATACAATGCTCGAGGTTAAAAAGTTATAGTCTCAATACCTACCAAATGAATGTAGACACTAGGTTCAGAATATTTGGTAAAGTTGGATTAAACTATAGTCATATTTGCTATGAATTGTTATGAGTTATATGTTCAATAATACATGTTTTAAAACTATAACATCTTAAAGAGGGGAAGCAATTTCAGGAAATTATAGCAGCCTTAAGGGTGCTATAAGGTGATTGCATCTAGTGAGATTGAAAGATAATCAAAGTGGAATCTTGTATGTTTCAAGATTCATCTCATACTCTTTTTTCATGACATATTCCAAGTTGATTATGCATATGAAAACAAAGGAAATTTACAACCAATTGCCTTATCCAGTGTCCCTCTCGATCCCAGCTACCCTGAGTTTTATTAGAAGAATCCACCTAACTGCAAAGCAAAAGATCGTAGCAACATGTTTCACACGATATGGAGTGTGAGACAGGTTGCAACCATCAAAATGTGCCGAGATAAGAACTGAATACATTATTAAATTTTATATGGTAATAAGAAGGATGTCGGAAACGATTCATGCTCGCAAAATGTTTCCAATTTATGAATTGATAGCTCATATTGCAACAGTAGCAGCAGAGATGATGGTTGATAGTGTTGAGGAAAACTACTATTGATTCTGGAAGCTCAGAAGGAAGTTTTTCAGACTTTACAAGCTGGTAAATACCTTATTGAAGACTCACATAATCTTATGCTCCGTTCGATTGGCGGAAAATATTCTCCTTTTGGAAAATATTTTCCCGGAAGTCATTTTCCTGGAAAATATTTTTCCGGAACATAATTTTCCGGTGTTCGGCGACCAATATGAAAAAGTTTCGGAAAATATTTTTCACTGGCGGCGGCAGCGGCGTGGCGTCCGGCTGCCGGCGACGCGGCGGCGACCGGCTGCGGCGGCCGGCTGAGCGGCCAACGTCCGGCGTCCGGCGGCGGCCGGCGACCGATCGCTAACGTCCGGCGGCCGCGGCGGGCCGGCGGCGCGGCGACTCTGCGGCGACGCGGCGGCGGCGGTGGCGGCGGCCCACGACCGGCGGCGGCGGCGGCCCACGACCGGTGGCGGCGGCGACGGCCGGCGACCTTAGTGAAGAAGAAGAAGAAGAAGCTCCGGAAAATGATTTCCGCTTTTGAAGAAGCGGAAGTCATTTTCCGTAGACTTAGGCTATTTTGTGAGGGGGGGAAGGAAAATATTTTCCCACGGAAAACGTTTTCCTTCCCCCGAACACCGGAAAACCCGAAAAATATTTTCTGAGAAAATATTTTCCGCCAAACGAACGGAGCCTTAGTTCTGAAGATTCAGACGAAGAAATTATTCGAAGCGGACGCGAAGTTCTTGACGCTGACGAAGTTCTTGAGATGCGAGACGAGAATTTCTTGAGACGTTGAATTCGTAACAAAACATAATAGCTAGTGATCTGGTATGGATTTCACAGACGGAAAGTTTTGATTGTTTCAATCTAAGGCTATAATTGATTGACAATCAAATACTACGACAAGTATGCATTACAACGGATAAAGCTCTACTTATGGAAACCAAAATTCTGATTGTATGGGCGATCAGAATCAGCGGGATTCAGAATCTGTCATCCAACGGCTACTCAATCCTTTCTATACAAATCTGTCCAAGGTGAAGATTGGAAGATGATCCTCTGAATGCTGTCCAACGGCTAGTTTGGAAGTAGATGACTATTTAAGGAGATCAACGAGCAGCAGAAGAATGTACAAATTCAAGAATCAACAGTCCAAAGTCTGAGCATACTCCAATCATTTTCTCTTGTCTTCCTGAGCCAAAAATTAAGATCTTGAGGATTACTTTGTAAGAGTGACTGTGTGAGATAGAGAGTCCTATCATACACAAGAGTGCTATCACTCGAATCAGTAAATTCCTCTTGAATTCATAGTGAAATCCAAAGGTGAGGTCTGAAGCGTGGGAGAGTAGACGTAGGCTTGCTATAAGCGAACCACTATAAACTTGTGTGCAGATTTTCTATCCCTTATCTTTTTATTTACATTCTGCACATCAAGAGCACTGTCTAATATAATCTGCTTGAATCTGAATTTTATTCAGACTCAACTGTGTTCTTTCATTTCCGCATAAATTTTTCAAAATTTGTTTAAGATCACATATTCACCCCCCTCTAGGCGATCCTTGCTAGCTACATCAATTGGTATCAGAGCAGGTTGCTCATTTGTTGAAGTGTTTTACTTCTGAGCTAACGATCTATATGGCTAGCTTGAGTGCTCTAGGGCTCATTGAAGGACAGAGCAACAACAGACCACCATATTTCGATGGCAAGGAATATAGTGTCTGGAAGAATAAGATGAAGGCATTCATAAAGTCAATTGATCACATGCAATGGGATGTCATCATCAAAGGAGTCAATCCAAAATCTTCTGATTCAAAAGAAAAGGCAGATGCAAGCAAAGCAGCAGATCCTCCATTATCTCAAACTGAGATATCCAAAAGAGAAACCTTAGATTCCAAAGCAATTTACTCTTTCTATTGTGCCTTATCACCTATTGTATATAAAAAAATTGCTGCTTGTGAATCAGCCAAAGAAATCTGGGATACTTTCCACACTACTTATGAAGGAACAAATCGAGCCAAGGAAACTCAAATCAATCTTTTGCTTGGTCAATATGAAGCCTTCAAAATGAAGCATGAAGAATCAGTTGCTGATATGTATGACAGGTTTGCTGACATTGTAAATGGTCTTGCATATCAAGGACAACCAGTCCCAGATGCGATGAAAGTCAACAAACTACTGAGAGGACTGACAAAGCAGTGGGATAATATCAAAACATCTCTTCGAGAAACACAAAGGATCAAGCCTCTATCAGTGAATGAGTTAATTGGAACTCTTCAATCATATGAGACTGAGAAACGGAATGAGGAGAATGAATCCAGAGGTAATAAGTCAATTGCATTAAAAACTAACATTGATTCTGATGCAGATTCTGAAGATGAAGATGTTGACGATGAAGAACTAGCTCTCTTTATAAAGAAGTATAAGAAAATGAAGATCAAAGGAAGAAACCTCAAAAGTAAGAAGCCTTTTGAGAAGAAGAAGTCTTTCGATGAAACAGAGAGATCAAAGGATGTTATATGCTTTCACTGTAAGAAACGTGGACATATCAAGCCAAATTGTCAACTTCTGAAAAAGAAGACCAAATTTGAGAAAGCAAAGAAGGTCTTAAAAGCAGAAACCTGGAGTGATACAGAGTGTGAAGACAGTGATGAAGACATCTCTAATTTCTGTCTAATGGCTAAGTCAGACTCAGACTCAGACTCAGATTCTTATTCTGATTCTGATCCTAAAGTGGAAATTGAGGTAAAGCATTCTGATATGCCTATTGAAGTATCAAATTATATTGATGAATTATGTTTTGAATTTAAGACTGCTCTTAAAAGAATCTCTTCTTTGAAAAAGGAAAATTCATCACTGAGGCAACAAGATGTTTCTCAAAAAGAAAAAATCGATTTCCTTCAAAAAGAAGTTCATCAAATCAAGGAAAGTCGAGATTTTCTTTCCAAAGAAAATGCTATTTTGAAAAAGGAAGTTTTAGAAATTACTTCCAAGTTTTCAAAAGGTTCAGAAACATTGAAGCATATCCTTTCTATCCAAATTCCTTACTATAACAAATCTGATCTCGGATTTGTGAAGGAAAGTGATAGCCTAATTGATTTTCCAAAGGTCAAGGAGAGATTAAGACAAAGACCTCCTCGACAAGCTTATAAAAATCATTTCAAAAGAAATTTTATCAAACCTGTTGGCCGAAGTGCTCTTAAGTGCTCAAAATGTGGAGATCCACAACATTTTAAGACTGAATGTCTTAAGGTCTGGAGACCTATTCGAAAAGACTTTGTTAAGACAGCCTATACTAACCCTCAAGGACCCAAACAAATTTGGATACCAAAGAAAACTTAAGATGTTGTAATTTTTGCAGGTTACCACGAAGAGAAAAAGAAAGTGATACCTAGATAGTGGATGTTCTAGACATATGATAGGAGATCCGAGCATATTTGTTGAACTACAAAACCTGAATGGTGGAAAAGTTTCCTTTAGAGGAAATAACAAAGGAAAAATAGTTGGCAAAGGAACGGTTGAAATTGGAGGACTCACAATCAATGATGTTTCATTGGTAAAAGGACTCAACTACAACCTGATCAGCATAAGCCGACTATGTGATACAGGTTTCAGAATCAACTTTCAAGAAGATACATGTTCAGGAACAAGCAAAGATTCTTCTCAAACATTCACAGGAAGAAGACATGGCAATATTTATATCCTAGATGTCAATCCAAATTCCACTCATTTCTTGATTTCAATCAAAGAAGATGAAGATCTATGGCACAGAAGATTTGGGCATATTAGTATGAAACAAATCTCACAGATCTCAAACAAGAAACTAGTTCGAGGTCTGCCAGATTTGAAATACAAGAAAACAGAGTTATGCAATGCATGCACTCTAGGAAAACAAGTAAGAAGCTCTTTTAAGTCTATACATCATGTTTCCACTAATCGTGCTTTGCAGCTTCTTCATTTGGATCTATTTGGACCAACCAGAACACAAAGTATTGGTGGTAAGAAATATTATTTAGTTATTATTGATGACTTCACAAGATTTACTTGGGTGTTCTTCCTTACTCATAAAAATGAAGCATTTTCATATTTTTCAAATTTTACAAAAAGAATTCAGAATGAAAAGGGCTATACCATTTCCTGCATTAAAACTGATCATGGGGGAGAATTTGAAAATCAAAGTTTTTCAGAATTCTGTGAGGAAAATGATTTTCAACACAATTTTTCTACTCCTTATACACCAGAACAAAATGGCGTTGTGGAAAGGAAAAATCGTTCTTTGCAAGAAATGGCAAGAACTTTGTTGATTGAAAGCAAGATTCCTTTTCATTTCTGGGCAGATGCAGTTTTTACAGCATGTTATATCATTAACAGAGCTTTTCTCAGACCCATTCTTGAGAAAACACCCTATGAAATTTACAAAGGTAGAAAGCCCAATATTTCATATTTTCCTGTGTTTGGTTGTAAATGCTTTATTCTCAAAAATCCAAATGATCGCCCTGGTAAGTTTGATGAGAAAGCAGATGAAAGATTTTTCCTTGGATATTCTACTACAAGTAAGGCATACAGAGTCTTCAACAAGAATTCTCAGACTGTGGAAGAAACAATGAATGTAAGGTTTGATGAAAATATTCAGACTCACAAAGATAAATCTGAACCATCTCCCAACATTCAAGAGTTATCAGAAGCTCAACAAGAATCTCCAAAGATCGTCGAATCCATAAAAGAAGGAAAAGAAGATATAATCCAGACTCAATCAGAACCTTTAGAGTCTGATGATAGTCAGAAGGAAAAATTTGACAGAAACTAAAAACATAAATCCAGTCATCCGAAGAACCTCATCATTGGAGAAATAGAAGATGGTATCAAGACTAGATCTAAACACAAGGAGAACATCATCAACTTGGCGTTGATATCAGAAATAGAACCAAAAGAAGTTGGTGAAGCATTATCAGATGAAAGCTGGATCGAAGCTATGCAGGAGGAACTTCAGCACTTCAGAATCAATAAAGTATGGGAGCTTGTGCCAAGACCCAAAAATCATCCAGTAATTGGAACAAAATGGGTATTCAGAAATAAACTGGATGACAAAGGGAAAGTCACAAGAAACAAAGCAAGACTGGTAGCAAAAGGCTATTCTCAAGAAGAAGGCATAGATTATGATGAAACATATGCACCAGTTGCAAGGTTAGAAGCCATTAGGCTACTATTAGCTTATGCTTGTTTCCATAACTTTAAATTGTTTCAGATGGACGTGAAAAGTGCCTTCTTGAATGGATATATCAAAGAAGAAGTATATGTTGAGCAACCACCTGGCTTTGAAGAACCAAGGAAGACTGATTATGTCTATAAACTCAAAAAGGCCATCTATGGTCTGAAACAAACACCCTATGCTTGGTATGAGAGGTTAAGTAACTTCCTTCTGCAAAATGATTTCACCAAAGGTAAGGTTGATACAACTTTATTTATTAAGAAAAAAGATAAGGATTTTTTACTTGTTCAAATTTATGTTGATGATATCATCTTTGGATCTTCTAACGAACTGCTTTGCAAAGAATTTTCTAAGAATATACAGAATGAGTTCGAGATGAGCATGATGGGAGAATTAACATTCTTTCTTGGCCTACAAGTGAAACAAACCAAAGGGGGTACATTCATTTGCCAAGAGAAGTATGCAAAGGAGATTGTCAAGAAGTTTGGATTGCAAAATTGCAAGAAAACAGACATTCCTATGTCTCATTCATCCAAACTGGACAAAGATGAAAATGGTAAAAAGGTTGATCAGAAGGTATATAGAAGCATGATAGGATCATTGTTATATCTTACTGCATCTAGACCTGACATTCTATTTAGTGTATGTATGTGTGCAAGATTTCAATCAGACCCAAGAGAATCGCATCTTTCTGCAGTAAAAAGGATAATCAAATACATTGGAACTTATCCAATGTTAGGTCTTTGGTATTCCAAAGATTCAGATTTTACTCTTAACGGTTATTCTAATGCTGATTTAGCTGGATGTAAAGTGGACAGGAAAAGTACTACAGGTACATGTCAACTGCTTGGAAAAATGTTGGTATCCTGGTACTCAAAGAAGCAAAATACAGTTGCACTTTCTACAGCAGAAGCAGAATATGTAGCTTTAGGAAGTTGCTGTGCACAGATTCTGTGGATGAAGCAACAGTTGCGAGACTATGCTATTGAAGATTCAAGTGTTGCAATCAAATGTGACAACACAAGTGCTATCAATTTGACCAAGAACCCTATTCTTCATTCACGTGCTAAGCATATTGAAATCAAGCATCATTTTATTCGAGATCATGTTCAAAATGGTGATGTGAATATTCAATTCATTGATTCTAAGAATCAATTAGCTGATATATTCACAAAACCTCTTGAAAAATCTTCATTTGAGTTCATAAGAAACAAACTGTGCATCACTTATCCATTTTCTTGAAGTGTTTGATAGACAGGAATTTTTCAGACTCAAATATTCTCAGTCTGAACATTTTTCAGACTCACAAAGAAAGGTACGTCCTTTATTCAAATTTTGGCGGGTCTATTTTTGGCATTTTTGGCAAGATATTTTCATAATCGTTACTTTAGGAAGCAAATCAGGTACGTATTCTAATTTATCTGATTAATTGTGCTTAATATATTATCATGCGTGTTTGTGCTTCAACAAGTATCTTTCCTTCCTACATTTTTTTTGGAATCTCTTTTTATATTTTCTAAAAATAAGTTTTCCTTCCAAAACCTGTCCTCCTCCTTTATAAACCCGTCCTTTTCTTTTCAAAATCCTATCGTACGAACTCTTTCTCTCCAAAACCTCTCGATACTCAAAATCGCCTTCTTCTCTTCTTTCTCCAAAAATCTAATCTTTACACTCCAAAAGTGATCAAAATGCCGTTCAAGATGGTGGCCCGTCGAATATCTTCACGTATTCTCAACCAAGATTCCAAGTCTACATCACCGGCATAGTATATGGATATTTCAGACTCAGAATCCGACCAACATCAAGAAACTTCAGAGGCAACCCCACCTCAACGATCGTCGCCACCCAAACCAACGGGTAAAACAGATTTTCGTTTTAAGAGCATCAAACTTGTATGGAAAGTTTATCAGAGGTTGAAGAGAAGCAATGCCTCTGCATCAATTCTGCGTGACTGTCTAAAAGACAATGGGTTTCTCTCTGAAGAACATCTTACGGAAAACTACTCCAAGGTTTGTCTTAAAACTAACTATGTTCCGGACAGCTCTACCCCAAAAGAGCCTTCTTCTAGAAAGGGCAAAGAAAAAGTCGGAGAATCATCAACACCCTCTAACAAAAAAATTCGCTCAAGTCAGCCCTAAAACCACCAGTGCAACCAAGTTTGTTATTCCTGACGATGATGGTAAATTCTTTGATATTTTTGAAATGAAAATTGGGATTGCATCTGGTATGCCAGGAACTGGAGGCTTATTTAGAAGCAATGAGCACAATATTTTCTATAAGATGTTGCTTGCTCGAGGAGTCATGAACCATCGGACCGTAGACTTTGATTACCTTGAACAGGCTGGTATTTCAGTAGAGCACTTGTTTGCAAAATTGAGCATTCATGAATTTTGTTTGCAATCTGCAAATGTCTATGCTAAACTCACTGCATACTTTTACTCTAATCTTTCCATTTTGTCACCCAACTGGATTCAATTCACTATTGGTGACAAAAAGTTTGATTTAAAAGCGAAGAAGTTGGCATTGATTATTGGAGCAAAACATTCTAATTTCTCTCCACTGGATGTGAGCATAGAAGATGCTTCCAGGGTGGCCTCAGAGAATGCAAACTTTGCTCAGGACTCTAAAAGACATCTTTCCTATTCAGATTTGTCCAGAAGATCTGTGATTTTACACAAGATCATTATCAACTGTCTGAAGCCCAAAGCAGCATCCAAGACTGACTTATCCAAATATGAAATCAAGCTTATTTGGGCAATTTTGAAAGGTCAATCTTTCTCTCTTCCACACGTCATCATTTTCCACATGTATAGAACTCTGCAAAAGGACAAGGGTCAACTTCCATATGGTGCATTTATCACTAGAATCTTCATGTTTTTAAGGATAACTATTCCTGATGAGTTGCGCAAAACCATTATACCTTGTATGTTTGTTGGAAAAAGAATGCTTTCCAAAATGAAGCAGTTTGATGATATAAAGGAAAGAGTAAGCTCAACAAGAGGAAAGAATGCTTAACCGTCAGTGGTTCCATCTTTTGGGAAGACAAGTGATAAAGAGAAAGGGCAAAGGAAAAGAACAGGAAACAAGCAAACTGACTCTCCCACACCACTCAAGGTGTATAGCAAGAAACGAAAAATTCTTCTGCAGGATGAAAGTGATGAAGCGGAGCATACTGATGATCCAGAACATGTTTCTGAACCAACTTCAAAGGCTTCAGAACCAGTTCCTGAAGAACATGTTTCTGCAGACCATGCACCTGTTCAGGGGGAGATTCCACCAGAAGAAGCAACAGGGTTCGATCAGTCTGAACAAGCAAATGTCCAAGAACATCCCTCTGAAAATTAGAACATCCTCTCTCTTCTGCTCGAGATCAAAGATAAGCAAGCTGTACTAGAACAAGATATGAAGAATCTATAGAGAATTGTTGAGGAAAACAACAAGACTCAACGACTTCAAGCAGCAGCAGATAAAGCAGAACTTGGGGAACCATTGCTACGTGCTCATCCAACATAGATAAGGCTATAGGACAATACAGTTCGAAGATTGAAGAGGCTGTCTCTATATTGGATAATTTTCAACTCATTCGTACCCCTTCCAAAAAATAGCCTGTTTTTTTTTTTAACATTTCTATCAAAATCATCTCTTTTTCATTTGGTCTGTAATTTTTCTAACAATTCTTGTTAGACTGTTTGATTGCTTAATATCAATGATTTCTTCTCTCTATCATTATTATTTTTGCTGATGACAAAAAGAGGGAGAAATTATATGCAGATTTGCCATACTAATACGCAGGATCACATGCAGGTTATATACAAAGGAAGAAAAAGACACAGATATCAACAGAGTTTGCTCTTTCAATATGTGCTTCATGAGCTTAATATGTTTATTTACTTTCAAATCAATTTCAAATTAATTCAATCTGCAGGAAAGTTTTGTCACCATCAAAAAGGGGGAGATTGTTGAGGAAAACTCCTATTAATTTTAAAGTTGACAAAACCTTCCATGTTATTGTAAATCTGATACATATTCTGAACTATTCTATTCCAGGAATGTATATATATTCTGGAAGCTCAGAAGGAAGTTTTTCAGACTTTACAAGCTGGTAAATACCTTATTGAAGACCCACATAATCTTAGTTCTGAAGATTCAGACGAAGAAATTATTCAAAAGCAAACGCAGAAGTTCTTCAGACGCAGACGCAGAAGTTCTTCAGATGCAGACACAGAATTTCTTCAGACGCAGAATTCAGAACGAAACATAACAGCTAGTGATCTGGTATGGATTTCACAGACGGAAAGTTTTGATTGTTTCAATCTAAGGCTATAATTGATTGACAATCAAATACTACGACAAGTATGCATTACAACGGATAAAGCTCTACTTATGGAAACCAAGATTCTGATTGTATGGGCGACCAGAATCAGCGGGATTCAGAATCTGTCATCCAACGGCTACTCAATCCTTTCTATACAAATCTGTCCAAGGTGAAGATTGGAAGATGATCCTCTGAATGCTGTCCAACGGTTAGTTTGGAAGTAGAGGAGTATTTAAGGAGATCAACGAGTAGCAGAAGGATGTATAGATTCAAGAATCAACAGTCCAAAGTTTGAGCATACTCCAATCATTTTCTCTTGTCTTTCTGAGCCAAAAATTAAGATCTTGAGGATTACTTTGTAAGAGTGACTGTGTGAGATAGAGAGTCCTATTATACACAAGAGTGCTATCACTCAGAATCTGTAAATTCCTCTTGAATTCATAGTGAAATCCAGCCGGTAGGCTGTAAGCGTGGGAGAGTGGACGTAGGCTTGCTATAAGCCGAACCACTATAAACTTGTGTGCAGATTTTCTATCCCTTATCTCTTTATTTACATTCTGCACATCAAGAGTACTGTCTAATATAATCTGCTTGAATCTGAATTTTATTCAGACTCAACTATGTTCTTTCATTTCCGCATAAATTTTTCAAAATTTGTTTAAGATCACCTATTCACCCCATCTAGGCGATCCTTGCTAGCTACATCAGATAGCTCATTAACCATATGGATCCTTAAAACCCTTACACGCCACTGATATATGTGCTCAGCAAGATCCATTTAAATTGACAAGAAAAAGTCCAAGTTGTACAACTTAACTGATTGACTTCCATTATGCATATCCACTCAAATTGTCAAGCAATAGAATTACCTCTGAGTTTGCCACGAAACCCCACTTTAAGAGGTACAGAAGTACCAAAGCTTTCTGAGCACAATTAGAACGCTCGTACTTAAATGAAATTTTTATTGTGCTCTTTTGCATACCAGAATAAGTTCAATTTCCTTATCCGAGACAGGACTACGTTTTGGCCGGAGTGAAGCTTGGCCTCCCACCGCCATGATTTTTGGAGGAACTGGACATTGGACCTCGAAGCAGACGTCTTTGAAACATTTCGATGCTCAGAGCAGCTTGGTTCTGGGATGCATATCTTGTTTAAGGCAAGAGCTAGCCTCTAAAAAATTTGATCGATCAGAGCCACTACAAATTTTGTCCGAAAGTCAGGTGGTGATGTTTTCTTCTTCCAACTTTTGCTTTCCGCTTTTGGTTTTCGTTTTGCATGAATTTTTTTAGATGGTGCTCATCCTATAATATCTATGCCTAAGATACTTGAAGATGATCATAAATGTGACCAAAGATTTATCGTTTTCTATAATTTTTCTTTAAATGATAAAAATTGAATTGTATTTGATTTTGGACGATCCATTGCCTTGATCTCTATGTATGCAATAGTATGTAGGACGAATGTACGTACGACAACGCTCCTAAGAGGGAAAGGGTCAGGCAAGGGGAACAATTAGGGGTGAGCATAGTTCCAGGGTAGAATCTGGAACTGGACTTGTGGGAACCTGTCCGGTTTCAGGGTATATAGAGTAGGTTACAAATTCCAAAAATTGGGGAACCTGTTTCGACAAGTAAGTTTCAGGTTCTAGGTAAGTAGAACCTGAAATAAGTTTTTGTGTTTTTCTTGGCATGCGTCTTTGCGCAATTCCGCAGTATTCCATGGCTTCTGATGATAAGCGTATAACCACTAAGTCTAAGCTTCCATTTTATATTTGAGACTTTTACTTTATTAATATATCATATTCTTCGTGTGTCTAAATCTAAATTGTGATCAGTGCATTGTAATAGGAAGCGGTAGTCATTAAAAGTGATAATTCACTACAATCGTTCAATTAATAATACAAGTGAAACTGGATAGACCTTAGAACCGACTTTGAAACCTGTGACAGAGTGGTTCTAGGTTCTAGGTCATGCATGATAGGTTACAGGTTCTGAAAAATGAAGGACATGTTTCAACGGGTATATTTCACCTTTAGGTTCCAGGTGAAACCTGAATGTGACCTACAACCTCTCACTTCTAAGAAGTACGGTTAAGAGAGATGGAGGTCTGGGCTCTCAAGGGATTTGTCGATCTTTGAGGTCCCGACATTACCTCCACTATGAGGACCGACATTTTCTTTTTGAACGTGTATGAGAACCGACATTAGCTGGCGGAAAAGCAGCGAGAGGTCATGGTAAAGCATTTAGCTGGCGGTGAAGAGATGATGGAGCTCGTCTCTGTGTAGGTGGGTGTGTGCGGAAGCTTCGTGTCGTCTCAAAATCCAAAACCGCGTCCCCTCATAATTTCTGGTCATGATGTGGGTCGGTAATGTCACTGTTTGTCCTCTTCTTTTTGAAAACATTTTTTATATCGGAAGCCAACTGTCCGCTGCTGAGTTGGTGTCGAGGTTTGACTCCCACCAAATCCTTCTTTGCCTCTCCTCTTCCCTCACACGTCTTCCCCTTCTCCGTCTTTGGCACGAAGCTATAAATACCGTCTGCATATCTCTCCCAATTCATCAAGCAACGCAAACACCCACATCTCTCTCTCTCCCTCAGCGTCTCCTCTTCAGTCCTCATTCTCATATCATCTCGTTGGAATTTGCGTCTCTTCAGCAGCTACAACTACAAAAGCAGCAACCAGAACACGCCCGATATGGCCTCTCCTTCTGCTTCTTCGCTTTGCATCACCACGCTGCTGCTCGTGGTCGTTTCTTGGGCAACATCTGCCTCCGCCCGCAACTTCTATCAAGACTTCGACATAACCTGGGGAGATGGCCGAGCTCAGATCCTCAACAATGGCGACCTCCTCACTCTTTCCCTCGACAAGGCATCCGGCTCTGGCTTCCAGTCCAAGAACGAGTACTTGTTCGGCAAGATCGACATGCAGCTCAAGCTCGTTCCCGGCAACTCCGCAGGCACTGTCACCGCGTACTATGTAAGTCTCCTTCTTAATCAGTTTCTGCCCCTTGATCTTCAAGATTCGTTCTTTTTTTTCAAGATCACATTTCTAATCTTTGCTATGTTGTAATTCTACAGTTATCTTCCAAAGGGTCGACGTGGGACGAGATAGACTTCGAGTTCTTGGGGAACTTGAGCGGCGATCCTTACATTCTTCACACCAACGTGTTCAGCCAAGGCAAGGGCAACCGAGAGCAGCAATTCTATCTCTGGTTCGACCCAACTGCTGATTTCCACACCTACTCCATCCTCTGGAATCCACAACGCATCATGTAAGAGTCGAAAATCTCAAACTGCGATCTTACTTGCATTTACATGGCACTGCACTTTTCTCTGCGGCATTTACTCAAAAAAATCCTTGTGTACGTCCATTGCAGATTCTCAGTGGACGGAACTCCGATCAGAGAGTTCAAGAATGCAGAGTCCATCGGTGTTCCCTTCCCCAAGGCCCAGCCTATGAGGATATACTCAAGCCTCTGGAACGCCGACGATTGGGCGACCAGAGGTGGGCTCGTGAAGACGGACTGGACACAAGCACCCTTCACTGCATCCTATAGGAACTTCAACGCCGATAACGCCTGCGTTTGGTCATCTGGGTCATCATCTTGCACTTCAAGCACTTCATCTTCATCTTCTTCGGATGGGAATGCATGGCTATCAGAAGAGCTCGACTCGACAAGCCAAGAGAGGCTCAAGTGGGTGCAGAGCAACTACATGATCTACAACTACTGCACGGACGCCAAAAGATTCCCCCAAGGCCTCCCTCCCGAGTGCACCATGTCCTAGACGACACGAGACATAGGATTTGTAGAAAATTTTATTTTTCTTTTTTTCTTTTTGTTTGAGCCGATTCTATTCCTTTGTGAATCTCTATATGTGGCCGAGAAGCAATTGATATTCTTTTATTCTTTGACATTTGAAACATCCCTATCTTCACTCAATGAAACAGAAATTCATCTTGGATTCCATACCATTGCTGTGATTCTCTGTGCATATGTTTTGGCTTGACCCTAATGTCTAGGTCCAAATTCTAGTCATCTACATTAAAAATATTTCGGCAATGCTATATCCACGGTCTATAAGGTTCCTTCCACGGCTAATTTAGTAAGGTGACAAAATTGCCATCAATTGACATAAACATAGTCAAGATGAAAATACCTCAATATCTCTAACTACAACGAATTTGTAAGTTCGGGGATGAAACATGTTTTGCGCCTTGGATTTTGCGCCGTGCGCAACACCACCACTGGTACAACAATTGTACCGGTACAACATTAGATTCATCCACGTTCTTTCCTTAACAATTTGAATTACCCATTTGATTCACTTTTCCGATAGGTCTGCTCTTTTGTCATTCCTATATTCGAGTAATTTGTGTTAAGATACACAAGTCACATGATACAACTGCAGTTGAGATTGATACAATGCTCGAGGTTAAAAAGTTATAGTCTCAATCCTTACCAAATGAATGTAGACACTAGGTTCAGAATATTTGGTAAAGTTGGATTAACATGTAGTAATATTGTGCTGTAAAATATTATTAAGTTATATGTTCGATAATATATGTTGTAAAACTATAACATCTTCAAATTGGGTGAAGCGATTTCGGGAAATTACAGTAGCCTCAAGGGTACTATAAGGGGGAAAAGTACCAAAAAAGTCATAAATATATTGCATTGGTATCAATTTAGTCTTACACATTTCAATTGAACCAATTTAGTTCTAAACATTTTCATATTGGTACCAATTCAGTCCATCGTGCCAATTTAGATTGGAAATCACTAACGTGGACAGCAAGAACCTTATGTGGCACCGCAGGCAGACGGTTGGCATTGACATTGAATTTTTTAATAATTTTTTTGAATTTTTAATGGTTTTTTTCCTTTTTTTTTACTTTCTTTTTTTTAAGGTCCACCCTCATGGCTCGCGGCCTGGGGGAGGGCGGGCCTTGCCCATGGCTGGTCGCTGGCCATGGCCGAGTACTGGCCACAAGCAAAGGAGAAGGAAGGAAAAAAAAGAGGAAAAATATGAAAAATTTTCAAAAAAATTAGTTAAAAATTCCACGTCAGCGCCGCTCGTGCCACATAGGATGGCCGGCATAATTTCCAGCCTAAATTGATTGGATGGACTGAATTGGCACCAATGTGAAAATGTTTAGGATTAAATTGGTTCAATTAAAAGATTTAAGACTAAATTGGTATCAATGAAATAAATTTAGGGCTTTTTTGGTACTTTTTCTACTATAAGGTGATTGCCAAATACCTATATTCATTGGTAAAACTACTACGGAAAAACTATAGCAAAAATAGCATTTTAGAAATTTGCATCTAGTGAGATCGAAAGATAATCAAAGTGGCATCTTGTCTCTTTCAAGTTTCCTCCCGAACTCTTTATTCAAAACATATTCAGAGTTTTTTTTTTTTTTTTGATAATCGAGGTGTCCGCGCGGCCGGCGAGTTAGGGCTCAAATCAGCGGTGATGCCCGACTAGTCCTCGAGGGGGGCTAGCGCAGCATCCCACCGCCACGACCCCTCACTTAAATCACCGATGGGCGAATTTTGAAGCCAGGACCTCTCGTGAAAGGAACTGAACGCAAACCAACGCGGCCACCGATGGGTGGGTAAAACATATTCGGAGTTAATTGTGCATATATGTAATATTTGTGACTTAGTGGTGGGACCCACTAAAAAAAAGCATTGAAAAGTCAAACAAAAGCTCCAGTTGACAGTCGGCTAATTTTAAAAGGAGACTGTGAAGCTCCTTAGCCAAGAACAGAAACAGAAAAGGGAAGAGGAAAAAGGGGAAAGAAGAAAGAAAAGGAGGGTTTCACATGGGCTCGCTGCGGGACCTTATCAAGCCGGTTCGATTTCGTGTCGCAACGCCCAATAAGTATTCGTATCCCTTGCTCATCCAATCAAAGAAATTTTTGGAGTTATTGGTTAAATTCGGAATTATGAGAGATTCGAGCCGTGAAGTTTGATTTTTCAGTCATTGAGCTATAAAATTTCGTAGAAATGGTGGTTTATGGTGTTATAGAGCCGTGGGGTTCGACGGGAGTTGTTTTGAAGCAATGATTTGGCCGGAGTGAGAATTTTAGTGTTTCGCACGCTAACTCACATTGCGAACCGCTTGTATAATCGATTTGGGTGTGCGATTTATTAACGTGTAAGTGTTGTTTTGCTAGCGTTTAAGCTTGCTATATCCGTTTTGTAATTGTCGTAGTATTTAATTTGGTTTTGACGTCGATTCTCGTTTAATTGTTCTGATTACGATATCGTCGGCTCATTTAGCTATGTGTTATTGGTTTCCGATATTCCCAGGTGAGTGGTGCTGATATCTTCTTTGGTTTTGTCAAACCCATGTACTGAAGTATCTATATATATATAGTAAGAAGGACACATTTGCTGCATAAAGCTGGATCGAATGTTTACTACTTTTGGATTATGGCGGGATTGTTTGATAAACCTTTACTGAAAAGTTATGCGTACTATTTTGTGCATTAGATTTATGAGATAACTCTTGAGGGATTATATGTTTTGATTTGTGAAATCATTTGTGATATATATTGATAAAAAGCCTAAGTGCTACACCATAACGTAAATTCATGGGAGCCACTTCTAGAGCCTTGTTGTCAAGGACTAAATGCTACACGGTGACTCGGGTCATGTGGGAGCCACCTATAGGGCACTGTACTATTAATATGTGTAGTAAAGGACTAAGTATTACACGATAACGTAAATTCGTAGGAGCCACCTCTTGAGCCTTGTACTATTAATATATGTTGGTCAAGGACTAAGTGATACACGATAATGTAAATTCGTGAGAGCCACCTCTAGAGCCTTGAGTTGAATATTGAGTATGGAACGGACTATTGACACGTAATTTGACGAGTTTGATTATTAAACTGGACCAGCAATACTGGTTTTGATATTATGGATGAATGGGTATTCATGTTATGAATATAGTTATATTGAAGTGGTATATAACTCATTTTACTCTTGTAAGTTGTTATATTCTTATTGGTATAAATGAATTATGTCCTTGTGTATTGTGGAAGCTTGATATGTTTATAAGATATGTACTACTCACTGATTCATGTGGAAGGATGGTCGTGTCATTCCCCTTTCTAGTTATTTTCAAGGTGTGACAATATAAATACAAAAGAAATTTACAATGAGATGCCTTATTGTTGATATCCAAAAATAACTCTCATGGACCACGGCAAACTAGTAAAATCCAGAAGTGCTATCAAGAGTCGGTCCATGACTCAAAAGAGGCCATAAATAAGGACGGTTGTAGTTACCAACAATTCGGCACGAGCCTTATTTCAGGAAATAGGATAAGCTAACAATAGACAAATTACCGAAGGATCCGTGAAGACTTGCCAAAGAAAAGATCACAAGTGTTCCGGGAATAGTCTGAATTCGAAAGAATAACCGTCATGACGGTTATTTGCTTAGTCTGGCTATAAATAGCGGACGAAGAATTCTTGTAAAGGATCCGCAATCAACCAATAAAACAACATATCTTCAGTTTCGCAAGTTATCTTTATACTCACATTTACCTTCACTCTTTTAACGGTATTCGTTGTTTACTTTATCCTTAGTTTTTGCTTAGTTAGAACCGAATTCTTCCTTTCCAAACTGCCACAGAACTCAATTCATATAAAAAAAGCCGAAGAGCCAACTTCGGTGAAAGATATTTTATCGAAAACCATTTTAGGCGAAACACTTATTCAGTGTCCCTCTCGATCCCAACTACTCTAAGTTTTAGTGAAGCATTCTCCTACCTGCAAAGCACAAGATCATAGCAACAAGTCCTTCACATGATATGTAGTGTGAGAAAGGTCGCAACCATATCTGCGCTGAGATAGAACCGAAGACATTATTAAACTTCACATTGTACTGAAGAAGCATGTCAGAAACGATTCATGCTCACAAAATGTTTCCTATTACAGCTCATATTGCAACAGTAGCAGCATAGTACATTAACCATACTGATCCTCAAAACCCTTACACACTACTGATATATGCACTCAGCAATATCCGTTTAAATTGACAAGAAAAAGTCCCAAGTTGTTCAATTTAACTTACTGATTTCCATTATGCATATTCACTAGAATTGTCGAGCATTAGAATTAACTCTTAGTTTGCCATGAAACCCCACATTAAGAGGTACAGAAGAATGTACATACGACACCGCTCCTTAGAGGGAGAGGGCCAAGCAAGGGGAACGACGGGGTAGGAGAGATGGTGGTTTGGGCTCTCAAGCGATTTGTCGATCTCTGGGGTCCCGACCTCCACTATGAGAACCGACTCTTTCTTTTTTGAACGTGTATGAGAATCGACATTAGCTGGCGGAAAAGCAGCGAGAGCTGATGGTAAGGCAATTTAGCTGGCGGTGAACAGATGATAGAGCTCGTCTTCTGTGCGTGTGGGGAAGCTTCGCGTCGTCTTAGACCGCGTCCCCACATAATTTCTGTGCATGATGTGGGTTGGTAATGACGCTCTTTGTCCTCTTCTTTTTGAAAACATTTTTTTATATCGGAATCCAACTGTCCACAGTTGAGCTGGTGTCGAGGTTTGACTCCCACCAATCCTTCTTTGCCTCTCCTCCTCTCACACGTTTTCCCCTTCTGCTTCTTTGGCACCAAGCTATAAATACCATCTGCACATCTCTCCCATTTCATCAAGCAACGCAAACACCCACCTCTCTCTCTCTCCCTCCCTCAGTGTCTCCTCTTCAATCCTCATTCTCATATCATCTCGTTGGAATTTGCGTCTCTTCAGCAACTACAACTACAAAAGCAGCAACCAGAACACGCCCATTATGGCCTCTCCTTCTTCTTCTTCGCTTTGCATCACCACGCTGCTGCTCGTGGTCGTTTCTTGGGCAACATCTGCCTCCGCCCGCAACTTCTATCAAGACTTCGACATAACCTGGGGAGATGGCCGAGCTCAGATCCTCAACAATGGCGACCTCCTCACTCTCTCCCTCGACAAGGCCTCCGGCTCCGGCTTCCAGTCCAAGAACGAGTACTTGTTCGGCAAGATCGACATGCAGCTCAAGCTCGTTCCCGGCAACTCCGCAGGCACTGTCACCGCATACTATGTAAGTCTCCATCTTATTCAGTCTGTGCCCCTTTAATCTTCAAGCTTCGTTCTTTTCTTCACGATCAGATTTTAATCCTTGCTATGTTGTAATTCTACAGTTATCTTCCAAAGGGTCGACGTGGGACGAAATAGACTTCGAGTTCTTGGGGAACTTGAGCGGCGATCCCTATATTCTTCACACCAACGTGTTCAGCCAAGGCAAGGGCAACCGAGAGCAGCAATTCTATCTCTGGTTCGACCCAACTGCTGATTTCCACACCTACTCCATCCTCTGGAATCCACAACGCATCATGTAGGACTCGAAACATTCAAACTGCGATCTTACTTGCATTTACGATGCACTGCACTTTTCTCTGCGGCATTTACTTAAAACCCTTGTGTGGAACCATTGCAGATTCTCAGTGGACGGGACTCCCATCAGAGAGTTCAAGAACGTGGAGTCGATCGGTGTTCCCTTCCCCAAGGCCCAGCCAATGAGGATATACTCGAGCCTGTGGAACGCGGACGACTGGGCGACCAGAGGTGGGCTCGTGAAGACGGATTGGACACAAGCACCCTTCACTGCATCCTACAGGAACTTCAATGCGGATAACGCCTGCGTTTGGTCATCTGGGTCGTCATCTTGCACTTCAAGCACTTCATCTTCTTCGGATGGGAATGCATGGCTATCAGAAGAGCTCGACTCAACAAGCCAAGAGCGGCTCAAGTGGGTGCAAAGCAACTACATGATTTACAACTACTGCACGGATGCCAAAAGATTTCGCCAAGGCCTCCCTCCTGAGTGCACCATGTCCTAGACGACGCAAGACATAGGATTTGTAGAAAATTCTCTTTTCGTTTTTTCTTTTCAATTCTATTCATTTGTTAATCTCTATATGTGGCCGAGAAGCAATTGATATTCTTTTATTCTTTGACATTTGAAACATTTCTATCTTTACTCAATGAAACAGAAAATCACCTTGGATTCCATAGCATTGCTGTGACTCTCAGTGCCCATGTTTATACATGACCTTGTAGTATAGATTCAAAGTCTCGTAATGTCACATTACGACAAAGGCATTCTACCAGATACACAAGATTCATCAATGTTCTTTCGTGAACAATTTGAACCATCAAGTAATGGTTTACGTACTTGGCTCTGATATGAACTGTATCATGAGTTGGGCATGCAGTTACCGCAATCTTGAATTTAAATGACTTGACCATTGAGGTGATTGCCAAACACCTTTAAAAGGTGCAACACCATTCTTTACAGCAGAAATGGTTGCGAAAAAATTATACCAAACAGATTCTCACCATTCAGCATATAGTGAGTTAAAAGATGATCGACCAAACAACGATGGTGTTAAATCAGAAAGAATAAGTGGCTGAACTTCGTCACGTCGTCTCTCTCTCCAAATCATACAGATATCAAGGCACTTAGACAGACAACCAAAGCTTTAGGCCACTCATGCAATGAAAATCTTAAACACGGAGCATCAAAGCATTATCTTCACGACATCTTGTCTCTTTCAAGATACATCCAGCCTCTTTATCTACCAAAAAAGATTATTCAGAACATAGTCCTGGCTGATTAGTATATAGATACAAAGGAAATTTACAATCAGTTGCCTTATCCGGTGAACGTATCGATAGGCATTTAAACATAGAACAAGAAGGAGAAACCGCTTTGTCTGAAAGGTAATTCAGTCTCCCTCCTTGATCCCAGTACCTCTGACTACAACTAGAAGCATCCACCTAACTGCAAAGCACAAGATCATAGCAACAAGTCCTTAACGCGATATAAAGTGAAATACATTGCAACCATGATCAGCTCCAAGATATGAGCTGAAGGCATTATTAAACTTTACACGGTAATAAAGAAGCATATCAGAAAGAGATTCATGCTCGCAGTATGTTTCTAATCTATAAATCGATAGCTTGTATTGCAACAATCAAACTATATTAACCATACAGATCCTTTATACCTCGCATACCTTTGCTCAGTGAGATACATTTAGATGCAATGAAGAAGAATTTAACGAGAAAAAGTCCAAGTTGGACAATACATAAACTCATTGATTCCATAATGCGTATTCACTCAAATTGTCAAGCAATAGAGTAAATTTTCAGTTTGCTTTGAAAGCCCACTGTAAGAGGTACAAAATACCAAAGCTTTCTGAGCACGACAAGAACTCTCAGACTTAAATGAGATGATTCCTGTGCACTTTTGCTTACCAGAATAGCTTCAATTTCCTTATCCGAGACAGGACTACGTTTTGGCTGGAGTGAAGCTTGCCCTCCCACCGCCATGTTGCTTGGAGGTGCTGGGACATCTGACCTCGAAGCAGATATGATTGAAACGTTTTCAGTGCTCGGAGCAGCTTGGGTCTGGGATGCAGATCCTATGTGATGGAATAAAGTAGTTGACTAATTAAAAAGGCCCTTCATATCATTCTTCAGAAATAATGTTCATCTCTCTAAATAAATGAAACTTAGAATGTTCATGACAGAGGACATCTTCGGTGAATGGATGCAACACAGACCAAAATTAATCATAAGAAATGGTTTTTACAGACTAGCTCCTGCCTTGAACATGACACTTATGAGAGAATTGATTAGGGTGTCGTAGCTCAGAAAAGTTCTGGTTTTTACATTAAATTCAACTCTGATATCCTCATGAAGAGACCAATCTGGCCAACATTTCTCACTGGTCCTTGCGTTCCACAGAAGCACCAAACATAGAACAGTGTCCCACAACCAATCTACCACGTTACATCATGAACATTGTCCCACGACCAATCATTACGTTACAATCATGATCAGACAAGTTCTCCAACTTCTGCAACTCAATAAACATACTTGTCTCCAACATAGTACTAACCACATTATATGGCTGATCAACCTCAAGTCAACCAAACTTAAGAGCATGATGCCTCAAACTAGGATCCAAAAATCATGCTGTCTACAACCTGCAATCCCTCCCACAACTGAGTGTACTCTCAGCTAAATTCACAAACTCTAATGTTAAATAGCTTCAGGGACTTGAAATTCATATGTAGCAAACATTCATATGTACTTTTGAACAACAATAGTTTGTCCTTTTCTAACTCTACCGACTCACGAACATTATCGCAACTTGAAGCCACATTGCATATTACAGTCCACAATTCCTTGCTCAATTTTGTCAACCTTCCACTACATTACGAGTTAGAACTCAAATAGCAATACGAGAACCTCATTCCTGCTCTTCAAAATCGCGTCACCTGATTCAACTGAATGATGGTGCATACTTATTGCCCGTGGAAAAAGGCTAGCATAGAAGAAAGTTAGTTGCAACTTCTGCTTTCCATTTTCCCATTTAAGCCACTTTCACATCTAGTAAAACACGAGGACTTTGTTACAATTCAAACATCTGTTCGAGACATAATCAACCCGCACCTAATCATCTGTCACTGACAAAATCATGTGGGACAGCTTCACCAAGAATCTAGTCCTGATAACCACTCAAATCCTAAGTGCTAAGTCCAAATGCAAAATGCACAACCAAGGAAGCATCAGCATAATGCTGTTGCAAATTCAAGAGACCGGGTACATACATATATGTATATCTTCCAACTAAACGAAATCCATTTCCATCTTCATTTCCCAGCTAAAAGACCGCACTAATCAGCCAAAAAAACAAGACCCCTTTTGCTTATCCACTCAAACCATCACTTGAAAAATCATCAACATGCCAAGTTTCAACCGAAAAAGTGGATAAAAATCTCATCTTTAAATCAGGAACACATACAATTCCAACAAAGAAACAGAACACCAATAAATAGAAACGGGAAAAGAGAAAAAAATGGACCTGCTGCATCGGAGGATTTCGGGTGCCTCTGCGGGAATTTGATGCGCGGAATTCGCCTCATCTTCTCAACTTGCAAATCCTGGTCAACATAATTTTGATTGAGCCGAGCAACCGCAAAGCAAGAAGAAAAGGAACAAAGGACACAGGAGATGGATCAGATTGAGAGAGCCCATTGGGACCAAAACATGATTTGTCCAGGACCGGCCCATGATGATCCATGATCCACATCAACCTTCACCAAGTCCAATGAAAAATACTATTTTGCTCCTCTCGGGAAAGCAAGTTATTTCACATTTTATAAGATGAAAAAAAAATCGTGCTTGATTTGGATGATTCTAATATGTAAATTGTTATACACTTTCTAAAGGTTTTGAGGTGCTCTATGATGATCCAAGATCATCAATAACCCTCACCAAGTCCAAACTTTCACTTTCTTTTACAAAAGTCATATCTCAAAGAGGTATGTGCGGATGACAAATATTGAAAATCACAAAAGTAACAAAGAATATGAAATTGTCACAAATATATCGGTTTAGAGTTTTCGGTAGTCAAAAAATTAATTTGGGGTAAATTTATCACAAGTATACCAATTTTGAGAGTTTTTTGTGGTCAAAATATTAGTTTAGGGTAAATTTATTATAAGTGCACTGATTTGAGATGTTTCGTGATATTGATTCTAAAAGTTATGAGAAATTTTCTGGGAATCATCCTGAACAGGCTAGCCCTCTCATTTGACTGTGTAGTGATTTATTTTATTTTAATAATATGCGTGTGAACATCACCTCCTTGAATGTATTTTCCTTTTAAAAAGAAAAAAGCTGCCACCCTCCTTAACTGTACTGAGGCAAAGTTAGAGAGATACAGCAAAGCATTTCAATAATTTTCATGGGAACTGCCACAATCACTGTCTCTCCATTAGAAATATATAGATAAATGCTAATAGTCCCATGGTATTCAAATCGATTTGACCCCGAGATAGATCAAAAATAGTTATAGATTCAAGTTTGGTGAGATCCTCCCCCTTAATATTTCATCTGTCTTGTTATTGTTAATGGCCGCCAGCTGCTGATAATTACCTACCCTTTGGTACCTATTTTGACAATGACACTGAAAGATATCATTATTGTTTTCTTGAAATTGTTAGAGCAATAACACGTTGTTGTGCAAATGCATGGAGAGATCATCACAACCACTATCTGTGTCTTAGTCAAAAGGTGTAACTTTGACAGCTAAGTGTACGTTATATTAAAAATTGCAACTTTTGCATGCAACAACCGTGTACAGCTAAGCTAACCTCGACCTTCCGATGACCTTCCTTTGGCTTCGCACAAGGCATCAATGAACCTTCGATTGCTTGACCCTCCCCAATATAAATAGGCATTGCTTCGAAACGTTGCTCATCACTGTTGACATCTAATTTTGCCCACCTCGTTAAATCAATGCTTAAATGATAAATTGGCCAAATTAGTGCAAAATAGAGATAAGATTAAAAAATATATATCGGACCAATGCAACTCTGCCCATCAGCCCTAGCCCCGATCCTTTTTTTTTATTTTCGTTTGGGCCCAGCCCTTTGCTCATTTCTCTTATTTTTCGGGCTTTGCCTTTTCCCTTGCCTATTTCTCTTTTTATTTCCTTTTCACCAAGCCCACTTGCAGCCCACTTTCCCTTCTTTTATTTCGGTCCAGCCCTCATCTCTTCTTTCCCTCTCCCTCACGTTCGCAGACACAAAGAGAAGAGACATTCGCAGAGATGACAAAAGGTGGAAGAGACAAAGACAGAGAGGACAAACGGGGATAACGGCCAGCAAGGACGAATCGGCGGGCTTGCTAGCAAGGCAGGCGTCGCTCAAAGGACAAAAAGGACGAAGAGAATATTCCCCCCTAAAGGAGAAACAAGCCCGGGGGGTTTTATCAAACGAGAACGAAGAGCAACAGGAAGCAAAAAAAAAACAGAGGAAGAAGAACCGAGAGAGATGGAGAGGAAAACAGAGAGAAGAATGGTGGATTGAGGGGTCTAGGAAGGGAGTGTTCCGGCCTCTCAAACGATAACGAGGTGGCCGGGTGAATCCCTTCCCCCTCTTCGCCATGCGGTTGAGTCCGGAGACACCGGAGGTGAGGATCCTCTCATCTTGGGTCGTCCAAGCTCCCCACGGTATAGCCGAGAAAGAGAGCTCAAGGAGGAGTCGCTTGTTCCCTCGTGATCCGCCCAGGTCGCTGTCGAAGGTCAAGCTGCCAGCCGCAGCAAAGTCAGCCCCAAACCAAGTCCCGAAACTACGGCTACGTGGTGGTCGCCTATTCGCATACATTCAAGAGTAGTGAGGATGAACATCGATGAGCAGAACACCCGTTTCACCGCACTTGACAACAAGATCAACGAGCTAACTGCTCAGCTCACGTAGTTCACCAATGAAGTTAGAGTCGCGCTGGCGGCGTCGAATGCTAATCAAGCCGCGCCACAAGCTACCCCCGATCCCGAAGAAGAGTTTGTAAGGAGGAATGGTGTTGGGGAGACATTGAATGCTGCACCCGTATTGGTAGAACTCGATCCCGTTTCGAAAGCCATTTCGGCCCATATGGAGGAGGGCATAACAAGAGGCTCGCGAAGATAGAGGAGAAGCTACGAGCATTGCAAGGGTATGAAGAGCATGTGATCGAGGATTTGTCTCGATACATGCAAATGAACTTTCCTGAGAAGTTCAAAATCCATGATTTTAGCAAGTATGATGGAACAGGAGATCCAAAAATTCATTTGAAATACTATCTTAACATAATGGGAAGGTACGCCCAGAATGTTCCCTTGATGATTCAGACTTTCCAAGAGAGTCTGGCCGGTCTGGCGTTGCAGTGGTATGTGTTACTAGAAACAGAGAAGATGGAAAAATGGAAGGAGTTGGCTGAAGCATTTATCCTCCAATACAAATACAACACCGAATAGCTCCAACTCGTAAAGTGCTAACTCGGACTGAGAAAAAAAGGAGTGAGTCTTTCAGAGCGTTTGCCCAAAGATGGCGCACCTTGGCCGCTCAGGTTTGTCCTCTCGATGAGAAAGAGTTGGTGGACGTCTTCCTTAAAGCATTGCCCAATGACTTTTATTTGAAAATGGTTGGTTCTTAATGCCTGGTTTTCTCCCAGTTAGTAGAGATTGGAGAAAGAGTGGAAAGAGCGATGCGTGATGGTAGGCTGAATGAAGAAACAAGTTGGAAAGAAAAGGAGGTAGAAATGGTGTATATGCAAGCTCCAGTGGTGACAAAACCTCCCTCAACATCTTCTCAAAACCCGCTGGTGTTTCGAGGAGGGGTGTATCAGAATTACGAGTTCAAGAAAAGGCCGCCAAGGCAGTTCACCCCTTTGCCGAGACCCTTATCAAAGCTTTTGCCTATGCTATTAGGAAGGAGGATGATAGCCAAGGAGCCCCCCCACGATAATTGTCAAAGGTTCGCCGAATATGATCCATCTAAGTTTTGTGAGTTTCACACGAGGGAGAAAGGTCATGATGTGGATAATTGCATAATATTTAAACATAAGGTTCAAAACATAATAGATAAGGATATTTTGTCGTTCAAGGAGCCGCTACCTAATGTCCAACAGAATCCGTTGCCAAACCATGCTGATGGTGTCAACATGATTGGGGAAGAGAGGAGCGTGATTAAGCAAACTTTCAAAGTAGACGTCCCTAAGTTATACGAGTTACTCGTACTAGCTGGGCACTTCGAGGAAGGAGATGAGATCTCAATAGAAGAAAAGTTGGAGTCCATCTCTAGAATGGTGGATATGAGTGTAATCCGAGATGTTAAAGAGGAAGAGTCAGACGACATGATGATGTCGCCAGCAGTATTTGATTTATCGTCCGAGAACTTTATTTGCGAAATTGAAGAGGAAGTTGAGAAGATGGCCGCCGAGTTTTTAAAAGTTATAAAAGCAGCCAATGAAAGCGAAGCAATATTTCAGACCATAAATGACGATGAAGGAAAACGTCTAAGCATTAATGCTAAACCTCGAATCATGAAAGTTAGCGAACTCGTGAGGTCAGCTCACAAAGACAGGGAAGTGAAAAGAATGCTAGGTCAGCCTAGTAAGAAATTTGACTATATGGTGAAAGTACTCACCTCCCCCGACCTTTTTTATTGACCCGAAAGATGTTATTCCGGACGAATGGGGGTATGGATGACTTACCTAGGCCAGAAAAAGAGATGGTTGGCATGATTACCCCCGTAGTGATCGACTTATCCGTTGAGGATGATCTATGGACACATGAGGAGGCAGGTGTCGAACATGTAGTCATTGACCTTACATTCGAAGAATTCAATACTATAGAGATCGATGATCGTGCTATGAAGCCGGTAGTGATTGAACTTCCACCTGAGGATGAAGAGGATTTAATAGAAGTAAGAGCCCCGAGCTACAACCCCAAGGCAATCCCTTGGAATTATAAGACGAACGAGGTTGATGCCGTTACGCATTTAGGCCATTGTTACGCACCTCCCGAAGCAGTTGAGAAGAAAGCCGTCTCGAATGAAGAAGCGGAGCAATTCTTGGCAATTGTTAAAACGAGCGAGTTTAATGTAGTGAATCAGTTGAAGAAGATGCATGCCCAAATCTCGCTCTTGGATCTCTTCAAATCTTTTGAAAAACATAAAAACGCACTGCTCAAAGTCCTTAATGAAGTGCATGTGCCAGAAAGTATCGACGAGGGTCAATTAGAAAAGTTTGATCAGATCTCGTTTGCTGATGAGGATTTCCCTGCTAAGGGCCGCAACCATACCAAGGCTCTGCTCGTTTCCGTAAAATGCCGCGATAAGATGTTATCGAGGATATTAATCGATAATGGGTTGGCACTAAATATTTGCCCTCTAGCCACACTCTGTCGCCTAGGGATTAATGAAGAGAAGATTCAGACCGCAAGGTCCACTATTTGCGCTTTTGATGGCATGAAGAAAGAAGTTATCGGTGAGATTGAGCTCGAACTCCTGATCGGCCTTGTCCTCTTTCTAGTCAACTTCTAGATTCTGGATATCCCTAGTGCCTTTAATTTTATGTTGGGACGACCTTGGATACACACTGCGGGAGCTGTGCCTCGAGCTTGCATCAGAAGGTTAAATTTATTGTAGATGGAAAGCTAGTGACTATACATGGAGAGACAGATTTTAGGGTCTTTCATGACACTGCAATCCCGTATATAGAGTTTGAGAGCAAGGCAGAATCGAGCTATCAGACTTTTAAGTTAGTCTCGATGATCCATGTGCCCGTTGGAACTATTATGCGAAGTCCAAAATTAGCCAAACCGTCGGTCATGTTGAGCAGGATGTTGCTTGAAAACGGTCATATCCCTGGGACCGGCCTGGGAATGCATGGCCAAGGCATTAGAGAACACATTCAAGTTTCTAAAAGACACAGAAGGGCCGGCCTGGGTTATCTTGGAGGCCATGGAGGCAATGGCTGCAGTGACTATGGAGGTCAAGCCAATCTTGGAGGCCGTGGAAATCCGTTCGGATTATATGGAGGTCATCAAGGTTTATTGCTACCCGAATTGAAGGAAATTTTTCTGGGGCCACCGAAGCTGCTGCAAGAAGAGGAGGGATCTATTGTGGGCATAGCCGAGCTGTTCGAGGGAGAGTTCGCATGCGCCATCATGGACAGCGAGGAGACCTAGTCTTCTTCCAGTGCCACCAACCCTCTTGAGTAAGGATGCTACTTTTCCCAGTTTTGTTTTATTTAGTCTATGTGTTTTCCTTGCATAAGAAGTCTTCGTTAGGTTTAACCACTACTTTCGTTTGTAATCAAAGTCTTAGACTGCGAGCCGTCGGTCCAAGATTTCAAGTCGTGTAAACGGTCTTATCCTGTTAATAGAAGCATGAGCATGTTTCATTAAGGACGTGTGGAAGTACCTAAACCAGTCCTATGATGATGTTTGAGGTCTGAACTTCCACACGCTTCTTAGTTTTCAAAGATCTTTAGAGACAAGGATATCCGAGGATATGTAGATGAGTCCCTCGTTGTCTTGTTTTGAAAACTCTTTCGAAATAATTTCAAAATGAAACATATCATCAGTTGCAATAACATTTACTTGTTGGATACTAACCTCTTGCATGACATCTCAGGCATAGCATTCCGCATAAGCACAATAGTCACATATGTAGTTCGGATTCGCTAAACGAAAATTCTCCTAAGTCCAAAGATGGCGACAATGACTAAGCAGAAAAATATCGAACGAGATTAGATTCGTCATGAAGAGTCTAGACCGTTGACGGCAGAACAGACGGTCACAATAAACCTGGGTGATGTGGAGAATGTCAAGGAAGTTAAAATCGGAGTGGGTCTCTCCGAAGCTGAAGCGAAAAGGATGGTCACTCTTTCGAAAGAATACCAAGACGTGTTTGCATGGTCTTATGCGAATATGCCAAGATTAGACCGTGAAATCGTAGAACATGTGTTCGCATGGTCTTATACAGATATGCCAGGATTAGACCGTGAAATCGTAGAACATGCTCTACCCACTGATCTAAATATGCCGCCCAAGAAGCAAAGGCTCGGAAGAACGAAGCCTAAATTACCAAAGAAAATTGAGGAAGAAATTATGAAGTTGCTAAAAGTGGGCTTCATCGAAGTATCACACTATTCTAATTGGATCATCAATATTGTCCCGGTCATGAAGAAAGATGGACGAGTCTTGGTCTGTGTTGACTATCGTCATTTGAATCGAGCAAGTCCAAAGGATGATTTCCCGCTGCCTCATATTGATGTGCTGGTTGACAGTACCGCGGGATTTGAGTTATTTTTTTTTATGGATGGATTTTCCGATTATAATTAAAATTTGGACGAAAGAAGAAGATAATAGTAAGACCTCCTTCATTACCCCGTGGGGAACCTTTTGTTATAAGGTAATGCCTTTTGGCTTGAAAAATGTCGGGGCAACGTATCAAAGAGCAATGGTCTCCCTATTCCATGACATGATGCATAAGGAAGTGGAGGTCTACGTAAAAGACATGATTGCCAAGTACAAACATAGGGAAAATCATATCGAGGTATTGCAGAAATTATTTGACAGACTCCGAAAATTTAAGCTGAGGCTTAATCCCGACAAATGTGTGTTTAAGGCAAAGTCTGGGAAGCTATTGGGGTTTATGGTTTGTAGTTGAGGCATTGAAATTGACCCATCGAAGGTTAAAGCCATTTGTGTAAGAACGGGCTTTTGGCTGGAGAAGAGGTCGTACCGTGTAAAAACCCTGATTTCAAAAGGTTCTCCTTTAGTCAAAACTCGTTGTCGCACGATGAGACTTCCTTCAGTCGAAATCCATTCTTACATGGTGAGACTTCATTTAGCCAAAAGCCCGTTCTTACACGGTATGGCTTTCTTTTCGGTCAAAGCTCGTTTTTACACGGTACGACCTCTTCTCCAGCCAAAAGCCCGTTTTTACACAAATGGCTTTAACCTTCGATGGGTCAATTTCAATGCCTCGACTACTAACTATAAACTCCAATAGCTTCCCAGACTTTGCCCCAAACACACATTTGTCGAGATTAAGCCTCAGCTTAAATTTTCGAAGTCTGTCAAATAATTTCTACAATATCTCGATGTGATCTTCCCCATGTTTAGACTTGGCAATCATGTCATTTACGTAGACCTCCACCTCCTTGTGCATCATGTCATGGAACAGGACGACCATTGCTCTTTGATACGTTGTCCCGGCATTTTTCAAGCCAAAAGGCATTACCTTATAATAAAATGTTCCCCACGGGGTAATGAAAGGAGGTTTTATTATTATCTTCTTCTTTCTTCCGAATTTTGATTATAATCCGAAAATCCATCCATAAAGGAAAATAACTCAAACCCCGCGGTACTATCAACCAATATATCAATATGAGGCAACGGGAAGTCATCCTTTGGACTCGCTTAATTCAAATAACGATAGTCAACACAGACCCAGACTCGTCCGTCTTTCTTCATGACCAGGACAATATTGAGATCCAATCAGAATAGTGTGATACTTCGATGAAGCCCACTTTTAGCAACTTCATAACTTCTTCCTCAATTTTCTTCGACAATTCAGACTTCGTTCTTCTGAGCCTTTACTTCTTGGGCGGCATATTTAGATCAGTGGGCAGAACATATTCTACGATTTCACGATCTAATCCTAGCATATCCGCATAAGACCATGCAAACACGTCTTGGTATTCTTTCGAAAGAGCAACCATCCTTTCGCTTCAGCTTCGAAGAGACCTGCTCCAATCTTAACTTCCTTGACATTCTCCACATCACCCAGGTTTATTGTGACCGTCTGTTCTGCCGTCAACGGTTTAGACTCTTTATGACGAATCCAATCTCGATCAATATTTTTCTGCTCATCGTCATATCGCCATCTTCGGACTCGAGAGAATTTTCGTCAAGCGAATCCGAACCACATTTGTGACTATCATGCTTATGCGAAATGCTATGCCTCAAATGTCATGCAAGAGGTTAGTATCCAACAGGTAAACGTTATTGCAACTGATGATATATTTAATTTTAAAATCATTTTGAAAGAGTTTTCAAAACAAGACAACAAGGGACTCATCCTCGTATCCTCGGACATCCTTGTCCCTAAAGATCTTTGAAAACTAGGAAACGTATGAAAGTCCAGGCCTCCAAGCGTCATCATAGGACTGTTTTGGGTACTTCCACACGTCCTTAATGAAACATGCTCATGCTTCTATTAACAGGATAAGACCGTTTACACGACTCAAAATCTCGGACTGACAGCTCGCAGTCCGAGACTTTGATTATAAACGAAAGTAGTGGCTTAAACCTAACGAAAACTTCCCATGCAAGGGAGACACATAGACTAAATAAAATGAAATTAGGAAAAGCAGCATCCTTACTTAGGAGAGTTGGCGGCACTGGCAGAAGACTCGGCCTCCTCGCTGTCTATGATGGCGCATGCGAACTCTCCCTCGAACAGCTTGGCTATGCCCACAACAGATCCCTCTTCTTCTTAAAGCAACTTCGGTGGCCTCGGAAAAATTTCCTTCAATTCGGGTAGCAGTAAACCTTGACGACCTCCCTTTAATCCGAACGGATTTCCACAATCTCCACGGCCCCCAAGACTGGCTCGACCTCCATAGTCACCACAGCCATTGCCTCCATGGCCTCCATGATAACCCAGGCCGGCCCTTCTGTGTCTTTTGGAAACTTGAATGGGTTCTCTAATGCCTTAGCCATACAGTCCCAGGCCGATCCCAGGGATATGACCGTTTTCAAGCAGCACCCTGCTCAACATTACCAACGGCTGGGCTAATTTTAGACTTCGCATAATAGTTCCAACGGACACATGGATCATTGAGACTAACTCAAAAGTCTAATAGCTCAATTCTGCCTTGCTCTCAGGCTCTATAGACGGGATTACAGTGTCATGAAAGACCTTAAAATCTATCTCTCCATGTACAGTAACCAGCTTTCCATCTACAATAAATTTGATCTTCTAATGCAAGCTCGAGGGCACAACTCCTGCAGTGTGTATCCAGAGTCGTCCCATCAGAAAATTAAAGGCACTAGGGATATCCAAAATCTAGAAGTTGACTAGAAAGAGGACAGGGCGATCAGGAGTTCGAGCTCAATCTTACTGATAACTTCTTTCTTCATGCCGTCAAAAGCGCGAACAGTGGACTTTGCGGTCTGGATCTTCTCTTCATTAATCCACAGGCGACGGAGTATGGCTAGAGGGCAAATATTTAGTGCCAACCCATTATCAATTAATACCCTCGATACCATCTTATCGCGGCATTTTACGGAAATGAGCAGAGCCTTAGTATGGTTGCGGTCCTCGACAGGGAAATCCTCATCAGCAAACAAGATCTTATCCTTTAGTAAAACGAACCCAACAAATTATTCTAATTGACCCTCATCGATGTTCTCTGGCACATGCACTTCATTAAGGACTTTGAGCAGTGTGTTTTTATGTTTTTCAGAAGATTTGAAGAGATCCAAGAATGAGATTTGGGCAGGCATCTTCTTCAACTGATTCACTACATTAAACTCGCTCGTTTTAACAATTGCCAAGAATTGCTCCGCTTCTTCATCCGAGATGGCTTTCTTCTCAACTGCTTCGGGAGGCGCATAACAGCGGCCTAAACGCGTGACGGCATCAATTTCGTTCGTCTTATAATTCCAAGGGACTGCCTTGGGGTTGTAGCTCGGGGCTTTTACTTCTATTAAATCCTCTACATCCTCAGGTGGAAGTTCAATCACTACCGGCTTCACAGCACGATCATCGATCTCTAGGGAATTGAATTCTTCAGACATAAGGTCAATGACTACATGTTCGACACCTGCCTCCTCGTGTGTCCATAGATCATCCTCAATGAATAAATCGATCACTACGAGGGTAATCATGCCAACCATCTCTTCCTCCGACCTAGGTAAGTCATCCATATCCCCCATCCGTCCGGAATAACATCTTTCGGGTCAATAAAAAAGTTCAGGGGAGGCGAGTACTTCACCATATAGTCAAACTTCCCACTAGGCTGACCTAGCGTACTTATCACTTCCCTGTCTTTATGAGCTGACCTCACGAGTTCGCTATCCCAGTTGACTTTCATGGTTCGAGGCTCGGCATCAATGGTAAGACGTTTTCCTTCATCGTCATTTATGGTCTGAAACACTACTTCACTTTCATTGGCTGCTTCTATAACTTCTAAAAATCCGGCGGCCATCTTCTCAACTTCCTCCTCCTCAATTTCGCAAACAAAGTTCTCGGAGGATAGATCAAATACGGCTGTCGGCATCGTCATGTCGTCTGACTCTTCCTCTTTAACACCCCGGATTACATCCATATCCACCATTCTAGAGATGCACTCCATGGCGACTTGAAGGGGAGGTTTGAAGGCTCGGCATCAATGCTTAGACGTTTTCCTTCATCGTCATTTATGGTCTAAAACACTGCTTCGCTTTCATTGGCTGCTTCTATAACTTTTAAAAACTCGGCGGCCATCTCCTCAATTCCTCCTCCTCAATTTCACAAACAAAGTTCTCGGAGGACAGATCCAATATGGTTGTCGGCATCGTCATATTGTCCGACTCTTCCTCTTTAGCACCCCGAATTACACCCATATCCACCATTCTAGAGATGCACTCCACCGTTCTTCTTGATGACAATCTTCTGACGTTGTCTTTCATGACATTTGAATGATATCAATATTGTTTGGTACGGTGAGTTTTAGCAAGCCGAAACTATTTTTATATAACAAACTTCCCCAGTGGAGTCGCCAAGCTGTCGCGACCTACCCGTCCAAATTCTGATCGGTTAGGCCAAGAGGTATTTGTCGAGGGATGTGAACATTAATTGATTCGTTTGATAAACAAACCAAATAGTTCATCAATCCAAAGACCGAGACACTCCCTAGCCTTATACCTCGTGCGACGAAAATTTGTCTAAACGAAGCATCCCATTGGAGTCGCCACTAGCTATAATCAAGGGTTGGCTAGAAATCCCAATCGAGACGCGGGAGTGTCATTTCGATATACGCGAAAACCAGAGATTCTAAAGATCGGAGACTTAATTACATTAGCAATCTAACTAGTGCTTTTTCGATACCTAAACTTGAAAATTCTCAAACTAACGCACCGAGCAGCCTATCGAAAAAGCTTAAGATTTCACCTAGCCACGCTAAAAATGAAAAATAACAACCAATATATGAACCTAACATGCCTAATCAACCACATGCAAGATTAAATTAAACCCGCAATTCAAAATGTGAGTCTAACAACATGTAATCAAACATGACACTAATCACACAAAAAGGGCAAGAAAGGCAATTCCAAAGCCCAATTACTATTTTCTCGGTTTTCGAAGTTTTTTAAATTTTTTAAATTTTTAATTAAAAATATTTTTTTAATATTAAAATAATATTGTAATATTGTAATACTAAGGACCCGGGTCGGGTATGCGGATCCTGTCCAGACCGGGACCGAACCCGGGTCTTTCTGAGCCGAGTCCTCGGACGCCAAAAGCTTGAAGAAAGGAAAGGGCTTACTGGAAAAACGAGTCCATTTCGGCCACTACAAAACCAGATTTTAGCCCACTTAACCGAGATCAAGGTCAACCAGCTAAACCAAGCCCAAAATTACTAAAACTTAAGCCCAAGATCACTTAAAAAAGTTAAATCCAACCCATATCTACAAAACTTCATTTAAGACCAAAGTTCACCAAACTCAAATGAGCCCTAAAGTCCACCATAATTAACTAAGCCCATTAAGTTAATTACTTTTACCCCTCCTCCGCCGATTTTCCAATCCCAGAACTCCTCCGACACTTTCTTCGCGTTCTCGCTACCCAGAAAATTTTTAACGCTACACACTGGTTCTGAATCGCCATAACTTCAAGAACAATAACAACATCCCATGCTCGACAAGAATGACACCATTTCTCGCTACCGAACCAACCATCAGAGTTAGCGAATCTTACCATCGTCCGTCGCAATGACCAGCCAAACACGGCAACATACGCAGCTATATCATCAGAGAACACGCAAAAGACGGAAGAACAAAGAAGGACAAATATGGAACAATGAAAGTATCTGCCGTAAAGGGTACGGTTCAGGAAATCATATAACCCAACACCATCTTCAAGCATGACAAACCAACATGCATCCCGACAGCCCAGCAAACCGGACTCAAGAAAAAATGTTTACGGATCTAGTTGATGCATTTCAGCAAGCACATGGTGTGCAGTGCTGGAAAGAAAACCTTCCACTCAAACGGCACACGAAATCACCCCAAACTCAAAATACAGTGAACAAGCCATGCTCGACATCAACTCAGAAAACGGTTCTGTCGCATCCACCACGAGCATAAACAAAGAACGACACATCCCGGTCTCGGTTGAACCGAGACAGGGCAAGGCTGAGCAACGATCGGGGCAAAGAAGAGCGCGAGCTCAGTCGTCGGAAGTGGCCCTACCCGGCTCGGAAACGGCAAATAGAGGGCGAACTTGAGATATATCGGACTTAGTCCGGTCGCCTCGGAACATTTCCGAGCCGGGATCCTCGGGGAAATGGATCGAACCCAAAAACTCACCGGAAGATTGGCGCCGTGGACGAAGAAATCGCGGGCTCGAGGGCGTTGCCTGGAGGTCGTCGAATGGAGTTCGGACGTGGCCGGCTGCTGGGAAACTCTGCCTTTTTCCCTTCCTCCCACGTCTTTCTCTCTCTCTCTCATTTTCTATACATTTAAACCCTAAATGGCTAGGAAAAATTTTAGGTGTCAACAGTCGCAAACACCCATCATCTCATTCAACTGGATTCATCTGCATCCTCTCTTTTTGCCACTCATCTCCTTCGGTCTCAGTTCAGTGGTTCTTTGAGCGTTAGCTTTGTCGTCATGGCTTCTTCTGCCTTTGCAATTCTCTTCGCTTCCGTTCTGCTCAGAAGTTTGATGGTTGCATTTGCTGGCGACTTCAACCAAGAGTTTGACATTACCTGAGGGAATGGCAGAGCTCAGATACTCAACAATGGTGATCTCCTCACTCTCTCTCTCTCTCTCGACAAGGCTTCGGGCTCCGGCTTCCAATCCAAGAACGAATATCTTTTCGGCAAGATCGACATGCAACTCAAGCTAGTCGCTGGAAACTCCCTGGCACTGTCACTGCATACTATGTTAGCATCCACTGCCACCCCCACAAAAAAAAAAAAAAAAAGCTCAAGCTTTGCCGCCTCTATATGTTCGTAGCCGTTTGTAATCTTTTGCTGATATATGTGTACATGCATTGCAGCTATCCTCAAAAGGGTCAACGTGGGACGAGATAGACTTTGAGTTCTTGGGAAACCTGAGTGGCGATCCATACATTCTTCACACCAACGTGTTCAGCCAAGGCAAGGGAAACAGGGAGCAGCAATTCTATCTCTGGTTCGACCCGACCGCTGATTTCCACACCTACTCCAACCTCTGGAACCCGCAACGCATCATGTAAGAATCGGGACGATCCCAAAACGCAATCTCACTGACATGTACACATTTCTCTGCGGCATCTATTCACACTCTTTTTGCGTGCGTGCTTTACAGATTCTCAGTGGACGGCACTCCGATCAGAGAATTCAAGAACGCGGAGTCGAGCGGCGTCCCGTTCCCCAGGAGCCAGCCGATGAGGATCTACTCGAGCCTGTGGAACGCGGACGATTGGCCGACGAGAGGCGGGCTGGTGAAGACGGACTGGTCGCGAGCCCCGTTCACAGCGTCGTACAGGAACTTCAACGCCAATGCCTGCATCTGGTCCTCCGGGTCGTCGTCCTGCGGGCCCGGCGCCGCCTCGAGCGATGGCAATTCTTGGCTCACGCAGGAGCTGGACACGACCAGCCATGGGAGGCTGAAGTGGGTGCAGCAGAATTACACGATCTACAACTACTGCTCCGACTCCAAGAGGTTCCCTCAAGGCCTCCCTCCGGAGTGCAACCTCTCTTAGAATAGAGGAGGGCGGAGGAGAGAGAGAGAGAGAGAGAGAGAGAGAGAATGCTAGGCTTTGAACATAGGACAAATTCTTTCATTGAACTTTCATATTCTTTAGTATGGTTGACGATACCTTATTCTATATGTGATATTTGAAGAGTGAAATTTGGCCATTGTAAAGAGTGTATTGGCTTATCGTATAAGAAAGTACCATTTCTAATTATTCTTTTTTTTTTGGCTTTGAGCTAATAAGCACATTTCTTGGCACCTAATTGGTGTTTGCTTGTACAATTGGGCTGCGAAACTATTTTTATACAACCAGGCTCTTAATCTCTTGATCTGTGCAATCATATTATTTCAATCATTAACCGTATCCTAACAACTTAAATTGGTGATGTGAAATCGATAATGTCGTGAAATTTGATAAGCGACGCTAATGAAGTACCGAGCCTATTTGGCACTACATCACTATAATAGGAAATTTTTATTCTAGATAAAGTGACAAGGGAGAGAGAGAGTGGGGGTTGGGCGACAAATCGCCGAGATTCGACAAAGAATCGACGGCCCTTGTAGGATTCAAGGGAGGGCTCGACCACTCTCGCCATGCTCAGGGCAAGAAAATCATGTATCCATGTAAGTACATATATTTCATTCATCGTTGATGCATAAATAGGAAAGCACATTTCCCTCTCTCTCCATGGGCATTCACCTTAAGAATTTATTTCACAAAGGATTCGACCCACGGCAGCTGACATCCGTGAGGCAATGGCCTTGTACGTTGTCGACGGTAGGGGCGATGGTCAGCCATGGATTCTCCATCTTCACAGTTCTTGCAGCCTCCTCTGCTGTGACACCCCCACCAGCTCTGGCCATTCAGACTTGCCTACGCCCGAAAGTACGAACCATTCAAGTCGGAGTCAGAACGAACACCGGACCTAAACAACAAGAGACGAGGGGAAAGATTTAACATCGCACGAGGGAGATAGGCTATTACCGGCGCGCATGTTTGGAACGGAAATCGGCATGCCTCCCTCTACTTTGTGTGGTTTTTAGCAATTGCTTTTGTTGTTGGGCTGTGACTCCGAGCTCGGCCTCTATCGAAAAGAAACAAATTCATAAGAAAATTCGGCGGTGACCACTCTGAATTCACGAGTTTATTCATTCACCCTCTTCCCTTTCTCCATGCCTTAATTTTCGGGTCGCCAGCGACAGTGTTCTTGCACCTTTTCGGGGCAACGAAGACAAACAAATGGGAAGATTTTACACTGTTTCATCGTTAGGTTTGTGTCTGCCATGAAGTCACATGTACCAACCCACGCATAAACGTTCCAGCAGCCACACAACCTTCAAGCACTACGAATGTGACGAGCGTCATACACCTTGATTTAGATGTATGACCATGGCAAAGAAAATGAGAAGAGCACTCCAGTCAGATTCGAGAGTTATAACGTGCAGAGAGTAGTAACATGTGATGGTATCAGTTTGCTTGCACTCTAGGCCAGAAAGGGTAAAGCATGGTGCATCGTCGATTTCTTACCTTCTCCTTTTTAAGGTTCATCAGCACAAGAATGAAAATGAACTTTTCTAGGACTCATTTTAGTAGCCCGAAAATTCACGAACCTGACCCTCCAATCCAGACACAATTGAAAAGGGGAGGGGGGGAAGCAGCAGCAAAAATGAGACAGACAGAACATAGTGAATATACGAAGTAAAAAACAGAACTATTCATTGGTCATCTTCACACGATTACATACCTAACACTTAAACATGGGATGGTAAAATGCCTAAAATCGAAAACATTGTCAATCTGGCCCAACAATTAGAAGTACATATTAAGCAATCCCTTAACAAAACACATACTTCATAAATAAATAAGACTTCGAGGACTATTAATAGAAGAAACTTACTGTACAGACAACTGTACAAGAGACTTCCACATTACAGAAGCAGAATCAGCAGAGATCCCTGACAAACCCGGCCAAGCGAGGCCCCAAAACCACAATTATGTTGACGTCAGCAAAGAGCTGCCATGAATCGAAGAGCCAAAAGCAACACAATTCAACGCCCAATACTTAGAGCATAAACCATCTCAGGGACCCTTTTTCTGTTTTTATTCATCCAGCTCAACAAGTTGTGCCCGTCTCTCAGCAGCCTTCTTCCTTATGAAAAAGCCCCATCTCATTGCTGCCTTAATTTTCAGCCAACCAACAACCGCTTTGCCTGAACGGGACCGGTCCTCATCAAATGGCTGTGGTGACGGCATGTAGGTAGGGAACCCATAACCATCTTCAGGAACACTAATGGAGGCATGACCTCCCATGCTAAAGAGTCGGAGTAAATGCTGCATGTCCTCATTCTCCAGCATCTCATGACTTCGCATGCGAATCTCTTCTTCCGTCAAAAACTCAACGTCTCCCTTGTCCCGGTTGCTCGACCAATCGTCAAATGGATTCAAGCCAGGCGTCTGAATCGATGAACCAGTTGCCTGAAAACCAGCTGATAGAGGTGGACCAAGGGCCAAGCCAACACTGCTGCTGTCATTTCTTGAACTTTGTGCTTGGTTGCTGGCCAACTGGTCTTGTGGTACGTATGAAGTACTAGGAAACTGAGACCGAGTATTAGCATTTGCAAGCTGGGACTGGGTTGAGTATCTCACTGCCACGTCACCATTATATCCTGAAAGGGACAGAACACAACAACCCACAAGGTAAATACTTGATTTATAGTTCCAAGCTGCCTGGCATAGTAGAATTCCAATGCCATGCAAGATCATTGCATATAGTTGTGTTCGTGTGTGAGTGATTTTGAGAGCATGTGTTGCAGTGGAGTTGGATGGGGTGGAATCAAGTCAGCCTGGGAGGGTAAGGAGGGAGATCAAAACAATAACCAAAAGATGCCATAAGAACGACAAATAAGCAGCTCCCTCAATTTACTTTTTGGTCCATGGAAAAATTAAGACAAGATCACAGAGACATTTCAGTAACTTGTGCTGGATGTCAGACGGCATTAAAGAGGCAACCACCAACCTCAACAGAAAATGTGAGAGAAGTGCCTTATCAAGAGACAAAGTATAAGTTCCCAAAGAGGGGAGACCATTATAATTGGAAGGGAAGGGAAATAAACTCGTATTCTAGATTATCGTATGCGTAAAAGAAGAGTAGGCATAGGATACAGAAGCACCAAATAACTGATAGATGCTTGATCCATTATTAGCATCATGAGATTGAAAGTACTGTATTGCAGAAACATGCATGCTACGCTTGTGGAGCTTTAAGAGGATACAAAACATCTTTGGTACAACACCCAAGATCTTATTGCATCAAGTTTGCATTCAAATCAGAAAGTTATCACTGCTACCAATCTGAAAATGACATTCTTATCGTTATACTACTGGACCCTCACATATCTTGAAATGTCATATTCACTTGAAGACATAAACAAAAAGAAAAAACAAAAGATTCACCTGAAGACGAAAGAACCAAAAAAAATGTGGTCCTAATCACCTGAAATTCAAAATCTCCTAACCACCTTTTCAATAGCAAAATCGTGAAAGTTGTACAGATCAGTAGAGGGCATTTGCATGGAATTTCTCAAGGAATGATTAAGCAGGAATAGTAGATGGCAGTCTCATAGCTTTTGTTGTGTACTTTACATCTTTCTCTTAATAAAATTATGCACTGAGAATGACCCAAACTTAAGACATATTTCACTTATTGTTTAATAAGATATTGATTGCACTTCTGGGAGGCCTTAACATTAAATAGCTTCTGAATGCTGCATATTACACCGCCTCATTAAAGTCTATAACTCCATTTGTTCTTGGAAACTTCCAATCCAACAAAGGGAAACAAAACATGGAAGCAGAAAAAAACAGAGATCGCAGTTCTACTTTTTCCTGTTGGGTGTAAGACAAACCAAAACAATAACTGGTGGCGTTATCAAAATTCCACTTAAAAGTATCTTGACACTCGGAGCTTTCACTATTTCATTGACCACTTGAATACCCAAGATTTCAAATCAAACTCTGTATGCTGGAGAAATTGTAGATGACGATTAGTCTGTGCTTTGAATCACACTGATTCATTTTCTACTGAGAAAAAATGAGAAGCAAAGCAAGCTAAAATTATACTCATCGCACAGAAAGGCCTCATGGGACAGATATTTAAAGGCCCAACTAGTATACAGCAAGCATTACCTCCAACAGGTAAACCTGAATCTGCTGAAGGCTGTTCGGATGTAAAGGAAACAGGCAATCGTGGTAACTGCAGCTGATGATCTAAAGGATTAGAGTATTCTAGCGCTGCCGTCTGTGGTTCATTTCTAGAAGACCTCCTTACTTGCTTGAAACTTAATAAAGACTTGCCATCGTACTCTATAACTTGATTCCAATTATCATAAGCCTTCTTCACCAAAGTATCTACATAAACCTGCAAGAGATTGGTGCAGTTTCACTAATTCCATGAGCCAACACCGTTCTTTTATAAGAATATTTGTATAAAAGAAAACAAGATACTAGCAAAAGGGAGTGTTAAAGAAATAAGACAAAGGAAAGAGAAGGAATAAAGAGACAGCTTATTGGAAAAGATAACAGTTCTACACCCAACTAGAATGACAGTCTGGTCAAATAAGCCGAAGAGGAAATATGATCTTCCAGATTGAAGAAAGACCTGCTTTTCTAATTTCAGTTTTTAAACTAAAAAGTGGCCGAAAGAGAATGGTAAGGTGAAAGCCTCTGAGCTGATGAAGAGTAAGCTCCAATGTGGCAGGTGAGGAGTAAACATCACGTACCAGGTTCACCATATGTCAAAATATGCTTCTTCACCAATTCGGTGTATATGTTCAAGTTGAAAAAGTTGCATAAGAAGACATATCTATCTACCAAGTTAAAGTATGGATCATACAAAGCCCAACAGGCTTGTACCATCCGATACAAAGGTTTAAGAATACAAGAGTCTAGACAGACAGTACACAACTGCATATTACGACGGCAAATGCTAAATTTACAAATGCACAAACCTTCTGATTGTCAGAAAGTGAATCAGCAGTCTGATACTGGTCCCCCGTGATGAAGCCATTTAGCTCATAGATGTTGTTAAAAACTACTCCGACATTTCTGTTATCTTCGGCATAGTAAACATAGAGCTTTCCGCTAAGGACACAAGTCTTGGCATGCTCCAAAAGAGCCTCCCACATCTTATTTGACATACCACTGCCCAGGATCTACATGAAACCAGAAGAATGTTTCAGTAACAAATTAAAATGTAATTCTTATCAAATTATGAACTTACATTCCGCAATTTCTGAGGATCCCTAACAACGAGGCGGAGGAAGTCTTCGACTGAAAATATTCCATTATTATTTAGCCTCTTGTGAAATGAACCATCCTTGCCAATCTTTTCCAATCTCCATACTTCATCATGTAAAGCAGGTGGATAATGCTTTTTGTACACTGTAAAGATCCAAAGCAACACACATAATCAGAAACTGTACTGAACAAAAAAACATTTAAAGGTCCATAACGGAGAGTTATTACATTCTCCTCTGTGATCCTTAACAGTAAAAGCTTCTGTCTTGGCCTCACGAATGCGAATGCCTTCACCAAATCCAGGGGCAACCTTCAAGCCTAGCCTGAATTTTCTACTCCTTATCCAGCTGGAGTTATCAGTAAATGTCAATTCCCCAATGGTTCCTACACCTTCCTTGAGTGTAATTTGCAAGTCCCCTGTCAATAGTGGCCGCTTCCCTTCACGCTCTTTAACAACATGGCTTTCAAATTCTTCTTGGGTCCACCCCTCATCGTCTTCATTGTTAAAATCACCTTCAAGCACAACTACATCCAGTTTCACCGAGGATTCTGGCCCAGAGGTGACAACATGGCCAGTATTTACATCGACTAAAACTACATGAATTGCAGCACCCTGCTCCCCCTCAACTTTCCCTCCTGTGAAGAGCGGAAGAGACAACCGTGATCTAAACTGCAGCTGCAAGTTCCTTCCATCCGGACCTTCAATTCGCTTGGGCGATGCTCTGACATCAAATTATTTCAAATTAATGTTGTGACCCCTGGACTAAAACAATCTTTTGTTTGTTCAAGTGAATGCGCGCGCACGTGAGAGAGAGACAGACAGACAGACAGACAGACAGACAGAAACAGAGACAGAGACAGAGACAGAGAAGATAAAGAAAAAAAATAAAACAAGGCAACAGTATCTTCCAAGAAAGAAGATAATTAAACCAATTTCATGACAAAAGGCCACACCTTCCATTTAGTCTAGGAGGCCCCAACTTAGCCAGTGCTCGTTCAACTTCCTCGCTGACCTGCTCAGAATCAATTACATGAGAAGTAAGGAGATGCCAGGTCATAGTATAGTGATACATGATCTATCACGTCAAGGAGAAGCGCAGTATCCTTCTTCTACATCATATCATGTTTCAAACACAAGAAATTGAAAGTATTAAAGCCAAAAAAAACTCAGGCTGTTAGAAACCATATTGAAACAAGCGATTATGGGCCATAAAAATGTTGTAAATCTAATTGACCATCTTCTCAATGTAAACAGAACATCAACTTACAGTAAGTATTGCCTCGAAATAGAAAAACTATCTCCAGTTAAGAAGAAGAAACAACTGTATTCATTTCATCAAAATGCATTCAAAGGCACATTATTTACTAGATACAAGATCAAAATTCTCAAACCATGTCATCAAATGTATGACAAAAAAAACCAAACATATACCGAAAAACCAAAAAGAGCGCGGTATCTTACAACTCTCCGAAGGATAGGTTCCAATGATGAACACAGCTTCTGTAAACTGTCAACCTTGAGAGCTTCTACAATTACACTGCACAATTTGAAGTCGTATTAAAAAAATTGCATATTACAAGAAACAAACAAATGTTCCACCAACATAATCACCTGCCAGTAAATTTTGCAGACTATCAGAGAACTTTGACTAAGGTGTCAAATTGCAAAATTTGCAGCCTTAGAGCAATTCTAGAGTTACTGTATGTAGGAATGACATTCCGGAGATTAAAGCAATGTGAGTCATGCAGCTCAAGTTGAGAGAACAAAAAGATGCAAATAAATATCAAGAGATGCTTGGGATAAAACACACTAGTGATTCGAGAACAAGTAATATAGGGAAGACCTGCCCAAGAAAGAAGCAATGCAGATGAAAATCCCCAGAGAAAGAACAATGTAAATAAATGATGAAGCAAACCACGAGAGCAAAGCCGACGCAGGAGAGGAGCTGTAATTTATTATCTCAAACTCCCCAGAAGTCAAATAGTTAAAAGACCAATGTGAATGGAGTAAGGACAGAAAGAAACATAAAAACCTTCAAAAGAACAATATCAAACAAGTTAAAACTAAGGACACAAGTTTCCGAAACATGACATCATGGCCCTGCTCACATTTATTTATTATGCCAAAAGCTTCAAAATATATAGCCTTTTCAAGGTGAAGTACAGCTAAACGTTTTGTTCGGCGAAGGCTGCCAAAACTTCAATGAAATAGGATTACACTAGTTGGAGTATCATAAAATTAACTTCATTCACAGAGGAGGAGGGGGGCAAGGACATATTAGGATAGGCTCCACATGCCATTGAAAGTGGGGGGGAAACACTTAATGCTTCAGCCTGCTGAAGTAGCAGTTAGAAAAAATCCCATTTCGAGAAGCAAAGAGCCACGGTTCATTTCGACTCGATACGAAAAAAAGAAAAAAAAATTTCTCAGTTTGCTTCACAAACATCAGATTGACTAAATTGAGTGCGAAAACACCGAGACCTTCTCAAAAGTACAATCTCGCGCGAGAAGACCGGGTGGGTATGCTGAACGAAAGACAAGCACACTTGAACAGACGGGGTGGGTATGCTCTCACCTCGCAAGAGCAGGCCGCTTTCTCTCCTGCTGCTCGTCTTCACCCTCCAAGCTCCTTTTCCCTCTGTTATTCATCGAATTGGTCCTCTCCACGTACCTAGCCTGCCGGTCCATATTCCCAGCAGATCTGCAGGACACGAAGAAACCATCACACCCATCAGCAGCTCCCTCGGCTCAAATCCACGGGACCCCGAGCAAGACACGCGCACGCCCACCCCCATATCCCCCAAAAGCTGATCTAAAACAACAAAACCCACTTCAGGCCACCCCCAGCTTCCATCCCAACACTCCAACCACACGGCAGCAGAGGCAGCAATCAGGAAAAACCCCCCAAAATCAAATCTCGACACTGTTCGCGAGATTCCAGATCTCGACCCGCCCTCATCCGGCCTAACCCGGGACCACAGGCGAGAGGCGGATTAGAGCCCAAGAGCACTCCGAATCGGAGCGAGGAGCGAGGAGCCCGCCAATCAATCCGCCCGACGGCAGGATGATGATGATCCGCGAGCTTCCCCGCTCCGGTCATCGGAAGCTCAATCGCGACCCCGAAAAACAGAGAAAGAAACGAAAGGGGACGGACACAGCATCACAATCACACGGGACTACACACAACTAGAGATATAGATAGAGAGAGAGGGAGAGAGAGGGAGAACCTGAGGGCGGTAATGGAGGGGGGGGGGGGGGGGGGGGGGTTTGGGTGGAGCGAGAGAGAGAGAAAATCGAACGCTTTCCCGAGAAAATCGAAGGGATTTGGGAGCTCGTGTGCGTGTGTGTGTGGGGGGGAGGTGGGTGATGAACTGTTTGCGGGAGGCGAGTCTCCGCTTGGTCTCTCTCTCTCTCTCTTTCTCTCTATCTCTCTTCTGCTATAAATATCCAAAGTCCACTCTGACGACTTGTAGCTGGGCCAGTGGCAGTGCTCTGGTGCTACACGGGTCTACCTTATCAGTCCCACAGCCGCAGCCGCTGTCTCATCTAATCCTGATGACGATCGCGATGAAATGACACGTGTTGGGAGGATACGGTAGAAGCCTGATATGATACCTACACGTGGGAATACCGCCAAATCCGAGCCGGTCAACGTATCCAAAAGCTTGGATCTATATTTACTCAAAAGCTTAAATCAATAAATTATATATACTTTAATGTGTACGTAATTTACTTTAGTGCATAAATCTTTTTTTTTAATTTAATATGTATACTTTAATGGATGTCTCGAAATTCACTCCCGATTGGAAATACTGGCTCGATAATTACTTAGGATAATATAACAAAACTAGGGTTCTCAATGAGAAAAATAGAATTCAAAAAATTAATAGCTCGAATCCTCTCGAATATTTCCATCGATAGCCGTTCGGCTAATTTTAGAGAACGGGTGTGTGCGATCATCACTACATCTTATGTACGATCCTGGAATAATTTTCCGACACTCAGGTTAAACAAGATCCTAATATTTCGACAACAATCGTATCCATGTTTTTTTTTTTTTGCATAAACGTGCCATAATATTGCCTGCCCAATTAACTCATGCGCATGTGACTTTAGGTAATTTTTTTTGGATTAATACCACAAAAAACCCCAAACTGGTATACCTGTAACAAATTTATTCCGAATTAATTTTTTGACCACAAAAAACCCCAAATTGGTACATCTATTACAAATTTACCCCAAACTAATTTTTTTTACCACCAAAAATCACAAACTGGTACATTTGTGATAATTTTACCCTCCGTTAAATTGTATAATACAAAAAAAAAATCACAAAGTAGTACACATGTAAAATCCTAAATTAGTACATCCATCAGCTATCACGTGTCATTTAACTAAGAAATTCGCCAATACAATTTAACGGAAACTAAATGAGGGTAAATTTATCACGAGTGTACCAATTTGAGATTTTTACTGATTAAAAAATTAATTTAAAATAAATTTATCACAGATATACCGATTTAAGATTTTTGGTGGTATTAACTTCTTCTTTTTTTTCATGGCAAGCGGTGTTGCGGGCCTACCACCGTCCGCGGACCACCTGATAATTCCCGACGACGACGAATAAAGAGTTGCTTTTCCTTTTTGGCCCCATGCGAATCGAGAGAGTTGGATCCCATGATGCGTGCCCCCTCGAGCGCCTAGGATCGCCCGCGACGGGAGCCAGCGCCATCGTGACCGTCCATTTGTTTGTCCGAACGCGGTTGATCACGCTCGCGTACCATTGGCCCCTTTTTTTTTTTCCCGAAAATGTTCTTTTCCTTTGCCTTTTTCAATTTTAGTTCTCGAGTCCGACCGAGAAAAGAAAAACAAAAAATTTAGTTTTCGAGAATCAAGCGGACGTCAAGGGTACCAGCAGAGGCAGACGTCACCTTTGTCTTAGCTGGCTGTTGGGTGTCATCGCGGACAAATTTAATTCGTCTAATTCCGAACATGGTACATTCCATGTTTTATGCTACTACATGAGATAAAGGAGGACGAAAACATTACTGTTCTAACCACTAAAAACAGAGATTTATCTCGGGCAGGTCCATTACTAAAACAGGAAAGTGTTCGATCAGAATGGAAGCCGGTCGGCTGCTACATCGAACTAGGCTACTCCCATTAGGCGCCCAATGAGAAATTGGAATGCGAAGGTTCATACCGAGGAGCGAATATGAGTCGGGCGAGAAGATGGCTTCGCGTTCGTGACAGCGTCCGTTTCTGGTTTTCCGTGGGCCCGGTGAAATGCTTCCAGGTTTCTCTGAAGCTTGACTAGCAGCTGGGAGCATGTCTCAGGAGGAGTGCAGGGACCACACATGAGGTAGATGACATTGCCCAGTGGCCTCAAGTACACCCCATCCTCACGCAGCATCTGAAGGAGAGCCCTCGAGTATAGTGAAGCGTACCTGCGAGAGAGTCTTCATTGGTTTAGAAGATGTGTTTCTGACGTGACGAAGGAATAGGCAAGCACTGGCCCGACAACGCCGAATTGACAACGTATGGGCATAAATGGCAGATGTAAATCTTTAGTGGATTCTTGAGAAACAGGAGAGTACTCCTTAGGATAATCTCTAAGAAGACAGGATCCACCAAGATGATGTCGTAAAGAAAAAAAACCTCGATTTTACATGGCTAATGTCGGCCAGTGCAAGTTGAGATGAACAATGACCTAAGTCCCAGCAAACTACTAATTTCATCTCCTTGTAAGTGGGGAAAGTGATTTGCTTTCTGATTTTACCAATTTCTCTAACAGACAAGGATGGCATCCTTTCCAGAAGGTGCCTACTAAAACATCCCAATATTATGTGCCTTAATCATCTAAACGGTGAGTTAAGATTGCAAGAGTATATTGAGTTGGAAGTGACGTAGTGACATTGCTTCTCTATAGAAGGTTAAGAAGAGTACCCAGCATTGGAGCCTTCAGCTCGGAGTTCCAGAGCAAAGAGAGTTCCCAAGGAGATAACTCTTTGGACTGCTGGGTGAGACGAAATTTGCGTGACTAACTCGAAATCCCACAACTGCAAGAGCTCAAACATTGTGTATTATTGAATTATCTGCACAGATACGTATATAAATAGGAATGGATAGGAGATGATGCTATTAGTAACGCTGACCGCATCATTAACTATCCAAGCAAACAGAAAGTTGTTAGTTGACAAGCATATATATGCGTCTCAAATGTTTATTTTCCCCACACTTCTATTATATCTAGGACAAGCGAATCTCTTACTAATTAAAATCATACTCTTGAGAATAAAGAGCAATTTCTTTTACCTCTCTAAGCACCTTCCCTTGAGGAATGATGTTGTGGTTCATCTGAGGATCTTTGAACCACTTGATGGATTTAGTGGCCGCTGTGCACCCGACAGCATGTGCAGAGTACGAGTGTCCATGCAAAAGCGCCTTGAGCTGTAACAAGACAATTCAAGCATTTGACTCGCACCATGGATATATGTATGGTAGTTTTCTTTTGATAGGCAAAATGTGCAAGGTGACTTGCCAGCATCCAACCACACGGTTAAATGTACAAACAACCTATGGAAGACATTAACATTGCCCTTGCCTTTAAATTCAAACTAACTAGCATGCATTTTCCACTATTAGATTCGGAAAAAGCATGAAAAAAACGAAGAGGTGTGTAACTATATTCCATCGACAAAATGATGCTATGACAGTGTAATGCTTGCTCTAGGGAAGTCAAGACATCTGTGGCATGTGAAATTTCACTTTAAAAGATAGAGTGAATCCAGGAATTCGGCAAAATATAACTCAAATACATAACGAAAACTGGTATTTGGTTAAAAGCTTAAAGTGACACTAGAGCTGATAAATGAGTCATATTAAGACTGCATAAGTACAAGAAACTATCAAAGCTATTCTGCAAGTTAAAGTGCTGCACAGCATTTGTAAGAGACAAACATCTGTACCAGTTGCTATAAAGGTTCACTAAGCGAACCAAATGCAGCCATCGAACTCAACGAACAGATTTAAAGCATAAATAAAATCATAGGACATCAGTTACCATGCATTTTACGGAGTATGCTCTATCAACCATAATTAAGGACAAAACTTGAGTCCTTACTGAAAATACAATTAGATAACATCACCCCCTACATTTGCCTGTTACGCAGATGGAGCATTTCAAGTTGTACCATGAATCATGACAAAAGGCGAGCTGTCAAAATGCATCAATCAGGAAGCAGTCAACACCTTATCATAAATTCATGTTATTTCTATCATGTTAGCCACGAGAAGATACCTTTGATTCCCCAAGAAAAGCAGTAAACACGGCATTTGTCGCCAATGTGACAGCCAAGGGTATCATCCCACCAGTCATCAATTTCGCAAAGCAGGCTATATCTGGCACACATCCAAGCAGTTCTGCGGCAGACTGGGAAAACAAGTAAATCACATCCCACTCCAGCTAGAAAAATCACTGAACAAGCAAATGAAAAGGTAAAACATTTGTAATCAACCAACCTCTGTTCCCAAACGCCAGAAACCAGTGAAGACTTCATCAAATATTACTGGAATCTTTTGCCTTTGGCACTCGTTAACAAGTACACGTTGAAAAAGTGGATCAACCATGAGCATTCCTCCAGATCCTTGTATGACTGCAAAATTGATTTGCAACAATTAATCATATCCAAATATTCCGAACAGCATAAAACATACAATTTTGTGCTGTGGCCTTTCAACTAAAACAATTGAGATATAACCAAAAAGCAGCATGACTGGGAAAACAAGAATGCAAGAGTAGGTCACTCTGGCTCAGGGAAAATAGTTTTACAAATCAAGGACTGAAACTCAGTCCACAACAGCGAACAAACATTATAACTTCTTAAGAACAACAAGGCCCATTAGAGCAGAAGGAATCCCATTATTAGCCCAAAACAATGGTGTTTAGCACTATATGGATACCCTCATCTCAAACGCGGTGAAACTAACTTTATGTCCATCCTGAGGCAAAACCAACAGAGAGAGAGAGAGAGAGAGAGAGAGAGAGAGAGAGAGAGAGAGAGAGAGAGAGAGAGAGAGCTGATGAGGTTATGCAAATTAGCGAATCAATCCTATCCCTGACCTGAGGAAAAAAAAAACTAATAAATTCAGATGCATTTGACCGTGGGAGAGTTTTCTTGCCTGGTTCTATAATAAGTGCCCCAATGTACTTAGATCCCCTTGATCCTGATAGATGTTGGGATATATATAATGAGTATATACCAGAAAGATCCGATTCATCCCTGCTCTTGCAGAAAATTTCATCACGAGAACTGAACGCTGCACAAATTTGAAGACAACTTAATTATGGCCTAATGACAGAAAGCAGAGCCAAAAGAAAAAACTTGTCTAGGTGAATGTATTAGAAGATAACGTACTCATTTTGTCAAATTCAAAACTTTTATTATGTATCATCGCTGGTAAGGAAAGTTTCCAAACACTTCTGTGCAAAAAAACTGTAGGAGGATCCAGAAAAAGACCTCTCCCAGTGTACCTGTAAAAATTAGTGAGCTTCCTTTTTAAATAAACTAGAACTCATAACTTGCCGTGATTTGTTCTTGCCTGTGGCTATACATCAGGCACAAACCTGGAAAACTGCCACTTTGCCAACAGAGAAAAAGCAAAATGCATGAACAGCCAAGAACAGCAAGTCTAAAAGATTAAAGAAACTCTTAAGCAATGGAATCAACATTACAATAAGACTAAGCCATTCTAAATGCATGCAATATCGCCTCCATGAGGATGATTTTAAATTTATTAGTTCCAAACACACCTCACTCCTCTTCTTTTGCCTATAGATACTAACCAACTAGGACCAAATGCCTTGATGTAAGCTTCAAAGTCTTAAGACTCTGACTGACAAACAAGTAGCATAAACAAGGAGACAGTACATTATTATCTAACTACATACACAGCATATTACAAACTATGTTAGAATAAAAATTGAGAATTGACCTGGCTATCTATCTGTCCTTAGGCCTTTTAAGCAATACCAAGCAAGACTTATGACAGGCAGGAAAGTTATGCCTATAGCCTAGCCTGGTCCCACTAAGACAAAGAATTTTTACAAAATACGCTAGAGCTCCCTTTCCCCACGAAGCAAGACAAGACGGAAAGGGGAGAAAAAAGAAGTCAAGTTACGTTTACACATCCAATTCTTCATCCCTAGTACAGTGACCAGTTCAAAATACAGGGAAAAGTATTTTCCAAAAAAATAGCCGAAAAAGCCAACAGCTATATAATGAATACATATTTTTCAAGGGAGAAGAAAGAATAGATTCTTCAGTACGTTTCATGAACAAATGGCCATACCATGGCTGCTGAATAAAGCTGGTATAGGCTGATGGCGATTGTGCTTCCATAGCACCTAGAGTATCTCCATGATAAGAACCCTTGAGAGCTAGAACCTGCAGTAGACGAATTTGAAAACATACATCAAACACTGATTTGACGATATTACAACTACAAAATCGCATGGGTTGTTTGGCTTGTAGAGTGGAATGGGATTGGATTAGAATGATATAGACTACAGGCCCTTCTAGAGTTGAAAACCTCACGTTATCATACCAAAAAGACGGTGTTCTATTAGGATTACATCAGGTATATAATATATCCATAATTCCCACCAAACAAACATGCAAAGTTATAGAGATTTGTGCCTAGCAAAACAACTCAAATCGATCGATCGAATTAAGGAGTAGAAAACGAACCGAGGCCAAGCGTAAACAAAGACCAAAAACCTTTGGTTTTTACATCAACAGTGACTACTATTAGAGCATATATAACCTCCAAAAAATGTCCTCAAAAAGAAAATGAAGCAATGCACACAGAGTACATTAGACCACAAAACAAGTAAACAAGCTAACTAAAACCCTTTTATTAGAAAGGTGACAGAAAAGAATGAAACCTACCAAAAGTTCTGGCTGTTTTTCAGAAGTATCGCCAATTGAATTTTCTGGAAGAATTCCTATATCAGCAGAAAATACACGGAAAGCCATCTTGAGAGCAATCTCAATAGCAGTAGATCCATTATCCGAGAAATATACTCGAGAAGCCCAACCTGAAAAAGGTAGATGCAGTCCCCAGTTACAGATAAATTGAGCACTATAAGTCCACTAGGTGCTCGTGTGTAAACTCAACAATCGAGGAGTGCACTAGGAGTCGAGGTTGTACAGTCATATAATTAAGTAGCATAAGCAAAACGACTCAACCTTAAAGCACACTAGTTATTCGGTCCCAATTCAACAACCTAAACTAAACTGGAAAAGGTCAACAAACTTCAAAAAAGAGCATAATAAACATTTATATACAACCTGATTCAATTGAACATGTATATACTCGGTAACATAAGACACCCGAAAGGAAAACAAAAGAGCACCAGAAGAGAGGCCAAAGTCAAATTTTGATAGTATTGCGAACAAAAGTTACGATGATCGCTAAGATGGCGCAAGAATATCTTCTGACCTTCTCCAACACCACCCAACAAAAGCTCCGCACATTCTAAGGCTGGCTCGTAAACATTTTCTGGGAACATCACATGCCCAAATCTTGCAGCCGCATAACCCATGTCCCTTGCAAGCTCAGTCTGTAAACACCTAAACATACATGTCCACATTAAAAAGAAAATTCAGGAGATCTATCATAATGCACAAGAAACACTACAAATGAGAAACACCTCAAAAAGAAAGCAAGAGAATCAAGCAAACTGATAGAGTCTGTGCTCTCTGATATTTGGTGTATCTTACTACCATTACATATTATTGTCTAGTGAAACAAGAGGTGAGGCACAATTGTTGGACTATATTCACCTTCTCTGCTTAGATTGACAACATTTAATAGAAAACATTTCCACTCCATTGCTTCATATGCCAATTTTCCATAGAAAACATAGGAAAATTTGACTAGTAAAAATAAACCATACTCACGCTAAGGTCTGAAAAAAGAAAAGAGGAGAAAAAAGACAGACAAACCAGAATGCACAAAAAAAGATAACCTGAACATATGCGACTCACTAAATACTAATTCTAGGGCTTCATTTCTTCTCTACCTCCTCTGCTTCAAGGATTATTAACCAGATGGTCATCCTTTACTTGGTACTTACATGTAAATAAAGAAAGACCGCCCAGACAAATGTGGATAATAGGGGCTTCATATGTGTTGTCTAGCAACCAATAACAATTAATCCTTGTTTAGGAGGGGACCACTCAAATTCAGGAGGTAACAAGGCATTATTTACTTTCAACTGCTGGCATTCAAATTCAGCAATTATTGCTTGTTTACGAGGATAAGCAAATAACACAACATCGTTGATTTCAAAATTCCTATTGTAAATGAAAAAAGTTTGATTAATGAGAAGATGCCTGGACTAACAGAGGAAGCTCAAAAGAAAATATGCTGATAATTAACAGTTCATACATCCAACTTGTTGTATCTTGATTTCAACAGAGTTTTCATCATGTCTAACATAACAACACAAAACAGCCAATTACCATCACACATAAATATAATTTAGGAAGCAATTCACTAAGGAAAATGTTAACGAGTGTCCCTTGGGCACGTCTTAACCGTTATCGAATGTGCTTTGGAAATTTAAAAGTTACCATTTGAAGTAAGCGAACTTATTATAATGTGTATTCTTCCATTTTCCAATTGTATTGGAAAGTGTTATTTCCACTTTAATTGACTTAACTAGTGCCCTAGGGGCACTGGTTAACAAGACCCATTCACTTATAAGCATCCTGCTTCAAAATTCCATCATTTGCAGAAATAATTGCTGGATTTGTCAACAAATTCTTCTGGCATCAATTCATAGTAACCACCAATAAGCACACACATGAATAACCAGGAAGTAAGAATGACCTGTAAAGAAGCATTAGGGCCTTGGGTCCACCAACTTGCGCAAGCATCAAACATTTGGTTCAAAGATTTATCATCCTGATCCTACAACAAGAAAATGAAGTCACTTTTTGCAATCCTTCATAGAAGTGTCAATGATTAAGTAGCAGTACATTTTCTATCAAGCGACTTGTGTGTGTGTGTGTGTGTGTGTGTGTGGGGGTTGGGGGGTTGTTGTTGTATTCCAATTGTAGGAGTGTGTAATACTATAAAATGATCGAGACAAACCTTGAAAACTGTAAAGTTTTCACCATGCCGTGAATCAATCACGGTAACGCCATCTTCTGATACAAGTGTATGCTGAGTGAAAGGCCACCAGAATATATCTCTTGCCTTCTTAGGCATATCAAGCAATGTCTGCATTCGTTCCAGATAAGATGACTTCATTATGTTCTTCAACACATCAAATATGCCTCGAGAATCGATAAACCATTCCATCAGGTCATTTGAGGGATCTTCTGGAACATGTGGCAGCACAAGCACTGGCACCCTATGGCATTTATAAAGAAAATTAAGCTGAAAAATCATTTTATGCAGTGGGACAATTGCACAACTTAAAGCATGACTCACACTCCCATTTTAAAGATTTTCAGGATGCAGCATATATTTTAATGAATAAAACTAGAATCCTCTGGCATAGATAAAAGAAACAACTGTAAGTACCTATTACGAAAATAGGCCATCAGTGGCTCCTCATTTAGAAGCCCGTGATCTTCAAATACAACAGCAACCACATCGTATCCTCGAATTCTTAAGCTTTCATAAGCTGAAATTGTTGCTGAAATTCCACCTAGTCGTCCATCTCCAACAAGAACAGCAGGTAACCTGAAAGGCCTATACAAAAATTGCGCAAAAGAAGTAAACGACTGTTTCAGGAAGATAAGTGAGAGAGAGAAATGCCAACTCAGTATCAAGGGCATGGTGCCATGGAAAAACGCAGTATATAGCAGTACCTTAACACAATTCTACTAAAGAGATGGGTCGTTACTGTAAGAGGATCGGTGACAGATACATAATCGATTAGGAGAGATAATAAATTATTTAGAAGAGTCTTGACTTGGGGAAAGAAGATAAAAAAAAAATTATTTGGAACATTCACAATAATTTAGTATATAGTAACACGTGAGTTGGTTTGAGCATAGACGCCCTGGGGGATGATCACTCCCTCCAGCCCCCTTGGGTCCATCCTCAACAAGGATTGACCATAAGTACAAAAAAAGCGGTGGACTTTCCACAATGTCGTTGCTTAAGAACCATTGGCATCAGAAACCGACGATCATGTAATTACGAAGAGAGCATCATCAACCAAATATGGGGCATGTTTTAAGCCAGAGGACCTGATTACCACATCAAGAAAAATCAATTACTGGGTTCCCAGTCTCAGCAAATGAGATGTGCAACATTTCCAAGGACACACCACTGCAAAAGGGCAGCAATCGCATCCTCGAACCATGTAATATCTCATATTCTACTGGATACGGAAGCCAAAGAAGTACAACGAGAAGAATAGTTTGCGAAAGAGTTGACCTTTTGTCTTCTTTTCAGACGCGACAGCAATAAACAAAAACAAATGAGAAGACACAAAGGGAAAAGATCGAGTCAATTTTAAATGGCGCACGAAACCCGCGAATGAACAATTCAATATGCTCCCCTATGAAAACAAACACCGACCAGGACGTGCTTTCTCAGATAAAAAGAACAGAGGGGAAAGCGAACGTACCTGTACAAGTCGCACTGAAGAGTGCCAGAAGGTCCTGGGCTCGCAACTCCGCCAGAAGTCTCGATCACGCAAAACACCTCCCCCTCGCCATCTCTCCGGCCGACCCTCAACCCTTTCTCTACCATCTCCACCACCACACTGTCCTCCACCACACCACCCTCTCGCTCCGCCGCCAAATGAGGCGAGACCGCCTCCTTCCAAGCGAAGACCGTCTCGCTCACCAGCTCCGAGACCGCCTCATCCCCGTCCCCATTCCCGCTCCTCTCGCCTTCCAACCTCCTCTCCTCGCAGACCCCCAAATCAACCATCCCGAAATCCGAATCGCCCCCGTCCCGAGGCCGCGCCTCGGAGAGGGAGAGCGCGGCGGCGGAGGCGGCGGGGGCGGAGGCCCTGAGCACGCGGTGCGAGGCGAGGACGGGGAAGCGGGGCTTGCGGAGGAGCGAGAGGGAGGCGAGCTTGTCGAAGAGGAAGAGGGAGTCGGAATCGGAGGGGAAGCCGGTCTGGACGGGCTTCAGGTAGTGGAACCTGGAAGGCGCCGGGGCGGGGGAGAAGAGGGAGGCGAAGGCGAGGCCGGTGGCGACCAGAGTCTTGCCGACGGAGGTGTTGGAGGACCAGATGAGGAAGGCCGGGTGGGAGAGTGGGACCCGGAGGGGAGAGACGGCGGACGCGGCGGCGGAGGAGGAGGTCCGGTGGTGGCGGAGGAAGAGGAGGAGGGGGAGCTGGTGGCGGTGGCGGTGGCGGGACAGGTGCGCAGGGCTCATGGTGGCCGCCGGCGGGAGGGAAGGAGGGAGGGGGAGTGGAGTTAGGTAAGAGAGTAGGTGGCGAGGATAGAAATGGTGGTGGGAAATTTGAAAGGGGGAACACAGGGGTCGGGATGGGCCGCGCCAAGTTCTATTTGGGCTTTGGCTCAATTGCCGACCTCAACCGCCAAATCCGGCCCAATGAAAAGTCAAAAACACTTAATTAGACCGAGGCTCCGTTTATTTCGCAGGAAAAATGAATGGTTTGAAAAATATTTTCTCCAAAAATGATCGTTTATATCGCTTGAAATAATTAGTCCTGCAGATGATCAACAGTGTATTATCATTACTAGCAACAAATCATGTCTTAATATTTAGTATGGCCGATGAAAATATTTTTGGTTCTTATAGCTTTTGTAAGTGATACAAAGCGATGCAAACGTACCATTGGAAATGAAAAATATTTGACTTTTGCGGAAGTCATTTTCCATAGACTTAGGCTATTTTGTGAGGAGGGAAGGAAAATATTTTCCCACGAAAACGTTTTCGCGCCCGAACACCGAAACCCGGAAAATATTTTTCGGGAGAATATTTTCCGCCAAACGAATGGAGCCTTAATTAAACCGAGGCTCCGTTTATTTCGCAGGAAAAATGAATGGTTTGAAAAATATTTTCTCCAAAAATGATCGTTTATATCGCTTGAAATAATTAGTCGATCAACAGTGTATTATCATTACTAGCAACAAATCATGTCTTAATATTTCCGTGGCCGACGAAAATATTTTTGGTTCTTATAGCTTTTGTAAGTGATACAGGCGATGCAAACGTACCATTGGAAATGAAAAATATTTGACTTTTGCTCGTGTAGAGTTAATATATTTTTTGCATAATAATTCCCGCTAGTGATTAGTGCATTACAAATTATGGACATCCCCACGTGCGATGTTGATTGAAGGTTTTGTTGGATTGATGGAGAAGATTAATTTGGTTTACTGTGCAAAAAAAGAATGCTATATGGTCAGTCTAACCATCGTAATGTGTCCTCCATACCTGAACTCCGAACAATAATCTCGTGCAAGAGTTATACATACATATTCGGTAGAAACTAGAAATAGTACCTGTTGGGTTAGCTCTTGCCCATTACAGACCATGAATTAGAAACGTTGTCCGTAAAATATAGTACATCGCCAATTTCCATACGTTTCTTTACCAATTTCGAAGTGCCAAACCTTATCTTTGCTCAAAAGAAAGAAAAGGTTGGGACGGGGTTTGACTTACCTCGCTCACCCGCTGGAATGTTTAGTTTAAGGTGCTAACGAAGCATGAACCATCCGCCGGGCGAATCTGTTACCGCAGTCCTACCAAGCGCGAGTGGGAGAAGCCCAAAACAGGCAATACACCTAAACCCAGACGTGTCTTTTGCGGACTAATAAGGTTAATGGAGTAACTTTACTTGAAAAAGTAGAAATGTTTAATGAAGCACTGGGTCTTGCTTCTACAACATGATCATGTAAGCAGAGGAAGCTCCAGAAGTTCCACAATGATCTTCGATCAAAGGGAACTCTATTTTCTCTAAAACTGATTCATCAACTTCATCTTCAAAGCAGAAAAGTTGCCATTGTCTCTCCTCCATTCCCATGTGTTGACACCTAAATTTTGCTCAATCATTTAGGGTTTTATCGCATAAAAAAAATTATTATTAGGGTTTAATTTTTAACCATTAAACAAAAAATATTTTCATTAAATTACATGACATGACATGTAGACATTAGGAACATTTGCATTAATAGGGCCTATTAGGACACAAAATTTTTTAAAAAAAAAAAGATTTCTGGGCCGGGTTCGTCGGCCCATTCCTTTTTTCCCCTTTTTTCTTTTATTGCGCGCGGTCCATGTTTCCCTTTTTCTATTTTCGCGCGGGACGGCCCATTTCCCACGGCCCGGCCCACGCACTGTTCAACCTTCCCCCTCCCCAGTCAACCTTCTGAAGGGTACGGGGGAGGAACAGTGCAGAAGAACAGAGAAGCCAGAGGGGCGCGGGGCACGCCGGCGTGATCCTCGGGTCGTGAGCAGGCCGGCCACGGCAGGCTGGCGGTGGCAGGGGCCATGCGCGCCTGCTGGCCGGCTCCGCGCCACTGGCCGTCCTTAAATCCGAGGCCAAGAGGGAAAGAAAAGGGTTTCGGAGAGAGGGAGCGAGAGAACGGGGAGTTCCGAAGAGAGAAATCCAAGAGAGCAAGAGAGCCGGGGAGAGAGAAATCCGAGAGAGAGAGAGAGATCGGCCGCATCCTCCGGCACTCGCTGTGTTGGTGTCGCGGCCGAGAATCCACACACGCTCTTCCCTCCCCAACACCGATTTTTGGTAAGTTTAGGCCCGGGTTTTCGCCGGTTTGCGTTTTGTTTGATTTGGGGTCGGTTTCCCGAGGATCCCGACTTGCAGGCGTGCGAGGCAAGCGGACGTCGTCCGATCTATCTCGGTCGCCCTCCATTCGCCGCCGCCGAGTCGGGTAGGGAGCGTCGCAAGGAACCGCCGCCCCTGTTCTTTCTGTGTACTCTGTTTTTAGGGCTCACTGGCCGGAGCTCGCGGCCGTCCGGCTCGCGCGAGTTCCGGCCCGTGACACCTCGAGCTCAATCCTGCTTGTCTGTGCTTTGTTGTGTGTGAATCTCGGACGCGTTTGGAACCTTGATCGAACCTAAAATATCCCGTTTTCGTCGCTCGCACCAACTGTTCGACGTTTTGCCCAAACCAAATTCCTTTGGTTTTGTCTCTGTTCTGCTGTGTTTTTGGGAGTGTCAGACGGTCCCGGCGTACAGCCGGTGGCCATGGCGGTCCGGGCGTGACCGCGGGAGGAGGCGGCCAGCCAATCCCTCGTCGGGACCTGACTGATTCGCGGCTGTCCAGCCCTTCGTCGGGGCTTGGACGGCCTCGGTCAGTCGCTGGTCACCACGGCGGTGACCCGGGTGGAGGACGCTCGTTGCTCCTCGTCGGGGTGGCGATGCGGACCAAGGTGGAGCGTTGGCCGGAGCTCGGAGGGGCTGGCATTCGGGACGGTCAGCAAAGGCGGAGAGGTGGCTGGCGTTCGGGCGAGTCGGGTCAGACGCGCGGGCGAACAGGGTAGGGTTTCCGGCGATTCGGGTCCGCGGCCGCAAACCGGGTCGGGCAGACGTGTCAAAACCGAGTAGGGTTTTGTTAGTGTTTGTGCCGATTTTATGTTTATTTGGTGTTATTTGTTCTGGGCTTTTATAGTTTAAGGGTTAGAACGTGGCTTTTAGATTTTGGGCCATTTCGTGGGTGGGCCGGATTGATCAATTTGGGCTATTTTTTTTTATTTTTAGTGGGCTTTGGGCTTTGTTTGTTTTTTTTTTTAAATGAAAAAAATTCGAGCTGGGCCCTTCTCTTTTCTAATTTGCCAGACCGGGCTTAATGAATGAGTCCGGTCCGGTCGTGGACCCGTGCCGGCGCGCCCGGGTCAGTCTCGATTCGGGTCGGATGTGGAGATCCGACCCGGATCCGTTTTACATTATTTTTAAATATTATATTATTATTTTAATATTAAAAAATATTTTAAAAAAAAAATAAAAAAATTTCGAAAAATCAAAAATTTTATTTGGACTTTGGAATTGGTTTTTCTTGCCCTATTGTGTGAATAGAGCAATGTTTGATTGCACGTTATTTGGTTCCTGTATTTTTAAATTGCGTGTTTAATTTAATCTCGAACGTGATTGACCATGCATGTTGGGACGGTTGCTTCCCTTAGCTTGATTAGGGATGGAATTTTGAGACTCCAGTTAGTGTGAACACATTAGGTGGTGAATTGAGCAAAATTAGGTACCGAAATGGCACTAGTTGGTCAATTAGTGTAATCAAGTCCCCGTACCCATTGAATCTCTGGTTCGTAGAAGTAAAGCATTTCTCATGTACTTTACTTGGGTGTCTAATCGACCCACCAAAAATCGATTAGTGGCGACTCCTAGATGAAATTGATTTGAATGTTAACAACTTAAACTTAAGTCGTGAATTGATATGGGCTTGAGAGAGCTCGAGCTAAGTTTAACTTAGTAATCCATTAGACTAACCCCTTAGGCGGCGGGGCCGGTTCGGAGAGGTCGCGACACCATGGCAAATAGTGCTCATAAAAGCAGCCTTTCATCCAATTCTTTTTTCTACTCAATTATATCCTTCTAATATGCAAAGTAATCAACTCATTCCACGAAGAAGTGAATTTTAAATGTATATTTACTGTATATATATTCCAACGACCAGGAAGAGAGAGAGAGAGAGAGAGAGGTAAAAAGAAGAGGGAGAAAACTATTAACGTGTCATGCTGAGTACAGACTGAACCCCCGATAAAAAGAGCTCTGAAGTTCAAAATCCGCACCAAAACATCTATGCCAAAGCATCAGCCATGATTGAACGCTGAGCCAGCTGCTGCTCATAAAGCTCACGGAATATACGGTACTTGGCATCATGGTACTTCTTTATCCTCGGGTCATTAGATGGATGTATGACCTGAACCGGATTAAATAGACAGATTCAGACCCAGCAATTAGAAGATAACGGCATTTCCTCAGAATGCAAGAACATGTCAGGTACTAATTAAAGAGATTTCACTGTAAAATTCTTTATGCAATTAGTTTCCTTTTTTAATTTCCCGAAAAGAATGTCTCATTCTTCAAATCACTAAGTTTGATGGAATGTCCACGTTCGAAAGCTTGCAGTTGAAGCAACCAAAATGCTACCCATTCATGCTCAAGTTTTCTCTCTTTTTTTTCGAAACTTTGAACATGGGAAACATCATTTCTCCCTCATTGGGCAGTTCATGCATAGACAGACATGAAAGGGCAGAGCTTTCCCACCAATACCAAACGGGAAATCATTCTACCATGCTGTTAAACTTTTCTTGGTTCCTTTATCAATCTCAAGGTAGCATCACAATTCATGAAAATACAGGTAAATTGAAAATAGCATGTCGTGCTCACCAGACCAGCAGAATTCAGCGCTTTCATGGCCTCTCCAAGACTAGAATATTTCTTTGCTGCGACTGCCCCAAGGATTGCAGCACCCAATAGAACAGACTCACTTTCTCTTGGAAGAATAATTGGGCAACCTGCATCAGTCAAGTACAGAGAATAGCTTAGTCAAATAATATGGGCGTGGCAGGAAACTTTGAGCATGCACTTTCATTTTTACTTTTTATAGTACTAAACAGAAAGTTTCATGGTGCAAATGGGTGGGACATTGATCTCAGAAAACCGACCTCAATCTTCATTTCAATCTACTCCCAACAACAGTGCAAACATAGAGGGAGTAATAAACAACATTCTCTCATTGTCTCTGTCGGTAAAACGAATCTCACTTTCGTAATCCTCTAGTTATTCTAAATCTGTTGCTAGGCCAAGCAGGAACAAAAGAACAAGAAGTCAGAAATTACACTGTTTACATAAGCCTCCCACAGCAGTCATTCATATTAATTAGGGTAGAGTGTAGGACAGTTGAATCACGTTCCAACATGACAAGTTAATGTCAAGCAGATCAGACAATTGAAGATCAGACAGATGCTAAAGAGAGGAACTCGACAGCACAAATAGAAGGGTGGGAAGACCTATCCTCCAAACAGATGACAATTACACTGTGTTTGGGAAAAGAGTGAGGACAAATAGAAAGTGAAATCAGTGAAAAGGGAAGGAATGAGAATTGTAGTCATAATTTTTTAATTCAGTTTGGATGGAAGTTAAATGGGTGGAATGAAAATGACAAGAAAGTTGTCAAACAAAAATCATCAAAAGGTACCAATACCAACATTTCGAATTGAAAAAAAGCAAGAGGTGGGATATTGAATTGCCTTTTCCTCTCCACTTGCAAAGAGAATGGAAGGTATTAATTTTTATCTATCCAAGCCATCACTTTCACTTTCACTAGGTTTCTCAAACAAGATAAGGTTATTTCCTTGCCCTTCATTCTTTTCCCTTCATATTCCTCCTTTCCGGACATAGGCTAAAAAACGAGAGTACCTATGACGTCTGCATGTTGTTGAAGGAACAATGGATTCTTGGCCAGGCCCCCACATGCTAGTAGTGTATCAATCTGCAAAAGGAGTAGCAATATGCTGAACATGTTCTTTTAAACTTGTAGTTATCCTACTCCAAAGAAGTATAAAGAATCATAGATGCTCACTTTATGGCCATGGGCATTGCAATGCTCCACTATGTGGCGAGTACCATATGCAAGACTTTGGACAGTAGCTAAGTATAGAAGAGCCAATTGCTTCTCACTTGAATCAAGGGTTAATCCACAAATCACTCCTTTTGCTAGTGGATCCGCAAGGGGTGACCTGAACCATCAAAATATTAAGAGTATGAATTTCCAAATTCCAATAGCACTGACAAACTATATCCAGAGTATCAAACTGCACTGAACAACCTCAGTACCTATTTCCATGAAATTCCGGAAGGACATGAATATTCTCAGTCAAAGCAGCGAGAAAAGGAGCGTTGAGGTCATGCTTAAGAGATTCTAACATCTTGTTCAGTAGCTCAAATACTGATACACCTGGAAATATAACCAACAAAAAGTAAGAGATGGGACAACCCAAAACTGCATAATTACAGCAGACTATAGGACACATTTCCAATACCAAAATTGTTGGCTTAGTTGGACAATTGATATCTTACTTTGTGAAGCAGCACGATTTGCAAGCAGTGGAGAAGCTACATGATTTTCAATCACGTGATCTAACAATGCCCCAGTAGCACTTTGCCCACCCTCTGTAAGCCAATACTCTGGCACCATTGCTGGAAAAATCAAGACGTAAAAGGATCCTTCATGTAAGAATCTCCTGTTCTTAAAGCTTGGAGTAAAAGAAACAGTCTAAGAAATGGCCTTTTTACGTCTAACTACTAGTGGATTAAATAAAGACTGCTAGACTAAGAGGTGAATGAGATCAAATCTCTCATCCTAAAAGAAAAGGTCAAATCTCCCGGCATGCAGCTAAGAAAAGTCTAAAGCAAAGGACAGCAGTTTTAGGCACATATATTATAAACTTTCAAAGAGAAACAACGGTAAGACAAAGAAGGTTAAAAAGAAGAAATCAGTTGACAAGGTTAAGAAGATTGGGACAGAATAAATTGACTACTAGAGCTGGATGCTTAAACTTTTGCACCCTAGACATATCAAAGGTCCACAAACTGCGGGGTCAACAAGCCTCAATAACTACGACTGTCAAAAGATTCGTTACACTCCAAGTGTGTCAGAGAAAGCTCACAGTTGGGAAATGACCAGAAAAGCGTAAAAGTATACCTGACCAAAATGGTCCCCAGACTCCTGGAATGAACAGCTTGCTCCGTGCTACAGCCATATGACAAGTGGAAGTACCACAAACAAGCACCATCCGATGGCATATGGCCTCCTTATCATTTTCTGAATTTTTTGTTTCGAAGACAAGATCATCAACTTTAGCTAAAAGCTACAGGAAAAGCAAAGCAAACTACACTAACATCACATATTAACCTTTATCTTCAGTGTCCGACTCTGGAACACTTTCTATAACCCCAACACCACCAGCATGAGCATCAATTAGCGAAGTTCCTACAGGAGTTCCTGCTATGAGGCCTAGTTCCTAGACATAAAGGACAGTGGTCAGAAAAAATAAGAAAAGAACAAGAAAACTATTGACGATAAATATGCCCTCAAAATTTCACTGAAAAGTAGAGTGCCCTCATCTTATTGTTAGATAAATATGCTTGCTTTGTTAATGGAATTCAAGTGAGAACCACTTGAAATCAATACATTTTCTTCAGTACAAAATTTCTTACCTTTGCAGCAACTGGAGTTAGACCAGTTCCCAGAGGATGTCCAGGGAAAGCTACACTTCTTCCTGTGGACATGAAACAGTCTTGCATTACTAATTACAATGAAAAAACTCAATGCTAATATAAGTGAACTCCTATGGCAGTGTGCAAAAGTATCTGTGATACATATAACTCCCCGAAGGGTGATCAAGCAAAACAATACCATTAAGTAACCAAGTAGAACATAGAATAATACAAGCGGAGAAACCTAATAGTGTCTTCCACCCAGTGCCGACAGCTGATGCACACAAATGGAAAGAGATTGGAGAGCTTATAGATTTTTGCTTCTATTCACTGGAATTTGAGCGCTACCATTATACAGCACAGAATAAATTTTGGCTTATAACTGTAATTTGAGTGACACCTTTCACAACAAAAAAGATGCCACACAAGTGGCATGGATTGTTCCTTATCCAATTATATCTATAATCAATCTATTATCACCTTTCTCTCATCACTTTCTAATAGTTGTATCAAACCATGAGCTTAAGTGAAGCAGAAAACAGCTCCTTGAGCAACATCTTGTTCGATTTCATAATAACAAGCAAAAGAAATATCTCTTGGACCTGCCCTCGGAATTTGTTTCAAATTTGGAGAGAAGGAGAACGGGGGAGATGATATATGATAAAGGATAAGAACATTATAGTAAAAAAACGAAGACAAACTAAAAATAGCTTAAGTCCATTAATAAATGTAATAGACTCAACTGAGATTCTGAGCAAAATGACAAAACTCTAAGTGTGATATAAGGAGAATCCCTTTGATCTTTCAACCATCAACATGGAACCAATGCATTTCTTAGAAGACCAGAAATATTTCGAAAATCTACTCCAGTTCATCCACGAAACTGTAAACAGAAACAAAAATTATCTAACCAATCTTGGCATGATGACCATCCACAAGATCGGCCAGGCCAATCTCCTCCCAAAAGTCATCATCCCAGCCACAGGCTTCCATATCCCGAGAATCTTTTTCACTCTGCTGCATGTGTGCATGACCAAGATAAGTCCATTTGCATACTGTAGTGCACAAACTCCGAGTATCGTCTCCAGTTGCTCTGGCATGTAAAGAATGCATAAAAATTTGTTGAATATGGTAATACTAGGAGATTAGCTGATCCAAGTACCTGTATGACAACCAGTCACTCAAGTCCATCCACCTAAACACCAGTGACCAGGACTCTTGCAAATTTTCTTTCACCCACAGGAGCTAGGGACAAAAGTTTGCAACGTTAAAGGAGGATTCATTTAAAGTACAATTTAACCAAGATGAAAATCCAAAGGGCGATGCAACTAACTGGGACATCGTATTGTAGGAAACCAAGAGAAATCTGGGTTCAAAAGAGCTCCTTACTTGAAATATATGGGAAAACAGCAGGAAAGTGTTCTATATTTATGCAAACAAGTGAATGTTTTGATTCTTTTTTTCTTCGTATGCAGCAAGATCTGCAGGAATGCATTAGCTATCTTAAAAACCCAAGAGGGAATAGAAGAGAAAGTTTCAACAGCAGTGGAGAGCATGCCATCAAAAACCAAAACTCTCCTCGAATGATCTTTTCAATTGCAAGTGCAACTTCCACTTTTTTCCCCTTTTTTGATCAGGAATGCTCGACTAGGATATTTAAAAACTTCCAACAGCCACAACTCATCATGGTGCAATATAAGAAGCATATAGAAGCCACCAAAAATGCAAGAACTTCCAAGTAGTCCCTGACGGAAAGAATAAAAACTCAAACATGAAATTTTTGGCAAAGCAAAGTTTCTTTTTGTTTTTCTCTTGTAGGGAAAAAAAGCTAATTGCCAGTGACGTTTTTCAACCTCTGAGAGCAGTCTTAAATAACTATTTCTGATATGGAGCAGGGGCACAAGCATCGTGGCTGCCCATACTGCAGAGTATCGACAGTAAATTCGAACAGTGAGTAACAAAATTTGAGAGTAGTCTTTAAAAGTCATAACATCATAGTCTTGCTAGGAAAAGTACCTTAGGTGGTTGCATTTCTGGGGAAACAGCTCCACCGCAATATTGAAGTACTGGGGAGTTACTAGAATTGATCTTTTCAGCTTGCTTTATAGCTCGGTGATCCATCCAGACTATAATATTTCTTCTTGAATCGCCACTCCAGGAAACTGTTACTGGTGAACCATCAGCATCCACTGCAACTGCAAATAATTGTCCTATCCCATCAGAAAAATTCTATATTCCGTGCACCGATAATAGCAGATTTTAAATTACTGGATGCTTGAAAGCAGTTAATTAGTAGAGACAAACCAAGAGAACAAGTGGCAGCGAACCCAATTCCGCTGACATCTTCACCAGATATATTTGCAAGGGAGCATGCCGCTTTTACAGCAGCACAAATTGCATGCCAGATATCCGTTGATGATTGCTGGTAACAAGTAGAAGTTTCAACAGTCACTAATTTCAGTTGCAGAGCCAATTTTCATAGCCATGACTCGCCAATAAGCAGGCCATTGATAAGGCAAACTTCAGACACTAAATTACCTCCACACAGCCACCCTCTTTCCATATTTGTATTGGACTGCTAGCAGACCCTAGTAGCTTTCCTTCCTCATCAAAAAGACCTGTACAACACATTAACAATTAAACGATTCTTTCCAATTTCCCGAAAAGTATACTTTCTTCGGCACATGGAAGATTTTAAATCTTCTGTATGTTTTAGCAAAACATAGATACACTTGCACATTCAAAGCTCTAAGGAAAGTTTCTCAATTTGAAACCGCCACACCATGCAGGAAGGTCGTCTCGAGCTTAATCATCGAGACGTGTTCTTCTAACGATGACATTGTAAGAACTAAGACACGAATATGAATGTTTGAAGCATGTGCTGGATTAGGATAGAACACTCAAAAACTCCAGCGATTGAAGACTTGGCTTGTCAGATACAAGCAATTTTGGCTTCGTAGGGAAGCAATCGAAACGGCTCGATACAGATCATCGATATAATGCCTGATTAAGAGATTAAGCATAACTCGATCGATAAGATGGCCCTGGAAGTTCTATACAGATTGAACAAGAATCTGCAGCCGAACACCTGCCTACTCCGACCTGGAAGTCAACTCCCACGCTAGGAAAATCGATGCAACAGCAAGCATTCGAAAACGAGACCGAGAAACAGATGACAATCATCATCAAATGCAAGAGGCCAAAAATCCTCCGGGATTGATAATCAGGTCATGTTGCTCCTGCTCATCATCATGCGCTCTGCTAATGTAAAGATGAGCTCGGGAACGAACCGGCGCGGGCGCTGCCGGTGCCGACGTCGACGCCGAGGAAGACGGAGCGGCGAGTCGCGGCGGCGGCGGCGGCGGCGGTCGTCGCCATATCGACGGAGACGAAGCGGTCCGAAATTTCGAATCGGAGGGGTGGCGCAGGTATCAGACCGGGTGCTTCTTTTGCCAGTCGTTGGCTTCTTTTTTTTTTTTTGGGTTTTTTTTTCCCTCCTCTTGCAGAATTTATTGGTTGTTAATTTTTTTGGGGTCTTGATAAATCTGAATGGATAAGTGCCGATTAGGATCGACCAATCTTGTTTCAGTTTTTCTCCATATTTTATTTGCAAGACAGTGACACAAACGGTTCCTGAACTTTGATACGTGTTTAATTTAGTCCATAAAGCTATATAAAAATGCGCAATGTGATTCTTGAACTTTTAGTTAGTTCAATACCGTCCCTAAATTTTTAATACACGTTCAATTTAATCAATGAATTATATGAAAATATGCAATGTAGTCATTGAAAGTCCTTCCATCAATTCAAGTTTAGAAACTACATTAAATATTTTCACATAGTTCATAAATTATATTGAACATATATCAAAAATCCAAAGTTCGAAAATCACATTGAACATTAGGCTAAAGTTCAGAAATTACATTTGATAAATTAGAAGTTCATAAACCATTTTTGGCTTAAAGATTATTTGTGTCATTTTCTCTTTATTTGTTGATTGTTGTTTCAGCAAACTTTACTTTGGATTTATTTTACTCAAGAAATATATTTAAGAATTAAAATGGACCATTTTACAATTTTGAAGGAAAAACTAGTTTAAAAAACAATAATCAAATTTTCTTTCCATATCTATTATTATAAATGGATTTTTTTTTGTCAGTTTACCCATCAAACTATATTCTTTTCCTTGATAATCATTTCGAATTAAAACACAAACGAAAATACATATATGAATCATCGAGACACACGAATTGCTTGTTCCTCTCTCTCGATGTCTCTTTTTCTACTACAACTCTCGTCATGGCCATATCTGTCTACATCAAACCTTAACCTCCATTGATGGTCCCAGAGCATCTGTTATTGAAATCTCAACAAAAGATTGAAGACGAAAAATTGTAAAATATGTTATGAGAATAACTTATATTATAAGTGAGTTTCCAGGGAGACGGATAGTGTAAGAAAATTTAATATGAATGTGCTCCATTGCTCAATATTCTAATTTTGCTGTTTATTCATTCATTTCTATTCAGACAATACTTTTTCTTATAACAAAACGCAAGAATTTTCATTCTATCATACCCCTACAATTTACGAGCAAAGATATTGGAATATTAATTCATTCCATTTCATTTCGTTGTACAAAACTTAATGAAGTCTATATATGGTTAACTATTTGTTTTTTTTTTTTCAATATATCTATTTATCCTCCTATCCATTCAATATTTGGGATAGGCGTCCATGTAGGCAATACTCAAATTTTCATCACGCTCCGATGTCCTCCAAATAGCAACACCGATTGAATTCAATCGAACTTATCCAAGGGATTGGATTAGGCATTTTGGGCAACTAAAAAGACAAAAGAAAATGATTTCGGTCGAATTACAAAGGTACAATCAAAATAATTTTAAAAACACATCAACTAAAGAAAGAGACAAAAACAGATTTCACCTTTTGATATTTGATTCGACGAGGTGGGTGGGGTGGGGGGGGGGGGGGGAAATCGCTTCGCAACGGCGACCACACGTTGAAACAGGCGCGCGCGACTAGGTTTAAGGAAAAAGGTTGAGCGAGCGGCTGGCCCCCACGTGACGCCCACGAGAAAGCCGAGCAAAAGGAGAGCGGCGGGGCGGCGGATCGGAGCCCCGCCCGCCGCCGCCGCCGGGGCTCCCCCCACACGGCCGTGAGCTAGCCGGGGCGGAGAGCAGCGCCGCCGCTCGCGGCGGCCGGGGTGGCGGGGAGCGCGTACGGGACGCGGGAGAGCCGCATATTCGTTGGAGGGAGAAGGGATAATGAGATCGAAGATGCTCCCCCCCTCTCTCTCCCTCTCCCCCTCCCTCTCTCTCTCTCTCTCTCTCTAGGAATGCGAAAACCAGGGAGCGCCACGTGTGACGTTACCGGGCGAGCTGGCATCGCTGCTTGTGGAGAGGTCCCCGCACGCACGAGACGCCGTCCCCCCCCCCCCCACCAAAAAAAAAAAGAGAAAATCATGGAACAAAGCCTTCACCTTTTTTTTTTTTTTTTGCTCGGCCTGTGCCCTGTGGCGCTCCTCCATCTCTCTATCTTCTTCTTCTTCTTCGTCATCGTCATCATCATCTTCATCTTCATCTTCATCGTCGCCTTCCCAGCTTCGTCGCTTTCTTCTGCTTTGAAGAAATTTCGATTCGATATCGAAAGAGAGAGGAAGAGAGAGAGAGAGAGAGTGTGTTTTGATTGGCTAATCAGAGCAGCAGATTCTGAGCGGGGGGGGCTTTTCGGTCGTTCGCCATTTGGCTTTCGGAGCTCGCGCAGGTACTTCGATTGAGTTTTTGCCGGAGATTTTCCTGCGATATCGCCTCGAGAGCTCGAGGTCGAGCTCGAGCTGATTTCGCGATTTCGATTGAGCTGCTGATCTGAGGCTAATTCTGAGTTTCGATTGATTGTTTCGCCGATTGCTCCGGATTGCTGCTGTTTATGGTGATTTTGATTCCCTGATTCTTTTGTTTTTGTTTTTTGGTGTTGGTGTTGTTAGTTCGTATGCTCCGTGGCGCGCTCGAGAATGCGACGTTCGATTGGATCAGGAGCCGCGGAGCTGGTGGCAGGCTTGATGGTGTGAGGCGTTTTACTCATGTGTAATAGAAGGGCTGCGTGCTTGAGCGAGTCGCTTGCGCAGTCTGAGCACGCCGCGGTCGGTCAGCGAGACGAACATCAGGCTGTTTGCTCGGCGATGGATAGCCCCTCGGCGGCTCCACCGTCGGACCACGGCTCGCACTCGAGCTCCAATGACGAGGCTCTGCGCTTCAAGTTCCTGTGCAGCTTCGGAGGCAGCATAATGCCCCGCCCGCAGGATGGGAAGTTGCGGTACGTCGGCGGGGAAACCAGGATTGTGTGCCTGCCTAGGGAGATTGCTTATGAGGAGTTGATGAATAAGATGAAAGAGCTCTATGAAGCTGCAGCGGTTCTGAAATATCAGCAGCCTGATGAGGATCTCGATGCGCTGGTCTCGGTTGTTAATGACGACGACGTGACTAATATGATGGAAGAGTATGATAAGTTGGGCTCTGGTGAAGGGGTGAGTAGACTCAGGATTTTTCTCTTCTCGAACACCGAGCAAGATGGCTTGACACATTATATAGACGGAGTTGAGAGGGATACTGAGCGAAGGTATGTTGATGCCTTGAACAATATGAACGACCCATCAGATTTTTGGAGGCAACCTGTTGATGATATTCACCTAACTGAACAGTTCTTTAACCCAATAAGTTTGGAGGGAAGCATCCACAGCCAGAGAAACAGTGACATGCCTGTGATACCATTTAACTTGCATCAACTAACAGTTCCACATGTGGGTTCAGGACAGTATCAGCAACCTGTTAATCAGAGGTACGGTGAAATGGATGCCCAGTGGAGTCCAGTTTACTATTCCCCGCGGCATCATGGGCCAAAAGCTGACTTTCCATCTTCTCCTTCTTCTGCACGATTTCCCATGTCCTTTGGAGAATTACCAGACAGAGGCATAGATAGAATCCCGGATGAGCATGTGCGGCCTCAAGCAATCCATCAGCCAACCTATGACCACCAAGGACATGTCCCTGACAATTTAATGTGGTTGCATGCTGCTGGAGGGGATAAGGCTGGTTTTCCGGGAAGCATATTGAATGGTGCTAATGCTTTCGACGGAGGCAGTACCTGCGAGCACTGTCGGATGTCCGTGCCCAGAAGTCACTCACATATGGAGCAACCTAACATGGGTAACTGTCTTCCACTTGTCAACAACTCATGCGTTGAGTGCACGCCGAATTTGGAAAATCACGTATTAAACACTAGCAGTAATTTACACCATGGAATTTACCAGAAAGAGCAGATCAATCCACATGTTCCATATAAGGATGGTTGGATCTTGCAGAATCAGTTAAGTCCGCGGGTAGAAGATGCAAGAGCACACATCTCTGGAGCTGGAAGGTTGAATGATCACTATCTTGCAGATGGTCCAAGCTCCAACTTTCATGTTGGCCCCGCTAACTTAACTGACGGGCGTCACTCACCGCTACAGTATGCTCATCAGTGTGCTGGACCTGAATTGAGCAATGAAATGTATCATGACCAGGCTGTGGCTCCTCACTCACACATTCCTCTTCCGGAAGAATACTATGTTAGATATGGAAATGTGGCTCCTGACAGCATGTACACAGTCTCGCATGGACACATACCTCCGCATGGAATGTGGAGAAATATTCAGAATCCTGTTTATGGTGCTCCTCCTTATGAAACCTCTGGTACACCTCAGCTAATAAATGGTGCTGTTAGCCCAGCGTTACTCCGTACACCAGAGGAAAGTCCAAGGCTTGTTAGGGCAATAGACACTCAAAATATTTCTTCCGGATCCTCACCAAATGCATTGGTTTTTGATGGGAATGCTGTCCCTGAATTTTTTTCTGGTCATGGTTCGAAATTGAACTTAAATACTCTTCAAGAGAACGGGGGTGCATGTGTTGAGGAAACCGGCCATTCATTGAGGGTCCCTTTTGTCAACATTCCGGAATCAAGAAATGAGAATCATGTAACCGACGTTGAGGGGAAAGATAGGAGCAATATTACAGCAGAAGATAGGGAGACCATTGATGAGCAGGGCCAGGCTGGTTCTTGTCCAGAGGGAGATGAAGTTTTAGGCTCAAAACCTGAGGTAACTAGTAGCCCAGTGGAAAATGGTGGGACAATTGTTGGATTGGTTAACAAAGATTCCTTTTCTCCTAAAGAAAAATCAGAGACGCCTGTTAACCACTTGAGCATCCTCCCTGAGTTGATTGATTCTGTGAAGAGAGCAGCATTAGAAGGAGAGGAGGCAAATGCTGGAGCCAAAGAGAATAAAGGTCCTGCAGACGAGAACACAGTTACAGAAGAAGGAAACGATAATGAATCTGAATTGGTGGTGAGTGGGTTCCGTGCTAACAGAGTCTTCTCTGGAGTGCTCTTTGTCCTTGTCTTTTCAATCTTCTGATTTTGCTGTTCTCTGTAGAACACCCAAGGAGAGTTGGAGTTGGAGTCTGATAACGACGGTAATTTGAAAATAGAGCCAACCAAGGCCGAGGAAGAAGCCATAGCCAGAGGATTGCAGGTCTTCCTTTGCTCCTCGTATACATTTCAAATGCCATTAGTCATCACTATTAACTCAGTTCACTGCTATTGCTAGTCGCCATATAGTCTTCTTGCTAGGAGCTAATGGATTCCATATTTTATCAGACAATCAGAAATGAAGATCTGGAGGAAAACCGAGTCCTAGGAACCGGAACATATGGAGCAGTGTACCATGGAAAATGGAAGGGTTCTGATGTAGCTATAAAAAGGATAAAAGCGAGCTGCTTTGCTGGAAGACCTTCAGAACGAGAACGCTTGGTAGTAACAATAATCATTCTTGCCTTTGTGAAAAAAGAGGATCGCACTATGTTGAGTATGGATTTTTAGTGCGAAATTCATCCATCAGAAAAAATTGGCATTTATACCATAACCTGTAGAGAATACAGATGCTAATGAAGCTGAAGGCCCCTGGCACATGACGAATTACTTAGCTGTGAATCGAAAAGCTATGGTTTTCCTAACTCAGAGTTGTTTTTGGCATATGCTCTTTTTTCATGCGCTAGGTTGTGGCTTTATTTTTTTTTTTTTTGAACTTGTTAAGGTAGCTCTCTTAAATAAAATAGGTCAGCAAAGGACATTTTCTGTGAGATGTTGGGTGGTTTATTCTCCAAAGGATAAAATTTAGAATAAGACTTCCTTTGCTTTTTGCTGTCGCCCTATCTTCTCTTTTTAGGGGTGCCAAAGCCTCATTTATCACGAAATCATTGGTCTTCAGTAGGTTAGTTCCACACTCATAACGAGAAATTTGTGTGAAAGAGAGGACAGGGAAAGAACTCGTAGGAAAAGTAGAAGCTCCACAACTAGAGTCTTCACTCTCTCTGAGGTTGAAACTTGTGCCATAGATTGGTAATTCGTGAATCTCTCTTGTAGATATCTGATTTTTGGAGGGAGGCCTTGATATTAAGTTCCTTGCATCATCCAAATGTTGTTTCCTTCTACGGTATAGTACGAGATGGTCCAGATGGATCTTTGGCGACTGTGACAGAGTTTATGGTCAATGGATCTCTGAAGCAGTTTTTGCAGAAGAAAGACAGGTAAGTTTTGTGGTGATGGTTGAGGCTTTCACTAGCAATCCTTTCGATTCTGATATTTCAGATCAAAATGTACTTTCCTCATTTTCCGCTCCTACAGCAAAGGTATGCTATCTGACCATTGTGTATATGATGTTACAGGACTATTGATCGTCGCAAAAGACTCATCATAGCTATGGATGCAGCATTTGGGATGGAGTATTTGCATGGAAAGAACATTGTACACTTTGATTTGAAATGTGAAAATCTTCTAGTAAACATGAGAGATCCTCAAAGGCCTGTCTGCAAGGTATGAAGACTTTTATAATGACTCCCTGGAAACTCCATGCTACTTGTACCAAGTTGTCACACCTATACGTCTGATTGTCGTCTTCTTTGGTATAAAATGGTCCAATTTGTTTGGCATTTTTCGGGATCATCACATCATTTTTTTTCTGAAAATCCAATGAGAATTTTAACTTTCATCGGCCTACTTCTTCCATGTGTGATTGTTCTCCAGATTGGTGATCTGGGATTGTCAAAGGTAAAGCAACACACATTGGTATCAGGAGGTGTTCGTGGCACGTTACCCTGGATGGCACCTGAGCTTCTCAGTGGGAAAAGTAATATGGTAACTGAGAAGGTAATTACTTTATGGAGATATTTTTGAAGCTGGAAGAATATTTGACCTTTTTTATCTTTCCATTATTAATTGTAAGACTTGTTATCTCCTGTCCTGTAGATTGATGTTTACTCCTTTGGGATTGTTATGTGGGAATTGCTTACTGGGGAAGAACCTTATTCAGATATGCACTGTGCCTCTATTATTGGTAAGTTATATGTATTTTCCTGGTGAATATGCTCCCAAGAAGATGGTTTTGGAGGTTATTCTTCACTTAGTTTCTGTAATGTTATCAACCATCTGCAATGTCTAAACAGGTTTCTTTCATGGAAATGGTTTTTCTTTATTTTTAGATTTAGGCAAATTCAAAATGTGATTATTGTCTGTTCGGGTACAAATTGGTTTATTTACTCGCGTGATTAGCTCTACAATAAGAGTCCAAGATGCTGGGTAGATAGAACTTACTTTTAATAGAGTGAGCAAGATATATTTCTTTGTGGTGGACCGGTGGTTTTTTGTTTGGGGAGGTGTGTTTTGTGAGTTGTTATATGCTATTGGCAGAAAACCAGCTCAGATGGGACAATTCTTGTTTTGCAGGCAAATTTTTCTCATTTTATGTATAATAAAGTGGCAATAGTAATATTAGAAACCAAAGCAGGGTTCATGTCTCTTCGAGACAGAGCTCTTCTTGAATTCGGGTCAGAGAATGTGTCAATATAAATGAGCTAATTAATATCTTTTAGACATTCATTTCTAAATGAGAAGGATTTCTGGGATGGTATTTGTCTTATTTGGATTCTGTGGCAGTGTTTGAGTTGAATGGCATATTAAGCTGCCCCTTTTGCACCATACGATGTTATCAAAATAGCTTGATCATGGTCTAATAAATATCATGAATGCTAGAGCATTTAATTGCGGTAGTCTTATTACTACTTAAGATTCTGGTTCGCATGAAATTAAATGGAACATCTACTTTTCATATCTGTTTTTACTACTTCTCCAATCATGTCCTATACTCTCAATTTTTCTAGTCAAGTCCTTATACTTAGACAAAATGTCTAATTAAATTCTTCCAACACCAAATCTGGCTAAATCTAGCTGATGTAGCTGACAGAGAACGCCGGAGTGTGATGTGGATTAGATATTGCCTACGTTACATACCACGTGGACAGTGAATTGGTGGGAGCATTAAAAAACGAATTAAAAAATAGTTATCTGTTCACTGCACACGGCTTATGGTGGGTATCCAGGTGGGTAATATTAAATCCTTGTCACACTCCGGCGTCCTCCGACGGCCATGCCAGCTGGATTTGGCCGGATATTATGTCGAAGGGACTTGACTAGACATTTTGTATAAGTACAAGGGTTTGGTTAGAAAAATTGAAATTACAAGGACTTTATTGGAAAAGTAGTGAAAGTACAGAGACGAAAAGTATAATTTTTCTAAATAAAATTGCACGACTGTGCATCTCAATAAAGATCAAGATGGAGGTTTCTCTCTAGATGTATGGTGGACGTTGAAATACATAAGACACCTAGTCTGTTGGCATGTCCTTATGGAAAATGTGGCATTTGAATATTTTTAGAAGAATTTCCAATGTGCTGCAAGCCTTAAAGATGAAGAGACATATAACACTGATATTGTGCGAATAAGGTGAAGCCCATAACTGTTGACCAGCCCTTGCCAAATTTGTTACTAATTGCTGGATTCAAGCAGAATCTGGACTCTGGGAAGTGACTCATTTGCAGTTCTTAGCCTTGTCCATGGTCATATCTGTCATAATATAGTAGATGCACGATGTCAACAGCTTGGTGTTAGAGTGTACATGACCGAGTTCCTGTTTTTTTGGACAGGAGGAAGCATCTGATTCATTAAATGATGACACGTTGTGTTCATTTATAGCAGATCTTCCATTTTGTTGAGTTGTCCCTGTTCTATTGAAACTTATGCCATTCCTTCATGTTCTCAGCCGTTATGCCTCCCGTGTTTTGCAGGAGGTATAGTAAATAACTCTTTACGTCCACAAATTCCAGCATGGTGTGATCCTGAATGGAAATCCTTGATGGAGAGTTGTTGGGCCTCGGATCCATCAGAAAGGCCATCTTTTTCAGATATCTCTCAGAAGCTGAGGAGTATGGCTGCCGCAATCAACGTGAAATAATTAGTAATTACATTTACTTGCCAGTTCTCTTCTTGCCTTCACATCCTGTCTGCAAATTTGGAGCTGAAAAGCCACAGGAGTATAGTTATCTCAGCTAAGGTCTTCTTCTGCTTTTAAAGTACCCCCACGATGGTAATGAATTTCTTCTTATATTATCAGTTTCAATGAAGTTATAATGGTTATGCCGATTAAAGTTGGTATTTCCATATAAAATGCAACTACACGTGCTTTCGTCTGGGTTCTGCTCAGAAAGACTTTGCAGTGGACCAAGCACACCAGCAATAGCAGCTGAATATGAAAAGTGAGTCTCTCTCTCTCTGTTCGAATCATTTACTCAACTACATTGGAATATGTCAGCACATCTGATAAAATCTCCTCATTTTCTTCGCAGGATATATTGCGAGTCGGGTGTCTTGTGTGGATGATTGGAAACACGAAATGAGGTTATTCTATATAGAATATGGAGCAGAACCGAGTCCTGAATAAAAAACGTGTAGATACTCGACGGTGAGTATGGCATTTAGATCTTTGTTATGGAATACAACTTTATGCAAGTCTTAACTTGTTTAATTCTTTTTATTAAATCCCACACCCCCTGGCCAGTGGTACATGTTACTATTTTCTACATGAAACTGGTTCTGGTAATGTACAAAAGCATATGATTATTTGTCTGGGTTGCTGTAGACTTGCTAGTTTTGACATTCTTGCGAGATAATTGGCTGTACTGCTGTTTGACACGGCAGCGCAAGAGGCTTTGTAATAATGTAATGAAATGTAATGACTTGGCGTTTGTCTCGGTCAGTGTTGAATTGTCCATAAGAATGAAGTGGGTGAGAAATTTTGCTGCTTTCTTTTGACTGAAGTGTCTAACCATTCCATCCATTTTCTTGTTCTGCATTCATTTATTTATTTATTTTCCTTTGTGGATGATTGAGCTTTCTGCTTTCATTTTCTTGATCTGCCACTTGGGATAAAAGAAAACAATCTAGGCCTGCTCTTTAATTAACCAAAAGAGAAAATTAATAAGTTAGCCTATTCATTTTCATTTGGATGAACAATTTGTAGCTTTTTTTCTCTGTTGAGTCTTTCTCTTCACGAGTGAAGTTGCTGGCTTCTTTTTGGGATCTCTACTCTGAAATCCAAGATGTAGCAGGGTGTCAGAACTAGTTCTCACTATCCTCACATCTCCGCTTTGGAAAGTCATAAAATGTGGAAAGAAAGAGGATTTATGAGGGGGGAAAATCCAAATTCTCTCAATTTTTATCTCACAGAAAACCCGATTTTTCGTTCTGAATTTTTTCTAATGAACACAACTTCTTGAACCGCAAATTGTACTCGGGTTGAAATGGGCAACTGGAACTGGATAATTACAAAAGTCCAAAGGGTCGTGCCCTGCTATATTATTCAAGAATAGACACTTTCATGGAAAATTGTCCCGCTTGTTTGATAGGTCAATATTGCTCCAAAATAATACTCGATAATAAAAAGGAGAGCAAATAAACGTCAGATAGGCATAGTAACACAGATTCGGATTGACAAGTAAGTTTAGCTAATTTCACGTGCAAGTTAGTGAATTTTGAATTATCAAACGCACAATTTTTTTCTTTTCAACCAATGCATTGGGCCTTGACAAAATTCTTTAGGAAAATATTGATGCACGTAACAGTGACATCAAATCAAGAAAATTAGCTACATATATATTATGTCCATGTTAATTGGAAAATTAATTAGATTCGATCAAAGTTTATCGATCGTAAGCAATGAATAGGTAGCGAATTCGAGCACTATATCAAAATTTGGTGATATGAGGGATGGTAACTTTTAATATGGATTGACACTTCAAAAGTCTCGTCAAGTGAAAATTTTCAACAACACAACCAGAGGGCTAAATTTAAAATATGTTTTCCCTCCAAATTGGCTGGTTCTAGAAGGGAAAAAGTTCAAAGGCGGAGAGTGCTTGGTCGCATTCGCGAGAGCGACGGACCGCTCCCGCCTCATTTTCCAAACTTCTGCCATCCCTTTCAGACGTCAAGGGGGGACCTATCCAGGACAGTCGGTCCTGCATTGAAAAAACATAACCAAATGACCGTTCTTTCTTAGTTTAGAATCCTCTGCTGATCTATTCTGATCTTCTCGATTGAGTCTTGACTTTGTGCCCTCTTCAAAATCAATCCCGATGCAAATGTGTACGCTCATGAAAGAGACTGCAGCAGGTTGGTTGATGATGGTGGGTTCCATATATCTACCCCATACGAAGAGGAGTACGGACCCTGTTGTCAAACACCTGGTTGACTTTTACTGTCCCGTGCATTACATGAAGCCCCGAAAGCTTCGACAGTTCTGACCTTAAATGATTAAGAAAAGATTGGATCAGGGGGATATTACTCAATGAGGGTGGCATCACCAACTCTCTCTCTCTCTCTCTAATATTGCTTAAGAAAACCCTACGGAGAGGTCAAACTGGGTGACGCCATCGATTCCTCTGCACAAGTATACCTAACGCACTGTGGAGAGACCCTTATGATGGAAGTCAACGCTCGCACGTCCCGAGTCACATCCCGCTCGCGCCGGTATGCATTACGCACGCAGGGCATGATGAGCTCCTGAGATGGTGAGCGTGAGTAGCAGTGAGCTTTTACATTTGGGAATGATGCAGTTTGCATGCATGGGGGGATCAAGATCGACGCGCGTGAGATGACAACCCTGGCCTCTGGGGTTGCATCATCGAATATTGAGATTTTCTTGCTCCCTTTGGGGCTCAGTGTGTGATTAGGTCATCCACGTTTTTTGATCCATGAACAGGCCAATGTCCACTGCTCAAGACCCGGAAAGAGTTTGCTACTCATGGAGTGGTACGATGAACGCAAGATTTCAAAGGTATCCGAAAAGTTGTGGGCTACATCGTGCCACGTTGCTACACATCGGGGAAAAAGAACGACGATGTTGCCGTTGGCCTCAAAATTCAATTAGATACAGAGAGGAATGGTGACCTAGCCTCCTCCAACAGCCGTCTATCGGCTCATTCACAAAATCATATTTCAAAAGTCACACGTGTTCTATATAACCACAATCCTAAACGAAAATTCACCTCGCAATCCGCACATTTCATCGTGTTTTCCGCATGAAACATACTCGAGTTCGATTCTTTGCATTTTCAGAGGAAGTCTCTCCCTTTCGGACCGAAACTCATTATCTACCGTTTCGGCATCTCTAACGTTACTTTTTCTAAATTCTAATTTTTGCAGCGATAGCGCACCTTCTAATCTGAACGTTAAGCAGAAAAGGTGGATTCTCTTTGGATGCCCCTAGTCTATGGGTTTGTTGTGAGGAAGAGATTAGACGAAACATAAAAAATTGGAACTAGGGTTGACAATCGCTCAGTATGTTTTAGCCGAGAGGGAAAGGCTCCATGGAGCTCAGCAACTGCGTCCGTTTGTAGCGTTTCCCTGCGCATTATCTACGCAAAAAGTGCATTCGCGATAATGACAGGCGGCTTGAAAACAAGTGATCCGCAACAACTACGTGTTCACAAACCAAACCGGGTCAATAACCGTCGCACTCATCACGTAATTGGAGAAAATATATCGCAAGGTGAGTCAACCGGGAGTAACTTTGTCAACCATTGTGACGTTGGCAAGATCCTTACATTATTCCCTTGCCTTGTAAATCAAAACATCAACCGGACGAGGATTGGCCAGGTGGCGCGGATTAATCATATCATAAGATCATCGCCACCATGACAACACGAAGATGATTTCCGATTCCTTGAAGATTACTACTCTTTGCTAAATCACTAACCGCAGGACAAAACTCAGTGTTGGTTTCCAGGTAGCTTCCTCAACTTGTTCGATATTATATCATTTCCGTGTCGTTTTTTTCTCTCTTTCTCCTATGTTTAGTTGTTTACACTTAGGTTACTTCCCTCGATGAACCGAACTGATGAGCCATCGGACCCTTTACCTAATATTCCTAGAAGAAAGAGAGAGAACTAGGGGTGGACAGGGCAACAATAAAACATTCAGAGTTTTGAGAACTGCATGAGGAAAATTGGAGAAAGGGGGTCATCTTTGCGCAAAATGAAAAATCTCACTCTAGTAAACCCCGAACATTGGCGCAATTGGTTGAAACATCGGAGATTTCCAGCTCGGAAACTAGAGGTCACCCATTCGAATCGGATTACTTACTGCATGTAAATTGATCTAGGCCAGGGCCACCTACACAAGTCAAAGGTCTGGACTAAACTGGTTCATAGGCTTGCAGAGTGTTAATGACCCTCCAGGTAGTCGGTTTTCCACGCCCGCACTCCTATGATATAAAGAACACATACACTCCATTATTTGCGAGCTACATAAACCAGAAAAATGAATTTCCCAAGAAAATTGAACTCATGAATATTCTTTTGCTTCATTCTTACAGGTGGGAGATCCTTTGGAAAGAAGTAACCCTCGTCGATATCTGTGTGTGTGTGTGTGGGAGAGAGAGAGAGGGAGAGCCAATAATTCCACAAGATTATTGAATTTAGCAAAGAAACGAATCGAGCTTATCCTCTTATGAAGACAACCCTTACCAGCTCTCACTCAAGAGACCACCCACTTTTAAGTTCTTAGGTCTATGATGATGATGAAATCATGCAATGTCAACATGCAGAGACAGAGAGAGAGCGAGAGATTCCAACCAAGAGACAGAGACAAACAGAAGCATGTCTTCTCCCTCGTCCCAAAGATCTGAGTCAATTTGATTTATTAATTGCGCACACAATAAAATATAATTTTGAGGGAGCGAGTGCTCTTTTGAATTTTGATCGTTTCCTCTTGTTGATTTCTTCTTGGGGTGCGGTTCCCTAGCTCATCTTTCACGTTATGAGAGAAAAAAGATCAATAGCAGAAAATAATAAACTAGGAAACCGAGGTCAATGAGTGGTGTTTCTTCTGCAAAAAGTTTGAATTTAGGAGGCCTATCCTTTTGTTTCGGTCTTGCTTTTCTTGTTGAATATTGCAATTGCTCCTACGCTACCTTTCGTTGACAAGTTGCCCTGTAACAGCTAGGGTGTCTCATTAAACAATGGGCTGTAACCTTTCCTAGAATCGAAAGATAGGCACACATTTGATCACCTTGGGGATGATCTGTTCATATATATGAGAGAATCGCTACCAATCAGCAAGAAGACACATTCTTGCAGTTTCTTAGTAGCTGAAAAAATGGGGGTTTAGCTGGTTTTATAGTCCTTCCTTTTCTTTTGAAAAGCTCATTTACAACTCATAAGAAATGTGTGGGGGGTAACTTTTAGTTGATGGGTAAAGGTAGGGACATCTTAATAGACATTGCATTCTTTAATCTCGCAAAGTTAATAAATTGTCAAACTAGTTTTAATTTCACAGGTCTTTCTCCGAACAGATTTCCTTATCGTGCCGTTTTAACTAGGGTGTAATGCAAGCAAGGTTTTTAAAGCATGTAAACTTGTACCGGTTTGTGATTCTCGCATCCTACATAAGTAATAACAAACCTTAACTAAGTGAGTAGCGGCAGAGCCAAAGGAGATTGAAGGGCAAGTTTGGGCCACCACTCGGTAATATGGAGCAAATAATTTCTTGTGTGAATATGTTTTCTTATAAGTTCAGTCCATCAAGAATTGAGTGATCTTAATTAACCATCAGATATGTGAGTCTAAAATGGAATCCACCAGATTTAAGTAAGTCCAAGCCACAGTTTCACACAAATATATCGATGCCATTGAAGATTTTCATCAAGGTGCGCACTTCGTTCCTCCTAACCCTAATCTGCAATCCATTATTGAATTCATCTTGCTTGTGTTTTGCACCATGTCTGCGACAGGTGAAGATCAAGCGAAAACCTCCCCATTCTCTATCTCATCTTCCTTTTTCTGAAGATAGCACTATGTATTGTTAGGACATGTAACCTCTGGAGTCGCAAAGAATTGCACTGGCAGCTTTCATTAGAACGTGAAACCCTTAAGAAAATAACCAAATACTCCTATTAGTCCTATATATACTTAGCTAGTTGTCTGCTAGCACATGAGAGAGAGAGAGAGAGAGTAAAAAAGGTTTCCTTGAAACTTAAAAACCACATTATTTCTCGGCTAGATAAAAGCAACTTAAGGCGCGAATGATAATCATTTTGTTTCTTTGTTTTTCTATTTTTTTGTTTCCCGGAATAGGTTTGGGATAGAAATCCGTTTGGTAAAATAATTTCATTTTTTATTTTTGGGACAAATTTTGGCCGAGAAATAGAGATTTGAAATAGAAACGAGAAGTTAAAATTTTCTACTTTTTTATTTCTAGAACATAAATAGAAATAGCAACTCTCCCTTATTGCTCACTCTTGCCACCCACCGCAGCCCATTCGCCGCCTGCCCGCTCGCTCGCTGACCATTCACCGCCGCCCGTCGCCGCCGCCCCCTGCCAGCTGCCCGCCACTACTTGCCGGCTGTCCGCCACGCTCCCCGCTGCTAGCCATCATCCGCCACCGCCCGCCGTCGCCTGCTGGCCGCTTGTTGCCCGTCGGAAACAAAAATTTAAAAATAACTTATCAAACGAATTTCTATTTCGAGAATAGAAATATTGTGTCGTTATCAAACGTTACTTTTTGCTCAGAAAATCGTCCAAGGAAGAGAAATAAATTTTTCTATTTCTAGCCAGAAATAGGGCCGGGGACGAGAAATGTTGTCATTCGCGCCCTTAAATGCCTCACTCCAGATTTCACTTATGTACATTTTCTTTAGCCTGAATTCCATGCTCAGAATGGCTCCGACTAAAATAAGAAGAAAAAAGTGGCCAATCATGTCACAACTCTACAAGAAATCTTTAAGGGGGTCATGAAGAGCTTTTCGATAGCAGTCGATAATGGAACATTTCAAAGATGTAGGCGACAAACCAAGAGGATGTGGAGTCTTCTTGGGATCAAGTTTCTGTAGCTTCGCATCATAATAATCTAAGGATCCCCTAATAAAGCAGAGCCATTAAAATAATATTTAGCAGGGAGAAATTTGTGCTCTTCTTTTGTCACCTTGCATGCAATAGTTTAGTTTTAGATGACCGAACTAATCCAAAAAGTTAACACAATGAGAGAGAGAGAGAGAGCATGCAATAGTTTAGTTTTAGATGACCGAACTAATCCAAAAAGTTAACACAATGAGAGAGAGAGAGAGAGAGAGAGAGAGAGAGAGAGAGAGAGAGAGAGAGAGAGGAAACCCTATAGGTGAAATGGAGCAGTGAGGAATTAGAGTACGACTTTTGTCTCTCCAAGAGCATCAAATCAACGCAACTAATTTTCTCTACCTATAAATTCGGGTCTTCCCTTCACCAATTTTTCCCCAACAATCCCAGAAAGGTCTTCAATCTCTCTCCATCAACAAAAACAGCATATAACTTAGCTGGAGCCCAAAAAAAAAAGAAGGAGAGAAGAAGCAATCCGATCATCGTTTGGAGGAAATGGGAAGGGCTCCGTGTTGTGACAAGGCAAATGTGAAGAAAGGGCCATGGTCTCCTGAAGAGGATGCTAAGCTCAAGGCTTACATTGAGAAGTATGGAACTGGTGGAAACTGGATTGCCCTTCCTCAGAAAGTTGGTAAATTCTCAAATCTCTGTCTCTCCCTCTCGTTTGAATTGGTCTCTTCTGAAAGAACACGTTAATATATACCGCATGGTCGATTACTCTTAAAGCTTGAACTGTTAGGGATTTGGGTTTGGTCTCTCAATACAGTCAAATGTTATGACTGATGTTCTTTCTAGTCCGTTTTTCTCAACTTCATGCTTCATCAGACCTCAGCATGGCTGAGTTTTGTGGAATCCTTGTAAAGTTAGAGATGGATATTTGTGGAAAGCTAAAAATTCTTTGGAATGATCAATTACCAAAGTGGTGATCAATATTCAATGTGTCAACAGGGCTAAAGAGATGTGGGAAGAGTTGCAGACTGAGGTGGCTGAATTACTTGAGACCCAACATCAAGCATGGCGGATTCACTGAGGAAGAGGACAACATCATCTGCAGCCTCTACATCAGCATTGGCAGCAGGTAAACTCTCTCTCTCTCTCTCTCTCTAGCTACCAAATTATGTTGAAAGAAAAATGTTATACAAATACCAAGGTCACCTTTCCCAATGGATCAAGAAGGCCCAGTAGCTGAAGGCATTGACCCACACTCAAATCAATCCCACTTTATGTCTTTCAGGTGGTCAATAATTGCAGCCCAATTGCCAGGAAGAACAGATAATGACATCAAGAACTACTGGAACACCAGGCTGAAGAAGAACCTGCTCGGAAGACGAAAGCACAGCATCAACAGCAACACGGTGATGAATCGTTTCTCGTCATCGCACACATCTCAATTGAACCCAGCAAGAAATCTGAACACTGCATCACCAGACGATGATGACTCTTCGTCACCATATAACTCACATGCTTTGAGCAACTCTGCCCTTGAAAGGCTTCAACTCCACATGCAGCTTCAGATCCTCCAAAACCCTTTGTTCTCAAGCTTCTACAACAACCCTGCACTTTGGCCCAAGATTCACCCCCTGAGAGAGAAGATGATCCAGAGCCTCCGCCTCTTGAACCAAAACCCTAATAACACTAATTGCCCCGGTCTCATTGAACAGCTTGCACTGGCCAATGGGTCTCAACAACAAGCTGAGGACATCGAACGGAACAAGGCTGATCTCTATGACCTCACCTCCACTGATCCTAATGATGTCTCACTCCAACATGATTCTCTCAAGATCACCGCTTCCAAGATCGAAGACCTGGTGAACTCTTTGAGCACTGGGGGATCGGCTTCCTCGGATGGCTCGGTTTCCTTCAACTACGCCAAGAATTTGATCGACCCAGCCCTTATGGCTGAAGTAGATGGTGCTGAAGCAATGTCATATGGTAATGCATACACCGGCGCTGCGTCAAACATCCAAGCTGAGCTGGACAATATGGGGAATGACAAAGCAGCCAATGATTTCGCGCCTCGGGAGGATCATCCGAACACTAACGCCGAGTTCGATTATTTCAAGGAAGTGAATGGTTCTAAGGACAACATCCTCTGGTGGTCTAATGAGCTAGACATGAAATTGGCATCCGCCATTTCCTGGGATTCGGCGAATCACTCCGTTTTCCAGAACGAAGGAATGTTCCAAGACTATGGATCAGGAGCAATCAGCGGTAGCAGCCAGTATTAGAGAGGCATTTTGTCTTGCATGAACATATTTTTCCCCAAGGGCATAAGATGGAGAGAAGAACGATTTCGATGCCTCGCTTTGTAAATCGTGTGAATAACAATTGTATTAGCTTCAATTATGACTACTATCAAGTGTTCCCTCTTCCCTCTCGAAACAAATTATAATTCAAATAATTGTTTCAGCATGCATTCATTTCGTGATGAAGAAGACTACATGCATATATTGATGTACTATTTCCCTTCATATATATCATATATTTATTCAAAAAAATTTGGGAATATGATAGCTAGTCTTATTTCTCTTTCCTTGTAATTGAGTGGTTTCGCCATCCGGAAGCTGGGCGTGGCTCCAATAATAATATTACAAAATGCCTTACTATATAAAATCTATTTACGAAGTAACACTAGGTGTATTTCTGTAGGGAAAGTTGATATATAATAAACAAAAACAAACTGACTTTTTATCTCGAACCTTCATGCTGTTTAAGTTAATCAAATCTCAGAATATGCCTAACAATATTGCCACTTGATAAGCTCTTAGTCCAATATTCTGACAAGAAAGAAGAAAAGGAACTCTTAGTGCACTAGCCAGATTTGAACTGCTGCACAATGTTAGCATCTCTTTAGCCAACGCAAGACCCTTATATGTTCACACATGCGAAGTGGTTGATCAAAATTGTTAACAATTTATGACTTCGAGCAACGCAATCCACGTGGTTAAGAGCGTGACCCGACGACTACAATGTACATTAATTATTAACTGGTTGATTCCATATAAAAGATAGAGGTAAAGCCCGAATTTGCAGTACTTGATAACATCTAAGAAAATGTATAATAATCTCACTTTCATTAGCATTTGATAACTTTTCTCCGTTTGGGACAACGGCTAGTAAATACTGCGTACATACTTGTGTCCTCAATTCATGAGTTAGGCTCCGTTTATCTCTTTCTTTTATAGGTAGCGTGGATACAAAATTTAACTCCTTTCCATCTTGGTAATATATCTTATCTTACCTTCACTTTCGGATAATGTAAAAGGTTTCTAGAAATGTAAATGTGATGATTTTGATGAATGTGCCAATATAGGGAGCAGAAATTTGTCCATGATTTAGTATGCCTTCCGACAAGATCCTTTTTCCTCTGGATAATCAGGCATGGTTCTTGCTTTTTGGACAAGCTAATCATTAAAATCACTAGTAACTACATGGGTTCAGCCCATGGGCTAACACAGGTGGATGAATGGTAGAATCAAAGATATTGAAATGGTTGTAGTTCAGAACAACAGTAATATTCCTAGAGCCAGACCCTAAACCTCAAAGATACCCTTTAATCCACAGAGGTTAACTTCCAACATGGATTCGTATATTCATGAGGTCATGCCATCCATCTAAGTTTAGCTTTTATCCGGTGACAATCTCGACCAAGGCCCCGAAGTTCCTCGTGGAGCGACCTTGTGGCTCCACGGCCGCCAAAGCCATCTCCTTCAGTGCCCCGGCTCTCTCCCTCATCCCCTTCCCTTCCTCGCCGGCCAGCACCCGCTCGAGCATGCCCGCCGTCGCCTCCTCTGTGAACGCTCCCCCCTCCACTGCCACCCCGATCTGCCAAACTGCCTCCACGGCCCTCGCATTCATGCTCTGGTCCCCGAAGAAGGGCCTCCCCACCATCGGCACGCCCCCGATCATGCTCTCCAGCACCGAGTTCCACCCGCAGTGCGTGACGAACGCCCCCACTGCCCTGTGCCCCAGCACGTGCAGCTGCGGGGCCCACGGCACCACCTTCCCCCTCGTCCCCGTGGCCCTGTCGAGGAACTCCAGCGGGAGCTCCGCCTCGGCGTCGCCCCTGAAGGACCAGAGGAATGGGAAGGCGGTTTTATCCAGAGCGTTCGCGATGGCGGTTATCTCGTGCGGGGGAGGCCTGAGCATGCTCCCGAAGGAGACGTACACGACCGAGGCCGTCTCCTGCTCATCCAGCCACGGGATGCAGCCGTGCTCATCCGAAAGCGCCGGCGGAGGCGACAGGACTAACGGCCCGACGTCAAGGAACATCTGCAGTTTCGAGCGGAGCTCCCTCTGGACGATCGGGTCTGCGTCCTCGAAGGAGTTGCAGACGACGGCAGTCGCCTGAGGAAGCACTTGACCCATTCTGTAGAGCAAAGTTGGGAAGGGCGAGATTGCATCGAGGAGTTCTTTAGGCAAGTCCACCATTCGCAGCGCCGAAAGCCCCGGAATCCCATCGAGCGTCTCGCCTTCGATTCGTGCAAAAATTTCGTCAAAGTTCGACAATTTTAGGATGACTGAGGAATACAGTTTAGCAATCAAATGAATCGCTCTGCCAACAGAAACGTTTTCTATTGCTCACAAAGAGATGACACATTCATGGAACTTCACAGCACATGACAAAGCGTCAGCATCTTAGGTATATATGCACAAGATATAGATAATCAAATCCAAAACAATCCACCTTAAAATTTGCTCTCGGAAGCATTACTTGCGATTGTTAGGGAAAAACTAAACGGGTTGAATGAGGATAAATGAGGCCACTAAATTGCATTGAGACAATTTCAGATCCTCGCTTCATCATGTTGATCTCATCAAATTCCGGTGCAGGAGCACACGCCCCGTTCCAATCTTTTCACTTCAAAACGGGTGATCAAGGTCATTTGTTGCTTTTGAAGGACCAAGTACAAAACGCATTGCTATGAAAGAATACATGGAATTTTTTAGGTTCACCCACTACTTTCCCGTATCTATTTGAAACTTTTGTTGCCCTGTATATTTTTCTGATAGTCAAGACTGTCGATCGTTGATAAAGACTAAGAAGATGACAAGTCCTTCTCATCTTTCGTGGAGAAGCATTCAGGCCCATACCTAACCAAGATGCTCATGCAATGTTACTATCACACACCATACAATTGATGCAGCTCAAATTCATAGGCAGCTCGTTATGTTGGTAAGTCCGCCGAAAACAATAAGCTATACGTAGTTCATGCTACGGCTCAGCATAATCTACGCATTCACTACTACCAAGTAAGAATTCTATATAAGCAGCACCTGATCCGACTCTTCCATTACCAAAACAGACTCACCTTAATCAAATGAAACACATTTCATAGCATTTTGTTATCAGACTTCCTTGTTATACGGATGTTATAGTTCGAGTCAGGCCGATTTGCTCGATTCCTCGGGGTCTATCGGACTATTTTCTTTAGGTTATCATGAGTTCCGGTATTACCTGAGGTTGCATACATTTGTCGGATCGCGTCTGTCTCCATGTGCGTGAGGAGGGCGCAGGGGCCGGCGGTCCAGACCGGAACCCAGGGCACGCTCCGCTCTCGAGCCATGTCGGCAGCAAACCAATAGAACGCGTCTGTCAGCAGGCAGGTAGCCTTGCACCCTCTCTCCCTCTCTGCCACGTGGAGCACGCTCTCGATGTTATCTGGCGCTGCGCGCAGGAAGATCTCCACCGGCTCCACGGGGTTCCTCCCCGATGGCACGTACCCATCGGGCGCACCGTCCCACACGTCGTACGCCACAAGGTTCGGGCATGCGCTGCCATCGCCGCCGCTCCTCTTGCCCCCCGGGAAGCACGCGAGGTTAGATTTCTCCGAGCTGAAGAAGGAGAACATCGTGGCGGGGGACACTGCCGCTATCCGCCGCACTAGGTGGAGGAGCGGCGCCGCATGCGTGGCGAACGGGAACGCAAGCACGGCCACATGCTTGCGGGCGGGAGAGTCTTCCGTTCCCGCCATGAGGGGTGGGCGTCGAGAGGCGTAGAGAGAGAGAGAGAGAGAGAGAGAGAGAGGGACGGAGGCTACGCCGGTAACGGTGGATCGTAAGACTTGAACACTCTGCGTTCGGTATGTGTGGGTCACGATTTAGAAGGAGAGATTGGCCTGTACTTATATGGACTCCGGGTAACAAACTGGCGTTTTCTCGAATTCTAGAATGCGGGTACCGTTGTCTACCCGTATTCTGTTGATACGATAGCTACTCGCATAGTATGAAAACCCTGAATCTGTGGGAATGAGCTGTAAAATACGTGTAGAAGTTGTAATAGCTAAATTAGAGGATATGCCTTATTAGGAGTCTTTATGTTTATACCAAAAAATGGCGAACTTGTCGACATGGGAAATACACGACAGAGGCATGAATTACACATTCCGTCGTCGACGATTGTAGAAAGTAATATCTATTTAGTGCATCGATGATGTTTTAGTCGTGGTCGATGAGTGTTTGTACCAAAAATCATCAAGGGACACATGGTAGAGGCATGAGGCAACATGGAAACAAATATCATCAAGGGACATATGGCAGAGGCATGAGGCAACGTGGAAGCAAATATCATCAAGTAGAAAATATCATCTTGTGGATATGTTTACACCTAAAAATGACTAATTTTTGGGTATTGTCGACAAGATTGGGAAAACGAGCAGAAATTTCAGTTCTGCGCTAGCTCGGGAAAATGGTCATAACTTCGTCGAGATATATCGGATTGACCTAATTCGAAATCCAAAAGAACGAAGACTCCTGGATCTACAACTTTTAAGTTTTGAGTTTTCTCAGAAAATCACTGTAGAGTTGTCGACGTTAAAAAGGAAGTCGACGGTCATGACTGGTCATAACTTCGTCGAGGAAATTTCAGTTCTACACTAGTTCGGGAAAATGGTCATAACTTCGTCGAGACAGATCGGATTGACCTGATTCCAAAGCCAAAAGAACGAAAACTCTTGGATCTACAACTTTTATGTTTTGAGTTTTCTCAGAAATCACTGTATAGTTGTCGACATTAAAAGGAAGTCGACAGTCGTGACTGGTCAGGATGCGGAAATTGACAATCTTGAAGGAATCGACAAAAAGTGGAGTTGACAATCTTGGATACAACTATCGAAGAAGTAACCGTCAACATAGTGGGGTCGAAGCAACCGCCAACATAGTGAAGTTGAATAAACCGTCAAGGTAATAGACTCAACACAACTAATAGAAACGACTAAGGAGCATACATGTATATCTTAAGGGAACAATTACTTGGAAGCATGATCATGAGACGGTTATCACTTGTAGACAAGATTGTGGAACAGTTATCTTGAAAGCAGGATCATGGCATCACATGGACATGTAGACAAAATTTTCGGAATGGAAGAACATGGGCACAACCATTGAAAACCGCTAAGGAGCAGTTACCACATAACCATTATAAATATCACCGGCCATGTACTGGAGACGGCCCCCCTGAAAAATCAAACAACATGTTATCTTTCAATTATCTTTATTTTTATGTACCGCACTTTACTTTTCCTTAGCTATAATTTTTCGATTTGCGTCATCGATTAAATTCCAGCTTGTGTCTCTATCTTGAGTGTTGTGTTGTAGATTAAATTCCGGCGTTACATCTTTGTATAAGTGTGTGGCTGTATTTTCAAGCTTTATCGTCGATTAAATTCCGGCACGGTTTATACGTATAGTCCGATTCAAAGTTTGAAGTAAAAGTTTACAGTTTTTCCTTGTCTTCCTGGATATTTCTTGTTCGGAGTATCCACGGAACCCGGTCTCCTCTCATTAAGAACCGAAGAACGACGTTTGGTGAATTATATTTCGTCACGGGAGTATTTCTGGAGAAACACTTTCCTTCCTCTGTATATTTGTATATATAATATATATATATACCTCTAGGTCATTGTAACATATATAGAAGAAAATATACAGAAAATTGAGGAATAATATTTTTTCCTCTAAAACTCTCTACGTTAACATGATATCAGAGCAAGGTTCGATTAGGGATTACTAACCTGATCAAACTAGACCCAGATAGCCGACAATTGCCGCAACCATACTGGTTTAGTACGGGTGCCGCACTGACTAGTTCAACCAGAACACTCGAAGATTGCCATGACCACACCGGTTCCGTACGGTTATCGATAAGCTCACCCAAAAACTACCACCACTGTTTTTTATTCTTGTGTACACACAGACCCATGACGAATCGGAATCCTACAAGAGCAATGATTCCCCACCAAAATCAAGGGGGGAATTTGATTACATAAGCACTTTTGGAGAATCTGACCACCAAATTGACTCAGATTTTGACTCAGAACCAGACTCCTTCCCCGACACCGCATAATGATTCATCTTCATCACATATTGTAGTTAAGTTGGATGGAACCAACTATGGCTTATGGTCTTAGGTTGTCGAGATGTATATCACAGGCAAAGACAAGATGATATACATCAATGGAGACCTCCTTCAGCCTCTACCTATAGACCTTCAATTTCGGAAGTGGAAAACTGAAGACTCAACTGTCAAAGGGTGGCTGACCAACTCAATTAACCCGACCTTAATTGGCAATTTCATTCGCTTCCCAACAGCGAAGCCGGTCTGGGATTCAGTTGCAATGACCTCCTTCGATGGAACATATGCCTCCTAGGTTTATGACTTGAAGAGGCGTGTGGCTCGGATGAGACAAGCAGGAGGACCAATTGAGGCATACTACAACAACCTTTAAGGTCTGTGGAGAGAGAACGATTTCCGTCGTCCAAACCCAATGAGATGTCCTAAAGATATTGAAAGAGACGATATGGCTATATAGGAAGATCGGGTATACATCTTTCTTGATGGGTTGGACGATCGTCTTGACAAGGTCCGAGCATATGTCTTGCAGATGTAGCCGTTTCCTACGGTTGAACAAGCCTATGTGCGTGTCCGACGGGAAGACATAAGACAAACTGTAATGCTGACCAACAGTGACACTGCCCATGATTCGGCAGCCATGATATCCCGGGGGAATAAGACGAATGTCAAAGCGAACCAAGAACTGTTGTTGCAAATGGCTAAGCTTGGGGTTGCGCTGGAAGGAGGAAGACCTAGCTTAGCTCCACACAAGACAAATTCTCTTGGGGGAAGTTGCTCAAATTGTGGTAATGCTAAGCATACTAGGGAGATGTGCTTTAAACTTCATGGATATCCAGACTGGTGGAAGGAGTTGAAGGCTCGTAAGCAAGTAGAAGGAAAAAGGGAGAGCTTCTCTAGCGACCGCAGAGCCTTAACTGTCATTGGTACCTCACATGGATCCACATAGTAAGCAGAATGTGATGTGATAAGGTAATTATGGTAGTGCTTTGGTTAGTTCCAATCAGGCGGACTGTAATCACCGGATCATTGATTCGGGAGCTGCGGATCACATGACATTTACTCCTGATGATTTTGTTCGTACTTCAGAACCAAGATGTGATAGTATCTCAAATGCTAATAGATTCACCTATCCGGTGACTGGGGCTGGAATTGTTGCGATTTCCCCTGCACTCTCTCTCCCCAACATGTTGCTTGTCACTTCATTATCCACCAAATTAATTTCGATTGGACAAGTTATTGAAGATTTGAATCATGTTGTTCTAATGTATCCCCACTTTTGTTTATTTCAGGATATTCTCACGAAGGAGATAATTGGGCGTGGTACTTAAGAGAGGGGGGCTATATTACATGGATGACTTCAATTCCGGGAGTGCAAATCACGTTTGAGGTGCATCTATCAATAGAGAGAAATAGATATGGCTTTTGCATCGACGGTTGGGACATCTGTCATTTGGTTATTTGAAACAATTATTTCCTGATCTTTTTTTGAACTTGAAGGACTTAGATTTACAATGTCAGACTTGCATATTGGCTAAGAGTCATAGAGTTCCTTTTTCAATAAGTTTAAATAAAAGTGAAGTTCCTTTTTCTTTGATACATTCGGATGTTTAGGGTGCATCTCCTGTTACTACTGTTTCAGGTTGTAGGTGGTTTGTGCTATTTGTTGATGACTATACTAGGATGACATGGCTTTACTTGATGAGAAGCAAAAATGAGGTAGCTAAGATATTTCGGAATTTTCGTACTATGTTACAGACCCAATTTGATGGGCAGATCCAGATTTTAAGAAGTGACAATGGTGGGGAGTACATAAATGAATATCTTAAGGAATATTTTCAACAACATGGCATGATCCATGAGTCGTCCTGCTCCCAAACACCTCAGCAAAATGGTGTTGCCAAGAGAAAGAACAGACATATCCTCGAGACAGCTCGAGCTCTCTTGATTGAGAGTCACGTGCCTAAAAAATTTTGGGATAGCGCTATGGCTACAGCTGTGCATCTTCTCAACCGGATGACGTCTAAAGTGTTCAACTTCCAAACACCATTACAGGCCTTGTCCACATATGTTTCTTTACCATCTGTCCTAACCATTCGTTCTCGGGTGTTTGGGTGTGTTGCATTTGTACATATCCCGAAGAACTAGCGAGCGAAACTTGATCCCTGTGCATTGCGATGTCTATTCTTAGGGTATGGTACACACCAGAAGGGGTATCGCTGCTACAACCCTTCCACCCGACGAACCTATGTCACTATGGATGTCTCGTTTGTTGAAGTTCAATCCTTTTACTCGGACTCCAATTCTCCCTTTTAGGGGGAGACAGACAGAAAAGGTCGAATTGGTGGGAGTTTTCTGGTAGTATATTTTTCTGAGGAGGAGGAGGGGTAGAGACAGCGGATAGGCAGCTTGGGGGAGTGGAGGAGGAGGCGTCGTATGATGCAGGGCAACTTCGGCAAGTGCGAGAGTCGCCAAAAATGGGAGTTGTGGTGCCGGAGGAGGCCGTACAGGAGGAGGTAATGACTGAGTAGGTGGTGCCGGGACATTGAACAGACCCTGGCAAGGGGTGGGCAACTCCTACAGGGGCAAAATCACGAAGAACAGCTTCCCTCTTCTCCAGTACTCGACTCAACTGCTGAGGATATTCTTGAGGTAACCTCTCCTACTCCTTCTTGTGTCTTTGATGAGCTTAATACTTTTGTGGTATATAAACTACTTGCTAGGCACAATCGAGGCAAGCCCCCGAATAGATATTCACTGAATGTTGAAGAGAAGAGATCGACCTACCCTATTGCGAATATGTGTTCAACCAAAAGGTTGTTAGATCCATTAAAGATATTTGTGTCGAATGTATCTGCAATCCGTATTCCAGAAGGGGTACATGATACTCTGAAAGATCCCAAGTGGGTTCAAGCAATGGAAGAGGAGATGGCTGCACTGAAAACACACAAAACTTGGAAGCTGGTGGAGTTACCCGAGGGGAAGAAGACCGTGGGATGTAAGTGAGTCTTTTTCTGTGAAGTACAAAGCATATGGATCTATAGAAAGGTACAAGGTGAGACTAGTAGCAAAGGGGTACACATAAACTTATGGGGTTGACTATTAGGAGACGTTTTCTCATGTTGTTAAACTTAATACTGTTTAGGTCTTATTGTCTCTTGCAGCTAATCTAGAATGGCCACTACACCAGTATGATGTCAAGAATGCATTTCTTCATAGTAATCTCAAAGAGGAGATTTATATGGATATTCCACCGGGGTACAGTTCACCCTTACAACTTGAGGCGGTGTGTAAGCTAGAGAGATCATTGTATGGTCTGAAATAGTCTCCACGAGCCTAGTTTGGCCGATTCACTTTAGCGATGAGGAGATATGGGTATTCCCAAAGTGACTCGGATCACACATTATTCCTAAAACGACATCAGGGGAAGGTAACTGTGTTGATTATCTATGTTGATGATATGATTATCACTGGAGATGATTGGATGGAAATTTCTAAGCTCCAAAAGAAACTTTATGAGGACTTTGAGATGAAAAACCTTGGGGGACTGAAATAGTTCATAGGTATTGAGGTAGCGAGATCGATAAGGGGAATATTTCTCTCACAAAGAAAGTATGTGCTAGACTTGTTGGGAAAGGTGGGAATGTTGGACTGCAAGCTTATAGACACACCAATTGTTCATAACCATAGGTTTGGGGAGTATCCAAATCAAGTGCCAACAAACAAAGAAAGGTATCAAATGTTAGTTGGCAAACTAATTTATCTATCGTATACTCGTCCTGACATTGCATATGCGGTGAGTATTGTTAGCCAATTCATGCATGCCCCGAGTGAAGATCATATGAATGCAGTATTGCGTATATTTCGCTACTTGAAGACCTCTCTAGGGCGAGGATTGAGATTCTTGAAAAAAGGTCATCTTGAGATTGAAGGGTTTACTAATATAGACTAGGCCGAGAGTATTTATGATAGGAGATCAACATCAGCATACTTCACATTTGTGGGAGGAAACTTAGTTACTTGGAGGAGTAAGAAGTAGAAGGTGGTGGCATTGTCCAGTGTAGAGGCCGAATTTAGAGAGATGGCCAAAGGGTTGTGTGAGCTTATGTGGCTTAAGAAGTTAATGACGGAGATTGGGTTAGCTCTAGGAGCCAAGATGAAGTTGTTTTGTGATAACAAAGCAGCAATTGACATCTCTCACAATCCAGTTCAGCACGATTGTACCAACATGTTGAGGTGGACCGTCATTTCATCAAGCAAAACTTGGACACCAAAGTGATTCGGTTTCCATTTGTGTGATCTGAAGACCAGTTGGCATATATTTTGACGAAGGCTGTATCAAGCAGGGTCTTCTATAGCTCACTTGATAAGCTGGGCATTCACGACATCTATGCACCAACTTGAAGGGGAGTGTGGAAATGAGCTATAAAATACGTCTATGAGTTGTAATCAGCTAAATTAGAGGATATGCCTTATTAAGAGTCTTTCTTTCCTTTGTTTATATATATATACCTCTAAGTCATTATAACATATATAGAAGAAAATATACAGAAAATTGAGGAATAATATTTTTTCCTCTAAAACTTTCTACGCTAATAGAATCTACATTAATCTTTTCATACAATACGAAAAACATGAATTAAGAAATTGCTCTAGATAAAACTAACGTTGCGCGCAATTCGCATTTAAGTACAGAAAGTTCAAATAAACATTCGAATGAAAATCAATTGATATCGATAGTAATTTCCCTTTGCATTTCCTTGTAAACCCACTTACAAATACACATGAACTTGGTGTATGATGATCTCTCCGATGGAAAATGCAGGGTGGTAGGTGCCATCAATGTTTGTTTTAGCAGGTTGGTCCATTAGCTAAACAGGTATAAACTTATATGGTCTATTAATTCATTATTTTGGAGAATGAAAAGGGTTAGTTGTTGTGGGGGGGGGGGGGGGGGGGTGGTGGGGCTGTGGGGTTGGTTTATTTCTCGAGGATGAAAGGGAGGGAAGTTGTTGAGAATCGCAGGGAGGAAGTTCACGAGGCGTTGCGCGGCATGCGACGGAGGCAAACGTGGACGTGCAGGGGAGCATAGATTTCGATGTGTGGTCACGAAGGAAACCAGTACGCTTTATGGCGGAAGCCGTTCATCGATGTGTGGTCACGAAGGAAACCAGTACGCTTTATGGCGGAAGCCGTTCATGGGAGAAAACTTTCATTAAAGACAGTTCAAGCGAGCAGGAGTTAGGACATGAAGATTGGAACACCGTCGAAAGAACCAACAGCAACAACAAGTTTCGAGCATTGCAGCGACATGTCAATTCAAAATTAAGATAGATAGTTACATGGAAGGGGGGGGGGGGAGAGTAGGTTTGTGAATTGAACATGGGTGAAAATTTCATGAACTGGGTTTTTTCTTGTGTGTCGCGACCGGTCGACCTTGGACGGGTCATGATCTCAGGTGACCGACTCCGATCGGCCTCAATCTGAGGTTGAGTTTTTCTTGTTTTGTCCACGGAAAAATTATATTGTATGATTGAATGCACAAATGCATAGGGAAGGGAACCGATAGAGGAAGGCGATCCGACAAGTAGCTAATGTAGGTCCATGTGTAAACATGCTAACGTGACGTGATTATTTAGTATCCTAAGGGAAGTCATGCGTACGCAAAAGGGAGTGAGAAAATGTTGTTCTTACTAGATGTAGATAAAGTAATAGGGTTCGATTTTTTTGTACCCAAAGTGGTCGACCTTAGACTGACTTGGATCCAAGGCGACCACCGTTGGTTAGCCTCGAGTTCGAGGTTGAGTTTTTCTTTTTTTAAGTGGTGCATGATAATCTAAATATGTTAAGATTGGGGGTTGACCAACTCATTGACGCGAGAAGAGAGAGACAGAGTAGTTTTAGAGTAGCATTATACTCCTACTTCAAGATAAAAATATCACAAGTAGCATAACTTTCGTATGATGCTCACTTGAGGGCTGTAATTTTTTTTTTGGGTCGTGCCACATTGGTCTAAAATCCTTTACTTAAGAGACACCGACGATCTTTTTAGCTAGAAAATTTAATGTGACATTAATTTAACATAAACCATCCGACGTAGCTCACCAGAGAATTAAAGTCGGCAAAAGCGTGCAACTACGACGTGGTTTTAGTTCTTTTGTTGCCCTAAATTGCTTTGAAGATGAAGCCCTAACTCCATCCATTTTCTTTCGTCCACTATTCAATCATTGCCCATCATGTTTATATGATTTGCTGCAGAAACTCAATGGCAAGATGATTAATGTAGAGCTTGGGAAACCTGGGAAATGGCATATGCTCAACTTTGAACTGGTGGTCCGCCTCCGCCACATGGTCGCGGGGTTCAAATGGTTACAAGGAAGAGAAGTGTGTGTTTAATAAAATCCATGGTTCAAATATATGGACAGCCACCAATACTGTCCAATCCATGGTTGTGGGGTTCAAGTCGAATCGCCCAGACTCGATCGACGCCTCTTAGTTCGATTTTGACTACGACCAAAGATGTCTCTATTCTCTGCCGATACGCTAAAAGTTGTGCTTGAAATCACTTGGAAATGGGGAAAATTGTCCAAAAAGTCATAAACCTATTGCACTTTTGCCAATTCAGTCCTAAACCTTTTCACTTCTTGCCAATTGAGTCCTTCCGGCCAATTTTGGCCGGTCGACACTGACGTGGCAATTGTTAAATTTTTTTTTTCGCATTTTTTAATATTTTTTCTTTTCTTTTTTCTGCCTTCTTCCCTTTGGCTGATTCAACAATCGGCGACTAGCCAAAGGCACGAGCCTACGAGGTCGACCTCGCTGGCCTCTGGCGAAGCTCGTCCCTGCTAGCCACTGGCGAGGGCGAGCCTCGCCTGCTGCTACTAGGTCGACCTCACTCAACCAAGGCGAGGTCGACCTGTGACGACGCTGGCCGGCCTCGCCGTCGCTGGGAGAGGTGAAACCCAGCGACGGTGAGGTTGGCCTCGCCATGGCTGGTCGAGGCTCAACCTCACCTGATCTGGGCAAGGTCGAGTGTCGCCAAGCCAAGGCGAGGCCGATCTGAGAGGGCGAGGCTAAGAGGGCGAGTCTCGACCTCACCCAAATCTGGCGAGGTCGAGCCTCGACCAGCCATGGTGAGGGCGAGGCCGACCTCGCTGTCATTGGGTTCCACCTCGCCCAGCGACGACGAGGTCGGCCTCAATCTCGCCCAGGTAGAGGCGAACAAGGCTCGCCCTTACTAGTGGTCGGCGGGGGCGAGCTTCACCAAAGGCTGGCGAGGTCGACCACGCCGGCCCACACCTCTGGCTAGTCACCGGTTGCCGGACCGACCAGAGGGTTGAAGGCAGAAAAAAAAAAAGAAAGAAAAGGAAAAAAATATTAAAAAAATATATTTAAAAATTGCCACGTCAGCTTTGGCTGGCCAGCCGGTGGCCACATCAGAGCCAGCCGGGCAAAATTGGCTGGATGGACTCAATTTGCAAGAAGTGAAAAGGTTTATGACTAAATTGGCAAGAAGTAAAAAGGTTTAGAACTGAATTGGCAAACTTAAAGGGTTTAGGACTGAATTGGCAAAAGTGTAATAGGTTTAGGACTTTTTGGATAATTTTCCCTTTGGAAATGTCATACATTGTGAAGGAGTGAAATGTGGTCGAGACTAAAGAGGGTTCATTGGAGGAATCACATTTCAAATCGAAACACAGAAATCTATAACTTGAACCTCACAACCAAACCCTTTTCGTGGTCACCCTTGCCCCACACCACTCGACCTCTAGTACCTCCAACTCCACCATGTCCCTTGTCGCGGAGGCTCCAGAATCCGCCTCTACGAGCTCCCATTCCGTCGCTGCAACCAAGGCTTCCCCCAGAGGCTGAAAACTTACCGTTAGATCTAATGAGGTTAGGTTTCATCTTCAAATCAATTTGGAGCAACAAGGCCAAAATGACATCATTTTGCACACTTTTGCCATGTCAAACTTACATTTTTTATAAAAATAAAATACCACGTCAGACTTTTTTTTTAAAAGCCATTTAGGATGTATAGTTGGAAATCTCGCCGGAGGCACTCAAGTGAACATTTTTTTTTTTCAGATTTTATGGCACTTGAGTAATTGAAAAAAAAAAGTTATGACACTTACTAATCATGGCACTTGTAGTGTTCTTATCCCATCTTACTCCCAATTACTTTGAATTTTCCCTTTCACTTAATCATGAAGTATACATGGAACAAGTGACGGCTAATTAAAATGGAGAAAATATCGAGTAGACCTGTCCCTCCATGTAGGATTTCTGTCGACTAGTTCACTTTATCCTCTTACACGTGTACAATTAAGGCCAGCTCATCAAATTTTTAATTGGCAAGAGGGACCCGTTAAGCCTTTTGCACCGAAGAAGTCTATTGGCACCTGAATTTTAGTCAACTGTCAAATACGCATTTTAATATAAAAAAAAGGACGAAAAGAAATAAGAGAGAAAAAGAAAGGCAAAAGTACACCAGAAGTGCCACAACTTGTGTACGGCGATTACTTTGGTGCCATAACTTTTTTCGGATCACTTTGGTGCCAAGTCGGAGGAAAATAGATCACTTTAATGACTCCGGTCAAAATTCCGGCCAAAAAGCTGACCTGGCATTTATATTTAAAAAAATGGTCTGATTTGTACATGTCGAAATTATGTGGCTTTTTTTTTCAAATTTTTTAATTTTTAGAAAAATAATAATAATTAAAATAATTTAAAAAAAAAAAAAAAGGTTGCAGCAGCGGCGAGGGAGCCCTCGCCGTTGCTACCGCCAACCCACCACCGCCGGGAACCCTCGCCCCTAGCCGGGGCCCGGCAACCCTCACCGCTGCTGCAGGTTTTTTTTTTTTTTTGGTAAGGATAAAAAAAAAAGTACATGTCAGCGGGCTTTTTTTTAAAATATAATTTAAATTTTTTTTAAAAAAAGTACACGTCAGCGGGCTAAACGGCGTCGTTTTTGGTTTTTAATGCTGATTGGACCTCTCCGGCGAGCCGTGGAGCTCTCCGGCGAGCCGTGTCAGCGCCACATCGGATTTCCAGCGAGCCACGTCAGCATTGGCACTAAAATGATCGTTTTTAAAAAAAGTTGAAACCAAAGTGATCCGAAAAAAAGTTATGGCACCAAAGTGATCGCCATACACAAGTTATGGCACTTCTAGTGTACTTTTGCCGAAAAAGAAACAAGCGACATGGAATTTGATCCGATTCACTAGGCCTAGTCCATTCACGCAGGCCCGACCGTTCAATTCGTTCGACCTTATTCAATCCAATTCGTCAAAGCCGAGCCTATCAACTGAGCCCACTATTCCAATTTAAAGTAATTAGCATAGCCCATTTGATCTCTAATTTGTTCATGAAACTCAAAACCCGTCGTACACTAGCGGCCCAAAATCTGCCATTGAACATTACTGGTTCACCATCATCCATACAAACAGTCCCTGAACTTTATCTCAATACGCAATGTCAACGTGGCCTTTCAACTTTAACCCAATGTGCAATGTGGTCCCTAAAGTTTTAATTTGTTCGATGTCATCTTTGAACTTTTAGTACGTGTTCAATGTAGTCCACAAACTATATGAAAATGTTCAATGTAGTCCTTGACATTGAACATGTACCGAAAGTTTAGGGGCTACATTGAACAAATTAAAAGTTCAATGGACCACATTACACATTAGGCTAAAGTTCAGAGATTACATTGAACAAATTAAAAATTTAGAGACCATGTTATACATTGAGTCAAAGTTCAGAGACTATTTGCGTCATTTTTCCTTAATAAGCCTATAAACCGAAAGAGAATAGGAGCAGAGGGCATTAGCGATCCAAATTAAGGTAACTTTGGGGCACAAAGAAGTCGTTGATTTCTGCCAAACCCTCTCTTGCCTCTTTATTGCCGATCGGAGCGCTTCTCGTCTCCGTCAGTTCGGCCGCCGCGAGGAGTGCTCTGCTCTGCCCTGCTCTTGGCTGTGGAGACTCGAAGCGGCTTACTCGGAACCTGAAGTTTCTTAACAGTTGCCCATCTTCACAAGCGACGATTCTCGGATCTTCCTCGTGCTAGCTAGATTGGCAATTGCAGCTAGGAACGCCTCCTCGACAGGGTAGTAAGAACAAGATATGTGTCTCTCCATGACTTGCTCTTACTAGAAAGGGTCAATTGCGCATTCTCAAATGATATATTTCCCTTCAAATTCTCGCTAATTAATCATTTTAATGGAAATAGTTCTTAAGCGATGAAAGATAATTACAATTGTTACACATTGCTATTTCACATTGTGCCGAAGGCACGGGTAATTAAATGGAAAGGACTAATGAATGAGTGCGGTCCAACACGCAGCTAATCCGATTCCATGTGGAAATATTACCTTATTATTTAGCAATTGAAGGGAAGTTTGTATTTTGACGATTTACCAAAAATGATATTATTGCGAATTTTCCGGCACTCCCTTTATATTTTATTGTTATTTGGATAAAAAGTGTCGTATCACTCAAATACTAATTTAGGAAAAAAAGCGGCAAGAGAAATGGACCGACCCTAAAATGGCCCAACATTTTTAGTAGGGCCGTTCCCCGACGTAATTCCCCGGCGGGTAATAGTTGCAAGTCATGAACACATCGCTGCCGTCACACACCACCCCGGAGCACCCGACCCGCCTTGTGCTCCGCCACACGATCTGCGTGTAGTGCCGGCACTCGTGCCCGCCCTCGCACGTGTTGCTGCCGTACTGGTAGTACCGCTCCTCCCCCGCCCACGCCCCCACGGCGTCGCTTGCCGTCCACCCCGACCCGCCTCCCCAGAATATGTTCTCCCCCAGCCGGAAGTCCCCTTCCTCGAATGAGTGCTCCAGCGCGCAGTCCGACCGCCGCTGCCCTGCCCACCACCTCGCGTAGCTCTCCAGCTGCACGTCCCACGCCACCGGCAGCTCTCGCTTGGCCGCTCTCACGGCATTGTGGGCGTACAGGAACTGGAGCTGGAGGGACTCGTCGTCGCAGCCCCTGCACTGCTGCTTCGAGATGCCGCTGTGGAGGGTCTCGTTGTGGAGTGGGGATGCCCCGGAGGAGTCCGACGGAATGCCGACCAGGACAAGGAATGCTAACGCTCGCGCGAGCGGTGGTGGGCAGAGTTTCATCTTTTTCCTGGAGAAGCCTGTGGAGATGCGGGGATGACGAATGATTGTTAAGCAATATATAGGAAGAGCGAGGAAGATGAGCTTGGCATAACGTGACAAAAACATCAAGATTCAAGCCAAGTGCTCGGAGGGGGTTGGAACATCACGGGCTTTGATGGCCGGGCATTTTTGGATAGCGTTTTTGGTCCTCGTGTTTGGAGGCTGCATTCATGAGAGCGCTTTTGGTTGGCCAGCGAGTGATTGCAGTGTCTGCATGGATTGATCCCCGATCGAATTTTGAAGGCCCTCCTTTCGAGATCGAGCGAGGCAGCATGGGCGACAGTGAGTTGTGCCATGTCAGTTTTCTGTTGTTTTCTCTTCGGTTATGGGACTGTGTAGCCCACCAACAGTATGGTTCCACATAACAAAGCATGTTCCGTGAATAACGTCCACGAGCTAATAGGGACTCACATGGTCTTACAATTTGAGTAATGTCTGAAAGGAGAGCGCAAGATTAGGTTGTTTACTTTGAATTCTTTATTAAGCGTTCCGATTATGGATAAACAGCAAGACCATGCGCAGCATCCCCTGCAATGCATCGGGTTCATTTTGTAATTGAGAATGAGCCGTTTTGCATTTTTGGATTTGCACCAGATAGTCAATAACTTTATACCTGATGGTGATAAGTGAAATGCATACTCTGGCTTTTCCCCTCTTTTTGTGCTTTTGCTGGCCGAAAAGAGGACAATATTGTGTAACGTGTAAGGATCGATTTTGGTTGCAAAGTAGTTTCGTTCAAGCATTTTACATGACTATCCCTAGGGCCCTATTTACGGGTCGATGATGTTAAGTTGATGGGTGAGAGACTAGCGCAGGATGCTGGTGACTAGCATATCGCTTATTCCGTATCCACGAAACTTGATAAACAGCAGATGCAGAAACATTCACTACATCTGATGAGTTGTTCATTGATGATTAACCTCTGATCCAGGACTTGGTCCAATCCAATGCTGGCGTGAGGTTTTAATTTTATTGTATGGATGCTTCTAATTGCCTTCACTCATCTGTGAATGTCGCATGTAAGCTTCCTCAAATGGATTGTGGATGTCATCTGATTGACTGGCTTGGCCAGGAAATATCGATGATGTGTAGCTCTAATAAAATTGTCAGATGTCATGTGCATTGTGCATGTTTAGAGGCTAAAATGGGGAACAGAGCACATATCTTATTGATCTTTGAATGAATAAAGTAATGAAGACCTCATGCCTGTACATCATTCAAGAAGATCTTTTGAAATGAAAAGAAACAGAAAAAATCTAATACAGCAAAGAAGAACCAAAAGAGCTCTTTTCATCCTATCAAACTGATTTTTACGCGTCCTGTTGCATTTGGCAGCAGATCTCCGTTCTGTGACTTCCTTTTTTGGTTTTTTTTTTTAATTTTAATTTGATGTTTCAATTATATCATAACATGCTTTACAGTATTTGATTTTCGTCATCATAGGCTCAACAATCTTGAGAGCACAAGAGGTTGAGAAAAATTATGATCAGGAGGACGAATAGCCACGGAGGGCATTGGCATCAGGCCTAGCTTCCTCCTGATAACTGCATATTTCAATAATACCAGTGAGTTGGGATCGGGGATATCCGATGCATTTATTGTGCTGTCTGAATAGGTAATAAATTACCATCTAGCTTGTTCGACGCCTTTGCTGTCAATGTTGAAGAAGTCTAACCCACGACTTTGTGACGAAATACCGGATTTCTCTGCCAATAGGCTGGACAAACTTTGGCAAAACTGTTCATGAAGGTAAATACAAATGGTAAGCAATGTGGTTCAGGCGTACAATATTAGTGCATGAAGAAGTTTAGACTACCTTTTTATAGTCGCCGAGCTCCCCTGAAGATTTTGAAATTTCTACAACACAGTAAATGGGAGCCACTTCAATCACCTGAAATTTTCTGTACATCAGTGCATTCTTTTTCCAATTGTGAAATTTTGTCAAAAACATGTGTATATTCACGGTTCACAATTTGCTTATTTGTTTTTATTTCTATGAATGCTGAGGCTTCTATATTGTAATGCAGGTTCCGAAGATACCTCTGCTGAAAAGTTCAAGCATGACCGGGCAGACCTGGTCATCTTTTGCACTGGATGCATCTTCACCTAAAACCATGAAAAACGTTTTTCTTAGTTGGAGAAATTATTCGAAAATTTGAAAACAACCAAAGTGAAAAAGAGGCAGGAAAGAAATGGTAAGACCATACCTTATTGTTCGACATTTCAATCGCCAAGCTGACATCTGCTGCAGCTGCTTCTATTTTCTTTAATGTCTCATCTATTGAGTGCTTGGATACAAGCATGGTTTTGTGTTTGTCTTCATCCTGTATAGGAAAGTAAAATGCAACGAGAAAGTCTTATATCACTGACGAGCAACCAAAAACGAGGATCAATACTTCAGAGTTGGAAAGAATCTAATTTGAAAGTTCAGTTGCATGAAAAGTGAAGACTTGCCTGTGCTTCAAAAAGACCTGATAGATCAAGGTCATGGGACATGGCTATCAATTGAAAAGCGTTTATGAAACTGGAGGATTTTGGCATCTTCTTCTGGCCATCGTTCTCCTGTTTGCATTGTCACATATAGTTATTATTTGCCCATAGATTAATATTCGCACACATGTTTTTACAGTGACATTTACCTCAGAGGAGTCAAATGCAGCATTAACATCATCCAGATGGATTTGTTCATCGCATTCATATCCATATGCAGGCTCATAGTCTTTCAGGAACCATTCATCTTCGATTATCTCAGGTATCGTCATTCTCTGTTTTTGCAAATAAAGAGATTTTAGATGGTGTTTCTCCATGAAAGAAAATAATTGCAAGCTACATACAGTGAGAATTCAAACCTTTTTAGTATTCGGTTCAAGTATTCTGGAGATTATCTTTCTTTGACCTTCTGTGAACCACGGGGGAAATGTGTATTCTGCTCTGTAGATCTTCATGCAAACACGGTGTTCGTTTAGGCAGCGTGTCTAGTTGACAGAAACTTATCTTTACAGATGCAGGAAATTACCTTCTTATACAAATTGATGAGGTTAGGATCATCGAAAGGCAAAGTCCCAGACAGTAACTCGAAGAGAATTACCCCACAAGACCAAATATCTGCCGGTGCCCCATCATATCCCGTCTTTATCAGTAGCTGTTTTATCAAAAGCAAGCATGATCAAATCAATTAGGTTCAATAGGATTATCCAGTATGTTCTCAAGCCAAAAAATGATATGCATCTATTATTTCCTGTTAATGTAACATAAAAAGTTAAGCGCAGAAAAGTGGTATTCTCACCTCAGGTGCTACATAGCATGGGGAGCCGCATGCGGTAGACAACAGATCTCCAGGCTGTTGAAGTATTACAGTTTAGCCAACTTTACTTATGAATTGTTAAATCCAGATTCTACTAAAAACTGAAATTGACTAAAGGATTTGAAGTGTGTCAGTCTTACCTTTCGCAAAGCACTTAATCCAAAGTCAGAGATTTTCAGATTTCCCTTGTTATCTAGAAGCAAATTTTCAGGCTGTGTATGTAGGCCGAGATCCTCATCAGTTTGGCTCGACTCATTCTAAATAATCGACATATTGGTAAAAAAAAATGGTATGTTACACTAACCTTGAGATCTCTGTGACAAACACCTCTGCTATGACAATAGTCCACCGCATCAATCAGTTGTTGGAAGAGCTTTCTTGCTTCACATTCGTCCAATTTTTTCGAATAAGCCTGATTAAAAAAAATCATTAAAACCGGCTGAACAACCCCCACAACTTTCTTTCTGATCATTGAGCCTTACCAGCTTGTCTGAAAGCTGTCCTCCTGATACATACTCCATTACTATGTAGATCTTTGTCTTCGTACCAATGACCTATTACAAGCAATTTGATTCGAAGTCAATTCTGGGATTGCCTTTTCCCCTCAGTTTCTTGCAGTATGGACTTGTAATTGAAAGTGGTTATTTTGGAATTGGCGGGCATACCTCATGGATCCGGACGATGTTGGGGTGATGCAGTAGCTTCATTGTTTTTATCTCTCTTTTTACCTGAAACAGAGACGTTCGCAGTGTTAATAGCAAATTCTCTTTTCCTTCTTGCCCTGCAAGCAGGAATTGATGCTGAATTTTACCTGATGCTTGAGATTGCTCTTCATGACCATCTGCTTGTCGATGATCTTGATCGCAACGTACTGGCCGTTGGTGCTGTCCACTGCGAGCTTGACCTTGGCAAAGGTGCCTTCCCCAATGATCCTGCTGAATTGGTACTTCCCTATGTTATTTCCAAGGCCCATTTTCGCCTCAACGCGAGGAACTAAAATCGGTTTCTTCCCTTCTTGTTCTTCTCCGTTCGTCCGTCGTCGGCGACCGAAATTCAGTCGGTTTCTCTCTTTCTATACGCCCTGGAGATGTTCCTTGTACCCGAGATGCTCTAAATCTGTGTCGAAGTTGGAGGTGGTGATGGACTTTATCTTGGAGGTTGCCTCGTGCTTCTTCCTCGCAGCTGCCATGTCTATGGCTCTAATGCTCCCGGTGGAAAGGCGAGCATTAATAGTCACATTTCTTGAAACGTTCAATTTGTCAATAATTGAATTTTAAAAGGGTTTGGGGAAGACTTCACCTTGTTTGCCATGGAATAGTTGTTGGGTTGCCTGGTGAGACCGGAGGGGACAAAATACAGTTTGAATGGATGGTAGCTGTTGATCCAGTAGTCTTCCAAGTAAAGATTTTTGAGACTTTCCACTCCCCCCAAGTCCCAAGTCTGGCGGTCACGTGTAAAAACGGACGAATCGCGGACCGCCACGTCGAATCACCATGCTTTGCTTATTGTGTCTAATTTTGTTTTCATGTGTCCAGTCCATGCCGTGTGGGATGACGCAAATGGTCGGAGCAAATTCGGAAAAATTTGTGCATGTGATGGAAAGATGGTCAAGAGGGGCCGTCCAAATTCCCAACTTCTTGCGAATGCAAAGCGAGGTTGGAAATCACCCTTGGATTCCTAACTTACACCTCGTCTGCTTTCTTTTATTGATCCAGATCCACATTTGCAGCAAAGAAAATAGAAAGCTTCTTTATTCCAGGGACAAAAACTCGGGATATATTTACAGACATTTTCCCCAACCTCAGTCCAAGCCATTCTTCAAATCCATTTGCCAAACTTCATTTGGGTGGACCAACTGATCTGGCATCTAGTTATCGATGAAATATTTTATGTTATATCTGCTTACGAAAACTCATCAGGCCGCAAACTGAAAATAGCAACAACTCGCGATTTGGAACAAAATCCGTAAATGTCGAGCTAGCTTGTTTCAATTGCTCCATATCCCAAATCCTTCTTGCCTATTGTGTGGAGTCTCGGAGGAAAATTCGGTACATTCATTCACAGCAGTTGAAATTTAATGTAAATGGTGCGTGGAAGGATAACATTAGGGCCATAGGTATTATTGCACGATCGGAGAGAGGCTTAGTTGTCCAAGAAGATGGAACTCACCAGTGGAAGTGGAACTTGCAGCTCTTCTTCTCGCATGCAAGGCCTTTAGTCCCTCGGTCCAACGGCATCCACAAAGTGGCCTTTGAAAGTGATTGTATGGTGTTAATTGATGCTATTCAATAAAAAGGGCCTTTGCCCTTGGTGTATTCATCCTTTCGTCTCATACTCTCATTTCCTACTTAGCAACAATCCAAGATGGAGTTTGAAGTGGACCGGTAGAACCAGTAATGTTGTTGCTCATGAGCTTGCAAAAATGTGCTTTTCATCAATAAGGAACTGCATCTTCTTTTCATTTTAATAATCTCCTATCTAGAGTTAAGAATATAGTGTTAGTGGAGTTTTCTTTACTTTATCATCTTGATGGAGGCTCTAGTTTCTCCATATAATAGTTGAACTACTTTAATGCAATGGAAGGTTTGCTTTAGCAAGAAAAAAAAACGAAATCCGCAAACCTTGTGTCGGTCTATTCTAATGGAGCTAATCACAGCTAAGAGGGTAATTAAATCTCGGGTTGACCTTATCGAAAAAATGCGGATCATGTTGATCCCCATCAGACGAATCCTATCTACCTATTAACAAACTGTTCGAATCGAGAGGATATCAAGGTGCAGTTGGGTTGGATCCAAAGAAAAGAGTAGATGGGATCCGTCACTCGGCACCTATACAATTCCAACTAATCAATCAAGTTTAGGGAAGATTTTTTGGGAGGTAATTAAACAAGTTGGGTCAAATAATGGAAACTAAGGCTTAAATGGTGGCCCCAGAAAAATTTAAGGCCTTAAATATTTTGTCAGGCTCCTTCCTCTCTCACCAACACAAGGTATGCCCCCTAATATGGTCTGGGGTCAAGCACGGATTTTAGTGATTGAATCTTCTATTCAATCAGTAAACTAATCTAACATCTGGGGCACAACTGAAAATTGAAAATAAGAAGCAAACGTGATCTGTCTGCTTATAAAGCCAGGTCTTGCTGACAATTCACAATTCCTCGAAGTCGCGATATCAAATTAGTCAGCACGCGAGAATAACGTGTTGGATTACCCGGTCATACGCAAACATCTCCAAGCCAAAACTCAATGATATGATTTATATGATTTATGTATTTTTTTTTTGGTCGGCTACGTTATTGGAGGCTGGAGCTGGAGAGTTGACTTTTTTTTGCCTCCGACGTTCTTGGCTATTATTACTGGCTGTGAAGTGTGATCGACCCGCGGTTCACGCGACCCGTCCATTTGCTATGGCCATGGTTAGGCACCTTTAATGAACTTTTAGCCATTTCATTTTGATGGAAATTATTGACTTACAGATTGGGAAAATCATGGGTTCTTTGCAGGAGATTGTCTTTCAATCGGATGCGTTCTCAGGAAAAGTGTTCTGAAATTAGAGAATTCATGAACGCGTTTGATTTCATAATGAATCGAACAAGTGGAACAACAAAGGTTCTACACCTGGACAATGAATCGATGAGTTGGAATTTGGACTAATATGCATTTGGAGTTGCTTGTGCAGAATAGTCGCTACTTTTCGTGCGACTTGCTTGCTTCTCCTTGATTAGAATCCGCGTAGAATGCGCCCAAGCAAGGAATGATTCTTGGTCACGAATCAGATTGTCAATATGTTTTGTGATCTTGTATGGCCTTCATTTCTGTCTTTTCTTGTTAATCTCAAATTAATGATCAACCCTAGATCTTTGGAACTTAAAGGGGACGTTTCTTTAACCTGGGGACTATCGTTTGCCTTAATCTGTAATTAACGCAGACATCCTCACCCATTACAACTTTGTCTTGGTTGGATGGAGAGACAACACACTACCCCATTTTTTTGTCTGGCCATAAGATGTCGGTATCCAGGTTTAGTGTTATTATCTTGAGACTATCCTCCAATATCTTTGGTTGGTCATTAGATTTTTGGGATTGGGACCATCAATGTGGCATTCGATGAATCTTATGATAATTTATCGGTTTTGACATGGATGGAATTGTCTTTGTTGGGGCACAGGGACAAGATATCGATGTGGGCTTCTATAATGACCTCTCTTGCGTGCAAACCGGAGTGAAACGGTATTAATAAGAGAACTCAAGTGCAATTGAAAAATGAGGAGCCACATATGTGATATACTGATGTTATGAAGGATGCGAGACTTGACTTTGATACCATGAGAGAAAGTCTAATTGAAAAGTTTAAACTAATAAGTGAAGAAAGATTATTTGTGAATTGTTCGACAAATTGTTTTTTGAAAAACTTAAGCTATAATGGAAATGTGTCAATGATGTATTCGTTACGTACTTTTAATACTTCCCCTCGAGTGTAAGTCAATCCATTGCATGCACAAAACATAATGTGGACATGATCACTTTAATGAGATAACTGGGGAAATGAAAGCACGCACCATAACACTATGTCCAAGTGAGATAATTGAGATAAAGCTCTTTAAGGATTTGATGCCTTGACCCGTCTATGATTCCATGTTAGACAAGTTGTTCTCAAGGAAATGTGCCGGACAATGTATTTATAGCATTTTTTTTACCGCTCCCCCTCGCGTGTGAGCTAGTCTTTTGAGTGCACAAATCAGGATGTAGAGGTAATCACTTAAAGAGATAACAGAGGAACATGAAAATCGGCAGTATAATACCATGTCCAAGTGAGATAATCGAGATAAAGTGTAGGAATTTGAACCATTGACCCATCTCAGGTACCATGCTAGATAAATCATTTTTCCCAAAAGTTTAATTATTTAGAAACATGTAAACGATGTGTTCATTATATGTTTCTTATCATGAATAGGCCTAATCAGACCTTCTAGAAGCAGTGCGTGATACTTTAATAATTAGAAAAAAAAAGGAACATAACCATCAATCATCTTGCAAGTTAAATGAGCTGTCTCACGGTTGTTAGACAAACAGTCTCTCCCAAAAAAAACAACATTAAAAAACAGGCCAAATAATGAATATACGATAATACGATATATTATGTAACCCTCTCCTACGTATATATGCTAGCTCACGCAACATGGGATATAAATATAACCACGTCGACGAGATAATCGGGAAATAAAAAACAAATAACATTATGAATGTTGGGACATTAAGGAGGACAAGTCTAGGTCAGATCAATGGTTGTTCAAAGTTGAAATTTCTTGCCACACTCCGAATTTGAATGCAGGAGTATCTTTGCACGATGGTTTAATTGAATTTTCCCCGTGATCTTGCTTATTCCTAGCATTCACTGAACTCGAACGCGAAGATCGATGCCAAAAATAGTAGTGAATATTGCCTGTGCTGTGCCTGTGGAATGCAAGAAATCTAGAAGTGCATGAATTTCATCACATTCATTAATCCCTTTTGAAATGTATTTCTTCTGAATCATTTGAATCAAAAGAAAGAAAATTCATATCTTCCAGATTTTCAGGACGTAGTCGTTGCGCTGAATGTTTTCTGTACGAAATCCGCCATTAATGCATGAATAGCACAATAGCACCATTTTTGTGAATAGATATGCATAATAGACATAACTACGGTTTGGAACCGGTCGGTTCGTGGCCATGTATGAACCCGCCGGTAAAAATTAAAAAAATAAATTATGAAATAAAAAATAATGAATTATCAAATTATGAAATAATGAATTATTCAATATAAAATATAATCAAAATGTACATTATAATTAAATTTGGGGAAAAAAAGAGTTTCTCCACATATCTGTAGTTTTTTTTGGAACCGTGCCCGTAGGCCACGGGCCGGTTCTGGTTCTGAACCGCAGGCCCGATCAACAGGCCGGTCCCGGGTTTGACCCGGGCCGGTTCCGGGCCAAAACCGGCCCATGGCCATGTCTAATGCATAACATAGATAAAAAAAAATTAATTTGGAAGATCCACATGTTGGTTTTTTGGCAAATATAACAGAAAAACATCAAACTATACCCATTGTGATACAAATATCCCAAACTTTTTTTTGTGTTACAAAAAACCCTGAACTTATACATGTGTGATAGATATACTTTGGATGGAACTGAAATAGAGGGAATATGTGTCATATTGGTATAGGTTCGGGGTTTTTTTATGACACGAAAAAAGTTTATTGTATTTGTGTCACGGGAACAAGTTTAAGGTTTTTGTTAACACAAAAAAAGAAGATCGGGGTATTTGTATCACATTGGGCATAGTTTGGAGTTTGTTTGTGTTATTAACTCTTTTCTTGGAGTTTATTCATGTTTTCCCTCGGACATGTAATTTTTCAATGGTTATTATGATCATTTCCTCAGGAAAAATATTGAAATTATTTGAGGAAATTCCGCAATATAAAAATCTAATTTGCACAGCTAATTAATACATCTCCAAAGCAATAGAACATGCATTGGACTATCAAATAAATTCGCATACTATCGTTTTCAAAACAGCTAGCACCGAGAAAATTAAGAACACATTGTATCCCAGCTGACAAAATGATTGCTCTGGCTTTCTATATTTTGGTATTTTATTATGTGGCCACTATGAATTATAATCAATGCTCCTGCAATAATGCATTTGCTATAATTTTAATTACGACAGCTATATATGTACATAACCACAAACAAGTTAGCTGGGTGGTGCTCGTGGCATTACACATGCCCAAACATAAGGGACCACGCACGTCTGATTATACTTATCAGTCCAAGGAGAAGATATAATTGAAAAAAGATCATGTTTACGAGTGATACTCGAATACTTACTAAGCACATTTTATAATAAAGGGAAAACATCACCAAAAACCCCAAACTATGTCATTTGTGATAAATTTACCCTGAACTTTTTTTGTGATGCGAAAAACCCCAAACTATGCCACTTGTGACACATTTACCCCACAATACTTTGGTCCATGGGCATTTTCGTCTTTTTCCTTTTTCTGTTTTTTTCCTTTTTTTTTCTTTTCTTCTCTGGCAAGGGCGTCGGGCGAGGGCTAGGCGAGGGTCGCCCTCGCCGGAGAAGAAAAGAAAAGAAAAAAGAAACAGAAAAAGGAAAAAGACGAAAATGCTCATGAACCAAAGTATTGTGGGGTAAATGTATCACAAATGGCATAGTTTAGGGTTTTTCATGTCACAAGAAAAAGTTTAGAGTAAATTTATCACAAGTGACATAATTTGAGATTTTTCGTGTCATAAAAAAAAGTTCAGGGTAAACTTGTCATAAGTGGTATAGTTTGAAGTTTTTTGTGGTATTTTCCCTATAATAAACAATTTACTTTAAAAAGTATTGATTACGCATAACACGAGACGTGTATTGAAACAAGCAAGAATTCCCTTAATTAGTTGTTTAACAAGTGCTCGTAAGGCAATCGTTACTTAAATCCTAAAAAAAAAACAATGATAGAGATACTAATGCTTTCTTTAGCCAAATTAGTATACTAGTATCACGATAAATCTGCTCGAATTTGACCAACTTATTTAACTATCTGGCCGAAGTTAACATGTTATTAAATAATCTAATTTTGTTAATTATTCTTAATATCTCCAACATGACTTAATTAGTCTTAAAAGGATAACCAAGCTTTGTTAATGTATCGACTGATGCTTGCGACATCAGTGGGGAAGAGTTAAAAATGTGATATCTTGAGGAGAAGTCTCATCTCTGATATAACCCGTTTACGTTACTTGATGCTTTGACTCAAGGATGAGATAACATCATACGCATCGCATCAAAAAGTCAATCGATTCTCTCCGTCTGAAGTACAGTTGTAATGTCTTATCTCTGTTCAACTTTGTTGTTAGAGGTATTTATATATTTTCTAACGTGGATGATAGTCGAAAATTTCACCAATTTTGATCGAAAATCACTAACGTGGATGATAGTCATCCTACTTGGCACGGCCGAATGGCCGGCGCTAACATGGATAATTTTTAATAATATTTGAATATTTTTTTGAATTTTTAATAATTTTGTTTGGTTTTTCAAATTTTCAATTTTCTTTTCTATACTTTTTTTTTACTGAGGGCCAGCAAGGGTCGCTAGCCGGCCCTCGCCGACACTGGACGAGGGTGTCGCGACCCTCATCGGCACTGATCAAGGGCCGCCATGCCGTCGTTGTGGCTGGTGAGGGCCTGGGCGTGGGCTGCGACGCCCTCGCTAGATCAAGGCCAAGCAAGGGTGCTGCAGTCCTCACTAGCCCCGAGAGAGGGCGTTGCGGCCCTTACTGGCCAAAGTGAGAGTGCGCGGCCCCTCACCCAGCTAGTGAGGGCAGCTCTGGGTGAGGTCGCAACACCTATATCAGGCAAGGATGTTGCGGTCCTCGTTGGCTGGCGAACCTTGCCAAACCTTAGTTCAAAAAGAAAGTGAAGAAAAGAAAAGAAAAGAGCAAAAAAAAAAATTTCAAAAATTATTATAATTTTATTAAAAAGATCCATACTAGCACTAGCTGTGCCACTTAAGACGGTCGGCGTCTACTTCAACGGTTTCTAGCCAAAATTGGCCGAACAGACTCAATTGGTAAAACGTGAAAATATTTAAGACTAAATTGGTACAATTGAAAGGTTTAAGACCGAATTAGCACAAATTTAATATGTTTAGGATTTTTTTAATAATTTCCCCGTTTCGTTAGGAAAGCCAGCCGCATCGACTGCTTGCTGTTACAAAGCCACTCGTATCGGCGTGTTCGTCCGGTTATTGGCTTTGTCAAAGCCAGTCGTATTGGCCTCTTGTTGTTTTCCTTTGATTCACAACCTTTCGCTGCTCATACGAGGGAATCCACAACACCACCAGAGTGCCCGCCCTCAAATGTTTCATAGGGTTTCAAGTGTTTGTGGCACTGTTCAAACTTGTATTCAAACCCATATTGACATCTTCTATGCACCTTCAGGTTGAGAGCGGATATTAGAAATATTTTGATATTTCCTTAGAGATATTTAGGATATTTCTCTTGATTTTCCATATCTCTTATAATGATGTTTAAATCTAGGATATTCTTCGTATCTCTATTTGATTATGCAATATGATATGTTACCCGATGTACTCCGCACTATGATACATCGAAATATACTAAAATTTCACAATTCTCTTTTCGGCTTTATTCTTGTCTTCTGTATTCTAAATTTCGAAACATCTTAACTCTGATCGACTTAAATCATGATACATCTTGTTGTAATTAATGTGGATAAGTGTACGGATTGCATGCACAATATGAGTGAATTACAAACAGAATAGAACTGATTGTCAGATGTACCAACAAACGGTAGGCGTGGGGGGTTAAAGAACAGGGGACAGCTACCCTTTCTAGGTAGGGCTATGGAAAGCTAAGTGCACGACATTCCTATCCCTAGTTGGTTCGCTACATTGCAGATATTTTCTGTACCAGCCGTAAGTCCAGCTTCGGATGCCTAAATTAGGTGTCCGCTAAAGGCACCTCTCAGCCACAATGTCAAGCTCTCTTTCTTCTGTTCTTTTTCGTCGTTTTATGATCCAAATAAGGAGAATGTCGAGACAACCTTTTCTTCTCCAATGCTTGTGTTTTAAGCTATAGGTCGCACCAGCATTCCAGTTTGGTTTGTGTCGGATTGGCCCTCGAAGTTTTATTTTGGGGTCTCGGGTCACCCCCTAACTTCGCCATCCGTGCGAATCTGAAGAGAGACGTGTCTAGTACTACTGCCTACTAAGTGATAGGTCGAAGAAAAATGAGTATCCAGCGAATCCAAAAAAGAGAAATATTTTGCGATAAACTCATCGGTAACTATAAAAGAACAAGTTTCGAATGAATTTGTCTTTATTACAAAAAAAACGGTGAGAGAAGGGATACTAGTTGGAGCTTGAACAATCAAAGCTTTGATCGAGCTAGTCGTCGTGGATAATATGGAGAGTTAATGAAGAGTAGACTAATAAAAATGAGTCATAAACTCATTTATTAACCCATATATGATGCGATGAGTTGTTATATGAGTCGGTAAATGAGTCATAAATGGCTTTAAACTTAATATGAGTATTAAGTGGGTCATAAATGAATCGTAAATGATTAGTAAATTTCGACAAAAAAAATTGAGTTATAATATATGTTTACAATTTATTTAGACAAAATCCACATTTATGACTCTCTCTTCATTTTCTCTCGTTCTTTCTCGATCTCGTGCTCGCTCGCTCCATACTCTCATTTCAGTTTGGATATGAGTTTTCATACATTGGGTTAAATGAAAGTGTTTTAACAATATGAATTGGGTCGGTATGGATTGAATATGAGTTAGTTAAGATATTAGTCAATAAATTTATATTATGAAAAAATTGATCATAAACGAGTTAATTGTCAATTTAGGTCTGAATAATTTATGACCTGATCCAAATTACTCATTTGGCAAGATTATTGAAAAGATTTGACGTCCAAAGTCCCGGACGAAAAGCAGCGACCTGATGGCGCCCAATCCAGCCACGCAGCCAATCTTGAACGAGTGATACAAGACAAGTTGGCCGACGTCATTGCCGTCGTAATACGAACCTCCTCCCGCAGCATTTATCTTTCTGGTTTTCATATGGCTCACATTCATCGACAGAGAGAGAGAGAGAGAGAGATGATTGAATACAGCATGAATTGGACCGACCACGACAGTCCCCATTGAAGACGAAAACTGCCCCACGCTTGTAATCATGTGTACCTTGGTTTCCGCGTGTTTGTTCACTGATTAGCATCTTCATTAATCAAATTTCGACTTCCCCATCAGTATTCTCACCAGCTTTGTTTATTCTTTTCATTAGGTCTCTCATCACATGCACAAAATCGCGATCCCACACGCTTTTTCCTTCCATTTGCAGCTTCAATCTCGTGGGATGATACAATCGACATCACAATTTGATGGGAGCTACGTTGCTAAGAAAAATTGTCTAAAAAATCATAAACTTGTTGCACTTTTGCCAATTCAGTCACAAATCTTTTAATATGTTAGTTGAGTTCTAAGTATGTTCACGTTTTATCAATTGAGTCTAGCCGGCTAATTTTAAGCGGAAATCCCTGACATAGACGATTTTTTAATAATATTTCAATATTTGTCGATTTTTTTTAAATTATTTTTTTCTTTTTTTTTCTTTCTTTTTCTTTTTTGGTTCAATTGGTCGAGGCCCGACGACCTCCACCAGCCCTTGGGCGAGGGTTGGCAGCCTCGGCGGCCCTTTGACCCAAAAAAGAAAGAAAAGAAAAGAAAAATAAAAAATTTTAAAATTTATCCACGTCAACTCCGGTCGTGTCACGTAAGACTGCTGACGCTAACTGGACTGCCACGTCAGTGGTTTCCAGCTAAAATTGACCAGATGGACTCAATTGACAAAACGCGAAACGATTTAAGACTTAATTGGCAAAATTAAGAGGTTTAGAACTGAATTGGCAAAAGTTTAATATGTTTAGGACTTTTGAGACAATTTTCCCTATGTTCCTAGCTCTTACTCGGGACCCAACACTGCTAGTATTAATTGAGGTACGTAATCGGAACTTGGATAGTTAGTTATGAGATAAATGCATAAACATGATATAAGATTTCGATCTTTGATCAATTGACAACTTTAAGGTTTTATTCCGATCCTTTAAGGACGTAGGGTCCCAAAAAAAGCCACAACCAAATCTCAATCTCGCCGTCAGTAAAATTCAAGCATTGGAAATGACACGTGACAGATGACCAAATACTTCACGTGGGACCACGTCGGATTTCCGATGCCTAAATTCCATCGACGACAAGCTCGAGACTCGATTGGGGGCTTGTAATAAAACTTGGAGTCGTCAATTGACTAAAATAGAGCCTTGCGTCCTCAATTGATCAACGATCTATTTTTTTGGCACTTATCTCACTTGGTCATGGGGACCACAATCGGTGAGAGAAGAGAGACATCTACATCTATGCCTCTAAATGTAAGCCAAACGGGAGATTTGTTTCATTTTTAACTTTCAAAATTTTATTTTACATTATCTACTATCTTTAAAAGGAAAATGTTTCCTTTTACTTCTCCACTTCAAGTTATTTTTCTGATAAAATATTTTTTTGAAAGGCTGATATTGTGACATCATCGAAAACAGAAAACTGCTAGAATTGTAAATTATCAAGAAAACAAAAAATTACTCGCTATTTTGTAAATTCAAAAACTACCCACTACCTAAAAATAAAAAAATTCACCTAAATTCATTTTACGAAGTCCACGTGGCACGCGTAGCACTTTTGTGTTTCTTATTAAAGCGGTTACAAACTTATTTTTATTAAAGAGGAGAAAAGGTAAATCTGACCAAATAAAAAGGAAAAACAAAGGTGGAACAAAGAAATTAATTACGCACGTTTATTCGACAAAAAAAAATTACACACGTTCGATTAAGAATATGCGCTTAATAAAATTACTTAATTTTTCTTGTAGTGCAATCGACTTCATCCTTGCATTTTACATGAGAAGTTTAGAATGCTTCTTTCATTTTCTTTTTTATTTTTTGAATTTGAAATAAATATATCAATAGCAAAATATTCATCTAATGTTTTCTTTTCAAACAAGAATTTGCGCAGCATTAAAAAAAAAAAGGAAAACATATTCCAAGTTACTTTTTTCGTACAACTTCGTTGTTAGTTTATAATGTCGCACAAGAAATGAAAACTAACCGTGCGTGCGCGTGCATGAAAACTAGTAGATTAGTATTGGAAAACCATTTTTGTTGCTAAGCAGAGGAGTAGAACAGTTTTGATAGTGTTTTCTTGTTCTTTTTTGTTTTTTCGGGCAAGAAGATTTGATAATTTCAAGTATTTCTATCCTTTTCCACGTGGATCCCATGCGCCGTGTCACTGTCTTTAGAAAATTTGACGTCTACGAAAGAAGAAAAGGTCAATGACTCACGAGTTTCTCTTCTAATTTGCTTGCAAATTCACTTTCCATGAATTTTTCAAGACCCGCCAATCCCAAAAGAAAATTATAATATTCACCTTTCGATTGCACCAACCCCAAAATCGAAACAAAAACATGGAAAATTTTATGTTGCGTGCAATAGCTAGGTGTATAAACGCTCGCCAAGTATGCACATGACTCGCAGATTAGTCGTATTTCACATAATATTTCATCTCCACCACGCAATATTCGACACGTGATACATGCCGCAGATCTTCCTGTCCAATAGATGCGATTAGTGTTGGAGACCAATTTGAATTCCTGTGCCGCAAGTTGCATCTCATCATGCTTCCATTTTTTGAGTCTCATGACACAGCAATGGATCAGAGACTTTTGGGTCTGACCCTTCGGGCTTGGATTTAGGTTGTGTTGTGCGGGGGGGAATGATCTGGGGACGGGCGATCTGCGAGGTCGAGAGGACGTACGTCCAAGTCTCAGTAGCCATCTGGAGCAACCCAATCATATGATGTGGCGGCTGCTGGTCCTCAAACAAGAAGTATCACTTCGCTAAATTATGTTCTTTCAATTTTGAAGTTCTCTAGGGCACAAGACGACAATTACTAAATTTGTAGGTTTCTGCATGTTGCTTCTTCCACATCTTCCATCTGATCCCAGCCACGGTTCCTTATCTCTTTCGAATGATATCAATCAGGTCGGTCGGTTTTTCCAGACCGGCTCTTTACGTGGCGAGGAAAGAGAGGTGCATAATAACAATGATAATAAAAGAATAATAATGCAGCACATGGGGTAGGGACGAAAATAGGGAAAGTTGTCCAAAATTATGTAAAATGTCCACGTCAGCGTTTGCCGTGCCATGTATGATGCCGGTGTTCATGTTAGCGATTTCCGGCCTAAATTGGCTTGATGAACTGAATTGGTACCAATGTTGAAAGGTTTGGGACGAAATTAGTCCAATTAAAAAGTTTAGGACTGAATAATAATACAATAGGTTTAGAATTTTTTTGTACTTTTCCCACATTTTCACGATGGTACCAATTTAGTCCATCCGGCCAATTTAGGTTGGAAATCATTGACGTCGATGCTGGCTGTCCTATATGGCATGGTCGACACTGACGTGGACACTCTAAATAATATTTTATATTTTTTTGTTTTTTCTTTTCTTTTATTATTATTGTTTTCTTCTTTTTTTTCCTTCATTTTGGCTGGTAAGGGTCGTCGGTGACCCTCACTGGCCACTGGACGAGGGCCAACAAGCCCTCGCTGGCTGCTGGCAAGGGCCGCCAGCAAGCCCTCACAAGCCGTGGGCGAGGTGGCCCTCGCGGCCCTACCGGCTCTGAGCGAGAAGGCCTTTGCTAATGACCGGCGAGGGTCGATCGTGCCACATAGGATAGTCGGCATCCACGTCAGCGATTTCCGATCTAAATTGGTCGGATTGATTGAATTGATACCAATACAATAGATTTGAAACTTTTTTTTGTACTTTTCCCGTCCAAGTCCATTGTATCTCCTCCCCTTGTAAGCTAGGGTGTGGGTTTTCCTATCTTATCCTAACGTGGACTGCATGGAAAATGCTAATGTCTATGTCCATGTCCTTAGCGACGTGTAAGAAGCTAAATCGCCGTGCCGTTTTCGGATAACGTAATGTTGCTGCTATTGTCTTGTTGGAAGCTAAAAGGGTTATGAAATGAGTTTTTCTCCAATGAATTTGGTGACCAACTGGGAATTTTCCTAGATGCAGCGAGTCATACAGAGTGAGATTTTACGGGGTCGCAATGATCATCTCCCTCGTGGCTTGGTCTTCGGTCTTCGGTCTTCGTCCGCACTTAGGGTCCATCCTAGGCTGCTAGCTCAACCAATCCCCAAGCTTAAACAGCAGGTCTATTTCGTCTCATGAGGGAAACTACCAGTCGACTGATCGTCGTTGATTGATGCAATAGGCTAAAACCCTAGTGCACAAAAGCATGTTTTACAATTTAAATCCTTCTTGCGAAAACTAATGACCGGCTTTCAAGTGTTTGATTTATCTTAATCGACAATGTAATACCCCTAAATCTCACATGACATGGAAAGAGCTCGGGAAATATCGTAGGCTCGACACCAATGGTCACCACTTGGACGCTCATTCTTGGAAGCTTGGCCCGTACAAATTTAGATCGAGTTGCAGCAAATGATATGGGGCATCGCATTAGTTACGGTGCACCACATGGTTGTTTCTGCACCATGTTGTACTTGTGTGAGCCGCCGCCTCAAAGTAGGACCTACTTGGTGCGGACTATATATGCATCGACAGTGACAAAAACACTTGCGCCGTAAGTTGGAGCCAGCACCACATGTGCCTGTTCAATCAGGCGAACCCCACATCTTTCAGGGGTGCATCTGAACCGGGCTCACATGCGCCAGATGGATATCATATGATCGTATCTACTTTGAGTACTCTCGTCTTTTTCGGGGACTCGGCCAATGTAAATGTGGGCCGGGTTGGGGCAGAGAAAGCAGTTGACAGTTTGTTAAAACAAGAGGGTAAGAGGAAATGGGCTTCTTACCTTGGAAGAGAGAAGTAATGGGCCTTCAAGAGTGTTGGGGTTTAATGCAAATGGTCAACTCATGTTTAGTGAACATCTTTTGTTTCTTGAGTGCTTATCTTTTGATTAGCTGAACCATGTGAACCAGAGAACAATAAGGACGATTCTAATGTTTCGTCAGAGGAAACAGCTTCTTCTTTTTTCTGGTACCGTTAAATTTGTTAAAGAGTTGGTAAATGTCAAGAACTCTTGGTATCAGAAATTACTTGTCACTTGATCTTCCAATAACTTGATGGTATTTTTATGAACGCTTTTATGAAATTATCAATTTTTTTTTTTACTTTTAATGACTTTCATTTGTCTTTCTTACCAAAAACTTTAAATTTACCCATCTGTATTTGAGTGATCCACCAAAATTTTCTGATTAAATTACCAAACTAATTGTTACCAACTTTTTATTTCGTCTTTTTTTTAAATTTCAATATATCAATTTTTGTTGTCGTGTATTAACTTGTATTTGTTTCATTTACAAATGCCTCAAAATTTTCAAACTATAATCTACATTTATCAATCTTATTTGCGTGTCTTAGCAATTTTTCTTCTATTATTTAACCGTTTAATTTTGGTTTACCAAGTCTCATTTTATTTGCTTAGCAACGTTTATTTGTTCTTCTTTTAAATTTACGAAATTTTCAAATAAGAAATAGTAAATTCGAAACGTTGGTAAGTTATGCAAACAGAAATTGGTAAGTTAGAACAACTGATTGCAAACAATAAAAAAAAAACTGGTAATTTCATAAAAGTGTCGGTAAGTTACCAATGTATTTCTTGGAAAAAGGTAAGTAGTCCTTTGCATAGACCTTAGATCTCTCAAAATAATTTGATATTGTTTGTTAAAAATTCATAAAGGAAAAGGTATCTTTTGCTTTACGTCATTAGATCTCCTCGATTACTGATGGAATCACTAGAGCTCGCGTGATTCTAATGACTATAGTTACATGCGACTCGAGCATCCTAATCCATCATGCGTCTTACGATATCCCCATCACAATATGTAAATTTGCTTGTGCCGCATTAGTTTTCCCGGGGAAATAAGTTTGGCACCCGTGAATGGGATCAGGATATTCACAAATTTTAGAAAGTTCTATGTAGCTAGCCAGATCTCCTGCGTATAATGTATAGTTCAAGCTTAGTCGACCATCAACCTAGTTTTACTGTGATAGTGGGCTTTATGGCCTTTCCAGTCTAATAGATTTACTTAGATTGATATTATGTTGTCATTGGGCCTCTTGGGGCTTCTGGCTTCCTCTCTTTGTTATGTAGAAATGCATTTGTATTATGATAGATCTATGCAAATGGAGGGTCAAAGTACTTTATTGTTTTCTGGGCAAATAAATATCATATAAATAAAAACAAGTGACATTGAGTAGAACACAGGAACTTCAGATGGCTAGGCTTCAACTCATGAACAGATTGTAACTCCTTTACATCATGAATACAATTGGAAATAACCCAGGATCAAGTGAGTAGCCTTTTGCATCTGTACATAGGAATTACTATTTTCATGAGGATTAGATTGGGAATGGAATAAGGGTGATTGGTTCCCGGTCCGGTCCGGTTCCAAAGTGGAATCGGGAATTGGGGATCCAGTCCAATGGAACCGGTCACTTAGGATTTAGTTCACATTTGACTAATTTTTGTCAATGAATTTATGTTAATGAAGTTCATTCGGGGTTTAGTTCATATTTTACTAATTTTTTTGAAGGGAAAAAATATATATGTAGTCGGTGCGGTTCGGTCGGTCCAGTTCCCCCTTGGAACGGGGAATCGGACCGCCCGGACACCGGTTCCAATTTTAGAAACCGGGAACCGGACCCAACCGGCCGGTCCGGTCCGGTCCGGGCGATTCCCGGTTTGGGCAATCCGTTTGGCACACCTTTGGAATGGAATAGTTAGTATACCGAAGACCAAAAAGCGCAGCTCTTTGTTGCTGGATTTGTTTGATCAATTTCTTGACTCGTTTGATCAGGCGTTGTGAAAGTCGATCCAAGACAGGGAAGCAATTTAAATCCAAACCCGCTACTCTGATTTATACCCAGTGTTTTGTTGATTCATTGATCGCCGAAGCGGAGAAAGACGAAATGATCGTGGCGATCCATGCCGCCGTGGGAGGCGGGACGGGGCTCAACTTGTTTCAAAAGGGCTTCCCAGATAGGTGTTTCGATGTTGGTATCACTGGGCAACACGCTGTTACTTTCGCCGCTGGTCTAGCCGCCAAAGGCCTAAAGCCATTTTGTGCCATTTACTCATCTTTCCTGCAGAGAGGCTTTGATCAGGTGAATGACATAACTTAGCTCATGAAAGCAAAACGATTTGTACATCCAATTTGGTCTAAATCATCAAGAGTCGCCAATTATTTTGAGCTTGGTTAGTCTCGTGCCTAAATCAACTTCAAACTCCTAGGATGTACTGCAGCGATTTCCCCGTCTAACGTAAGTTCGTGATACTAATTCTTTGGTGGTTTTAAGCATTTGTAGGGAGCTCATGACATCGATCTTCAAAGGCTTCCGGTGAGATTCACGATGGACAAGGCGGGACTCATAGGTGAGATTCGCAATGGTGGTGATGGCCCCATCTTGCGAGGCCGAGCTCATGCACACGGTGGCCACCGCTGCTGCCATTGACAATCGACCCAGTTGCTTTATGTATCCGAGAGGAAATGGCATCGGAGCCTTTCTTCCTCCAAACAACAAAGGAACACCTTTAGAGGTACGTTACCCGATATGTATGTGCTCTTATTGATCTTTAGCATACTCATGGTTGCCATCAAAGACTCGTTGGATGTTGACTGAATAGTTTTCCTTGTGTTAGATTGGTAAGGGGAGGATTCTAGAGGAGGGCAATAGAGTGGCCATTCTGGGTTAATGGCAGAATTGTGCAGAGATGCGTAGCAGCATCAGAACTTCTTGAAGTGCTAACCATCCCGATAACCATGGCGGGCGCGAGATTCTGCGAACAGCTCGACGGGAATCTAATCCATGAGCTGGCGAAAGAGCACGAGGTACTCATAACGGTCGAAGAAGGATTCGATCGGCGGATTCAGTTCCCGTGTCTCTCATTTCTTGTCACTATCGATGGGTTGCTCGATGGTCATCTTAAGGTAATCAATGAAGCATCTCTCAAGGCAACGTAATGAGGGTCGTTTCTCATTGCTAATTAAACATGGACGACAATGAGAAAGATTGTGAAAAAGGGAGTTGATTGACTTGATGACGAGTTGTTTTGTGTGCTTGCTTCTTGGTTGCTTGCAGTGGAGGGCTGTGATGATACTGGACAGGTACATCGGCCACGGGTTGCTGACCGGTCAGGTCGAAGAGGCGGGACTCGGTTTCGCAGCGCATCGCCGCCACGGTCCTATCGTTTTACCAGCAAATCTGAGGAGGGCCTTCGCCTCTTCATCGTATAATCTGATCATCTCTCAAGCCCCAAACGATGAGTGCAATTTCCAGCGAACCTTTTGGTCCCCCCTCCCAAACGATGCTCCAAGGGTAGCGCATGCGTCGTGCCTCTACGTCCAAATTGTCCGACCCACACTTTACAAATTGAATGAAATACTTTAATGACTTGCGTAATCGTCTAGTACTTTCACGACGTCCTTTTAACTCGGCTCGTGGAGGCGACCGTCCATCAAGAATCTTTGATTATGAAATGATTAGTGGCTCAATAATACTTTGGTATTATATCTACTTTAAGCACCGTCATTTCTACCTTCTTCCGCCTCCCCTTTCCTCTTTCGATATTTTCTCAATTTTTAATTGACCGAGGTTATGTTAATCTTCTTCCGGTGCGGCCCACTCATTCGAGCATCGACATCCCCCAAAGGGTCCATCAACCCACCCACCCAACCCCCCACCCTCCCCCCGCCGACCTCCAGCCGTTACACGGCAATTTCTTAGTGAATATCCAATCAACTCTGGAACCTTCGTCTATGTATCTAGACCATTGACATTGTGATTCGGGTCAGATTTAGGTCGAGTCATAAATGATCCGACCCAAATTGATCCATTAACCCGTTTATAACCCATTTATTCGTAGTGTAAATATCTCGACTCATACCCGACCCAACCCATACCCAACCCATACCTGACCCGACCCATATTGCTAAAACACTTTTATATTTAACCTAATCTAGGAATACTTGTTTCTTATGTTTTTTTTTAAATTATACTGCTAAAACATTTTATGCAATACAAAGCTAGTGAAAAAATTTTATAATTTTTTTTAAAATTGAGGTTCTGTTTGTTTTGCAAAAAATGCGACATTTCTAGAAAATATTTTCCATAAAATCATTATCCAAGAAAATAAAAAAATTTCTGACGTTTGGCTGAAACCTGAAAATAAACTAGAAAATATTTTTCGATATTTGGTATATAAAATCCGATTTGATTTTACTTTGTGCATTCATTTTAATAATATTAATATTTTTTTATTTTTTTAAATCGATTTTTTAATTATTTTTTTTTCTTTTTCCTTTATTTTTAACCGATCGCCGGCCGCCATGGCAGGCGACCGACCACAGGCGAGGCTCCAGCTCGCCCAATTCCGGCGAGCCGAGCCTTGCCAGCCTCGGGCGAGGCTCCACCTCGCTAGATTCGGCGAGGTCGAGCTCGCTCGAGGCCGGCGAGCTCGAGTCTCGCCAGCCTCGGGCGAGGCTCCACCTCGCCAGATCCGGCGAGGTCGAGCTCACCCGAGGCCGGCGAGCTCGAGTCTCGCCAGCCTCGGGCGAGGCTCCACCTCGCCAGATCCGGCGAGGTCGAGCTCGCTCGAGGCCGGCGAGCTCGAGTCTCGCCAGATCGGGCGAGGCCTCGGCCTCGCCGGGATCGGGCGAGCCTCGAGGTCGCCTGAATCGGGCGAGCTCGAGGCTCGCCAAATCGGCGAGGCTGGAGCCTCGCCACAGGTCGGCGAGGCCTCGGCCTCGCCGGAATCGGGCGAGCCTCGAGGTCGCCGGAATCGGGCGAGCTCGAGCTTCGCCGGCCTCCGGCGAGGTCGTCCCGCCCCGGTGGCAGGTCGCCGTGGCCGACCACCGGCCGAAATAATAAAAAAAAAAAAAAGAAAGAAGAGAAAAGAAAAAAGAAACGAAAAAGAGAAAAAATAAAAATAATTAAATTTCAATTTTTTTTAAACATTTTTATAAAGAGGGAGAGAGTGTGTGGATGGATCTAGTGGGTGGGTTGGACATGGGTTCCAAACTCAACCCATTTAGACCCATTTATCTTTAAACTTTAAAATTTAAAACTCATTTAAGGTTGACTCTTTAAAATTAAAGTGACCCATATATGATCCATTTATTTTTAAATGGGTCATATATGGGTTTAAGACCCATTTTGACACCTCTATATGTATCCAATCATTGACATTGTGATTATTTACCATTTAGATTACTAGCTTTTCATAGGGAATCTAATTTGGAGCTTAAGCTTCGTTTGTTTCGTGAAGAATTTGATGTTTATGGAAAATGTTTTCTAAGAAATCGTTTTCTGAAAAATGATAATATTTGCCGGTGTTCGGCTGAAATTTGAAAATGAATTGAAATTTCTTTTCCGTCGTTTGGAAAGGAAAATTACTTTTATTTTTCTAAATAGACATGCATTATTCGGACGTTAGTGATTTCGGCATGAGCAGCCAGGGAACCGGGCACAGGCACTGGCTCCGGACCTCGACGCTAGTCCGCATTCGTTGAGACAGGGCCTAGGTCCAAGAAGGTCAGGCTTGAGACCTCAATGCCCGTGCCCAGATCCCCAACGCTTGGACTCGGGTCCATCGAGGTCGGGCTCATAACCCCGGTGCCCCAGCCCGAATCCCCGACACTCGGACCTCGATTCATAGAGGTCGAGCTTGGGACCTCGGTGATTGAGTCTAGATACCCAGTGCCCAAGCATAGTTCATCGAGGCCTGGCTTGGGCCCATCGAGAAGATTGTTCCATGCTTGGGCTAGATGGACGTGGGCCTAAGTGCCGGGAACCTAAGCACAGGCATCGGGATCTCGAGCCCAAGCATCAGGGATCTAGGCATGAGCACCAAGGTCCCCAGGTTTGAGCGTTAGGGACTTGAGCCTTGGAGTTGAGAACCAGATCGCAAGCACTAGGGTCTCGGGCATTGCCTATGTGAAACTGAGCTCAGCCTCCATGAAATCGGACCCAAGTGCCGAGGAGCTGAGGCACGAACACCGAATCTCTATGGTATTGTGGTTATCCTCTATGCATTAATTAGGCATTAATTGAGAAAACAAGACTCAATTTTAGACTTGCTTTGGCCATGAAACAATCCAAGTTGGAAATTACTGGAATTTGATCCTAATTAATAAGGAAGTAACGTTTGTCTTAATGAAATTTTCAATTGGATGGGTGGTACTAGGGGTGATCAGATCTGTGGTGGGTACTTGGAACCGACCATATTAGAACCGGTTCTTAATTTTTGGAATCTAGAACCTACCATGTTTCCTTTGGAATCTATCATGTTTTTCCAATTTGATTTCAGGAGCTAATCGAGAACCTATTTTTTTATTGTTTCTTTTTTTGGTTTCATTTTTACAGCATAATAATATGACAAAAAAAAAACGGTTCAAAATAAAATATAAATGAGGGGGAGCGAGCAAAGGCGAGTCAAGAACGAACGAGGATTGCGAGGCTCGAACGACCCTCACTCGAACAAGGGCGAGCCACAAGCGAGCGACGAGGAGGGTGAATTCTGAGCGAGAGAGAGAGAGAGTCGTGAAGTGTCTGAGTGAAGTTGGAGAGAACAGAGAAAAAGAGAGAGAGAGAGAGAAATATGTCAAAGAAAGCTAGGGTTTTTAGGTTTTATAAAACATGTTTTAAATCAGTTCAGTTCTCAAGTGACTCTTCACTTGGAACCGAGAACCATACTTTTTCCAATGGAAACCTAGAACCGGATCGATTTTCAAGGCTGTTCGATCCGGTTTTCGAATAGAACCGGTTCGGTTACACAGCCCTAAGTTGAACCGCAAAACTTTGTTCTTTCGCCTCAGATGACTCAATCATGTCCATCCATAACTAATGCGTAACCGACCGTCTAATCCGAGGAATGACCAATCCCAATCACGAATTCCCCTCAATTTAATCTAATTTCGCTCATTCAAACTGAAAAAATTTGAATTGACCTCTCTTCAATTGAAGTCAAGTTCCACCCGCACAACGCAAGACACGCGCTTGCCTTTTGAGGGAAGGAAAAGGTGGCTCTTGCACTAGACATAACGTTCCCTTATTTATATATATTATATTTATTTGCATTCATATGTTCCCAAATTCCCATGAATAAAAAAGAATAACCTTAATCGCCACGTAGCCCAATTTCGGTTGAGCTCGTGTCACGTGGGCGACACCTAAGCGGACAGCTCACACCTCAATCCTCAATAACCCCAATTCACCAAACTTTAAAAAAAAATCAAAAGACTGAAGCAGCTTTTCCCGAAGCACATCCCCGCAGCTCAATATTTTATTTTATTCAAAATATGATAAATGATTTTTGAACTTTGACTAAAATATGTAACGAGATCTCTCAATTTTTAAATTATTTAATATGGTCTATAAACTTCAGCCCATGTGTAATATCATCCCCGAATTATAAATTTATTCAATATAGTCCCTGAACTTTATTTAGTTTCTAGATTATTTCAACGTCTTATCCGTGAATAATATCGAATATTTTCATATAGGCCGGGGTCAAATTAAAAATTGTGTCACATCGAAATAAAAATTCGTGAATCACATCGAATAAATTAAAATTTTAAAAACGATAACGTACACCGTGTCGAAATTTAAGGATCATCTATGTCATTATATCCTCCCGAGCAGCGAAGTTTGGAAGCAGTTGTCCCGAAGATATCCCCCAACGAAAGGGAGCCACACAAGTCGGGTAGTGCGTATCAGAAAACGCGGCACGGTTCGCCGACCGCCTTGTCTGCCAACACCAATCAGAAATTGTGTGAATATAGTCCCAGAAATATCATCCCCGAATTATAAATTTATTCAATATAGTCCCTGAACTTTATTTAGTTTCTAGATTATTTCAACGTCTTATCCGTGAATAATATCGAATATTTTCATATAAGCCAGGGTCAAATTAGAAATTGTGTCACATCGAAATAAAAATTCGTGAATCACATCGAATAAATTAAAAATTTAAAAACGATAACGTACACCGTGTCGAAATTTAAGGATCATCTATGTCGTTATATCCTCCCGAGCAGCGAAGTTTGGGAGCAGTTGTCCCGAAGATATCCCCCAACGAAAGGGAGCCACACAAATCGGGTAGTGCGTATCAGAAAACGCGGCACGGTTCGCCGACCGCCTTGTCTGCCAACACCAATCATTCGGGCGAGCGACAGCGACGGGTAATGTCCTCGTCCCGCCCCTTTGGATAATCACGTACAAAAATCAGGTCACGCACTCTTCCCTGTTGTTGGCTCACGCACTGCATGACGTACTTGCGGGAACTAACTACACCTTGAATTTCAAGGTCCCTCCTGGCTGATCTAACTTGGGGTTCGGTATCGGATCCGAAACCCGGGTTCCCGTGTCGGATCTCCTAATCCCGTGACCGCGAGCCGCCCGTTTCGAAGACCGAACCGGACGGCTCGATCGGCGGGCCTGGATCCGGTCTCTGTGTGCAGGGGATTCGTGATCGTACCATTTGAATGGCAGGTTCTTTATCGGATCAAACAATGATTTGAAAGTTCTGTTTGGACTCGTTAGCAGTTGCGGATGGCGAAAATCAAGAGTGAATGGGTACTCCTCGCGCCTAGATTCCTTCGATTTTCGCTAGACATGCAAAGGGCATAGGAGATTTTTTCGATCTTAACGAATTACTTATGATCCGCTTGACACAGAAACAAAGGGCATGGGAGAGTCGAGAACATGAATTTTAAGACCATGGTAAAATGGAAGCGAGTCGTCGATCAGATAGTATTTCTCAATTGGAAGTTTCGCGTGATTAACCGTCACGTCATTCCAATTCCTTATCGATTTCCAGCGAAAAACGCGTCGGAAATAGACAATCCCCGAAAATCAAGGTGGCTCAAATTCCATGCTTACTGGGGAGACGACAACTTCATGAACTCAAAGAAGTCGAAATATCTTGGGGGAACAACTTTCGACATAGTTAGGTATTTGTAGGCAAAAGCATAGAGATTCATTTTTAGGAATTTTAGGGCATTGGCCAGCTCGGCGAAACCCCCCACCCCTCCTAAAATTGTGGCCGTGGATCGACTGAAAAAAAGAAAACCTTAAAGGCTTATCTAAAACTCCTTTCCTTTCTTAAACCGACATCGAACCTAAGCAGGTCCTTAAAATGCTTCACATCGGTCCTCATCTGGATCTCGAAATCACCGGGATATAAATCTTTCGGAGGCTATTCCTACTTCTCAGGGAAGACAAAGATACAAAGGGAATTTGAGGGGTGCGAGTGGTGTGGGCATAAGAAACGCGTCCTTGGAGCACGTCGTCCATGTACATCAAACGGATAGGTCAAGGAAATCCTTATATAGGAGCGAGCGACCTCCCTTCCTATGGCGAGGCGGTGGAATCGACCGAAAGCAAAAAAAAAAATCTCCTAAAGACTAGACTTAAAACACCCTTTCCGTTCGTGAACCAACACGAGTAGGGGTGATTGGTTCCCGGTCCGGTTCGATCCAACACAAGAATCGGGAACCGGACCGAAAGGACCGGGGACCGGACTGGCTAGTCCCAGGACCATGGACCAATCACTTATTGATAAAGGCAAGAGGGAATTGGGGAAAAGAGATTAAGTTTTCTATTTTTTTTCAAAAATTTTAAAAAGTAAATATATATATGAAAAAATTAGAAAAAATACCGGACCGCCCGGAAACCGATTCCACTTTTAGGAACTGAAAATCGGACTGATGTTTCCTAGAACGGAACTAAATCGGTCGGTCTAGTACGGTCCCCATTCGGGCGATCCATCTCGCTAACCTCTAACCACGGCCCACGGGGCGTGAGCCCCATTCCGAAATCGCCCGACCCGTCACCGCATCGGGTCATATCCATTTCTCACGGTTCTCCCAACTCGCCTCGTCTCATTAATCCCCCACGGTCACTCCCACGCTACAAGTAGTAGATCCTCTATCTCTCTCCCTCTCTCTCTCTCTCTCTCTATCTCATCCATCCAGAGGGGGATGGGGACGGGAGCGGGGGCCCACGTCGGCACAGACACTTGACAACTACTCGCCAATAATAATGCGCGGGGCAAAACCTCTTACTTGGCCGAGGATCGTCCACGTGTTCTCACCTTACTCGTCAGCTCCCAGATTTCCTCCCCTCCCCTCCCCTTCCCCTTCCCCTCTCTCTGACTAGACTAATAGATAACCCAAGATCCCAAGAACCCTCCCCCACCTCCAAATGAATGCACAGCTCCAAGTCCCAGCCCCACCCCTTTGAAAAATCAACCTCCCGTCGCACGAGAAAGCTTCTTCCTTCCCACTTCCCACTTCCTTCGCCGCGAGAGCTCCCCTCGTGTAGCTCGAGATCCTTTGTGTGTGTTTGTGTGTGAGGTGATGGGTTTCGGGGGAAGTTGGAGCGTTCCGGCGAAGCTGTGCGACTCGTGCAAGTCCGCGGCGGCCGCGGTGTACTGCCGCGCCGACGCTGCTTTCTTCTGCCTCGGCTGCGACTCCCGGGTCCACGGGGCCGGCAAGCCGGCGACCGCGCGCCACGAGCGGGTGTGGGTGTGCGAGGTCTGCGAGCAGGCACCCGCCGCCGTCACCTGCAAGGCCGACGCGGCGGCGCTCTGCGTGGCCTGCGACGCCGACATCCACTCCGCCAACCCCCTCGCCCGGCGCCACGAGCGGGTCCCCGTGGAGCCCTTCCTCGACGCCACCGAGTCCATCGCCAAGGCCGTCTCCGCCTTCAACTTCCTCGCCGTGCCCAACAAGGCCGGCGGCCCCGACACGTGCTGCGGCGGCGGGGGAGGAGGCGGAGGCGTAGGATTTGGGGGCGCGTGCCAGAATGAGGAGTTGGAAGCGGCTTCGTGGCTATTCCCGAACGCCGCCGGTGTGAGTACTAATAAGATCGTGGAAGTAATGGATGTGAAAGTAGCGCCGGGTGGTGGTGGTTGTGGTGGTGGAGATGTGTTCTTCAACGACATGGAGACGTTCCTTGATTTTGAGTATGGCAACAACAACTCGATGGATAGGTTTCACGGGTCGGCCACCGATAGCGTCGTGCCGGTCCAAACCAAACCCGCTCCGGCCCCGGTGGTTCATCCCTCGTCGGAGAATTGCTTCGATATCGATTTCTGCAAATCCAAGCTCACATCCTTCGGCTACCTCAGCCATAGCGTAAGTACCTCAACCCTCGATCTTTGTTCAATTCCAATTGTTTAAGCACATATTTGCCAATAATCCAATGAAACTATTGCTTTAGGGGATAATCTAACATAAGAATTCATGTTAAGAAAACATAAATTCCATAGTTTCAGTATGTCTTGTATATAATATTTGGTCGTCCACTTTCAACCCTGATCGTACAATTGAAGGTACTAGATAGATTACATTACTTGAAGGTGTGTAATGGATTGATCAGTCGTTCTTGTAACGAAATCCGTAAGAACTGGTGTCATGTTGCTCAGATTGGATATTAAATTCCCGTGTACATATTATTTCAGGTGTCATCATCTTCACTTGATGTCGGAGTCGTACCAGAAGGGAACTCCATGTCCGATATCTCGTACCCTTTCGTCCAAAGCATGAGCGGGAACAGCACCGACCCGAGCATGACAAACTCGGCAGCCACTACCACGACGGCGAATCAAGCGACTACGATGTGCGGGATGGACCGCAAGGCTAGGGTACTGAGGTACAGAGAGAAGAGGAAGAACCGGAAGTTCGAGAAGACGATCCGGTACGCCTCGAGGAAGGCCTACGCCGAGACCCGGCCGAGAATCAAGGGCCGCTTCGCCAAGCGAACGGAGATCGAATCGGAAGTGGACAACATCTACGGGACCGCCCCTGCGGCATTCATGTCCGATTCGCGATACGGGGTCGTCCCGTCATTTTGATTAAATCAACGCCTGGAGCTAAATAGCTAGTGGTTTTAGCAGATCTTTTGTTCCACTAAATGTGCCAATGTAGCTTGTACTTGCTTGCTTGTGTCTGTCTTCGTCATCATATATTGTGCAATACTGGAAGTTTTTGATGGGCTGAATCGGCTTTTTCTCCCTGATTCCTGATTCTGAGCTGTTGTATCTGAACAAGATTTCCTTTCAGCTCAAAGGAAGAAGAAAGCCCATTTGCTTTTCACTTTCAGGCTCGTGTAGATTTTTAACTTTTCTTGTTATCTTTGGTTTGGTCGTATCTAAAAAGTCGAACCTTTTCCTTGTCGAGCTTTCTTTCTCCTCCTCTTTTCTGAGGGATAAGCGTGATCCTCGTTGCGTTTCTTGATTCGGGAATGGCCGCGAATCTGTTTCGACGCATCCATTGGCTGACGGATGCCCGTGGCAACACCATTATTTAACTTGTCATTGTCAAAATAATTGCAACACACCGTTGAAGAGATTGCGATGAAACAACCTAATGTAAAAAACAATGAAGTCAAAAAGGTTTATGAGCGTTGGAGCACGGGGGTAGTCTTGTCCCTCCCGCCCTCTGTTCTGTTCTGGATCTTTCCAGTACTGACAGGTGGGGGAGTTCACGTTCCCACTTCAAGAAAAGCAAAGACTTTGACCACAATCATGTCTGCTTTCCATCTTGCCCAAAACCCAGAAGTCACAATTTATTACTATTATTATTCTTTTCTTCTTCCGTGTTTTCTGCTTTTGATAATAAAGGCAACGCTTCTTTTTGTCAAATGATTGAGGAGAAAGGGCTGAGAGATGGAAATGGGGAGGATTGGCGTCTAAAATTTGTAGGAGTTACCATTTGCAATATGTTTTGAGGATGGAGACTTCTTCAGGAACTTCAACTTTCTTTTAAAGTGGGAATCAAGAAGTCTTGGATGTGAAGCTTCCATTTTTATTTTTTATTGACCTTCTTTCGTTTGTGGGGTAAAATGATGATTGGCACCAGCACAGTCATGAAGACCTTACCCATTTTAGGTTTCTGAAAATGCCGCTGACTGGAGTTGGATTTCAGTGAAAAAGGGATTTTCTAAGGTAGATAGCCGCGTTAGTCGCGTAGTGCAAAATCTTCACCTGATGCAGAAAGATGAAAAAATCAGTGAAAATATTGGCGCATGAATGGTTAAATGAGAACATATATAAATTAGTTAGCGACACCTTTTCTTTCGGTTCAAAACGAAAGTGTTTGAATAGGTTTCTGTTTTTTGTTTTTTGTTTTTATTTTTTGCTTAATTCAAATCATACTTGGAGCGCACTATGATCTTTTTCGTTGCCTCGTAACATCCCGAAACTTTCACAATGTATACACTTGCGCATGTATATTCGCGCATGATTTTTTCCATAATTCCTTTTGCTTTTGTTGAATGGATAAGTAAACGTGACCAGCAAAGGAAAGTCATTAATTAGAATCAGTTGGAAAGCATAGACTACTCACATGAAAGATACCATTTTGGACACCTAAAATCCCTGGTTTGTCGTGCATTCTTTTATATGCTCATTTGTTCAGATTTTTTTTCCATATCCTCAAAGACATTAATCATCGAAAGTTGATTGTCTACCTAGACGGGCTGTTACATTATCAATACAGCACTTAACCAAAGAGTATATAGATGTCCTTCTTGGTGTAAAAGCCAGTCAAAGGTCAAAACCATCTCAAGTCATCCACTCCATGTAAAATCATAAAAATGACATTTAATTTCCGTTTTTATCGCTTACAAAAATGAATGAATAAATAAATAAAAAAATATTTTTCATCGTTCGCGAAATTGTTTCGACTTAGATTGTTGTCGATAATGAAAATATTTTCAATTGACTAATTATTTCAAGCGATATAACCGATCGTTTTTATGAAAAATGTTTTCCAAATCGTTCACTTTCCGGGAAACAAACGAAGCCTTAGAGTAGAATCGGCCAACCTGATATCCGACCGGAGCATTCTAAGCGTATCTCTGTCATGCGCTAACAGTCGTGACAGGTATTCCAAAAAGACTTTCTAATCCTGGTCGTTCGTCAATGCCCTCTCGTCTCTCACCAATCATGTCTAGAGCTTTTTATCGTGCTGATTGGTCGCGGACAAAACGAAATCCATAAACGACATTCAGGAGATCAATAATTGTCTAATCGAGTGTTCTGAAAGGCATCGGTCGTGTCATAACTAAATCAACCGCGACTTGCCCGTATCCTAATACTTGCCAATGGAGATATTAGACAGAAGAAGAGGGGCTTTTCCGATGTGGGCATCGAAGTCAACACTTGCTCACTGTTAGAACAATTAAATATTAAACCACGCATCCATCTAACGCCTTAAACTTTTAAAATAATTGGCTGTGGTCCCACAAAATCTCAAAATCCCGAGTTCAAATCTTTCCAAACTCCATTTGCCTCCCAATTAAATATGTCAACCTCTCATCTAACAGCTTAAAACTTTTAAAATAATTGACCGTGATCCCATAAAATCTCATGCTCGCCTTTAATTTTTCCTTAATAAGAGAAGAAGATTATAGGAACAATAATGAGCTTTTGATGTTGAAAGAGAGAATCTTTTAATATGGTGCGAGGAGAAAAAGAGGAGAAACGTCGGGATATGCAAGTGGGGAGGGGAGGAGGAGTAGCTATCAGGAGAGGGGAGGGGCGGGGGAGGGGCAGGCCATACCTCGTGGGCTTCACGTGGGAGAAGGGCCCGTCCCACACCCATGCCCCGCGGGCTCCACATGTCCAAAAGTGGTCCTTTGCTCTCATCTCCATCTCCCCCTGACTGCTACTGCTCACTAGCAGAAAGAAGGAAAGAGGAAAAGGAGGTGGGGAATCATGGCGACTAAAGAATGGTAATAATGACGGGGGGGCGAAGGGAAACAAAGGAAAGGAAAGCCGTGTCCGAGAGTGCAGTTTCGAGTGGTCACAGCGCAGCACAGGTCGTGACTCTGTCTGAAATCTGCTCTTTCCGAGGCATGTTGTCTTCTCCGGAGCTGGTCAGAGGCGGCTTCTTTCTTTGCTGTGGGAGTCTTGTTTGGTGTTGTTCTCGAGTGGTGGTTCTGATTTTTATGAAGTTTTCCCTTCCTTCTTTGGGAATTGGTTTTTTAAGCTGTCATGGCCGGTCGCAGGCTGCGCTATGTAAAAAGTAAGGGTGTAAATGGTTCGGTTCGGTTCGGTTTTTCAAGAAAATCAAACCGAACCGAATTGGAACCAAACCAAAAAATCGATTTGATTCGGTTTGGTTCGGTTTGGTTCGGATCAGTTTTCGGTTTCAAGTTCATTAAGTAGAGAGAGAGAGAAGAGAGGAGAGAGAAGGGGAGAGAGAGGGCAAAATAGCCCTAAACCGAAGCGTTTATTTTAGTTCGGTTCGATCCAAACCGATCCGAACCAAACCGAAACAAATCGAACCGAAAAGAAAAATTGATTTATTTTGATGATCCGAACCGAAATCGAAATCGAACCGAAATGCACGAAATTTTCGGTTCGGTTCGTATCTCGATTCGATTTTTCGGTTCGGTTGTGGCACCCTAGTAAAAAGTAACGCTGCATGCGTAAACGATCCTTTGGAAGTTCCTTCTTTTGCATGTCGTAATTCTGGTTCTCCTAGAGGACTGGGAAGAGATCGCACGACACCATCGTTCGCCATTAAAGTTCATTTCAATCGCTCTCTCTTTCTCTCTCTCTCTCTCGTTCGGGATCTCTTGTTTTTCGTGCGAGATATGATTCTATGATTCGGTCAACATGTTTTGTGGAAGTTTGACAAGGAAAGGCACCAACTTTCACACTCGAGATAACTTTGGCACCACGAGAAAGCCATCAAGTTTCGTTCGGAAGACCCTTGTAGCCTGCACGTTCGAATGTCGCGTAAAAAGACGTTAATATTAACCTATAGAGATAATTTTGGCAACCGTTAGAATTTCGTTAGATCATGCCTACGTAACATCCGAGGTGGCAAAGGCGAATGAATTGACGTGGCGAGGCGAACGTCGTCAATAGATGTGCATACGTGCCCTTAATAAACAATCAAAATAATGCCGTTTCAAAAATGAATCGAGGATAACTTGAAAGTCCCGGTAAATGACATTACTAAACATGTGAAAACAACGTTGTTTATGAGCTGACGGGGTTTCAAGATTGATCGAGAGAGAGAAAGAGAGTCACACAAACTGGGATTTAGGGTTTGGGTTTGTCACAAAATCATATTGAAAGTGGGGAAATTAAGGGGATATTCGGTGAATGTGCTCTGATTTTGTGAAGAACCCCAAGCGCCAATGCACGTATCCTCCTCCTCAATCTAATTCAAAGCTCTAATATTTGGCATGAAAATGACACGGTTTTGATTGTTTATGGTAGCCTCGTCTGCTTACGCGATATTCATCATTTACCATGTTAACATTCGTTTGCCACTTCAACCAAAAAAAAAGAAATGAAAAATCCGTTCACCACATCTGATGCCACATACGCAAGTTTTGACGTAAAGTTCTATTGATGGCTAAAAGACGGTTGGATGAAATTAGATTCCTGTTTATTCGACACTTGAAAGTTGGGGCGAAAATCGTCGTCCGAGTGAAAGTAAGCACCTTTCATATGTGACACTTGAAAGCTGGGACCAAAATTGTCTCCCGCATAAATTGGGCCCATCATCTTTCTTGTTTGGGCCTAAAATCTCTTGTTCCAAAGCTCACCATAGAAGCACAAAGCATATGAAGATATCCCATCTGAAGGCGTTCGGGGCTTGGTTTGGGCTTGCGATCCCCAATGGCACGTTTGATCCCGCCCAAGCAAATGGGACTCGCATTGTCAAAAACTCCAAAAAAAAAAAAAGATCAATTATTCCTACAAGATCGTCCGCATGGACAATGTTGCAGCCATCTCTACTCTAGCTATACATGTGAAACCCTATCGGATAAGTTAGGTATACAAATTATGACTTATCGGTACACAAAATGATGCGGCCGACTCTCCGCGCGTGTTCAGAACGAGTCGACCCCGATCACTTAAATGTTCATCTGTAGTCTGCCAATATCACTTAGCATCGTCACTTTGTAGGCATGCATTTTAATACACTTGGAACTACTATGCGTCATGCGACCCTGATTTTCCAAGCTAGTCTAGTGAAGAGAAAGTGCGGCTCTGACTCTATGCATACATGACACGACCATGCCATAGCACAACCCTACCATGGATTAGTATGATTTATATTGCCGAAGGGTGGCAAATCTACTGATAATGATTGACATGAAGTAAGCATTCGACAAAGCAATAGCCGGCACAACCCCTTGATCTGGTTGCGCGAATCTCCTTTTGTGTCCACCACCCAATTCGAGCAATCTTATGGTTAAGATACTCATTCTGGTTTCGACTCAAATTTTCCTTGTTCATGAGGTTAGTAGGCTACATCTTTTAGGCCTGGCGGAGCTTTATCCATCCGAAAAAAAAAAACGTAGATGTTCAGATCTGCCACAACAAATCTGATTGAAGCCATGAAACGTCTCGATTCAGAGAGTTAGTACTTTGACATCGTCAAAGCACTAGGTTTGATCAGGGTCTTTATGATTCATGAGGTGTATATGAAGTCCTTGATCAATTTCTCTCCGTAGGGCAGACCGAAATGAGTGATCAGCTAGTGAGTGCATGCATGTCCTGTAGCTCTAAGGAACTACAGAGAGAAGAGAGAATTGTCTGATGCTGACGCTATTGGTTGCTTCTGTTATACCAACTTCAAGCGCAATTTATCTTCCGTGAGAAGATTGACCACAAACAGGCATTCATACGCACATAAAAGTTGCAAATGACTAGAGAAAGTCGTAGGTTTTCTCTCAGCCCGTGATGATGGTGGGTTCCCTGTTTTAGGTTTGAATTCCATCACAGGTCGCTCATGCTCTTGAGAATAGGGACAGCATATATGTGCACGCTTGTCGTTTCTTTCTCCACCAGCAATTATAACTTGACAATTTGATCAGCTTACATTATGAGTTAGCTGCTCCCAATCAGCACGAATCACTTTGGTCCGCACGTATTCTTTTCCGACATACATATGCGAGGTTAGGCCCATACCAAGAAGAAGAAGAAGAAGAAACAAGAGACTCCAATTGTACAATACAAGTAGAGAATATCACTTCCCACCAACTACACCAGCTCTCCAATGATACTTGCGCCGTAAGATCTAAAGAAATCTTATCGCATAGCATGGATAACTTTCAATTAAGCACATGATAGAGTAAATATTTTGTGGAATCAATATCTCTATTATCCAGTCTCAATATGATAAGAAAAACTCAATATTTTAGGACCATCAATACATGTTTCAAATCGAACCATCGTACCGTTAATCTACTCTTACTCGTGCCCCTTCCACGAAACTTACTGCGAAGAGTCTTTTGCCTTTCAAACTTTGCCGGTCTGAAAAGGTGAGGGTAGTAGTTTGAAATGCCTTGTAGGGTTTGGTAAAAAACACAGGAGCCTAATTTGGAAAGCGAAGTTTCATCTAGCCCTAAAAGGCACCTAGCTGGACATCTCTTACTAGACATGGCCACGGTTTGGAACCGGCCGGTAAAAATTAAAAAAATAAATTATGAAATAAAAAATAATGAATTATCAAATTATGAAATAATGAATTATTCAATATAAAATGTAATCAAAATGTACATTGCAATCAAAATGTACATTTTTTTTTGGAACTGGGCCCGGAACCGGCTGTTCCGAACCGCGAGCCCGGTCAACGGGCCGGTCCCGGGTTTGACCCGGGCCGGTTCCGGCCCGTGGCCATGTCTACCTCTTACAAACCTACGCCAGAAAACAAAAAGGATAATAAATGAATTGGCCTCGTACGGGGAACAAGACGGGAAGACACTCCTGGCATCTGTTGGCGACATTATATTGTCAGATTTTATTGTCCAAAACGTGGCCAAAAGTTAACAAAGTTTCGGGTCCCTCGGAATTATGTTGCCGTGCAGATAGGGAACTCACATTATGTTATATGACCCATTGATTTACGAGAGGGCAGTCTCTCTTTTACTCTTTTCTTTTTGGTCGGTAATATAGGGGGAAAATTGTCCGAAAAAGTCTTAAACTTATTGCAATTTTACCAATTCAGTTATAAATCTTTTAATTTTGTCAATTAAGTAATAAATATTTCTTTTTGCCAATTGAGTCCTTCCAACTAATTTTGACCGGAAATCGCTGACATGGAAGCCAGCCTACGCGGCACTGATGTGAACAATTTTAAAAAATATTTTAATATTTTTTTATTTTTTATTTTGATTTTGATTTTCTATTTTTTTCCCTCCCCTTCTTCCTCCTCCAGCCAGTCGTTGGGCCTCAGCCTCGAGCAAGCCTCGCCCCCACCTGCCCCTGGCAACGCTTGATCTTGCCAGATAGCCTCGCCATGGTTGGGCAAGGCTCGGCTGAGGCTAGCGAGGTCAACCTCGACGGCTCTTGCCTCTGGCCGGTTGCCGAGGCTCGGTGGGCGGTTCGAGGAGGAAGAAGGGGAGGAAAAAAAAAGAAATAAAGAAAAATAAAATAAAATTTAAAAGATATTATTAAAAATTATCCACATCAGTGCCACGTAAATCAGCCAGCATCCACGTTAGCGATTTTCAGCCAAAATTCGCCTGATGGACTCAATTGACAAGAAATGAAAATTTTTAATACTCAATTGACAAAATTGAAAGGTTTATAATTGAATTGGTAAAAACGCAATAAGTTTATAACTTTTTTTACAATTTTCCCATAATATATGAAGCATTTACTTTCGAAATGAAATAAATGTATCGGTGCTGACTGAGACCTCATGTAATCATTAAAACACATTGCTTCGCCACTCCAGTCCAGCGGAGATGTGGTAGGAAAAAGCCGATAAATTAGATTATTCATATAAGATCCATTGAAAGCAGTAAACCCATTATCGTACTGCATGACACATGCAAAATAAACCTACATATAACAGATAATCAAATCTTCATTGCTTAGTGTTAGTAAACCAACTGCTAGCTTGTTTGTATGTCCCTGGGCTTATAGCAAGAATCTTTCTAATGCTCAAAAAACATATTCATAATGATATATATAGGATACTAGGATAGGAGCCACTAGTTCTTGGTGTTGAGGTATGATGATGGGATTGAACCTGGACAATGAGCATCTATTTTGTTCTTCGGAAAATACTAGAAACGAAGCTTTTGACGCTTAAAAAAGAAGAGGAGAAAGCATAGACCGCGCACACTTGGCATGCATTCGTGCGCTTTTTTTACTTTTATTTCTCGAAAGCAGACAAGAACAAGGATAATGGACTCCATTCTTCTGAGTCTCGTACAAGCATTACATAGTGGTTCACTGTGTTCCTGTACTATGTTCCCATGTTGGGACGTTCACGGCTTAGCCAGTCTTAACCCATTTCACTTGGGAATAAGTATATGAAGTCATGCAAAGAATGATGGGAAAGAAAACACACTCTCTAGCTGCCGCATCCTCTGCCTTTGCTCCTAAAGTTGGAATAAAGCACCTTCTTTTATATTCGACTTTTTCCCCATTCTTCTTTTAACTAATTCTCAGGACGCAATAACTGCGAGAGAAGATCAAATTATATGCAGGGGGATTAGCAAAAATTACGGATAGTATGCTATTTAAACACTAAAGTATCGAAGATTGTATGGGAGTTACTGCTCCAAGGACATGATATGCAAATGGATGGAGCCCCTCGGAATATAGTAGGAACGGAAGAAATCTTTCCCGAAACCTAATCATGTATATCCTTCGGTGGCTTACTTATTATATCACTATGAGAAAAGCTGTCCAATCATTGTTCGATCGCATGGATTTTCAATGCAAGCCACTAAGATAGGAACACTTAGCTTAGCACCTTCGAGTGTTCCGCTAGTGACGAACATCGCATCCCCTCTAGTATATGTCTTGTGTGCACGCGTCAGCAGCAGAGTAATAGCACTGAGCAAAATGAAATATTTGGTTAATTAAAGGGTGGGATTAGGTGTCATTAGACTAATGCTTAATTTGATTTATTTTAGGCCACGGTTGTGACTGGTGAGCTAGATAGAAAACGTTCCAAAATTGAAAGTACGAAGAGCTAAATGGATTTTGATGTGTACTTGAAACAAGAAGCACATGGATTTTTCTTTTTTTGTACAGTTAGTCCTCTGGCTTGTATATGTTTGGCTAAGTTATAAGAGATATAGGTGTCAATAAGTTTTCCTCCTATAAATAAAAATACAGGATTCTGTTAACTATCTTCTTTCGTGATGCAAACTTTAAGACAATCCTTCACCTAATATCGATGCGATGATATCCTTAACTTTCACATAATAAGATAATTGGTGGTTACCTCGTTCTTACCACGTGAACTATTCCCTTTAAGGAGTGTTTTGTGCAGGAAAAATGTGGACTAGGATTTGATGAATAGAGAAGCAAGATTAACCTTGCGAAAATTAGGTCATGTTAGTGGAGTTGACGAATCATATAGGATGCAGAAAGCATATGTATGTGAAGTTAATAAGGCAAAGTAGCCGAAAAATTCTTACATGATCCAATAAATGATATGCCCCGAGCTCATAGACGCCGTGTGCATGCAAGAATCGAAGACCCTTGCTCACATCGTAAGCCACCCATTTCTTATAAGGCACTCAATTCGGGACGAACTAATGAAGAGAGCTCGAGACACGACTCTCAATTTCTTGCTAGAAAAGAGCCGGATAAGAATTAAATGGAAGCAACTGTACATTGGCGGAGACGTAAAGGAGGACGATAGAGGGGGTCACAGACTGAATTTCGGAAAGAGTCTCAGAAAACGCCATGAACAGCGAAGTGTCGTTGCTGCACAGAGAGAGAGAGAGAGAGAGAGAGAGAGAGAGAGAGAGAGAGAGAGGGCGAAGTTACTTTCAGATCAGGCTCAAAGAACTGTTGCGGAAAAGCAGGAGAAAAGAAAAAGACGCGGAGAACAAACGTGACTTCACGAGAAAACCCCAAAACTCTCCACGTCAACAGAAACGCAGAATTTAAGCGACGACCGAAGAAGAGGAGAAAACCGTGAGCTAAGGCACAAGCAGTTTCACCTCGCCACATCAGCCACGCCTACACCAACGCAACGCCACCTATTTCCACCTCCATGGCCTTACACGTGTGACCACCTTCTCTCTCTCTCTCTCTCTCTCTCTCTCTCTCTCTCTCTCTCTCTCTCTCTCTCTCAAAAGAACTCTATTGATGCACCGCATCTTCACCTTCACTCGCAGATCCTACCTGGCTCACTGTAATATCCAATTTTTGTTAGAAATTTCTTCTTTCATAGCGCGAAAGAAAAGGAAACTATCTGGAAAACCATTCCCGTAGATATTTGGCAATTTCTTTGATGGGAAATTATGATCTTATCAAAAAAATGTGGGGGGACAAGGATCTGTGTTCAGGACTCTAGCTAGAGAACGACTAATAGTGAGTTCTTTCATTCTTCAAATCTCTTGTGAGTATTTACATTTCCCGAATTTGAAAAGAGAAACCGAAACAAGGCCGAGGATCAAGAAAGAACCCACAAGAAAATGGGTTGAAACCCAAAAAAGCGAAAAAGTAAAACAAGATACGCCTTTCTCAAATCATCTCTCTCACAGAGAGAGAGAGAGAGAGAGAGAGAGAGAGAGAGAGATCAATAGTTTAAGTGGTGTGATGTGGGGTTTCTTGCGTCCCCTGCTTCACCATCTCAGCCTCAGCCTCCAATCTCTCACTCTTGTTATTGTCACAGTCGTTGCAGCTGCAACTGCTGGTGGTCGTGTTGGAGTTGTCGCCGAAAGACGACGACCTGCTCGTGCTGGCACTACTAGCCACGGGCGTGGCCAAGAAGGTCGGCTTCACCTGACCCGCCATTATCACCAGTATCTTCTCTTCAAAAGCCGCCTCTTTCTTCTTCTTCGTCTCGTCATCCTCGTCGTTCTTGGCCTCGCCGGCCTCAATGTCTCTGTCTCCTCCCTCGCCGTTGCCTTCCAAGTAACCCGAGAGCTTCCAGTAGGAACATGCAAGGATGAGAAGCGCGAAAGCGATGAGACCCAGCATCGCCGCCAGGCCCCCGAAGAGGTACGGCACCGGAGAATGCCACGGCGACCTTTGCGCGGCCGCCGGCGACGGCGTGGTCGTCGCCATAGTCGTCGGGTGGCCTCTCGCAGTCGCAGCTTCCATTTCTTTCCCTCTTGATTTTCTTTTCCTTGTTCAAATTCTTTCCCTCTTTCTCTCGTCTTTGAGATCAAATGATGAGATGGGATGGTATGAGCTGCGGAGATGAGAGGCAGGGAGAAAAAGCGAAGGCGAAAGTCTATAATACGCAGGAAATTGGGATGGGAATGAGAAAGGGAGGATGGCTGGTGTGGTTTTATATAGAAAGAGTGCGTTTTTTTTTTTAAATTTATTTTTTATTTTTTAGCATGAGCTTCTTCTGTTCACTGGTTTTTAGGGTTTTTAGAGGTGGGTTTTGGATTTGGTGATTTATATCGTCATTTTGCAGAAGTGTATAGCTGTAGGCCCCTTGAGTAGCTTTCATTTCAGTATATTTTATAGAGGGTCCTTGCGATATAGGAGTAAATCGAACATTTTCAATCCATATTCTATCAACATAAAACAAATAACTTTTTTTTTGGTCGAATAATACATCAAATAATCAAAGATGTATAATTTCAAATCTGTTGATCAGAATCTTCCATTCCACTTAAATTTGGACAAATATTTATATGTTACATGAAACTGTTATAGTAATACTTAAAATAGAGTTACTGATACTGATGATTTATGTACGTCTCTTTGTCGTAGAAAAGAAAATCTTGGACAAACATTTTGAACTCATCCTACACGAAATCTTAGCAAGATTTATGCCCTAAATCTACTTGTCATGTGACAGGTGGAAAGGGTGCTGGCAGAACCATTTTCTGATGCAACTACTCGCTAAATATGTCATAATTTGTCAAATTTCATATAGATTTGTACAGTCTCTCCCTTCCAAAAACTTTTGATCCCCGCTTCCTTTTGTTAGGTTTCTACCTGCACTGCTGCATGTCCTTTATACACCATATTCCGGCGCTACAATTCTTTAATAAAAGGAAAGGGCATACTGGTGCTCCTCGAGAGCTCGATGGGAAAGGGAACGCATTTGCTAGCTATAAGCATACTCTTAGAACGCTCATCTAAACTGGTCATGAGAGAAACAAAAGGAAAGGTTTAACTCTTGTCCTACAACATTAGTAATGCTGCTATCTGGACATGTGGTTGTCGCTTGTGGTTGAACATATACTAAGCTACATAGGAAATTCTTAACAAGCAATGCACTAGTGTTCCCTCACCTAAGACTCTAATCATATAAATCATCGGTGCCCTCAACCACTGAGTCACGTCGCCCAGCTGTTGCGGCCTCCACCGCCATTACTGTGGTAGTTCACCATAGATTCCTCCATATCCAAGTCATCATTACGTCTCTCTCTTTTAGTTGTCGCTACCCTATGCATTATGCAATGGTGGGGAGGCAATGGGAAGAGATCCATCGACGACGGCGGAATCTGTCGAGAGTTTTGTAATCGTCTTCGATGGAGACGGGCAAAAAAGGGAAGGCTTCTATTCTCGACAAATTAGATCTGGTTCAATCAAAGCTCTACCGTTCTCGTCAAGCTATGTTTGGCTAACGAGGATGACAGAGCGTAGGTAAATTCAAGGGAGAATTTTTCAAAAAGTCCTAAATCTATTGTATGGCAATCGATTTAGTCCTAAACTTTTTAATTAGGCCAATTTCATCCTAGACCTTTAACTATTTGCTAATATTGACCGGAAATTACTAACGTGGTGGTTCAGTCAGCGCCGACAGTGGCTATCATAAACGGTTTTTGCATCTTCTTTTTAAATATGGCAAGGGCCACGACTCTCACCCCCGGCCAGCAAGGGTTTCACGGCCCTTGCCTAGGGGCTGGCGATCTAGTAGCAGGTGGAGGTTGCCGGGCATCAGCCTGTGGCACGTATCAATAAAAGCACAAAACATAGAAAAACTTTCATTCTCTAATTAATCAAAAAGGGCCCTCCCTCGCTAAAAAAGGAAAAAAAAACTGATCATCAATAACTATGAAAAATGTAAAAACATGCATAAACAATGGGATGGGGAAAAAAACTTTAGTGCGTACATATCGTGAGCATATCTCAGCTGGGGTAGAATGACATTTGGAATGAAATGGGACATCAAAAGTCTCTTCGGTTCCACCATTTGCTTTTTTGAGGTAATCTAAAAGGGGATTGTGCGGTCTAATATCACGCGTTTCGTGTTGTTCCCGTAAAATCCTATCCAAGTAGGTCCCATGAACGGATGAGATTTCCGATAAACATCAAGTTTATTCATTAACCGTCCAAAACTCTGCCAGATTTTTTCTCAGCAATTAATGATTAGCTAATTAATTTTGATTACTTTACCCTTGAAACCCACGACATTATGGTCGAGGAACCCTTGCTCTCAGTTGAGTTACTTATTGCTCATAATCTATTGCTCATGATGGCTAGGATTTCCAAAAGAAGATGCCATTCGTTTGATGGGAAACGAAAAGAAATATCGAAAATTTGAGAGGCTGAAGCTGGATTCGATTTTATTCTTATATTATTGTTAAATCTTACCTAAACAACTGAAATTTATCGCTTCTTTTTGTGTTATAAATGGAAGATTATGTTCGAAAATGGGTATCGTAGTCCCACTCCCAATTTGCTAGATCATTACAGGTGAAGTCGCGTCACTCAAGGTTCACAACCAAGAGAGAGTGGATGATAATCGTAGTTATCATCAACTAGTGACGTCTTTTGCTCTAAATTAAAGGCATGCCTTTCTAATTGCTTGGGTTAGAGCCAAACGAATCTTTAAAGTAAGTATAGGGGCCGTGCTGGATTGGACAGTGGGCGTGGGCGATGAGCATAAGCTATTTGTGGAACTTAGCTGTATCTAGAGATATAGAAAACCCTAGGAAATATACTAATTTGGGTGTGATTATTTACCCAAAGCAAACTAAATGTGACGAAAGAAGGAATGGAACGGCTTCGCGTGATGGACGAGTCTCCCTCTTAAAAGATAAAGCCGTCTTCCGTCAGCTCGATTGGCCTTCTCTGTTGTTTCATTACTTATTCAAGTTGATTGTACACATTCATCCCGCTAACATATTCTAGTGACTAGTTTTATTAGATCAAACAAATCGTATCTAACACTCTAAGGCTCGTATCAATTTTGTTAAAAAAGAGAATTTCCACGTGTTTCTCGCGTCATGCTGAACTTGTTCTCCGCGTTACTTGTCAATCTGATTTATAAAATATCCGTCCTCAGGCGAGGGCTTTAAAGTATCATTAGGAGGGGAAGTTTCGAAGAAAACTCCCGTTGATCTCTTTTCTTGAGGTTTCATCCACTTCACCAGACGCAACCTTCGCAATATGTCAAAAGAGGACCCATGTCACGGGACGAAATTGCTTTCCATACTTTGGTATTAAAGATTGTAGGCCGAGCGTAGGAATCAAAATTCATGTGAATTTCGTAGGAATCCCACATTCTACATTGCGGGGGCATAAAGAACCTTTAGGCTCTTTGTGACGTGCACAAAGGGGAAAAAAAGACTATGCAAGTATTTCGCCAATCCAATTTCCAAGAGACCTTTTCTAAATTCCTTATGTTTTTTATTGGTTTATATCTTATTTTTTTCTGAAATCCACCTTATGATAGTCCCATTATTATATAAGAAGAAAAGAAAAAGGAGGATGGTGATAGGGGGACCCGAGAAACGACGGGGTCGCAAGGAATAAGACCCACCACCACTAGTGTTTGCTTCCGTTTTGCCGTCTTCTACCTCTTCCCAATCTGCGAAACCCTGACTTTACAGTTGCAATGGAAATGAATGCATTAGCCTTGTGCCACGCAAAGGTGAATGGAGTGTACAAGCAAAAGAGCCAAAAAGCGAAACCCTAAAACCCTTTATCCTTACCCTTGCCTTTTCCTTTGCGTGAACCAACAAAGCATGGAAGTGAGCTTGACGAAATCAATGATTGATTCTAAGAAACTTGTCTGTTTTTCTTCTCTTTTTTTGGGGCCTTGATGCCAAGAGACTTTTCCTCAAGATAATCAATGAGAGATGTGATAAAATTCTGTTACATGTTCTTTAAACAAGTTATACATTCCGTGCTCGTGTTTTATTCATTTAAACAACCCGTGTTTTGATATTGTTGGGGTAAAACAGCTCCCGTTAGATTGTTGATTTGGAAAGTAACTCGATTACAAAATTTTCCATTGATGGTCTCTTACATCTCTTTATTTGTGAGCATTTGCTATGATGGTAATCTTATAATAAGTTATGTGTGTGTTTGATGCGACTTTTATATAGCTACTATAGTTGTGAAATGGGGTGCTTTGACTTTTCTAGGTGTTTGATAAAAATCTCGCAGCTGTAGGACCCTCGCAATGCTATTGGTCTTTATCATCATTTGGATAACCATATCGTAGCTACTTTTGCCAAACGCATTAATCATTCATAGCCACATCAGAGCATTTTAAAAGATGTGTCGCCAAATGCATATGTTTCGACACAGTGCGGCACAACACGGCTTCATGTAAATCTTATGCCGGCCGTAATAAAATTTCATATCGATAAACATTATGTAATAAATGTCCGAAAATATCAAAATAGAGTAAGCTATGGTACCACCTAAGTAGATAAACCGGGGTTAGAACTCTAGAAAAGCCCTAACAATTCAGGGGGTATGATAGGTCCCACCTCAAGCAGGTTCCCAATATGAATATTAATCGGACCCACCTTCTGTTTTTTAACATACTAATAGAGTCTTCGTCACCTTCCACCACTCAACGTACACGCAAAGGACGACTGGATATTCCTCCCCCCATATGATACGTCCAACGCCAAACCAAAATATAATTATTATGGTGCTGTCTATTTTGTCCACTAAACATTATCGATTTTACATGGATCGTAAAGGATTCAATCATGAACTCAAAGAATAGTAAAAGTAACCAAAAAAACAAAACAAATCCGAACCAAATCCCACTCCTCCATTATGCGATGATTTTAGGTTAGCTGAACGCGTCTCTCTCGTTCATCGCAGTAGGTTAGCTCTCTATCAATTCGTGTGTTTATAATAATGTTTTCATCTAGCAAATGGGCTCTTGTTCTTACATGAAGGGCATGCTTTAATTATTTTTCAGTTGACGATGGTGTTCTTTGTCTTGGTCGTTCTGAATATATTTATCGCAACTGACCCCTTATGGGCTCTCCAAAAAAGTATGACAGCGAACTCATGTTGACTAATGGTCGCCTAAAGTTACTTTCTTTTTCTTACTTTTGATCCCCCCACTCTTTTTCAAGAACTTTGCTTAAGGAGGATCGAAATGCATGCATGGACATGATGCATCGGCTCTTTCGTAGATGGGTAAGATTGATAGTAGACATTGACACGTATAGTTCTCTCTTCCTTTACCGCCATTGGACGGGAGTGAAAAGCATAAAAGTGTTCTTCACAATGATAGTAAATCGTGTAGTTATCGCATTGATAACCTAACCGTATCTTGTGTTTAATTACTTGGTAAACGGCAGTGATAACAGAAGTAATCACGTGACAGAATATCAGCTTGTGTAATTTGAAATATATATATAAGGTTAAGCAATTACTGTGGCACTTCCTTTTCCATGGAGAACTTTTATATACACCTTCTGGCTTCATACTTTAGTGGGATTCTGTAGCTAGAATTGCGTACAAGGGCTCATGAAGTTATTTAATTAATGGGTACTTAGTTATTGATCGCATTGATGCTATAAAGAAACTAGGCAGCATCTTGGAATAGTTCTTATCTAGATTGAAGTGAAGTTTCTCCTAATCTTTGATAAAGTGGTGGAATATGTAGGATTATTTTAGTGAAGTGGGATTGCCACCACCACACCTCTATTGTTTCTAGGTTAGGCTAAGGATGAGGATTAATTAAAGTGGGTAACCACAGAAATAATTTCATTTCGATAGCTCTTCAATTGGCCATGCAAGAAGATGAAGCTTTCGGTATAAGTTCCCCACTTAATGAAAGTTCATCTACTTGGCTAAAGTAAGCCAGACCATAATCTGCTTTAATGCATAACTATTCTATACGGCTATATTAATTAAGGTTAATTCCCCGCAAGCCGTTTCGGATATGAGTGACATGTGTGCAATTAACTAACCCAGATAGTACCAATGGAACCCTCTTCATCACCAATCTAATCTTGTCCGGTTGGAAATGATTGTCAGTAACCAAAAGTTGTGTACTTAATTAAATGGCAAAGCAAGGCATGACGGATAAAAGGCACTCGAGGAGGTATTGGGCCATTTGTCAAGATGCTTTTCGTTTTATGCCAACATTAGAATAATGCTTTGTTGAAAGAAAAAGAAGAAGACATGGTGTTGGAATCAATAGCCACAGCAACATAAGATGCAAAGATAAAGAAAGATCGTATTGTAAAAAAGTTAGTGATAAAGAAAGCGGAAGGAAGAAACAACAAAAATTTAAAGATAAATAGAAAGAAAGGAAAGAAAAGAAAAAAAGCAGATGTTCCCTTCTCGGATGGAACTGAGAAAGGGGTTGTCCATTACACGATTCCGACGCTCGTACCTCGATATTTTACGTAACAATATCCAATAAATTTTGCAGCTTTTCACGTGCCAATACTAAGAAAAATAATCTAGAGATTAACGAGTAGGGATAACAGAATATGATAAGATTATTGTGTTGTATAAACACAAGATTTGGCATCCAATGCTCGGAGATTATTCTGCACGAGCATGGTTCTCTTAGTCCATGATTGATCCACATTTGCGTATGCCCTAGATGCCTACAAGTGATCGTGACCTAATACTGTGACACCACTTGCAATATTATAAAGAGAAATCATCATGCAAATGACATAAAGTTGGTTGTTGCAATCGATCAGAAAACTTTATTGGGATAATCATTCCAAGATTTTATTGCCGGTCGTCTTTGTGTGAATTCAGATGATGTCTGAGAGTTCTAATTAATCGTAATGGAATAATTTTGTGTTTATGGCATGTAATATAGTCACTTCATGTGGACTTGGTGATAAATTACTTGGGTTTCTAAGGATAAGTAGAATTGAAGGTATAAATATCTCATACTATGAAAATCATTTAATGGCTTCATGTAAGGTAGTTTCTTTGGCATAAAGATCTTGAACATGGAAACTCCGCATAGACATTTAAGAGGTTATTACTAAGAAACTCATGAACTAAACCGGTAATTGCACGAAAACAAGTGGTGTCCTTGTTCAAGATATAATGCATGATTCGAGCCATTCTTCAATAACTCAAGCTCTTAGAAGAAGTAGTTGGCCACTCGGGTTACAGAGTTCAAAGCGTGATTTCTCACATGCCCGGTTAATGCTTCTCCCTTCTTCATACATCATGGGTTTAACCGATTCTTATATCTACACAGATAAGGTTAATCAGCATGCCCTAGGTTCGAATTGCTCTCCAATGGCTTAAGCTCTTAGAATAATAGTTGCAAACTCAACTGTCTGCTGTTGTTACCATTTGAGCAAGCAAATCAACCTGGTCACCCCAAGCTTTTTGTGAGCAACTTGGCCAAGTTTATGCTCGCTTTTGGCAACCTGCAGCGCATGTTGTATTAGCAGATAGACTTCCAGCTTTAAGAAGCCAAAGAATCTGACCTGACCCCATATGATCAATTCATACAATATCGTTGTACTCGGATGAGTACAAATCACCATGTGCTTTGCCCTGAAAAAGCAACCTCCTCTTTTGTAAGAGAGCTCTCACCAGATGAATGGCCCAATTCCATCACACACTGACTTCCAGGAGATCAGAGGGCCATCGCCTGCACCAACCTACCATGCAAAAGCGATATCTTTCATTTTTTTCTCTCTGATCCCTTCAGTTTTTCCCACCTTCTTTCTTTACTTTCAAATCAATGTGCTTGAATTTCGACTGAAGAAAGTGAAAAGAGGGCAACCTGACCTTTGGCAGCAAAGAAAAGCCACTTGTACTAATCAGATGACTTTGTGTTTAGCACACTACACTCCAAAGTGTAGATTTGCGGAAAAAGCACTTAATGGTTTAATTATGTGTAGCAAAACTACGTCCAGTGTGCCCAACTATATCAATTTTTCATGTGGCTTTATGGGAGGACAGCACTAAAGCTGGATGTTGTAACAAGATTGTCCAACAAGAATAAATTATTTTGGTGAAAGATGGTTGCGAAAGAGCCGGGGGGACAGGTCCCATGATCACTTGGTGCCTATTGCAATTTTTTTTTGCAAGGGTACATCACTATGATGATCTAAAAAATTCTATTTAATTGTTAACCCTCGCCCCGGGTTAGGGACACACATAGTTATCTTATCCCGTCCTTAACCTAAGTATCTGCACACATCACGCGTGGGTAACATAAACCCCATGAATGAGCGATGCAAGATGTTTTAGTTCTATTTGATGTACAAACTTAAACAAATCCGGGGCACAAATCTTGAGTTGATTGGCTCATTTAACAAAACCGAGTCGGAGCATATCTTTATCTCCAAATTGGAAGTGGCTCCCACGGTCTTTTGAAAAAAAGAATTTATCGTCGAGAATCATTCTGCGCATCACATGTCGATGTAACGAGGGGTCAAAGTTGACATGAAACAATGTTCTTACTTCACATGTTAAGAGCATATCTCTATCTTCTCTAGATTTTGAATGGAGGTCCAAACCTATGACAAATCCTTTTAGTGGAATTTCATAGTGGTGTTGACGTTTGCCTAAGGAATTGTTATTTCTTGACTTTTAATGGCTAGGACAACCTAGATCCAAAATGCGGCCTTGGGTCTATGTTTTCTCCAAGGATAGAGAAAGGATGGATTATGCCTGTCTTCATATATTTTGTGATTGGACGATGGTTATAGTTCATAAACATTATTAAAGGTTAAACATGAATTCTTAGAGATTTTGGGGAAAAAATAACCATTTATATGTTTAAAATTTGAATGAAATTCCGCAAGCGAGTTGAATATATATTAAATCAAGGAATCAATCTAGATTCTAATCATGGTTGGTTTTTTCTTTTTTCTTTTTGGTTTTGCGATCAGTAGATGTTCTGGGCCAAATTTCGCGCACCAAACTAAATCTACACATGATTAGATATTGACCATTCACATCGGTATAATGAAACTTGAAATATCTCACTGTTTCTTTGAGGCATGACATCCTAATCATTTTTATCACCAAAAGGTCGCAATTACTTTAATAATTCAGCCAAACCCTTGACATCTTATTGCAACAACTATTGAGCCCTGATCTTAAAACTATGCCTAATAATTGTAAGTCGGGTGCAAATTATTACGCATTTGCGTGATATTGCGGCGGAACCTGGCAGTTTAATCGGGTGGACAAATGCAAACTTGAATTTTAATTACGTACTGCTCACCCGACATGTGGACACCCCGCTCTCAAAAATGAAAATCAACAGATTAATCGGGGACTATATAATATGGCCAAGAAATCTAAAGTCCGAACCTCCTCCTTTGATACCATATTGATATCGAACTGACTGCCCGTGAATATCTGGACGTAGTATGGATATGGTAGGCCATGCTGATTCACGATCCATTGTAGGAGCAAAGCTCACAAGACAGTGGGGTTATGATAACAAGAATAGGACCATTGGATTACCAAACAAGGCATCGTTACCATTATTAATGGGTGCAAAGTAATGACACGCAGATGTGGAAGATGAGTCAGGAGTCAGTAGATAGTGTTGGTGGATTTGAAATGGAAGAGAGAAAGAGACAGTCAGACCACTTTGCTTCCCAGTGAGTTGAAAATTGATTGCCCCGATCCAATTTTTTTATTTTATTCTTTGTTTGATTACTTGAAGACACAGGTTGCTGGTCCCCCCCACCAACTCACTTGGTTTCCTTTTTCTTTTTCTCTGCATATATTGCCTCTCTGTGTCATTTTCTTCTTCCTACACCCTGGCTTAATGACCTGTATCCATCACAGAAAAGCTCTTCCCACTACACAACTTTGCCTGCAATAAGACCCTGTGGCAATTTTTCTTATTTATTATCTTTGGCTATGCCGATTCCTCAGGTCTCTAAAATGACTGCTCTTCCATGAGCCACTAGAGTTTTCGATAGCTGAGAAGTGAAGACATGAGAAGTGTTAGGATTACCTAGCTCCTAGCCCCATTACCATGAAACAGCTTTCTTGGTCCATTTCTAACTGAAGTTTCACCCTGCAAGTTTTTCTTTAGCTTCCACACTGATTTTGGGCTAATCCACCATTATCTCTGTCCATCGGAAGATTAGTAGGTAGACTTTTACTCAGAAAAAGTGAATTACGTGCTTAGGATGAATGCATTTGTTTTAACTGTACACAGATTTCTACTGACCAGAAAAGGAGCACAGATTCTTTTAGTCTCTGCCAATCAGGTAGAATGATTATTGCTGAGTAAGCAGTCATAAGCTACATGATAGTAAGGGCCAGCTTACACATGCTCGAGTTGGAACAGCTATTCATTGAAGCCCCAAAAAGAACTGGAAAGGTCATTCAGAACTGGAGATATAATAACCCAAAAAGTGAGTAAAAGCAAACATTAATTCGGTGGCGACCAAGGCACACTGAGTGCCAGAAATTCTCCATCTTTATGATCTGATTCTAATATGTATGAGATACTGAATGTGGTCTGAAAGGCATTCTTCAAAACTTTGTCATCGTAAATTTTCCAAGAACTACTAAGATATCAGAGTAGGATCGAGTGCTTACACAACCAGTGAATCAGTTTGTGCGACAACAAAGCTTCTATAATTAAAATAAACTAAGCATTACATTAATACAACAAATCGACAATATACAGTTACAGCAATCGCATTAAAATTCTAAACCTAAGCTATGACTATGGTACATGACCCATTATAAACAAATAAATTTAGCCACCAATTCCATGGACCCATATCTGTAATACCCTAGGCTGTTTCACTCTCCATGGATCATTAACGAGTGGAAGGGCACCCTCTTGATTTCCACAAAAGTTGAATAATCCTTGCTCAGCGGCTGTTTCCAGGGCTCTCCATCCATCTGCATGTACGCGTTGTTCCACTCCCCACCCCTGATTTCCAGCCGAATAGCAGCAGCCTGTCGGGTAAAATTAAAACAACCAACGATTCAGCTTGCATGTTAGGGAAAACCAGGTTCCTAGAGACCCCACCTCAGTTGAATTTCCCACAGTTCAGGTGGCTAAGTTTTTGCGTAGCGAAAAACCAAAACTTCAGTAGTAGGTTCAGGCTTCTGAGGACAACCCACCCCAGCTGAATTTCCCACAGTTCAGGTGGCTCAGTTTTTGTGTAGCGAAAAACCAAAACTTCAGTAGTAGGTTCAGGCTTCTGAGGACAACCCACCCCAGCTGAATTTCCCACAGTTCAGGTGGCTAAGTTTTGGTGTAGCGAAAAACCAAAAATTCAATAGTAGGTTCAGGCTTCTGAGGACAACCCATTACTGACTTATGGAGAAATACAGCCAAGACACAAAAACAGATCCAGAAAACTAAAACAAAATGCGTAGCTCTTGGCGCAGTTGCTGGTTGGCAACAACTGAGCATCTGGTGTGGGTCCACAGCCAGCGCCATCCTGATTGCCACTGGAAAACTGTGAGATCCCACAGATATTTTGTTTTTCTTTGGTTTCTTTTGGCATTTCTATCCTAGAATCTCATACTAAAGCATAAAACATCTCAAAGATAGTTTACCTGGGCAAGGTGCTTTGCGGATATCAATTCAACCATGACAAATGAGGCATGCCATCCTTGCTTTAAGCCAAATATTTCAAGCAGACCATCGTCCACATGGGCCTCAACAAATCCTCTCTGCATGGCATACGATGCCCCACCATTAGGTCAACTAAAAGAGCACTATTACCACGTAAGTGGCAGGTAGTTTCTGAAGTGCTATATCACATAGTCGAAGAAGAATGCAACCTTGAACATAAAAAACATATTGCTTCATTCATGTGCACAGAATGTCCTAAGTAGCTGGTTCTAAGATGGTGTCAGTACTGGCAAAACTGGTTCATAGGACATTAAATTTGATTTTCATGCTTTCGAGAAAATTTCCACTTTACGAAAACAATCTTGTTAGAAACATGCAATAAGCAAAAATCTCATCACAATTACTTTCTGCACGGAGGTTCATGAGAAGCACCTTTTCTAGATATTCTGGCTTCAAATTACCCCACGGATTCCTTCCACTGGCATAGTTATGAAGATTCAGAGCTACTATGGCCCTGACACTGGAAACCAGGGAAAAAGTGAACAGACAACACTTGAAAAATGACATAATCAGGAGCAGAAAACAAATATTGCTCATTGATAAACATACTCATAACAAAAGATTAGGCTTTTAACAGCATTAGAAAGATTTAAGTGATGACAAACTTTGTAACGTTCTACACCATGAGCATCTATACATATATGGGAGCCATTGAAAAGAATCCCAAAGAAAGAGTAAAACAAAAATACATACATGTGTGTGTGCGTGTGTAACAATGCACATTTAGAACTCTAACCTGGAAGGAACAGGAACCTTCTCCCATTCTGTGCAGTTGACCTTCTTAACGTGCATCCTAAGAATGTTCCTTAGTCCCCTAAAAATCAACACATTTGCATGCATAGCAAGATGAGATGAATGATAAAAAAGAAACAAATAGACAGTTTTTCAATCTGCAAATATCATCTTATCAACAGTGAGACTACAAAAGAGAAAAAAAGAAGCTGCATTGTCCTAATAAATGTTAGGGGGGCAGCTACTACAACGCTTGCCATAGTATTCAAGGTACTATAATAAAGAATTGCAATAGAAAGATGGGAACAATAACAAGGTGTGGGATGGGTATTCCTCCTGACACGTGCAGAAATGACCCTAAGGGAATGATTCGATACTAGTTCAATGCAGATAGTAGTCCAATGCAGGGAATGGTTGTCATACTAAAGAGAATGATTCGATACTACAATCTCCCCCATTACCCAACCAAAAATTTCCTCCATGCTACCTAATGTTGTCCCTTTTTAAAGTTATTTATCCTCCTTAGCATTGTTGAATGAAGTATCTCATGGTTTAAACATAGTTGGGCTCAGTTCCAAAAATAAACAAATAGGAAAGCCCCGATATGGACGGCGGAGTTGCATATGGATAATGAATAGTTAAAAAACTTAAATATCGGTTCTCCTAATTATGATAGTCAAACCTCTAACTTCAGGTTCCATCTTTTTCATGTATACTTCTTTTCTATGAACAAGGTTTAAAACTGCAAACAATTTCATCCAATAAATTGCAAGATATTTCTCAGACTTAGTGCTCAAATATAGAAATTAACCAATCAAAGGAACAGCTTAGCCAATGGTAAAATACGTCTCAGTCATACTAATTTTCATCAAACCACACTATTTTGCTAACAGAAATTGTTCCTTAGAAATTTTTATATCGCCCAGTAAAAAAACCAGATGACATTGCCAAGAAAATGGGGATTTTGCGAGCCAACCCATCCAAAGGACAGTAACAATAGTGAGGGAAGCATGGAAAAAGTACAAAGACCCCATACCAAAGACCTGAGGGTTTTAACTTCACTTGCAGTGCTGGACTAGTTAAGGGTATAAGTCAAGTAGTGCAAGCGATGTTTTCAGAGCAATAACCATAACTACCACATTATTATTTCTGTTTGTACACATCCCAAGTTACAAGGTGACAACAAATGAAAAATTCGGCGCAAAATTTCAGTAGCTAAACACAACGCCATCTTTAACCATATATTTAAGAGATGAAAACTGGAACGAGGTAGGAGAAATACCAAAAAGTTCATCAAGTATCTAACCTAAGACTCGGATCACTCGTGCAAGGTGTAAAAAACCACCCTTGACTGCATGTATAACCGGAGTAGATCAGCTGCAGCAACAAGCAGATCAGTTCAAAGCTTCAATTAGCATATCTCAGCAAAGTATAAGGGGCAAAAAAGAAGGTGGCAATTCGAATGACGGCAAGGGAGATAGCAAGTCAAAACACATCAAGATCCATTTAGCTCCAAAATTGATGAGAATGCCACCTAAATTCTAATTATGCACGAGACAACACATGAAGCCAAGAGAATTTAATAAGAACCTTATTTGCAATTGGACCATTAGCAAGATAAGGCTTTTCATTGCGTAAATGGTGAAAGCCATAAGCGACCTGTGCATCCATTCCTGCAAAACCAGAGGGAGGAAGAGAGTAAATAACAGTTGATAACTATAGTAACTAACAGCCTAAAATGCTGCATTCACGTTCAACTTCAACCATGATCTTATATAGTATATAGGTAAGCTGCTATGCAGTAAAAGGAGAAATGAGAAAGATCGATGGTTAGAGGAAGGAGCCAGTTGCTCTCACAATAAAAGGCTAATTGGAAATGTGGTGCTAGAGTTACTAAGAGGTTTCTAAATCTCATATAATAAATCAGGTTACAATAAATGAGGTGATATTGAGTATATCACTTGAAATAAGGATGCAAAACTGAGATAGTGGGCTTCACTTAATTCATTAATCACAGTTTGTCATATAATTCAGCAAACAACTGGTAGTGAAACATCTTCGTACTAAACAGAGATAGTGGGCTTCACTTAATTCACTAATCACAGTTCGTCAGATAATTCAGCAAACAACTGGTAGTGAAATGTCTTCGTACTAATAGCATTTCTACTGCCTCAAACAATGGAGCATAATCAACATGTCCACGTATAAATGCAGTGCAAAATAGGTGACAGGAAATTGGGTTGTGAAATGCTAAATGCAGGGTCCCGCATAGTGAATCATATGTCATATTGAATGCATATGCATTGCCAATCTTCATTATATGCATTGGATTTGAACAGCAACTGCTTTACCTATACTGTAGTAATTGTAAAACACTCCTCCAAAGCAACTGGATTTCTCGGGCAATTGCCCTTCATATTCCAAACCCTGGAGCATCAGAAAAATCAAGGCCATGAGAAACAGAGATTTTGCTGAAAGGTCAATAGCCAGAACAAACATAACCCTGGCTAACAACAGAAAGTGCATGCAAAACACATAAAACATCCACATCAGCACAGACAACATATTCCTGTCCAAACAACCAACAATCAAATACTTCTCGGTTCATCTTACAGCGACTGAACATGAAATATAATCAAAAAGGAAAAATCTTCAAGGTTAGTAAAGACGAGATGCAGCATAGTTTCCATGTGAATATAACATTTACAAGTAGTCCAATAAAAGAAAACAAGGCTTATCTCATCTTATTTTCCATTAAGGCGCTACAAAGTTTCTTTCATATATACTCTTTCCTATATCTTATCTTTTTATGAGACCCAGAAACTCATGAAAACATTCTCATTTTCACTTCACTCATTTCACAAACATGTTTGTATATAACAGTCCAACACTCATTTCATACAGTATTTCAACCTTATGTCAGTTTTACAGACGAAAGCTTGTGCATAATGTTGACAAATTGCATAAGGAACAAGACCAAATGTGTGCTACCTACATGCCGTGCTTTTAAAGTAAAATTACAAATGTTATACAACTTTGGTCATACGAAACATTATGACTACAAAGAGCGAGAAAATATCAACATACCACATTTTCAAGATCTGACCATAAATCACTTTCCATTCTTAACAGGTCATATATTACCCTTTCTATTAATAAAGTTGTCAAGCTTGACCATGAATCCAGTGTTTAAACATTTAAAACAGGAAACCACCATATTGTTCTAGAGCTCTTGCACAATACGGTACAAGGAGGAGACACCTCACCAATTTATTCCAAGTGAAAGCATAACAATGCTACTTGCATATCATGCATGAACTCAAAAAAGAGAATGAGTTCCTCCACTGTACTGTTAAAGCACTTCCAAGGAAACATAATGTCGCAGATCAGTGAACCTTAAAAAAGTAAATGCCCATCACATAGTTTTGTTGCTGAGTATGCCCTATCATCCATCAAAAGTTCACATTTAATTGAGCTATATGATCGTAATAAGAGCTAACAAACCTCATCAAGAGCACAATCTTCAGTGGGCTTTAGAGAATGAGGTAATTTAATTTCTTCATCCATCGGCGTAGACATCACAACATGCCAACTGCATTGTAAAATGAGCGTTTCAGTGATAAATGATTGTTCAATGAGAGAATAACGATCAAATACTCATAAAAATACATGAAGTATTACTAGTGACAGACTGAAGAATATAGCAGACAAAAAAGGTTGTGAAAATGCTTCAGCCTATTCTCATGGGATACGTGATATAACCACCAAAAATATTTTAACATTAGCAAATAATACTAAAGAAGTTACGATCCCTCCACTAGGCAACAATTTCAAAGAGACAAACAGTGATGCCAAGGCACTTGTTTGAAATGCCACACATGGGATTCTGGCCCAAAGAGTACAGGCCCCAACAATAGGAAGACAGCCCTATATGCTAGGCTTTGCATCTTTTCTCTCAACCTCTAATACAATTACCCCTCAACAAATATCACATCGACTTATTAATTTTGTACATTGACACATATTATTACTAATGAACCTTTCTAGAAGTACTTTCCTGCTCTCAGTTTCACAATATATCCATCCTCAGACACTCCCCATCCTAATCCCAGTATATTTCTTCTGCTCCCACCAAGTTGTCCAAATCCATTAAAACCTCAGCTGAGATGGAATCATATTAGTCTTCCTACTCAACCCACACTAGTGGGACTGGGGGAAATTTTAGAGCAGAAGCTGAAATGTTCATGCACTTGGATTTTATCAACAACGGAACGTGGCATGGTGCAACAATTGTCATTTTCTTTGGATGAGTAAGAAAGTATATTAAAAAGCACCAACGGCATGCCTGCCATTTGCAATTAGTCATCGAAGTGCAACAAATAACGTTAAAAGCTCTCAACCAGTCATTGTCTTCTACTGTGCAACTCTAAGGACAGCATAAACCTGATCATTGCTAATGAGTATTGCCATTCTGCTAGATATGAAGTTTGGTTGACGAAAGTGTATGCCATCAATCGACGATTAAGAAAGATATCATACCTATCTAGACGACACAGTTGACCGGTACTTGCTCTGTCAAGAGTCCTTTTGACAGCAGATTTCCAGGCAAAGGGGAACGAACCACCCTAAACTCAAAATTACACCACAATGAATCGAGAGATAGAATTGGAGAATTGAAAACACGACAAAGAGAAGCAGCGTACCCAGCCAAAACTCCTAGCTAGGTCATTCCCCGTACCAAGAGGAATGATTCCCACTGGAGGGACTGGTTCTCGGTGCAGCCCGTAAAGTTCTCCAAGACATCCTAATACCCAACCAACGGTTCCATCTCCACCTGCAACCTGCCCAACAATCAGAAAGGTCTCCATAAAGTATCAATGTAGAAGTTTTAATCCACATCTGTACACACATCCGTGCAACTCTATTAATTGACTTGATTGGCTAGTCGAACATACCACAACTCTTACTTTCTCCCGGATCTCCTTGGCACATTGATCACCGAGACTAGCCAACTTTTCCAGGCAACCCAACCCATATAAAACAAACTCATGAGGCTTAACGTCTTGTATATCAAAAACCTGCAACATAGATGACCTTAGAATCAAAGGAGTGTATTCTTAACATGAAGAGTGCGACGTGAAGTTCATACAATACAAATACATTAGGATATAGAAGCATGACAAACAGTGGCAAAAAAACCCGCTCGATTATAATTTTTCAACAATGTAATCATAAGATTTTTCGATCTTGGTAAAGAAACCCCTGTAGTCGAATGTAGCTCCAAAGCTTTTGCGAAACTCAAAATGACCCTTTTAACATACTATATATAATTTAAAAAGGGTGCATGTGGTACTGAAAGATATAAATATCCAAAATATTGCATGTCATACTTTTAGAGAAAAAATTGTATCTGTGAACACATCTGTCAAAAAATATTTATGAGTCGCTGCAATAATTCAAGTTGTGCGCAACTATAGTCGACATAGAATGGCTCAAATCGCTCTCTCTCTCTCATTTTTTGAAAGTTTTTGTTTATGCCGCAACTCAAAGAGAAATTCTGTTCCTTACCTTACCAAAAAAAAAAAAAAAAAAAAAGAGAAATTCTGTACTAAAAAAATAAACACAAACCAACAGACGTCCGCCCCTTGAAAATTTGAGAGACCCAACAACTTCATGTCTTATTTTTAAGCTCCAATTCAACAAAAGAATAACAGACATTCACTATCCGCAGTCACTCCAATGAAGCAATCATAAACGGCGTATAAAAGATGCATCCTATCCCAATTGAAAAGTAAAGAGCCCCTTGAAAATTTGAGAGACCCAACAACTTCATGTCTTATTTTCAAGCTCCAATTCAACAAAAGAATAACAGACATTCACTATCCGCAGTCACTCCAATGAAGCAATCATAAACGGCGTATAAAAGATGCATCCTATCCCAATTGAAAAGTAAAGAGCCCCTTGAAAATTTGAGAGACCCAACATCTTCATGTCTTATTTTCAAGCTCCAATTCAACAAAAGAATAACAGACATTCACTATCCGCAGTCACTCCGATGAAGCAATTCATAAACTGCGTATAAAAGATGCATCCTTTCTCAATTGAAAAGAAAAGAGAAAATCAGAAGGGCTTTTACAATATCCAAAACAGTGGAGCTTTAAATTTTATGCAGCGATAAGGAACCAGATTGAGAACAGATCAAGATAGAAATAGAAAAGATGCGAACCCAAGCTAGCAAAGGCATTTCCAGCACGAAAGCGGCCATCATCGTTTCCCAAATTATGGCCTTTCTCATCTTAAGACAGCTCAACAATGCCCAAAATCCTTGAAGTGTCCCAAATAACAGATGCCCAACACACCAACACATGATTGCACTCAATCGAGCAGTCGAGAGCATGGCAACGAACCCAGACTAGGCTTCCAAATCATCCAACGAATTTCAAGAAAGCAGACCCCTTTTTACAGCTACTACCATATGACGCCAGAGCATGAGCTCAGACATACGCACAGAGATAAATTGGGTGATGAAATTCAACTAAACATCAACTATCCTACCAACTGCCACATCATCCGCACCTGTTCTTCAGCGATCAGCTGGTGAAGCCGTTGCTTGAGCTCAGGCCCGTGCCTCCCGCCGCTGCGGGAGTTGATGAAGACAACCATGGGAGCCTCCGGGTGCTCGGCATTCTCGTCCGCGGGCTGGTTCTCATCGACGCTGTTCGGGTCCTTGAACCGGATCGAGTTCCGGATAGCGATGCGGAGGTACTTGGGCATGATCAGCCTCCGCCGCAGCTCCTCCTTGTCGATCTGCATCCCCGTCAGCCCGCAGCTCCGGAACGAGTCGATCACCGACGACCTCGCCGCCGCCACCCGCACCCCTTCCTCCGGCGACGCAGGGGAACCCATCAACGCCCGATAAGAGAGAAACCCAGAAACCTCCCCCCCCCCCCCCCCTCTAGGATTCGATCAAGCAGCTGAGAAGGGGGAAGACTACACTCGCCCGGCGAAGTGGAAAGCGAAGGGCCGAGGGACGACGATGTTCATAAAAATCCCAACTTGGAATCACGAGCAATCACGACACCCGCCCGCGCTTTTAACGGGATAAAAGATGGGGATCGAAGGTACGATCGCGCCTGTGCGCCATACGCATCCGCATAGATTCGCCTAGAGAGAGAAAGCGAGAGGCTTATGGAGAGAGAAAGCGCGGAACAACGAGGAAGAGAACGGCGAATGACGATCTTCCACGACCGGCAGGACAAGATCCCCCGCCGTGGTTTTCTTTAGTTTTTGTAACTGTTGGGTTGTGTCGGGACGCCTCCCACGTTCAAAAAAAGCCCGCGCCTTTTCGGTTTATTTACATGTTTTTGCCATCTTCGAGAAGGTTTAGGTTCGGCCCCGATTTGGCAACGAACTGTACGAGGTAATGATTTTTTAAAAATAATAATAATAATTCGTTTTATTTAGGTTGATAATTGTCGAACCTAATCGGTAATCGAGGTAAAGAGTCACGGGGAGCGTCGCGGGATCGAGGCGGGCCGGAAACAATAAGAGCCGGCGTGGGAGGGACAATGATGGGGCAGGCCGGGCTAGCGACCTGAGACGCGATTATGGCAGGTCGATAGGTTTTGGCGGTTTTTCTTTATCTAAATTTGTGATTCGGTGGTGGGGTTCCTATTTGGGAAACTAATTGGGTTTCTGATGTTTAGTTAGAAAATTTGGGATGAGGCCCGGAAAAATGCTAAAGGGTTTTTTTTGCCTTAATCTAAGACTTAGGTCCCCGGAATTTTGTTCATAAATTATTGGCGTGGCATTCCAATTAAATGCAATGAATATTGAGATCCTCACAACTTCCATCTACTTTTCCCAAACTTTCCATCATTAAAAAAAGGGGCGGTTGGTAGAGATTAGAATGATACGGTCCCTCTGCGCATCTGGAAGTAGAAGGCAATCAATATGCAATGAAGGACCTCCGCCGGCCCCTCCCGGCATCTATGGCAGTGGCCACCGATGAGGGCTTGGCGCACAGCCGTTGAGTTGAGTTTGGATTTTTTTTTTTAATTTTTTTTATTTTTATTCCAATTCTGTTTGTTTTTTGTTTTTGAATATTTTCTGGCGTGGCGCTTGGTGGGCGCCACGCCATCGTCGCGTGTCTTAAGAAAATAACAAAATAAGACAAGCCAACAATTTCCGTCAGCCTAATCGAACGGAATTAACAAAAGGATTCGATTGGACCAGCTTGATAAATTTCGGGACTTGATTACACTTTACGGAAGTTTCAGGATTCAATTGCGTCGACTTCCCCGCAATTTTTTTCTGAAAAAATAAATTGTCAAGGACCGTCTTTCCATACTTGTGTGGCTGATATTCTTCACAAGGGCAAAACAAGTAAAAATGGTCAGTCCAATCGGCGTCCCGTGTAAAATACGGCATGGAAAAGTAGGACACCCGGGGTCCCACGCGGGGTTTTGCTTGACCGTTGATCTTCTAGAAGTGGTCCATTTCGGCATCCTTTCTCTCTCTCCCTCTCTCTCTCCCTAAGCTTTTGCCCCCTTCCTTCAAAGCCTTTGGAAGCTTCTCCCGATCGTCTGCGGCCAAAAGCTACTTCCTGGTCATTTGCATATATCCTTAGCTTCCGCTGCGGGGTCGATCGATGCGTATATCCCAAACCCACGTCGATCAAAATGCATACACCCTTTTCTGTATTAAGAAACGGTGTTCGCGCGCGTCTCGATTATACACGGCAGCGCGCCTGATGAGAGAACCTTTTTCTCTCTCGATCAAGACATTGAGGGGGCTAAAACGATCGAACGGTACGAGCAAAAGAACTCTTTCGTTAACCGAACGTGAGTAAAGTGCCCTTTTTTGCCAGAGCTTTGCTTCGTCGTGTCTTTGGAGTGAATCGGCAGCATACGGTGTAAAACTCTTAAAGACTCTTGACCTCACCAGGAATTTTGCTGTCGGGGCCACCGCACGTGAAAGAGACAGCCAACGACTACCTAGGTGCAGGCTTCTTTTTATCCGCGAGATGTCTGATTTCAATCCAGCCCACATTCCCCCCTTCGATGGCGGATTTCAACTGGGGACGGCTCCTCTTTTTTCATCTTAAAATGGAAGATGAGGAGAATGAACTAAACACGAGAACAGGATCGGGCCGGCGGAGCTGTCTCGTGGACGGCGAATTGAACGCTGAGTGATTGCTTCTTGCAGTTGTTTGGTAGTAGGTAGATCCCGTAAAATAGGTGGGTCGGTCGGGTCGAAAATAGTCCGATCTAAATTGACCCATTTAATCCGTTTTGACCTATTTTCATGCAATACAAACTAATGACCCGACATAACTAACTCAGCCCAATAAATATGGGTTAACAAATTTGTTTACGATCCATTTTGAATAGGTCGGTCTAGTAGTAGGTAAAGGGCGATTCGTCCCTTTTGGCATTCCATTTGCACTCCAGGAAATGGAAATGAAGAATCCTGATATCATAAATCATTGTATGATATGAGGACAAGGTGTATGCAAGTGCCCATCTAGCCAGTGCAACTTCGCTGGGAACATGTGGCTGGCGGGTTTTCCAAATAGATATCCCGAGCAAGTGATAAAACTCATTACATAAGTATTACCCTCCATGTATATTTCGGATAATTTATTTGGCTCTTTTCTTCAGCCTACTGGTTGGTTTGCAGAGTGATCTGTACATTTGAACAGAAGTAGAAAACCTCACTGACAAAATCTAAGGTGAAGTAGCTAATGGAAACATCAAACATAGAGAAAAACAGGAACCCCAAGCTCCGGTATGAAATGAACCCCAATCCAAGCAAACCATCCATTTGGATTACCAAAATCCTGGAGCAACCTAGCCATCCAAGTCATTCTTCGTATTGGTTTTTAATACCCTCACTGTTAGTATCTGGGATGTCTGAGGGAAGTGTGACTTTCTCCACAAAGACATTTCCATCAGAGTAAATTCTATATGAGACATCAAATCTTTCCAAAACAAGGTGATAAACTATATCCTTGGAATGCAGAGGCGCCTTCTCAAGTCCCTCAGAACCATCTTCGTGCAGATCGTCAATGTCCGAAGTTATGTCAGATGCTTTGCCATTAATTTCCTTAACAGGCGACTCATGTGTTCGGTTTCTCTGAGATACTGATCGTATATCCCATGAAAGGACTTCCTTGATCAACTTCTGAAGCTCTTCTGGCGATGCATACATCGAACTCTTTCCCTGAAATGCACATTAGTCAGAAAATATACGGACTAAGAACTAAAAGAAGCCACGCTACTTACAAATGACTCGCAAAAACAATTTTCTGTTATATGACGTGATTACATAATTTGCAACTGCACTTCTAATAGGATATTCTGTTCACCAAAGTAGTCATACATGCTAACATAAGATTGAAAGATCCGTAGTAAAAGAAGCATCGTGACAGAGCAGCAATCATCCCTCGATTAAGAAATTCTAGTATTTACTCATATTTAACATTCACCGGTTGCAAAATTAAACTGCAAATTCATCACCAAAGGTTAGATGAGTATATGAATCATCTAATCTTGCCACAAAATTAGAAAATGTGTGGAAACTAATGAACTATCACGAGATGACACAAAAAAAAAAAAATTAAGACTCTGTCCAATGTAGAAAGAGCACATGAACGAAAGATCTCCATAATGATTAGTCAAATTAGTTTAAGAAAGCTCACCACAACTGCCCAGCAATCAGCTAGCGTTGAAGAGAAATGACCGGAGAAGTTCACGGAAGCAACTGCTAGTGAACTGTCAACCTGAGCAAATTAGGCACATGTGAGATCTTAAGAAATGTGTCTTTCATAGAGAAGACTCTTAATACATATGAAGGCCCTTGTTTTCTTCATGGTTATATTACCCATAAAGGGAATGGGTAACCAAAGATCAGGAGTAACTGCACCGCGAACTACAAATACCTTATTAAGGCAAGGAATAAATAATTAGGAGTCCCAAGTCTGATGGTGCCTAAGATGCTTAAAAATCACACAATAGACATCATCATACTCGAGCATAATATTTTACTGGTCGGCATGAAAAAGATACTGTGACATCCTTCATGCGTAAGGTTTAGTATCCACTCAACCCCTGAAAGAGAATCACAAACAAAAAACAATAGAGAACTGAGTTCTCACCATTACCCAGGACGGCACTCTTGCTCTTGGGAGGCTGTCGCAGTACGAGAGATAAGGTTTGATATCCAGAACTGGCTGTCCAACATAAACAAAATCATAAATATGTTAATGTTAAACAACTTATATTTGGTGAAAGGAAAGTACAGACATATGCGCTACATCTAGTAAGTGTATTGCTCAAGTGGTAACCTGTTATTGCTTCATAATCATCTGAATCACAATGTTAAAGGGAGCTGATACCATGCTTTGGCCACAAAAACTCAAAATCCAGTAACTCAGGTAGTAAATTACTATTAGGACCGCAACAGTGGAAGCTTGATACCTTTCGCCCGGGGAGATCACCAAAAGGGAGCCTAAGTCCAAGCCTGTTAATATATCCAGTTGGACCCAACTTCACTCAAAAGCTTAAGCCAATGAGGTATGAGCCAAGTAAGATATTAACTACTTTACACCACACCGATTATCCGATGTGGGATTTCTCTAAAATAACTCACATGTGCATCCTAACAATTACTAAAGATATACTAAATTCTTTGCACATTCTTAACCAATTAGCTTTCTAATGCCATGGAGCTAGCCTGAGTAGTCAATGAAAGCTAATCAATTATAGATGGCCAAACATTACTATGATGCAAAAGCAAATGGCAACATAAACTCTAGGAACTTTAGACCATGAAGAATGTAAGTGTGTAATCCAACGATGGCCACTCGTAAGATTCTGTGCATAAGGACAGTTTGAGTATCATAGGTCAATCAGAAAAAATATTTATCTAACGTCGAAGTAGATCATGAGAAAAGAGAACTCACCGTTCCATCAACCAAATCTACGCCTGAGAGTGAAACCGTGTTTCCTTTGATAGCCTCCACCTACGTTATACAAAGGAAGTATTGCTAAGTGTCCATTATAATTCTTGTATTTTCGTAATACAGTAGAGTAAATTGCAAGTAGAAACCAGAAAAACACACAATGTGAGGAAATCTGCTCAGTAGACAGCGATCTGTTGAGAAGTGTCTTATTATTATATGAGTCATTTTATCACATACTCCCATAGAGAAGAGTTCGTATAATCTAGGAAAGAAACATTCAAAAAGTCCAAAAAAGAAGACACAATGTTCTCACATAATGCTGTTTACCTTTGCAACAGTTAGCCCTATAGGGCAAGGTCGATGTGGAGACCTTGTAGCAAAGACTCCAACCTTTTCGCCTTTCAGTCTTGGCACCCTGACCTGTCCATCTATTGATCTTCTTAAACAAGTATGACAAATACAAAGTTACTTGGAGCTTTCCTGGTCACAGTTTTATCACAATGGGCCACGAACCTTTGCCTTGAACTTTGATCTAGATGTCTCCTTCCACAACTTCTCTAAATCCGTATTGAGATGGAAAACATATATAATCCAGCAATGAGAATATCCTTCAAGGCCCTCAAGTGATGCTGGAGGGACTCGAGATACATCAAATAGCAAACATGCTCTTGCGAGGGGCACAATTAAAGGCTGCCTCGGCGTGCCATTCCTACATCGCGAGATACAACAACTCATGGCTCATCCCACAAACAGCTTGCACATAAAAAGCTAATTAACCACACAGAGCTGCTAATTGGATGGGCTTGCCTTTTTAACAGTGATGGGTGAACAAGAAATCTAATTTTCAGAAGTTCCAGTGACTGGACTAAAAAAATTGCATCTCTCTCTCTCTCTCTCTCTCATCGTATATGATGGCTAACCGGTGCAATTCTCTCTCTCTCATTGTATATGATGGCTAACCGATGCAATGACACTGCCAAATCCGTATTGAGATGGAAAACATATATAATCCAGCAATGAGAATATCCTTCAAGGCCCTCAAGTGATACTGGAGGGACTCGAGATGCATCAAATAGCAAGCATGCTCTCTCTCATTGTATATGACGGCTCCCCGATGCAGTGACACTGCCAGAAACTTTTTCTTTAGTTTCAAGAGACTTCACAAACCTTTCCATGTGAACATTCAGATCTCATTTCATGTATGCCAACTATGATTCTCCAAACTAGTTCTTTCGCCATCTCTACCCAATCATTCAAGTCGAAAAACTTGTGAAATCTCCAATACCAAGATACCATGTCATCATAGTCACAATAAGCTATGGCCAAGGCTATGAACCACCAAAAAAAAGTTCATTATGGCAAAAGAGAGATTGGCAAATTGCATACCTGGTAGAAAAGCATGACTTGACAATGCCAATAGGCCTCATTGGATAAGAAGTAACCTCAGAATTTTCCAGCTGAGGTTGTGCTATAGCTTTCCTTAAAGCCTAGAGTCAACACATTGCACAGAAAATGAAAGGGCCCGTTAGTTTTCACTTTCCGTAAGCAACCGAGTTACTGAAAATTAAAAATAATAATTCTCAATTTAAAAATTATGAAAACAATTTACAACACGAATAATATGGCCTTAAATGTCCACGTGCATAGGTTTTTAGAAAATTTTCGATGCTAAGTGAATGTCAAATTGCAAACACTGAAAACTGAAAAATTGCAGACAAATTATCAATGATAACAGGGAGAAGGAACAACACTATACTGAATAACTAACCATTCTAAAGATAAATGCGAATCGGATGAACGCATAAATTTACAAACTTCAAACAACAATGATCAAACAATTGTACTCAAGATGCATCCTTTATCACTACTTCCACTGTCCTTCCTACTAACTTCGCTCTATCTCCCTCCATCATGTTTGTCTTTCCCATTCTCATCCTAATCTCGCTTTCCGAATAGCAAAAGGCGTTTTGCGCAATTTGCATATGCAAATGCAAAATGCACGCAATCGGTGAGTTCACTGATCGGAGTTGATTCAAACATAAACGCGAATATCGTGTTCAGCGACTCGGCGCGGCCTAAAGCCCCGAAGCTAATCGCCCAAGCCTCTATCACCGTCTCCCCTAAGCAGAATATTGCAGAAGTTGCGTGAAAACAACAACAAACGGACTCGAACCTGCTGAGCCCTGATGCGGCCTTGCCTCTCGGCGGCGCACTTTTCCGACGACGACTTGAGCGACGCTTCGAGCTCTCTGATCCTCGATTCCAGCTCTCTCGACCTCCTCCTCCTCCACAAGCACACTGCGACAACACCGATCAAGCGCACGGATGAGCCGAAAAAGCGACGAAAAGAGCGCGAAATGCGCGGTCGGAGTGGAGCTCGGGGAAGCACCGGAGACGGCGGCGAGCGCCAGGGAAACCGCGACTGCGAAGCCGAACTTTGAATTTCCGCTCGGATCGGAAGCCATGGAAGACGGAAATCGCTCGCCGGAGAGTTTGGGCGCTCCGGCGGACGTAATTCCCGTGGATATATTCTTACACGATAAGCCCATCAGAGGCCCCATGGGCCATGTTCACGGCCCAACTATAAAACTTGAAATGCGAGAACGAAAGTTCCACTATTGTATCCCCCCATCTTGACTCTAAATCTAATATCACGATCAAGCAAGGGAATTTTTTTAATTTTGACCGAGAAAAAATAAGGATATCTTTACAGTTTTCAATGCACCGTTTTTCCCACGTCCGATATTTGAAATCCGACGTGTATGCGGTTGAAATTATTTGTATAAATTGATTAGCTTGAATAGGTACACGATGTCGACATTAACGGTTGATATGAGACCCGTCAAATGAGTGAGCCGGGTTGAAAATGGTCCGACTCAAATTGGCCTATTTAACCCGTTTTGATCCATTTTCCTGGAATACAAAAATCTAATAATTCGTACCCAACCTGACCCATACCCAATCCATACCCGACACTGATTCATATTGCTGAAACACCTTCATATTTAGCCTCATACAAAAACTGAGGTGCAAGCGCATAGCGAATGAGGGTGAGATCGAGTGAGGAGAGAAAGAGTCATAGAGGTGGGTTAGGTCTAAGTAAATTGTGAACCCATTTAATATCCATATTATTTTGAGATTTACAATTCTAAACCCATTTATGACCTATTTATTGAATATAACTTACTCATATAACAACTCAGCCTATCAAATATGGGTGAAGAAATTTGTCTATAACCCATTTTGATATGTCTTTGGGCAAACCGTCTGTGTAAAATATTTTTGTACACAAATAGGCATAAAATGGGCAACTCTCGTCTACTGATAGAATGGACCCATTCTCCAAAACTTAAAATGATAAGTCTCGGTCACGAATCCGATTTATGAAATGATTTTATGCGTGGCCGGTAAAGAGGCCTAAATCAATCTTTGCTTCTAGCAATGATTTCATTTTCCACGTGCTTTTAACTCTCACCCACTTTATTTTTCTATGTGCTTTCAACATCTATGTGGTTGCCGAATGCCTTTAAGGCTCGACCCTATACGATTGCCTTAAGAAGCATAGTCAATGTAGTAGAGTCCTTCAGCGCTCGGTTACAGCAGATGGAGAGTGGATTTTGTAACTTGCTAAGAGCCCTACACCCCCCCAAACATCCTCAAAAGAATGGTGTGTTTGAATGTGCTTTTCATCCTCGATTAATTGCATATTGCATCCCATGCTAATGTCAACATGAGGGGAGCAGAACTATCGAGCATTAGTATCAGATAACATATGGATCTTGTCAACAAATGTGTCGGGAATGTCATTGATAAGAACTTAAAGATATAAAAGAAACGATTTCAATGCACATTAAAAAACATAGCATATTGAAAAAACATTTAATGTCTTGGTTGATTGTTCGCTCAAGTGACCATCACCGATGGGGTCTTCTTGGACACACCGCCATAAATAACACCCACGAAATGGCGGTTGTCATTAAATGACCTTCAAAGTAGATTTAAAAATTTATCTATCTAATTCTTTTCCATTTCTTATTACTCAGGGTACCAGTGTAAAGGCTCGGAAAACATCCTACAAACTCCATAAACCGATTAAGTTTAGACATTTGTCCTATAGAGATAATCCTATCCTAGAATAAATTACGCATAGTGAGTGTGATTTTAAAAGTTAGTGACCTCCAGCTCGGAAACTGATAATCCTCTTGACCGACCATTTATTCAATGTTTATATCTTTTACATACCCAATCTTTGTATCCTAACAATAAAACCCATCACAGAAAACAGGCAACACAACATGTATATAGGTATATATAGTACAATTTGTCATTCCCGTTGTCACATACACAGAGGCTTTCAAAGCAGTGTCGTGCATGCAGCATGCATACGCATGTCGAATAGGATGATGGGTCGAATACAACAAGAGCTCGGCGCCAATCCCGCAAGGTGTTTGCTGCAATGCCAATTGATTTCTACTTTTCGCATTTAATGGAGGTGGTGGTGCAGGTGCTTTCGCTCTGCTTTCTCACCTGCGCGTCTCTGGAGACTCGACAGTGCGCGTTCATGTGGGGGGGAGGGGAAGAAAGAGGGAAAAAAGGGGCAACGCCGAGTTGAATTCCCACTGCAAAAAGATTCTGAAAACAAGGAGACAAGCCCAAGGAAAAAAGAAAAGCAAGCAAATGTCATGGCTTTTTTTGTACGGTACCTTTGCTCAAATTGCACCCCTCGTATCCCTTCACCAGAAAAAGAAAATATCAATTGGACAATCGAATAAAAAATCAAATTATATGAGGATACTAAACGAACAAGATCTATCTATATTTTTTTTTATGAGTTAACTTAATATCATCAATCATATTTAGGTGAACCGAATGACTGGTGCACGCTTGTTAAAACTAGTCGAATCGAGGTTTAAGTTTTGAAAGAGGCTTTCTAGAAGCAAAGTATATGACCTTGTTATAACATTGAAGCATTATATATATAATATATGTTGTTGCCAGGGAACAAAGACATGTTTATCTGCCAATATTTTCACAATGAAGAGGCCTTTCTTCTCCTTTCTTTTTCAGGGTCGTCAATCATCATCATTGCAAAAGGAAAGGCTTTTTACAGTGAACTGTTTGCAGATTCTCTCCCCCTCTCTCTCTTTCTCTCTCTCTCTCTCAAATTCAATCTATGTTGTTGTGGGTGGGGTGGGCTTTAAAAAGGTGGGTTCAAAGCTGTTATTCTTGACCTATGTGCCCTGCTTTTCATTTCCTCCTGACAACTAAAGTTTCCTGGGTCGGTCAGCTTTTTGTCACCCCTTCACAGTCCCATCTCCGTTGCCTTCTCTCTCTCTCTCTCTTCACATTGTCTTTTTTCAACCCCTTTCTCGAAAGGCTTCTTCCAAGCAAAATTGAAAATCACTTCTGCTGATAAAAAGAGGGAACTGCTATCGCTTTTCGTGCTAAATTCTGCTCACTTTCAAACCCTCGCGGACTACGCAAAACGCGTAGATTTTCATTCCACTCGCATCGGTCAGCTAACACTGTCGAGCTTTATATTTTTACACTTCCTTTGGACTTTTGTTCTTCTCTTTTCTTCCGTTTCTGCAGATGCTGCGAAGTCAAGGAACGAGAGTACAAAGGGGAGGTCACTTCAAATTGTGAAAAAGATCGAACGAGAGTGCTCCTTACCAGAATTGATGGCGACCAACGTGTTGACTCGTCGGTCAATGTTTTGAACTGGAAATGAAGTGAGATGAAATGGGAAAGCTTTGAAAAACTTTGTCCGGCAGTGTGTCCTTTTTTTCTCTCCTTCTGATTTTCAGGGCCAGAAAGAGAAAATCTAAGGAAGAGTTTTTGGTGGTATTAATTCAGATAAACGTGTTGAATTTCGATCCTCTCTCCAATGGATGGCAATATGGTGGACTTTGGGGAGTGAGGGTTGCATTAACTTTGGGAATTTTCTCACATTCGATCTATGTTCTATGCTTAGACAAGTTTGTATGCTCGATCCGTTGCTTCTGTGAGGCATCTTATTCATTTGGTCCTAAACCTAATTTTTAACAAGAACACATGGTTGCTAAATAATAATCTAGTAAAAATTTGAAGGGGTAAAATTTATTTAGTATATGAATCATAACGAACGTAGCCGGTAAGGGTTTTAAGGGAGAGCGAGCTGGGTATCGTCGTCCTACTTGCCGATGAGCTACGCAAATCGAGCACAAGTTGTGACTTTTAGGTACTACTAATGATCGACTGAAGCAAATATATATTCGTAAAGGTTAATATCCAGTATTGACCCAAATTACAAAAAGATTTAACATATATATGTGTGTCATAAGTAAAACGGATTCAAAGGTGATATTCCAACTTCAACTTTTTGTGAAGAATTCCATGAATCAATGTCTATCACGGCAGTCGAAAAGTCTTTTTCTCTCCCTCTCTCTTCTCTCTCTATTGTCTTCTTCGACTTTCAGCCATGGAGGAGGGTTTGAGCTAGTTTCACCCTCCCCTCCTCTCTTTTGTTGATTTTGTTTGAGTTTTCTTGTTCTTTTCTATTTTTTCTTATCTCCCGATCTAGATTTGTGAGCTCTCTTCTCCCGATTTAATTCTAGATATGAAAGTTTGAACTCTCCCGATTTGGTTCTAAATCTAGAAACTATCATATTTCAATTTAGATGTGGGAGTTTAATAACATTTTCGGGGATTCAATACTCCTATGCTCTATCCTTGTATAAGTCCTCTACCTCTAGTTTCAGTGGTAATCGTATAAGCTCTGTCGTCTCGCTGAATTATGAAGATTTACTTTTTCAAATGTTAAATATGTGTTTGTTCAACCTATTTTGGTTATGTTCATATGGCGATGGTGTTAAGGAAGTTGAAACTAAGCGCACTCCGCTAACTAGTAACGCCGTAATTACTGGAGAAGGAATTTTTGGCGTGTGCTCATCATTGAAGATGATATGATATCCAAAGATCGGCTGTCGAATATGTTGCTTGACAGATCCGTTCTTATGGAAGGAGTGTGTACTTAACCTCGCTAGAGCTCTGTTGATCCTTCTTATTTTCTTGATTTGGCTTTTTTTGTAGTATTATGAGTTTTGCTCTGTTTTGATTTGCTTTGCTGTAGAAGTTTATGTACTTCTCATGTATCATTCTAAATAATTAATACAATTTTCTTTACCCACTTGCGCATGGCCGAGTTGGTGGGCGCTTTCCTTCCCTCGGAGAGGTTACGGGTTCGAATCCCCGCTCGGTTCAGTAATTTAAGTGGGGTGCCACAGCGGTGGGTTCTTTGGGCTAGTCTCCCCGAGGTATAGGTGCCCCGATTACCTGTGCGGGCTCGTCCCCGGGGAATGGTGACGGATCCTCGATTACCAAAAAAAAAAAAAAAAGAAATTGTCTATCACAAGCTACTCCATATAGGAAAAATCCATAGATGGAATGATGACCATGATTCAGTCTCAACAAAATGTGTCGGAAGCCTTGTAAAAGGATGTGCTTCCATATGCTCTCTCAACACCTATAAAGGGTATTAAGAAATTTTGCTAAACATGTCTATCAAATGATGTAACAAAGGGTGTCGTTAGCCCTTTCACTGCGTTATTTGTGGGGAGTTTTTTTTTTTTTTTCTATTGGAAAACGCAAAGACTTTCGATCGAAAGACAAGGCCACATGTCTTGATGCCCGTCCCTTTTCTTTACTAAACAAGTCCAGTAGAGATTTGAGTTTCCTAACGAAAAAAGATGGTTGCATGATTTATTTTGAGGTCAGCAAAGTCATAATGATGGTTTTGTCTTCATTATTTTACTTACCCAAAAGGTCAGAATAATACATGGAGATTTGACTAATCAAAAAGATCTTAAGAGAGATTTAGATTCTTATTCGACCACAATAATGCACCTAGGTGACCGTTCAAAACCAGCTACAAACTGTAAGAGAGATCACTTTATATTATTCTCTCGGACATTAGAGGACAGGAGCCAGCTTTTAAGGGCTTTATACATATAATTTGTCTCTCCTTTTGATCTCGAGTTCTGCTTGAAAGGGATTCATATTCACCTCAGGGCACAAAGTTTTCTTGCTCGGAATCTTCTCTAGATTAATGTGATTGATCATGATTAAGCCCTTGATTTAGGGTTTCTCGTAGTTTAACCACAACCCTAAAAGTCTCTCTCTCGCTTTCGGGGTCCTCTCATCTCACCTTGGGAAAATCTCTCTCTCGCTCTCTAAATTTTCTTCGTCTTCTCTTTCTTAGCAAGCGACTATGATATGTAACTGATCACCTCGAACTCGAAAGTAATTATATCGTATAAGCATGAAGAGATCACCCAGAGAATATGTAAATACCTAAGTCTTACCACGAACGGTGAATGTCACGATAACTATCGGATATACTAAGAGTACATCATGATTCTTGCATGCAGCGATACATGGATAACCACAAGCGGCTTTGATTTGTACTGATCACCTCAAACTAGAAAGTAATTCTACCGTATAGACATGAAAAGATCACTCAATACGAGCCAAAAACCATCTGTCTTGGTCGAAAATGTAACCCCTCCAATATGAGCCAAAAACCAAATCGTGACAACCTCTCCTTTATAAGCGTGTGTGAAAAGGTCACCTCGTGATTTGATCTCATTGAATACCGGGGGATAAGAAGGAAATGAGAAACCCTCCAAATTTGCAGTGAACAAGAAGGGGGAAAAGTACCGACCAAAAAAAACAGGAGGAGGGTGAAAAGTGGGACGTAGCCGTGATGTAGATAACGAATACACACCATTTGAGCTGGTCCCTCCTGCCCATAACGTGATTGGGAATCATAAGTTGCTATTTCATTTGCCGCACCGTGTTAGAATATATCTGTTTCATAATATTTTTAAGATACATATATATATCAACGGATCGAAAATTATACGGAAAAACAGTATTACGTCGATCCTAACGAAGTCGCAGAATAGTTGAAGACTTGGGGTACAAAAATTATCGAGAAGCGAGTCAAGTACACATAGTTTTCTACGAGTTTCTTATTTACGCGGATGAATTCGTGGCGATTGAAAATCTGGGTAGTTCGCATGGTTACGCATCGGAGAATTTCTGAAATCGCATGTCAATGTTCAAAATTTAAAGTGAATGATGTTACCGAAAATTTGCTTATGGGGATAGAAATGGAAGAGCATATTGTTGAGGGGTTTCTTTTGGCCAAGATGTTGACGAGAAGTTGAAGTTGCTAAAGTCATATTTGGTGAGGCTAATTATAAGCTCTTAACCCAAACATTTACGTAAGCTCTAACTGGTGGCTTTCAGTTTAAATTAAGTGTGAACTGTGTTAAAGTTTAGTACGTACAAAGCCATTACTTTTGCTCAAACAAGAGAATAGGTAACTACGCATTACAACTTTACATTGAATTTCAATGGCCAAAAATACACTGTAAAAATTTGACTTGGTAAAATTGCTTTGGCTTGTGGTGTTGGCTGCTGACTTGTACGCATAGAACTGTCCTTTTACTAACTTCTGATATCAAAAGCAACCAACTTTATTAGCTCCAGAAGCAAGAATAGAGAGGTTAAATTAAGCCATTTGCGCAGAAGATGCATATCTCCAAGTCATACTTAAACAATACGCTTGTGTCGACGATTCTGAGAAATGTTGTGAGACATATGAACCTCGGATACATGATATGTGCAGGGTCAAATTTGAGTGACTGGATCGAACATCGGTGTTAAGCCAGTGACGAGAAGTTCTTCTGCCATGCAATCGCCATGTGAATTGAGACTAATCATCAAGGATTGATGTTCATCAAAGAAGATTTCTACCAAAAGAAAAGACAAGAAAAACATATGACCTTGTCTCTCTTACTAACTCGCAACTTGAATTGTGTCGCATGCTTATCACCTCTAATCCTCAAAAAAGCACAAAATTACTATCTATTGCATCTCAAAAGACTCATCATCTCTTTATTTGTCAATGCAAACTGATCCTGAATCTTCATCACTCCCTAGTACTTTTCCCATATAATGCAAGTCGAACCAGCTTATGTTGGCTAAACACGCCCAAACATGAGATATGTTTGGCGCACAATGATATCTAAATTAAAGGGGGAGTAAACCTAACACCGAGCTCACACATAAGGAAGAAATTATTGAGATGCACATGTAAGCTGTGGGGGAGCAATCGCATATCGGAGAATTGATGTGGTATGGAGCACTTCATGTATATCAACTGGCTCATAACTCATTGGGTTAAGTTTTTTATTGCATGTGGGTCTGACCGGATATGTCGACGGGTTCAGACTTGCCGGTGAAGGTATCAGGGCTTTCCCTGTGCGCTCCCAACAGCTTAGGGTGCGCATGAATACCATTCTGTGCCCCGAAGCTATTTCTGAACAGAAATTATTTTTTTTTATTCTGTGCCCGGAAACAATTTCTGAGTATTTGAAGGCGTTTGATAAACTGTCCAAAATTTCTATTTCTAGAGTAGAAAAGAACAGAAATGCGTTTGGTAACTACACAAAATTTCTGTTCCCAAATAATATTTTAATAATATTTTGAATTGTTTAATTTTTTTTTCTTTTTATTCATTTTCTTCTTTGACCATGGCCGGTCGCCGGCGACCGGCCATTACCCAGTGGCCGGCGAGGCGCCACGGCCTCGCCGCCGCCGGCGGAGGCGGGGTCGCCCTCACCGGCGAGGGCGAGGGCGAGGGCGAGGGCGAGGGCCGGACCCTCGCCGCCCGGGCGAGGCGGCCTCGCCCAAAGACCTGCGAGGCTCGGCCCGCCCAAAGCCGACCTCGCCCAAAGCCGACCTCGCCGTCGCAGGCGAGGCCGACCTCGCCGTCACGACCGACGGCGAGGCTCGGCCTCGCTCGATCCGGGCGAGGCGCCTCGCCCGGGCGGCGAGGGTCCAGCCTCTCGCCCGGCGAGGGCCGTGACGCCCTCGCCGGCCTCACGGATGGCCGGTCGCGGCGACCCCCAGGCGGAAGAACAACACAAAAATAAGAAAAAAAAAAAAACCGATTCTCAAAATTGCCGAGAAACAAGAAGCAACTTTTTTACTTCTTGTTTCTCTTCCAAAATCGTTTCTAGCACAAATTTTTGCAAAAATGTGCCCAGGAACAAAAAGTTTACCAAACGCATTTCTGTTCCCAAACTATTTCTGGGAACAAAAGAACAGAAATTTTCACTATTTGGCACGTTACCAAACAGGCCCTTAATGGCCGGATCATTACAAGATTCTAACCCCGCAAAGTCCATGCGCTGATCTCACCCGAGTACACATTCCAAGCTTACAAGACTATAATAACACTAGGGGCGGCCCCAAAGAAAAAAAGGAAAACTATAGTGTCGCTTAGATTAACCTAATGCGGGTCCCCTCCTTGGAAAAGGGCAGATTGCTTAAACCAAGGTTGCTTAACCCCGAATGCACATATCAAAAAAGCCCTAGCTTTATGGCTTAATTGAGCCCCGGAGAGGGTTGAAGAAGGGAAGCCAAAAGATAATGTAAGATTCAAGGGGGTGTCTCTCACGTGGGCACGTCACGCTTTTTGCAAATGTAGCCAAAAGGGCCAGTCGTTTCTAACCTAGCCTTTCTTTCCCTATGGTGTTATCTCTAAAGAAAGCAAGAGCGCTTATGTGTAAAGCAAAGAAGAGCCCCGAAATTTCCACACTCGCGACTGCCGGAGAGACAAATATAAAAGGAAAGATAATTTATGAAAAAGGAGGGAGGAGAAAAAAGTGGCTTTTTCGAGTTATCAGCCTATTTTATAATCTAGGTAAGTGGGATTTTCTATTGTTAGAAACTCTTTAAGGATTCCGAAATTCTAGAAAGCTAAAAGGCGAGTAGATGCCAATGTAGAATTTGGAAGTAGGCTTTTTGAGGTGGCAATTCGGCACCTTTAAATTGTCTGTTTTTTTAAATTAAAAACACACACGAAAAAAGATAAAAAAGGAAAAGAAAAAACAAGTGCAAATAAAGATAAAAAAACCAAAGAAAGATGCTTCGATACGGCGGTGGCACCGTCCCTATCGTGACTTGGTTTTGAGTCCTCCATTTACTTGGCGGAATTGTCTTTTTGAATCCATCTGTCCCGGAATCATTTCGTGTTGACAAAATGGGGATGAGTAAAGCATACTTTAGACACTTATTACACTAGTCATGGAATTAATATAAAAAATTATCGGATATCTTTTGTTTCTTTTTTTCTCGAGGGAAAGGATTCACGAGCTAGCCAGCGTCGTATGAGAAGAGACAGCGTACGTGAAAGTTTTGCGTGTTTATAGAATAACGAGTGGACAATTTGCGGTCGCTTTTTTTCCGCTTGAAAGGACAATTATGGGGTTCCCGATAGGGAGGTATGAACACGAAAAATGCTAAGAGAATGCCCTCGTTTTTTCTGGGATTTCTCCGTCGTTGGGATCGCATTGTGTTTCGACCTAACTTTCCAGACTTTTTCTTTGCAAGTATTTCCCTTTTGGATAAAGGAAATAACATAGGAATCTTCGATTGCGAAAAAGGCGAGGCCGATGGTCATGTCTCGCTTGATTGGTGCTTCCCCTGCCGAATTCAATTTCAATTTTCATCTATTCTTTTTCTTCTTCCCTCAACATCTCGTAAAGAACGAACCCACTTTCCTTTGTCCTGAATAATGATGAGATAAAGGGAGGGGAAGGAAGTCGAAAGTCTTACTTTCTTTGAGTGCAAGAAGCTACCAAAAACTTTTCAGGAGGGGGGGGGGAGGGGAGTGGGTCGAGCTACATGGGTGGGGGGCTCTGTAAATTTACCCCACCTCGTGAGTGATTTGTTGCTTTGTGCTTGCTTAAAGTTTTGACCTAGATGACATGATTGTATCAACTATTTACGTGTATGTGCAAAAAGCTGGGAGGGGCTTGGCTTGCACTAGTGAAAAGGCATGGTTATGGGTCCTATTGTCTCATGATTTTGAGAGAGAGAGAGAGAGACCCCCTTTTTTTTTCCCTTCCCGATCGACCCGTTTTTGTTCTTCTTCCCGATCGATGATGATCGTAGATTAATTAATTGCGATTTGAACTCGAGGGGGGAGGAAGAAAGGGATCTTTTGGGGTCGAATTGGTCAAAATAAGTGCCACTTTGGTCCCTATAATGGAAGATCCATAGAATTAGGGCCATTGGTTGATCTAGCAATCTTAGAGGGAAAAAGGGTAAATTGGAATCATTGTTCCTCGATTATTGATGGGGGGGTTGAGAGAATGGGTGAGAAAAAAGGCACAAGGTGGGGGTGAGGAAACAACTTTTCCCTCACCAAGGAACCAACTCCAAAAGCAAATTTCTTTTGAAAGTGATGGTGAGGTAAATTAATCAAAGAAGAAATAATATTAAAAAAAAATTGAAGAGAGAGAGAGAGAGATTCAATTGAAATTAAAGAAGTAGAATGATGGGAAGATATCTAGCAATTGTTTCAAAAAAGGATGGGGGTAGGAGTTGGAGTGATGAGGTCACCTTAGCTTTCTTTTTTATAAAGTGGAAAGAATCATTATGGTATGATGCTTAAGTTGAGGGCATGCTAGAGACAAAAGCATGGAGCTTCGTCTTATGATAGGAGCATTAGCTCGCCATCAACTGGCATCGCAATGCTCGATCCCGCTTTTCGTAATCGGGACTTCCCTTTTCGATCGTTAACCGAATATAATTTAAAAAAAAAGAAAAATCCCGATTTTACGTGCCCTCTTTCCGTTTTCTTAAATGTCGATTCTTCGGCCCTATTAATCGGAAGTGCCGTGACCAATCCATTCTCTCTAGCGCATTGAATTCATATCACCATCCATTGGGAGGTAGACTTAGGTAAAATTTGAGCAATAGCCACCCTTTCCCTTTCACCTAACTAGCTTTCTTCGTGGGCAAGGAGGGGCGGGGGCCAAATGTGAAAAAGTCAACAGCTTAGAATTGACTCCACGAGGTCGTTCGGGCCCGCCGCGCGTGGGCAGGGGCAACATGGGAAATAGAGGATCGAGGCGGGGGCAAAATGGTCACGAAAGCCCCTCAGCAGGTTGCAGAGATACGCGAACGGTAATAAATGCGGAAAGTCCCCCTCGGTCAAAGCGCAAAGGGCAATGGGGACTCTGTCTCACGCGTTGCCCTGAACATCTCTCAATTTTGGTCCCTCAATTTTAAATGTTTTTCCAATTGGGTCCCTTGACTTAGTTGACTATGATTCAATTATGCTCAAAATGATATTCAAAATAAATAGGAGGTAAAAAACAACATCATCAACGCTTACAAGAGATCAAAAGTGATGATGGTGCGCAATACAAGTTATATGAAGTAAAGAAGAAAGAAGCATCGGAAGAAGCAAACGGCCGGGTGGCTACCCCACCTCCGGCAACGTTTGACAAACCGCCTTCGAGGCTCGAGGAAGAGCACGACGGCCATGGCCAAGCTCGAGCGACTGGAAGGGAGAGAGAGAGAGAGAGAGAGAGAGAGAGAGAGAGAGAGAGAGAGAGAGAGAGAGAGAGAGAGAGAGACTTGATGAGGGTCGTCACTCTTAGTTGGAGATCCAGCATGGGCCGCTATCCCCTGCCACGGCTTAGGCAAAACTTACGGCTGTAAGCTGAGCACGACAGTCAGGTCAGGACCCCCTACCTGATCGTGCGATAGCTAGTATACGTGTCGAGAGAGTAAAACATGATCTCCACATTAAAGCTCTCTAAATTGAATTTCATTGACGACAAGGACACAATTAGGTCGAAGTTACTATTCCCTATCATATTTCTTGAATAATATGCTCCGTGGATTAAAAGACTTTAAGATAAGCATAAGCACGTTCGACGGTTTGAGCAAAGCTTAGCGGGGGGGATTTGTTCAAAAGCTAAATTAATGCGCTATAATGCACTTCTGATGAATTAAAGCCAAGCCAATAAAAAAAAATTAGAGAGCAAAAAGAGAGACCACTTTCTACATTGGGCCCCCCTTAATTAAATAACACTCGATTAAACACATAGCTTTCGATTAATCGATCAATCATGCCAAAAAAGTAAAAAAAAAAACACCCAAAAAGAGGACTTGGAGGTGGAAAGCAGTGAAAAGCCGTGTAAAAGGGGCATCGAGGAACACTTTTTTTTTATATTATAATTCTAATAATTATCATTATTATCATTATTAGTTTCTTTTTTGTTATTGCTGTTATTATTATTATTTTCAAGAAAAGGGAAAATATAAAAAAAAAAAAAAAAAAAAAGGTTGGCACATACCAGATAGCACAGCTCGAGAAACGCGTAAAAGGCAAGGGAGGGCGTGCGTTGCCAAAAGGGAATTATGATGATTTTTGTTCACCTCTTCTTCACATAAAGCTGGCCGAGTTCCTGAATTTTTGAATTTATTTTTTTCAATTTCTCCCCCGCCCCCCTTTTTATTCCTTATAATAAAAAAATAATTTAAAAAAAAAGTTTTGGGAATCCGAAAAGTTGCTTCGCTTTTAACGTCTTGTGCTCCCCCATTATTTATTTATTTATTTATTCGGCATTTATAGGATTAATCATGTGTCTACCTATCTATTTTACGGATGCTTTTTTCTTTTTTAAACATTTCTTCTTCTTCTTTTTTTTAATAATTAGGGCATGACCGTTTTTTGTTTTTCTTATTAGGAAATCGTTGTTAGGATTTTCAACATGGATTCGCCGTTACGTTTTGTAGATCTCTATGACAAATGCGTTGCGACCAACTCTGTCTATAAGGAATGTTGACTTACCCTCTTTGTTTCCAATATGATAATAATACATTTCGCGGATTTTTTTTTTTGAGTATTATTATGAAGGGTTAATACCACGACAAATCCTAAATTGATATACACGTGATAAATTTATCCAAAATTCATTTTTTTTATTAACGAAAATCCCAAACTGGTACATCAGTGACAATTTTATCTTTCGTTAGTTTCCGTTAAATTTTACTGTAAAATTGCTTTGTTAAATGACACTGTACCAGTTTTGAGTTTTACCCTCCGCTTGTCATGGATGTACCAGTTTGTGATTTTTGTGATATCAATACAATTTAACGGAAACTAAAGTGGGGTAAATTTATCACGAATGCATTAATTTGTGATTTTTTGTGGTCAAAAAATTAATTTGGGGTAAATTTGTCACGTGTATACTAATTTAGGATTTTTCGTGATATTAATCCTGCTATGAAAGTTCGAAGGTAACGAACTCGATATCAATAAGGGAGGGAAGGAACGAGACCCGACGCATGATATGACGCACGATTAACCCGGTACAAGAACGAAATAATATGGGGATCGATTCAACGTTCAACCATTCATTCCAAAAATTCGAAAACTTGTTGCGATCTTGCCAGAACTTGGGACGTGGCCTTCGCGGAACCGGTCAGTGGAAAAGGGAAGTTTCACATGCTCGCGGAGGTGATAAAAATTTGCACGATAACTTTGTTGGTGGCATGTGATTTTCTGCTTTGAAGCCGCAGTACACGTCTTTAATGTGAGCAGATAGGGATGGGTACTCGCCCCCATTTATGGCACATACCTCAAATTTCACTTAATTTCAAACGGTGGGACCAAAATTCCAAGAGGAAAAAAATATTAATATGTCCGATTTTTTAGACCGACAACTTTTTAGATTAAACTTTGGGGAGAGGAGGGAGGACAGTCGTTGATGATGCTGTCATAATACAGCTAAAAGTTTAATAAACCTAGAAAGGAAGGGGGGGAGCATGTGATGTGACGGTCATTGAATTAAAGAAATTTGGTCTATTTGGGAAGAACCCAGAGCCGAGACCATCAATGCTTTTGATTGATGGTTAGCATTCCCACCAATTTTCAATGCATTTAATGAGCCTCCCCCCACCCCTTTATTGAAATTCACATGATTTATTTCGCATACCAAACAATCCATCTGATGTCGATATTTTCTTTAAAAACGAAAAAAATCAAACCGATACTGAACTCGAGATGCCACGAGCTTCCTCTTTCTAGAGGGGTTCTGTTAACGATTGCTCCAAGACACTAAATATTTCGTAAATTATGGTAACATGCTCTCTCGGGTAAATTTATGGGAATGTAGACCGAAACGTTGGGGGCTTTTACTCGTATCCATCCTTCCTTTCCTTCATAATTAGCTCGAGATGGGAATCATTGCATCCATAAGAAAAAGAACACGAACCTTTCTAGCTGCGTGCTCATGATATGATGCGAGGGGTGGCATCATGCAATGCTTTTGGATGAAGACAAGATACGTTTTATTATCATCACTCATGGTCGCTGGCCCCTTTTAAAGCTTGAGCCACACGAATTTCGAAACATTCCAAACGACCATCATTTTCTCGTAGTGGGAAAACCTCGAAAAAACATTAAGATAAAAAAAAAATCGTGCAAAGTCCGAGCTCTGTCTCTCTTTCGTTTTATGTCGGTGTTAATGACGTCATAATTATGTTCATTGGCGGCATCCCTTTTTAGAATAAGGATTAATATGACGAAAAATCTCAAACTGATGTGATAAACAATCCAAAATCCCGAATTGGTGCATTTATAACAAATTTACTCTTCGCTAATTTTCATTAAATTAGATTAATACCGCGGAAAACCAAACATCCGTCAATTACCGCGTGTCATCCAATTTAGCAATTTGACGATAAAATTTAACGGAAACTGACGGAAGTAAATTTGTCGCGGTTATACCAGTTTGAAATTTTTTATGATAAAAAAATTAGTTTATGGGTTCATCTTTACCTGATTGGGTTTGTTAGGGTTAGTTGATAGTGCTATTTTCGTACTGATTAGGCTATAATTATTTGATAAACTATTATTTCGTTCCGTGTGCTATTATTGAATGTTTGATTGGCAGTTGGCACAATGCGGCCAATAGAATGTAATGAGATGTTTTCTTATTTTGGGTTTCATTATTCTTATCTCTTATCGATAAAAATGAAATTAAAGGTTCCGCTTGTTTCGCGAAAAATGAATGATTAGAAATATATTTTCCTAAAAATGAACACTTGCATTTCTTATAAAAGTGAATAAACGAAAAATTTTTCATCGTCGACGAAAATTTTTGGACATAAATTGCTATCGATGATGAAAATATTTTTAATTAACTAATTATTTCAAGCGATTACTTTTTGAAAAATATTTTCCAAATCATTCATTTTTGTGCGAACCAAATGGTGCTCAAATAACACCCCCTGATCATCTCTTCGTTCCAATTTCACTCATTTGAATAAAGGAATTTTTCATACAATTACAAAAAAAAAGTTGGGATATGTGTACTAAAAGTCCTAAATTTTGTCACGAAAGTGCAATCAAGTCCTAAAACTTACTAAAAGTATAATCAAGTCCTTAAATTTATCAAATTGATGCAATCGAGTCCTTCTGGTTAACTAAATTCAACTTGACTAACGAAAAATGCTGACGCGACTTTTCTTAAAATATTTTCTCTCTCCTACGCAGCGATGACATGGCTAAAGCACGAAACACAAGACCAAAACAATGTTGTTATGATCTAAATTTGATTTTTAATAAAAAAATTTATTTAAATTAAATTAAAAATTAAAAAAAAAGGGAGAGTTGGACTAGGCGGCGAGGGCTATTGCCCCACCATCGCTCGGAAGGGCCAACGATGGTGGACAAATGGTTGGCGGGCAGGGCCGCTAGTGGCGGCTGACCCTCGCCACGTCATCGCCACGTAGAAGAGAGAACATATTAAAAAGGTCACATCGGCATTTTTCGTCAACTAAGCCTGGCGAAGTTAACGAAATGACCCGTCGCACTAATCCGATAAATTTTAAGATTTCACGACTTCCGGCGAACATATTATCCCAAAAGAGTTTTAAGAAAATCTACGAAAATGACTCCATGGTGACAAAGAACTCTTCGGAAAAAAGTTGTATGCGTGCACTAGGAGATTATAATATTTTGTTAATAGGAATTTTTTTTTAACAAGCATTCGAGGGCAATTGTGGGACAATAATGTTTGGATGGAGTTTAAAATGATACAATAACAAAAGCACATATATTAAAAATGTGAAGAGATGAGAAAGCGAAAGCTATAAAGGAAGAGAGAGAGAGAGAGAGAGAGAGAACACGAAAAGGCGGAAGTATGAAAAAGGCGAATTGCAGGAAAGAAGGGAAATTTTTGGGGGGTGCTCCGGTGCGGGAAAGGGAAGGGTAGAAAGGGAATTTCACGAGGGGGGGGGGGGGCGAAATATATACATAATATATATATAAAAAAAAAGGGGCGGTCAATCCTCGGTCGCGAGCGCCTCCGCTGCTAGAGAGAGAAAATCAAAGGGAGAGGGAGAGAGAGAGAGAGAGATTAGCGAAGGCGATGACTCTATCTCTCTCTCTCTCTCTCTCTCTCCTAAAAAGGTGTTTTTGAGTCTCTCCCTTATTCCATCGTCTCGTGGGTTTTGGCGGATAAAGACAAGGGGAGCAGCGAGAGAAGAGCAGGGAGAGATTAGGAAGAGGTAAAAAAAACAGAGACGGAAGCCAACCCCCTCCCTCCTTCCCTGCAAAGCGACAAAAAAAAAAAAAGGTTAATAAAAAGGGAAGGGAAGGGAAGGGAAGGAACGAACGAAGGTGGGAATTCGATGAGGGCAAAAACCATATAGTAAAAAGGAGGAGGAGGAGGAGATGATGATGATGATGGGTGCCCCCACCCTTCAGAAATCGTTGCAAGAGAGGGGAGATGGATGATGATGATGGGTAGTTGCAGGAATTTCTTCTTTTTACGCTCGCCTGCCCCCACTTTTCACGCAGATAGAGAGAGAGAGAGAGAGAGAAGGAAGGGGAAGGGGAAGGGGGTGGGTTGGGTTTGGTTTTGTGTGTGTGTTTTTTTTTTTTGTGTTCTTGGCTTATTCTTTTTTATCCCCTCCGCCTCGCTCAATTAATGCGACCAAAAGGGTTTCGACTAATTTTCCTCTCCGTCTCTCTCCTGTTCTGACCATTTTCTTCCCCCCCCCCCCCCCCCCCCGCATTATTGTTGTCTCGTATCTTGTCCTCCCATGTTTCTCTCTCTCTCTCTCTCTCCCTCTATTTACCGATTAAACCACGCAAAAGAGAGAGAGAGAGAGAGAGAGAGAGAGAGAGGGGGGGTTCTTGCGAAAGAGGAGGGGAGGGGGGGGGGATCTGATCTCTCCTTTTCGCGTTGAATTCTCAACACCTCGCTTTTCTTGTTGACGCCACTCTTCCGTGAGAGAGAGAGAGAGAGAGAGAGAGGGGGATCGAAGAAGATGGCAAAAGGGGATTTATAGCTGAGCCCTGACAGATCCCCTCCCTCTCACACACACACTATTACCGCTCTCGCCTTCCTCTTTATCTCCTCTCCCCCTTTTCTTTTTAATTGTCGGGGATTCCCGATTTTGCAATGCTCAGCTCCTCTCAGCTCAGCTCCCCAATCTCCTCTTTCTCTGTTTCCTGGGGCACCCCTACCCCTCCCCCTACCCCTCCCCCTTTCCTTTCTTGAAAACGAGCTCCTCCTGTCCATTTCCAAACCCCCCTCCCCTTCCCCTGTTCTCACTCGAATTAACATCGTTTCGCCTTTTGCCAAAAGCTCCTTTTCCTCCCAAGCTTTCCTCTCGGTATCTCTTCCGTAGTTCTTGATTCAAAACCCCAGTTCTCGTTCTCTCCATCCCACAAGCCCCCCCCGATTCTCCTCCTCCTCCCGTCGAATCGAAACTTGGGGTCGAAATCTCTCGTCTTTCTCTTTGCTGCGAGGGAGGCCCGAGGGAATAATAGGCGAAAGCCCGTGCGTTGTGTTGTGTGTGTGCGCTTTTTTGTTTTTTTTAATAATAATCTGCTCCTCTTTTCGCGATAAAATTTCTTGATTGCAAATGAGAGCCGGTCTAAGCACGATCCAGCAAACGCTAACGCCAGAGGCGGCGAACGTGCTGAGCCACTCCATAGCCGAGGCGGGTCGCCGGAACCACAGCCAGACGACGCCGCTCCATGTCGCTTCCACCCTCCTGGGCTCGCCCTCCGGGTTCCTCCGGCAGGCCTGCATCAAGTCGCACCCGAATTCGTCCCACCCGCTCCAGTGCCGCGCCCTCGAGCTCTGCTTCAGCGTCGCCCTCGAGCGGCTCCCGACCGCGCAAGGCGGCAGCCCGGGCCTCGAGCCGCCCATCTCGAACGCCCTCATGGCGGCCCTCAAGCGGGCGCAGGCCCACCAGCGCCGCGGCTGCCCCGAGCAGCAGCAGCAACCGCTGCTCGCCGTCAAGGTCGAGCTCGAGCAGCTTATCATATCGATTCTCGACGACCCGAGCGTGAGCCGGGTCATGCGGGAAGCTAGCTTCTCCAGCCCTGCGGTCAAGGCCACAATTGAGCAGTCCCTGAATTCGGCCGCCCCGGCTGCCGCCAACACCAATTCAGCCCCAATTGGATTGGGTTTCCGGTCGCCTGCCGTACCCCCCGCCGCCGCCGCCGCTCCACCGAGGAATTTGTACTTGAATCCGCGACTCCAGCAGCAGCAGCAGCAGCAGCAGCTTGGGAATTCGATCCAACAGAGAGGGGAGGAGGTCAAAAGGGTGGTTGATATCTTGTTGAGGCCCAAGAAGAGGAACCCAGTACTGGTCGGTGAGTCGGAGCCGGAGGCCGTGGTCAAAGAATTGCTGAAGAGGATTGAGAACAAAGGATTGGGCGATGGGCTGCTCAAGAATATTCAGGTTGTCCCGTTGGATAAGGAAATCGGGTCGGACGAGGCAAAGATACCCGCGAAATTTCGAGAATTGGGTGATGTCCTGGAGACCAAGATGGGGAACTCGGGAGGAGGTGGTGGTGTGGTTCTTGATTTAGGGGATTTGAAGTGGCTGGTGGAGCAGCCAGCGGCCGTTTACGGTTCGGGCACAGTTCAGCCGCAGCAGCAGCTTGTCTCCGATAAGGGGCGGATCATGGTGGCGGAGATGGCGAAGTTGCTGTCATGGTTTGAGAAGAAGAGTAGTTGTAGGTTGTGGTTGATTGGGACTGCTACCTGTGAGACATACTTGAGGTGTCAGGTTTACCATCCTTCGATGGAAACTGACTGGGATTTGCAAGCACTGCCTATTGCAGCCAGAGCACCTCATCCTGGATTATTCCCAAGGTATGATTAGTTTTGATCTTTGCATTTTGCACTTAATGTCTAGTTCCCAAGAATAAGTTTCTACTTATATATATATCAATAATCAGAAAAGTAACCTTGCTGCCGGGTCGGCCTGACTCGATTTCAATGGCGAGTGTTGTCTGAAGTAACTCTCCTAAATTCGATGCTTCTGGTCTCTTAAGAAAAAGTTTGATGCAAACTGAACTCTTGTTCTGTTTTCGAGCATTTTGTTAAACTGCAGATAATTAGACACCTGAAAGTTACCTGCCCTTGGAATCTAAATCTCCTCGATCCTGTATGTTGTTGTTGGGGAGTAAGCGAAGGGATTGTCTAGTTTGGATAAACCATTATGGTGATATGAGGATGATGAGCCGGTTTAATAGTCAAAAAGGAGTTTTAAGTGAAGGAATTATCTAGTTGTTGGAGATACGAGGATGAGTTGGAGATATTAAGCCCTTTTGGGATATATATACCGGATAGATGTGGATGCTTAAATGTCTTTCTTTGATTTCTAGGTTTGGAGCGAATGGAATTCTAGGCAGTTCGGTTGAATCTTTCTCGCCACTGAACAATCTTCCCACTACCATTTCTGCGCCTCCGAGACGTCTCTCTGATAATTTGGATCCTGCTCGAAGAATGGGCTGCTGCCCGGAGTGCACTCAGAAATGTGAACAAGAAATTGCAAGAGCCGCAGCCACAGAACTTGAGAAGCCCAGTCCTGAAGTTGAATCAGAATCAGGTCGATCGCCACTTCCGCAGTGGTTGCAAAGTGCAAAAGTCCATGAGAGTCGGAATAAGTTTCAGGTAATTTTGCATGTGAATTGGGATACGAATGTATTGCAAAGAGTGCAATGTGGAACTGTTTGCTTATAAATGTTCGATTTTGCTCCGTTTCATTTGCAGACCAAAGACCAAGGAATCCTACAAAAGCAGAGGAGCCAAGAGATACAAAAGAAATGGAAAGACATGTGTCTGCGTTCTCATCCTCAATTCCATCAACAAATTGTCGGCTCCGACAAGATTGGTTCTGTGCCTCGGTTGATCCCAGGATTGTGCAATCCTAACCCACTCTTGCGCCAGCCGTTCCAACCCAAATTACAACTTAACAGAAGCCTCGGGGAAGCCCTGCAGTTGAATTCCAGCATGCCTGCTAGCCAACCACCTGAGTCAGTGGCTAGCCCACCGAGAAGTCCCGTCAGGACAGACTTGGCTCTTGGGCCAGTCAAGGTTGCTGAAACCACCTTCGAGACATCCAATGGAGACCAACTGAGGGACTTTTTGGGCGTCATGTCCGCCGAACCCCAGAAGAAGATCGCTGAGGTGAACATTGAGAAGCTTCTGAGCAAATCAGATACTGACTCATACAAGAAGCTCCTTAAAGGTCTACTGGAGAAAGTTTGGTGGCAGCACGATGCCTCATCTGCCTTAGCCACTGCCATGACCCAGTGCAAGCTCGGTAACAGCAAACGGCGTGGGCCTGGATCTAAGGGTGACACGTGGTTACTATTTATTGGTCCCGATCGGGTCGGCAAGAGGAAGATGGCATCGGCTCTTTCGAACCAAGTCTGTGGCGCTAGTCCGACGGTGGTTTCTTTTGGATCGCGTCGCAGCGGCGGGGATTCCCCTACGAGTTTCCGAGGTAAGACGGTGCTGGATCGGATAGCTGAGGCAGTTAGGAGGAACCCATCCTTGGTAGTCTTGCTCGAGGACATTGATGAAGCAGATGTTCTAGTTCGTGGGAGCATCAAGCGAGCAATGGAGACGGGCAGGATTGCCGATTCTCATGGCCGTGAGATCAGTCTCGGGAATGTCACCATCATCCTCACTCTGCATTGGTCGCCGGATAATCAGAAGTTGTCGTCGGATGGTACCTCCCTGGGCGAAGAAAAGCTTTTTAGGTTGGCCAGAAGTGGTTGGCAGTTGAGGCTTTCCCTTTGCGAGAAGTCTGCCAAGCGCCGGGCTAGCTGGTTACGGGAGCAGGACAGGCTCACGAAGCCCAGGAAGGAGAGCAGTCTCGGAATGGGGTTTGACCTGAATGAAGCCGCAGATGTGGATGATGATCGGGCTGACGGGTCTCACAATTCGAGCGATCTCACGGTTGATCATGATGCCGACCACGGCCTCGACGATAGACGATCATCCACGGCTTCGCTAGTGTACAAGGAGCTGCTCAATCATGTCGACGACTCCATCATCTTCAGCCCTGTGGATTTCGATCCTGTCGTACAGGAAACCACAAACTCCATCAAAAAGACGTTCTCGACCATCGTCGGCGGCCGAGTCTCCATCGAAGTGCAAGAGGAGGCCATCCAGAAGATTCTAGGGGGTGTTTGGTTGGGCCAGACCGGATTGGAGGAGTGGACAGAAAATGTGCTGATCCCGTTCTTCCACCAGCTCCGGGCGCGGTTGCCTGCCACCGTCGGCATGACGCCTGATGAATCCGTGCTCATCAGGCTCGAGTCAGACGGCGAGTCCGATAGCCCGAGAGAGGGGGAGTGGCTGCCTAGTAGCATCAAGGTGGTGGTGGACGGGCTGTGATCGAGTGGCACGGTCGGTAATGTTCTCGTATGTTTTGGAGGGAGGATGTAAATAGGGTCGAAACCGTCTTGCGCCGCGGTGGGCGAGTCAAGACGGTTGACAGTTAAAGAGGGAAAAACAGTTAGTATGAGGTCGAGACATTGATTAATTAGATTAAGTCGAGCACCCTTTCTAAAGAAAAATGCCCTTCAATGTCTCACCTTTTTGTCTTATTTTATTAAAATCGCACAAGATACAATACAAGCTTTACCATAGATACGTCAATTTGATTAATTTTACGGACCATAATCAATAAGATGAGCATTCTTTTCCTCTTTTTAGCCCCTTTTGTTTGTTCATGTGGTATGGGCATGTAACACAACGCTCTCTCTTTTCTTCCCCTTGTATAATGTCATGATTACATTGACATCTATGGTCTGATCTGACTTACCAAGTTATGGGCATTATGGTTTTGTATGTTTGACCTTTTCTTTGGTTGGTGAAGACAAATTTGACTCTGAATGAGGCAGAGGCAGGCAGAGTGCGTTGGTACTCCAAATGAGTAAAGGATATTTCAACTGACGTTTCTTTTTGGCATGAAGACCTTTGAGTTAAGTCGATCTTGCCGTGTAGAAGACGGATGCGGCGGTTCTTGGAATGTCGTGATGAGTTCTTTAAACTAAAGCCCTTTTCCTTTTGCAATTTGTCTCTCTTTCCGGCAATTTCTCCTTTGTTGAGACTTAATTGAAGAGGCAAGCCACGTGGGTCGGTCCTCGTGAAACACTCTGATCAAGATGAACTGAATCGGCCGATCTTCGTGCGCACGATCTGCGAGAGCGATCCGCAAACTGGTTTGCATGTAAGAAGCAATCCGATCTTTGCTGTCCGCGCCCGCCCGCCCGCCAACGAGGAAGCTTTTCTTCCGTTTTGGGATCTTTATATTCTTCTCCTTTCGGTATACGCACACAGCATATATACTTTAGTTGGACAAACCTGTTGACAACTAGCAACATCTTGATTCTCCCTCTTTGAGGGGGAAATGGCATTACTATATTGATTCTTCTTGCGAATTGTTGGGGACCCTCGATTTTTCTGCAAGAACATGATAAGATAGCACACAGGGAGACACACAAAAAAAAAATAAAAAATGAGGGGTGCATCTTTTGGGCCACATGATTCTAACCGGTTCCTAATCGAGCTAATGGTGAGGGTATCGCCACGTAAGAGGGTCGGAATATAATAAGCCAAACCTTGGAAATTCGCACTTATAATAAGCCAAACCTTACCTTCTTTGCACGATGTCTATCCGACCCAATCTCACTTGCAATCGCAGCAAATGACGAGAGGGAGAGAGAGATGGTGTTATGATGAAAGTTAGGCACCGAATCACTTGCATAGTAAAGTTACAATGGGGCGGCCATTGGGAATTGAGGCAAAACGAGGGGTTTCTAACTTTCTATAATCATGTCTATACCGACAAAAGAGAAGTGAGATGCTATAATTAGGACTTGCTACTTAAGCGTGTGTGTGCCTAATAAACACTCCATCCCTTCACATTTTAGCAAGTACCTTCGTTCAAGAGATTTTTGTAGGTTTGGTCTATGAACATGGCATTCCCCGCCTTACACTTCATGCATACGCAAGGATTTTACTATAATATAATGGACAAAGCACATGAAGTTCACGCGCGTCCCTCGTGATAACATAATTGATTTCGGATGAGTCGGGAATATTAAAATTCAAATAAACACATAAAGTTACGGGACCGCGCTATATCAATCCTCGAGGTCTTTACAATAATCATGAATTAGAAGGCCACTGTTACGTTTTTTAAAGAGAAATCTCGAACGAAATAGAATCATACGAACCAAATCCTCAATCGGATAGCTCTCGGTAGTATACCAATTACGTTATTCTTGCCAAAATTTGCCATGAGTAGCAGTTCTGGAATTCTTCTACAGCTTTGCCTTAGTAGTCACTCGATTCAAAAACCATACCAAACACTCATCTCCTCAGCATTGAATCCCCAAGTCTCAGTCCGAGCTCTCAAGTGGGTTTGCGTCCAACACAACGCTTTCCCCACGTGACGTGTCGACAAGAAATGGGGCATTGACTCTCGCTACGGGGGACAAAAATGGTCGCTCTCGTTCATGTCATTTGGATCGCGAGCAATTAATTGATTTTGGGTCTCTGCATGTGTCTGCATTTATAGTTCTGCTCCCAGTCATCCGTCTCATCCACCCCTTGTCACTTCACTTTAAGTTGATGGTCCATTTGCAAATTGCATTCGCAATCGCAATCGCTCTGTGAGACTGAGCAGCTCTTCTTCTCCGCATCTTCTTTTCTATATGGGACAAAAGCCAATAAAAATTCAAGGGTGATGCATCCATGTGCATTGACTAAGCATTAAAACTTTTAATTCAAAAAATTATGCTATCGGGTGGTTGGCATAACCCTCAAGGTTATTCTATCGGTTAGTGTTAAAACGTCTAATCGAAAAATTTATGTTATTAAGTAAAAGGGAGACTATTGCTTGTGAAATAAAAGCCAGTGCCGCTTCAGAGTTGAAAATTTATGCCCCTCTGACGTGTAAAGCTCAGATGAAGGATGACTACTGGTTTATTTTCTCTAGCACATGAAGTCGCAGAGGAGAACATGTAGAATTACGTGCCAGTTATGAATTATCTTGTGCGTGGAATAGAAAGACCAGATCAAACAAACAAGAAGAGACAAGCGAGGACATAAAGGAAAGCACGATCCATCACAATACAATTGTGCCATCTGTGATTGGTGAGTAAGAACTTCTAATCAGTAGTCGGAGAATGCTTTATCTGATAATCAATCAAGATTGCAATTGTATACTATACCCTTATCTTTGAAGTATTAACATTCTAGAGAACACTTTTTGAGTATTTACGTAGATGACGCGTCCATAGATAATCTTTCAATTTCTCCTTTACGTGATCAACTACGATCTTGGAAGTAAAATAAGTTTCTTAACTCATCTGTTAAATCACCGGAAAGTAAGGTCTTGCGCATGCAAAACCATTCTGTCGTCCAACCTGGTTTTGTTCTCGAATCGATTTTGACCGAAACCCGTTTGGTAACGCAATTTCATTTTTCTATTTAGGAAGTTTTCCAAAATCGATTCGAAACCGAGAAATGAGAAAAAAAAAGTTGGTTTTTCATTTACGGAACAAAAGTGAGAACCATTTTTGAGGAATTCATTTTCTTCAACACACATATTCATATGGAAGTCACGATCTTTGAGGTGAGAAAAAAAGCAAAAATCAAAAATTTCAAAACTTAAGAATGGTTTAGAATCATGTACCCACTTTCAGTGAAATTTAAATTTTTTAGGTACCGAAAAAATAAATAAAAATAAAAAATTTCACAAAATGGCTTAGAAAACCTATGGCCACCCACTTTGAGCAAAATTTAATTTTTTAGTTGCAAAAAAAAATTCTAAAATTCTAAAATTTAAAACTTCACAGAATATCTTAGAATACTGTGGCCACCAATTTGAGCGAAATAAATTTTATTTTTAGGTCTAAAAAAAAAAAAAAAAGCAAAAATCAAAAATTTCAAAACTTCATGAATGGCTAGAATACTTGTGGACATCCACTTTGAGTGAAATTTAAATTTTTTAGGTGCAAAAAAAATAAAAAAATAAAAATTTCAAAACTTTACAGAATAGCTTAAAATACCCGCACCCACTTTGAATGAAATTTAAATTTTTTTATATGCCAAAAAAATAAAAATAAGCAAAAAGTAAAAATTTCAAAACTTTACAGAATGACTTAAAATACGTGGCCACCCACTTTAGCGAAATTTTATTTTTTTAGGTGCCGAAAAAAATAAAAAAATAAAAGAAAAAAATAAAAATTTCAAAACTTCACAAAATGGCTTAGAATATGCGCCATCCACTTTAAGCGAAATTTAAATTTTTAAGGTGCGAAAAAAATAAAAAATAAAAAATAAAAAACTTCACATAATTGCTTAGAATACTGTGGCCACCCACTTTGAGTGAAATTTAATTTTTTTAGGTGTCGAAAAAAATAAAAATAAGCAAAAAGAAAAATTTTCAAAACTTCAGAGTGGCTTAGAATACATGTGGCATCCACTTTGAGTGAAATTTAATTTTCTTTAGGAACCAAAAAAATAAAAATAAAATCAAAAATACCATTTGGGCATCTAAAAAAATTAAAATTTACTCAAAGTGGGTGGCTAGAGTATTGTAAGTCATTTCGTGAAGTTTTGAAATTTTGATTTTTATGTTTTTTTTCACCTAAAAAATTTAAATTTCACTCAAGGTGGATGGCCACATGTATTCTAAGTCATTCGAAGTTTTGAAATTTTTGATTTTTGCTTTTTTTCACCTCCAAAAATTAAAATTTCACTCAAAGTGGGTGCGTATTCTAAGCCATTCTGAAAGTTTTGAAATTTTGAGTTTTGAATTTTTTGGGCACCTTAAAAATTTAAATTTCACTCAAAGTGGTGGCCACATGTATTATAAACTATTCGTGAAGTTTTGAAATTTTGATTTTTTGATTTTTTTGGGCACCTAAAAAATTTAAATTTCACTAAAGTGGTGGCCACAGTATTCTAAGCATTCTGTGAAGTTTTGAAATTTTTGATTTCTTGATTTTTTGAAAAATTCAACAAATTTCCTATTTTCCGAAATCTAAATTTTTTTATTTTTCTCGACATTTTGATGATTTTTTCTGGAATTTTTCAATTTTTTGGGATTTTCTGAATTTTTAAAGATTTTTATGAATTTTTCGGATTTTTTATTATTTTTATTCCATTTCTAAAAAATGGATTTTTGTTCTGAAATAGAATTTTGTTGTTTATCAAACGGGTTTTTATTTCGGAAATAGAAATTCTTGTTATCAAACGGGTTTCTATTCAGAAATAGAAATTTTTGTGATTATCAAACGGTTTTTTTCTCGAAACTCATCCAGGAATAAATAAAATCTATTTTCGGTTGAGAACTCATTCGAACGAATGATTATCATTCGCTACCTAAGCGACCATCTTAGATCTTGACTTTTGAACATTTCTTCCTGTTGTTACTGTTACGTTTGTCTCAACAGATGCCATATTTTCAACAAACGATGATTAACTAGCTAGTAGTTAGCATCATATATGTCTACATACCATATGTCGAGCAATGATTCTTTTCTTGTGAGAGGCCTAGCGAGTATCTTTTCCTTCTAAGCTCTCCCTAGCTGACTATTAGTATAACAATCTTGTTCTTAGATCCTATCCCGCTTCCATAATTGAAGAAGCAATGACAACTTTGACAATATAGATGAAGATGATTAACCCTAGTCAAGTAAAACACTTTTCTCAGAAGATAATCTCGATTTTGGATATAAAAGAAGCAATGATGTTATAGTATATGATCATTTGCATAAAGTTTGGAAGGTGCCAATCCGATCAAACGCAGCTGTGCAAACAAGAACAGGCCAAACACGTAGAGATCCAAATCATTAAGTTAGAGAGATAAGGCCATGCAAGATATCATCAACGTTATATATATTCTTGATCGCGAAGAAAAGCTCCACTTACTTTTGTCTAAACTCAGAAAAAGTTAGGTTTTCAACCAAACCCAAAAAGCAAGAAAGAGAAGATGCCCTTCTTCTTCTCCAACTCACATATACCTTTTTGAACTTTGTGCTATGTTGCTTCCTCACGCCATGCCTTTGCCTTTCTGGAATGAGAACAAAAGCCCCAACCACTCCTCTCTCTCTCTCTCTCTCTCTCTCTTCTCGCAGCTCATCGACCGCACTAACTTAATTAATTAATAATTCAGACTGATTAAAAAACTTTCTAAAGGCCCTTTTGAGCCACTTTTCGCAGGCTGCATGAAACAGCTCTTTCTGTCGTTCTTGTTTGATCATATTAGACCAAGGAGATAAAGTAGACCTTATCTTGTTGGATTCTTCATAGAAAAAAGCCAAGTGTCGTGGCTCATGATTGTACTTAACCGCACTTAGCTTTACACAATTGTCTTTGCTAGAGACAAAGTTGTGGTCATGAAACACCAATGAAAAGACTGAGCGAGCGCGTCTAATTAAGTTATTCTAGTCCTAAACATTTTATCTTTGCGTGTATCAGATTTTTCCAAACGAAAAGCACTCTCGCTTTGTCATGGAATCCCTTTTTGCTTGTAAAAGGTTTAGGCATTCACATTATCACACCTTCATGTCACGCTTAAAAGTAGCTTTCAGCGGTACTGTGTCTAGACGTATTAATTTCAAGATTCCAACTTTGTCAACACGATTTGTCTTACATTAGTTGGAATGAGATTGGTAACATGATGAAGTCATTTACGTGTTCTTTATTCTTTCGATCTTGTTTTCAAAAAGGCCAATCACTATGACTTCATTTTTTTCTATGTTTATACGAAAATCCCAGGTATGATTTGTAGCGACACAAGTCTAAAGTATCAACCATAGCAAAGATTTAAGGTTTTTTTGTTCCAATTGTGAAAAGTCAAAAGCAACTCTTTCACCTTCCGGCCAAAATTTATGATATAATTTAAAGTTTAAAAATTTACGAATAACTATATTAGGATTCACGCGTCAACATTTATATATCGTGAAAATTCCGGGTATTGAAAGATGAAGAATGTCAAAATGCGTGTAGTGCAAGATTTGGAAAAAGAGCAAAAGGTCGAAAGTAAAAGTCATCTCAAACATACTATAAAAAATGATCTTTGGCAGTAGAAAAGAAACCCAACTCAATATTGCACGAAGCGATCTAAGATTGACAATTGCATAAACATCCGACATACAAACATTGATACTCAAGATTGACCTACAAACATAGCCAATTAAAACCATTAACATGACACGTTCGAACTTTATCAGAGATGAATGGCTGTGTTTCTCTCTTCCTATGAGGAAGGCATGCAAAGAGAACAGTCAAAAGATGAAACGACAGAGAGAGAGAGAAGAGAAGGCGGATTTAAGCTTTTTTGTCCTGGAATGACTCAAAGCCAAAACCGTGTTGAAAGTAGACATAAAGAAAGATTAGAAATTTGGCGTGCGGATTCAGTCGAGATGTGTAAAAAGTCGGGTCGCCTAAAGTCGTGTAAAATCTCTAGAAAACGCAATTCCAACAAAAGAAGCCAAGAAAGAAATCGGAAAAGGCCATGCAATATCTTCGCGATCGCATGCGCGTCGGCGGGCTAGATCAAAGGGGAGTTGCGTATGTCCATATCACATGAAGATCGGAACGTTGATGTGTTCTTGTATCGTCCAAATTGAGCTGGACCCCTCAACCACTCCTTTTCGTCATCTTCTAAACCTTAAACAAGAAGTTTCTCTCTCTCCCTCTCCCTCCCTCCCTTTGATTTTAAAGGCGATTGAGACTTCTAGTCCCGATCTCAGCTCTGCCCATATCCCGTATATCTTATGAAAGGGGTTACGTGACACGTTCGCCATTTTAAAATGTGTTTTAGGCTATTTCACTATCACAATCAAACCCCCGTCATATTGTATTACTCATCGGCCTTTACAAGAAGAAGGAGAAGGGTCGAGTCCAGGGGAAATTGTCCAAAAGTCCTAAACCTGTATAACGGTCGATTCAGTCCTAAATTTTTTAATTGTGCTAATTTAATCTTAAATATTTTAATAATTTACCAATTTAGTCCTTTCCCTTTTAATGATTTACCAATTCAGTCCTAAACTTTTTAATGATTTGTCAATTCAGTCACAAATCTTTTAACGATTTGTCAATGTAGTCCTCCCGATCAATTATCCAAATAATAGGTTTATGACTATGTTGGCAAATCTTTAAAAATTTTAGGATTAAGTTGACACAATCAAAAGGTTTACGACTAAATTGGCATATCGTCAAAAGATTCATGATCAAATTGGCACAATTGAAAAGTTTAGGACTGAATTGGCCACCACACAATAAATTTAGGATAATTATATAGTCGAATCTCTATTGCATGTACAACAGTCTCTTGCGTTTTTTTGGTTTCTTGGCCACTCAAGGAAATTTGGGTGAATTTCGCGTGTGCCTCGGTAGGCTGCCCTTCGCAGCCCACAAAAATAATACAAGATGATAAGAATATAATCCGGCCCTAACATAAAAGACGCTCCAAAAGTTTAAACCCCGAACGCAAAATACTAGAAATTACATGGTATAAAGATGATTGTTATTGGGCAGATATTGAACATGGAATTTTATTATTGTGTTTTTACTAAAGAGTAGTAACGTATGGGTTTTTTTTTTCCTTGAATCGAATGAAATATTAAATTATACAACAAATTTTGGCATTGAATGCTTTGAAATATTTATTAAGTAACTAATGAAAAAATATTATATTATTTGATGCATAACTTTTCTCGTGAAATGTGTAGCCATGGATAATAAACGATCATTAGTTTAAGCCAACTAATATCGAATTTATATATATTTTCTTCGGATGTTGCTTCTATTTCGGTGTCATGAAAATTGTAGATATTTGACACTTCCAATAAGATCATAATTGACTAAATTTAAATTACTTAAATCAGGAAAATCTTCAATCATATTCTAAAAAATTCAGAAACTAGGCTCCGTTCGTTTGGCGAAAAATATTCTCCTTTTGGAAAATATTTTCCCGGAAGTCATTTTCCTGGAAAATATTTTCCCAGAACATAATTTTCCGGTGTTCGGCGACCAATATGAAAAAGTTTCGGAAAATATTTTTCGCCGGCGGTGGCGGCGGCGGCGGCGGCGGCGGCGGCCGGCGACCGGCGGTGGCGGCGGCGGGCGGCGCGCGGCGGCGGCGGCCGGCGACTCGGAGGCGGTGGTGGCCGGCGACCTTAGTGAAGAAGAAGAAGAAGAAGCTCCGGAAAATGATTTCCGCTTTTGAAGAAGCGGAAGTCATTTTCCATAGACTTAAGCTATTTTGTGAAGGGGGGAAGGAAAATATTTTTCCACGGAAAACGTTTTCCGCCCCCCGAACACCGGAAAATCCGGAAAATATTTTCCGGAAGAATATTTTCCGCCAAACGAACGGAGCCTAAAACCTAAGAAACACAGCAAAGTGGAGCTCTTCTTCTTCTTGCGTTTACTCGATTTATCATCTCAATCTGGCCAGGAGATATTTCTGAAGACGGCTGGAAAGATTAAATTTAATGTTTTGGACGTTAAAATTTGGCCTCTCAAAAGACAAAACACAACAGCAAGAAAACTCCACATGACCTAATCAGCTTTTCACCTACTTCCTATATTCGTTCTTCTTGTAATTTTCTACGAACCAGGCTAAACCGTACATGTCCAAATTGTGTTCGACTAAGCACGATCCATGTTCTGCAGTTACTCTGGCCTACAATCACTTCACAGTGAGTTTACACAACCTTTTCTTTTTTATGTTTTAAGAGATGTGAAGGAATGAAGTTGGAGTGAGCTTTAAATGGGTCCAAAAACTTGCATAAAAAAGGAGGTATCTTTGCTATAGACTTTAATTACAGCACAAGCTTGACTTCGTTGCAGTAAATCTTGTGGTTAAATCCCAGCGCATCCTGCTCGTGTTAATCGAGAGCATCTCGCTTGCTCTATGTAGATGGAGCCTTACTCCGGATTCAAGTGCACGGGGGCGATGTGCAAGTAAACATAGGATCAGTTGGTCGGAAAAAAAGCTTAAATATCTTTTGTCATTCGAAAAATAGTTCAGTCCAGTATGTTTTATGCTATGACGCTAGACGTATATGCGGCATGGCTCAGTTACTATTTCGAGAGTTAGCCGCTTGCTGTTTCCCCTCCAATTCTCGATCTTTCGCGAGTTGTTTCAAGAAGTCGACACTACCACCAGACTCGCCGCCCCTCATACCAACTAGATTTGGAAGTTTCGCTACAAACAGTAGTCAGATGCTGCGTCTCAACTGCTCGACGCTGTTTGACTTGATTTCAAATTACAGCTGACTCAATCATCGTGAGTTTGAGGGAGGATATTAGAGATACTTAATATTTTCTAGAGATATTTAGAATATTTCCTCTAATTTTTCATATCTATTTTGATTATGCATATCTAATTTGATTTCCTTCAATTTCTTCAAATAGTCATCTAATAAAGCTTATAAATAGGCTCTACTCTTTTCCATATCTCGAAATAGACACAAATTTCTCAATTCTTATCTTCCGCATCATTCTTAAACTGAATCGGACCAACCTCAATCACCTAAGCCTAAGGGTTGTCTTAGAGATGAGGAAATGACTACTCATATATAGAATGTCTTATGGATTGAAAGAGTAAAAGGCAGGCTATCTGATTTTCAAGTGAACATTGGAATGTGGGAACAGTTGAATAAATTTTCCAATCATCTAATCCTAATCGTGACTCTTTCCATGCACAACGCGACAAGCATTTAAAATAATATATAGTCGGACAGATTGATCAGCGTTGTAATAGAAATGAAAAGTGTGAAGTATATGGCAATTAAACAAATCTGAAGCAAGTACATGGCAAAGCAGAACATGCATCTCCTGTAGATATGCAGGCCTTTCCACTGCCATGCTTACCTGTCGGCCCACCCCTTTCGAGCCTCCTTTACAATTAATTAATTAGCTTGTCAATTCAAACACTTCCTTGCTCCCATCTCTTTCATTTTTTTCCTTTTGTTAATGCTCGTGAAACGTTCTACAAATCTCAAAATCTGAGTAAGTGTAGGCTTTTGATTTGTGCAACTTCCTTGCTCCCATCTCTTTCATTTTTTCCTTTTGTTAATGCTCGTGAAACGTTCTACAAATCTCAAAATCTGAGTAAGTGAAGGCTTTTGATTTGTGCAACTTCCTTGCTCCCATCTCTTTCATTTTTTCCTTTTGTTAATGCTCGTGAAACGTTCTACAAATCTTAAAATCTGATTAAGTTTAGGCTTTTGATTTGTGCAACTTCTAAAACCCTAGCCAACTGCATCAACCTTAGAACTCCCCCTCCTTTCCAAAATTGGCTTAGATTATTAATCCAAAGCATCGTTAGGGCATCTTTGCCAATAATAAAAGGGCACGTTAATAGAAAAAAAAATGTAACGTGTTGAGATAATTTTCACTGGATAAAGACATTACAAAACATTACATTTCATAAGGAGACAACACAAAAATAGAAGAAATAAATAAAAAGATCATTATATTATAAGAGCTGCGGATCCCTTGATCTTAGCATCTTCGATAATTAGCAAATGATTTCGATTGACATGTCTAGATTCATCCTTCGCGGATGTTCTTGATTGGGATGCTTGCTTTCCTCTCACGTGTCCCAGCTACCGGCAGAAGCCGACATGAACAGACGAAGATGAAGCCAAAGGAGGGGGTGGAGGACCTTGAGGGGTATATCCATTAATGGAGCCTTAAAGGTCGTAAAAGGAAGAGGTGCAGATGCATGCACGCCAAGACCTGGCATATGCCCCCAACTTGTTTTGTACCCAAAGACAGCACCCACACTTTGAATGAATGTGGCTCACAAGTTCGGACGATTTCGGGGATCGCATGGACCGTCCAACTTTATTGCAACTTGGGGGGACGCGTGTAGGCCAACCTGAGATGCTTCCAACGTCCACGACACGATGTGTGCACTGCTACTTTGATCGAAAAGGACTCGTCCATCGCTTGTTGTTATGCAGTTGGGCAAAGAAATCCATGGAATGGCCCGAGTGAATGGGCCAAGGAATGTGGTCATTTTAGGCTCATTCCCCTGAATCAACGAGACTGGGCAATCAGTTTCTACCCAACAAGAAACCCAGCAGGAGTTTTGGATAGATGATCTAGTAAACATCCAAGAGAAATGATCCAAGTAAACAGGGGATGGGCCGGCATCTTATATTTCACATCTCTGCTCTTCGCTCTTTTGCTTCGGGGTAGACCTGTGAAAATTGAGTCATAAATCAATTCCTTAACCCACAAATGATAAGCCGAGTTGTTATATGAGTTTGTTATATTCAGAAAATAGGTCATAAATAGGTTTAAACATAATATGGGTGTTAAATGGATTTACAAATTATTTAGACCGAACCCACCTCTATGACTCTCTAGCTACATTTGGTTCAGTTTTTCCAAGTGGCTTTAGGCCTCCAAAGTTCCTTGGGGAAATTTTGGGGGTGTTTGGCAAGTTTTTCTAAGGGGGTTTAGGCCAAATGCTGGCCTTTGGAAAATTGAAACCATCTATTAATGAATTTTAACTTGTTGCCCTTTTTGCCCCGAAAGTCCATTTTTTGCGCCTTTTAAAATAGGGTTAATACCACCAAAAATCTCAAACTGGTACGTGCGTGATAATTTTACTCCAAACTTTTTTTTTATCACCAAAAACCCCAAACTGATACACTTATGATAATTTTACCCCAAATTTTTTTTTACCACTAAAAACCCCAAGCTAGTACACTTGTGACAATTTTACTCCAAACTGGTAAACTCGTGACAAATTTACCCTAAACTATTTTTTTGACCACGAAAAACCCCAAACTGGCACACCTATGACAATTTTACCCCGAACTAATAATTTTTTAATATTATTTTTTCGATTTTTTTATTTTTTTATTTATTTATTTTTTTCTTCAACCCTGAACTATTTTTATTTTTTCAATTTTACCCTGAACTAAGGTGGAAGTCGGCGAGGTCGGCCCCGCCGGCGAGGGCTGCCCTCGCCTGAGTCGGGCGAGGGCTGTCCTCGCCTGCGTCGGGCGAGGGCAGCCCTTGCCAGCAGCCGGCGGAGCCGACCTCGCCGGCTTCCGCCTCTGGCCGGTCGCCGGTCTGGCGACTGGCCATTGGTTGAAGAAGAAGAAAAAGAAAAGAAAAGAAAAAACAAAAAATTGTCACAAAAATTCAAAAAATAAAAAATAATATTAAAATTTTAGTTCAGGGTAAAATTGTCACATGTGTACCGGTTTGGGGTTTTTTGTGGTATGTTCGAGGTAAAATTGTCACAGGTGTATCGGTTTGGGGTTTTTGGTGGTAAAACAAAAGGTTCGGGGTAAAATTGTCACACGCATATCAGTTTGGAGTTTTTGGTGGTATTAACCCTTTAAAATATGAAACCCTATTCTCTAGGAACGCTTCACTCCACTAAGCAGAATCTCCTTTCTCGCTCTTTCCTGCTCGACTGCTCTCCTTTCTTGATTGCTCTTACGCTTCGCGAAGCTCTGCACTCACCACTAAAACACATGTTTTTTGCGACGGAAAAATCGCAAAAATCCATCGAAAATCATTTTTGCAACGAATTTAGCGACGGAAAAAATTCCGTCGCTACTAGGTCGTCGCAAATTTTTGCGACGGAAAATTTCAATTTTCGTCGCAAAATTCATCGCAAATTAGCCACGAATACTATCCGTCGCAAAGTTCGTCGCAAATATTTCGTCGCAAAAATCGTCGCAAATTAGCCATGAACACTATCCGTCGCAAAGTTCGTCGCAAATATTTCGTCGCAAATTAGCCATGAACACTATCCGTCGCACAGTTCGTCGCAAATATTTTGTCGCAAAATTCGTCGCAAAAATCGTCGCAAATTAGCCACGAACACTATCCGTCGCAAAATTCGTCGCAAATATTTCGTCACAAAATTCGTCGCAAATTCGTCGCAAATTAGCCACGAACACTATCCGTCACAAAGTTCGTCGCAAATATTTCGTCGCAAAATTCGTCGCAAAAATCGTCGCAAAATCCGTCGCAAAAATCGTCGCAAAAGTCATCGCAAAATTTGTCACTAATTTTTCGTCACAAATTTTCATCGTAAAATTCATCGCTAATTTTTCGTCGCAAAATTCGTCGCTAATTTTTCGTCGCAAAATTTGTTGCTAATTTGCCACGAAATTCTTTTTTTTTTTGTTAATAATTTGCGACAAACTGATTCGTGGCAAAATTTGTCGCTATTTTGCCACGAACGTTGTTCGGGGACGAATTTAGCGACGAATTTTTATTAATTCATCGCAAATTAGCAACGAATTATAAAAATAGTTATGAATGTGCAGCAAAAATTTATTACAGGTTGGCCTCCTCACAACTGGCACAATGCAAATTGTATCTAATCCACGGCTGAAACCTGGTATATCTACCACAAACTCAGCCTTGCAGAGTTCCTTCTAACCTCTGATATCAAGTACATGAATATTGGCAACAATAGTACATGCTTTAATATAAATTCTCAGTACAGAGCTGAGCTCTCGAGGGAACCCTGAGCTTCATATCCTCGGCGGCCCACCACACCCTCCTCGAGATCTCCCGCCACCCCTTGTACACCCACACCACCGCGAGCAGCTCCGCCGGCGGCAACCTCCTCAGGACCTCCCACAAGCACCTGGCGGGCAACCGGCCGACGTCCGCATCCCCGTCCACGAAATCCCGATCCCGCTCGTCGAGATCCGGCTCCACCTCGTCGAAGTCCTCCTCCTCCTCGTCGGCGTGGATGTCGAGGTTGTCGAAGGAGAGCACGCGGCGGATGAGAGCGAGGACGGCGTGAGGGCGACAGCGGACGCGGAGGAGGCGGCAGCAGCGGCGGCGTTGATGGGCATGGAGGAGGCCGCGACAGCGGCAGTGGCGGAGGAGTCGGCGACGGGGGAGGGGGAGGAGCCGGCATGGCAGGAGCGGCCCTTCTTGGAGAGGCCGCAGCGGCCGCAGTTGTAGCTGCCGCGCTTCTTGCCGCGCTTGGCGGTGGCGTCGTCGTCGTCAGAGGAGGCGGCGAGGGAGTCGGAGGGGAGGAGGTGGGGCTGGTGGAGGCGGCGAATCATGGCGGAGGAGCGGCAAAGGAGGCTAGAGAGAGAAAGAGGGAGAGAAGTTAGAGAGAGAGGGGGAACGCTGTGGTGGTGGGGGAATAAAAAGAGCGAGCGAAGGGGAGACGATGGCGCGAGGGGGGATAGCGCGCGGGTTCCTGAAAATTTTCGATCCAATGCAAATTTGCGACGGAAAAAAAAATCCGTCGCAAATTTGCAATGGATTTTGCGACGGAAATAAAATCCGTCGCAAATTTTGCGACGGAAAAAAAATTCGTCGCAAATTTGCGACGGAAAAAAAAAAATCCGTCGCAAATTTGCCCCAAAAATAAATTCAAAAATCCGTCGCAAATTTGCGACGGAAAATAAAAATCCGTCGCAAATTTGCGATGGAAATAAAATCCGTCGCAAATTTGCGACGGAAAAAAAATCCGTTGCAAATTTGCCCCAAAAATAAAATCCGACGCAAATTTGCGACGGAAAATAAAAATCCGTCGCAAATTTGCCCCAAAAATAAAATCCGACGCAAATTTGCGACGGAAAAAAAATCCGTCGCAAATTTGCGACGGAAAATAAAAATCCATTGCAAATTTGCGACGGAAATAAAATCCGTCGCAAATTTGCGACGGAAAAAAAATCCGTCGCAAATTTGCCCCAAAAATAAAATCCGACGCAAATTTGCGACGGAAAAAAAATCCGTCGCAAATTTGCGACGGAAAAAAAAATCCGTCAAAAAAATTTGCGACGGATTTTTTTTACGCCGCAAAAATTTGCGACGGATTTTTTTTTTCGTCGTAAATTTGCGACGGATTTTTTTTTCCGTCACAAATTTTTGCAACTGATTTTTTTTTCCGTCGCAAAATTTGAGATGGATTTTTTTTTCCATCGCAGATTTTGTTTCCGTTGCAAATTTGCAACGGAATTAGCGATGGAAATGTTTTTACCGACCAATTTTTCAAATCCGTCGCTAATTCCGTCGAAACCTTGAGTAGATATGCTTCTACACTTTTACATATAATGTGACTAGCATTACGAACACTGTGGAGAAACATGATTGATGTGGATGTCATTGTTACAAACAGACTCGATTGACGCTTTCTCAAATAACAATAGGGCTCTGATACCAAGTCAAGAATGTGATAAAAAAAATTAAGAGCAAAATATATATATATATATATATATATATATATATATATATATATATATATATATATATATCATTGTCAAATGAAGAGTACACGAACCTATTTATCGGTTTTATAGGATGACTATCTAAAAGGGAAAATATCAATTACAATCAATTAAAGGAAATATAGGGAATCTTCTAAATATTTCTCTAATAGAATGCATGCCCTCTATTCACTTAATACATCCACCCGATTCCGATCTATTTGAAAATTGCTATAATTTATTTACCCATATATTTACTCATACATAAGAGCTACGTGCGGAGGAAACCGCCACATTCAACTAAATAGATATCTGCGTTATCTATATCTAAGTCTTGAAAAAAGAAAAGAAAAGATTTGCACCTATCGAATCTAAAAAAGCTTATTTAGGATGAGAACATTTTAAGAGATTATCTAATATCTTGAGTTTATAATAGATCTTCTTATCTAATTTGAATTTGTAAATCTAATCTCTCTTAGAATTGGACGTGTAGCAAATCGTTCAATCTTTTTTGAATTTGAACTTGTGACAATCATCCAATTCGTCTTTACTTTCGTCGCAAAATGGTAAATTTCATCGCACAAATTAGCGACAGAAAATAAATCCGTCGCAAAATTCGTCGCAAATTTACGATGAAAAATTAGTCGTCGCTAATTTGCGACGGAATTAGCGACGAAAATTTTCCGTCGCTAATTTATGACGAATTTTGCGACGGATTTATTTTCCGTTGCAAATTAGCGACGGAATTTTTCCGTCGCAAATTTGCGACGAATTTTTTCGTCGCTAATTTGCGACGGAATTAGAAATCTATCACAAAATTCATCGCAAATTTGCCGTCGCAAATTTCCGTCGCAAAATTCATGTTTTTTTTGTAGTGAGTGGTCGCTCGACTGCTCGTTTGCTTTGCTCATTCCCTTGCTTGACTACAGGTTCCTCTCCCTCTCTCTCTTTCTCCGGTGGATGTGCTTTCGATAGCTTAGATATGTGCATTTCATGGTCTGTAAGATGCGGCGTGTGCGGGTATTGAGATGTTCTAGTCGTTGATTTTGGATTGTTCCAACTGATAATGATGCTTACCCTTCGGTTGGTGAGTAATCGGAAACCTTTTCGGGTTTGAGATTCACACCCATTCTTGTTTGTAACGCATGGGCTTGTTGTCATGGCTCATGCAACTCCTCAATTTCTTCCGCACTTAAGCGCGAAATGCTAAAAAACAAAAATGGGTCATTTACACTACAACTCGTAATCGATCAGGTTGAATTTTTCTTTCCATTTTCCAGTCAATTCCCTATTACATTGCCGACACTGGATCGAGCTTATTACGTTGCTTGTGATGGAGAAAGAGCGTGGAGAGTTTTACTTGAAATGTCTCCTCCTGTAGCCAAAACTCATCTTTGCATTTCTTTGCTCTCTATCGCTCCACACTGTTCCTCTGCTATAAGTTTTTTTTTTTTTGCTAGAAATTCCTCTGCTATAAGTTGGTACTTTGGATTTCTGCGATAAGAAAACCATGGATGTAAGTGATGAATGGTGAGAGATAAGAAAACCATGGATGTAAGAGGAAAATTCACTTTTTTTCCCCTTCTTTTGTTACTTTCATTTTAAAGTTCATCTTTTATAATACAACTCACGAACATGCTTGTTATAATAGGAAAATCTTAAAGTTAGTGCTGTTAGAACAGAAGGCATACATTCGGATCTACAAGTTTTGTTGGGTAGAATGTTCAGAAATATAGTTGCTAGTGGAAGTATCACATGGAATCCTGCACAAGGCTTATATGTTGATGAGGATATTATGGCCACACAAGTTGATATCGATGATTATGCAGGATTTACTTATAAGAATATAGAGTGTAATGTAGGCAGGCTGAGAGACATAAAAGAGCGGCGCGGAGTTTAGTGAGGCAAGCTCAAGGAAAGAAACAAAAAAAATTGACCACACAAGTTGATGTCAATGATTTTGCAAGAATAGATTTGGATCCCAATTTATATACATTAGATTCCTATAATGTAAATGAGGAGGGTAATGCTTCAAATGACGATGCATCATCTAACGTGATGCGTTTACGTGATCAAATAGTCCTAAGTTTAGGAAATAGTTAAGGATGATTGTAATTTTTAAGGATAATAAATTTCTTTCCTTGGCATATGTTACCACATTTATTGTGATGAAGTACACCTCTTTTAGTTGAGATAGGGTCCACTTTGACGTAAATTTTTATCATTTGAATTTGTTTAGCAAAAAAATGAAAATTTAATTTTTTATTTATAAACTCGTTAATACACACCTTTAAAATCATTGTCAATAGTTCAATTAAAATACTTGCATAAATTATTTTTTCAATTTTAAACAAATTAAAAATTAAAAAGCTTAAATTAATCACCCAGCTTTTCAAATATGTTTTTACCAAATGGCTTTTTGTTCAAAGTTGCTTATCAAAACACGTAGTTTTTACATTTTGCCAAAACTTCTTGAGAAAGTTGAATCAAACGCAGCCTCTTCATTCTCTCTTGCGCTCACTCCTTTGCACTCTCACCTCGGTTTGGGTATGAATTTTCCTGAAATGGGTTAAATATTAAAGTGTTTTAGCAATATGAATTAAGTAGGGTATGGGTTACTAAATTTGCATTGCATGGAAAATGAGTAAAAAACGAGTTAAATGGGTTATTTGGGTGTGACCATTTTCGACTTAACCCAAACCAGAACCGATCTAACCCACCCGTTTGACGGATCTACTTGGAAGCAGTTGTACTCTTGAACTCACCATTCTCTTCTATCAACTCGGCCATGCAATTTATGAAACCAGTTGATTTTTTCAATAAGTTGCACTTCCGAACCTTCATCTGAACGTCTCAAGTTGGATCATTCTCTGCAAAATTTCTCTGAAAACACACCTGTCCAGTCTGTTGAAGCTTTACACAACTGTTTCAAAGTAGTCCTAACTACCCTCTGTATCTCAATTTAACTAGAATCTAACTCTGGTCTCTTCTCCACAACCCCAACGCGCCAGCCTTTTCGATTCCGTTTTCTTCGCAAAACAGGACTTATAGCAGCATAAGCCGAGTACAAATCGCTCGAACAATAATAGATCCAGGTGTGCCTATAAACTCCTCTTACTGGTTTCCTTGTTTGCATTTAACTTGGAAATCATGTTGGATTTTCTTCATTTCCGCAATGGCGTCTACAAAGTACTGGTGTGAGAGAAACTGATGAAAGAATATGAATCACTTGTAAATTCTTGTCAAACTTTTGTGTGGTTATAACACATGGAACTGTGAGACTATGTACCTTTTCTGTACAAGGGTGGCTTTTTCTTCCTTTCCCACCATTTCTAAACAAATGTTCACCCTCCCCTAAAAAAATTTAATCACAGCTACTAACTTCTTTACCCTGTATCATCATTATCTGCTCAAACTTTCGTTTATCCCCAAGCCGAAGAAGTATCTTCTGATATGGAGTGGAAACATCCGAGTTTTGGTTGTGATGTTGCGGCTGCAAGGCCCTGAAGCAACTTGATTACTTCGCTAGTGTCGTCGAGATAGTACTTGGCCATGCTTGGCTTCTGCCCGACGGTACATGCGAAAACTTCCGCTGCAGATGTCGAGGGAGTCGAAACCGGGCGCGCGATAGCCTCAAACATATCCTCGTCCGAGCGGTCGTCTCCGATGCACAGCAAGAAGTCGGGCGACTTCCCTCTACTCTGCATGGTTGATATCAGATTCTCAACCACCGTGCCTTTGTTTACGCCCTGCAATTAGCCATGCAGTTGAGCAAGTCTTTCTACTAGGAGTCATTGTTCGAACTACAGATTAGCCATGCAAAATTGGACTTGATGTTGCTACCACTATGAGTCGTTACCATACGCAACACATGTTGCTAATTCCAGATCATGAACCAGTTTTGCATATAGTTAGAGCTATCAACCATCTTTTCACCAGAAAATATGCCGGTAAATTCCAATTCTTATTTGAACACCTAAAAGCTAAGCACAGATCATACCTGCGGTTTCACTTCGACGATGTGTTGACCCCTTTTGACGACCACCGGCTCGTTCGTGAGCACGCTCTCCAGGTGATTGAGAAGCTCCTTCGCCTGGAATGACCCGAATTGGGGATCTGCGTCTTGATGGTGCCAAACCAATGCACTCTCCTTAGTCTCTATGAAAGAGCCATCTGTCGCCTCAATGTACTGCTCCATTACTGGTTCGGCTATCTTTTTCCATTCGAAATCCATCGTCAACCCGCATGTTTCCCATTCTGAATCTGCAGTCCACCTGCAAAGGAACCGCAAAACAGTTTAAGCGACGAAATCAATCACCTCCCATCTAACCCAACAGTTGAGCAAATATTTTAAAGCACTCACCTTTTAATATAACCATGCTCTGCTGCGATACCCAACTTCTCACATGGCGAAAACCACGCTCCCAGAGAATCTTTACCTCTACCACTCACGATGAAAACAACGTTTTCCGGATCCCTGGATAGGCTATTCAGTACCGAAATCACCTCACCGCTAGGCCTTTTGTCTATGGAAGCTTTTGGCAACAGCGTCCCATCATAGTCCAGTAAAATCAACCGGTTCTTCGTGTTTCGATAAGCAGAGGCGATGTGATCCACCGAGAGCTTCCTGAAGCTGGGCCCTAAAGCGACGACCCTGAAGCCCAAACCGAATCCAATTCCCCAGCACCTCTTCTGGTAATGCTCCCTGCAAGCCCTCTCAAGGTCCTGGTCGAAACTCCGAGCCCAGTACTTGACGTCGTGAGAGCTTATGTACTTGTAATGCTTGTCGTGGCGCAGCTGCTTCTCCGAGTCGGAGATCGTGATCGCCGCATTCATGGCATCCGCGACGGAATCTATATCCCACGGATTGACGCGGATGGCCCCGCTCAGCGACGGCGAGCATCCTATGAACTCCGACACGATGATCATGCTGTTTCTCGGAGCGGAGCTCTCATCGATTCCCAGTGCCTTGTCCAAAGCAGGGCTACCCTGTCTGCATACGGTGTACTTATAAGGCTCAAGATTCATGCCATCTCTAACAGCATTCACCACAGCGCATGTGGCGACCGAATAATACGCATCCTTCTCTTGCGTTGCGACCGGCCCCTTAATGTAAACAATCGGCTCGTACCCAGGTCCGCCGTACATTCTGTTGATCTCGTCTGCGATGTGATCAGTCTCGATCTGGACCTGCTGCACATCTTTTCCGCTACTCCTAGCGGGATTGGTGATCTGAACCAAAACCACCTTGCCCCTCAATTCAGGTTGTAGCTCCAGGAGTTGCCCCATCGCCAAGAACTTCAAGCTAATACCTTTGAACATGTCCAAATCGTCCACGCCCACTATGACAGATTTCCCCTCATACTGTTCCTTCAATTCTTTGACCCTCTTAGCTGTCGATTCCATGGACAAAACAGATTGAAGCAGACCCATATGAATCCCGGCTGGCAAAATCTTGATACTCACAGTCCTACCGTAGTAGTCCAACCCAATGTACCCTCTTTTCGACTCGTAATCGAGCCCCAACATCCTACTACAGCACGTCAAGAAATGCCGCGCGTAATCGAATGTGTGGAAGCCGATCAAATCGCAGTTCAACAAGGCCATCAAGATCTCGTCACGCACCGGAATCGTCCTATAAATCTCCGAAGACGGGAAGGGGCTGTGCAAGAAAAAACCTACCTTGATCCTAGCGAACTTCTTCCTCAGAAAAGTAGGCAGTATCATGAGGTGATAGTCGTGTATCCAGACATAATCCTCTTCCGGGTTGATCACTTCCATGATCTTTTCCGCGAAAACCTTGTTGGCAGACACATAAGCCTGCCACTGCAGGCGGTTGAACCGAGCCCCGTGTTTCGGCGACATGGGCAACATGTAGTGAAACAGATGCCAGAGATAGTGCTTGCAAAAGCCATGGTAGAACTTGTGCTGCACATCCGCAGGCAAGAACGTCGGCACGCACCGGAACGTCTCGAACAGCGACTGCGAGACCTCCTCCTGATCGGCGACGTCAATGTCCGCCCCTAGGGAGCCGACGTACACGACCTCCACGTCGGGCCTCAGCCCGTCCTTGAGCTGCCACACCAGCCTGTCCTGGTCCCACTCGAACCTCCACTTCCCGGTCTGCCTGTCCCGGTGGGCCCGCACGGGGAGCTGGTTCGCGACCACGATCCGCCGCTCCGGCAGCGGCGCCGCCGACGACGACGACGACGACGCGGCCTCGTCCGACTCCGACCGCGGCGACGCCTCGCTCCCGAAGTCGGACATCACCCCGGCGGTCGTCATGACCCTGGGAATCCGGCTGACGACCCGGAAGTCGTCCAACGACACCAGGCTCAGCAGGTCCAAGCAAGATCTCGATATCATAACTCCTTCGGGCTTATCCCGGGGGGGACGCAAGAAACGGAGGGCAACCGGATCAAGAAAGGGGGGCCGTATCAAGATTCAAGAACACCCCCACCCCACCCCACCCACCCACCCACCCACCACACCCACGCACCCCACCCCACCCCACCTGAGAAACCAAAGGGGAAAAAGGACGCAAGAAGATGGCGCTCGTGCTGCTTCTGGACACCTCTCTCTCCTCCTCCTCCTCCTTGCCTTTATAAGACGGGTGGTGTGAGAGGAAGGAGGGATGGTGGTGATCCAAGATGGCCAGACAGCTGCCGTATCCGAAGACTCTCTGACTCTCTCTATCTCTATCTCTCTCTCTATATCTAACATATGTAAGGAAAGGAAAAGGGGTGAGGGGGTCAGAGGAAGATGATGCAGATGGGGGTGAAGTAAGGAAGGGAAGGAAGGTGGAGGAGGGACGGAGACGAGGATAAGAACGAAGGAAGAAGGGTCGGACCGAGCGGCGGGATTTCATATGGCGCACGTAAAGGATTTCTAGCGATGGCGGTCCACGTTCATTTCATCTCTCTTCCTTTTCCTTTTGTATTGTTTTTTATTATCTATTATTATTATTTTATTCATTCATTCCATTTTCTCTCCCTCCCTCCCCCTCTCTCTCTCTCTCTCTCTCTCTCTCTCGTTCGAAGTTATCCATTCGGTCTTTCCCATTCGGTCTTAGAATTATAATTATAATTATAATAATTATAATTATTGATATGGTCCTCCTCACTCCCTCTGCCCATCCGCCGCTGTAACCGACTAATATACTAATGATGCGCCCCCCCACCCCCTCCCAATTTTTTTTTTAATTACCCATGAATGGGACCTGTTACAGATGCCGCCGGGAACTCGAAATTACCGAAATACCCTGCGTCGGATATATATATTTTAAATAAGGGTTAACGCGACCAAAAAACCCCAAAACGGATAAACATGCAGCTCTTTATTAATTTTCCATTAAATTTTACTGTCGAATTGCCGAGTTGGATGACGCGTGGCAGTTAACGGGTTTTACCTTCTATTCGTCACATGTGTATCGGTTCATGATTTTTCGTGGTATTGATCTTAACGGAGGATAAATTTATCATGAGTGTACCAGTTTGTGATTTTTTGTTATTAAAAAATTAATTTGAGATGTATCGATTCGGGATTTTTGATGGTATTAACTTTTTTTTTTTTTTTATTGATGACCTCATAAGCCATCTTCGTATCTTGGTTTTTCTTGGTAAATGGCATGTAGATAGCACGGTCAACACACGGAAAAAAAAATATATATATATATATATATATATATATATTCTGGGAAATGGTCTCCGGTAGAGGAGGCCACGTGGCAGGATTAGCTTTTGCGGCTCGTCGTGGGGCCTCGTCTCTTTAATAAAGGAGTGGATGATAGGAGACACGGGGGGGGGGGTGGGGGGAGGATTTCTTCTGCTCCGCTCAGCATCTTCATAGGTTTCCGCGCGAGACCGACACGTGTCGCGACCCGATTCGCTGGACGTGCCGTTCCCTTCCCCCGGGGCCGGGTGATGGGGGGGCCCGCGCGAGCGCGAGGGGGTACGGTAAGGGAGAGCGCCCCCCACGTGGCGCGGGCCCCCGGAGGTGGAAACGTGGCATGTCCGAACCGTTGATTAGTCACGGGGGAGGAGGAGTGGGGGAGGAAGGCGGATGAGCTGGCGGGATACGGCCGCTCCGACCAATCAGCGGGCCCCATGGCGGATGGCGGCGGCGGCGCGGCCGCTTTAAAGGGCCGGGAGACCTCCCCCCCGCCGGTGGTGGTTGCGGCCACCCACCGCCCTATTAGATTTCAACCCCGCAACCGTATCTCCTATCTTCGTGGTCGGGCGACGGCGACGCGTGCAGAAAATACGATTTTTTTTTTATTTCTTAATTACGCTTTTATATAATGGTGTTTTTGTCACGCGTCGATATTAATTCCAATGTTGAGAAACGGTCGCGGATCAAGGAGCCGATAGCGATGAGCGCGACTAAAATTTCCATGAAGTCCCGTGTGATTGTGGGGGAAAAGATAGTTGTTGCATCTTTATCTGCTTTCCACTGTTTTCGTCGCCCCCTCCCCTCCCCCCTTGGCAAATTGTAAAATGCCAAAATTTGTGGGGTTAGGCACCGCCTAGCAACTAGGCGGACCCAGTCAATGGCGGAAAAATTAATTACACAAAGTGAATCGCGTGATATGTTCCAAGAAACTTTGGTATTTGTCAAGCTATTGATCCTGTTCTAATCTGGGAATCAGTCCGAACCGGTCGTTTTAGGCGGTTCTCGCGGGAACCGATCCGGTTCTCGGTTCTGAATAGTGGAACTTGCGGTTCTCGGTTTCGCGTGTGGAACTAAACCGCCCGGACCGGCCTAGACCAGATCGATATGTTTTTTTATATAATTATTTTTCGCGTAAAGAGTAAAAATGGTTGGGTTGCATTTCTTTGTGAAATAGAGTATTACAAATTTGTTTTCCATATATATCCATTTTTTTTTTATAAATTTAACATGTGTTGATACGATGTCATGTAATAGAGTAATGACTACAAGATCAAGTGGATAGTGCCGCACCCCCGATCACGTAATCATTTACATAACGAACAAACAAAAATAATGTTTCTTTTTCTTTTTCTCTTAATGTTGGGAAACTCCCACTTGTAGCTCTTTAAACCGAGAAGATGCATATGGAAGAGAAACAAGAATCGACGCAGAAAAGAACAAAATGGAAGGTGAAACCTTCTGAATTCATCGGAACATAACGCGGGTACAATGGCTCTAGTAGATGAATGCGAGCAAAAGGCAAAACCAAACTTTTGAAGTTCGAGATGCGGTGAAAAGAAGGAATCAAAACAAAAAAAAAGGGATTATCTCGGTTCCGATTTCAAGATCAGCTAGGCCGGTTTCCAATTCCACAAACTGGGAGGAATCGATCCCGCTCGATCTGGTTCTAGATTCTAGGATAGGAACTGATCCGCCTTCGGAACCGATCACCCCTAATTCTATCTTTTTATCTTGTGGCCGTCGGTATCTCTCTCGATCATTCAATGCTCCGAAAAGTAAATCGAAATCAAACAATAAAAAGCTGCACGCACTGAATCCACGCGATAACGAGTCCAAATCGGAGGGAGGGACCGGCAGGGCGTCGCGGTCGATCAACTTTTTTAGGGCATCGACAGGCGGGTGGATGGGTGAATGGATGGGTGGATGGCAACCGGGAGTGGGGGGCGGGACTTAGGGACGAGCTCGAGAGGACGACTCGGTTTTATCCAGAACGAACGACGATGTCGACGTGCGATATGCAATGGGGATGGTGCCCCACTTTATCTACTTTCTATCTACTCTTTCTTTGTCGTTTTTTGGTCGTAGGCTCGAGCTTCGCAATAGGGCAACGTGGGCGGCATCGTCTCCTTTGCCCAACTTCCTTTAATAATGCGCGAGTAAAGTTCGGTGTGTTAGGGAGTACGTATCCATCGTCTCGGTCACGAGACCCTTCTTCTTTACATTCCCTATACGGTGAGACCTTTTGCGGGTCTCTCGAGGAGCTCGAGAGACGGATCGGGTCGACGTGGTTGGTCGGGTTGGATAAAGTTTACCCTCGTTTGATTTGGAATCGAACTGGTCCACGAGTTCGAATCCTCCGGTGGCTTTTCGGTCTCAGGAAATCCGGATTTGCCTATGGTGTAGGTTCGACTTACGTCCTGTGGTGCAGGTCAACGACGCCGGTCGACCCTTTTCGCAGTTTCTACTATTGACAAGCAAACAGTTATGTAGAGATTGGATCACCAAGGTAATTGCCCCTAGTGATTCAAGAATTACTTTCAAGTGATTTCGAGATTGTCTTGATCGCAAATTCGAATCTTAGCTGCTAACCTAGTCTAAAGTGAAACTCCGACTTTAAATGCATTAGCTTCATGACATGACTATGTGACAAGTTGGCCATCTATTGCACGAGTCGCCGATAATTTTTTCACTGTTTGAACGATCGTTTTATGGTAATGCCCAGTGAGAGTCGCCAACTTCGCTCTCATCTTCCGGCCCTTTTTGGGTGTGCAAAAAAAATATACATATACTAAAGAGATTAGAGCAAGCTTGATTAGTCCCCCGAGTCTGGTCGGCACGCCACGAAGTTCAACACGGACCGATTTAAATAAGCAAGATTTCCTTCTTTGTTTCCGACAAAAACACCTCCTCCCACTAGGACAAACCCACTCTACTCGATCAATCTCAATGAGAAAAAAATTAAAATATTTTCCGATGGTGGGCAAGAAGTCTTTCGGCATCAAACTGATTTCGTTCATATGATCAAAGCCATACCTTATAAACCCAACATCATGGACGCATTCGATCACTCATAAATTCTCAAAAATTAAAAATAAAACTCGAAAATAAAAAAAAATTCAAACATATTAGAGGCTTTTGCTCCAACATAGAAAGAGAGGGAATATCGTTCTTTAAAATCATATCTAGGAAAAAAAATAACATAAAAAAAAGGATACGATTTGTGCAGAAATTAGTCGTCACCGGACACATCTAATTACAAGAAATGATCAATAAGGTACGTGAACGGAAAAAAAAAAGGGCACACGCAAAATGTTTCATGATCCACCGTCAAGAAACCTAGGAACACCCCCCTTTTTCACCACGGCAATTCCAACCCGCCTATTGTAACGTACACTAATGATAAGATGGGAACCTATAGCATGCCCTCTAAGCCAACCGCCTTAATGCTATAAGTTTGAAAAATGCAATTTCCTAGAAGCGATATTTATTAGGAACATTTAGTGTTCCAGTTAGGGTAGGAGCTACTTAGGTTCTAGGCCGCATGTGATATGAAGTGATTGGGGTCGTATATCATAAAGTCAAAATAGCACATATGCTCAAATATAGGATGGATAGTGTGAGTGCCCTCGTACGCCCTCAAATCCAATCCTTTTCCTCAGAGGATATTACATGTGTCAAGGGAAAAGTATAAAAAAAAAAATTCATAAGTCTTTTGCATTGGTATTAATATAGTTCTAAATCTTTTCAATTGGATCAATTTAGTTTTAAACATTTTCATATTTGTACAAATTCAATCCATCTGGCCAATTTAGGCCGGAAATCGCTGACGTTGACGCCGGTTGTCCTACTTTTTAGTAATATTTTGAATTTTTTAATTCTTTTTTCTTTCTTTTTTTCTTTCCTTCATTTTGGCTGACGGGGCCCGAAAGGCCTTGGGCGAGGGCTTGCTGGCTCTCACCCAATGGCTAGTGACCAAGGAAAAAAAAAGAAAAAAGAAAAAAGAAAAAAGAAAAGAAATAAAATAAAATAAAAACAATAAAAAAGTAAGATTATTATTAAAAATGTCCACATCAGCGCTAGTTGTATTACGTAAGACGGCCGTTGTCTACGTCAGTGATTTCCAACCTAAATTGATCGAATGGATTAAATTGATACCGGTATGAAAAGGTTTAGGACTACATAAATCTAATTAAAATGATTATGACTTAATTGGTGGATTCTTTTGGTGCTTTTTCCATGTTTCAATCCATATTTAGACCTGCCCGGCTTCTCGCATAATTAGTATAACCATAATTGTCTTTTTAACTTTATGGCATCAACAAGAAGAAGCACAATCTAATTAGAATGAATGTAAGCACGGTTTGTTTAGAGATGTGGGGTGACAATCGACAGACCGCATGTTGCATGAGGGAACCCCATCGTTCTTCTCCAAAGGAGGCATCACGCATCATCTGGACAAAACCGCTGTTCATGTCGTGTCCAGCATAAAGATTGTGTCCGCCATTGTTGGAGGGTTTGGTAGCAGACGCACGAGCCTTGCACTGTAGAGAGCAACAAAAGCTTGTTCGGCCTTAAATTCGTGTTGAATTGCGAGCCACTGATCTTGATTAAGAATTGAAAACTATAGGGCGGAACGGATAGACAATACTAGTTAGGTAGGGACTTGATTTCTTCGCAGGTCATTGTGTGGTCCTCCTAGGGTTTCCCGACACCGGGAACATGTGTTGGATTAGGCTCCACGTTAGAAGTCCTAACCTCCACCGAAGTTAAGACATTAATCACTTGATCCATCTTTTTCAACGTCAACCTAATTTAATCACGGTGATGGCAAAGGAGACACCCAATTATGCTCTTAAAACGAGCCATTGGCTCTTAATTCTGTGTCATGACGACAAGCGCCGCAACATTTACGGACATCCATAATCGGTCCTCTCTTTCCTCTTTGTTTGTTTATTTTGTTTTGGCCGAGAAAGCAAAGTAGAAGGATTAGTAGAATGAACAAAAGGGAGGGGGTTGATGGGAACACGCAGCATAAATCGGACATCTTCCACCTAGGCAGATTATTAAGAAGGAGCCCAAGTTTAAGTCCGGCAACATATCCAATTGAATTCATATTCACTCAAAAGTTTAAATTAATGAGTTATAACTACTTTACATTATATCAATTCTCCGATATGGAGTTTTTTTCCAATACAACTTACCTGTGTATATCAACAATCTTTTCCTTATGTGTAAGCTCAAAGTCAATGTTAAGTTTACTTTCCTTATTTAAGGTTTCCTTCCGCACCCACATTTCTCAGTTCAACTTCCAACCCCAACTTCATCTCTGTTCTTTTCCTCCAGACCGAACCATAAACGCCACCATCAAAATTGCATTGCCGACTTTACCGCAAGTCTCTTTCGCCAGATCGAATCATGAAAGCTGCTCGTAAATCGCTTAGTGGGCAACCAATCAACCATTAGCTCTGATTTCAATTATTGAGACCACACAATAGAAGCACGATACCTTCACAGAGGAAGATTACCGAGAGAAGGTCCAAGTTCGAGTCGGTCAACATATTCAGTTGAATCCACTTGCGCCAATGAGTTATAGGCCAAGTATGATATATTAATTACTCCACAATTCTCCGATGTGAGATTTTTTCTAACATATGCATCTCAATAATTTCCCCCGCGCGTGAGCTCAGTATAAGATTTGTTTCCCCTTAATTCAAATTTTTTTCTGTACCAACATATCTCAACTTGTATCTCCAATGCCCCTCTTCAACCTTGGTCTCTTTCTCCATATCGAACCATCAGAACCACGTGTTACTGCACCACAATACCCACCTTCATCACCAGATTCTTTTGCAAAAGCTCAACACCTTCTCTTGGGAAATTTAGCAAGAGGAAGCTCAAGTTCGAGTCCATTAATGATCCAGTTGATCTCACATTCACTCAAAAGTTTAAGCCAATGAATTATGAGCTAATTATAATATGTTAACTACTCCACACCATACCACAAAAATCCTCTAATATGTGACTTTTTCTAACACCACTCATACTTGCATCTCTATAGGAATTAATTCCATTACAAGCTTGAAAGACAAAATTAGTTTTTGATGTCCAATAACTCCATATAATTAAGTAACTGAGTTCAATTGAAGTCTCTAATAAAGAGTTCGTTTATAGGAGCATATCCATAACCATAAAAAACATAGGGTTAATATAACGAATAACTCTAAATTGGTATACTTATGATAAATTTATCAAAAACTAATTTTTAACACCAAAAACCTTAAATTGGTACATTTTGTGACAAATTTATGCTCCATTAGTTTCTGTTAAATTAGATTAATACCACGAAAAATTACAAACCGGTATACTTGAGACAAACGGAAGGTAAAACCCCAAACTAGTACACTCGCATATTCCAACTCAGTAATTTGACGGTAAAATTTAACAGAAATTAATGGACGATAAATTTGTCACAGGTGTACCGGTTTGGGGTTTTTTGTGATAAAAAATTAGTTTGGAGTAAATATGTCACATGTGTACTTATTTAGGGTTTTTCGTGATATTAACCCTGAAAAATAAGATAATAAATTTTCTTGTTTCGAGAAAGCCTAAGATGATTTGGATGGCACACTCGAATCTATTATATATGCTTGAAATAGATAGTAATATGTATACCAAAATTGGGTTTGATTTGTCTTTTGGGTCAGACACAGCACATGGATCGATTGACCACATTCTAACTAGAATATACCTATTACACAATAATTTACCCTTCGGTCGATTCTTGATCTTATCCAGAAAGCCAAGAAAAGGTCCTTCCCCATCTCTTAAGCTCTATTACATGTCGTATTTGTACTTTTCCTGTCTGGTCATGTTTTGCCTTCCTATTTTAAAAGGGATCCACAACGGAGAAATTCGTCATGCCCCACGTCACGAAGTCAACCCGACCTTTTGATCAACTTAAAATAAGGGACCAAAGTTTGAGGTGTCGATTCAAAGTTATCTTAGGCAGATGTTTCTAACTTTCTACGCGGAAGCCTCCATGAAATTCCAGGGCAGACCAAACCGCACCAACGTGCTAAACTTCGCTAAGCATTTTTGACTTTCCCACTAATGTTATGGACCAGGAAAGTTCAAATCCCACTTTCCTCTCAATTCTGATACAATATAATAAACAAATATTTAGTCACGTAGTGTCCTCGTGTGGAAAGATCCGATAAAGCTGCGTTTTTCCCCTTGTTTAACAATAGAAATAATCAAATTAAAGATTAGGGTTTGGTCCACGCAATCCCGTTCTTGATCGATATCTTTCCTCGAAATGGTTTTATTCCAAAGAATATTACTACTCATCTTGTCTTTCTAGCTTGCCTTTTCTTCTTCTTTTTATTATTATTTTTGTTCACTTTTCAGATAAATTATTTGCCGTAAAGATGATCTTGTACTGAAGGGCAGCCGACAAAGATCTCGATTAGCTGGTTTTCCTAGAAAACCACCAGCCTGGTGGTGGCTAAAAGTCGCACACTAATATATCAACCCACCGAAGTAATCTCATCTTTAGGAGCATTAAACCCCGGAATTATAATCAATCATCTCCAGCTTTGGAGCACTATAACACGACAAAGCTTTGACAATATTGATGACTATGGTTGTCCACACATCCAAAGCAAGCAAGCAAGCAACGAGCAATTCAGATGTACAGCGAGGAACAACTAATGGGTCAAATTCAGACACGGCCAGTCGTGCTAATTTGGAATACAAATGGGGACAACAGGACAAACAGTTGTTGGCGTGCGAAGTTGTCCCGTTGTTCCTAGTTAACCAATGGGTTCATGTTCTTATCACTATCTTTTCGGATGCATATGCGGCCCGAATCGAAAGACAAAACGTGCTTAATAAGCAAGACTATGACATAACAATTCAAAATAACTTGAGGAAGTAAGTCTGATTGCAGTGTCTGCGTATATAACTTGCATCGGATTTCTCTTTTTCCCCCCCAGATCTGCCTCGTCTCTATAAAAAAGGACTTTAAGAGGTTCTTACCAAGAAGAAAGGGAAAAATAAAGAAAGACTTTAGAGGCGTTAGACAACGGTTGAACCGACACATCAGAAGAAGAAGATATCAAGTGATAAGGTTGTCTGATGAATGAAAACTTGACTCTACCGGGTAACGCTTAAATTACTCTAATATACTTATTTAGGGTGATCATTCAAACACGAACATTTATCCCAGATGCATAGCAATGAAGTTAAACCCAAGAAATTCATGTCAGAACATGTCTGAGGTTTATTAAATGGATAGATGTTGGGTAAACAGTCTGTGTTATCTTCTATACTACGAACCCCACATCCGTCGCTTTCGATATGAGTAGCCACTTACTTACTAAAATATAAAAATACCCATATCAACAGCGATATTCAATATTTATCCTCGTTAAATTAAAGGCCGACGAATTACCTAGAAGGTCATAAGGAGTGAGGTTTTCCTTTCCTCTATTCTGGTTGCTTGCTATAGAAACCTACCCTATTTCATTAGCTGAAGCCGTATTTCAATGATTTGGGCAAACCACATATCAGATCTAGCATTCCACGATCATAGCTTTATGGTGATTATTCGGTGAGCGTAAATTTCAAGGACTATCAAATACGCAATGGAAAGCAGAAATTTTTGAAGAGTTTCAGACGCCTCATTATCGGTATATAATTTAGCCCTTTCATCAAACTTACCAAGACTTTACCAAAATCTAATCTCTTTAAGTGGTGGACCTTTGCCACTGATTTTTCTTGTCTCTTTACTCCATTCAGCGCTCAATTTGCCCGTCCTTTTCGTTTTCCGATAGTCACCCACGTGCCACATTCCCCAAAAAAGATGGACTTCCAACAAAGTCGCCAAATTCTCATCTTAAATTTTAAGTCCAATTTGATTTGCCAACGTGCTCTTTGAAATGCCAAAAAGATTACTGAGGAAAAGGATTCTGTAACAATTGTTTATAAAAGTCTCGATAATACTTGTCTAAATTTAAGTAAAAAAACTAAAATTATAATCAATGCATTAGAAATGAATATATTTCTTTGTTAAGCATGATTAACTATAATATTCCATGAACACCCATTAACAAGATCCTAAAAAAAAAAAACTCATTTTAACGCCCGCAAGAGAGGAAAGTAAATAGAGACTTTTCAAAAGTTCTTTTAAACCCCACGCCTCGAGATTTGAATAAGTTATTGACCGCCTCCGGCGCAGTTAGCCAATGTCCATCATCCACTGAATTGTGTGGGTCATGCGCAGAGTTCGTAAGATATGACTAATGACTAATCGTGCGTAGCACGATCTTGTACTCCGGGTGCACCTAATAACGTTTTAACATGAATATCGCGGCTTTGAGTTTTAACCCACCTTCTCTTTTTCCCAACCAACATTCGACACGTGGTCGAGTCCGGTCACGTGAGTGGACCCCACTAGTGCACGCTATTGGATTTTGCTTTGCCGTACCTTGCACTAGTAGTGCACGTAAGTTGACCCAAATGGAGGCCAACCCAAATCCTCAATAGGATTGGATAGAGAAAGGAGCACTTCCCCAATTCCAAAACGACTTTCATTCAAGTTGATGGAGTTGTAATTGCCCACGTTAGCCCCCAAATTGATTGAGAGAGAGAGAGAGAGAGAGAGAGAGAGAGAGAGAGAGAGAGAGAGAGAGAGAGAGAGAGAGAGGACAAAATTCATATGAAGGAATGGTCAAGATCTAAATCCGCTTTTGTTATCTTCGTTTGAAGATTGGTTTGCATGGATTGTCATTATCATTTCTCCCTGAAGATTGCCCCTTTTCTAGGAAGCTGCTTCCCTTGGTGACCTACAAATTGGACCGCACATCTTTTCTTCTTTCTTTCTTTTTTGTTGTTGTGGGTGTGCACTAAATCTTCTGGATTGATTGATATATGGTATTATTAGAATGAAGCGTTTGTAATTATATCGTCTTTAGAACATAATTGAAATTATTCCCCTCATAGTAGAGCTTTCTCTCTCTAAAAACGAGGAGAGAGAAGTCATCACAAATTAATCGTTTTCTCCTATTTAATCATCTTCGTTGATTAGTCGCACGTTTTATTCACTAAATAAACCTGATATTTTTCATTCGCATCTAGGCTCCCTTTTGTCGGTAAATATCTCTCTTATGTTTAATAAAATCTAATATCTGAATTCTACTTGATTAGGTAATTAGGTACGTCAATCAAACCAGAGAAACGCGAACGGCCTATGACATTCACGCACATATTGTCATTGGTCATACACAATTAAGGTGAATTTTCTCCATTGCTCTCCCGTTACAAATAATCTCACCAAGACCATTCTCTCGTTTCAAACACCTTACCTAATAGCCTTTCTTGCTTCAACACATGATCCTACTCCATCGTCATCAACCCTCTTCCTCTTATCTTTACTCGACACATAACCACGGCATCGCTTGATCATTTATTATAAGCAAGACTTGGATCAAAAATCAAATGTCTACCGACATCACCTTATTAACTGCCGCAATGCCCTTGGAATATCCTATACCAAACGATCTTCCCTAGCAATCGCAACAACTGCCAGGTCAATGTTCTCTGCTTACATGATTTCAACATGCTAAATTCTGAGCTTTGCCACCAAGCAACCATAGTTGGAGGACCCCGATCGAGCCGACTCAATCCTAGTTAGCTTTTATTGACTGCCCTCTCATATAGAGATTCCGAAACATGTGTAACTCTCAACTCTCGAGGATTCATACAAGATATACCGTCAGTGCATAATATTTTCCATACAGACAATCACGAAATGGAAATCTTTTTTTAACTATAACAAAATGAATTCATTTGTCAAAACGAAAAACTATATACATGCCGACGCCGAAATCCTAGTTGCGTGTTTTTAAAGCTCGACAAGCTCATTTCTCTCGAACTCCGCGTGCTCTTAAATTTGCATTAGTCACTTTCACGTCATTCTATGCGCAAGGAGTGGATGGCGATTAGGAACCTCTAGGACTCGGTAAGCAACCACGCGTACAACATTTGGATTGGCGAGCATGCAAATGTTGACATTAAGCCAAGTCAAGGCCCACCAAAGGCACCAGCACGATGAATGCGACGCAAGAATCCGAGGTTGAAGAAAGGAAAATTATAAGATTTAAGGAAAAAGGAGAGTTGGCGACTTGGGCAAAGGGCTGTAGTCTGCCACGTTCACATAATGGGCGTTCGAGGGGATTAAGATTGGAAGAAAATGAGAACCAAAAGGAACGAATGAGTCAAATGTGTCTCGTCAACCTTGTATTTTTTTCTTTTCTTTTCTTCTCTTGATTTACGAAATTGCCAGTCAATTCAACATCAAACATCTCTATCCGCTAAAGACTTTGCGACTTCCGAACCTCCAGGAAACTGCTTCCCCGTGAAGAACAAGATTTCAGTTTTTTTTTATAATCTTTGATCTTCTTCCGTTTGCTGATTACCCTTGTGAAAAACAAGGTTTCTATTCTTTTAAGTTACTCATGTTTCGCAGAAAATGAACTATTGTGCGAAAACAAGGTGTAAAATCTGTCTCTTTCCCTGTCTACAGTGTGAATTGAACTATGTTCAATCTGGTATTAATGTTCATTGAGAATGTGTAGGTCCTTGATATGCACCTCTTCGCATGTGTATCAACTTGGATTTCATAATTAATGGTGTTTAAGCACCTCGAGTTTGGCTAATCTTTGGAAATCAGCCTCTTGAGCTCTGCATATGCCTATACTTTTGCTCGACTTCTTGTCTCCAAGATTAATCATGAACGGGTTTGCTTCGTGATCCGGCAAACGTGTATTGCATGAATGATGTTCGATTTTTGGAAATACTAAGGCCTGCCCAATGACTGCGGGCCTTCTATTTGATTTTAGGCCCAGATTCTGTCCTTGCCAAACCTGGTCTTGCCTCTTGGACTTCCATTTCCAATTTGCTCTTATTTAATTGAACGGAGGTTGCGATTAGGCCTAGCCCATGACCGAAGTTTTGTACGGCGTTAAACAAGCTCCTCGTGCCTAGTTTCTCAAGTTCAGTGTCACCATTTTTCGCTTGGGTTTTGAATCTAGCGCATATGATTCGTCTTCGCATTACTCTATGGACGATATGATTATCACATTAGACGATTCTCCTGGCATTCATGATCGATGAAAGATAAGGGATCTCTGAGTTATACTTTCTGGGCCCTGAGGTCACCTCTTCTTCTGATGGATATCATTTTAGGTTGCGTATGCCTCAGATCTCATTGCTCGAGTTGGTTTGACGAACAGCAACATAGATTTTACACCTCTTAAATGATGGGACTCCCTTGAAAGAAGCTAAACGTTAGCATTATCAGCCATATGATGCTCTCTTGCACCTTATTCATTGTGTCACATTCCGACTTTCACCCTGGTGGCTGTTCCGATGCCGATTGGGTTGTGGGATCCTACTGACTGTCGATCCACCACCCGTTATTGCTTTCTTTTGGGCAATTCCCTTGTCTTGTGTTCTAGCACTAAGGCTGACTGTAGAGCTGTTGCAGATACCACTCCCGAACTTTTACCAGTACGACGGCTGTTAGAGGATAATGGGTGTGACCCGTGATGGTGCTACTTCTCTTTACTGTGATAATCGCAGTACAGTTCAGCTTGCCCATGATGAACTTTTCATGAGCGAACCAAGAATGTCAACTTCTGTATATTTCTGTATATCGGTGAGCTATTACTGTTAATAGATGGAATATGGAATTGGTATGCTAGGAAATCGGTTGGTGTATCTGTCAGTTGATTAGGTGTCTGTCTTGTACATGTCTATATATTCGCTTCCTGTATTACATTTAAATCAGATTGAGCAAATGAAGTACTTCATTAACACTGTCTGATGGGGCAAGTAACTAAGTATATGGAGTTATGCGAAATAGAGATGGTGCTGCTCCTTTTAGTCTATATGACCCGTCAAGAAAAAGAGTAGTCCTGGGCGACTTATGAACTCGTTCCATACTTGGCTACGTTGATCTTCAAAGCGCTCTCCTGACACAATTTCTTTTCGAAACTTGATGTAATCTGTACAGCAAGCACTGAATTTTGCATTCGTATACTCACAATGTCCAAAGCCCCGAGGGGCAAAGCAAAAAGGATGAAAAATAGACAAAGACAAGCGACGGTCAAACTGAAAAGCAACGAACATATCAGTTTCTTCGATAGATTCACATTGTTGAAACTGCAAAATCCATCAACCTATATACGCAACATAGACCATAGGATGGATATTGATGAATTCCGACCTCCAAAACCTAAGGAAGATCTTCTGTAATGAGAGGCGCATTCGCAGGTATCATCGAATATTCCAAGCTAACCATCAATTTATTACTCTCTTCGCCGTGAAAGTTCTTGCACTCGTAGTAAAAAACCGTGTAAGCCATCAATCCGAACATCCTCACCAACCACAGTGAGTTCAGCATCACCAAGCCTATCACAATGTATGCCCCGTTGGATTGTCGAATCGAGACCAACCTCACCACCTGACTCATTAGGATTGATAAGGCCATGATCACGAGGCTCAACGCAAAGCCGTGTGCTTTCCTTCCCCTCACTAGCCGCCCCGCCTTCGCGAGCGCCTCATGTCCACTCTTGTCCTCTTCCAACACGGACACAACGAACCCGAGGGTCCAAACGACGGCCAAATGAGTGTACAACAAACCGGCCAAGATGCATAGGATCACGGTAGCGATGTTTGCCCTAAGCAGAACAAGAGGGATCATAAGGTTTAGGACAATAAATAGGTAACCGTTGCTGAAGAGGGTGATGTAGAAGAAAGTGATTAAGGGTCTTGCCCAGGACCGGGCCACCGCGATAGCCAAGTCCTTGGTGGACAAATTCTTGCCCCCATGTTCGGTGGCGGAAGCGTAAATGGTCATGGCCGAGAAGAGGATCGAGCACAAGGAGCAAAGCAAGACGAAGACCCACTCGAGGGCGAAGAACAACCCTACGTTCTCCCGGATGGACAAGAGGAGGTAGGGGTAGTCAGCGCTGGTGGGACTAGTGATGAGCAACATGCTCGCTTTGGTGATGAGGTGGCTGATCGCCGGCCGGAGGGAGAAGACGATGGCGAGGAACAGCAAAGAGGAGAGCGAGACGGCGGAGGCGGCGATGCAGATCATGAGCCTCCCATTTCTGAGGAAGATTCTGTGGGCTTCGATCAGAGTTTGGACGAAGCTCAAAAGCAAGGCAAGTTCCATTGGCGATGATGGCGTGAAGATAGGAATTGTTTTGGTGGTGCTGTGGGAAAATTTGAAGGGCTCTCTGTAGGTGTTTGTGCTGGGAATACAGAGCCATGAGCCGTGAATTTTTTTTATGTGCGTGTGTCGTGTGTATGCCGGGTCAAGATATGCTGATTTGACTGCGTCCATTCCAAGTTGTGCTACGGAAGAAGTCTCTCAAGTTTTCAGTCCGCACGATTTTTTCCTCCTTGGGGCAATTCTTTTTTTTGATTCTGTAATGTATAATATTCTTCATTCTCATTATTTTCTGAACGATTTTCAATCTAAAAAAGTTTAGTGCATTGACACGGAGACGATATATAGATGACCATTATAATGCTAATAGCCACTATAAGCAACGTCATCGAATGCACAAATAACGGGAAACATAAAAGAGAGATGAAGAGTTCGATTCCTCTTGACGTGTCTAGACTTGATAATATGGATCGGGACGAGATGTTCGTCCAGAGCAGTTCCCATGTATCCTATGAACATATGTGGATCCCTAGAAGTCACGTGATCATCCTTAAGAATAAATAACAATTACCCATTAGCGACATTCATATCACTACCGTTACATTCGCACTGCCTCGGGATCTTATCAAGTTAGGGCAAAACAATAGCCTCTATTGGGACCCTATTTACGGTGCTTTGATCGGCCGACATAATGCCACAAGAACTTTGGGAAATCAATGAACTAGGCTTGTAGGAGAAAGTTCAACTGCGGGCCGATTAAGCCTAAAGACTTTTATAATCAATCTAGTAGTTTTGAGCAGGGACAGGACTTTGAATAGGCCCCAAGCCAGCTTCAGGCATCAGGAAAACTACCTAGAAAAATTGAAAAAGAAGAAGGAAGAATTGAATGGCGTGATCGGCACTCGGCAAAATATGATTTTCCTTTTGATTTCAGCACCATAAAAAAAGCTACGAATTCTTCCATTATGCAATTGCCAGCAGTTGCGTTCGGCTTCCATAGTCAAGAAGAGGGCATGGGCATGGCTTATGATGATGGGTCAAGATTTTTGACCTAGTCCCAAAAGCTAATCTAATCACTTTACATATCAAAACGAGACACCCTTTTGGTCAACATGGGGGGCTAAGCCAACTTCCGAACCTCGAATTAGGAATGGTCCCATTGCCTACCCCTCGTGCGATCTCATAAGTGCGCACCAGGCCCCGTGCGGGGGTCTACTCCTACGTTCTTTTCGGAAATCACGAGGAGCATTGCATTGACTAGGCTTCCCTCCTAAGTCGCATTGAATGTACATTTCACCGTTCTTTTGTACCCTTTTTTTCCTCTGCTTTTTTTGCCCAATTGCCCATATCATCAATTGGACGTAACTTAGGCCGGCGCAAAATCCTCTCCAATGATTGCAAAGTGATCCCCATGAAATTCATACGTACAAATACCATCCTAAGTTTTGCACTGTATAAAAGAAAAAAAAAGGAGGCGAAAAGAATACCAAGAAAAATCCTCGAAAAAATACAGAGAAAAGTTACATTACGGGTCGGTGTGATCCGCGATTGCGAGCGGGATCATCTCGCCCTCTCCTCCTCCTCGTCCTCCCCTATTGCTGCTGCTGACGCCGCCGGCGGCGGGGGGCCGCCTCTTGGTGCACTCGCAGTAGAACACCGTGGCCGCCACGTAGCTCCACAGCACCACCCCTCCGTACGCCGGGATCAGCCACGCCCGCCACCTCACCCCCACCGTCCACCTCACCATCCCCTCCACCGACCCCCAGTCCTGCCCGTCCATCTTCACCTCCGCCGCCCGCCAGATCCACCCGGTCAGCGCCGCGAAGAAGCCCGACAGGGCCCACCCGCCCCACCTCCGCCTGCCCCCCTCCCCCATCAGGCCCCACCCGGCCCGGATCGCCCCCCACCCGAACCGCTCCTCCACCACCGACACCACCATCCCCAGCCCCAGGACGGCCGCCAGGTAGATCTCCGCCGCCAGCCCGGCGGCCACGATCAGGAACCGCGCGCCGCCCCGCGAGCCGGTCACGGCGACCAGCGTGGCGGGCACGCTGAGGTAGATCCACATCGAGGCGTGGACGCAGATCGCGGTGGCGAGGGCGCGGGGGAACTTCTCCCGGACGGGGGAGAGGGAGGAGCGGAGGGTGGGTCGCCTGCCGGAGAGGGAGGCGTGGGCGGCGCCGACGGCGGAGACGGCGGCGGCGAGGGAGAGGGCGAGGGAGGGGAGGGAGTAGGAGGCGCGGAGGCGGAGGAGGGAGAGGGCGGCGGCGCGGGACTCCTTGAGGACCTGGCGGGACTCGAACCGGGTCGGGGCGAGGCGGGCGAGGGACTCGAGGTGGAGGACGCGGGACTGGAGCGGATGGGCGGAGACGGCGAGGGAGAAGAGGAGGACGGACAGGGGGAGGGCGGCGGCGGCGAAGAGGGAGAGGAAGAGCCGCTTGTTGCGGAGGAGGACGGCGAGGGAGTCGAGGAGGGTCTTGGCCGGGGACAGGGCGGCGGCGCACCCGACGCGGAGGCTGACGGCGTCGTCCCGCTCCGACATCTGCTCCCCGTCCGTCTCTCTACTCTTCCCCTCTCTCGAAGGCGGCGGCGGCGGAGGAGGGAGGGGAGGTCGGGGCCTGATCGGAAGGTCGATTTTGAGGGTGGGGCTGTGTGAAATTACGGGGCCTGCCCCTGGCGGAGGAGGAGAGAGAGATATCTAGGAAATATCGAATCTGGTCAGGAGACAATATGAAAATACGGTTAAAAGGGCTGTCTGTCCGGGTTGACCCTTCCACAGTTTGCAAAAAATTTTTTTTTTAATGAATTCAGATTCGATCTCTTATGGAGACAAGGATGCTTTTTGTTTTGCGTTGCGTAACAGACGGAGTGAATAGACTTTGATGAGGAAATTTCAATGTTTATCTTTGTAACTCTAATAAGTTTTAAGAGGAGTAATGTAGACCCATCACGAAGGACTTGTTATCCAAATGATCCACCGGCTCAATGGCTAGGTAGCCTGTTAGGCATGTGGGACGTAAAAGCTCCATACATCGATTCGAAGTTATGAGCCATCACATCCCCTTTGAGTCATGATGATTCTGACGAATTTGAACTCGATATAAATCCATTTGACGAAATTTTCTGTCTTGCTACCCGACCCTTTATTTGCCTCGAGACGCGCACACGCCCCTCATCACTGAGATAAGACATTCGAAATATAGCCAGTGCAGGAGTGCTTGAGGTTCAAGTTTAGATAAGGGACTCAGCTTTTACTTATCGAGATGGGCAGGTGCGAAAAGTTTCCCCCAACAATAACAACAATTAAGAATTTCACCCCCAGAAGGTTGGATCTCTTCCATCTACACTAACCCTTCCAAGGCCGGCACATTGCTTACATTCGTTGTCTTATCTCCCGATTCAAATGCAAGGCAAAAACGACACAATCCATATGAAAAACACATTCATCAATCCCTTTCCCACAACCTTATTTACTCGAGCCAATTCACGTCCAAACGCCCAACAAGTATAAATTTGTCAAGCGCAGACCGTCTAAGCCACAGGCAATGAAGTTGTAATCGCCTGATGTCGAGGACGACAATAAGACATTCAGCAATCTTCAGCGAATTGACTTCCACATGACAAATGGGAATGTCCGTAGCACACGGATCATAAACATGCTAAACCCACTCGACGCGTTGTCAGATACTAGAGACCGGTGTCTGCTATCATGCAATATATTTCTCAGATTGTGTGCATGCATGGCCATGATTGTGAGTCCTCCTCTGCAAAATCTCTTCTGATCCAGGACACAAAGCAAACATTGTCCAGTGAACTAAGACTCCTAGGCTTCCAAAAAAGCCAAATGGTCATACAACCCTTCACGCGTTCCCCCCCAATTGATGCAGAAGCATATCGGGTCAGGCAAGAAATTTATCATATACGACTGAATGTTGATAACCACACTGCCTGTATATTCAAGCTTCCTACAGCTACATATCCCTTATCTTAAATGTAAATCAAGAATATCAGCATATATACAGAGTACAACTGCACAAAGGTGTCAATACCTTCACAACATACTAGATCCAAGCAAAGGATTTGGTGATAAAGTAAAACTCTACACGCAATTTATCTTAAGTTAATGGGATCATGCTTCCAAACGAATTAGGCATTCTGCCACTAACTTTAACTGTAGCATCCACAAATTAAACTTAACCAAACAAGTTTTGCATATAACGTAATTGCTTGAGGATGCTACCAACACCTTTTTTCTTCCAAAGCAGACGCACAGCTTATAAGAGGAAACCCAGCAGAACGTATACTGACCATGACTTCTGTAAGCAATGTAATTCAAGATAGCAATCCAACTTGATGATATGTTCTTTGGAGGGCCACAGATAGAACGATATTGTGCAACAGAATCTTGTACTACACAGACTGCACAAGGCCCTGATCAAAAGAAAAGACAAAAAAAAAAAATTGTTTCCTGAAGCTGTGGTTGGCAGACTACTTTCATCTTATCAACCATGAATGATTGTCCATTGTATTTCAAGAATGCTGATAGCTTAGTCTACCCACCACATTCCACATAAGAGTTGCGAGCTCTTATTTTTTGATGGATAAACAGTCCAACAGATTAACAGTGTAGATCATTGGAATGGTTCCACTCTTATCCCTAATCCACTACATAGCGGCATACCTCACCGAACATTCAATCACCAGCCCACCAAATAATTTGCCTAAACAAAACTCCCACAGTGGTATACAACCCAGTTGCCATCACCATGAATGAATCACTGTCTACTGGCACCTCTGAGAAGTAAGAGTTGGTGCCACTGTAATATGGCTCTTGAATCATCATTAGGGCCGTAATGAAATCAGAAAATCAATGTGGATCTGACATAGAAGAATACGAATTATATTATTATGCATCTTAATTTGCAAGCAGAAGACATTACTAGGAAGTTCAAGCCAACGTAGCACAGCAAGTTTAATTCCGATCAACAATCTGCAGAATGGATAGTTCATATGAGTAACAGTTATACTCGACCCTTGGCTACCGAAAGCCCAAAGATGAGGACCGTTCTGCTTGCAGTGTTCGCATACTAGAGTACAACTTCGGTATAAAACTAGTTACTTAGCATTGCCTTGGTTCAATTCGTAATATTCTTCCAGTCCGATGAGGTACATCAGTCAGCCAAGGAAACTTCCTACTTCAGCTGCATCTTGGTGCAACAAAACCAAAACAAGCACTGTACAAAATTAGGAACCAACAACTACGGAGAATATCTACAAAAGCATGAAAAGCTAAGCTCCACGCCCAATAACAACAAAACACAACATTCAACTAGGACAGCATTTTATTCACAACCAAAACTTCAACTGCACCGGGATTTCACATTTCTAGCTAACCAAACATAACCAAACTGATCCCAGAACAACTTGAGGAACTAAAGTAGGAAAGAACAAAATTGCTGCAGCTGGTAATCCACTATATTTCATTGCCCGAAAAAAACATAGATTGAATTTTTCAACGCATGACCAACAATCTAACCACTTTTCAAGGACTCCCGCAAGTCCTATCCGCCGGATCCCTCAAATGGGCGTCTCCCTACCGAAAGCCCAAAGCTGCTTGCAATCTCGTCCGTCGATCCCGGACCTCGTGGACCCCACCTGGGCTCGGACCTGCGACCGGCAAACCGGGCAAGCAGCGACCTTGACGAGCCAAGTGTCCACGCAGCTCCTATGGAAGACGTGACCGCACCCGACCAGCTTCCTGCACCACTGGCCTTGGCTGAACTCGTCCAAGCAGACCGCACAATCGGTACAGCCTTGATACTGTTGGCCCTGAGCCCCCCTCTTCGGGTACCTGAATTTGGGGAGCCTCTTGAGCTCGCGCGGGGGCAGCGCCCCGCCGGGGGCAGGCGGGAGGTCGATCTGGCGGCGGCGGTGGAGGAGGCCGCCGGCGAGGCAGAGGTGGAGGAGGATGATGGCGGCCAAGCCGAGGAAGAGGAAGAAGAGGGTGGTTATCAGGGTCATTATTATGGCCTTCAGGAGGAGGGAGAGCAGCTTCGGGTTCTGCTTCGGCGGCGGCGGCGGCCCCGGCGGGGAGGCGCCGCCGTGGCGGTGGCCGTGGGCGGCGGGCTCGCCGCCGTGGTGGGGGCCGTCGTGACGGGGGGGAGGCATGTGAGGAATGGGGCCGAAAGGATGGAGAGGTAAGGTAGAGAGAGAGAGAAGTTGCAGGTTCGATAAAGGAGATATTTTTTTTTGCGAACACGAAAGAGAGAGAGAGAGAGAGAAATAGGTGGATTTTATTTTCCAATTTTCCAATTTCTAAAAATGAGAGAATAAAGAAATGAGATTTATATGGGTCTGGCGTTAAAAGGACATCGTTGGATTGATCTGACGGGTGCAGGACCGCAGGCCTGTCGGTTTAGATGAGGATGCGTTTTGCGGCTTTCGTAGTAGGCACGAACCATCTTGAGCGGTGTATGATGATCCATCAAAACGGTGGATCGGCTCGAAAGTATTCCGATTCAAATTGGCTTATTTAGCCTGTTTCGATCAATTTTCATGTAATAAAAATATATTGATTTATACCCGATTCATATTGCTAAAATATTTTTATATATTCTTTTCGAAAAATGATATAAATAGTCCATGAACTTCTGTCCAATGTGCAATGTGGTCCCTGACTTTTTAATTTGTTTAACGTGGTCCCTGAAGTTTTGGTACATGTTCAATTTAGTCCTTGAATTATATGAAAATCTTCAATGTTATCGCTGAATTTGAATAAATAAAAGGACAACATTGAATAATTTCTTATAGTTCAAGGACTACATTAAATATATGGACATTGAACAAGTTAAAAGTTTAGGGACGACATTACACATTGGATCAAAGTTTTATGGACAATTTGTGTCGTTATCTCATTTTTTTTTTGTTTGAAAAAATACTTCAATATTTAACTAAATCTAGGATAACTCGTAGCCAAATTGAGATAAGAGTATGAAGTGAGCGAGCACAAAATCAAGTGAGGGCGTGAGAGAGTCATTAAGGTACGTTGGGTCTAAGTAAATTGTGGACTCATTTAACACTTATTTTATTTTGGATTTTATTATTCTAAACCTATTTATGACCCATCTATCGAATATAACTAATCTATATAACCACCTAAACCATCAAATGTGGGTTAAGAAATGAATTTATGACCCATTTTGATAGGTCTAGAGCAGAGTCTTTTTTCATGGAAGTCATTAAATTTCACTATACTTTCGAAAAGATTTAATGTGAAAATTATCAATCTCGCTCTCTCAATTTAAGAATCGATAAAGTTCTTCGAATCGGAAAGATGTCCTTTGTACTACCTCAATACAGTTTGTTCCGAGTGTTTGATCAGGGAAACACGTCCAACGTGATTTTAATCTTTTGCTAGTTTTGATGTATTCTATTTTGGTAGATTTAGGGTGCGTATGGTAACGTTTCTATTTCTGGGAACAATTTCTTTTCAGAAATAGTTTTTTTCTATTTCTATTTCCTGGAAGAGTTTCTGAGCAAAATAACGCGTTTGGAATCTGCACAAAATTTCTATTTCTAGAACAGAAATGTGTTTGATAACCGCACAAAATTTCTATTCCTGGAATAAAAAAGAACATAAATGCGTTTGGTAATCGCACAAAATTTCTATTCCCAATTTTTTGCATTCAAATCTATATCTTTTATTTAACTATAAGTACAAGTTATAAGTAAAAAAAATCAATAAGCATGGTTTATTGGTTTGTCTAATTCTTTTTAGGGGTTTAAAACCCCTTTTAATCCCTAAACTAAGGAATCTTCAAAAATACCGCTTGGGCACCTCAAAATTTAAATTTCACTCAAAGTGGGTGGCCACAGGTATTCTAAGCCATTATGTGAATTTTTTATATTTTTTGGGGTAAAATTTATTAAAATTTTTTACTTTCCCTAAATCTGTTTCTTTTTATTTTTCCGAAAATTTTTTATGAAATTTTTTAATTTTTTCAATTTCGGAATTTTGCAAATATTTAAGGGTTTTCTGAGTTTTTCTGATTTTTATGGATTTTCTGAGAATTTTTCTGATTTATATGAATTTTGGGAATTTTTTAATTTTCTAATTTTTATGGGATTTTTCTGAAATTTTTCTAATTTTTATGAATTTTCGGAATTTTTTAATTTATTCTAAGCCATTATGTGAATTTTTATTTTTGTTTTTTTGGGGAAAAGTTTATTAAAACTTGTTACTTTCCCGAAATTTGTCCTTTTTATTTTCCGAAAGCTTTTTATGAATTTTTTTAATTTTTTCAATTTCCGAATTTTGCAAATTTTTATGGGTTTTCTAAGTTTTTCTGATTTTTATGGATTTTCTGAGAATTTTTCTGATTTTTATGAATTTTGGAATTTTTTAATTTTTTTATAATTTAATTAATTTTTATAATTTTTTATTATTTCCGCGAGAATGAACCGGACTGGTGCTTTGAGACGGTTTGCGGACGACGGAGGATGGAGGAGGAGCTGAGGTCACGACTTGAGGACCGGACCTTTCTATTTCTATTTCTATTTCTAGGAACAAAGTAGATTTTTCTACTTCTTATTTCGCTCCAAATCTATTTTTGCCACTTTTCTATTTCAGGAAATAGAAAAATAAAATGCGTTACTAAACAGATTTTTGTTCTTTTTTTGTTAGGAAGGAAGACACAGAAAAATAGAGAAACAAGCGTTACCAAACGCGCCCTTAGTTTTTTCCCTTAAGTGCCAATTATTTTGTAAGTGCCGTAGAAAAGGGCATCTGTTCCAAGGAAGAAGGAATGAATTGTGCTTCACATACTTTATGCTTTGTTCTGAGCAGATCTACACTACTTTAATCTTTTGTGCTTAACATACTTTATGTTGACGAATTATTTCGAAAGTTCTATTCCTTCAACGATATTCAAAGCCATTAGGTGGTGGTAGTTCCTCATCCCATCATTGCATTATCAAAGTCTTTCTTAATCCTTATTCATTAGCTAAAACAACGCGCAAATTCCAAATATGAAATTCGCTTCGATCTGCAACAATATGCAGAATCTCAAAAGTTTGAGAGTCAAAGTTTCTTTCATGTAACTGGCTTCATGATGCGGGGACATTTAATATTTTTTGGAGACCACGAAATTTCTTTCGTAATATCGCGGGTACGAAGAACATATACTATATTAGAGATGCGTCGCAAGACACGAATGGTGAAAATGGAACACTCTTTTGTAGTTTTATACTGTTAACACAATGGCCTCAATCATTGCTGTTACGACTAATACTATCACTTAGAGGAGGGTGAATAGGTGATTTTACCAAATTGGATGATTTAAACGTGCGGAATGAATATAGTCGAGGTCAACAACTCGTATGATCAATATCAGATGGATGCGTATGACAAACTTGTATATAAGTTGTCATCAGATGATTGCATCCGATGACTATGCTGATGTTTTAACGAACTTGTTTGACATATATATATATATATATATATATATATATATATATATGCAGTGTAATGTCAATAATAATAAATGAAAGTTTAAGGATAGATAATACTGCACACATATCTTTATAGTGGTTCGGCTTTATCAAGCCTACGTCCACTCTCCACGCTGGCAGCCTATTGGCTGTGTTTCACTATTGAATCACCAAGAGATTATAAGAGTAGTGCTTATTAGATGATAGATTGCACTATCACGTACACTCTTCACTCAAGTAATTTTTTTTCTAAAGTAACAACGTGGAATACAGTAATCACAAGCGTGTAAGATCGAAGCTCTATTTAGAATTTAGAATTCTCGATTCTGGTTTTTTTTCTTGTTCGACATTTGCACTCCTTTTATACTCATCTATTTCCAATCTACCCATTGGACAGTCTTCAGAGGATTGATCTTCAAATCAATCCATTGGATAATCTTCCCAAAAGAAGATGCATAGCCGTTAGAAGAAGAACCATTATCTCCAGGTGATTTGATTGCCCATACAATTAAATTAAGGTTTCCATAAGTGTAGTTCTTCGTGTTTAAGGAACGATTTTGTGATTGCCAATTCGAATATCTTGAGATATCAATTTGATTGTCCTGTATAAACTTGCCAAAAATAACACTTATTGAATCTGACGAGGAATTATGAGTCTGATAATAAAGTCTTTTCATCGACTAAGTCTGATGATTTAGTATTTACCGGCATCAAATAAATTAAGTGTAATTGTAGTCAGAAAAGGATTATTTTGTCTTTCTTCAAAACTAATTAGAGATTTTCCTCAACAATTGTTACACTAGACCATCATATCTTGAGTGATCTATATCTGGCTTTTGGAATTTAAATCGCCTCCTTATCATCGATGGATCACCACTAAATTGAGGTGCAGATGTCTAATCAAATAAGTGTGACACTCACTAACTATTGTTTCGTGAAGTTTAATGTTGAATCATATGATTAAGTTTCCCTGTTATCAGTTCACTAACTTTGGGAAGTCAAGAAGTCTAATCATAGAAAAACATAGTAGTTGTTTCTCACATTTTCTCTTTAAATCAGTCTCAAGTTTTTTGTAACGGAGATCCACGTGAAATTCACCAAAACTTCATTTAAGTGTATGCAGAAGCTAGGGTTCGACTCCCCAAGTATATGGGTTAAATCTCACTAGATCTATAAATTGCAAAAGGAAAGGTATACAACCAAAATTTTGGTTCTACAAAATAGTCTGGATCACACTTTTTATATATAGATATGACAATGGTTGAAGTTTCTAAATTGAATACCCAATTCATAGTTGTAAAATATGACACTCCAACATTATTTATGCCAAAAATTATGGACTTATTCACTCAAAAAGATTGGTGAGATGGTGTGATCAAACTAGTCATCAGTCAAAGATAACTTCTCATTAATAAAAATCTTATCGACAACTTAAATCGGGGGAAAGTTCTGCACGTGTTTTTCATGGAATTTTGTTGAGAATTTTTTTTACAAAAAATTAGATGGTATAACAACTCGATCATCTATGTGCAACATTTGATATGGAGTTCTATAATTTTGAGAAAACTTGGCCAGAAGCTATAGAATAGAGAAGGGATTGAGCATTCATGAGAGTTTTTTGAGACCGTCTCTTTTGTAATTTCCATTCGTTCTAATAGTTAGTGAGAGTAACAATCCTATTTGTGAAAACACGAGAGAAGTGGTGGTACTTAGTGCGAAGGCATTTGTGTAGGGGAGAAACAAAGTGTGCAAAAGACTCTTTGTAAACACTTACAGGCGTGTGTTATAGTTTGGGGAGAGGATTTATGGAGCTGTGTAGAAAGCGTTAGAACGACTATTGGGGGTCAATGGTTACTTAGTCTGAAACGGCATTTCTAAGAAAGAAGTTAGGTTCCGCGGAGCAGCAGATTCTACTTCTAGCAAGGCGATCTTCGTGCCCTTGCCGTAGCTAGTGGAATTCAACCTATTTTAGATTGTTAGAGCTGGAAGAGAAAAGTAGACATACCTAAGCCAGATCTCTATAAATCCAATTTGTAATTTCTCTTTCCCTAAACTCGTTATATTACTGCTGCTTTTATTGCTAGTTCACGTAGTGCACGAAATCAGTATATTTATCCAGAGTGATTCTTCAAAATTAGTTTGTGTTTTATTGAAAAATCAATTCGCCCCCTCTTAGTTGCTTATTTGGACCTAACACACTTTTGTATAACCCTCCTTATTACCCTGAGTATTTTTTTTAAAGTCCTCACTAAGTTGACAAGCCTTTTTGTGATTCATCTAAGGGTTGTTCTGAGAGATAATGAGCTGATAAATTGTCTAGTTTGTATTACATCTTTTCCATGATTATATCTCCTATCAGATGATGACCTTGGTCTCACAGATATTTACGGCCTCTGCGTGTGGGGGGTGGGGATATTGGAGTAGTGGAGTGATGGTGGCTGGAGTGAGGAATGAATTGTGGGACAATGGCTTAAGTCTATAAGAAAAATTTCTCGGTGCAATGGGTCGCCCTGGAGAATGACGTGCAGACCCCTTGCAGAGCCGGTTTCGTCCGAGTCCGAGTCGAAGTCTATTTCAAAGTCCCGCGTAACAGGATCCTCAACCTCTCTCTCGACGCTCAGATCGTTGACACGGGAGCTTGCAAAGTCACGTGTGGACTATTCCCCATGAGGACCGCTCCGAGAGAATCGCTTCTGTTATTGATTCAAAGAATTGTAGATTTCCTATTATGAGGAGGAGGGAGAGCAGCTTCGGGTTCTGCTTCGGCGGCGGCGGCGGCCCCGGCGGGGAGGCATCGCCGTCGCGGTGGCCGTGGGCGGCGGGCTCGCCGCCGTGGAGGGCGTCGTGACGGGGGGGAGGCATGTGAGGAATGGGGCCGAAAGGATGGAGAGGTAAGGTAGAGAGAGAGAGAAGTTGCAGGTTCGATAAAGGAGATATTTTTTTTGCGAACACGGGAGAGAGAGAGAGAGAGAAAGAGAGAGAGAGGTGGTTTTTATTTTCCAATTTTCCAATTTCTAAAAATGAGAGAATAAAGAAATGAGATTTATATGGGTCTGGCGTTAAAAGAACATCGTTGGATTGATCTGACGGGTGGAGGACCGCAGGCCTGTCGGTTTAGATGAGGATGCGTTTTGCGGCTTTCGCAGTAGGCGCAAACCATCTTGAGCGGTGTAGAGACATGTCCACGGTTTGGAACCGGTCGATTTTGATTCATAATCGGAGGTTCCGGTTCGTGGCTATGTATGAATCGGAATCGGCGGTTCCGGGCCGGTTCTGGTTCTGGGCCGGTTCAGAACCGGCCGGTAAAAAACAAAACACAACAGGTCTTGCATGTCTGCAGGCAGTAGGCCCAACTGCAGTATTTTTTTTTCGTTTGCAGGCCCTGCTGCAGTTTTTTTTTTTTTGGAACCAGGCCCGGAACCAGCGGTTCCGGGCTGGTTCCGAACCGCGGGCCCAGTCAACAGGCCGGTCCCCGGTTTGACCTGGGCCGAAACCGGCCCGTGGCCATGTCTAGTGTAGACCCATCAAAACCGTGGATCGGGTCGAAAATATTTCGATTCAAATTGGTTTATTTAGCCTGTTTTGATCAATTTTCATATAATAAAAATATATTAATTCACACCCGACTCATATTATTAAAATGCTTTCGTATTTTCTTTTGAAAAAATGATATGAACGGTCCATGAACTTCTGCCCAATGTACAATGTGGTTCTTGAATTTTTAATTTACTTAACGTGGTCCCTGATGTTTTGGTACATATTCAATTTAGTCTTTGAACTATATGAAAATCTTCAATGTTGTTGCTGAATTTGAATTAATCAAAGGACAACATTAAACAATTTCCTATAGTTTAGAGACTACATTAAACATATGGACATTGAACAAGTTAAAAGTTGAGGGATCACATTGCACATTGGATCATAGTTTAGGGACAATTTGTGTTGTTATCTCATTTTTTTGTTTGAAAAATACTTCCATATTTAATTAAATCTAGGATAACTCATATCCAAATTGAGATGAGAGTATGAAGTGAGCGAGCACAAAATCAAGTGAGGGCGAGAGAGAGTCATTAAAGCAGGTTGGGTCTAAGTAAATTGCGGACTCATTTAACACTCATTTTTTTTTTGGATATTATCATTCTAAACCTATTTATGATCCATATACTGAATATAACTAATTTATATAACCACCTAAATCATCAAATATTGATTAAGAAATGAATTTATGACCTATTTTGATAGGTCTAGAGCAGCGTCGTTTCCTATAAAGAAATGCTTATTGAGATTTTCATGGAAGTCATTCAATTTCACTATACTTTCGAAAAGATTTTATGTGAAAATTATCAATCTCGCTCCCTCAATTTAAGAATCGATAAAGTTCTTCAAATCAGAAATATGTCCTTTGTACTACCTCAGTACAGTTTGTTCCGAGTGTTTGATCAGGGAAACATGTCCAACGTGATTTTAATCTTTTGCTAGTTTTGATGTATTCTATTTTGGTAGATTTAGTTTTTTTTCCCTTAAGTGCCAATTATTTTGTAAGTGCCGTAGAAAAGGGCATCTGTTCCAAGGAAGAAGGAATGAATTGTGCTTCACATACTTTATGCTTTGTTGTGAGCAGATCTACGCTACTTTAATCTTTTGTGCTTAACATTCTTTATGTTGACAAATTATTTCGAAAGTTCTATTCCTTCAACGATATTCAAAGCCATTAGGTGGTGGTAGTTCCTCATCCCATCATTGCATTATCAAAGTCTTTCTTAATCCTTATTCATTAGCTAAAACAACGCGCAAATTCCAAATATGAAATTCGCTTCGATCCGCAACAATATGCAGAATCTCAAGCGTTCGGGAGTCAAAGTTTCTTTCATGTAACTAGCTTCATAATGCGGGGACATTTAATATTTTTGGAGAATGCGAAATTTCTTTGGTAATATCACGGGTGCGAAAAACATATACTATATTGGAGATGCGTCGTGAGACACGAACGGTGAAAATGGAACACTCTTTTGCAGTTTTATACTGTTAACACAATGGCCTCAATCATTGCTACACTAGACCATCATATCTTGAGTGATCTATATCTAGCATTTGGAAATTTAAATCGCCTCCTTATCATCGATTGATCACCACCAAATTGAGGTGCAGATGTCTAATCAAATAAGTGTGACACTCACTAGCTATTGTTTCGTGAAGTTTAATGTTGAATCATATGATTAAGTTTCCCTGTTATCAGTTCACTAACTTTGGGAAGTCAAGAAGTCTAATCATAGAAAAACAATGGGCGGAGCAGGGAGCACACCGTCTTTGACTTCTCTATCTCATGCCCCATGGGTCAGCATCGTCCAACCTTTGGCTTCCTTTATCTTTATCACCTACTTGCTTCTCCAAAAATAAAAATTTATCAATTTATACAGTTTTGTTTTGGTCGAAATCAATTTATATAGTTTGGTTGGCTGAAGAACCTATCTTCAACTTCAATCTTCATGGTTTTATTTATCCTGTATTTGCAGATCAAGATGAATGCAAGGCTTCTACTTTCGTGGTCAGTCGCTATGGGCCCTAAACTTCATTAGAACGTTGATTTTGGCGATTATGTACAGCTTTAGCTTCATTTCAACTTGTATTTTTCATTTCCTTTAAGAAGGGGAAGATAGTATAAAGGTTTCACTAACTGTAACTTTATGTCGTCTTCGTATACCTAACATCATCTTTTGTAAGTGCATGCATGAGATAATAGTTTGAAAAAGTATCGGAATATTGAGGGATTATGTATAGTCATTTGTCTGTCTTTTACATAAATTGAAATACAAGTAATACAAATGTAGAATATGATGACCGCTTCTAGTATCAAAGTGAAACCTGTGGAGGTAATAGGGGGCAGACCCCAAACATTAAAATGAACCAGCTGAGTAGAGGAAGTAACATTAGATTGGGTACGGGGGTGGAGATGGTGATGGCTTTTACTAAGAGCGCCTACCGTACATTTGGATATACATCGGTCACCGTCACATAATACATTGGCCTTTTAAGGTTGTGCCCAAATTATGTATATACCGATGTCACTTATATTATATGTAGCGCTTTCTCACTCGTCTCAAAAAATTTTCTTTTGAAATCAATCTCAAGTTTTTTGTGTTGGAGATCCACATGAAGTTCACCATAGGTTCGTTTCACTTTTCGAATATTCATTCTAACCAAACAAACGCCAACGCTAAAAATACATCGGAGATGTACCACTGAAAAATTCATTGTCACGTGTGGTTCTTGGTTGCGAAAAGAAACGACTTGAATATCATGGGTGTAAAAGTGAACCATTGTCTAACTTTTTTCTCAAAAATTGATTGAATGAAAGTATTAAATTGAGAAATCAAATCGTAGGATATAGTCAAATTGAGTCAAATTGAACTGTCATGATGTAAAATTTGTTGGGTCTTAATTGGCTATGCAAGAGTATTAGTATTTCTAGTTCTTTTTGCAATATTTTCTCCATATTTCCTTGTTTTTTTTTTTTTCTGTCTCCAGCTTCCTCGTTTGAACTTGAAGTTCTATAAATTGGAGAAAACTGGCCAGAAGTTGTAGAATAAAGAATGACAAGAACAAGAGATATTGTCTTAGTTTTCACCTTATAGTAGAAGTTTCCACTAATTCACGTACTGTAACCACATTCAACTTTCCATGGTTCGAATGTCAAGATGGAGAATACAATCGATTCATACATATTCAAATGAAGAACAGTGATAGGATAGCTTATTTGACTGAACGAAACCGGTGCGATATTTCCTCGACAGAAAATTTCCACGTTTATAATCTTGACAATTAATAACCCCGACTGACAAGGAAGTGTTCGTTCATACTGTTCAATCTTGATTCGCAAGAAAAATATCATGCGGTGTCGCCTCATATGCTCACCATCCTACGGCTGACAATTCCCTGAACTCAATCCGACGGCCCCGACTCTCGTCAGATCGGGTAGAAGAGCACAACGCCGTAGAAGCCACCTAAGTCCTGACGTGGACGGGACTGAACGGAAATTGACTTTAGAGCTGCTAGCATGATTGTCCGCCGGCTACAAAATTTTCCCTATCTCCAATACAAAGGCAGGAAAATGTATGGCTAAGGAGGATTGACTGTCCATTTTCCAAGATAACGGTACGATTACGCAATTGTTTTCCAATTGATTTCTAACATCGTGGCCACTTTAATATAGTCCAAAAGAGCGTTGACCCACTGACTTCCAAGTCTTCCTCTATGAAGAAAAATGACTAATACACACAGTGACCCCACCCGGTCTTCATTGGAATCAAATCCTGCGTTTATATATACACTCAGGGATTGAAGATGCCCCAAGCCATAACTAGGAAGCAACAATGGAGGTGAAATTGCCGGTGTTGGTGATGTTGGCCATGGCTTTGTCCCTATTCTCTATTGCTTCTGCCGCACAGGTCCTCGCGGTTTATCACGATCCCCAATATTATCGTGAGTCTCGTGATGTCACCTAACTTAATTAGAGGTTATCAATGTCCATGCCCGTATGTTTGATACCGTTGTTTTGTCTCCCTTTCATGTTTTTACATCTTTCATCTATGAAATGTGAAAGGGTTCTCTGAGAATTGCATTTCTTCTTCCAATTCCGTTGGAAAAATAGGTGACATAGCTTCTCAAATGTTGTGTCCTTCTGGCTTTTTGTTCTTTTTGGCAGCCGCGGCTTGTGCAGGGTTCAATATGCAGAACAGCGGAGTGATGATCGCGGGAGTGAGGGACGAATTGTGGGACAACGGGAGGGCCTGCGGGCGGATGCTGACGGTCAGATGCGCCAAACCCGCCAACCTATACCCGCACCCTTGCAAGACCGGTGTCATCAAGGTCAAAGTTGTGGACTACTGCCGGCAACCGTGCAACGGGGTCATCAACCTCTCACGCGATGCCTTCGAGAAGATCGCCATCCTCGACGCCGGCAAAGTCTGGGTGGACTATTCCTAGGAAGGACCTCGAAACCCTTTTCTTGAAGTAAAAAACATACCGTTCGGGGAAGATCATCAAAATAATGTCTGCTTTATATGATTTTGGCTTTGCCGGGTTTGAAGACTACTTAAATAACGAGATGCTTAATCTCCGATCTGGTTTGAATAAAACTATGTATTTGTGATATTAATGCTGCGTTTTGGAATGGTCTTTTGACAAACAAGAAGTCAGCATCTAGATAATAAATGCAGGAAAGTGGAAGGGCAGTGAAGTGTATTTCTCGTTACAAGCGATCACATGATATCAAGAACAGCCACACAAAACACTCTCGGACACTTGTAGGTGAAACGATTAGCATCCGCCATTAGTGTCCAGTAGCTCAGTCCAGCAACCTATTTCAAATCGGAAACGGTGTGACTTCATTAAACGCCGCATCTCCAACAGCTCATTTCTCGTCTCTTGCTCTGAAGGATGAAGAAAAAGTTGCAGGCAATTGGTCATTAACTCCATGGCCTAACAATGAAATAATCTACCCTCATACATTAAGTAAGGTTAATAATTTTCCTCTGTTTTTCTGATTTAGGTGCCTAGAACTTTTCCACATTCAAATCCCTGCAATAACATTTCCTGCCTAACTACGGTCTTTCACGTAAATAGAACAATTGCAAAGTTTAACACCGTGAACGACATGGTCAGATGAGAAAGAAGAGTTTGAAGAATAGAGATTACTCATATTAGAATTTACTTTAGGCTATTCTTTAAGAAATTAAAAAAAATGTAACTGGTCCAGTCCGATTCTCACCCTGAAATGGAAACCGGACTGGTGGCCTCTGGAATCGCCCAGAATTGGCCGGTACGGGCGATTCCCGGTTCGGGTGGTTCCCGTTGCGCATCCTACTAAGAGGTGCACCATGAGATGAGATCGCAACAGTTATTACTATAAAAATTGGAATATCGAGGGATAGCGGACAGTCAGTCGTCCGTCTTCACATAAGTAAATCTCATCGTACTGAAATTTGAGATATACAAATGAAGAATATGATGACTGCTTTTAGTATCAAAAGGAGACGTGTTGAGGGATTGCGGATAGTCATTTGCTTTGCATATGTTCACGCACTATATGGACAATTAGTGACGGGGTTATAAAGTTAAATCCATAGACTCTCCTTTTGGAAAGTACTTAAGCGATCGAAGCATGGCTTCATTGGGGTGGAAAAACTTTGTTATGTTTAGAACTTTTGTATAAGGTATATTATGTCAATAGTACATGGTAACACAATCCAATGAGATATTATTTGTCTACTACATGTAGGATGTGTTGGGAGCGCATAATAGAAGGTCAATACTTTCACTCAGAGAAATCTTCAAGAGGGAGCCCAAGTTCGAGCTTGTCAATATTTCCAGTTTGATTAACTTTCACTCAAAAGCTTAAGCCAATGAGTTATTGACCAACCTGGATATATTAACTGCTCCACATCGCTCCAGTTCTCCGATGTGAGACTTCTTTAACATAACTTACACGGGCATTTCAACAATTTGTTCCTTTTTAATTTAGGTATCATTCTGCATCAATTTATCTCAACTTGAATTTCCAAGTCTTTCTCCGAACTGAACCATGAAGGCTGCCATCGGGACTGCGTTGTTACACCACATTGCCCACCTACCTGGAAATTGCATTAGTCACCAGATTCCTTTATTAAGATATTCATCAAACACCGGAATTGATTGGGAGGCCCACTAATCTACCATCGATTCTGACAACATTTGTTGGGAGCGCGTAGCAGAAACCCGATACCTTTACCCAAGGAGATCACCAAGAGGGAGCTCAAGTATGAACCCCTCAACATATCTAATTGGATTCATATTCACTCAAAAGCTTAAGCCAATAAGTTATGGGCCAACTTGGATATATTAATTGCTGCACACTACACCAATTCTTCGATATGAGATTTTTCTAACATAACTCACATATGCATCTTAACAGGATGATTAGTAAAAATGTATGTACCGGAAATAAAGAGAGCTTGATTGAGTTGGTGTTAGTGATGCCATAAACATTAGTCATCATCCCACAATACTCTAGCTTTTTAAGGCGGTGCTACTTACACTTCTCATGAACTAATTTGTATATACTAGTGTCGGTTATATTATATTAGTAGTTGTTTCTCACATTTTCTCTTTAAATCAGTCTCAAGTTTTTTGTAACGGAGATCCACGTGAAATTCACCAAAACTTCATTTAAGTGTATGCAGAAGCTAGGGTTCGACTCCACAAGTATATGGGTTAAATCTCACTAGATCTGTAAATTGCAAAAGGAAAGGTATACAACCAGAATTTTGGTTCTACAATATAGTCTGGATCACACTTTTTATATATAGATATGACAATGGTTGAAGTTTCTAAATTGAATACCCAATTCATAGTTGTAAAGTATGACACTCCAACATTATTTATGCCAAAAATTATGGACTTATTCACTCAAAAAGATTGGTGAGATGGTGTGATCAAACTAGTCATCAGTCAAAGATAACTTCTCATTAATAAAAATCTTATCGACAACTTAAATCGGGGGAAAGTTCTGCACATGTTTTTCATGGAATTTTGTTGAGAATTTTTTTTACAAAAAATTAGATGGTATAACAACTCGATCATCTATGTGCAACATTTGATATGGAGTTCTATAATTTTGAGAAAACTCGGCCAGAAGCTATAGCATAGAGAAGGGATTGAGCATTCATGAGAGTTTTTTGAGACCGTCTCTTTTGTAATTTCCATTCGTTCTAATAGTTAGCGAGAGTAACAATCCTATTTGTGAAAACACGAGAGAAGTGGTGGTACTTAGTGCGAAGGCATTTGTGTAGGGGAGAAATAAAGTGTGCAAAAGACTCTTTGTAAACACTTACAGGCGTGTGTTATAGTTTGGGGAGAGGATTTACCGAGCTGTGTAGAAAGCGTTAGAACGACTATTGGGGGTCAATGGTTACTTAGTCTGAAACGGCATTTCTAAGAAAGAAGTTAGGTTCCGCGGAGCAGCAGATTCTACTTCTAGCAAGGCGATATTCGTACCCTTGCCGTAGCTAGTGGAATTCAACCTATTTTAGATTGTTAGAGCTGGAAGAGAAAAGTAGACATACCTAAGCCAGATCTCTATAAATCCAATTTGTAATTTCTCTTTCCCTAAACTCGTTATATTACTGCTGCTTTTATTGCTAGTTCACGTAGTGCACGAAATCAGTATATTTATCCAGATTGATTCTTCAAAATTAGTTGGTGTTTTATTGAAAAATCAATTCACTCCCTCTCTTAGTTGCTTATTTGGACCTAACACACTTTTGTATAACCCTCCTTATTACCCTGAGTATTTTCGTTGAAGTCCTCACTAAGTTGACAAGCGTTTTTGTGATTCATCTAAGGGTTGTTCTGAGAGATAATGAGCTGATAAATTGCCTCGTTTGTATTACATCTTTCCCGTGATTATATCTCCCATCAGATGATGACCTTGGTCTCATAGATATTTGCAGCCTCTGCGTGTGGGGGGTGGGAATATTGGAGTAGTGGAGTGATGGTGACTGGAGTGAGGAAAGTCTATAAGAAAAATTTCTCGGTGCAATGGGTCGCCCCGGAAAAAGGAAAATGACGTGCAGCCCCTTGCAGAGCCGGTTTGATCTGAGTCGAAGTCTATTTCAAAGTCCCGTGTAATAGGATCCTCAACCTCTCTCTCGACGCTCAGATCGTCGACACGGGAGCCTGCAAAGTCACGTGTGGACTATTCCCCACGAGGACCGCTCCGAGAGAATCGCTTCTGTTATTGATTCAAAGAATTGTAGATTTCGTATTATTGGTAATTTGCTCCACTGATGATGCCTGATCTATATGGTTATATGGTTTGCTTTGCAGGGTTCGGGGAGAGACCTGCAATAAGGCTAGCTATACAAGGGAATGCATATTAATTCTTTTCACCTTATGGTAGAACTTCCCACTAATTTACTGTAACCAAATTCAACTTTCCGTGGTTCGAAGGTCAAGTTGGAAAATATATTGGATTCTTACATTTTCACACGAAGTATAAAAATAGCTTATTTGACTAGAAACAATACTGATTCGCAAGGAAATGTTCATGCGGTTCAATCCTGATTAGCAAGAAAATATCATGGGGGGTCATCTCATATGCTCGCCATCCGACGGCTGACATTTCTTTTACTCGATTCAACGGACCACGCTTCTCGTCACGACCGGCCGTGTTTAAGAGCCCGACGCCGTGGAAGTACCGAGTCCCGAAGACGATAGCACTGAAGAGAAATTGATTCCTAACAGTGTGGCCACTTTATTAAAGTCCAGAAGTGACAACAAGCAAAGAAGTTCACTCACTGACTTCCAAGTCTTTTCCACTGACTACACCCAATCTTCACGGCGGATCAAATCCTCCGTATGTACATACTCGGGATTGAAGATGTTCCTAGGCATAACAAGGTAACAACAATGGAGGTGAAATTGCCGGTGTTTGTGATGTTGGCCATGGCTTTGTCCCCATTCTCTGCTGCTTTTGCCAAGCAGGTTCTCGCGGCTTACTACAATCCCAAATGTTACCGTGAGTGTGTTGTGATGTCACCTAACTTAATTAGAGGTTATTAATGTCGGCGTCCGTGTGTTTGATACAAATGTTTTGTCTCCATTTCAGGGTGAATTCCCTAAAAAACCTTCAACTTTAGGTTAAATCTCAAATTTGCTCCGAACTTTTTTCTGTTTAAAAAAAAAATCCCAAATTTTAGATCTAGTCCCAAATTTGTCTCGACCTTTTTTTGTCTCAGCAAAAACCCAAAACTTTACGTTTAATCTCAAATCTACCCCGGATTTTGTTTTATGTAAAAAAAAGCAAATTTCTATTTATTTTAAAAAATATACCCACGTGATCCAGTCCCAACTTGACGTGGCACTTCCACGTCGATAAAAAATCCACATCAGCAAAGTAATGAGGCGATAGGTACAGACTAACGTCGTATTTCCACTTCAATAACAAATCCAACCCAATAAAAATTATTGAAATTCTCCAAAATAAAACTATTATAGGATATGAAAGTTCGGGACGATAATAAATCCATCCCAAATTTTTTTTTAATTTAAAAAAAAACCTAATTTTTAGGTTCAGTCCAAATTTGCTTTGAACTTTTTTGTCTAAAAAAAAGCCTCGTTACTTTGTTAATGTGAATTTGTTATCGACGTGGTGTCTTGCCGCGCTCTTCATGCGCTTTTGGAGGTACTTTTGTTTGTCATGAATAAGGAAACTGTCCCCGAAGCTACTAAGGTCCAAAACGGATATTTCGCCCAAACGTTTCACAGACATCCCATCTTTAGATGAATGAGGGTCTCTCCTAACCATACCTCACGAGACAGCGGGTATTTGATTTCTTTCTAATAAAGTCTATTTAGTATGTGTTTTGTTCTAGTCCTTAATGATTGACTAGAAACCTAATCAATACGGGGGAGAACCATCTTGATTTCTAAGAACTAGAGATATCATGGGTAAGGGGATTTGGTTATGTCAATGATCCCGATGTCGAAATCTCTAACGCCATTTCGGTACCTAACTCGATTTGATGTGTCTAGCGTGTCATGCAATTTCTCGAGATCTATCCATTAATCCTAACCATTCTAAACAAGGAGGCAATCAATTAATTATTAAAAGCACAATCAATTCAAACCACAATCAACAGTCCTAATATCGTCTCTAAAAGAAAAATCAATCAAAACAATCAATGCCTAATGAAGCCCTAAAGGCTTGTTCATTTTGGGAGTTTTTCTTTTGGGTTCTTTAGGGGTTAGACCCTTTTAGGATTTTTTAGGGGTTAGACCCCTTTTAGGGTTTTTTAGGGGTTAAGCCCCTTTTACCCTAAATTTGGGATTTTTTTAAATACAACTTGTGCATTCCCAAAAATTCAAATTCACTTAAAAGGGGTGGCCACAAGCATTTTGAGCCATTCTGCAATTTTTGGAATTTTTTTTCTTTTCGGGAAAATTTTTATTTGATTTTTTTACTTCCCAGAAGGCTAAATTTTCATTTTTTTTAATTCTCTAATTTTTTTTATGAATTTTCAGAATTTTCTAATTTTTTTTATGAATTTTCTAATTTTTTTTATGAATTTTTATGAGTTTTGTAATTTTTGGATTTTTTTTATTCCAGAGCAAGCCGAACAGAACTGGTTTAGGCCGGTCCAACCAAGTCGAACCGGCTTGGCCGGCACCAGCCGATGCCCCGACGAGAACGATGCCCAAAACGGCACCGTTTTGCTTTTTCCATTGTAGCATTTTCACAAACATCTCATGGGCATTAGTCTTAGTTTTCCATTCTTGTGGCAGCTACTTTGGGCCAATCTCCGATGACCTTCCGTCCACATTCCGATCATACTATGTGATCCTCAACCTTCACCAAATGATCCTTCAAAAATCCATACTTATTAGATTGTCATCGAACCTCCCTAAGCCATCAATTTTCAAGCTCAAACGTCTCTACTTAGCTTGGAAATCATCCCCTAAAACTAAACTAACCTAACATGTTTTAACATTCATATTATCAAACGGAACGTCATAGCCATTTTTAGCGATCAAAACAACAACCAGAACATCAAATAGGATCAGAAACACTAACTTGAACGGCCATTGGCCGCTGGAAAGCACTCCAGCGAGAGCTAGCAAGTTCCGGCGAAGCAAATACAAGACCAACTTGGTGCAAAATGCAAGTTCAATGATCCAAAATGCAAGAATCAAACAAAAACTTATTAGAAATGCAAGCGTGGAACTTGTAATCAACAATACAACAAACAAACCACAAGATCAACCAAGATTTAACTCGATTATTGACTTTAGCATTTTATTGAACAATTAATGTACAATTGCGAACGATTTATACCTTCGTTGACGATGGCAGAAATGGAGTTTTCAAACCACTAGGCCGCTTCAGTTTAGTTCTCTTGCACTTGTACTATCACCCACAGCGATCAGCTTCGCTGGGAAAGTCATCGGTTGGTCAATCGGAGCTTGTTTTCAGGGTTTTGCGATCAGCTATTTGACCGGAATAGGGAAGGGAAGGTCACAGCCAAGGGGTCGATTTGCTAGCGCTCCTCCGATTAGGGCGGCGCCGGACGCTCGGTTGAGGACCTCTGACCCTATCCCTCTTGCTTTCTCTCTCTAGTTTTCTCCATTCTCTCTCTCTTCTGATATTTTCTCGAATGCCTTATGTGTGTGATAGCTGATTTTTTCCCCTTTTTCTTCTCCTCCCCGAGTCGGTTATCACCTCTAATTGACTCGCCGATCGATTAGAACGGATAAGGATGGACCAGTTGTCCATCTCATTTTTCATGTGCCGGAATGGGTAGTTTTAGGTCGGTGAAATGGCGGGGTCGAACAGATTTTTTTTCATTTCCCGCGTGTGCCCAGTCGGGTGAGGAAGAAGGCTGACCTGGGTTGGGTCGGGTCGAATCCGACCGACCCGGCAAACCCGGGTTGGTCTAATTTTACAAATTTGACCCAATTTCACGATTTTGACCCCAAATTTCGATTCGTTGACACTTTCTACCTTGAAATGTGAGATCAATTTGAGTTTTTATTTCAATTAGACCAAAAATTCCCAAATTTGGATTCGGATCAATTGGGCTTTTGTTCAATTCAGTGTCCAAATGATTTAATTAAGCCAAATTGAGGCCAAAATTGAATTACCCATGTTCAATTAACCCTATGGAAGGTATAGGTTTCAATCGAAAATTTCAAATTGAATAAGATCCCCAATTTGGGTCTTAAAATCCCTAATTTTCAATTAATTTTGGGGCTTTTCAATTCCTTTATCAAATTGTGAAATTGGGCCAACCGATATGAAATTAAAGGTCCCGGAATCAATTGTTGTGAAGACACCATAGCCTAAAAATGACTAAAACTAACTTAATTGGATTTTTTTGGCTCAATTAGGGTGTGAAATTACCCAATTTTGGGAAAAACATATCCCTAACTGAAATTTTCTAAAATTGAAACTGCAGGGCTGAAATTGGTATTAAAATAAGACTAATTAATATTTTTTTTCGAATTTTTTAATTCCATTTAGTATTTTTCTTGATTGTTCTTCCTTTTTAGCCAAAAGAAATTAAGGAAAAATTCACGAAAAATCTAAAAAATTTATTTTTTCTTTAGAAATAGGTTTCTAAGCATGGCGAAGGTTCCTTATCCTAATTTTGTGATTTTTTTAATGTAAAATTGAATAAATTGATCAAAAATCAGGTGTCAACACGTGGAAGTGCCTCGTTAAGTTGAAACTGGATCATGGGGGTATATTTTTTAAAAGAAATTGAATTTTTGTGATTTTTTTTACATAAAACAAAATTCGGGATAGATTTGAGATTGGACTTAAAGTTTGGGGTTTTTTCTAAGATAAAAAAAAAGTTCGAGGCAGATTTGGGATTGTACCTAAAGTTTGGGGTTTTTCTGAGATAAAAAAAGTTCGAAATAAATTTGAGACTTGACTTAAAGTTAAGGATTTTTTAAGGAATTAGGCCCTCCATTTCATGTTTTTACATCTTTCGTCTATGAAATGTGAAAGGGTTCTCTGAGAATTGCTTTCCCTTGGAAAAATAGGTGACCTGGCTTCTCAAATGTTGTGTCCTTTTGTCTTTTTGTTCCTTTTGGCAGCCGCGGCTTGTCCAAATTTCACTATGAAGAACAGCGGAGTGATGATCCCGGGAGTGAGGGACGAATTGTGGAACAACGGGACGCCCTGCGGGCCGATGCCGACGGTCAGAAGCGCCAAACCCCCCGACAGATTACCGCACCCTTGCAAGGACGGTGTCATCACGGTCAAAGTCGTGGACTACTGCCGGCAACCGTGCAACGGGGTCATCAACCTCTCCCGCGATGCCTTCGCGAGGATCGCCAACCTCGACGCCGGCAAAGTCTGGGTGGTCTATGCCTAGGAAAGACCTGGAAACCCTTTTCTTGAAGGAAAAACATAAAGTTCGGGGACGATCACGAAAGTAATGTCTGCTTTGATGATTTTGGCTTTGCCGGGTTTCGAAGACTAATTAAATAAAGTGATGCTTAATCTCCGATCTGGTTTGAATTAAAATAAGTACGTGTGATTTTAATGCTGCGTTTTAGAATGGTCTGTCGACTAACAAGAAGTCAGCATCAAGATAATAAATGCAGGAAAGTAAAAGGGCAGTGAAGTGTATTTCTTATTACAAGCGATCACATGATATCAAGAACAGCCACACAGAGTACCCTCGGACACCTGTAGGTGAAATGATTAGCATCCGCCATTAATGTCCAGTGGCTCAGTCCCAGCAACCTAACTCAAATCGGAGTCGGTATGACTCCATTAAATGCCGCATCCCCAACAGCTCATATCATGTCTCCTGCTCTAAATGATGAAGAAAAAGTTGCAGGCAATTGGTCATTAACTCCATGGCCTAGCAATGAAATAATCTACCCTCATACATTGAGTAGGTGAATAATTTTCTCCTGTTTTCCTGATTTAGGTGCGTAGGCTTCTCCACATTCAAATCCTCGCAATAACATTTCCTGTCTGATTACGTCTTTCACGTAAATCGGACATCTAATGTGATCCATGCAAACGCCGTAATTAGTAATTCAACAGGGAAGGGGCAAGATCAAGACTTTCAAAATCTACTTGACTCAGGCTCGATGAACACAGTACATCTGGATGATTTTGCAATTTCCTTGAAGGATGTGATACATTACATGAGCATGGCATGAAATGATACTATGGCTATTGAGCAAATTAAGTTTCGAGAAACCCTGAATAATCTCAATGCAGCAGCTAGAGTTTTCCACCTTGCCAGTAAAAGAGAGTTGAACTGCACTAAGAAATTTATCTCGTCTCTGAAATTTGAAGAAAGGACTAGACTTGGGGTGAGGAAGATGCATGCACAACCTTGCTTTGTGGCGCTCCGAGCCCAACAAGCCAAAGCAGAGTCCTCCTGGTGTAAGAAGGCAGATTTGTTTGAGAATTCAAACTTATCCTCTTGCTATCCTGATCACACCCGGACTCGCTCCCTAAATTCTCCGAGCGACCAAGTTCGAGTTCCATCCAAGCTCTACCACAATTGTCTCCATTCAGCTTGTCTTTGGCCTCTCCACTCGTGATGGCCCGGTTATCTGGAATTTGAAGAGAAGCTGCCTGGGCCGACGTCTCTCCCCTCAAATTTGGCTTCTCCTTCTTTCCCCTCTCCCAGATTCTCGATATCGAAAAACTCTCTCTTTTGCTCCTCCCAATACCAGTATCCGTTCTACTATAGACAAATTCACCACTTTTTGTCGCATCAAAGCCATCAAAGTTTCTCCTTGATTCACAACTGCACACTGACATTGCCTGGCGGTGACCAGGTCTCAGTGGCAATGCGGGTTTCCTGCTCGGCTGCTTCTTTGATGGGGTCCTGATTGCTACTAGCAATGTGGAAGATTCATCTGTCACATACTCATGAGACCCCATAGAGAAGCATCTTCTTGAACCCAGAGTGTTATTGGTAGCACTAGTACTACTAGATTCACCACCATCCACATTCCTAAATTTCCCTAGCCTAATAGACACCACCCTCTCCCCTGAATCCACCATTTCGGTCTGCATCGCAGCATCTCTCGCATCGAATTCGCGAGACTTGCACAATAAATCGACAAGGGACGACCCAAATTTCGTCTCTCCATCAAAACTAAAATGAGAATCTGATCTCAATGCCAAACTGGTCCTGGCTAAGTCAGAGCTTCTGTCAGCAACAATCTCTCTCGAGCTCTCACTTCCAGATTCAAGAACTAGCAAAAAGGGCTGAGAGCAGGTGTTGTTTGGAGTGAAATCAGGCCACAGGCTATCTCGACACAGAGGGCAAGTGGAGTGAGACAAGAGCCAAGTGTCTATGCACTCCAGGTGGAAGGCATGGCTGCACTTGGGCAAGAGCCTGAGCTTGTCCTCAGGCTCAAACTCACAGAGACACACTGCACAGTCAAAAGGGTCGACCTTTAGCCCAATGATGGCCTTGTAGTGGAACACAGGGAGGTTGTCTATGATGGACTGGTCGAGCCCACAGTCATGGAGGTGGAAGAGCTGCTGCAACTGACCTTGAAATGGGGTCACACTCTCCGTGTCCTCAACTTCTCTGTGGGGAGGTCTCAGGAGGATTCTTATGAGAAGGTGAAGCAGACCAGAGACAAAGAAGATGATGGACACGATGATGATGATGAGCAATGTGGTTGGGCTTACCTTGTTGATCAGAGTGAAGACATCCGAGTGAACAACCGGCGGGGGTGAAAGAAGATTGTTCACCATTTTCTCTTCATGCAAACATGGAGATATGATCTCCCATGTAGCTCTACAAACACAGGCCAAGTAGATCAAGTGCGAAAAGAGAACCTTGCTCTAATTTCTAAAATCTCTGTTTCTGCGAGTGTAACCATGAATTTTTGCAGGGTACTAATAGACATACTGGTTGAAATATATATATGCAACTGCAAGTTGGTAGGGGACCACGAGAGAGAGAGAGAGAGAGTTTAGGGTGAGCAATGAAGGGTAGAGATAAATGTGACAGAGCTAAAAAGGGCAGCTTCGTCATATAAGACCTCCTCAAGGGCAAAGTCTACTTGAAGAGGAGGTCAAAGTAGATTCACTCATTGCGCTGCAAAAAATATAAATTGGGATGAAAGCCACAGCAGAAAATAAATGGCATTAGCTCAGGGATCCTATCAGTCATGTTCATTATTTTTAAACTGGTCAAACTTGCATTCATGCGCTTTGGGCTGAAAAAACAGAAGAAAAGAGGCTGGAAGAGTACACAGTGAATGAGAAAAGGAAATGATAGCATAGTTTTTCTTAGAGAGAGATCTGTTGAGGCTCTAGCCCAAATGTTTCCTTGCTTATTCTTTTGCAAATTTCCCTTGTTTGACCTACTCAAACTCACAGATGAAGGCAGAAAGAATCAAAGTCAGAGAGAGAGAGAGAGAGAGAGAGAGAGAGAGAGAGAGAGAGAGAGAGGCATTAATGGGATTTCCTTAATACTTTTTCCATAGAGAGAGAGAGAGAGAGAGAGAGAGAGAGAGAGAGAGAGAGAGAGAGAGACGGGCATTAATGGGATTTCCTTTATACTTTTTCCATGGACTTGCATTTCCTCTCCGTGCTGCCTCAAGTGAAGTCAACAATGAAACCATTCAGTTGGGTGTCATTTTGGCTCCATTTATTAAATTGCAAACCCTTTTCTATTCGATCTACGTTATGGTATGTCAAATTTAATAATCTCTAGAACTTCCAAGGATAATATATTATTGATTTGTGGAGACCCTAAAATTGCTGGTGGTACTTTTTTTCTTTTTCCACCTCCTTTTTCAACTTTCTGAGCTATTAAAAACAAAGCCTGACCGATGAGTGAGTTTGGAGAAAATGCAACTTGAGATGCAAATCTTGAACTCTTATCTATCAACCCGATATGGTAGTGACACTCCTATTATTACAATCTGGGGATGATATGTACATACGTTTCAGGGGGTTCGGACAAAGTGCAAATTCGTGTGTCTCCTCGAGTTCATCTTTCACTTTGAAGTTGGAATTCACCTTTTTTAGAGATACCTAGAAAAACTGGTTTCCTCAGGGATGACAAAAAGATTAATAAAGTATTAATTGCTTCATACAACTCTTCTGCTACTTGCCTTTGAATTCATTTCTGGCATGTCGCACTTTCAAAGCCAGCTCAGGTCGTAGTGCGTAGTGGATCATGTCCCAAACCAGACAAGAACGAAGCTCCAGGTCGTGAGAATGGAAGCTTTGTGGGCCTTTAATTGCATATAAAAGTAGGTGAGCATAAGAATAGAAGCCACTTAAAAGTCTTTCCCTAATCGTTTCGAGATCCAAAAATCTCGTTCATCATGTGAGCTTCCTCGGGAATTACAACTTTGTGTTGTTTAAAATTTCTTGTCATTGTCTAGCCGTTTCGAAGGGCTTCGTGAGATGCTTCACGGGTTTCTTGAGTTTTGCTCTCTTCGACTTTAGTTAAATGAGCTAAAGCAAAAGATTGGCATCGTTCTAGTTTTTTCTTAGAAATTATCTAAAGCAAAATTAACCCTCTATCCCATCCATCAAATTCTCGTCTTTACTAATTTTTCTTTGTCTTTTTCTTTTTTTTTAATGTCTCTTGCTTTTCTTGTAGCAGGTGAATCACAACTTTCTGAATTGGAAGTTAAATAAAAACAAAGGTGTTTGTTATTTGATCTCAATGTATCATTGTTAAGATGATTTCCAAATACAAAGACATTACAAAGTGTTACACTTCATAAAGAAGCATGGTAACAATATAAAATAACAAATGAAACGTTTATTTATATTAGAAGAGCTAACGATCCCTTAATTTTAACATCTCCAAGAATATGTTTGTGATTTGATTGACATCTTCAGATTTTTTCATCCTTGATTGATAAATGAGTTAATACCATGAAAAATCCTAATGTAACGTCCTCAATTCGCCCACTTCTGGGATTAATAAAATAGATGATTATTTCTCATTTCGTTTTAGTGAGTCTCGCCCGGAACTGATCATTCTCGGGATACTGACCAGTAGGGAAAGACTAACTAGGAAAGCGGTACGTAGACCCAAGAACTCGACCGTGAATTGAGTCCGATTCCGAGATACGACGAGAAAATATTTTGTGCCGATGTGGGCCGGTCCAAGGAGAGTGACGGATTTGGTTCGACGACGACGTACGATAGGATAGCGGGTGGTTCCGCACGACCGAGAGTACGCGCGGCGGACGATCCCGAACTTGTTCCGGACGACCGCGACCCCTGGGGCTAGCGATAAATCCTCGTGTGCTCTGGGAAATTGATAACATCACGACTCGAGGAACCCTAGGTCGATACGTGTAACCCCTAAACAGCCGCCCGTTAGTGAGAGACACTAAAACTGCAAATTGAGCTAAATCGATCGTGGAATTGAGTCCGGACTTCGGTGTCGAATTTCGCGGGCGTGCGCGACTATTTTGCAAGGACGACATCATTTTTATGTGGCCACTCATATTTGGGATCAAGAGAGTTGAAAATTGGAAATTTGACCCGGGACCGGAAAATTACCATTTTGCCCTTGTGCCCAAGTCTAGTATTCCGAATTTTGGGGTAATTTGGGGAATATTTTAGGGTTTTATAATGGCATGTTTCAGCCCAATAATGCTGAAATTTGTAGTCCATAATGCCCCTAGATATTTTTATTAGAATTGATCCTAGCCCTTGAATTAGGGGTAAGATTGTCATTGTTGCATGGTTGGTCAACCACCCCACTTTCTCACTCAAGCCTATACACTCCCCTTTGACTCTCTCTCTTCCCATTTCCTCCCATCATCAGCCGGCCAGCCCCTCCTCCCACGCCAACTCCTCTCTTCCATTTTCCTCTTCATTTGGCCGTGAAAGGCCAAGCTCGCCGGAGGAGCTCCGCCGCCGCCGGAGCCGATTCGCCGCCACCACCACCACCTCGCCTAGCACCATCCAGCCGTCCCACTCCCCTCTCTCTCCCGTCCGCCGCGGCCAGCATCCCCCTCCCCTTCGCCGCATTGGATCGCCATCCGTCGGGGAGCCGCGCGCCGCCGCCGTTAGCGCCGCCGGGAACCGCCGCTCGCCGCCACTGCTCAGCTGCCCTCGCCTTCTGTCCAGCCTTGTTAGAAGCATAGAAATCTAAGTGAGTACAACCCTAAACCCTAATTAGGCCAATGTGTGTTTCTAGATGAGTTTTAGGGGTTAATTAGGATAATTTGGGGGTTAGCTTGTGGAGGCTGTTAGGGGCTGATTTTGTGGCGCATTTGGTGACCGAGAGTGATGATTTAATTGAGGTTTAGCGGCTTAGAATGTGCCGGGTGAGGACTGGAAAGGTTGGATTGAATCGGCCCAAATTTGGGTTAAGTTTGGGTTCAATTGTGCAATATTGTGCGCGCCTAGTATGGCCCTCATGGTGGCTGATTTGGGTGATGTTTTGGGGAACTTAATGGAGTATTTTGAGGATATTTATTGGCCTAGAGTGACCCGTTTGGTGGCTGTCCATATCGGGATTGAATTGGACAAGGCGCGATCAATTTGAGGTTTAATTGTGTAATTACCGGGAATGTTTAGATTGGCGGTTTAGGTGTCTGAATTGTCTTCGGTTGTGATTATTTTGTGACGCCGTGTCGTGTGCCTAGTGTGACTAAGAATGGAGTAGCTTGATGGGTCTTGAGTGCGCGAATTCATGTTGATCCAATTGCGCGATTTATATGCGTAGATTTTGTGCCATGCAAGGGTGTTTTGAATTGCTTAGTGGACGTGCTATTATGTTGGTTGGGCATATTGAAATGTGGATTGAGCATGTTGGGGCGTTGTATGGAATAAATAGCCGAATTATGTTGATTGCTCATTGTGAAATTCTTGAATGCCCAAGTGTGAACGTTATGGCCATGAGTGTGCATCTCGAATATTGACATAACATGTGCATATGCGAGTATGCATGAATGACATTAGTATGTGATCACCTAAAATGCCCTGATGCGTTTTACGCGGGGTTCAGCTAATAATTGGTGATTGTGAATGTGTGATCACATAAAGCCCTGATGCGTTTTACGCGGGGTATTGAACTCGTCCTGATGCATGTTACGCGGGACGATGCCCGGGACTACCGGAAGATGACCAGCCTGATGCGTTTTATGCGGGCCGGAGATCGATCTCAAAGTAATGGACCTGATGCGTTTTACGCGGGTCGAAGGAGAAATGGGTAAATGGCAAGTGTGCAAGAGTGCAAGTGTGCGAAAGTGCATTGTGAGCATGAGCACGAGTGTGAGCATGAGCATAGCATATGCATGATATGCGTTGTGACCAAGTGATGTCATGTATGTGCCATGAGTGGGTTCTGTGTTATTATTATGATTTGTAATTGTCTAACCTGCAGGGCAAAGTAAGTATTGAACCTGGGCCCGAGGGCCTGAGTAATTTATGTTTTGAATTGTGTGTCGTTTAATGCTCGTCAGGAGGTGCATGTTAGCCTAGTTTAGGTTTAGGAAGCCTACTCACTGAGATTTATTCTCACTGTTGTTTAAACCCCACCTTTCAGACCCCCGATCCTGAGGATGCCTGAAGTTCCGGTACGTTTTGGGATTCCGCATCAGATAGAGCGAACGAGGATGGTACACCCCGTAGGGAACGGGGAGTCGTATATTAGGCATTATATTTTAGTATGGGTGGATGTGGGGGAAACGTATTACCAGACCCATGAATATGTAGCTTGGTGCTTCAGGGATCGTCTCGGAGAGTATGGTCATCTCCGAACTTTTGATGTCCCGTTTACCGGGCTGGGCACGAGGTACCCCCAGTGCCCTGATGGAGAGGTGGCTGATCCTGGTTCTTCAGCTGAGGAGAGTGCGAGCTCTGACGGGGTACCCGTAGAGTACGAGGTGGATGAGCCCGATCCGATGGACTTGGAGCCAGCTGACTGGGACGCTGTTCCGGAGCCAATGGAGCCGGATGATGAGGAGCCAGAGCCGATCGAGGAGGATCCCATACCAGAGGCCGAGCCTGAGGTTATGGACTCGGAGGAGGAGGCCGCCGAGGTTAAGTCCGAGCCAGACTCATCAGATTCTGAGGAGGAGATGCCTGATAGCTCTTCATCTTCTGAGTCTTGTGATTCCGACCCGGACTGGGCACCGTAGGGTTTAGCTTTAGTCTCAGTCTGGTAGGGCCAGTACCTTTTTGACCGGAGCCCCACCTTAAGTAGTAGATTGACCCCCCGGGCCATTTACCCCTTTTTGTCAGTAGTGGCCATTGACCCGCTTTTGGCTTTTGATGCTCAAGCTGTATATGAATATTGTATCTGGTCCCCAATATCAATGCAAGTGTGTATTTGTTCATGTTGTTTGTTGTGCGGCTATCCTTGGTTATGTGGTTTTAAATTGTTCGGGTGTTTGGTTATTTCCGCTGTGCTTTGTGTTCTCTGAGATATGGGTGTTGGGTCGGCGACGCGTCCTGGGACGTCGCACATGAATCGACCGCGGTAGGGATGTGGCGTGCCGTAGGGTGTGGGGCGTGACATCCCCGTTTGATTTGGTATCAGAGCAAGGTCAACTCGATCCAATTAAGTCGAAGCTTGGAGTAATAAGGAGCGATGACCTTGGGTAGCTAGTAGGGTGACCTCGTGTGCTAAGTGTACCTCCTGACTGTCTGTGTCTTGATTGATTGGTAGTGTAAATGGACCCGTAAAGTGCAGGTGGGGCAAGACCCGAGGTACGTACGCGAATCTCCTTGGTTGAGATGTTGTGTTGTTTGTATAAGATCGCATGCTGGTTGCTTGACTGCTGCTGTGTATACCTGCCTAGGACCTTAGACCGATTTAGCTTGGTTAGGTCTCTAATTCCTGAATGGAATTATAGCAGGTAGGTGAGCGTGCGAGCTTGGAGAGATGAGTAACCAATGAAGAGGTAGAGGTTGAGGCCGTGGTAGAGGTAGAGGTCGAGGTCGTGAGCAAGACCGTTTGGAACCGCAAGTGAGGGTTTCTGAGGACCCAAGGGTAGATGGAATTTTAAGAGCTCTCGAGGAAGCCGGAATTCTGGGAGGTAGGCTAGCCCAAGAAAGAGATGCCACTATTGCCGTTGCTGTTGAGGCCGCCGTTGCTGCTGCCAATGGGGCCAATGGGAACAACGGGAATAATGGAAATCAGGGGATCAATGAGAATCCAATTCCGAGACCGGCAAATGTGATCAGGCCGATGTCTAAGTTGGTGGAGCAGTTCTTAAAGTTGAACCCGCCGAAGTTCACTGGGAAGGGTGACCCCGAGGTTGCTCCGCGCTGGGTGGAAGAATTGGAAAAGGCCTTTGATGTTCTGGGGTGCACCGAGGCTGAAAGAGTGACACTGGCAGTGTATCAGCTTCAGGACAATGCAAGTGACTGGTGGAAAGCCACCAAGGGCAGGGTGTTTTCAGAGGGTACCGCCCAGACTTGGACCGTGTTTACAGAAAATTTCTATGGAAAGTACTTCTCAGAAAGTGCCTAGGAGAGAAAACTGGCTGAATTTATGCGACTCTGCCAAGGGCAGATGACCGTGGATCAATATGAAGCGGAGTTCGCCAGGTTATCAAGATTTGCACCGAGAATGGTGGAGAACTCCCGCCGGGCATCGCCTAGACGGCACTTTCATAACCATGCGCACACATCAATCACTCATTACCAATTCTTATCTTTGCAATTTAGCCAATGCCGAGTGTTTATGACGTGCAAATCTCTATGAACGAACATGTCATGAAACGCACTCATCTTGATTCAAACACCAATAGCAAATCATGATTAGCCACAATTAAGCTAAGATTAACCATGATCAATCACAATCAACCACTAAGTCAACAAGAATGAATAAGATCAAGCAAAATCAACCACTCACTAATCAATACCGAAATCAGCCCTTAATATAAACGAAATCACCCAACCAATCCCAATTTAGCCGCTAATTAAGCTTAGATCAAACCAGCCACAAATCAATCACATTAGACCGTTAAAAAATCAAACATAATCAACCATCAACTAATCAAGGTCAACCACTAAATCAACCACCAATCCGCATCTTAATCAGCCACAACTCAGCCCCTAATCGGTCCACTAATCAGCCCACAAAACCGATACTAAACAGCCACTAAATTAGCACATGATCAACCAATAAAACAATCACTAATCAGCCCACAAATTAGTCAACAACAGCCACTTAATCCTCCACAAATCAATCTACCAATCGACCCCAATTCAGCCAAGAATAGCCCGCCAATTAGTCCAATAAACAACCACTAAATTAGCACTAAACAGCCATTAATCAACCCCTAACCACATCCATTAGTCACCCATTATCCTAGTCAAGGTTTAGGGGTTTACTTACCAAAAACCTAATAAAAAGAACCAAGCAAAGGCGGCAAGTAGCCATGGCAAGGGCGACGATCATCAAGCGGCTCCGGCGATTGGCGAACGGCGGCAATGGCGAAGCAGCTCTCGGCGGTACAGGCGGCTGGTTGGTGGTGCAGGTGACTGGTAGGCTGGTAGCGGTGACGGTGAGGGGTGACGGTGGTTATCGAAAATTAGAGAGAGTCAATGGTAAGGGTGGCGGTCGAGGCGGCACTCACAGCGGCTGGACGGCGAAGGTGGTGGTAAATGGCGGTGAACGGCGGCTGAGGTGGTGACGGAAATATGATGGTGGTGATGGCGAACGGACGAGCAAGGGGAGAAGAGGCGAAGTGGTGGCAACGAGCAGCACAGCTGCAGCTGGGGCGGCGGCAATGGTGCTCCTCCAACGGCTGGACGGCGGCCGCTGGTGCTCGGCGAAGCAGCTAGTCGGTGCTGGTGGTGGTGGTGCCGGTGGTGGTGGTGCCGGCAGAAGTGAGTGAGAGAGATGGTCTTGCTCAAAATGAAGAGAGAGAGAGAGAGAGAGAGAGAGAGAGAGAGAGAGAGAGGGAGAGAAACTAACTACCCCACTAAAACCCCATCAACAACCCCACTAAGGACGGATGATTAGGATTTAATCTTGCTCAACACTCTAAGATCTAAGGGTCCACATTCAATCTATCTAGTGGCAATATAGAAAATAAGCAAAGAGGAGAGGGGCAAGATGGTCCACAATTTTCGGCCAAGAGAGGGAGTCCAACATGCCCAATTTGTCCTTTCACGCAACAAAGGAATCCAAAATACTTCAAGGATAAAATGGTCTTTTTGAACTTCCGATCTGAATCACACTTTTTCGAGAATTTCTGAGCGAACCGACAATAGATGAGCTTAACGAGGCGATGTCCAAACAATTAGTCGTGATACCTTTGGAAGTTCGATGCCCAAGTTCGGATTCTAATTCATGACCAAAATCGATCAATTGCGACTTTAGTGTATCTCAAACTAACAGGCGGCTTTTAAGAGTTACGCGTGTTCGACCCGTGGCTGATGCAATATCGAACCGCGTTTAAGCTTACTCAAGCCATGGTGACCTCGGTTGTCATGTAATTGCAAAAGTCAATCACTAGTTCCAAATGATACGATCGTTCGGAATAAGCTTAGGGTCGTTCGCAATCCATACAATGGTCAAGCGGAATCACTTGCAATCCAGTTGTATACCATTGGCGAATCATTCCATAACGATCCTTTGATCGGTCTATAATGGCCCAAAATTATTCCTCGTCAATCCTTATGATCGAATGGTCAATTCACGGTCGAGTTCTTATGTCACACGTACTTAATTCCTAGCTAGCATTTCTCTAACGGTCAGTCCTCTCATGAGTAATCAATTCAGAGTGAGATTTAACTGAAAGTGCATCGACGAGATAATCATTTCATATATCCGAAAAGGGTCGAAATTCAAAATATCACAGCACCTATGACAAATTTACCCTTCGTTAATTTCCGTTAAATTTTACCGTCAAATTGTTGCGTTGGATGACGTGTGGAAGTTGACGAGTGTACCAGTTTGGGGTTTTACCTTATGTTTGTCGCATGTGTATCAGTTTGTGATTTTTCATAGTATTAATCAAATTTAACGGAAACTAAAAGAGGGTAAATTTGTCACAAATGTACCAGCTTGGGGTTTTTTGTGGTCAAAAAATTAGTTTGTGGTAAATTTATCATAGATGTACGAGTTTAGGTGTCACGCCCCGCACCCTACGGTACGCCACATCCCTACCGTGGTCGATTCATGTGCGACGTCCCAGGACACGTCGCACATGAATCATGATGTTATCAATTTCCCAGAGCACACGAGGATTTATCGCTAGCCCCACGCGGTCGTCCGGAACAAGTTCGGGATCGTCCGCCGCGCGTACTCTCGGTTGTGCGGAACCACCCGCTATCCTATCGTACGTCGTCGGTCGAACCAAATCCGTCACTCTCCTTGGACCGGCCTACATCGGCACAAAATATTTTCTCGTCGTATCTCGGAATCGGACTCAATTCATGGTCGAGTTCTTGGGTCCACGTACCGCTTTCCTAGTTAGCCTTTCTCTACTGGTCAGTATTCCGAGAATGATTAGTTCCGGACGAGACTCACTAAAACGAAATGAGAAATAATCATCTATTTTATTAATCCCGGAAGTGGGCGAATTCAGGACGTTACAACTCTTCCCCCTTACAAAAATTTCGTCCTCGAAATTTACAATCCAAACCCGACTACTCAAATAAATGGGGGTGCTGACGTCGCATTACTTCATCGCTTTCCCAGGTGGCGCCTTCAGTCCCGTGATGTTCCCAAATAACCTTGACCAGCGGGATCGTCTTGTTTCTCAAAATCTGCTCCTTTCTATCATCGATCCGCACCGGTCTCTCCACGTACGACACCCTGTCGTCAACGTCTATTACTTCATGGTTCAGCACGTGGGTCGGATCCGGTTCGTACTTCCTCAACATTGACACGTTGAAGACGTTATGAACTTGCGACAAATTCGGCGGCAAGGCGAGGCGATAAGCCAACGTTCCAATCCTTTCCAAAATCTCGAACGGCCCTATATACCTTGGACTTAGTTTTCCTTTCTTGCCAAACCGAGACAATCCCCTCATTGGCGAGATCTTAAGGAATACATGGTCGCTAACCTGGAACTCCAACGGTCTACGCCTTCGGTCCGCGTAACTTTTCTGACGGCTCTGAGCGGTTTTTAGCCTTTCCCGGATAACCTTTATTGTTTCCACCGACTGTTGTACCAACTCTGGACCTGTTATACTTCTTTCCCCCACTTCGTCTCAACACAACGGTGTTCTGCACGCTCTGCCATAAAGTGCCTCAAACGGTGCCATTCCGATACTCTGCTAAAAGCTGTTATTGTAGGCAAATTCCACCAAATGCAACTGCTTTTCCCACTTGCCCTGAAAATCTAATACACAAGCTCTCAGCATATCCTTTAAGGTCTGAATAGTCCTCTCAGATTGGCCATCCGTCTGCGGATGATAGGCCGTACTGAATTGCAACTTGGTTCCCATGGCCGATTGCAGACTTTTCCAAAAATTCGCAGTAAACCGGGGATCACAGTCCGAAGTAATTGATACTGGTATTCCATGAAGACGAACTATCTGTCGCACATATAATTCTGTCAACCTTTCTAGCTCGAAGTCCTTTCGCACTACCAGGAAGTGCGCTGACTTGGCCAGCCTGTCTACTATTACCCAAATGGAGTCCCCTATGGCTTCTTGGCAATCCCGTTACAAAATCCATTGTAATGTGTTCTCATTTCCACTCTGGGATTTTCAACGGCTGCAGCATTTCACCAGGTTTACAATGATGTGCCTTCACTTGTTGGCACGTCAGACACTTGGCCACATGCTTGGCCACGTCCCCTTTCATCCCGTTCCACCAATAGTGCTGTCGAAGGTTCTGGTACATCTTCATGCTGCCCGGATGAAAGCTATAATTGCTCCTATGAGCTTCCGACAAAATCTCTTCCTTGAGTTCCAAGTCATCGGGCACACACAAACGTCCTCGAAACTTAAGAATTCCATCCTCGGACACTTGGAAGTCCGGTTTCCTCTTAGGGCCATCCATCTCCAGAATTTTCTGAATCTCAGGGTCCGTAGACTGCAACGCCTTAATCTTGGCTTGCACTTCTGGTTCGATCCTTAATGTCGCCATCAGACTGGAGAGGTGTCCTTCCTCGAACTTAAATTCTGAGTCTCGCGCTCTTTCCAATAAAATCCACTTTTTAACCATTAAATGCGCGATGCTCGATTTCCTGCTCAAGGCATCTGCTACCCAGCTGGCCTTTCCGGGGTGATACAATATGTCACAGTCATAGTCCTTCAACAGCTCCATCCAACGTCTCTGCCTCATATTCAATTCTTTCTGCGAAAATAAATACTTGAGGCTCTGATGGTCCGTGTAGATCTGGAACCTTTCTCCACATAAGTAGTGCCTCCAAATCTTAAGCGCGAAAATGATTGCTGCCAGTTCCAAGTCGTGGGTCGGGTAGTTCATCTCATGAGGCCTTAACTGTCGCGATGCATAAGCAACCACTCTTCCATGTTGCATTAGCACGCATCCCAATCCCTTGAGCGAAGCATCACTATAAATCTCATACCCGCACGGTCCTGAAGGAATCGTCAACACTGGCGCCGTCGTCAATCTCTGCTTCAACTCCTGAAAACTTTCTTCGTACTTTTTGGTCCACTCAAACTTAGTCTCCTTCTTAAGCAACCTTGTCAATGGAGTGGCTATCGCTGAGAATCTTTCCACGAATCTCCGATAATAACCTGCCAGTCCTAAGAAACTCCGAACCTCAGTAACTGTCGTCGGTCTCGGCCAATCCATCACTGCTTCAATCTTTGCCGGATCCACGAAGATTCCTTCTCTGGAAATTATATGCCCGAGAAATGCAACTCGATTCAACCAAAATTCGCACTTGCTAAACTTAGCATACAACATATTCTCTCTTAGCGTCCGTAGAACCTTTTCCAAATGTACCTCATGTTCCTCGGGACTCTTCGAATACACTAAAATATCATCAATGAAAACAATGACGAACTGGTCTAAAAATTCCTTGAATACCCGGTTAATTAAATCCATGAAAGCAGCAGGGGCATTCGTCAGTCCAAACGGCATTACTGTGAACTCATAGTGTCCATATCTCGTCCTGAACGCCGTCTTAGGGATATCCTCCTTTTGGATCCTTAATTGATGATACCCCGTCCTTAGGTCAATTTTGGAAAATACCGAGGCTCCTTGCAACTGATCAAACAAGTCGTCAATCCTTGGAAGGGGATACTTATTCTTGATTGTGACCTGATTCAGCTGACGGTAATCAATACACAGCCTCAACGACCTATCCTTCTTCCTGACGAATAATACCGGCGCTCCCCATGGAGACGCACTCGGTCGAATAAAACCTTTGTCTAGCAGTTCCTGCATCTGAATCTTTAATTCCTTCAACTCTGACAATGACATCATATAAGGCGGCTTCGAGATTGGCTCAGTCCCAGGTGCCAACTCGATAACAAACTCGACTTCTCTTTCCGGTGGCAATCCCGGCAATTCCCGAGGAAAGACATCGGAAAAGTTGCACACCACTGCTATATCCTCTAGCCGCACTTCTTCCGCTGTTGAATCAACTACACTTGCCAGATAACCTTGACAGCCCTCACTCAACAACTTAATTGCCTCTACTGATGAAACCCAAGGGATCGAGGTTCCTCCTTGACTCCCTACAAACTCAAATTTAGGGTGTCTAGCCGGACTAAACTGAATCACCCTGGTACTGCAATTCATTACAGCATTCTGTCTAACTAACCAATCCATGCCCACAATCAAATCAAAATCAGACATTGGCAAAACCGCTAGGTCTATCCTGCTTTCTACGCCACCAATTACTATCTCACAATCCGGGCATCCTAACGATATGCATATCTTATCCATTAATGGCGTAGTCACACACAATTGCACTTCTAACAAGACAGGTCTTAATCCAGCCAATTTAACAAACTGAGCAGATACGAAGGAGTGCGACGCCCCCGGATCAAACAAAGCATAAGCTATATGATGGCACAGAGAAACCATACCTGTGACCACACCCGGCGCATTCTCAATCTCCCTTCGCACCATGGCGTACACCCGTCCTTGTGCCGGCGGTCTATTCATAATAGCCGGCAGGGGATTCCCAGCCTGATTCCCTATCTGGGGTTGTTGCGGTTGCATCAGGGGTCCTGCGAGGCGTTGCTGGGGGCAATTTCTGATCTGATGGTCCATACTCCCGCATTTGAAGCAAGCCCCAAATCTATTCTGCTGGTGGCTCGGCTTTCCGATATTCTTCTTGATCGATGGGACGAATCGCCTATTTCCCGCCATCGGTTTCTTCCAGAGACGACGGTTGTCCCTAGCCGGGGCGAACTGCGATCCAGATGTGGCTGCCCTCTCTGACTGGTCTCGCTCTATAGCTTGGACCCGCTCATACATCTCCCCATATTCCCGGATATTGAGCGATATCATCTGACTCCTAAGGTCCGGTTTTAGCCCATCTCGGAATCTCTGAACCTTGTCTTGCGGGTGCCGTGTTGCGGTTGCAAGGCCGGACCGATGTTCCTAATTGGAATGCCGTCTGATACCCGACTTGCCGGGGGTGTTTGATCCCAGACGTTGCAGTGCTCGAAGTAGTGGGATGATGCTCGGCTATGCCGGAAGATCGGCAGGAGTTCGGTTATGGCCTGAGGGGTCGTTAATGTTGAGCATGTCTAGATTATTGCTTGTGTTTGCATGATATGCCATGGTTTGTATTGTGTGTGCTCGGGGGAGCATTTGCCATGTTATGATGATTATAACGTGCAGGGGCATATATGTGCCAAGGTAAGGTAAGAATGCCTGTAGTTGTTTATAGCACGTTGAGTTATGCTAGAATTGCATGTTAGGGCGATCCGGAGGTACATGTTTTCCTGAGCGAGATTTAGGGAGTTTACTTATTGAGTTTTATCTTATTATTGTTATTTAACCATTTCATACTCCCGACCATGAATGGTCCTCCCCAACGTTTTGGGGTACCGATGGATTTGGATCATATGTTAATAGAGTACCCAGTAGGAGAGGATAAGGTTTATATAACACATGCGACGACGGTTTGGGTGGACGAGGGCTTTGTGTTGTGGAAGCCACACACCTTTTTGGCTTGGTTCTATCGGGAAGGGGATGTTCTGCTTAGTCCTCTTCGAGGTTTTAATGGTTCCCATGATGGCGGATTAGGAGTTGCTGAGTGGGATCCCATGGAGATAGATCCTCCCGACGGGGCCGTTATCGATCATGACACCAGTCCCTCGAGAGTTCAGATTCCGAGCCGGATTATTTAGAGTCTAATCCGAGGACGCCTCCGGGGTACCACGGGGATTGATGATAGGTTTAGTTACTCCGTCTTTTTGAGCGCCCTCTTTTGTGTAGAGAAGCTAAGTTAACAGACCACCCAATCCTTTTTGCTTGTGCGTGGTCCGTAAATAGTGGCTTCTAGCAAGGGTTGTGCATTGTATCTTCTTTAAGTAATCATATGTTTATAAAAGTGGCTTTATTGGTTTGTGTATATGGTGTCTTCTTTACTATCCCTTTGTATGATTGTTGTTTGGGTGTTTCAAGTTCGCTTCCGCATGTGTTCACTCGTTAGTAAGTGGGTTGGGTCGGTGACGAGTCCTAAGATGTCGCATTCGAATGACCATTGGTGGGATGTTGTGAGCTCGTAGGGTTCGGGGCGTGACAGCTGTACCGGTTTGGGGTTTTTGGTATTCAAAAAATTAGTTTATACCAATTTAGGATTTTTCGTGGTATTAACCCTCGATAAATCAAGTCCTTTACTCCCCCTCAAATTAGGAATGGGAGAATTCCAAATTCCCAATTTGCAACATAAGTTTCCAAATGCATTTCTAGAAAATGGCATCATGAAGACATCATCAATTTAATGTAGAGACACATACTTAGTGTTCCCAAAGCCACTTTTTCTTGCACATATTAATAATCCAGTTCTATATGTTTAGTTCTTGCATGAAATATGGGATTAATCTTCATATAAAGTGCACCAATATTATCATAATCTAATTTTGACATACTTGAGAGATGAATACCTAAATTCTCTTCAAAGGATTGACATCCAAGTAATCTTTGCAACTATTGACGCCGTTGCACAATATTCTGAATCGGTGTTAAATCGAGCAACTAGGTTTTTCGCTCTCCATGATGATAGTTGCCACCGAAGAAGGTAAAAAATCTAGTAGTTGATCGTTAAGTCAAGAAGCAATCTCAATCTCCATCATAAAAGGCAAACAAGTCAAAAGTTGACTTGGACAAGAGTCACATTCCTCGGTTGATTGTGCTAATGCACCTCACAATTTGAAAATGACTCACAGTAGGCTGGTGCATGAATTGACAGACAAAATTGACTGCATGTGAAATATTCGGCCATGAGATTGTAACATATTGAAGAGCTCCAAGGATACTTCAATATAGTGTAGGATTCGAAAATAGTTTTGCATCGATACTAGAATGAGAGCTAGTGGCCATAGGCATGAAAACTGACTTGTAGCCCTCCATTTGTGCACATTTAACAATTGACAAAGAATATTGTTGTTGGCACAAATAAAGAGCAACAAATAATTTCTTAACCTCCAAACCCAGAAAATAGTGCAAAAGCCCCCTTCTATCTTCATTGCAAATTCGCTACTCAATGTGGAAACGAACCCATCAAGTAATTTTGGAGACAATTATGTTAATATGCCTTCCAAATTGTTTTTCCAAATATTTCTCAAAATTGAGAAAACATGTATAAAAGTCAGATTTTTGCCGTAATGGAAACAATCGAGTATAACATGTATAATCATCCACAAATCAAAAAACCTTTGAAATGACAATATTGGAGTATTTCCACACAAATCAGAATGTATCTTTTCAAAAGGTTCAGTTGTACTAGATATGAGAAAGGAGGATTAGATGCTCAACCCATTTGACCACTACCACATATGGTAATAGGTTATTCCAAGCAGCAACCATGATATTGCTTTTATTTTGCAGATGAAGGATTGTTGTCAATTGTGGATGTCCCAACCTTTAATGCCAAGAACTTTCATCCGCTTTCCTGAACCCGTTTGAAAATAATGCTTCTTTTGGCGCCTTTAGGGTATGTAGGTCACCTTTGCAATCTCCAATTGTTAGAACCTTCCACGTTTTTCTGTCCTTTATCACAAAACAAATGGCAAAAAACTTAAATTTTAGAGAATAGTTAGTTGTAAATTGGCTCACTAATAATAAATTCTGAGGAATAGGTAGAGCATTTTTTTATGTCAATGTTCTCTTGGCCCAAACTGAGCATCATTAACATGGGAAGTTTTAAGTGAGTCACCATTCAAACCATAATGCTATCTTTCCAAATATATGGTCGTAAGTTGAAGAGGTTACCTTCATCTCTAGTCAGATGATTTAAAGCTCCAATATCAGTGAACTATTTCCAACAGTGCAGGAATCGCGTTTGGCACATCTAATGGGAGGAAAGACTAATTAAACCAATTAAAGCAATCTTAAGCACTCTGTCCCCACTTTTTACATAATTGACAAAAAACGACTTTGTTTTTGTTGCTTTCACAAGCTTGTTGATCTTGCTTTGGTTGAATTGTGGCTTTTGACCCTGCAAATGCATAAAATGAGCTTGAGAATTTTTCATTCTTAGACAATTGTGAGGAAATGCCCTTCCGGAAAAGAGAAATGATTGTTGCTAGAATTGTTTTCCCTTCTTGGCACTCTTAAAATCACATCTCTGACCAAAGAAAGCCATCCCTTGTTGAATTGCAAGGGAACTTTTATTTGTCAGCCGACTCTCAAAACTTTGCGGTTGCAAAATCATGTTAGAGAAGATTAGCATGGGAGGCTTCAACATGTAAGTAGTAAATGAATCATACTGATCACCTAAACCGTTCAAACAAAGAGACCCTTCTTTTTGTCCTCAAGAGGACAACCGATAGCAAATAACTCGTTAAAATATCTTTGAAAAGTACTAGGATACTCATGAAGAGATGAAAAATTATCTCTATGACATTTTTGAATTTGTAGAAAAATTAAAAGTTCACGTTCCTCCAATACCTTGGCAAAAATATTTTGCAATGCTAACCACACCTCGACAAATGTCTTCAAGTTTACTACTTCAGCAAGAACTTCTTCAGAGAGCGTTGCAATGATCCATCCTTCCAGAAGACGATCTAACATTCTCCATTGTAAAAACTCTGGATTTGTTGCTTCCTCCTGAACTCCAGCTTCTTTTCCAAAATTAGAGTAGGTGATTATTCTTTTCCCTTGATTGATAAATCATTGCCTTTATTCTTTATTCACGATCATTGTGAAATACATTAAAAAAGGCTATTAAACCTACATTAAAATTGATATAGAAAGTATTTACATGGAGTATGCGTGCACATAGCATCATCTAGACTTCTAATGTATTCAAATAATAAACAAACGGAGTAAAATAATATAAAAACAAAATCTGTATAGTATGCAAATCTTTTAGATAGTTACCTTAGTCAAACAAGCACATTTCCCTTAAAAAAAGATAGGCCAAAAGGGCCCTAAAAAACAGCTAATTGCCGTGACCGCAGTATGGCTGATCTTAGTATGATTTTTGGCCCGAAAAATAAATCTGAGGTTGAGATGTGGTAAATAGTGAATGTGATTATTCTTCTCCCATGATTGATAAATCATTGCCTTTATACTTTATTCACAAATAATTGTTGTGAAATATAATAAAAAAATGCTATTACAACTAGATTACAATAGATATAGAAAAGTATTTACATGGAATATGCGTGCACATAGCATCTAGACTTCTAGTGTATTTAAATAATAAGCAAAACGAGTAAAAGAATACCAAAAAAAAAAATTCTGTATAGTATGTAATTGTTTTAGATACTTACTTTAATCATACAAGTACATTTGGCCCTTAAAAACAGCTAATTGCCCTGACCACAGCATGGCCGATCTGAGTATGGTTTTTGGCCCGAAATATAAATCTGAGGTTGAGATGTGGTGAATATTAAATGTGATATTAGTTCTTCCTTGATTGATAAATCATTGCCTTTATACTTTATTCACAAATAAAACGATCATTGTCGAATATAATAAAAAAATGCTATTACACCTAGATTACAGTAGATATATAAAAGTATTTACATGGAGTATGCGTGCACATAGCATCTAGACATTTAGTGCATTCAAATGATAAGCAAATGGAGTAAAACAATATAAAAACAAAATCTGAATAGTATGCAAATATTTAGATATATAGTTTAGTTAAACAAGTACGTTTTCCCTTAAAAAATGATAGGTCAGAAGGGCGCCCTAAAGACAGCCAATTGCCATGACCACAGTATGGCTGATCTGTGTATGGTTTTTGGCCAGAAAATTTAATCTGAGGTTGAGATGTGGGAAATAGTAAATACTCCAACTGTTGTTGTTATTAAAGCCAAGTCAAATTACAGATAAAAAGTCAACCATTATCACAAAAACACCCTCGGCCTCTGCTTTACAAAAGTCACACGGACAAACACAACTTCCCAGTTTTTGGCTGTAGCGCTGCAGCCACTAGCCAGCCTGAACCGAACATTCGCATAATGATGGGTTTCCCGTTGTCTGATGTTTTGGAGATCCAAAATAGTTCTGTTTATGTCGTGCTTCCCTCTGGAAAATTCGAGGCATTTTGGGAAGCCACAAGATCATTTCAAGTCACATTGCCTAGTGATTACTGTGATCCTTGAGCTCGTCATTTGGTTGATGAGCGCCAATGAGAGTCCTAAACCTCTTAAGCAACTCCTTTTGATGCTCAGCATATGGGGAACGCCTAGTTTCGGTTGCGAGAGATGGCGACCTCGTAGAAGCCAAGACTTTGCTGGAATGCAATCCGCGCCTCGTGAGGTACTCCACTCTCAGTGTTCACAACTCCCCTCTCCATTATGCTGCTGCTCAGGGCCACCATGAGGTAAGCTAATGATCTATCTCATTTTGATTCAGGAAAAAATCGATCTCATTTCTTGTAATTACGGGTTCTTGGAATTGCTTCCTGATGGTGCTTTGTTGTTCCGTTGGTTTAGATTGTTTCTCTATTGCTCGAGTCCAGGGTGGATATTAATCTGAGGAATTACCGTGGTCAGGTGATGTTGATCTTCTCGTCCTCTGGAAATTCTACTTGTTACTCCATTTGTTATTTGTTCAGGTTCACAGGAAATTTGATCATTTATGTGGCCTGTAGAATTAAGTGCTTTTGTGATCAAGCTCAATTACAGTTTAGTTTGACTTCTCTTATGCATTGAACAGACAGCTTTGATGCAAGCTTGCCAGTATGGTCACTGGGAAGTTGTTCAGACTCTAATTCTTTCTAGAGCTGATGTGAGACTCTACAACTTCTTCCATGTACACACGGTCTGTTAGCTCACATAGACCGCCTTGATTGCTTGGCTCTTAAATACAGATTCACAGAGCGGACTATGTCAATGGGGGCACTGCACTACACTTTGCTGCATTAAATGGCCATTCTCTGTGCATCCGCCTCCTCCTTGTAGATTATATACCAAGTATGCAAGATCTTTTCAATGTCATGAGGGGAAAATCAGAAAACTTGGAGTCTATTGCGGAGTTTGATCAAAGGTTCTTCCCTTTTAAGTCTCTTTCACCCTAGGATTTTCTTTTTCTTTTTACCCGTGTCTTACTTATGCTACTCTGTATTGCTTGCTCGAGTGCCCTTTATGAGGTCGTCAACAGGGCTGCTGATGGGGGCATAACTGCTCTGCACATGGCTTCGCTTAATGGCCACTTTGAAAGCGTGCAACTTCTCTTGGACTTTGGAGCTTCTCTTTCTGCTGTTACTGAGGATGATGGAACTACCATGGACCTTATAGGTGATTAATGTGACTGATGAAACTGTTCCCTATTTCTACTCTTCTACCGCATAACTTAATTTGGTGTCTATTTCTTTGTTTTTGTTATCGAGTATGTTTGGTGTTAGTGGTGGCTAGTGGCACATCAAAATGAATGTTCAATTGGCCTCTCTTCTTTCTTTTCCTGCGTCTATGACATTGATTTCAGATTACCTTGCCTCCTCAAATATTGTGTGCTTATAAACTGCGAACTGCTTCATCACTATGCAGGTGCTGGAAGTACTCCCCTTCATTATGCTGCATGTGGTGGAAATGAACAATGTTGTCAGGTACCTTCTAATGCAAAAAAAATAAAAGGAAAACACAGAAACATTAACTAGAATGGTCGATTCCTCGAGAGTACTTGTTTAAGGATTAAAATTGTTTCATTATGTTTCAGATCCTGATAGGCCATGGCGCGAGTCTTACTGCTGTAAACAGTAACGGGTACGCATCAACATCACATGGTTTCATATACTTTGTCATTTGAGTTGTGTATATTTCCTCACGTACAATTAATTTTTTGTCCTTTGACATTCTGATTTGGTGTATATTGTGTTTGCTTGGCACCATCAGCATAGCACTAAAAACTTATCTCAACGACTCTGCCTTCTTCACAGTCGGACTCCTTTGATGATTGCTCGCTCATGGCACAGAAATTGGCTCAAGGAAATCCTTAGCGGACAACCAGATGGTCTGCTACAAACTCATCCTTCGCCTTACATATCTCTTCCTCTGATGAGCATTGTCAACATTGCTAGGTGAGTAGGATCTAAACTTTTATGTGCACTACTATCATGCACGGAAGAAGCGTTGACCGACTTGTTGGTTTTCTTCTTGTATCTCTGGAAAAAAAAAATGCTTTTTCGTTCGTATGAATTGTGCTAATTTTCTGCACAAATTGAAGTCCAGATTATGCAGGATTCTAAACCAATCCTTAACAAAGCAATATTCTTTCGTAACATCAATTCATTGGATTTTTCTTCTCTGTGCCATAGATGCCGTATCTTCTCAAACCTTTGTTCTCTGCACCACATATGTATGAATCCTCTGATTTTGCTATATTTCTGTGTACCCACTTATGCATCAATCTTTGCTATTGGCTCTTTCACTGAACGTTGACAATAGATGGTGTTGGCCGTGTAAAGATTTGGCCTTCTTCTCATAAAACCCGTGCCATCATGCAAGTAAATGGTCGCCTAAAACCTTAAATGAAATATTTAGGTGAGATGATGAAAAACCATGTCAAGTCACTGTGGTAGTCTCTGGCCAAAAAAGTTACTTCGTTATTAAGCAGGAATGTTATAGTATCAACACTAAGCAGAAGGCGAAAGCCTTGCATATTGCTGTGATCTGATGGCAGTTTATGATTTTGCTTGGTTACATGCCTGGGTGGCGAATGATTTTCAAGCGGCAAGTAAGAAACCCAATTTTCCCCCCTTTTTAACATTTCCAGAGAATGTGGATGGAAAAGCAGCAATTTGCACACATCATACCAAGAAACCTGCGTGGTTTGCCTAGAGAGGATGTGCTCTGTGGCTGCAGAAGGTATACCAAGAAATTTAAAGAACTGTTCTCACGATTTCGCTCTCTCTCTCTCTCTCTCTCTCTCTCTCTCTCTCTCTCTCTCTCTGTGTTAGTGAATGCAGTCGGGGCAATATTTCATTGTTACCTGAATATGCCGACAATTTCATTGAATGGTACATGCTACCGATGCAGGTTGTGGTCATCAGTTCTGCACTAGGTGTGCCCTGTACTTGTGTTCTACTACGAGCTGTTCCGTCATTGTTCACGGTTCTCCGGGCTCTATTGCATGTCCCCTCTGCCGGCACGGCATTGTCTCGTTTGTTAAGCTTCCAGGGACAAGGCCGGTTGATAAGGAGATCACGAATGTGAGCCCATCTCTTGCCTTCTGCACATGTTATGGAGCTGGGCCCGAGACAACTTTCTTGGAAAACCGATATCGCAAGCCAACTTTCCATGGCATGCGAATCTCGCTGCTGAGATCATCTTTCCGTGTCTTGAGATTTCGCAAATTATATTCAACGAAAATAAACCCGAGACTTTGCTTGGGAGCTCCAAGCACAAGTCCTCTAGTTCCTTTCTCTATTGATAGGAAACTGCGGAATCACCTAAGGAGGTGCTGGAGATTGGCCTTAAGACAATCAGGTTATGATCGGCGAGCCGAAGAACGTGGTTTTTGGCATTCAGTCAGTATGTAGCTACTACAGAATAGTGGATGCTGGAAGTTCCAGGGCAATCTTTTATTTTCCAATTAAAGTACAGTAAAGCATATAAAGAATGCCCAGTATATAAGGCTCTTCTCACTTTCTTTACCTGTCGATCAGATTTTGCTTGAGATACTAGCTACAAAAGTGACAACACTGTAAATACCTAATGTCTTATGTCCTAATTGCTGTTTTTCCAGTTTTTTCTGCCTTTATCGAGGGAAACATCTCATTCACTGTTTGTACATCTTCTAAACAAAACCTTTCAACCCTTGTAGATCCATCTCTTGGTATATTAGTTAACCCTATCAGTAGTTTAGTCCAGATGGTCGTGTTTGCCCAAAATCAATGTTATTAGTCCTTTGGCGATGCGTCCTTTTGCTTATTTTTAAGCTATGCTTATCTCTCTTGGTAACTCATGATTAATCCTTTCTCTCTCTAAATCTTCCTTCAGCAAAAGCAACACTCACCATAGAGACATTTACATTATGTCCCGGATAAATCGAGATTTCGGGCAGTTTTATTTTTCATGGCTATTAAGTATGAGAATTAAATCATGCTAGAGACCTGATACTAAGATCGGTTAGCTATCAAATTGATTTACAAAATAATGCGACCCTATACTCTGTTTTAGTCCAAAGACTTGTATTGAGTGCTCGAATGTAAATCGCATATTCAAATATCTGGCTCTAGTTTGCCACATGAACTAAACCAAGTCAGCACAAATAAATCTGAACGAACATTTTTTAGCATTTCAAAATCATCCAAAATCATTATGCCCACATCAAGTGTTTGTTCTTATCGGATGGAGATCCTTGGTACGACATTGAAATGGTGAACATGAACACGTGAACTCCCCACTCAAATCTTTCATAAATTCCTCGACTTCTTGAATGGGAGCTTTGTGATTGCAGCAATTTCCTTGGTTTCCCTTATCTAGGCGATCAGTAATTCACCTATATATTAATGATATTTCCCAAATCGTTGGTGTTAGATTAACGTGCAGTCTCTCTAAGTAGTTTCCTGCGCTCCACGTGTTTGCATGGTCTACTCGAATGTGGCTGATTTTAACACCATTATAAACACTAAGCTCTTCTTAAACTCGTTCTGCTGGACTATATATTCCTTTAAGCCTGAGGGGACAAAAAGCAAGAACTGATCTAGGGACGCGTTTATTCTCCAGTTTTGCCGAGAAACCTACGCTCAAATGACTTGACTTAAAGGTAAAGGGGGAAAAAGGAAAGCAAAACCCTAGCTCGTTATATATGATACTGCGTATTGGCTATGAACACGGACCTCATCTTCTACCTTGAGCTCAGTTTATTCATTTTCAAGCATGTAAATAATACAAATTACTTGAATGACGCCTTTCGAGCAGTCACTCTCTCGCCCTTTATTCAGAGAGAAAAATCTAACGAGAAACATCATAACAAGCAACTTCGGGAAGATCTCTTGAAAATTTTGTGCTCCTCATGAACATGCATTTACTTTCTAAATATCTAAAATAAAATAGAGATGGCCACAAGAATAACGATGAAACCATATGAAACTTGTCTTAACAAAAGAAGTGATCTCTGCACAGTTGACAAGGTTAAAGCTCAGGAGGAATAGACAACCTACATTAAAATAGAAGATTTGACTAAGATATATATTAAAAATTTAAACAAAAATAAAATTAAGAGCGGCCATAAAAATTTAAAAATACCTAAAAAGCCTTGCAAGGTCAAGAAAAAAATTTAAAAACAGAAAATCATCATATTGTTCAGCTCAGGGAAGGATAGCACCGTCAAGAGATTGATTTAACACCCGCTTTCCATTTCTTCCTCTTGACCAAGCAAGAACAGAGGTTCTTTCCCATGATGCAAAGTTTTCTCGGTGTTCGCCAAAAACAGACGGAAGATGAGACAGATTTGAACAAGGAGAGGATCAAATGGGTCTTCATATCTCATGCCAAAGCGTACCTGTAACTTGGGTGACTCTGAAGTGATGGAAATGGGAAAGAGACGTCCTTGATGAAGAGACCGAAGGAAGCTCGTTATATAGAGAAGGAAACAAATGAGGAAGAAGAAATAAATGATGAACAGAGATCACTGACATTCCCAAATACGTGTATAGCTCCACCAAGTTGCAAAATGAAGTAAAGAAATTGAAAGAAAAGGGAAAAAGAAAGCACACCCTCTCTTGCACTCTGCATGTGGGGGATTTTCAGTTCTAAGCAGAAAAAGAAAAGGAGGGAGTGATGTGAGAGAAGGTAAACAGGGAAGTACAGAAGTGGCAGTGAGAGTGGCAATGTGACATAACCATCATCACTTATTAAACGCATCTCTGTCTCTGTCTCTGTCATCTGTTTTCACATCTTTTACCTTGTAAGTCACGTTAGTTCGAAAGGCATAAGAAGAAGTTATAGGGACTCGGATTTTTCGAATTTTGAGGGGAGGAAAGAAGTTGCGAATTTTCAACCCTAGCATGGGGCTGTAATGAATACGGTATCAGAAGAAGATGATGAAGAAGAAGAGTCAAGATGCAATCCTTTGCAATGTCCCTTTCGCTTATACGCTTCTTTGTGTATGTGATCTGATCTTCTTTTGTTTGACTCGCTAGTTACTTCACCTCTTTGGCAATTTGTCCTCACCTCGATCATCTATAGATTCTTGAAGGGAAAACCAAATGCATCGTTGGAAACCATTCCCGACTCTCTACGCATGGACAAAATAACCCTTTGTTTTTGCACAGATTACATTCATGCCAATATGATGACATTGAATGTTCGGACTCTTTTTCAATTCACACTATTGGACACTTTATATCATCGTTCATCTCGCCTTTTCAATCTAAACGGACGATGAGAAAATTCTTATTTCGAGGGACACGAGGTGGGGATTTGGTTTATTAATCTCGCCTCTTCAATTATGTATAAATTCAAATAAAACTTTCCCTCGTTACCATGCTCCATTAATTATTAAAGGTATCTTATTCTGGGAAGGATGCCCTATATTGTTATGTTTGATTTTAGAAAATTAGTCAAATTTTCCATTTGGGTTGTGCTCCCGTTCCGTTTTTACTAACGTTGCGTGTGGTGCACTAAAATGGAATGGAAGGAAAGGAAATAGAATGAAAAAAAGAAAGGAATGAGAATTCTGGTTCTTTTGTTTTGGTGATGCAGGCACGGTATGAAATAAAAATTGTATAATTTAATTGTTAGAAAAAAACATTTTGGGAATGGAATGGAATGAAATTGAGATTTCAAGATATTTAAGTTAGGTTTTACTATATAATAAAATCAATTCTGTAAATATAATCATGTTAAAGTGGTATACAAAAATTATTTTATAGCTTAACTTACCAATTTGCTAATTTAAAATCAGGAATATATTAAGTAATATAAAAGAAATAATTATTTTTATTTAGTGTTACAATATTCTTTATATTATCACCGCCGCCGTCGTTATTTATTATTATTATTATTATTATTATTATTAGAAATAATCCACAATATCAATAATGGAAAGTATAATTAATTTAATGATTTCTTGTTTAATCTGATATCATTAATTAATATTATAATAACAACTCATAAGTTAATTATTACTAAGCAACTGTGTGGAATGGAATGCTCATTCCATAGTTAAAGCCATGGCATGACCTGGCAGTTGGTAACTTTCTTCCACGCGTCAAGTTTGGATTATGAATTCATGAAAATTCATATTATTGCAATGTATGATAGTTCTCTTTTGTTCATTGACACCCAATCACTAATCGATACATGTAATCTAAAACTGCCATGTGTTGCTTGACCTTTTCCAATCTTAATATGCAGACGATTCCACATTTGGGTTATTTATTATGATTTCGACTCGTGGCTTATATAAGTCAACAAATTGATTTAAAAAAAGTTAATTAATTTATATATTCTATGGATATGAACCCAATTGCAAAACAATCCATGTTTCGCACTAATTAGGCGATAACAATCAGTAATCACTATCTTTGCAATTGTTTGCCTATTTCAAGGAGTTTTGTGAAAAAGCAGAAAGGAAAAATGACCACTCCATATTCAAGTGAAATAGCAGAATAGGTGAGAGGAAAACGTTCGTTTGGCCTGTGAACTAAATCGACGTACTTTCGCTCGTATTGGCAATTCGATTGGCCATGCACGCACGTACTCGTACCCCATGCCAAATGCTGCCAACTAAGTACGCAAGAGTCCAAATCCATGCACAAAAGTAGTGAGCAGAGAATGCACAGATACAGCTAAAGAGCACAGCTTCTCCCATGAAAGATCTCCAAACTGGAAGAAAGAAAAAATACTTTTGGTCCCGATACTTACGAAATGGGGTTGTGTGTTAAACACTGTTTGACACAGTGTTTGAGGTTGGCTAGACTGGGCAAAGAAGATCTCTTGAAAATTTCAGATGTGAGAAAACACAAAAATTAAGCTTTTTCAAGAAAGCTGGCCGGATCGAGACAAATCACTCCCTGTCATTTTCTTGGGTGCATGTATCATCTTCGTTTCCACTTTTTTTGCCACCACCCTTAACGTTCTGACTCTGAGAAACAGGAAGCTAGTGTTTAATAGTGATACGCCGCTGACGATTATTCGTTGGTTCAGTTTTTGAGTGTTGGAGTAACTTTTCCTTACCTTTTTGTGGTGATTTCTCTGTTGTGATTTTGGTTTCTGTGATTTTTTCTTTCTCTTTTCCATCTTTTTTTGTCGTGATAGTATTTGCATGACGAAAATTCAGGCATGACTTGAGACCCCTAAGCTTAAATGGCCTGTAATCAGCAAACAAGTGTAAGCCGTCTCACTTCTTTCTGTGATTAGTACTCACTGCTATTTTAAAAAACAAAGGCAACCAGGAGCTGTCAACGCGATCATGACATGTTCATGAATAGTCTAATTTGAAAATTAGTTCAGAAAAAAGAGTCAGCGTTCAAATCTTTAGCACATACATCTATGTTTACGCCAAAAACACAGTCTCCTCTTTGTAATCAACAACTAATAAAGGTTGATAGATTAGGTGAGGTTGGTTAATTAAGATGATTCATGCCATGGGAAAATAAACAATCATGTGGCGTGGACATCATTAGCTATATGATATGATCATGAATATATAAACATTATCAATATCAACAAAAACTTGAGAGATGTCCAATGAGTATCATGACTCATAGACGGAGAACACGAGATTAGCTACCTTATAACTTGGCTAACTGTTGGAGACAATAAGAGAACACATGGATCAAGATGTCGTGTGAAGGCGGCAATTGTGAACGATGGTTGAGTGTCCTAGAAGCTTTGGAAGTTATGAATAGCATTCCGAGAATTTCAGAGGACATGCACTTGTAACTGCTAGGGGTGTGCAAAAGAATCGGGACCCGCCCGGACTGCCCGGAATCGTCCGGAATCGGACCGGAACCGGTGGTTCCCAAGGGAACCGGTCCGGTTCCCGGTTCCAATTTTTTGGAACCGGTACTGTTTGGGCCGGTTCCCGGTGTGGAACCGCCCACCCGGACCGGACCGATAATATAATAATAATATATTTTATTTTTTTAATTTTTAATTAAAAAATCTGACCAAAAATTTTTTTTTAAAAAAAGAAGAAAATTTGTTATCATATCTGAAGCTCTTGTGTAGTTGGGATACCTTAGTCATTTTTCCCAATAATTAATGGGTACCCACTTGATTTATGGATGATATGGTTAATATAATCGATCATAGTGTAGGAATTGTATGAAAAGTTATGTTCTTTTCCTTTTGTTCTGTTGATCCGATGTTGGTCCACAGATTTTTTTTTATTTGTCTAGGAAAAATTGTTGAGACCGGTTCCATGGACCCGCTCAAGAACCGGACCGCCGGTCCGGTCCTGTTCTTGGGCGGGTCCATGGAACCGACGGGCGGTTCTCGGTTCCAATTTTTGGAACCGGTCCTGTAGCGGGCGGTCCACGGTTCCGGCGTGGGAACCGTTCACCTGGACCATGCACACCCCTAGTGTAAGGACCCAGGGTCTACACTGTGTAATATTGTCCGCTTTGGGCCCGCTGACCCTCACGGCTTTAAAATGCGTTACACAGGATAGGCCACCCAGGCCTTATAAGCAACCCCAGGACTCCCCCCTAAGCGATGTGGGACAGAGAGATGCCCCCCTTGCCATCCTAGAAGCCTGCCAGGAGCCGCTCCTTGTCCAGGTCTTTGAACCCCGGTGACCACTCCCCGCCCTCGTCGGACCGGGTCGTTACATTCTCCCCTCCTTCGAGCACAGCGTCCTCGCTGTGGCCCCACACGCGGTCGGGAGTCGGCTCTAATACCATTTGTAAGGACCCGGGGTCTACACTGTGTAATATTGTCCGCTTTGGGCCCACTGACCCTCACGGCTTTAAAATGCGTTACACAGGATAGGCCACCCAGGCCTTATAAGCAACCCCAGGACTCCCCCCTAAGCGATGTGGGACAGAGAGATGCTCCCCTTGCCATCCTAGAAGCCTGCCAGAAGCCGCTCCTTGTCCAGGTCTTTGAACCCCGGCGACCACTCCCCGCCCTCGTCGGATCGGGTCGTTACACCTAGTAACTGCATTTAGAGTATTCACTGACGATCACTAACTGTATGTTGTAATCGTGATTAGTGGGCTATAAGTATCCATTGCAATAGTACAATCATCACTTCAAACAAAAGTTTCCGATATGTTTAAATGCATTAATTTCTAGTCTTTTCAATTTTAGTGTTCATTGTTTACTTTAAGAATACTGATATTTCATTACCTTTAACAACTTTTCTATCCAAAATTGCCTTAGATGACATTTCCATAAAAAAAAATCATTTTTTGGTGAATTTTTTATTTTATTTGGATAAAGACCCATTTTCGATGAAAAGATTTGAAAAACAAAATTCCACAAATGACCAAGACATGTGTACTCAAATATTTAATTCATAATATGCACATATATCCCATTTAATTTACGTCGTTTGTGAAAATACATAATTTCGTTAAAATGATGTTAATTATAAAATTTTAAAAAAGTGAAAAAGTTGGCTATAAATAGAGACTAACATGTTCAATCCCATCAAATTATAATGGATTACAGAAAACTATTTAAGTAAATATTAATTAGTTTCCTCCATTTATTTAATATCTTATCTATAATCTATCTTATTGCATCGAGTGGTATACCAACATATAGATCACTTTAAAAAGGGGTAGCTTTTTCTGTTAATTTGCTAGCAAAAGACGGTAGTCATTCGGCACTATTTTCACATTAGGCACATGTTATATAGCTATTTCACTAATAAAAGAAGGGTAGTCTTAAGCTCAATTTGTTTCGTGAAAAATAAATTATTTAAAAAATATTTTCTTAAAAAAACCACTTGTATAATTTAAAATAATTAATCATTTAAAAATGTATTCATTACCGATAACAATTTATGCCTAACTATTTTTATGGATGACAATTTTTTTTCATTATTTCATTTTTATAAATGATATATACAATTATTTTTAAGGAAAATATTTTTTAAATTATTCATTTTTCGCGAAATAAATGCAACATTAATTGACATTTAGCTGGCTAAAATCAAGTCAATAGTAATCACCATTCAAAAGCAAAAGTACACTAGATCCATCCTTTCTCTTCGCCAAATGCAAAATAAAAAAAATCACAATGTTTTATTGACAAATTTAACGCAACCTGTTAAACGAGCCAAAAGAACACGACGTTTTTTTCACTGTAACGAATTTAACATTATTTTTTGAGTCAAAAAACTGCACAATCTTTGTTGTTATGACAAAAAAAAAGGAACCGACTTCTAGTGTTCTGTCCATTCTCGCTCTTATCTTGTCAACGCGTCAATGCACCCGACTCTTATCGGTTATTACTGATTTTAGGATGTCCCCTCAACACTAAAATCACATTATTTTCTCTAAATAAGCCTCGGAAAGACACACTTATAACAAAATAATGAAAGATTGTGGTTCTGCTTTGGATCCTTGGGTGGTTATAGTATATACCTTACCAAAGCAGGGGAAGCAAGCTTCCGACTAGCCCACCTGTCTAGATTGTTACATTTGGTGGGCTGATAGGACTGCGTTTCTTATTTTAACGTGCCAGTGCTGGCATACTCAGTCCTTCAAGTTGGGAGAATTATTTTTCTTTTCTCATCCTAGCGAATACCTTTATATTTTACGTCTCGGAGTCCAAATAAAATAGTTTAAGTATTTACTCAGGTCAAAGTGTTTTCATCGTACGATCGGACGATCGTTTTAAATTTGTTATCACGAAGAAAGGCCGTGATTGTTTTGGTATTTGCCCCTTCCTTTCTTTCTTATGGTTTTTGCAGGAGCATCTTCACTATTTTCTTTTGTTTTGGGGTGGGGGGTGCTGGCCCTAGCCCTAGGAGCATCTTCACTATTCAGTCAGCTCTAAATAATCTTTGACTACAACACACGTCACAACCCTCCTGACGTGACAATACATAGTCAATTCATCATCAGACTCTCTATCTCTCTGTCTCTCTCTCTCTGGTTTGCAGCCTAAGTACTACCAAGACACGAAGATATACACAACAGAGAAGGCTAAACTGTAAGAAGGAATGCTCCATGTACAGACATTTGATCTATGCCTCTGCATGCATGCGGGACTCATTTCTTATTCCACCTTACAAATCAATGCTCGCTTTGGTGCCATCTCTCTTCACTCATCTCTCCTTCTCTTTTCCCTCCCATCTGTCTGTATTTTCTTTTGTTTATTATTCTTTATAACTGCAACGAGCAACATTCACTACTGGGGTTATGGGCAATTAATGGGATTAACCATCCGCTTTCGTGTTCGTGCTGCGGGTTTTGCAGTGGGAGAGACATTCATTTCGCTCAGACTAGGGAGGGCATGGAATGGTCAGGTGATGCGGTGAAGTCCTTCATTGCTCTTCATTGCCAAATGGCTATTCTGAGCTATGCAGAGGGTAGCTAGGGATGGAATGGGACCTGAGTTATGTTTGAGGTTTTATATAATTTTATTGGCGCTGACCTAACAAAACTTAAACGAGTGTTCAATTCGTGCTTAAGAGACAATCTTGAGATTCTATTTACAAAATCTTATTCATTTCAGACGATTTCATTTGGGATTTACCTAATCATTTACACAAAACCTAAATTTGGTGGGCCATTTACGAATTCATCTTTTACTCTTTTAGAAACAGTGAAAAACTTATATAGCTTTGTAAATCACAAAACGCAAAATCAAGTATGATTTAACAATATCACATAGCAATTGCCGTTTATGTCGATCCTCTCATTTTGCGATTGTCACATCTTAGAACTTCACTTCCCAATTCGAGCTTCGTTCATATGGTATTGTATTTTGCTATTACATAAATTTTCTCTTTAGACATCGACGGCCATGCACAAATCTTAAATAGATAGTAATGGTTACAAATCTAAGATGTTATGACATACTCGGTTTGGTGGGAGGTAATATACTTAATTATTAATACGGTGCGGGTTTCAAGCAGGATGGACCAAGTAATTGAATGGGCCAAAATAGTAATCGAAGCGTGACTGAAAAGTACATGGGATGGACCAGATTGAATCCATTTTAAGTTTCTTGGACTCCTAATCATTCATATTTTTAGAGCGTTTAGTAAGCTGTCCAAAATTTCTATTCGGGATAGAAAGAACGAAATACATTTGGTAACTACACAAAATTTCTTTTTATTAATAATATTTTAATAATATTTTAAATTGTTTAATATTTTTTTTTCTTTTTTTCTTTCTACCCTTCCCTTCTTTGGCCATGGCCGATCGCGGCGCCGGCGACGGCCACGAGCCGGGCGTTGCGGCCACGGCCGCTGCCTCATCGCCGGCCTTGCCTAGATTAGGCGAGGCCGAGCCTCGCCGTCGGTCGCGACCGCGAGGCCGCGTTACCAAACGGGCCCTAAGTTTCTTAGACTCCCAATCATTCTTAGTTTTAGAGGTTAACGGTCCATTCGGTTGTCAAACGCAGCCATTAATTCTCTTTTTGTGAAAGGAAATTGATACAAAGACTTGAGCAGGTCCTTAAAAAGCTCAATCTTAGTCTTCGTCCGGATCTTGGGATTACTGGGATGTAAAACTTCCAGAAGGTATTCCTTCTTCCTGAGGAATTGAAGGGTGGGGGACAGGGCATGCGGGCACCGGCATGTAAAAACAAGAAACACATATGTAGAGTTCATTGTCACTGTGTATCAAACGAAATGGCCGCAGAGGCCCCTATCGAAGCTTCGGCTCCTCTCCTTTGGTGAGATTACATCTTAACCGAACATTAAGTATCCAAGAAAAGCCTTTGGTTTAAGAAAATTGATGCATTTGTTGTGCTTATTACGTGCTCCAATAGTCCTAGACAAAGCCCACACTTTAGCACACTATCAAGGTGATTGCGCAAGTTGGTTAGATTTTAGTCTTGTGTGAATTGGAGCAACCTTTGATCACAAAGTTCGATTTCCTCAATCATCCCTCGATTTGTGGAAATCTCGGTTTGTCTGCGGCTTTGTGTCAGGCTTGGAGATAACTCCACTTCCATCCAATTTGTGTTCGATGGTTCAGCAGCGGTGAACTTGCTCAAAACTAGCAGTGGTTACAATTAAAATATTAATGTTTCAAAACTACAATGGGAAACTCTTCTAATAACTCATTACAAAGTTGTTGATGTTGATTCTCCCTTCTCACTCTTTTATCTATGTCGATCGGCAAAAGTAAGGTCGTTAGAGAGTGTCGTCTTGATGTATTAGGCTCACTTCATCTTTTAAAACTCTATCATTAGATTTTTGCTAAATGAATTTCATCCCTGTGATAGTAGATGATTCATTCTATATGCGGCGCTAATGCGAAGCTAAATTGGTACCAATATGCTTTTGCCAAAGTGGCTTCTAACCCAAGTAACCGCATCAAATTCTAGTATAAAAATTGCTTGACAAATGGTTTAGTGTATCGATCACACAAAAAAAAATGAAGGTCTCGAGCAATGGGTAATTGAAATCAACGTGTAAGGACTTGATTGCAAAATTCACCAAAACTTAGTGGCCATCAGTGAAATTTATTCAACTCAGCCTTTTCTTTTGGATCCTTTAAATTTCAGAAAAAAGTTTTCCGTGTTTGGCATTTAAGGAAAATACCAATATGTTTGAGGAAAAATGAAATTATTTTCAGAACAATACTTGCAGAAGTGTACGTATATTCTAAAAAATATAATAATAACATGTGTTCTGTAAATTAACAATCGTTTTGTTTTTAGCAACCGGAACACCACAAATCTTAGGGTTAATTCCATAAAAAACTCTAAACCGGTACACCGCGATAAATTTATCAAAAACTAATTTTTTTACTACAAAAAATCCCAAATTAGTTCACTTGTGACAAATTTGCTCCCCGATAATTTCCATTAAATTCTACTGCCAAATTGCCGAGTTGGATGGCACGTGACAGTTGATGGGGGTACAAGTTTAGGGTTTTAACCTCCATTTATCACATGTATATCAATTTGTGATTTTTCGTGGTATTGATCCAATTTAACAGAAATTAGCAGAGGATAAATTTGTCACAAGTATACCAGTTTAAGATCTTTGATGGTAAAAAAATTAGTTTTGAATAAATTTGTCATAAATATACAAGTTTAGATTTATTGGTGTACCAGTTAAAGGTTTTTCGTAGTATTAACTCAAAATCTTATTTCCAATCTACAAATATTATTTCGAAAAGTCGTTTTCTGTTTTTCGTTTTCATCATGGTAAATTTGACTTCAAGACTGAAGAGCACACATGGAAGTTGGTGAGCCAACCGCCAACCAGACATAACCGATCTTGAACTGGATTGTGGCAAGGATCATAGCTTCCCAGGGAGCAAGAACTGTCGAAAATGGTGCTCTTCTTCTTCTTCTTCTTCTCCTCCATCTCTGCAACTTCCACGACCACATCTCATCCACCATTCACTCGCCCCTTCACTTCCTCTTTTCCACTCGCATTGCATGCTGCCACCTTTGTTCAGGCCTATTTCAGCGACCCCCCTGCGCCCTCGAGATACCACGACCAAGAAACACCACAAAATCGAGGAGTCTTTGCTAGCTATGAAGCCTTACTTGTCTCCGTGTTCCGTTCCTTCTACCAGTTCAAGCCCTCTGCTTTTGGCATCCAAGCGAGTCACTCATTGCTGACTGGTGAATTTTGGGGATGTCAATGAAAGTCTGATGGGCTGGTGAACAGTGTAAGAGAGAATGTGGCGTTGTGTTGTGAATTATGTGCTCTTTGCCGTTTGGCGTGGTATGGTGCGAGATGGATGAACTCGTCGAAGTTTGTCGATCTAGATGTTAAAGAACTGATCTTTCCAAGTTCGAACTTGAAAAGAATGAAACTTTAATAGACTTTTCCCGTTGAAATTTGATCTTGTTGGTTCAAAGCAGAGGAAATGGAATTCGAGGCTGTGTCTAGCTTCATTTAATAGGGACTTGCTTTGGTTTTTGTCTGACTTCTTGTTGTTTCTCTTTTTATACTTGTTGCGGATAATAGCCAAGCGAATTGGATAAAATAGTCGGAATGAAGGAAAGAAAATTGAATACTGTATTTATGTGGTTCAGTCCGAATATCGGAACCTACGTTTATGGAGAGAGCAGTACGAAATTTCACTATACAAGCAAGCGATACAATGAAGATACAATCATTCGAGTACTCAAACACTCTCTTGATGTTTTTTAGTCCCTAATTATATCAAATAATTCACTCAATGTTTAGTCCCCGTAATTTTTAGTGAAATCTCACTCAAGGAATTAAATAAATTTTACTCATAAGAATTTAACTGGCTAAAATCACTCCGGTAAAATTACAACGAACAAACGCTTACGAGAAGAACTTTCTCTCGGCTACCGAAGGACTTGGCGTTCTCTCGGCCACCAAGAACTTAGCGCACTTCCCTTCGTTCCCTCTCTTCCCTTTGATAAGAATAGAATTTGCCCGAAGACAAATCGAGCCGCAGCTTCGGCGCCTCCCTCGTTAATTCTCCTGGACGTAGAACAGAGGGAAATGATTACCTTTGACTTCCCTTCTTCTTTCTCCATTTCACGTTTACCTGGCCTTTGTCAAAGAAGACAAAAGGCCAGAAGGGAACGCATTTAATGTAAAGTGAGCCGCCATCCTCTTTCCTCCATTCATGGCATGCATGCACACATGCATTAATGAAGGAGAAGAAAAATGGACGAACATGGACCTTCTTTCCTCTTTCTTTGACCCATGCAAAGAGTGCCCATCACTGCACTTTTCTTCGTACACGCCAACTCCCACAACTTTGCTCCATTAAATGCTAGCTTGTGTGTTTGCTACTTTCTTTGATTTCTTCGTAGATCTTCTTTCGGCGTCCAACGCACATGCAGTAGGGACATTTCAGCTTTAGACTTATACGGACCATGTTCATTTAACGGGCTTAAATTTGATATATATTTTAATAATTTTTATCTTAGCTTAATATTTAAGTTAAGTCACAATCGTTTCAGTGAAAACCTTACTACTATTCTCTCACAATCTCAATGAGCTCAACCACCATAGGGTGCTTCCAAGTTCAAGCCAAGCTTAAACTTTGTCATAATCGTGGACCTCGTTAGAACACTAACTCCATCTGCATAGTTAGCTACTCCACAAGAATGTATTGTTCGAGCAGCGATCGAACAATAAAATTGAGAATAAGAAAATAAATCGGACCGGATTTACGTGGTTTGGTCACTAGACTCCATCTGGGGATCACACTGAGTCACTCAAACACATAGTTTTACTTCACAAGAATTTTTCGACATAACCTCATGTATCACAAATCTTACCACAAGATTTAATCTGCTAAATCACTCACGCACGAAGAAAACACCAGGACGTAATTCCACGAAGACTCACGTCAAGCACTCGATTCGGTGCTTCAGTTCTTCTCTGGACACGAACGGCACAAAGACCACACTCTGCACTCTTCAACTTCTTCTTTTCAAAGTGCCCACGAAAGAATATAATATATGTGCCCAAGAGTTGACCGAGTCATGATCTGAATCAAAAGCCACGTTGGACTTTCTTGTTCAAGCCGTAGACTCCAACATCAATTAGGAAAGAATATTTGTTTCCTCCGGCACATATTTGGAAAGTAAATTTCCAATATTTCCTTTTTGCTCAATTTCGGATGTCCGCAAAATATTAATTCGGAATATTCAGATTTTCGCTTCGGGCTTAAACTCGAGACATATATTCAACTGTATCCGAGATAAAGCAAAACTATCATTGCGGTCATATTTGACAGAAGGTCGAACACGCATCTTGCAAATCCAGTAGCTACAAAAACTGTCGGCTCTACAAGCTCGCGCCACAAACACTCATCCGTGTCGATTATTCTTGGGTAAACCCCCCCCCCGGGGGTTTTCTTAAACTCCTAGGAGCACATCAGTACTGTATTACACGCAAACACTCTAGTCTGCGGAGACTCAAAGGTAATTTCTTTGCTGTCAACAGTTGAATTTATATTCGGGCATCACAGTTGATAGCCCCACTCACCTTGTGCATAGCCACGGAATATACACCTTGCCCTCCATCGAGCTTACCATCACTCGCTCGAAAATAACATGGGCAACAAAACATTCTAAAAATAGAATAATTAGCAACGTTACTTGACGACACTTCATTGGGAGTCCGATATTCAATAGCAGTCAATGGGGATCTATTCACCACGTAGCTTGCCATACTAAGTGCATCCGCTAGAATTCTCCTAGCCACACCAGCACTAAAGATCATGTTACGGGCTGTCTCTAGTAATTTACTGCTCATCAATTCTGCAAACTGTTGTGGTTTACTGTTATCAGTGTGGTGTTTCACTATGCCTCCTTCATGCAGAATTTATTTACCAACTCCGAGCAGAACTCCATGCTATTGTCAGTCCGCACATGCTTGATCGACTTACCCGTCTCCACCTCGATCAAAGCTCTTGACCGTGTGTTCCTGACAACAACATCAAACTTGTGCATCGGCACAAACACCTAGATCTTCCACGAGTAGTCATTAGACTCTTAAACAGATGCATCCGACGTCTTCGGGGCAAAACCTGTTACTGTCTCACCTTGAAGTTCATACATGCCATTGTGCTTGATTCCTCTCATTATCACCAAGGCACCTCGGACAACCTCTAGAATTCCACCTTCTAAAAAATACTTGTAGCCAACTGAATCTAGAGCATCCAAGGAAATTAAGTTATCTTTCAATTCTGGAACGTGTCTTACTCCAGTCAATGTCCTCACAATACCATCATGCGTTTTGATTTTAACATTAACAAGACCTACAACATCGCACTCAGCTTTGTTCCCTAAGTGCACTTTACCACTACCTATGCACTGATAAGTAGTAAACCAGTTCTTATTTGGTGTAGCATAAAAGGAACAAGCAAAATCCATAATCCATCCATCAAATGACGAATCCTCAGTGATAGACAATATACAATCGACACCATCAGAATTATTCTGAGCTACAGTTACAATATCTGTAGACTCAACTCTAATTTCCTTACCCTTTTCATCTTTTAGCTTAAAACAATTTCTTCTAATATGCCCACTTTTGCCACAATTTTAACAGACAACCCCACCGGTCCTAGATTGATTACGTCTGTTCATGTTTATACTATTCCTACTAATACGAGTACTAGTTCTTCCTCTACTCTCACCTACTAATGCAGCAGGCACAAGCTCATTGGATTCTTTTCTACAAATGTCTTCACTTAGAATAAAATCGCAAACCTCATTAAACGTCAAGCTTCTTGACCCATAGGAATTACTGAGAGTAATAATAGTAGAATTCCAACTATCAGGCAATGATGATAATAAAATCAACGCACGTACCTCATCTTCAAAGTTAATCTTAACTGAACTTAACTGGTTAACAACCACATTGAATTCGTTGATATGTTCAGCAACTGACGTACCTTTGCCCATTTTAAAGTGAAATAGACGTCGCATCAAATAGACTTTTTTGATCGCAGAGGATTTCTCGCTCATATTCGACAGGGCTTTCATCAGTCTCGTGGTGGTTTTCTCCTTCACGATGTTAAACACGACATTACGAGCCAACGTTAGCCGAATAACCGCCATCACTTGTCTATCCATCAATTCCCACTTAGCATCTTCCATCGAATTTGGTTTCTCTCCGGATAGTGGTAAGTGCAGATTTCTCAGGTATAGAAAATCTTCAACCTCTATCTTCCAGAAAGCAAAATCTTTCCCGTCAAATCGGTTGATTCTCACCTTTCCTTCTTCCATCGTTATCGATTCGCTTCAAGTCAGTCAACACTGGCTCTGATACCGATTGTTGCGGATAATAGCCAAGCGAATCGGATAAAATAGTCGGAATGAAGGAAAGGAAATCGAATACCGTATTTACGTGGTTCGGTTCGAATTTCGAAATTTACGTCCACGGGGAGAGCAGCACGGAATTTCACTATACAAACAAGCGATACAATGGAGATATAATCACTCGAGTACTCAAATACTCTCTCGGTGTTTCTCAGTCCTTAATTATACCTAATAATTCATTCAGTGTTTAGCTCCTCGTAATCTCTAGTAAAATCTCACCCAAGGAATTAAACAAATTCTACTCACAAAAATTTAACTGGCTGAAATCACTCGGGTATAATTATAACGAACAAACCCTCACGAGAAAAACTCTCTGTCTTGTCTCGGCCACCAAAGGACTTGATGCTCTCTCGGCCACCAAGAACTTAGCGCACTTCCCTTCGTTCCCTCTCTTCCCTTTTATAAGAATAGAATTTGCCCTAAGACAAATCAAGCCGTAACTTCGACGCCTCTCTCGTTAATTCTCCTGGACGTGCACACCAATGGGAAATGACTACCTTTCACTTCCCTTCTTCTTTCTTCATTTTCCCGTTCACATGGCCTTTGTCAAATAAGACAAAAGGCAAGAAGGGAACACATTTAATGTAAGGTGAGCCTCCATCCTCTTTCCTCCATTCATGGCATGCATGCACATGGTCATGTACATGCATTAATGAAGGAGAAGAAAAATGGACGAACATGGACCTGCTTTCCTCTTTCTTTGACCCATGCAAATAGTGCCCATCATTGCACTTTTCTTCATATACGCCAACTCCCACGACTTGCTCCGTTAAATGCTAGCTCGTGTGTTTGCTGCTTTCTTTGATTTCTTCGTAGATCTTCTTTCGGCGTCCAATGCACATGCAGCAGGGACATTTCAGCTTTGGACTTATACGGCTATTAATGGGCCATGTTCGTTTAAAGAACTTAAATTCAAGATATATTTTAACAATACTGGTATCGTAATATAGATGCTGAAGCAGTTTTGTTAGGAGCGCCGAAGTTACTTGACCGAGCATGAATTTGAGGCATTGAAAGAACGTATTGGATTCAGGAGAGTTTCCTGCATAATGTTACCCTTCCTTTGTCCCAGCTTTCAAATTCTCCAGATGAATTTCTCACTTACGGTGAGGTTGGTCTGCGTATTTCCAATGCTCGATTTTATTTTAGCACATCTGGTGTTTTTGATGATGCATGTTCATGTTATAATGTCCTAGACATGGACATTCTGCATGATTTTGCATCATGTTATACGTCAGATACACCTTATACCAAGAAGTAGATAACATCTACTTAATTATCCCTTTTGATTGGTTATGCTTTGAGCAAAGAATGGTCACCCGTAACTAATGGAGCTTATATTGGTTTCTTAAGTCTTTGTAACAAGTACAGATGTATTACGTACACGTGTAATTGACATGAACTTTAGAATGTGAAATGTAATTTCTGAAAATCAAACGATATAAAGGGTACTTATTCTTGACTCACACGATGTAAAGTTTACCTTTTCTTTAAATTTTTGTATGTTTTGTTTCCGTTTTACTTTTAATAGTTCTCAGAAAGAGGAGAGGATCATGTAGTTATTGGTACCCTTGATCTTCGTCTTCCAGCGAAATTACAGGAAAGAAACCAGATGTATGAAGAACTTCAGTGAAGACTCTGCTGCTAGTTGTATATTCATCTTTAACTTGCCATGACCAAGGTGCTATACATCTCGTTGGTAAACTGTCAAACGACTTAAGAGTGAAAAGGTGAAATATGTGTTTTCAGTGAAGAGACTTGTTTTAGATTGTGAGTGGCGATATATCCATGTGGAGATGAAATTCAAGTTCTATATGCTATCGAAACTTTTAACATTAATGGATTAACAAATAAGTTTTTCTAAAGATAGTTGTGAGGACCCTCAATATTGTAAATTCTAATCAAAATGCTGACGCATGTCAAATATGATTTTGTTAGCACTTCTTTCAACGTTGAATCACCTCTCTCGTTTTTTCCTTCACAGGGGATTGAGGCTGATTTTGCAAGGGCATATCCAAGCAATGTATGTGCTACCAAGGAACTTCACAGAAATGGACTCGGTTATGCAATTGTTTCAAAAGCAAAGATCGTTGCTCAAGAAGGGGGTAACATAATTTTATCTTGGCAAAATCAGATTGTTCTGACAAGGTACTGTGATGCATACAAAAAGAGTAAACGAAGCAACAGCGAATCAACTATGTAGTCATTAAATGCAGAATCTACGAACTGAAATTCTTAATCTGACAGTACATTACATAAGAACACAACAACTAACAAATGTGCTGACTTGATCATGTAATTCTGACTGGGTTTCTCCTAATTCACTGTATATATGGTCTTCCAGTTATCCATACATTACTGTTAGTCACTGGAACTCCCAGGAACCTCGGTACATCTTAGAACAGGGGCAAAGACTGAATAGCTTCCATAATCCGGATTTTAATGATGATTCCCTCCGTCTTTGATTTTTGCTTGGTGGAAAATTTAAGTACAACAAAGGATACCAACTATAAAATGGGAAGGGTTAATATTTTTGTGAGTTTCCTGTTCGACTATACTCAATGAGTCCTTATATTTGGTTCTGAGATTTGGCTCCTTCGAAACTCGATTGACGGGTTATGCTAGGCTAGTAGCCTGTGTTCACCGGACCTGCACTCTTTTCTAGCTTGTGTTCACACCATTCTTTACTATTAGTCACTGGAACTCCCTAGGAATCTTGGTGTATATCTTACATCAGTGGCAACTACTGACTACCTTCCATAATCCGGATTATAATAATGATTCCTTGCGTCTTTGATTTTTGCTTAGTGGAAAATTTAAATACGATGGAGGATACCAACTACAATATGGGGTTGAAGGGTTAATACTTGTGAGCGTCTCCTGTTCAACTATACTTAGTGAGTCATTATAGTTGGTTTTGAGATTTACCTCCGGAATACGATCGATGGGTTATGCTAGCCTGCTTCACCCTACCTGTACTCTTTCTAGGCTGCTTTGGCTGTTAATGGGAGTCGTCTAAAAAACATTGTTCTTGCTGGTGGAACTTCATTTTCTGTGAAAAATCGCATTGTCATATAACCTTCACATCTTACTGTTGTTTTGGGTGGCATGTATCTTTGTCATAAGACACGACATGGCTGGCATTCATCTATCTTGGTGTTAATATCTTTCTGTCTTTTCCAGGTGTAATTGATTTGAATGTCATGTTGCTGTGGATGATGAACTGGCTAACAATTCATACACGAAAGTTGACTTCATCTATGAAAGTGACGAACCTGCATTGCGAGCTAGATTTCTTGGATGGCCTCCGAGAGTCTTTTTGTGGAAAGTTCTGCCTTCCACCTATGAATTATAACCTCCCAATGGGAAGTTTTCGTAAATTAGTCAAGGTATATTGCAATTAATGATCAGTCATCCAAGGGCATTCAATGTCATTCTTACGGACCTCTAAACTCTGTTCTATCGACAAAAAAGTTGAAATGAGGGATTTCAGCCACTCGCATGAAATCTAATACTTTATATTCTTCGTCAAGCAATGTCTATTCATCTATTAAAGCTTCTATTACTTTTCATATCAATCTATCAAAGCTTGTTCGAGTTGCCAAAAAGCCTGAAGTGTTATTTCATCCGGCACATCCTGCCCTTAGGTTCAACGTTTGATGCTTGATTTTCTGCCTATTTTGTATTGAAATGCTTTCTGAATTGTTCTATAAATTTTTTTAAGAGAATACGAACACTTACGATGTGATTATCATACTAGTCTCGATAAATTTGATGCAGAGGAATGCCTTGTCCAACTCTATTACAGATCTAGATTCTATAGCAGGAGCCTGATCGCTTCGATCAGCTTCGAGAGAGAGCCAACCTCAGTCAGAGCAAGCTAATGGAATAAAAAAAAATGTTCTGACAAGTATCGTCCTGCAAAGATAAACCGGCTTCACAAAGCATTTTGTTCTGCAGAGTCATGCGCTCCTTGATATGCAGCAACTTGGTGAGATTTCATAATCCAATTGTCTATAGTTGTTAATGATTAAGATTCAGGAGGAAATGCAAATGTTCTAATTAAATCTAACAAGGAAAAGTGGCCTGCAGAATGTCTGCTTTGCTCCTTGACCTCGGTTGAAAATTTGAGAGATACAAACAGCAACATAGCTAGATGGATCCCTGAATGGACGAACACCCTTTGTTTTTTGAGGCTAGACCTTCTGTTGTTGTATGACCAAGATTGAAAAGCTTCCTATGATATCTGTTGTAGCGAGAAGGTCTCCAATGACCCCAAGCTCGGGGAATTCACTCCATTCGTGAAGTCCCATTGTCTGAGGGGACGCTTCTTTCTGGCGCCGCCCCACTATAATGAGGTCATACTCGTTTGCCATAGGCCTTATGACCAGGGCAGTGTTAGGTCCGTCATCCACCATCTCTTCTCTGTACGAAACATTCCTGCTACCAATACTACCGTTCTTGACGTCCTTTAAGACTTCAGAATTATACATCTTTTCCCAGTTGGAAATGCCTTTGTCTGAAGGGTGGGTCATGTGGACTACTTCGAGAGTGATGTTTGTACCGTTTGCCATGCGTTTTGCCAGAGTCAATGCCTCCCTGTCGTCGTTGCCTCCGAGAAAGATCATGGCCACTCGAAGCGGTGACTGAGCTGACGACACCAGCGAATTGGAGCCTCCCAAGTAACCACGGTCAACTAATATACCCACTGAGCAAGGAGCCCTCTCAAGAACACTGCTGTTCAGGATCCTCAGCTTTTTGTCGTCCGATTCCAGGGACCCGTCCTCGGACCACTTACGATGAAAGGGTAGTATTATGAGGGAGGCGAGTTTTTTAAGTGCCAACATGCATATGTCCTCATGCATCAACCTCGGCGGTGAGATCGCCGTGTAGACGTTAGCTGATACGGCGTCCCAATGGTCTTGCTCGTATTGATTGAAAGCCGCGATGATGTTCTCGGAGTACGAGTTTCTGATGAGTGTCCTCTTCTGCATCCTATGATAGATTAAGAGAGGAGAGGCTCGGCCGACCAGCTCGATGAGGTGGAGGCCATAGAGGGCGATGGTTTGTTCTTTGGTGGGGCATGTGGCATCTAATAAGTTGAGGATCGCTGCAACATTATCAGGTCGATGAACGGTGGCGACAATTCGGAGCTCGGCTTTGGGTTTCAGATGCAAGATGTTCCTCCGCTGGTAGCCTGCATATTTCCTCGAAGGGTCGTAGAAATACTTCACGCCGTATGGAGCGATGATTGCGGTCGCCAAGATGACCGCAACCATGAAAGAGTAAATGTCATTGGCCAGAATCTGCAGAGATGCGAAGAAATAGAGAAAGCAAGGACATTTAGTAAAAAGAACTACCAATGAACTCCTTTGGTGATTTTTCCTTGTTTTTTCAGTGTATGTTCAAAATGTTGATTCATTGAGAGAAGTTCTGAAAAGATCACACACCAAAAAGAGAAGTTGCTAAAAGAGTCCATGCTCATCAAATCACAGAATCCGGAGTTCCATGGACAATTGGATATAAGACGAGACATGACAATGCATTTTCACTAATAAGGAATACCTTATTGTCTCTGACAAAGCTCACTGCAACCAAGTCGACGACGCCTTTGCTGCTCATTATGAAAGCAAGGGCCAACATGTCTCGTTTAGGTATCTTCAAGACTATCGAAGGAATCATAGAGCCTATGAATTTCGCCATGACTACTATTGCAGTGACCATGCTGCTAACCTGAAGGTAGTCGCTGCTGAAATGGATCTCTGAGAAGTTTGCCTTCATCACCCTCGTGGTTACCAAAAGAGGCAAAAGCACACCCGAAGTGAAGCAATCCAACTTCTCCACTATGGAAACTCCTAATGGCGGGCCATCAGGAATGGCCAAACCCAGAATAAACGGCGCGAGGAAAGTGGAAATCCCCACCAATTGGAATATCACCGTAGAAGCAACAAAGTACAGAAATATGGCATAGACATACACATTTTTGACCGGCCTGCCTTCCGGAGTTTGTTTAATAATCCAATTCATTGCTGGCCGAATCACTTTGGTAACGAAAGCAAGGTACATGACGATACCCGCGAATTTTCCTGCAGCTTGCCCAGGGTTTCCGCCCCCAACTGCACCAATAGCCAAGGTGGTTACAATTTGCAGAAACATGCTGAGTATATCACTGATCAGCGCAGAAGACAGTCCTAACCGGCCGATTTCCGAGTTCAAGATTTTGAGGTCATCGAGAAGGCAAGCAACGATGGGAAATGGCGTTATAGACTGCAAAGCAACAAAATTAACTAGAGCCAACTTATTATCTCGAGATAGCTGCCACCGAGCACCGAGTTTTACCACACCTGACAGTCCTAGCATCAATGGCACCAACAATGATGCTACGCCAGTGTACAGGCCATTCTTCCCTGTCAGCAGAACCATGTGGAGGTCGATCTTCACGCCCGTCAAGAGAAGAAAAACTAGGTAACCGAAATGAGTAATGGCATCAACCAATTCTTGGCTCTCAATAGTGAAGAGAGACCTCACATTTTTCCCACTGAGGTAGACAAACAGATTAGGGCCGAGGATTATACCAGCCTGGTTCACAAAAACAAGATGAAGAAATCCCGCACCGTCATCAGCCGCTATCATTTCAGGGAAAGAAAAAGATTCTGCTTAATTTACGAAACAGCATGGATAAGTGGAAAAAGCATTGCATCCGTCCCTGCCATTGATGAATACAGTGAATTTCAATTGACTTCCTGGGGAACACTGCAGCGGAAAGAGAGTCCTGAATGACTTCACATGTTTAACCGCATGCGGACTTTTTATTAAGCATCCTGTTGAGAAGTCTTTCGAAAACCATAGATTTGTATAGCTTTGCCATATCCCAAACCATCAACACTTGCAATTAGAAAGCACTTCATCTAGACAATGTTCTTGCCTCAATCCGCTAATCAAGACCGGGGAAGATACCAAATCATTCTTTACGTGTGAATTTTTTCAGAGGCTACATGAAAATGAACCCCCCCATCAACCAAACCGAGAGATTGTCTTCTCCTCCACCGCCTGCTCTACCCAAGAAACAAACTCATTACCTATGCCACACAAGCAGTAAAAGGACGTCAAAATTCGAACTTACAAGAATCTGCGAGACCAACTTCGTCATTCCAATCCGCTTGAGCACGAAATGACAAGCTTCGGTGACGAGGAACACCGTAATCAGCTCCAAGTTCAGCCGAGATAACCCGTAATCCAGCGGATTGTTGGTACGATCCCGAAGGAACGTCCACACACCATCTGAATTGACTCTGGGAGGCAAGTATGGGCATATAGTGTACTCTACAGTACCATTATCAAGGATTCTGTATCTAGGAACCATCACATCAACCTGCAAAAGATGCCTTCTTTTCTCTCTTAAGCTTTCTGGGTCATGACAACGAAGAACGTTCAGCCCTTGTTTTCTGCAGTAATCTGCAGTTAACATGGCGAAACCGAGTACCCAACAAGACATATCATTCATAGTTTCTATTTTTGGACGAGAAGGTGGTTGAGGTACTAAAACTAAAACACGGTGCGAATGTATTTTTGGTGGATGCCATAGATTCTGTTACCAGATTGTCCGAGTTTTTGCTGGAATTGGACGTTAGGCTTTAGTTACAGAATTTGGGCGATACGTTTTGACTAGGTTTTCTAGGTGCTCATGGCATTTTGAGACTGCTAGTCTTAGTTGTAGGGCAAAGAAAAAATCTAATATGCTTAACAAAAATAATTTCTGAACTTTGACAAATTCATTTTTTCATTTATATTCGCCAATTTCTTCGTAAATGCTACTATTTTCCCCCCATTTTCCAGTAACAAATATATACAGTATATATACTTTTGATAGAGCCGCTTTTTGTGAAGTAAATGAGGAGTAATTCCCTTTTTAAGAGCCTATAATTTTGCAATTTGCATTGGATTCAACTATTTTTCTCACTTGAAGGTAGGGGTGTGCAAAATGGACCGCCCGGACCGAACTGAACCGGCTGATTTGGTCTGGGTCCCGGGAGTGTCGGTTTGGTTCCCGGTTCAGTTCCTGGTTCCTAAAAGTGGAATCGGTGTCTGGGCGGTTCAGTTCCTGGTTCCAAGGGAGAATCGGATCGGACCGACAAAATATACTTTTTTTATTTATTCCAAAAAAATTAGTAAAATGTGAACTAAACCCATGTACAATGCTTTTCTCTGATTGTCGCACCACAATGATTCTTCACTCATCATCGTTTCTGCCAATATATTGAGATTTGTCACTCTCTCTCATTGTAGTGGGAAAAAAATAAAAAAGTGATTGGTTCCATTGAACCGGACCGGCGGTCCGATTCGTGGTCCTAGGATCAACCGGTCCGGTCCCCAGGTCTCAAAATTGGGAACCGATCCTCCCGATCCGATTTCCGGTTCTACTATGGAACATGACCGGATCAGGAACCGATCACCCCTACTTGGAAGACAAGAATTTTTGTTATGTACATGGGGCTTTAACAAGGGTATATGAATGAACTTTGTACACAAAACTTTCTCGAGAAAAATAAATACATAATATTTTCAATCTGAGCTAGGCATCGGGAAGTATAGATTCTCGAAAATTTATATGCAAAAAATAGTAATCTGGAATTTAGGAATTCAATTAACGCATCGATTTGTTGTAACGAAGGCGTTCTACTATCAAATGTTAATAAATCAATTTATGTATGATTAGTAAATGTGCAAATGCGTCACGCGTATGCAAAAAATTTCACATTTAAAAGATTAAGCGAAACCACTTTCAACTGCACTAATCAAACATTTGAATCATCAAATATCAAAAGGAAATCATTGATAAGAAAATTAATTTACAAAAGGAAATCACTTTAAACTTCGCTAATCAAACAGTTTCTTCGCCGTCGCATCGCAGGGGAGTTTCTCTTTCCCTGTTTGCCCCTCTTCCCTTCCTCTGAAGACGCCCGCGCGGGCGCGCCCATTTCGTCATCCGGGATCTCCCGCTACACAGTCCGCACTGCGTGTTAAAAGTTCAGATTTTGAAACTGTCTGCAACTTGAATTGGATCATATCTCAGCTGGGTCAAGTGAGAAGAGAAACAAAAGATATGCTTGATGGGTACTGGTTAAAGTTCGAGTTCACCGCAGGAGAGACCCATCTCGAGATGATCTTGAAACTCTTTCTGTCATATCTAAATGAAGTCAGTTATGTTGTGCTAATATGATGGATTGTTCTCCAAAAATATGTCCGGATAGAAACGAAGAAATTTTTAGCATGGTTAGAGGATATGAATTTGCAGATGCCAATAATGTGCCTATATAGTTTTCTTATTTTGGCTATCCATGTGAATCTGTTGTGGAAGGTGATTCATTTCCCAGGAAAAAGAGATATAATGGTGGTTTTGGCCAAAGCTTGAATTTTTTCGCTCTTGATTGCAAATGGTGAATGCGCTTTCATTTTGTTTATTTTTCATTCATCACTATGTCTGCTTAAACTCTGATCTTCATTTCCTTATTCAGTTTTGCTTACCTACGTACAATATGATCACTGTCTATGCATTTGCAGCGACCATGCGATAGAGACATTGTGTTTCTGCTATTGCTGGTGGTGGACAAATATGGCAGGATTTGAAACCCAAAGAAAAATTAGAAGAATCATGTTTGTTCCTATCAGAAAAGAGAGTGCTGTTGCTTTGTTTGGCTGTGCGAGTGTTGAATTCCTTGCTTGTACAGACATATTTCAACCCGGATGAGCACTGGCAAGCTCTGGAAGTTGCACACCGTATTGCATTTGGGTAAGTTAGCCTCCATTAATTCTATAGCTGCATCTTTTATACATATGTTTTGTTGCTAGAAAAATTGTTAAAAAGGATGGACATTGAAAGTTCGATATATAAATTACCAGCTATGGACACCTGACGTGGGAATGGAAAAAGGGTATGCGAAGTTATCTGCATCCAATGATATTTAATCTTCTTTACAAAGTTCTCGCAGCACTTGGTCTTGATAAACCTCGGTTCATGGTAAATACTGGAAACTAGAACTTTTTCTATTATAAGATTGATGAATAACTCAAGCAATCAATATTCTTACCGTCATCTCTTATATATATATTTTTGGTCAAAACTGTCATCTCTTATATGCGAAGCTGCTTTTCTTGCTTTGCAGATGAGGGCTCCAAGGCTGCTCCAGTTAATATTTGCTGCAGTTGCTGATCTCTACTTATATAAACTCTCTTGCCTTCTTTTTTGGCAATTGTGTTGCTAGATGGGCGGTATCCTTGTGCTATTACGATTTGCAGCATCTGTATCGTCCCCTTCGTACTAAATTGTTGATTTGTGGAATTTTCTGCTAGAAGTTTAACAATATTGACCTTAACTTTCTGTCAGTTATTTTCTGAGTTGACAAACTGGTTTATTCTGCATTACACGGACATTGTCAAATAGTTTGGAAACTGTCCTTACAATCATGGGGCTGTATTACTGGCTGTGTTTGAAAGTTTCATCCAGTAGTGATGCCTCATTGACCAGGATATGGGGCTTGGTAGTGGCAGCATTTGCATGTGTAATTCGACCAACAAGTGCCATTATATGGATTTACGTCGGCCTTCTAGAGCTTTCTTTGGCCCTCGATAGAATGAGATTCATTTTTTTGGAGGTTCATTCTGTTGGGTGGGTAATCATGCATCTATTCTTTCTGGTATGGCTATTTGATGGCATGCAACTGTGTATGCATTTTGCACGATTGATTTATGCTTTTCTAATATACTGTATAGGGCGCTGGTGCTTGGACTGGCAACTTTACTCGATCGGCTAGTGTATGGCTCATGGGTTCTAGTACCTATGAACTTTTTCATGTTCAATTTTCTTTCTTCCAGTGGCGACTATTATGGAACCCACAAGTGGCACTGGTACTTTACTCAGGGATTCACAGTGTTGCTCTTTATGTTATTCCCCTTCTCCGTAGCTGGCATCATCATGTCCAGAAATTGGAGGTTTCTGGGCTTATTGCCTGGGTTTTAGTACTTTATAGAGTACTTGGCCACAAAGAATTTAGGTACAGGTGATCCCTTTGTAATTGCTTATATGCTATTTTGAATTCCTGCTTTTTTCCTATTTATTCTCTTTTGTAACCAGAAATGTGGACCCAGATTTGTTCTCCCTGTGCTTCCGTTAGCTTTGATGTTCTCGGGATTTTCTCTAGCTGCAATGTCGGCACACTACATTTCTGATGGCAAGACAGCAGAACCTTTGGAACATCATACTAAATGCCCCTCAAGAATGTGATGGGCCATCTGCTTCTTGCTTGCAACTAACATCTCTATGGCCTTGTACATGAGCTTAGTTCATCAGGTACTTCAGAATTTTTTCTGTCTATGATTGAAAAACTGGGATGCTTCTGCTTTCATTTGAATTTTTCTTTATCCTTTTACTTTGAATACATTGGAATGCCAGAATGGCTCTGTTAACTAAGGCCTTTTTCATATTTCATCAATAAATGTAGGTTGAAACTTTTCTTGTTGAATTACTGAGTACTTTGGTCTGCTGGACAGAGAGGATCTGAGAATGTGATGAACTTTCTATCCTTTTCCTTATGCCCTACCATTTCAACCCTTCATTGGGACCTGCCCATGCGTTTGTTGGACTGCTCACCAAGGTAATCTTTGATTGCTTCCTGTATAAAACCGATCTATCTGTCTAAGGTCTAAGTCATGGATTTGCGTTTGATTTTGCTCAACAGTGAAGAGATGGGTGTTCCAGATGAGTCAGACCATTTTAAAATGGATCCCGTAGGGTCTACTGAAGAGCTTGCAAATGATCGGTCACTACCGAGTCACGTAATTTTATTTGAATCAGAAGAAAGAGCGTTGAGGGAATTTTTGCTGTTGCATTCTTTTCTTTCAAAGAGGTGGATACTAATTTCAACTCAACACCGTCTTAATCCCAGTGCATTTTCTTTTGGTTTATATTTCTTCCTGGTTACACAAGCTATCAATGATCGCAGGTGAAGACATTCTTCCATGCTCACTTCAAGGTGGATTGTGACCTCCAATCATCAATGGTTGTCTTTGCTTTGACAGCTCAATGAGTTATGTGATCATGCATTTGTTATTCGAGTTCTCCGCAAGTTTGCCGTTGTTTTTTCACATCCTATTTTGACTTTGCTCGAGAACTTCAACTGCTTTTTTAGAGTGGGAACACTGATTAGAATGTGGCGGCAATTCGTAGGTTATGATCTTTGGCAATTCTTTACTTTTAGCATTTGTCGGCCTTTTTTAGTATTAAAAGCTGTGGAATTCAAATTAGTCTATGGGTTCACTAGAATGTGTCCTTGTGAGCTGCGGATTCCTTTTGATGTTGGTAGTGTTGGAGTTTCATGTATGACGCAGCGTTCAGTGAATAATTCAAGCAAAACCTTGCTTAGAGAGAGTAATCTCGAAATTCAATATTGATAATAATGTTCTGTTCTTCAAAACAAACCCTAAACACCCTTTTATAGGGGTTAAACCTAATTACAATAGGAAACCTAATCATAATAGGAAAGTTACTTAATCTGAATTGGAAACCTAATCATAATAGGAAAGTTAACTAATTTGAATTGGAAACCTAATCATAATAGGAAATCTAATCATAATAGGAAAGTTAATAAGCATCAAATAGCAAAATTACAAAAACGACCATTGAAATTAACTCATAAAAAAATACTAAAATAATAGAAAAAAACCATCTAATCGCATCACCGTTTCGCTTTCCGTTTGGACTTCTGTTTGTCCAATCGGTCCAGAAACGCACCACTAATAAATTCCGCATCATTCTCCTCCACTTGAAAAGAACTTGTCCTCGAGTTAAAATCAGGATCTGGATATAACGGCTCTGTGGACTCATGAAACGGTGATAAATCAGTAACATTAAAAGTGTTGGATATGTCCATGCTATGTGGAAGGTCTATAACATAAGCATTATCGTTGATCTTCTTGCTGACAGTGTAAGGCCCATACTTCTTTTGCTGCAATTTGCTATAAGATCCAACTGGTAATCGCTCTTTACGAAGAAAAATCATGACTTGATCACCTACCGCAAACACCTGCTTTCGCCTGTGCTTATCTGCTCCAGCTTTATACTTTTGATTAGCTTCCTCTAGGTTCTGTTTGACTTCATGATGCACTTCCACAATCTGTTTAGCCATATGATCCGCTGCTACACTTTTATCCGCTTGCTTAGGCAACTGTACCAAATCCAGAGTATGCTGAGGCGCCTTTGTATAAACAACAAAAAAAGGCGACTTGCCAATAGAACTATGAACTGCATTATTATAAGCAAACTCTGCTTGTGATAAAGCAACATCCTATTGCTTCGGCTTATCTCCACAAATGCTTCGAATCAAGTTTCCTGGAGTTCTATTAACCACCTTTGTTTGCCCATCAGTCTGCGGATGAGCTGTGCTATTGAAATTCAAAGATGAATCAAACAACTTCCACAAAGTCCGCCAAAAATGCCCTAGAAATTTGCTATCCCTATCTGAGGTAATAGACTTGGGCACACCATGCAAACGAATCACTTCCTTAAAGAATAATCTGGCCACACTTACTGCATCAGAAGTCTTCCTACAAGGAATGAAGTGCGCCATCTTAGAAAATCTGTCAACCACAACGAAAACAGAATCCACGCCTCTTTGTGTCCGTGGTAAACCAAGCACAAAATCCATGGACAGATCTTCCTATATATTGTCAAGAACAGGTAATGGCATATATAAACCTGTTTTATTAGATTTCCCCTTAGCAGTCTGGTAAACATAACACTTTTATACGTACCTGCTGACATCTCTACGCAACTGGGGCCAGTAAAATCGCTCCCGGACTGCAGCAATAGTTTTATCACGACCTAGATGTGCAGCTAATCCACCATCATGTAAATCACGAATTACCTTCTCTCGTAATGATGTCCGAGGAAAGCAAAGCTGATTGCCACGCATCAGATAACCATCCTGCACATAAAATTCTTGTATAGGTTGACTAGCAACACATGACTCCCAAAATTTTCCAAAGTCATCATTATCTGCATAAGTCTTTCAGCTGCTTGAACCCTAGAATTTCCTAGCTCAACGTAATCAACAAGCCAGCTCTCCTACTTAATGCATCTGCCACAACATTATGCACACCTGACTTGTGCTGTAATCTGAAAGAAAATTTTTGCAAAAATTGACACCATCGCGCATGCATATCTTTGCTAATCATCTTTTGACTATTCAGATACTTCAAAGCTTCATGATCAGAATAAAGGACGAATTCTTTCCTAATCAGATAATGCTCCCAGGTCTTCAAAGCCCTTACGACAGAATAGATTTCTTTATCATAAGTGCTCCACTTCTGTCTTGCCTCGCTAAGCTTCTCACTGAAATAGCAAATTGGTCTGCGCTCTTGAGATAAAACAACTCCTATACCAACTCCACTAGCATCACAGTCCATTTCAAAAAGTTTATCAAAATCAGGTAAGGCAAGAACATGTGCAGTACATAACTTCTCATTCAAAATAGCAAAACTATTCTCAGCTTCCTCTCCCCATAGAAATTTGCCTTTCTTCATACATTCAGTAATCGGAGCTGCGATAGTACTGAAATTCTTAATAAATCGCCGATAGAAAGTAGCCAACCCATGAAAACTCCTAACGTCAGAAACTATTTTAGGAGTCGGCCACTCTCTGATTGCTCTTACCTTCGCCTCATCTACTTCTATTCCTTCAGCAGTAATAACAAACCCTAGGAATAACAACTTATTAGTTAAAAAACTGCACTTCTTAAGATTAATATATAGCTTATTAATCTGCAAAGCTGTCAATACCTCCCTTAAGTGTAATAGATGATCCTCCTCGGTTTTACTATAAATCAGGATATCATCAAAATAAACTACAACAAATTTGTCAATAAAAAGATTTCAGAACCTGATTCATAAGCCTCATGAAAGTGCTTGGAGCACTGGAAAGTCCGAAAGGCATCACTAACCATTCGTACAACCCCTCCTTTATTTTGAAAGCTGTCTTCCACTCATCTCCGGGCCGAATTCGAATATGATGGAACCCATTCTTCAAATCTAGCTTCGAGAACCACTTAGCACCGTGCAACCTATCCAGCATGTCATCCAATCTCGGAATTGGAAACTTGTAACCCACGGTTATCTTATTAATGGCCCTGCTATCTACACACATCCTCCAACTCCCATCTTTCTTAGGAGTCAACAAAGCCGGAACAGCACATGGGCTCATGCTATTCTGAATGTGTCCCTTTCGCAACAACTCCTCCACCTTCTCTTTTAGAATCTCGCTCTCTTTAGGACTCATCCTGTAGTGCGGTAAATTAGGCAGACTAGCACAAGGAATTAAGTCTATATGGTGCTAAATATCGCGCATAGGCGGCAGCGTCATACCGCTTGCGAGAAAACTCAGACCCTTGCGGATGTGATAACGGTCAGATTGAGTGTTTTCGATGTTCTCGCATTAATGGACGGGACAAACAGCCTTTTTCAATGAGAGTGAGTGGAAAGTCCTTTCTGACTGAAGGTCCCTCATTCAACATCTCGAGAAGTCCACCTTGCGAGCGAAAATTGTCTTGATTGGTAATTACCCTCGGTGGATGTTTGGTGATGCAAACATGGCAAAATCATCATGCATGAACTTTCAAATACACATTCTGGAATAGCCTAGCTTGTCTATCCTTGATGAATGCATGCATGTTTGCGCTAATCGTCTTTGACAGCTTAGAGTTTTGATCCCCAGTGATAGGACACGAAAATGTGGGCGCTGGAGAAGTCCTCATTATCATCCCAAGAGAGATGCCCCGAAAAAGGTCGGGTATTCAACAGATGATGCATCAAATCTCCGGGTAAGAAACCCTAGGTATTTCTTCAGAATTCTTTTCAAACTACCTAGAAGGTAAATAGGGTGTTCCTTTTAAAAAGAAAAGCATCTTGACTAGCTGGTCAAGATATTTTATACGATATTCTAGAATAGCTTCAGTTGTCTATTTCTCCAATGAATGCGTATGTCTTTGCACGAAAAAACTTATCTGACAGGAGACATGCCCTTAAGAGGCAGGAACGTGCCCAGGTAAGTATATTCTACCCATGTCCGGTTCCAAAAATCCATGTACCTACGATTGTTATGGTACCTTTTGAATATTGGATTGACCCCTCTGTTCACAAACTGAATATTGGATTGACCCCTCTGTTCGCCATGTACCTACGATTGTTATGGTACCCCTCCTGAGCATGGGACTGACCTCCTCTGTTCACGTCAAATCCTCGGGCGAGGGCCCCCAGGTGCTCATCGTTTGAGTTTTTTTCAAGACCTGCTGGCGAGGACCCACCAGGCAAACCATCAAATCCTCGGGCGAGGACCCTCAGGTGCTCATCGTTTGAGTCTTTTCAAGACCTGCTGGCGAGGACCCACCAGGCAAACCAACAAATCCTCGGGCGAGGACCCTCAGGTGCTCATCGTTTGAGTCTTTTCAAGACCTGCTAGCGAGAACCCACCAGGCAAACCAACAAATCCTCGGACGAGGACCCCCAGGTGCTCATCGTTTGAGCCTTTTCAAGACCTGCTGGCGAGGACCCACCAGACAAACCATCAAATCCTCGGGCGATGACTCCCAGGTACTTTGTCAAAGCAAAATCCAGTCAAGGCGACCGAAAAAAGGTTCGGGTCCTAGACAAACGAAATCCAGTCAAGGCGACCGAAGATAGGTTCGGGTCCTAAGCAAGCGACTTCCCCAGTCAAGGAGACCGAAGAAAGGTTCGGGTCCTAGACAAAAGCAATCCCCGTCAAGGCGACCGAAGATAGGTTTGGGTCCTAGACAAACCATTTCTCCCGTCAAGGTGATCGAAGACAGGTTCGGGTCCTCGACACACAATATCAACTATCTGGAATTACTCTACCCTTCGACAAGGTAAGTAGCCCTAGGTATGTTTTATCTGCTTTAGCACGCATCATCTTATCGCATCATAAAAAATGGGACTCACGGTCTTGCCAAAAATAGCATTCATTGAGCATGCATGGGCCAAATTTAGGTGTCATTTTATCTTTGAATGCAACCTCTGCGAATGCAACCTTTGCGAGCTCACTTTCAAAGAGGGGCAGCTGTTGATACCTATTTTTAATTGCCCAAAATTAATTACACAAAATTTAGGAGTTAATTTTCTTTAATTCCTAAAATAAAAAATATTTCTATTTAAATGCATTGCATATAGAAATTAGGTACATTTTATATTAATAGGGTCTATTAGAATTAAAAAAAAAAAAATTCGAGTCGGGTCGGGTCAGGGCCGGGCCGACCCGGCCCTTTTCTTCTTTTCTTTTCCCCCCCCCCCGCGCTGGCCCAGCCCGCTTTTTCTTTTTTTCTTTTTTTCCTCCGCGCGGCTGGGCCTGGCCCGGCCCAGCCCCTTCTCATCCTTCTTCCTCCCCCGCCGAGCGTCGCTGTCGCCTCCCCTGTTTGCCCCTGTTCTGGCCGTAGGGTGACGCACGGCGGCGCCACTCTGCGCCGTCCCTATCCGGCCAGAGCAGGGCCGGGGTAGCACGCCACAGGGACTGGCCATTAAGGCCAGTCCCGTCTTCCCCATTTCCCGGTCTCCCTCTCTCTCCCCTTCTTCTTCTGCACTCACAGAGCCGGCCCCCCCTCTGCACCGGCCTAAATGGCCACGAAAGTCGCGGGCCAGAGTACGCCGGTGCAGGCCGTCGTCATGCGGATGCAACGAAGCAGGGGGCAACGTCATCGCCGGCTATATATAGCCAGAGAGAGAGAGAGAGAGAGAGAGAGAGGCCGGTCGGCCATTTTTGAGAAAAACAGAACAGAGAGAGAAGAGAGAGAATAGGGAGAGAGAGAGAGAAAACCGAGGTCACGCCGGAGCCAAAGGAGAACCAGCAGCGGTCGTCGACGCCCCCAGATCAGCCGGAAGCCCCCTGGAAGTCAGCACAAACCGGTGAGCCTTCCCGGTCGCGACATTCCCTGTTCACCCCTGTTTTTTGGCACGGTTTGGCCGGGACTCGCGTCGGCCGTGTCGCGCGATTCCCGGCCCATACCGCCTTCAGTCACGGTCTCCACTCTCTGTCGAAGGCGAGCTGCAGCTTCCGGAGCCGACCGGATCGCCGGAGGAGGTCAAAACCCCTCAGTTTTTGTTGCGCCTATCATGTGTTCGCTAAAATGCCTCAATGAGGCCGGGTAAGTTTTGCTCGCCGGCCGGCGAGTAGGTGGCCGGACGGTGAGCTTGGTGGTCGGTGAAGCTCGGTGGTGGTCTTAGGGGCCAGATTTTCGGTCGGCGCTGGTTTGGGTCGGCCGGCGATAGGCCGATTTTCGGCTTCACCGGCGTCTGCGCACGAGGGTTCGGCCTGACCCGGTTCAGCTGACCCGACCCGGGTCAACGCCCGGGGTCGGATCCGTTGACCCGGGTCAATTCGACCGACCCGGATCAGCTGATCCGACCCGGGTCAACGCCATGGGTTGGATCCGTTGACCCGGGTCGATTCGACCGATCTGGATCAACTGACCCGACCCGGGTCAACGACCGGGGTCGAATCCGTTGACCCGGATCCGCAACCCGACCCGGTTTCAAATATTATATTATTTTTTTATTTAAAAAAAATTTTTAAAAAATTTTTAAATTTTTTTTTCTTTTTCTCTTTTCGTATTTACTTTTTTTAAAAAAAAAATTTAAAAATTTAAAATAAAAATATTTAAAATTTTTAATATTTTTAAATTATGTGGTTTATCTGAATGTTTTAATTTATTGTTATATTATTATGCATGTTGTTATAATTGCATAAATTGCCATGTTTAAATTAGATAAGCCTATAGGGTTATCCAGTAGTATTTTGCATGTCATTTTTACTACTGTTTTGCTATTATTATGCATGTTTTTAATGAAAACATAATTGCATGAACTGTTATGTTTTGAATATCATCTGACTTAGTTAGGATTAGAGCCTAATGCTGCATATCTATCTTGACTGCTAATCGTTTTTGATTATGCACTCGCTTGATCACCTCATATGTTAGGAGAAAGGTTCTAAAATCAATCCAAATTGCCTGACAAATGTTTTCAGAAATGAACAGGGTAAAAAGGTACCGAAAGGGCATTAGTTATCCAACTAGTGTAACCAAGTCCCCGAACTCAGTTAATCTCTGATTCGTAGGAATAGGGTGATTCTCCCATTACCTTATTTGGGTTTCTAATCGACTCATCCCAAATCGATTAGTGGCGACTCTTTGATATAAACCACTTGCATGTTAAATACTTAAACCCTAAGTCGCGATATGGTATGGGCTTGGGAGAGCCCGAGTTAAGTCCCGAACCTAGACTTAGCACGTATCAGGCGAGCCCCCCCCTTTTTGCCTGTTTGCCAATACAAAGCGGGGAGGTCGGTCGCGACAATTATTAAGCGATAATTAGTTACTTCATCTAATATCACGATGAGGGTTTCTTCAGAGTTTTCTTGTAGCAGTCGTTCCTTTAGAGAACATATTGTTAGGCCTGCTTCGAATCCAAACCCCACAATTAGTAGTTGCCTAATATCTGCATGGATCTGTCGCATGCATGGCTGAATTGATGGGATTTGCCAATGCGCGATCCATTCTCGTAGCTGCTTGTTGATGCAAAAAGGGTATGATGGATTATTCCAAACGAGCAGATCTTAATCACGTCTTTGGGTAGACATTAACCGACACATCCTGTGTCCCACCTTTTGGGATAGTAGTGACCCCTCGTGGGGTTGAAACTTCTATGTATATAGTGCAATTGTTCTGCTCCTCCCACAAAAAAAAAAAAAAAACAAAGGAAAATGACACAAACAGTCCCTAAGCTTTGGCCCAATGTGCAATGTGGTCCCTAAACTTTTAATTTGTTTATTTAATTTGTTCAATGTCATCTCTGAACTTTTGGTACATATTCAATGTAGTCATTCTATTAATTCAAGTTCAAGGACTACATTGAAAATTTTCATATAGTTCAGGGACAATATTGAACATATACTAAAAGTCCGGGACCACATTGAACAAATTAAAAGTTCAGGGACCACATTGAACATTAGACTAAAGTTCAGGGACTACATTGAATAAATTAAAAATTCAGGGACTATATTACACATTGGGCCAAAGTTCAAAGACTATTTTTGTCATTATCCCAAAAAACAAAAATGTGTATCACCTTTGCTAATATTATTCCTGAACCTGGAGAGGCTCTTTTGGCGCGCGTGATATCATTAGAGAAAGATCAAGATCGAAGAGAGCACTCCGTGTGACCAAGAGACGACAGAGGCATGTTTTCTCAATACGAACAGTAGTAAAACTCTACGGAACATGATACCGGGGTGCGACGAGGTCGATGTCGAGACTTTATTTTAGAGAATAGCGGACCACATAGCGATGTTGAAGCTGCAAGTTCGTGCTCTTAAGAGCCTCCTAGGACTGTATGAATCTTGATATGATGCTTTCCCATCTATCCTTTTGTATTGCGGTTTGGGTTACTCCCAAGTGGTGTAAGTATCGGGGCGTATACATGCCTGTCTATTACCTTAGTTACCAAGCATCTTTCTCTTTTTATGTCGTGCGGTGTCCCATGACTTCAATAGTATCTTCATCGATCGATCGTAGGGTTTGCAGGGTATTCCATCTCTGTGCTTGTACCCTAAGGTCATAAAAAAGAGACATTGATAAGAAAAAGGATAAAAGAAACTTATTTGGGATTTCAATATTGATAATTGAGATGCTTGTTATGTATTGAAAGAGTGATTTACCAACGATTTTATTTGTTGCACGTCACAAGTGTATAGCGAAAAGATATGACTTAGCATGTGAATAATCATGTTGATTTCATTATAAGAATTGTTGACATCCAAATTTTAGCGACCCATTTAGTCATTCATTGTATAAAAAATTAGGGACTGACCCCGACCCATAAACAAAAACATTATTAATTTCTATTTGCATATTAGGAGCATTTTCATTAGATAATAATATGCCCACATAAATTGCATTTTGATTGGATTGGTGTAGGGAAGCTTTGAGCTTAATTAAATTATCTGGACTGAGCTTGCAAGAGAACAAAATCTGACCAATCCCATTGGATATATAATATGGCCAAAAATCACATGTGCATGGCATAAACTAGGAAGATTATATTCTTGTATTAAATTGGAGAGCGGGTAGGCATATTCCTTGAGAATTTCGGCAAATATGGATATGAGAGACGAAGAGATTCTAATTAGAAAATTTGTAAATTTTTTTGAATTTTATGAAGGCACAGGATTCTTGACAAGAAAAGGATTGTGGGCACGTGGTTAAATTTGGAGAGGTTCATTACCTCAAGGAATGGCAATCTGAATATATACAATCAAGAGCAAAAAATGATCAAGCAGACAAAGTATATGCACGTTCACCCACAAAAAGAAAGTTACAGTTCTATTCTTGGAGCCCAACTTCTTTACTTACAAAAAGAACACACGTTCACTAAAGGAGGAGAATAAAGTGCAGAAAACTTGCTGAGAACAGTGAAGGTCTTTCTGTCTCTCGGTCTGCTCTCCCGGCAGTTCCCCACAAGCCCCGGCGTTCCAAAAGCAGTCCTTGCGGTTTCCTACTCAGCCATAAACGGAGAATATATTGGGTGGTCCTGCACGTCATGTCAACCACACGCCTCTTTATCGTTGATCGCTACGTGTCAAGGCGGGGGTCCACGTTTCAGATTTTGAAGAATCCCTTTCTCAGTCACCTGCTCCTTTTTCACGAAGACCCCTCAACTTCATCTTCATCGTCTACACAAAACCACCATAGATCTCGAAAGCTACTAATAATAGAGGCCGAGAAATGTGGGTTATTGCAACCGTCGAGTAGTGGATCAGGGGACTTCAAAAGTAATCGGTGATGCTGGATGTGAAGAGTGGAGGAGCAACTATTGGGTAATGAAATTGTGAGTTCTAGGAGTCACGTAAAATGTATTTAACTTCTTTGTAGTCGTTGTTAACTTTGTTGGTAGTAGCTATAAATACTAGAATTGTAATCCGTACAAGGGACTGTCAATCAATCGATGAACATCAGTTGTTCAATTTTTATCTCAGTTTATTTTTACATTTCAATACACTTTAAAATGACTGGACACGATTATCTCCAGTCTCAGTACTTTTAATTTTCTCGTTGATTTGCATTGCCTATCCAAGAATCAACAGATGAGTATTCACATCCTTTGTTGATATGTTCATTGATCCACGGTCCGAAAGGTATTTCGTCTGACGCCTTTTGGCGAAGCAGTTTCGTACTCATACAAACCGGATATCCCCATCTCTCTTTGCTAATCTCCCATCTCAATGGTTCTTGAAGCCGTGATTGTGGCAGAAACAAATTATGTGCTTGACAAAAACTATATCGATATACACACACGACATTATCACGCATCCATACAAAATATTAGGGTTTTATTTCCTATAAAACTGAAGCTCATAGTTGGTAAATGAAGTGGACAGCATTAGTAGATGATTGATAGTGGTCGTCCACAGCTTGTATCGTCGATAATCATCCACCATGTCCAGCTTAATCGTTCCACGGCTCGTCGTCAATACAATGAGATAGCATGTCCCGGTCTCTTCGGCCTCTCCATCCTTATATAGCTCAGCATGCAAGTCCAATACAATGCCTATTCAAAAAGCATATTCGTTAATAAGTGATTAACGATAATGAGGAGAGATTAATTTGAGACCAAGATGGAAAAGAGAGAACGTACTTTCCTGTTTGCTTTTGAACAAATTGAGCTTCCTAAGTTGGAGAATCACCTGAAAAAGTAAGAACGAGCCATGGTAGATTCATTTGATAAGTCGCACTCAGTATTGCTCTATATATAATTTAGAGAGTTCTAACGTTCATCGATCAAAACATGAATAGTTGCCCAATCAGTTCTAACGTTAATCTATTATACGGATGCCAATTCGGTGTAAACTTTTCAATTTTGCCAATGCAGTCCTAAATTATTGTGCGAAATTTTGATGTAGTCATCCCGACCAATTGCCGCTGAAAATTACTGACTTGGCTCAAGTCATCACCGGCATCGTACATGGCACACCGACGTGGACAACTTGTGGATCGCCGCTTCATGTCTGCCATTTCTGGTGACAATTGGTTGGACGGATTATATTAGAATTTCGCACAGAGGTTTAAGGTTACATTGGAATTGGCCAAATGCGAAAGTTTAGGACTGAATTGGTGGCCGTATAACAGGCTTATGACTAATTGGGTAATTTTACCATTAAAATACGTAACCATGCACGTACATATACATATCTAGCTATACATCGTACACTGGACAATAAATTGTTCTTGAATTTAAGACGTATCTAGTTTCCTAGGTGACCATGTATGTATGCTAATATCTTGAACAAATTAATATTTACAAAAATTGTTCCCCCATGTATATCATAAACTATAATCGCCAAAAGGAATAAACACACACCTTGGCTTCGTTGTTTAGGAACAAAGAAACTGTTCTGGCCACGTACCTCCCTGTCCGAATTGATTCATAAAGTAGAAAAGCATAAGTTCTAGAGAAACAAAAATGAAAAATATGATAGTAATTAGCAAATTACACGACGATTATAGTATGATCAGTAGTAGTGTTATGCATTAGGATCCCGGAGTTTTACGAACCGTCTGGGGCTTCGATGCTGAGCTCGGTACCTTTGGCCAAGATGGAACGACACTTGTCGAAGTCGAAGTCAAAGTCGTTCTGGTCGTGGTCGATAGGAAGAACTGGTGAAGTCCCGTTCAATCTGTTTCTGCATCCGGTCCTTGCCTTGAGCGTGGCAGCTCCTCTTAATGCTGAAGAGAAAACATTCATCAAAAGCAACATATGACAGATCTCAGTTACTTGAGAAGATTATGTGGTAATAATGTGGAAATTTGCTCAGCTCATAGAAAAAGGAGGAATGAGTTTGGCTGATGAAACTAATTTTAATTCTTTTCTTATTGTTTATAAGGTGGATAGAACGTGACGCGGGACATGATAAGCTTCCAAGATTACAATTTGTTTAATTTTTCCTTGTTTCGGGATTTTAGAATTTTCAGGTAATTATTTTAGAGAGTTGAATAGTTTTATTTCCTTTTGTCTTTGAGATTGAACTAGGATTATAGGGATATTATCTATTTGGATGTAGAAATCACTAATTTAGGTTATCTAGTAAGATTTCTTAGTTACTTGTTTCTTAGTTTGAATGTTTTTGTCTATAGTTTTTTTCCATAACGCTTCATTTTTCATGTAAAGACAGCCCACTTCTTTCGATGAACTAATGAACTGAGAGAGTTTTCTTCGTTATTGCGTAAGCTTGCGTGTTTGTGAGCTGCAACTCATGTTTGCAAGGTAAAATTAGTGAAATATGAGCTTAAGTGCCGGAACACGAAGGAGATTTTTCCTTTTTTAACTCGTGTTTAAGATTTGTAGGATTTTAGAGATCTGGTATATTTCTATTTAGAAATGTTTGATTTAGAATTAATCTAGGATTCCCAACTTACTCGTTTCCTAGTTTGAACATATTAATTTTTCGTGTTTTTTTAGTTATAAATATTGCTTAATCTCTCATGCAAACCAATCTTTTATCATCACTTTTCCAGAATGAATTAAAGAGAAATTAGATTGAAAAGGAGCGCCTTACATGTAGTAGCTGCGGCGGTGAGTGTCAAGACGTCACTTGCACTGGTGCTGCTCATGGCTGATGTTATAACATTGCTAAGCTGCTCCCTCTTCGCTCCCATCGCCTCCGCCACTTGCGCGCACTGCGCCGCCACAAGGGCCGCTGCAGATGCCACTGCTGCTTCCTTCTCCGAGCTTGAGGACAAAGGCTCGCTGCTTTTCGAGCTCTCGGCAGCGATGGCAGCTAGGGCGGCTGCTACACCGGCCACCGACATCGCCGCGTGAACTTCGGTTCTTTGCAACCTCTCTTCTTCCTTCCTCTTCAGTTTCATCTCTTTCAACCACTTCTTAATTGAGATGATCTTGAATGACATCATCTTCCACGGAGCCTGTGCGAGAGGAGCATGAGATCCAATATGAAAAGTCATATTATGACAAAAACAACAATGATAGATACGCTAAGATCGGTTTTTATGAAAATCGACAAGCTAAAGTGACAAGGTGAATAGTTATCTGCGTCAACTATAATGACCCACTTGTCTAAATATCGTATTTCCACTTGCATGCTATCACTTCTTAAGTTAACTAGCCATACCAATTTCAAGGCCCGGTTCTTAGTAGATATAATTACCACAATTCATTTGAAATATCTAGCATAAGACTTTACGTTGCTAACTTGCTATACATCTGAAATGTTTCACTTACCCATTTTTTCCTGAAACAGCTGTTATAGTTTAGTTCTGGGTGCATGGCCTGTTGCATCCATATCCATGACTGTGGAAAAAGAATATGAAACAAGGGCTTTTCATTAGCACTATCAATTAGTCATTTATGTCTGAGTATAAATATATGGATAGAGTTCACTTCGTTATTTATGACTAAGCAAATGTATAACATTAGTACCTTGACGTTATTCGATTTCCATGGAGGTAAAGACTGGAAACCTGCATCATCCATGGTCACACTATTGTCCATCCTCTGCAGATTGTATAACTTAGCATCATATCTCCTCTCACCAAAATAAAACTTATACGTAATAACTCGATGATCCAACAAGTTAAAGTCGCTTTTACTCAACTCACCAGGAAATTGCTAGGAGAGCTCGTTTCTTTCTCGAGTTTCTCGATTGGGGGATCAAGGAGGACGATCGACTGGTGGTGAGGATCGTGCAATGGAGGCTGAAAAGCTTGGACTGCGAAATTGCACCATGCACTGGAGAGGAAGTCCATGGTCTCGGGATGAGCTTGAGTTGGTGCAGAGCTGAAGTTGGACTCCATGTGAATGTGATTGCTTTTCAAGAAGAAGAAGAATAAGATTAGGAGATGAGCAGAGATATGAGCAAACTCTAAGCATGGGGGGTATGCTTAAATAGATTGGTTCTTTAATCACTGTTATTATTAATCTCTGAATTTTGTATTGTGGGGCCCAACTCTGACATTACACTGTGGCCCATTTAGAGAGCGGTGGTGGTGTGTATCATCATAACCCCTAGGCCTTAATCATAGAAGACCTCGATTGATTTTTTATAACTAAATATAATGAAATTATAAGAAAAAGAGAAAGGAAATGAAAAGAAATTGTTTAAGTTTCAGGATGAAGTTCAGTGTGTTTTCCTTAATGAAATATATAAAGATTGGCAAGATAGAGCCCGTTATTATCCGTAATATTTCGTCTCTTTTCTAAGGATGAAACTTAAAGTTTGAGTTATTTTTTTGAATCTCATCGATAGATGTCCTTGGTAAGATGACTCAAATAAAAAGAAAATTAATGAAGATACTTTCTTTTGTGCCCTCATTTGTTGAGATGCTTTCGAAACTGGAAAATGAACATATGTCCAAAAAAATATGAAGAAAAAACATAACTCAAAAATCAAATCTATCAGTTTTTCAAAATATATTTAATAAGTCTTAATAAGTTCCCTAAAAGAACCCTCTATAATTTCCCATGTTAGTTTAAATGGTTTTGTAGCTCTTTTCTCTTCTAGAAAAAAAGTCGTGGACGTTAATTTAAGCACTGAATTATAAATGTCGAAAATACAAATACAAATTTGTCCGACAATCATTGAAATCGGTGGATAAATATGACTAATTTCTCATCAAACATGGAACCGCGATCTTATTGTTAGAGTTTAACAAAATAATTGGCAATATTCAAATTACCATTTATTATTTTTCCTACTCGCGGGATTGAGTAACCATTCCTTACTTACTAGGTTAAGTGAATTTTTGACTTAATTGAGTGTATTAAATAAATAATAAATAGAACAATAAAAAAAGTTTGATCTAATTATGTGTTGGATTTTCAATTGAGTTATATCAAACAGGGCTTAACATGTTGAAATGGATCTTAAAAAAAGAGATCATTAACGATCCAGACACGTGTATTTTCCATTGCCAGGGCACAATTCAACTTCGAAGTACTCATCACCAACATATGCAACTTGTACCTTTTTCCCCCCTCCATATACAACTAATCAGTGTTGTGAATGTTGTTCCAAGTATATGTCCGTGGAAGACAAAGAGGGACATTCAACAGTAAATGACAGGTTGTTTCCCATCCCCTTATGCAGATCAAAAAGCTTCTCCCAATGAAGTGGACAGAATTTAGATGTAGCAGTTGGATAAGTGTAAGGCTGGGAACTCGCAGAGCAGTCATTGCCCTACAGAGAATTGGGGGAGGCCCCCTTCTCTTTCGTGTCTCCAAATGAAAACCATATCCTCACGCTAAGGCTTTGGGAATGTTTTGGATATGAAGAGAATAACGAATGAACTTTAAGCAAGAGCTGTTCAAGGGCCACCCCAGGGAAGAACCCTAACCAAACAATCTTGTAAAAAAAGAAGGAAAAAAAAATGGAAGGAAGGTAAAGCATGAGGGGCATTATGAGCAAGCGTGCACTTGGGCCATGGAAAGCTAAAAGGTGGGAGACACACATGATTGATGTAAAAGCATTGATGAAAAAAGCAGAAGACATGTATCATTGAAGCTGAACATTCTTTAGCAGTCCCCTCAAAAGCTTGTGAATCAACAACTTGGGTCGATGATGGAGATAAATTATAGCTTTTGGTTATAAAATTCAGTAGCTAGAGCTGTTGGAGGGGGCTTCCATGAAGTTGCTCATCTTCAAAAGGGGGTTAACATTCTTTTCCTGATGGGATCGTGTTGAACTTACTATTCGAGATTTGATTAAAGTTGCGCTTATTCGAGTCATGTGGAAGCAAGCATACTTCGTATCATCAATAGTTAGTTTATGTGTGGCACCCCATGCTTTTAACAAAGTTGATCTGACATTTAAATGGAAGTTGCGGGCAAGAAAGGAATGTTCACATGTGCATCCACAGATGCTCGTATAAGCACAATGGTCGTGTCATAAATTCAATATCTTATGAGCGGGTTCCCTCTTGAATAGCAAAAGGAAAAGAGCTATGTGATTTGAAATCAAAGTCTCATTGTGGTAGATATATGAGATTGCTACATTTTTATGTAAGTCAAAGGCTCATATCTTTCGACCAAAAAAAAACACTCATATCTCACTCTTATAAGGAACAGGATCAATAAGGATTTGGCTAGCTTGATATATCAGCTAAAAATGATACGATGAACGAAACATCGAGTAAAAAATTGAGAAGATTCAACAAATAGAGTTTGCTAACCTGACAAATTCCAGATTTGGATGTGGCACGTATAGTGTTTGAAACACAAAGTCCCATACCTTAATTTATATATTTTTTTATGCCAATTGGACATACGGTTGCAGATAGAACTTCGTCACAAAAGAGTAATTGCAATCTTGTGATTGGCGCGCTATACCATAAGACACATGCAACATATCCATAAAATAGTTGTATATTGGGATGTTGAATGAGAATGGGCCATAAGTACTCCCATTCCTTGGGCTTTCGATTGCATAAAACCCAAGCTAGGGATGCCGAAATGCAAAAGGCTGTCCAGCCCAATTTTTGACATCATATACCCTAATTTATAATCTACACTTGATCTTAGCTAAAAGACCGAGAAAGGTACCCCTAACATATGTTGCTCAGTGACATAATATTGTGTCTGTCTTCCAACAAAATCGATTCGCACAAGTTTAATTATCCAAGTAAGTACTCAAATCAACAAAAATACAAGATTAATCCGTTCCGTTGAATCCCAGTAATAGAACAAATTCAAGTTCTCCAGCTTGGGATATACTAGAACTTCAAACTTGAATGACTACAAGAACATTCTTAATCAACTAGCAAAACTATACTATGTAGCAACCACAAACTTGGGAAGACTTGAAAGGTTATTTGTAAACGATTCGCGAATTGCTACATAGGTCCCAAATTATTTTTTTCAAGGATATGGTAGTACAAATTCACTTGGTTCTAGTTGACCAGGCCCTCCAAGGACTTGGTTGGGGAGAATTCAATTCAATCCAAGTGTGATCTTTTGATTGTCAGAGAGCACGAGAGCGTAATCAAAGCAAAAGAAGAGGCTCCAATCAAGGACCTTATGTCCCAACAAGCACACATGGTCAAATTAATGAGCTTGGAATCGATTTATGGCCTCGAAGCATCTCCCCTCTCTCTCTCTCTCTCTCTCTGTCTCTCTGTCTCTCTCTCTCTCTGTCTCTCTGTCTCTCTGTCTCTCGCAAATCGTCCTTCTCAGAGAAAGAGACTAAGCAAACGTGGTGTGTGCACGGGTGCAACCCTTCCTTTGTTAAGCTATTTTCCCCCGGGTCAGTACCAACTTTGCTCCTCTAACTCGTATCTCTCTCCATGATTCAAGACCCATCTCTGCTATTGTTGACCAAAATCAGCTCGACAAAGCAATCCATACGTCTAGAGGTCATCCCTCATTTATGACTACATTGAATTGCATACAACACAGTGCCACAACCCCCCCCCTCTCTCTCTCTCTCACGCAATACCGAACACATGCGGCGCGAAAACAACGTATAATGTTCCTTGAGATGTCTAGTACACTCAATCTCTCCTTCATTATCCATCTCCCTCTGCATACATGAGGATTTCAACTCTCTATTGACCATGCGTCATGGGTTTGTTGAAATTATTAGAGAACCGTGTGACGTTGCGAACTTGAATCATCGGGACTTAAAACGGTACGTTAGGCAGATCTTTACTCTTGTCCTAGGAATTTAAACTTCGAGCTTCCGTGAAATGAGGTCAAAAACATGTGAGGCATTTCCTCAGATAAACTCGAATGAGGAAGACTAAATTTGGTTAGGGTAAGCATCCTTCTTTTTCATGTTAGAATGGGCATTATACTCAATGTGTAATTCCGCTTCTAAAGCAACATAATTCAAGCCGCTCCTGTGGGTATGAAACTCATTTATATCGAGGATACTGAAGTTGACAAATGAGCTTTGGAAATTGCAAGATTGTCGACAAGAGAAGAAATTAATTAGTAGGTGGGGTAAAGCTAAACAATTAATCTAAATCTTGAAAACTTGACGAGTAAATAGTAAATGACAAAGAGAAAAGGTGGAAGAGACTCGGACTTTAGTGACATTGAGTTGCATATACAGGCATTGAACTATATATAGCTTAATCACATTTTGCCTCAACCCACCTAATCTTGCAAAGTGGAGATCAAACAAAATCTATTTATCAACTTAAATCATCATAGACGATGATTTCATTTACCATCTAGGAGCTCACTCGCACGAGCGAGAGAACGCATGACGTCAACTTGAGCTCGGAGCCACACCATATAATCTAGGGTTTCTTCTATCAAAGAGATAGCGTCCATTGATTCTCCTCCTGGTACAAGGTTCTTGAGCAAGTGTGTTCTCTTCTTTACCAACCTCTTGGCAATAGAGTTTGGTGGATCTTTTAGAGCGCCATTGCTCAGTTTTCTCACTCTCCTAATGCCCCAGCTCCTTTTCAATATCTTCTTGCTGGCAATCTTCTTGGCCACGGAAGTTGGTGAATTTGCCACAACATCAATGGAAGCTTTCTTGTGCTTCACAGCATCAGAGCCAACGATATGTTGAAGGAGAGCTTTGTTGTCATCATTTTGGGAGGCACTTGCGACTAGGGCACGACTCCAACGGGTCTTGCAATTCCGGACCGAAGCCAATGCGAGGTCTGCTGAGAGCTTTATGGCTTTCCTTCTCTCCATGATCGTCATCTTCTTCTTTGAGGAATTGCATAGCTGGAGACCCATTATCCATTTCTTGAGGAACTTTTGCTTTATTGAGCTAGCACTGTGCATTCTGAAGAAAAATGTACAAGGAACAATTATGTAAGGCTTTCTGTACATAGAGATGAATGAAGAAATTAGCTTCAACATAAAGGGAAGATTCTTGGATTTGATTTGGAAATGCTTGTTCTTTACATCCTACGCATTTCATGAGGAATTGTCCAGCTAATTTGTGAATTCTTGAGCCAGCTAAATGTATGCTTCGTTTTCTTGCTTTTTAACCCAAAATGGTTCATGAAACAATATCAACGCAACCTTAAACAAAGCTCAAAATGATTCCTGTGAACGAATAGAGGGTTGAAACCCTCATCAACACTTCTTTTGTATAAATCACGGCAAAAAGAAGTGCTCGTAGGACATATACAAAATGGAACATACCTCTTTCAGTGTTGTGAGAAGTGACCATGAGAAGGAAGATGACTGGAGATGACACACCACAAGGATCAAGTCACAGATCCTGATCCAAGAAAGATAGATATCCAGAGAAGTTTCAGAAACCCAAGAAAAACAAAACTAAGAAAAGTTTGGGTGCGTTTTTGAAGAGAGAAAAGAGGGAATGAGAAGGTGAAGAATGTGAAGAAACCCCCATTTTATTTGCTCAAAGGAGAGAAGTGGTGGGCCTTTCCGAGAAAGACACAGCACATGCATGCACATGGTGACCATGGCCCGCCACCTAAACCTTCCCTATACAATAGAAAGAAAGCCAAAAAAAAAAAAAACAGCAGCCTCATAGACATATACATAGTTCTTGTTGGTTTTATTTTATGTATAGTGAAGAAAAAAAGTCCCCTTAGTGTCATGCAAACCTAACATTTGTGACTTCTTACTAATACAAACAAAACTCACTAAATGTGCTTTCCGGCCCTATTTTGGAAGTAGGGGAAGTGGGCAATATAGGAGCATAATAGAGAGTGCCTATATCTTCTTCTTTTCTTTTTTTTTTCTTTCGGTACAGAAACTTGTGGGGTTTTCATAACTAATGGCTTGGACCAAGATTTTCACCAGGCTGCTCCATCTTTGACTTGTCATGAGTTGACATAATGTGCGTGTCATTGAAAACTAAGCATATTTCTTTTTCTACATGCATGTGTTTGGAAATGATGAGTAACCAAGAGAACCAAATATCTGCCTTGCACATCCTTCCAACAAGATAATGCTCATACACCCTGATTTGGCAATCTCATGTTGCAGCGCTTATCTGCTGGAGGTAATATCGATAGATAAAATCTAGCACAAGATACAAAAAAATTCAATAGAGTTTGTAGGAGGAAAGAAATTAATTGTTTTATTAATAATATAGAGGGGAAGGTGTGGAGAGTTAGCTACCTATGACCTATGAAATACCTTGCAAGTCCCATGAACCGGTTAAGACTAAGCCTTTGGCTTATGCAGGTGGCTCTGGCTTAGAACAATTTGCACACAATTGGTAGGATTCAAGCGGGTGACCTTTATATCCCTCAATGCCCCAACTAATTACGCCAACTCCAAAGGTACAAAGAAAGAAAGGAAGAAAGAAAATCTAGAGAAAGCCAATTATTTTAGGGATACTTAAATGAGCACATTGCACGATAAAATTGAAGAAAAAAAACACATTTCATATTCTCCATAAGGGTGTGCTCCAATGTACTTGTGCATATGAAATATAAGTAATGAATAGCTACTAGGTTATATAGTCCTAATTTCATATTCTTACAACATGTTTAAATGTCTCAAGCCGGTTAAATAAAAATGGAGTTCATCATTTTCCTTTTCCCGCATGAAATAATAGAAAACAAGTTAAACTTCTATCATGTATGTCAGGCATTCGGTGATTCCGGAATATATATATATATATATATCAACGTATATTATATAAATTCTCTCCATCTGCGATATCATACAAAGTACATCTTTGCATATTCAATTTATTAATTTCCCTAAAACGGTGGGGAGGTTCAAAAGTCAAATGATTCTTTTTGGTATTATTCCGGTTGCCTTTTTACCTCTATATCCATCTGCCATATCCATTGTACCCAATGTGAAGATTGCGCCAGCTTTTCATTAATATTCATTAGACAGCAATGTGAATAGGTAAACATTATGTTTTCCCAAATAGTATAAACAAGCGAACTTTACAGTTGTTTTTGGGCATTGTTCCTACTCCCGCTTTTACCTCCATCTCCAGCTGCCACAAACATTGTATCTGTACCCCATGTGAATAGCTCACCACCTTTAAATAGAGCGAAACCCAACATTGGAAAAAAAAAAACCATGTCTCATTGAGAAAAATTAAGAACCAAGAATAAAGAAATTAAAGCTTCAATGGACACATGGGTCGATGTTTCATTGACGTAACATGGAAAAGAAAAGGGGACATGGTGGAATCTTAGTTGCGAGTGTGAGTCTTGTTCAATCTCTTCTCGGACTAATAAGGGCTTTTTAATTGGGTGTGATTGAGAGGAGGGAATTGGCAGGATCCGGAAAACATGGTAATGATGGGAGGACAGACGGGTCCTACAAATTGAGAGGAATTCTAGGGCATCGGGTTTGGGCATGGGAGAGAGGGAGGGGAGGTGAAGAAGAGCTCCCCTCACATGGTCTCCACATGGGGGTTTTCAAAGCATGGCCTTTGAGCCACGCACAACGTACAGATCTCGTTCAATAATTAGATTTCTCCTGCTTGCACAAAGAGGGATATTTGGACTTTTTCCCCCCCCACCTCCGCTGTTTTCTTTCTTCTGTCTTAATTTCTCATGTACCCTTTTTGTAAACAAAATTTGGTAAGAACCCCCTCCATGTAAAAATGTTGAGCAAAACTGCTTTATTACTTTATTTTACTGCTTTATTACTTTATTTTAATCACCCTTAAGGTTATTGTGGTGCATTGTCCAAATCAAAGGACCCAAAAGATTAACATTGCACTAATGTTTACATGTGAATCTGTTATCTCAACCATCTGTTGTGTTGAAACATGTGTCAAGATCCCTCTTTCCCATGTATATGGAAAACCTAAGATTCTATAGAGGTAACATTCATGTTATGATGGCCGTACGGGTTATTCACCATTGAGACAAGTTTTGGATTTCCCCAAGTGATTGAGGAATTAATAGAAGAAAGTTTCCACCCTCCAAGCTATCTCTCTCTTTACTTCTCTCTCTCTCTCTCTCTCTCTCTCTCTCTGCCCTGTTGAGTTGCTTGATTTGTGGCACTTTGGCTTTCATGTGGACTAGTGGGACCAGATTGTCAACGGGTTTGAATGGGTGTCCCCATATGCTGGATTACAACAATTTGTTCCCAAATCACCATACAGCTCTGATTAGTTTGTTCTCTTTCCCCTTTTAATCTGTGCTTTGTATGGGGACGGATCGGAGTGCGCCAACGAGCCCTTTGAATTTCAAACGAGAGGAGGCACAGACAAACCATAGTACCGTGGATCTATCACACGCTCTTTACTAGGTAGGTGTTCCTTTTTAGATCACTTACCAGCAAAGAAGCAAATGTGAACATGGTGTGAACAAAAAAGAGTGGAAGAAAAAAAGAAATTCGTCAAAGCGCATGCAAAAAGGGAAAAAAAATTGAAGACTTGGATCATCCTAACAAAGGAATATAAAGGGCTGGAGCTGAGGAAGATTTGAATCTCAATTGGTGATTAGTACATGAAGGATTCGGGGGTGTTGCAGTCAGTCGTGCATGTCGGACTTATTGAATTAAGATATCTACATCATGTATGATATAAGATTGCTATTTTATCTTAATATAAGACGTGGGTTTTCATGAATATTTTAGATGAATTTTTAGGTTGAAGGCCACCCTGAAGTACGATATATTATCTTAATGGTGCTAAGTTGCTAATCATAGGGACAACGTTGTAAATAATAGAGACACTCCAACTAAACTCATATTACCGTATGCAAATACCAAATATATTCAGACCAAAAGAAAGACCACGCCACACAAGAAAAGCAGTGATTGCGGAAACCAAAAGTGAAACTGTACCTTCATACATACTCATGTGGAAGACTATGCGCATGCATTTTTCGTACCTGAACTTACGACATGATAGTCCTGTTCGAAAGTCCATCCGAGATATTATCATGCAAGTACTTTGAAAACTGAGGATGACAAAGTTCAGATTTGAATCTCAGATATTTATAGTGTCGAAATAACCTTAAGCACCGCCGGTTCGCCTACTAATTAGTTTATATCACATTCAATTTTATCCTCTCGGTTTGATTTGGTTTACGATGTCCTAAGCCAAATCATAGTGGATCGAAAATGTGATTTTTGTTAATCAAACCTACATATTTGAGTATGAAAACACAGGTAAAACCAAGTTAAGTTTGTAAATTTTAGATTTTTCTGCCGATTATGGTCTAGCATTGCGATATGATTAATATACAACTGAAACTGCATGAGAATCAAATGTATAGAGGTAGGCATACTCTCACACCCCAAATTGTTCTCTTCATGACCTAGTTAAATTAGAATAAAAGATAGTCATGAAAAATCTTAATTATTAAAGTTGTGCAACCGGATCGAACTGCCCATTGGAACTGGTCTGGTTCTAGGTTTCTGTTAGAACCGCTTCGGTTTCTGGTTCCGAGTGAAGAACCACTCGAGAATTGAATTGACTGGACCGAATTTGGATCCGGTTTTATAAAATCTAAAAATCTTGATATTTTTCTTGGCATTTTTTTCTCTCTCTTTATTTTTCTCTATTCTTTCCAACCTTACTCAAACACTTCACATCTCTCTCTCTTTCTCTGGACTCACCCTCCTCGTTAGCTCGTGGCTCACCCTCGCTCGTTCGAGCCTTGCAACCCTCTTTTGTTCATTCTCATTCATCTTTTACTTTGAATTGTTTTGTTGCTCATATTATTTGGCTATAGAAAAATGAAACAAAACAAGGAACAAAAGGAAAACAGGTTCTCGGGTGGATCGTGGAACTGGATCGAAATAAACAGGATCGGTTCTAGGTCAAACGTGGTAGATTGTAAGTTCCAAAAACTGGGAACCGATTTTAAGAAGGTAGGTTCTAGTTTTCATATATCAGGTATGGAACCTACACACCCTAAAATCGATCACCCCTATCAATCATTATCTCGCTTCGTCATTTTTCTTGAGAAACAAACAAGAGTGAAAGAAAGCCTTGCAGCTCCCCCTCAATCTCGCTTTGTACCTAAAATACCATTTCCCATTATGCTTTTTTCCTTGACGACGAAGCACGCCGGCAGATAGAAGTAAAGCAATTGCGTCTACCAAATCACGGACAGCCAATAACTCCGATCGATCAATGTAGAAAATCCCGTTTGCTCGAATGAGATCCACATGGTACTCGTGATTAGTTCTCGTGGACGGCTAAATTGCAAATCACAAAACCCTCTTTCTTTTCACGGTGGTGGGTCACGGAGGCGTTTCGGCGGTAGCCGCAAGGTTCAAGAAACAGATACTCGCGAAGCATGTCACAAAAATCACTTGTATTAAGCCATTAGGAAAGTGGAAATTAGGGTCAGACGTACGGTCAAGATTCTGATGCAGAAACCAGTTTATGCAGAAGCTATTTCAGACAATAATTTAACGAAAAGGGATGGACATTGGGTGTTGAAAGCTACGCTAATCGTGGGAGGGCGAGTCACATGAATAAGAAAAAAGCTTTGCACGGACACGGAGGAGGAAATGGGAGCCGAAAGGGTCAGCCCCCGTGATTTGCGCCTGTCCTTAGAATCGACGACCCACCGCGCCACCCCACACCCACCCCCCCCCCCTCGCCTTTTGTTGTCCGGTATCAGAAGAAAGTCTCTCTGCTAAATTCATGTGAACAACCAAATATGAGGAAAGAATCATAAGAGAAGTTAATGATGTCCCATTGTCCTTGTCTCCACGAACCTTCCGCTACCTCTCGTTCTCGTAATACCTCCATTTTACAAGATGAGAGTCCTGCGTCCCACTCGCTGTTTCCGGCATGAGTTTCACCACGGTGCCTCGAGAAATCTCGATTCTCGATTACTAGAAGTGGGGTTCTTATTAATAGTTGAGATGTGTCCGTGTAGTTAGGGGTGCGTCGTGCGGCGGGGGGGAGAGGATCTTTGCCGAGTGGTTTCACCCCTTTGTAAAGATCCATATCTTGGATGGTGAATTGAAATATTTAATTCATCTTCCTAAAACTGTAGAGATATCGGTCTGAAAAAGGGCAAGAGTTAGTGCTCGCGCAACAATTAACTGGTGCTCGTTAGGTATCGCTTGTTTATCAGTGCTTCTCATCGTGCACCTTGAAGCCAACGACACACGATCATTTTGCAAATTAACACCAAAAAAAGCCTAATTTTCCCTCCAATCTCTCTCTCTCTCTGCCACTTGCAATCACGGCAAGCCGCCACCCTTTCAAGTGCTGCCATCAATGTCGCCTTGGGTAATTGCGCCATTGTCCACCGCCCTCATACCACGCCGCCATGTAATCGAGTCGTCGTGTCCTCATCAAGCCCTTGTCCCCGTCCCTCTCTATCTGCTCAAGTCATGCCGTTGTGACCCTGCCACCGCCATGAATGGAGCGCAGGTCTTTGGCCACACCAGATGTGGGTCATCCGAGGCCGGCAACGACTGATAGGGGTGTGGTTGAGTGCATAGCATAGGTATTAGGTGCATAATGAGAGCTCCAATGAACTAGTGTCACCAATCGAGCAGTAGCCAAACTTAGCCTAAAACACAAATATTGGATCGTCCAAATTGGCTTTTCCCCTTCTTTTTTCCTTCTTTGCCCCTTATGTCATTTGCTTTTTCCTCTTTCACATTCTGCCCCTTCTCCTGTTGGCGCCAACCTCCATGCGAGCTGCGTAAAAGATGGTGTTGGTGGCTTGGCATAACGACCCCGACAAAGATAAAGGGCAGGGGGAGAAAGAAGATAGATTATGTTTGTGTTCTTTGATGAATTTCCCTAAAGTTAAAAGGCATTTTATCAATTTGAAATATAAGTGACGCCTATCCCTCTTTTAATTGCCAAGAGATAAGTCGGGAGACCAATATATAATTCAGATGCGATATAAATCTCTCATTTCGAATTATATCATCTCTCGTTTTAAGTGATATGGGCAGCCATGCTACCATCTTGTATCCGAAGCCTTTTTTCTAATAAACATGGTTGCACGAATTTCTACCGGTAGTTAGGATGATCAATGATACGATCAAAGTTGATTTACAAGAATAATCACCTTTACTAACAAAAGAAAAGCTAAATATTTTACTAGTATATCTCTATTAATCTAGAGATATCCCCACGTAAGCTTTCCCCTCAAAGACGACTTGGAATCCTTTAAAATGTTTTTTAAAAGCATCAGAGAGATGTACAAAATTTTTCTCACGATAAAATTGACACGGCAAACAAAATTAGATGAAACTCACGGCTTCGAAGCTTGCAGAAAATATATTTCTGAATTGACGATGCAAATTTAAGTCGAAAGCTACGCTCAGACATACTAAAATCGACTTGAAGAAACACGACATATGGAGCGGTAGACTTGTAATAAGATGAAATCGTGCTTACACAGGTTGTCTAATTATCACGAGAAATCGATCTTTAGTATATCAATCCGGGTTAACTGGTCGCGCGGGCCGCACGCGACCACCTGCGCGCGTTTGGAATGGGGAGGATACACATGACGTGGACCCCCGGGGGGGGGTGGGGTGAATTGCAAAGGCGCAATTTGGTGGCCGTGCTCGTGCGCGCGCGCGCGCACGCGAACATTGGGGGGGGGAGGTGGTGAACATGAACACCAGCGGGCAATGTCATGTGGCACACATGGATGGGCCCCGCTCTGCCTGGAGAAAGGTTTACAGCCCTACACCCTTCAATCATGATGCAAATTTGGGGAGGAGCATTAAATTTTCATTGACGTTTCCCCCTCTCTCTCTCTCTCTCAAAAGTGGTGGAATGCTAGTTGCCTTCCGCCTCCCACCTTGCCTTTGGGTGCGGATCCTCTGCCGCGGTACGCGCTGCAATCTCCTGTCCCTTTCGCGAGATCATCGTGCGAGTTCGCCTCGCCCGGTCCCGATAGCACCTCTAGAACTTCCGCACGCTCTCCCTCTTCCCTCGCCTCTCTACTCCAACCCTGCATAGCCCGATCCGACTCAACCCAAGCCCGGCCTGTGCCACTACTGCTCTGCGGTCTCTACCATCGGTTGTCGAGGTCCGCTCTCTCTCTCTCTCTCTCCCCAATCCCCTCTGTCCTCAGGCTCAAGCCAGCATTGAGCTAGATGATGAATGCCGACCATCGTCATGGTCATTACCGCTTTTGTTGCCTGTCTCTGGGGCGCTCGTGACTGGAAGATTAACAAAAAAGTTCTGAATTTATTGTACTTGTATCAATTTAGTCATAAACATTTCAATCGTACCAATTTAGTCATAAACTTTTATGACATTTTGCCAATATATTCAATCATGTCAATTTTGTCTGGAAATCGCTGAAGTGGACACTCGTCGTCCTACATGACAAGACCGACGCTGATGTCGGCAAAATTTATTAATTTTGTTTTCTTTTTTTGTTCCTTCTTCCTCCTTCGATCGTTGGGTCTTGTTGACCGGCCAAAGGCAACTACCATTGAGAGTCGCCCTCGCTAGGATGTCGCGAGGGGAAACCTCACCAAAGGCCAGCCCTCGTTGGCCTTTGGCAAGATCCCCTCTCGCCAGATCTCGAAGGGCGACCCTCGCCGGTTATAGCCTATGGCCGGTTACTGACCATCGTTGAGGCTAGGCGACTGGTGGAGGAAGAAGGAAAGAAAAATAAAAGAAAATATAAAAAATTCAAAATTTTTTAAAAATATTGAAAAATTAATAAATTTTGTTTATATCAGCATCAGCTGTGTCACGTAGGACGGTTGGCATCCATGTCAGCAATTTTCAGCCAAAATTGACTGAATGGGCTACATTGGCAAAATACAAAAATGTTTAGGACTAAATTAGCACAATTGAAAATTTTAAAACTGAATTGATACAAATACAACATGTTTAATTTTTTTGGTAATTTTCCCGACTCGTGACCGCAGAGGTCGTGGCTGCCAAGCGAGGACTTCAAACTTGAGGTCGTGAATTGGTAATCAATGATGGATTCAAATAGAGATAGAGAGGGGGGTAATGAATTACGAACCCGCTCGATGAGCTTCAACCCTCGGACGACTACATAACAACCATACTATTATGTGGTAATGCCGCAGCCCCATCCTAGAGAGCACTTGTTTAAACAGATTAGCTTAAACAGTTTAGTATTCAAGGTATCAATCAGAAAAGCACAAGGCACGAAAGATCGTGCAGTTTCCTTAGCTGGTTACTTAACAAGTGTTACCAAAGGCACTATTGTTAACGATATTATTGCTATTTTTATTGTTTACTTTTTGGCCATATCATAGTCATGTTATTTAAGTATGTTTCGAAACATTAATACATTCGCCGAGTCAATTATCACTTAATATCAAAACCCAAATGAAGAAATGTGCTACTAGCGGATTTTGGTGCCAATGGAGGCGACTCCTTCGAGTGAGAAGACTATTCTTGCTTCATTGCTGCGCAATTAGAGAAAAGTTTTGCGGTGATGATAGTTAAGAAAATGTAATGATCACAGAAACTAAAGATACGAAACTCATCCTATAGAGACCTGTCATTGATATATCCACCGGGAACACATTATTAACGAATAATTTAGGGAACTAATCAGTAATCATTGACCCAAATCTGTACGATAAACGTCCTTTTCTTGTCTGCTGATGGAGCAACCAAAACCTTTGTCAAGGAACAGTGGCTAGCTAGGATTTCGATGCTGGACTTCGCTTTCTTATCGACGTTTGAGCTAATCTCACAAGCCTGGACATTATTATCAATCTTCTTCTTAATCCCGCTCTAAGTGGAGAGAAGGAAATCCTGATGAATGAGAACAGGCCTTGTGACTAGTGATGCGATGTGCGTATACAAAGTACTATTATTGATCTCGGTGCCCCATGTTATCTTCCTATAAAGTTCAAAGACAAGTTGGGAAGTAATGAAGAGTGTTGCCCCATTTTAAGCAAAGATGCTTTTGCATCCTAAGAAGCAAAACAATGGACTGTCCCTTGGTTTAGATCTGACCTGATCTGCTGACTGTAGATACTATTATGAACTTAGATTGGGATTAAGATACCTTTTGTCCTTTGTCTGGTCATGTTTCGGTAATTTTTAGCAACATTTCAGGTTAAAATATTTGAGGATGGCATGTATAAGTGTGTAACTCTGTTTCCTCTAAACCTGTTACAACAAAGGATGATACCAAACTATGAATTTATTAAATAAAATAAGTACATAATTGTAAACAAGCAATGGTAACAGGTTTCATCTCGATATGCTATAATAACATTATCTTTTAAGCCTTTCAACCAATCCATGCGTAATTACTTTGTCAATCGTGTGCCTAGGCATGATAGTGACTCGATTGACAAAGTCATTACGAATGATATGTTAAATTCACCAATGGCCCATATTTTCTAGAATTCAATTTGTTGGTCATGTTTCTCTTCTTCTTACCAAGTAAGCACATTTTTGTATTTAGATGCAAAATATAGATTCCGTAACGATTTTAAGTTGTGCAATGATTGGTAGGTCTCTCAGTTTTTTTTTTCCGAAAGGTCTCAGTTTAATGGGGTATAACAAGTTGGTCTTGTGATTCTTTGTAGTTTGCTTTGCACATAAATGAAGGGTTTTCTACAACTTAAACTAGATATCGCGTCATTATCTAACAATTTGAAATTTACAAGTGATCAGCTGCAACTCAATTAAAAAAAAATTAATTACTTGGAGCTTATGATTGTCAATGTATGCTCTCAATTACAGCATCATGAGGATTTATATTTGAAATATCAAACTAGTTTACCTATTAGATCAAGTTTTCATATATTACATATGTGTTTTATAGACATTGAACATGGTTACAGATTCTACCCTAGAATCTGAGAACTTGACTAGTAGGAATCTGTAGGTTTTAGGTTCCAAGATATGCAGGGTGGGTTCCAAGTTCCAAAAATTAGGGAACCTGTTTCGACGGATAGGTTTCATGTTCTAGGTAGGTGTAACCTGAAACTTGGAACTTGAAACTTGAAACCTGAAATCTAAACAAGTTTTTTGTGTTTTTTCTTGGTCTATATTTTCGCGTGATTTTGCTGTGTTTCATGACGTTAAATGATGATAATATAATTTGGAACCACTTCTCTGAGCTTTCATTTTATAACTTGTTAATATTTCATATTTTTCATGTGTCTAAATATAAATTATGGTTAGTGGGTTATAAAAGTAAGTGATGGTCATTAAAGGTGATGATTCACTACAATTATTCAATTAATAATACATGTGGAACCTGAGTAGACTTTGGAATTGACCCTCGAACATGTGATTAGGGGTGTCAAAACCAAACACAATACCCGAACCGAAACACGAACCGACCCGACCCGAACACGAAATTTTCTTATTGGGTCGGGTTAAGCCTCAACTTGTTTGGGTAACAATAAAAATAATTGGGTATTGTTTGGATTTATTGGGCTTGGGTACCCGAGCCCAACCCAAACAATAACCCAAACAATGAAACCCTAAGACCTTTCTTCCACTTTTCTCTCTCACTCTCTCGCCTCTTCTGCGTTTTCTGTCCTCCATCCAGTTCAAGTCCGATGGCAACCGCACCAAGGCCGTCGGCATGACCGGCCCCGGCGGCACCGCGGTGCAGGGGAGCGGCCGCACCGGCGGGGGAACAAGGGCGGGGGTTACGGTGGCAGGGGAAGGGGGCGGGGCTATGGTGGTAGGTCCTCGTCGGAGGAGGAGGAGGAGCTGAGGAACGACACCCAGAAGCAGCAGCCCCGCTTGGCGAAGGCAGCGTCCGCGGCGTCGGCGCTGGGCTCGCGGTCCCGCTGAGGGGAGACCTCGAAGGAATGCTAGGCGGACATGAGATCCCGGGATCGCCGAATATCGGGGGAATGGATCAGGGGCTCCTTGGATGGCGGGATCTGCAGAGCTACGGCGGTGGACGGGAGATAGTTCCGATCTTCTTCCTCCTCCTCCTTCTTCCTCCACCACCATTGCCATTTGAGCCTCTCGCCGTCTCCGAAGAAGGAAAGGACAAAAACGGCAGCTGATTTTAAGATCACATGAGTGAATGGAATGGAATGGAAGGGAATTGACTCGATCATTAAATGCTCGTCACGTTCTCAAATTCGCGATTCGCCACTTCCTTCGCAGGAAACAACGAAGAAGAAGAAGAAACGAGGACGCCTTACCGAAAACAGAAGGCCGGAAGACGAAGCAATGTAACGCAGGAAGGAGGAGGCTCGCGAGGCATGGATTCACTAGCACGTCGCCGCCGCCGCCGCCGCCGTCGGGATGGTTGCCTGCGCTGTGATTGGTGGGAGGAGGACTGGGAGGCCAAGCATGGCGGACCGCCTTGAACGACATCGCGAGAGGCGAGGCGCGGAGGGGGGAGGGAGAGAGATGGTCTTCTGGCGATGGTGGTGGAGGAAGGGGGAGGAGGAGGAGGATGATGGGACTCGGTGATGCAAGAAGACGAGCGCGTGGGAAAAGTTGAAGAGACTTGACTAAAGTAGAATCTATGATTCATTGTTTGAAACACGGCCCGACCCGACCTAGCCCGGCCCGATCGTGCGGTGATATCTTGTTCGGGTCTTGTTTCGGGTTGGGTCGAACACACATATCCAATATTTCGGGTCAGGTCGGGTATCATGAAAACCTAACCCGACCCATTGACACCCCTACTTGTGATAGGGTAGGTTCTAAGTCCCAAAAAATAAGAAACCTATTATCATGGGTGAAACTTATGCGGAATATGGAACTACTCACCCCAAGTATTAATTCACGCAATAACTTCTCATTTTAGTTATATTTATTTGAACTGTAATGTCAGAAAAACTAGTCTTTTGTATTCTCTTTGATGGATGACAAGTTTGTTCAGTATTGTTGCGTTCATTTTTATTTTGATGAAATTAAAAAAAAAAACAACTTGTTAGACCCTGAAACTTATCCTGAAACCTATGACAGGGTAAATTTCAAGTTCAAAAAAATGAGGAACCTGTACCCGAGGGTAGGTTCCAGGTTCCATGGGAAACCTGTAAGGAATCTGGAACCGCTCACCCCTAATTGATATGACATTTTTGTTTGTGTTAGCACATAGTGGTAGTCACTTGTTAGATCTCTAGGATGTTGTCACTCTATGAATATTTTGGACCTATATCGATGCATAACTAGTAAAATAGAAAAATATGCAAAGTTAAACAATCAAAAAAGGAAAATGCATATTATTAAACATACCAAAGGCAGCATGAAAGCTTTTGAACTTATCTCTTATTTGATATTTTTTTTTCATAAAAAATCTCAATTTCAAATTAAGGTGATTTTTATAAAATTTTCAATTTTTTCCCAAACTAATTTGCTTTAATTAAGCTATATTGAAAATTAAGTGAATTATAAATAAGTGAATTTTGAAAGAAGAAAATAAACTAAATGCAAAGTACGCGCATGATTCTAGTAACTTGCAAATTTTATTCTTTTGTTGTAGTTTTTTTTTTGTTTAATGCATATTAAGTGAAGTATGTTCACATAATGAAAAATTTATCCTTCAAATTATTTTAACTTGATTTTGAATTAGATAGATAAGCAATGCAATTATTCACGTGTTAACCAAAAATATGCTTCAAATTATAAGTAAATTTAGCATAATAATATATATCTCTCGTTTTGACTTAATTTCAACTTAAATGATAATTTATATATTTAAATATTTTTTTACTTATACTTATCTTTTCCAAATTATGTCAAAATATTTTATTTTTATCTTTATTTATTTTGTTGGTCGAATACTTTTAAGATTAAATTTGAATAAATTTTTATCCATTTTCAAAGTTTACATTAAAATTTAATAAACAACAAATGTTTGAGGATGAAAATGACTAAACTAATGCTAATGGGCCGAGTATGGGCCATGTGACATAATTATGCGATATGGCTTGACTCGTGGCAATCACAGAAGTAAATTTAAGAGCCACGTGGCAACTGTAGGAGCGAACAGTTTCTCAACTTTTGATGTAACTACGTACTATAGAAACCCTAAATTGCCTCCCCAATTAAGAATCACTCTACAAATAGTTTTGAATTGGATGTCCATTATAGATAGGAAGTACCTCTCACTTTTCTGACAATGAGATAGAGTAATCATTCTGGTCATAACAATGCATTACGGAGGGAATTATCATCTAAATAGTCCTAAATTTATTGTACGACGATTAATTCAATCATAAATTTTTTAATTTGACAAATTTGATCCTAAAATTTTTAATGATTTTTCAATATAGTTATTCCAATGGCCGAAAATTGCCGATGTGGATGCTAGTCATCTTATATGGCATAGTCGTCACTAATGTGAGCAAATTTTCCAAATTTTTATTGATTTTTTTAAAAAATTTTTACGTTTTTTTTTAAATTTTATCCTTTCCTTTTCTTTTCGTTTTTGTTTTTCACTGTTCATCATCCCGGAAGGGCTGGCAGCGATCGTCTGGGCCTCGAGTGGAAAAATAAAGAAAATAAAGAAACGAAAAGAACTCAAAAATTTTATAAAATATTCAATTTTTTGTAAATATTACAAAAATCATCCACATCAGCTCCGCTTATGTCACGTAAGATGGCATGCGTTGATTGGACTGCCACATTAGCAATTTTCGGTCAAAATTATCCGGAAAGACTATATTGACAAATCGTTAAAAGGTTTAAGATTAAATTGGCCAAATTAAAAAGTTTAGAACTAAATTGGCTGTCGTATACTAGATTTAGGATTTTTTTGGATAATTTTTCCCGTTACAGAGACATCAATTGATACATAAAAAATAATGATTACACTTCTGAAGCTGTGTCATTGACTAGGTCTTGTCTTCTTGTGTTTTTTCTTTACAACAATTATTTCTGATGTAAGAAATTGTTGAAGTCAGCTAAACGTATGGTAGTTGCTTGCTTAATGCATGGAAATGGACCAAGCTGTCGAGCACGAACGCCCATTATACTTTGAAAGAGACAAATGATGAACCATGATTGCACCTGCTCATCCTTATATATGGCGAAAGGGAAAAGAATTGGTTGAGTCGTAGAGACCAGCTTGCAGAAAAGCTAGCTCCGGGTCCAGGGCTATTCTCAACTCAAATAAAGTACATAAAAATTATCACAAAAGCCATTAACTTGTTACACTTGTGCCAATTTAGTCACGAATTTTTCAATTGTCCTTATTGAGTTCTAAACTTTTTATGTTTTGCCAATTGAGTTCATCTAGCAAATTTTGGCCACGTCGACTCTAACCGTCCTATGTGGCATGACTGGCGCTAACGTGAATAATATTTACAATTTTTTTAATTCAATTTTTTTAAAATTTTAAATTTTTTTTTTCTTTTTCCTTCTTCCTCCGAACGGTGACCGACCAAAGGTGAGGGCCAACCTCGCTAGCTTCCGGCGAGGCTCCACCTCAATGGTTGTCATGATCCTCGTGCGAGGCTTGACCTCGCCGGATCCGGCAAGGTGGACCCTCGTTGGCCTTAAGCGAGACTCGGCTTCACTAGCCTCGCCTTAATCCGGCGAGGTCAGCCCTCACTAGGTTTGGTGAGGGTGACCCTCGCCTTTGGTCGGTCGCTGGCCATGGCGATCAACAGAGGAAGAAGGAGAAAGAAAATGAAAGAAAAGAAAAAATTAAAAAAATTATAATTTTGATTTTTTTAAAAATTGCAAAAATTATCCACGTCAACGCTGCCGGTGTTACGTAGGACGGCCGATGTCCACGTTAACAATTTTCGACAAAAGTTGGCTAGATAGACTCAATTGGTAAAACGATGGTTATAAAGACTCGATTATACAAATTGAAAAGTTTTAAAAGTCAATTACAATTTCAAAAAATTTTCTTCAAACTCTTTTCGGTGATGTGATGTCACAAGATTAAATAGTATATCTTGTTGGAACAAACTATTTGAGGTAAAGTTATTTTCTTCACATAATCTAGTTAATGGGAGAAGTATACTGAAAATCCTAAAACTCATAAGGAAAATGCAATTGAGTTTTAAAACTTTCAAAAAGCGTAATTAAGTCCTAAAAATTATCACGAAAGTGCAATTGAGTCCTAAAACTTTCAAAAAGTGTTATTAAATCCTAAAACTTATCAAATTAGTTCAATCAATTCCTTCCGTTGATTGCACTTTTTGAAAGTTTTAAGACTGCATTGCATTTTTTGAAAGTTTTAAGACTCCATTGTATTTTCGTGACAAGTTTTAGGATTTTTAGTGCACTTATTCCTATAATTATGATATTTTTATGTACTAAAGACCTAGAAACATAAGAACTACCGTACCAGCTAAAATTAGAACCTGCGTGGTCCAAACTTGGTTTAACTTCCTCTAATTAAATTTTGACTAATCTGTCACTCTAGCTCTGGTCCACGGGTACGTGCCTGGGTCATATCTAGACATTGGGGGTCTTTTCCCCAGTCGAAATGAGCCAATGAAACAGCTTAGCTTAGCTTAGCTCCACATTAAGGTTTGAGGGTGTCGCCGATCATTTGTCATGAGATGCCTGGTCTAAAGATCGAATTGTGACATTAATCCGCATCGATTGAGAATCGTATTTGTGGCTACTAGAAAGAAGTTAGGAGAGAGAGAGAGGAGATGCAATTTGATAGGGTCGCATTTAGTGCTATGCACGTGCATGCATGGATTTTGATTGATGGAGCTTTGACATCAAACCATCCCTCGGTCCCTCAATGTCAATTCAGTCGTAAACTTTTTAATTTTATCAATTTAGTTCTAAATCTTTATGCGAAATTCTAATGTAATCATTTCCAGTCAATTTCTGCTGTAGGCCGTTCTAACTATCACGTCAGCAATCTCTGTTAAAATTGGTCGGAAAAACGATATTGGAACTTTACGCAAAAGTTTAGAACAAAATTGACAAAATTAAAAAATTTAAGACTGAATTGACATCTGTACAACATGTTAAACAATTTTCCCTGTATGGGAACAAGTGGCCACGTGTGCGTCCTTGATTTGGGGCCTCAAAACTGTACCATTCTCCTAACTTCCCCCTTGCTTCATTACATGACCCATTGACAGCTTTATAAGTGAATTATCATAGACAGCCAGTCACTAGCGAGGTACAATCTGTGTGGTATCATCACGACCCGTAATATCTACATCCCAACATCGATCATTTTCGACGCATGTTCTCGTGGGGTACACCGGACATAGACTGTGTCTGATAAAATAATTGGACAGGGGAGCATAATAAACGAGTCACTGCAAACAGTTAGTTCATCAAGGTATCTTTCTTGATATTTATCTGCATCCAAATCATCTTTAGACTGCTTTGACTTGCTTAATTAGATAAAACTCGGATCACATCCAACCAAAGTTGGTTCTTGATTTGGACGATAAAGACAAAGAACTTGTAAGGGGGATCAAAAGGACAGAAAATGTCCAGCATCCGGCAAACATTTTAGTTGATGAGATGTTCATCCATCATGTGTCTTCGGACATCAGACCAAAGTTGGAACGGTGTTGGATGAAAAAACTCGCAATCACAAAACCATGTTACCGTAAGTTCTTTTGACATTTCAGGAGCAACCGCGCCTATTAATAGGGGTTCCATTCCAAAAACTACCTCAACATACTTCAATTAAGAACATTTGTTGCATAAACCATGATAGTCGAATGCCACCAAATGTACCCATTGCGCTATACTGCGGAACTTCAAGAAGACAGAAAAAGCATACATACCCAATTCACAAGCATTAGACCCGTAACCTGGCACACAAAAACGGAAGCACCGCACGGAAGAGAGATTTCCCAATTCTCTGTGGTCCGACTGTGGGAGGCGTGGAAACTAGGATATTCTGTCTTCTTGAGACGCCCTTCAGTCAATGACAGCTTTCGTGGACTCTTTATTCAGCCTCTGTTTCCCTGCAACCACTTCATAAAACAAGAATCATTTAAGAATCATTGGATATGTTACTAGCTTCTAGCATTTAGCCTTCTCTCATATATGAGAAATACTGAAATGACTCGATTTAAGTGGTGCAGGGTACAACCTGACACCATAGACGTGCGGCAGTTCTGGTACACCATGTGCTTAACTGTCTCCCTTTGTCCTAAACTATGGCCTGCAAGACTAATCTCGGGGTGGTTGTCATTGGAGAGGTGGTTCTCTACAATTAGACATGCCGACTGATTTGTCGAATGGTCGTCCGTTGTCATTTCCCTAGCTGATAATACAACAAATGCCTTCTCAAGTTGGCAGATTGGACCTGCGATGACAAAGCTATTTGTTGACATTTGCTGGGCATTAGGTGACACTGATCATGCTTGAAAGCTCAGCAAGTGCAAAGAATTAAAAGGAATGAAAATGTAATGACAACAATCAAATTGCATTCCTGACATTTCTTTTGTTAACAGCTTTCTTATAGCCATGTCTTGTTAACCCACTTAACACTGTAGTTTTCTCACTCGGTCAACTCCACCACTTTGAAGTATCTCGACCTCCATCTCTTCCACAAGGGCTCTCCATGTTTTAGAAGTTATGTCAACCAGTGCTATCAGAATGCAAGCAAATTCCATGCCATCTCTAGGATTCCGGTGGACTTTCAACTGTTGCAACAGCTTGACAGTTTGAGCCAATCACTCCAATAAGCTAATTTCGGAACAAACATGCACAAAAATGTCGGGTAGAACGCATGAAAAGTAACATATTTTACAAGCCCAATTTCACAAGGGAGTTTTAGCAATCACAGATTGACAATACACTCCATTCTCCAATGGCATGATCGAATACTCAATAACGTGCTACAGTGGCCGTGGCACATTCACAACCATAAACATGTCATCTCGCAATCGAGCCTGTTCAAATCTGCCAATGCCTTTTAAATCCTATCTCGCCCTGTCCCGATAACCTTATACATCTAGCTCAAAGACACATCGAAAGTGTAATGGACCTTAACTGCACTAGGCATCAAGCCAACTTGCTCTTCATATAAGATACAGAAGCTATAGGGCCCAAAATCCTTCCAAAGTTATTAAAACTCCAAACTATGGCAGAGTCCATGATAAGGATGGATTGCATGTGCACCATTTCATTAATTAACATTGAGACGTAGGCTTCTGTTTGATCTTGTTCTAAAGAGGCACGATCAGATGTTTCAACAGTTGTCAATTAAAGCAACAGTACCAAATTCACACACACGTCGCTATGCATAGCCAATTCATCCTTCAGAACCATATCATGGATATGCACCAATTGCATCGGTACAAAATTTGAGCAGCCTGACAACTGCTTTCCAAGGCATTGCTTTAGCAGCAAAGCTCGACAAACCACGGAACGACTTAATCTCAGCACCAAAATCAAAAGAAACAAATTGCCAATCGTGAATTTGGACTAATGACATGACAACGCCCGTGTGAATCTCCTCTTACCAATATGCACCAAGCGAACTTTCATGAATCCGGCACCCAGTTGAATATACCACCCCAAGCAAAACAACAAGGATTCTATTACTATTGAAGGAACTCATAAAAGGGTCATCTGTAGTACCTGCGACAGTGTCTTTACTCTCTTCAGTGTCTGCTATCGGCGCATACATGTATGAATCGGACTTCAAGTACTCTCGTATTTTCTCCACCAATCTCCTTTCATTTTCTTCTCTTGCTCTCCCCCCTTTCGAGAAATGACAAGAAACAACAGCCCATAGCTATGATAAAGATTACAAAAAAGGAGTTCCAATTTCATGGCTTGGATACGGAATCACTCACCAGTATCAGAAAAAAGCAGAGCCTTTCGCGGGAAAAGATGAGAGCTTGAACGAGAGATCAAGGGGGCGAACATGTGAGAGTCGGTCCCGAGATAACTCAGCAAGCCCCTCCTCTTGCTTCGCTTCGTGGGTCTCTTCTTTTGAACTCCCAGCGACGCTCTCTTCTCCATCTTCGAAGCTCCAACACGAAAACATCACAACCGCTTCGCCATCTCCATGCAAAAGCAGTTTTCGCTAGGCGGTGCTCGGCTTGTGGCAGAGGAGGACACGTGGCGGTAAGAGGGAACCGCTTCAACTTCTGGAGTGACACGTGGAGGAAGAGAGGAACAAGCGGCTTCCGAAAAACTGGGCTGTCCTCTGGTTTTTCAATGACGATGGGCTCGTAGATCAACAGGATGTTTCTTGACACTTTTCAATTATACTTTACCAAATAATTTTTATTTTTTGTGAAACCACTTCAAATTAAAGTATTTTGCATTTTCTCGAAGGCTTTCCTAAAAAATCGAACCAAATGCAACCATAATAATACGATGTATTATATATATCGTGATGTGATACTATCTTTGGACTGCATATAAACAATAGAAGATTTTCCCTATTAACTAATATGGGAAAGCCTTTGATTTATGTTATTATGCTAAAATAAAATGTATTTCTTAAATACAAATGAGTTATAATTAAATAGTAAAGTAACGAAGAGAGAGAGGAGAAGGGCGAGGGACAATAAATTAGCGAATATTAAATTTTGATATTTTCGCGCGGAAGATATTGTTGTAATTATATAGATATCACCATCTATTTATTAACGAAGGTCATATGTTTTACGTTATCATAACTTTTGTGCACAACAAGGTTGCTTTACGAAATTCCATGGATGTTTCGAGGCATTTTCAATCTGTATTAAAGAGGACGGATAAAAGGCTTAACGGTTGGAAATACGAAAGCTTGTCAATGGCATGTCGAATTACTTTATCACAGTTTGCAGTTATGTCTAACCCTATCTATCACATGCAGTGGGCTAAAGTTTCAACTCAAGTTTATTAAGATATTGAAAAGAATTGTCGTGCTTTCATACGAGAGACACAAGCGATAAATGTCGTATTCACTTCCTAAATTGGGAATCCATCTGCAAGCTAAAAAAATGCGGTGGTCTTGGTTTTAGATCTCTTGAATTGACTAATCAAAGATTTATGATGAAGCTAGCCTAATAATCTCTGGGCATAAGTTGTGATTGCTATATATAGCTAACAGAGAACTTGTTTTCATGCTAAATCTGGTGATTCGATTTTATGGAAGGCGATTGTGAATGTATGGCCGACCTTATAGGAATGAGCTATGGAGTTTGGGAAATGGCAAACATGTTAGATTTTGGACAGATAGGTGGATACTAAGTATGGAGCCGCTCTATGATATTGTTAGTACCCAACTATCTCCTTTCGAGATGGACATAAAAGTTTGCGATTATGTGCTAAACGGAAATTGGGATTTTCGGATATTTCGAGGAATTATACTAGAAGATATAATCATTTGCATTAGAGCTGCTAAACCTCCTTTAGCTTCTAACGGGGACAGTACTCTTCTGTGGAAGGATACTGAAGCGGGTTTTTCTCTGTTAAGTCAGCGTACAAGGTAATCAATGGGTAGACAATTAAGAATCTGATAGTATATGGTCCACAAATTGGAAGTAGAAGGGACCTCAAAGTATTAGAATTTTCCTTTGGCTAGCCACTCATAAGTGACTGTTGATTAATGAACTGAAGACTTCTCGCAACTTGCGAGGAAATCCATATTGCTTGAGATGTGAGTCTCATGTGGAAACAACTTAACATGTTCTAAAGGATTGTCCAATTGTCCATAAGATATGGCTTGAGTTTGTCTCACGACAATAAATGAATTTGTCGCAATGGTTGAATTCAAATCTTGCTAATAAAGGGCAATCGAATTTTCATCATGATTAGAGCATAATTTTTGGAGTAAGGGTGTGGCTTTTTTTACAATGGAGAAACAAGTTACTTTTCCGGGACAACTTTATTTTCCCTTCGAATCCAGTACAAGTAATTCGATTATACACAAAGGAAATTATTAAAGCTTCGTCTGTGAATAATTGGACATTAAGGCTGCGCATGGCAACCATTATGTGTCCGGGAACAGATTCTGGTCAGAAATGATTCTTTTTTATTCTGTGCCTGGGAACTGATTCTGAGCATTTGAAGGTGTTTGGTAATAGCCCAAAATTTCTATTCCTGAAATAGTAAAAGAACAGAAATGCGTTTGGTAACGGCATAAAATTTCTTTTTATTAATAATATTTTAAATATTTTAATATTTCTTTCTTTTCTTTTTTTCTTCTCCTCCTTCTTGGCCATGGCCGGTAAAATATTTTTTAATTAATAATACTTTTATTAAAAATACATTTTTTTTATTTTTTTGGCCATGGCCGGTAAAAAATTTCTTTATTAATAATACTTTTATTAAAAAATAAATTTTTTTATTATTTTTGGCCATGGCCGATAAATTTTTTTTATTAATAATATTTTTTCCTTTTTTTTGGCCATGGTAGGTAAAATATTTTTTTTTTATAAATATTTTTTTATTAATAATATTTTTTATTAAAATATTCTAATAAAAAATATTTTTATTGAAAATATTTTTTTTTGCCATGGCCTGGTCGCCGGCCATGGCCGGTAAAATATTTTTTTTATTAACATTTTTTATTAATAATATTTTTTATTAATAATATTTTAATAAAAATGGTTTTTTCCTTTTTTTTGCCATGGCCGATAAAATTTTTTTTTATTAATAATATTTTTTTTATGGCCTAGTCGCTGGCCATGGCTGGTAAAATAATTTTTTTTTGTTCATGGCCGGTAAAATATTTTTTTATTAATAATATTTTTTATTAATAACATTTTTTTATTAAAATATTTTAATCTCGCCAGATACGGCGAGGGTGGCCCTCGCGCCGACATTAGAAGCTACATTAAAAACCAAGAAAAAGAAGAAGAAAAAAAAAATTGATTCTCATTTTTGTTCCAAGAATCAGGAAGCTACTTTTTTTTTATTCTTGATTTCTGCTCCAAAACTGATTCTGGGCACAAATTTGCAAGAATTTGTGCCCAGAATCAAAAAATTTAACAAACGGGGATTTCTGTTCCAAAATTGATTATGGGAACAAAAGAACAGAAATTTTCACTATTTGGTCAGTTGCCAAACAGACCCTAAATGAATTATGCACTTCTCCGATTTTAGTCAGATGGGATCCTCCACCTTCCAGATGGATTAAACTGAATACTGATGGGGCTCTAAAGGCAACCTAGGACTTGCTGGTACATGGGGTTTATTTGGAAATGAAGGGTTTGACTAGCTTAGTGGTTTTACCGCATTCGTAGTAATATGTTCGTCAACACAAGCATAATTTTGGGTTTTGTGGTTGGGAATCAACTTCGCAAACAACTTGGTTTTCATAAGATCATCATTGAGATTGATTTTAAAGCCATTACTGATATTGTTAGTCCATAACTTATGATTGATAATACTGGCCCTGTTTTTCTTAAAGATATCAGAAAACTGTTGCGCTCTCGCTTTGAATTTAAAGTGCAACATAACTTTCGGATAGGAGCCGATAACTTGCTAAACTTGAAATTGATAAGCGCCTGGATACTAGTTTCTTTATATTACCTCCTATAGGTTTACTTCATGTTTTATTAGGTGATAAAATAGGGATAGTAAATTTACAAGTTAAATTTTTGTATTCGACTTTAACCCTTTTACATACCAAAAAAATATACAACGAAAATACAGTCAGCATACATTTAAAAAGCGGTTGACAATAAACGTCACTTCACTTTCGAATGTTAGAAACATAATATCCGATTCACTTGCAATCTCTATCAGACCTATAAACATCACGTTGGCTGGCATAGCATCAGTCACGTCCCAATGTCGAAGTTGCGCAAACATTCTCACGACATGCCATATTCTTATTTAAAACTGTGAACGAATTAAGGGTGCTACTCTGTCATCCAAAGTTTATTTTGACAGATGGACCTTCCAATCCGATTTGACATTGAATTCAATTGGACAGACACTTCAAAGAGTCCACAAAGTTTTGATGGTCTTTTCGGGTTAGTTTGGAGTTAATGGGTATGACAGGAAATGGTGCAATTGGAGCTGAAGTCTGATTCAGCTACATGAACGTATTTAAGTGTTCTTGATTTAGACTCAGCGCATGAGTTTTAGCTGTGGCTTTCGCGTAGATTTACCGTTTCTCTAACCAAAAGGAATTGATGATATGGATCTAAACTCTCTTTTGAAGTGGGTTATGTCTGATTAAGATGACCAACTGATGAATAGAACTAAGTCATTTGACGGGTATATCATCACAGATCGGTCATTCGCTCATCCGTCGCACTTGCAACCAAGAACACGAGGGTGACTTGATTTTAATCGATTCCGACCAAAAAGAAAGAAAACAACACATGATCTTACGCAAATAACCTTGGTTTCATGATATTTATATCTGGCACAGCAGCTGAAGTTGAAATTGATACGAATGGACATATCGTTGTCTTATGACTTTCTTTTAGGGCCCAAATTAAAAAGCTAAAAGAAAGAAAAAGGAGGAGCTCCTGCCAATGCCAACCAGTGCTTCCTCAACTTATCAAGTTACTTTCACGGGATGAGATTGTTTGCTGGTTGTCACCTGCTTCAATCCGTGTTTCAATGCGGCGTTCCACACCAGATCGATCCTGTCGACGTCGATCGCTCCAACCTCATGATGAGTCCATCCTTCCAGGAGATGCACCACTCCACCAGCATGGCATGCATGAACCACTCCTCTGTCCATGGTATACTGTTCCAACATCACACGAACAACAATTCAGCAATACATGCACAAGGATCTGCACTTTTGTCTGTGTTTCAGCGATTAAGAATACAAGAAAATTGGGCAGTGTATGCGAGAAATGCAGTCGACATGAATTGTCAAAGAACAAACCCAAGCTACAAGGAATGAAACTATTTTTCTCGTGGAGAGTTCGAAAGATACTAATCACACTATTATGATCGTTCTCTAGATAGCTCAAGCATTATGAGTTTTCTTAAGGAACATTAGCATCGACTTACCTCGCAACTTCCAAGTCCTTGGACATCATCCGGCAGTCTCATAGCTGCAAGATCGCCATATGTGCAGTCTCTTCTGAATGGAAAAATCGGCGGCACCACAAATTGATGGAAACCTGCTCCTGGTGGAGCCCAACTCTGCTCTCTCGGCGTGATCCATTTCCCAACTATCCATGTCTAATATGCGCACAACAGATTAGCCCCAATGTTCATCGTTCATGGTGTAAGGGGAAGATTGAAACTGTTAGGTTATAGTGTTAACTGTTCTTAATTTAATATACCTTGCAAGTCCTAGCTGCTTGGTACTTCGTTACTTGCACAAGGTAGTTCTGACAATCAGCTGGTGCTTCCTTCTTGATTTTCTCAAATCTTTCTGTCGAGAGAGTTAGCATCTGCGTCATACGGAACAATCTGTGAGCATAGTGTGCACTAGCATTGGATGTCTCAATCTGCTGGTTTAGAATCATAAGGTGAAGACATTGATCTCGAACTCTTTCTGATCCTACAGTCCTGAATCTAAACCAGATCACCAAACATATTACGGCCGTTGGTTTCCAATCAGGATCTGGACCAGTCAGTGCAGTTTGAGAGAAATGTACTGCACTTACAAGGACTCGTACTCTCCTTCGACAAAGATAGAGAGCAATGGCCCTCCCGAGCTTGGAGGTGGCACCCGTCAAAAACACCTCCGTGACATCTTTGGGGACATCGTTCAGAATCACCGCCGCTGTTAAGGTATTTCCATGGACGACACAGACTTTGAGGTCCTGGTGCTTGTTGACAAACAATGTCCCTCCTCCATTAAGTGCTTCATTCTGCAGAGAGATTTTCAAAAGGGGAAAAAGCAATCATTACCAATGCAACAACAAATCAACATCTGTTTCTGTAAAGGACCTACATCTTATGATAGAAGTAGCCAGAGAGGATTCATAATCATTTGATTCCTAGGAAAAACAATTGAAAAAATCACTATTTATCCTGTCATGCGCTTTTGAAATTAGTAGAGTGAGCCAACAACGGCAGATACGTTAGTGGACATTCAATGTTTATTTTTACGCTTCCGGCAGCTATTTGTAATTCTAAGAGCCCTTATTCGCGATTTGGCAAAGCAGAATGGTAAACGAGTTAGGTGTTTTCGACATGTTCAAGAATGTTTGGGCTCCCTACAGTAGAAACTAGTCATGGGGATGGTTGGTGAAGAAATATGCTATCAAATAGATGGGACATCTTCTTCTTAACAATAGAAAGAGTTGCCAATTGTGGTGGTCCTCGTGCAGATAATAGAATAGATCGAAACCTACAAGACAGCACGCTTTTCAAGTAACTTCTCCAACCCTATATGGTCCACACTCCATTACTGCTATTCCAGAATCAAGCACATGGATCGTGGAGGTTGATAGTAATTCCAGCAATAACCATGAAATGGAAAATCAGACGAGATAAATGTGGGGATGGAAGAGGAAACAAACAACCACCTTATTTAATGCAGCCAAACTGATGACTTTAACTCCTAATTTATCAGCATCTAAAATAGCCTCCTCTATCTGCTTGTTAATGCCAGCAGCTGCAAATGGTAAGAAGTACTGCAAAAAAAGGAAATAGTTTCCATTTTAGCCTGTATCCATGAAATTTTGGCACGACAAAGAAAGTTAGAGCATATTATTCTACTATTCCTCGCTCCACGAATATGAGATGTACCTGAAATCCAAATCTTGGCACTGCCCACGTTTGGTGCAGACGGCCCCTTAGGTCGTAGAAAGAGATCACAAAAGTCTTAGCCCATGCCCACATCGCCAGCATCACCATAAAGACGATGGGCAAGACCGGTAAAAAGAAGAAACAAGTGGCATATGGCAATGATGCAAATGATCTCAATACGAAGGGGGCGTGCATTGAAGATGATAGGTCCACGACATGAGCCAGGAAAACGAAGTCTGGGATGGCCCTCCTATATTTTCCTGCAGCAATGACAAGTCAATTATTGTAAGTCAACTCTTCAGTCCCGGGGGCCACTTGATAAATAGTACAATCATAGTCTTGCACACACAAAGAGGCTGAAATGGGCCAGAGCCAGAGCGATGATCGCCTTATGATGAATGGAGATCTGATTGGAAGTTCTATTGAGCTTAAGTCATACAGTTACAATTGCTTGATCAATTATCGATCTAAACAGGGGTGTTACTGCTTAAGTAATATTTTGATTACTCAATAAGGGAGAAAACCTTCAGACCTACCACATTCAGCATTATATTCCTTTTGAAGTTGCCATGATTTGCTATTTAGAGTGTTCCCAACTGCATCAAAAAGTGGCATAAAGAGGCAGAAATTTGTGTCCATATCTGTATGATGGAGGTTATGGTATCTGCACAATCAGCAGCCAAAAGATAACACATTTGCGTTATAACTGAGAAAGAAACATTTAAACTGTAGTTTCTTGTAAAATGCAAACTAAATTTTCTTCTATCCAAATTTTGATTGATCGGTGAACCCTTTTATTGCAACTACCTCATCTGTGCAAAGATGCTTCTTTTGAGATATAAATGTATAAACTGCATATCTGAACAACGCAGGTGAAAGGCTTCTATTAAAATGGAGAACATTTAAAAGCTTGAATTCCAAAATTGCCATATTGGCAACAATTATATCTTAGGGGCTCGTAAAAGTACGATTTTTCTCTCCTTTTTAGGGTAATGTGAGGCTCGAGAATGTGAAAGCTTCTTTATTGGGCTAAAAATGGAGTAACTGACTATAACAGAACCTAGCAAAGTTGAGCACTGAATCTTGATAAACATGTCCAATTTGCAAATTGGCAGTCTAATCTAACTTACGTTGGGGTATAAATGAGATATCGGAGGAAGGGAAGTCTCTCGAAGATGCGATAAGGAATGAATTCAACATTGCAATGACCCAAGCATCTCAGAACATCAAACATAAACAAATATCCATAAACAAGGCTTAGTGATCCATGTCCCAGCAAAGTAGAGCCCAGTATTGGAATTCCAGCAATTGTGGTCAATACGAGATGCTCCAAAAATGTTGCATGTCCAGCTGCAGCGAATGAATTGTACCAATTAATATGCAGGCATGAATATAAAAAGCAATATCTCACAAATTTCATGGGATCAGATTACTTTATCTCACCTGTAAAAGGCTGGGGGACTGCAGATTCATGGTGCAATGAATGGTAATTGGTGAATAAGTATTCCCCATGGAAACATCGGTGTGCCCAATAATAGAGTGGCTCTGAAGCTCCTATATGAAGCATTAGGACTGTGACGAGGCCTCTTGTGTTCCAAAGAGGAAGGTCTGCCAGTGATGGGAAGATGTAGTAGGCCATGGAAGCCACGAAAGCTTGAAGAATCAAAAAATTATCCCTAGCAAAATGAACCCAAAAGAACAAAAACAGAGAGAGAGATTACTAAAAATTCTCTCACACATAGATAGACACACAGACACATGCAAAAGTATGATCCCATATCAGAAATCTTACCAGTCCCATTCTCTGTCTATCTGTTTGAAATCTACACCTTGCTTGATGATCCGGCGGGTTTGATTCAGGAACAGCATGTTACTAAAAGAGCCGAAGTTCACATAAATGGAAGATCTGAGTCCCCATATAATGAGAAGATGTAGGCACCAGCGGCTCTTTGCAGTGTCTTCATACATCCTTGAGTAGAGAACTTGCGCAACGAAAGGTCCATAAAGCAAGTACTGATCACCCCCAAACAGAAAACATTTCAAAAGTAGCAACTTTAGCAATGATACTAATCTGCAAAAACTTATAACTAACTAATATGATGCCCACAGAGCTTAAGACTGGATATTCTATACGGATCAACCAAACTTTAAGAATTGCATGACCAAGAATGTAAAGTAGTAAAATTAAAAAAAAAAAAGGCTTCTTGATGTCCTTTTTTATCACCTTGAAAACTCCCAAGTTTTCCCAAGGCCAGACAGACAAGGGAGCAACCATTCTCTGAACTGAGCAGTGGCAGAGTCTCAACTCTTCCTTCTCAACTTGTTTCAGTTGCAGCTGCTTCTGGTTCTTCTTCTTCTTCTGTGTGCTCTCTCGTCCAAACCAGGAAACACCAAATGATACAACACCACTGAGAAGCAAGATGAGAAGAGGCAATATTTATAGAAACAAGAAGCAGAAGAAAACGGGTCCCAGATAGATGGGACGCTCCTGAGAAGAAACAGAGTTGTGAAATATATTGGGTGAAAGTCAAGAATGCTTTCTGGTGTTATTTTCTTGCTTTGGCCTCAAATCTCTCATCTTTTTAATGAGCTTCGAAGTTCAAACAAGTCAACAACAAATCTTTTACTGATCCCACCCCACCCACATCTCCTACTTATAAGGTCCAAAAAGCACCCAAGCGAAGTTGCATATATGCAGTTAAAGCTCATAATCAGTCCCCATCCCTCCCTCATTATTGTCACCGATTTTCATCGAATGAAGGAAAAAAGAAAATCTTTCTATTCTAGAGTTTGACAACATGGACCGAAAGCTGTGGTTTTTGGATGTACATCCAACGCGTCCTTGCTTGCGTACCGACCTGTTTACCGGCACAGCTGGAGAGACGGCCAAGGAGTCTCCACCTATTAATTACTCCTGGTTGGGAATATGACCAAACGGGCCTCCTTCATTACTATTACTATTCTTTTCATTTTTCATTTTGGCCCACACCCTTTGTTTGATTACTAAAAGTTGTTATTTGGTGGTTGGTTGAATTCCACAAGAAATTCATCAGTCCTGGAGGCTAGGACGATTAGGACAATTGAACATTTAATCGAGTGTGCCAGTACATGATTCTCAAAGTATTATTTCCCGTGCGGAGTATTTGCATGCACCACGTGTTCTTTCGAAATTTCGACTTGTTAATACCTCTTTTGGGAATTGTATTGTTCTAGCAACATTGACCGACACACAAGTTTGACAATTACGTTCAAAAAATGGTAGCCCTTTTTCAAGACACTCCCCGCACCATATCAAGTGTGTGTTTGTTTCATGAAAAACTCAAGATTTGGAAAATATTTTCTGAACAATGATTGGTTATGTCGCTTAGAAAATTAGTTAACGGAAAATATTTTCATTATCGATAATAATTTATGCTTAACTATTTTCATTGATGATGAAAATATTATTTATTTATTTATTTTTGTAAGCAATAGAAGCGTGGGAAATTAAGTGAATACTACATAGAGATGGGAATGAAAAGATAATAAATTTCTTGCAAGGTGCAAGAAATGGAGCATCTAGTAATACGGACCTTGATTTTAGAAGTGTTTAAAGATGCTCCTAAGTGCCATTACTCACTCTATTGAATGTGATTCACGTCTCAGCTATTTGCTTTTATTGGACTTAACCACACTGATGTGTTACGAAAGAGATTGAAAATCCTTTTGTGGATCTTGCCTCTGAGAAGATTAATGCACGTAGGTTTGCATTACTTCGAATTAATCCACCTTCACTCCCGAAGTCCAAAAGTCATAATATGAGTCGCCATTGCACATGATATGAACGCTAAACGGAAAGAAAAAAGAAAAAATAGACCAAACAACTTTCCAATTTTACTAAAAACAGGAAGAAAACAAAGTACAGATTTTATTGTGTAGGGATCGGTCATTATCCCTACGGACGCGCAGTTCCCAAGTCAGGATCGAAATGGTTTGGGAAATCAATTAGGGACGCGAATGGTAACCATTTTGCTCCAGAAATCAAATTCTTGCCAGAAATTGATTTCCGAAATTTTTGCTAGAAATTGATTTTTGGAGGAGAAATCTGTTTGATAAAACATTACTAATTCTGCTCTAGAAATTGATTTCTGGAACAGAAATCTATTTTTATTTTTTTTATTTTTTTGGGCATCTAAAAAAAAATAAATTTCACTCAAAGTGGGTGCCCAAAGGTATTCTAAGCCATTTTGTAAAGTTTTGAAATTTTTGATTTTTTGATTTTTTTGGGCACCTCAAAAAAATTAAATTTCACTCAAAGTGGGTGCCCAAAGGTATTCTAAGCCATTCTGTGAAGTTTTGAAATTTTTGATTTTTTTATATTTTTTGAAAAAAATTCACCAAATTTCCTATTTTCCCGAAATCTTACTGTTTTTTTCTAGAAATTTTTATGAATTTTTCTGGAATTTTTTCAATTTTTATGCATTTTTGGAAAAAAAAAAATTAGTGAGATCTCAAAATGTGTTGTAAAGGCAACGAAAAAGAGAAAAAATAGGGAGAATGCATTCTGGAAGAGAGAAGCTACAAAAAGTAGTTTCTCTTTTTCTTGCCCAAAACTCATTATGGATTCTGAAATCAAGAATGCATTCTGGAATCAAGTATTTTTAACAAACGCATTTTTATTCTAGAATGCAAAAATTGCTTCAGAATGCATTCCGGAAATTTTTTAACAAACGCATTTCTGTTCCGGAATGCATTCTGGAGCAGAATTTCTACTCCAGAATGGATTCCATGCGCGCCCTAGGACACCAACATGTCCTCACCTCATCGAAGAATGCTAATGTCATGAACTTCGAATTATGTCAAGGGCACAACTAGAAACCGATACCAACCTAGAATATTCTTAGTCATTTCTTCATCTACTATAATCTTCCTAAAATGTTGCATTCCGTACAATTCGGACAATCACCTATTCACAAATCACGTGTGGGGCTAGTAGTTTTCATTTCATATCTCATGGAAAACCCTTTTTCGCCCCGCTTAGCCTTATCCCAACGACGTCGATTAAACTCGAGCATCGACACATGCATGATGACAAGGTGCAAAGTGTGGGGAGAGCTAGTCATGGAGCATAACAAAACCTTTGCTGAAACTCCTCCTTAGTTAAAGTATAAATTAGTTCATTTTATGAAATCATTTGGCTTGAGTTAATCAGTGCATAAGAAGGAAATAGCTTACTCAGACTTGCTTACATGCATTTTCGAGGCCTGACCCAATCAGCAGGCCGCCGGACCATGATCAGCTCTACCAGTGAGAAGGAACACATTTTTCACACACTATAGTCTATTTTATGAGACAGCTAGACTTTTGTTGTTGTTGTTGTTGTAAACTATGTAATATTTCCTTAATACCTATGCCTATGAAGTAGGAAACGGAGGTCGGATGATTTATGCAGGCTACTACACAAATTGGCTGGGTGCTTTCGCACCGGAAAGAACATAGAATTGTGTGATTAGATGTATCATAAACAATAAAAAAAGGGCAAATTGCAATTAGAATCCTCACGTTTTCTTCATTTTCAATTTTAGCCCCATCTTTTTAGATTATCAAGATAAATCGTCACCTCTTGAGCTCACATCAAATCTATCCCAAGGTTAGATTCCCTCTTAAGACTATAGTTTAATTACTATTTTTTCCCTTTTGCATTGTTTATTTACAAGATTCTGTTTAAGGTCATATTTTCTTTAAAAGAACCTACTTTTAACTTTGTTTTTACTTCAAAATAATTTAAAAATGTTATACTAAAATAAAGATTGTCAATATAAAGCTGTATAAATATTTTCCAATTTAAAAGATGATAAACAAAAGAAAAGAGGCCGCATGAGAAAAAAGGTTGCACAAATTACAGAAAGTGAAAATTGGGACACAATTTGTATTTGAGAAGGAAACCAATGGATTATTCCCTTTAGAAATTGTGCTAAAGGGTTCGGGATAGATTTAAGACAGATTTGAAACGTCGGGTAATTTTCTGATAGGATTAAAGATCGAAATGAATTTGAAAACTACGGGAGAGGAAAGAGCAAAAATTGATGAATGAAATGAACAATTGTGGGTTTAGGGACAAATGTACTCGAAATGATTACTTAGAAGACATAAAACATTTCAATAGGAAAGAAAGCAGAGGTAGACTCATGTACATCGTGTGGCAGGGGTATGGGCCCAACCATCAAGCAGGTGCCTTAATTGCTTCCTGCCTAATTCAGTCCCATGCATGTGCACTCCATCCTCATTTACTCCTGTCTTTTTTTGTTTCTATTTTGAACGTCATGATTTCGCATTTGGTTCTTCTCAACTACTTAAATGATTATTTTGGCTCAAACCACACACACAAAAAAATGAACCAACAAGCTGGTAATTATGACATGTTGCAGTGTCTTTATAAAAGTACGTGCATGCATGATGCATCCACATGAATTGGTATCTCATAACTATGAGATGATCACAACCTGTTAAGATTTCCGCTGGTTGCCCTAACAACTTGAGTTTCTTTCCCTTCTTTCTTTCTATGCTTTTGCCTTTTAGCTTTGGATCATGGTAATTGGTACTTCTGGTCTGCCACGGGCAAATTCACCATGAAGCTATCGGGGTCGATGAACAGCTAAACGCTTGACGATTCAACGCCTGATATCGATCACCCAATAAATTGAATTAGCTTTGAGTTGATGTGCCCGATCGAGCTATGCACATTTACCTAGACAGGTATTACCAATAAAAATATTTGATTAATACCACGAAAAACTTCAAACATATATATTTGTGATAAATTTACTTAAAACTAATTTTTTGACCACAAAAAACCTCAAACTAGTACACTTGTGATAAATTTACCCCAAACTAATTTTTTGACCGCCAAAAACCCCAAACCAGTACATTTGTCACAAATTTACCCTCCATTAAATTGAATTAATATTATGAAAAATCACAAACTGGTACATTTGTGACAAACGGAGGGTAAAACCCCAAACTAGTACACCCGTCAACTATCACGTGTCATCCAACTTAGAAATTTGACGATAAAATTTAACGCAAAAAATTGTCACTGGTATACCAGTTTGGGATTTTTGGTGATCAAAAAAATAGTTTGGGATACATTTGTCTTAGGTATACCAATTTGGGGTTTTCGGTGGTATTAACCCTAAAAAATTACTTTTGTAGGGAGGAAAGGAATCAAAGAGTAAAAAAAAAAAATGAGGAGGGATACAAATATATTTTTCAGGTCTTGTTTTGATGAAGAAGAATATTGGGAATGGAAGTGAATGGAAAAAAAAGAGCAAAATTCGAAAGTAAAAATATTACACTCTTTTTCCTTCAAATGGTATAAAAAATGCCAATTCCAAAGTTAAAGGAATTAATTTCCTCGCTTCTCTGCGATTTTCTCTCTAATTCAAAAACATTGTTTTCTGTTTTCGTTAAATTTTCTCTCTTTCCAAATAATGAAAACCTATTTTCTCCAAATACAAAATATTGAGAGATAATGCAAATGATGTAAGAACATGAACGCTACCTATTAGAGCTACAATTTGAAGATGAAGTGTGTTTAGCATATGTACAGGAAAGGAGAAGCATGCATGAGTTAATGCTCTTTTTAAACTACATGATATCTCGTCACTTATCTATATTTGAATTCGATCGACAATTTTATGACTTTGTATTGCCCATGAAAAGATATTCCCATTGCCAAATAAAATGATAATACAGACTTTGCTATATTAGCTTTTATTTTCGCGACAAACACATATGTTGTTAATGTGTATGTAAAACTTTTTTTTTTCTTTTGACATAAAAATTGATAAAAAAATAAGGTACCCTAAAATAATTTGAAACAACATTTTCCAAGTGTTAGAAGGAGTTGCGTTGATCACGAGGTAGATTTTAAGCTTCAACGAATTTGGAATTAGAGACTAGATATGATTGATTACCGATATATGCTACTCTGAATCAAGGTCACCCGCACATATTTGTACTAATTAATCGGTTTATGTATTTACAAGGTATTCCACGGATGTCCCGGCTGCTGATTTTCTGCGCTCGTGTCCCTGAAACTATACAAAAAGAAACGATTGCTTTTAGTGCAGGGTAGGGAAAAGTGCCAAAAAAGTCCTAAATCTTTTGCATTAGTGCCAATTTAGTCCTAAACCTTTTTTTGATGCCAATTCAGTCCTAAACCTTTTGCATTTGTGCCAATTTAGTCCTAAACCTTTTTTTGGTGCCAATTAAGTCCTGAACCTTTTAAATTGGTGCCAATTCAGTCCTAAATCTTTTGTTTTTGTGCCAATTTAGTCATTCCGGTTATTTTTACCGGAATTTGCCGACGTGGACGCCTGCCGGCCGGCGGCCGGTCACCGGCGCAGACGTGGCGCCGATGTGGACAAATTTAATAATATTTTAATATTTTTTTGAATTTTTATTTTTTTTCGCTTTTTTTTTGTCCCCCCCTCCTTCTTCTGGCCGGCGAGCTTGACCTCGCCGGCCACTGGCGAGGGCGGCGGCCTCGCTCGGCGAGGGCGAGCCTCGCCTTGGTCGGGCCTCGCCGCGGCCTCGCCCCGAGGGCGAGCCTCGCCTTGGTCGGGCCTCGACGCACCCCGGCGAGGGCGGCGGCCTCGCCCATCGAGGGCGAGCCTCGCCTTGGTCGGGCCTCGCCGTGGCCTCCGGCGAGGTTCGAGCCTCGCCATGGTTGGGCGAGGCCCGACCTCGCCGGATCCGGCGAGGTCATGGGCGAGGCTCGACCTCGCCAGATCCGACGAGGTCGGGCCTCGCCGACCATGGCGAGGCTCGCCCTCGCCAAATCCGGCGAGGCCCGGCCTCGCCGGATCCGGCGAGGTCGAGCCTCGCCCGACCAAGGCGAGGCTAGCCCTCGCCAGTGGCCGACGAGGTCGAGCCTCGCCCGACCAAGGCGAGGCTAGCCCTCGCCAGTGGCCGGCAAGGTCGAGCTCGCCGGCCTCTGGCCTCTGGCCGGTCGCCGGACCGGCGACCGGCCAGAGGAAGGAGAGGGGGACAAAAAAAAAAGTGAAAAAAAAAAATAAAAAAAAGGAAAAAAATAAAAATTCAAAAAAATATTATTAAATTTGTCCACGTCAGTGCCACGTCGGCGCCGGTGACCGGCCGCCGGCCGGCAGGCGTCCACGTCGGCAAATTCCGGTCAAAATTGACCGGAAGGACTAAATTGGCACAAAAACAAAAGGTTTATGACTGAATTGGCACCAATTTAAAAGGTTTAGGACTTAATTGGCACCAAAAAAAGGTTTAGGACTAAATTGGCACCAATGCAAAAGGTTTAGGACTGAATTGGTACCAAAAAAAGGTTTAGGACTAAATTGGCACTAATGCAAAAAGTTTAGGACTTTTTTGGCACTTTTCCCGTGCAGGGTATATGCACTTTACCTCCACTGTCGGCACTTCACCTCTTTGATGAGAATGTATGTGGAAGTGAAATAAACTTCTATATTAAAAGGGTGCTCTTATTTCTTGGACAAGAGTCCATAAGATTTTGTGGTTGTGTTAATTAGAAATTTCCCTCTCAAGTGGGGCATTCATAGATTTGGTTATCGCATTTGCCAACTTCAAGGATAGAGAGCAAAATAATAACAATAATAATGATAATAACAACGCTGTAAATCTTGTTTCATACACTACTATACTCTAATGGATACTCTTCGATGGGGTTTAGCATTTTCGTATATGCGGGCATGTGGATAAACAACAAAACTTGGTGCAGAGCAGAGCCGGGACGACAAAGAGTAAGGAGTCAAGATTGACATTGTTAAATGACTATCATCCAAGGTGGTCAGGTGGTGGCTGCCGATGTCATCATAGGTGATATGGTTTTTGAGCCTCTTTTGGAGGGGGGAGTTTTCCGTTTCGATTGTTCTGCAAAAACGATAGAGATATTACATTTTCTTAGTCTTTCGTTCGTCAACATGGATAGGGACACACCAACAATAAGTTGTCCTCTCCCTTGTCATATCCCTACTTAAAACCTCGGTTGGATTAACACTGCGGTACACATTATTTAGCTACCTTAATTGCTTCTTGCCTAATTCAGCCCCTTGCATGCCCACTCCATCCTCTTTTACTCCTTTCTTTTTGTTTCTATTTTGCACGTCATGATTTCGCATTTTGTGCTTCTCAACTACTTAAATGATTATTTTGGCTCAAACCACACACAAAAAAAAAAAAAATGAACCAACAAGCTGGTAAATATGACATGCTGCAGTGTCTTTATAAAAGTACGTGCATGCATGATGCATCCACATGAATTGGTATCTCATAACTATGAGATGATCACAACCTGTTAAGATTTCCGCTGGTTGCCCTAATAACTTGAGTTTCTTTCCCTTCTTTCTTTCTATGCTTTTGCCTTTTTAGCTTTGGATCATGGTAATTGGTACTTCTGGTCTGCCACGGGCTAATTCACCATGAAGCTATCGGTCTCGATGAACAAGCGTTTAGCTTGACGATTCAACGCCCGATATCGATCACCCAATAAATGCTGATGTAAAGTGTCTGATAATTTTTCCATGGTTTCGACCCACAGCATCGTAGAAAGGACCCTTTTCTTATTGTTATTTCAGCAGAAAAGCACAAATGTTTCTTATCTCAGCTAAATAGGCACAGGAGAAGCGAAATCAGTACGAGGAAGTCTCACATCCAGCAATTGACTGTCTCGTCATGCACAAGACCACATGTCCTTATCAGGATCACTCAACTCCTCCGAGGAAGGGGTAACATGATATAAGAGAGAGGACAGGTGAAACGAATGAGTGTAGCGCAGGAGAAGCGAAATCAGTACGAGGAAGTCTCACATCCAGCAATTGACTGTCTCGTCATGCACAAGACCACATGTCCTTATCAGGATCACTCAACTCCTCCGAGGAGGGGGTAACATGATATAAGAGAGAGGACAGGTGAAACGAATGAGTGATTTGAGTTGATGTGCCCGATAGAGCTATGCACATTTATGTTGACAGGTATTACCAATAAAAATATTAGATTAATAATACGAAAAATTTCAAACTGATATATTTGTGATAAATTTACTCAATATTAATTTTTTGACCACAAAAAATCCCAAACTGGTACACTTGTGATAAATTTACCCCAAACTAATTTTTTGACCACAAAAAATCCCAAACCGGTACATTTGTCACAAATTTACCCTCTATTAAATTAAATTAATACCATGAAAAATCACAAACCGGTACATCTGTGACAAACGGAAGGTAAAACTCCAAACCGGTACACCCATCAACTGTCACGTGTCATCCAACTCAGAAATTTGACGGTAAAATTTAACGCAAAAAATTGTAACTTGTGTACCAGTTTGGAGTTTTTGGTGATCAAAAAAATAGTTTAGGGTACATTGTCTTAGGTGTACCAATTTGGGATTTTCGGTGGTATTAACCCTTAAAAATAACTTTTGTAGGGAGGAAAGGAATCAAAGAATAAAAAAAAAATGAGGAGGGATACAAATATATTTTTCAGGTCTTGTTTTGATGAAGAAGAATATTGGGAATGGAAGTGAATGGAAAAAAAGTGCAAAATTCGAAAGTAAAAATATTACACTCTTTTTCCTTCAAATGGTATAAAAAATGCCAATTATAAAGTTAAAGGAATTAATTTCCTCGCTTCTGTTGCGATTTTCTCTCTAATTCAAAAACATTGTTTTCCGTTTTCGTTAATTTTTCTCTCTTTCCAAATAATGAAAACCTATTTTCTCCAAATACAAAATATTAAGAGAAAATGCAAATGATGTAAGAACATGAACGCTACCTATTAGAGCTACAATTTGAAGATGAAGTGTGCTTAGCATGTGTACAGGAAAGGAGAAGCATGCACGAGTTAATGCTCTTTTTAGACTACATGATATCTCGTCACTTATCTATATTTGAATTCGATTGACAATTTTATGACTTTGTATTGCCCTTGAAAAGATATATATTCCCATTGCCAAATAAAATGATAATACAGACTTTGCTATATTAGCTTTTATTTTCGCGACAAACATATGTTGTTAATGTGTATGTAAAACTTTTTTTTTTCGTTTGACATAAAAAATTGATAAAAATATAAGGTACCCTAAAATAATTTGAAACAACATTTTCCAAGTGTTAGAAGGAGTTGCGTTGATCACGAGGTAGATTTTAAGCTTCAACGAATTTGGAATTAGAGACTAGATATGATTGATTACCGATATATGCTACTCTGAATCAAGGTCACCCGCACATATTTGTACTAATTAATCGGTTTATGTATTTACAAGGTATTCCACGGATGTCCCGGCTGCTGATTTTCTGCGCTCGTGTCCCTGAAACTATACAAAAAGAAATGATTGCTTTTAGTGCAGGGTATGTGCACTTTACCTCCACTGTCGGCACTTCACCTCTCTGATGAGAATGTATGTGGAAGTGAAATAAACTTCTATATTAAAAGGGTGCTCTTATTTCTTGGAGAAGAGTCCACAAGATTTTGTGGTTGTATTAATTAGAAATTTCCCTCTCAAGTGGGGCATTCATAGATTTGGTTATCGCATTTGCCAACTTCTAGGATAGAGAGCAAAATAATAACAATAATAATGATAATAACAACGTTGTAAATCTTGTTTCATACACTACTATACTCTAATGGATACTCTTCGATGGGATTTAGCATTTTCGTATCTGCGGGCATGTGGATAAACAATAAAACTTGGTGCAGAGCAGAGCCGGGACGACAAAGAGTAAGGAGTCAAGATTGACATTTTTAAACGACTATCATCCAAGGTGGTCAGGTGGTGGCTGCCGATGTCATCATAGGGGATATGGTTTTTGAGCCTCTTTTGGAGGGAGGAGCCTTCCGCTTCGATTGTTCTGCAAAAACGACAGAGATGTGGCATTTTCTTAGTCTTTCGTTTGTCAACATGAACATGGACACACCAACAATAAGTTGTCCTCTCCCTTGTTATATCCCTACATAAAACCTTGATTGGATTAACATTGTGGTACACATTATTTAGCTACCTACTAGGACTAGTTTTTGCCCAACTTTTCCATGCTAGCATTTGTTTTTTCTCTTCTTGAATACTCAGCGATCTCTCTTGTTTCAGGTTTTTGCACGGAACATTGACGGATGGGGTTATGGCCCTGGTACTACATCGCTGTACCAATCTCATCCTTGGGTGCTAGCATTTCTTCCCAGCGGAGAGTCACCGGGGATTTATGCTGACAAGACGCGCCATCCCGTGATGTTGTAACACTCATACCTAGTGTTGGCTGGGTTCGCCTCTGTGGAGCCCAGCTAACATTAAAAAAAAATAGAAAATTCAAAAAGAAAAGAAAGAGAGCAGTTCGTGAGTTGAGCCCAAGAGTGAGAGAGAAAAGAGGAGAGAGAGAGAGCACCGAGAAGATCGAAGGAGAAGAAGAAAAAAGGGTGCAGTTTTTTGGTCTCAATTCGAAAGCCAAACATTATCGTAATTGACTCAAATTTTAGTATATTGATCGTTTCGTTCGTTGAGAACCTTCTCCAAGTCGTCTCTCGTTTTCTTCAATCTCGTTTTGAGAAGAAATTGATCACGAATTGGGTTAGTTCTTGGTAAATTGTTGCCAAGTTCTTCTCAACAAAGTGGTATAAGAGCTTGTGTTGTGTTAAATATGTCTTGAATTTTATGTTCTCGGTCCTGTTCAACACCCGACCCGACATATTTTTGTGCGACCCGAAAATTGAGATTTAGTTCGCGATGCGGAGAGTTGGGCCGATAGGCTATCGGCCCAACTCGTAGCAAGTGAACAAATCTCTATGGCGGTACGCCCGAGCTGGAGCAACGAACAAATGTCTCGGGGGGTTCGGGGGCATAGCCCTCGAGGAAATTTTTTTGGGAGCACTATTTATACCGCGGCTAGGTTTTCTCATTGATGTACAGAGAGAATTTTGTTTTCGAGAGTTTTGTGAGCCGTGAACTTTTGTTGTTGTTTTCGACTTCTGAAAACTGTTCTCTCTTTGATTATAGTGGAATTTTGTCTTGCCTCGCCCGTGGACGTAGATCACGTTGTGATCGAACCACGTAAATCGCTGTGTTCTGTGTTTGTTCTTCCGCATCTGTTTACAACATGTTGAGATTCTAGTGTTAAATGGAAGAAACTAGCGGCACAATGTCGAAGTTAAATGCCTCGAATTACTCCATTTGGAAGCCTCATCCGTTGATATTAATAAAACTAAAGGAAACAAGGAAGACAAAGAATGGGAGTGAATGAATCGAAAAACAGTCTGGTATATTCGACAATGGATTGATAATAGTGTTTTCATCGTGTTGCACAAGAGAAGAAAGTGAACACTTTGAAGAAGAAATTACATGAACTCTATTAGAGGAGAACCCTACAAAATAAAGCCTTTTTAGTTAAAAGACCTGTAAATTTGAGATACAAAGAGGGAAGTAGCATGTCGGAACACTCGAGTGAATTTCAAGATGTTGTAATCTTGAAATTCGTGTTTATTACTTGATACTCTTCCCGACAGCTGGGACACCTTGGTTGTGGCATGAAATAATTCGGCTCTTTACAGTGTGCTTTCAATGAGCATGGTTAAGAAAGCCTATTCAATGAAGAAATTAAGATAAAAGGCTTGGATTATACTTCTAAATAGGAGGCTCTTGTTACATAAAACAAGGCGAGAAGTCAATCGAGAAAGTTTCTAAGTAACGATAACAGAGGTAAGCCAATATGAAGGTTAAAAATATGGTAGAGAATGAGTGTGAAGTGTTATAATTGTGGCAAGATGGGACATTATGCTTAAGAATGTTGGTTAACAAAGAGAGATAAATCTCATGATAGAAATAGAGATCCAAAGAAAGAAGAGAAACATATTACAGCGGCAATTGCATTCGATGGCGATATTTTGTTCATTTTTTACAATGGTTGTGTGAACCTTACATGCTAATACTCTAGCTAGGTTGTTGATTTTGCAGCTTCATTTCATGTCACATCTCGGCGTAACTACTTTATATCCTATCGCAGCGGCGATTTTGGTTGTATTAGAATGGGAAATAATGGTATTTACAAGGTTATCGGAATGAGATGTTTATTTGGAGACTGATGTTGGATGAAATTTGCTTCTAAAAAATCTTAGACATGTTCCAGGCATTCGACTTCACTTGATCTCCACAAGTACCTTAGATGATGATTACGTGCGAGAAAAAGTGGCTCTGGGAACACTTGTGTCTAATTATGTTTCGTTTGTGCATCAAATTGCTGATCTCTTCATGAAATCATTGTCTAGAAATGCTTTTGGAAATTTATGTCGCAAATTAGGAATTTGTGATTCTTCCATTCCCAATTTGAGGGGAAGTCAAAGCACTTATTTATCAATCAAGGAAGAAGAATCTAGAGATATCAATCAAAATCACAAGCTGATTCTTGGAGATGCTAGAATTAAGGGATTGACAACTCTTGTAATGTAATGATCTCTTCATTTATTATTTTCCATTGTTGTATTATTTCTTTACGAAGTGTAACATTTGTAATATCTTTATATAATAAAAATTATCTCAACAATTGTTCGTTGAGATCAAGAATCAAACACCTCTATTTTTTAGGCCTAAAACCTGGTATCTCATAGGGAGGATGAGCAAATGATGTACTGACTTATATCTTCCCTTGAATAGTATAAGCACAGATGTACGGTGCTCAAGGTCATGGAGAAGCACGTTACCTGTTGCAAGATAACAACGGATGCCGAATGATTTGCCAAAGGCGTTTTGAAGAGCTTTTTTTATGTGAATCCGATACATGGATCTGATGCAATTACAGTCTTTGAATTTCTTGAGTTCCGATCCTTATAAGATCTACATAAAAAAAAAATTACCCACAAAGTCCTAAACCTATTTATATGGATGCCAATATTATTCTAAACATTTTAATTTAACCAATTTAGTCATAAATATTTTGACAATTTGCCAATATAGTACTACCGATCAATTTTGGCCATAAATTTCTAACATGGACGTCAGTCATCCTACGTGGTAAGGTCGATGCTGACGTTGATGATTTTTGCAATTTTTATAAAATTTTCTGAATTTTCTCTTTGTTTCTTTTCAGGGTGAGCGCGACCCTCGCCTGTGGCCAGCAAAAGTCGCCAACCATTAGCCAGGCTCGATTAAAAGAAAGAAAAGAAAAAGAAAACATTCAAAAAATTCATTTTTTTTAAATTTATAAAAATTGTCCATGTCAACGCTGGCCATGTCAAATAAGATGGCCGACACTAACCAAACCGCCATATCAGCAATTTCCGATCAAAATTGACTGGAATTATTATATTGACAAATCGAGAACTAAATTGATCAAATTTAAAAATATATATAACTTAATAGATAATCGTAAAATATGTTTAAGACTTTTTTTTAATTATCCCGATCCACGTATCATCAACATTAGGACCGCGTCGGTCCCCACAAATATCTGTGGGTATTTCGGATGGCGGTGGCGAATTTGCAACGCAGAGGTTGAGGAGAGACCAGTTCAATCAGAGCATTCAATGCGTGTCTGCTCGAAGATGCTTGCACTGAATGCAAGGTCTGGTTCCGAAAAACAAGTACCTGCGATTAACCAGATTAGGGGATGCAAACGTGATCTTCCCCTTGTGGTTTTGAGAAATTTCATTTGTCACTTTGTTGCCGGCCAAATATTTTCTAATTGCATGATTCATATGTGAGAATTAGGATAGGTGTTACATACTCTTCATATACATGTGATCCGAAGAGCATGACCTTTGAAGTTAGAACGGTTGAAGAAATTTTACGATATCAAAATATCGGGAGTACATCTTTGGGTTAAAAAGAGGTCGTGGAAGAGATGGAGAGTTAGAGATCTGAATTGGTAAAAGCAACTTAAACCATAATCGAGGTCTGAATTCAATCCACACTTGCAATTCGCAAAACCCCAAAAATGTGAGTAGATAAATCAAGCCATTTTTAGAGGATTTCATTTCTTTTTGTACATGTATTATATCTGTGTATTAGGCATGCAGGACCATCTTGACAAGTCACGGGAAGTGGAGGGTCACTGCAAACACTTGGAAATCAATCAATTAATAAGATGTCTTGTATGTAATTGCAATCCATTTCTCTAGTGGCTAGGCCCTTTGTTGTCTCTTTTAGCAAAGCTGACCACAGGAGGATAAAATTCTTTGTGCCAGACCCTAATCTACATGTTGGGTTTGTCTCAAAAAGTCTCCGTTTTCACATTAAGATGAATTCCTAAGTCCCGAGTCTTCTGAAAAATGATAGTTGTGGAAGATGGTTTTGCAATTGAAGCATTTAATTTTAAATTATGATAACATTCTTCTTCGATTAGTTTTCCTGCTTATAGAAAAAAGAAATCGATCATGAATTAAATATGAAAATGTTTTTCTTTTGTGATAGTAGGTTTTTGAAAAAAAAAGAAAAAAATTTAAAAGTTAGAAAAATCTCAGAAAATTATTAAAAAACTAAAAAAAATTCCACAAAATTTTTTTTAGGTCATACGAAATGCTTTTTTGTTCTTTTTCTATTCCGAACACGTTCTTCTGCTTAGAACCTCGTCCATGGAATAGAATCCGAAAAAAAATTATTCCCGGGAATAGAAATGTCACCAAACGCACCGTAATTTGCTATAGACAATCTTTGCTTTTGCATGTGTGCAATATTTAAAAAAATGAATCCAATGACATTATTCAAGAAAGAGAAATCCATGGGGTAATTAACTGCAAAATTTAGATGATGGAATATCGATCCAAAATAAAATAAATGCTTTTTAGGAATTCATAATTAAAGAATATTACCAACACACATATAATATAGATAAATTTGACATTCAATTTTTTTCAAAGTTTTTTTTATTTGTTTAGATACATGACACAAACTCTTTCATTTGCACACTAAAACCCAAGTTAGCCTCATCTTTTGAAAAAGAAATTCACTTATCTCTCTTGATTTGGATTTTCATACTTAATGGAAAAAAAATTACAATGTGATGTTAGGAAGTAAAATGAATATAAACTAATGCATTCTAGGGATCACTATTTCTGATACAACAAAAGAAGCGACTTGAATATGTTATGAATTTATTGAGAAACTCAAACCTAAATTGAACTTGTCATAGTACAATGCGGTCCACTTGAAATTGACATGAATTGACAATCTTTCATAAATTTTCGGTAAAAAAGTCTTATGTTATGATATTGAAATATTTTGATGCCGACATGAAATTACATGAATTGACAATCTTTCATAAATTTTCGGTAAAAAAGTCTTATGTTATGATATTGAAATATTTCGATCCCGACATGAAATTACAATGTGATGTTAGGAAGTAAAATGAATATAAACTAATGCATTCTAGGGATCACTACTTCTGATACAACAAAAGAAGCGACTTGAATATGATATGAATTTATTGAGAAACTCAAACCTAAATTGAACTTGTCATAGTACAATGCGGTCTACTTGAAATTGACATGAATTGACAATCTTTCATAAATTTTCGGTAAAAAAGTCTTATGTTATGATATTGAAATATTTCGATCCCGACATGAAATTACACAATGTGATGTTAGGAAGTAAAATGAATATAAACTAATGCATTCTAGGGATCACTACTTCTGATACAACAAAAGAAGCGACTTGAATATGATATGAATTTATTGAGAAACTCAAACCCAAATTGAACTTGTCATAGTACAATGCGGTCTACTTGAAATTGACATGAATTGACAATCTTTCATAAATTTTCGGTAAAAAAGTCTTATGTTATGATATTGAAATATTTTGATCCCGACATGAAATTACATGAATTGACAATCTTTCATAAATTTTCGGTAAAAAAGTCTTATGTTATGATATTGAAATATTTCGATCCCGACATGAAATTACATTAATGGTCAATCCTAATCTAAATGATACGACATAATTTGCCACCCTATTTCATTCTTGTAATTATCGAAATTTAATAATTTTTCCTTTAGGTTTTTTCCTTTTTTAATCATGGAAATTACTATTCATTTCATGAATTGACAATCTTTCATAAATTTTCGGTAAAAAAGTCTTATGTTATGATATTGAAATATTTTGATGCCGACATGAAATTACATGAATTGACAATCTTTCATAAATTTTCGATAAAAAAGTCTTATGTTATGATATTGAAATATTTTGATGCCAACATGAAATTACATGAATTGACAATCTTTCATAAATTTTCGGTAAAAAAGTCTTATGTTATGATATTGAAATATTTCGATCCCGACATGAAATTACAATGTGATGTTAGGAAGTAAAATGAATATAAACTAATGCATTCTAGGGATCACTACTTCTGATACAACAAAAGAAGCGACTTGAATATGGTATGAATTTATTGAGAAACTCAAACCTAAATTGAACTTGTCATAGTACAATGCGGTCTACTTGAAATTGACATGAATCGACAATCTTTCATAAATTTTCGGTAAAAAAGTCTTATGTTATGATATTGAAATATTTCGATCCCGACATGAAATTACAATGTGATGTTACGAAGTAAAATGAATATAAACTAATGCATTCTAGGGGTCACTACTTCTGATACAACAAAAGAAGCGACTTGAATATGATATGAATTTATTGAGAAACTCAAACCCAAATTGAACTTGTCATAGTACAATGCGTCTACTTGAAATTGACATGAATTGACAATCTTTCATAAATTTTCGGTAAAAAAGTCTTATGTTATGATATTGAAATATTTTGATCCCGACATGAAATTACATGAATTGACAATCTTTCATAAATTTTCGGTAAAAAAGTCTTATGTTATGATATTGAAATATTTCGATCCCGACATGAAATTACATTAATGGTCAATCCTAATCTAAATGATACGACATAATTTGCCACCCTATTTCATTCTTGTAATTATCGAAATTTAATAATTTTTCCTTTAGGTTTTTTCCTTTTTTAATCATGGAAATTACTATTCATTTAAATTACATTCGACGTGATTTGCTTGCCAAAGAGACAGCATAGTGGTGCTACCAATGCAACACCAGTCAGCGCCTCTCTCTCTCTCTCTCTCTCTCTCTCTCTCTCATGAGAAGAGAATTCATTTTCCAAAGTCTTAGCATACTAATTTTTGGTCAGGGAAAATATTTTCTGTTGATCGATTCATTTTCTGGTGTCCAAACAGGATAGAAGTCCGAATTTTTTTTCCTGAAAATAGTTTTACTCTAACTAAGTCACCCTTAGTAACTTCCCTACCTAACTAGTTTGGTTGTGAGCATGAAAATGAGAGGGAAGTAATCATTTTCATGCTCACAACCAAACAAGAAAAAATCAAGCACTTTCCTTGAAAAGGAATTTCGGGTAAAACCATTTCCTTCAACACCCTAAGTAACCATTTTGCTTGCTTGTTTGATTAAGATTCAGCCAAAATAAAAAGTATACATACTTTCAAGCCAAAATTTAAAACCCTATTTACTTTTAAAAAATCATGAAAAAAATTATAGACATGTTCAATTGGACTTAATTTCACTCAAAAGTTTAAGCCATCGAGTTATGGGACAACTGAGTATTGTTTATTGTTTATTTTAGCTCTAATCTTTTAGTCTCATTAATTGTTTGAAGCCTCCTCTCCATGCGTGACCATAATAACTTCGTTTCATTGGGAAATATTGAACTAAATAATTTGCTCGGTATTCAAAACTAGAATCCAAAGTAATCTCCAAATATACTATTTACTATTAGACTAACATATTCCTTATCCGTCCTCTGGAAGGCACAAGCTTATACTTGATGTTGGAAAATTAACTTCGAAAATGGGTAGAACAATGAAGTGAGACTTTGAGGCGTGATATCACTTTCTTTAAGGAATTATTTGCCCCACGAAGTTGCTAATGGTCACCGACAAATTTCCTCCAGGATCCAACAAAGTCTCGATTGAGAATACCGAATAGCAATTTCGGTATATCTCCAGGGTCTCTCTAGGAAAGCAATTAGAAAGAATGGCTGCAATTTTTCGGAATGAAAAAGTGACTAAAAAAAATCCGAATGAAGAGACTTGATATTCAACCATGTAAAAACTGATTCACTAATCGCAGCCTTTCGAATAAAGGCGTCCCTTCATCAAAAAGATGTATAGTGAATTGGTACGAAATCAAAAGTCACGTTGAAAAAGGATATATTAAAATTCGGAATAAAATAATAATAAAATAAAAGAATAATATTTTTTTAATCATTTTTATTAATTCGAATTTTATAAATTCTGAAAAATAATCTTTGAACAAACACAACCTTTCAATGTTGAAGGAGTTATGTCCGAAAAGACATAACCTTCCAAAGGTGAAGTAGTTATGTCCGAAGATACACAATTCTTCCAAAGGTTGTAAGAGCGCCTAATAACCGTTAGGCTAAATAATAAATTTCGAAATTAATTAATAAAAAAATAACCGCAACTCTATTGCGAACAGTCACACTGTTTCAATAGGATAAAATCCTTATTTTATAATAATAAATTCGAAATTTAATAAATAAAAATAATAAACGAGGATTAGTGCTAATTATCATCCGCGAGCGCACTAAGTGCTAAGTGCTAATTATCATCCGCGAGCACTGCTAAGTGCGCCTAATAATCGCGCACCCGCACGCGGGTATTGAGAAGTCTAGTCCACACCCCATTGTCTTCATTTTAACATTGAAGAAGACACTTACACATATAAAGTGGCCCACCTTCTCAAAACTTTCCTATGTGGGACAAAGGAAAATGCACTATTTTGTTTGTTTTACAAACAAACAACCAACACTCGAAACTATACAAGCCTCCAAATACAAAATATTGTGATTAATTATGGTTAGACAAAAACGTGAAATGATTCATCATTTATTTTTTACTACGTAAAACATCAGCTAAAAAATTGTATAGCAGGGGGAAAAATTGAAAATAAGAACAAGGGTTTTTCTATTTGGCACATCGTCATGAGTCAAGAGTCCTAAACATTATCTCAACTCGAGGATATAACAAAATTTTATCGAGTTCAAATTTGAGACAAGGTCAAATCATCTCAAACCCGCTTTATTATTATCCCTAGCTACATCATTGTATCGACAACTCTCATATAGCTAGACTTGGAAACCTAACGATTGGACCGTGATTATATTTAAGATGTTGATTGATTAGATATAATGTGAAAGGTTTAATGCATGGATGGGCAAAGGGAGAGAGAAACAAATATAATTGAGTTCTATTAAATTGGGGTGGATATCAGAATGGAAACATAGATGGAGAGACTTCCCACTTGAGATCCACCTGTCGCAGTCTCCCAGCTACTTTTCCACACCAGCAATAAGAGCCAACTAATAATAGATGGTGCAAGAAGAGAGGAGATCTTTCATTTGGCCACTTGCAATCTCGATGCCAAGCCAAGATCATAAACTCCAGAAGTCAAAATTGCGATGTAGTGACAATATCGTGTAAGAAATTTCTCTATCGGAAGTTGAAACTAAATGAGCCAACAATATTCAAGCGCCTGTTACGTCGCAATCTTAAATGCAAAGGATTTTGTTGCAAAGTGTCCTGAGATATTTGTTAAGCAATAAAAATAATGAGATAATGAAATTTCTAATGTACTGATTGTTTTTGTGATATGAATAATTAATATTTCGAAAATTAAGTATTTCGTCGTTACGAATGTTTAATAAGTTTCTGAGGGCACTCATAACAGACCTAAATCTAAAGATAATGATAATGGACCTCCAGGATTAAATGGTCAAGGAGTTGAGAAGTTAAAGAAATCTTTCGGACTCCATTAAGAGTTTCTTGTATTTTTTTTTCAAGTTATTTATGCTTTTTATGTATTTTTAAATCTTAGGTCTTTATAATTCGACTTTTACCTAACTTGAAGCATCTCAAACATTTCAAAATGTACCAATTTTGATAATAGTATCATATGTAGCACTTTTTTTTTTTTAAGAATATGAATTATATCCTAAGTTTGGATTGGAAACTTACAAAGTAATCATTTTGCTTACTCCGACAAAAAAAAAATCATTTTGCTTACTTGTTTGTGTAAGATTTAGCAAAACTAAAAGGTTAAATGATATGAATGGTCCCTGATCTTTGACCTAACATGCAATGTGATCCTTAAACTTTAAATTTGTTCAATGTGGTCCTTAAATTTTAGCCCAGTGTGCAATGTTGTTCCTGAACTTTTAATTTGTTTAATGTGTTCCCTAGACTTTTGGCACATGTTCAATTTAGTCCATGGACTATATGAAAATGTTTAACGTTGTTCCTGAACTTAAATTAATGGAAAGACAACTTTGAACATTTTCATATAATCTGGGGATTAAATCGAACATGCATGAAAAGTCTAGGGACCACATTGAGCAGATTAAAAGTTTAGAGATGACATTGCACATTGGGCTAAAATTTAGAGACTACATTGAACAAATTTAAAGTTCAGAGACCACATTTCACGTTCGGTCAAAGTTCAGAGACCATTTATGTCATTATCCCAAAGTAAAAAGTACATATATTTTTACGCCAAAATTTAAAATGCTATTCAATTTTTAAAAATCATGAGAAAATTATATGTGGCTCTACGTGTCAATATTTTTCAGTTATAAAAGTTTTAAATGTTTCGGATTTTTTTTTAAAACGTCAAAATTTATTAATCGCAAGATCTATATTAAGTAAAAAAATAAGTAAAAATCAACAAACAAACAAAAATGCCAAAACACCAACTTTATATTCTATGTTTTACACATTTCACAGGCTAATTCCAAAAGAGAGCACCAACTTTATCTTGAGTGACAATTTTGGCCCGAACTCTTTTTTGTCTTAATAAAAAGCACCAACTTTTACTTGAGTTCCAAATCTAGCCCCCGTGATATAAAAATTTCAAATTATTCAGGCCAGATTTAGGATTTAAGTGAAAGTTGGTGATTTTTTATGAAATAAAAAAAAGTTTGGGCCATAATTGTCACTTAAGGTAAAGTTGATGTTTTTTTTTTTTTTTAAATTAAGCCCACATTTCACAATGAACTACTTTAAAATAAGAGGAAGAAAGAAAAGAGTGGTGCGGTTCATTGCCCATTAGGCTGACAAGCTTGATCTGCACTTCTGGCCCAAAAGTTTGTGGAGATCAAAGAGGAGTTTCGCCACTGGAAAAGAGAGAAACTCATCTATGCGTCTAGGTCCAGCTACAGCTTAATCTGTCATCACTGCCATTGCTCATCCACATGTTTCCTTAATTTCAGGAAAGGAAAGAAAACACTGTAACATTTGCCTAAGTTGAGAACAGAAGACAGAGATGTAAGAAATTTCCTAAGGGCTTCATTAATTGAGATTAACTGTATTAGTTTGGTCTAATAAAGGTAAGATATATAGGTTCTTAATAAGTCTAATATGTGACTGGCTAGTGTGGGCCGAGTACGGCCCGGGCCGTGATGAGAGGGCCCGTGGCCGAAAACTCTATAAATAGCGCTTAAGTCCCTCCTCTAACCTGATGATGTATAATTTGACTCACATACGGACCTAGAGAGGAATTTCTTCTTATAAGTGGCAATCTCATTAGGCCAGTATTCCGGCGAAGGGAATAGGGGAGAAGTACTTGAGTTCGTGTTCAGAAACCATCGCCAATTCCGCGTCAAATTCGATGGATTCCAAACTAGGTGTGCGAATCGATAACTTCTCTATTTACGTGTTTTAGTTTATGTTCATGGTGTTCCTGGACGTGCTATTTTCGTGGCTGACATATAGTATTAGAGCCTGCCATAGATTAGAATCGAAACATGCGGATTAGGACCGTTTTCGCTTTGTCCGACAGGCTTTTGCCATTTTTTTGAATTTTTTGTCGGATAAAGTTAAATTTTATTGCATATTTGGAATCTACTCATCGAGACTAAAAGAATGAGGGGCGGCGAGTCACCGGAGGATACGGCACGTGCCCTCATGCATCGACACACCGCCATGGGTGCGATGGCGCATGATGGCCACACGCGGCTATGATGAACCGGCGTGTCTCGTCGCCGGTAACCGCCGACATGACGTCATGCTGCCGTTAGCGACACGGGTCTGGGTTGACCCGGATCCTGACCCGACCCGATCCGTTGACCCGACCCTGTCGACCTGACTGGTCAACCTGTCGAACCGGCGGTTCAGACCGGTTTGACCGGCTGAACAAGCGCGAACGCGCCGTGCGTTCCAGCGGCGCTTGAGGGCGCGTCTGATGTCCATTTGGGATATTATTGGTACCACCGTGCTCGTATCAAAATTCTATACACTGTGGTATATTTATTTTACATGTTTGAATCTTTTAAGGATGTAAAAATATGTATAGAACCCTATATACGTGTATTTTTAGGGTATTTTTGCGTATTTTCTTGTATTTTTCTATGATTTCGGAAATGTATATGGTAGCTCACATGTATATCACCACATAAGGAATGTGTAGAGTGAAATTCATTGTCTATCAATGAATAAAACAATATAATTAGCATGGCATGTAATTTTTAGAGACAAATAATTACATGTATACAGTGAATGTGAGACATATAGTTCATAACTTATGTACGAGAGAGTTTCAAAGATTTAGTTGGGTAGTGACCATCAAAGTGGCATACTTGATTGGATTTGAAAAATATCAGTCTCATATTGTGGTGGGATGTCTCCTATTCTAATATGTGGTCATACTCCCAGGGGAGGTGATTTTGTATTGGTTCATGGAGGGATACATGTATAACATGTGCTTGAGGAGTGATTAATTTTAGTGATTCATACACCCAAAGGTGGTGATTTCACGAAAGATTAGAATATGTTCTCTTAGCCGTTGTCATGTGGAGAGTGTAGAACTGCATATCATATTTTCTGCTCAAAGGTGATTATGTGATGATGTATGTAACTCTTTAGATAAGTACTCACATGATGCTGATTGTATTGTTTGTTTATTTTACGGTCACCTTTTATGTAAACGGCAATTCCATTTCCATTGAGGTCCTTACTGAGTTGAATTTTAAGAAATTGAAAGAAAATTTGCTATTTGGAATGGAACTTGTGGATGTTCACATTGCTCTTACTAAGGATAAGCCAGCAGATATCACTGCCACCAGTACTGAAGCTGAGAAAGCGCACTATGTTGCCTGGGAAAAGAGCAATCGGATTTGCTTATTGACAATGAAGCGATCCATTCAAGAACACTTGAAAAGTGGTTTGCCAGCTGACTAGCTAGTGTGGTGGTAGAGGAAGAGAAACTTAAGAAGGACAGATGGCATCTTACCTTGTATGTTTCTGGTTCTCACAAAAGGAAGGATAAGAAGTTCAGAAATCGTACTCATAAAGGTACTCATGAAATTTCCAGTCAATCTGACGATATGGGTCCAAAGAAAACATCCTTCAAGAAGGATGGTGACCACTGCTTCTTTTGCAAGAAGAAAGGTCACATAAATTTAAGGCTTAATTCTCCAAGTGTGAGGCTACAGATAATGATCCTTTGGCACTTGTTTGTGAATCCAACCTATCAGAAGCACCATCCAGTTCTTGGTGGCTATATAGCGGTGCAACTAATCATGTTGTGTTTACCATACAGGAATTCATAAATCGGAGAAAGCCAAATCATGATGAATCAAAACTCATTGTGGGAAACAATGAGAAAGTCGACATTGTGTTTGTGGGAGATGTTATATTAATTTTAGACTCTGGTTTTAGATTAATATTAAAAGACACATTTTATGTACCTTCTTTTAGACGAAACTTAGTTTTCGTATCGTGTTTGGACATGTATGGCTACTTTTTTGAAATTAAGAATAATTATATTTCTGTGTTTCTTGATTCAAATAAGGTTGGGTAATGTAATATGTTCAATGAATTGTACAGATTGTGTTTCTCTCCCAATGACATATACGTCGCTTATACGGCAGAAAATGTTGTTTCCAAGATACCTCTACCTAAAGAACAGTCTTATGCATTGTGGCATAAACGGCTTGGCCACATCTCTAAGAAAAGAGTAGAAATGCCGATAAAGACTAACATCCTGCCTGCTCTTAAAAATGACCTATAGACATGCGGAGACTGTTGTAAGGGTAAAATGACCAAGATAAGGAAGAAAACTACTGTCCGAAGTGCTGACCTATTAGAGGTCATTCACACTGACATTAGTGGACCTTATACTACAACCTTATGTAGAAATTTTTATTTCATCACATTTATTAATGACTATTATCGATATGGCTATTTGTACTTAATTAAGGAAAAGTCCGAGTCTCTTGACAAGTTCAATATTTTCAGACTGAAGTCGAGAAATAGTTGGGAAAGGTCATAAAGGTTGTTAGATCTGATCGAGGTGGAGAGTATTATGGCAAGCATGACGATATCGGACAGCTTAAAGAGCCATTTGCCAAATACTTAGAGGATTCTGGGATAGTGGCTCAGTTTACTATGCTTGGGAGTCCTGAACAGAATGGTCTAGCCGAAAGGCGCAATCGCACCCTTATGGAAATGGTGAGGAGTATGATTAGTAGAATAAATTTACCTAATTTTCTGTGGGGTGAAGTTTTAAAAATAGCTTTGTACATTATGAATCGTGTACCTACTGAAGCTGTTCCATTGACTCCTTTTGAGTTATGGATTGGACGTAAGCCTAGGATGTCCTGCAAAAGTGAAGTTGTATAATCCAATATTAAGTAAGTTGGACTCCAGAACTACTCGGTGTTACTTTGTATTTTACTCGGATCATTCGAAGGGATATCGGTTTTATAATCCCAATGGAGGCACAAAAATTATGGAATCACAGACAGCGAAGTTTCTGCAGTTTGATGTGACCGAAGAAAGTAGCTGCTCACAGACTATTGAGGATAACAATGCGGTGGGTAATATTGTATCTTTTTCTCCTCCCATACAGATAATTGTGGAATCTCCCACACCTCAAACTAAACCTGCTGAGGCTCAGGATCCTGTTATCGAGACAGCTCCTGATGAAGTTCCTTAAGCCTCTTAGTTAGGAGATCCATTAGGGAGAGACAATCAGTTATTCCACCGGATTATTTAGTATGTATAGGAGAGCAAGACTACGATATTGGTTTTATGGTTGATCCAATGACTTATGCCAAAATTGTTGCTTGGCCTCAGTCGGAACTGTGGTTGGATGCAATGAGAGATGAAATGCAATCTATGAAGCATAATGGTGTTGGGAACTTGTTGAATTACCTAAAGGTCATAGATGCATTGGCTACAAATGGGTATATAAGATTAAAAGGGACTCCAAAGGAAAGATTGAGAAATTTAAAGCTAGACTGGTAGCCACGGGTTTCACTCAGAGAGAAGGAGTAGACTATGAAGCAACTTTTTCTCTAATCTCTTCTAAAGATACTTTCAGAGTGATCTTGGCATTGATAGCTCATTTCGATATGGAGTTACACCAGATGGATGTTAAAACTGCCTTTCTCAATGAAAACCTTAATGAAGAGGTCTATATGATGCAACCCGAAGGCTTTGCGGCAGATGATTCAGGTACGCTTATATGTAGACTGAAAAAGTCTATTTATGGTCTCAAGCAAGCTTCTAGACAATGGTACTTGAAGTTTCATAGCGTTGTCACTTCATTCGATTTTGTTAAGAACAAAGTAGATTAGTGTATATACTGCAAGGTCAATGGGAGGAAATTCATTTTTCTTGTACTCTATGTAGATGATATCTTGCTTGCGAGCAATGACCTTGATTTACTGCATGAGACAAAGCGAATGTTGTCAAAGAATTTTGATATGAAGGACCTTGGTAAGGCATATTTTGTCCTTGGCATTGAGATCTATAGGGATCATTTTCCTCGTACATTGGGTCTATCTTAGAGAGCATCTATTGATCGTATCTTGGAAAGATTCAGCATGCAACATTGCAAGCTAGGAATTGCTCTTGTTATTAAGGGTGATAGGTTGAATCTGTCACAGTGTTCTCATTCAGATTTTGAGAAAGCACGAATGAAGAATGTACTTTATGCTAGTGTACTTGGAAGTATTATGTATGCTCAAGTTTGCACTAGATCAGATATTACTTTTACAACAAAACTTCTAGGTAGATATTAGTCAAATCCAGGATACGATCACTGAGTTACTGTCAAGAAAATTTTGAGGTACTTAAAGAGGACAAGAGATTAAATGCTAATTTACAAACATGTTCAGGACCTACAGCTAGTAGGGTATTCGGATGTAGACTTTACTAGCTGTCAGGATGACAAGAAGTCGATAATAGGGTACATCTTTATGTTAGCGGGAGGTGCAGTATCATGGAAAAGCGAGCAACAGAAATCCATTTCATCCTCTACTCTGATTGCTTTTCGATCGCTACTCAGGCTATTTGGCTCCGGAACCTCATTAGAGAATTGATCGTATTTGACTTTGTGGACAGGCCCATATAGTTGTATTGTGACAATAAAGCTGCAGTGTTGTTTGTCAACAATAATAGAGGTCTCAAGGGGTCTAAGCATATGGAGGTCAAGTTCCTGACCATAAATGAAATAGTTCAGAATGGTGACCTTGCAGTAGAGCATATTTCGACAGATGACATGATTGCAGATCCACCAACTAAAGGCCTTCGTTCTTTTATATTTGTTCAATATGTCATTAACATGTGTTTAGCGGTATCATGGGATACTGTTAATTAGTAGGAGCTGTTTAGTTTTGTGTTGCTCTTATGAAGTTTGTGTCTGAGTTTGTTACCTTTTGTAATATTTAGATATGTATCAACTCTTTTGCATTCAAAGAGGTATTTGCGAATGTAATTTTACTAAGTTGAGTACATATATCTGATGAAAATCTCGAGGTATTGTGTAAACCTTGAGTACAGGCTAGGGGCATCCTTGGTATTAGCCTTAACGATATGTCTTGTTACACATAAGGTATAGTTAACTATAAGAATAAGAAATATGCAGGTTCGTTGGAATCATGCAAGATATTCTTTGGTGATACACTAGGTTTTGTGACACTTAAGGAGAGAAAATTTGGACTAGCAAAACGGAAAACACATGAAGTGTCACTTATTATGAGGTATTGTCCATTTGCCACACTACCATATTGAATCCATATCAGTAAAGTTAAAGGTATTCATGACCATGGAAGGCTTTGTGTGTATATATGTAGTTACCACAATGATTCGGTATTTGAGATTTTATGATATCAGATTGACTGTTAAGAATAATCTCTAGACCAACATAAGGGTGCGCATATACAGTTCTGTTTCAATTAATATAGCCCAAGTGGGAGAATGTAAGAAATTTCTTAATATGGGCTTCATTAATTGAGATTAATTGTATTAGTTTGGTCTAATAAAAGTAAGATATATGGGTTCTTAATAAATCTAATATGGGGCTAGCTAGTGTGGGCCGAGTATGGCCCGGCCCGTGATGAGAGAGCCCATGGCCGAAAACTCTATGAATAGCGCTCAAGTCCCTCCTCTAACCTAATGATGCACAATTTGACTCACATATGGATCTAGAGAGGAATTTCTTCTCGTGAGTAGCAATCTCATTCGGCCAGTGTTCCCGCGAAGGGAATAGGGAAGAAGTACTTGAGTTCGTGTTCGGAAGCTGTCGCCAGTTTCGCGTCAAGTTCGATGGATTCCAAATCAAGTGCGCGAATCGATAACTTCTTCATTTACATGTTTCAGTTTTTGTTCATGGTGTTCCTGGGCGTGCCATTGTCATGGCCGACAAGTGACACGATCTTCACTGCCAATGCCAACTAACAACAATGCTCTTTTCCCAGCGATGATCGAGATGGGCCAAAAAGCCTCGTTTCCTTTGCCTTAATGGCACGACAAGATGAGTTATGGCGGTCAACTTTAAACAGAAGGAGGGAGAGAGAGATATGGTCCCACTTTTCAAGTTCAGCATGAAACGTCCCTTCTATCCATTATTATGCACATGAAACTCCTCTGGCAACTATGTTTCCGTGGGCCTTTCTTTTGTAAGGACCATGAACGCAACATGCATGCCATTTGCTTCAAAAAAAATAAAGCCGAAACGAAGAAAAAGCCAAGAAGTGTGCCGCTACACTCGGGATCCTTGGATGTGGAGGCAGCTCTGCCACGTCGGGGACGACATTTTGTGTGTATCTTACATCATTCGCAACCTCGATTGGGGTGGGGGTGATAGGAAATCGCGTCGTGAGACAGCGATTCGATGAGATTAATCGAGTTCTTGTTTGAAAGTGTCTCCAACGTTCAACTCCCTTGAAGGAAGGCGACCCAAGAGACATTTCATAGAACTTTTGGTGAGAATTTCGGGCAGGCCGGGCCGGGCTTACTCTTCGAAACTAGCCCAAACAGAAAACTTTCGGGCTAGGGACATGGCTAGCCCGGCTTGAAAATTTCAGGCTTGTTTTGTTGGAGCCGGGCCAAGCCCTAAGTTGTTCATTCAATCTCAAACAAATCAATTATTTTTTTGCTTGTGAAATTTCATTAATTCAATAGTATATTGAAATAGTTAATTCAACGCGCATCACAGAATAATTGATTCACTTGTAAATTTCATTTTTTTTCATTGAGGATGAGAAATATTAATTATATATTATTGAAAATACAAAAAACTATACGAACTGAAGGAATTTCCGCCCAAGCCATTTTCAGCTTCACATAATGAAGTCCGAACAGCCGGCCTGGCCTGAAATGTAACAAAATAATTAAGCCTAAGTTTCATATAAGTGATCATTTTTAGAAATTTCGGGCTAGGTCAAGCTTTTGAGTTTTCATTCTCACCTCCAACTGCATGATTAATATTGTACTTACCCACATATGATTAGGTTGTTTTAGCTAGGGGTATCAAATGAGCCCTAATCAGCAAAACTTAACATGAGCCCACTTGACCCAATCGGAGTATTTTGAGGTCGAATCTCTTCAAGGTCGGTTCTAGGTTGAACGGGGATGGTTTGGGCTTTAGGTCGAAATCCAAACCGACCCAAAAACCCAGTAAGAAAGAGTATGACATGGGAAAAGTGTCAAAAAAGTCCTAAACCTTTGGCATTGGTGCCAATTTAGTCATAAACATTTTATCTTTGTGCTAATTCCGTCCTTTTGGCCAATTTTTGTCGAATTTTACTGATATGGACGCCGGCTGGCCACTAGCGCTGATGTAGACAACTTTTAATAATATTTTAATATTTTTTAAATTTTTATTTATTTTTTCCTCCCCTCCCTCTTTCCTCCAGAGGCTGGCGAGGTCATCTCGTTGGCCACTGGCGAGGCTCACCCTCACCGGATGGCCACGAGGGCGGCCTCGCGCTGGGCAGGCGAGGGTCGAGCCTCGCCGACGGCTAGGCGAGGCTCGACCTCGCTGGATCTGGCGAGGTTGAGCCTTGCCGGCGGCTGGACGAGGCACGACCTCGCCAGATCTAGCGAGGTCAAGCCTCGCTGACGGCTAGGCGAGGCCCGACCTCGCCGGATCTGGCAAGGTCGAGCCTCGCCGGAGGCTGGACAAGGCACAACCTCACCAGCCATGGCGAGGCTTGCCTTCGCCATCGTTGGCGAGGCACGACCTCGCCAGATCTGGAGAGGTCCAGCCTCGCCCAGCCATGACGAGGCTCGCCTTCGCCGTCGCTAGCGAGGGTGAGCCTTGCCAGTGGTTGGCGAGGGGCCTTTGGCCGGTCGTCGGTCCGGCAACCGGCTGGAGGAAGGAGGGAGGGGAGGAAAAAGAAAAGAAAAGAATAAAAAAATAAATAAAATTCAAAAAAATATTAAATATTATTAAAAGTTATCCACGTCAGCGCCAGTAACTGGCCGCCGATCGGCCGGCATCCATGTCAGCAAAATCCAGCTAAAATTGATCGGAAAGACTGAATTAGCACAAAGATAAAAGGTTCAGGACTCAGTTGGCACCAAAAAAATGTTTATGACTAAATTGGCACAAATGCCAAAGGTTTAGGACTTTTTTGAGACTTTTCCCGATATGACGTGATATTGAACAACTATTATAATTAGTTTAAATAATTGCAATGTTATATGTTGAATAGAAAAACCAAATCTACTTAAATTTGGCTTGAGCAACTTATGAGGAGGGGTCAACGAAGAACTATTAGCCTATTCCGGGAAAAGTGCCAAAAAAGTCATAAACCTTTTGCATTAGTGCCAATTTAGTCCTAAACCTTTTTTTGGTGCCAATTCAGTCATAAACCTTTTGCATTTGTGCCAATTTAGTCCTAAACTTTTTTTTGTGCCAATTAAGTCCTAAACCTTTTAAATTGGTGCCAATTCAGTCCTAAACCTTTTGTTTTTGTGCCAATTTAGTCTTTCCGGCCAATTTAGACCGGAATTTGCCTACGTGGATGCCTACCGGCTGGCGGCTGGTCACCGGCGCCGACGTGGACAACTTTGATAATATTTTAATATTTTTTTGAATTTTTATTTTTTTTCCTTTTTTTTTCCACTTTTTTTTTTTGTTCACTCCCTCCTTCCTCTGGCCGGTCGCCGGTCCGGCGACTGGCCAGAGGCTAGAGGCCGGCAAGCTCGAGCTCGCCGGCCACTGGCGAGGGCGAGCCTTGCCCGACCAAGGCAAGGCTCGAGCCCTCGCCGGAGGCCGCGGCGAGGTCGCCATGGTCAGGCGAGGCCCGACCTCGCCGAATCTGGCGAGGTCGAGCGTCGACCTCGCCAGATCCGGCGAGGTCGAGCCTCGCTCGACCAAGGCAAGGCTCGAGCCCTCGCCGGGCGAGGCCGCCCTCTCCAGTGGCCGGCGAGCTCGAGCTCACCGGCCTCTGGCCCGACCAGAGGAAGGAAGGAGAGAATAAAAAAAAAATGGAAAAAAAAAAAGAAAAAAAAGGAAAAAAAATAAAAATGTATTAAAATATTATCAAAGTTGTCCACGTCGGCGCCACATCGGCGCCGGTGACCGGTCGCCGGCCGGCAGGCGTCCACGTAGGCAAATTCCGATCAAAATTGGCCGGAAGGACTAAATTGGCACAAAAACAAAAGGTTTAGGACTGAATTGGCACCAATTTAAAAGGTTTAGGACTTAATTGACACCAAAAAAAGGTTTAGGACTAAATTGGCACCAATGCAAATAGGACTGAATTGACACAAAAAAAATGTTTAGGACTAAATTGGCACTAATGCAAAAGGTTTATGACTTTTTTGGCACTTTTCCCGGCCTATTCCTAATTTGTTTGAACAATGAATCCTAATAAATCAACAGAATAGTCATTTCATAACATCACATTAAGGATTGAGAAAAACTCAAGATATATATATATATATACGTGAACCCTTAGAAAATTATTTAACACGCGTGCACACACACTTATATTTATACATTTTTCTCCATCTATCTATTTATCTAGCTTTCGATCTTTAATTTTTTCCGACAAGGATAGATCGATCAATCAATCTTATATTAGTAAACTTAATGATTAACTGGGCAAGCAACATCTCCATCTCAACGTGTGTGGTCATGATGCTTGCCACACGTTTAGACTTTCCTGGCACATGGTACTTAAGCTTGTGAATCTCGGACTTTGAAACTAGAATATCCAAAGTGCTCTGCAAAAATATATAACTAACGAAAAAGGTTACGATTATTTTTGTAATTTTCTCCATTTAATATTCAGCTAACCTCTGGTGCCAACGCATCTAATTGTTTTGAATATACCGATGGAGTCTATTCGTGTTATCTTCTTCTTTTTTTATAGGAAAGACATAATAAAATCGACCTAATTTCGTCAATCCAATGATATAGATTTGATAATCGATGATCATATATAGACTATATGAGAATCGCCTAACTTTGGATAAGATGTCTCTGCTTGACAGTGTCAATATCACATAATTTGCTTACATATGGTTGATAGATGAAATATTGCGTATACCTATTTTAGAAGTTTACATATGAAGGACAAAAACTAACAATAGCGTGGAGATTGTACGAGAACTCCTTTTTTATAAGAGAGAGATCCACCATGGATCGGTGAATTCTTGATTCTTGATAAATTAGCCTTACTAAAGATGCAATATTTAAGTCAGAATGATTTGGTCATCAAACTTTTAACCGTGGGTGTAAATCCCAATTCCTTCATACCATCATTAGACTCTGATCTAACAGGATCGACATGAAAGAAATCCACGTCCATCACTCATCACACAGTTTATAATAAGTTCGACCCACATGGACTACGGTTGGCACGCATCTGAGGGACGATTGGATGTGTCTCATGAGTAGAGAATGAGAATGTCCTTGTACTGTTGCATGGATGATGAGGATGAGAATGATTGCGTACTGTGAGCTGTGAGCTGCCAAGACTCGCCGCTTCGAAACAGTGAAGCAGACAAAGCCTGAACTTCTTCCATATTGTATCGCAGCTTTCCTGTCAAAGAAGAGCCATGTTCAGATCCGAGATCCGATTGGCTTCCAGCGTCAGGTTTCGTCGACAGCACGTCTCTTTCCCCATTTCTCTTTAGTTGGTCTTAATTCTTAATTAGTAGAGAGTCAGGAATGTCCATCAGCCAGCACTAGATAGGTATTTCTTTTCAAGCTTTGCTAGGTGCTAAATGAAAGAAGCGGACGTTGATTTGGGTCGCTTAGTCAAGGTGACGAGGAACGATTTTCTAAACAAAACATTTATTCCAAGTTGTAGAAAAATTCAGGATATGATCGTAGTTATGCCTCCAGAAAGCCAGAGGTTGAATTAGGCGTGTTATTTACCTAAATTATTTTCAGCTCTCTGATCCATATATCATATAAGAACGGGTAATGTACAAGTCTTGATTCTACTTTCATGGTGAATGTACTACGAGTGATTGCATCTTGGGAGGGAACGGCTCTCTTCCCTTCGCTCTCTACAATTTCTCTTCATCCAGAAAAGGCCTAAGTAGTCTTGCTTTCCCCATTAATTCTTTCCGCTGTTATTCTCCCTTCCAAACGAGGGAAGACAAAACTTAGTACAAAGAAAGACAGCATCTTGCACGAGAATCATTAGTATTGTTGTATTACTCTTAAAATTATAGCAGTTTTTCTACTGGCCATCATCATAATCGTTCCAAATTTGAACAAGAGCATGGTACATGGGTTTACAGTAAAACCTGGTGCCATGTTGAGGCAATCCTGGTTTTTCTAACAAACATATTAGGATAGTATAAATATTGCATCTTATTTGTTTTTGTCTCCATGTGCTCATCTTCCTAGGAACATAGGGTCACACCTTCCTCTGTCTGTCTGATTTGTAAGTTTGTACATAAAGAAGTGTAAATGCAAACACCATCCCATTGTTCCACACTACTTATATCTGTCAAAACTGTGTGGCTTCATATTGAGGCTGACCGATATCATTTGAGAAGCTAAAAAAGGATGGGTGGTTTTGATGATTACAAGCCTGTCTTGGCCATGTTTGGCCTGCAGTTTACTTATGCAGGTCTTGCTCTGTTCGCTAGAGCTTCTCTTGTACAGGGGTTGAGCCCTAGAGTCTTTGTTGTGTATAGACAAGCCGCAGCCACACTTTTCATCTCCCCTGTTGCCTTCTTGTGGAGGTACTGAACTGTTCTCTCTCTCTCTCTCTCTCTCTCTCTCTCTCTCAATTTTAATTTTTTGCAGGAAGTCTCGTAGGACTTCGTTGGGATTGAAGAGCTTCTCTTTGATATTCTTGGCATCTCTCATAGGGTAAGTTTCCTTCAGAAGTTAAATTACTTAGGTCCTGTCAAATAATATGTTTGTGATTTTCAGCGCAAAGATCGTATGATTCATGAGAATGGATATTTGCAGGGTCGCAATCAATCAAAACATTTACTTTGAGGGTATGTACTTAGCCTCATCATCGATGGCTAGTGCGACAGGCAATCTTGTCCCTGCAATTACATTTCTGTTGGCGTCCGCTCTTGGGTACATACACACAACCGTAAACCAATTATTCTTGAGGAATTCAAAATAAACAGAATCATTGCCCTCCACAGTCCTCATAATTAAAGTTGACACTAATTAAACACCAATGACCTGAATTAAGCTCATGAAGAACAGAAACATTTTCTTGAGCTCGAAGAAATCAAATCAATGACTAATATCTAAAGAAGGATCACATGCCTCAAAGAAATATTTCGAAAGTCAGATGTGGTTATTAGTAACATAAGTTCTGATCTGGGCAATCTTTTTTTGTTTTTTGTTTTTTTGGTCTAATGATGTGGTTAATCTAAACACTGACATTCCACATTTCTTTGTTCCTTTGAAACTTGAGAATGGAGAAGGTTAATGTAAGAAGTCTAAGAAGCATTGCCAAAATATTGGGCACGGCAGTTTGCGTCTGTGGAGCGATTGTTATGGTGTTGCTCCAGGGACCAAAGCTTCTAAATGCAGAGTTCCATCTACTCGTGAGGTCTATTTTTGCTTCTGAAGGCGACAATTGGTTGCTGGGTTGCATATTTCTCATTGGAAGCGCTTGTTGCTGGTCGATTTGGCTGATTCTGCAGGTATTGAACTGTAATCCATTGCAATTCACATACATGCCTTTATGGTCACTTAAGTAGCCAATAATTTTCTACTCAGGTCCCAATGTCGGCAAGCCATCCTGACCATCTATCTTTATCAGCTTGGATGTGTATCATATCCACAATTCAATGTGCGGTCATCACATTATTCCTAGAACAAGATCCTGAAGCATGGAAGCTCCATTCCAAGCTTGGGATAGCTTCAGTTTTGTATGCTGTAAGTAACTACATCTGCTGTTCATATCAACACGAGATACCACATGAATTATTCGTATGTTCTTATTGGAACTATTCCCAAGAGTTACTGAAGTTTGACGTCCTATTTTCTTTGTTTGAATTGTTGTGAATAGGGAATTGTAGGATCTGGAATTTCTTTCTTCGTCCAGTCATGGTGCATTTCCCAAAGAGGCCCTCTCTTCTCCGCCATGTTCAACCCTCTGGGCACTGTTATAGTAACCATTTTGGCTGCTATATTTCTGCACGAAGAAATATATACCGGAAGGTAGTATCTTTATTCCCATCTTGGAGCGTCAGTCTTATGTGTTATGAGGAATTATTTTGCCTATCAAGAATAACTTACTGTCCCGAAGGTTAAACTTTGTACTTTGATCTTGAATTTTCAGTCTGACTCCGATGTACAAATTAAGGCTTTTCAGAGGAATTCACATTTTTTACTCTCTTGCAGCTTGGCAGGTGCAATTGGGATAGTAGCTGGTTTATATTTAGTGCTGTGGGGTAAAGCTAAAGACCTTGTTGAGATCAATGAAGAGACGGAGCCCAAGATTCGAATTGATTGTGCTCACACCGTAAAACTATCTGTTGATGGGTTGTCACCGGAGAAGCTATCAAGTATTAAATGTGATTTGTCAGAACCTCTTTTATCAGATACATCAGCTGACAAAACAAACCCCGTCTAGATCGATAAATAATGCGAATTTTCTTTCTGTATTTGAATAGCACAGAGTGTGCTTCTTTTCATTATCCTTTAACATTTAGGATTCCAAATGGTGTTTGTACCAACTATTGAAATGCCAGCAGGAGAAGGAAAATCATTTAGTATAGTTTCGTGATTTAAGGGAAAAAAACACGAACCACAAACTTTTAAATGGGTATTGATATACAGTAAAATCATATTGTTCGTTTCTTGACTGCCAAGACTTCAGTTTAAAACAAGACGTAATTCATAGGGTGTTACCCTACCAAAACAGCAACAAAATCAGTGATTAAACTCACACGCAGTAATTATTGCAAGGAACTAAATCACAGCATGATCAACCAAATTCATTTATGTCGAACGGAGCTTTCAAGCAGTGATACCACGATTAGCTTGTGCCCTGGCTCTGCGAATGTGGTAAGTAGTAAGTACAAAGTAAGTCATCTTTGAGCCAAAGTTTTCTTTATGCAGATGGTAACCCCTCCAATGCAGAAGAGCTCCATCCAAAGATGTAAAGCGCAATTTTTTAGGCTTGATTTCCTAAAAAACCCCCCAACTTCCCCCAACTTTAGGTCAAGTCCAAAATTTATCCCGAGCTTTTTTTGTCTCAGAAAAAACCCCAAACTTTAGGTTCAGTCTCAAATTTGCCCCGGACTATTTTTGTCTTAGAAAAAACCCCAAACTTTGAGTCCAGTCTCAAATCTGCCCCAAATTTTGTTTTGTGTAAAAAAAATCACCAAAATTCAATTTATTTTAAAAAATATACCCCCGTGATCCAGTCCCAACTTGAAGTGATACTTCCACGTCGATAACAAATCCACATCAACAAAGTAATTGAGCTTTTTTTAGACAAAAAAAAAGTTCAGAGCAAATTTGGACTGAACCTAAAAGTTAGGTTTTTTTTTAAATTAAAAAAAAATTGGGGTGGATTTGTTATCGTCCGTAACTTTCATATCCTAAAATGGTTTTATTTTGGAGAATTTCAACAATTTTTATTTGGTTTGATTTGTCATCGAAGTGAAAATGTAACGTCGGTTTGTATCTATCTCCCCATTACTGTCGGTTTGTATCTATCTCCCCATTACTTTGCTGATGAGGATTTGTTATCGACGTGAAAATGCCACATTAAGTTGGGACTGGATCGGGGGTATATTTTTGAAAATAAATTGAAATTTGCTGATTTTTTTTACATAAAACAAAATTCGAGATAAATTTGGGACTGAACTTAAAGTTTGGGGTTTTTTTTAGACAAAAAAAAGTTTGGGGCAGATTTGGGATTTTACCTAAAGTTTGGGGTTTTTTCTTAAACAAAAAAAGTTCAGGACAGGTTTGGGACTTGACCTAAAGTTTGGGATTTTTTAGGGAATTCACCCCAATTTTTTTCTAAGTTCACGAGGCAAAGTGTACCAACATCAATGTCATGAGACATACAGTGACTTAAAACAGGGTGGCGTTATTCATGCCTTAATGGCGTGAATTAATGAGCTATGGCGGTCAACTACAACGAGAGAGAGAGAGAGAGAGAGAGAGAGAGAGAGAGAGAGAGAGAGAGAGAGAGATGGTCCCATTTTTTGAGCTCGGCATGAAACTATCCTCCATCCATCTTGTCATGCACATGAAACTCCTCAGGCCACTGTGTCCGCGGGCCTTCCTTGTTTAAGGACCATGATGCATGCCATTTGTTGCTAAAACGAAACCCAAAACGAAAAAAAAAAAAAAAAGCAGAGACGTATGCCACCACTTGGGATCCTTGAATGTGGAAGTGGCTCCGCCATTTGGGGAGGACATGTCATGTTTATCCTCGTCATAAGTAACCTCCATTGGGGGTTAAAGAACATCGGATTATTTGTCGGGATCCAAAGAGATTGACCGAGTTCTTGAAGAGTCTCCGAACATTCAACTTCCTTGAAGGAACGCGACCCGAGAGACCATTCACAGAAATTTTGTGAGAAGACAGGAAATTGGTTCGGTGAAGCTATACACAAAACATTGGGAAAGTCTCGGATAAGGTATGAAAAAATGATTCCAAAGATTTATGGCCTTACTTTTTGGGCCTGAAGGAAAAGCCAGACACTTGTCACTCCTGGACAAACATCTATCAACAGGGCTGGACCTCTCTCTCTCTCTCTGGGCCAACCGAAATGAGGAAATTACTATGCACCTAAGTAGGTCCTTAAACTTTTTTTGTTTGAACTTTGCGACGTAAAACACGGAGGTATTCTCTAAGGTAAGGGAAGAAAAACTATCCTCCAATGAGGGGAGTAGGGTGTGTGAGCCGGGCTTACATGTAGGGACATAAACGGGGTGGGGCGGGGTGGGGCAAGCCGGGCTTACTCTTGAAAACTAGCTTGAACCGAAACTTTTGAGCTTGCACATCCCAAGCCCGAACCCGAACCCGAACAAGCCAGGCCCAATTTCAGGCATGTTCAATCCCGACCGGGCTTAGCCCGATAATATTATTTTCAATATTAATAAGTTTAAATAATTGAAATGTTATATATGGAACAGAAAAATCAGACCTAATTAAATCTGGTTTTAAGCAACTTAAGAGGAGGGGTCAAGGAAGAACTATTAGCCTATTTCTTATTTGGTGAAACAGTCATCCTTATCTATTTATTATCTTATCCCTAGTGGATTTTCTTATTTGCTAGAACATAAGCTATTTTTGCGAGTCAAACGTCACGTTAAGGATTGAACAAAACTCAAGTCCATGTAATTCCAATATAAATATATGCGTGAAACTCTAGAAAATTGATGAACACACACACACACCATCTATCTATTTATCTAGCTATAGATCCTTTTTTTATGTTTTAGTTTTTTTATAAGTCTAGATCGATCTATCTTGTATTAGTAGACTTAAGGATTGACTAGGCAAACAACATCTCAATCGCAACATGTGTGGTCATGATGCTCGTCGCCACATGTTTGCCTCAGTCCCTTGAGGTTTCGACATACAAGCCTTTGGAGCAACATAATTTTTTTTTGTTTTGTCCTATTCTAACTCTTATCTAACTCTCAAATTTTTGCTCTGCTTTTTTAGAAAGCGTCATATGTAACCGTCGGTAGAGAGTTATCAATACCCAAAAGGCTAAATAAGATTGTCTCTAGTCTTTTTACCTTTAATTTCTTGTCATTTCTTTCATGTCCAAAATCAATAAAGGACCCTTCACAACCTTTGTCAATTCATATCGATCCATCCATATTCTTGAAGAATATTTCATCACATTTTTTGTGAAACATTTTTTTGGCACGCCTAATGAGACACTTTTTGTTGATTTGAGAAGACTACAATGGCAAGAACCAAAAATTAATAAGGGTCTGAGCAATTGGCCAAATCAGTCCTAATCTCTATATGCACTTATTGGAAGCAAATGTTTATACTTTCAAAGCAAACTATCTATGAGGTCGAGAAGAAGATTGGATAATTCTTATGGGTAAGAAATACAGAAGTACATGGATCCCACAAAGGCGCTTGGCAAGTCATTTGCTTGCCCGAAAGGTAAGGAGGACTAGGATTGCTTGATCTAAAATTATGGAACAAAGTATTGCTAGGCTACATGCTTTGGAGCCTTATCAATTATCCATCCTCTTCCCTATGGAGTAAGTGGGTTCACAGTATTAAATGCAGAGGCACTCCAATTATACAACTTGACATCAAGAGTTGTATGGCCTGGAGTTGGTGAGGTCTTCTTAAGTGGAGACCTGCTGTAACTTCGGTCATATCTAGCTCTAGGTACTATTGTAAAGAGATTTATGATGAACTCAGACAAATGGGACTGATTGTGGTGTGGCATAACCTAATTTTGACTAGCCATATCAGCAAACATAATTTTATCAACTGATTGCAAAAACAGGCTTCTAATAGCAGAGATCATATCATGATGGATGCCTTCAATAGATATCCAATGCAATTTCTGTATGACCCATTTAGAAGACAGAACACGTTTGTTATTTTAGTGCAACTAGATTGGAAGTATATAGTGTAGTATCTTGCAACAACATGAGATTCAGTGTTCTGTTGGTGGATGGAATGATGAACTGTAATGGATGATGAAGACTATTAGGAGCAAAGACTTGGTGGCAAGGCTCCTCAATGTATCATCCTTAGCAATAATATATTGCATTTGGATGGAGTGAAATCGTAGACATTTTCAAAACAAAGTCAAATGATATCCACATTATTTTTGCTAAGGTGCATAAAATCGTTAAGGGTAGAGCCTCACGTTACAAAAATATTAGACCTTCCCAGGTTAATGTTGTATTGGCTACTATGTGGACTTCCTATCTCCATCTTCGCATTATTAGTTTTATTTATAATGCCGGGGGATGCCCCTAAGCTTCTGCACTTCATTCGATAACTAATACTTACCTCTTACATAAAAAAAATGATGCTAGCAACAAAAAACCATTACCACAACTAATAATGAGACAACCGTGCATTCTGATACTTTAGTCACATGGAGAGCGGTTGAAGATAAACGACCTAAGAATGTTGATCTTTTGATGCATCATATTGATTAGATGTTGAGGGAGGTTGCACCATATCCCAACATGGTGTTAACCATGAGAAGAATGTTTGAAGAGTAGCATAATTATATGGCTAACTACATTGTGAGTCATATATCCGATGTGATTAAATGATAGTCATCAATATTGTGAATGACGCTCTCTTGAGGCTAGGATCATTCAACGGGTACATTTTTAGTCTTTCTCCATTTGTTGATGCCAACAATGTTGGTCTGAATAGTCAACCTCCTCCAAGAATTATGCAAAAGCCTGAATCTTCTTATCAATGTCAGAACAATGGGGATAATCAGGCTAATGTTGGTTAAACTAACCAAATTGGTAATAATAATTTGGCAGATCAAACTGGTTGATAGGCCGACCAACTACCAAATGTTGGAAATGTAAGGCTAGTGGCTCCATTGGTACAATCCAATGTGAATATTCCTGTTAGGCCTTACATGCCAATTAAAGTAAATAATCCAGCAAGACCAGCATCACCGCCTAGGGGGCAAGATGGCTCCACACTTGAACTCAGTATAGTTTGTTGAAGAAGTTTGACAAAAATTAGGATTATACAGGGGTGTTATCATACCTATTTATAGGAAACTACATCCCAAATGGGTTGATTATCAACCTTTTTCAAGAGGTTCAAAAACCTAACTTTACTATTTTTACTGCCGAGGACAAGCAATCGATCATCAAACACATTATTCAATTTATAGCCTAATGTGGGGACAGGAATAAATGAGTTTTTAATACTTAAATTATTTCCCTGTCTTTGTCAAAAACTGTTTTTATTCCGTCCACTAATTTTCCGCCTAATTCAATGTGTAATTGGGCAGAGATGGAAAGATAATTTCATTCTCAATTTTATACAATGCTACCCGAAGTATCGATCACTAATTTAGCTAGACTTTATCAATATAATAGTGAGTTGGTTGATCAATTTATTACTCGATTTTAAAAAGCTAGAAATAGATGCCTCATTTTGCTATCAGAAAAATAATTCATGAATATGGTTTTTGATGGATTGAAATTTTATTTCAGAGAAAACTTCGAAGCCCAAAACTTTTTCGATTTATTTCAATTGGCGACAAATGTGTCTAAAAATAAGCAACTATTGAAAGACAAAGACAAAAAGCCCACATGAATACTTTACACAAAACGTGGCTCTGATTGAAAATTATGAATGAGAATATAAATCTAATCCAAATGAAAGGGCTGCGCTTTTTCCATTCCTCCAATGACTTAAACACTCCATTTTTTTGTTGTTTTGACCATCTTATCCCTTGTGGGGCCCATCATTTATGATAAAATTTTATATGATCCGTTTTCGATTATTTGGTCCATTGTTTTTATTTTGTTTCTTCTTATTTTTTTTCATATGGGTCTCACTTTTCTTCTTCTTCTTTTTTTTACGCTTTCCACGCCTCCCCCTCCTCCTCCTTCTTCTTCCACAAACCTGTCGTCCTTTGTTTCTTACCTATGATGCCAAACCCATTGTCCTCTACACTTTCGCCGGCACCGGCATTGGGCTCATTGGTGATCTCCCCAATGAGTGCCTTTTCTCTGCACGCAGGCTCTTCTTGCACCATGGAAGGTAATATTGAAAAGCACCGCTTCTGTCTCTTCCCCCTCTTTTTTTTAAATATATTTTTGTCTCTTCTTGCACATGTGAGAGTGTAGAGAAAGAAAACGTGTGTAGGCATAAAAGTCGAGGGCAATAAGTGAGTTGTGTTCTTTTAGATGATATGAAACCAGATTCGAATTAGTGGTTTGATTTGATTGCAGTTTTCAGTGTTGTGTTCAAAGTATTGAAATAAAAATTATGCTTTCATAGATTAATATCATGGAACATAGTGCTACAATGTTGCGTTTGTTCTTTCATTTGTGTTGCAGCTGTTGCTTTTAGCCCTAGACTATGGTTGTGTGCAGAATTGAACTTGATTTCTCAACATCCATTTCGAAATCGCCAATTGTTGGGATTCATCATTTATACTTGTTTGACCCATTGTTTTACTCACTCATACATTGTTGGTAATTAAATATTGTGTTATAATGAGTAGGTGTAGATAGTTTGCCATTATAATACTAAGAAAAGAGTTTCTATTTTAATTGGGCATCCACTTGATTCTCTACAAATAATATTAGAGAGGACCCAAATTGCTTGAATGCATCTATTGATGATAAAAATGCAAATGGAGAAGAGCAATCGATCATATTAACAAGTTCATTTGAAACTTTATCCGGTAATTTTCTAACTCGAGAAGATCTCTTGAGAAGTATGCAAAGCCATCTTCTTGCTCAAGGTTATGTCATCTCTATTAAAAGGTCAAAGAGAGACAAATATGTTCTTCTTAGGTGCGACAGCGGAGGGAGTTATCGTGATCGACATAATATTTATGTTGCGCATCAAAGACGAAAGATTGGATCTCGTTTGATTAACTGTCCTTTTGACGTCCGTGGCTACAAAAAGAAGAATGGATCATGGTCACTCAAAATAGTGAATGCATCACATAATCATGATCCTTCAAGTGATATGTCAGGACATCCTACTTGTCGTCGATTCTCTAAAGTTGAAGCTCTGCATGTAAAAGAGATGTCTAAGGCCGGTATACCTCCTCGCCAAATTCTTGACTTCCTTGAGACAAAGTAATCCCAATGTTCAAGCTATTGCTAAAACTATTTATAACAAGAAAGCGAAATTCTGCCGTGAATATTTGAATGGTCACATTATGGTTCAAGCTTTAATGGATGAGCTTAGTACATGTGGATTCATCTACAATTTTAAACATGATGCTGAGGGTCACTTGACGCATTTATTTTTCTCACATCCTATCTCTGTCGCACTAATGAAGAGTTTCTCTAGTGTCTTTGCAATGGACTGTACTTACAAGGCTAATAGAGACAAAATGCATTTGTTGGATATTATTGGAGTTTCGTGCTTTAATACATCTTTCTACTCATGCTTTGTCTTTTTGAGAAAGGAGGAAGAGGAAGATTATGTTTGGGCTTTGATAATGTTTAGCAACATATTGGGTGTTGATTGTCAACCTTCAGCTATTGTCACTGATAGGGAGTTGGCATTGATGAATGCAGTTTGAATCGTTTTTCCTAGAAGTGCAAATTTGTTGTGTGTTTGGCACATTAAGAAAAATATTGTGGAAAAATGTAAACCTCAGTTCTAAGAAGGAACACATTGGGATTCTTTTATGTCTGATTGGTCCAAGGTTTTGAAATCCAAGACTAAAGCAGAATATGATGAAAATATTCAGCAATTTGAATAAATAGTTGTAAGGAAAAGCCATCAGTTGTTAACTACATAAAAAATACATGGCTTCCTTTCAAAGAGCTTTTTGTGATAGCTTGGATAGACTTGCACAAGCATTTTGGAAACCAGGTTACTTCAAGAGCTGAAGGGGCACATTCGACTTTGAAAGCATATCTACAAGTTTCAACGGGGGATTTAGTTGAGGTCAAAAAGAAGATATGCCTTGCAGTTGATAATCAATTTCAAGAAATCAAAAGCAAATTGTCAAGCGAAAAGGTAAGAGTTCCTCATCATCTTCATATTTCTCTTTTCAGGAACTTGATTGCCCGTGTGCCAGTATTTGCTTTAGACAAGCTTTACAAGTAAAATGAGATTTCTAAAAGTAGGGTTAAACTACCTCCTTGTACCGGGCATTTTGTGCAATCCATGGGACTTCCATGTGTGCATGAGATAAGATTTAGGTTTTCCGATGGTTTACCTCTTGATATAATTAATCTGCAATGAAGGCTCAATACAAGGTCCTTTTTGGATGGTGATATTACTCAAAATTATGAAGAAGATTCATTCAAGCAACTTCTTCATGAGTTGGAAAGGAAGTATCAAGAATGGCCGCTTTCCAAAAAGGAAATTGTTCGAAAGCAAATTGAGCATTTTATTCAAGCAAGTGATACTATCTTATATGAGCCCCAAATCACATCTCATAAAGGTCGTCTTTCTAGTTCAAAAACTAAAGGAGAAGCAACTTCTACAAAATGTGATCCTTTGGCATTTGAAATTATTGAAAAGGGGAAGAGATGTGGTACTTGTAAAGGTTATGGTCATAATAGTCGGACATGTAAATCGAAAGGCGAAGATCTCAGATCAAACACACATTCGAGAACCATTGGAATTCATGGTGATGGAATATAGGCACAATGAATTTTCTTGAGGGGAGCCAAGCAGCTAAATGAACAATATTTTTTGTTAAGTTGCTTACGCAACTTTTTACTTTTCTTTATTTGTTTTATGAAAATTTTGATGTGTTTAGAATTGATATTTTGGTGTGAGATTTTGCTCCTCTTTTTGTGCTTTTTCCAGTGACTTGCAGAAAGCTTTCAACTTATCTTTGCATTTGAATGTTTTGTAAGAAAAAAGTTAAGACTTTGGGTTTTCATATCTAGGTCGATTACATTAAAACCTCATTGTTAACTATGACAATGAGATCGACAAAAAATACCATTCTTCAGGTTTCGGCTACAAGCATCTTTAGATTTTCGAAGATGGAACGAACGCCAAATCATGACTAGTATCTAGATAAAGGAGAAAATCAAGAAATATGAGAGACAAAAGCTCTCAAGAACATGCAATATATAGATGACAAATTGAATCAGTTTGTTGGAGCCTTCCCATATATATTAGATATGTTTTTCAACGACCATGAATTCGGCTGTTAATAGCTATAAAAGGAGCACGGGTTTTCTCTATCAGTAATGGAGAAAACTGCATTAGAGAAAACAACAAAAAAACCCAAAAGAAACATGATTTTCAATTCAAATATGAACTAGGCGATCAATTGCAAATACATTTGATGGTAACAAACTACAAAACTCCCTTCAAGTTTACAAAGCACACTGTGAGGCAAAAGAGATTTGTAGGAAATAGAAGAACAAGAAGGAATGGGAGGTGTAGAAAGTACGCAAGAGAGAATGGAGAGAGAGGAGTGGGAGGCGTGAAAAGAAAGAAAAAGGAAAGTGGGACCCATATGGAAAAAAAAAAAGAAACACAATAAATAGATTTGACCAAATAATAAAAAAGGATTATGTAAATTTGTACCAAAAGTAGTGGGCCCCACAAAGGATAGGATGGTCAAAACAACAAAAAAGGGAGTGTTTTACCCATAGAGAGAGTGGAAAAAGCGCAGCCCAAATGAACACATCGAAATAAATGTGACAAAGTGATGCTCTACAAGCCTTACGTTTGTCAATCCTTAAAGCTTGCCAAATTAAAAGAATAACAATAATGGCTAGGGCTAAAGACACTCAAGTTTACTTATTTGTATTAATAAATTTGATGAAATCTTCAACTTACTTTTGAAAGATGACCTAATTCAATTAACTAAATGCCATGTAATTCCAAATAAAGAAGAGTTAGTAAACAAAAAATATTGCAAGCGGCATCGTTCATGGAGCCATAACACAACTAATTGTATTGTTTTCATGAAAATAGTTGAAAAAGTAATTTGACAGGGAAAAATCAAAATTGCCAATGACAAGAGAGCATATGATAACTATTGATTATCTAATTTAAAAGAATTGAATAATCGATAAATCATTCTGTTAGGGCTAATGCTATCACCTAGAGGGGGGTGAATAGGTGATTTTATCAAATTTGATAAATTAAAATTGCGGAATGAATATAGTCAAGATCAACAACTTAAGCTCGCAATATTAGATATTTTCGTTTGATAAACTTATACAAAAATTTTCGTCAGATGGACGCGTCTGATAGTAAATTGTCGTCAGATGATTACGTCTGATGACTATGATGATGTTCTGATGAACTCGTTTGAAAGATATGTATGCAGTATGATGTTAATAATGATAAATGAGAGTTTAGGGATAGAGAATACTGCACACAGATCTTTATAGTGGTTCGGCGTTGTCAAGCCTACGTCAACTCTCCACGCTGGCAGCCTATTGGCTGTGTTTCACTATTGAATCACCAAGAGATTACAAGAGTAGTGCTTCCCAGATGATAGATCACATTATCACGTACACTCAACACTCAAGTAATTTTCTCTCTAAAATCACAACGTGGAATACAGTAATCACAAGTGTGTAAGATCGAAGCTCTATTCAAACTTTGGAATTCTCGATTCTAATTCTTGTTCTTTGTACGACATATGCACTCCTTTTATACTCCTCCACTTCCAATCTACCCGTTGGACAGTCTTCAGAGGATTTATCTCCAAATCAACCCGTTGGAGAAACTTCCCAAAAGAAGATGCGTAGTCGTTAGAAAAAGAATCATTATCTCCGAGTGATTTGATCGCCCATACAATCAAATCTTGGTTTCCATAAGTATAGTTCTTCGTGTTTAAGAAATAATCTTGTGATTACAAAAGAAAGAATATCTTGAGATATCAATTTGATCGACCTGCATAAACCTGCCAAAAATAACGCTTATCGAATCTGATGAGAAATCCTGAGTCTGATGACATAGTCCTTTCATTGACTTAGTCTGATGACTCAATCTTTGAATCTGATGACTCAGTATTTGCCTGCATCAAATAACTTAAGCATAATTTTGGTCAGAAAGGATTGTTTTGTCATTCTTCAAAACTAATTAGGGATTTTTCTCAACAATCTTCCCCTTTTTAATGATGACAAAACTATCCATATGCTTTAAAAACATTTGTGTAAACAAATACTCTATTCAAAGGATATGACATTTAAAGCATGTAAAGCAGTGTATAGCATTTTTTGTGTAGCGTTCACATTCTCCGTGTAGCGTTCACATTCTCCCCCTTCTTGACATCAGCAAAAAGGATTAGTAGCATGATAATAGTATAATCAATAAGAGTCCAATATGAAAGTTTAACATCCATATTGAAATCACGGTTTGTCTTCTTTTCTTTGAATCCAATAATCTGCATATCAAACCAAATCATATCTGCATATATGTGTTGATATAATAACCTACATGTTAGACCATATCTGCATATTTGAGCATATCAAAGCATATCATATCTACATATTTCTCCCCCTTTTTGTTAGCATCACAAAAAGATATATGCAGAAAAATTCCATAATGATCTTACCAATAAATGGAAGTATAATCACAACTCAATATTGTACATCAAGTAAATATAATTAACCAGTAAGCACATATGCATATTTACATTCTCTCCCCTTTTTGTCATAATCAAAAAATGATAGTAATGGAAAGGGTATCATGTAGAGAATATAAATTCAACTCATCTTCACATACTGTCTTCAAAATATATTTGGCATGAAACACAACCTTCAAAAATATCATCTTTCGTGAACATAACATATATTCAATATAGCTCATGTTCTGAAGAATCAAATATCATATCAACGAACACGTACGCACATAATAAATTTCACAATCTTTGTGTCATAATAAACGATTATATAACTAAGAGATTTGTTAATGACAAAAAGTAAGGGAAATATAAGAAATACTAACCCGGATTATGTAGAACTTCGCATGTTCTAACATACATTACCTTTTCTTCCATAGTAATTAAGAGCGGCTAAAAATTAAATCAACTTTATCTGGTTTTCCCATACTTGATCTATGCTCCTCCTCAAATTGATGTTATTTTAAGGTGATAATGATTCTCTCCCTTTCTTTTGCATTTTTCACTTTTTGCTCTTCACCTCTTTGTTTTTCTCCCCCTATCGTCAAGACAGCTTTTGCAAATAACTTTCATTGCGGCTTGTGCACATTGAACAAAATGTTGTTCCTCTATTTTCTTTGTAGCAGCAACATCTGCCACATTTGTTTGCAATAAATTTGAGAAAGAAATTTGTTTTCTTCAATCACGCTCTTCTCAAATTCAATCTGCATAAACTCAACAAACTTTTTGCACGATTTTGCGGTTAAAAATATAATGTCTCACATAATATAAAATGCCCTTTCTTTCGAATAAATAAATTGAATAGGATATATAAAAGTATCAAAAATTTCATTCCGAAGCAACTTATCCTTTCGTATGATGCATTAAGCATTTGCTCATAGTATTTTGACATGCCTCCAATAATTTGTCAAAAAATTGTGCAAAGTGAATTTTCTTTATCCTTCAAAAATATTGCAGAATCTCCACGATTTTTAGAACAAGCTTTCCAAATTTCTCATGGAAAGATTCCTTTACGACCTACAAATTCTTGTAGAAGAGACAATAATCTTTGCAAAAAATAAGGAGTTTATCACGTACATACCTTCCTTCAATTTGCGGATCAAACTTGCCAATTAAAATAAATCTTCTAAGAATATAGCTAGTGTAAAAAGTATGCAATAATATCTTTCAAGATTGTAGGAATTTTCTTAAGCATGAATCTCGAATGCATAAAGATAATATGACATTAACGAATTTCGCAAAAGGAATAGTATATATTTCTACCACGTGCCAAGTCATGTAATAAATATGCACCATGCCAAGAGATGTTTGCAATATAAATCATACGTAAGTCATAAGCAATCATCATGATAAATTCGTGTAGAAATTTGCAAGGCAAGATGATAAATATGAATTTTTTTTTTATTCTCTTACCCAAGGTATATGTTTGAAATATACTGTCGATTTAAAGATGATCCTTCTCAATTTTCGCTTGAGATAATCCTTTGATTGCACCATGATTTGTGTAGATTTGTAATCAGGCTTCCTTTGTATAATTGCCTGCAATAAACTTATTTCCCATTTTTCTTTCTCTTTTTCCTATTCCCTGCAAAAAGAGCAATCTCATCTATTCTTTGGTACCCAAATTTTCTTGGGTCCATTTTGGTTAGGATCAAACATTCTCAGAATGTCTCTCCGAATAGGTCTCCAAACCTTTGGACATTCACTCTTGAAGTGATCTGAATCACCGCAATTTATACATCTTTGTGAAGTTTGACCATTGAATTTCACAAACTATTTTTGAAAATGATTTTTGTAATCAAATTTAGAGGGTCTTTTCTTTAGTCTTTCTTTGGCATTCGGAAAGGTATTTTTTAATTCAGTATTTTTGTCAAAACCCAGACCTGATTTATTATAATAAGGAATTTGAATCGACAAAATATGATGAAGATTTTTAGAAACCATTGAGAATTTCTTAGTTAAATTAGACATGTCATTTTTCAAAAGTTCTTTTTCATTAAAAATACAATCAAAACTTTCCTTAGAAATTTTTCTCAGATCAGAAATTTCCTTTTTCAGTGTATCATTTTCTTTTTCAAGAAAGTCTTTATTTTTCTTGACAAGATTGAATTCTTTTTGCAAAAAATCAATCTTATCTTTTTGCGAAATATCTTGTTGTATTAAGAAATTGTTTTCCTTTTTTAAACAATCATTTTCATTAGCAACACCTTTTAGAGAAGAAATCTCCTTCTTCAATTCAGAAATATTTTTGAAAGCAGTTTTATTGACAGAAACTAACTCATCAATATAATTTACAACTGCTTCAGGAATTTTGGAATTACTTACCTCGTCTTCTTCGTCAGAACTTGATTCAGAGTCTGATTTTGCCATAAAGCAGATATTAGCATACTCTTGTTCGCATTCATCATCATCTGAGTCGCTCTACGTTTCAGCTTTGAAAGCCTTCTTATATCGTTCATACTTCCCTTTGTTCTTTTTGAGAAGAGGACATTTGGGCTTTATGTGTCCATTCTTTTTGCGGTGGAAACATATCACGTCCTTGTTTTCTTCATTTTCGGCACTCGATTTCTGCTGAAGGTTTAGCTTCTTGGCTTTTGATGGCTCAGAATTCTTGAATTGCTTCTTTGACTTATTCATCTTTGCCTTCTTTGCCATCTTTTTCAGTTTCTTAACCATTTGAGCCAACTCTTCATCTTCATCCTCATCTTCTTCTGAATCTGTATCATCAGAATCAATGTTAGTTTTCAAAGTTATGGATTTCTTACCTTTGGGTTCTTCAGTTTCTATGAACTTTTCAGTTTTATAGGATTGAAGAGTTCTGATAAGTTCGTCCACCGTGAGTAGTCTGATCCCTTGAGTTTCTCGAATAAAGACTTTAATGTTGTTCCATTCTTTTGAAAGAGCTCTCAGCAGCTTGTTCGCCTTCATAGGTTCTAGGATAGGATTGTTTTGGAATTCAAACCCATTTACTATCTCAGTAAATCTGCTCTGCATCTCAGAGATTGTTTCATTTGATTTCTGAGAAAATGACTCGTACTGCCCAAGGAGAATATTGAGATTTGTCTCCTTGACTCTTTCTGTTCCTTCATGAACAAGCTTGAGACGATCCCAAATTTCTTTGGCAGTTTTAAGATTTGCAATTCGTTTGTATTCAACACTTGCTAGACCATTGTATATGGCCGTTCTGATCTTTGCATCCAGATGGATTCTTCTTGAAATTTCCTTGGCCGAGAGAGGTAAAGCTTGAGATCTAATTTGCTCTCTAACTCCTTCAGAAGAAGGTGTCTCAATTTGCCCTTTTGAAGTTTCTGAGGTTTTTGTTTCATTTGGAATGATTCCATATTCAACGATATCCCATATATCATGGTCTAATCCCAAGATAAATGTCTTCATCTTGTTTTCCTAGACGCTGTACTCAGTTCCATTGAAATAAGGTGGTTCGTTGTTGTGACCTGACTTAGCATTACTAGCCATCAAGAATCGTTAGCTCAGAAGTAAAATAACACTTCAAAAAAGTGAGCACCAGGCTTTGATACCAATTGTTAGGGCTAGTGCTATCACCTAGAGGGGGTGAATATGTGATTTTATCAAATTTGATAAATTAAAGTTGCGGAATGCATATAGTCAAGATCAACAACTTAAGCTCGCAATATTAGATATTTTCGTTTGATAAACTTATACAAAAATTTTCGTCAGATGGATGCGTCTAATGATAAATTGTCGTCAGATGATTACGTCTGATGACTATGATGATGTTCTAATGAACTCGTTTGAAAGATATGTATGCAGTATTATGTTAATAATGATAAATGAGAGTTTAGGGATAGAGAATACTGCACACAGATCTTTATAGTGGTTCGGCGTTGTCAAGCCTACATCCACTCTCCACGTTGGCAACCTATTGGCTGTGTTTCACTATTGAATCACCAAGAGATTACAAGAGTAGTGCTTCTCAGATGATAGATCACACTATCACGTACACTCAACACTCAAGTAATTTTCTCTCTAAAATCACAACGTGGAATACAGTAATCACAAATGTGTAAGATCGAAGCTCTATTCAAACTTTGAAATTCTCGATTCTAATTCTTGTTCTTTGTACGACGTATGCACTCCTTTTATACTCCTCCACTTCCAATCTTCCCGTTGGACAGTCTTCAGAGGATTTATCTCCAAATCAACCCGTTGGAGAAACTTCCCAAAAGAAGATGCGTAACCGTTAGAAAAAGAATCATTATCTTCAAGTGATTTGATCGCCCATATAATCAAATCTTGGTTTCCATAAGTATAGTTCTTCGTATTTAAGAAATAATCTTGTGATTACAAAAGAAAGAATATCTGGAGATATCAATTTGATCGACCTGCATAAACCTGCCAAAAATAACACTTATCGAATCTGATGAGAAATTCTGAGTCTGATGACAAAGTCCTTTCATCGACTAAGTCTGATGACTCAATCTTTGAGTCTGATGACTCAGTATTTGCCTGCATCAAATAACTTAAGCATAATTTTGGTCAAAAAGGATTGTTTTGTCATTCTTCAAAACTAATTAGGGATTTTTCTCAACACATTCAATTCAATTATTTTAAAAGGGGTATATATTGACATAAAAAAAATAACAAACTTTTGATTATTATCGACAAGTATGAGACTTAGTTGATGAAAGCAGAGTTTCGTCAACAATGAACAAAACAATCGACAACTTAAAGGGAATCAACAACTTGTCAAGGAAGTCATCGAACGAGAGCCTTCATCGAGGCTTAAGGTTGATCGACAAAGTCATCGACAACGAGCAATCAGCATAAAAGATAACTGACCTAGTGGTTATGTCCATTGCCACTAATTTAGGATTTTTTCATAACTTTTGTGAAAAAGTGTTGCTAAATAATATGAGACTGTGTAATTTCTTGTAACTACTGGTATGGTTAAGAAGTTAAATCTTTATTCAAATTCAAGATCCATTCTATGTAACCGTCATAAATATCCATTGGCAGAGGGTTATACATATCCCATTTGTACTCTTTTATAAGCCCCTTGAATCAATCATACAACTCAGCGTTCTTCTGTAAATTTATTTTTATCTTTACTTTTTTTCATTTTACATGACTTGACACAATTATTTTCAGTCTTCATACATTTAAATTTCTTGTCATTTATTCTTACGTCCAAAATCAACGAAGAACCCTGCAGAACAATTGTAGATATGTTCAGATTTAAGATCCGATTAGCATCCAACAGAAGGTTTCGCATTTATAATTAGTAGAGAGAGAGAGAGAGAGGAATGTCCATCTTCTAGCACTAGAAAAGCATCTTTTTTTAGGTTTACTAGGTGCTTAATGAAAGAACCGAACATCGATTTGTGTGGCTAAGTCAAGGTGACGTGTACAGATTTTTGTGGCCTAAACATTTAACTGAAATTATAGACAATCGCACGATATGATCTATATAATGCCTCCCGAAAGCCACGGTATATAAGGATAGGAAATTTATAAGTCCTAATCCAACTTTTGGAATGAATGTACGAAGGATTGGATCTTCGGAAGGAACGGCTCTCTTCCCTTCACTCTCCACAATCTCTCTTCTTCCAGAAAAGAAACCAAATCGTTTTGCTTTCCCTGTTAATTCTTTCCTCTGATGTTCAACCTTCCAAACAAGGAAAGACAAATTTAGTATGAGGAAAGGCAGCATCTTGCATGAGAATCATTAGTACTGTTATATGGTAGTTATTTTTTCGGCTGGCCATCAAGATAATCATTTCAAATCTTGAACAAGTTACCATAAAACCTGATGCCATCTTGAGGCAATGCTGATTTTATTAAGAAACCTGTTAGGACGGTATAAATATTGCATCTTTCTATTTTTCTTTTTCTTTTTTTTTTTGTCTCCGTGTGCTTACCTTCTTAGGTACATAAGGGTCACAACTTTCTCCGTGTCTCTGATTTGTAAGTTTGTACACAAAGACGTGTAAATGCAAACACTATCCCCTTGTTCTACACTACTCATATTTGTCAGCCTATGTGGCTTCATATTGAGGCTAAGTGGTAACATTTGAGAAGCTAAAAAAGGATGGGTGGTTTTGATGATTACAAGCCTGTCATGGCCATATTTGGCCTGCAGTTTACTTCCGCAGCTCTTACTTTGCTCGCTAGAGCCGCTTTGTTACAAGGGGTGAGCCCCAGAGTCTTTATTGTGTAATGACAAGCCACAGCCACACTTTTCATTTCACCTGTTGCCTTCTTGTGGTGGTATTGAACTGTTCTGTTGGACTCTCTCTCTCTCTCTCTCTCTCTCTCTCTCTCTCTCTCTCTCTCTCTCTCTCTCTCTCTCTCTCTCTCTCTCTCTCTCAATTTTCAGTTTTTGCAGGAAGTCTCACAGGACTTCGTTGGGATGGAAGAGCTTCTCTTTGATATTCTCGGCATCTCTCATTGGGTAAGTTTCCCTTACAAGTTAAATCACTTAGGTGATGTCAAATAATATATTTGTGCTTTTCACCTCGAAGATTGTGTTAAGGGTGAGCGGTTCTAGATTCCTTACAGATTCCATCTAGAACCTGAAACTTACCCGTTAAAATAGGTTTATGATTTTTTGGACCTAAAATATACCTTGCATTCCCTAGAACTTGAAACATACCCTGTCATAGGTTTCAGGGTCTACTCAAGTTCCACCTATACTATTAATTGAATGATTGTAATGAATCATCACATCTAATGACCACCACTTACTGCAACAATCTACTGACCACAATTTTTATATAGACACAAGAAAAATATGAAAAATTGACAAAGTAAAAGTCTCAGTGATAAAATGGAAGCTCAAACTAAAGGTTCTAAATTGTACACTTATCATCGGATGCTGTAGAATACAGCAAGATCACGCAAAGACATAGAACAGGAAAAACACAAAATCTTGTTACTGGTTCTAGGTTCTAGGTAATAAGTTTCACCTACCTAGAACCGGGAACCTATCCATCGAAACAAGTTCATCAATTTTTTTAACCTGAAACCTACCTTACATATATTGGAACCAGTGAAACCGGACAGGTTCCCATTGGTTCGATTCTCCGGTTCCAGATGCTATCATGAAATTATGCTTACCCATAGATCATATGATTCATGAGAAGGGACATTTACTATGATAGTATGTACTTAGCCTCATCATCGATCGCTAGTGCAACACAATCTTATCCCTACGATGACATTTATGATGTGTCTGCTATTGGGTAAGTACACACAACATTGTTCCAATTATTCTTGAGGAATTCAAATAAGCAGACTATTGGAAATAATTGCCCTCCACAGTCCCCATAATTGAAGTCAAAACTAATTAAACGCCAATGACCTGAATTGAGCTAATGAAGAACAAACAAACGTTTTCTTGAGCTTGAAGAAATCGAATCAATGACCAATATTTAAAGAATGATCACTCGCCTCAAAGAAGTACGTTAAATCATTTTAGTAGGGCCCCTTGTATCTACCATAATAGTTGTCCTCTCTATTGTTCCTGAAGGCGCAGCAACCCACCGTGTATACAACAATGAGGAAAAGGAGGAATATGATGTTAACCACGGCCACTTTCTTCCAGTTGCTCTTGACATTGTGCAGCAACCCGGCCTTGCACGACTGGCAATTGTAGCAAAGAACCTTGGGGTCCTTGTCCCATGCATTGCAATCGGGGTTGGAGTAGACAGCGCCAGCAGTCTTGTTCCACACTGTCGGGCTCACGTAAGTGAAATTGCAGTCATTCGATGGCTTGCAGCAACCAGACTGCATATCAAGAAACAAAAATCATTGGAATGTCATATTCTGATAGATAAAAACAAGTGCAGCTAAATGGCAAAACCGAAACACAATCATGAGTGTGCAAGCTCAGACTCTAAAAGTAAGATGCAATCAATCAGAATCACGCTACAAAGTTTGCAAACCTGGTGCTCAAATTTTCAGTGGATATTTTCGTTTAGAAGATTTGTGGTAGATATGTAGCTATATTGCAATTTACAAATCGAACCACCATATCATAAATCAGAACTACACAATGAATTTGTACGTAGTGTTGCAAAGGAAGTATCTGTAAGCCTGTCATGGCATAGTGCATGCATAATGACCTCGCATTAAAATGCTTAATAGCCATCGCAAAAAGCGACTACCTGACAATCCTATAAAAAAAAAGGTGGTGGCAGTTCTGAAGATGTATCATTGAAGTTCACAAAGAAATGCCCAGAGGAATTTAAAAAGTGCTAAATGTCAAAATTTCAAGGTCAAAGCACTTCCATCTTTCTGTGGAAAGAGATCTTTGAGGACCAGAAAAAAGATTGCACAAAGAACCACCTACAGAAAAATTTGATGAAAAATTCATCATCTGAAAAAGGGAAAAAGAATGAGGAATTAAGTCCAAAAAGGTCTAAGCTTTTAATCACTATTCAAACAAGGATAATCAGAATCAATGATTCACTGGGGTCAAGTCCACGAGGTCGGATCTCTATCACAACCACCCACAAGAAGAAACCGCAGCAAAATAACACATTCAATCTTCACATCTTCACGAGAGAACCCAAAAAGTCAGAACGAATAACAAAGATCCAAAAACAAAGATGGACAGATCTGAACTCACCTGAAGAGCAGACAAGTGCTCGGTGTAAAACTTCTCGATCGTGTCGCTCAAGTACTTGTCTTGAAAGCTCGAGCAAACCTGGTTGTCGCTCAAGCAGCTCTTGATCTTGTTCCAATTCTTGGTGCTGTTCAAACGCTTCTGCAACCAGTGCGAGTAATCTCCGAGCCGATACTCCTTATACCCTCGCTCGCTGAGAGCCTCACCAGCCCCCTTGTTCGTCACGACAAAGGCAAAGATGGTGAAGCAGAACATGATGACAATGAGTAAGAACATGACAAGGAGGTAGAGCCAGAGGAGCCAGGACACGCGGCAGCAAGCGCCGATAAGGCCGGTGAGGGAGACAAGCATGAGGAAGACGCCGAGGGCGATGAAGGGCCGCTCGAGGAACTTCTCGCAGTCGGTGCTAGCCCGATTAGAGAGCCATATGCCGGCGCCGAGGATTAGTATCGAGAGGAGGAAGGTGACGAGGTTGAGGATCCCCACAAGGTTGTTGCTTAGACGGACCATGACGAGGGGGTCGAAAAAGGCACGATCTTTGAGGTGGGTTTTCTCGAGAGCGACAGAGTGAATTGTGTGGATTGGAGTTGGTGTCACAGCCAGTTAGATTGAAATTTCTTCCCAAGTCAGCCTTTCTCACCACACTTACAAGGATCTTAGAGAGAGAAACTCGTAAAGAGAAGCTCTGGATTTCTATTACTCGTGAGATGATACAAATAAAGGGGAGGGGGCCCTATATATACAAGTATTCTTTCGATTACAACTGTAGATCTCCCTTTAATCTAACGGTGTAGATTCCATCTCTCAATCTATATCCACATTAATTATATGAACATGCTAGGGTAGTATAAATTTCCTATATTGCCCCTAAGAATATTCTAGAGTACTCGAGAAACCCTAGGGCTTTAGAATCTTCAAGGTCCCCCCAGTCTTCTTGGATCATCCTCGATTCATCGTGCATTGAAAACCTCTGGACTTTGACATTTTCCCCCACCTAATCTAGCAGCACCCTCGTCGCTTCTTCAGCATGGAAGGCATCAATCTGCTTCTTGAACTGCCAAAGAGTTTCCGTGGGTTCCCATCTTGCTTCACTCTCAAGTAGACGCTTCTATCGGATCAAATACTCTCGCTTTGGCGCATGGTACCACTTTCGTATTACTTGATTCGCCGTGATAAAATCAAAGTCTCATTCATATGAGGTTTTTGTCCCAAGAGGTGCATGGGTAACTCTCATCGATTCGGATCCTCTTCATCTGCATAGAATTGTTTAAGCATATTCACATGGAACACCAGATGTACCTTTAACTTTGATGGGAGCTCCAACTTGTATGCCACCTTCCTAACTCGCTGCAACACTTGGAATGGGCCCTCATAGTGGCAGATAAACCACTTGTGTACATTCGGATATCAAAGAACCAAGTGTAGCTTGGCCAACACTAGGTCCCTGACTTGGTATTCTTTGTGCCATCGCTTCTTCTCGGCCTATTTCTTAATGTGTTTCATAGCTTTATATAGACAAGTCTACGCCAAGTCCCTTTGTTTGTGTCACTCCTTAGCGAACTTGTAATCAAATGGGCTACTCCCTCGATAGCCCCTTGTAATCGTACTCGGAGTGAGTGATTGTTGTCCCATCATAATCTCAAAAGGGCTTTGGCTCATAGGCTTGATCTGTTGTAGGTTATAAGAGAACTATGCTACATTTATCAGCTTCGCCCAATCCTTTTGTGTTGTGCTCACATAATGCCGGAGGTAAAACTCCAAAAGTGTACTCACCATCTCCATCTGGTCATCAGTCTAGGGAGGTAGACTCGTGGAGAAGTTGAGATCCGACCTAACGAAGAGCTCGGTCCAAATCTCGCAACGAAACAAGGATCGCAATTGCTCATGATCATCCGTGGTGCTCCCCAATACTTGACAACATGCTTCATAATAGTCTAACCGGCTCCTCAGCTGGACAGTCCTTCATAGCTGGCACAAATGTCGTGCACTTTGAGAACCAATCCACTACGACCATGAGAGTTCACACCCTTCAAACTTGGGCAAGTTTACAATGAAGTCCATGGGGACACTTTCCCGTGGACACTCTGGGACAAGAAGTGGCTCAAGAAGCCCTATTGACAATCATAGCTTGAGCTTGTCTTGTTGGCACGCAAGACAAGTATTCTCAAAAGCCTCAACATTGTCGCATAGGTGGGACCAATAGTAGCAATGATCCACAAGTGCTACCATGCAGTGGATCCCCGGATGACCCACCCATTTGGAATCATTGCATCCACATAAAACTTCATTTCATAGCTTCTCATAAAGAGGCACATACAGTATTTACCCCTTGGTAAAGTTGGTCGCCCTCACACTGGAATTATCGAATCTTGCCCTCTTGTGCGTACTCAAAAAGCCTTAGCAGTGGGATCGTGTTGTAGCCCCTTTTTGATTTGCTCGGTCTATGGACACTCGGATCAATTTATGGTTGCCAATTCCGTCTTCTGACTAAGCGCATCTGCCATAGAATTGGCCTTCCCAGGCTTATACTCCAGCACTGTTGAATTCTATAAAGAAGTCTTGCCAACGAGCTTGCTTCGGGCTCAGCTTCTTTGGTGTCTAGAAGAACCGTGAGCCCAAGAGATAGTTTTGCCACATATGAAGGCAACGCATCACAGCCATCATCTCTTTCTCTTGCACCATGTATCACTGTCCGGTCTCATTCAACTTCCTTGATTCAAATGCCACCGATGTTCTTCCCAAATGAGAGTACACCACCAATAGCATAATATGAGGCATCAGTCTCTACCTCATATGATTTTGAGTGATAGGGTAGCATGAGCATTGGTTCCTCAGTCATCGTTTTCTTTAGCCAATCAAACGCCTCTTGACATCAACTTGTCCACTCCAACACTTCACCCTTTTTAGAATGTCTGTGAGTCGCACGATGATACTTGAGTAGTTTAATAGTTGAAGAGGCCAGGGAATGATCACAGCTCCGTTACCTTGGTTGGCGGTTCCCACTCCGTAATAGCCCAGATCTTTACCGAATCCATGTGCACGCATCCACCTCCATTGATATGACACAAGAATGGCACTTCCCACTACGCGAACACGCACTTCTTACGCTTACATACAGTTTATTCTCTCGCAATACTTGGAAGACTTGTCTGAGAAGCTCAATGTGCTCCTCAAGCGTCCACTATACGTCACAATATCATTCAAATAAACCACAATAAATTGATCAAGGAATGGGTGGAGTACCTTACTCATTAGTGTGCAGAATGTTGCTGGAGCATTGGTAGGCCAAAAGGCATGACGAGAAAATCATACAAGTTGTATCAGGTCATGCATGCGGTCTTTGGCTCATCTCCCTTGGTAATTTGCACTTGATAGTATCCCAACTGCAAATCAAGCTTCATGAACTACCGTGCACTGCCAAGTTGATCGAACAACTCGGTAATGAGTGGGATCGAGTACTTGTTTCCTATTGTCAGCTTGTTAAGCGCTCGTAGTCAATATGCAAATGAAGTGATTCATCATGTTTCTTCTAAAATAGGATCAGGGTGCCAAATGGAGCCTTTGATGGTCGAATATAGCAAGCATTGAGCAATTTTTTAGTCATTTCCGCAACTCCTCCAACTTTGGGGGTGCCATGAGGTATGGTGCCATGACAGGTGGTCGATCATCGGGTACTAGCTTGATACAGTAAACTACCTCCCTCCGAGGCGATAGCATCTTCGATAGTTTAGGAGGCATCACATCCTTGAACGAATTGAGGACTTAGGCTACCTCCATTGGCACATCATTCCAGTTGTCCATGGGGTCCTTAGCCTTCAAAGTTGCTAAGAAGGTCATTTCCCCTTTATTTGCTCCTTTGGATACTTACATCGCCGAGAGCATCTTTTGATCTTGTCCAGAGTCCCGATTTACCGGAACCACACATTGACCACATGTGTCAAGTATGCAAATGCAATCGGCAAATAGAACAACAAGAGTATTTGTTCTATCCAGGAAACCCAAGCCGATAACGAAATCATAGTTGTTGAGTGGGATTACCTCGAGAGTCTCTTGGCTCCAATATTTTCCGATGTGAAGTTCCACATCCCTAGCCATGTTGTATGTAGGGACCTCCTTGGAATTCATGGTTTTGAGCCACTTGGCTCTCATCTCGACCCGAAGGTTGAGTTTCCTTGCAGCCTCCTCGGAGATGAAGAAGTCGGGTGCACTAGTATTTATGAGTGCACTCATCATGCTATCCGCAATAGTCACGTCCGCGAACATAAGTCCCTCGGGCTTCTTCGCCTTGACGGCACTTGTTGAGAAAACCTCATATGATATTTTGAAATTGACAAAACAATGCATGATACCTTATGGTTTGATAAACACAAATATTGTTTATATTTCAGGTTATACTCAAATTTACAGTTAAGGAACTCAGACGTACAAAGTCAAAATATTCGTGAAGATTGGAAGGACCTATGTAAAAAAGGGTGAACAAGTTTAAAGAAATGGAAATCTCAGACTTGGAGATATCGAGGTGAACAAGAATAGAGGATTTATATTACTATCATACTCAAGTTGCCAAATGAAGAACAGTACAATATTACGAGGAAACTTGATATAACCGGGAACTACTAATATAAGCAGAGCGCTTATATTACCCGTGCAGCTTGTCACATGATCTAGATAAAAATATCCCATGTTGACTTACAATATCTAAACAATTATAATAGCTAGTTATCTGGCTTGAATTCCTCAATGAAGATGTTGATTGATCATCAATTTTGTGGAAAGATCTAAATTGATTACGCGGAAGATCTTAATTACGCTTAAGATCTTGATCGATTGTCAATCATTTGAAAGGCAAAATTATTTCCAAAGTTCAAGCTACTCTATTTTTGGCAATTGGAAGATTTGATTGTATGGGCGATCAAATCTCTGGAAACTTAGATTGATTGATTTCAACGGTTAAATTAATCTACTCAACAATTGACCAACAAAAAGCTTGAAGATTAATCCTCGTGAAGATTGTCTAACGGGAAAATTGGATGCTGAGGAATATAAAAGAAGATCAACAGACGCTAAAGCAATTAAGTATCTAGAGTGATAAGCAATACTCATCCAATGGACCAAGAAAGCTTTATATCTTTATATTGTTTTTCTAAGCGTACTGAAATTGTAATCTAGTTAAGAAATGTAATAGTGTTATAGTTTGTAGTTAGGTGTATGATAGTGAATCTATCTACTTGGATATAAGTAGCAACACCTTCGGGAAGAAGTACTTCGAGTATAAGTGGCACATATTACTGTAACTACTCAGTGGAATCAAACCAGTTGGCTATTAATATGATAGAGGGGATGTAGGTTTACACTAAGCCGTACCACTACACAGCTCTGCGTTTATCATCTATCTCTCTGATTACTTCTATATCTATCTCATATAAGTGCATTGCACTCGTTATTATCACTTATTCCAGTGTATATCAACTTACTTTATGATGATATCAAGTTATTATGATGATATCCAACTTGAAGTTTATAATTTCGCAAAAGTTAGTCTAGTTTCTTAAAATCACGTATTCAACCTTCTCTAGGAGATATTATTAACCACAACAATTGATATCAAAGCCTAATGCTCATTCATTTTGAAGTGTTGTTGACTTCTAGAGCTAATGTTCCACTATGGCTAGCATACTTGGACTAGGTATTGTCAAAGGATGGAGCAACACTAGACCTCCTTACTTTGATGGATAAAAATACAATATCTGAAAGAATAAAATGAAAACCTTTCTCAAATCCACAAATCCCTTAATGTGAGAAGTCGTGCAAAATGGAGTAAATACTATACTGCCCAATAGAATAGCTATCACAATCGTGTCCTCTGAGTCAAGTGACTCAACAGAGAAGAATTGCACTTCTGGGTACAATCACTCCTCATGAGTTGGCAAAATGAGTAGCACTAGATGCTAAAGCCTATTCACTGTACTATGCATTATCTCGCGCTGAATATAATTGTGTTTCTTCTTGTGAAACAGTCAAAGAGTTAAAGAAATGCCATTTTTGGATAAAAATCAGCCGATTTTTGAATTAATCAATAGAGTTAAAGAAACCAAGGCGGATATTTTTTGGGAAAATATGAATCATTCAAGATGAAACCAGATGAAAATGTCATTAAGATGTTCACTAGATATACAGAGATCATCGATGGACTCAGGCATCAAGGAAAGACATTCAAAACTGCAAAAACTGTCAATAAGCCTCTACGAGAACTTTTCGAAAAATGGAATCATGTGACAACCTCCATACGCGAAACACAGAGGATTATGCCTCCCACTATTGATGAACCGATTGGAACTCTTGTGGCGTTGAAGCAAAACGTGTTAATGAAGAAGAAAATCATAAAGGTAAGAAATCAATTGCCTTGAAAACCAATATCCATGATGTAGATGATTCATACTCATATAGTTGACTTTCTTGATCCATATCTTCATCTAGTTCTTCTTCGCCAACAATTTCTTTTTCCTTGTCCTTGTTAGTTGTACACAGGACTTAGGAGTGAAAGCAGTTGCAGTCGTCCCTGTAATTGCAGGCCGCAAAGCACTAACAGTTCATGAACCTTCAATATCCTATAGAGTGGTTGAGGTGTCGCAACTACCAATGACTTCAGTCGATTCTTCTTGATGTTGGGTGAGATCAATCTCGAAAGGTCCTTTGGGAGCGCGAGAGAGAACGGTGGCCATGCGAGTTGATTTTCGGGTGCTAGTGGTTTTGTGAGTGCTCTTAGAAGGAGCTTTAGGAGCCATGGAGATTTTTAGAAGAACGAGAGAAGTGAAATGAGAGTGTTCGAATAGAAGAGAGAGAGAAGTTACTATAAGAGGATTAGCAAGAGAGAGAAGGAGATGGTTACTCGTGAGTAATCACCAGTAACTATTGAACCACGATCACCATATAAATATGTGATGATTGCGTACATGAAGAGGAGAGAGAAAGAGAGAGAGTTACTCGTATTCAAATGGTAACTTTTCAAAAAATTAGAAGGAATTAAATTGTTAAGTGTGGCAATCATCACAATGGATAAGTGTGTGATCAATCAGTCGTGGTGCAAATGTTCCAAGTATGGTAACGGACAAGATCAGTACAACGGTAACTTTTTCGAAAAATCTTGTACATGTACTTACTTGTAGTGCTGATTTTTTGGAGTGTTGATCATTTGCATTGCTTATACCAAAAATTCACTCAAGTGGATTGCAATGCCAAGTTCATTCCTTATGAATTCGAATGCAACCTTGTCTAATGGCTTTGTAAAGATATTTGCCAATTGGTGCTTTAAGTTAATGAACTCAATGCTGATATCACCATTGTTGACATGGTCTCTTATGAAGTGATGATGGATCACAATGTGCTTTGCTTTGGAGTGCATAGCAGGATTCTTCGTGAGATTGATTGCACTAGTATTATTACATTTGATTATGGTGCTTAAGCTGTCTTCATTGAAATCACTTAATTGTTGTTGCATCCATAAGACTTGGGCATAACAACTTCCAAGTGCCACATATTCAGCTTCAGCCGCAGATAGTGCCACTGAGTTTTGCTTCTTCAAGAACCATGAGTTAAGCTTACATCCCCTTAATTGACAAGTACTTGTGGTGCTTTTTCTGTCTATTTTACATCCTATAAAATCAGCATCTGAATATTCAAGTAGTGTAAAATCTAAGTTTTTTACATACCATAGGCCTAGCTTGGGAAAAGATGCAATATATTTAATGATACTTTTTTTTTCGTCGGATATTTAATGATATGTTTAACAGCCTTGAAATGTGACTTTTTTAGATTGGATTGAAAACGTGCACCAATACATACAACTAAACAAAATATCTGGTCTGTAAGCAATTAGATACAATAATGAACCTATAATGCTTCTGTAGAGCTTGCTATTAACAGACTTTTTTTTTTTTGGTCTAGATTGCTATTAACAGACTTACACGTCTCATCTTTGTCCAGTTTCTATGAAGATGACATAGGGGTATCTTCCTTTTTACTATTTTCCATGCCAAACTTCTTCACAAGTTCCTTTGCATATTCTCTTGAAATATGAAGGTCCGTTCCTTCAATTGCTTGACTTGAAGTCTAATGAAGAAATTTAACCCATTAAACTCACCTCAAATTCGCTTTTCATCATACACGCGAATCGTTATTTGAATTATCAACGTAAATTTGAATGAGTAAGATACCATTACCTTTCTTCTTAGTAAATAGAGTAATATCCACCTTTCCTTTCTCAAATTCATTCTCTACAAGAAAAGTGTCGAGCCTTTTGTACCAGGCTCTAGGATCTTGCTTGAGTCTGTTGAGGTTGATATCTTGTATTATGTTATCCAAGAGATTATGAGGCGGTTCCGAAAGGCCCCCTGACGACTGGACAGCACGGGGGTCCCGCTCGTCGGTGAGCGGGCGGGGGTCCGGGAGGGCCACCCCGGCGGGGGTCGCGGGGGCAGCGCCCCCGGGCCGCCAGAGGCGTTTTATGTTCAGTCATAGAATGATTTATAAGGAAAAGCTAAATATTTTAGGCTATGTGGGCAATTTTGTAATTTGTGCCATGTAGGGTTTCGCTATATATATTTAAGGCGAAACGGGTCTCTAGAATAGAGGCAGGGAGTGAGAAAGAGTAGCTGTACACTTTTCTACATTATTAGTGAAACGGATCGCTTCTCCCAGTGGACGTAGGTAGGCGGAACATCTCCCCTGCTGAACCACGTAAATTCTTGTGTTGTGCGAATTTTCATTACTTTCTTGCATCGTTGATAGGATCGAATTTAGATGTTCGACAAAGTCCATATAGGACTTTCCTTAGTTGATATATATGATTACTGCATTTTCTCATGATCATGAATTTTTTGACTATGATTTTCTATACAAATTTACGAGAATTTTCTCAAAGATTGAATATTGTGGTTGATATATGCATTATACACAATTTGCTCATCTTTCATTATATTGTTTTTTGTAGTATAGTCACTATGGAATATGATATTGAAGAAGACCCAAATTGATGAAATGTATCTACTGATGATGCAACTGCGAATGAAGAATGGAAATCAATCATGTCAATAAGTTCTTTTGAAACTTTACTAGTAATTTTCTAACGCGAGAGGATCTTTTGAGTGGTGTGCAAATGCATCTTCTTGCTCAAGGTATGTTGTCATTATAAAAAGGTCAAAGAGAGACAAATATGTTCTTCTTGGTTGTGATAGGGAGGTAATTATCATGATCACCATAATATCTCTATTGCACTAAGAGAAGAAAGGTTTTGGGTTTGCTAGGTGCTAAATGAAAGAAACGACATTGATTTGTGTGGCTTAGTCGAGGTGATGAGCAGCAACTTTTTGTAGCCTAAACATTTAACTGAAATTATAGACAATCCCACGATATGATCTATATAATGCCTCCCGAAAGCCACGGTATATAAGGATAGGTAATCTGCAAGTCCTAATCCGACTTTCGTAATGACTTTACGCATGATTGCATCTTGGGAGGGAACAGCTGTCTTCCCTTCACTCTCTACAATCTCTCTTCTTCCAGAAAAGGAACTAAATCGTCTTTGCTTTCCCTATTAATTCTTTCCTCTGATGTTCAAACTTCCAAACACAAACTTAGAATAAGGAAAGACAGCATTTTGCATGAGAATCATTAGTACTGTTATGGTATTTTAATAATAATTAAGTTAATTTTTTGGGTGGCCATCAACGCAATCATTCCAAATATTGAACTAGTTACCGTAAAACCTGATGCCATCTTGAGGCAATCCTGATTTTATTAAGAAACCTGTTCGGACGGTATAAATATTGCATCTTTCTCTTGGTCTTTTGCTTCTTCTTGCTTTGTCTCCATGTGCTTACCTTCTTAGGAACATAAGGATCACAACTTTCTCTGTCTCTGATTTGTAAATTTGTTCACATAGCAGTATAAATACGAACACCATCCCCTTGTTCCACACTAATATCTGTCAGCCTGTATGGCTTCATAATGAGGCTAAGTGATATCATTTGAGAAGCTAAGAAAGGATGGGTTGTTTTGATGATTTTAAGCCTGTCATGGCCATGTTTGACCTGCAGTTTACTTATGCAGCTCTTACTTTGTTCGCTGGAGTTGCTCTTTTAGAAGGGGTGAGCCCTAGAGTCTTTGTTGTGTATAGACAAGCCTCAGCCACACTTTTCATTTCACCTATTGCCTTCTTTTGGCGGTACTGAACTGTTCTGTTGGACTCACTCTCTCTCTCTCTCTCTCTCTCAGTTTTGAGTTTTTGCAGGAAGTCTCACAGGACTTCGTTGCGATGGAAGAGCTTCTCTTTGATATTCTTGGCATCTCTCATGGGGTAAGTTTCCCTTAGAAGTTAAAACGCTTAGGTCATGTCAAATAATGTTTGTGCTTTTCACCTCAAAGATTGTATGATTCATGAGAATAGACATTTGCAGGGTAGCAATCCGTCAAAACTTTTACTATGAGGGTTTGTACTTATCCTCGTCATCGACCACTAGTGCAATAAACAATCTTATCCCTGCAACCACATTTCTGATGGCGTCTGCTATTAGGTAAGTACACACAACTGTATTTCGATTATTCTTGAGGAATTCAAATAACCATAATATAGGAAATAATTGCCCTCCACAGTCCCCGTGATTAAAGTCAAAACTAATTAAGCACCAATGACCTGAATTAAGCTAATGAAGAACAACCAAACGTTTTCTTAAGCTCAAAGAAATCTATTCAATGACCAATATCTAAAGAATGATCACACGCCTCAAAAAAGTACTTCGAAACTCAAATGTGGTTATTAGGAACATAATTCTGATGTAGAAATCTAATCACTGAGATTCCACATTTGTTTGTTGCTTTAAAACTTGAGAATGGAGAAGGTTAATGGAAGAAGTCTAGGAAGCATTGCCAAGACATTGGGCACGGCAGTCTGCGTCGGCGGAGAGATTGTGTTGACGTTGCTCAGGGGACCAAAACTTCTAAATGCAGAGTCGCATCTACGCGCAAGGTCTATTTTTGCTTCTGAAGGTGACGGTTGCTGGGTTGCGTACTTCTCATTGGAAGTGCTTGTTGCTGGTCGATTTGGTTGATTCTGCATGTATTGAACTGTAATCCATCGATTCTCGCATACATGCCATTAGGATCACTAAAGTAGCCAATAATTTTCTCATCAGGTCCCAATGTCGGCAATCCATCCTGACCCTCTATCTCTAACGGCTTGGATGTGTTTTATATCCACAATCCAATGTGCAGTCATTACATTATTCCTAGAACAAGATCCTGAAGCATGGAAGATCCATTCCAAGCTCGGAATAGCTGCTGTTCTGTATGCTGTAAGTAACTACATCAAAGCTGTTCATCTCAACACGAGATACCATATAAAAGTTGTCATAATTGGAACTATTCATACGAATTACTCTAGTTTGACGTTCTATTTCCTTTGTTTGGCTCGTTGTGAATAAGGAATAGTAGGATCTGGAATTTCTTATTTCATCCAGTCGTGGTGCGTTTCCCAAAGAGGCCCTCTCTTCTCCTCCACGTTCACCCCGCTGAGCACTGTTATAGTTACCATTTTCGCTGCTATCTTTCTGCACGAAGAAATATATATCGGAGGGTAGGGTCTTCATTCCTATCTTGGACGGTCAGTCCTATGTGTTATGAGGAACAATTTTGCGTGTTAAGAATAACTTACTGTTCCATAGGTTGAACTTCATACTTTGATCTTGAATTTTCAGTCTGATGTACAAATTGAGGATTTCAAAGAAATTGACATGCTGTATTCTACTGCAGCTTGGCAGGTGCAATTGGGGTAGTAGCTGGCTTATACTTAGTGCTGTGGAGTAAAGCTAAAGACGTTGAGATCAATGAAGAGACAAGGCCCAAGCTTCAAATTGATTGTGCTCACACTGTGAAATCATCTGGCGATGAGTCCTTACTAGAGAAGCTGTCAAGTTCTAAATGTCATTTATCAGAACCTCTTTTATCAGATAAATCAGCTGATGAAACAAGCCCTGTCTAGGTCGACAAGTTTTACGAATTTCCTTACTGTATTTGAATTACAGTGTACTTCTTTTCATTGTCCTTTAACCTTCAGGACTCCAGATGTTGCTTGCACCAACTATTGAAATGCCAGCAGGAGAAGGAAATTTATTTAGTATAGGTGCGGGATTGAAGTGGGAAAAACACGAACCACAAACTTTTCAATGCATATCGATCAACAGTAAAATCGTATTGTCCATTTCTTGACTGCCAAGACTTCAGTGTAAAACAAGATGTAATTCATAAAGCTTGCCGCATTACCGGATCAGCAACAAAACCATTGATTAACCTTGAACCCAGTAAGCATTGCGAGAACCAAATCACAGCATGATCAGCCAAAGTTAATTAAATTTTACGGATTTGTCAAAAATGATAACAAGATCAGCCGGTGCCCTGGCTCTGCCAATGTGGTAAGTACTAAGTAAGTCACCTTTAAGCCAAAGTTTTCTTTATGCAGATGGTAACTCCTCAAATGCGGAAGAACTCTGTCCAAAGATGTTAAGTGCAATTTCTGAAAAATTGACAATGCAAAAAAAAAGATGTTCAGAGATTCCGAAAACTGTGCTCTCTCATCTGTTTTCTCACCCACCAAGCAACCCATTTATCTTTAAGAGCAAAACAATTCTTTGGGTTTAACCTGTATCAAATTAGCATTCGAAGTAACCGGTGGACCGATTTGACAGGGAAATGCTGATGCAATGTTCTACATCTTTGGTCAAGCCCACCTTTCCTGTAAAGTTGTTTGTTTATCAAATGAAGTTCCAATTTTTAGAAACATGTAACTAGCACCTCAGAGATAATTTGCTTATGAAAGTCTCCAATCAATTGCTACTCTTAAACGCAATTAATTTGCCGGGTTAGGTTAGCTGCCCCAATCGGATAGACCAACCACAACAGAATTTCTCAGCCGATTGTTTCCTCCTTTCTCATTTGTACTCAACCCTTTGCTTTTCCTCTTTTGACCAACCATTTCCGCTCCACCTCACCTACACGTTTACTTTGATAAAATGAAACCTGAAGGGATGAACTAAGACACCATAATTTACATTAAATAAAGACGCCCATTTAAAAAAATGAAGTTGACCCAGCGATAAAGAAAACATCTCTCAAGAGAAAAGGCCACAGAACTGATCTAGTAACCATAAGCTATGGCATACCAAAGTCTAACAGCACAAAACCAGCAACACCACCGCAACGGCAGTAAGAGCCACTACCAGTGGTGGCCCGCTGGCAGTAATTTCCCTAGACACACCGTAGGTTTAAGGTAGAAGGGCCAAGTGGATATACGAATAAACTCATGGCACGTAAAGTAACCGAACACAAAAGCAATGTAGCAATAGAGTAATCACCAAATCCCGAAGATAGGATGCTGTACAGGACCAACTGAATCGAATTGTAGCAGCTGAACAAGAAGTAAAAACATAACGTCATCAGCTAATCAGTCATGTACACAAGCATGTGATCCAGCTATAGTGTACCATTTAGTAAGGCCCCTTGTATCTACCATAATAGTTGTCCTCTCTATTGTTCCTGAAGGCACAGCAACCCACCGTGTATACAACAATGAGGAAGAGGAGGAATATGATGTTGACCACGGCCACTTTCTTCCAGTCGCTCTTGACATTCTGCAACAGCCCGGCCTTGCACGACTGGCAATTGTAGCACAGAACCTTGGGGTCATTGTCCCATGCATTACAATCGGGGTTGGAGTAGGCAGCGCCAGCAGTCTTGTTCCACACGGTCGGGCTCACGTAGATGAAATTGCAGTCATTCGACGGCTTGCAGCAACCAGACTGCACATCACGAAACAAAGATCATTGGAATGTCATATTCTGATTGATAAAAACAAGTGCAGCTTAATGGCAGAACCAATACACAAACATGTGCCTGCAAGCTCAGACTCTAAAAGTGAGATGCAATCAATCAGAATCACACTACAAAATTTGCAAACCCGGTGCTCAAATTTCCAGTGGGTACTTTCGACTAGAAGATTGGAGGCAGATGTGTTGCTATATTGCAATTGGCCAGGGCCTCATTTGACTCATACATGTCGAACCACCATATCATACTCAGAACGGCACGATGAATTTGTACATAGCATTGCAAAGAAAATATCCGTAAACCTGTCATGGCATAGTGCATGCATAATGCCTCTGGATTAAAACGCTTAATAGCCATCACGAAAGGCGACTACCTGATATTCTTATGGAAAAAAGGTGCTGGCATTTCTGAAGATGCATCATTGAACTTCACAAAGTAATGCCCAGAGAAATTTGAAAAGTGCAAAATGACATAAAGTTCATGGTCAGAGCAGTTCCATCATTCTATGGAAAGAGATCTCTGAGGACCAGAAAAAAGAATACACAAAGAACTACCTGCAGAAAAGTTTGATGAAAAATTCATAAATCTATGACAGAGGGAAGAAGAAACAGGAATAAGTCCAAAAAGGTCTAAGCTTTTACCCACAATCCATAATAATCAAACATGGATAATCACAATCAACGATCCACCGGGGTCAAGTCCACGAGGTCAGATCTCAATCAAAACGACCATGAAACATTACTATCTCCAGACGCCTAAATCAAAACCGCCCACAAGAAGAAACCACAGCACAGTTACACATTCAATCTTCACATCCTCAAGAGAGAACCCAAAAAGTCAGAACGAACAACAAAGATCCAGAAACAGAGATGGGCAGATCTGAACTCACCTGAAGAGCAGACAAGTGCTCGGTGTAAAACTTCTCGACAGTGTCGTTCAAGTACTGGTCCTGAAAGCTCGAGCAGACCTTGCCGTCGCTCAGGCAGCTCCTGATCTTGCTCCAGTTCTTGGTGCTGTTTACCCGCTTCTGCAACCAATGCGAGTAATCCCCGAGCCGATACTCCTTGTACCCTCGCTCGCCGAGGGCCTCGCCGGCCCCCTTGTTCGTCACTACGAAGGCGAAGACGGTGAAGCAGAACAGGAGGACGATGAGCAAGAACATGACGAGGAGGTAGAGCCAGAGGAGCCAGGACACGCGGCAGCACGCACCGACGAGGCCGGCGAGGGAGACGAGCATGAGGAAGACGCCGAGGGCGATGACGGGGCGCTCGAGGAACTTCTCGCAGTCGGTGCTGGCCCGGTTGGAGAGCCATATGCCGGCACCGAGGATCGGGACCGAGAGGAGGAAGGTGACGAGGTTGAGGATGCCCACGAGGTTGTTGCTCAGGCGGACCATGGCGCCGGGATCGGGAAAAAGGCGCGATCTTTGAGGTGGGTTTCTCTCGAGGAGCGACGGAGCGAAGTCGCCGGTCGCGGTGGCGGGGCGGAGGTTGCGCCGGCTGCACGCGGTGGCGAATGAATGCAGGAAACGGTGGGTGGTGGGGGGGGTTTCGAGTGATTTAAAGAGGACGAGGACGAGGACTGCCGGGACAGTTGGAGTCTGGGGTGACTGACGGTGAGCAATTTAAAAATCACAGCTTTGACAGTATCAAGAAGGCGAGAGAGAGAGAGACAAGGAAAAGCTCCCCGGCTTTTTCTTGCAGTTGAAAAGGTCATACGACGTGGGACCATCATCGTTAATGATTCATTAGCGTTTAATTTCTCAAGATATTAAGTTACTTAATGAGTGTCCCAAACACAATCTGTAAAGAAACTTGCACTACAAGCATGCGTCATTCGTCGGGTTATTGCTGAACTTGGGGAAAGGTTGTTGCTCGGTCAAATCTAACTCTAAGCATATGCAGAACAGGACAATGCGACCACTTCTCTATCTGTCACTGCCATTTCTCTCAAACTTCGATGATGTAGCTGCGATATGATATCACATGATTACGACCCGTGATGTTCTCAAGCATGACGATGCAAATCCTTTGAGACGTATGGCAGTATTTTGGCCAACTGGGGGGGTTCGGAAAATGATTCTTTTGTTTTTATCCTGTGGTTTTAGGAAACAGATTTAGCTTTTGACTAGTCGAAATATCAGTCGCGCAAGCACGAGAACCGGTCTTTGAAGTACTGTTCAATGCGTCAAATCTTTAAGATTTTGCCCTTGCTAACATAAATTTAGCAGAGCTGTGATCCATGTATTTTCTCTGCTTTGTGTTCTTAGTAAGGAAGATTGTGAGGCACCCGAGATGGGGATGGATGACTGAATTGCGATGCAAAGGGCGGCATTTTTCCCAAACCATCCGACCCCGCGATGTGAAATACTTTAATAGTGATGTTTCACACGGTTGTGCACGTGCGATCAGGGTCTTCCTTCAATCATGCTTGCTAAGGATTATAAAAAGACCCTTTCGTCTACTCTGTCTTTGATCTTGAATAAAGCAACCGTTTGGTGAGATTGTTAAGAATCATGCCACATGTTTTGACTTTTTCAACTACCATTGGCCATCGATTAGCCTTTGTTTTTACTTAATAAGATAGTGCTTTCTTTTACTTAAATTAGAAAATGCATCAAGAGCAGCTAGCCGACATCTTCTATTGCTCGTCCTTCTGCCCCGGGCTTCACATATGTCAGATTTTAAAAAAGAAAGGTGCTCCTTAAAAAATATTTTCATTATCAATAAATAATTTATACCTAAATATTTGTCTTGACAATGAAAATTTTATTCGTTTAATCATTTTCGTGAGCAATACAAGTAATTATCAACAACAAACAAATTGTGTGTTAGAAGAACATGTCTGCCCATTGATCAACTCATTGTGGATGCATTCTATTGAATACAAGCATTCTTGTTTTTCTTTGGTATCTCCTGAAGATGATTTGCTGGTCCTGTTTCTTACCGTGTACTCTTCGATGGCGTTTATCTCAAAACTTGTGTACACAAACAAGGAGCTTGAAGAAGCCCTTGCGTATGAGCTGAGTCAAGGTCAAATGTTTGGGTTGCGCAAAGGATGGACATTTCTTCCGTCATACTCTCATTAGTTAGCTTGAGTTAGTTTCTTGGTCAAGCCCTGAAATTTAGGAGGATGAGAAAAAAAAAATGCCGCACTACCACACAGAGTTCCAAGTACCGGCATCTGTGGTCGATGCGAATGATGCTAATATCATGTGGCGACAGTGCTTCAAATGCTCGAAAAGAGAATTAGCGAGGAGTGGATATAACAGCTTTTCCCAACACGCGCAAAGCAGTTCAAATGTAAAATATCTCATGTCGGGTGACAGACAAAGCAGTTAAGGTGAGTGTTAGTGATTCTAGGTTAAAACCCAAACCTGCTAAACTCAACCAGAAAAGGCAATATTTTCAACAAAAATAGAGTTGTTGTTTGATGAAATCGAAGTAACTTCGGCAGACTCAAAAAGCTCCATTTGATGCCTTATTGTTCTAGAATCAAATCCACAAGTTAGAGGGCCAAGTTTCAGAAACAAACATAACAATCTGCACGTCCGTGACCAATAAGGGTCACACTGAATGCCCAAAGTCTGAAATTAGAGAGGTCCCGGGAAAGCCCCGTTCTCCCTCTGCTCATTCCACTTGTCCACCTACACCAAGATAAGCATTTAAGAGATTACAAACTGAATATGATGCATAGTAAGGTACCATCACTCAAACATCTATTGATGACTAAACAACCTAAGAGAAGTTGGTCCGTATAACATATCACCAGCCCAATCCCCAGCATCATGTTATCAATATCTCTAGAAAAGATGAGATCACAGATGGGATGCAACGACGAAAGAGGTGGGCAGGTGCAGTTTGAAATTGAGTGTGATATGCTCTGAAAATGGTAATTGGGTCACACTTAGCTGAGCTGATAAGAATGAATATTGTTCTTATGCCCTCTACTTTGGCACATCTGAGGCGCATTTAAAAATTGAGTGTGATATGCTCCGAAAGTGGTAATTGGGTCACGCTTAGTTGAGCTGATGAGAATGAATATTTGTTCTTATGCCCTCTACTTTTGCACATCCTATGGAGAGGGTGGGTGGCCTAACTAGAATTTGTGACGAGAAGTGCCATCTAATGACACGCATTGTGCAGAGATCAGAACCTCATTATCCTTGGCAGAAGAAAAATTCTTTAATAGCAAGCTTGACTGACTAAGGAGGCAAACAACGGGTTATCAAAGGGATGAAACAGTAAAATCCCCCAAAATACAGTTCTATACTGAAGTTCAGATGTACATCACAAATCTGAAAATGCAAGAAGTCTACAATGAATGCATATTCTGACATGAGTATACTTCTGAAAAAACAAACGAATCTGAAAGCTTCAGTAGTTTTCCAAAATTTAACGCGGGACCAAGGAGAGAGTTTCTTTTCTATAAGTTTCTGGAAATATTATATTTTTGTATCTGTACTTTCACGTTTTTCCTAATCAAGTCCCTATACCTTTAATTTATCTAATCAACTCCTCCTATTTTCACAAATTTTCCCATCCGGTCCCTCTGACACCAAATCCGACAAAGTTCGGCTAAAATAGCCATCAGACAACACCAAATTACAATGGGGACAAAACATGCGGATTCCCAGGTGGACATGTGAAAAAAATTTAGCCAATGGAGACATCTTTGAAGTATGATGTGCATTATTTTTGCCAATGTGGACGCCCAAGTAGCCGTCCCCATTCAAAAAATTTATCCACCTCACATTATGAGGTCGGCCGACAAGTACGTCAGCTAGATTTGGCAGGATTTGGTATCGGAAGGACTTAATTAGAGATTTGTGAAAGTAGAAGGAACTAATTAGACAAACTAAAAATACACGGACTTGATTAGAAAAAAGCGTGAAGTACAGGGACAAAAAGTAGAAATTTTTCCTAAGTTTTTCCTCATACTGCAAAATGAGTGTAAGAAATGTGAATTTTTCCAAGACGAACATCATATCAAACGATCAAATCTCATGGTAAGTTGATTGTCATCACAAAATGGACCAACTTTGCCCGCACTAACCGCATGCCCCACTGCCATATGGAAGCTCACTCGAAGCCGCAGGCATAAAACAAAGCCAATCTCTGTGCTAAAATAGAAGAAGCAGACACACTCACCCATTCCCCAGGGCACAAGGAACGATAGTATTTGGCGAATTTCTCGCAGTCACCAGACTCTTCGCCTTTTGCTGCAATGCACCTGCAGAAGAGGAATGACCGCATACGATTAATGCCTGACAAACTCAGTGGTACAATTACCAAAACCATTAAAACTGAATGTACCTATGGAATTCAATGTAGCGAGTGAAGCAATGTCTGGTCTGGTTTGTTGTAGGGAATCGAAAATCAGCTGGTGCTGTTTTCAGTTCAATCTAACATAAAAAAGAACTAATTCAAATAATGGTCATAGGATGTTAGTCTTACTGTAAGTGAGTTGTCTTGGAAATGCAAGGAAAGAGTATTGAGCAAAGGGCTTAAAACAAAGATTTCTAGAACAGGGATTAGGGGCTCCAGAAGGTTCGTTTCTTCGAAAACAAAAATCAACAATTACTAAGAAAGAATGTGTCATACACAACGAAAAAAAAATTTGGCTAACAAAATTAGCACGCAGTACAAGGGATTTGCAGGACGAAGACATGAAAACAAGAATCATGAACAAATAAAAAAATTTTAGATATCATGGTAAAAAGCATGAGCTGTCATAACAAATTTGGCAAAGCTAGGCCATCCTGGACTTAAACTAGAGACCTTGCCTGGGAAGTAAATCATTGCACCTTCTATGGAAAAAAGTAAGAGCCATCAAATTATCCATCTATTATGACTGAATCAGGGTACGCAGTAGCACTAATATTGTCATATTGCCATCAATGCATATTTTGGCATCAAAAAGCAATTTTGAAACATGAAAGAATTCCTTAAATCAATAATTTCAACACAGAATTCTTATAAATGATAATCGAAGGAAATTGGTCAGATCATGAATAATCCTCCATTTCCCTATAATATGAACTTTGAACAAGCAGACTGCTTTAAAATACACGTTCATATGAACAATGCATGAGAGAGTTGCCTCAAATGGTTCCCACGTAGTTTTCCCCCAATGTTGAAAACTTCTACCATTTCCTGCACTGTCCAGGTCATCAAAATCCCTCCAAATCCCCCATTCGACATGCTATACGCGAAAGATACAGCCTATCTAAGATCACGCTGAATGGTACCGATTCAGAGTCACAATCGCCCGCACAATATGACCATATGCAACAAGTTTCACCCATAGCAATGAACTCAAAATAAGAAATCATATTAAAGGCACCACCTATATCCAACATATTCCCCATCAGAACCCATTAGCCTTACTCATCTTCAACTTCGAAAGGTCAACACAATTCTCTCGGTACAGCAACTTCTCGACCAAACACCGACCCAATTCGTAAAGGCGAGAAATTTACTCATCAAATCAATAGGACAACTCAGAGTTGTCATACCCTTTAAGCGGGAAAACCACAAAAATTCGACATCCTCCCCCAAATCGTCCTCACACCATTAAAATCCTAAAATCCCATGAAGCAGCTGAAAAAAACAGTATCTTTTTCCGAGAAATCTCCTCGTATCTAACTTGACCGCACATTCAAACACGTTCGCAGACTGCTCGACGGCGGAGCTTCACGACGGCCCCATTTCTTTCCCAGAATTTTCCCTCTTGACTATCTTTCGGGGGAAATACGATAGAAACCAAGCAAGTATAAGAAAGAACATTCGAATCAAACCAAGAGAGCGAGAGAGAGAGAGAGAGATCATACGTCCGCCATGAGTGATCTGGAAGAAAGCTTGAGCGTCGCACAGATCCACGCGCAGAGAAGATCGAAGCTGGGAGTTTTTCTTCGTGTTCTTTTGCCTCTCGAAGGAGACCGTACCAAAATGGCTCGCTCTTTGCCACTGGGAAGCACACCTTCCAATTAGCGTTCGCCACGTGTAGTAACCATGTAGAATGAGGCCCATTTTCTGGGCCGAAGAACAAGCCCATCTGAACAAGTGTGTTGGTTTTAGGACGAGAAAATGACACAGATGGTCCGTATACCTTTCCATCTTTCTCTAGCTCGAAAAGAGTACTGAATGATCAGAAGGGTCAACACGGTTCAGGAGATAATTTTGGCACTTCTTCAATTTATCGTCACCAAGAGAGCTTCATTTCATGGTTCACAATTCCACCCAAATCACAACTGCCCTTCGCCAAAAATCCACCTTGCTGGACTAATTCACAATGCAGAAGACCAGCGAAGATGATCAGTATGCTTCTGACAAGGCGAAGAGCAGCTGAGTTTCTCTGCCAACAATGGTGTTGCAAAGTAAAAGACGATCTGATTCGGTCATTGTTGAGTACAGAAACTTCGTTGACGCATTGACCAGCTGCAATGAATGAGCGAAGCAAGCATGCTGCTGCGATGAATGAGCGTAGACTAGTGGAGAGAAGCTTTCCTTGGACGATCGTTTTGAAAGGTGTTCAGTAAGAGAATAAGCAAGAAGCATGATTTTAGAACTATAGACCAGTCTGCAAAGAGAGCTATGGACAATGGCATGAGATTGTTTACCCCAAAAGATTGAGCTATCAAAACATTTAGTATGCTATTATACATAACGTCATGTCCAACATGTGCAAGATAATACAAGAAGCATTATCGAACATCTGAAGGCATCATATCTATGTTTTTCATCTCCCAGCGAGTGAAGGGTCATACGTGCCTGCCCAGCCAACACCACTACTTGCACTCGCAGTTGTCGCACCACCCATATTGCTGCCAGAAACTGCACCGCTGCTCCCACTGTATGGAATGGCTCTTTCTCCTGCAGCCCGAAGACCCATTTCGCCATGATGAGCTCCGGAACCATTGACATAGGGGCTGCTACCTTGTAGTCGGGCCACATTTGAGGGACCTGGGTTTGAAAGGCCAACACCACCCTGGGGGTTCGGTGCTTTGTTATATATCAACAACAAAGATATGTTAGGTGGTGCATATAGAAATTCTGGAAGAACATCGCGACATATAATCACCTCATTCGACAAAGGCAAGACTACTAACCGTAAGCCATCTTCTCAGCATACACAACATCGACACGCAACTTCTCTACTTCTCTTGCCATTGAAATCAAATTCTGCTCCATTGCTTGCATTTGCCGTACTTTCTCTATGTTCAAACTCTTCTCATACTCGAATGTAGTGCTACAGATGGAAGGTGAATACAATTACCAGAAACATCCAGAAATTTCTAAAATTTGTCTCTAGAATACATCAGTCCTATTATTTACACTCATATCGACAAAATGCACAAGTCATACTAACCAACCCTATCGGTTAAGAAAGGACTTCAGATAAAATTCTCATCACACAGAACACAAATGGAAAGTAATGAATGAAAGAACAACCTTTAATAAGATAGTAATACAGCAAATTCAAGGAAAAGAACGTAGACCAATGCTGGGTACTTATTTTTTGAAATTATTTTTACCCTAGTGCCTATCCATCCATTTTAGTCTACTAACACGTGTATTAAACAGAGAGGGTGAACTGAACTGCAGGGAAAGTGTCCACTCTTTATACTTGTCATTACTCACTTATATTCAGCAGCACCACTCGAAATTACCGATAATTAGTTGTTAGCCTAAAATTGTGTTCTTCGAAAAATGGAAAAGCCTTCCAAGTCCGTCATTAACATGACATTTTTTCTGTTTAGGCATCACTAAAAAATCCAGACTAATGACTCACCGTAGTCTCTGGTGTTCTCGCATCAAGCCATCCAATTCAGCATGCAAACGGAGCAAGCTCTCGGCATCAAGCAGTGTTTTATTTAGCTCCTCTTTTGCCCGTTGAATTTGCACAATCAGCTCTTGTCTCGCAGCAACTAAACTTTGTGCCTCTTTGTGTGCCTTCTGTAGGTCGTCTCTCACACTCTCCCCTGCTCTTATGTCTGCTTCGAATTTTGCAATTTTATCCAGCAACACCCTCATCTGGATGTCACTTTCAGTCTGCGTGCTTTTGATATGTGCCCTAAGTTGTTGTACCTCCTGCTGAGCAGCAACAAGCTCCTGCCTTAAAGCTACATGGGTGGCGGCCAATCTATGATTTTCTCCGGCAAGTTGATCAATTTCTGCACCCTGGGCCAGAATCTTATTTTCCAAAAGTTTGAGGGAAGGAGGTAATGGTTCCAATGGCCGATTGCTAGCAGGTAGAGGAACTAAACCAGGATATGGACCATGCCGCATTAAACCTGGTGCTTGACTAGATCGTCCATCAAGAGATGTTCGAAGAAGATGTTTCCTTGAAGACATTCTGTAAAGTTCTGATGGTTCAATCACTGGAATTCCTGAATAAACATATCCATGTTAAAGACAATTCGCAAGTAAAAAAACTCCCTCTGAGTCATAGCTGACCAGAGATAGCAATCAGGCCACCATCTGCAACCCTCAAAGGAAAGAAAAGTACAAAAATGAGAAAATTTCAAATTTACTTGAGGCAGGACATTATCAATTGCCTCTAATCTTTAGTAGATACAGGTTTCGTAGCAACCTACTAATATTACTCAAAGAGTCTGCGGCATAGAAGCTAAATAAGAAAAGAGTCACCAAATAGCTACAATATCTTCCAAAGACCAAAAAATTCTGTGGATGCTCTTCCCTTTGACATCTTCTCAGCTCGAGACTGTCTGAGCCAACTATCCAGCTATTTGAGGGCCCGTGCATAAAAAAATCCAAACAGATAAATGCTTGGAGGATAAATTAGCAGGCTTGCCCTGGTAGACCATTGATCAACCAGGTGCCAACCAAAATCTATTATCAATTCAGCACCACCCTTTAGCATGCTTCCGCCCAAAGCAGAACCCCGACGATCATAATGTACAACAATAGTATATCATTCGAATGCTAACAGCAGTGGAAAGCCAAGAGATATTTTGCGATGATAAAACAACAGGAGCACATTCATTGCTAGAATGTTTGCATCGCGTTTGCATTCTCAGAAATCTAGCAAAAGGTCACAAGCAGAAACAATCGTGAATATCCGGCCCTCGTAAAAGATACGGAATTTCTAGATCCAAGAAAATGCTATCTTAGTCATGATGGAAACAAGGCGGTAAAACGGTTTCCACCAGATATTCCATTTGCCATATGGAACATCCATGCTAGAGCCCAGTTGAAAATCATAAGAAAAATCATTACTCGTATTCAACATAAACCCATCAGAAGTTCGAACACGTCGATCCTATCCAACCTTCAACACGAAAAAACTAAACCCAATTAAACCGACCGAGCAAATCGTCAATACACCATATGGCTCAATTCTTACAAAGCGAAGAACTTTAATCACAAAATTCAAGTTAAAACTAAGCGTCGCCCTACCCATCAAGCTTAAAGGCAGTAAGATAATTGCAAAAAGAAAGAAGAAAAAGAAAAACCGAAGCTTTCGTTGCCATTGTACCCTATTCGATATATATATATATATGTATGTCGATCAAGATCGGAGCTCCATGACGATCCCTTCTCTGTTTCTTTCTCGTTTTTCCTCCCGGTTAAATTTTACAGCCATACTCACGTCGAAACCGAGCAGGTAAAAGCACGAACACCCAAGTCAAGACTACACAGAGAGAGTGAGAGAGATCTTTTACCTCCGCCATGAGTGAAAAGCTCGAGAAGAGTCTCGCACCAGATGCTGACGCCGGGAGGATCAAATTCAAAGCTTAAGTTCTTCTCCTTTCGGGGAGACCTCCGAATCTGAAGAGCGTAGACTCAAAAGCAACGGGCTCAGTTTCTTCGCATTTCCTTGAAGCTGAGGCCTAACAAGCCCATGAAAGATATGGGGGGCAAGTGACGTACTTAGAAAAATGAGAGGGCAATTTGTTTCGTACTTTACATACAAAGTACACTCGACTTGAGGGTCAAAAATAAGGGTTACTATCACAAAAAACTCTAAATTATACTCACCGTACACGTGATATAAATATCAGGAACTTTTTTATCATTGATGGAACTAAAATAAATGATATATATCACATGTATATGTTTGGATTTTTTTTGTGATACAAAAAAAAGTTTGGGATATTTCTATCATAGTGAGAGAGTTTAGGATTTTTTGTGACACAACAAAAAAAATTAGGGCAGTTGGCATAGTTTAGGCTTTATTGTCATATTTGGCCGGTCAAATAGGATAGCATGATACAATGAATGGTGAACATAAAAATAAAAACAAAGATTTTTTACCCAGCGTGCAATATGATTCCTAAACTTTTAATTTGTTCAATGTGATCCTTAAACTTTAGCACAATATGTAATGTCATCCCTGAACTTTTGATTTGGTCAATGTGGTCCTTGAACTTATTCTACATGTTCAATCTAATCCTTGAACTACATGAAAATGTTTAATATTGTACTTGAACTTAAATTAATAGAAGGACAACATTGAACATTTTCAAATAATCTAGGAACTAAATCAAACATGTATCAAAAGATTTTGATAGCGGGTGCTCTAAGATCTAGCAACACTTGGTACTCCATGTTTAGTTGAATTAAAAATATTTATGTTACTTCCGAAGCACCTAAAATCCTTTAACTTTTAGAACTCTAAGCACTATTGTGAATTTGTGATCTATTTCCTCTTTTATATAAAAAGCTTCGATAGCGGGTGCTCTAAGATTAAAGACAAGTCTATCATTCTTGAAATACTTTTTTTCTCGTGTTATGATCAATCAGAGCATAAATAATGAAAGTAATTCTTTATCAAGTATGGTTAATAAGTGTCCCATAAGCACTTGGCATCAATATCCTATTTGAAATATATTCATGTATTTTTTTGCAAAAGATTCACATATTCCTTCCAACCCTTTTTCATAATCTTGATTTGGATGTAGAAGGATGCAAGTCAACCTTGGTCCCCGAGCCCCTTGTGGGACAGTCATCATGTATCGACTAACAGTATGTCCATCATGTGTACATTTAGAAATTCTAGAATGCTTTAAGTTACCCCAAGAAACATCCGGTTCAATTATCTAGCTAATAAGAAACTATGAACAATTATCTATTCAGTCCTAAACATATTATATAGATGTCAATTCAGTTCTTAAATTTTCAATTTTGCCAACAACGTCAGCGATCTCCAACAAAAATTAATCGGAATGACTGCATTGGAATTTTGCCCAAAAGTGTAGAAGTAAATTGTTGAAATTGAATAATTAAAAACTGAATTAACATCCGTACAATATATTTAACACTAATTGGACAATTTTCCCAAGAAACAATAATAAGCTCCGGATGATAAGGTCCTCCATGATTCAAAGAGGCAATACTGCAACTAACTCTATCATCGTCTCTTATTCTAAGTGTTGACGTACCAAAATTATTTAATACATTTTTGGAGCATCTTAAGTCCATCTTATCAATGCATTATGCATTTATCCAATTCTTTACACAAACTTATTGCGAGCTTACATATCATACTTCCACCATGCTTTGTGGGAACAGATGGATCGGTTGTACCCACCATCCAAATCCAAAATTTATGACAATATATTATATGACTTGCATATCTTCATCAAATACTAAGCCTTCCTGGCCACAAAATTTGGCCAGCTAAGCTCCTAAATAGCCTCACCAACCGAAAAAAAGATGAAGATTCCGCATGCTCTCTCCACTTTCTTCATTGCTACTCTCTACACGCGTACTATCACTTTTAAGTGCTCCACCATTCATGCCATACCAACTTCTCTTTTTGTTGCTATATAAAGCACTGACTTCTCACACTGTCCTTCTCACAACATAACTTCAGCAATTGGTACAGAAACGTAGTGAAACAGTGCATGCGTTCGAGTCCCATTAGTATTCTCAGGTAGATTGTCTCATTTGGGTCTTCGCAATGGCTGGTTTCAGGTGTTTATCCCTCGGGTTGTTGCTTGTTTCCACTCTTTTTATGTTGTCCGAAAGTAGGGTGGCAAGGAAGGACCTCGGCCTGGACCTTGGGCTTGGAAACTTGGGGGTTGGTGCTGGTGCTGGAATCGGGATAGGCGTTGGGCTAGGGGGCGGCGGCAGTGGCTCGGGAGCGGGTGCCGGGTCAGGTTCTGGCTCTGGATCCGGGTCTAGTTCAGGATCGGGGTCGGCATCTGCATCAGGTTCGGGGTCGGGCTCTGGGTCCGGGTCCTCTGGAGCTGGATCTAAAGCCGGTTCGTCTGCTGGGTCTCGCGCAGGATCTCAGGCCGGGTCGGGATCAGGATCTAGTGCGGGTTCCGAAGCTGGCTCATATGCCGGATCCTATGCAGGGTCTAGGGCCGGGTCCGGATCAGGAGGTTACCAAGGGCAGGGAAAATAAGCATGTGGCGTGTTGTGTTATATCATCTCAATCACCAATGTATTAGTACAAGAATGACTATGAATAAATAAGTAATGTGAGTGTGCCAGTGGTCTTTTGAACCACTTTCTAGGGTTTGATCTTAGTGTCTCCATCTTGCTTTGATTCAAAGAATATTAATAACTATCGACATCTATTGCTTCCTACCTAATCACATCGAAACGAAGTGTTTTACCTTTTCAATTGGCCGATCGAGTCAATAATACTTTCTGCTTATGGCTTAGACAGTAGACTAATTGGAGCCAAACAAAAGCTAACCTAGATATATTAATATTCACCCCTACCAGCAACACAAGAACTTACGCGCACTTAAATGCAGATTATAAATTAAACAGGAACTGAAAATAATTGAGGCAGATGAACTTCAAGATTCTTAGTGAAATCACTAAACCAAATGGACTTCTTGCCTTCTCTCGGGCTGAAGTCAGGCTGAAGTCCATGATATATATAGCTCAGGATCTTCAGCAAGGTAAGATTTTGAGGTGCGTATGGGCAACGATAACCATAGCCAAGTAGCATCGTGCGAAACGACGTCGACGTCGAGAACGGGACATTCTCATTATGCTGAGGTTCATCGATGCGCATGTCGAAACAGATGCTAGAGATCGACATTGCTCGCGCAGGAGATTGGTACTAGTCTCGCATATGTTTCTGATTCATTCGGGACTCAAAACCATTGCAACCGTTTAAGAAGACAGTTTTCAGGCAAGCTAAATATGACTTAAGAGAGAGCACCCGCTGTGTTTTTGCATTATTGGTAAAGTTTCTCCGGCTGCCCCAAAGAGTCCATGAAAAGCAGTCTGGCTCACGAAGTCAACCGATGAGGCAATGTAGAACCGTGATGAATATGATCTATTTCCTTTATTGACATAAGAAGAAGGTGACCCTCGTGACAAGGCAGATGTCGGTCAATGAGAGCCGGAGTCAAGCATCAAATTGCTTGTAGCCAGTTCAATTTGTTTAAAGTAACATGATTATTTCTCCAGGGGAAGCCACTCCACTTATTACCGAATGCAAACTTCTGCTAGTCCATTTACCTAATGTTCTTTTAGCCCACTGTAATAGGGAAGATCTTGTTTTTGACCAAAAAAAAAAGTAACATGATTATTAAGAAGCACATAACAACAAGAATATAAAGAGATATGTGCGCTGGAAGTCCTAAAACTTGTCACGAAAGTGCAATTGAGTTCTCAAACTTGCAAAAAGTACAATCAAACCCTAAAACTTGACAAATTAGTGCAATCGAATTTTTCTATTAACTCTATTTAACTTAAGTACCGAAAAATGCTGACATGTCCTTCTTTTATTTTTTTCTCTTCTATGTGGTAATGATGTGACTAAAACAGGAAATATAAGTCTAAAACGATGTCGTTTTGGTTCAAATCTGATTTTTAATAAAAATTTTATTTAAATTAAATTTTAAAAATAAGCTAAATTAAAAAGAAAAAAGAAAATGGACCCTCGCCGCCTGGTTCTCAACAATTTTTTTAAAATTTTTTAGCTTATTATTAAATTAAAGATGAATTCGTATATTTTTCGAATCATATAGATCTTACAGGACAGGTTTTCAATTAAAAAAAACCATGGCATCACTGAAATGGTTTTTTCTTTTTTTTTGAGTGATCTTAAAGAGAGTTTTAAAGTGATCAATTGCACGTAATTCTTAAATAGAAGAAATTTGCGGCCTTTTGGCTTTGAAATTTTCACTTAATTAGTCTGAAATTATAGATAAATAGAATCACTTTTTTTATTATAAAAAACAAACATTATGTGCTTTTAAGATAATAAGTTATGTTTGTTTTTATTTTAAAAATAAATGATTTTTTCCTTAACCATCGAACTGTTTTCATGTGAAAAACTACATTATAGCTTTCCATGAAAAAAAAAACTACTTATATTTTCATGTAAGGAAAATTATTAAAAAAATTTTAAACCTTTTACATTTGTGTCAATTCATCTATCTGGCCAATTTTGACCAAAAATCACTAACATGGACGCAGGCCATCCTACGTTACATGGTGCAACCAGCGTCAATGTGGATAATTTTTAATAATTTTTAATATTTTAATATTTTTTTATTTTTTGATTTATTGTTTCTTTTCTTTTTTCTTCCCTTTTTCCTTTGGCCGATCGCCGAGGTGAGGGCGAGCCTCGCCATGGCTGGGCAAGGTTTGACCTCACCATGGGCGGACGAGGTTCACCCTTGCCGGCTAGAAGAAGAAGGGAAGGAAAAATAAATAAATAAATAAATAATTCGGAAAATATTATAATATTATTAAAAATTATCCACATCAACATCAGTCGTGCCACATAGGATATTTGGCGTCCATGTCAGTAATTTCTAGCCAAAATTGGCCAAATAAATTGAATTGGCATAAATGCAAAAAGTTTAAGACTTAATTGGCAAGAAAAAAAAAGTTTAAAACTGAATTGGCACAGTTGCAATAAGTTGATGACTTTTTTGGTAATTTTCCCAAGTCATCATGCTGCCTTGCATCTTGAGGGCAATAAATATGGTCCTAAGCAGGACCTTGAAAGTATTAAGGGGAGATAATCGACTTGCCAACCTATCATGCATAAAGAATTATCATGTTTAGAAGATGATTATATGCCTAAGGAACGCTACCCATAATACTATTTTTCTGTCTTCTCTCTTTAATTTTCTTACAAAAGAAAGAACATCAAGCATAACATAAAGAACGAGCCCGGCCATATCTCCATGGGGAGATGACAAATGCTCTAAAGCAGCCAGCAAATCTGAGCAAAAGATTTCGGCGTCTACACAAGCTATCAGTAAAAAAGGTGCATTCATCAGATGAAAAACTTAATTAATTTCCCATGTTAATCCTAGTTACTTAATTAATTTAAGAGCACCACTCAATTCCCACACGTCTAATCTCTTCTTAGCTGAAGAACCCACCACCCTAATCCCCCCCCCCCCCCCCTGCTTCGGCTGCTCAAGCCACTACTTAACAAAAAAAAGATTTCTTTTTTCTAGTTTACTTTTTATCAATTAATATTTTTCATTTTTGATAAGATCTAGTTCTAGAATACGAGTTCTAGAATAAACGACAAGCTATCGTAAGTGCAATTTCCGGATTGGGGGGCGCCCCCGCGTTCCCCGACCTTGACCAAATTCCCAAGATGGGGACAACATCGTGAGTTTTGACAATTCTCGAGAGGAATCCTAGGACCAAATCAATTGATATGCTTCGCGTTAGTCCTTGACCATTTGCTTAAATGTCCGCGTCAAGAATTAGCCATAGCATTGTTTTATAGGGACAAAAGGAATGCAACATTGCCCGTGACTTATATTAGAGAAAAAAAAAATCAGGGATTCATTTAGTCAATGCTCTATCGAGGCGCGGCTGTATCGGCTTCTAGATATGATAGGTGTTTTTTTAACTTCCGCACGACGCGAAATCAAATCAAATTCTCCAACTGATTTTATACTTATTATATTTACTATATCTAATCCACTATATTCTATCGTGGCACGAGTGTATCGACTCAAATTTTTTTTTATAGAATTAACTTTTAACTATAATGTGGTTTTATAATTCGCACGACGCGGAATCAAATCAAATTATAGTGGAGATGTGTATACCCTTGCTGTACCCACTGACGTAGAAAGTCAGAAGGTATGATTATTGCCCAACGCGAAATTGAATTTCTCGGAATGCATCTTAAGGAACCGATGATGTGCGTCTGTTAATTCTTCTAATGCAGGGAAAGGGGCACTAGAATTGATTTTTTCAACACGCATTGCAAGGCTTCAGAGATTATATTTATGGATAGGTTCCTCAGTATTGTCATCATCAGAGCCATTCAAACTACTTCCGTCTTTTTGTTTCCCGTAATTCCTGAGGATTTGTTCAATTTTCGCAAACTCTAGGCCCACATCTTCATAAAGTTCCAAAGACTTTTGTTTTTTCCGTGAAAACTCTGGAACATCTGCAAAACTCAAGGTGATATCAGCGGGACATAATAGAATAGCCAGGTGAGGAAAGTTACGTATTATATTTATTATATATTTAGAGTTAATTCTATAAAAGAAATTTCTCTCTCTACTTTCTCTCTCTACGCCTATAAATTTCTCTCGTCTTTCCTTGTTTGTGGGTGACCACTCTTTTTTTATGAAATCTCTCCTCTAGAACTTGCCTTGCATCAGCACAGCCGGTGCTGATAAGAACATATAAAAATCTCAACTTTTTCTCCATTTTCAGGGAGAGAGAGAGAGAGAGAGGAGAGAGGAATCAAGAACAAGAACAAGAACGGAGAAGCGAAGCGACCGCAATGCCCCCTTTGGTGGCCGAGGAGGAGGATCTCTTCCCGTCCACCCCCGGCAAGTTCAAGACCGACCGCCGCCACCGCCACCGCCTCCTCCTCCACCGCCACCTCCGCCGCTGCTTCGCCTCCGCCGGCGCCACCTTCCTGTGGGCCCTCTTCCTCCTCGCCCTCGCCGCCTCCTACCTCAGCTTCCAGGGCCTCGTCTCCTCCGGCAACCGCCTCCTCGCCGCCTCCTGGGGCGGCATCCAGTGGGAGAAGCAGGTACGCGTCTCCGCCCAGCCCCGCCGCCCCGCCGGCCTCTCCGTCCTCGTCACCGGCGCCGCCGGCTTCGTCGGCGCCCACACCTCCCTCGCCCTCAGGAAGCGCGGCGACGGCGTCGTCGGCCTCGACAACTTCAACCCCTACTACGACCCCTCCCTCAAGACGTCCCGCGCGTCGCTGCTCCGTGTCCAGAAGGTCTTCGTCGTCGACGGCGACGTCAACGACGCGCGCCTCCTGGCCAAGCTCTTCGACGTCGTGGCCTTCACCCACGTGATGCACCTCGCGGCCCAGGCCGGCGTCAGGTACGCCATCGAGAACCCGCACTCGTACGTCCACTCCAACGTCGCCGGCCTCGTCGGGCTCCTCGAGGCCTGCAAGTCGGCGAACCCCCAGCCGGCTTTCGTCTGGGCCTCCTCGAGCTCCGTCTACGGCCTCAACGAGAAGTCGCCGTTCTCCGAGTCGGACCGGACCGACCGGCCGGCCAGCCTCTACGCCGCCACCAAGAAAGCCGGCGAGGAGATCACGCACGCTTACAACCACATCTACGGCCTGTCGATCACCGGCCTCCGGTTCTTCACCGTGTACGGCCCGTGGGGCCGGCCGGACATGGCGTACTTCTCGTTCACCCGGAACATACTCCAAGGCAAGCCGGTCACGATATACCGGGGCAAGAACCGGGTCGACCTGGCCCGGGACTTCACGTACATCGACGACATTGTGAAGGGGTGCTTGGCGTCGCTGGACACGGCGGGCAAGAGCACCGGGAAGGGCGGCAAGAAGCGCGGGCCGGCTCAGTACCGGATCTTCAACCTGGGGAACACGTCGCCGGTGACGGTGCCGGAGATGGTGAGCATGCTGGAGAGGCACCTGGGGGTGAAGGCCCGGCGGCGGGAGGTGGAGATGCCCGGGAACGGCGACGTCCCGTTCACGCACGCCAACATAAGCTCGGCACGGCTGGAGCTCGGGTACAAGCCGACGACGGACCTGCGAACCGGGCTGAAGAGATTCGTCAAGTGGTACCTGTCGTATTACGGCTACAATCACGGCAAGTCTGTACATTGAACGATCCTCTCCTCCTAATTTCCCTTTCTTGTTTGGAAGTTCTTGATTTAAAGTGGGGTTTTCCTTATCAAGCGATATACAAATTTTGGAGGGGGAGGGGGGGGGGGGGGGGGGACAGATTTGTGATTATAGCAGTTCCCTCTCTCTCTCTTGTTGTTGTTTCTTGTTCTGTTAAAGAGAATTCAGGGTTCTGATATTGTGCAGCAAATCCAATTCTTCAGTTGCTAAATTCAAAGGGTAATGATAATGGTGGTAGCTTAAAATTTCTTCAGGAAATCTCGGGTTCCATCTTGTTTATCTTGATGATTCTTGATTTTTGGTATCTAAATGAGGGAAGATTGAAGGGCAAATTCATCTTTGTTTGTCTCGCTTGAGATTGATATAGCTTCTTGAGCTTGAGTTCACAAAATGAACAAGGAACCCTTTAAGTCCCCCACTTTGAAACTGAAGCCTTGCCATTAATTGAAAAGTGATGCAATCGACATCATTGAGGCAGTTTCTTGAATGCCAAGAGTGAATTGAATGCTTCTTCCTCCCCTCTTAAACCCACCACCCAAATCTTCTATAAGATGGAACCGGCTCGCACCCTTCATCTCATCACCTCCCGCTCCTGTTCCCTTGCCCCCTCTTTCGACGGCCATGGCAAGATCAGACAGCTTCCGCTTCTTCGCCTTCTTGCTCATCGCCGGTGGGGTCGCCGTGCTGTCCGTCGCGCGGACCGATCCCGCGACGGAGACGTATGAGTACCTGGTCGACTGCGCTACCAAGCTGGCCGAGAAGTGCGGGTATGAGATCTTCGGCAACATATTCACGGACAAGGAACGGCTCACCCCTCAATGCTGTAAGAAGCTTGTGTCCATGGGAAAAGCATGCCACGAGGCGATGGTGAGCTTCATTATCATATCGCCCACTTACAGCAAGAATGCCTCCATCACTGTGCCCAGGAGCAAAAAAGTGTGGAAAGAGTGCGTCTCGTTGGCCAAAGGAGCCTCTGCCCTACCGTAAGAAGGCCTGGTTTTATCGGATTTAATCGAGGTCGAATTATCATCGCAAACTCGAAAAACACAGAGGAATAACGACAGTTCAAAGAGTTGTTTATTTGCGCTTTTAATACAATTTGTATCCATGATCAGTCGATATCCTAAATTAGTTTTACCTGTGTCTCCGAAAGTAAAGCTGAATTAGAGATAAATGAAATATGGCTTACGGGCTGGATTGATAATCCGGAGACCAGGAAGTTGTTCCCTAATCTAATCATCAGATATAAAAGAAAGGAAAATCTGCCAAACCTGCAAAGTCATCTTACACAAGACGCGATCATGGACGGTAAAACAAGGAAAAACAGAAACACAAGTTAAGGACTTTTCGGGATTCGAAGATCGGACCAAGAAATTCAAGCAAAGATGCAATTTACAGAGGATTTTTGTACACGCAACAAAAGATTTGGGTTAACATCTGGTAATTTCTCTCTCCGAAGTAATAATCCGAGGAACTGGTTTTCTATATTACGCAATATAACACCCGAACCCCGAAATGCAGCAGCTTCGGGAAACACCGAGACACCATTAGTCCTGATTCTTTTCTGAATGATGAGATCTCGTGAACTGAAGGAGCTGCTCATGAGTCATTTATACCGGCAATCAGTAGTAGTTGGGAAAGCAATCTATGAATTACGGGAAACTCCTGCAATATATATCCACAGATTATGGCTGCAAAATTTGCATATCCTCCATAAAAAATTAATCTGATACCCAATTATCAGCAAATACCTTCAGCCTTTCATGAAAAGTGCCATTGACGAAGGATTTAGGGAGCGACTGCTTCACAAGATTATGTCCCCTGCTAGACATGAATGCCAGGTCTCAACTTAAGAATCAGGAGTCACCACATAAATCGAGAACAGTAGAATATTTGCCTGAAAAACAAGTGCTAGAACTTTGCAGCACTATATTCATTTTTCAATTTAAGCACTAGAAGATTCAAAAGCATCTACTTGGTTGCAAGCAGTTTGACGATGCACAGATTTATAATGCACCACACATACGTCAATAAATCCACTGGTTGTGCATACAGGATGCATTTGGACGACGAAAGAGGAAATGCTTGCTTAGTACCGTTCAGCTTCCCAACCAAAAGGGAAATGAGGCGAATTACCTTTCATCGTGACATAAGAGAGTGTAGCACCGGATGGTATGAAAGAGGATTCGAGGAGAGAAGTTGTGCACAACAGCTATCTGATTTACCTGAAACAAAGACAAGATTCAAAGTTCTAATTTTTAAGATTTGCGCAACATGAAGTCGCATAATATATGGCCACAATGGCTGATAAAAGACATACCAAATTATCCCATGTTCTCATCAGTCTATTCAGCAGATGATCAGCTGCAGGACTGAATATGTATGATATTCCAAAAGCAACCCGAAGTATTGATTCAACAATGTGCAGTCCAATCTGATAAAGAAAGAACAGGATTTGAGAAATCGCAGAGACTTTGTCCATTCTTAAATAGGTCGAAAACGGGTGATGGTGAAGCTAAGAAATTATAGAAAGCGAAGGGCAATTCTCACCACTTTTGTGAGTTCGTTTCCAGTGTCCATGCTAATCAAGCATACTTCCACCACCTCATTTTCAATAGCCCACTGGACAGCACTGGATTCTCTTGCCTTCAAGAAAGACATTAATATGGAGGAAAAAGTCAATTTTGCCTGAGATCAGATGAATTCATTGATGATTCACTGCAAGGAGAATAGAATGCACCTGGCATAAAATGCCAAACACTGACAAGGCAACAGCTCTCACATTGTCATACACCTCCAGTGTGGATGCGAACAGTACTAAGGGTACCAAGAAGTTAACAAGGCAGGCTGAACTAACAAAAGAAAGGAAACGAGAACATTTGTATCAAGATAAATGCTAGAGAGTGATTAGCCAATTTCAGACACTGATGATAGTTTCCGAAGCCTACAGTTCATGAGCTTTTGCCGAGTTTCTCTATTAGCTGCAATGCACTGCAATGAAGCAAATAGTTAACTGAGAAAATGGACAACAAGAATAATAATGAGTATGCATTAGACAGCACTTGACATGCTTCTTTTTGAGTTGCCTTCGGATTACCTGGAATAGAATAATGACATTGATAAGGCGCATGCATGCTCTCTCATTTAGACTTCCATCGGCCATCATCCTGTAGATCAAGAGCACCTCCTGCTTCATAAGACCAAGACCAACGATGACTCAAAGATCCACCCATCATCCTAAACATCACCAGCAGCACGGATGAAAATAGGGAAGAATTTATCTCTGTGCCACACAATGAAAACACTAGATTCTCTTTTCACTGTGCCAAAGCAGTTTTTATAAAGCCTGCATGTTAAAAGTATCAGTCGTTTCCTTTTCCCCAATTTACAGGCTAATAGAGAGAAGTAAAAACTTGTCAACTAGTTTCATTCACAGGAACTTCGAAGAAATGAAAGAGAAAACTGCCAGCCCACTCGATCTTCAAGCAAAGCGAAATTCTCGACCAATCTCGAAACCCCTTTGCAGACCACAGACTAAGTAACCCCGGAGAACAAAGCACGCTGAGTTAAAAAAGTCAAAAGACTTTTCTCTTCCGTGGAACCCTTAAGAACAACAAGAACAGTGACATTAATCACGAGGATTACAACGTTGACTCGCCATACTCTGAATCTACACCGAAAGGCCGCTTAACAACGATTCAGCTTCAAATTCCGCAACATCACAAATACAAATGCAAACGTGACAGTGATAAGTAAATAGGAGAAATGACCTGTATCAAGATGGCCATGGTACCGCAAGAATGGAACAAAAGAAACCCCGCTCTGTAATAATTCTCTGGGTCCTCTTCCCTCTTCTGTTGACAAATGACAGACCCACAAAGATTTCAGTAAACAGAATCATGAGAAGATGGAAGCATTGAATATGAACAAGAATAGACCTGGAAAAGGAAAGAACTGAGCAAGTGCAGAGCAGATTCTCTGAATCTGGGGTCCTGAAGCTTGAGAATCAACTGGGGAATCGCTCTCGGCTTCCCCAACCAGCGCAGCCTGTGCTTCCTCCTTCCCCAAGGCGATTTCTCGCTCCCCAGCTCTGGAACACGAAAAACAAGAAAAGGGTCGCGAAACCAAGATCGGAGCGCAAGAGAAACAGAGAGACAGAGAGAGAGGGTTGGAAGTAAAAGATTGCATCGTACGAGCCTTGATCGATGTTGGAGTGGAGAAGGAGATGGAGAGATATCTCTTCCCAGTCCCAAGGCTCGTCGGGCAAATCGTGAATGCACGGATGATCTTCTTCTTGGACCGCCATGGCCAGAGCTTGGCCAGGAGGAAGGAAAGGGGAAGAGCGGAAGTTCAAAAAGAGTTTCCGCGGGAAAGAAACAGAGCAAAGCGCCCAAGTGAAGTCTTCATTGGCACCTCCCTAATTCATTTTAAAGAATTATTCCGGACCATGTGAATGTGAGTCACATCGATTAAATCACATAAATTTGATATCCGGTTTTATTTTACTATTATATTTATATAATCATTCGATCGCTCGTTTTCATAATATTTACATTAGTCGATGATGAAAATTTGATGACGCGTGATATAAGGGTGGTGAATGAAGTTATTGATTTATATATAAAGAAATTCAAATCCTCTAAAAATAGAAAATAATTTTTACTCTCTTAGACTAAAATACCCTTATACCTTAAGGGAAATTACATCAAATTTTGAACACACTCCCTCTCTACCGCTAATGCACCGGTGCAGCTAGAGTCACTGTCGCACCCCATCCCCTCGCTCGCCACCCATTGTCGTTGCTTGGCTCGCGAAGTCTGCCTCCACCCAAAGGTTAGTATCTTCTAAGCTCTCTTGTTACTGTGTTTGTTCTGTAAAGAAAATTCAGGGTTTGATTATAATGACACATATGGTTCCTGAATTTCGGCTCGATTTGCAACGTGATTCATGAATTTTTAATTTGTTTAATGTGGTCATTGAATTTTAATACATATTTAATCTAGCAACTGGATATGAAAATATTCAATATTATCTTTTCATTAATTCAAATTCAGAAACAACATTGAACATTTTTGTATAGTTTAGATACTAGATTGGATATGTATCATTGGGCAAAAGGTTAAAAGTTCAGCGACCACATTAAACCAAAGTTTAGGGATCATCTGTATCATTTTCTCTTGATTTTAGGTAGCAAATCCAGTTTCTCAGTTGCTAAATTGAAGGGAAATGATAATGGTAGCTTAAATTTTCTTCGGGAAAGCTCGGGATCCATCTTGTTTATTTTGATGATTATCGATTTTGGTATCTAAATGGGGGAAGATTGAAGGGTAAATTCATACTGGGGAAATGGGGGAGATGATTGTTGATTGTGTGTCGCCATGTTTGTCTCGCTTGAGAGTGATAAAGCTTCTTGATTTAAAAAGTTCATGAAATGGTACTCCACCATTCCATTCCATTCCAAGGTCCGTTAACAAGGAACCCTTTAAGTCCGTCACTTTGTAACTGAAGCCATGCCATTAATTGAAAAGTGATGCAATCGACATCATTGAGGCAGTTTCTTGAATGCCAAGAGTGAATTGAATGCTTGTTCCTCCCCTCTTGAACCACACCTCCCAAAATCTTCTATAAGATGGAACCGGCTCGCACCCTTCATCTCACCACCTCCCGCTTCTGTTCCCTTCCCACTCTTTTAGCCATGGCAGGATCAGACAGCTTCCGCTTCTTCGCCTTCTTGCTCATCGCTGGCGGAGCCGCCCTGCTGTCCGTCGCGCGGGCGGAGGATTACGAGGACGCACCCGCACCCGCACCCGAGGCGGAAACTTACCTGGTCAGATGCGCTACCAAGCTGACCGAGGAGTGCGGGGACCGCATCTTCAACAACATATTCTTGAAGCAGGACGAGCTCACCCCTGAATGCTGCAAGAAGCTCGTGTTGGTTGGAATAGAGTGCCACGAGGCGATGGTGAACTACATGATCTCCGTGCCCGCTTTGAGCAAGAATGCCTCCATCACTGTGCCCAGGAGCAAGCAAGTGTGGAATCAGTGTGTCTTGCTGGCCGAAGGAGCCCCTTCCCCGGCGTAAGAAGGCCTGGTTTTGTCGGATTTAATCGATGTCAAATTATCATCGCAAGCTCGAAAAAGACTAAGGAACATTGACAGTTCAAAGAATTGTTTATTTTGCGCCTTTAATACAATTTGTATCCATGATCAGTTGATATCCTAAATTAGCTTTACCTGTGTCTCCAGAAGTAAAACCGAATTAGAGATCAATGAATATGATTTGCTGGCCAGATTGATAATCCAGAGACCAGGAAGTTGTTCCCTAATCTAATCATCATATATAAAAGAAAGAAAAATCTGCCAAACCTGCAAAGTCATCTTACACAAGACGTGATCATGGACGGTAAAACGAGGAACGTAGAAAAACAAGTTGTGGAGACTTTTGAGGATTCGAGGATCGTACCAAGAATTTCAAGCAAAAATGCAGTTTACGGAGGATTTTGTACATGCAACAAAAGACGCGGGTTAACATCTGCTAATTTCTCTCTCCGAAGTAATAATCCGAGGAACTGGTTTTCTACATTATGCAATATAGCACCCGAACGCCGAAATGCAGCAGCTTCGGGAAACACTCGACACCATTAGTCCTGTTTCGTTTCTGAATGATGAGATCTCGTGAACTGAAGGAGCCGCTCGTGAGTCATTTATACCGGCGATCAGTGGTAGTTGTGAAAGCAATCTATGAATTACGGGAAACTCCTGCAATATATATCCACAGATTATGGCTGCAAGATTTGCATATCCTTCGTAAAGAATTACTCTGATACCAAATTATCCGCAAGTACCTTCAGGCTTTCATGAAAAGTGCCATTGATGAAGGATTCAGGAAGTGACTGCTTCACAAGATTGTGTCCCCTGCTAGACATGAATGCTAGGTCTTAACTTAAGAATCAGGAGTCGCTACATAAATCGAGAACAGTAGAATATTTGCTTGAGTGCTAGAAGTTTGCAGCACTATATTCATTTTCAATTTAAGCACTAGAAGATTCAAAAGCATCTACTAGGTCGCAAGCAGTTTGATGGAGCACAGACTTATAATGAACCGCACATACATCAATAAATCATAGCGTCTCACAAATATCCACTGGTTGTGCATACCGGATGCATTTGGATGACGAAAGAGGAAATGCTTGCTTAGTACCTTTCAGATTCACAACCAAAAGGAAAATGAGATGAATTACCTTTCATCATGACATAAGAGTGTAGCAATGCTTGCTTAGTACCTTTCAGCTTCACAACCAAAAGGAAAATGAGATAAATTACCTTTCATCATGACATAAGAGTGTAGCACCGGATGTAGGAAAGAGGATTCGAGGAGGGAAGTCATGGACAACAGCTATCTGATTTACCTGAAACAAAGACAAATTTCAAAGTTTGTATTTTTAAGACTTGTGCAGCATAATGTCATATAGTGGCCACAATGGCTGATAAATGACGCACCAAAGTATCCCATGTTCTCATCAGTCTATTCAACAGATGATCTGCTGCAGGACTGAAAATGTACGATATTCCAAAGTCAACCCAAAGTATGGATTCAACAATGTGAAGTCCAATCTGATAAAGAAATGACAGAATTTGAGAATCCCACAGACTTTGGCCATTCTTAAATAGGTGGACAACAGGTGAAAGGGTGCTAACAAATTATAGAACACCAAGGGCAATTCTCACCACTTTTGTGAGTTCGTTTCCAGTGTCCACGCTAATTAAGCATCCTTCCACCACCACATTTTCAATAGCCCATTGGACAGCACTGGATTCTCTTGCCTTCAAGAAAGACATTAATATGGAAGAAAAAGTAAATTTTTGTCTGAGATCAGATGAAGTCATTGATGATTCATTGCAAGGAGAATAGAATGCACCTGGCATAAAATGCCAAACACTGACGAGGCAACAGCTCTCACATTGTCATACACCTCCAGTGTGGATGCGAACAGTAGTAAGGGTACCAAGAAGTTAACAATGCAGGCTGAACTAACAAAAGAAAGGAAACAAGATCGTTCGTATCAAGATAAATGCTAGAGTGTGATTAGCCAATTTCAGACACTGATGAATGTTTCTGAGTTTCTCTATTAGCTGCAATGCACTGCAATCAAGCAATTAGCTAACTGAGACAAGGACAACAAGAACAATAATGCGAATGCAAAAGACAGCACTTGACATGCTTCTTTTTGAGTTGCTTTCAGATTACCTGGAATAGTATAATGACATTGATAAGGCGCATGCATGCTCTCTCATTTAGACTTCCATCAGCCATCATCCTGTAGATCAAGAGCACCTCCTGCTTCATAAGATCAAGACCAACCACAACTCAAAGATCCACCCATCACCCTAAACATCACCGTCAGTACGGATGAAAATAGGGAAGAATCTTTCTCTGTGGAACACAATGAAAACACTAGATTCTCTTTCATTGTGCCAAAGTAGTTTTTACAAAGCCTGCATGTCACTCACAAGAACTGCAAAGAGATTAAAGAGAAAACTGCCCGCCCACTTGATCTTCATGCAAAACGAAATTCTCAACCAATGTGGAAACCCCTTGGCAGACCACTGACTAAATAACCTTAGATAACAAAGCAAGCTGAGTTAAAAATTCCTCTTTCGTGGAACCCTTAAAAACAACAAGAACAGTGACATTAATCTCAAGGATTACAACATTAACTCGTCATACTCTAAATCTACACCGAATGGTCTCTTAAAGATTCAGCTTCAAATTCCACAACATTACACATTCAAATGCTAATGCGACAGTAAAATGTAAATAGGAGCAATGACCTGTATTGGATGGCCATAGTACTGCAAGAATGGAACAAAAGAAACCCCGCTCTGTAATAGTTCTCTGGGTCCTCTTCCCTCTTCTGTTGACAAAACAACAAAAATTTCAGTAAACAGAATCATGAGAAGATTGAAGCATTGAATTGAACAAGAACAGACCTGGAAAAGAAAAGAACTAAGCAAGTGAAGAGCAGATTCCCTGAATTTGGGGTCCTGAAGCTTGAGAATCAATTGGGGAATCGCTTTCATTCCCCAACTCTGGAATACGAAAAACAAAGAAAAGGGTCAAGAAATCAATATGAAAGAGAGAGAGGGAGAAAGTAAAAGATTGTACGAGCCTCTATCGATGTTGGAGTGGAGAAGAAGATGGAGAGATATTTCTTCCCAGTCCCAAGGCTCGTCGGGCAAATTATGAATGTACGGATAATCTTCTTCTTGGACTGTCATGGCCAGAGCTTCCACGAGGAAGAAAAGGTAAAAAGCGGAAGTTCAAAAGAGTTTCCGCGGGAAAGAAACAGAGTATAGCGCAGAGTGAAGTGAGTTGTGATTAAGGACATACTAAACACTCCTCTCCCTTAAATCAAAGAACTTCTATGTTCTTGAGTCCCAGTTCACCACCTTTCGAGAAGCTGTGGGATAAAGTTTTTGCCAGGTAAAGATCCCAACTCTTTCTCTTCCTATTTGTTTCAGTGAATGCATTTAGATTGTGCAATCTCAAGTCTTGAAATAAAGGCAATTAAGCAAATAAGCTTAACTTTTACACAGCCGAGCACCCGTTTCGGTTCGCATTCATACTTTGCTATTCATTTTCCCCTTTGCTGTAGTTTGTTTCTGCAGGTGATATTAGGATTTATTGTGTTTTAGCAGGTATAAGCATCTCTTATTGAAGATAGAAGAGAGGGAACACTGCAGGGATTGTTTTACTGGTTTAAAGATGTTCAGAAATTGCCTTGCCCTATGAAACTGCTTATCATGGCAACTAAAATGCGCAAATGTTATCTTTCAGCCATTATGTGGTTGTATTAGTATATGACATGCTTTTCATACTATACAAAGTTAGTGGTAAACCTTTGCCAAAATCTGTTGCTGCATTGCATCTGCCTTCTGAGGGTGATGCAGCCTCAAGTCACTGGAAATTCTGCAATCCAAATTCTCAGTCATCTAGTTTTTTACAATTTTTATGTAACTTGTGTCGATGAGTTCACAATTTTCCCCTTTCTTGCATAAATTGGCTAGAAAATTGGTTCATAGCCTAAGAGACCAATCTTTCTAAAGGGGATCATCTTCTTCTATTCGGTTTGAGGTTGAATGACATGCCCAGTTTATGATTCCAACCGAATGACCAATTACTCCAAATTTATGACGTGTTAGAAATAGAGCCATGGGTTGTTCATAATCACAAATTGAGGCATTGGAAGGGAGGTAGAGAGGGAGGGAGTAGATTGTTTCCTTTGCTCAAATTATTATTCTTGCGTTCTATATGGATGATTCTCACATCGAAGAGTCTAGTTGCTCAGCACGTGGTAGATTTAGTCTATATGACAACGTCGTTTTTGATGATTTTCCTCCATCGAACATCTATGCAGTTGTTATGACTCAGAAAAGGATACCTTGGCTTTCACCAAGGTGGATGCGTTACTTCCTGATAAAATTTATTACCATGGCTGCCTTGAATCATTCCTTCAGATCACTAAGTGGAATGGTCCAGGGGTATGCACTAAGTAGTTGTACCATGTTTGCCTATTTTTGCTTATTTATCAGACAATCGATCAATTCATCCTGCAGTATATCCTTTCTGCTGCTTCATCCATGAACCAGAAGTATGTTGTATTTAGTTGTGAATCTTTCTAGTGAGAAAAGTTAATCGAGTTACATTGCACTTCTAGCCACTACTGGATTTTAAATCCCACGGGTGCAATTCAACAATGAAGCATAGTACTGAAGAAGCTGGAACGAAGTTGACGGAGTTATTTGCTACTTTATTTCAGGACTAGAAAAGACTTGAGAATGCACAAACTAAATGCATCCACTGTAACAAATAGGAAGAGAGTAAAAATGTGCAATCTTACTTGGCAAAAACTCATCCCACAGCTTCTCGAAAGGCGGTGAACCGGGACTCAAGAACATAAACGGGATTTCAGGGTTTTTTTATACGAGGTGAGGTGTGTTTAGTACGTCCATAATCACAACGCTGAGATGCCCATCTCTTCATCATCAGTATATTCCTTTTGCAGTATCCGGTGGAAGCCAATCTGAAAATGCCTGGCAACCTCTGGAAGTAAAACATACAGCAGGCAGCACTGCCTCTTGGGAAGATATACGGGCGACCGAAATTAGGAACGTGCTGACCAAGGAAACCAACACTATATAATCCACACTGTCTTTTTCAATGGAGGACGAGGGCGATTGCGCGACAAAATCTGGACATCAGCCATACCCACAATCTGCAACCTTCAGCTGTGTTCATCAAGATGACTAAGCTTTCCCATAAAAGTGTCCGATGGACGTCAACCTAATACGGTTGATCTTGATGGCACGATCCTTCGCACGAACCTTCTTCCATGCAAAACACCTTTTGACCAGGCATAAATGAGCAAAGCAGAACGGGAGTTGGTTACACGCAGAAAATATTGGGTAGGCGCCAGCCTGGTCCCGAACCATTCAAGTTAGGAGTGATCGGTCCCCTAGCGAACCTGGACCGGTTCTCAATTTCCAGAACCGTCCGGTTCCTGAGTAGTCTAGTGTAACCGGTCATTTTAAACACTTCATTTTAATCGGCATCATCAATAGTACCTTTGATTTTGGTCACCAAGTGAAATGATTTCATACATATTACTATATTCACAGGTCTCCGGAACTTCACCTCCCAAAAATTAAAAAAAGAAAGGCAAGCATGCATGAGGATGGAAAAACCTATCAATGTGAAATATCTATATAATTGCTTTGATTTTACAGAATACAGAAATGATGATAAAAAACAGTCGAGCTAATGGGAAGCTCCTATTGTACCGAGATGGGCACCATTTGAGGCAATTGAGCTAAACTCATAGTTCAGAACTGACATCTCTTAAAAAAAAATCGAGCAGAGAAAACCCAGTTGGTTCCGTGTTTAGTAAGAGACAAATTTAGGCAAAAACACCGAGTTTCACCTTAAATAGGCCGATTAATAAGAAAAGAGAGAGACTAAAAAAGGAGGCGTGAGCATCGTCGTGACCGGCCCGGTTCCTCCCTTGAAATCGGGAATCGGACTTTCCAAACACCGATTCCATTTTTAGGAACCGGGAACCAGACTAACACCCTTGGTTGCTGGATCTAACCGACCGATCCGGTCCGGTCTAAGTGATTCTCGGTTCGATTCATCAGTCTTGATCACCCCTATTGATGGCTCGGTCGGTCCCAGTCTCGGCCTCTGTCTCACTCGCCTTTCTATGCGATTTTACAAATCTATAGAAAACATCAGCGGATATAAGTTAGCGGGTTCTATAAATTTCAACCCAGAAGAAGTTTGTCTCATATTCCTCTCCTCGTGAATGAACGAAGCTGCCGCTAGCTCAATTTGAGGTCGCCGTCGCAGGTAATTCCTCTATCCCCGTCTGCCCTCTTCCCTTCCTTTCCTCTCCCACACGCCCGCGGAGGCGCACGAGCACGCCCCATTTCGTGATCTGGGATGTCCCCCGCTACGCGATTCACATCGCGTGTAAAGTTCAGATTTTGAAACTATCTGCAACTTGAATTGGATCGTATCGCAGCTGGGCTAAGTGAGATTTACCCCAAAAAGAAGAAAACGAAAAGATATGCTTGAATGGCTGCTGGTTATAGTTCGAGTTTACTGCAGGAGGGAACCAACTGGATATGATCTTGCAGTTTTTTCTGTCATATTGAAATAGATTGAATCATGTTGTGCTAATGTGATGGATTTGTTCTCCCAATCTTAATCGAGCAAAAACGAAGAAATCTTTAGCGTGGTTTAGTGGATATGCTTGCACTGTCTTTTCGCACTTAGACGCGCAGCGAGTTTCCGGCTCTTTCCTAGATTGAAGTAGCCTTTCATTGGTTTGACCTCGAAGAACTTTCGCAAGTTGAAAGTGACATCTTTGTGGGTTCGGTTGCGGATGCCACAAATGTGCACATATGCATGTTTTTTTGTTGGCTATCCATGTGAAACTGTTGTGAAAGGTGATTCATTTCCCAGCCAAAAGAGATATAATGGCAGTTTTGGCCAAAGCATGGTTATTTCGCTCTGATTGCGAATGGTGAATGCGCTTTCATTTTGTTTATTTTTCGTTCATCACTATGTCTGATTAAACTCCGATTATCCTTATTCTGTTTTGCTAACCTATCTACAATGTGATCACTATCTATGCATTTGCAGCGACCATGCGACAGAGACATAGTGCTTCTGCTACAGCTGGTGGTGTACAAATATCACAGAATTTGAAAGACCTCCCTGAAGAAAAATTAGAAGAATCATATCCATGCTTGTCAGAAAAGAGAGTGTTTTTGCTTTGTTTGGCTGTGCGAGTGTTGAATTCCTTGCTTGTACAGACATATTTCAACCCCGACGAGCATTGGCAAGCTCTGGAAGTTGCACATCAAATTGCATTTGGGTAAGGTAACCTCCATAAGTTCTATTCTTTTATATATGTGTTGTTGCTAACAGGATAAACATTGAATGTTTGATATATGAATTGCCAGCTATGGACATCTAACATGGGAATGGAAAAAGGGTATCCGAGGTTATCTGCATCCAATGATATTTGCTCTTCTTTACAAAGTTCTCGCAGTACTTGGTCTTGATAAACCTTGGTTCATGGTAAATACTGGAAACTAAAACTTTTGCCATAATAAGTTTGATGAATTACAATGATCAATACTGTTACTGTCGTCTATTATATGCGAAGCTGCTTTTCTTGCTTTGCAGATGAGGGCTCCAAGGCTGCTCCAGTCAATATTTTCTGCAGTTGGTGATCTCTACTCATATAAACTCTCTCGCCTTCTTTTTGGCAATCGTGTCGCTAGATGGGCAGTATCCTTTTGCTATTACAATTGCCAGCATCTGTATCGTCCCTTTCGGACCAAATTGTTGATTTGTGGAATTTTCAGCTTGAAGTTTAATAATATTGACCTTAACTTTCTGTCAGTTATTTTCAGAGTTGACAAACTGGTTTATGTTCTTCTGCATTACACGGACATTGTCAAATAGTTTGGAAACTGTCCTTACAATCATGGGGCTGTATTACTGGCCGTGTGTGAGAGTTTCATCCAGTAGTGATGCCTTATCGACGAGGATATGGGGCGTGGTAGTGGCAGCATTAGCGTGTGTAATTCGACCAACAAGTGCCATTATATGGATGTATGTTGGTCTTCTAGAGCTTTCTTTGGCCCGCGATAGAATGAGATTCATTTTTTTGGAGGTTCTTCCTGTTGGGTGAGTAATCATGCATCTATCTATTTTGGTACTTGTGGCTATTAGATGGCATGCAACTGTGGATGCATTTTGTGCGACTGATTTATGCATTTCTAATATACTGTATAGGGCGCTGGTGCTTGGACTGGCAACTTTACTCGATCGGCTAGTGTATGGCTCATGGGTTTTAGTACCTCTGAACTTTCTCAAGTTCAATTTTCTTTCTTCTGGAGGCGACTACTATGGAACACACAAGTGGCACTGGTACTTTACTCAGGGATTCACAGTGATGCTCTTTACATTTTTGCCGTTCTCCTTAGCCGGCATCATCATGTCCAGAAATTGGAGGCTTTCTGGGCTTATTGCCTGGGTTTTAGTACTTTACAGCGTACTTGGCCACAAAGAATTCAGGTACAGGCGATCCCTCTGTAATTGCGTATTTGCTGCTTTGAATTCCTTACTTTTTTTCCCGACTTATCCTCCTTTGTAACCAGAAATGTGGACCCAGATTTGTTCTCCCCGTGCTTCCGATAACCTTGATGTTCTCGGGATTTTCTCTAGCTGCAATATCGACACCCTACAGTTCTGATAACAAGACAGCAGAAGCTTTGAAACATCACACTAAATGGCCCTCAAGAATGCGATGGGCCATCTGCTTCTTGCTTGCAACTAACATCCCTATGGCCTTGTACATGAGCTTAGTTCATCAGGTACTCCAGATTTTTTCTGCCTTTGATAAAAAAAAAAAAAACTGGTATGCTTGGTTTCATTTAACCTTTTCTTTATCCTTTTACGTTGAGTAAATTGGAATGCTGGAATGGCTCTGTTAACTAGGACCTTTTTCGTTATTCATTGTTACATGTATGTTGGAACTTCTTGTTGAATATCTGAGTACTTTGGTATGCTGGACAGAGAGGATCTGAGGATGTGATGAACTTTCTTTCGAGAGAAGCTGCAAAAGATAGAGTGAAGAGTATCCTTTTCCTTATGCCCTGCCATGCCACACCTTACTATTCAACCCTTCATCGGGACCTGCCCATGCGTTTCTTGGACTGCTCACCAAGGTAATCTTTGATGGTATCCTGTAAAAAACCGATCTATCTATATGAGGTCTAAGTCATGGATTTGCATTCGATTTTGCTCGACAGTGAAGAGAGGGGTGTTCCAGATGAGTCGGACCGTTTTATGATGGATCCTGTGGGGTTTGTAAAAGAGCTTGCAAATGATTGGTCACTACCAAGTCACATAGTGTTATTCGAATCAGAAGAAAGAGCGTTGAGGGAATTCTTGCTGTTGCATTCTTTCAAAGAGGTAGATATTAACTTCAACTTCGACAACTACTGTCTTAATCCCTGTGCATTTTCCTTTGGTTTATGTTTCTTCCTGATGACTCGAACTATCGACGATTGCAGGTCAAGAGATTCTTCCATGCTCACTTCAAAGTGGATCGCGACCTCCAATCATCAGTGGTTGTCTATGCTTTGACAGGTCAATGAGATATGTTCTCGTGCATTTGTTATTCGAGTTTTCTGCAAGTCTGAAGTTTTTTTTTTTCGGTTTCACATCCTATTTTCACTTTGCTTGAGAAATCCAACTGCTTTTGAGAGTGTGAATACTGATCAGATTGCACTGGCAATTCCTAGGCTATGAAGAAATTTACACGAAGTCATTTTGCATTTGTAAGGTGCACGTAAAAAACTAAAGCAGTTTTCACTTGAGAGAAGTTTCAATTGGTTCTCAGTTAACAATCTATGGATTTAAATAGCCTACACAATGGTTTAATGGCATAAACCAAGTCGATAAACCTCAACCTTAATCTGGCGAAAGGAAATAATCTTAACCTTTGATTTAAATGCTAAATGATGCCCAATTGAACAGCGAAACAAGCGATCATTTTTAAAAAAATATTTTCTAAATCATTCATTTTTCACGAAACAAGTGCATCCTTAAAGCCGGAAAAACGTGATTTGAAGTTTGCTTATTGCGGGACCTGGTTTGGAACTTGCTTATTTGCTGATGGACATGTCCAAATGTTGCACCAGAGTGTTCGCATGGCATTGGCATTCCTGATGGGAAGACAAAACTTGCTAATGAAACTGATGGAAGTTTGAATTACTGGAAACCTATTCCTAGATTACCTGCTATAAGCCATTTTGAAGGATGAAATGTTGACAAAACCATAAGATGGCCAGAGAGACTAAACTGAACAAAGGTTAGAACCAATAGCAGATGAAAGATGTGCACATTTCACCCTCCTTTACAATTTTTAAGATACTGCAATCCGTCATTCGCCGAGGAGCTCACAGTGCATCCTCCTCAAGCACAATTATCTCCCTAAGATATGATATCCCATATTGTAAAGTTGCTGAGCATTCATTCCAATCGTAGAGCAGTCTCGGTGACTTCCTGCAATCGCCATGCAGAAAAGAGTTGGTGTAGATTGATAGAACAAGCTCTCCGTCTCTAGTCTCAGCTCTGCGCCACCAGCTAAAATGAAAAGTAAGGTGGGAAAACCTTGATGTCCTGTTAACAACACCCCTGAAGCACGTTTCAAAGAAATCGATGGGGACTTGAACTGACTCGTGAGTCCCATCAATGTCTCTTACTGCCGAAGCAAGCGAGCCCGAGTCGACCAAATAACTGAGCTCCGCGCCCGAGTCGATTATGACTCCATTTCCTGAAGTCGTTCTCTCAAATGCAGCTGTAGGAATGTAAAGCTTAAACCCCCACTAGACTTATGCCTTCCAAAGTGTATATATATCACCGATATAAGTGTAGGGGTGTTGAGTCACCTTCAAGAATCGCGCCTTCATCCGGTTGTTTCCACAAGATGCATTTCTAATTTTACAATACTATATAGGGGAATATTTTTCCAATACTTCCATAATTGGATCAGGTTGTTCTTCATTCTCATGACTGCACCCAAAGACTATGTTGGGTATGTTGGGAGAACAATAACAATCCAAACAATATCGGATTAGCGTAGCGAAATAAAATAATCTCTCCTCTTGTGCAAACCTAATAGGAAACGACTGAATCGAGGAATATAAATACCAAGCACGCAAACACAAGACGATTTTTTACATGGAAAACCTCCTCGGTGTGTGGAGATAAAAAATCACGGGGCCGGAGTCCACCCAAAAATCTTCACTATCAGCAAAATTGGGTGAACAAAGTTCTTCTCTAGTAAATACTAAGGTACATAGCAGCAAAGATATCAAGAACATCATTCTTGGCAATAGACATGAACTTCACAAGAGATAAAAGGATAAATTTCACCAAAAATGCACTTTCGGTGCAACCCACGAAAACCTGATGTAGGGAGCTTCAACTGAAAACCAAACCGATCAGATTCGAGAAGAATGCGGCACGAACACACTGACAAAATTTTAGTTCACTTGGACCACAAATCGACATCCGACGTCAGCATTATATATATATATATATATATATATATATATATATATATATATATATATATATATCCTTAAACTTAGATTTTCTGCTCTTTCTTGTTACCGTGTCTCTAAAAAACGTTCTTTTTGCGGCCACGACATAATAATAGTGAGAAACCCTATTTTTTCATATGAATAGACATATGGGCTCAAGCCTTGGGCTTGTAATTCATTGGGCTTCCTCCACTTAGGAGTGAACCTAGCCAACAAATCTCCCCCTCGTAACGATGTGGAGGGATTCACCATACCTACCATAAATCTGCAATGTTCAAGCTTCTTCTTTGATAAAGCCTTCGTCATCATATCGGAGCCATTATGATCTGTATGGATTTTCTCAAGTTCCAACAACTTCTCATCTAGAACATCCCTTATCCAATGATATCTAACATCAATGTGTTTCGATCTAGAATGAAAAGATGAATTCTTACCAAGATGAATCACACTTTGGTTGTCACAAAATAACTCATAGCTCCTTTGCTTGAACCCAAGTTCTTCCAAGAACTTCTTCAGCCATAGCAACTCTTTACTAGCTTCGGTCGCCGCAATAAATTCAGCTTCTGTTGTAGAAAGTGCAACACACTTCTGCAACCTTGACTTCCATGACACAGTCCCACCCGCAAAGGAAATTAAATAACCAGAAGTAGATTTACGAGTATCAATATTTCCAGTCAAGTCGGAATCTGTGTATCCAACTAACTCAAGTTTCTCGGTCCCGAAACTGAGTTTCAAATTGGAAGTTCCCCAAAGATACCTCATGATCCACTTCATTGCATTCCAATACTCTCTAGCTAGATTTGATAAATAACGACTAACAACACCAACTGCATGCACTAAATATGGCTGTGTACATACCATCGCATACATTAAGCTTTCCACAGCCGAGGCACATGGAACACTTTCTATGTCTTTCTTCTCTTTATCAATCGTGAGACTTTGCTTTGTATTCAACTTAAAGTGGACAACAATAGGAGTGCTAACCACTTTAGTCTTGTCCATATGAAATTTCTGAAGAATCTTCTCAATGTACTTCTCTTGCGACAAGAACAACTTCTTAGCATTTCTGTCCCAAGTAATTCTAATGCCAAGAATTTGCTTCGCCGTGCCCAAGTCTTTCATGGAAAAAGACTTGCTCAATTGTTTCTTCAACAACTCAATTCGTGAAGCATTCCTGCCGACAATTAACATATCATCAACATAAAGCAAGAGAATATTAAAGTCATCATCAGAAATTTTTTGGACAAACACACAGTTATCCGAAGAAGTTTTCTTATAACCCTGCTCTATCATAATTGAGGTAAACTTTTTGTACCACTGTCTCGGTGCTTGCTTTAGGCCATAGAGACTCTTCTTCAGTTTGCACACATAATCCTCTTTTCCTTTCACTTTGAAACCCTCTTGTTGTTCTATGTATATCTCTTCCTCCATGTCATCATGTAGAGAGGCCGTTTTGACATCCATCTGCTGAACTTCCAAGTCTAGGCTAGCTACCAAGCCTAGAACCATACGAATATAAGACATTTTTACCTCTGAAGAAAATATATCATCAAAGTCAATACCCTTTCTCTGACCGAATTCCTTAACAACCAATCTAGCTTTATATTGTGGTTTTAAAGTATGTTCATCTTGTTTCAACTTGTATATCCACTTGTTCTTTAAAGCTCTTTTACTTTTAAGCAACTTCACCAGCTCAAAAGTATGATTATCATAAAGTGACTGCATTTTATCATGCATTGCATCAAACCATTTGCCTTTGTACTCATCTTCTATTGCTTCTACATAGCACTCTGGTTCACCTGCATCAGTCAATAATACATACTCATCTGTAGAATATCTGGTGGAAGGTCGTTGGTCTCTGACGGATCTCCGAATTGGAATTTCTGGTGAAGCATCTAATGGAGTCTTTGGTTTAGGAACGGCATCATCTGTCTCAACATATTTAGGAATATGCTCATTGTCTGGAACATTCACTTCTTGCTGCTCCTCATCAACCCATGTAGGAATATGTGTATAAGGAACTGGATTCAAGTCAATCAAGTCATCACTAACCTGTGGCACTGAAATCATTTCTGATTTCTCAATATCCTGTATTGTTTGATCTTCCATAAACACAACATTTCTGCTTCTTATAATTTTCTTCTCAACTGGATCATAAAACTTGTAGCCAAACAAATCCTGTCCATAGCCACTGAATATGCATTGTCGTGTTTTTACATCAAGTTTAGACCTCTCATCTTTGGGAATATGCACAAATACCTTGCACCCAAAAACACTCAATTAATCATAAGAAACATCTTTACCTGTCCAAACTCTATCAGGAACATCAAACTCTAAAGGAACACATGGAGTAAGATTTAATATATGTGCAACTGTACTCAAAGCCTCACCTTAAAAGGATCTCGGTAGCTTTGCTCGTGCAAGTAAACATCTTACCCTTTCAACCAGTGTCCTGTTCATCCTCTCAGCTAAGTCATTTAACTGGGGTGTCTTTTGATGTCGGATACCCTGTTGCTTACAATATTCATCAAAAGGTCCAGTATACTCTCCCTTGTTATCAGTTTTGGTGCATTTCAACTTCTTTCCAATCTGTCTCTCAACTAAAGCCCGAAACTGCTTAAAAGAATCTAATACTTGATCTTTAGTTTTCAAGAAATTTTCCTTGAATAGTCGTCTATGAAAGTAACAAAATAAAGAGAGCCACAAAGTGATTTTGTCTTCATAGGACCGCAAACATCAGAATGCACTAAATCAAGAACACCTAACTTTCTTGAAGGAGGGGAGCTTTTGAATGCAACTCTATTATGCTTTCCTGCTAAACAGTGAGCACACTTATTCAATGCTGAACTTTTCATTCCTGAAAGGAGCTTCTTCTTGATCAATATTGACAAACCCTTCTCACTAATGTGACTGAGCCTCTTGTGCCATAACTCAACTGTTTCTCCATTGTCTACTGTATTAATTTTGTCTATGGACAACTTTGCCTGCATAATGTACAATGAAGAACATTTTTTACCTCCAGCCACAACCATAGAACCTTTAGTGAGCTTCCATCGACAGTCACTGAATGTGTTGCAATACCCCTCATCATCCAACTTACCTGTGAAAATCAAATTCAAACGAATATCAGGTATATGTTTAACATTATTCAATACTAACCTTGTGCCATTGCTAGTCTCAAGACACACATCACCAATGTCTACAACTTCAGCAAGTCCATTGTTTTCCATCTTCACAGATCCAAAGTCACTTGACTTGTAAGATGTAAAGAAATCCCTACAAGATGTAGCATGTATAGATGCACTACTATCAATTACTCAACTGGTCTCATGACATACAAAATTCACTGCATCACCATCAAAGATAATGAGAAAGTCTTCCGCAACTGTAGCAACACGATTGTCATCGCTATCATTATCACTTTTCTTCTCTTTGCTTTTCTCTTTTCGTTTCTCTCTTTTCATCTGACGACAAAACCTCTGAATATGTCCCTTCTGATGGCAATAATGGCACTCAACAGCCTTTGCTCTTATCTCTACTCTTATCTCTATTTCTCGGACCACGAGTCTCACTTCTTCCCCTTTTCTCAACAACCAAGGCATCAGAATGTGAAGAGGAGGATTCCTGTGTCTTTCTTCTCATCTCTTCATTTAAAACACTACTCTTGGCCAAATCCATGGTAATCGTACCATCCGAGGCTGAATTAGACAAAGACATTTGAAACGTCTCCCACGAGTCCGGCAAAGTACCAAGCAACCATAACACTTGTATTTCATCATCAAACTTGATACCCATTGCAGACAGCTGATTAATTTAAATGAACAGTCAAATGAGTACCATCTTGATATCTTAGAGCCATCATCTGTTTTATCAGAAATAACTTGTTATTCCTAGTCTTTCAAGGATACAATTGTTCGAGCTTATTCTACAAACTACGTGCATGCGTTTCCTCAATGATATGATTCAAAACATTTTATTTTGTGACAATCAAAGTGCGATTCATCTTGGTAAGAATTCATCTTTCATTCTAGATCGAAACACATTGATGTTAGATATCATTGGATAAGGGATTTTCTAGATGAGAAGTTGTTGGATCTTGAAAAAATCCATACGGACCATAATGGTTCTGATATGATGACAAAGACTCTATTAAGGGAGAAGCTTGAACATTGTAGATTTATAGCAGGGATAGTGAATCCCTCCACATCGTCGTGAGGGGGAGATTTGTTGGCTGGGTTCACTCTCATGTGAAGGAAGCCCAATGAATTGCAAGCCCAAATGTTTATTCATATGGAGGGTTTCTCATCAGTAAACACGGATAAATAATAATTCTTCATGTACAAAAGGTCTTCCATCTTTCCTTTCCACACGTGATAATTCGAACCATTCTACTCATATTCGTTTACATCGTTTAACAGAAGGCAGAAAAATCCAGCAATAACCAAAGCTCTGATACCACTTTGTTGGGAGAACAATAACAATCCGAATAATATCGGATTAGCGCACCAAAATAAAATAATCTCCCCTCTTGTGCAAACCTAATAGGAAACGACTGAATCGAGGAATATAAATACCAAGCACGCAAACACAATATGATATTTTACGTGGAAAACCTCCTCGGTGTGAGGAGATAAAAAATCACGGGATTGGAGTCCACCCAAAAATCTTCACTATCAACAAAACTGGGTTAACAAAGTTCTTCTCTAGTAAATACTAGAGGTACATAGCAGCAAAGACATCAAGAACATCATTCTTGGCAATAGACATGAACTTCACAAGAGAAAAAAAGGATAAATCTCACCAAAAATGCACTTTTGGTGCAACCCACGAAAACCTGATGTAGGGAGCTTCAACTAAAAATCAAACCGATCATATTTGAGAAGAATGCGGCATGAACACACTGACAAAATTTCAGCTCAATCGGACGACGAATCGACCTCCGACGTCAGCATCATATATATCCTCAAATCTAGATTTTCTGCTCTCTCTTTCTCTCTTGTTACTGTGTCTCTCAAAAACGTTCTTTTTACAGCCACAACATAATAATAGTGAGAAACCCTATTTCTCCATATGAATAGACATATGGGCTCAAGTTTTGGACTTGCAATTCATTGAACTTCCTCCACATGAGAGTGAACCTAGCCAACAGGGTACAGGGAGCAGTCCTTCATCTGAAGTCTCGAATATGAACGACTCTCTAGCAAGTATTCCTCTTGTCGGTGGTACAACTTCTCAATGCACCTCGTACTCGTGATCGTTGCGCTCGTCACATTTATGGTATAATGTCTCTCAAAATTTTGACCTGCACGATATGTTGGGTGGGGGTGAAGAGCATTTAAGGTGTAAACTAGGTGACAAAGTTAAAAAGATATGGAATAAACCTATAAAGTTTATTAGAGAGAACTGCCTTTCTTCGATCTTATTCTTATGGTAGTTCCAACTTTGACCCTACACGGAGTTCCTTTGTTGCAAGCTTTCGACTTATCGTAGAACTAAACTTCCTCTCATAACTACAGCTATTTTGATAGAATTTATTGCTTGCGAAGGGAAGATCCATATTTGTTGTGCTCACACGGGCATGGTCCATAATGGCTGTAACTTTTTCATCAAAAGCTACAATCAGTAGTCGCGCGAACGCACAACAAGATAAAGATCGAAAAAATGATGAACGTCTCTGACTTTGACGTGTCTAGAACTTCATAAGATGCGTATAAGAAAAACTCGGTGCACTTTTCACATCAGAGCAGTTTTCGACAGATTCTCAGTTAACAACCTACTAGTTTTGAATAACAGCCACCACAGAACCTGATGGCGGGAACCAACTCCATAAACGCCAACCTTAGTCTGGCGAAAACAAGTAATCTTAACCTTAAAGTCAAAGGTTAGTGACCGAAGGAAATATTTAACTTCAAGATCAAACCAGCGAGAAGAACGCTGCAGTAAGGCAGAGACAGGATATGGTCGCTTAAAAGCTGGAAAAACGTGCTTTGGATTTTGCTTGTTGCTGGACCTTGTTTTGAAAATTGCTTATTGCTGATGGTCATCTCTAAATGTTGCAAGAGAGTGTCCAAATCCCATTTGCAATTGGAAGACACAAATCGTTGATGAAAGTTCGAATTCTTAAACTATTTCATAGTTACCATAAAATGACCAGAGAGTTCTTTCAGGTAACTGCATACTGGATTGAAGAACCATCAGCAGCTTAAAACAATGGTTTGCACAATTCTCTGTCCTTATTAATTGGTAAACTGCATTACTTCCCCCACTAACTCTAGAAAATACATTTATAGGACAACAACCCAAGAATTTTCAATTTGTACATGTGACCCTCAAAACTTTGAGGTTAAAAAAAATACAAGATCATTATTTTTGTGTCTGCACTAATGTGAAAGAATAAATGCCTGCCACTTTTATGCTACATCCTCCAAGAAACAGCAAGATGAGCCAATTGCGTCTTCATCATCACCCGCATGATCAAAACACCAAAAAAACTAGTAATCTTCATCTTACACGTGAGAACTGAGTAGTGATGCCAAAACTGTTCTCACTCCCCAAGATCACTAGGAATGATATCAGTGACTTTTGACCAGGCTAGAGGGAACCTGCACAGGAGGGGAATTGGAGTAGCTGATTGTAAATTTTTAGAACTGAAAAACATGCACAAGCATGTGCATGCACGGATCATGCACATGCACAGAAACATATTTGCATTTACATAGATGTAAAGTGAAGAGAAAAAGCGGCTATACCTTCACGTGATGTGGCATGATTTTAATATCAAAGGGTACATGAAGCCATGCTTCAGGTTGATAAAGCAAGAAGTTCTCGGGTTTACTGGTGTAGACATCTGCATATTGATGAATATGATAAGCAAAAGCAGATTCTTGACCAGTATCTGTGAGGAAAGTTGCTCCAAAAGAACTGTTGAACATTCTTTTCATTATAAGACGTGCTTTCTGCCTCTCCTCATTCAGCTCCTCCAAAAGAGACTTGAACCCTTCACTCTGACTACTGACAACAGCTGCATGCAATCTGCCTAGCAGCTCTTGTATTATGTGAAATTTTGCCTGAGTCCACAATTAAAATAGGTAATTAGAAACAACACACTTTCACATTCGAATTGCCAGCTAAGTCCGTCGATTATTAACTCTTATATCCTACATAGGATCTGAATCGAATTTCAAATGTTCGATTTAATAGGGGTATAGAGTGATTTGAGGAAACAAGCAGCTGACACTGTCATTCAGTTTCCCAATTAAACAGAATAGAAAAGATAAAAGAAAAAAATGAACTTCTGGGGCACTCAAACAGAAGTCGGATGTCCATATATATAAATAACAAAGTTCATAAAGCGTGTTTACCTCAGTGATGAAGAGGTCAATGACATGAGATAAATACGACTGTAAACTCAAGTTAAAATTAGGGACAAGATTAAGGTTCAGTTTGTTGCTTCCAGAGTAGATGAAGAACCCCTTTCTCAATTGAATATAAAAGCATAAAACCTCATTGCACTACAATGATTGGCTACAAAGTACGGAATCAGGAAATAAGGCCTTCTAACAGATTTTCTTGTGAAAAATAAAGGTGATCTTTGGACGTGAACAAAATTAAATGATGCCCAGTTTTCATGAAAAGGATAAGGACAAAAGAATCTGTTTTTCCTAAGACAGAAGTGAACAGTTGTGGTTACTGGGTGTATAAAAGGTGAAAGAAGCTTCAAATTGGGAGAACTTTTGTTGAAGTCATCTCCAAAAAAGTGGCAATCTCAAAACATCCAAACCCGAAAGCAACTTGATATAGTAATAGCCGCAAAGCCACTTCCACTTTAAAATGAAAGTACCAAGTATATGGTCTAACAATATGAAGTATATCATATTAGATGAACCTTTGTACGGGTGGGTGACTCCCCCTGGCCCCTCCCTCTGAAGTTCAATTCTAGAGGTAATACTAAGTTCTCCTAGATGCATTCATCTTTTTAATAGGAAATTGCACTGTTCCATCAGTATTTTCAAAACAAGCCAAGAGTTTTATCAAAACCAGAGGCAAAACTGTCACTAAACGATTAACATTAATAAGCTGTTCAACCGCCTCACTATAGCATGACTCGGAATTGAACAAGCTTGACATCAAAGATATTAACATGCATCATTCAAACTATTTTTGGGTAAACAAACAATTATAAATAATTTCATCATAGTTTACCTGTTCAAATCGGTAGCGATCATCATTTTGGATATGTATCTCATTCTGCATATAACCATAGACTGACATAAGTACAAAGTAGCAGCTCCACTGTTTAACTACAGGAGTATATAAACCAATAGAAAGCTAAACCATGACTGGGAAATAAAAGCAGTGCTTCCCAGCATATACAGAGTAGTCGACAATCCAACTGACACAAGATTTGATTGTATTATCTTTACTTTTGTCTAATTATAGATGACTCTAGATCTATAAAGTACGAAAAGAAAGAAGTTCAATGAACTCCATCAACTTCGTTCCAGCTTCTTCAGTATTATGCTGCATTATTGAATTGCACTACACGATCTAAAATCCAGTAATGGCTAGAAGTTCAATGAACTCTGTTAACTTCCTGAATAGAAAGAATTGCAACTAAATAAGCCAACATGCTTCTTTCGACCAAAAAAAAAAAAAACCAACATACTTCTAGTTCGTGGATGATAGCAGCAGTGCGCCAGCCAGCCTTTGAAGGCCCTCTTAGGTCACTAAATAGATGGTCCCCAAAGTATATCACCTTACAAGGAGGAAAAGGGATTACAAATTAAGTCACACTGTAAAAAGAATATACTGGAGGATAAATCAATCAATTGTCTGATAAATAAACATCGTACAACTATTTAGTGCATACCTCTGGACCATTCCACTTAGTGATCTGAAGGAATGATTTAAGGCAGCCATGGTAATAAATTTTATCGGGAAGCAACGCATCCACCTTGGTGAAAGCCAAGGTATCGTTTTCTGAGTCATAACAACTGCATAGATGTTCGATGGAGGAAAATCACCAAAAACAACATTATCGTATAGACAAAATTGAAGCGGACATAAACTACCAAGGCCACTTCAATAGTTAATAAACGTCATGCTTAGTAACTAGACTCTTCAATGTGAAAATCATCCATACAGAACGCAATGATAATAATTTGAGAAGTGGAAACAATCTACTCCCTCCCTCCCTCCCTCCCTTCCAATGCCTCAATTTGTGATTATGAACAATCCATGGCTCTATTTCTGACACAGCATCATAAATTTGGCATCATTGGTCATACGGTTGGAATCATAGACTGGGCATGTGATTTAACCTCAAACTGAACAGATTGTTCCGGTCTTATAGAAGAAGATATACCTCTTTAGAAAAATTGGTCTCCTAGGATATTAATCCAATTTTCTAGCTGTTTTTATGCAAGAAAGGGGAAAATTGTGAATTCATCGACATAAGTTATATAAAAATCGTCAAAATTAGATGACTGAGAATTTGGATTGCAGAATTTCCAGTGACTTGAGGTTGCATCACAAGTTGAGACAGTGGCACAATGTGTGCATCCACAGTAGAGGTGAGACGACAATTTTAGGCAGAGCAATGTCCGATCATCAATTGTTCTCTTTCCTCTGAAGGCAGATGCAATGAAGCAACAGATTTTGGCAAAGATTTATCACTAACTTTGTATAGCATGAAAAGCATCTCATATACTAATACAATCACATAATGGCTGAAAGATGACTTTGCACATTTAATTGGTGCCTTGATAAGCAGTTTTATTGGGTAAGGCAATTTCTGAATTTCTTAAATCAGTAAAACAATCCCTGTTCCCTCTCTTCTATTTTCAATAAGAGATGCTTATACCCGCTAAAACACAATAAATCCTAATATTACCAACAGAAACAAACTATAGCCATAGTACGATAAAAATGCACTTAATTTTATCTAGAATAAAAGGGAAAAATAAAGAGCGCAGTATAAACGCGAACCGAAACGGGTGCTCAGATGTGTAAAAGTCAGGCTTATTCGCTTTAGCTATCACAACATCAAAAAGTTCCCTCCATGAATCTCCACAGTCCATGTATTCCTGAAAAGAATTTCAAGACAGGGTTCACGAAATGATAACACCTCCACATAACTCATAAAGGAGAGGTAAAAAGAACAAGAACAGTTTGTCGTCTTTTAATGCATAAGACATCAACATCAGCAGCGCTGCTGTGGTGGAAACGAATGCCACAAAGAAGTTATCAACCTTCTCATTTTCACTGTGACAAGAAACATGGTGGCATAGTTTTCAAGGATGAATCTAACCTCCACCATAAACTGCATCCCTCCATCCACAAAATAGAAAGGAGAATTAGTCAACAAAAAGAGTTTCTTCCCCTTCTCCTTCAGCATCTTCAGGAAGTGTAGCACCTCTCCCTGTTATGTTGAGAATTACTAACAGATGAACTCCACATATCCGATAAGCAATAAAATTTAGAACAATATCCAGTAAAAAAGTATACGAATACAGGAAGTACTAACTTACGTTTTTTACTAAGTATCTATGAGGGTCTGAAAGAATCCCTCTGTGAACTAATCCACTTCGATGAACATGCTGAATTGCCCGATTTACATCTTCATAAATGTAACAGGCATCAAATTCCAGCTTCGCATCAACGAAAAATTGCACCATATCTGCAATGAGGCATGCCTAGAAGTAACAAAGAGCAAAAGTTAAGGTTAGAAGCTGATGAGATGAGGTTTAGTACTACAGATAAGGTATTATAAATCCTGTTTGACACAAAGGATACCCAATTTAGAAGTTGCAGCAACTTAGACAATTACATGGTGGCATAAACTAAAAATACTTAAAGTCAGAGTGACCCAAAGAAGATATAGAAGTAATGTTGAATAGAGTACCGCATATCTAAACCAATCAGAGAAGCAGGTGTTGTATAAAGTAAGGCAACATCCATCAAGTTGAAGCCACAATCAATAGGTCTATAGGACGTTGTTCAAGCACAGACAGCAGTAGGACACGTGCCATGATGTAGGATACTGCTTTGTTTACAAATACCACCAGAACTCTTACTGTGCCACTTGCTTTGTACAAGTACATTCTCAAAATAGCAAACAGTTGCTAAAACTAACCTCACTAAAGCAGAAGAAGTCCATTAAGCCAACAAGCCCGCGTGCCTGATCACGGCCAATATGCCGTGTTCCATACACGAGATTGATTTCCTTCCTGGAAAGCTGCATTTTATGTGCATAAAGCTATCAGCTGGAACAACTGTATTTCATATCAAGGGGTGGGCCCCTCGATTAGCAAAAGAAAAAAAATCTTACAACAATTCCAATCACGTAATAGCAATCTAAGGATACCTTCAATCTAACCGAAAAGACCACAAAGTATTCGAGTTGACAAATAAGATGACCAAGCACATAAAGACACGGTTTCATCAAGCTTGTACTTATTCTTTAGCAATTCTGTGCAATCAATACCAAAATACATGCATCAAAAGGAATAAAGGAGATGCTTAAGCTCTTCTATGTACAATCGTGTTGAAAATTTCAGAATTTACTTGATTATCCTGCTTTATATGTCAAAAAGTTACTGCAGTGATATATCCTTTAAGTGGAATTTTGGGTCTCCAGGCAAAATCATGATGAAGGATTACAAAAGACCATATGAAATATCTACAGATTCATCCATTAGAGAGAAATACGTTTACAACAACCAAATACAAAAAAACGAAAAAATTACCTTCCGTCGACCAAAGTAGCATCCATCCGGCTCAATTGAGCCAAAGAAATCCAACTTCAAGAGACATCCTTTTTGCTTGTCATAGTATAATCCTCTGATTGGGAAGCTTGGATCATACTTAAAATTTATACAAATTTCGGGGTACCTAAACTGAAAGATAAGGCAAGGAATTTTGATTAACAATCACATCATAAAACAGCCATGCTACAGGCCGTAAAAGTGGCATGCAGTGATTTTAGCCATTATACGGACCTCATTAACCATGTGCTGCTTTGCAAGATCATATATCAAACTCTGCAAATTAGCAGAGTAATGTGCCAGGGTGTAGTCATAGTCAAATCCGTACACTTGTATATTATCCAGTCTCATATTCTTGTTCACATATATTCCTAATGTGATACACAACAACAGTCAGCATCTAATCAGCATTTTATAGGCTCGTAAAGCCCAAATGTAAACAAATGATATATTTGAATAGGAGCAATGAAGTTTAAACAAAAGATAATGATCGCAACCTTTAGGGTTCATCTTTGGCATTTCTTTGAGTGCTTCAGGTATCTTGAGAAAACTCTTCTTGGCAGCATCGAATTCACGCCGAATCTTCGCTATCTCATCATTGAGCCCCGGGCCGTCATGCTCGGACCGCCAATCCTCCTCCAATTTCAAGACCTTCTGCTCCGGCGAACAAATCGAGCTAAGGCCTCGGAAGCCTCCTCCAAGCTCTGCAAATCAAGAAAATCAAGAATGAACCTTTTTCCCTTCGGAAAACTCGGGCTAGACAGAAACAACTCCGCCTTCACAACTACGGTTTTTTAACACCACAGGGCAGCAGGAAAACCGAGAAACCTTTACCTGCTCTGGCCTCACCGCGAAGAACGTTCAACCCCTGCAATGACGAAACACGTGTTTGTGAAAATGCCAACGACAAACCCACATTGCAAGTCGCAACCTTTTACACCGTAGACACAAGCGCAGCACGTGAAGGACGCGAATCCGAGGCAACGGGGACATGGGTCGGAAGAGATAGCCGCTCTCGCAACCCTCACACACGCGAAGAGAACGCAACAGAGCAACGAAAAGCACGGACCTTGAGGGAAGAGCAGGACGGAAGAAGCCTCCGCAAGGAGGCCATGCCAAGGAAAGGTGAAGGCGATTCGACTTCGAGAATCAGCGCGCGCGCGCGCGCGAAGAAGAAGGAAAAGAACGGAACAAGAAAATGGAAGTGAGAGCTTCGCTAAAGGTCTCTCCTTTTTCTCCTACGGTTGGGTCTTATGGTCTCCCACACCAATCAAAAGAGCGAGGACGGTTGGGTGAACACCGTCCGTATAACAACCGAATTGCCGAGACCGAGGGAGAGATGTCGAAAAGGAATCGTGTTAAGATACTCTCTCCCTATATATATGTATTGGGATTCTGTCAAGATTCTTTAGTGTATTTATTTTATAATTTTTTTTACTACAAGTTCGGTATTTTCGTTTTTTTGAAATTTTTTTTCAAATAAGGACGTGATATAGGACCGTTTTCTCGGGAAACGACTGGGAATGTATCTTTTTTCAAATAAGGGTTTGGAGTTGCCAACTTAATCTCGGGCCCGAATCCATCCGCCGTCCAAATTCCCGTCTCTTGAATTGTACGTGCGATCGCTTGCTTATTCCGGCAGCGAGCCAATTCTCGTCCGAAGTGTTTTGATTTTACTCAGATTGGACAGGCTGGATGCAATCAACAGATTCAATATACTCATAAAAAGAACCAATTTCCCCTTTTGCCATTGTTTTATTCCTCATAACTATGTATCAACGTTATTTGAGGCCCGTCACGTTGCAAAGTTCTATTTTGAACTAGCTTTCAAACCCTCGCCCCTACGCGTGCTGCTTAGATGTTTCTAAAGAGTGCATCAATTAGGCTCACACATGTCATACCCCACGCTTATACAAATGTTTTATCTACATTGTTCATGCAAAGACCCCATGTTGTAGACCAAGATCTTGTATATTGATATCCTTTGAGCAACATACGTAGTTGTTGATTAATCTACTTCATACTGAATTGAATTTAGTTGCTGTTTCAATGCCGGCCTCGTGAAGAATTTTCACGAGGAAAGCATTGGAGGGGCTCGGCCGTCACTTGTTGTCCAATGTCCACTTTTGCTTGCGCATGCTCGCTTTCATCAAGAACCCTTTTTCCATCATTGAATAGATGGCTCAAATGGTTACGAGGTTGCCATTTGAAAGTCAGACATTTACCTTTGTTTCAGCAAAATCAAACATTTACCTTGTAGAGAGAGAGAGAGAGAGAGAGAGAGAGAGAGAGAGAGAGAGAGGATTTTTATGCAGGACAATCTTTGTCAGGTCACATGATGTCGTATGCTATACATTTTTCCGACTCCACGCAGTCGAAAAAAGACTACATAGATATCGTGGTTGTTCGTCTTTTTTCACGAGAAGTAGTCTAATAAAAGGACACCTTCAGACCCAGAGTCCAATCTGGATAGCAGAAACTAACGAATACATACACATGGTGCATGCTTTGACCATATTACATCTGAAAAACCCCATTTGCTCAGTTGATGACCCCAACAGTATGTTCTAATCTTTCTTCATTGCTTTCATAGTGTTCATTGGTTGCTGTCGGCATGAGAAGCGTGCTTGGCACAAAGCTCGCTGCCAAGCTGACAGATACATGAGTTTTGGCAACCTGTCATGTGCTCCAAAGAGTTCTTGGAAAGAACACATAAATTCCCTGTACTGTGTTACGGCACGGAATTTACCATCAAGAGGTTGAATTCACGTTCCAGGGACCAGGAGGCCTCGTTTTTTTCATTGATACTTAAGTTATACTCCTGGAAATAACCATTGAAGGTTATGATGGATATTATTGCCCTGAAAAGGCACAAGGAGAATCAGTTACATATTGGCATGGAGGTTAAGGAAAGATCAAATTTCTTTGTTATTTTGACAAGCATTCAAAGGCACTGGCCATGAGCCGGTAAAAATATTCATTTACGAGAATACTGACACCCTGTTTGGCTCTATATCTTCCAAGTAGAAAGTTCTGCTGCCTACAAAAATCGTGTGACGGGAACATTGGCAACAAAAATCGCACCTCGTTTCAATTATCGTAGAGATTTTTTTTTTGGTCAAAAGTTATCGTAGAGATTCAGTCACTTAAGAAGCCCAATTATAGATGCCAGAATGGATTGTGTATAAACATCTACTGGACTAATATGCACAGCCACAAACCACAAATTCAAACATATGACTGCAACCGTACACTTGAAAATCCAGATAGTGGCCTCTTAGTCATAATCAAAGGGTTACAGATCTAATAGGTGGCAACCAATGATGAAACTTTAAAAAAAAAGTAGGCATCTCAAGGTTCTACATGCAGCTCATCCTAGGCATTCTCACCAATAAATTTTGAATTGGGTAACTATTAAGGAAGAAGAAATCTTGGTCCATATGCCCTTATACTCCATTTGATCTATTGGACCAAATTACAAGGATCTACACTAAGAAAAGAATTACAAGGATAAAGAAGGAGCGAAACTGATAGATGAGAGATAGATGAGAGATGAAGGAACACTGCACTAAAAGAGAAGCCAGATATCATGAGTTACTCACCTACACGCAGTAAATTCAGATGCAGATGTTTTCGGATCCTTATCTACTTTGCGAATCACTGCATAGCTGGATTAGAAACATTTATTTCATAAGTTGAAGACAAGGAAAAGCATACAGAAGTTCAAGTCATAAGAACTCATTGAGTCTAAATAAGTGGTCTAGAACATAAAGTTGGCTCGACGACATAAATAGCATCAACTTGGCTAGTTACGGGGATTTCGGAATCCAGCCGAATAGCTGACTCAACAGTACTGAGATTTGTAGTTCCCAGTTTCTCCCACCAGATAAATGACTAATCTCGTGTCCAAGCAAACCCCCTCCTCTCTCTCTCTCTCTCTCTATCTCCCTCCAGCTATTTTGATCTTCACTTTGCAATTTACCCACGAATTTTTGAAGAAAAGAAAACCATGAAATAACTAATCTATATCATAATTCTTAGTACTAGCACAAAAAATAGAACAAAATAATCCCATTTAGCCTTGACCAAGTATTAATATACAAAAAACCAAAATCCACCATAAAGCTAACTGGAGACACATATCTTCACTATGATTGAGTGCTAGTCGAACACAACTTCCTTACCATACGAACATCTTGCCCCAACTTGAATAGTGATATTAATAATAACTACATTACCTTTTGACTCCAGCTGGAGTAGCATCATGGAGCACAAGATGATGAGCTGGATCGAGTACATCATTCACAGAATCAGGTAAGACTGCTCCAAGAAAACTATTTGACCTTTTGCTTCTGGAAAGACAACATTCAAGAAAGATAATCAAAACTGCATGGAATTTTGAAGGGGAAAGTAATGCGCTGCCATTAAAATAAGAGCATGACAACATCTTAGGAAACAAATTGTGTTTCGATCAAAAGTAAAAATGACATTGCAGTTAGATTTACTAAATTGATTATCAAGCTCTTTAAAATTAGTGCAACCTCTCTTGAAGTAAAGTATGAAATACGAGAGAGAAACTTCCTATAACTAACCAAACATCAAATGGATGTGTTAGAATCTGAAATAAATTTCTTGCATCCAAGCAAGGCCCAACTTCAATTTGAAATATGAAAAGTCAATATTCACCTTTGGTTTACAGCAATACCCGGGGAGAAAACATGAACAGATCCTGAGGAACTTGAGGCAGCAAGAATGTCTGGCAGTTGCAATGATGGCCCAAAGGACAAGGAAAATATTGTTGACGCGTAAGTACCCCTTCTGAAACTATATGACTGCAATGAAGCATAGTTAGATGCCATTAAGAGAAGAAAAATGACACCAACGTTGTCACCACAGAAAAGCGATCAAGAACTAAAACTAACATATGAATTAAATGTTAGACAAGCACATGCAAACAGAAAGCGGCTGAGAATGCTGGAAGTAATGTCAGTTCAACAACATGGTCAAGGCATCTACACAGTCAACAAGTTAATCTTTTGACATGGTAAGACTTTGTAGGCCTCCCTACTATTTATGTTTACCCTCCAATGCCACTAAACTGAATACAGCTACAACAGACACAAAAGAACACATATGCCTGGTGCATAAATGCAAAAATAAAAATCTAGTGCTACCAAAAGTATGTGTTCTCCCCCATCTGCATAAGAAGGGATTAAGTGAAGTCTTGGTTGTTCATCGTGGAGCAGAAGCAGGGTGTGCATATGTGCGTGTACCCAACTGCTGACTTGCTCTGATTGAATAATTAAGCATCATTTCAACCACAATACTCTCCGCAAGTCTACAAGATTAAACACGTCCTCCATGAATATGAAACAGGCTCCCTGTATCGGCATTTTGAAATGCATGCATTTTGCAGACATGGGCTGTGCATACTTCTATTGTTGACAGAGAACATGCAGCTATTTACAAACTACCATAGATGCTAAAGACATCCAAAAATTAACAGCAAAACTAGATATATTACCTGCATTTCTTACCTTGCTTGCATCAGAGACCAAATGAACTCTGATTATTGTTCCATGTTCAGATGCTGTGGCTATGTACATCCCGTTGGATGAGAGGACAGTCGCAGCCAATGGTGAACGATGGGCATCTATCTGCAATCCGATGGAATATTCATGAATATGATTTCTCGTTATAGGAAGAGGGATGAAACTAATCAAGTCTGATAACAATTATAGAAGAACAAAAACAATTTTATCTCCTCGTCTATTATTGTTTGGCACAAATGAAACGCATTCAACTTCTGAGGCAGCAAAGAGAAGCCAGAGTCTCCAACTCTTCCTCCTAATATTCTAATAAACAACATTTTTTGCACCATGATTCAATTCTTATTCAATCATTTATCTATTTCCTTTTCTGCTCCTAAATCAGTAGATAGCCCCTATCCATTTTTCCTAAATCCACCTGAGTTTTGGAATCATGCTCAGACCTATCTCTATAGCAAAGAAGAGGATGGCCAACATAGAATCAGTCATCATGATTAGAGTTTGACAAAGCTCACACAAACAACCAGAAACTGAACAAGTGACTTAATTGATCATCATTAAAGTATCTACTAATCCACTGGTTGAATGGATTCAAGAATATCATTGTGCAAAAAGTGGATGGCTGCCTTCATTATCGAGCAAAAATCTTGCAAGGACAAATATCTAATAGACCGACAGGAAAGAAAATCAGATGCAGTTGAAATGTGATGTTTTGAGTTCCTTTCGTATGAGAAAGTAACCTCACAATGTGAATGAAGCTCCATGACATTATACACCAAAACAGTTCCTCTAGTTGTACTTGCAGGAAGAGCCAGGAAGCAACCATCCAAACTGGGAGAGAATGCACAGATTCCTGATTAGAGAAGAACTTAAGGGGCTAAGTACATGAGGCAAAGTTACTATCATCATTAAAGAGTACAATACAATTTGTGGATTGTGCAGCAGCTGAAAAAAGATCTTCAACAATTAATAGCATATTAGCGTGATGTTATTATGATAAAACCCTAGACTGACAACAGGCTACTACCATAAGGTGCCTTTTTCTCATGAATAGGTAAGTTTTCACATCTTTGTGGCAACTTTTACTTGCCTAGCTCTGCATAATATCTATGGCACCAAAAGATAGGTCACTACATAGATAAACAGCCAAACCTTCCAACTAAGACATAAGAAACATGGCCAAGTCTACCTGTGAATAAAGTAGTCACATAACATAGAGAGCCAATAATGCAGCTCAAATAACAATTTTGCAGTATAATGCACTCTTGCTGCTTTTGCACATGAGTTTATAGCCTAAATCTTTCAGGTCTCAACAGAAGAATGATATCGTCTTAAAGTAATGCAAATCTAACTCCTGTGTGCGACAATTATAAAAGCCAAATGATACTTCACTCAAATCAGTAAGCATTGCAAGATCAGATGATTTTTCCAAAACTCACCCTTTGGATTTGGCACGGTATCGATTGTGTCCAGTATTCCAACAGTATTCACATCATATATGTATGTTTTGTCTTGTAGGACAACCACAAGTCTGCAACGACATTCTAGTAATTTTAGTATACGGGAATTAGTGATTGCCAAGAAGCATCAATAGCCAATCCCAGCATGAACATATAGTAGAGTAGGTACCTTGTCCTATTTAAGCGAACAGCAACAACTGAAGTTAGAAAATTTAACTCCCGAAGGGCAGTTCCGGTTGTGGTATTAAACAAAACCAGGCGACGTGGTGACAAAGATGGCTGCAGAAATGACATCAATGATGAGTGAATGATCACACAGAACTTCAGATGACTTATTGAAAAAAGAACAAAAGGCACGTCAACTGAACAGCACCTGCTCTCCGGCTCCAACGATGGCAAGAAGACTAGTGCTAAAGAGCATTTCAACAATGATGAAAGCTCCAACAGCTACAAACATAAAAGAAGAAAATAAATCTTAGGACATAACTGAAATAAACGACACAGCAACAGAAGCTAGGTAGCTTGGAGTCCCCAAAAGCATTTGAAGTCTTTCCACTCCAGACAATCTGAAAATTGGCAATAGATGACTCTACTCATTCAAAATGCCTATGACACCTTCATCAACTTAAGCAGAACCGTAGGTGAGAAGTATATGGGCTACAGAATGAGGAAGGATTTCTTTTCTTGCCTACTCATTTCGCAGCTCGTATACTTCTCACCCACAATTCAGCTTAACTTTGTGAAGGTATCACAGGCTTCTTTTCGTTTTGGTTGGCCATTGTCATCCAATAAATCATTTCACGAAAGAATTCCTAAATGACTACTTACACAAAATATGACACCACAAGTTCCACACAACTTAGAAAGGTTGATGGTACTAAAAGAGAAACAAAAGATTCCACAATTTCCTTTATAGAGCCCATCATGAATTAGTGCTAACAAAACTTAATCTACTCATGAACAGATAACGAGTCGGAGAAGCTGCAACAGCTGACCTCGTTCATACAAGAGCTTCCCCGTGTTGGAATCGAATATCCGGATGCCATCCCTCGTGCCGATGACGAAGCAACTGCAAAATTAACGCCCCACCCACAAGGACACACAAGCTTCAGCAATCGAAAAAACCATGCCCCTCATTCGGAAATGGGAAAAAGCTTCAAACTTTAGGGAGTTCAGAGCATGGAAACCAAAATTCAAGCAACCCCACAATCTCGAGGATGCATCGCTTGCCGGGTTCGAAAGTCACCTGTTGTCCTGATTGAAGGAAGCGCAGAGAATTGGGTAGGACGAGGACGGACCGGCCATTTCAGGAGACTTCTACGGCGATGAATTCTGCGTAGAAAGAAGCATCAACCGGAAGCGTATGGATCGTCGCAGAGACGAGGAGGAGGAGGAGGAGGAGGGGAAGGAAGAGAAAGATGGGCAAGAGTAAAAAAATCGGTAAATGCCACAGGAGGGTCCCACCGGTTGGTGCAAAAGGGACATCGACGCTGAGAATTTACGTCGCGCGAAACGATGACGATGATGAAACCGGGGACGATTCCTCGATCTCGATTGAAACGAGAGAACCATGGCCAAATTGGTCTCAACTCTCTGTCCTGTTGGGCTGGGCACGACAGCAGCCGGAGGACATGAACTCCTTCCATTTCCTGAGTTGGGCCGAGGATGCCGGGTGTAAGCAGTTCAGGATCCAAGAGACAAAACGTTCTCGACCCGATTGCGCCGTAAGGGTGAGCACCGAGTCCGGTTCAATTGGGAACCGCCCGGACCGGCCCGGTTAATTCGGTTTCGGATGTGACTTCGTAACCTTAACTACTTAACAACAACTAGTTTTTTTTTTCAATTTTAGAATTGCAATCTTGAGATTTTATATTATATAAAAAAATCATGAGTTTTTGTCAAGAGCCCAAAACCGGTGGGTTCGAGATTTCCGTTTCCAAGTTTTCGAGATTACGGGTCAGAAATCGACCCATCCCAGAAGTAATCATCCCTACACACCATTGGACACCATCTAGAGTTATATTGGAGTAAAGAAGTACTCATTGAACCACCTTGGATCAACAAACATGAGAGAGAGAGAGAGAGAGGGGGGAACTTAGGCCAAGACTGTCAAATAGCAAAGAGATGGAGAAAGAAAGATATTTGAGGGTTGTGCATCTTTGTCAAGTGAAGTTTACATATGGATAACTTTAGGACATATGATGCGTACGAGAGGTTTGCAGGTAAAACTCTGGACGGGTTTGAATTGGTTTTTTTCTTGGGTGCACCATGAATACTTTAGCCGAACCAATTTTTGATGAGTTTGAGAGGGGATGATTGGAACCGGGTGCGGATCTAGAACAATGTTCGCCTACCATGCTCTTCATGCCATAATCTCTAATTCGGAAATCAAAGAGCCATAACGAAAGATCAAGTAGGATCAAATACAAAAAACTTTCTTCCAGTTTCTTCATGAGAAGGCTATTGCTCTTTTGCGAAATATCATGTGAATCTATGCTAAATAGAAATGGATTTTTGCAATCGTTAGTAGGGGTGAGCATGGTCCGGGCGGGCGGTTCTCATCCTGGAACCAGAAACCGCCCATTAAGGACCGGTTTCGAAAAATTGGAATCGGGAACCGTCCGTTGGTTCCATAGATCCCATTCGAGAACCGGACTGCTGGTACGGTTCGGTTCCCAGGTGGGTCCGGTCCGTTTTCTAGGCATTATGTCCCTCTGTCTCTTCCCCTGCAATTCAAGGTTTCCAGTCTGTTTCCCCTCCTTACGGCAGTTGTCTTCCCTTTACATTTCCAGCAAATGCAGCTAGGTTTTGACCCTTGTTTTGTCACCTCAAATGACCTCTCGAATGGTTAAAATACTAGCTGCCATTTCCCACTTTTTTGGCTCAAGATTGTTGCCAATCCCTATCCATTTCCCTGTTTGTGTAGCTCCTGCAATAGTCCAGTTTTTTTGATTAAGTTCTTTGCCATTTGCAGCTCTCACGGCAGCAAACTCTCTTGATTCGGTCAGCTATAGATGTTGAGGTCTCTATGCAAAATTTCCAGGTGAGGACTCTCCTTGTTGGAGCTATATTTCGTGCAACTTCCAGATGGAACCATCCTGGAGGGGCGCTAGCCAAATTAGGGATTTAGGATTTTCATGTTTTAAAAAAAATTAAAATATATATGTTTTACTGGTCCAGTCCGGTCCGGGTTGGCAGTTCCACACCTAAAACCGGGAACCAAACCGGTTCCCTTAGGAGCCACCGGTTCTAAGCTGGTCCGGTCCGATTCTGGGTAGTTGCTGATTCCTTTGCACACCCCTAATCGTTAGATAAAGTCTTGTACTAGTCCACCTTATGTGAGTCCAATCCACACAAATTTTTGGATCTAGCTACTTAGACTCTAATTGATGTTATAGTCAATTTAAGCTATGAACAACAATAGCCGGTTCTCATAGTAGTTGCATATCCTAGTGACCACTTGCTCATTTAATCTCCATCTTTGTTCGAGAAAGAAAACAATGCTCAGGTGACGCATCTATATTCGTTTTGCATCACTTTACAAAGCAAAAGCACAAGAAAGCAGGACATGTCAATATCATGGGGGCCTTTCTCGATCCTATAATTGTTTTTGGCCATATCTTGTGCCTACATTTACAACAGGCGAGCACGGGGGGATGATCTTACCTGCCTGAGCTGCCTTGATACGAAAGACGAACTTCGATATGATTCCAATGTTTACGTGGGATCGACTTTGTCCTAAAATGGACTAGGGGACAAAGATCTTCGAACAAAATAAAAGAGAGACAAAGATCAAGTTTCCTCCAGCACAGATTCTTTCTTATCTTAAACAACATGCGCAGAAAATCGTGCCGAGAGAGCTCACTTGGTCCAATTATTTGTGTATTGAGCAGGACGATTCTATGCATCTATGCCGTACAAGTATACTTTTGAAAGAATCGGTAGATATCAAAAAAGGTCATTGAAAATAAAATCATTGATTACCCGACTTCTTGATAAGTTGTTGCTAAGTTACTAACACGTTCACGAAATTATTAGTTTTTCTTAGGGAGAAAAACAACAGAAGTGCCAAAACTTGTGTATGGCGCTTACTTTAGTGCCAAAAGTTTCTTTTGGATCACTTTAGTGCCAAAATTTTTGAAAAACGATCACTTAAGTGCCAACTCCGATCAATTTGGCCGGAAATCCGACGTGACATTTTTTTACTAATTTTTTAAGCCAATATGGCTTGCCGGAGATTGAGTCAGCATGTTCACATCAAAACGACGTAGTTTAGCATGTACACGTGGATCTTTTAAATGTTTTTTATGATTTTTTTTTCCTTCTTTTTTTTTCTTTTTCTTTCTTCTTCTTCTTCTACCTTGGGTCAACGCCGGTGACCCAAGGCCGGCCACCGGCCATGGCCGACCGCCCGGCCTCAACGACGGCGAGGCCGGCCTCGCCGTGGCCGGGCGAGGCCGGCCTCGCCATGGCCGGTCGAGGCTCGACCTGCCGGATCCGGGCGAGGTCGAGCCTCGACCGGCCATGGCGAGGCCGACCTCGCCGTCGCCGAGGCCGGCGACGGCGAGGTCGGGCGGCAGGCTCGCCCGCTGCATGACGGCGAGGGTTTCACGATGGCGAGGTCGAGCCTCGCCCGGCCATGGCGAGGCCGGCCTCGCCGTCGAGAAATCGGCCGGGGCGACGGCGGAGGCTCGACCTCGCCCAAATCCGGGCGAGGTCGAGCCCCGAGGCCGACCACGACGAGGCCGGCCTCGCCGTCGCGAATCGACCCGGTGGACGGCAAGGTCGGCCTCGCCATGGCCGGTCGAGGCTCGACCTCGCCGGATCCGGCGAGGTCGAGCCTCGCCCGGCCACCGCGATGGCGAGGTCGGCCTCGCCGTCGTGAAACCCGGCGACGGCGAGGTCGGCCTCGCCATGGCCGGCGAGGGTCGACCTCGCCCGAGATCCGGCGAGGTCGAGCCTCGCCGGCCACGGCGAGGCCGGCCTCGCCGTTGTGAAACCCGGGCTCGACCGCCGACGAGGTCGGCCTCGCCATGGCAGGCGAGGCTCGACCTCGCCTAGATCCGGCGAGGTCGAGCCTCGCCGGCCACGCGAGGCCGGCTCGTCGCGTGACGACGGGGTGCCTCGCATGGCGAGGTCGAGCCTCGCTCGAGCCGCGACGGCGAGGCCGGCCTCGCCGTCGCGAAACCTAGCGACGGCAAGGTCGGCCTCGCCATGGCTCGGCCATGAGGCTCGAGGCTTGCCTCGACTGTGAGGTCGAGGCCGTGGCGCGAGGTGTCCATGGCCTCCGAGGCTCGACCGCCGGGAGGTGACCCAAGGTAGAAGAAGAAGAAGAAGAAAGAAAAAGAAAAAAGAAAAGAAGGAAAAAAAATTCATAAAAAATATGTAAAAAATCAAAATACACACGTGGAAATACCACGTAGACCAATTTTTTTAAAAAAAATTCCAACTCGGATTAAAATTTTAATTGTAAAAGCCGCGTATTAATTTGGCCGGAATTTCTCGCCGTTAGCACTTAAGTGATCGTTTTTCCTCACTTAAGATCGTTTTTCCTCCGATTTGGCATTTAAGTGAGCCGGCGAAAACTTTTGGCACTAAAGTGAGCGCCGTACACAAGTTTTGGCACTTCTAGTGTTCTTCTCCCGTTTTTCTTACAATTTGAGAATTACCAACTTTTTATCAATTTTATTTGCATTTATTACCACCACCTTTCATTCTTTGTCTGAGTAACTACTGACTTTTTTTCTGATTAGATTGCTAGCTAGTCTTAAGTTATCAACTTTCATTTATGTTAGTTACCAATGTTTATATTATTTGCCTTTATTACAAATGTCTTATAGTTATTAGCTCTTCTATGAATGCACCAATCTTTATTTGTGCGACTTACCAACTTTTTTCCTATTAGATTAACTACTAGTTTTAATTTTCAAACTCTCATTTAAATTACTTAGCAATCTGCTTATTTCATTTCTTAAAATATACCAACTTTTCTATTAGTTGTCAACTTTTATTTATCTTGCTTACCAACCCGTTAAATTTACAAACTTTTTTTAGAAATTAGCAACCTTAATTAGAGTGATTGCCAACTTTTCTCCAATTAAGTTATCAGTTGCTTTTGCATTAGCAACTATTTTTGTGTTAATTATCAATGGTAATTTTTTTTTCAAATTTCCAACTTCTTATTAATGACAAAAAAAATTCACTTATCTTCTACAATTTTTTTTTCATTTCTTTTCTTAAAATGGTTAACACTTAAAATTCAGTATTTACATTTTTAGCATCTAAATTTTTTTTTATCAAGAAAAATTGTCTAAAAAAAAACTAAACATATTGTGCTGCGGTCAATTCATACCTAAATCTTTCAGTTGTGCCAAGTTAGTCCCAAAATTTTTGACAATATGCCAAATTTGTCCTAAACTTTTCGATCGTGCCAATTTAATCCTAAACATTTTGACGATTGGATCGACAAACATGCTAGAGAGAGAGAGAGAGAGAGAGAGAGAGAGAGAGAGAGAGAGAGAGAGAGAGAGAGAGGAACTTAGCCCAAGATTGCCAAATAGCAAAGAGATAGAGAAAGAGAGATATTTGAGGGTAGTGCATCTTCGTCAGGTTAAGTTTACACATGTATAAGGGATAATGACATAAATAATTCATAAATTTTAGCCCACTGTGCAACGTGGTCCCTGAACATTTATTTTGTTCAATGTACTCCCTGAATTTTAGCTTAATATTTAATGTGGTCCCTAAACTTTTACTTTATTTAATGTGGTCCTTGATTAAATTAAAAGTTCAGGGACAATATTAAATAAATTAAAAGCTTAGTGACCACATTACACATCGGGTTAAAGTTCATGGACCACACTGAACAGATTAAAAATTTAGGGATCACATTGAATATTGAACCAAAGTTCAGAAACTGGTTGTGTCATTGTTTCATAAATAATTATAGAACATATGATGCGTGCGAGAGATTGCAGCTAAAACTCTCAACGAGTTTGAATAGCTTTTTTCTAAGATACACCATGAATACCTTACCCGAACCAATTTTTGACGAGTTTGAGAGGGGATGATTAGAATCAGGTGTGGATTCACTACAAAAAAACATGTTTTTTGCGACGGATTTTACGACGAAAAAATCGCAAAAATCCGTCGCAAATCATTTTTGCGACGAATTTAGCGACGGAAAAAATTCCGTCGCTACTAGGTCGTCGCAAATTTTTGCGACGGAAAATTTCAATTTTATTCGCAAATTTGCAACGAAAAAAAAATTCGTCGCAAAATTCGTCGCAATAAATTCGTCGCAAAAATCGTCGCAAATTAGCCACGAACACTATCCGTCGCAAAGTTCGTCGCAAATATTTCGTCGCAAAATTCGTCGCAAAAAATTCGTCGCAAAAATCGTTGCAAATTAGCCACGAACACTATCCGTCGCAAAGTTCGTCGCAAATATTTCGTCGCAAAAATCGTCGCAAATTAGCCACGAACACTATCCGTCGCAAAGTTTGTCGCAAATATTTCGTCACATAATTGGTCGCAAAATTCGTCGCAAATTAGCCACGAACACTATCCGTCACAAAGTTCGTTGCAAATATTTCGTCGCAAAAATCGTCGCAAAAATCTTCGCAAAATCCGTCGCAAAAATCGTCGCAAAATTCGTCGCAAAAGTCATCGCAAAATTTGTCACTAATTTTTCGTCACAAATTTTCATCGTAAAATTCATCGCTAATTTTTCGTCGCTAATTTTTCGTCACTAATTTTTCATCACAAAATTTGTTGCTAATTTGCCACGAAATTCTTTTTTTTTTGTTAATAATTTGCGACAAACTGATTCGTGGCAAAATTTGTTGCTATTTTGCCACGAACATTGTTCGGGAACGAATTTAGCAACGAATTTTTATTAATTCGTCGCAAATTAGCAACGAATTTTTATCGTCGCAAATTAGCAACGAATTATAAAAATAGCTACGAATGTGCAGCAAAAATTTATTACAGGTTGGCCTTCTCACATCTGGCACAATGCAAATTGTATCTAATTCACGGTTGAAAGAGGCGGAGGAGGCTAGAGAGAGAGAAAGAGGGAGAGAAGTTAGAGAGAGAGAGAGGGAACGCTGTGGTGGTGGGGAATAAAAGAGCGAGCGAAGGGGAGACGATGGGGCGAGGGGGATAGCGGCGGGTTCCGAAAATTTTCCACACGGGTTCCTGAAAATTTTCGATCCGACGCAAATTTGCGACGGAAAAAAAAATCCGTCGCAAATTTTGCGACGGAAAAAAATCCGTTGCAAATTTGCGACAGAAAATAAAAATCTATCGGTTGCAAATTTGCCCCAACAATAAAATCGGACGCAAATTTGCGACGGAAAAAAATCCGTCGCAAATTTGCGACGGAAAATAAAATCCGTCGCAAATTTACGACGGAAAACAAATCCGTCGCAAATTTGCCCCAAAAATAAAATCCGACGCAAATTTGCGACGGAAAAGAAAAAATCCGTCGCAAATTTGCGACGGCAAAAATCCGTCGCAAATTTGCGACGGAAAAAAAAATCCGTCGCAAATTTGCCCCAAAAATAAAATCCGACGCAAATTTGCGACGGAAAAAAATCCGTCGCAAATTTGCAACGGAAATAAAATCCGTGGCAAATTTGCGACGGAAAATAAAAATCCGTCGCAAATTTGCGACGGAAAATCCGTCGCAAATTTGCGACAAAAAAAAAAATCTGTCGCAAATTTGCGACGGAAATAAATCCGTCGCAAATTTGCGACGGAAAATAAAAATCCGTCGCAAATTTGCGACGGAAATAAAATCCGTCGCAAATTTGCGACGGAAAATAAAATCCGTCGCAAATTTGCGACGGAAATAAAATCCGTGGCAAATTTGCGACGGAAAATAAAAATCCGTACCAAATTTTGCGACGGAAAAAAAAAATCCATCGCAAATTTGCGACGGAAATAAAATCCGTCGCAAATTTGAGACGTAAAATAAAAATCCGTCGCAAATTTGCCACGGAAAAAAAATCCGTCGCAAATTTGCCCCAAAAATAAAATCCGACGCAAATTTGCGACCGGATTTTTTTCATCGCATGATCGCAAATTTGCGACGGAAATAAAATCCGTCGCAAAAATTTGCGAAAGATTTTTTTCCATCGTAAATTTGCGACGGATTTTTTTTCCGTCACAAATTTTTGCAACTGTTTTTCCGTCGCAAAATTTGAGATGGATTTTTTTTCCATCATGATTTTGTTTCCGTTGCAAATTTGCAACGGAATTAGCGATGGAAATGTTTTTACCAACCAATTTTTCAAATCCGTCGCTAATTCTGTCGAAACCTTGAGTAGATATGCTTCTACACTTTTACATATAATGTGACTAGCATTACGAACACTGTGGAGAAACATGATTGATGTGGATGTCATTGTTACAAACGACTCGATTGACGCTTTCTCAAATAACAATAGGGTACGATACCAAGTCAAGAATGTGATAAAAAAAATTAAGAGCAAAAAAAATATATATATCATTGTCAAATGAAAAGTACACGAACCTATTTATCGGTTTTATAGGATGACTATCTAAAAGGGAAAATATCAATTACAATCAATTAAAGGAAATATAGGGAATCTTCTAAATATTTCTCTAATAGAATGCATGCCCTCTATACACTTATCATTCGGATGTAACCTTTTAGGAGTAATTCATCTAATTGGTTAGATCAAATTGGTTAGGTTTAAATAAGAATATCTCTTTATAAGATCTCCTATAGATATCCCTATATAGATACATTGACTTTACATTTCATACATCCACCCGATTCCGATATATTTGAAAATTGCTATAATTTATTTACCCATATATTTACTCATACATAAGAGCTACGTGCGGAGGAAACGCCACATTCAACTAAATAGATATACGTGTTATCTATATCTAAGTCTTGAAAAAAAAAGATAAGATTTGTATCTATCGAATCTAAAAAAGCTTATTTGTGATGAGAACATTTTAAGAGATTATCTAATATCTTGAATTTATAATAGATCTTCTTATCTAATTTGAATTTGTAAATCTAATCTCTCTTAGAATTGGACGTGTAGCAAATCGTCCAATCTCTTTGAATTTGAACTTGTGACAATCATCCAATTCATCTCTACTTTCGTCACAAAATGGTAAATTTCATTGCACATTGCACAAATTAGCGACAGAAAATAAATCCGTCGCAAAATTCATCGCAAATTCTGACGAAAAACTAGTCGTCGCTAATTTGCGACGGAATTAGCGACGAAAATTTTCCGTCACAAATTTATGACGAATTTTGCGACGGATTTATTTTCCGTCGCAAATTAGAGAGGGGATGATTAGAACCAGGTGTGGATTTAGGACAATTTCTACCTACCATGCCCTTCATGCCGTAATCTCTAACTCTATAATAAAAGAACCATAGCAAAAGATCAAGTAGGATCAACCACAAAAAAGAAAAATAACTTTCTTCCAGTTTCTCCATGAGAAGGCTATTGTTCGTTTTGTGAAATATAATGTGAATCTATGCTGAACAAAAATGGATTTTCGCAATCGTTGGATAGAGTCTTGTACTAGTCCTTCTTATGCTAGTCCAATCCATACAGATTCTTGGATCTGTGTAACCCTACTTTAGACTCTAATTGATATTATAGTTCATTTAAGCTATGAACAAGAAAAAGCTGGTTCACATAGTAGTTGCATATACAGCATCGGCCATATTAAAAACTCCCTTCTCAACACCAAGTTAAATTCATTACCCTAGTGACCACTTGCTCATTTAATCTCCATTTTTGTTCGGAAAAGAAAACAATGTTAAGGTGACGCATCTATATTCGTTTCGCATCACATTATAAAGCACAAGAAAGAAGGACATGTCAATATCATGGGGGCCTTTCTCGAGCCTATAATTGTTTTTGGCCATTTCTTGAGTCTACAATTAGAACAGGCGAGCACGGGGGATGATCTTTACGTGCCTGAGCTACCTTGATATGAATGACAAACTTCGATATGATTCCAATGTTCATGTAGGATCGATTTTATCTCAAAACGGGCACGCAGATAAAGATCAAGTTTCTTCGAGCACAGATTCTTTTCTATCTTAAACATGTGTAGGAAATCGTGCCGACAGAGATTTTTTTTTTTGTCGGAATGTGCCGAGAGAGTTCACTAGGTCCAATTATTTGTGTATCGAGCCAGGACGATTCTATCAATCCGTGCCATACAAATATACTTTTGAAAGAGTTCGTAGATATCAAAAACTGTCATTAAAAGGAAAAAACAATGATTACCCAGCTTCTCGGTAAGTTGTTGATAAGTTAGCGACACGTTCACGAAATTATTAATTTTTTTAAACGGTTTGGGAATTACCAACCTTTTTACGTTTTTACCAATTTTTATTTTGCGTTTATTACCATCACCTTACATTTACCAACTATCACATGAATTTATAGATCTTTATTTGAGTAACTACTGACTTTTTTCTAATTAGATTACCAACTAGTCTTGAGTTATCAACTCTCATTTGTGATACTTACCAATATTTTTATTATTTTCCTTTCTTACAAAGGTCGTATAGTTATTAGCTCTTATATGAATTCGCCAACTTTTATATGTGTGACTTACCAACTATTCCTATTTTATTAACTATTAGTTTTAATTTTCAAACTCTCATTTGAATTACTTACTAGTGTCTGCTTATTTCACTTCTTTAAAATATAGTAACTTTTCTATTTGTTGTCAACTTTTATTTATCTTGCTTACCAACCCGTTACATTTACCAACTTTTTTTTAGAAATTACCAACCTTAATTAAAGTGTATGGACTTGTATTTTTTTCAACTTATTGAGGCTTGAAATTGCTTGGGGATAAGTGCACTAGAAGTCCTTAAAATTATCATTAAAGTGCAATTGAGTCATAAAACTTGCAAAAAGTACAATTAACTCGTAAAACTTATCAAATTGATACAATCGAGTCATTCCATTAACTCCGTCCAACTTGGCTGACGAAAAATGCGGACATGACTTTTTTATTATTTTCTCTATTCTACTTGGCGACGACGTGGCTAAAACCACATCGTTTTGGTATAAATTTGATTTTTAATACAATTTTTATTTAAATTAAATTAAAAAGTTAGCTTAAAAAACAAGAAGGGTGAGAAATTGAACGGTAAGGGCAGCCTCACCACCACCGCCCACCATCGCCAGGAAGGGCCAACAAAGGTGAGGTATGGCCTGAGGGGGTTGCCAAGCCCCGGCCAGTGCTTGTCTGATAGTAGCACGATCGAGAGCCTAAGGGATAGTGACTAGCGCATGTGGTGGTCATCGTTGCTTCATGAACGCGCGCATACACAAACACACATCTTAAAAAAAAAAGAAAAATAGAGGGTTGAAAAATCAGGTGGCGAGGCGACGAGGGCAACCTCGCCGCCGCCGCCCACCATCACCGGGAAGGGCCAACAAACGTGGGGGATGGCCTAAGGGGGTTGCCAGGCCCCGGCCACTGCTTGTCCGATAGCGGCGCGATCGAGAGCCCAATGATAGTGACCAGCACGTGTGGTGGTCATTGTTGCTTCATGCACAAGCGCATACACACACACATCTCTCTCTCTCTCATTCATTATCGGCATTTCTTTCGTCGTGCCTACTTGGTTGGCCGATGAGAACATGATGTGCGTCCTCGTATGGTCCAACTCGACACTTCAACATCCAATTCAACACTTCAATGAAATAAGTTGATTGAAAAGATACACTGGGAGAATTTTAATATTTAAGATCATTTTGAGGAAAAAGAAGAAGAGAGGTCGACGTTTTTAAATAAAACAATAATGACATAGATGGAAATCTTCACTTGAAAAGCTGAGAATGGACGCAATAATATTCAGCCACTAGAATTAGATGTGAACATCGGAACAATCCGATTCCGCCATATGCAAAATCCCCACATGTTCAAACCCTTAGCTATGAACTTCCTCAGATGGCACCTATAGCAGACAGCATATACCATCACCACTTAGTACCGTTCTTTTTCATATCATCACCAAGAACACTTTCGTCGCCAGATGCTCCATGTCAAGACAAGATTAGAATAAGCTAATCATGTTGATTTCTCAAAAACAAATCAGGATACACATACTTGTAGCTTCAACTTAGATTATGATATGGCAATTTTCAGGCAAATCCAATGTGAATGCCCCATCGTGGGGTTCACTTTGTCTCTTCTAAGGGCATGCGCAGATAATTCCATTGACAAATTTAATCCCTTTTTCTATTCTTCTTTCTTCTTTTTGCCCTCTTCTCCTTCTCCACCAAATTTTGGGACCCATCGCAAGAAAGAGCTCTAAATTATTTGGAGAATGTCATTGACAAGGATATGACGAGGATAGATCAAGTTGCCAGACTGAAGCCTAACTCAGAATTGGCTTTATCATATGAACACAAAGTATAGACATTGATCTAATCCATGGAGTACAAAGATCACACGGAAGACCAAAATATTCTTAGCTAATGTTCCACAAAACTGTACGATTGCACAATATTTACAACACAAAGTAGCTACAAAAAACAGATTTTGTACATGTATTATGAGATCAATCGACGGTGCATGATTTAAAAACGTTTCTCCACTTGCGATGGATCTGATAGAACTCTGTTCATCATTCCCCAATGATATTGTCGAGCTCCCTTTTTTTAAATTTTTTGGGTCGAGTGAGTCCAGTGTGTGCTGAGTCCATGCCCAAGAGGATGGCATTGACATTGAATGGGGTTAGTACAGCCAAGAACATGATTGCTTATTTTATCAGATTTTAATCTACGTTTGGGCCACAGAAGATGATTGGTTAATCAATATAAAACTAAGGAAGCTTAACGGGTATTCAGGATTAGATTTTGTTGGGATGAGGACCTCACAAAAAGCTAGGGTCGGCAATAATATCGGCAAAAAGCTAGGGTATCAATAGTCAAAATATACTAACAAGTGCAACCAAAAGCAATATTCATTAACAGCAGGTGTAGTTGTGCTAGCACTTGTACCACTCTTGGCTTTTTCTTGCTTAAACTATAGTTTCTTGGAGTCTCTAATGCATTACAGTGTGAAAATAGTATTGTAATCCTCTCCTCTTATCTTTAACTTGGATGTTAAGCTTGGGACGTCTTTCCCGGAAGGATGCAGATCTTTGTCTTGGTGTTGGGAAGTGGCGAAAATAAGAGATTTAACAATTCTTTGTCCTTTTTGGCAACATAGAAATCGTGATCTCCCCAACCCAAAAGGAAACAAAAGAAAAGAGAAGGGTACGAGATGAAAATCCCTCGAGTCTCTTTCTCTCACTCACATGTCGAGTGGGAAAGTGATAGAGATGGGTTTGGTCAATGATTGAAATGCAATCCTATCGCAACAGCAAACGAGATGCCATGACCCGCTCCATTAGCTTTTCTTTAGATTTTTTGAGTGAACATTTGAGATATTCCCTTATACATACATATATGTGTGCAATGTTTATGAAAATTTCCGTTTTTATTTTGTTTCTTCAAGCTCTTCCACGATGCTGCGACTCTTTGATTCATATGAAGTTTCTTAATTTCATAAGCTTTTGATGATTACCCAAATTTCGATGATGGAGCTCGAGATAGGTACCCACTAGCTTTGGCCTTTGTACATTTTTTTAAGGCAAATAGAGGTTTTAATTAACCCATATGGGGAGGCGGGGTGTGGGGGGTTGGGGAGTTCGAGCAACACTGGGGAGATCGGGAGAAGAACACTAGAAGTGCCAAAACTTGTGTACGGCGGTCACTTTAGTGCCAAAAGTTTTCGCCGGCTCACTTAAGTGCCAAATCGGAGGAAAAACGATCACTTAAGTGCCAACGGCGAGAAATTCCGACCAAATTAATACGTGGCTTTTATAATTAAAATTTTAAACCGAGTTTGAATTTTTTTAAAAAAAATCGATTTTTTAAATATTTTTTTTGAAATTTTTTTCCTTTTTTCTTTTTCTTTCTTCTTCTACCTTGGGTCACCTCCGGTGACCGGAGGCCGGCCGCCGGCCACGGCCGGTCGCCTGGCCTCAGTGACAGCGAGGCCAACCTCGCCGTCGCTGGGTTTGGCGACGGTGAGGCCGGCCTCGCCATGGCCGGGCGAGGTCGAGCCTCGCCTGGCCTCGACCTCATCGGATTTGGGCGAGGTCGAGCCTCGCCCGGCCGTGGCGAGGCCGGCCTCGCCGTCGCTGGGTTTGGCGACGGCGAGGTCGGCCTCGCCATGGCCGGCGAGGTCGAGCCTCCGCCCGACTTCGCCGGTTTGGCGAGGTCGAGCCTCGCCGCGTGGCGAGGCCGAGCCTCGCCGTCGTTGGGTTTGGCGACGGCGGTCGGCCTCGCCATGGCCGGCGAGGCTTGACCTCGCCGGACGGGCGAGGCTCGAGCCTCGCCTCACCGTGGCGAGGCCGGCCTCGCCGTTGGGTTTGGCGACGGCGAGGCCGGCCTCGCCACGGGCGAGCGGCTTGACCTCGCGCCGGTTTGCCGGGCGAGGTCGAGCCTCGCCCGGCCGGCGAGGCTCAACCTCGCCCACCGCCATGGGTTTGGCGACGGCGAGGCCGGCTCGCCACGGCCGGCCTCGCCACGGCCGGCGAGGCTCGACCTCACCTGATCTGGGCGAGGTCGAGCCTTGCCCGGCCATGGCGAGGCCGGCCTCGCCATCGCCAACCCGGCACGGCGAGGTCGGCCTCGCCGGCGCGGCGGCGGCCTCGCGCGCGGGCAGCGGTAGCCGGCCTCCATCACGGCGGTTACCCAAGGTAGAAGAAGAAGAAGAAAGAAAAGAAAAAGAAAAGAAAGAAAAAAAAAAAAATATTTAAAAAATCCAAGTGTACATGCTAAACTACGTCTTTTTGATGTGTACATGCTGACTGAGCATGCTGACTCAACCTCCGGCGAGCCACATCGGCTTCAATAAGTGATCCAACTAGTGAGCTTTGAGAGACAAAGAGGGAAGTGGAGCCTCCATAGTCTTCTCCTATCTTATTGAAGCATTCATGGTGGCGGAAATTTTCTAGAAATGGATTTAGATGGATGATTAATATCGTGATCATGCATTTTGGATATGTTCCAAAGAAGAATTACAAAAAGCATATGCAATTTACAGCTCGTTTGATTGCAGTAATGAAATAAGACTATAATATAGCTATTGCTTTGCAATGTAATAGAGTTATAATATATGTGCTACTGATTGGTCTAAGTATTGTAATACCTATTGCACCGTTTGATTTAATAAATGACGTGCAAAAAGGGGAGGCAGGGATAGTATCAGAGTTTCTAAAGTAGCCTAAAATCAGAATTGCGATTCATGGAGGTTGTCGGCGACCACCTAGAGGCCTCAAATCTAAGGTTGTTGATCGCCTTCGACTATACTCGAGGTTCACGACCTCAACACCTTAGTTCATGGACCTCGCTCTGTGTTGTGACTGAAGGAAAGAGTGAGAGAGGTCGAATGGCGGCGATGAGCGACCAGGATTGACCGTTCGATAGCAATGGCGACTGCGTGCAACGGAGGCGCCGAGCTACAATGACCGATCATGGTGGAGGTTGTTTGAGCTGCTTAATGTAACAGAAATAGGGAGAGGATTACATAGAAATGAGTGTTTTTCTACTTCGAGTTGTGGGAATATTATATGACATGGATAGCTTTACCTGTGCGAAATAGGTCATAAACTCATTTTTTAACACATAATTATTGAACCGAGTAGTTATATGAATTAATATATTTAGTAAATGGGTTATCAACGAGCTTAGAATAGTAAAACTCAAAATAATATAATTATTAAGTGGGTTCACAACTTACTTAGAAACTTATCTCTATGACCCTCTCTTCACTCTCTCTCGCTTTCACTCGATCTTGTACTCGCTCGCTCCACACTTTTATCTCAGTTTGGGTACGAGTTTTCCTAAATTGGGTCAAATATAAAAGTGTTTTAGCAATATTGATAGATTTGTATTGCACGTAAATTGATCCAAACAGGTTAAACGGATCAATCTGGATCGGGCCATTAATGATCCCGACCCCACCCATTTGATGGGTCTGCCGAATAGATACAATCCATCAACTATCGCCACCTAACGGGCAGTAGCCATTGGCCGCCTCGGCCTCGGGGAATTCAAACCCTATTGACCAAATGTGTGTGTACGTAGCTTTTGTGCATTAATCTAATGTTCATTTTCCCAAAAGCACCTAGAAAAGAAAATCTATTATCTACCACGTCCCAATTGCTAAGGGCACGCCGCCGCGTGTGCTGACTGCTGACCCCTTACAATATTTTAAAGCGCTACCGGCACTGGCACCTTCGTAGACTTACCGAGATTTTAAAGGTGAAAAGTACCAAAACGCCTTCCGTTGCCCCCTCTATATTACGACACTGCCACTCGCCTTGGCCCTATAAATTCTTCTCTTTCGCCGCTATCTTCGCCAACCAAAAGGAAGCCCTGCTGCACTATCTATCCATCCGCTCCTTTTTCTTCCTGCTTTCGCGTTACCGAGCGTTTCCCATTGCCGAACCCTGCATTCTCACCGTCTGCGTCGGAACAGTTCTTCTGGGTATACTCGGAAAAGGAAAATCAAGCGCAGTTTTATCTTCGATCCAAGGAAAAGTAAGTCCATGTATCAATCTGAGTTGTGTTTTTTTGCTGTCGTCGTCGTCGTCGGGTACTCTGTTTTTGTCAGATTTATAGATTTTCCCGTGTGTTTTTACGCGAACCTTGCGCGCTCTTGACCAGAGCGTAAATCTGATTCTCGAAAAGTTGCAGAGAGCAGCGTGGATGTTTTAATGGAGACCAAAGGTGGGAAAAAGAGTAGCAGCAGTAGTAGTAGTACGAATTCGTTGCACTATGAAGTCCCTCTCGGCTACTGCATTGAAGACATCCGTCCCAACGGTGGCATCGAGAAGTTCCGATCTGCTGCTTACTCCGACGTACGTTGTCCTCATCCCCTCCCCCGCGGGAAAAGATCGAATCTTTGGCCTTTTCATTTGGTTGTATAACGTCGTCTGTGTTCTTGTTCTTGATTTTTCATTTTCCTTTTTATGTTTTGCAGTGCCTGAGGAAGCCATCCTGATACGCCCTCTTGCTAATGGCTGGTTCAGTAGAGTAGAATTCATCCCCTCCCCCCCTCTCTCCCTCTCTTTGTCTCTCTCTCTCTGCTCCTGTCTGTCCCTGCGAAATTGCTCTGCTTCCGATACTGTTTCCTCAAGCTCATACTCTAGAGACAAATGGCTGTTTTAGACCAACCCAGGAACGACCCACCACCTAGCTCGCCCATCGGCTTCGAGGGCTTCGAGAAGCGCCTCGAGATCACCTTCTCCCCGCCGCCCATCTTCGCCGACCCCTCCGGCCTCGGCCTCCGCCGCCTGACCCGGGCCCAGCTCGACTCCATCCTCGAGCCGGCTCGCTGCTCCATCGTGTCTCAGCTCTCCAGCGCCGAGCTCGACTCCTACGTCCTCTCCGAGTCGAGCCTCTTCGTCTACCCTCTCAAGATCATCCTCAAGACGTGCGGGACCACGAAGCTGCTCTCTTCAATCCAGCCTACACTCCAGCTCGCCGAGTCGCTCTCGCTCGGCGTCGACTCGGTCAAGTACTCGCGCGGCAGCTTCATCTTCCCCCACGCCCAGCCCGCCCCATACCGTAACTTTGCCGACGAGGTCGAGGTCCTGAACGGCTTCTTCGAGGGACTGTTCGCCGAGGCGTACGTGATCGGCGACCCGAGGGCCCCTAACCGCAACTGGCACATTTACTCCGCCGTGAAGGCTGGGGCGGACGCGCGCCGCTCCGCCTCGCCGCCGTCGGCGGCGGAGGATCGGGCGGGCGTGGTCACCCTGGAGATGTGCATGACGGGGTTGGACAAGAGCAAGGCGTCCGTGTTCTTCAAAAGATCGGGGGACCCCGATTACTCGGCGAGGCAAATGACGAAACTGTCCGGGATATCGGAGATCATTCCTGGCCACACGATCTGCGACTTTGACTTTGACCCGTGCGGGTACTCGATGAACGGGATCGAGGGCGCAGCGCTCTCCACCGTGCACGTTACCCCAGAGGACGGGTTCAGCTACGCGAGCTACGAGGCCATGGGGATCGACCCCGAGTCCGTGAAGTTTGACGCGCTGGTCGAGCGAGTGCTGAGGTGCTTCGGGCCCACCGAGTTCTCCGTTGCGGTCACGTGCGGCGGCGGCGGCGGCCCCACCGGGGCCCACCTCTGGGCCATGGCGGCCGTGGTGGGCTACACGCGAGAGAGGGTGGTGCAGCAGGCGCTGCCCGGCGGCGCATGCTTGGTGTACCTGGCGTACAAGAAAGGCGGCAGATGGCGCCCGGCGGCCTGCACACCCACGAAGTCGGCAGCGAAGCAGTGCTGCCGGGAGGAGGCGGCGGCAGACGAAATGGAGTATGCAGCGGTGGCCGGTGGTGAAGTGGTGGCGAGGCCCTGCATGGCGCCTGCTCGGGCCGGAATTACTAGCTAGCGAATGCATTCGCCGGGGTTGTTATTGCGTTGAGTAATAGTTTATGGTTGCAGTGCGTTTAGCACTCTGTCTGTTTCAATCGGTCGTGTTTAGTTTTCTATGTTGAAAGCTCGTATCGTCTTCTTGGGTGTCCTTTTCCGAGTGTTCTGTCCTGAATTTTCCTCCTATGTTTCGAACTTTATCATGGAATAATGATGATTTCGGTCTTCTCTCCATCGGCTCTCTCGGTCGCTTCATGAATTGGCCTTATTATCCAGTCATTTCAATCGTGATTTGTGGTCTGTTTTAGCCAATCAGAAGAAGGTACCCTGACCTGTACATGTCTGTGCTTGTGACAAAAAGTCTATGGCTCGCACATGTCCACGTGTTCGGTAGAACCTTTCTGAGCATGTGTGTGGGTCGTGTCGTTCAAGAAGGTCACTACCTGCACGAGCGGCGGTCGAGATCGTGTCCATCTCAGACCAATCTCGCATGGCTGGGTCACGATGCCCACACGCGACGGCTTATTCGCTGAGGAGAGCTAGAAGAATAAAGGTAGTGATGCTGCATCATGCTAACACACTCTGTCTCTGTTGCTGTAGAGACAACAGAGCAAGTTGGTATGAATTTGATGGAAAAAACATTGATTCTTGCTGGTGGACCACCCTCGAGCCCATCAAGAATCTGGGATTCGATCTGTTCAACAGAAGTTGTCAATGAAAGCCTAATAGAGACAAGCCAAATCGACGTGGGTCCATTATGCACGTCATAAAAAGCTATGTTATCCTTCCTTTTCTCATTTCTCGAAGCTCTTCACTTTTATCCATACGTTTTTGGAAAAAACTTCTCATATGATGTGAGAAGCCAATCGGATGGGATCCACATATAATAATTGCTCTTCATTTTGGGTTGAGACTTGAGTCTTCTCCACGTACTTTCAATGTCATCATCCTATCGCCATCCTATCATTAGTGTATCTACCAATCTCTCTGTTTTGAATAGCTCTTTTCGGGTATAAAAAAACAAAAAGGTTGAAGATGGTGAACCATCTTTTAATTAAACAATTCGTATGTCTAGAGAAAAATTTATGAGATGGCACATCAATTGATCATTATTTTCAGCGATTTCAACTCCACAATTTCAACGTCGACATACTTAAGCGCCTCATTTCCGGTCTGTTGTCAAGGAGCTATACACCTAGAGGTTGATTGGATAATTGTGTTGGGAGTATGTAGCAGAAGTCCGATACATTTGCCTAGGGAGATCGTTAAGATTGAGTCTAAGTCCAAGCCCATCAACATATCCAATTGGACCTAGGATTCTCTCAAAGTATGTAGACGGGTTAAAACTCAAGCTCCCTCTAGGTGATCTTCCTGAATTAAGGTATCAAATTTCTATTATGTGCTCCAAACAAATGATATAGAGTTGATGGTTAGGGGTGTCAAAAGAACCCGCTCAAACATTACCCGACTCGACCCGAACAGGAAAATTTTGTATTGGGTCGAGTTGGGCCTTAACTTGTTTGGGTAACAGTAAAAACAAGGCTTCAGCTTATTTTGGATCTATCCGAGCATGCTTGAAACAAGCCCACCAGAAACAAACAAGATCCATTTGATCTTCTTGCTCCCAAGCCCACCCGAAACCCTATCATCTTCTTCCAGGGCTCCGGATCTGCAACTGGCGATCGAGTAGTGCGACGAGGAGGCAACTGGCGGCGACGATTGGCGTCTTCGCCGCCGACGCCTCCCTGATTGCGGCCGGCATCCACCTCTCCTACGCCAACGTCGCTTCTCAGCAAGCCCACGCCAAAGCTCGCAACGACTTTGTCAAGTCTCGCCTCTGGAAGCTCCTCGACGATTGACCATCCTGACCCGCTGCCCCTGGCCCCACCCACAAGTGACGATTTCTCTCTTCTGGTGAGCATCGCCGTCTTTCAATTAATCCCCGGCGAGCTTTGAATCTGCGGTATTCCTGCTTCTTCAACGGCATGGTGCTTGGGTGTGTTGGATTGACTCTCTTTTCAGAGTTGAACTTGATTAGATCAGCTCCAAGTTGGCTTTTTTTGCTTTTGTTTGTCGAAGAATGGGGAACCCATCTGTTGATTCACTGTGCCTTTCGAGGTGTTCTATGTATGCGTGTTCATCTCATTTTGCATCAGCCGTTTTGCGTGTCATACCAACTGTTCGATAAAATTACTGAGTCAACTGATGACCCTGCAACGACCTTGTTATCTTTTGTTCCATCTTACATTTTTTACGACAGAGAGGATCATTAGGTGCCTTTATGATTTTGGGTGCATCCTGTCCAAAACGTAGGAGGAGTGACACGGTTCAGATATGAAGAGATCTAAGGAAAATCACCGTCGGCTCTGACTCGGTTTCGCGATCAAGATTCTGAGGGGAAAGTGATCGTTGGCTTCATTCATTTGCGGAGATTCCGGCAATTCTAGCGAAAACTAGTGTCTCTGGCCCCACTACGCCGCCTTCCACAACCTCAACACCGGCGTCGGCTTCCAGGCCCTGCTCCTACCTGTCGCCTTCGCTTTTCTGTGCTGGTGAGAGTTTGACGATGTTCGTTTGTTGGCTTCGTTTGTTTCGTTTGTTTCGGTGTTTGACGAAATGTTTCTTGCAAATATGAATTATGTCAATGATATTTTTGTTTAGGGGTCAAACCAACCCCTAAACAAAAATATGAATTAAAGCACTGACCCTCCACCGTCGCGAGCCCCCTGCGCCACGGCGGGGGGAGTTACGGCTCTAGTATAGTTAGTTGGTTTAGAAAACAATACCCGAAACAGAGCAAGACCTTCGAAGTGTCTGCTATCGAGGCCGATTAGCATTTTTATGAGGAATACAAGTCGAAGAAGCATGTCACTTTGCTGTCATGTGCTGCGTGGGTGAAGAATGAGACTCTGTCCTTCGAAATAAACTGAGACCCGGGTCAGAAATCGGAGGACAAAGGTAAAGGGATGGGCAGGATTCAGCCGGTTCACTCCTCGAGCGATGGGGAGGTGGCTAAGATTCAGGGATTCGATTTCGCGGAATGGTTGAAAAGCACGGTTACAGAGAAGGATTTCGTGGTGATGAAGATGGATGTGGAGGGGACCGAGTTCGATTTGATTCCGAGGCTATTCGAAACCGGGCCTATCTGTTTGATCGATGAACTATTTCTCGAGTGCCATTACAACAGATAGCAGAGATGTTGTCCCGGTGAGAGAAGTTCCAAGTACGAGAAAACATATGGGCAATGCTTGGACCTTTTCACATCCCTGAGACAGAGTGGAGTTCTTGTTCATCATTGGTGGTAGTAACTCTTGCAAATTGGCAACATTATTGCCAATGCTCACCACGTATGTTTTCTTTGATGCTGTGATTCTCCTCTTACAGTGGCATTTATTGTATTTCTTCAGTTTAGGCTTTTGTCCTGGATTACTCATTGTATGAAGTGCTGTAGTGAAATAGCTCGAATGAAATCCAACGAATGCATGGTTTCTCTTGCAATTGAATTGAATGTGTACTCGTGTTGCCTTCGTTTGATTTTTTTTGCCAAATCGAACTCGGAATGCTGCTTTACTTCATGTTACGAAACATCTGCCGGAATGAAGGACCAAAATCTCTCGAGACAACATCTCTTTTCGAGCTGGAAAGTAAATATAAAAGCAGAGTTGAGGACTGCACCCTAACAGACAAATGATGCAAAAGTACCACATTTGGGAACAAATTTAACAGTACGGTCGTGCATGAAATGTGAGGAACAATTCTTTCAAGAGGATAGCAAACCTCTAAACACGAACCCGACCCGACCTAAACATGACCCGATTGTGCGGCTATATCATGTTCGGGTCTTGTTTCGGGTCGGGCCAAACACATATATTCATTGTTTCGGATCGGGTCAGGTATCATGAAAACGCGACCCGACCCGACCCATTGACACTCCTATTGATGGTTGACTGATAGCCCACTCTCAATGTGCATTGGTGTTTGATGAATATCTTAAGAAAGGAATTTGAACAACACGAATTTTGGACAGCCTTCAGGGTTTGGTCTGGCGAAAGAGACCTAGAGTGAAGGTGGAGATTGTGGTGTAGCAACTCAGTCCTGATGATAGTTTTCATGGTTCGATCTGGAGAAAGTGACCAAGGATGAAAGCGGGTGTTGAAAATTCAAGTTGTGACATGTTGATGTAGAAGGATACCTAAATTTAGAGGAAACAGACCTAACACTAAGTTCGTACGTGAGAGGAAATTGTTGAGATGAATATGTGAGTTATGTTTGAAAAGTCCGACAATGGAGAATTGATATGATAGTTGATATATCTTAGTTGGCCAAAAAATTATTAACTTAAACTTTTGAGTGAGGTGGATCCAACTAAATATGCTAACAGGTTTGCACTTAGCCTTCTTAGCAATCTTCCAAAGTGAAGATGTCGGATTTTTGCTCTCTGTTCCCATATTGCGTAGTACGTTTGGATATCAAAGGATGGTGATATTAATGTTATGGGACCACCATTATGTGTTTAGAAGATCATATACAATAAATACAAAAAATAAATATCGTTAGCACCCCAAAATGATCAACTTTTGATTATAATCAACAAGTGACAGAAGTCGATAAAAGTCCACTATTTCATCGATGAAAAAGATAATCAACAACTTGAAAAGCATCGACAACTCGAAAAGGAAGTCATGAACAGTGGGTGATCAACACAAAAATGTAACTGCTGGGTGGTTATGTATATTGTCTCTATTTTAATATTTTGTGACTTCTTGTGACCATAAATAGGATTAGGAAGTTATTTGCTCTGAAGATAGGATTAGTAAATTATCTTTTCAAATTTGGTAAAATTTTATTTTAATCTTTATCTTTTACTTTGTTGCAATTCAAATTGCTAGCCGCGATTGCCTCCACTTTTCGTATTTTTAAATTTTTGTCAATTACTTTCCTGTCCAAAATTAACAAAGGACCCTGGCAAGAACTGCAAATCAACAAGAGTCCTACAATGCCGTTGGCAACAACTCATTACCACAAAACTAGTATTGAGACGGCCACACATTTCGATAATTCAGTCGCTGGGAGAGTCGCAGAAGATAATTGACTTGAGAAAGTTGATCTGCCGATGCATCACACTGAAGAGAAATTAAGGGATGTTACTCCAAATTCCAACATGGTGTCAATTATGAGAAGAATGTTCAAAAATCAACAGAATGATATGACCAACTACATTGTGAGTCATATATTCGACACGATCAAGTCGATGGTGTCAACCATGAGAAGAATGTTAAAAAAGTAGCAGAATGATATGGCTAACTACATTGTGAGTCATATATTCGACATGATCAAGCCGATCGTCATCAATGCTGTGAATGATGCTCTATCGTGGCCAAGTTCATTCAATCAACCACTACAAACAAATCCAGTGTAGCAAGGTAAGTTCTTAGTCCTGTCCATTTTTTGAGCCATATGTTGGTCAAAATAACTAATTTGGTAACAACATTTGGCAAATCAAACTGGTCGACAGGCTGATCAATTGCTAAATGTGAAAAGTGTAAGAGTAGTGGCTCCATTACTACCGCCCAATGTGAATATTCCTGTTAGGTCTAACACACCGATTAACATTGATTATTCGACAAGACCAACATCACCACCTAGGGGAAAGATGACCAACCAAATCTAGAATTGAAACTAGCACAATTTGTCAAATAAGTTCAATAACATCGGGGTTAGATAGGGTTTTCTCATACTTATTTATAGGAAACCACATCTTGAATGAATAGATAATCAACATTTTCCAAGAGGTTTCAAAATGCATGATTTTGTTGTTTTTATAAGCGAAGATGAACAATTGACCATCAAACATAATACAATATAAGCAGCAACACTAAATCTGCAGTCATGCATTCCGCAAGTTTATGATCTCTTCTAAATGCTTGCTCGGAAAGTGAGCCCTAAGAAAATCGGTATGGTAACATCAGAAGATAGATTCCCAAATTCATCATTGCAAATAAGTGCATATGATTTTCTTATCCATCTTAGTTATGATAAATCAATAAACTTGTACTTTGGCTTGAAACTCTTCAATTTCCTTCTTCTGCCGCTTCAGCAGAGCGGCATCTGTCAAAATTTGCCTCATATAAAAATTTAAAAAACAAGGAACAAAGATTATTCTTTTGTTTTTTTTTTATAGAGGAGTTCGAGAGATAAACTTATCTTTCTTATTTTTTTCTAATCCTTCCGCTCCAAGTCTAATATTCAAATTTATCACCATTAATAGTAAGTAGCTTGTTGAGAGTCTAGATAAATCTGAAGATGGTGATGGTGGCAGTTCTTATATATTTTGGTATGAAGTTTTAATTCTATTGTAAAATATGCACTCTTTTATCGATCATTTATCGATTTTTTCCCATTTATACCCACGATCTTCTGTTCTAGAACTTAGGTGACCTAGCTAATTCGGAAGGTGCTGCAAAAACTAGGGTAGAAGGTGTCCATCTCAAAAAGAGGTATCACATCAATACAAGTCTTTTTTTTTTGCTAGAAACATCAATACAAGTCTTATAATGGCATCGATTTAAACAAAAACCGCATGTATTTTTCTCATCAAAACTTAAAGTATTATTCAAATTTCGAAAAATTATGAAAAAAATCACATGCAAATATACGTGTCATCATTTAAAAAATTACGAGAGTTTCATGTCTTTTGAGTTAAGAAAAAGTCAAAGTTCGCCTCAAAATTTAGATTGAAGATATTAATAAAAAGTTGGTATATTTTCTCTAGAGAATTTCAGTGATTTCCATCTTCAGCACATGAGATCTTTCATCACCATCCTCCCCCTCTCGTTTCCTTTCTCGGCCGAGCATATATTTCAGTAATTTTTACTATTTTTATATTTTCGTTTTGCTATATTTTTTTTGCATTTTTCCTATTTAAATTTTTTATTTATTAAGAAAAAATAAGAGGTGTCAACAATTATATTCAATCACAGCGAACGGATTTTTAACGAAGAAAATATCATGACTGTCCGTTTGATCCAAGTTTTTGAAATTCACAATCCTCGCGTTTTTTTTTTTGTAAATCGAATCGCATTTTGAAATAATCGGGTCATAGATTTTCCATAGATGCAACAATCAAGTCAATAGGATGTTGGACGGAAAATTTATGCCCTGTTAAAGTTGGGCCAATTAGATAAAAAAATACATAAATATCAATTTTCAAAAAAAATTCACAATTACATGATTGTGAGGTTTATTGCTTTCTAATCATCTAAATTACCTAGGTTTAATCATGGAGATCGAATTTTTAATGAAGAAAAAATCATGGCCGTCAGTTCGGTTCAATTTTTAAAACTTCGTGATCAACACTTTTTTTTGAAAATCGAACAACATTTTTGGAACAATCTAGTCATAGATTTTTCGTGGGTGAAAAAATCGAGTCAATGGGATGACGAACGGAAATATTATGCCCAATTTCTTATGCTAAAGAGATGGATGCAATTTCAGCTAATTAAATCTTACATGAACACAAGTATAATTTCTTAACGGTACCGCATATAATCTTTGGTGAAAATCGCTTTTGATCATAAGCAACTTGTGCACATCACTCCTGTCTCATAGCGATTTCTTTATTATGTAGATAAACTTACAGCAATATCCATTTCACAGGTCGAGCATTTCGTATTATCAGTTGTGCCCATGTGGACCAAGTCATTGAGAGCGGGCAATCGACACAAAAATCTAACTCCTTGGTGGTTACATCTATTGCCGCTATTTTAGGATTTTATCACTTTTTATGAATAAGTATTGTTGTAACTTCTTGCAACCGCAAATGAAATTAGGAAGTTATTTGTTCTGAAGATAGGATTAGGAAATTATCTTTTCAAACTCAATAACCACTCCCCGATAAAATAAAATAAAAAAACTCAATAACCACTTGTAGTGGACTGACTATAAATAGCAACATTGTACTCATGGTAAAGGATCCCCAATCGAATCCTCATAAATTTATTTTTATTTTCAAATGCAATTTAAATGGATAGCCGCGATTGCCTCCGGTCTTCTTTATCTTTAAATTTCCCAGCATTTAATTTCCCGTTCAAAATCAACAAAGCAACTTTCAACTTTGTTGATTCTTATCGATCCATCCATATTCTTGAAAGATATTTCATCAACACTTTTTAATGAAACAAATACGACATAAGTATAATACAGAGAAAAATTATATTTATATTTAAGGGACAACCATTGTGTATTTAGAAGATCAAAGGACGGTGAGAATGAGAAAGGAGAGACATCTCATCAATCTAGGAAAATTACTAAAAATGTCTTATACCTATTGCAATTGTGCTAATTTAGTCATAAATATTTTTTTCGTGCCAATTGAGTCCTAAACCTTTTGCATTTGTGCCAATTTAGTCCATCTAGCCAATTTTGGCCGACTGTCGCTGATGTTGACATTTTTAATAATATTTTATTTTTTTGAATCTTTTTATTAATTATTTCTTTTTCCTTTTTTTTCTCTCTTTCTTTTTTTTTTCCTTCCTTCTTCCTCTAGTTGGTTACCGAACCGAGGCAACCGGCTAGAGGCGAGGGTCGGCAAGGTTGACCTTGTTGGCCGCTAGCAAGGCCGACCTCGCCGTCGCTGGGTGACGTTGGCCTCGCCCTGTCACGATTTTGGCGGGGGCGAGCTCGCCCTCGCCCACCAGCAGCGAGGCGTGCCATCACTGGATTTGGCGAGGGCAAGCCTCACCAATGATTGGGCGAGCTCGCCAGCCCTCACCACTGGGCGGTTGTCTCGGTCCGGCGACTGGCCAGAGGAAGAAGGAAGGACAAAAAAAAGAGAGAGAAAAAAAGGAAAAAGAAAAAAATAATTTAAATATTAGGAAAAAATATTAAAATATTATAAAAATTTTCACTTCAGCGTCAGCCATGCCACGTCAGTGCCGACCGGCCAAAATTGGCCGAATGGACTGAATTGACACAAATGCAAAAAGTTTAGGACTCAATTGGCACAAAAAACGGTTTATGACTAAATTAACATAATTGCAATAGATTTATGACTTTTTTGCTAATTTTCCCTGTCAAGCTAAACCGTAGATAGCCTTGCCAAGGCACAGATGACTGATTTGTGAGAACGGTTAAAATAAAATTAACGAAATAATTTCAAGATTCCATACTTTTAAGTCCTAGTTATGTGACAATCTAGCCACTAAAATAGTCTAACTGTCCTAACTTGAATAGCTCATGTTTAGCCTAACTCGATGTGTCTCATTTCCACCTACGGTTCTTGAGACAATCATCTTGAACAAACCGGCCCTAAATGTGATAAACTGTTGAAAGATGAATGCGAGTTAATTTCATTATAGTACGCGGAAGAGATTTATCCAATGACAAGATAACTGTATTGATATTGCCTTCATCTCACAGCGAACGGTTGCCTTGTTACCTTCTAAATATCGAGTTCGTTGGCTATCGGAGCATCAGTTATGAGTTCTAGCCTTTGATAAATCCTCTCGAGAATCCTAATAGCAGAAACCATTAGCCGAGAGAGAGAGAGCAGCTGCTGAGTCTCTGCAAGCATCAAGGAAGAGCCTCTCTCCTCCCCCTCGAACATGGGAGGTCCCAGCAGCACCATTGGTGAGCACTTTCTGTCTCTCTCAATCTTGTTCATAGATCTCCTATTAGAACGAAAGACTGGCAACTGAATTCAGAATCCTTGCAGTGTAAACTTAACACAGGCGAGAAAGTTCCTTCCTTTCTTCCCTTCGATTAGGGCAACCGGAGACTCCTTTTTCTCCAACAAGTTCACCAAGGTCTCTGTTGCAGGCCAATGCGGCCTGGTTATTGCTATTTCGCGATTTAAGCGAAAAGACATCCAGTATTTCACGGACTAATTGCAATTTGGCAAGTGAAAAGTAGTTATGGCATTGAACGACCTAGTTCACAATGTACTTTTGGGAAATCACAGGCAGCATGCTAATATAATGGTCTGATGATAGTTGTACAAAATTGGTTACCTTAGTCCACCGTTGAATTTGAGGCTAGCTTCTCCATGTGCCTGAACATTCTTCGGTAGAAATCACTTCGAAATGAAATATCATCAAAATGCATGGATGAATTATATAGTCTTTCTGTAAATTCCAATCAAAATTTTAGTTCCGTCAACGCCAAGGGTTCTGAAGTATTCTTCATCTTCCATGGAATGTCGATCAACAGAAATGCCTAACATGTGAACACGGGTTGATCGACGAAATATTTGCATGAAGTCTCTCTTCCAAGTCCCCTGCGAAAGATATGGTTTGCGAGCCAATCCGCATAGACTGTCATGTTCCCAATAGCTTCGCCTCGCCAGGCGGACACTGCAATCTTCCAAAACATGAATCCACACTATAACATCCATCTAAAATTTAGCCCAGGTATGTTAGACGATGCACTATAACCTGTGCTTCTCGTACATTCGAAAGTTCTTCTGAGTCTTGCGTGGCCATGCCCTGTGAATTCTGCGGAGCCATTGTTGGATTCGCTCTCGAAAAACGCTTGATATGACATGTCCAGAGATTCAAAAGAGCATAAACATCAACAAGAGTAATGAAAAAGCCAGCCATGGAAGCCATTGGTTTGTGTCAGCATGAAGCTAAATTTGAGCGTCAGATCGTGTCGTTGTGTGCATAAATAGTTGTTTAAAGCACGTCCAAGTGGAGAATATGTGGAGGCTAGTACTAAAGAAGTTAGGCATATATATTACGACGTATTATCCTATTATAACAAGGATTTAATCTCTAGCTAAGCTGAAGATTTTTGAGTCTGGCATAGACTCAATCTCTCCCAATGTTAAGCATGAGATTTGTTTTGACCAACCCGAGAAAAGATATATTTGTTTCATAAGAGGTGAATGTTTGAAAGGCTGACACGAGAAAGGTTATGCATATCTATTACGACGTATTATCGTATGTCAAACCTTCCAAGGTTTTAATTAACCAGGATCTATTTCTAGCTAAGCCTAAGATTTGGGTTAGACATGGCATCCATCTCCCAATGATAAGCTTTAGCTTTGTTTCCAGTACTGCTTGCCTCTAGTAGGGGACGGCTTCCACACCTGTCCTAAAAATATCAGAGATGGGCTTCTCAAATCTGTCACAAGTTAGCCCCAACTCAACACCCCACCTGCTTGTTCTGCTCTCTCGATGGAGCTCTCCCCCTATCCCCATGGTGATAGTTGATTGTCAACCCTAACTACCGTCGACCCCCTTCTTCAACCCTGTTTATACCATCAAACCATCCGCCATATACCCCCCTCACATTCCTGTTTGTCCACCACTCCTCCCCGTTTAACCCAAGTAACGAGTGCCCTAACCAAAGTCTCCCCTGCCCGAGTCAAAGTTCCTGAATGTTGCGCGAAGTCCTCAGGCTCTCGTAGCCCGCCACTTCGAGAATGTAAGGCAGCTCCCCCGCCCAAGCTAAAGGTGCAGAGAGCCTCATGATCGACTGGGCCCTCTTCCTTCCTCACCAGCAAGACCCCAAATATGCACACCTTCTTATCCTCACTAACCAAGCTACCCACGAAGTCTTCCTCCGAACCCCTTCCTTCCCACTCCCACTACCACCTTCGACCCCTCAGTTCCTTTTTCGTTACAGGAAGTCTTCGACCCAGACGCAGCAGTAGAGCCTTTCGCCTTAAGGAGAGAGGGTGTTAGCAGAAGTAGTCACCGCCGCCCATGGATTAGTAGCATTGGGTTCAGTTAAGTATTTCGCTTTGCTGGATATATCAGAAATTGTAGATTCAATCGCAGCTCTCTATAGCAGTCTTGCTAAGTCACCCACAAAATGCCAGGGGCTCAAAGCTTAATTTCAAGTGTTATAGTCAATCCAGGTTAATCTAAGCCTTTCCCGGTGAACATCCTCGATGGAAAGTGAGGACAACAATGCCACTCGGTTGGCTGCCCTGTGTAAAGAATTGGGAAACCTGTGATCAGTAGATGATATAGTGTAGCTACCAAGGGATATCCCTGCTGATAAACAACAAGAATGTGAGCTAACTCTGTATGGGAAGCTGTATTCAAAACCAAATGTGAACTTCCAGGCATTCCTTAGTACAATGAAGAGGGCATGGAAAACAGACCAAGTAGACTGCGAGCTGATTGAGCCGGGGTTCTTTTCCTTCTCATTCTCTTCATTAGAGGAGAAACAGCGAGTACTGCAAATAGGCCCATGGTCATTCTCTAGTAACCTTCTCGTACTCCAACAAGGTTTTCCGGATATCCCTGACCATTGTTACGAATTCACCCACTGTGACTTTTGGGTTCAATTAGCAGGTATCCCCCGAGGAAGATTATCAGAAGAAGTGGCTAGGGAGGTAGGAAGGAAAATTGGAAAAGTAACAGAGGTGAGATTTGATTCTAGAGGAGGAGGCGCTAACAAAAGCTGCAAAGCAAGGGTCCTCTTGAATCTTTCCAGCCCGTTAAAGACAGGAACAATTGTAGATCTGGAGTACAAAAAGATTTGGGTGGATTATAGATATGAAAGACTCCCTCACTTTTGCTATTTCTGCGGAAGGATAGGGTATTATGCCTCCTATTGCAAAGAAATTCCTTTTGAGGAGTCGGGGCTCAACGAAAACGCTAGGGGCAAATTTGGGCAATGGTTGAGAGCAGAAGTACGAGAACCTAGCCCTTTTTGGAAGATCTTCTACGGGAAAGACATCCATGTCCACGAGGAGGTGGTCACAATCCCGGAGACGCCTAGGGAAATCACCCCAGAGACGGATTCACCAAGTTCGAAGGGCAAGGCTGTTGTAGGGATGATTGAAAACAAGCTTCAGGATGAGAGGCCGAGTAAGAGGAACTTACAAGCAGAAAAGTCAAGGACAAATCAGCCAGGATTCGAAAAGTATGACACCCAAATTATCCCTTTTAACCGGCATGTAATGGCGGACACGCGAAACCTTCAAGGAAGGAGAAGATAAGCCCGAAACCCTTCAAGAAAGTAGCTGCGGTAAGGAAACAGAAAAAAATCAACCCTCTTGGACTACTTGAGAGTCTCAGTCCCTCCATTAACGAGGAGGCGCTCCTTGATGCTCCGATCCATTTGGCCGAAGGAAGAAATGAATGGGCTTTGGTGGCTAGCCCTAATAAGCCACCGAGGATTATATGAAACTTTTGAGCTGGAACTGTCAAGGGCTGGGCAATCCCTTGACAGTCCAGCACCTCAGAGCCTTAATGGCTCAAGAAAGGCCCGACTTAGTCTTCTTGATGGAAACTAAGAACAAGAGTGCAGTAGTTGACAGAGTGAGGAGGTGTATGCAATTCCAAAATATGGAGATAATAGACCCCATACGCATCACGGGGGGGGGGGGGGGGTGGCTTTGATGTGGAATGACGAGGTGACAGTGATGGTGGAAGACAGATCCAGAGAATTTATTGACATTGTGTGTAGGGATCAAGGTAGCGACGATTTTATGCACATAACGTTCCTGTATGCCCCCACAAAATTTCAGGATAGGCTTCAGCTGTGGCACCACCTACAAGTGATAAATGCAGCTAACCATCTACCTTGGATATGTGCATGGGACTTCAATGAAATCTTGTACCACTGGGAAAAGATGGGTGGGAGTCGGGCGGAGCACTACAGGCTGGTCGCGTTCCAAGAATATCTAAATAAATGCTCACTCATGGACATAGAAATTAAGGGCTGTGCATTCACGTGGGCTAACAATAGGGAAGGAAAAGCTCTAGTGCGGAAGAGGCTTGATAGAATCCTTTGCAACATTAATTGGAGAGTACGATTCCCAAATGCGGAAGCTTACGCCTTACCCGCAATTGGCTCAGACCATAGCCCAATTCTCCTGTCACTCTACCCAGGGAGGGCTAAAAGGAAAAAGGAATTCAAGTTTGAGGCATTTTGGCTTGAGGATGCTGAGTGTACGAAGCTGGTGAGGGAAACATGGGGTGGCCCAGAAGATAATCCTGCAGCCTTTGGTTGCAAATTGAAAAAAACACCAAGGTTTTGAACTCGTGGAGCAATCAGAAATTCTCCAATGCCTCCAACCAGATCGAGATATTGAAAAGAAGAATAACGACCCTCACAAACACAAGAAATGGCGACAACAGCAAAAAAGAACTGCAGCAGCTCAAAAAACAAATTCAGAATCTGTGGAAGCAGGAAGAGCTATATTGGGGGATGAGATCGAGGATTAATTGGATCAAATGTGGAGACAAAAATACAAAATACTTCCATGCTGCAATGGTTCAACGAAGACAAAGGAACAAAATCTCAATGTTGAAAGTCGACGACATATGGTGCCGAGATCCAACAAGGCTGAAGCAACACATTGGCAGTTTTTATGATTCTCTGTATGTATCAGTGGGGACAAGAAACTTCAACCCTATACTAGACCAGTGTTCATTCCAAGTTCCAGAGGGGATGAATGAGGCGTTAATGGTACCAGTGACCATAGATGAAGTAAAGAAGGCGACTTTTCAACAAGGTGCAACAAAGGCCCCAGGCCCTGACGGGATGAATGGCCAGTTTTATCAGCATCATTGGGAGATCCTACAGCACGATTTACACAGACTAGTAAGCACCTTCTTCCATTCAAGCAAGATGGATCCGGAACTCAACAAAACACACATAGTGCTCATTCCTAAAGTTTCCAACCCAGAAACTATCTCACAATTCAGACCCATTAGCCTGTATAACTTCAGCTAAAAAATCATATCAAAGGTGATAGCGAACCGCATCAAGCCATGGCTCCCAAAAATTATTGCTAAAGAACAGAGCGCTTTTGTTAGTGGGAGGCTTATTCAAGATAACATACTTATCGTCCAGGAGATCCTACATCAACTGAGAATCAGGGAAAGAAAACGGAAGTTCCAGGCTATCTTAAAGCTGGATATGCAAAAAGCATACGATAGAGTGGAGTGGGACTTTCTTTGCGCGAGCATGGTGAAAATGGGTTTTTGTGAGGAATGGGTATCTTTGGTGAAACAGTGTATCTCTACGGCCACATTCAGTGTCAAGGTAAATGGGGAGCCTTTAAAGTACTTCCATCCATCAAGGAGAATCAGACAAGGAGACCCACTATCTCCTTACTTATTTATAATAATGGCCAACGTGCTTTCTTCCCTGCTATCAAAGGCCGTCGAGGATGGGACTCTGAAGGGGATCAAACTAAACAGGAACTGTCCAACCTTGTCACATCTACTATTTGCTGACGATGCCATATTTTTCATTGATGGAACTATTGGTGAGTGTCAGAATCTAGCAAACATCCTGAATCAATATTGCTTTGCATCGGGACAAGCTATCAACCTGAACAAATCGGGTATATTCTGTAGTGCGGGCTGTCCTCAAAGCCTTAAAAACAATCTTGCGATTGAACTGAGAGGACCAATAATGGATAAAACCGGGAAATACCTCGGCATTCCATCTGATTGGGGAGATACTAAAAAACAGATGTTTGCGTGGATATTAGCTAGGGTAAATATGAAGTTGGAGGGATGGAAGGAAAAGCTGCTATCAAAGGCGAGGAAGGAGATTTTACTCAAAACAGTGGTACAAGCTATTCCACAATACGCTATGTCTATCTTCAAAATCCCAATTTCAGTTTGCAAAGCCATTGACCAGAAAATCGCATCATTTTGGTGGAAACAGAACTCATCCAAATCAAGTATACATTGGAAAAAGTGGGACATCCTCAAAGAAAGGAAAATAGATGGCGGCTTGGGATTCAAGGACCTAGTCACCTTCAACAAAGCCATGCTAGGAAAGCAAGCATGGAGACTTGCTCAAGAACCAACAGCTTTATGGAGCCAGCTACTTCAAGGAATTTATTTCCCAAATGGAAGCTTATGGAAAGCCAGAAATGGCTCCCGACCGTCGTGGGGGTGGCAAAGTTTGATAATGGGCAGGGACGCCATAAGCTTGGATATTAAATGGTCGGTGGGGAATGGAGATAGTATCAATATAAGAGAGGATCAATGGCTGAATCAGAAACTGATTGGTGGCCCAGCAAATAGGGATGACCCGCAAATAGTCGCAAATTTAATCGATCAGAGGACAAGAACATGGAAGGAAAACAAAGAAGGTTGTTTCAGGAGGAGGTTGTCAGCGAAATCCTAACCACACGCATTCAGCCAAGTCCGGAAAGCGATAAACAAATATGGACCGGCAATACAACAGGGGAATACACGGTCAGACATGGATATTCCAGAATTCGAGCATCTATACCCAAGCAAAACACAGCACAAGCATCATCATCATATCAGCAGCCCCGTTCTCTATGGTCTAAAATATGGAAATTAAACACCGAACCAAAAATCCGATTCTTCTTGTGGGGTGTGTGCCGGAATGCTCTACCTACAAAGGAGAATTTATACAAAAGGAAGGTAATTACTGACCCGCTTTGCCCAATTTGCCAGCAAGCTCCAGAAACGATGGAGCACACCTTCATCCTGTGCGATTGGATCAAGCATATTTGGTCTGATCAGAGAATACAGATGGATGTTTCTCCGACAAACTTGACAAGAATGGATAAGTGGTTAGATGAAGCACTTACTGGCGGTTTCTCGGCTCTCCAAGAACTGCTCGCTGGTATCCTTTGGCAGATCTGGAAGGCCAGAAATGCCCAGGTGTTCCAACAGATTTCCCCAAAATCGGGTGTTATCGTTGATGAAGCTATCAATCTGAGCAGATTCAACCGCTTGCAAAACCCAACCGAACGCAATACCTGGCTGAAGAAGCAACCGTCAGAAAGCTGGACACCACCAGATACAGGGCAGTGGAAATTCAACGTTGATGGTTCTTGGATCAAAGGCAAACTAGAGGGATCGGTGAGTGGTGTTTGTAGAGATTCCAGAGGTTTGATTATAACAGGGTTTACTAAAGGGGCGGTTGCTAGCTCTCCTCTGGAAGTCGAAGGTACTGCGGTGAAGGAAGCCATCCTCTGTCTGCGTGAATTGGCCGAAAAGGAAGATAGTCTGGCAGAGCATGTGACAATTTTGACCGACAGTGCAGCCACTGTTAGTTTTACAGAACATCCGCCCCTCAGCCCATGGGCTTTGAGAAGACTTTTTGAGGAATGTAATGAACTACTCACCCAAACGCGAGGGATCTCCCTGGCCCACTGTCCACGAGAAACCAATTACATTGCAAACTGGATCGCAAAGACCCATCGTAAAGGGACTCTTCCCCCATACTGGTTGTATAAACCCCCCCAATCTCTTTGGGATTTATTATGTAATGACGCTAGTCTACTTCACTCTTGTAGTCCAACTTTAAATGAATGATATGGTATAAGCATTTCGACCAAAAAAAAAAAAATCTGTCACAAGTTCTCCCCCGCAGCAAGCGTTAGGCGGGCAATGTGCCGTTGCTAGTGTCCTTTAGCGACCGTTTTTGGCTTTTTAGCGCCTGTTTAATCCGTTGCTTATTGTTTTTTTTTCAGTGAGAGATCAAACTGTTGAAATTCACATCTCCATTGAATTGAACTATTAAGATGTCTTCTACCATTCATGGAGAGTTACTTACTTGGCCTTGAATAGCTTGATTGAGTTCAGTCTCCCAATCAAAATCACTCTATAAAAAAATGGAATACTCAAAAAATGGTTATAAACCTACTTATGATGCTACTGCAGTGCATGATCCATAATTATGTCTCGGGAAAGCCTTTCTTTTAACCTGAAACTACTGTGGGTCCGAAAGCAATGAGGTGATGCAAGGCTGATCAAGTGCATGTTGCACCAAGAGATTGAAAATTCAGAAACATGATAAAGCCAAAGAGCATTGTAATTTAGCTCATGTGATTTTCACTTACCATAAAACGGAAGATTGAAATAAGCACTTTCTTTTGACTAAAACTACACCGGATAGAGTGAATACATTAGATTGTCTTGTATAGAATTTATGGGGACTGCAACTTCAGAAACTGCAAGGCATGAAAACGGGCAGCAGAAATTAATGTCTGATAGGGACTTTCACCCACCAACTGAAGAACTGTAGAAGGAAAAGTGCTCTGGTGAATTTGATTGGTGCATAGCTTGCAGTAATCTATGAATCCATAACAATGTGGCAGCTCTCACTGTAGTTCCTCGCTTCTGCTTTAAACCACTGATTGCCTCTGATTTTTCTTTTTGGGAGGAAATAAATCTGTAGATCGTTTCAGATTCAGCTAATAAAGACCAACAATTTGAGTACCTACATCTCTTGGAGTGCTAGATTAATTCATTGCATAGGCTATAGCCCTCAGAACAACAATAAAGTCGAGTAATTTCAACTACATTCATGTGCTTTTACCATGAATACCCAGTCCAAGATCTATGGTTTTGGATGAGCTAAATCTGGCTACAAGTTGCCACTGACTAACTAGAGGGTTATCTGATTGGCCTTCCAGCTGGAGTTCTACTATTAGATGATGCTTTCTAAAGCTTGCCTCACAAAACTTCCCTCGGGCCCTGAAGACCATGTGGTAAATGTAGGGGCGAGCACCCGATCCAATTCAATAATTAGTGAACTAGCGCTAGTTCAATTTCGGGCTATATCCTGGGAGAGCAGATCTAATTTCTTATTCTAAAAGGTTGGAGCCAATTGACCGATTTTATTCGCAATTCTGGGCTCGGAACCATTGATTCAATCGGGAAAGATACCGACCAAGCTTGTTTCGGAGTTCATGAAACCCTGTGAGCCAATTCCAAGTTTCAACTGGCCCTGTAATCGATTTTAAATCAGATTTAGAAGATATTTATTTCAAAAAAATTTCAATTACTTCATGCCGGACTAGACCCTTTTTTGCTTCCTATTGTTCGGTTTAAACTTTCTTTCGTTAAGTAAGCTTGATTTAACCAATTTTAGGGGTACGACTATCTTAAATTTGTAATCTTTGGAGTCGGAACTCCAAGGTCGGTTCTTAGTCCCGACCAAAACCTTGCCCATCCTAATTAAAAGGCAATGGAAGATCATGAATCTAGCTAACGCAATGGAAAATCATGAATCTAACTGCGCATCAAGATGAAGAAATTGAAAGGAAAATCTTGGCAGTATAATGTTGAAGAGCATTATTCTTTTCCTAGTCGAGCTCTTATCAATCTGTTTAGTCTACAATCTCTTCAGCCTTGGCATCAAAGTAAGGAACAGAAGCTCAATGACACCCTCCAAACCAAATGGAAAGAAGCATATGAATGAGCTGTTTCACGTGGACATGTCTAGGTTCAGGTGGGCATTAGAGTTTCTATGCTGCTATCTGATTCTTTAAATTCTGCCTCTTTAATCAATCACAAAAAAACCCAAAAAAAGAAAAAAAAGAGTTTACAACTGAAGGATATTCAAATCGAGGCTGCCTTGAGAAGCACGGAAACGGGTCACTGTGAAAATGTGGAATTAATCAAGAGAGACACACCAATTCCTAGGTCTTGTGTCCACCCAAATTTAACTCCTTCCAAAATGACCACGTCTTTCCCAAGTTCCACCAAAAGGGTACCTTATCTGAAGCGCCAACAACAAGAACAACAGTCAAGCTGGGTACCTTATATGAAGCTCTCTTTTGACATTTGCTCCCACTTTTCTTAATTTCTTTCTGCTCATTGGAACTCAAGGATTCCTCGCAAAGGCTCCATGGCATTGTCGAGGTGATAAATGGGGGAAAAGAGTAGTTTAGAAGTACACATCCATTTGGTATGCAAGAACACTCGAACCATTTGATAACTCGGACACAAAACCTTATGATAAGCATCATCGATTTGGTGAAAATTGGAAGTTATAGGAAGGTGAGACATAACGAATCATAAGCTAAAGCAGCTGCTGCACTGTAGCTAGGCTTTTTGTTTCTCCTTCTTTCTGAGAGAGTGTTCCGCGTTCATTGTTTTTCTTTAGTGAACATGTTGATCTTTTGTTTTGCACACCAGAACTAAATGGCATTGGCAGACAAGTTTCAGCAAGCCAAACGAAACCCCACATGAACCGGTTAAGAGAAGGGCGAAACATGTCCATTAGGAAAAAACAAAGTCTTCCCACATTCTCAAAAAAGCAAGAGGAAAATTCCAAGGACAAACTGTACTCTTTCCTAGAAACAAAACATATAAAAGATGACATCAAATTTCGCAAATTTACATTTGAAGAGAGAGAGAGCGAGAGCGCATTAGCACAACACAACCAACCAACATGCACATCCCCCGAGAAAACACAACAAGCATTTTAGTGGACAGCCTGACAAAAGTTTGAATTAACAAGGTAATAAAACAGTGTTTTAAGACCCCCAAAAAAATCTATTTTGGCTTTTATTCACTGCTTCATCTTCCTCTTAATTTCTGGCGTTTTGTTGGCAGGGAAGAAAAAATGTAAAAACACTTCTGGGTTCGCTTTCTCCAGAAATGGGGTTTTTCCAAGAAACATGAGAAGAAGAAGAAGCACAAAGTTGGGCACTAACAAAGAAGAAGAAAAACTGAGAGAGAGAGAGAGAGAGAGAGAGAGAGAGAGAGAGAGAGAGAGAGGGAGACCAACTTGAGCATTTTGCAGAGCCTTTCATATGAATTCACAATTAGCTAACAAAGAAGAAAAGCAACAAAGATTAGAGCAAATTGGAAGCTAAGAAATACAAGATTGAGCCGTCCCGCCAATATCACCACCACCACCACCATCACCACCACCACCACCACCACTGTTAGAAGCTAAACAAGCAGGAGAACAGAGACAAGCAAGTGGCAAGAGTTGAACCTTGCAAAAGAGCACAAATTTGCCATTCCTCACATAAGCAAAAAGAGCAATGCCATTCTTGAGCTTGCCACTCAGCGGCAGCACCACCACCACCAGATGCACTCCCCACGCTCCACCACCCTCGCCGCCGCCGTCGCTTCCACAGTCGCAGCAGCAGCATGTGTACACTCATCAATTGAGGCAAAAGTTGGGATTTTTAAGCAGTGTCACCCCCAGAAAACAAGATAAAACAGACCGGGTTTGGGTGATTGCGTGTTTGTCAGAAAGAACACAAATCATGGAAGAGGGAAACATGGGTCTTCAGTTCTTGCAACGTTTCTTTCTTCTCTCAAGAATTTCTCGTTTCCTAGGAGTACGAAGTCGGGTCTTCTCGTCCTATCTTGAAAAGAAATGGAAAAGGGCTGTTGGAAAATGATAAGAGAGGGAGGTTGTGTGCTGGGTTACAAGAAGTGGAGGACGTGAGATTACTTTGGCTTCATGTGCGCACAGGAAGAGACCATTTCTGTGACTGTACTACTCTTCTTCTCACACCATATTAATGAGGCCTAAAGTGAGTTGAGTGAGAGCGAAAATGGAAGATGGAAAATGGGTGGGTGTGTGTTTGCTGAGGGAAGGGGGGTTTTCTTTGATATGGACTGTGATTTGATTTTTGGCTGTAAACTCGAACAATTTTCGCTTGCCCCAGAAGGCCCAGATTAGCTAGATTTGCGCAAGCAACCACTGCCACTGTCCTGTTCCCTTGCCTGCCCTCAAATGTTATCCTGAATTACATCCGTGTCCCTCCTCAACCGATAGCTTTTGGACTTGATGAAAACTCCCTTTCCTATTTTCCCCCCTGAAATTATTCAGACTTGTGAGAAGTACAAGAAAAACAACAGCGGTTAACAGAGAAATATCACCACCACCAAAGAGAGGAGGTCCATGTCTTAAACTTATCAGTCAGTCAAAATGGGTTCAGCTCTTTCTGCGGTTATTGTGAATATTTAAGTTTGAAAATGGAGAGAGAGAGAGAGCTATGGGGACTGAGAGTGGAGACTAAACAGAGGCACCATCTTGACCAAAAAAAAAAAAAAACAGAGGCACCACAGTCGAGGACCATCGAGACGGACACCTGAAACCAAAAGGACCCGACTAGACTGAGTCCTTCCCCTTTCCCACGGCCTAACATTCGGTTTTGATTGGTTCTAGGCCTTTCACTGCACACTTGTTCATGTCTCAGTCTATTCTATTCTATCCTCTATTATACGTTGCACCCTCCTTAAGAACTCAAACACTATTTACACCCTTGCATGTATAGCTTCTTACACTTCCATCGATAACAACCTACAACTTTCGAAAGAGGCCACAAAAAAAAAAAAAACAAAAAGAAGAAGAAAAGCTAACTGTTAGCAAAAAGGTGGAACTGGAAGTGGTCTTCACTCTACTCCTTTGAGAACCCAAAACAGGTTTCTGGGGTAATCTCAATCCATAGATTTAAGTACTAAAACCACTGGTAAATATTGGATTTAAGCGAAATCTCATGTGCAATTACTATTTGGCAGAACTTCCTAGGCCGGGGCATAGAAAACAATTCGTTCATGAATCTCTTAATATCGACGTCAATGACATGCTTTTAATTGAATCGGCCACATCATCTTGATCCAATGCATTAAAATCGACCATGATATCACCTAATCGCAGCGGTCGAAAACACCTTTGAAAAGTGATCATGAGATCATTTTCTTGTACCATTTGTGGATGATAAGAACACCCGATTCGGTCGGGTCCTCCATAATGAAGAAAGAAGGTTGAGCTTAATCTGGTCTGACCATATGGTCAAGTGTAAGGGATGCGACTATGGTCGGTAAGGTTGCAACTACAAGCATGAGTTCATGAAGGTTTGGGGGTCTCTGGTTCATTGCAAAATCCAATCCAGGTAAAGAGTGGAGAAGGTTCCGGATTTTTCGTATCCATGTTAAAAGGGAACCGTCTTCCCCTATCTCACAACACGTGAGAATGAGCATGAGATGGGTCCTGCAGTTTCCTTTAAAGGATCCTGCAGTTTCCTTGCTTCCATAAGTGACCAAATTCTGCTCCTCACCCAATCCATTCTGTCATTATTTGGGCAAAGTTAGTGCATCTCTGTACTCCCCCCCCCCCCCCAAACCCTCCTTCTTTTCACTCAGCTGGCCTAAGGGAGATGGGGGGAAATCCTAATTCTACTTAGGAAATATACACGTGAATTCGTGTTGAGCAATGCCTCGAACGCAAGGATTTTCGTAAAGTTGACACGGTTTGTGAATTTATGAGGGACAAAGTGAAGACATAACTTTTAGGGAGCAAAGTGACACTGAGCACAGACCGGAGGAATTAAAGTGTTGATTATCTTTTCAAAAAGCAAGAGTCTGTGTGCCCTGGACATTATTACCAGCTTGCATGTAGCTAAGTTAGATAGAGAGAGATTTCACATCAACGAGATCCATGATGCATGTGAGAGAAATGGATGAAAATGCAAAGTTTGGATTATGCAAAAGCATCAAGTTAACTTAAATTGTCCCGACAAGCTTCTTAATATTATCCCTAACGTGCAAACAGTCGCGCACGTGAAAAACTTGATGTTGACACAATCGCTTGAAAATGAATAGAAAAGTTTTGAGTTGGAAAACAAATTAAATAGCATGAACAGTCGACGAGATAAAGATGATTGGAAGGGGTATGATTCGAATGCGTGACACGTTATTGATTCAACGACTATTATCACAATGAAAAATAAGAGAAGAAAATGCACAATAAAAATGGGAGAAAATCCTCGGAAGGCACTATCATTATTATTATTGTTTTTTTTTCATATTCTGAAGATCACCATCTCCCCAAGATGGAGGAAGAATTGAAGAAATCATGTGTTTCTCCAAATTTAAAAGCTTTGTTTAGGTTCAAATGTTTTAAGTTAGACCATATGATTGATAAGGGGAAAAAAAAATAGAAAAGAGAGAACGAAAGAAATGAAAGAGAAGCTGAAAAGGATTGGATTCGGGGAAGATATCAATCGTTATCGACTCAGATCTTCATCCATTTATAGAAACTTTTTGATGGGGCGTACTGAGCATTCATGCATATCCCTAGAACAGCAAAAGTTCAAAGAGTCAAATGTACGAAAATTCAAACCCTAAACACCTCCTCCGCGCCTTTTCAGGTTTAACTCTTCCTAAACACGTTTTAGCAAAAAAAAAAAAACTCTTCCTAAACACATGAACATCCAAAGCTCAGACACAGAAATCACACGCTGTAGTGAGAGAGAGAGAGAGAGGAACCTGTTGCACACAGTGATGTGTGTACTTGGAAATATCTCGCTTGTTTCACCGTTAAAGAAAGAACTTCGAGCCTTCAGGAGCTGCGAACCATTACTGAGGCTCTTCCTGGGTTTGAACATTCACATGAGAGAGAGAGAGAGAGAGAGAGAGAAGTTTTCAACTATGCTATCCAATCATACTTTTATACGGCGATAAGCATAGTCAGTTTTGTTTACTGTTTCGCAGCATTAAACATCGTTTATTAGCATTGAGTAATCTGGTTTTTTTTTTTTCACTTTTCACGGACCCAAATCTTTCTTGGACCACCAAAACTAGGGAAAGCCTGCCTCTAATCCAGCACATTATCCATCGATCATGTGCATATCGAGTCAATCTCGAGCACGATAATTGAGAAGTGTATATGCCGAAGTTTTATCACCTGATTTACACTTCTGATATCAGATATGTCGTTTGATATGTAAAGCAGGTCCAACATAGACTATCAAGTCGATCGTAAAGAAGCCCTTCTTTGCGAATTCTTTAGATTTAGAAAAAGTAAAGGTTAAGATGATTGAGATAGGGATAAGAAAATGCATGGTACACATGTCCATACCTCTAAGAGTGTTCTAGTACAATACTAATATACACACGAAATACAACTGAAGTTATCGATAGATAAGATTAGGTTAAATCATCCGTTTCAACGGGTCTAGGTGTCTCTAAAGCAGCCACTTATTTATCTTTTCCTCTCCATGATTTTTCTCCCATACTTTATGGGCTACCATCATGCACGATTTATTTTAACGGGACCTACAATTTAGCAAAAAGAAACAAATCAAGGGACCTACATAATAATAATAAGAAGAAGAAGAAGAAGAAGGAAATAGAGCCCCAGTTCCGTGAAGATCTCATCTTATTCCATTTTTTATTTTTCATTTTTGGGTGAATAGTTCCGTGAAGAAAAGATAAAAGGATAAGGGTTAAAAAAGAGAGATGATATTATCATGATGCGACCACGTTGTATGGAAAAAGCGTGGGTCGCGAATGTTGACCCTTCCTTTTCTTTTGTTTTCACACTTTTGGCCCCTCTTTTCATCAAATGTCAAAGATAGACCCATCCTTTCTTTCCCTACTGCCAAAAAGCTCTAAAGAAATCGATGGAAAGTGCATTGTACCCTCCGAGTGAGTGTGGTGCACATGAGAGGAACCTGCCTTTGCATTGAGCCCCACCCATTGGTTAAAGGACAACCCAACAATTTGCCCCATCCAATATTTAATATTATTAACATATATGTATGTGTGTGTGTATGTGTGTTTATAATATTGATGTTTGTCTTGTAATGACACGTGGAATAAAGGTGTGCCATCTTTTGTGTCCACCACAAGTAGGGTTCGCATTGGGCCTATTGGAAAAGTTTGATGGAAATGTTGTTGGCACCACACGCATTATTGAATAGGGAAAGGGGGAAAAGGGTTAATCATGCATTGATCCTGATTAGCAAGTGATTAATGATAATGAGTCATTAAGTCGCATAATTGTGAGAGAGCGCAAAAGGGAAAAGTGGGGACGACGAGACTCGAAGGACGTAGAACTTAATAATATTGTTATTTGATGCTTGAAAATCATCAATTAGCATAATAGCGAGATTGTATGCTAACAATGCACTTTATTGAGACATTTACATTGTTTTATTTGCTTTGATTCATGTCATTTTTATGCCCTTTTTGGGCCTAGTATTGTAAATTAGCCTTAATAGATGGACCATGAATGTGAAGGCAGTCCAAATATGGGCCTAATAGTTCTAACCCATGAAATTCCAATATCTGTATTCAGTCTTTTGGGTTCGTTAGAAGACGACTGGGCATATGGACTAATGTATGCAGAAGGTGTATGGAAATCTACAATTAAATTGGATAAGTATGGAGAGATTATGTCGGATAATTGTCCAAAAGATCCTAAACCTATTGTACGGTAGCTAATTCAGTCCTAAACCTTTTAATTGTGCCAATTTAGTCCTGAACCTTTTGACAATTTGCCAATTCAGTCCTAAAACCTTCAACTGTATCAATTTAGTCCTAAATCTTTTAACGAATTACCAATGTAGTCCTTCCGACTAATTTTGGCAGAAAATAGCTGATGTGGTTGTCTGGTTAGCCTTGCCATCCTACGTGGCACAGTCAGCGCTGACATGGTCAATTTTTTTATTTTTTTAAAATTTCCAATTTTTTAATGATTTTATATTTTTTCTTTTTCTTCACTAGGTCGGTAGGGCTGCCGGTCATTGGGCGAGGGCTAGCAACCTCAGTTGGCCACAAGGCTAGGGCCAGCGAGGGTCGTCGACCATAGTGAGGGCGGGCGAGGGCCGCGACGCCCTCATTGTGGCTCGCCAGGGGCTGGGCGAGGGCTAGCCTAGGGGCTAGTGGAGGTTGCCGGCGACCCCGCCGGCCCTATGAAGAAAAAAAAAGATATAAAAGAAAAAAAGTAAAAAAAATTCGTAAAAATTTAGAAAAAAAATTAAATGAATTGAGACTCCATCCAACCCTCTTTTCCATTATTCCAAAACAAAAAAAAATGTGAATCATTGGAGCTGGCTTCCCCGTGACAAAAGGTTTGTCTTTGAAACCTACAATTCAACTTTAATCACCTCGAATCAAGGCACAGATATCCATGATCTATATTCCCATTTCATGAATTTGCCTAAGTATGGGGCCAAGATACATTGGTGGAAAGAGAATCCTTCGTCATCAAATTTTTAAATAAATTCCGATTGCGATTTTTGGGCCACTAAGATTCTTCCAAAACGAGTGGTGGGCATTTTCCCAATTTTCTTCTTTTGTTTTTTTCCAATTATTTCTGTCTTAGCCAGAAATGTCAAAAGTTGTTAGCTGGAAAATCAATCTTGGAATCGACTCGTCCACCTTTGAAATGAAGTTAGTAGACCGTGTCTGTTTCACATTACGTTGGGAAAGCACTAGACGTAGCCGACCACCTCATAGAAAAATTCTTCCCAAAGAAAATAGGGTTTGCCAAGGAAGGCTTTGACTAGGACTTAAACAAGTGTTTAGAATGCTTCGTCTCGATTCTCGTCCGGATCTCGGGATCACCGGGATGTAAAATTTCCAAAGGGTACTCTCCCTCTCTGGAAAAGACAAAGATACGAGGAGAATTAGGAGTGCGAATCGTGCGGACATCGGTACGTTAAAATAAGGAACGCATCCATGGAGCCCGCCTCACAGGATGGGCACAGGCCGTAGAGGCCCTCATAGGCGCGCAAACTTCCTTCGTTTGGTGAGGTTACCTTTTAACTGAACATCAAAGATCTAAGGAAAACACCAGACGTAGATGATCACCTCATAAAATAAATTCTTCCCAAAGAAAATATGGCCTGCCAAGGAAGGCTTTGACTCCTTCCTGATCAGTTTCCCATTTATGCCTTCAACTTTGTTATTGAGTCAGTCTAGTTCTAGTCAACCATGCATGCCTTCACCGGATGCAAAAGGACTTCGGGAACCAAGGGAACTTTCCAATTCGACGGCCGCCATCACTATGACATGAAATAATTTTGGTCCCAAACCGGTCCGGTTCTATGTTCACGTTGACCCCACTAGGAGGCTCACGCACACATAGTCGACGGTTGTGAAGAACTCGTTCAAATGGACACATATCCAAATAAGAATATATCCAATACGGATCTTCCATGTAGTGGATAGTCCTTACTTATTAGTTATATTGATAGTGGAAAAAGAAACGCCTCCACATGGCAAGGGTGTATGTTAACCCAAATTACCGATAACAAAATAGGTTTTTAAATAAACTTCGACCATTGAGTTACGCGAATGGTGTTCTTATCGATAGCTATGATTTTGTCGAGGCACTGACAGAGTGTTGTGCGGCGTGGAGGATCTTCATACCCCGTAGGCGACTAATCAATCAGTCGACACAACTTTCTATGATTGTTTTTCCTTCTACACGGGCTGTGATTCAAAATGCAAAATCCTTCTCTAAGTGAACGCCTCTAAAGTCTACACGCTTTGGTTAGACAAATGAAAGATGGATACGACCTTCAGAATTACGAAAGTTCGAGTTTCTTCACAACGTGAAAAGTTCAAAACTTGCATGAGGCCATGCAATATGTAGGTCAAAGTAAAATTCAAGCTGGAAAAAAATTTTGAGTACACGAAACAAAAAAGAAAATCAGATGCACCACTTAAGAAAAACAACATTCAAATGCACACTTATCGGGAATTACTCGAACAAATTAGCATCCTAAGAAAATAAGGTCTTCCAATGCCATTGCAAGTGGAGAATCTCATTCGTGAATTGTTTTCATAGATGCACTTATTAGAATATCTACCCGAATTAAAGCGAAATGTTCAAATATTCATTTCTCATGCTCGACTCTTCTTCATCCGATTTCGTTCAACTTTATATCAGCTCTTCATTCAAGATAGAATATTTAAATATTAAACCACAGCTTTTTCTAACAGTTTAAACTTTTAGAAAGTTGACAATGGTCCCATTAATTTCACATAGTATCAGAGCTGGAGGTCCTGAGTTTAAATTTTCCAGACCCCTATTTGCTTCCCCAATTGCATACTTCCACGCTTTAGGCTAAGGCCAAAGTCCAGCCTACACGTGAGGGGAAATGTTAGAATAATTAAATATTAAACCATACCCTCATCTAATTGCTTAAGCTTTTAAAACAGTCGGTAGTGGTCCAACAATTCAGAACCTTTGCCTGCTCATAGTTCATATTCAGGCGAGAGGCAATCGACAGTCACAAGGAGGTGGCCGGCTGGGGTCTCTGTCACAGACTCGAATGATTCATATCTTATTTCACTTAGACATAAGTTTTCCAGAAAAATGGGAGATGATCGAAGCATGAAGCATCAGGAAATATAGAAATTATTCTGCCATAAAGAAGATGAGAACGTTTGCCTGCTCATATACTCGGGACAATTCAGGTAAAAAAGAGGTGCATAAGCAGCCATGCCATTGGATGAGAGCATCGACTTTACATGAAACTTGGAAGTCCAGTGATTCTCAATCGCAGCACCATGCATGTAGCCTAAATTCGTGCGCTATGAAGACCTGCATAGTCTCATGATAAAGAGGGCAACATCCCACAAGAACGCGATACCTTCGATTCTACATTGGCTTAAGGAATGTCATATAATATCAAATGTCGTTTGGTTGCACTCCAATATGTTTCAAATTTGCATCTATGTATCTCCCAATAATCTTGGATTGCTTCTAGAATCAGGAGAAGAGAATAACAACATACCCAAGAACATAGGTATGTTATCGATATAAATTATATGATAACAGTGGCTTCCTAAACGTTGCATCGAAATTCGACACACGGGACTTTAATTTGCTAGGGATCGATCGTACTACCTGCCGTGAGTACTTTCCTGCATTCTCCACTTCATTATCTCTTTATCCTAATTGTAGCTCCTTCGTGTTAAAGTAATTTCCCACCTTAATATTAACACAATGTTTTAGATTTGTTTACATTTTCCACAACAAAAATACATAAATTACGCGTACTTGAGGCACATAGTAAATAACAAAAAATATTTAATAGGTCGAAATATGATGGTAAATATTTTACTAATTTAAGCTTGTCAAAATGACTAATGTTATTTCGACGATAAATACGAGAATTTAATGTGAAGCTTTCTTTATACTTACATGTTTAATCATCAATTTTTTTTTGCTATAAATTATATGGTAGCCCGCACAAAGCGCGATTTACGCCTAGTATATGTTAATCTTTGGATAGGAGAATATGGGATTATTCCAAAAACCCACCAAAGGAGTATCTTTCTTTTGGACCTCAAGAACAATGCTAAAATGCCTTTTTCTTTAATTTATAGGAAGAGGATATATATATATAGCAAGGTACAAGTTACACAAAAAGAAAATAGGGACATCAAACGTTGTAGTGGGAAAATACATTCCTTTTTCGGCCACTAGTATTGGCCAGGAAGTACTCACGTAGTGTACATATTTCAAAAGGTTTATTGTGCTTGCGAATATAATCATTCAATTCCAACAAATTATGCTTTCAAAGACATATCTCTGTATCATTTATTTATTCCTTAAAATTCTTAGCAAACGAATAAATTATTTGACAACGATGCTCCTGATTCTAGAAGTACTTTGGCAGCTGTCAAAATAATATCCGCCAGTAATATTGGTGTGGAGCAACAAAATAGAATTTTCTGTGGTAATAGCTTTAGGGAAAATTGTCCAAAAACGTCATAAATCTATTGTACGGTGGTCAATTTTTTTATAAACTTTTCAATTGCGTCAATTTAACCCCCAAACTTTTCAATGATTTTCAGATGTAGTCATTCTAGCCAAATTTGACTGAAAATCGATAATGTGGACACTGATCGTGTACATTAAGTGTAGTGTAGCACTTAATCTTAATAGGCGCACTACCAGATCACTCAAAACATTCTAGATTATAGATGGCACCATCTTCCACATACTCAAATGAATCATCCTAAGTTGCAAACTTACGCGTATATTAAGCATAGTGCAACACTTTTTTGCATGCAATTTGACCAAACAATGAGAAACACGACATGTATACATAATCAAAGAAAGCATGATTTCTGTACACATGGAAAATGATGGGTTTGAGAGGTACTCCCGACTAATATGCCGAGAACTGGGGAAGGCAGGATCGTGATTATGCAAATCCCACATAAAATTATAGTATGAAAATGATGTAAAACATGCAGATAAACATGGACTCACCAGGAGCGCTCCTAAAGGATGAGTTTAGTGTTACAGTGGAGTTGTTTAATCATCACTGAAGTTGCCATCGTTGTCTTCTTGATGCTGACAAATTACACGTGAAGAATGCCATTCCCGTGGAGGAGCTTTTTCCGTAATGAAAAACGAAAAATCGAATACAGCTTTCATCTCATTATTCTTCATGTTTGCTATATTATAAAAAAAATCCTCAAAATAGTCTCGATTAGTTCTGCTTTATAATATTGCGTCGGTAGACAAATGGGTAGATTCATAATCCTATTATGGCGCTCGCGTGCTTCGATTTTAGTCTTTTGTATTGTTTTTTTTTTAACATACTTGCCAAATAAAGTTAAAAACTCAAATATTCTCTCTTTCCGCTCATACATGTACTACAACTTCTTCATATTTCTTTAGGGAAAAGTGTTGGAAAAGTCCTAAGCCTATTACATTGGTGTCAAATCAGTCATAAACATTTTAATTATGTTGATATAGTCATAAACCTTTTGACATAGTGACAATTCAGTTCTTCCGGCTAATTTTGATCGGATATTACTGACGTGGACGCTAGTCGGTTTACGTGGTAGGAATGAGCGTGGTTCCACGATAGAACCTGGAATTTGAGAACCGGACTGGTGGAAACCTATGCGGTTCCAAGTTCAAAAGTAGATTCTAGGTTCTAAAAATTAAGGAACTTGTTTCGATGGGTAGGTTCTAGGTTCTAGGCAGGTAGAACCTGGAACAATTTTTTGGGTTTTTCTTTGTTTATGGTTTCGTACAATCCTATGGTATTTCATGGTGTCTAATGATGTGTGTATAATCTGGAACTATTAATCTGAGCTTGCATTTTATGATTGAGACTTTCACTCCATTAATGTTTCATATTTTTTGTATGTCTAGATATAAGTTGTAGTCAATTGATTGTAGTAGCAAGTGGTGATTATTAAATGTAATGATTCACTGTAATCGTTCAATTAATAATACATGTGGAATCTGAGTAGACCCTGAAACCGACCCTAAAACCTATGACATGATGGGTTCCAAGGTATGCAGGGTTTCCAAGTTCCAAAAAATGAGGAACATGTTCCAAGGGTAAGTTCCACATGGAACCTATACGGCACAGGTGAAGCCTATATGGAACCTAAAACCACTCACCTCTACTATGTGACATCGCCAGCGCTAACATAGACAATTTTTAATAATATTTTAATAATTTTTTGATTTTTCAATTATTATTTATGTTTTTTTTTCTTTTCTTCCTCCTTTTATAGGTGATTAGCCATAGACGATGGTTGGGCAAGTTCGCCTCGCTAGGCGAGGGTCACCGTCGCTCACCATAGGCGAGGCCCGGCTAGGCTAAGGCGAGCCACGGCTGGGCTAGGGCGAGCCACGGCTAGGCGAGGGCAACACCGACAAGGGATCCCCTCGCCAAATCTAGCGAGGTCGGCCGTCATCCAGGCCAGGGCTACATGGCACACCGCTACGCCAGCGATTTCCATCGAAAATTGGTCGAAAAAGCTACATTGGAATCTTGTGCAAAATATATGACTAAATTGACAAAATTAAAGAAATTTAGGACTGACTTGATATCCGTGTAATAAATTTAGGACTATTTAGAAAATTTTCCCGAATATTTTTGCGCAATCAAATCTCATGTCCTTTTCAAACCTTTCGGGCGAATTGTTGCTGAATGAACACACGTGTTGGGCGGGTTCAACAGTTGATTTCCCGCGTCGCATTAAAGAAATATTAAGGAATGCCATTAAGTATGTAATTAAGATCACGCAAGATTCCATTAGTGCCAGCCAACCCCTCCTATTTCCAAAACCGACGAGCCGTTTTGGCTCGCACGCGTACGTGGCCCTTGCGATGGTCCGAAAACTCGTGTCCTCGATCATTATTTTACTATATTTTCGACAGGAATTTGATTGGTCACCTTCCCCCACTTTTTCTCTTATTTCTTGTAAGGTCGGACATGCTAGCTTTCATGCGTGGCGGGGAAGAAACAAATTTTGAAGATGACTCATCATTGACAATGCTAATTCATGATGACAATGACTTGTTTGTCTAGGGTTTGACATTGTTCGAAATTAAAAAGGTCACGATTATAAGAAACTTTTAGATGCTCTCCAAGGATCCCGTCATCGATCCACTTTTATAAATAATTATAAGAGATTTTGCTTCATAATTGGTTGGACTGGACTATGTTCGACTCAAGGTTTCCTATGTAATCATATTACTGTTCTATCACATATCTATAGATGTAGATCTATATTTCTGATAATATGTTTATGTTGGTTATGTTTGAGGTTACATCTAGGAGGGCGGTCGTGTCATTTCCCCTATTCTCATAGAATTAGGGGGTGTGACACTCAGTGTTGAAGTTTTAATGTTTCCTTTTTGTGTTGAATGGTGCTGGGAATATGTGCTTTGAATGGTGAATATATTGAATTTTAGAGTTTGTCATGTTACATTTGCCGCATCATATCATGTGCACTAGCAAATAGATGCTGAGATTGGTCATTTGCTCTGAACAATCCGTTTTTGTTAAATCTATACGATCATACGAATGGGTAATCCTTTTGTTAAATCCGTAGCATGAATATGTTACTTGAGCTATGTATGATATGCCAATGGTGCTAATACGATTAAACGCCAAAAAATGAGACACAAAACTCTCGAACTTTGTCATTCACTCCAAGGCCAAGCACAAACAAAAAAAAAACATTGTTAAGACCAAAATAGAATCAAAATACATCATTTAAATCATTATGGTAGCTAATTCAATTTTAAACATTTCAATTGTGTCAATTTAGTCCTAAATATTTTTTTGTGCCAATTTTGTCCTAAACCTTTTGAAGATTTACCAATTTAGTCCTAAACCTATTATTTGGATATTTGGTTGGAAGGATTATACTGGTAAATCGTCAAAAGATTTAGGACTAAATTATCACAATTAAAAAATTTATGACTAAATTGACCACCGTACAATAAATTTAGTACTTTTCGAATAATTTTTCCCTTTCTGCATGGTAACGTTGGTCTTGCCTGACTTCTATCCATCATCACTAATCCCACCAAGAAGAAAAATGACTTGACAGACAACACCACTATCTCCAAACAATCATTCTCGTCGATGTAAAGCAAGCAATGTTGTCTTTTCCTATCCCAAATAGAACGGCAGCAATGGACAAATTAGTCCCATCGGTGCAATTATGGATCTTAAATAGATCTTCTCCTTTGCTTCCAGCTTCGGCACTTTCCACTGATAACTTTTTGTTCAGACGGTTCAAGTTGTGTCCAAATCACGCCCAATCCTTTTTAGCTGCATTTCGAGAGTGTCGATTTTTTTTTCATTCCTATGCTTTAAATTGGGTTCCCATCCTTTCCATGCTCTTTCTCCAAGACTGCCTTCTCATTGATCAATTGACAAATCATATTTCTCATGCAATGATAGTTTTGGAGAAATAATTACGAAACAAAACCTAAAACTTATTGTATGGATACCAATTTAGTCATAAACTTTTTAATTTGATCAATTTTAGTCATAAGGGGCCCACCTCACCTCTTCCCTTCCCCCCGTATGGTGCGTTCTGCTTCTTATCTAGAGAGGGGCAGAGACTTAACCTTTCGATGATTTGTCAATATAATCCTTCCGATCAATTTTGGCCGACAATCACTGATATGAGCGTCGGCCATCTTTCTTGGCACGATCGGCGGTGACGTGGATAATTTTTGCAATATGTTAAAAATATTTCTGAATGTATTTTATTTCATTTTATTTATTTTTTATTTTCTTTTTCATCTGAGCAACATTCAAGATAATTTTAAGGAATCACGATCGCTTTTGTTGTGAAAAAGGCTTCTCAAAGTTTAAGGGCAAATCAACAAGTTAATATCAGTGGGAGGAACTTCAATAATGTAGAGCATAGAGAAAATCAGCAACTCGAAATTAACTATAGGAATTACAAATCCATAATAAAAAATGCCCAGACTTATCAATCCTTAATCTATTGCAAAAAATCAACAACCCCTCACCTCCCATAAAGGGACAGCGGTAGAACTAAAAAAATATTTTCGGGTCACCGGTACAAGTTTGGGTAAAAAGGGAAAAAAAAACTTTGGAGTATTGACGTCCCTCACGGGAAAAAGTTTAGGGTTTTTAGCGGGATTATCGTTCGACGACACGAATGGACTTATTTTTTAAGGGTTGAAACCAAAAAAAAATGGGGGTGACCCTGTGCCCACGTTTTCTTTTTAGGCTGAAAAGGGCCAGAAGGTCAAACCGTGTCCCTCCCAGCTGCGCTTTCCCTCGCGTGTCGTTTTCTTTCTTACACGATGTAGCTTCTCGTTTCATTCTCGTAATGCATAATTTATACCCAAAACTATAGTTTAATTTCAAAACCCCACCTCATAGAAGTTTCCATATACAGCAGCATCTGCTAGATTTAGCCACGATCTGTGTCTGCTTCGTCCTCTATAAAGGCCACCCCTCCTCCTCCATTTCTCTGCACATCCAATTCACACATCCACAACAAAGAAAGGCACATACAGACACACACAGACACACCTGCTCTCTGTCTCTCTCAGGCACTCTCGGACAGGTTTCTTGGCTCGAAAATGAAGGCAACATCAGAGGCAAGGTACGCCCTCCTGCTCGCCGCAAGGGACTCGGACTACGTGACGAAAGTCTACGGCGGGTACTTCAACGTGTTCGTCGCGGCCTTCGGGGAGGAAGGCGAGAGGTGGGACCTCTACAGGGTCGTGGATGGGGAGTTCCCGGACACGGACGAGCTCCACAAGTACGATGGCTTTGTCGTCAGCGGGAGCCCTTACGACGCCTACGGCAACGACTATTGGATCCTCAAGCTCTGCCTCCTCTTGCAGACTCTCGGTGCCATGGACAAGAAGATCCTGGGGGTTTGCTTCGGCCACCAGGTAGATACATGTGATGAATATTGAACGAGAACCCGTTAATCCCAATAGAATCTTGATTGTATTGAAGTCGAATATTCATGTGTAATCACCTGTTTAGTTGCTGAGTTGGGCTTTCCTTGAAATGTGTTTTTGTTGCAGGTGTTGTGCAGAGCGTTGGGGGGCAAAGTTGGGAAAGCATACACAGGGTGGGACATTGGGCTGAGGAAGGTGAGGATTGTGAAGGATTTATTCCCATGCGGGTATTTGAATGAGATGGACGATATCCCACCAGCTCTGTCCATTATTGAGTGCCATCAAGATGAGGTCTGGGAGGTCCCGACTGGTGCTGAAGTCATTGCATTCTCCGAGAAAACTGGGGTTGAGATGTTCGCGGTCGGCGATCGCATTCTCGGCATTCAGGGCCACCCTGAGTACACCAAAGACATTCTCTTCAATCTCATCGACCGCCTTCTTAACAACGACTGCATCGAGGTAATTGATCAGTTGCTTCCCTATCGAATACCCTCTTTCTTCATTTCGATGCATCAGCGACAATTTCCATGCTTTGCTCACTGGTCTGGTGTTGCCGTGGCTTTTGCAGAAAGGTTTCGCTGAAGATGCCAAGTTCGCATTAGAGATGGCCGAGCCGGATCGGAAATGCTGGGAAAGGATCTGCAGAAACTTTCTCAAGGGAAGCTAGAAGGATTGCTCCCAGTTCTATTTTTTCCTTTTGGTTGAATTTTCGTTTCCTTTTATGACTCCATTACGGACCAAACGTGGTTGGAAGAAACATTGTACGAGCCTCAGTTCGTATAGTAAATATACATACATATGCTAACGACTAGCTTTTACATACTTGCCCGAACAAATGTCAGCTATCGACACAACTTGACGGTTGTGTCTTACATTTGGATGTTCAGCCCAAAAAGTATATCCCCACGGCTACAGTCGGCTGTCTATTCAAAATCTAAAGTAGGTCGACTTCCTAAGCTCCTCTGTTCTTTTTTTTTAAAGAAAATAAAGATGTAAACTTCGCCCACACTGACCAATGAACATGACGAAATCTTGATGACCGTATAATGGAAGTGATTCGGGTATATCATCCTTTTTAGCAACCCACGTGATTCGTGCATTTATCTAATATGTTTTCCGTTGTCCAACCATGCTATTCTGATTCTTAGATGATATAAGCAAATTCTTTATGCCTTCATGTGGGCGTAAGGATATGAATATATTATGTCTAAAAAAAGCTAACCCTGGAATCCTATTCCTAAGAATAAGTGAACAAGAAGTTGATAAAAGAGTGTAGTTTGGAAAGCATGGCTATTGTGCCTTCTACATTACTTTTTTCTTTTGAAGCTTTTACATGCTAATACGAAAGATGTTAACCACCACAGGCTTCAGAATAAATTGGGTAATATCACAAGATCATGCTGCTCAAGATCGAGTAATTTGAAAGAGTAAATCCAGTTACATGTCCAAAACACAATCTACAGATTTCACAACCTATATTTATCATACAATATGAAAAATGATTTACCATCGTCTATGCAGCTAAGGGTTTGTCTTGTCTGTCTTGTGAGCTATGAGGAGCCAGACGAGAGTGATCAACTCTCCACCTTGCCGAAGTTGGTCCGCGTGGTGTGACAATCGACAGTTCGTGACAGTGGAAAAGAGCATCTCCATCCAGAAACTGTATATTACCTCCCATTCTTCTGTCATTTGCATCAACAGCTTGGCAAGTCTTTGTGAATCGGGTATCACGTCCCATTTTGATGTCACTGCCTCATCGGAGGGTGTCGAACTTGATGAAGCAGGATGTTCAGTAGTAAAAAATGCTCCAGGCTAATTGCTTCTGCGTCTGTTGAAGCATCACTTTTCAGGATTGACTTGATCTTAGAGCAAGCATGTGCAAAGACGATGTTTCCCGTGATGACCGATAACATGTAAGGATGAATAGATAGGAGGTACACCGTGTAATCCGAAATCAATTTGCTTCCACGGAGAAAACCAGATGAGTCTTGGCTGCAATGGTAGCATAAGTTTGTTGCAATGTGCCATACCACAATGCACTTACCAAACCCCATATCCACACTCCATCCGAGTTGACGAGTTTGATTAAATCTTTGGAAAGTCCACTCTGCTATTTGGCTAGACAGATGAGAGCCTCTTATTTCCTCAAAACTTCGCAATCCTCGCAGCAATTTCTCCTTCTCATCTGGAGGGAAGCAAAGGGGCCCCATTCTATTAAGACTCCAATTCCTTTTGATGTACTCTTGAATGCCGAAACACTTCAAGAATTTGATGTACCTTGTCCAATCATGTCGAAGACAGTAGCTAAGCAGATTGAACTGATCCAGCTTGTCCGACCAACGTGTCCACCTATCCACAGATATAGGTGCTAGGCTTCTTAAGAAAGGCAGCACAAGCGGCCATTTATGACGTTTCGCCATCTTTACAATTTCCCAATCTGAATAGGGTAATAGTAGGATCTGATACATTTCTATGAGAAAAGTGACTACAAGGACATAAAAGGTGAAGTTGGTATAGACAGATACATTTTGAGGCAGAGTCCTTGCAAGAATTTTGAATGCACACAGCGTAATGAATAGCCAAAAGAAACTCAAAAACCTGACGAATAAACCCAGCTTGGTGTAAATTATTGGTGCCTTGGTGTAGAGCACGTGAATCCAAGCTCCATCTCTGTTACTTTAAAGGCCTCTTGTAATGAGCAACCGTCAATCGAGAGCTTGGGCTAAGATATATAGTCGGGACGATAGATCCAGTTTTCCAAGTGCGGTTTTAAGCAATGGAAGTGATAATAAGCCCTGACTAGCAACTTGAGTCCGCCAATTTCCTCCGGCAAGTCTCCCAAGAAATGAGGAATCATTCTCTTTTGTGAGATTTCATTCTCGGCGATGCCGATGTTCTAGCCAAGAGCGAATTTGAGAGCCCATACTCCTTCCCCGTACTTGACTATGCCGGCTACAAACATTGTGAAGTACAAGATTACAAAGCTGGAGTAATTCCAGCATCTGATAAGCACTCCACTGACAACAGCCACTTCAATGACCATATTCAGGACCTGTCTCCAACCCAATCGGTTGTCCTCCATCGAGTAGGCCGTGATATTGTCCGGATACCTGAGCTGTAGCAGAAGTAACGGGGCCAAGAATGCCTTGAGTTCGATATTTGGATCGGGTCAAGCCGGATTGCTGACTCGTAGTCCCGTGAGCTTGCCAAGAGAGTAAGGTACAACTTCTGTGGCGAACAAGTATGTGACCCAGAAAATCATCCTCATCAATATGCCCCAGCGTCCGGTTACATACCTTCGGCGGTTCCCAAAGAGGAGGATCGCTTGGAAGGAAATGCTGACGATCACGAGCATTTGGATCCCCCATGCATCCCATAAGTTCATCATATCCTCCCTCGCCACTAATACCGTCTTTGGAATCCAATTGAAATAAGCCATTTTGTCCTCAGATTGTCCTAGAAATGAGGAAACAGAGCAGTTCTTTCTCGAGATCTATTTACCAAATTAAGATCATCACTACTTTGTACTGCCAGAGTCAAATCGGTATCATTAGGAGTTTTTCTTAGCAATCAGCAAATTCTCTTAGATGACTGCAATCACTTTGAGCTCACTAGGCAAAAACTTCATCTAACATGACAATTTTGCTGACTTTTCTTACAGCAATTAGCAAATTATTGTAGTCGGTCAATATGAGTTAAATACCAATAGGCATGCTGCCCTGCTAGTAAAAAAATTGGGGGAGTGAGGACGCTAGTATCATAGGTGCGGGATTTGACTCCTGCGCTCTGCAAGAGGGAGAACAAAAGTCAAAGAGAAGAGAGTCAGAGATAGGACAGACAAAAAAAAAATGATTCGATTTTGGATCAAGCCCATTTTCGATCCACTCAAAACCGACCCGGACAACCGGATACTAGAACACATCTCATGTTATTTCTCCCAGTGTTAGAAATTTGATTTAATTTAGTAGAAGAGATCATGCATGGGAAGATATATATGACATATACTTCTACTCCCATAAGCACTAAAAGATCCAAAACGTATTCAAAGATTTGAAAATACTTAGATCCATCAAGATTTGTAACATTAAGAGGGACAATAAGGAAATGTACCAAACTCTATGTCAATTGTACATATAAAAAATACAGGAGATGCTACTACCATTTGTGTGCAAATATGGTTAATCAATTTTTCCCCATAATTCAAGCGTAGGTTTTAGCATTCTCACATTTATAAATCTGACTTCTTTTTTGTGGTTAATTACTGCTTGACTGAAATCTTTCATCTATATCATAAATTTACTCATGACAAGGAAAAGAAGTAAATACAAATAACCAAAAAAGAAGTGGTCTCAAAGTATATTGAGTAAATACCATGAAAAACCCCAAACTGGTACACCTGTGATAACTTTACCCCGAATTAATTTTTTGACCACAAAAAATCCCAAATTGGTGCACTTGTGATAAATTTACCCAAAACTAATTTTTTGACCACTAAAAACCCCAAACCAGTATACTAGTGACAAATTTACCCTCCGTTAAATTAAATTGATACTACGAAAAATCACAAATAAGTAAAATTGTGTTAAAACCCCAAACTGGTACATCTGTCAACTACCACATGTTATCCAACTCAGCAATTTGACTGTAAAATTTAACGGAAACTAACGAAGGGTAAATTTGTCATAGGTGTACCAGTTTGGAGTTTTAGATAGTCAAAAAATTAGTTTTGGGTAAATTTGTCACAAGACTAGTTTTGGGTTTTTTGTGGTATTAACCCAAGTATATTTGCTAATCTTCTTTGTATTTAAATGGACCGAAACCCATCAAGACCAATTGGATTAGACTTTAACATTCTAAAACCCACTTTCACCCGACCATTAAATATTTTAAACAACCCAAACACAATGCAATTATAAAAATACGAGTAAAAAAATGGGTGCATGACCCGTGTTGATATCTCTAGTTCAGCTGAGTTTGAGTCTTATGTCCGGCGAGCCATTTGAAAGACAGATAAAAAAAGAGTACCGAGCAAGAATCACAACTCTAAGATAATCAAGGAAAATAACCATCAAGGTAAATCAATCAACAAGAAGGGGAAAATGATCAGAGGTGAAACCTGAGAAGATCAACTGGGTTGGCCTGACTTTAATGATTTATGTACATAACTTCAATAAATCCTCGTCCCAATGCTCAAGACTCCGAAAATGTATAGAGGAACTTGTAAGATCAAATGTCTTTCAAAGTTCACAACGACATTGTTGCTATTTTATAGAGAGTAAAAGATAAGACTATAGCCAGGAAGCAAGGAACTCTTTATGTGTCAAAAGAACTATATTTATCTATCTGCTTTTGAAATTGTTCCATCTGCTTTTTGACAACGTTCCTTAATTCATTTCGATTAAGAAACTTTGGCATGTTTTCTCTCATTTAGCCTGCAATTCAGACTGGTTGTCGTTCCTCGTGATTCCTGAAAAGGCAAACACTGTTCGCTTCAGACCATTTTTCGTGAGCACTCGCAACGTCCGGATGAGGCAAAGTGATGGAATGATACTTGACTTGATTTTGTAGTTTGGTATAAACTTTGTTTAATGGTATTTGGAATTAGGGATGCTAATCTATGACGCAACACAATGACATCACTCGACCAATTCGATGCTGATTCAACGTTCTATCAGATTTTGAATGAAATGTGATAAAAGCACTTTACTTGTTGCGGAATTATAGCACATTGTGTTGTCCGTCTTGTGAGCTGAAAGCAACCAAACAGGGGGGATCAGCTCTACGCCTCACCGGACCTGCCTGGCGTTGTAAGATGACTGGCGGTTCGCCCCGGCGTAACAAAGCATCTCCATCCACACGCTGTTAATGAGCTTCCACCTTTCCAGCATAGCCATAGCCAGCAAAGTCCTCGCAAGACCCCGTTCATCCGATATCACGTCCCATCCCGACGTCGCCAATGCGTCGTGGTCCTGCCCCAGGGTTCCAAGGATGCTACCATGAAGCAAAGCTGCAAGCACAGGCGTCCTTCATATTACTAAAATTAGTGAGAAAATCTTCTTTTAAATAATTTCTATTTCCCTGTCTATACTCTTGCCATGTTGGACAAAGATTTTACATGTTTTTTTTTTTGGTAAGGAAAGATTTTACATGTTGGAATTCATTTTTCGTGATAAAAAGCCATGTTGGAATGAAAAATTAAGTAAAATATCCATGTAGGACGAATTGTCGGAATAGGCACTCAAGTGAACGATTTTACTCTGATGTGGTACTCAAGTGAGCGAAAAAAAAAAGTTACGGCACTCAAGTGAACGCCGTATAAAAGTTATGACACTTCTAATGTTCTTATCCTGTAGCAAGCAAAATGTCATCAATAAACAAAACTAGAAAAGTAAACTTGCTTCCGCTGACCTTCATATATACATCGATCAACAATGTTTTCCTTAAATTTAAAGGAAGTTATGGTATTATTAAACTTAAGATACCATTGTCTATAAGCTTGTTTAAGTCCATATATTGACTTCTTTAACTTACATACCATGCGTTCCTTTCCTTTAATTGAAAAGCGATTAGGTTGGTCCATATAAACCTCTTCCTCTAAATTCCCATTAAGAAAGGCAGTTTTGACATTCATTTGGTTTAACTCTAAATCATAATAAGCCACTAAAGCCATAATATGTCTAAATGAATATTTCTTGGAGACTAGTGAAAGATCTCCTTTCTGAGTAAAACATTTAGCAACAAGTCTGGCCTTATACGGTTCGATATTACCTTTTGTGTCGCACTTGGTCTTAAAGACTCATTTACACTTGACCTTTTTACATCCTTCTGGTAATTCAACAAGATCCCAAACTTGTTTTCAATTCATATATTTTGACTCTTCTTCCATGGCATTAAACCAATTAGTAAAATCATCACATTCCATGACGTGTGAAAATGAACATGAATCATTACCAATTCCTAAGTCAATTTCTAACCACATCATCATTACAAATAGCTGACATCCGATCTCTTTGAGATCCTCTCAATGCTATCTTTTGTGGCTCAACTACTCTAGGTTCAATATTGACATTTTCTGTCACGCCCTGAACCCTACGGCACGTGACAACCCTACCGCGGTCGATTCAGTACGACGTCCCAGGACGCGTCGCCGACCCAAAATTCGAAACAGAGAACAATGTACATGCGGAAGCAATATAACACCCGTACATAATATAACAACATGACCAAGGATATCAATAATTACAATAAATACAACTTACATTAATAACAGGGATTTACAATATCCATTGACAGGCATATACATCAACCAAAAATGGGTCATCAGCCACTAACTTCAAAAAGGGGTATGTGGCTCGGGCGGTCATGCACTATCTAAAAAGGGCTCCTCCAAAAAGTATCAGCCCTATCTAACTAAGGTCAAGGCTAAACACTAGGGCAATCAGTCCGAGTTGGATCCTGAGGTCTCGGACGAATCGTCAAACGACTCAGACTCGGAATCCATCGAATCCGGCTCGGACTCGACCTCCACTGGCTCCTCCTCGGAATCGCCCTCCGGCTCCGGCTCCAGCTCCATCGGCTCCAGCTCGGGATCGGACTCCCACTCCATCGGCTCCTCCTCCAGCTCAGAATCCATCTCGAAAATGATCGGCCGGGGATCAAAATCCTCCTCAGACACGGCGTCAGGGCTGTTTCCCTCCCCATCAATATCCTGCGGGTCCCATTGGCTAAACCCGACGATCGGGACATCAAAGGTCCTAAGGGGTCCATAAACCCCGAACGGGTCCCGAAAGCACCAACCCAGATACTGATGAGCCTGGAACTACGGCCCACCCACAACGACCCAAACTGTGGTAAAATGTCTAATGTAAGTCTCCCCGTTCCCTGCGCGGTACTTGATCACCGACCGCTCTATGCGGTGTGGGATCCCAAAACGAATCGGCACACCTGCCATCTCAAGGTTGGGGGTCTGAAAAGTTGGGGTTTAAACAACAGTGAAAATAAATCTCAGCGAGTAGGCCCTCTAAACCTAAACTAGGCTAACATGCACCTCCTGACAAGCATTAAACAACGATAGCACAGTACACAAAGGATTTAGGCCCTCGGGCCCAAATCAAGCATTTTAGTGACCCTGCAGGTTAGGCACATAACAATGGCAATAATAAGGCAGAATCCCATCATGGCACACACACGTAATCACTTGGCCACGGACACATGCCATGCACATGCTTACACTCGTTAATGCACTCTTGCACACATGCCATCACTATGCAAATGCTCATGCTTATTTCTGCACACTTGCACACGTGCGAACTTTCCAATTAACACCGACCTGCGTTAAACGCATCAGGTCCGATCCGCGTAAAACGCATCAGGTCTAACATTTTGAGATCAATCTCCGGCCCGCGTAAAACGCATCAGGCTCATGACACAACTCGCGTAAAACGCATCAGGTTGGCCATCTTCCGGTAATCCGGGCATCGTCCCGCGTAATACACATCAGGACGGGTTCAATACCCCGCGTAAAACGCATCAGGGTTTTATGTGATCACACGTACTCATACCACCAATTATTATATGAACCCTGCGTAAAACGAATCAGGGTATTTTAGATGATCACATGCTCATGCTATTCACGCACACTCGCATATGCACATGTTATGCCAATGCTCGATGTGCACACTCATGGCCATAACGTCCACACTCGGCATTCGTAAAATTTCACACTGAGCATTCAATTCCAACATAGCCACATGCTCAATTAATGCCACAACATGCTCAACCCACATCTTGCCATGCCCGAAGAACCAATTAATCCAAATCAGCCCCGACATGTAATTGGCACCCAAATTCAAGCGATTAAACCAATATAACTACGCACACTCAAGGTCCGCCAAGCCTCTCAATTCTCGGCCACATCTAGCACACAACATGGCATCCCATAATCAACTTCAATCCATGCATAATTCGGCCACTACATGGACAAACCAAGGCACGCACGGTAATCCACAATTAAGCCTTAAATTAGCCGAACAAGGTCCAATTAAAGCCATAATGCACAGCCACTACTCAGCCCATTCTAGGTCACCAAATCACATTAAAATTACCACACTAAGCCACCAATAACATCACATATTCAGCCTAATCATCCTCCACAATTTAACCCCTAAAATACCCTAATTAACCCATAAAACTTGTCTAAAGTGCACATAATCCTAATTAGGGTTTAGGGTTTGTACTCACAAGGTCTCAAGCTTCAAATGTGTGCTGATCGCGAGAGAAAACGGGTCGGACGACGGCTGGTTCAAGCCGGTTCAGCGGTGGCGCTTCGGGGTCCTCACGGCGGCGCTCGGCGGCAAACGGCGGGCTGGGGCTCTCACGGCTAGACTGGGCGGCGAAGTGGGGGTGATGGTGCTGGGGATGAGGTGGCGAAATGATGAGGAAGAAGGGCTGAGGTGGTGGTGGTGCGGCGAGATGGTGGCGCGCGGCCGGTGGCGGCACACGGGCGGCGGCGGCTTGGGGGTTGCTCCGGCGGCTTGGCTGCTCACGGCCAAGGAAGGAGAGAGTGGGAGAGAGTGAGGCGTGAGAGAGGGGGAGAGTTGGCCGATTGAGGGGGAATGAGGGGGAGAGAGAGATTGCAAGAGGTTTTGATGAAAATGGTGAGTGGGGTGGTTGACCAACCTACTAAAAATTCCCATTCTACCCACTCCACTAAAATTATGATCCAATGGACACCATTTGAAGACCAATCACATCCGACCAAAATCAAGGGCCAAGATTAAGTCTTGATCAAAATATCCAAGGGTCATTTGGGAAATAACAAGGGTGATGGGGGGCATTTTTGCCCAATAATTTCGGTCACCAATGGGCTGAACAAGGCCAAAATTAACCTTCCAAAATTCGGAATTAGCGCTTAGGGTCCAAGGGTAAAACGGTAATTTTCCGATCTCGGGCCGAAATTTCATTTTTCGACCATACCGATCCCAAATATGATTGGCCACACTAGTACAACGTCGTCCTTGCAAAATAGTCGTGTACGTCCGTGAAATTTGACACCCAAGTCCGAACTCAATTCCACGATCAATTTCGCTCAAATGCGATTTTAGCGTCTCTCACTAACGGGCGGATGTTTAGGGGTTACGCATATCGACCTAGGGTTACTCGAGTCGTGACGGTCTCGATTTCTAAGAGAACACGAGGATTTTATCACTAGTTCCGGAGGTCGCGATCGTTCGGAATAAGTTCGAGATTGTTCGCCACGCATACTCTCGTTCGTGCGGAATCACCCGCGTTCCGATCGTACATCATTGGCCAAACCAAATCTGTCACCCTCCTTGGATCGGCCCACATTGGCCAAAAATATTTCTTCGTCGTTTCTCGGAATCAGACTCGATTCGCGGTTGAGTTTTTGGGTCTACGTACCGTTTTCCTAGTTAGCCATTCCCTATTGGTCAGTATCCCGAGAATGATCAGTTCCGGACGAGACTTACTAAAACGAAATGAGAAATAACCATCCATTTCATTGATCACAAAAGTGGATCGAATTCAGGATGTTACATTTTCATTATAGAGTGTTTGATCATTTATTTGTCGTCATTGATTATTGTCGGGTTGAACAATAATATTAGGATCAATAACTTTAGACTTGACGGTTTATTCGACTCCACTACGTTGGTGGTTGTTTCGACCCCACTATGTTGACAATTACTTCTTCGATAGTTGTATTCATGATTGTCGACTCCACTTTTTGTCGATTCCTTCAAGATGGCAATTCTTCACTGAAGTGTCTATCAATTTCCACATCCTGACCAGTCGCAACCGTCGACTTCCTTTTAACGACGACAGCTCTATAGTGATTTTCTGAGAAAACTCAACACATAAAAGTTGTAGATCCAGGAGTCTTCGTTCTTTTGGCTTTGGACCCAGGTCAATCCAATCTGTCTCGACGAAGTTATGACTATTTTCCCAAACTAGTGCAGAACTGAAATTTCCACATCCTGACTAATCGCAACCGTCGACTTCCTTTTAAAATCGACAGCTCTATAGTGATTTTTGAGAAAACTCAAAACATAAAAGTTGTAGATCCAGGAGTCTTCGTTCTTTTGGCTTTGGACCCAAGTTAATCCGATCTGTCTTGACGAAGTTATGACTATTTTCCCGAACTAGAGCAAAACTGAAATTTCCTCGACGAAGTTATGACTGGTCTTGTCAATAATACCCAAAAATTAGTCATCTTTGGGTGTAAACATATACACAAGACATGTGTCCCTTATGTTGGCAACTTGATGATATTTGCTTCCACGTTGCCTTAAGTATCCACCATATGTCCCTTGATGATCTTTGATACAAACACTCATCGACCATAACTGAACCATGTTGACAAGTTGGCCATTTTTTTATGTGTCTACAATCTGCCCAAAGATCGAGAGGCATTTCCAGTTTTATATGCCGAGAAATAGTGAGAGCAGGATCATAATCTCTTAATTTGTGGTTTCAAGAAAATTGAAAAATGGAAATGTTGCAAACATGCAAATAAAAACGGGACTCACTAGTAGTAATCCTAAAGGATAAGTTTTGAGGGGCTGATTCCAAAAAAAAAAACACAAACTTGAGGTCGAGTGACCATTATGGTCCCAACTTTTTTTTGTCTCATAAAAAAACACCAGCTTTAGGTCGAGTGACAATTATAGCCCCAATTTTTTTATCTCATAAAAAAGTCATCAACTTTTACCCTTATCCCAAATCTAGCCCCCCGTTGACTCTCTCTCTGAAGTCACCCTTGTTTGAGAAAAAAGGTTATGGTTGTGAGCTTGGCGGATCTCGCCCATGGCGTTTGTCGACGGGCTGTGGTCTACAACTTCAGATTATGACAAAACAACGAAGTCTGATTAGAGATATTCAATTTGGAGATCTTTTTTACTTGCCAGTGAAGTGAATGAGACGAACAGTTTCGCCATTATTCTTCAAGACGTGACTTAGAGAAGAAGACAGTGAATAGTGCTTTAAATCCACTCAGCAAGCCACGTGGATTTATTGCTGAGGTGGAATAGTCAAGTTGGATAATAAATGGTTCTAAGTTAAGGGGTCCAGATTTAGGATTTAAATAAAAGTTGGTGAATTTTTACGAAATAAAAAAAAATTAGAGTCAGAATTGTCACTCGACCTAAAATTTGTGTTCTGTTTTTTAATTAGGCCAAGTTTTGAGTGCTAGTGTAAAGTTATACGGTGGAGATAACTGGTTCTCGTGGACTGTGGAGCATCACTGATGTCGCTGTCGTTGTCTTGTCAATGCCAACAAAAAGAACACATGAGAAAATGCCATTCACGTGGAATGAGCTTTTCCAAATAAATATCTTTTCATCTCAATAATTTGGATTGTGATATTGCGAAACTGTCCCCCCAGCAACAATTTCCTCCGAGGGAGTTTTGCTTCATCGTTTTAGTAATTTTATGTCAGTTAAGTGAAACATTGATTCTTCCATCAATACTATGTTATGTGAAGTGAACAGAACCTCGTAAAGGGGTTACAATATTTTTCTTTCTCTTCGTTAAGATGGTCTTTGGACCTCAGCAAGTCCTAAATTTATTTTGTCTGAACTCTTAGTGTTAAATTCGGAGGTATTCCCTAGAGAGAGGGAAGAAATAACTATCTCTCCAATTAGGAGTCTGAGGAACGTAGTCCTGTCAATCCGCTAGGTGTATACTCATAGACAAGTGGGGCCGACCCAATCGGAAGCTTAGGCTTCCCCTGCTTTGGTGAGATACCATCGGTAACTACTATCAAGGATCAAAGATCTCAATTAATTATTTATAATATCATGTTAATAAATGAATGCGTAAATTACTCATCCTATTTTATCTCTCAAGTACTTAAATTTTAATTTGAGTCTTCTCTATTTTTTAAATAGACTTGCCAAATAAAGTTAAAACCTTAAAAACTTTTCTCTTTTCATGTATATGTGTACAAATTCTTTCATATTGTTTCGATAATTTCTTTCCATAAAGTTCTAGCAAAAAAAACCTGTAATATTACAAAATCCTTTAAATTTCGATTTTTTGCATCCATACAATGTGTAGTTTGTGCAAAAGAGATCTCAACATGGATTAAGCAGTGAGCGAATATTCATCTAATACACACATTAAAGTTTTCACTATCTTAATTTGCCGACGGGCTGTGCTTGCTAATGTTCTTTTTGGGAAGATAAACAGTGCATCAAATCCGATTGAACCAAAGCTTTTGGTTCTTTTTTTCTTTTTTTTTCCCTTGGTTTGGTCTGTCAATTATAGTTAATAATCTCAACTTGATTTAATTATGTAGCCCTAAGCTAGTGTGCCCGTTTGAGTCAATTCCCATTTTTTTATATCTTTATCTTAGGAAAGACCTTATTGAATATGTTTTTTCTTGCGCAATCAAAATCTCAAGTCCTTTTCAAACCCGTCGGCGAATTGATGCTGTTCAACAGTTGATTTCACGCGTTAATCATGATTAACAAAGTCGTAAACGACGTAATTGCAACACGCAACATTCAATTAGTGCTAACCACCTGTTTCCAAAACCGACGAGCCGTCTTGACTCCCCACGCGTAAGTGGCTCTTACGATGGTCCAAAAGCTCATGTGCTCAGATCATTAAATTTACTAATATTATCAACCAGATTGGTCAACTTCCCCACTTTTTCTCATTTCTTGATGACAATGAAGCGTTTCCCTAGGGTTGACATTGTTCGAATTATGGGTGTCACATTTAGGAGAAATTCTTTTTGAAGGATCCTATCATCGATCCACTTACATAACTAGTTAAAAGAGTACCAACATGCTAAGTGGATTTTCTATGTGAAAGACATTCAAAATGCACTGAATTTTCACTTCGTAATTGGTAGGATCAATGAGTTATGTGGTCATTTTCACTTCGATGATACTAGCTCAAGATCCATTATGAACTTTTCGATTTTTATGTGTCGTCTTTAATTTCATTAGCAAAAGCATCTTCACTAATTGGATAGAAGTGCTTATTTTGTTTACAAGTTTGGGAAGATTAGACAAACCGAAACTCGAAGATTAACTTTGGGAAGTATAAATCCATAATCAACAATTGAAAAAGATTGTTTATCCTTAATCTAATGCATAAAATTGGTGCTAGTCGTAATTGAATCCATTAGAAACCCTAGCACACCAATTATCCAAGTTGACGCTAATTCGATTCTGCTTGCGCAAATGGTCCAAGAACCCTAGCCCTAAACTTCCCCTGTTTTTCCCCAATTTGATTCTTAGAAAAGCACGGTAGAAAGAAAATAGCATCATTTGCATGGATATTATCGTTGTATCCTTAAAAAAGAGAGACAAAAAAGGACGTTTCTTGGACGTCATTCTTTGCACCATCGTCCTAAGCAGACCTGAGAGACGTCCATCGTCACATCAGGTCCCTTCGTCTGGCGTCGGTGCCTATTATGGAGGAAAGTTTTAAGAGAAGATATTTTTGAATTATTGGTACGAGTTTGGGGTATCCGTGAAACGGAAAAAAAAAAGTTTTAGAGTATTAGTGTCTCACAGGGAAAACTTTAAGATTAGTTATGAGATCATCCCTTGATGTTATGGTACGCATATTTTTTTTATAGTGTAAAGTGCCAATTCTGTTTGTAATCAAATCCTATTTGCTTGGAAGCCCAAAAAGAGGACAAAGTAAAAGGGCGTCCTCGAACTTCTGCGTGACCTTCCAAACAAACAAAAGGAAATAAACAAGTTCAACTGTGTTCACGTTTTCTTTCAGGGCAGAAATGGGGCCAACAGGTCAAACCGTGTATGTCCAGGCTGGTCTTCTCCTCCTGTGTCGTTTTCTTACATTATGGAGCTTGTCTTTTCATTTTCCAAATGCATAATTCATACAGTAAATGTATTTTTAATTTCAAGATCCCAGCTCACGGAAGTTTCCATATCCAGCAGCAGCCGCAGCTGACTGCCAACATCTCTGCGTCCTTCGTCCTCTATAAAGGCCACCTCTCCTTCTCCATTTCTCTGCACATCGAATTCACATATCTACAACAAGAGATACCCACATAGACACACAGACATAAACACTCTCTCTCTCTCTCTCTCTCTCTCTCTCTCTCTCTCTCAGATACTCTCATTTCAAGACTCAGACAGACTCAAATAGTCACAAACAGGTTTCTTGGCTCGAAAATGAAGGCAACTTCAGAGAAAAGGTACGCCCTTCTGCTCGCAGCAAGAGACTCGGACTACGTGAAGAAAGTCTACGGCGGGTACTTCAACGTATTCGTCGCGGCCTTCGGGGAGGAAGGCGAGAGGTGGGACCTTTACAGGGTCGTGGATGGGGAGTTCCCGGACATGGACGAGCTCCACAAGTACGACGGCTTCGTCGTCAGTGGGAGCCCTTATGACGCCTATGGCAACGACTACTGGATCCTCAAGCTCTGCTTCCTCTTGGAAACTCTCGATGCCATGGACAAGAAGATCCTCGGGATATGCTTCGGCCACCAGGTAGATGCATGTGATGAATACAGAACTAGAACCCGTTAATCCCAATTGAATCTTGATTGCATTGAAGCCAAATATTCTCGTGTAGTCATCTGTGTCAGTAGCTGAAGTGGGGCTTTCTTGAATGGGTTTCTGTTGCAGGTGCTGTGCAGAGCATTGGGTGGCAAAGTTGGGAAAGCACACACAGGGTGGGACATTGGGCTGAGGAAGGTGAGGATTGTGAAGGATTTGTTCCCATGTGGGTATTTGAATGCGATGGATGATATCCCGCCAGCTCTATCCATTATTGAGTGCCATCAAGATGAGGTCTGGGAGGTCCCAACTGGTGCTGAAGTCATTGCATTCTCCGAAAAAACCGGCATCGAGATGTTCACAGTTCGTGATCGCGTTCTCGGTATTCAGGGCCACCCTGAGTACACCAAAGACATTCTCTTCAATCTCATCGACCGCCTTCTTAACAACGGCTGCATCGAGGTAATTGATCAACCGCATCACTAATGTGAATACCCTTTTTCTTCCTTTTGATGCATCGGCGACAATTTCCATGCTTTGTCCACTAATCTGGTGATACTGTGACTTTTGCAGAAAGGTTTCGCTGAAGATGCCAAGTTCGCTTTAGAGATGACAGAGCCAGATCGAAAATGCTGGGAAAGGATCTGCAGAAACTTTCTCAAGGGAAGATAGAAGTACTGCTTACATTGTAGTTCTTTCATTTTTTTGGTTGAATTTTTGTTTCCTTTTGTGACTCCATTACTGACCAAACGTGGTTAGAAGAAACAATGTACGAGCTCGTTCATAAATTAAAGTATATACGTTTTCCAATGACCGGCTTTTACATATTTGCCAGAACAAATGTTGGCTATTGACATAACTTACTGGTTGTCTACATTTGGATAATCAGCCCAAAGAATACTTCCCCACCGCCACAGTCGGCTATTTATTCCTTATTTCAAAGTAGGTCGACTCTTTACTTCCTCTGTTCTTTATCTAAAGAAAATAAAGATTCAAACTTCTCCCACACTGATTAATCAACATGATGAAATCTTTATGTCAATATATGCCCTGGAAAAGATGTATGTATATCATCAGTTTGAGCAACCCATCTGATTTGTTTACTAATCTAATATGTTGTCCTTCCTAGTTCAACCTTGCAATTCCGATTCTTAGACAATATAAGCAAATCTTTATGCCTTCATGTGGATCTAAGGATATGAACATATTAAATCTAAAAAAGTTTACCCTAGAATCCCAATCCTAAGAATAAGTGAACAAGAAGTAGATAGAAGAATGTAGGTTGGAACCCAAGGGCATTATGCCTTCTGCATAACTTTTTCTCAGGAAGCTTTTCTATGCTAATTTAAAGATATTCACCACCACAAGGTATCAGAATAAATTGGGCAATATCAGAAAATCATGCTGTTCAAGATTAAGTAATAAAAGTAAATCCAGCTACATGTCTCAAACACAATCTACAGATTTCACAATCTATATTAACCCTACAACATGAAAAATGATTCGGCATAGACTAAGAAGCTAAGGTCTTGTCTGTCTTCTGAGCTAAAATGAGCCAGATGAGAGTGATCAACTCTCCACCTCGCGGAAGTTGGTCCGCGCGGTGTGACAATCCACAGTTCTTGGCAGCAAAAAAGAGCATCTCTATCCAGAAACTGTCTATCACCTGCCATTTGTCTCCCCTGTTCCACAACAACCGGGCAAGGCTTTTGAATTCGATATCACGTTCCATTGCAATGTTATTCTCGCATGGGGATCTTGTCTCAAGCAAGGGGGACTTTGTTGAGTAGTCAGAATGCTCCAGGAAAATTCCTTTTCTGTTTTAATTAAAGCTTCCCTTTCCAGGATTGACTTGATCTTAGAGCAAGCATGTGCAAAGACAATATCTCCCATGATGACCGATAACATGTAAGGATGAACAGCTAGAAGGTACACCATATAATCCGAAATCAATTTGCTTCCATAGGGAAAATTGGACGAGTCATCATATTTGTTGCAATGTGCCATACGGCAATGATGGGAATAGTGACTTGAAATCTGGAATGCACTGGAAGTGATGGGAATTACATAAAACAAGGAAGGACAAAGGTGGACTGGGATTCAGGGATTTGATCCCATGTAATGGGGCTATGCTGAGAAAGCAAGCTTGAAGAATAACTAAGACTCTATTAGCACTTTGAAGCCAATTATTAAAAAGGATTTACTTCATACTGATTTCTGGCATGCTGGGAAGGGATATAGATCATCCTGGGGATGGCAGAGTCTACTCATGAGCAGGGAAGCCATCTCAAACTCTTTCATATGGTCAATGGTTAATGGGGAATCTATCAGAATTAGAAAGGATAAGTGGATAGCATTAGGGGTAATTGGAGCTCCGGCAAACCGCAGTGATCATCTGCTTGTGGTTGAATTAATCAATAAAAACAACTCCACTTTGGGATGAACAGACTCTGCGGACCCTATTTGAGGAACAAATTGTGAATGACATAATATCTACTCCCTTACCTACGGAAATGCAGAAGATAGGTTGGTATGGACGGGGACTAAAACAGGATCGTACTCAGTTAGAAATGCGTGCAATCAACTCGGAAAGGATGAAGCAACAACAAGCATACAACAAGCCTCCTCTTCATATGAGGTCCCAAAGCCTTAGGGAGTAAAATCTAAACACTTAAATGTTTCACCCAAACTCAAGATGTTTCTATGGAGTACATGTCAAAATGCACTGCCCGCAAAAGAAAATCTACTCAAGAGGAGGATAGTACTTGACCCACTGCGCCCATTCCGCCAGCAGAACCCCGAAACCCTTGAACATTTATTCCTCCTTTGTTCATGGACTGAAGATATATGGTCGGACGTACTATTACAAATCCAGATTTCAAATCATGGGCTAAATATAATTGATCAATGGCTACTGAACTGCAAAAGTGCACAAAATTATTTGCCATCTCTTGAGCTTGTCACTGTGATGTTATGGCACATTTGGAAAGCTTGGAACAGTTACGTGGTCGGGGGTATCGTACTAGACACGAGAAGTATAATCGCAGCGGCCTTTGAGATGCACAGCAACCTTGTGAAATGGCACTTGAATTCCGCCGCAACCAGGATCTCTGAAAATCGATGGCTTGTATTTGGAAGGAACAACTACAGGTGCCATCTCTTGGGTGCGTCGGGATTCTTCCGGGAAGTTAATTGAAGGTTTCGCTCGCTCGATAAATGTTAGATCAGCTCTCCACGCAGAAACCCAAGCTGTTCTTGAAGCGTTGAGATGTGTTTGTGCACGAGTGGATGAGAGCTTCAGTTTGGACAGGACAACTAAGATCTAAGTCAGAAAGCAAATTACGAAGACCAAAATTGAGCAATACCTAAAAGTTTATCGAATGAATGCATGATTTGTGTTCATAACTTGTACACGTAGGCGCCTCATGCTAATGGTTCTTGAACAAAAGGAGATTTTTTTTAGTAGTTTGCTCTCCTTCTGTTCATTCATAGTCGGATCTAGTAATTGCCCTCATTTTTATCCGTATTTATTCTTAATTATATTGGCTCCTAAAAAAAACAATGACCTTTAGTTTGACGCATCCGAAAGTAAGCAATTTGAGGTTCCGGATGTCTCGCTAAGTTTTCAGTGAAATTAGTCCCCGGTCACGGGTACAAACTTCAATGTGTCTGTCTTGTGAGCTAAAAGCAACCAAACAAGAGTGATCAGCTCCCCGTTGCTCGGCGTGGTACGACAACCGGCAGTTCGCCGCAGCATAACAAAGCATCTCTATCCACACGCTGTTCATGAGCTCCCATCTATCCTGCCTATCCAGCAAATTCCTCGCGAGCCTCTGCGCATCTGATATGAAGTGCCATCCCAACGTCACCAAAGCGTTGTGGTCTTGCCTCGAGCTCGATGACCTGGATCTTTGCTGATCCTTGAAAACGCTCCGAGCTAACTGAGGTTCTGTGGTTTTCAAAGCATTTGAAGATCTTCGGATCTCCTTGACCTGATCGTGGGCATGCCTAAACACAATGCTTGCCGTGGTGGTCGACAACATCTTCGGATGGATGACGAGCAAGTACATCATGTAGTTTGATATCAGCTTGATTCTGGAGTGGCAATCGGGAGATTCATCATCGTTTGAATGGTATTGTCTCTCTGAAGATTTGTTCTTCCGAATGATGGTGGTAGCATATATCGGTCACGATGTGCCATGCGAGAATGCTCTTATCGAATGCTGTCTCGATGCTCCGTCGGATCTCTTCGCCAGTGCCGACACTGTATCTCTCGAAACTCCACTCCCCTCTTTTGCTAAATGGGTGTGTTCGTCGAGCCTTTTCAAAAACCTTCAACTCCTCCCACACTCTCTCCTTCAAGTTCTCAGGGAGGCTCGCAGGTCCCATCCTATTGAGACTCCAGTTCCAGTTAATGTAATCATAAATACCCCAAAAGTTTAGGAACTTGATGTGCCTCGTCCAGTCGCGTCGCAGGCAATAGTGAAGCAGATTGAATTGGTACATCGAGTCCGACCACTGCCTCCACTTATGCGCGGACCTGGGTGCAAAAAATTGCAAGAACATGGGAACTAGCGGCCAATTGGAACGCTTTGACATCTTCACAATTGCCCACTCAGAGTAGGGTAACAGCAGGATCTGGTAAGCCACCAAAAGGAGAGCCAGCATCAGCACACAGAAAGTGAATTTCGTGTACTGGTAAGAGTACACGAAAGCACCGAAGCCCATCTTGCCATTGCGCATGATCACATCTAGATGCAGGATCGACTTCGGCAAAGCATTGAACCTGCATAGGGTGACAACTAGCCAAAAGAAGCTGACAAACCAGATGAACAAGCCCAGCTTCATATAGATTACGGGTGCCTTGGTGTATAGCACGTCGTACATGAATCCTAGCTCGATTTCGGTGATCCTGAAGGCCTCTTGGTGCGAACAATGATCAATTGAGAGTTGGCGATGAGAAATAAATCGGGGATGGTAGATCCAGTCCTCTAGGTGAGGCTTTAAGCAATGAAAACGGTAATAAGCCTTAACAACCAATTCAAGACCGTCGATTTTTGGCAAAGCATCAAGGAACCGAGGAACCATTCCCTCTCCGGCAATTTCTTTTGCAGTGATGCCAGTGTTCAAGCCGAGTGAGAACTTGAGAGCCCATACCCCTTCTACATACTTGATGATACCGGCGAGAAACATCGGGAAGTACAATATTGTGAAACTGGTGTAGTTCCAACATCTGATGAGAATGCCAGCAACAACCGTCACAGTAATGCTCATGTTCAAGACCTGTCTCAGACCCAGTTGATTGTCTTCCATTGAATAAGCAGTGATAGTATCCGGGTAACCAAGTCGTAGCAGAAGCAATGGCGCTAGTATTGCCTTGAGTTTGACAGCCGGGTAGAGGGCGTCAGGTTTTTTAGGATCATCAATCCTCAGTCCAGTGAGCTTTCCTAGAGAGTAAGGCACGACTATAGTGGCCACCAGGTAGGTGCCCCAGAGGAAGGAACGCATGCCGAGTCCAATCAGCCTGGTCACGTGTTTTCAGCGACTCCTGAAGACGGTGAGGATGACTTGGAAGAAGAGGCTCCCAATCACAAGCGCTTAGATTCCCCACGCGTCCCATAAGTTCATCAGGCCCTCTCTTAAAGTAAGTACCCATTGCGGAATCAAATTGTATGACATTCCCATTATAACATATTCCTGATCTTCTCAAGACAATTTCCTGAACCTACTTCAAGAAATCTGGTAAAATTTCTGAAATAAACTTCCACAAAATAACAACACAAATATACTTTTCTTGAAGATCACCCTCTACTTAATTAGTTCTAGAATCTCCTTCCACCACCTTCAGAAAAAGATTTCTCCAACTAGACTACGCGATTTGTATTTCCTCTTGCACCAAGAAGCATCGCAACCACTTCAATGAATAGTACTTGGGGGTATTGTTTGTCGATACATCATCGATTTGAGCCGGTTTCCATAGAAAGTACATTAAAGCTTCAGTCCTCCCACTTGAGGGCCTTAGATAAGGGCTCTGGGGACAGAATAGCAATTCCTATCAAAACACTTTCGATGACAGGCAGCTGCCTGTTGGGTGTAGTCAGCTGGGACGGGCTCTTAATAGTTTAACGGGAAACCTACAGCCGACAGACCACGGCGGAACAAAAGCCAGCTAGCAATGGGATTTGAGGTCTCTAGGGACGAGATTGACTATTGCCTGTTGTGTGCTCTGAGCAGCTTCGAGGCGTGAAGCCATTTTCAGGTAGACTTATCATGAATTTGGAAAGTTTGAGTTATTATGATTCTGCAACTCCATATGCTAGTACTTCAACATGTGTCACACAAGGAGGAAAAGTTAAGACTATCATCAAACTATATTCATCTCATGTCCATCTTGGCTGTCAATTTGATTCCTGAGTATCTACATATAAGAACTATCTCTAGTTGAAATGCCATTCTTCTGTTTTAGTCGTTTCTACGTACTTAATTTTATTTCATTTTTGTTCTGCAACTGTGCTAATTTCATCTTCGTTGCTTCACTTTTTTAGTTAAATTAAATTGGATTCTCATAGTACGTACATTTGGCTGCAGTAATAGTTAAGACCGTAATGCAGAACTCGTCATACTTGTAATTTAGAATGAAGCTGTAATAACTGCTGTGCCACTTGATTTAAATAACAGCATAGCTAATGAGCAATTACTTTGTTTAATTTAACACAGTAATGACAGAGTAATAGGCATAAAAATTATTTTAGTCGAAATTCTACAGGTTCCATGACCCCGAAAACAGGACCAACTGTGAGCGATTAATAATCTTCAATAGGCATAAAAATCATTGTGGCCAGCAACTCGCTAGCCTTTGGGCGAGGGAGGCCCTTGCTCGGCCGCAATGGTCGAACCGTTGCTAGATCCATTGAGGGCAACCCTCAACCAGGCCGCAGGGATCAAGCCCTCACCTGGGTGAGGGTTGCCCTTGTCAGATCTGGCAAGAATTTGAGCCCCATGGCCGAGCAAGGGCCGCCCTAGCTAGATCTAGCGAGGGCTACGACCCTCACCGGCCATAATGAAAAAAATAAAAATTCATAAAAATATTTTTAAATTATAAAATTTGTTCACATCGGCGCCGGTCATACCATGTAGAGTGGCTGATGTCAATGTCAACGATTTCTGATCAAAATTAGCCAGATGGACTATGTTAACAAATCGCAAAAAGATTTAAAACTCAATTGATATAAATAAAAGGTTTAAGACTGAATTAGCACATGTGCAATAGGTTAAAAGTTTTTTTGGACTTTTCCCTAAAAAATATTAGAATCATCGTGAAGAACAAAGAGGGTCATGCATGGCTTTGCAATCTCACAAGGAAGTGGACTTTATTTTATTGAAAATTCAGGGAAAAAACGAATACAGACAATAAGAGAAAAAAAATGGTCCGACCTTATCCCTTATTTACTTATCTTTTCTTGAAGTACAATTTTCGAGCCAAGTCAAGTAGCATTCAAGGTTTGAAAGCACAAAATAGGTATTACCTCTATTGTGGCTTCTTATTCTTTTATTGTGATTTATTATTTATTTATTTTTTTCTAAAGAGAAGCTAAAGAAGAACTGTAACAAATGAATCAAACACAGACCAAGACTCTTCTTTTCTTGTGTCATGGCTTGCTTCCATATTCACAAATTACCTGAAGAGACTACTGATACTGTTTGCCCTAAATGCATGGTAAGATCGCATTTCCACGCATTCGACTCGGATCTTAACCTTAGCCGTCATGCCTCAAGTTCTAGCTTGAACATCGGGTGAGAGACCGAGTTGAGATCGGCGAAAATCATATCATCGCCCTCTGTGCCACAGCTTAAATCATGACACTCGAAGTGCGTCTTTACTTCATCAGGGAAGCTGCTGCACTGAGGCAACTCGGACTCCCATAATGATGATGAACAGTCGACGGCAGATGTCATCTCCATCATCTCCTTGAATTTGGATGACTGAAGCAGCAGCCCTAGGGCTGACGTGGCATTTGCTCGGCGTGGCTGAGTTGGCAATGTTTCTAAACTTTCTATGGGCACATTTGCCTGTTGGTTTTGGAAGTAGCTTATCCCAAGTTGATGAGAGCTTGCAGGTAAACTGGAGCTAGCAAGGCTAAAATTAGGGCTAGGGTTAAGGTCAGGGTTCATGCTTGTTTGACTTTCGCTGCTGTTGTTATTATCATTAGTCCCGGGTTTAAGCCATTTGATGTAACGGCTCAGGTCGAAATTGGTGACAGCGTTGAGTCCACGGTACTCTATAGCCGCCATGTCATATGCAACGGCAGCTTCTTCTTGGGTAGCTGCGAAGTTGAATGAAAAGAAAACATCACAATCATGCGATAGCGAAATTGATGAATGTATGATGACCATTGACCCCCACATTATGCATTCATGCAGAACAAAGTTGTTATTGGTTAAGGTAAGTTTTAACAATTTTTTTCGTGTGAATGAGAAGCTTTCATAGTACTTTTCATCTATCGTCGTTTGTTGCTACCGTATCTTTTTAGCATTTGTTCGGCCAATAGTTTCTTCCTTTTTTTTATTGTTCTTGGGCAAAGAAATTTTCATTATAACCATAAATGAGTGATTTTCTTTGTTTTATCCATGAAACCTATGTGACTCTCATAGTCCTTGATGGGATTTACCATCTTCTGAGCCCTATATTCAATCATTGGCTTTTTAGACACATTCAGTTGACAGCTACCAAACTAACAACAGAATCTCATGTATTTGTTCTATAAGTTAGTTACTCCCTTTGGCCAACTGTTGGAAAGGATATCTCCCTGTGTCTGTTTCTGTGTATATTATAGTGGAAAGACTACTCTTTGACTGGTTATCACGTATAAATCTCTTTAGAAAGCAAAAGTCTCTTGTCTTTTCCATCGTCTGCGGATAAGATATGAATTGCTTTAAGATTTTCTACTAGGAAACAAGAAGCAACACTTATGTCCTAACTGTTAAATTAAGAAGCTTGGACACAGTCAAATTAGTATGTAAGAAAGAGACGCTAAACGAAACGCATAGATGCCTGGCCTCTTTCGATTGGCATTTACTCAATGGTCTACTGAACTGAGAAAGAAACAAGCTGCTAATAGTCCAAAATTTGTTTCCTTTTGTCCTTTAATCCTTAAGCAGTATGATGAGATGAAGTAGATGCATATAGCAATGCTATATACTACAGGAGCAAGAGGAGATGGCAAAGTACCATATGTTCCGAGGTAGAGGTATTTATTTCCGAAAACTCTGCCGATCCGAGCTTCCCATCTTCCATTGTGATGATGTCTACTCATTCATACATTAAAAGTTAATATCAATTTCAACATAATGTAGATCAGTACTCACAAATTACTAAGAGCGTGCAATTTAGAAGATTGTGAAGATCTCTGATGACTATCAATGTAAAGAAAGGGCGGATTCCTGATCTTTGTTAGAGTAGATCAGATGCTTAAGTACCTCGCAACACCTCTGTATTTTGAAACTCCACGAGAGAAACCGTTGCTTTTCCTGCAATTTTAAACCCATAATTTAATGACTGTCATACTCCAAAGAATGCCTCAAAGTGGTAGATCCGTACTTCATTCATAATTGGTAAAATGTTTAAACCTCAATGCATGCAAATGTGACCTGTACCTTCTCAATGTACCGATGTACTCTTCACGAGACTGTCCCTCCATTTCTTTCAGTTCCTTCTCATACGTGGACAGCTGCATTGTAATCTTACTTAAGTTTCTGTAATCTTTTCTCACAAAGTGTGATCGTGCACATTTGTAGAGTGACAAATGACAAAAAAATACCGGAAAATTGAGAATGGTTCCTTCACCCCAGTATTTCAGTGCAGCTCGGTCATAAGCATGGGCAGCTGCTTCTTCATCATCATAAGCGCCTGCAAAGATCACATGAAGCATATATACTGAATGAGATTAACACCATTTGACATGCGAAGTGAATGTAGAAAATTGTTGCAACCTTTCTTGGGTATGTAAATATCAGTATTTCTTTCAATATTCCTAATTCTGTCTTCCCGAGGCAAATGTGTGTGAAAGAGAGTAGAAAAGGAGATCGCGAAACATACCAAGATAAACTGCATTTGCAACCAGATTCCGCAAAAAACAAATGAACCGGCCATGAGAAAAAGAGAGAACACGTCAGTAGCATGAAAAATTACGAGCTTCACAAGTTCAAGAAAAGGAAAGAAATTAGATGGCTTTGATAAATGAAAATGAGCAAATTCCTTGGCGTCCTTTCTTGTTCTGCGATTCATTCCAGCAATTTTTGTCCCACAAATGTGCTTCATATCTTCCTGTCCAACGATGCCTAAAACAAGCATCATAACATGCACACAACAAGCATTATAAAATGCACACTATTTCAAGATAAATGCCTAGGAGGAAAAAAAAGATCGAGAGAGAAATATTGCAAGGGAAATAAGGAGAGGTGTTTCACACACCTAGTTACTCCACGATAGATCGAGCTACGTTGAGGAGGAGAGTCTCTAGGAACACTTCTCCTTGTTCTTTTCACTTTTGTCACACCACCGTTATTGCTTGTAACATTCTCATTTCTCTTGTTGTTATTCACATTGTTTCTCTGGTTTTGCTGTGATAGCTTCGCCATGGAAATTGCACCAATGAAATGCAACCTAATTGTCAATTTACTTGAATAAAGAATAATGAAGAAGATGAAGATGGCGGTACAAGAAATGAAGAGAGAATGAGAGAATATGACTGAGTATTACAATGAAGAGGGTTATAAAGGAATGACACTGAGCAACAGGTTGGAAGAGTGTGAGCTGGCAAATTACGTGTAGCCGGCCGCGAGAGAGTTTCAATTGTGGCCGTCTCTAAACTGCTTATATTGTCTCTTCTCTCTTGTCTTCGCCTAAATCTTTAAGTCATGTTCTTTTAATCATATTTCATTTCCTATATCCGCACTAGCTCCAAATATTGCCTATTGCATCTATACAATGTGAGTTTGTTTGCTTGTGTCTCTGCATAATGATCCTCTGAACTTTTTCTTTCCTATTGAACTGTAGTGCACAACTGAACTACTCCAAAAATTGAAAAAAGTGAAGGAACTCATGCTAGCCCAGTCTGCATCGGTTAATACCATAAAACTAAACAGAGAATTGAATGAATGAAGCACATTCATATCATTGATACTTCGTACAGTATAAATAGAGAGATATAAGAGAAAAATATCATCATTTATAATTATGGTGAAAGATAAACATAAAGATAACAAATTCATCTACATGGAAATTGATAAAACCCAATCAGGGAAAAATCTCTAAATGAATGCTCTGCTTATCTTGATGTATTATCTTGATGCTGATTTGTAAAAGATTATGCACTATAATATATATATCGTGCTACTTGATTTGTTACTTCAATAGGGTTATGGTGTTCAGCTTTATCTTCGAGTCATCAAATTTCCAGGAATAAATAGTTGATCTTATCAAAAGAAACTGGCTAAATCTCCAGGCATAAGCTCCAATCGTAATTTAAGCAAAGCAGAAGAAGCCTGCAAATTTCTCTTAATTAAGTTCTCCTCTGCATCATTTTATTTCTGCATCTTGACTTATGGAACTTAAGACAATCTTCTGCTTGTTCATGCTCTCTCTTTCCACACACACACACATAATTGCTCGTCATACTGCCACCAAATTTTGAGATTGAAGAGCCACCTCTTTCACCTCTTAACAGCTGCAATCTTTCCGGATGAGCTGTTTAGCTACATATGATAAAAAAGCAAGCTAAGAGAAACAATTGTAGATACATTAAAATTTATGTTGTGCAGTGACCTTTTCTTACAAACAAGATAAACTAAATATTATTAGTGCAGACCATTGCAGCCATCATTGCTCCAACCATTACTGGCAGAGCTCCTGTTGAGTACAAATTTCCGAGGTTCTTCCCGTTCTCAACTACGACAAAAGTTACAAGGACCAAAGACAGATTGAAAAACAATAAAGTTGATAGGAATTAGTTAACAATAAGCAACTCGATACATCCTTCTCGTAATGACTCATCCTCATTTCATCAGCCTATGCACAGTATTGTCATCAAATTCTTCTCTGATGCTGTGATAACCCAACGTCAAAAAACTTCAGGAAGTGCCAGCATTCGCTGTCATTTACAACACATACAGTAGAAGAAGCGACATCTCTGGTTCACCCTGCACAGCAGCATTGCTGGATTGCATCTAATGACTCAGCTCAAGACATCACAGAGCAGAGCTTCAAATGGGTGAATGTGTAGGAAAAAGGTTATTAGTAGTATTTAACTCGAAACCTCAATCATCTCCACTTCGCCATCACTGTAGTCCCCCCAACATTTGATGGGTTTCTCGTGATCGATTGCTATGTCGTTGCCCATCTCTTTGGTCTTCACAGAATCTATAGTCTCTGGGATATCATCTTTGGTCTTTCCTTCAGTCTCATGAGGATTCTCCTCATGGCATGACAAGTGATTTTCTAGCGCTGTTTCTTTGATGGAGTGCTTCTCAACTATTACTTCCACAGAAGACTGCTCCTCGGTAGCAACTTCAACTTTATTTTCACCAACCACCTCATCAGCCATATCTATTGGTGATTCCATCGGACTAACTGCAGATGCTATGAAAGCATTTTGAGCAGTGACTGGAAGACCAGTGGCTGATGCTGGATATCCATTTGTAGGCGAGGGAATACCATTTGGTGACAGAGGAAAACCATTAGGAGACAGTGGGATACCATTTGTTGAAGAAACCATATACCCATTAGGGGATACTGGATAGCCGTTGGGAACCCAGGGTTGGCCAGGCACAAACTCAGCTGCATGTGGGTTCATTATTCTTGGAGGGCTGAAGTGGTTCCCATCGCCAGCATGTTCACCATTATGGAAGCCAGATTTGTTACGGGGGACCCGATTTCCAGACCTATTATAGCCACCAGATAGCCTAGGACCGTACGGGACCCTGGCTGTTGCAGACTGATGAGGTGACCTACGGACAGGACTGAGAATTGGAGGAACATTCAATGGTGGAGGCAAGATTCCTCCGTGATCTTTGAGCCCCTGAACTGGAACAGAGCCAAAAACTGGAGTAGTAGAAGGATTAAAGGGTGGCGCAGATGCAGAGAGTTTCTTAGTCATCTCCTTTGCAGCGTCCATTTCATCTTGCTTTCCTACTTCAGCTGCCAAGGGCTTACCACTTATATCACCATTCGGACGATCATGCAGGTTTTTGTTTTCCTCAGCCACCACTTCTTTGGTAGTAGATGCACTTTTCTCTTGCAATGATCTTGTATTTTCAACAGGAACTTGTGAAAAATCCACATCAGAGGAAGTAGTTTGGCCATCAGGTACTATTCCCGACGCATCATTTTTTAAACCAACTGCATCTGAATCTTTCAAGCTATCAGCTGCCTTGATTTCTGAAGCCAGAACGCTGCTACTTCGTTGATTTTCTAGATAAGCAGTGCCTTCAACCTCCACTGCCACAGCCATTTCAACTGTTTGTGGAATGGGGGTATCCGTGGCTTCTTCTGTGGCTCCTTTCTCTAATTTTTCTTGCTCTTCAATTGAAGCATTTTTTGTCATTTCAGCATCTAGACACTTATTCTCTGCTGCTTCTTTCTGAAGTTCCTGATCATCTACATCTTGAGATACAGTTGCCTCATTTAGAGCCAACTCTGCCGCAGCTGTCTCTCCAGAATTCTGCTCACTCGTAACATTTTCTTTGGGCAACTGTTCTGCAACTGCCTTCACTATGGATCCAGGCGGAGCCAGAGCAACTTCCTTATAGGAGAAAAGCTTCCCAGCAGCCTGAACACTGATTGGACAAGACAAGGAAGTCGTCTTAGTAGCTTGTTCACCTGGAGCTGGGCTAGCTGGTGCAGACTTGGGGTTGGGAGTCCAACTAGATGAGGCGTTAGGACTATTGACCTTCGGACTGAAGCTTGCACTTTTCACAAACTTCTTTGTAGCAGGCGTGGATGGTACAATTGAGGTGCCCGGTTCATTAGTGCTGATTTTTGATGGTGGAGTATTATTGGATTTCACGCGGTATCTCGAAGACTGTGATACATTCGTGAAGTTTGTGTTCAGTTTTGCCAGGCTTGGCCTTCTCGAACTAGAAGACCTACGAGCGGCAGGTGAGCGGCCTTTAGGTATGGCTTCCTGCCACCCTTCATCTGAACTGTCATCTTGTACCAGTTCATTACTCATGCCCACTATCAATTGACCTGGCAAAGAAGGATCTTCCTTATCATTTGTAGCCTCAGTATGTTCAGCTTTGTTTTCCTTATCACTTGAGTTCTCTGCCTGAGGATCATTCGGCGATAAGGTTTCATCTGTCTGATAATCCTCAGATGCATCCCAGTTCTGGTCAACTTTTTTCACCTGCATCAAAATTATCATTTAAACCAAGAGCAGCGGAGACATTTACAAAAGAGTAGATATATAAAAGGTGGTTCTGACCTTAGCACGAGCCTTCTTCTGGGCATCCCTCGCTTTCATGTCTGCATCTGGAGCTATAAAATCAAGGAGGTCTGACACGCTGAGACAAAAGAGAGAACATCACATTACTGCTTTATCATACAATACTGCCAGCATCATAAAGAAGTTATAAATCCTAGAGTTCTTCTTTGACTCAACACTTAAAAATATATCTCACATTATATTCTAATAGCTTAATCTTTTGGAGTAAGCAGTACAGCAGATAACTTTATCTTGTTATCAGAGCAAAAGATCTCAAGTTTGATTCCTCACATCCCCTTTTACCCTTTCATGGATTTTCCCTTCCATTATGCACAATGGGCTTCAATAACTCTTTTACTCACATGTACCGTGTTCCCATGCTTCAGTCCTTCGCGTGAGGAGTAAACATAATTCGTGCCATACTCTAATAGCTTAACCTTTTGTAGAAAACGGTCAGGCACAGAACTTTCATGTGAGATGGAAAGTCAGCAAAATATAAAGGAAAAACAATGGACACAGATTAGGTTATCAACATTATGAATTTTCAAAGGGGAAACAAAATCGCTTCAGGTTAAAAATGGGAAACCATAGGTTTTACAAGAAAATGATGCCAATCACATTTTATGAGCATCTATTCATTCAGCACTAAGTTTTGGCCAGAACAGTGGTCAGTATACTCACAAGGACAACAGCGAAAAGAATAGTGAGGCGGCGCGTGTGTTTACAGGGAAGACGTAAATTTTCCACACAATTTTACAAACATAAACTTTATCACTTCTCTTATCTGGTCAGAAAAAAGATGAAAAGTATACGGAGGGATACGGATTCACAAGGTTGATACCTCAGATGACCTTTGCTGGAGATTGAGGCATCTGGCTTTGGTGTACCATTGCGAGCAGCTTCTTGCTGCTCTAGAGCCTTCGATTCAAAATACTCAAGCCATGCAGCCGCATCCTAGAATTTAATTGATTTATCAACTCAGCACCTATGAATATCAAATAATACAAGACGGTTTCTCATAATAAAGTTGGTGGTACCTGTGTACGTAGATCCTCTGATCCAAGTTTGGCCTGCAGTATCTGTAAGGTAGTTTGTTCATGCTGAACACTCAAGGAGTAGGCCTCCATGAGAGAGAGAGCAATTGCAATGGCATGATAGCTGGCAGCAGTCTGGAAGGGAAATAACAAAGGCAAAAAAGAAGGTCTTGTTATTGCCACAATCTGCTGAAACTTGAATAAAATTTTGTCACACATTTCCTGTTGACCAGGGAACTGAACGTATTTTCAAAGGGTTACTTGACAAGCTCATTAACAATGATGACAGAGTGACAGGTGCATGTTAGAGAGATTAGTGGTGAGTTGGTCCAGCATAGCAGTTGTAAACCTTCTGCTCCTAATACTACAGCACACAACTATTGGTAGAAGACCTTGTCAATGTTGACCGCCCAAGTGTTGACTACAATGATTTGTTTATTAAAAAGGTCCAAAATTGGAGTCCAAGTAGAAAGGAAAATCTTCACCCCCATTCTTTCAATAGAATAAAGTTTTTCCCAAGATGCCACTGGCAAGTGAATTTCAAATGATTTGTCAGGGGGTGGTTGGAGAGAGAGAGAGAGAGAGAGAGAGAGAGAGACCTGTATATGATCAGCTCCAAGAAGTCTTTGGTTGCACTTTAGAGCCTCATGGAGGTACCTAAGGGCAACATGAACGTTTCCCAGACCTTCTTCCATCATTGCTACGTTGATGTAGGTGGCAGCAGTATTTGGATGAGATGGACCGCAGGTTAAGTGCAACAGATACAAAGCACGATTCACGTACCTAGAGTAATGAAGGTCAACTCAAAAGTTATAACATGAACTTTAACATAGTCAGGCAATGGTCACATGGTTTGCTTTTAAATAGGTTCTCTCCGGCATTTATTATTCTAAGGAAAAAATATTTAATCGTAGAGGAATGGGAAAGGAAAAAGAGATAAAGCCCTTCACTAAAGCTTATCTTGTTTAGGATGTAGGTTAGATATTCTGGGAAAAGAAAGTAAAAGCATACCTCAAAGCCAACTCTGTGTGTTGAAGCCGATAGTAGAACACAGCAAGGTCCCCGTAACTCTTCATGGTATCGGGATGATCAAGACCAAGCTCTCTCTCATTAATATCCAATGCTTTCTGTTGATAGATGGTTGCCTATTCAAAGTAGAAAATTAATAAGTTCATATCAAACAACATGCTATTAAAGCAATCAGACAAGAATCAAACCATCCACCATAGACAGTAGGTCTCATCTCAAGAAAGTCATCACCAAGTGAAGAGAAGAAACGTAGAGAGTATAGATAGCAATTACCAAAACTATGTAGTAGCAAATTCTGACAGAAAAAAACTAATCCTTTTTCACCTGAACAGCAATCAGATTTACTTCTTTTAAACCCTAACAGTTAAAGTACAAGGTCTTAGAAAGAAATAAATGAAATATCTGTCAGTTTGTTAATTCTTCATGTTGAAAGAATCTTTTTTCTTCTTTGTTTCACTTTGTCAATGTTTAGTGAAGCAGTGGGACGTCAAACAGATCAGTGCCCTTACCAAAATTTAGCTCTGTTTTTTTCTCAGAACCACCCAAGTTCAACACTTTCATACCTAAACTTAAAATTTGATTCTCGACTGTAAGATAGATGAAAAATGTGTAACAAAGAACGCTGCTCAGTAAGTCAAGATGTCAACAGTAACTCACTAGAATGAAGGCAATTGTAATGCAGTTTTTTTTTTTTTGTCAGAATTGTTATGCAGTTGATTTGGCTTTTTTTGTGTTGAATGTTCATACACTTGAATAAATGAGCAGTTAGTTCAAATGAGAATCGGCCTAATTAAGATGAAGTGTGGATAGTCTACATTTGACTCATAACTATTCATTAACATTATTGATATCCCAATTTGTGATGACGGGATTCATATCAGATCATAGATATCTAGAAGTGATCTCTTCATCTGGTTGAGTACTTAATAATGCACATACCTGATTAAAATCACCAGTATGGTAGAGCACCACAGCCAGAAGACTGTATGCTCCTGCTGTCATTCGATGATAAGGACCACACACAGACACCAGCTTCGACAGTGCCTTCAGTTTTTATTAAAAAATCATCAGCTCTACTGCAGATAAGTGTACGATATGATGCCAGAAAAAGAGCAGTCACTCACCTTAGTGCCATAATTAACAGCATCCTCCAGTTTTCCTTTGTCCAAGGAAGTCTTGGATGATTCTAGCAGTGTCCGTCCATCCGCAGATGAACAAGCAACATGCTGCAGGAACCAGTCAAAATCCAAATAAGATCCTAAAAAATAATTACCAATTAGTCTTGAAAGAAAAAAAACTACTGTTCGTCACCTTATAAACAGGAACCATGCTTATAATATCCGACATCCTAAATGGCGAAGGTGACTCCACATCATAGTCCCTTGGAACAAGCTCTAGTCCAACCTGTTGCAAGATTGCTTCAATTACATAGCACAAGCAATACCATGAGATCTGAACGAAAACTTAAGTAAGAGGCCATGTTATCATACTTTGTGGCACAATCCACGAAGAATAGTAAACTTCCTGACATCCTGGCAGCTCTCTTGTTTCCATCGCCAGCCAAACCTTTTAAAAAGGAAGCTTTCCACCCACTTCCATTTTAACTCATCATCACTGATAGTATCTGTGTCAGCATTTTCACTTGATGGTGAGCCTAGCAGTATATTTAGACATGAAGCAACTGAAGCAGCCACGTCAGCAACATTTTCAACTGCTGCCACAACAGCTTGTAGGATATGCTTGTATGCTCGAACAACCATCTCATGTATACAGAGTGACTGCACATGAGGAAGCTTATCGGCGAGTTCAACCTAGCATGATGCAGGAAATGAATCGAAGTGTTAGGCTCCACCATATAAATTCTCCAACAGCTTTAGTTTACGTAAAACATGCACAATCGGTCAGTAAAACCTACATCTTCTTTTTTTGGCCAGAAGGTAAAACCCAGATTTTTTTGGTCATAAAACCCAGATTGACTAGGGTAGTTTAGATAGCAAAATTTCCTCTCCATTATATATCATATTGAGAGAAGTTTAAGCGAAAGCTTCATAACAGATAAGATTTCAGCTAATTAAATAACATGACATCAAAAGATAGCAAATTTTTCAATGTCTCTTTCAAACTGTCAATTCCTTGCACATAGAAAAAAAAAATTCTACGGGACTGCTATTGAAGACATTTATTAAGTGAGCATAAGATGTAAACGTGAATTTACAAAAGATTAAACGAATGTTATTGATTTGGTTACCACACGGCCCAAGGAGCACATTTGCAATCCTCTGGTGTGCATAAAATCAGTCAATGTCCTCCCATCGACTGGTGAAAGCTCGAGGGAACCAAAATCTGCCACCTAAGAAAATAAAGAGATACCAATCAACCATTATGAAAAAAAAATTATATATATATATTGAAGAATTCCAGTCCAGAAAGCAACCAACCAGCTTTGGAAGGGCGGTATCAGCATAATATTTGTGTGCCATTTCGATCAACTCATCTGGCAACTACAAGAATAACAACGGAAAAATTGAATGCATGTGTATAAGGTGAAGGAGATAAAGCATATCATTTTCACCATGCACATCTATTAGAGGATGGCACAGCTTGACACTTAAAGCATTTCAGATTATCCAGTCTTCGGGGAATAAATTGGCCAAAAGAGCTGAAAAATAGTTGGACACGTTAAATATAGCGGTTCTTGCATTAAACAAACCTTAAGGTGCAGACCAGTTTCTGATTCTTTAAGACGCAAATATGCTGCCTCAGGAAGCAGCCCTTTCCACATAATTTCTTTTTCTTCTTGTTGTTTCTCTAGTTCCTTCGGATTGATGCCATTTGATTTGTTGTCAGTCTCATTGTTGCAGCTAATAGGAGCTTCCTTTCCAAGATCGGACTTGCTGGTCCTGACATCAGTCTTTTTCTTTATTTCCTTAAGCAGGCCACCTTGCTTCCCAAGACCTTTAACTGCCGGCTCAAGCTTAGATTCTTCGGTTTTTTTAGCATCATTTTTTCCAGAAGCTTGATTTTGCAAATGTTGAACCCAACATGCCCCTAATTCCCATCTGATAGATCTGGTGCATTTAGTAGGCTCTTCCTGCAACTTCAACAAACTTTCTCCTAAGACCTTCCTTATCAGAGACCTAGAAGAGTGTAAATTTTCAGAATCTGAACTTTGTGTCCGTAGAACGGCGCTGGATGACTGAGGTGAGGATGACTTGTGCAGGAGCATCCGCAGGCTGATGGTCAAAGTTGAAATGAGCACCACAGTCGATAATTGAGAAAACTATCAAGATGTTTAAGCAATACACAACAAAAATTTGTACTGACCTATTCACATTTAAGGCATTTGCCCCTCCTTCAGGATGGTCTTCAATGTCAATGTCCTGAGGAATTGGATTTCCCTCCCAATCTACCTCAGCTGAGACTTTAACAATTGCCGTATAGCCACAATGCCTAACGACCACAACACCTAAAGTAGAAGTATCCTACCAAAAAAAAATTACTTGCAAATTAATATATGATCCCGTACATAATTAACTTACATTTTCAACTTGCATGCCTCATGTCAAATGAAACATTCCGCTACTCACATGTACTGTAGCACTCTCATCAGCAGTTATGCCCTTAAGTAAGTTTCTCTGGGCGAGCTCGTCTTGAGACATGCCAAGGACCTGACTCCCATCATTTTTACAGTCCAGTTTCAAACTTGCATCAGGGACATCCTTAGTCACCTTGATAACTAAATCCCCAACTCTTTCTTCGTGCAACATTGAAACGATCGGATCAGATGTGAAGCAATTATTTGCATCAATGAGGTGCTTGATTGCTGCGACGGCTTTAAAAACAGAAACGTCGACAAAGAGACTATGAAGCAAAAATGCTTTGCGATCACGGATTTGCCTCTCCTCTGATGTTTTACAGGGCATTGCCGCCAAAATGGCAAACTCTTTGGCCCATGGTCTGTAATCATGTCTGCCATCACGTCCATGACCACCACCGTTTCCTCCCCAATTTTCATCTTCCACGGGAAGCGCTGGGAACACTGAAGGATTATCAGTGACACCTGGAGGAACGACCCATGTGTTTGCTCTGAATCCGTACGGAAGATTTCCAAACTAATATTGTAACTCGGGTGAGTTTATTGTCTTGCAACTTCAATAATTACCAGAATTGCAAATTCAATACAATCAGATGTATGTACCTTATTGTGTTCTGTGAAAGCTTTCATGAGAGCTTTGTATGCCTGCAAGCATAGTATAATAAAAATGCTAAATAGGTGATGGCTAGTTGCAAGTTTCTATGATCTGAAATGTTGAGTAACACCAGAAGAAATGAGAAGAAAACCCAAATAATTAGAATATCAAAGAGGGCCAAACTGAGGGCAGAAAACAAAATTGACAGGAGAAAGCATGCGCAAGACAGTTCATCTGATTTCTAAGACTCACCGCGTCAAAAATCCTGCTATTCTGTTGAAGCAGGCCAACCAAAGTATGACTTATAAGAATGCGTTTTCCAGCAGGATAAAACCCTTTCTTTGAAGCTACGACGGTCATTGGCTTACCGCTGCAAATCCGCACCTGCATACACAGTTACAGCCAGAAATTCACTCCCAAGGAACCCAAAATCTTAAAAGTTTATCGGCATAATCCATATATGATAGAAATGGTGGAGTACAAGATAACTAGAAAGGAGTGAGGTCCTCACATCTATCTGGAAGAAATCGTCTTCCGTCTTATCATCGAGGAACGGACGTGTCGATCGCCGGATGTCTGCAGAAGAAACCGAAGAAAATTGTCCAAAAAGAGCATCTTCTACTTTGATGAAAACATGCATATCATCAAAAGACACCAGACAAAGCACCCAAAACCACAGCAAAGCATCATCCAGCCCCATCTCATTACCCAAAAAAAAAAAGTCGGAGAAAACGGCGAGCAAAGGGAACTCACATTGGACTGGAGGCGCGAGATGCGAGAACGAGAAGAAATCATAGAACTGCCCGAGCCGCGGCGGGGGGCAGAGCGAGACCGCCGCCGCCGCCTCCCCTTTGTCGGCCGCCGCCGCCGCAGCATCCCCTTTGTCGGCCTTCTTCTCGCCTCCCGACTTGAGGTTCGGGTCGCAACTGGCGGCGTCTCTCTCGTCGACGGCGTCGGGCCCGGGACCCTGGAACGGCGCGGCGTCGGTCGGGTTGCTGGGCTTGGAGGAGGAGGAGTCCTTGGCGACGGGCCGAGCTAGGGTCTTGGGGGATGAAGAAGAAGAAGAAGAAGAAGGGGAGGAGGAGGAGGAGGCGAAGGAGGTGGCGCAGGCGACGATGTCGAGGAGCCTGCGGATGTGGGAGATGGCGAGCTCTTCGGTGTAGTCCTCTGCGAATGAATGCCCAAGAAACAGGGGAAGGCGAGTGAGGAAATTTTGAATTCGTGAGCTTTTATATGTGCTCCGATTTTTTTCAATTTTTTTTTTTTTTTTTTTGGGATTGAAATTGATGATTACAATTAATTATCGAAAATAATTTATGTTGCGAGAATCGAAAAGTTAATCAGCATGAGAGTTTCTTCCCCTTATATAATATTTATAATATGTACGGGAATTAATAATCATGCTAAGTGTAATTACATTTTGGTGAATACTCAGGTTTATATTATTATCGAAATTTGATTTTTTCAATTTCTCTTTTCTCAAAAAATTTGGTTTATCATGTTATAACGGAAATTCGTGTCGCAAGACGAGCACCTTGAATGGTTTAGAGCTTGCTTTCGGAAAATTTGCATCGCTTCTACTAGTAATTTTTTGTCTAGTTCTTTTAAAACTAAAAGGTTTACATAAGAAAAATGTATATGATTGGAAATGTTAATTCGTGTATATTTTCAAAAGATCAAGTGTTCCCCACTAAATTAAAATAGACTTATGAGTGTCTGAAAAAAAATGTAAAAAATAAAAAGTCAAAAGTAAAATTCACTCGATTTACCGTTACCTTCGGTGATGGTAAGATAACAAGGCTTAAGAGAAAGAATGTCCGCCGAGTCCTTGAGTCTTGGCCCACGAACCTGTTTTGATGCAAGAAATTTGTTCATGAAATAAATAATCATTCGCAAAATCCTAATAACCGCAACGTGCTTACGAAATAAATCTAGTTGCTAAAAAAATATGCATTATACATGTGTCATTTCGAAAACCTCGCACTATTTTTGGGTTACACTACTTGTGTACGTATTAAAAAGGATAAAATTCCTTCATAATAATTAGCTGAGAAAATTGTTTTGTTTGCCCTTATGTCTTACCCGATGGCTCATGTGTTGTCAAATTCTGATTCTCAATATTTGATGTTTAACTCTTTTACTTAAAATAGCAAGCACTTAAAAAAATTTGAAAAATACATACAAATCTTAAATATTGTTTTTTTTTCCTGGGATAGCTAAACAAACCCCAAAAAAAACATTTTTTTCAAACACATATTCTCTACTATTACCCCCAAAAAAAAGTAATTTTTTTTTTTTACTTACGGCCAACAAAATGGTAAATGCAGAAATGCTAACCCTAAAAGCTAAGGAGAGAAAGCACAGCATGTGGTGGCGATCTGATGGCGACATTATTGGCAAATGCCGGATGGACCCACCGACACCAACAAAGCCTCAAGATGTTCAGAAGCAGACAAAAGAGCAAAGAGCTTGGGCTGTACCTCGTGAGATATGGAGAAATTGGTCAGATGACATGTCTCGACGTGGACCGCTAAAAGCTTCCGCACGTCCAAGATCCTGTCCGTAGATATGCCCTGTCGCCAATCCAACCAGACCCCAACGTTAGTTTTCTTAGGTCCTGTGTGCTTAGTATTCCCACATCAAGAACGCCATGTTCCTCCACCACTTCGGGAACTGGGGCAAAAAAATTTAAACCATCCTCGCACAGGCTGCTGCAAACCAGTCACTGTGCAGTGATGACAGACACATGGGTCCCGTTTAATTTCCGAACGAGGGACTCGAGCGAAGTCTACGTTTCGTTCGACTTGCTCTTCGCGATTCTCGAGATGTGATTAGCTTCGTTTCGTGAAAAGTGATGGCATATCAAGACAATGCCGATAAAATATAGATTCATCTTTGCTCAAAGAAATTTACTTTGTTTCGAAGCAAATGATGAAAGAAATTAGCTTATCTTTAGCATATAGCAAAACTTTCATTGTCAATGTATCATTGCACTTATCATGGTGTTTTCGTACGAACGCATAAAGTGAGGTCCGCTTAATTAGGCGTGGCGGCGAGTGATGTCGTGTCGCTGTTGAGAAGGGAGTAAGAAATCGTTGGTACTTCTCATGGAAACCATGACAATCTCCATGTTACCAAGACAAATGGGTGTCAGCACTTGCTAGACATAACACAACGTGGGAAAGTTCAGACCTTGAGTGTCACTTGCGAGTCATCTGGTGTCTCCACAGTAATCTCCACCACGGTGGGCAAAACTGCATAATCATTACCACAGAATCAGTTGGGATTTGAATGTGGCTGAATCTAAAGCATGCCTAAACGGGTATCTAAATACTTGCAAGCAGACAAAGCGGAGTAGGAAGCCAGGAAAAGTTTCTTTTAACAATTCTAAAGTCCAAACAAGATTGAGAAGTGAGAATCTTGATTGAGCTTTATGAGAATCTGACACTAAACTTGAGTGCCCATTGATTTGTTTACTTGTCTTCCAGGCTTTCATCTAACTAAACTATGGAAATGAAGCTGAAAAGTTTAAAATATCAAAGTAGGAAAAGAATGAAGAAGAAGTGAAATGCAGAATGGGTGATGGTACAGCAAATAGCAATGCAAACGGACCTTTCTCTTCCTTCTTCTTCTTCTCTCCTTTGGCCTTGTGTGGTTTTGCTTTGCCTGCTTTGGGAGCCATTTTGCATCCAGAGAGAAAAACTAAACTGTTGGACTAGTTCTAGGACTTTCCTTCAACGGGCCCTCTCCCAAGTGACGGTAATAACTATGAAATAACAGATTGAACTTATCGAATCCACAGCTCCAAACTGCACGCAAAGCAGCCCGAAGGAAACAAAAAAGAAAAGAACTCCGTCCGAAAATTTCGGATACTACCCTCTTCTGCTAATAGAAAAAGAACTGAAATTCGCTCTCTCTGCCCCGAGTCCCAATTCAAGGAACTCTGTTTCCTGGGGAACACGGCTCGAACCCGGGTACCAGTTCCAATGCAAACAACAAAGAAAGGGACGAAACTTCTATCTCAGCAGCTCAAAGGGGGAGCAGAAGGAAACAACAGATAACAGAAGAAGAACCCAGTCAAGTAGCCATTTTTTCTCCTTTTTTTGCCTCAAGCGTTCTTGGAGAGACGAAGCAAGCGCCTGCCTTTACATGGATGGCTAGAGAAAGTGACACTGCATTGAATCGAATTGAATGAAGTGTGCGTGTGGGTGAACGATGTTCTTTGAAGGGTGTGTGTGTGTGTGTGTGTGTGTGTTGTGTGTTGTGTGTCAAAGATTATGCGAAAGAAAAGCTGGGGACAAGGCACGAGAGAGAGAGAGAGTTATGACAGGAAGCGAGGGTGTTGTCTCTCAGGAGGAGGATATAGAGAGAGAGAGAGAGAGAGATGGGGGATTAGGATAAGGTGAGCCAAAGGCCAAGAGCACGCTTGAACACCCGAACACGGAACGAGAGGCTCGGCGATTTGAGGCCTCTCATTTCTTCTGCTCTTCACCCGCAACGGCGCCTCATCTCTCTCTTCCATCGGATTTTGTTGGCTTGTCATTGGAAAGTTGAACTGGCTTGGATTGCTTTCGGGGCCCTCTAGCCATCTCACACGTGGCTTTTTACTACTGTTCGGCGAATTCCCGATGTTACCCGAGTAAAAGCTCCCGTCGTATTTGTAGCCCCTCTCGATTTTACGTCAGCGTGAGTGTCGAAAGTGTCTTAATTTACGCGAATAAAGTTCCGGGCGTAGGCGCACATAACCCGGAAGCCACTAGCACAACGATAACGACTTTTAGATCTACCTCAAAAGGAGAGAGGTCTCAAATACAACCCCTTACTGCTAGACCTGCCAAACGGGTGTATTGAATTGAATCGGGTAAAAAATGATCCAACTCAAATTGATCAATTTCCATATAATACAAATCTAGTAACGCATACTCGACCCAACTCACACCCAACCCGATCCATATTACTAAAACTTTTTTTATATATTTTACCTAATTTAGAAAAACTCATGCCTAAAATAAGGTAAAATTATGGAGTGAGTGAGCGTGAAATCGAGCGAGAACGAAAGAGAATCATAGAGGTGGGTTGAGTCTAGGTAAATTGTAAATCCATTTAGCACCCATATTAAATTCATTTATGACCCACAGAGCTGAGTCAAAACCCATTTATGATCCATTTATTGAATATAACTAACTCATATAACAATTCAGCTCATCAAATATGAATTAATAAATAGATTTATGACCTATTTTGATAAGCCTATTAGTCGCTATTTTTTTTTAATCAAGCAAGTTATAACACCAACTTCACAGTATTACCTTTGTCTAAAGATTCATTGACTATGTGCAACTCTATAATTAGCATGTGTCCGCACTTGATTCAATCTAATCCTTAGATTATTATATTCATGAATTTAATATAGTCCCTAGATTATTGTTAGGATGCACATATGAGTTGTGTTAGAAATCCCACATCGGATAATTTGTGTGGTGTAGAGCGGTTAATATATCCTAGTTGGCCCATAACTAATTGACTTAAGCTTTTGAGTGAAGATGGTTCCAACTAAATATGTTAACGGGATCGGACTTAGCCTTCTCTCTAGGTGGAAGGTATTAGGCTTCTGCTGCGTGCTCCCTGACAAATTGGTATCAGAGCCGTGTTTGGTGCCTGAAGTTAGACATAATTTCCGAGAATAATTGATGTGGTATAGAGCAGTTAATATATCTTAGTTGACCCATAACTCATTGACTTAAGCTTTTGAGCAGGCTCGGATTTAGGCTCCCTCTTGGTGATCTTTCAAATTGGTATCAGAGCCGTGTTTGGTGCCTGAAGTTAGACATAATTTCTGGGCAGTAGGCATTGTGGTGTAACAATGCAGGCCCTTGTGTTAGAGAAATCCCACATCGGATAATTGATGTGGTATAGAACAATTAATATATTCTAGTTGACTCACACTCCCTCTTGGTGATCTCTCTGGGTAAAAGGTATCAGGCTTCTATGCGCTTCTTAACAAATATCTAGTTTATGAGCTAAATTGAACATGTTTCAAAAATTCAGGAACCTTATTGAATAAATCAAAAGTTCAGATACTACATTTGTGTAATTATCACGTAAAAGATTATTAACTAGTAAAGATATCAAGAAATCACCTATATATGATTAGACCCTCAATCATGGAGTCACGATATTTAAATTTTTATTTTGATTTAGGAGTTTTTAGTGTGAATCTCAGGTATTTTTAACTGAATCAACTAAAAAGAAAATGTGGGTGGTGTGATTAAGGGTTTGTTTAGTAATGTTTCTGTTCTCAAAATTAATTTCTGTTCATAAATAGTTTTTTTTTCTATTTCTATTCCCTAGATGAGTTTTTGAGCAAAAAAACGCATTTAGTAACTGCATAAAATTTCTCCTAGAGTCGAAAAAGAACAGAAATGCGTTTGGTCGGACACTAAAAATTTCTATGCCGAATTTTTTCATTAAATTATAAAATTGTCGGTTGAGACTTAACGATTCATGTTTGGATAAAATTGGACTAGAAATAAAATACGAATATATTATGATAGAATTGGATGACCTTAATACAATCATAAAGAAATTACTCTTTATAGACAAAGCAAATACCGGGTGGTGGTCAAAGAAATTGCAATTTAGGGGACTTAACAATTCATGTTTAGATAAAATTGAGCTAGAAATAGAATAATAATATATTATGATATAGAATTGAATGACCTTAATACAATCATAAAGAAAATTACTCCTTATAGACAAACTAAATATTAGGTGGTGGTCGAGGAGATTGTGATTTAGGGTGTTGGATTTTAGGATTGGGGTTAGGGGTTAGGGTTTTAGGATTTCGGTTTTGAGGTTTAGGATTTGGGATTTTGAGTTTTAGGTTTTGGATTTTAGGGTTTAGGTTTTAGAATTTCTGGTTTGGGGCTTTGGGTTTAGTGTTTCGGGTTTGGGGCTTTAGGGATTGGGATTTAGGGTTTGGGGTTTATGGTTTAAGGTTTAGGGTTTTGTGGTTTTCATTTTAGGATTTAGGGTTTGGAATTACGATTTTAGGGTTTAGGTTTTAGGGTTTTGGATTTGGAGTTTTGGGGTTTTGGATTTCCGGTTTTGGGTTTGGGATTTTAGGGTTTAGGATTTGAGGTTTATAAGGTTTAGGATTTGGGTTTATGGATTGGGGTTTTAGGGTTTCGGGTTTCGAGTTTTTGATTTTAGTGTTATGGGTTTTAGGGTTTGGGTATTAAGGTTTTAGGGTTTAGAGTTTGAGGATTAAGGTTCAGGATTTTAGGATTTAGGATTTGGGGTTTAGGGTTTAATATGATAATATCTTGTGAAAGAGAGATAATTGATCTTGTTTCTTTATTATTTTTTATTTTGTTTCAGAAATAGAAAAGTAGATTTTTGTTACTAAACGGATTTATGTTCTTTTTCTATTCCGGGGAATAAAACAACAGAAAAATAGAGAAACAGAAATGTTACTAAAGAGGTGTTTGGCAACTTGTTAAATAGTAAAAATTTCTGTTCTTTTGTTTCCAAAATCAGTTTTGGAGCAGAAATCCGTTTGTTAAAATTTTTGCGCCCGGGCACAAATTTGCAAAAAATTGTTCCCATAATCAATTTTGGAACAAAATCAAGAAGCAAAAAAAAGTAGCTTCTTGATTCTAGAACAATTTTTCCATTTATGATTCTTCTTGATTTTATTCTTTCTTTTTAATTTGTTCTTCATCTTCTTCCCGGCCCACCGCTGGCCCGCCGCCGGCAACTGGCCATCGGCGACCGGCCACCGGCGACCGTCCACCGGCGACCGACCAAGGCTGGCGAGGGTGGCCCTCGCCGCCCCCAGTGACGGCGAGGTCGACCCTCGCCGCCCCCGGCAACGGCGAGGTCGGCCTTGCCCAGATCTAGCAAGGCTGACCTCGCCGTCGCCACCCCCGGCAACGGCGAGGTCGGCCTCGCCAGATCTAGGCGAGGTCGAGCCTCGCCCGGCCAAAGCGAGGCCGACCTCGCCGTCACTGGGGGTGGTGACGGCAAGGTCGGCCTCGCCAGATCTGGGCGAGATCGAGCCTCACCCGGCCATGGCGAGGCCGACCTCGCCATCGTGACTGACAAGGCCGGCGGCGAGGGCCGCGACGCCCTCGCCGGCCATGCCAAGGAAAAAAAAGAAAAATAAAAGGACAAAAAACATAAAGAAATATTTAAAAAATCAAAATATTATTAATAAAAAGAAATTTTGTGTAGTTACCATACGCATTTCTGTTCTTTTTCTATTCTAAGAATAGAAATTTTGGGCAGTTACCAAACGCCTTCAAATGCTTAGAAATTGTTCCCGAGCACAGAATAAAAAAGAATCATTTCTGATCAAAATCTGTTCCCGGGCACATAATGGTTGCCATGCGCAGCCTAAATAGGCCCTAAATTTCTATATTTTTTCACCAGTGCTTGCAAGAAGTGTCCTCTCCACAAGACCCCGAGTGCGGCAGATCTTGCAGGCTCACTTTTGTGGGAGATGTACATTACATTCCACCTCCTGTGCATTCCCAATAACGTAGCACTCTCGTCTGAAAATATATAGAACGTGTGGGACTGGGGCTCGGGGCATTTTCTGTGTTCGATGAACCATGCAACTTTACGACGTTTAGTAATATTCGCGGGATTACGACGCTTCGTCCGTTGGGATCGAATTTAGAGCATTGTAAATGTACGGTACGATGATGCCACGTCGAAATTTCCGTGAAACTCGTGCTCCTCATTATGCTCCGTTGCATAGGTCAATGTAAGAACTCTTAACTCGTGATTCTGAAGTGATACTTAGGAGGGTGTTCTCGTGATGGGTTTGCCACAATCCTTTGATTATGTCCAACACTGCTGAAGATCAAAGACTTGTATCGATTTTTCCAAAAAAAGTTGCAACTGGTACATACGCATATGGCGTGAAGTATATTAGACTCTCGATTGTCTTACTCTCTAGAAAATAAAATTCGATTTATAAGTTAACATATTTATATATAAAATCATGCATTCATCTAACATCTTAAAACTTTTAGAATAATTGATAGCGGCCTCACAAAATTTTATAGAAATATGTCGAGGTGATTTGTAACATGTATCTAATAATTTGATTGTAATAACACGATAAGGAATGACATTTGGATTGATCCATATGCATGGAGTATGCACACATGTGAAACGAGATAACGAATTTCATTAGGTCCATCTAATGTTACCAAAAAGGTTTAACCGGCCGCTATTAGTCTTAGATCGTTATATTGTGAGAGAATTCGATTACATAATTAGCTCAAAGCACAAGTGTCCCCGTCTATCGACAGTGGTGTATAAAAATTCATTTTTTTCTTTGCATCCCGTGTTTTGAGGATTTTCCAATTAGAGTGAGAAAAAGATAATTTCCGGGATGCCCTAATTACTCGTTCAATTTTGCTTAGAAAGAAAAGGCAAAACTCGCTTTTCCTTCGATGTTCAAAGCCAAGTTACAAAATTATTTTAAGTTATGACGAATAATGAGAGGAATTATAGCCGAATGTATATGTCAATATCGATACATATTAAAAGAGCGTTGTGTTACATATTAATGGTGCGTCTGTTTTCGCGAAAAATGAATGATTTGAAAAATATTTTCCTAAAAATTATTGTCTATGTTGCTTACAAGAATTAAGGCATGAAAAATATTTTCATGGTCCATGAAAATATTTAGATTCGATAGTAAAAAATATTTTTCATCGACTAATTATTTCATGCAATATGAATGATCATTTTTAAGAATATATTTTCCAAATCATGCATTTCCCACGAAACAAATGGAGCCTAAGTAAAGTCAAGTCAAATTTAGTGAAATAGTAAAATTCGAAAAAAAAAAAAACAAAAAGGGAACTTAAAAGAGTAAAAACCCGAATCAAATAAGCACCGGCAAACATTTTGTATCACCCACAATGTCAAGTGAGGAATCAAGCATTATCGTATGAATTCAATCTTTGTCTCGACTGCAATTTAGCGAGGTTGCAAAGAAGAGGGGAGAAGAACACTAGAAGTGCCAAAACTTGTGTACGGCGCTCACTTTAGTGCCAAAAGTTTCTTTTGAATCACTTTAGTGCCAAAATTTTTGAAAAACGATAACTTAAGTGTCAACTCTGGTCAGTTTGGCCGGAAATCCGACGTGGTAATTTTTTTATCAATTTTTGAAGCCGATGTGGCTCGCCGGAGGTTGAGTCAGCATGCTCAGTCAGCACGTACACATCAAAACGACGTAGTTTAGTAAGTACACTTGGATTTTTTAAATATTTTTTTTGAATTTTTTTTCCTTTTCTTTCTTCTTCTTCTTCTACCTTGGGTCACCGCCGGTGACCGGAGGCCGGCCACCGGCCACGGCCGGCCGCCTGGCCTCAGCGACGGCGAGGCCGACCTCGCCGTCGCTGGGTTTGGCGACGGCGAGGTCGGCCTCGCCATGGCGGGCGAGGCTCGACCTCGCCCGGATCCGGCGAGGTCGAGCCTCGCCCGGCCGTGGCGAGGCCGGTCTCGCCGTCGCGGTTTGGCGGCGAGTCAGCGGTCGGCGGCCTCGCCGTCGCGGGTTTGGCGAGGCGAGGTCGGCCTCGCCATGGCCGGGCAAGGCTCGACCTCACCCAGATCCGACGAGATTGGCCTCGCCATGGTCGGGCGAGGTCGAGCCTCGCCCGGCCGTGGCGAGGCCGACCTCGCCGTCGCCAAACCCGCGACGGCGAGGCCGGTCTCGCCACGGCGAGTGAGGCTCGACCTCGCCGGCCATGGCGAGGCCGACCTCGCCGTCGCCAAACCCGGCGACGGCAAGGCCGGCCTCGCCACGGCCGGGCGAGGCTCGACCTCGCCCGGATCCGGCGAGGCCGGCCTCGCCGTCGCCATGGCGAGGCCGACCGCGCTCGTCGCCAAACCCGGTCGGTGAGGCCGGGGCTCCGCCATGTCGCCAACCCGAGGCTCGGCCTCGCCCGCGATCCGGCGAGGTCGAGCCTCGCCTGGCCATGGCGAGGCCGGTCTCGCCATGGCCGAGCGAGGCTCGCCTCGCCGGCCGTGGCGAGGCCGGCCTCGCCACGGCCGGGCGAGGCTTGACCTCGCCGGATCTGGGCAAGGTCGAGTCTCGCCATCGCCAAACCGAGGCCGGTGGCCGGCCGCCGGTCACCGGCGGTGACCCAAGGTAGAAGAAGAAGAAGAAAGAAAAAGAAAAAAGAAAAGAAGGAAAAAAATATCAGAAAAAATATTTAAAAAATCAAATTATACACGTGGAAATGCCACGTAGACCGATTTTTAAAAAAAAATTCCAACTTGGTTTAAAATTTTAATTATAAAAGCCACGTATTAATTTGGCCGGAATTTTTCGTCGTTGGCACTTAAGTGATCGTTTTTCCTCCGATTTGGCACTTAAGTGAGCCGGCGAAAACTTTTGGCACTAAAGTGAGCGCCGTACACAAGTTTTGGCACTTCTAGTGTTCTTCTCCCCAAAGAAGAGTGTCAATCCATCCCTATTTTAATTTATTTGATTTTTTTTTAAAGGCTCAATCTTATCTCTATAAACTCTCAATCTCATGAAAAACTTATTTGAAGAGTACTTTCGTGCCTTTTATACCCGTTTTGAGAAAATTTTCCGTGAGTTTACCGTATTTATTTACTCGAGTAGCTATAGAGTTTACATCAGGGAAAATAACACGAATGGTTCATGAACTTTGGTCCGATATGTAATGTGATCACTGGACTTCTAATTTGTACAATGTGGTCTCTCAATTTTGGTCCAACGTGCAATGTCGTCCCTGAACTTTTGATTTTGTTCAATGTGGTCCCTCAATTTTTGTCAAATGTTCAATGTGCTTCTTGAACTTTTAAAACATTTTCATATAGTTCGGGGATTATATTGAATATTTATCAATAGATTAGATATCTCATTGATCAAATTAAAAATTTAAGGGCAACATTACACATTGAACTAAAGTTCAGAGATCATTTGTGCTATTTATCATCCTTTCGCATTATAACTCGTTCCATGTGTGCGCACTATATCTCGGGAGTCGGGATGCTTCACATGAATTCAATAATGAAATGGTTGTCCGACAAAACTTAACAATACAATGTCTCGCAACTTATATCGGTCGAATTAGAAAATGAGCGTACGAAGCTACAAGCAAACACAATATACTTTAGTTTCTCAAAAAAATTTCGTGGCATCAATTAAATATTGGCCTAAGATATCCTACCTCAAGCATCACTGACCAAATACCTTCTCAAATTCCTAACATTGTGAACAGTGTCAATCACAATAATTTTCTCCAGTGCGTCTCACATGATTATAGTTTAACAGGTCCACAGATCAGGACCAAAAGAACCAATATCAAAAGTGGAGATCCTACACTTCCTTTCATAAGCATTCTGGTCCCAGTAGTCAAGAAATCAAACTTTTGGAATACGCACGATTCTTCTATTTCCATCCAGAGGTTTCGGCTGAAGAAATTGTGACCTTCAACAAAACTTTCCATTCTCGAGCTTGAAAGGATAGGCACATGGAGAGTGGTGCTCCTGCTAATCGTTGATATGGTTAGGCGGATGAGTTTAACCCGTCGGGGATCGGCGTCGTGGTTGGACGCTCCGACCTTCCGCTTCAGGAAGCAAGATCCTCAATTTTACGACTCCCACCGCCGTCGAATTTCTCGAATCCATCCACGGAATTCGTAGATCGATACAGGAGATAGTCATTCGCAATGGAGATTAGTTGTTTGCCAATTAAGTGGTACGTGCTAAAGGAAAATTATTACCGCCGAAATTGAGTTTCCTAATGCAAAGGAAGGATCTTCTTATTGCATTACTTGCAAAACAAAAAGATTTGAAGATAAAACGTGCCCTTTTACCACATAGATTATGCAAACATTAGTTAAATAATCGCATGCATCGTTTCATATGTTCATCAACGTGAAATAGTATTACCATTCATATATGAAGAAGTGTTACAGTAAAATGGGTCGTTTTGAATAAAATGTACAAAAATGGGTTATAATTAAAAGATGAATATACACATAGATGGCCACAGACATGAACAAATACAACAGTCCACAACCAAGTTCTATGTACTTAGCTCATTTCATCAAATGGACATTAGCTCTATTCAATTTGTTTGTAGACTTTCACTCAACGGAGGTAAACATCATCATCTCCTCAGCTTATTTGACTTACCAAGAAAATGTGAAAGCCCCACTTTCCTATCAATATCGGCAGCACGTTTGGAGGTACGAACTAGAGACGGTAGATTTTTCATCGCTTGAGATGCGACAACCTATCCGTCCTCCATTCGTCCTCATCTTTCAATGTGAACAAAAACAAACAGAAAGCTGTGGCGAGGACGAGACGCGTCGAACGTTTTTGGCATCGATTCGACGCCGAGTTGCTTCTCCATATCTCGGGACTCGACAGCCCGCCTGTGATTTCGGCGGGCCCGTTAAAGATAAGTGGGCTTGGACAAGAATTTGGGGAAAACTACTAAAAAAGTCCTAAACTTATTACGATTGTGCTAATTCAATTGTAAACTTTTCAATTGTACCAATTGAATTATAAACCTTTCACAATTTGCAAATTGAATCATTCTGACCGATTTTTTTTCCCGATAAAAAAAAAATGCCGGCCGTCCTTCGTGACATGGCCAGTGCCAATGTTGACAGTTTTTACATTTTTAAATAAAAATTGAATTTTTTAATTATTTTTTCTTTCTTTTTTTTCCTTTCATTTTGGCCAGTGACTAGGCGAGGCCCAGCAAGCCCTTGCCTGGGCCTCACCCGATCTAGGCAAGGCCTCGCCAAGTGGGCCACCTCGCCCACGGCCAGTGAGGTTGCAATGGCCATCGCAGCCTCGCCAGCCACGGGCAAGGGCCTAGCAAGCCCTTGCCGGACCATGAAAGGAAAAAATAAATAAATAAACAATTAAAAATAGCAAAGAAAAGATAAGAACAAAAATATAAAAAAATTCAAAAAAATTATTAAAAACATTGTTCATATCATTACCGGTCATGCCACGTAGGATGGTCGGCCTCCACATCAGCGATTTTCCAGTCAAAATTGGATGAAAGGACCCAATTGGAAAATTGTAAAAATATTTAGGACTCAATTGATACAATCGAAAGGTTTAAGATTAGATTGACATAGTTGTAATCGGCTTAGGATCTTTTTTGATACTTTTCCCCGAGAATTCAGTCTTCCTTAAATGGCTCGAAGGATGTCCGAGCTTCAACTCCTCTGCAAGCCAAAGCCCTAGCTTTAGTGCAAGGGCTTCTGTTTCTAAAACAGCGAACAGAAACGCACGTGGATGAACGACAAAGTACAGAAAAGTGCAGTGGGAGTGTGAGAGCGACGGTTCATCCTTAGTGGAGATGGTGCTGGGCCGAGAAGAGCCCCCCTTGGGCCTTGCGGAATATCTTATTTGAATGCAATGATCTTTTAGCCCAACAAGTTTCAACGAAATTAAGCCATTGTCCTAGCTAGGCCAACCCAAGCAGCAAGCTAAGTAGCTAAAGCCCGTCGTACAAGAACTGTTCCTCCAAATTGGGTGTCCTTCGGGATATTGTGTTTTCAGAGACTTGTTTATTTTCATCATGTAGGCCTCTTTTTTATGAATGAATGAAAGCACCTCTTAAGACCAAAAAACATAAAATAAAATGGCTCGATGTAGTAGGTACTCATGTGAAAGCCTTACCAATTGACCACGTTACTAATGCTCTTCTTGTATTGCTCATTTCTTTTGACTTGCTCCATCCTCTTGTAAACGAGACTTGGGGACTACCGTCGATCTTTTTCCCCTCGAACAGTGAAAAACCACGTTGGTTTGTCGGCTTGTGAGGGAATCTAATGGGGAATGGGAATTTGACTGTACAGTATATAAACTACACAATGATTCATCGTTATCCACATGTTGTCCCATGAAGATATTAATTAGTTTTTTACGATTATAAAAAAGAGACCATTCATCCACGTGGGTGAAAAGAAAAAGTACCTTTTCAAAATCAAAACATAACCATATCTATAATCTTGGGAGAATAATTTTATTTGACCATTGTTCACACGAGTTAGGAGTCTATAATACGGACAGCCTAAATCGGGAATCACCCAGACCGATTGGGTCCGATTCCCAAGAGTATTGGGATGGTTCCCGGTTCACCGATCGCACCAAACGGATTACATATACTTTTTTTTATTTTTTATTTCTTCAAATAAATTAGTAAAATGTAAACTAAACCTTAAGTGAACTTCATTAACATAAATTCATTGATAGAAATTAGTAGAATATGAACTAAACCCTAAGTAAACTTCATTAATATAAATTCATCGACAAAAATTAACAAAATATGAATTAAACCCTAAATGACCGGTTCTATTGGACTGGATCGGAACCAAACCGATCACCCCTAACACGAGTCACTTAAATTAGAAAGAGAAAAGGTTAATACGACGAAGAACCGAAAACTGGTACACATGTGAAAAATTTACCAAAAACTAATTTTTTTACTGTCAAAAACCCCAAACTGATACACCCGTGATAAATTTACCCTCCGTCAGTTTCCGTTAAATTTTACCGTCAAATTGCTGAGTTAGATTACACGTGGCAGTTGACGGGTGTACCGATTTAGGGTTTTACCCCTTAGTTTGTCACAAATTAATTAGGTTGTGATTTTTCGTGGTATTAATCAAATTTAACGGAGGGTAAAATTGTCACATGTGTATCGGTTTAGATTTTTCGATAGTCAAAAAAAAATTTGGGTTAAATTTATTGCGAGTGTACCAATTTGGGATTGTTCGTGGTATCAATTCAAAGAGAAATGATTAAGTGACCGTCTTTAATCAGCCGCGAAATTAACAACCTGATCTGGGAAAAGAAAACAAAAAAAAAAAACAAAGTAAATCGTCGTGGGATCAACTTCTCTAAAAATTTGTGGTTCGTAACATACTGTTACCCTTAGGCAAAGTCCAATTAGAAATTCTCTAAGTTTTGGCAATGCACTGATAAATCCAAATCCCCCCCCCAAAAAACAGAGGGGAAAAAGGGGGAAATTCAATTAGGGCCAGATCATCCTGCCCTGGGCAATCCAATTTTTTCAAAACAGCCTTACGTGTCGGCGGCTTGCACAACGCACGCGAAAACGAGCGACGACCGGATCGGCCGCCACGTGTCCGGTCAAACCACCCACCGCCGTCATTTTTTAGGTCTGGCGCGGGCCCCGCATATATCCACTTTACAAATCGCGCACGCGCGGGCGCTGGCGCGTACCCACGCGCCGAATCCGCGAATTACCAAAAATAGCCCGCCACCTCCCCTATTTAGGCCGCCCCCTGCCCCCGCCCCGCCCCGTTTCCGTCAATTCCCACGCCCCACCCCCTCCGCCAACCCACGAGGAAACGACGCGCACAGTTTCCCGCACGTGCCGGACCGCGTTTTCGGCACGTGCGCCAGATCGCGACCTTCTCTCTCTCCCCCTCGATGGACCGATCGATCGATCGATCGACAAAAGCGGCCATTCCTAGGGTTTCCTCCTTCCCATTCGCCATCTCGCGATCCCCCGCGTCCCTCGAGTTGACCTCCCCCCCCTCCCCCCTGCTTCGTCGTCGTCTGGTTCGCGTCCGGTGATCCGATCCCCATGGTGCAGTTGATGAAATCCGGGGATTTCGGCGGGGCGGATCGCGGGGCCGCGTCGTGCGCCGCCGCCGGCGACAAGCTCCCGGTGAAGCGCGAGATCGTGGAGGATCCGCCGCTGGAGGAGGAGCACGGGCCGCTCAGCAAGCGGCCCAGGGACTCGTCCGGTTTGGAGCAGGTGAGGCTTTTTTTTTTTCTTGCCCCCCGGAAAGAAAATTGACGGGGGAAGAAGAGAGATGAATATGGAATAACGAAAGAAGGAAAAAAAAAAATTTTCTTTCTCGAACTTCATTTTTAGTTTTCTTTCGTTATGTTGTGATTGTGAGTAGATTGGAGCATAGGAATTTGGGGGGGAGGATCTTCAGAGAAGTTGTGTTTCCGGTCGTTGTTTTGGAGATTGGAGATTGAGATGATGGGGGGAGGTGTTGACTTGTATGAGCTTGGGAGTACTTTGAATTGCACGAACGGTAGCACTGCCTGTAGTTTAGTAAAAATTGTGCATATGCCCCTGTGATGTAGAATGTGCCCCGTGCTCGGATGCAGCCGTCGCCTCCTAAATTTGTCTACCGTCCCCGGAACGCGGTTAACTGGTGTTGCTGCGAGTTTTCCGGGAATTGCGGTGGTGTCTGCGCGGGTGATCAGGGGGTGCTTGTATGGACTTGGACAATTAGGGAATGTCTGCGTAATTTACTCTGTAGATATCGAATTGGTGTGCCATATGTCATTTTGACGGGAGATATATGCTATGGGGCTATTGTCGATATGTCAGTGTATACTCCACGAAAATGACTCACTCTGGAGTCTTGTAACTCTTTTGATAAGTGGCTTTTTACTCTATTATGACTCTTGTGGTTTGGATTTGTGGATTCTGCAACTAAAGCATGATGATGTTAGCTAAACCTGGGCTTGCTCTGCATACCTCGATTGCATAATTTTCCATGTGATTGATCAAAGAATAGAGGAGGATGTTAGTTTTGGATGATATTTTTTTTGCTTTTCGAGAATGATTGGACTCTCAATCTAACTGCTTGTTTGCGTGATCAATTATTTTCTCAGCTATGGGGTGCGGGTGCTAATGCATTTCCAGTTCCACCTTCTCAGTACAATCCACTTGATGAGCCAAGCCCTTTGGGTTTGAGACTGAGGAAGAGTCCTTCATTGTTGGAATTGATTCAAATGAAGCTCTCTCAGGGCACTTGTAACTTGGCAACCGCTCAGAGCGACAATCTTGTTTGTGAGACAAATAAAGATGGTAAAAGTAACGCTCCCTCTGGTGCAACTGACAAGATGAAGGCTTCAAATTTCCCGGCTTCGCTCTTGAGGATTGGACGATGGGAGGTACTTGTTATTGTTTTATTTTTTAATTATCTCTTATAGAACTGACTATCAGACTTTGATTGACTCGGGCTTTTAAGGAGAACGTGTTTTGTTTGGCTGCTAGTATAAGTCGAGATATGAAGGTGATCTAGTGGCCAAGTGTTACTTCGCAAAGCATAAGTTGGTCTGGGAAGTTCTTGAAGGTGGTCTGAAGAGTAAAATCGAAATCCAGTGGTCAGATATAATGGCCTTAAAGGCGAATTGCCCCGATGACGGACTTAGTACATTGAAAGTTGTGGTAAATCTCTCTCTCGTCTCTGGTGCGCACTTATGCATCACTTTAGTCATGTGGCTATGTAATCTCTACTGTTTATAGAAATGGTGATTTTTTTCTTTCTTTTTTTTTGTTGGCTTTGTTGCAGCTTGCCAGACAGCCCCTTTTCTACCGGGAGACCAATCCACAGCCGAGAAAGCACACTTTGTGGCAGGCAACCTCTGATTTCACAGATGGACAAGCGAGCACTCACAAGTGAGAGAAGTTTCCTGCAAACTCCCTGCCTGTTGCACATGCTGTTTTTTTTTTTTTTTTGGTATTGCATATGCTGTTTACTTGTTGGTGTTTGTGTTACTTCAGATAGTTATGTCCCACAGTTTTATGGGCAGATTGCATAAGTTCATTCATCTCTTACTGAAGGTCAGACTGTAGCTTTTAAGCCATTGGTTTAGTGTGCTGATCTTTTTCCTTTGATGTGCAAACAGGCAACACTATCTGCAGTTTCAACCTGGTCTTCTATACAAGCACTTCGAAAAGCTTATCCAGTGTGACATGCGGCTCAATTTTTTAAGTCGGCAGCCGGAGGTAGTTTTGGAATCACCATTGTTCGACACACGACCATCTATCTTTGAGGATCTAGAAGAACCCAAAGGCTGTGGATTTGATAATGGCACAAAAGATGAAGAATCAGGAATATCCGACTTGCATGTTTCATCGGCAGCACAGTCATCCTCTGTGAAGACAGAGATACGGGAACGTGTTGGCATAACATCAGAACGTGTGTCCAGAGAAGCTCCCTCTCCCAGTTCAGGTATATAGTAATTATATTTATTTGCATTTCATAGGTCATTATTCATTCACTGTTCCAAGAAAATATGAGTAGAGAATTGGTTGTAGAGGAAAAAGGCATATTCTATCTCCTGGATATTTCCTGACTTGCGGTAATCAATCACAATTGACTCGGAGGAATTTTTTCTCATGGGTCTTGCACCGGATGAGAAGTGACTTAAAACTAAATTGCAGTGTTTAAATTTAGTGGTTATATGCTGAAGGTGACTACTCTGATCCTTTTAGATTTTGTTTTTCCTTTGTAGTGATGGACGCTCGTGTGATTGAAGGAAACGGCAATCGTGATGGACTTGAAATAAAGGCCATTCGAAATTGGGACCAGATAAAAGTGCCCGGTTTACATCCTTCAATGTCAGTGAGCGATCTAATGAACCATATTGGACACTGTATCACTGAGCAGATGGGTTCTGGTAGTTCTGATGATGATGGATCAGGATGCCAGGAGATACTGGAGGACATTGCACAGTACCTGCTCAGCGACACCCAGTCAACTGCGGCGTCCGATGAAAAATCCCTCATGGCAAGGGTGAATTCTCTCTGCTGCCTCTTGCAGAAGGATACTACGACCGTTCAGAACTTGGCTGGTGGAGAAAGCTGCGAGGAAAAAGCTAAAGACGTGAAGGATGCTACTCCTGGGGTTAATAGCAACACTTTTGCTAACGTTAGGGCTCTGGAAGAAGATTCAAAACCAGCAGGCATGTCGAGGAAAGACTCGTTTGGGGAGCTTCTGCTGCATCTTCCTCGGATTGCGTCCCTTCCGAATTTCTTGTTCAACATTTCAGAAGAAGACAGCGACAGTAATTCTTGATAGTCAAGGTGTATATTCTTTAGAAGTTTCGGTATCTACGCAATCAGATGCCCCCCCCCCGGTACTTGGGGAAAGATGCTTGTTGACTCTGTGTGGTGCCTTGTTAGGGAAATGCATCCTTCTGCTTTTATCTGTTCGGCAGTATTGGGATTCTGAAATTAGAATTTGATGAAGAGTCCTGGTAACCGTCCCTTGTAAAAAGCTTTGCATTAGTTTCTAGTGGGCATTGTTCTCCTGTGAAAAGACCCTGTGATCCAATAGGATCTGTAAATTTGCTTATGGCTCTTCTCAAGAACGCAGATGCTTTGGTACTTTTGCTTGAGCTAAATCAAATCAAAGGAGAGTTGTTAAGGATCATCAGACGCCATTGTTTTCTGGCCTCACTACACACACACACCAAGAAGAGGGATCTAACCATAAGATGTTCATCATCAGATCTAATTCAGAAAGAAACAATTTACTTGTTTGGGCAAGGAATAACCTTACATCTAACAATTTCTAGCGAAAAAAAAAAACTTCCATCTAACAAAATCGACGGCGCTTTTAAAAGTAGAACCTACTCCAGAATCAACTCTGCAAACACATACGTGAACTTATGATGCAATAAATTTACCCATGAGCTCACAACTGGAAAAGCGTGGACCATTTGGCCTGATATTCACATCTAACTATAAAGAAACCTAAGGAATAATCTTTATGTACAAATGGGAGATTCGAACTCAATCAATTCTTCAGCTGTACAGAAAACTAATCAAGTTAACAACTCCCACCAAGACAAATTCCACTTTGAACAGTTAAAACGATCATCCCCCTATGTACACTTATTTTCTTCCATCATGTCTGTCTCTGTCTGCAGCAGGGATCAGGAAGTGGGTGGTGAATGAATGGCAGTATCAGGTAATATAGCTACTGTCACTACGAAGTATTCACAGCCAACAGGGAGACCATATGGATTTCCAGTCGACCCAGAAACGCTCAAGGCCGGCCGGTCAGTCTCTGCGTCAGAAGTCAGTTGATCTACAGGATCTGCCCTAATATGCTCAGGTCGGTGTGGAGAAGGCAAAGGCTTCACAATTTGGCGCTCGATGTGTACGATCAGCCCAACAATGTAACTTGGTCGGCTTGGGAGATGGTCCACAAACAACGCCACGGACTCAGCAGACAAATAGTAATTCAAGCAATTCCTATTTATAGCCTCGTAGTGCCCAGCCAAGTTAAGCACAAATGCAGCTATCTCATGGACCTCCAGGCGGCCAAATGATATCTTTTCCTTGTTTGCCTGTTGAAAAACCATGCATTCATTATCAGCCTAAGCAGCAAAAATAGAAAAAGTTATTGACATTTTATCAACAAGAATTGCACAACCAAATCCTCACAAAGGACAAACCAGATTAAGTGAAACGCAGGTGAGCTAACTATTCAGTGGTAGGGCCTAAAGAAAGTCGAGGACACTCGACAAACACCTAGTTCTGGATCAGTAGGCAAATAGGTAACATGGATCACACACTGAAAGTCCCCTATTTAAAAAATCCTTCTGTTTCCCTATTTTCTCGAAGTCACTAGCTAAAATCTCATCAAGAGACCTATGTGCTAGTTCCCAGAAATGAGGTAAAGATAACAACTGTGAACCAAAGATCTAGATCTTTCTTGAATATATTATTATTCCTCATTCCTCTGTTGAGATTGACTTACGCGCACACGCGACCGACCGCATGCACATGTACACCCACCCGTTCATAAGGAAAGTATTAAGAAAATAAACCACTAAACAGTCGCTTTGGATGGTTGGGAAAGGTGGAGCTACAATTGGACCCTAGTCTCTTTCATCACATCAGACACTGTCCGAAAGAGTTGAGAAACCACAAGTTGAAGAGGAATTACCTGTTTTTCAAGCTGATGCTTTTTATACAGTGTCTTAACTTGCTCCTCCTTTTCTTCCAACTCCTTCCTCAGCTGCTCATTAGCAGCTTCGATTTTTGATTTCTTATCAAGCAGCTCTTCACGGTGCCTAGATAGGAAACCAACTCTATCCGCAAGGACCCTAATACACTTTCGGAACTCGGCAATACCATCATCTTCATTTTCATTTGCAGTACTGAAAAAAGTAATGTAAGCAACTTTTTATTGCTGTGGTCACTGGTGGTGGAGAAACCACAAAGATAAAAGCAAAGGCACAATCTAAAACATGGAAAAAAGTCTGCCGTCTAAAATAATGTGAGAAGCGAATGTAATCTGATGGACACACAGAGCACTATCTAATGAGCGCTTTTTGGAAGAAACTCACTTGGCCAAGGATTGTGCCAAGGCACGCAAGGAATCAGCAAAGGCAGCAACGCCTCCAGTTACATATACACATGTCCTCAGCCTTTCAAAGAGACTGCGCATTTTCACCGCAGATGCACGAAGGGCGCTATACTCTGAAGCTCTCCTATCGGCAGCGCAAAGATGGGTTTGGGCTTCTTCTCTTGCTTCATGCAAGCAATTCTCGAGGTGAGCGCAATTCATCTAAGTCAAATTCACCAAATGAAGAGGAGATTAGCTAGAGAATGTGAAGATCAATAATAGAACAAACTGCAAGGAACAACAAATATGAGTGAAGATGGTTATGCAAGCAGACCACCCACACTAAAGACAGAAGTCAAGATTCCTAAAACTGAAATACCAGAGTCGAAATTTAACGAAACACCATTCTCCATATTCATGAGCCCATTCGGCATCAATTTGAAAATCATAGAGAACCCGAAGAATCTTCCGCAAGGCTTTATGTTGCTTTTTAGTCATATAAAGCCTGTTTATAGAACTCTATGCATGTAAGAGTGGTGACTGCCAATTCGATCACTTGAATTAAGAGAGACAAATGGAGGATTACTTGTCATATCCTAAAAATACACGAAAGAAGCTCAACATCTCTGCAAGTGCACAAAGACACAAGCATACACATGCACATGGGTATATCATTATCAGCAAGCCGTAATTCCTTAGCTGGAAACTTTCTGTACTGGGTTTACAGAAGGGAATGTTAAGTTTAGAGATAGAAATGGAAGTGAATAAATCCACAGAAAGACCAAAAACAATGCAACAAGAAATAGCTAAGCGGTTATTCACTTGATATTACCTGAGACTCATCAAGAAGTTTCTGTCTAACTTCCAGTTCTCTCCTTAGCACGACTACTTCATCCATTGAAGCTTTTAGTCTAGCTTCTGTTTCATTCACTTGGTTTGACTTGTCAGCCAGAGCACTCCGTAATTCAAGTATGAGATCATTACACTCATTGGCATTTAAACCTGCCTCAGCAACTGCATCACAAGACAAGACATTCAGAGGCTCATGCATGCTTTCAGCAGCACAACTGTTTGTCGATGACATGCCTAAAGGTCCCAGCATTTTATCCTTCTCGTCATTATCAATGACATGCAGTTCTTCACGGTGTGGCTCCTGCATTGATGAATCCAACTGCGTTTGAAGCAAGCCAGATGAATCCATCATATTCTCATCCACTCCTTCTCGAGCTTTGCCTGATTGCCTTGTAAAAATTCCCAGCTTTGCATTTAGTGAATTTGAAATGCAGGAAACCTCGTCCATAGAATCAGCAGTGGATGTGCACGGCATGTGAACTTCACCACTGCCTATCGTGTCAAGCTTGCATCCTTCAGCCTTTGCACCTGCGGAATTTTCAAACTCAAAGGCATCCTTGCCAGTTGAAAGCTTCTGTTCTAGCGAATATCGATCAGATAATTTCTGCTCCAACTCTTGAATTCGTTTCTCATAGGAGGAACACTGCGATTGCTTCTCTCTAAGTACAGATTCAAGATGTTTGCGATACTCATCCTTTTGATGCAAGGCCTCGGCTGTCTTTTCGGTAGCAGTCTTTAGTAGCATGTCACGACTATTTTCATCAAGAGACTCGAACTCAACTTCATGCCGGAGTGAGCATATCATAGCAATTGCAGAAGCAAGTTCTGCCTTCAACCTTACATTCTCAACTTCCATTTTGCTCGTCCCAGCAATCTCTACCAGCTCACTGCCCTCAGGCAAATCCTCTGCACCTTGAGGGAATTCTGAGGAAAATGATTCTGCAGAATTCAAACTGTCGCTAGACATGGAAAATGAACCTTTCATGTTTCCATGCTTCTCCCCCCTAGAAAGACCTCCAGCTAAATACTCAGGAGCATATCTATCAAGATCCGTGATGTCTACATCCAGCAAACCAGTATCAAAGGGCATGATATTCACATCACACTGGTTTGGCATATCAAATAGTCCCATAGATACTAGTATATCTTTAGGTATATATGAACTTTGTGCTTTCAAAAATTCTTCTCGTCTCCTGACCTCAGCCTCCCTCTTTGTTGCAAGTCTTTCAGCTAACTGTCCAGCCATGCCCATGTAAAGTTTCACAGAAGCCTTTCTTCTAACAACTTCAGCAAGGCAGGTTCTATATGCAGGGCCAATTCCACGTACTACCTTCAAGTCCATAAATAGATCGTCCTGGCGTGCCATTGCCTCTTTGAAAACAGGAAACTGCAACTTTATATCTTTGATGAAATAAGATATGTAGCCTATCCGCTGCATATAGCTATGTACAAAAAAGTTCATCTCATTCTTGCTCTCCTTGCATAATTCAAGCAGCTTACGGATTGAATTGTCACAAGCTCGCATTGTTGGAAGATGATTTTTGTCATGGACATCATACATAGGACCCAAAGCTGAAACAGCATCATGAGGGCGAAGAGAAGAAGATAATTGGCAAGACAAACAATCATCCACTAGCTTCTTGACAGTATTTACATCTTTGCTGCACAAATTTTCATGTTTTTTTTTATAGGTTAGCACCATTAAAAAATAAAAAGAATGCAACGAAAATGGCATATTCAGGGCACACAAGCACCTATATTATGATAGATAACCCTTTTTCTTCCTAATATAAAAGATAACCTGCTAAAAACTAACATTAAAATATATTCAGCTATCTTCATCGTATTGATGCAATAAGATACTACAGAAATATGAACACCGTCATCATGAGAAAACTTAAACATAGTACCTATCAACATGACGCCAGCCCTAACAAAAAGGTTCATCACAACAGAATCAGTAAAGAATGGTGAGAACAGTGACATCGCTCCAATCTATTCCTTGAAACCTTTCGCAGAAACGCAGAAACCATGTTCAATCAGCACAAGCATCTACGTTAAAGACCATATATATAGGTACCCTTTCCAATCAAATCAACGTAATCAAATACTACAGAAAATAACGCACGTTATAGATAGTTTTATGAGTTTAGGAACTTTATTCCGATATATTCGGAAATTTACTTTGGCAGGAATGACAAAAAACATAGAAGACCTTAGCACTGTAATCTATAGATACAAAAGCAATTTGCCATACAAATAAGGACATCATTAGAAAGAACAAATAGGGGAAATAAGAGGGAGGGAAAGGGGAGGTTGTGGAGGAAGTCGTCAATCAGAAACCAAGGAAAACAGCTGGTAAACCAAAATGATTAGAAAATACAAAGATGATGCCACCAAGGCCGTTGGGGTAAAGAAATTCAAACCTCAAAGACTGCATTATACTCTTCTCTTCATTTATGTAACGTTGGTGCTCCTTAATCATCAGTTCCAAGTTCCTGGCAGGACCGGCGACTTTGCTAGAAAACAAGTCCTCGACCTTGCGCTTCATTTCACCAAACGTCTGCTTGAACTGAGAAACTCTATTCTCAAACTGCCTGTGAGAATTGCTACAGTTCTCTGCCATCTTCCGCAAGTGATCCTCCTTCACAAAATCCAGTAAGCATTTCCGTGTTGCTGTCTGCAGTTGAGGGTGAAGTTTGATTGATCTAAGTCTGCCCAAATCCCTCTCGAAATTCACCAAAAGATCAGAATGGACTTGGTGCTGCTGCAAATAGCGCTTCATGAATTCCGAGTAATTCTGGTTAATTACTCTATAGTATTGTTCCAGATTGCTTCTCGCAACCTGCAGCGCCCTTTCTTGCACCTTCTGCTCCCTCAAGAGCCTCTCACAGATCACATTTTTTGCCTGCGTTTGTCTATATATGGCGTTCCCACAATTGTAGTGATATCTAAATTCCCGCTCATATGAAGGAAGAGCTTTCAGAGCAGGATCAGAAGCATCATCCAGAGGATGGTGGTCATCCGAGGAGGATGGTGTCGCAGGGTCTGTGACTTCGAGGACATCCACATGCTCCCGTGGAGGAGGTAAAGAATTATTATGCAGCCTTGCTTTGTTGAATATGAACACCTCTCGTCCATCCGACGGAAGCTTGTAAGACGAAAGCGATCTCTGGGGCTCGAGCTTCGTGTCCAAGCAGAGGACAAGCTGGTCATTGAAGTTTATCCCGGAAACGGATTCAATGAACCGCATAACCGCCCCAACAGCAGTGTTCCCATTGCAATCAAGCTCAAAAGAGTGCCCATCTTCAGCAATATGCACTAGAAGCTTGCCTTCATGGACCGCACCCCCGGTGACACTCGAACTCATCTTTTTATGGAGAACACAAACTCCACACCACACAGTCTCCAATTAAAGCAACTGAACAACCAATGCTTCACAGTGTAAGAGAAGGAACCCAGCAAAGTGAAGCTGACGGGTCAACAGCTTGAATTGGAGTTGAAATGGCCTGAAAAGGAAACCCTAGGCAGAGAGGGCAAAGTTTACCTCCAGCTTTTGCCGAGACAATGATTAAAGCAACGGCTCACAGATCATGCCTGCAAACAACTAGTCCTCCACGGAGAGAGAGAACACACCCAACCCAATTTTGAGATACAGCAACAGGAATTGTTACCCAACTAGCATGCCATCAGCAAAAAGATTTGGAATTGTGGCACACCCAACATCCAAACACTCTAAAGAAACAAAAAAAAATCAAACTTTTACAATCCTCAGAACACCCCAGTAAATCCCCCAACCATCACCAATCAAACCCTCCTCGGGCGCGCACAAGACCACAATTGCCCCCCAAATTACCACCAATTGTATCAGCGGTAAGAGATCCAAACAGCTTCAGCGAAGCCCAGACCGATCAAGAACCACACCCCCCAGAGAATAAAAAAAAACGAACTCGATGAGCAAAAGACCAGAAGAGACGAGCAATCAGATCAAAACCGCAAAAGGGTCGACAGAGAAAAGGGTTACAGAGCAGATGAGGTTTCCCTTGAGGGGCAATTACGTGAAGAGCTGGATTGGGAGTGGGAATTTCTTCCTTCCTATGGCTAAGAGCACCAGGTTTTGGCACACGAAACCCCTCTGTATTCCGTTTGCTTCTCTATTTATCCATCAAGAAAACATAAACAAAACGAAAAAAGAACCAAAGATGAAGGGAGGAGGAGGAGCAGGAGGAGGAGGAAAAGAAAAGAAAAAAAGAACAAATTTTGGATTGTGGGTTGTATCTCTCTTGTGATGGAGGACTACGTATGTTGTGTCTGCAGGAGGAAGTGGTTGCTTCTTCAGCTGCCGTTTGTTCTTCAAATCGACACACTGTAGTGTTTTTTCCCCTTATTTGGTGGGGGGATTTCTTCGGTGGGAGGGAGGCACTAAAATAATGGGAAAGAGAAGGCTTCAACGGGAAGTCACGATAAAGTTTCCAAGTAGACTTCTAAGGGCACGACTCCTCTCTCTCTCTCTCTCTCTCTCTCTCTCTCTCGATGATCCACACCACAATGTGGGAAGAGCTTGAAGAAACCAGGGCCAATGTTTTCCCCTTCTCTTTTGATTATTTCCTCCCCCTCCCTCTTCTTTTAGGTCGGACGGCTCCATTGTTGAATTACTATAATTGTTTGCTTGCTGCTCTTTTTCCCATATCATCGGGCGTTTCGAGGTCGGTTATGAATTTTCAATTTTTTTCTTTAGATACCCTTTTCGTTTTACTAATTCTGCGGCCGTAAACCGAACCTCGGGGCTGGGGTCCAGACTCCTGGCCCCCGACATGGGTCGACCCGGATCCGTCCATCTCGCTCGTGGATCGGGCGCGCGAGAATTCTTCGTTCGAAATACGCTGTAAGGAAGCAAAACGGTCTATATTGAATTCACGGTTTGCATAATCTATCCGATAGGGATTAAATGAATAACTACATGACCTCAAAATGTTATATAGGTAAATATGAAGTGCATTTTATTCATTCAATCACTATATTCACATTGTTTTTTACCTCGACACTCGATAGTGATATTTCTTTTTGAAAAGGGTACAACTGATTGAAATCAGATCAATGAAATCATTAGTCTGAATTTCGATTCCAAAAGTACCGTCTAACTCATTAATTACCTAGAAATCCATGGACAGCTGAATCTATTTTGTAAATCTAGGGCTCAAATGGTTCATGAATCGTCATTTGTTTGTAAGGAAGTTATTAGTTTCATCACTTTTAATGCCGGGGAACATGATGAAATTTGCTGATGAAGAAAGAACGTGATATTGAGGGGCACCCTGTTGACATTCTATAAATGCAATAAAAATCTACATCTAATAATGTCACAAGCAAGAGTTACATCATTCATTGTAATTGTCTTTGTCTGATGATTGAGCTATTTAATAATCTGGTGACCATAAGATTCTCCACCTCCCCTCACCAATCTTCTGTCATTAGGAACTGACATTACATTATAAGATATGCACGTAGTTTCCCATAAGGAATTAAATATCTTCATGCGAGCCTTTCTATAATTTAGCTAGCCCAAATTGGGCTTAAAATTATTAAATCATGTTAAGTCAATTTTGGGAGATCATGGCCGAGATCATCGCATCCAATTTTCAATGGTACATGTGGTTGGAGCCAATTTTATAGGAATAGGATTTATGAGTCGATGGATAATATATAAGGTAAAGTAGCATTCAGAAGGATTTAAACTCCTTAATTTCTGTATACAAATCAATGAAATTTCTTGTTGCGAATTTATCGAAATAACTATCGAGTGCTAACACTACTTAACGAACCTAGATATCGCCAAGTGGTTTAATAGGACATAATTTCTTCAAAGTCAGGATATTGTAACATGAACCGTCAATCGTATGAGCAAAAAGAGAGGTCTGCTGGGTTAAAAATATCTACTAGCTGAATTTTCTTCAAAAAAATGCAAAGTCACAATTATTAAAGTCTCGATATGAATATGAATATCGTATCTTCAATGGAATGATTAGGCAAATTTAATTATGAAATTATATTGAACAAGTTGGCAGACTGAACAGGGAACATGAAGGAGGTTTACAAGGACAAATTTGAGAGTAAAACCCCGAGATTAACAAAAGACTAATCAAAAAGTCATGGGAAGGTCCCAGCAGTGGAAGAGAAAAAGACAACTTAGCAGTAGTACGTACGTTCCATATCACATCGTTATCACCTCCAACCTGAAGCAAGGATTTTGTCTGGCTTGCGCGGCCAATGAGCGCACGGGCAAGTGCTCAACGTGATCAGACGCTTCGTGGGTCGAACACAGACCATGGGACTTGGCACATGACTTGGTTGGGTCCGTGCATGCATGTGACTGAATCACTGTGCTGCTGTAGGAGAGAGAAGGAGAGAAAGAAGAAGAAGACGATGAAGATGAAGAGAAAGAATGATGAATTTGACTGTGGGGTCTGTGTGGGGTTGGCTCCTACCGTTTGATGTCGAGTGGAGCGGAGCGTGTGCGTTTGTGTGTTGTTTTTTCGTAAGTTTCCTGGTAACTTCCATGGCTGCTTCGCTGATGAATTTGATGTTTGCAGATGCGCATGTAGATTGTTGCAGTGAACCCACGAAAAGATTCGTTACTATGCGTTTAGGATGTCCCGCCTCCCGCACCCGAACCGAGCCGCCACACGTGTGGTAAAAATAAGATGGTTTCGAAGCTAAAAGACCCCTCTAGTAGATATGTTGTTCGAGGAAGGGGTAGAATAGGTCCTAACCGAACCGAACATGGCGAAGAATGAACGCCGAGATGGCCCCATCTATTCGAATCACCTATATTAGTTGGCCGTCGTGGTGGTCAAGGTCCGAACACCACTCTTTGTAACTCTCTCTTTCTCTCTCTCGTTAACTGAGGAAATTCAAATGCTTTGGCATTTTCTCTTCGACATGAGGGTTTGATTGTAGTCACCTATATTAATCGGCCATCGGACGGTCAAGATCCAAACAACATTATTGGTAACACACACACGCCCACTCTCTCTCTCTCTCTCCCATTAACTAAAGAAATTCAAATGCTTTGGCATTTTTTTTTCGACATGAGGATTTGATTGCAGAAATCGAACGAATCAGAATATTTTATTGTGATGACAAACAGAATCAGATGGAAAAATCGATAAGATGATCCAAAAAGTTAAAGGAACAAAATTAGACACGTCGATCTTGTCAATACCTAGCAAATAGAACCGACCGAGTCTCGTGCATAATCATATGACCTAAAAGCAAATTTCGATTTCGCAAATGTCCACCCATGATGATATGACATGACCACATATCTCCTTCGCGCCTGAGGTGAGATGGGTTCAACTCATCCCTTCCTAGAAGTTTCGTTCCTTTTGAATTGGCCTTTTGCAATGACATCTGATGGGAATCAATCAAGGAGCCAATTGAAATTAAGTCAACGACGATTTTTGGAGCCACCGGCAGCACATTAATTAAATTTTGTACGTTTTGCGGGCGGCCTTTGCCTAATATCGACACGCAAAACTCATGTAAATGCTAGTCCCCACATGCAATAAGTCATGTACAAAAATTGACTAATGATCTTTTTTCGTTCATATGGACAATGATCACTGAACTTTTAGGAGGACAGCCAGCAAGTACCGGCCGACCGCATGTTGACATCTACAGTAAGTCTCGTTCGAACAAAAGCTACACGCAAGCCCCACTAATTAGCACATTAAATCAAAGTATAAAGAGATTAGATTGGTTTGATTTTCTGGTTTTCCATGGTTTTTTATTAGGTGGCTGCTTACCGTACGGGTATACCTGGTGGAATTTGGCAAATTTGAAGGGACAATCTTGCTGTGAAAAGCAGAGACGACAAGGAAGCCAAACGGTATAGTATGAAAACCCTCAAGCTTGATCCTTTCACTCAGCAAGCAATCACACAGCACGTTCCTTTCCCTCAAAACCATTAGAATTCTTTCTTTCGAATGTGCCCTCAAAAGCATATATCACAATTCAAGCTCTCGAGCATATGCATCCGATGTCTTTGTGATGAAACTCGTCGATGTCTCCCCTTTGAAACTCATATTAGCCACTGTGCTTAATTCCTTTGATTAGGGCACCTTGAACGGCCATAAGAACTCCACCTTTTGCTGTATACCAACACCCATCTAAATTTAGGGTACTCAAGAAAATGAAGTTGTTTCTCAATACTGAAGCGTGCCTCTCTCAAGTCAATGTCCTCACACTGTCATCGTACATTTTGATTCTAATATCACCGACACCCATAACATCGCCGAGAAAATTACCCAATCAGTCCTAAATCTACTGTACGGGTACTAATTCAGTTCTAAATTTTTTAATTTTGCCAATTTAGTTATAAACTTTTGTGCGAAATTTCAATATAGTCCTTCAGGTCAATTTTTGCCGAAAATTGTTGATATGATAGTGTAGTCATCATTGACCATCCTATATGGTATACTGCCACATTAGCGATTTTCGGTAAGTGTAACATCGAATTAATTGATATGTACAGCAACTGTCCACCAGCCGCCTTCGCTCGCCGTCCTCTACCGATTGCTTCCCGTCGTCGGCCGCTCGGAAGAGAGAAATTTTGTGTCGTTATCAAACGAATTTCTATTTGAGAAACAAAAATTTTGTGTCGTTATCAAACGTGTATTTTGGCTCAAAAACTTGTTCATGGAATAGTAATAGAAAAATCAATTTCTAACCAGAAATTGATTTCTGGAACAAAATGATTTTCATTCGCGCTAATTGTCTAAACCTCTCACCCCGGCAATCACTCATGCCCTTCATTAGACCGGGTTATTCCAGCTCAAACTCAATATATATTTCCAGCAAATTGGCCATCGTCATTTTACTACGGTCATAATCCAAATCATGACTTTTTTCAACACCACTATTTGTAACTCTCTCTCTCTCATAAATGCTTATGCATTTCTCTTAGACACGAGGGTTTGATCGTAGAGATCAAGTGAGTTAGGAGATTTTATTGCGCTAAACGAAGAGATAATCCAAAATAATTAAGTAACACAACTAGACTTATCCATTTGCATCTATATATACCTACCAAATAGAACGGATCAAGTCTTATGCATAATGATAACCTAAAACCAAATTTTGATGGGGAAATGTCCATCCACGACATGACATGACCACACAACTCTTCACCCGTGAGGTGAAAATGGGTCAACTAATTCCTTCCAAGAAATTTCGTTCTTTGAATTGGCCTTCGCATTAAATATGGTGGAATCAATCAAAGAGCCAATTGAAATCAAGTCAACAACGATTTTGGAGTCATCGGCAAATGCATTAATTAATTTTTGTACGTTTTACAGGCGGCCTTGCCTAACATCTACACGCAATACTCGTGTACATAGTCATTGACATGTAATAAGTCATATACAATGATTGACTAATCACCCGAGATCGCTCTCATGCCATAATCAATTGAATTAACATGTAAATGTTCGTTGAATCTTGCGAGGACAAAGCCATTAGCAAGTACCAACCGACTACAGGTTGACATTTACATCGAGTCTTGTTGAACGAAAGCTGCACGCAAGCCGGCTAATTAGTAGCTTAAATTAAAGAATAGTGAGATTAGATTGGTTTAATCTTTATGGTTTCATAATTCATTATTAGCTGGCCGCTTACCTTACAAGTATTATCTGATGGAGTTGGCAAGTATGGAGGGACAATCTTACCGTCAAAAGCAGAAACGACAAGGAAGCTCAAGGAAACGGTTTGAGAACACTTAAGCTAATTAATTAATTAATTATAATTAATTAATCGATTTCACAGTTAATTTTCAGATTTCTTATCCATGAGAGCCTAGGATTGATTCTGCTTAATGGTCAAAAAGATGATTTTTTTTATAATGGGGAATTTTTCTTTTTCTGTCTGTGGAATCCACATAGCTTATATGTTTTCCAATTAAGAGAATTTTTACCAATCCTGATGCAAAGGTTTAAAGCAGATTTCAAGCCTTTTCTTTTCCCATAAAGCAGATTTTATGCCTTCACTTTATTTCCTTCTTTTTTTTGATTTTCCGACTGAAGATTTGACACCTCGACTTTTCATGTTCCTTTCCATACGTGCGATGGATCAAGTGCAAGGTCCATTTGTAAGGACTTGAACGACTAATGATTGGCCCAAATGGGTTTTTCAAGAAGTAGGAAAAGGCCCATTTCACTAAATTTTCTGGGTAAGTAAAGGCCCATTTCATTATAATTACGCTTCGCACCCAAATACAAAACAAAGAACAAGAAAAATTGGTAGAAAAATGAACTTTATAAACCGCTTCTATCCTCTGGCGGGAAAGAAACAACTTTGTTTTTCGCAAACAAAAGTGAAACCCGAAGCACCTTATTAGCTCAGCCATGCCAAAAAATCAGTGCTTTAACAGTTGGGCATGAAAGTTGCTAGGGGTGAGTATGGTTCCAGGTAGAAACCTGGAACTTGTAGAACATGTAGGTTTCAGGTTCAAAGGTATGCAGGATAGGTTCTAGGTTCAAAGATATGCGGGGTAGGTTCCAGGTTCCAAAAATTAAGGAATTTATTTCGACGGATAGGTTCTAGGTTCTAGGTAGGTGGAACCTGGAACCTAAAACCTTAAACAGATTTTTTGTGTTTTTCGTGGTATATGTCTTCACGTGATGCTATGGTGTCTCATGGTGTTAAATGATGAGCGTATAATTTAAAACCACTAATCTAAGCTTTCATTTGACGACTTGTTAATATTTTATATTTTTCGTGTGTCTAAATATAAGTTGTGGTTAGTAGATTGTAGCAGCAAGTGGTGGTCATTAAATGTGATGATTCACTACACTTGTTCAATTAATAATACAGGTAGAACATGAGTAGACCCTAGAACCTAGGTAGACCTTTTTCAGGGTAAGTTTTAGGTTCCAAGGTATGTAGGGTAGATCCTAAGTTCCAAAAAATGAGGAACTTGTTCCCTTGGATAGGTTCCAAGTTCCAGGTGAAATCTATACGAAACCTGGAATCACTCGTTCCTAAAAGTTGCTAAAGAAGCCTCGCCTCAGATTCGGTCAGGCCCGTGCAAAGAAACTTTCAAAATTAACATCGATGGGTGATTATTGCCCAAAAAAGCTCTTGGCCTAGATAACAAGTACAATGCCCGTGGGATCCAGAACCACTTATCATCGACGCCAAGAGTTTGTTGTTGGGCTTTACTAACTTACATTTGGCCCATTGTAGCAGAGAGCCAAATTTAGTCGCGGACTGAATTACAAAAGCCCGTAGGAATGGTTCGTTACCTTTTAAATGGTTGTCTAACCACCCGGAAGCCCTATGGGCCTTACTTTGTTCGGATTCAAGTCTTTTGTACTCAAACTCTTCGAGTTAGCTAATGAAAAGTGATATTCCGACCAAAAAATAAAATTACTCAAATGAGAATTAGAAGTCCAATACTAGTGATAAGTTGATCAGAGAAAAATGTAGGTGAATCACGCTAATTTAGGTTTGTAATCTCTAAAAATGAATTAATAAATGTAAGGGGCTTCTAATCAAGACAGATAAAAGTTGATAACTCAAGAAAGTAATTCTCAAACAAAGACAACAAAACTTTGGTAAAGTAATTCAAATAAGAATTCGTCAATCAATACTAATTGGTATTTTGACCTAATAAAATTTGATAAGCTACCTTGATTTTGGTACGTAATTTCATGTCAGAATGAGTAAATTTGAAACGTTAGATGCCAATAAAAGTAAAATAAGCAATTTCTAAACTATAAAAAAGAAGTCAGTACTTTCATGAAAGCGTTGTTATGTTATCAATGAATTACCCAGAAAAAGATACGGTTATCTTTTTTACCAGCAGCTTTTTGATACTTACCAACACTTATTGAAATTTACTAGAGCAAAAATTGATCATACTTTAGAGCATGGAACAATCGAATTCTGCTAATTCAACACCGGGCGCATGCGTGACCTTGTTTCCGTCAAATCATCTTGTTCAAATCCATCCTTAATCAGTTGGGTACTAAACCATCTCAAATGCCAACCTTAGTTATATTTGGCTTACAATGACCATTGTATGTCTATGTACTCCTCAACTCCATGTCGACAAGGCTACGAAGAATCGTTTGATTCGGGTTGTTTAGAGGAAATGGCACCGATTTTGAAAATGTCAATGATCACTTTTGTATTATGTAGTTATTTCTAATTTTTTGAGGGCATGAGTATTGGCGTTCTCAGCCTATACTGCTTGGAAAAGTCATTTAATCATATAGATGCATATAGTCAAACTTAATCTTACTATAGGCAAAATGGCCGAAAGCTTTGACTTGGCCAAGACCAACTTGTGCTTTCCTGTAAAAAGAGGAATGCACTTTTCAAACTTGTCAGCGAAACCAGCATACGCTTTCATCGTTTTCCCATGAATTTCACGTCGACCCATTATTAATATAGAGTTCGCCGAGTAAAATTCTTGCTTTGTCGGAAATAAACTGAAAGCAACATCATGCAAAACTCCCAAGAGATTTAACCAATTTGGTCTAAGCAACTAGTATTAATCTATTTTTACAAGCGTGAACTAGGGTTGAAGTCACATTCTTGTATATTAACATGAACTAGGGTTTCTGATTGAAGAAGTCATAGATAGAGATCTTGATGTGTGTTCGTTACGGAAGACGGATTCGATGACAGTCGTAGATTTGCTCTTTGAACGGATGACCCCTAACCTTATTATGATGATTCATCTTATTATCTGGAGTTTGTTTAAATTGTCTGGGACTTGTCTTGGTTTGCAGTTAAACTTTGTTGTTTTTTTCTTATATTTATGAGGAACCGAATGAAATGTTATTTTGACAAAAAAAAAACTAGGGTTTTTGGTGGAAATCTCTAGCAACAACCCCGTTTCTGGTATTCTTGGAAACAGGCTACACATGAGATTGATTCATCCTTATTTCTCGATATAATACTATACTATTTGAACTTCGGAACATGAGAAATGACTTTGACTAGGAGATTGCAGATAACGTTGAAGATAACACAAGATCCACATAGTCAATATCACACGGATTTCTCAACATTATTTCGTGTTTAGTTAAGTTGACATAGTTTCCCTGGACCACATGCACTTTTCTTATATCTCAGACGCGAGAGGAGAGGAAGCACTCGGCTTTTATTAAACTACAATTGATTTCTTTTGCACAACTAGGGCAAAAGCATAGACTTTATGTGCGGTCCAACCTAGGCCTCCATATAGGAGATATACTAACGACCCACTTGATTATATAAGATTTGCAAGATGATACTATAGAACTGGACATCATATAGACCCTTAAACACTATGTTTAAAGTCGTCGACCGTGCCTAACGACATCATCATTTGCCTTGCGGTTCGATTCGAACGTGTCCTATTCGCGATCAAGCGTTCGACCCTCTATTGCAACGGATTAATTTAATCGATTTCTCCTATATCCACTTTCCGTCCTTGTTAATGGAGGATTTGGTTTTTGTTGTGCAGGCAGATTCACATTATAAGTTAAAAGCATCCAATGGACACATGCTTATATAGTTATGTGTATGCAAATATATATAAAAGAAATGTGTCGGTCCTGCACTTAGCAAGTGGACATTAGTCCAATTCATAGTGCTGGTCTATAAACAAAGGGAAGATTTCTTCTTCTTTTCGTTTTTTTCTTTCTTCTCCTTGAAAGAAGAGGCATGGAAAAGTGTATCGCTCTAGCATCAAAGACCATAGCTATACCGACATGTGCATGCTTTTGATACACAAGCTCGGAACACATAAATGATCGGATCATGTGGATTTCAAATGGGGCCGTAGACAATTCGACGATCGAGATCAATTGGACTCATTTGCATCAAGTTCATGGCATTTGTATGGTCGACTAATGTTCCTTGGAGGCTAATCTCACGAGTCCTATAGATGCGCTCGATCATGATTCAAGTGTAATTCATTTTTTTTAAATGATACAAATAATCCATGAACTTTGGCCTAACGTGTAATGTGGTCCTTGAATTTTTTATTCATTCAATGTGGTCCCTAAACTTTAATTAGCTCAATGTGAAATGTCATCCCTAAACTTTTAATTTGTTCAGTGTGGTCATATACGAAACTATTCTATGTTGTCCCTAAACTTAAATTAATAGAATGATGACATTGAACATTTTCATATAGTCCAGAGACTAACTTAAATATGCATCAAAAGTCTGAGAACTACATTTAATATATTAAAAGTTCAGAAATCATATTACACATGAGATTAAAGGTCATGGACTACATTAAATAAATTAAAATTTTGGAGACCGCGTTACATATTTAATTAAAGTTCGGAGACTATTTGTGTCATTATTTTTTTCTTTTTCAATGATGAAGTTGGAAAAATTTGTCATACAAGTCTAATTCCAATGAGGCAAGAACAATCAATTGGGGTGTGTGTTGTGTACGTAGCCCGACATGACGACCGATTTAATAAGATGATGTAAATGTTACGTAGGAGTGTTCTCTCGATTTCAGAGGATAGTGTTCATATTTGTTTGTTTTTTCTTCTGACTTTTTTCCATTGGTGCTTTTTGAGAGTATCGGCCTAACCCTCCACTAAGGAACAATGCTTCTTTTTTATAACCAGAAGACAATGGAAGAAAGCTCAAAGCACGTTTTGCCCTTCGGGCATCAAAGTGGATGGAAAGAAAAATAATCTATATCTGCAAGTTAAAATTGCAGCCGTAGAACCATACTTTTCTTGGTTATTTTTCGCTAAAGTGTATTTTGCTCATACTAAGTAAATCTCCTCCACAGAAATGTCCACTTCAAGAAAAATAGAATGGCCGACGTCCAAAAACTATATATCTCTCTATTATCTATCTATCTATTTATCTCAGTGATCATAAAATTCTCACCAAAAATTTCAAATAGATACACCTGTGTCACATTTAGCTCAAATTAATTTTCGTGTCATAAAATCTCTTAAATTGATTCACCTATGTCATATTTTCCACGTAGTAATGCTCAATTTTGAGTTGCTTTCATGAGAGAAGATATTACACTCTCGAAGTTGGTCACGGTTAATTGATGAAAAATATTGAGGGGGGTTTCTACAGATCATCGAGAATTAGATCTACAGACATGTCATGTTGTTGTTGGATGAAAATGTGATCAAGTCTCACTCGTCCATTGTAATCTTTTAAGATCTTTGATTTACGACACTTTATATAGGGATTACAACAGAACGCACGTGATTGCAACGAAGTTATGACGGTGAATCTCAGGGCACCATGAAAAGCTCCCATAACTTCTTTTAAATTCTATAATAACCACAGCTTGATTTCTTTTAAAAAGCTCCACACTAGAGGATATTCTCATAATTCTTTTATATATAATCTTAATACAATTTCATATTTTTTTTTATGTTCTTAAAGACCCTTGAAATGTGTGAAAGATGTGTTTTTTCATATATTTTTGTATCATATATTTATGGTATAGGATACCCTATTCTCTCGAATTGCTACATCTATCCGAGTGATCCACAAACAATGAAAATCTCCCTTCGCTACATTTAAAACATTAGGACAAACTCCTCACAACTTCCTTCTTTATTTTATGGTGTTATGCCAAATGGTAGTGAAAATAAAACAAATGACTAGAAAGAAAAAAAAAGTTTAGGTGAATATTTTTGGAATGTGAGTAGACATTCCACCCATTTCGTCAAGATGAACTAGGAGTATTCTATCATAATATAGAGTTCACCTAGGAAACTTCTTGCTTTGTCGGAAATAAATCGAGAACAACATCATGTAAAACTCCAAGAGATTAACCAATTGGGTCTAAGCGACTAGTATTAATCTATTTTTACAAGCGTGGACTAGGGTTGAAGTCGCATTCCTGTATAGTAATGTGAACTAGGGTTTCTGGTTGAAGAAGTCATAGATGGAGATCTTCGTGTGTGCTCGTTACTGAAGACAGATTTGGTGATCAACAGATTCGGTGATCAGCTGCCGATTTTGGTTTGAAAAAGTCGTAGATTTACTCTTTGAGCAGGTGACCGCTAATCTTGTTTTGATAATTCATCTTGTTATTTGGAGCTTGTTTAAGTTGTCTAGGATTTTTCCTGGTTTGTAGTTATACTACTTTGTTTTTTTATTGTATTTCCGGGGAAATAATTAGGGTTTCTGGTGGAAATCTCTAGCAACCACGACGTTTCTGGTATTCTTGGAACCAGGCGACACATGAGATTAATTCATCCTTGTTTCTCGATATGATACCATGCCATTTGAACTTCGGAATATGAGAAATGACTTTGACTAGGAGATTGCAGATAACGTTGAAGATAATACAAGATCCAAATAGTCAATATCACAGGGATTTGTCACCATTATTTCATGTTTAGTTAAGTTGGCATTATTTCCCTGGACCACATGCACTTTCTTATATCTCAGACGCGAGAGGAGAGGAAACACTCGGCTTTTATTAAACTACAATTACTGAAAAATAGTGCGGGGGGTTTCTACAAGTCATCAAGAATTAGATCGACGGAGATGTCATGTTGTTGTTGGATGAAAATGTGATCAAGTCTCACTTGTCGATAGTAATCTTTTAAGATCTTGATATTTACGACACTTTATATAGGGATTACGACACAATGCACGTGATTGCAACGAAGTTACTACGGTGAATCTCAAGGCACCATAAAAAGCTCCCATAACTTGTTTCGAATTCTATAATAACCACATCCGGACTAGTTTTCTACATATGCACACATTCCCTCCACACTAGAGGATATTCTCATATATCTTTTATATATAATCTTGATACAATTTCATATTTTTTCATCTTCTTAAGGACCCTCAAAATGTGTGAAAGATGTGTTTTTTCATATATTTTCATATCATATATTTATGGTATAGGATACCTTATTCTCCTGAATTGCTAAATTTATCCGAGTGATCCACAAACGATGGAAATCTCCCTTTGCTACGTTTAAAACATTGGGACAAACTCCTCACAAATTCCTTCTTTATTTGATGGTCTTACGCCAAATGGTAGTGAAAATAAAAAAATATGACTAGAAAGAACAAAAGGAATGGTGATATTTTTGGAAGGTGAGTAGACATTCCACCCATTTCGTTGGGATGAACTAGGAGTATTCTATCATAACTCGCTGTCAAACCCAAAATAGGAATAGAGCCTTCCATGGTATTAGGCAATCATACATGAAGGGGGGAATTGTGCCGATATAGCAATTGCACTGTATTTGTAACACGATAAAATGCTTTTTCCGACTGTCACTAAGAGACCAAAAAAGAGTTACTATAAGCTATTGGCACTTTCTTTGGAGCTAAAAAACCGTCCACAAGTGCCAATTCTTTTGGCCGTGACATCAAGTATATGTTGACCTTAACCTTGTCTATCCAAACATCATATCAAATAAAGTGGATAAACATTCCACCCATTTTGTCGAGATGAACTAAAAGTATTCTATCATAACTTGCTATCAAACCCGAAATAGGAGTAGAGCCTATCAAAGGAAACAATAACGTGTCTTGATTCAGCTACAATCTCTTCACCACTTGCTTATCAAGCAAGATCAATTCTTTCCAAAGAGGAGATCATGATTTTATTCTTCATTAATTCCGTAACCCTAGCTTGTATTATATAAAGACATCACAATGCGTAGCCGAAGAATGTAACAAAAAATTCTATTCTTGAAACACAAAACACTCATTGGTAATTGCCACCCATTCTCATCTTGTTAGTTCATTGCTTTAACATGGTATCGGAGCCATATCTTGCGAAAGCATAAATGGCAAACCAATCAGACATGGGAGCTTGTACCATCACCTCAGCACGGTAAACCCATTGGCGCAAATGGGTCTTTCGTGTCAAGCTTCGTGCGAGATGGCTCTATTGAACGGTACAAGGCCGATTAGTCGCAAAGGGCTTTCATCAACGCGGGGAATCGACTATAATGAAACCTTGGTCTGGTGGTGAAACATGTCACGGTTCGCACGATCCTCGCGGTTGTATTTTCTCGAGGTTGGCAACTCCGACAACTAGATGTCAAGAATGCTTTTCTCCATGGTCATCTCGAAGAAATATTCATGGATCAACCGCGGTTTCGTTGATCCCCACCATCCTCATCATATCTACCGCACCATCCATTGAGCATCTTCGGGTTTTTGGTTGCGCTGTGTACCCGAACCTACGAACCTATGCCAAGCACAAACTAGAGCCCATGTCATATCGATGTATTTTCTTGGGATATCCCTCGGGTGTCAAGGGCTTTGTGCTATTCTCCACAACAACAACGATTCTATACGATGCTGGATGCCATCTTTGATGAGACCGTTTTCCGTTTCTTTGCTCGCTTTCGACTTCTACACGTCAAGCTTACTGTGTGTTCCGCCACATCAGCTTGCAGGGGGGTGTCAAAGGAAACAATAACGTGTTGGTTGTCTATGTAGGGCTGAAGAGAGGACAATTGAGATGGATTATTTGTGACGTGGTGTGTGGCACCGGAATCTGGATACCACGGGTCCGAAAAGGCGATGGTGGTGGTGGAATTTCAGCAATGTGGAGCGTGGTGCCGAGCCTAAAGATTGTGGTGGAGGCCCACGGTCACGGCACACATTGGCTCGGTGGCCAAAGCGATTGCAGAGTTGACATCGAACACTACCGCTCCTTTGATTTACGTAATTGCCTGCATTTGGAGAGTAATTTGGGGCTGAATTTTGAGGGCCAAAGTGCTGTCCACTTTGCGGAAATTGTTGCCCGGCCGTGGTGACCTATTCACACGAGAAGGAAGCGTTGAGGTGCTTGGTGTGCTGTCCGTGTCATGAACGCTCTGGAGGGGAGGTGATGGGCTCAAGCAAATCAAGTCGTGCCTCATGAGCCAAGAGCAGCCGGTGTAGAGACTCGCGTGTAAGGGATTGGTACGACTTTGAACGGAGATTGACACTGCTAAATTTTGATATTCCGCTCCGAGTCCCCCGAACGGATGAGTTTGATATTCTTGTGAAGAGATGTTCTCACCGATCGAGGCAAGTTGATCAACCAAGAAGGCCGCTTGCTGTAGATATTCCGTGATTGTTTGATTTCCCTTGCGTAGAGTTTGAAGTTGCATTCGTAGATGTGTGGCGCGAGCACTGTTACGTGCTTCATATGATTGAGCCAAGAAGGACCATACGGCCGAAGAGCCTAAATTGGAGAGTGTGCAACGATGTTGTTGTGGAATTGAGAATCCACCCCAAGGCAATTTGATCTCGGGTAAATCATGTTTCATATCTTGGATTTGGTGAACTTTTGGTGACACCATTCTCACTAATTTCAGTGATAGTGTGTGGAGGGCATGGTTCGGTTCCGTCCACAATTGACAGGAGTCGACTGCCCGGAGAAAGGGGAGAGGCGTACCTTCCATATGATGTAATTGTCTCCGGTTAATTTGATACCAACTGCGGACATGTGATTGAATCCATGGTATAAGGTAACCGGACATGGAGGGGGGAATCGTGCCAGTATAGCAATTGTACTGTCTTTGTAACACGATGAAATGCTATTTCCGACTGTCACTAAAAGACCGAAAAGGAGTCGCAATAAGCTATCGGCACTTTCTTTGGAGCTAAAAAAGCATCCGCAAATGGCAATTCTTTTGGCCGTGACATCAAGTATATGTTGACCCTAACCTTGTCTATCTATCCAAACATCATATCAAATAAAGAACAGAGCCTGCCTAATAATTAGAATGTCAATCTTAATATGTTCCGTGCAACTAATGTTTCAGCCGACAAATATACCAAAACCCCACGAAAAAACCTTGCCACGTCACCCTCCTAGGCGTGCCTATTAACTAAGATTATCTCATCCTCAACAACACGCCCTCCACTAATTTCAGCCTAAACCCAACAAGAAGCAGGATAGAAGAGATATAGAAAGAGAGATAAAAGAGTTAGGCATCGCTCGCAAGTGGTGTTCTGACATGTACACCACTTCGCAGTTCAGTACGGCTCCCGACTCGCTGACGTGTCGCGCCTTGGGTTCTCACGTGGTCCTCTGCCATTCGTTGACCTCTGGGAAGGTCAAAGTTCATCGGCGCCAAACGTTACGCTCTCTCCTTCAACGGCAGTTAGGCGCAAACCATAGGACACATCGCGTAGATTATTGGTTAGTTTATTACGTTGCTTCCTGGTATTGCATATCTTCCGGGCTCGTGTGTTCTTCTTTAATTAAGACACACCGCCATGCATGATGATGCGCTTGTGTCTCACGCAACACTGACAAGCTCGTCTCCCTCTCTTCCTCTCTCTCTCTCTCTCTCTCTCTCTCTCTCTCTCTGTGTCTCGCATCCGCGATCATTTTCTTCGAAAAGTTTTAGTTCGGAGAAGACAGTTTTTTGAAGACAGAGATGGCTTGTTTCAGATTCTTTTCCTTTTATATTAGTTTCCCTTTCTTGTTCATTGCCTTTCGTGTTGTTTCTGGAGACAGCACTGGCGATGGTCAAATCATGACCGATAGAGCCTCGCTTGTGTCGTTCATGTCAGGCATCGTTTCGGACCCGGAAAACGCCTTACAAAGCTGGAATTCTAGCGACCTCCACGTCTGCAACTGGACAGGAGTTGTGTGCAACAATGCAAGAAGTGCGGTAGTAGAGCTTTACCTGAATGGAAGCTCACTAAGAGGCACCATCTCTCCTGCACTTGCTGGTCTCTCTAAGCTAACCATTCTTGATCTGTCCATGAACTTCTTTGAAGGTCCCATACCGGCCGAGATAGGCTCTCTTGTTGAGCTCGAACAGTTGAGCCTAACATGGAATCTCCTTGAAGGGACAATCCCTTCAGAGCTTGGTTCTCTTCACAAATTAGTGTACTTTAATTTGGGAACCAACAAGCTTTCAGGTGACATTCCGGAAGCAATCTTCTGTAATGGATCATCTTTTTTGGATTATGTGGACCTGTCTAACAATACTCTAACTGGGGAAATACCCTTAAGAGATGGGTGTGAGCTTCGGGCATTGAGGTATCTTATGCTGTGGTCCAATGGGCTTGTGGGTCCCGTCCCTCCAGCGTTGGCCAACTCCGCAAGGCTAGAGTGGCTTGATTTAGAGTCGAACATGCTGAGTGGTGAGTTGCCTTCTGACATTGTTCGCAAACTGCCACGCTTGCAGTTTCTTTATCTCTCCTACAATGATTTCGTAAGTCACGACGGTAACACCAACCTCCGACCTTTCTTTTCAGCTTTAGCCAATTCATCTAACTTGCAAGAACTTGAATTGGCCGCCAATAAACTTGGTGGAGAGATACCTGCCAACATCGGCGATCTTCCTCGTACTCTGACGCAGTTTCATATAGCCGAGAATCTCATCTATGGTTCAATCCCTCCACAAATTTCGAACCTTTTTAATCTCACTCTATTGAACTTGTCCAGCAATTTTTTGAACGGAACCATTCCAACCGAGCTATGCCGAATGGAAAGGCTTGAAAGAGTGTATTTGTCGAACAATTCGTTATCTGGTGAGATTCCCTCAGCTGTCGGTGATCTTCCTCACCTTGGTCTCTTGGACTTGTCAAGAAACAAGCTATCCGGTTTGATTCCGGATAGTTTTGCCAACCTCTCTCAATTAAGAAGGCTCTTGCTATACAAGAACCAGTTCTCCGGAATGATTCCTCCAAGTCTAGCAAAATGCGTGAATTTGGAGATACTTGACCTTTCTCACAACAGACTTTCCGGGACGATTCCTGATGAAGTGGCGGGTATGAGGAGCTTGAAGATATACTTCAATCTGTCTAGTAATTATTTACATGGTGCTTTACCTTTGCAGCTGAGTAAAATGGACATGGTCTTGGCAGTTGATTTATCGTCGAACAATCTCTCTGGGACCATCCCATCGCAACTCGGCAGCTGCATTGCACTTGAGTACCTCAATCTTTCCGGCAACATATTGGAAGGTCCCTTTCCTGTTTCGATAGGGCAGTTGCCTTATCTTCAAGCACTTGACGTATCTTCCAACCGTTTGATTGGAGCGATCCCACAATCTCTCCAGGCATCTCCAACTCTGAAGCAGCTCAACTTCTCTTTCAACAGTTTCTCCGGAAATGTATTGGACGATGGTGCATTCGCTGCCCTGACAGTGGATTCTTTCCAGGGAAACAGTGGCCTCTGTGGATCAATAAAGGGCATGAAAGCTTGCAAGAAGAGGCGACACTATCACTTGATTATTGTGCCGATTCTCCTTTCATTGGTTGTCACTCCCATATTCTGCATATTCGGATCCTGTCTCGCACTCAGGTCCAAAATCAGACAGAAGCTCGAGATTTTCAGCAGGGCCGACATGGTAGATGAAGAAAAGCAGGAAAGCAAAGAGCACAAGTACCCAAAAATTTCGTATCGGCAACTCATGGAGGCTACTGGTGGATTCAACCCTTCCGGCCTGATTGGTTCGGGCCAGTTCGGGCATGTTTATAAAGGGGTTCTCCAAGATAACACGAGAATCGCTGTGAAGGTTTTGGATTCGAAGACTGCTGGAGGAATCTTGGGGAGCTTCAAAAGAGAGTGCCAAATACTTAAGAGGACCAGGCACAGGAATCTGATGAGGATCATAACTATATGCAGTAGGCCGGATTTTAAGGCTCTGGTTCTTCCATTGATGTCAAATGGTAGCCTGGAGAGGCATCTGTACCCGAGCCACAAGCTGAACCAAGGGCTGGATTTGGTTCAGTTGGTCAGCATTTGTAGCGATGTGGCCGAGGGTGTTGCATATTTACACCATCATTCTCCTGTTAGAGTTGTTCACTGTGATTTAAAACCGAGCAACATACTTCTCAATGACGATATGACAGCTTTGGTCACTGATTTTGGAATAGCAAGATTGGTAAAAGGAGGTGATGAAGGTGTTACGCCATATGATTCTGCAACATACAGCTCAACAGATGGATTATTATGCGGTTCAGTCGGCTATATTGCTCCTGGTATGTTGCACTTGCAGTCTCATCAAATTGAATTGCCACTAATCATTGTGTACACTTTGATGTCAACTGCGTTGTGTTCACTCCATGTCTGCGCAAGTTTTAGTCCATTTACGAGTTAGAAAATTTGATTTCTACATATAAATCATAAATTATTACACTTCCACTAGTTCTTCCACTATGTCAAAAACCTGACCATTTGTCCTCTTCTAGAAATAAAAGCCTAACCTTCCAATATGACTGTTTTGAGAAAATGCAGAGTACGGGATGGGGAAAAGGGCTTCAACTCAAGGAGATGTCTACAGTTTCGGGGTTCTTCTGCTTGAGATCGTGATGGGAGTACGCCCGACAGAGGTCCTGTTTAATGAATGTTCAAGCTTGCATGAATGGGTCAAAAGTCACTATCCCCACAATCTCGATCCCATCGTGCAACAAGCACTATCCCGGTGCAGCTCGCCGTCAATGCCCGAGTACTTTAGGAAGGCATGTTGCGAGGTGATAGTGGAGCTGATCGAGCTTGGTCTCATGTGCACGCAGTATTCTCCTTCAACAAGGCCTAGCATGATGGATATGGCTCATGAAATGAGCAGATTGAAGCAGTATCTCTCTGACCCTTCATCACAAGAGATGGAAGCAACTTCTTCAAAAGGCTGAGATTTTTCTGACGAGGAGAGACGAAGCTTCAAAATTTTGTTGCGTAATAATCGTTATAGGTTTATTTCATTGTTTCTTGACAAAGACGTTCCAATAGCTCAACTAAATTTTTCTAACACATTTATTCGCCCCCTACCGCAATTTTCTTGGTGAGGGGAACTTCATGTTGGACAGATATGTCAAAAGAGAACTACTTTTCAATGTCAACTAGCCCACCCTTAGATTTTTTTTATTTTCCCAGAACCATTCATCTTTCTGGATTGTGAACATGAATCGGATGTCAACTATTCTGTGAGCAGTCACAGTTTGGTTTTCTGTCTAAAGATTAAGTGATATTTATGGTGAACAACATTAGTACGACCTCCACAACTGTAATTGCACTTAATCCGTCTTTTGGCCTACCACTAATGAGACAATTTTCTATTATAAGTAGCAAGTGGAGCTATCTACAAATTGTCCAACTCCTGAAAAGTCCAGGTTAAGTGTTTTGATATGATCACCTCAACGATCAGGAAGCATGCTAATGTGCATCTCAGTCAACGTGAAAAGCCATTTTAAAATGTGAAGACATCTGGAAGCCTTCTTCCATCTTCTCCAATTTGAAATGATTAAGCACGCATCATGATTTTCAAAGGTAGCTATTACTTGCTCCATCCAAATAATTCATGTACAACTACGCGTCAGAAGCAAATAAAGCTAATGAGGGATAATTCACAATGAAAGTAGCGGAAATACATGATGAATCTTGAATTGTATATATGTTCTTCAGTGGAATTCGATCAATATGCCTACCCACAGGTCTTGGAGAATACTTTGTGAAGTTTCTCTGTCATGTTTATGTAGTAATGCTATTGGTCAGTGCAACTTCCAAATCCTTCGCCTCGAATTGAAAAGTTCCTTCTTGACTTCGTGATCTGCTGATGTTCTACGAAGCATCAGTCGAATTCAAAGTGTAGCTTTCAGAACCATTATGCTACAGCAGGCCATATGCAGTAACAGGAATTTTAAGCCACAGTCTATTCACAAGATCTTAACTTTATCAACTTCAGAATTTCAGTCTGAACAAATAGATGCTTTCGAAACATTTTCAGCAAAAATACCATGTTTCCCTTGCTAGATTTTACAGCCAAAATTCCGCCACAGCCAGGGTCATCAACGGATCATTTTGACGGCCAAAACGGTGCCCATTTCAAACCAATACTTAGGAAGATACAGGGAAACATTGCGATGCCAAAAGCTCCAACTCTTCTGGATAAACAGAGTTTGGTCACCAGTTCTTTGGATCATGCTCAGAGGGACAGTGAAGTTAAAGTGAGTAGGATTACACATGGCTTTTAGACACCAGTTCTGAGGGTCGTGCTTGAGACTTTTGTGCTGGTTGTCCACTCTAGGAACCGAAAGTTAAAAGTGAGTAGGATTAGTGACTGCTTTCAAATTTGCAACTGCAGTAATCATTTTCATTATTTAACAGACACCACATGGTCCCTCCTGAATAAATTCCACCGGCCAGAGGTCCTGATAACAACTTTAAAGCAAATTTCTAGCTTTCCTTGCGTGAAAGTGTGGAACACTTTTCCTTGCTGGTAATTCCTCGAAAGCCCGGCAACATATTTAACTGGTAACATGTTAGTAATGTTGGGAGTGCGTAGTAGAAAGCCGATATCTTCACCTAGGGAAATCGCCAAGAGGGAGCTCAAGTCCGAGCCTGTCAACACATCCATTTGAACCCATCTTTACTCAAAAGCTTAAGCCAATGAGTTATTGGCCAACTTGGATATATTAATTGCTTCACACCACACCACTTATTCGATGTGCGACTTTTCTAACACAACTCACATATATATCTCAACAATCTCCCCCTCACGTGTGAGCTTAGTGTTAGGTTTGCTCTCCTTAATTTAGGTATTCTTTTGCATCAACATATCTCAACTTGAATCTCCAAGTCATTGCAATGCACCCGCAACTATACACAACAACCATCATCAACTGCTAACTTGGAATTGCATCACCCATGTCCCTATCTCGCGTCACCAGACCAACTGTCCATGGTCACTTCTCGCCAGACCAACCGTGATGGCAATTTCCACCGGAAACAAACGTCGATCACGAGATTTCATTTTTGAGATATTTTTCAAACACCGTAACAAATTGGGGGCCCACCAATCAACCATAGGCTCTGATACCATTGTTGCGAAAGCCAAAGACGATGAAGCAAGCTGACTGGGAATTGCTGGATAGACGAGCTTTAGGTGTTATTCGGCTGACATTGGCTCGTAACGTCACGTTTAACATCGTGAATGAGAAGATCACTGCGGGTTTGATGAAAGCCCAATCAGACATGTACGAGAAGCCCTATGCGATCAACAAGGTCTATTTGATGCAATGTCTATTTAACTTGAAGATGAGCGAAGGTGCGTCAGTTGTTGATCATATTAATGAATTCAATGTGATCGTTAGTCAATTGAGTTAAATTGAGATTGACTTTGAAGATGAGGTACGTGCTTTGATTCTATTATCATCATTGCCTGATAGTTGGAATACTATTATTACGCTGTTAGTAATTCCCCGGGTCAACAAGTTTGACGTTTGATGGTGTTCGAGATTTAATTGAGTGAGGACATACTCAGAAGAAAATTTAGCGAACATGTGTTTGCTATTTTAGTAGGTGAAAATAGAGGAAGAACTAGTACACGTGTTAGCAGAAGTAGTATAAACATGAATAGATGAAGTCGGTCTAGGAATGGTGGTGCCGTCTATTGGAGTTGTGGCAAGAGGGGGCATCTTAGAAGGGATTGCCTAAAGCGAAGAAAGACAAGGATAAAGGAATTAAAGTTGAGTCTGCGGATGATGTTGCGGCTATAGCGAGACGGTAATTCGGATAGTACGATTTTGTCTTGTCTGTCACTAATGATTCATCGTTTGGCGGATGGATTATGGATTATGGTTGTTCGTTTCACACTACACCAAACGGAAGCGATTTACTACTTATCATTGCTTGATAGTTGGAATATTATTATTCTTGCTATTAGTAATTCTTCTAGGTCATCAAGTTTGACGTTTAATGGTGTTCGAGATTTAATTATGAGTGAGGAAATCAAGTAAAAGAAAAATCTGATTGCATTGAGTGCCTTGGATTCAGTTGGGTGTCGGTATACTTCAAAATGTGGAGTTTTGAAAATTGTTCGAGGTACCTTAGTGATAATGAAATGAATCAAGCACAATGGCCTATATGAGCTTCAAGATGAGACAAGAACGGAATTCGTCTGTTGGAGACATCGGATGCATCGGTTCAATAGTCGAGTTATGGCATATGCATTTGGGGCATATTAGCGAGAAAAGCTTAAAGGTTCTAAGGTTGTTCGTTTGGCGGAAAATATTCTCCTTTTGGAAAATATTTTCGGATAGTCATTTTCCGAAAATATTTTCCTCGAACATAATTTTCCGTGTTCGGCGACCAACATGAAAAAGTTTGGAAACTATGGTTGTTCGTTTCACGTTACACCAAACAGGAACTGGTATACTACTTATTAATGCACGGATAGTAGTAAAGTGCAGTTGGCGAACAACGCGAAGTGCGATGTTATTGGTATTGGTAATGTTAGAATCATAATGCATGATGATATCGTGTGGACATTAACTGGAGTGAGGCATGTTCCAAAGTTGAAGAAAATCTGATTTCCTTGAGTGCCTTGGATTCAACTGGGTGTTGGTATACTTCAGAATGTGGAGTTCTAAAAATTATTCGAGGTGCTTTAATGATAATGAAAGGAATCAAGCACAATGGCCTTAGTGAAGAAGAAGAAGAAGAAGAAGAGCCCGGAAAATGATTTCCGCTTTTGAAGAAGCGGAAGTCATTTTCCGTAGACTTCAAAGCTATTTTGTGAGGGGGAAGGACAATATTTTCCCACGGAAAACGTTTTCCGCCCCGAACACCGGAAAACCCGGAAAATATATTCGGGAGAATATTTTCCACCAAACGAACGGAGCCTAAGTGAAAGAAATTTACTATGTGGTTATGTTACTGACGAACCGAATGTCTGCAAGTGCTATGACTTAGATCAACGGTGGAAAGTGCTGTTCAGTGCGATTGTTAAAGAAACCACAGAAATTGCAGAGTTAATTCACTTTTATGTTCGCAGGTTGTCGCGATTTCCTTTGAAGAAGAGTGCCAAAATTTATGCTAACAGTTGTTGATGATTACTCAAGGAAGACTTGGGTGTTTGTGCTTAGGCAAAAGTTTGATGTTGTTGTCAGAATCAGGCAGTTGATAGCTTTGATCGAAAAAGAGACTGGCAAAATGATAAAGCAGGTGCAGACTAATAATAGTATGGAGTTTTGCTCGAAATTGTTAAACGAATTCTGCATGAAGGAAGGCATTATGAGATATCGCACTAATGTCAGTAAACCACAACATGTTGCAGAGTTGATGAGCAGAATATTACTAGAGACGGCCCATAAAATGCTCTCTAGTGTTGGTACGGCTAGGAGATTTCTAGCGAATGCGCTTAGTATGGCGAGCTACCTGAAAAATAGATCCTCATTGACTGCGATTGGATGTCGGACTCTCGAAGAAGTGTGGTCAGGTAACGTTACTGATTATTTTGTTATTAGAATATTTGGTTGCCCATGTTATGCTCGAGTTAGTGATGGTAAGCTCGATGGAAGGGCAAGAAAGTGCATGTTCCTAGGTTATACACAAGGTGAGCGGGATTATAAGTTGTAGTGCCCGGAATTAAATTCACATGTTATCAGCAGAAAAGTTACATTTGACAAGTCTCCAGTACTTCTGGCTAAGAGTGATTATAGCAGTGTTTATACGGATCTGAACGGTATTCAACTTGAGGTGGAGTTGCAACCAAAAACTCCTGAGGTAGCGGGTACGAGCGGAGCAATTGACACAAAAGGTGCTTGTAGCGAGGTAGAGCCTATTGAGCCAATATTTACTATAATTGCTGAAATTGACAATGTGTGTATTCGATCTCCTGACAGATATGCATGCAACGATGGTTTTGCTTTATCTGCGGTTGAGAAGATTGTGTCGGAAAATCCTTATGGAGCAATTAAAGGTGCAGGTAAAGTTGGTCTTCTAATGAGATCCACGGTTATGGCGAAGTTCAAGCGAGACTTGGACTTAAAAAACATCTATGGCGATTGAGCCTATTGGGGTTGTGGGAGAGTAGTAGCGAAGTTCCAACGAAGCGAATGTTACTTGGCTCAAACTTCGAGCCAATGTGGAGATTGTTAAAATATGTCTTGAGTTTGAGCCAGTGAACGAAATCCGACCCGAGATGAATTATTATTTGCGGGCGTCCAAATATAAGCCATGGAAATCCAGAGTTTCGTTTTTTATGTAAAAGCTTCGTTGGTCAAGTATTTCAAACAAAACAAGAAAAGGAAAGTCTAGGTGATAGAAGAGGAAATAAAATAAAATTAAAGAAAGGGGCACACAAAATATATTTCATGTTGCTCCAGATATGTGCTGAGTCGGCCAAAAAGAAAAAGTCAAGAGGAAAGTCAAATAGTGGACTTTCGTTGACCGAATCCCACTTGATTATGTTTCCCACTCCGGTACGCGTGGCGATTGTTGCACTTCTTCATACGTTGGACATACGAGCATGTTTATATACATTAGCGGGTTGCTCGGTTGGCCGACAGAGAGAGAAAGAATTGAACTGTCGTTTCCTCTCTGAGTGCCGTGGGTCATTCATAGGTACCGGGTGCTTGACACCGAATTCATGATTTTGTTCGTAGAATTACGTCAAGAGTTCAAGTATTTATCATGATTAAATATAATTTACCGAAAGTTTCTTCGGCTCTTAATGAAAGGAGATTAGGTTCTAGATCCAATTTCGGACAGGAGCAATCAAGCGTGAATAAAGAACTTGATTTTTAAGAATATTCATACGAAACCGTCCAATTACGGCGGTGTCCAAAGTTCATTGACATGATATAATAAAGCTACTAACTTGACCTAAATAGCTACAGCTATGGAAAATGAAAGTGCGAAACTGGAAAGTAGTTTGATAAAAGACTCATTTGTTTTTCTTGTGTGCGGGGGATCTATAGTTGATAATCGACGCTATTTATAACACAAATTTGGTAACGTTCTTGGTGTTGTATCCGATACCCATCATTGATTTCATCTTCACCGTTCATTTAATGACATCGTTTATCAACTGTTATCGATCTTATCTTTTGTACGAAGTGATAACCGCTCTTGAGCTTTTTTGGAATGACATCCGTCCTTAGTATGATAAGCGCACCGAACCCCTTTTATCTTTTGAAATGATAACCATCATCGAGCCTATTTGTTCTTTGGAACGACAACAACCGTCATCGAGCCCATTTGTTCTCCGGAACGACAACCGTCATCGAGCCCATTGGTTCTCTAAGGCGACAACCGTCATCGAACTTTTCTTTATTGTGTCGACGTCCTTTGGGATGGTAACCGTCATCGAGCTTTTCTCCGTTTGACACTCCTTCGGGACGGTAACCGTCATCGAGCTTTTCTCCGTTTGACACCCGTCTTTCGGGATGATAATCGTCATCGAGCTTTCCTCCGTTTGACACTGTCCTCTAGGATGGTAACCATCATCGAGCTTTTCTCCGTCCGACACTGTCATTCGGGATGATAACCGTCATCGAGCTTTCCTCCGTTTGACACCTGTCCTCTAGGATGGTAACCGTCATCGAGCTTTCCTCCATCTGACACCTGTCCTCCGGAAATAGGGACCTTCGTCGAGCTTTTCTGACTTGACACCTATCATCCATTTCATCAATGTCCTCGATGAAAAATACCTTTGGTACTTTAGTCCAGCTTTTTTCCTGGTTTGACACTCCGCTCGGAGCAAAGGCCTTCATCGAATCCTTCCTAGCTTGGCATTCGTTCTTCTCCTTGTCGACGTCCTCGATGAAAATACCTTTAGCACTTTTGGTCCCCATTCATTTGAATTTCAAATTTCCCGCTTATGACTGCCAGTACTTACCAGCTGTCTTACATGAATCATCTTAGTACATGCGACGTCATCTCTTGTCGTTTTATTCATCTATCCTAAGCGTCGACAACCCTAATTAATTCCATGTGTCAACACACCAAGAGTTCAAGTGTTTGTAGCGATTAAATCTTGTGGTAAGATTTGTGTATAATTCCTTCGTGAGATTGAAAGATTATTTCGTGAGCAATTTGGACTAAATAGTGTTTGAGTTATTAGGTATAATTGGGTTTGGGAAACACTTAGAGTATTTGAGTGCCTCGAATGTGGTTTGTAATCTCCATTGTATCACTTGATTTATAGTGGAATTCCGTGCTGCTCTCCCCGTAGATGTAGGTCACTACGATCGAACCACGTAAATCGATATCCGACTTATTTTCTTATTTAGTCAAATTTATTGTTCGATCAATTGGCTTCCACAACAAGTAAGTTGCTAACAGTCTTAGGATGTACCTAGAATTATCCAACCTTTAACGGATTAATAAGTTACCAAAAGATTTGTGGAAGTGCCATAAGTTATTTGGTTGTTTTATATTACCAACTATCTCTATAAGTTACCAATATTTACTTACGTAACTTTTTGTTATCGATGTATTAAAAAAACAAACTTTTATAGAAAATTACCAACTCCATGATTGTTTCAAAATTACCAATTGGTTTTGGATTGAATACTTCGTGATTTAGATCTTGATGTCGTACGTCTTCTCGTGAATTACAACTAGGCATGTGTTTGAGCAAGTAAATTTTGCGGTAATATTTATTAATTCCTCTGCGAGATTGAAAGATTATTGGCTAAACACCATATGAGTTATTGAGTGTAACTGAAGGCTAGGAAACACTCTATGTTTGAGTGTTTCAAGTGTGGTTGTAATCTTCTTTGTATCACTGGATTTATAGTGAAATTTTATGTTGCTCTCTCCATGGACGTAGGTCATATCAATCAACCATGTAAATCTAGTATCTGATTTACTTTCTTGTTCTGTTTAATTTATTGTTCGATTATATGTTTCCGCAACAATTGATATCAGAGCCAGGTTTATATAAGTTGAAGCGAATCGATGTTGACTAAAGAGGGAAAAGTTGAGAATCGACAGATTTGACGGAAGAATTTTAAATTCTGGAAGATGCAGATTGATGATTATATATAATAAAGGAATTTGCACTTACTCCTATATAAGGAGAAGCCGAAGTTGATGAACCAAGCTGACTTGGAATTGCTAGATAAACAAGCATTGATGTTATTCGGCTGACATTGTCTTGTGACTTCGCGCTTAACATCGTGAAAAAGAATACCACTGCGAATTTGTTGAAGTTCCTTTCAAACATTTACGAGAAGCCCTCTACCATCAACAAAGTCTACTTTATGCAATGTGTCTATAACTTAAAGATGGGCAAATGTGCATCAGTTGCTAAACATATCATTGAAATGTGGTCGTTAGTCAATTGAGTTCAGTTGAGATTAATGTTGAAGATGAGGTACGTACTTTAATTCTATTATCCTCATTGCTTGATAATTGAAATACTACTGTTGGTAATTCCATTAGGTTAACAAGCTTGATGTTTGATAGGCTTCATGATTTGATTATGAGTAATGACAATCGTAGGAGAAGATTTAATGACCTGTGAAGCAGATGAAGAACTAGTACTCGTGTTAGCAAAAGTTGTATAAACCTGTTCAATCTAAGACTGGTGGTGCTGTTTATTGGAGGTGTGGCAAGAGGGCATATCTTAGAAGGGATTACATTAAGCTGAAGAACGAGAAGGGTAAGGGAATTAGAGTTGGGTCTACTAATGATATTGCTAGAATAGCTAATAGTAATTCGGATGATATTTATTATGTCTTCTATATCATTGAGGATTAATCGATTGACGAATGGATTATGGATTCTGATTGTTCATTTCATGCAACATTGACTGGGAACTGGTTAATTACTTATCAATGCATCGATAGTATTAAAATGCAATTGGGGAACAACGTTGAGTACAAGGTTGTGGGCATTGGCGATGTTTGAATCAAAATGGATGATAGTGTTGTGAGGACATTGACTCGAGTAAGGCACGTTTTAGAATTGAAGAAGAATTTAATTTCCTTAAGTGTTTTGGATTCAGTTGGGAATCAGTATTCTTCAAAATGTAGAATTTTAAAAGTTGTTCGAGATGCCTTAGTGATAATAAGATGCATCAAGCACGGTAGCTTATATGAGCTTCAAAGTGAGACGATGACGAATTTTACCTACATCTGTACAAGAGTCTGAATTATTGCATATGCATTTGTGGCACATTAGCGAGAGAAGCTTAAATGTTCTGAGTGAAAAGAATCTGTTATATGTTTATGTAACTGAGAAGCTGAATGTATGCAAGTGCTGTGACTTAGGCAAATAGCAAAAAGTGCAGTTCATTACGACAGTTAAAGAAACCACAAAGATTGGGAAATCAATTCACTCGGATATTTGCAGGCTTTCGCAAATTCCTTCAAGGAAGAGAACTAAATTTATGCTTAAAATTGTGGATGACTACTCAAGAAAGACCTGGATGTTTGTGCTGAGACACAAGTTTGATGTTGTTATTAGGATTAGGCAGTTGAAAGCTTTGATCGAAAAAGAAACCGGTAAGGCGATCAAGTGGGTGCGAACTTACAATAACATATATTCTACTTGAAGCACAAGGTGATTAGGGCTCTCGATTGTAGTGCCCGAAATTAAATTCATCTCTTGTCAACAGAAAAGTTACATTTTACGAGTCTCCAGTACTTTTAAATAGGAGTGATTATAACAGTGTTTATACGAATCTAGATGGTGTCCAACTTGAGGTGGAGTTACAACCAGAAACTCTTGAGGTAATAGGCATTAAGGTGGTAATCGACACATATGGTACTTATAGCAAGTGGAGCCTACAGAGCCAATAGCTATAACTGTTGAATTTGACAAGTTGCGTGTTCGATCTCTTTATAAATATGGATGCAACGATGGTTTTACTTTATATGTGATTGAGGAGGTTGTGTGCAAAGATCCTTACAGAGCAATATACACGTAAAGTTGATGTTCTAATGAGGTCCATGATCATGGCAAAAGTGAGGCTTGAACTTGAAAGATATCTGGGGCGGTTGAGCTCATAAGGGGCCGTAGGAGAGTGGCAGTGAAGTTTGGGTTTCGACAAAGCGAACGTGATTTAGCTCAAATGTCAAGTCAAGGTGAAGATTATTAGAAATATATTTCAAGTTGGAGCTCAAAAAAGAAACTTTCATAATTTGAATATTTTCTTACTTTGAAGAAGTTTTCTATTAATAACCTAGTTTGAGTAGATATCTTATTTTGGATCCAATTTTTTTCTATTTATAAGATGTGTCTCTGCTATGAAGAGCATCCAAGAGGCTACTTCTTTATAAATTACACTCTGAAGCAATTTGAGAGTGTCGAAGCAAATAAATCATGTGTTAAGATTTATGAATTCTTTTGTGAGATTGAATTATCTCATGAGGAATTGTGAGTTTAAATACCATGTGAGTTATTGGGTGTAATCAGGGGCTGGGAAACACTAAATGTTTGAGTTACTCGAATTTAGTTGTAATTTCCTTTGTATCACTTGACCTATAGTGGAATTCTATGTTGTTCTCCTTATGGACGTAGGTCACACCTAACGAACACCGAACCACATAAATCTCGTGTTCGATATATTTACTTGTTCTGTTTATATTGTTGTTCGATCAATTGTTTCCGCGACAATATTGTGTAACGAACCTAGGTACAATAGCTTAACCTAGTGATTAGATGCCATGCGAACAGGAGAAGAATAAGGGTCAAAACTGCTAACACATCTCACCAAATGGTGCCTTCAACATAAGTAACAGTGGCAATCGTCGCTGATCGCTTGATGCTAGGTGTAATTTTAATTTGCATTGCAATGTATGAAATTTTGTACGATCTATGTATAATTTCTTAACCACCGCGATTAACAAAATCTGTTAATTTGAGATTAAACTAGAACCGAGCATTTTCTTATTTGTGTAATGAGGATTTTGATTTAAGACCATTTTGTTCCTAAGGTATACCTAGACCTGTCAAAAAGGGTCATAACCATTTTTTTAACCTATATTTGATGGATTGGGTTTTTATATGGGTTAGTTATATTAAGTAGGGGTCATAAATGGGTTTAGACCCAACTCCATGGGTCGTATATAAGTTTAATATGGGTGTTAAAAATGTTCATAACTTACTTAAATCCAACACATCTCTACAACTCTCTCTCGCCCTCCCTCAATCACGTTGGCGTACTCTGTGGTTTCACTTTAGTTTGTGTATATGTGTTCTTTGATTAGGATAAATAAGAAGTGTTTTAGTAATACGGGTTGGTTCGGATATGTGTATGGCTAAGTATGAGTCATTAGATTTGTATTGCATGACATGGAATTAATTTGAGTCGAACCATTTTCAACCCGATCTGATATACTCATTTGATAGGTCTAGTTATACTTATAAAAGATAGGGAAACTAAGGGCACGAATGACAACATCTCTCTTTCCCCGGCCCTCTTTATGGCTAGAAATTAAAAAATATATTTCTCTTTCGCAAAAAGTAACGTTTGATAACAACACAAAATTTATGTTCTCGGAATAGAAATTCGTTTGATAACAACGCAGAATTTATATTCTCGCCGGCCAGTGAGCGACAACGAACAACCGGCCGGCGAAAGGCGGCGGCGGGCGGCGGCAACGGACGACCGGCGGCGGACGGTCGGCCGGCCGGTTGGCGAGCAGCAATGGGTGGTGGCAGATAGCCGGTGGCCAACAGCGAGTGGGCGGCGGTGGGCGACAAGGGTGAGCAATAAAAGAGAGTTGTTATTTCTATTTTTATTCCAGAAATAGAAAAGTAAAAAAATTTACCTTCTTATTTACGTTCCAAATCTATTTCCGAGCCAAAATTTATCTCAAAAATAAAAAATAAAATTATTTCGTCAAACAGATTTCTATTCTAAATCTATTCTAAAAAACAAAAAAAAAATAAAATAATAAAATAATTATCACTGGCGCCCTAATTTTCCTCTCTCTTCGTAAGAGGGAAAAAAACAAGAAACGGCAGAGATCAAATTTGGTGCAATCCGTGGTCACAAACCTCATGGGACAAGAACCGTTGAAAGACGACCCCCTCCTTCATCGTTGGATTTCGTTCGCTCGCTCGTGCTTCCCTTCTCCAACTGTTCATCGCACCCTTCAACTCCACCCTCGAATTTCGCAGTTCTTGGCTTTCAATGGGATGAACGTTGAGCTTAAGGGTGGTCGTTTCGGTGGCTGCTTCGAGCCATGGCCTCGTTGAAGCTGTCCATCTCCGTCGACGCTTGGGATGCAAGAAGGGTCGGTTTCTCCGTGAACCATGTTCAGTCATCTGACCGTGCCGCCTCCGGTTTACCCATTACTGGTTTTGTACATGTAAGTGGAGGTTCAGTCATCAGTCCTTTTGGTAGGTTCAAGCACATTAAGGTCTCTCGTGTTGATGCTGAACTGTCGTGTTGTCCTGCTCCTGAGTTGGAAATTGATGGCGTCGAGCCGCCTCCGGAAGGAAATTCTGTCGGTGAGAGATTGTTTGAGCAAAACCCACTTGCTGGAGGTGAGAAAAATCCCAACTTTGAGGGTCCAAAGAAAGGAAAGAAGCGAGATGGGAAGTGGAAATCCAGTTTTCGGAGATCCGATGGTGGGAAAAAAGATGTGGGTTTTGTGCAGGATTATAGTAGATTAGATGTAAATAACCTTGCGTCTGATTTGAGCATGGAAGAGTGTAATAGGATCTTGAGACAGCTCGAGAAATGCAGTGATAGCAAGACTTTAGAATTTTTCGAGTGGATGAGAAGTAATGGGAAATTGGAACGAAACATCGGGGCTTATAATTTGGTCCTCAGAGTGTTTGGTAGGAGAGAAGATTGGGATGCAGCAGAGAAATTGATTAGCCAGCTGAGTGTAGATCCTGAGTGTGGCTTAAGTTATCAGGTCTTTAACACTCTAATTTATGCATGTTGCAAAGAGGGAAGAGTTGAAATGGGGGGGAAGTGGTTCAGGATGATGTTGGGATATGGAGTTCAGCCTAATATTGCGACGTTTGGTATGCTCATGAGTCTTTACCAGAAGGGTTGGAAGGTTGAAGAGGCGGAATTTGCATTTAGCCGGATGAGAGATTGTGGAATCAAATGTGAATCAGCATATGCTGCAATGATCACAATCTATACACGTTTGAGGTTGTATGACAAAGCTGAGGAAATAATTGGCTTATTGAGAGATGACAATGTGATCCTGAAGGTGGAAAATTGGTTGGCGATACTTAATGCCTATTGTCAGCAAGGTAAATTAGAGGAGGCTGAAAAGACATTGATTTCCATGCAAGAAGCCGGATTGCCACCAAATATCGTTGCCTACAACACTTTGATAACTGGGTATGGAAAGGTGTCCAATATGGATGCTGCACAAAGAATATTTCAGAGTCTACAGGATCTTGGATTAGCGCCCGATGAGACAACTTACAGGTCCATGATTGAAGGATGGGGGCGAGCAAACGATTATCAAGAGGCGGCCTGGTACTGCAAAGAACTCAGGGGGTTAGGGTTGAAGCCTAATTCGTCCAATTTGTACACAATGATAAATTTGCAGGCAAAATATGGGGATGAAGATGGTGCTGCCAAAACTCTAGATGATATGGCAGAGATGGGTTGCCAATATTCATCGATCTTGGGTATTCTTTTACAAGCATATGAAAGGGCTGCAAGAATTGATAAAGTGCCTCTCCTTGTGAAAGATTCTTTTTATCAACACATTTTGGTCAACCAGACCTCATGCTCCACGTTGGTCATGGCTTATGTGAAAAATGGCTTGGTGGACATTGCCATAAAGGTTATGCAGGATAAACGGTGGACGGATGCAGCTTTTGAAGAAAATCTGTACCATCTCTTGATCTGCTCGTGTAAAGAGTTGGGCCATTTCGATAATGCAGTCAAAATATACTCGAGTATGCATAAAACTGAAGGCAGGGAGAACATGCATATCTTATGCACGATGATTGATATGTACAGTAGCTTGGGCCAATTTACTGAAGCTGAGGAACTGTATATGAAGCTAAAATCTTCTGGAGTTCCATTAGATGTGATTGCTTTCAGCATCGTTGTGAGAATGTACGTTAAAGCTGGATCCTTAAAAGAGGCTTGCTCTGTTCTTGAGATGATGGAGAAACAGAAAAATCTCGTACCTGACGTTTTTCTGTTTCGAGACATGTTCCGCATTTACCAGCGCTGTCGTATGCTGGATAAATTAGAAAATCTCTACTATCAATTTTTTAGGAGCGGCATCAGTTGGGATCAGGAAATGTATAATTGTGTCATAAACTGTTGCTCTCGTGCTCTTCCTGTTGATGAGCTATCCCGGCTTTTTGACGAGATGCTTCAGTGTGGATTTTCTCCTAATACAATCACCTTCAATGTCATGCTTGATGTTTATGGAAAAGCTAAGCTTTTCAAAAAGGTGAGGAAGTTGTTCTTGATGGCTAGAAAGCAAGGGCTGGCTGATACTGTTACATACAACACCATCGTAGCATCGTATGGGCAAAACAAGGACTTCATAAATATGTCATCATCTGTTCAAGAAATGCAGTTCGATGGTTTTTCGGTTTCTCTCGAAGTGTACAATTCCATGCTGGATGCTTATGGGAAAGAAGGCCAGATGGAGAGTTTTAGAAAAGTCTTGCAGAGACTGAAGGATTCAGCTCGTTCTCCTGATCGCTACACATACAATATCATGATGAACATTTACGGAGAGCGTGGATGGATTGATGAAGTTGCCGGCATATTGAAAGAACTTAAAGATTATCATCTAGGACCTGATTTGTGCAGCTATAACACATTGATCAAGGCATATGGAATTGCAGGAATGGTTGAAGAAGCTGTGGCCTTGATAAAGGAAATGAGGGAGAATGGGATAGAGCCTGATAAGGTCACCTTCATAAATTTGATCAATGCACTACGGAAGAATGATAAGTTTCTGGAGGCTGTTAGATGGTCCTTGTGGATGAAGCAGATGGGTTTAGGATAAACTTTTGTTGTCATTCAGATGGTTTTTGGCCTCTTTAACATCCACTACCTCCTTTGGGTGATGAAGTTGACTTAAATGAGGAATCAATCACCGAACCCATCAATATGCATGGTAGGAGTCTCTGGGGATTGCTGTTCAAGGACTGCACTAATGCTCGAGGACAAACTGCAATCCGTCATATGGCAAGTTGGTATAATTTAGTCAATTCTCCCAATATATCAATATCATTCAGCTATTCTTCACAATGTACAGCTGGCAAACATTTAGATTATAACCTTTTACAGTCAAGCTTTGTGCCAATGCAGCAACCATGTTGTGGTGAATTGGAGCATCCTGGCTTATGTGGAATAATTGGCTTCCACCTTAAGAAGAGAAGGATGAGTGACCATGAGGGACCTCTTAGGTGTGGAACAAAATTAGCTTGTAAATGATCGACTTTGTCGACAAATGGTTTCTCGTCGTGTCCTGTAGCAAAACTTTTGGGTTCGATGATTTTTCATCCAGACATCAGGATCAGTGTCCGTGGCCATTTTATGTTAATAATACTAGAATCTTACTTCTCTGATTTTGATTTTCACCTTTGCGTCACTATCAGTGTGGATGGTGACGAGTTTTGGAGAGGCTTGCACAGGCTATTAGTTGTTGACGATCCCATCAGGAAATGAATTGCTTGCTTACAATTTCCATTAGTAAGATACAATGAGGAAAATCATTATTTTAGGAAGGTTTCTGACGTCTGGGGTTAAAACACAGCTTCTTGTTGAAGCCTCTCAACTGTATGGAGTGCACAGCCCGGTTGGTGAACAGAGCAAGATGGGGGCAGGGTTGACGTTCCCCAACCCCACCTCGTGGGCTACGGCTGAGCATGGCCGGGCCGCCGGGGCTTTTAGCCACGTCCGGAACTGCTACGTTGTGCCGGCTGTCCATTGCTGACCGAGGCGATACTATTCGGTTGGGAACACATAGGGACAATGCCACGGACAAGCAAGTGCCGCCGTCAAGCGAGGAGGACAGACGACAGCCCCAATGAGTGGTGACTCGGTGAGCGGCGGGGGGTCGACAGCCACGCGACGGTCGGTCGATGGCCATGCGGTGGGACAACGAGAGAGTATGAGAGAACAGAATAAAATAACTGTAAACATTAATAGAGAAAATCGGTTAGTAAATAAACTAATCGAGAGCAGAGCATAATAACGAACATTATAAATTAATACATTATTTTAGATTAAAATCACAAGATCTTCAAGTGCTTCAATGCCAAACATCAAAAAATTACGGTGGATGGAGTAATTTATTTAATTTAATATTTAAAAAATATGCAAGTATAATGTTACAGGGCTTTAATTTTTGTAATATTTGTAAGAAATAAATAGAAGTATTTCGAATATATTTTAGTGATACGTTTATTATAAACTTGATTTCTTTAAAAAGGCCAAATGAACTTAAAAGGTTAAGGACTGAATTAACACAAATGCAATAAGTTTAGGACATTCTTGATAATTTCCCCGATTAACTATAAAACAATATAACCCACCTGCGCATGGCCGAGTTGGTGGGCGCTTTCCTTCCCTCCTCAGAGATTCTGGGTTCGAATCCCCGCTCGGTTCCGTAATTTAAGTGGGGAGCCATGGCGGTGGGTTACTGGGCTAGTCTCTCCCGAGGTATAGGCGCCCTGATTACCCGTGCGGGCTCGTCCCCGGGGAATGGTGGCGGATCCTCGGTTACCAAAAAAAAAAAACTATAAAATAATATGACTCATGTGGTCTAAAACGATATCCTTTATAATCAGTAAATCTCTTCAACCTATGAACCACATGCAAGTTTGGTCACCAAGTCGGTAACATTCCTTTAACATCCATATGTAACATTTCTATACAACACCGATTTCACATATAACCAATTTCACTTTTGCAAACCAGTCCGACCGACACCGCGGCCGGTTTTTCTCCTTTCATCCAACTGTGCAAGTTGAATGCAGGATCAGTCCCTTAGAAACACTAAACGGGACCATAGAACTTACCGGACCAGAAAATGTCCTGCCATTACTCCCAGTTTTCGCCGGCTTCCGACTGGATTTCAGTAACAGTACTTGCTACCTGTTCAAATGAATACAGAAACATCAGAGTCAAAATTGGAGCGGACATGCTAATTATTCTGGCAGCACCTCAAAGTGAGCTCCCTGAAGGAAGGAGTGATGGAGGTAGCAATAAGAAGGAAAAACAGCAATTAGTATCTAAAATGTCACCTCTTCCTGCCGAGGAATCCAGTTATTCGCGCGCAAATCAAGAACATCTTCAACCATGAACCTCAACCTTGGAGCCAGCTCAGTGTTGGTTGCCAATTCTTTCAACCGGTCGAAATATAAATCGCTTAAACGCCGTGATCCTGGGCCCTCATCAAGCTGCTTCCCGATGGTGTTGAAAAACTGGCAAACGGCCTCAACATTCTCCTCGGTAGGGCATGTCTTATTATCAGTTCCTAGGAGCTCCTGGTTCATTGAGCAGACAACGAGGGACCTCAATACAATTATAAAATTTAAAGAGAACCTGAATAGGTTATGTGTTTTGTCAAGACCTGAACAATGAGGTCAACGATTTTTGCGGTGACCACCCTCTGCTTCCAAAGCTCCCCAATCAATCTGACGTTTCCCACAAATCGAAGTTTGACCATACTCTCTTTTTCTCTTCGCTCAAGCTCTTGCTCAGGGGCAGTCATCTGTCTTACCGCCTCCCTTAGATTGTCAGCACCTTCAAATGCCTCCTGGCATCTGCTCACAAGTACTCGCCTGAAGGTGATATTATCCTTACCGCCTGGCTCATCAGAGGGAAATGGGGGAAGCATTATATGGAGATAAGAGCACAGACGAGCATACAGGGGGCAGAGCGTGGGATCCAGCACTGCTTTTTCGCAAATAAGATGTACTACTCCCTGTATTGGAATAAATATTTAAGTTGTCAAAATAAATAGAAATACAAACACGAAATGGAGAAAAGAAAATGCAGAAACCTTCAAAATGTCCGTTGTGGTTATTCCAGAGTCAATGAGCTCATCCTTGAGTACATCAAACTTCTCGGGAGTCAGCTCGTCCAGAATCCTGGAAAGAAAGCGCTGTCCATTGTAAGAGTCAATCCTAACTGCGATCCAAGTCTTAACATGACCAACTCAATTGCATCGACTAAACTCCATTAGGAATGCAAAAGAGGACCTCGTAAGGTGGCGTGTCAAGAAACACAAGTGAAAAGTCGATACATGGACTTCGTTAGATCACGTACTAGAGCATGGAAAGATGGAGCATGGTTAGGGAAGAGAACAAACCGGAACCACAATCTGATCTCCGCTAATAACATATTGCATACAAATCACAATTAATTGTCGACACCACTACAAGCCTGAAAAAATGAGGTCAATGCTTAGGAAATCTCACACTAGCAATGATAAAAATTTATACGCGAGGAAAGTTAAGAAAAATGATGCTTAAAAGAGAATATCAAAATTAATCAGTCATATATAAAGCAACTGGGTATAGTTATAGGATGTACATGAGAAAGAATGGTAATTCTCATTGATATTATGTTGGAGTACCAGTACTGATAGATGGGCACAGAGGACTTAAACATTACTATAAAGAAGCAAAGATACTGAGAAGCCAAGGTATGAATTTGCATGCTTATGAATCCAAAACGCAAAAAATGGGATGGTCATTCTGAATATCATGAAATGCAGATGAGTTGCACAAAATAATGCCGAGTTCTCAGTCACGATAAAAGAAAAAATCCCATGATCAAATCACCCAAGAGTTAATTTGAAAATTCGGCTCAAAAATCTGCCAAGCAAGACTACATAATTAACCATCCATAAGTATATTCAAGAAATGTGGACTTCAAAATCTATCTTTTCGGCTTTTTGTAATCCTTGAATATCAGGAATTTAAAGCACATTGAGAAGGCAACCAAGCCAAACATCAGCCACCAAAAATGACGCTTCAGCAAAAATAAAGCTGTACGACGCATACAGCAAGTATACTGCAAAGATCAAATCATTAGATAAACATTGTAAATTGTGAATTACCGCTTTACAGTCATCAGCACGCGGTATTTCTCCGACAGATTACGCCATCTAGGTGTCCAAGGCACTTCAGCCTTAACAAGAGCAGGAACCGGACCTCCCTGGTCAACCGATCAAAATAAGTGAAGCCAAATGAGACATTACACATCCGGAAACACGTGTTAATAGACACGTGAAGCATTTATCGGTGCATTTAACGAAGCCATGATCTGATCTTTGACGGTGCAACATTGTTCTTCCATATGCAAGTGGAACCTTATATTAGCACAATACTCCAGGCTTCGATAACCCTTCCCCAACCCAAGAGTAAAAAGGGCAAAAAGGAAACTCAGCACTTGCACACGTGCATGTAGGCAAGGAAAAGAGATGCAAGCTTGATCCCACTATCTTCATAAGACTTGACCAATATTACCAACTGACTTTTAAAACAATACTTCTTCTGACGGACTTTGACAATCAACAAGGTATCATAGCAGAGGTGGGAAGTTAAAACAACAAGATGGCATAAAATTGACAAAGATCTCAATTTCCAAAGAAGATAGGAAAAAGATCTCAATTTCCAAAGCAAATAAGAACTCTTATCGTAATTACTAAAGGGTGACTAGAAATCGTATGCAACATATCACTGTGGTACCAGGAGTTTTTGCCGCTTCCAAATGGATTTCAGTTATAGTCTTTGCTTTAACCGGTCCAAATGAATACAGAAACATCACAGTCAAAATTCAAACAGACATGTTAATTATTCTATAAGCACGTTGAAGTAAGCTTCCCCGGCCTAACTCTATGAAGGAAGGAGTGATAAAGTTGGTAAAAAGAAGGAAATCTAGACAAGTAAAGGGAAAAAGGAAATGCAAAAAAAAATAAAAGAAGCAATTAAAATCTAAAATGTCACCTCTTCCTGCCTAGGAATCCAGTTATTCGCACGCAAATCAAGAACATCTTTAACCATGAACCTCAATCTTGGAGCCAACTGGGTGTCGGTTGTCAATTCTTTCAACCGGTCGAAATATACATCGTTTCTACACCGTACTTTTGGTACCTCATCAAATTGCTTCCCAATGGTGTAAAACAACTGGCAAATAGCCTCAACATTCTCCTCGGCAGGACAAGTCTTATTATCAGTTCCTAGAAGCTCCTGGTTCATTGAGCAGACAAAGAGTAACCTCAATATAAATATAAAATTTAAAGAGAACCTGTATAGGTAATGCGTTTTATCAAAACCTGAACAATGTGGCAAACGATCTTTTCAGTGACCATCCTCTGCTTCCAAAGCTCCCCAATCAATTTGATGTTTCCCACAGTTCGAAGTTTGACCATACTCTCTTTTTCTCTTCGCTCAAGCTCCTGCTCAGGGGCAGTCATCCGTCTTACCTCCTCCTTTAGATTGTCAGCACCTTCAAATGCCTCCTGGCATCTGTTTAGAAGTAATCGCATGAAGGTGATATCCTTACCGCCTGCCTCATCAGAGGGAAATGAGGGCAGCTTTAAATGGAGATCAGAGCACAGACGAGCATACAAGGGGCAGAATGTGGGCTCCTGCACTGCTTTTTCGTAAATAAGATGTACTACTCCCTGTATTGGGAGAAAAAATTAAGTTGTCAAAATAAATAAAAATACAAACACGAAATGGAGAAAAGAAAATGCAGCAACCTTTAAAATATCCGCTGTGGCTATTCCAGAGCCAATGAGCTGACGCTCGAGCACATCAAACTTCTCGGGAGTCAGCTTGTTAAGAATCCTGAAAATAATGTACTATCCATTGTAAGAGTCAATCCTAACTGTGATACAACTCTAGCATAACCGATTCAATTGCATAGACTAATCTCCATTGGGAATGCAAAACAGGACCTCGTAAGGTGGCGTGTCAACAAACATAAGTAAAAAGTTGATACATGGGATTAGTTAGATCATATACTCAAGCATGGAAAGATAGAACATGGTTAGGGAAGATAACATACCGGAACCCCAATCTGATCTCCGCTAATAACATATTGCATATAAATCTAAATAAATCGTCGACACCACCACAAGCCTGAAAAGACGAGGTGGATGCATAGAAAATCTCGCACTAGAAAACGAAAAAAAATTATGCACAAGGAAAATTCGAAAAATTGATGCTAAAAAATAAAGCAACTGGGTATAGGAAGTTCATGAAAAAGAACAGTAATTCTCATTGATATTATGTTGGAGTACCTGTACTGATAGATGGGCACAGAGGCCTTAAACATTATTATAAAGAAGCAAAAATACGGAGAAGCCAAGGTATGAATTCGCATGCTTATGAATTAAAAACGCAAAAATGGGATGGTCATTCTAAATATCATGAAATGTGGACAAGTTGCAAAAATATGCTGAGTTGTCAGTCGCGAAAAGAAAAAAACCTATGATCAGATCACTCAAGAGTTTGAAAATGGGGCTCGAAAATCTGCAAGTAAAATGTTTGACAGACTACAATATCAACTATCCATAAGTATATTCAACAAATGAGGACTTCAAAATCTATATTTTCAGCTTTTTATAATCCTCGAGGATCAGGAGTTTAAAGCACACAGAGAAGGCAACCACGCCAAACTTCAGCAACCAAAATAGACACTTCAGCAAAAATAAAGCTGTACCGTGCATATAGCAGACATACTAAAAAGAACAAAATCATCAGATAAAATTGTAGAACTTGAATTACCCCTTTACAGTCTTCAGCACACGGTCTTTTTCCGACAGATTACCCCTTCTAGCCGACCAAGGCACTTCAGCCTTAACAAGAGCAGGCATTGGAGTTCCCTGGTCAACCGATCAAAATAAAATGAAGCCCAATGAGACATTACATAGCCACAAACACATTTTAATAGACAGGTGAAGCATTCATCGGTGCATTTAACTAAGGCATAATCTGATCTTAGACAGTGCAACATTGTTCTGCAATATGCAAGTGGAACCTTATATTAGCACAATACTCCGGGCCTCAATAACCCTCCCCAAACCCAAGGATAAAAAGGGGAAACACAGCACTTGCATATCTGCATCTACGCATGGAAAAGAGATGCAAGCTTGATCCCGCTATCTTCATAAGACTTGACCAACATTATCAACTGAATATTAAAACAATATTTTCTTTTGACAGACCTTCACAATGAACAGGGTATCATTAGGAACTCTGTCATAACTACTAAAGGGTGACTAGAAAAGGGTATGCAACTTATCACTGTAGCCAAGAAACTATAACTTTCGTAGGGGTGAGCCTGGAACCTGAGAACCAGACAGGTAGAACTTGTTCAGTTTCAGGTTCCAAGGTGTGCAAGGTAAGTTCCAGATTTCAAAAATTGGAGAACCTTTTTCGACGAGTAGGTTCCAGGTACCTGGAACTTGGAACCTAGAAACTGGAATAAGTTTTTGTGTTTTTTTTTGTCTGTGTTTTCGCGCAATCCTGTGATATTCCATGGTGTTCGATAGTCTAAGCTTCCATTTTATGACCGAGACTTTTACTTTGTTAATGTTTCATATTTTTCGTATATCTAAATATAAGTTGTGGTCGGTAGATTGTAACAGCAAGTGGTAGTCACAAAACGTGATACTTAACTGCAATCGTTCAATTAATAATACAAGTGAAATTTAGGTAGACCTTGGAACCGATCTTAGAACCTGTGACAAGGTAGGTTCCAGGTTCAGGGTATGCAAGGTAGGTTTCGGGTTCCAAAAAATAAGGAACCTGTTTAATGGGCAGATTCCAGGTTCGTGAACCATATCTTCTCAGGCTATTAGATAAGAACAACTAAAATAGTCTTCAAGAAAACGAGTTAACATTTACGTGTGAAAAAGATAGGCCAGTCTAGCCAGAAATGAATGCTACCTGATTAGAAGAGATCTGTGCTCCGGCGAACTGGGAGTTGAGTTGCTCCGAGTTATTAAATTGGTTCAGTTGCTGCTGCAAAGAGTCAGATCGGCCATCAAACTCTCTGTTTTCCCCGGTATTCTCCCAGGATCTCTCCTCCACGGCAGCAGGAACCTGGGGATTCCGACCGCGCCAGTCGCGATCGTCCAGCTCTGAAAAACGACTGTGTGTTTCATTTAGCGCCTGTTGGGGAAGGAATGTATTTTCATATGGGGTTACAATACAATTATCACTCGGTCACTTAAGCTAAAGTAACACTGAGCACGAAACGTGGAATTTTCCAGCATGAAACCATTAGAACACCACATAGGACAATGCCATTAAGGGTTGGTCCGCGCAGAAGTCCCAGTATTGAAAGGCATCAACATATCTTTCTTTCAAAAACCCGCGTCAACAAACTAGGGCCAAACCTTTCTTGTTGCAACTCACTCTCCAAGTCTAAGGATCACCTTTACTCTTTCAATAGTAGAATGTAAGCTCAACAACAAAAATGGAAAATATGAAAGTAAAAATGAGTACAAACGGAACCAAACGAACCCCAGATCGCCTAACGAACACGGGGAACGGTGAGAAAAGCAGCAAAACTTGTTTAAAACCCGAAGAACACCTGATCACGGCCCCCGGGAATCGGTACATCCATCGGCGAGATGCCCGTGGCCTTCGTCCCTTGGCACTAGCTCGATGCGTGACTTGGTGAGCGAGCGCCGCCGAGGGAGGAGGAGGAGGACGGACGGACGGACGGCGGCTGCAGCGAGCGGTGGTGACTACGGTGAGCGGGAGCGACGACGAGGGGGAGGGAGAGTGGCAAGACGCTCCATTGTCCTATTAAAAGTGTCAACCAGTCAACTTCCGTGCCCGGTTCCACAGTCCTTGCGCCTTTTTTACTTTGTTCTGCTTCAAGAGAATTTGGCTAATCCTTTTATCTAATTATTTATTAATCGTAAATAATTAAGGGAAAAAGAAGCCCTCAAAAGCCGACCCTAAACTTTTTTTTTTGCGACATAAAAACCCCAAACTTATATTTATCTGATACATTTACTTTTCGTCGATATTCCGTTAGATAATTTTTCAAATAAAACAACATCGTTTTTACGGACACTGCTCATTGACGAAAGACATATGTGTCACATAAGTTCAAGTTTGAGATTAAAATTTAGGGTCAACGTGTCACGGACTCACTAATAGATATAGTTTAGAATTTTTGACGGTTTTTTCTTAATAATTAAATATATTTTATCATAATTCTTACGTAAAATATTTTAATATAGGCAAATCTACAAAGATTATAATTAAGGAACGAGATATATTCTTTTTAAATCGACGAGGTAAGTCAAGCTATTCAAGAACCGTAGAAGTCCGTCCCATCCACTTAGAAAAGAAGACTTCCGGAAGAAGTTAATCCACTTAGAAAAGAAGACTTCCCGAAGAAGTTAATCCTTTTCGGTCATGACTTCTTTTTATGCCCCACTCATTGCACCGATTTTGTTGACCAACTCAGTACATTTAATATTATTAATTTAGAGATAGGGTTAATATCACGAACAATCCCAAATTAATTTTTTGATCACGAAAAATTCAAAATCGGTACACTTGTGATAATTTTACCCTTTGTTAATTTCTGTTAAATTTTACCATCAAATTTTTAAGTTTGATGACAAGTGACAGTTGACGGGTGTACTAGTTTGGAGTTTTATGTACCATTTTGTGGTTTTTCATGGCATTAATCTTATTTAACGGAGAGTAAATTTGTCACAAATGTACCAGTTTTGGTTTAAATTAGTTTGGGATAAATTTGTCACAGGTGTATCAGTTTAGGGTTTTTCGTTGTATTAACCATTACTTAGTATTGTTAAGATAAGCACTAGAACCGGGAACTGAACCGAACCGGCCAATTTTGGATGGTTCCCGGTTCCTAAAATTTGGAACCGATGATTGTCGGTTCGGTTCCCTATTTTAGGTGTGGACAAAACCACCAAACCGGACCGAATACTTTTTTTTATTAGCAAGTTTAAAATACTTAATCATATTTTTATCACATCTTTAGCATTTTTTCACCGAGATTTTCATTCATTAAAGATTCAAAACACTAAGGAATGAGAATTTAAACTATACAATAACACTTGCAGTCTTGTAGGGAATGATGATAACTTTTATCAATATGGGTCGGGTATGAGTTGGGTCGGGTATAAGTCACTAGAATTGTATCGTGTGAAAATGGGTCAAAACAGTTAAATGGGTCAATATGAGTCAGACCATTTTTTACCCGATCCGATCCTCCCGTTTGACAAGTCTAATCATTGTTAGTTCCAAAACTAAGGGAAAAATTCCAAATAAGGATTTGAAATGCCCTCATTTTCTCAAATAAGGGCGTTAAGTGAACATTATTTCAAATCAGGATATGAAGTGACCAAATCGTCTCAAATAAGGGTTTAAAGTGGTCAAATCGTCTCAAATAAGGATTTTTGGCCAGCCAACCAACATGTGACTATTTCGGCAAGAGTATTTTAGTAAAAAAAATTTTAAGTATATATTTTTTAAAAAATTTACTTTTCTTTTCTGTTTTCTTTTTTCTTTTTTTAAATTCTAAGTATATTTTTGAACTCAGCAAAACTTATCAAACTAAGAATAGAGTGAAAAAAGCACTTCAATGATATAAATTTGTTATTTCAACGATATGGTGTATTTACTTCAAAATAATATATATTTATCTTCATAAATAAAACTTATCCAATTAAGTATAAAACACTGTAACTCATATAGTCTAAAATGATATCCTTCAGAATCCATAAATCTGTTCAACCTATGAACCAGTAGTTTTCCATACTCAAGTCGCAGTTTCCTCAATCACATGTAAGTTTGGTCACCTAGTGGGTTACATTGCTTTAACATCCATACGTAATGTTACTATACTACACCGATTTTATAGATGACCGATTTCATGTTTGCAAACTAGTCCGACCGATGCCGACGCCGCTTTTTCTCCTTTTATCCGACTGTGCAAGTCAGATGCAGGATCAGTCCCTTAGAAATATTTACGGGACCATAGAACTTCCTGGACCAGAAAACCTCCCGCCATCATTCCCAGTTTTTGCCGGCTTCCGAATGGATTTCAGCAAATAGTATTTGCTACCTGTTCAAATGGATTCAGAAACATCAGAGTCAAAATTGGAACGGACATGCTAATTATTCTATAAGCACCTCAAAGTGAGCTTCCCAGGCCCAACTCTCTGAAGGAAGGAGTGAAGAAGTCGGTAATAAGAAGGAAGTCTAGACAACTGAAGGGAAAAAGGAAATGCAAAAAAAGCAGCAGCAGCAGCAATTAACATCTAAAATGTCACCTTCTTCCTGCCTAGGAATCCAGTTATTCACTCGCAAATCAACAACATCTTTAACCATGAACGTCAACCTTGGAGCCAGCTGAGTGTTGGTTGTCAATTCTTTCAACCGATTAAAATATAGATCATTTATACGCCGCGCTTTTGGGCTCTCATCAAGCTGCTTCCCAATGGTCTTGAAAAACTGGCAAATAGCCTCAACATTCTCCTCGGCAGGACACGTCTTATTATCAGTTCTTAGAAGCTCCTGGTTCATTGAGCAGACAGAGAGCAACCTCAATACAATTATAAAATTTAAAGAGAACCTGGATAGGTAATGCGCTTTATCAAACCTGAACAATGTGGTGAAAGATGCTTTCGGCAACCATCCCGTGCTTCAGAAGCTCCCCAATGAATCTGATGTTTCCCACGTATCGAAGTTTGACCATAATCTTGTTTTCTCTTCGCTCAAGCTCTAGCTCAGGGGCAGTCATCTGTCTTACCTCCTCCCTTAGATTGTCGGCACCTTCAAATTCCTCCTGGCATTTGTTTAGAAGCACTCGCCTGAAGGTGATATCCTTACCGCCTGCCTCATCAGAGGGAAATGAGGGCAGCTTTATCTGGAGATCAGAGCACAGACGAGCATACAAAGGGCAGAATGTGGGCTCCTGCACTGCTTTTTCGTAAATAAGCAGTACTACTCCCTGTATTGGGAGAAAAACTTAAGTTGTCGAAATAAATAGAAATAGAAACACGAAATGGAGAAAAGATAATGCAGCAACCTTCAAAATATCCGCTGTGGTTATTCCAGAGCCAATGAGCCGACCCTCAAGCACATCAAACTTCTTGGGAGTCAGCTTGTTCAGAATCCTGAAGATAAAGTACTATCCATTGTAATAATCAATCCTAACCACGATCCAAGTCTAACATAACCAATTCAACTGCATCGACTAATCTCCATTGGGAATGCAAAACAGGACCTCGTAAGGCGGCGTGTCGAGAAACACCAGTATAAAGTTGATACATGGGATTAGTTAGATCACATACTCAAGCATGGAAAGATAGAACATGGTTAGGGAAGCTAACAAACCAGAACTCCAATCTGATATCCACTAATAACATATTGCATAAATCAAAATTTATGGTCGACACCACCACAAGCCGGAAAGAACGAGGTGGATGCGTAGAAAATCTCGCACTAGCAAAGAAAAAAATTTATGCACAAGGAAAATTCGAAAAAATGATGCTAAAAAATAAAGCGACTGGGTACAGGAAGTTCACGAAAAAGAACAGTAATTCTCATTGATATTATGTTGGAGTACCTGTGCTGATAGATGGACACAGAGGACTTAAACCATAACAAAGAAGCAAAAATACGGAGAAGCCAAGGTATGAATTCGCACGCTTATGAATTAAAAACGCAAAAGAGGGATAGTCATTCTAAATATCATGAAATGCAGATGAGTTGCAAAAAATAATGCTGAGTTGTCAGTCACGAAAAGGAAAAAACCTATGATCAAATCACTGAAGAGTTTGAAAATGGGGCTCGAAAATCTGCAAGTAAAATGTTTGACAGACTACAATATCAACTATCCATAAGTATATTCAACAAATGAGGACTTCAAAATCTATATTTTCAGCTTTTTATAATCCTTGAGGATCAGGAGTTTAAAGCACACTGTGAAGGCAACCGCGCCAAACTTCAGCAACCAAAATAGACACTTCAGCAAAAATAAAGCCGTACCGTGCATATATCAGACATACTAAAAAGAACAAAATCATTAGATAAAATTGTCAAACATGAATTACCCCGTTACAGTCTTCAGCACACGATCTTTTTCCGACAGATTACCCCTTCTAGCTGACCAAGGCACTTCAGCCTTAACAAGAGCAGGAATTGGATCCCCCTGTTCAGCCGATCAAAATAAAATGAAGCCAAATGAGACATTACATAGCCACAAACACATTTTAATAGACAGGTCAAGCATTCATCGGTGCATTTAACAAAGGCATAATCTGATCTTTGACAGTGCAACATTGTTCTGCAATATGCAAGTGGAACCTTATATTAGCAGTTTAGCACATTACTCCGGGCTTCAATAACCCTCCCCAGACCCAAGGACAAAAAGGGGGAAAAAAAGGAAACACAGCACTTGCGCATATGCATGTACGCATGGAAAAGAGATGCAAGCTAGATTCCACTATCTTCGTAAGACTCGACCAATATTATCAACTGAATATTAAAACAATATTTCTTCTGACAGACCTTGACAATCGACACGGTATCATGAGGAACTCTATCATAATTACTAAAGGGTGACTAGAAAAAGGAATGCAACATATCACTGTGGCAAAGAAACGATAACTTTCGTGAACCATAACTTCTCTGGCTATTAGATAAAAACAACTACAAATACTCTTCAAGAAGGCGAGTTAACATTTACATGTGAAAAAGATAGGCCAGTCTTGCCAGAAATGAATGCTACCTGATTAGAAGAGATCTGTGCTAGGGCGAACTGGGAGTTGAGTTGCTCCAAGTTATTAAATTGGTTCAGTTGCTGCTGCCAAGAGTCAGATCGGCCACCAAACTCTCTGTTTTCCCCGGTAATCTCCCAGGACCTCTCCTCCGCAGCAGCAGGAACCTGGGGATTCCGACCGTGCCTGTCACGATCATCTGGCTCTGAAAAACAACTGTGTGTTTCATTCGGCGCCTGTTGGGGAAAGAATATATTGTCATATGGGGTAACAATATAATTGTCACTCAGTCACTTGAGCTAAAGTAACGCTGAGCACCAAACTTGGAATTTTCCGGCATGAAACCATTAAAACACCATTAGGAGATCTCTTTGGAAAGCAATTGATTATAATCATCACTCAGTCACTTAAGCTAAAGTAACACCGGAGCGATGCCATTCGGTCAGGACCACATAGGACAATGCCATTTAAGGTGGGTCGGCGCAGGAGTCCCAGTACTGAAAGTCATCAACATATCTTTCTTTCAAAAACCTGCTTCAACAAACTTGAGCCAAACCTTTCTTGCTGCAATTCACTCTACAAGTCTCAGGATCACCTTTACTCTTTCAATAATAGACTGTGAGCTCAAGAACAACAACAACAACAACAACAAAAATGGAAAAGATGAACGTAAAGATGAGTACAAATGGAACCAAACAAACCCCAGATCGCCTAATGAACACAGGGAACATTGAGAAAAGTATCAAAACTTGTTCAGAACCTGAAGAACACCTGATCACAACCCCCGGGAAATGGTAAATCCATCGACGAGATGCTCGTTGCCTTCGTCCCTTGGCACTAACTCGATGCGTGACTCGGTGAGTGAGCGCCACCAAGAGAGGAGGAGGAGAAGGACAGGCGAGTGGTGGTGACTTGGTGAGCGAGAGCGACGACGTGGGAGAGGGAGAGTAGCAAAACGCTCCATTGCCCTATTAAAAGCGTCAACCTGCCAACTTCTGCACCCTGTTCCACAGCAGTTGTGCCTTCTCGTCCACTTTGCAGAGAACTTCGGGAGGAAGTTAATCCTCCCCGGTCATGACCTCTCTTTTTATGTCCGTGGAGCAAATATTGGATAGATCAGCCTTGCCAAGTCAGCAAGAGGTCAGTACATTCAAATATTGCCATGTGTACCACACGGATCTCACCTTACGGAAATTTTGAACCTCCCTTTGCTCTCCCTCCCTCCCGAGAAAACTTCATCTTCCTCTTTACGTTTTCTAAAAAAAATTCAGGGAAGGAAGGTGGCTTCTCTCTATCCACTGTCTCCGCCTCCACCATAGCCTCCACCGTATCCTCCGGAGCACCAATGGTGGCTCCGACCGTCGTCTGGTCCGACGAGTTTGAGTTGAACTGAAGATAATGTTCACCAGAAGTCCGGGAAGCACCGCCGGAGTTCCCATGGCTATCACCACCTGACTTCACCTCAGAGGCACCACCACTTCCACTGCTGGCCTCACCGCCTCCTTTCATCCTGCCAGAGACACCACCGGACTTCCTCCTGCTGCCGCCAATGATCCCGCTGTCGAATATCTAAATTCGATCCTATCAACGATACAAGAAAGTAATGAAAATTCGCACAACACAAGAATTTACGTGGTTCAGCAGGGAAGATGTTCCGCCTACCTACGTCCTCGGGGAGAAGAGATCCGTTTTACTAATAACTTAAAAAAGTGTATAACCACTCTTTCTCAGCCCCTGCCTCTTTTCTAGAGACCCGTTTCGCCCTAAATATATATATAGCGAAATCCTACATGGCACAAATTACAAAATTGCCCACGTAGCCTAAAATATTTAATTTTCCCATATAAATCCTTGTATGACTGAACATAAAACGCCTCTGGCAGCCAGGGGCGCTGCCCCCGCGACCCCCGCCCGCTCACCGAGGAGCGGGACCCCCATGATGTCCAGTCGTCAGGGGGTCTTTCGGAACCGCCTCATAATCTCTTGGATAACAGAATACAAGACATCAACCTCAACACCCGCTCGTCCCCATTCTCTCTCCTTCAGCTCCTGAGCCGCCTGTCTTTCCATTGCTGCTACTGGAATTTCCACTACTATCACCACCGGCATTTCAACTCCCGCTAGCGCCGGATTTTGTCTGGCCGCCTCCGCTGGACCCTGACATTCCAGCATGTCAAGGCTTCAAGTCCCAGTCCCAGTGAATTTACGTCCACTTCTCGTCTACGAAAAGTCATGGCCTTAATGCCTTGTTAACCATATTCCCACATGTACGTTTGAAATTGCAGTGAAAACCGAAATATATTTCTACTTGGTAATCGATCGGTCCATTTTAATATTTTTTTCCTCTTGCCATATAAAAATTTCCATATATTCATAACAGAGAAATTGTCAAAGTACAAATTCACAGAGGACGTTCCCCCACTTCAGAAACTAGCAACAACTTCAGAGGAGATGAGAGTTCAAGATACCAATTGATTGGCTCCATCTTCTTCCTTCTATAGCGTGAATCTTCCCAATGGCCCACGCATGTTCAAGCTTTCTAAGAACAACGACTAAATGCTCTAATTCCTTAGAAATGGCTGCTAGAACAGGCTCCAGCTTACAAGACTTTCTACCGTGCCTCCGTGTTAATTCATTAAGAGGAAAATGACACAAACAATCCATGAACTTTGACTTGCAATGTGGTCACTGACCTTTTAATTTGTTCATTGGGCTCCATGAACTTTAACCCAATATGTAATGTGGTCCATGAATTTTTAATTTGTTCTATGCCGATAATTTAGTCCCTGAATTATATGAAAATGTATAATGTTGTCCTTTCATAATTCAAGTTCAGGGGCTATATTGAACATTTTTTTGTAGTTCATGGACTACATTGAACATATACCAAAAGTCAAAGGACCACATTGAACAAATTAAAAGTTCAAGAACCACATTGAATATTAGGCTAAAATTTATGAACTACATTGAACAAATTAAAAGTTCAAAGACCACATTGCATATGGGACCAAAGTTCATAAATTGTTTGGGTCACTACCCCTTCATTATGCATAACAAGTGAGTTCCACGTAGCAAGAGCTTCTGTTATATCAACTGAGCCTGCATCAACCACGAAGCCTCTGCCACCAACTAGTTCTCCATCAGAATTCCCAGCCACTATTCCAACTGCTGCTTATGAAGTATCGTGGTCGAAATTCCCACCACGATTTATTTTTGTAACATCCCCGAAAGGCTTCTTCCATTTCTGTAGAGAATCTAATGTGGCTTTAAGAGCACCATTCCCAATATCTTGCCTGTTGCTTCCAGTTCCACAGCCATGACAAACTCCTTGAATGCAGTAATGGGGCTCCTCCGGCGGAGGCGACCGCGTGGTTCGCCCGACGAATAGAGAGAAGCCTGACGAGATGATAGAAAAGTCGAGCACCGTAGAAGTCCGTCCCATCCACTTGGAAAAGGAGACTTCCGGAAGAAGTTAATCGTTTTTGGTCATGACCTCTTTTTATAGGGACTTCTCTTGAATTCGTGGTAGCCATTAAAAGTGCCACGTGACTCGTTGTACTAATTTGTTGACCAACTCAGTACATTTAATATTATTAGTTTAGATAAATGGTCTTCAGCCATTCGTTAATAAGATCTTTAAAATGAATTTTGTAATTTTTTCATACGACAAAGATCCCACGAGGAAAACACCATACGAATTGCCTTTTAGGCGGGCAAAGTTCTAAAGAAAGAGAGAGAATAGCAAAATGCTTCGTATGATGCGGATAGCCAAGGCTGTGTAATTGGACCGATTCTAGTCGGGCACCGAATTGATTGGACGGGTTATAAAGCATAAAAACCTTAATTTTTCTCTTGGCGTCTTTTTCTTTATTCTCAGACAGTTTAGGGACTTGATTGAGTATTACTAAGAATAGATGAAAAGAAAATCTTTAATAATATAATTTGTTATTTCAATAATACGGTGTATTTCATTCAAAATGATATGCTTAACTAAGAATGAAATAAATGATATAATTTATTTACGTAAATGAAACTTATCCAACTAAGTGTAAAATAATATAGCCTATATAGTTTTTTTTTTTGGTCGGTGCCTATATAGTTTAAATGATATCATTTAGAATTCGTAAATTTGTTCAACCTATGAGTATTCCTCGCAGTTTCCTTAATCAAATATGAGTTTGGTCATAAGTTAGTATTATTAAGGGTGAATATTGGAATCGGACTGAACCGGAACTGGATCGAACCGACTAGTTCTGAGCGGTTTCCAGTAATTAAATTTAGAACTGATGATTGTCGACCTAGTTCTCTGTGGTCCACACCGATACTTTTTATATTAGCAAGTTAAATGATACTTGATCTTATTTTATCACGTCTTTACTGTCTTTTTATCGAGATTTTTATTGATTAAAGATCCAAAATACTAAAAAATGAGAGTTTAGACCATGCAACAATACTTGCAGTCTTGTAGGAAATCAAGAAAAATAAAAAGGATACCATTGCCGCCGGTTCCAGAATCAAGTGGGCCAACTCCCAGTTCCAGGGTCACCCGCAAGTCTTTTGCACTAGGGGTGATCGGTTCTCGATCCAGTCCAGTTCCGGGAGGACTAGTTCCCAATTTTGCGAACTAAGGACTGGATCGATGGTCCAATTCCGGTTCCGGTCCAATGGAACCAGTCACTTTTTTTTATTTTTTCCCATCACAACAAGAGAAAGTGATAAATCTCAACAAGTGACGATGAGTGAAGAGCTATTGTGGTGCGACAATAAGGGGAAAATGTTGCAACGCGGGTTTAGTTCACATTTTACTATTTTTTTTAGAAATAGAAAATTAAAAAAGTATATATTATTGATCCAGTTCAGTCCGATTTCCCTTGGAACAGGGAATCGGATCGCCTAAACACTGGTTTCACTTTTAGGAATCGGGAACCGGATCGATACTCCTGAAAACTGGATCAAACCGACTGATCCGGTCCGGTCCAAGAGTTCTTGATTCGAGCGGTCCATTTTGCACACCCCTGTAATGCACGGCCTCCCGCCAATTTTCCTAGTGGTACCACTTTTTGAAGCAGCGACAACAATTCCAAGCACTAACAAAGGAACCAAGTGTAAGCTCTGTCGCCATCCCCCCCCGGTCAGCAGATGAACTTCAGAACCGCGGTCGCGCCCCTGCCTGCCGCCGCCGCCGCCGCGCTCGAGCGCAATCGCAACTTCTTCCTGTCGCTCCTCAATGGATCCACGACGCTCTCCCACCTCGCCCAAGCCCACGCCCAGATCGTCGTCGGCGGCTACAGCAACGACGTCTCCACCGTCACCAAGCTCACCCACAAGCTCTGCGACCTCAAGGCCATCGGCTGCGCCCGCGACCTCTTCCTCTCGGTCTCGAAGCCCGACCTCTTCCTCTTCAACGTCGTCATCAAGGGCTACGCCAGTAACAACTCGCCGCGGTCGTCCATCTCCCTGTTCACCCATCTGCGGAAGAACACCCACCTGCGGCCCGACAACTTCACTTACTTCTTCGCCATTTCGGCTTCTTCGGGTTTTGCGGATGAAAAGGTGGGGAATTTGCTGCATTCGCAAGCTATTGTTGATGGGTTCGGGTTGGATTTGTTTATCGGGTCCGCTTTGGTGGATCTTTACTTGAAGTTCTCGAAAGTGGAGCTTGCGAGGAAGCTGTTTGATGAGATGCCTGAGAGGGACACCGTGTTGTGGAACACCATGATCTCTGGCTTGGTGAAGAATTGTTGTTTCGAGGATTCGGTTTTGGTATTTAAGGATATGGTTGCCGATGCGGAGATCCGGTTGGACTCGACGTCTCTTGCGGCTGTGCTCCCGGCTGCAGGGGAGTTGCAGCAATTGAGGGTAGGTATGGGGATTCAATCTCTGGCTACGAAACTGGGACTTCATTCGCATGTCCATATACTTACAGGACTAATATCATTTTATTCCAAATGCGGGGATACCGAGACAGCTAGTTTGTTGTTCGACCAGATCGACAGGCCGGATTTGGTATCTTATAATGCGATGATTTCTGGGTACACGTGCAATAACAAAACCGGCTCTTCCCTGAGGTTATTCAAGGAATTGCTTGCATTTGGGGAAAGAGCAAATTCAAGCACAATTGTGGGATTGATTCCTGTGTTCTTTCCCTTTGGTCATTTGGACCTGACGCTCTGTATTCACTGTTTCTGTGTAAAATCTGGCGTTGCTTCAAATCCTGCCATTTCAACTGCGTTAACCACTGTGTACAGTAGGTTGAATGAAATTGAACTTGCACGGCAGGTTTTTGATGAATCTACTGAGAAAAGCTTGGCATCCTGGAATGCCATGATTTCAGGTTATACCCAGAATGGGTTAACGGATGCTGCTATTCTTCTTTTCCAAAATATGCAGACATACAAGGTCCAGCCAAATCCAGTGACAGTGACTAGCATTCTCTCTGCCTGTGCCCAACTAGGAGCTGTAAGTCTAGGAAAATGGGTCCACGACCTAGTTAAACGAGAGGGATTCCATACCAACATTTATGTTATGACTGCTCTGATAGACATGTATGCGAAGTGCGGGAGCATTGTGGAGGCACGGAGAATATTTGACTCGATGCAGGAGAAGAATGTGGTCACTTGGAACTCCATGATTTGTGGATATGGTCTTCATGGACATGGAAAAGAAGCCCTGGATCTCTTCACCAAGATGTTGCAATCTGGGGTTTCACCATCTGGAGTTACGTTCCTTTCTGTCTTGTATGCTTGCAGTCACGCTGGCTTGGTGACAGAAGGAGATAGAATTTTCCATTCCATGGTACATGATCACGGTTTTGAGCCCTTAGCTGAACATTACGCCTGCATGGTTGACATTTTCGGCCGAGCTGGAAAGCTAGAGAAGGCCTTAGAGTTTATAGAGAGAATGCCGGTGGAGCCAGGGCCTCCTATCTGGGGTGCACTGCTAGGAGCCTGCATGATTCACAAGGACACAAGACTAGCACATCTGGCCTCTAAAAGGCTATTTGAGTTGGACCCTGAAAATGTTGGATATTATGTCTTACTCTCGAATATATACTCTGTGGACAAGAATTATCCACAAGCGGCTTCCATACGACAAGTAGTTCGACGCAGGAGCTTGGCAAAAACTCCTGGCTGCACTTTGATAGAAGTTGGTGGGGTACCACATGTCTTTACCTCAGGTGACCAGTCTCATCCTCAAACCAAAGCAATCTATGCAAAGCTGGAAAATTTAATGGGGAAGATGAGGGAAGCTGGATTTCAGGCAGAGACTGTCACTGCTTTGCACGATGTGGAAGATGAAGAGAAAGAGCTAATGATGAAGGTTCATAGTGAGAAACTCGCTATTGCTTTTGGCCTTATTTCTACTGAGCCTGGAAGTGAGATCAGGATCATCAAGAATCTACGGGTTTGTCCAGACTGCCACACTGCTACGAAATTCATATCAAAGATCACTGGGAGAGACATTGTTGTTAGAGATGCCAATCGTTTCCATCATTTTAAGGATGGCATTTGTTCTTGTGGAGACTATTGGTGAAAAGGAAAAAGTCCTCTCGCTGCTCGTTTGGTTGAGATTGCAGCTGCATTCAACTTTTCATTCTGTCAGCCCATCCGGTAAGGATATCTACTGTGCCACCTCATTGCATTATTTACATGACATACACAAAGGTTGACAAGTATATTCAAACATATGCTGCAGAATAGACATAACTCTCTTGTTCTGGTCTGTCATGACCAATTTGTTCCTCTTTTTACCTATTACGGAAAAACAAATAAGTAAGTAGTTGCACAGTGAACCATTCTTTTCACCCATGTATACATGTAAGCATGCTTATCATTTTGTGCAGTTTCATTTACCTTGGAGTCGTATAGCTGTAATCATCAAATCTATGTCTCTTATTGAACCTTGGGCTGTCAAATATATGGCTTCCTTGCCTTGTCATATGGATGTCCTGCAGCAGGAGCTGCTTAGAATACACTTTGTTTTCACTTGGTGCAGTGCGGGGAGGAAATGAGAGTGGTTGGTGGTGGTGAGCAGAAACCAGTGCTTATGGCTTCAGTTATTAGTTATCAAGATGCAACATGTTTCTTTTTCCAACTTCCGATTTATTTGTTCACTGATAATGTTTTTGATGAGAAAGGGATGCTTATTTGTCTCACCCTTTATCTTTGCTTTTGATGCACATCAGATGCTAGTCTTGAATAATACCCGTCTCAGTTAGTTGTGTTCTTTTTCTACTTTCACTCAAAACAATCAATTCTAGACTCAGGCACTTGAAGGTCCCTTTACACACACATTATTTTATTTTGAATGTTTGAAAACTCCTTTTAGAAAATAAACTGTCAGGGTTGATCATTTACTATGAATCAGAGATTGCAAATACAGAATTTCCTAGAAGCAATCCATGCAGCCTAGTACGACCCACTGAGGATTTCTCCAGTCTTGAGCATTAAGAAAATAAATAATTCTGCATCCTCGAAAAGTTAGTGCTTACAAGAAGACCTTCATTCACTTACGAAATTGGACATTTTTGCTTTGTACTTCACAAAATACACACTCTATCTTTATTCAATCTTAGCACTCCTGTGCTTTGGATTTTTACACTAAATTTATCTGGACGAAAAGTTCTTGTACTTCAGGAGATGCGCGTACTGAAGCCGGAATTTTGAGATTTAGCAATTATTTCCACATTGCTTAGTATCAGGTCCCTTGGTCTTTAGCACAAACGGATCGATTCTGACCCACAGCAAGGAGAATATAGAAGCGAGTAGTATTGACCATATTACCACTATGGTTGGTGTTCGGTTCTGTCGCCCCATCAGCCCTTTGAGGAAGGGATAGAGATGGGCAATCACCCAGAAGGCGAAGAATAATTTACCAAAGAGCAGTCCCATTGCTTGGTTCCCATTGTTAATGGCATCAGTGACTCCAGCAACTATTCCAACTAGGTTGATGATCAATATTGTTGTGGGAGGGATTAACAAGGTTGTCCATTTGAATGTGTACAGGTCTCCAAACTCTTCATCATGGGCTGCTTTGGATGTCACTGTGAAATCAGTGTCTACTCCAGCCAAAATCTTCAGGATACCCAGTACAACAGCAAACAGGTGAGCTGACACACCACCAATTATTGAGAATTGCTCGTTTCTCCACCATTCCTCTATGCTCACTCCACTCCACCTTGATTCAAGAATGCTCGTCGCAAACATTGAGATAAAAAGACCGATGAAGAAAAGACTGGCAGAAGTGCTAATCTGTAAAGTGCAAAAGTAAGTTGAGAACATAAGCTAAAATATCTGACAAGTTCAACTCATATAGATTGCTACATCTTTTTATGTCTTTGTATACTTACAGGTGGCATGATGAACTTGTCTGTGAGCAAGCAAATGGCCGGTAGAGTACAGTAGGCAATGAGTGGTAAAGAGGTGAAAGGATAGATGGTTGTGTGAACATATGCAAACCGTTGAAGCCACTTAAGCTTCCCTCCTTTGTAACCATACCAGACTGGACAATGGTGGCTTAAAAATATCTCAACAGAGCCATGTGCCCAACGAAGCACTTGACTGAGCCGATCTGAAAGATTGATTGGAGCAGATCCCTTGAATGCTGGTCTCTTTGGCATACAATATATGGACCTCCAACCGCGGCAATGCATCTTGAAGCCTGTTAGGATATCCTCTGTAATAGAACCGTAAATCCAGCCCAGCTGCAAGCAGAAATTTCAGAGTCATCAAGTTTCAGTAAGGATATGTAAATGCTAATGCCAAGGTATCAACCACGTTTTTCAGGATTGAAAAGATTAGACAGTAGCTTTTTGAAAATTCATCTGTTTTTAGAGCTGTGACAGCTTAGGACAATTGACATATCACCAATTGGAGCAATAACTAATATATGCAGCAAATTCATAAAATTTTACTTGCAACAAGGTTGCAAACCTCTGTATGCTGTATTGGTGGAGATGTTCTCTTTTTCTGGTAACAGCTAAGCTGGTGCCCCTATAAAGACTGACGAGAGTGGTTTTAGTTTCCTAGAATTTGATATTACCTCGGTGCCCCATTCAGTTTTATCTTCGTACCGACAACTGATAACATGGATGGCTTCTTTCAGCAGGGCTGCTGGACTTGAAGAAGGGGGTACACCACCCTGGTCCATCAAAGTTGAAGTTGCGAATATCGCTGACTGCCCAAACTTCTCGAAATTTATCTGGGACTTCAATAGCTCCTTGTTATCATCCACTCCTAATCAAGAGGTGAAGAAGGGTTCTAGTTTAGTGATGGAGGAAATTACAAGCAAAGACGGAAGGATATTGGCATGCAGGTACCGTATATGCTGGTAAAAAAGAAACAGTTTGAAAACCTTGCAGATTTGCAGCTTCCCCATTGGCACCATGCTTAGAATACTTTGGGAGCGTTTTCCGGTGGCCAAAGCATGGGCAGCAATCGCAGCTTACCATCTTAGGACGCTTAGGACCCTTGGGGGGTTCGTAGCCATATAATGCTTTTCTTCGGAAGACACATCCAGTGCCCACATAGACTGGGCCCTGGATTCCATCTAGACCTTTCATGTTGATCTGCAGAAATAAGAAAGGCAAACCTGATTCATTTCTTACTGAAGGAACGGTGGCATATAAGCGTATTTTCTGATCACTCTCAAGAAAGGCTTACATCAAAGAAAACCGTGTTTCTGTTGGCATATCGGTCATGCCTATCAATGCCATCAAATCTTTGAGGGAATTGGACATAGCAAACCTTTGCTCCTATCTTAGGGTCCATTAAGAAGCACATCGCCTCACGTACAGCTTTGCTGTTATTTATGTAGTGGTCACAATCCAAGTTCAGCATGAAAGGAGCATTTGTAAGCACGCCGGAGACACGAACCTTAGGAATTGGAGGCATTAAAGCATGAGTTATGAGGAAGCCAGGCTAAGAAAAAGGCTGATTCAATTTCGAGTAGAAGTTGAGATCATTTACCAAGGCATTCATGGCACCAGCTTTCTTGTGATGTTGGAAGCCAGGCCTCTTCTCACGAGACACATAAACAAGGTGAGGGAGCTCGTTTCCTTCTGCATCAAGATCTCCACTGGGTCCAAGGAAGACTTGAATCATACCTGGACGATCCTTTGTGTTGTTTCCTGGCCATGGTGTCCCATCTTGCATGATCCATCCCTCTGGAGGTACAATTGAAGCTTTAGCGACCAAGGCATTGATCCGCACTTTGAATTCTTCATATTCCCTCTGCCAAATGAAAAGCACAATTAGATCTCGATTGCAATGGTAGGATTTACTCTTATCTGTCAGTCTGAGAAGCTATCTAGAAACCTTCATTGCTCGCCGCTCTTTGACAAAGGTTGGCTGGACTTTGTCTTGGAGATAATCAATCTTCAAAGTGAAGTACATTTCCGGGTTTCGAGGCTCTATAGAGAACTTTTTGCAGAAGGGTACCCATTTTCTAGCAAACTCGGCCGTTTCAGACAAAGAATCAAAGGTGAGCATGGAAGCTCCATCATCGTGAACATAGCATGAGATCTTATCGACTGGATAATCCATAGCCAATATCGATAGAACTGTGTTCGCAGTCACAAGTGGGGGCTCCTTCATAGGATCCACTGTAGTCACAAAGATATCCGCTGGGGAAAGCATATTAGGTTCACCTTCCCTTTCATATCTGCGCATAAGCAAAAGAATTATACTGCAAGGAAAAGATACATCTACTTTTTATAATTCTGGCAATTAAGCTTAGTGCCTTGAATCATAAGATCAAGCAGCTAGGAGGATAAAGTTGGGTAGAAAGGCTGCTTTCAAGGATCAATCCCATAATATACATTTCGATATGCTTACTTTCTTTCCTAGTGACATTCTTCTGTCTGCTTCTTAGACATATGAGAATACTTTCATTTTACTTTAAGTGATACAACGTATGGTGTACAGGAGATAAATCATATCATTGATTACTGAGATGTAGTTTTTGTTTCTTATTTCACAGTGATTGTTTTTGTCAAAACCTTTTAGTAAGGTTGCCTATTGTGAGCTGTTATGTCCAGGATTCGACTACTTCACGTGTCTACAATATTATGAATATCATTTATTTATATCTGAGTCTAGCACTCTTATCCTCATCTCTTCCAAGAATTGGAAATTTTTTGGCTATTGCCTACCTGAGAGAAAGGCGATCAAGATAGGTCTCGCGATTGATAGGGAGCCATTTTGGGAACTGATCCAGGATCCATGATAAAGTGAACCATATCTCACAGAGAATGGATGTTAGCCAGATTCCAATTGCATCGTGCACTGGATTCAAAATTCTGTACCGCAGTAATAAAGCCATTACAGCAAGTCGAACGACTATCAGCATCCGATAAGGGTTGATCTTGCTAGGTGCAGTAGGAACTTTCCTAGAAAGCGGCTGCCTAGCCTCATCTATCCTGCATTCAATTCAACCGGTTTCATGGCATATAAAATGTTAGTCCTGGAAATATATTCGCTTTAGTCATTTCGCCTTTTGCAGTCAATCAGTAGAAGACATACGCTGCCATGTCTGGGTCATTGATGTCATCAAGGCCTAGATTGCCTTGCTGCAGTTTCCAGTCATCCATCCTTTTTTTCCACCCTCCTTCATTCTTTTCATCCCATCCTTCACTTCCTGTTTGCGACAAGATCATTGCAATGTAGGAAAAGGTAATGGTAGAGCATCTTTGCAGAGAATTTTTAAAAATTAACTTTTTGCTGTAGCGTGATTCACTGTGAAAGGTCATGGAAGTTTTCAGTGATGGTTAACATAGAATAAAGGGCGGTATATTTATAGTTACCAGGTTCAGAATTTGGATCTGGATGAATTCGTTTATGCAGGGAAGAAGGCATCATCTGCTCTCCGTTACCATAAGATGATATCGGGAACTCCCCTTTTAACTGCACGAATGCATGCTTAAAGATGGATAAACTTGAACCGGACAGGAGAGACTTGAAGCTAAATACATGAGATCCTGTTAGAAAAGGTGTTCTGTTGAAAGTTGATGAGAAAGTGGTGCTCACCGGTTGGGATCTGACACCAGCTATAACTGGTGGGAATTGAGCATTGTCATCATCGTCAGGTCCTCTTCCATAGCTCATCTTCCCGTGAAGCATAGCTTCTTCATGGTGTTTGTGCTTGTTCTGTTCAACTTCAATGTTGAATTCGTGCTCGATATCGTCGATGTCTTCTTCATCTTCATCACCCTCCACTCTTGCGCTCCCTATGACAGTTTTATATCATAAAAAATACTATCACTCATTCATAACCTTGTCATCTATAAGTAAATATCGATACTCCTGATATTGCAATCGCATTTCAAATGCATGGCTAAATAGTGGTTATCTAGCTCTTGGCCATGCTTCTCATGATCATATCCAATGTCCCGTATAATGGGAACCAAGAAGAACATTTCAGATAACTTATATGTTAACTTTTGTTTACATTCTGTATCTGTATTCCTGTTTTGTGAATTGCAATCTCTAATTAGCCACATGACTTTATCTTTATGATAGTTCATCTGAACGTACATATTTCCATTGAATTAACTGGCTTTTCTCTACCTTTGAGACGCCGGTATCGAGTCTTGCAGTGAGGGCACAATTGGCTCCCTTCTCTCCTCTCATACTCATAGCAAGGCCTACACGCCGGAAATCCACACTCATTGCATGCCACAAACAAATCTCCGTCAACCGTGAGTCCAACCTCATCCCCACATATCTCACACACTTGCCCATCCAATTTCTTCAAGTTCAATGGCTTTGGCTGCACCCAAAAGAGAGAGAAAGATAACCATTACTCTAACATACAAGAACATCACCAAATATCTAACTTGTTTCATTCTTTACTGTTATGGCTTGAAGCTTTGTCATTCTTGTTTTGTATATTCACCTCTTCATGGCCTTGAATGATGACGACCTCGTCGCGGTTGTGAGAACCGGCCACAAGTCCGGTGCTAGCTTCCATGGAAGAAGTAGGGATGCCGCTGGCGGTGGTGGTGGGAGAATGGGCTAAGCTCAAGGTGGTGGTGATGGAAGGAGAAACGTTCTTTTAAATGGAGAAAAGGTAGGAGATAGCATCTCAAACCTCAAAGCTGAGCTCACCTAATGTGTGTACACACAAACCCACATGGCACTAGTTTTGGTTGCAAAGTCCCCATTGCCTTGAAGTTAACCTTCGTCCAAGAATTCTATCTCACCTAATATGAGGAGAAACAAGTGCTTTTGGCTACACTTAGCAGTTGTTAAGATGCATCATGTTTCTTTTTCCGACTTATGATAAATTCGAGCACCCATAATTGTGATGAGCAAGGGAGGCTTATTTGTCTCGCCATTTCTCTTTGCTTTTGATGTATCAGATGCAATTCTTGCATAATACACATCTCTGTTAGTTATGTTATTTTTCTGGTTTCTGTTGGAAAAAGCAAATTCTAGACTCAGGCACTCAAGTTTCCTCTCCTCGTAAATTAGTTTGAATATTAGATGAGAACTCCTTTTGAGAAATGAACTGGTAGGATTGATCATTTAGTATGAAATTGGAGATTGTAAATACTAAATTTCATGGAAGAAAACACTTATGGCCTAGTATGATCCACTTAGGATTTCTCCAATCTTATCAGAGGACATTTCATTCACTTACAAAAAATGGACATTCTTGCTTTGTGCTACACAAAAATTTGCACTCTATCTTTATTCAATCTCAAGCACTTCTGTGCTATGTATTTGTACACTCTGGATGAAATATCCTTGTACTTGAGGAGATGCGCATACTGAAGCAGGATATTTGAGATTTAGCAATTGATTCCACATTGCTTGGTATCAGGCCCCTTGGTCTTTAGCACAAATGGATCGATTCTGACCCACAGCAAGGAGAATATGGAAGCCAGTAGTATCGACCATATAACCACTATTGTTGGTGTTCGGTTCTGTCGCCCCATCAGCCCTTTCAGGAAGGGATAGAGATGGACAATCACCCAGAAGGCGAAGAATAATTTACCGAACAGAGGTCCCCATGCTTGGTACCCATTATTAATAGCATCAGAGATTCCAGCAACTACTCCAACTAGGTTGATGATCAAGATAGTAGTTGGAGGGATTAACAAGGTCGTCCATTTGAATGCATACAGTTCGCCAAACTCTTCGTCATCAGATGCTTTAGATGTCACTGTGAAATTAGTGTCTATTCCAGCTAATACCTTCAGGAGACCTTGTACAACAGCAAACAAGTGAGCTGACACACCACCAATGACCCAGAATTGCTCATTTCTCCACCATTCCTCAATGCTCACTCCGCTCCACCTCAATTCAAGAATGCCCGTCGCAAAGATTGACATAAAAAGAGCAATGAAGAAAAGACTGGCAAAAGTGCTAATCTGTAAAGTGCAGAAATAAGTTGAGAAGATTAGCAAAACATTTGACAGCTTTAATTCATATAAATCAGTTCATCCTTTGTGTTTTTGTATACTTACTGGTGGCATGATGAACTTGTCTGTGAGCAAGCAAATGGCCGGAAGAGTACAGTAGGCAAGGAGTGGTAAAGAGGTGAAAGGATAGATGGTCGTGTTGACATATGCAAACCGTTCAAGCCACTTAAGCTTGCCTCCTTTAACTCCATACCAGACTGGACTATGGCGGCTGAAAAAGATCTCAACAGAGCCAAGTGCCCAACGAAGGACTTGATTGAGCCTATCTGAAAGATTGATTGGAGCAGATCCCTTGAATGCTGGTCTCTTTGGCATACAATATATGGACCTCCAACCACGGCAATGCATCTTAAAGCCTGTTAGGATATCCTCTGTTATAGAACCATAAATCCAGCCCAACTGCAAGCAGAAATTTCGTAGCCGTCAAGTTTCACGTCGGGAATGTAAATGCCTGACGCCAAGGTATCTACTACATTTTTCAGGATCGAAAAGACGATCATTATCTGAATATGCATCTGTTTGTAGAGCTATGATAACTTATAAGGACATTATCAGGTGTTGGAGAAAATAACTACCAAATGCAGCAACATCGTATCAATTATACTTTAAGCAACAAGGTAGGAAAGCTCTGTGTATGCTATATTGGTGGAGATGTTCTCTTTTGTCGGTAACGGCTAAGCTGGTCCCTCTATAGAAGAGAAAGAGAGTGATTTTACTTTCCTGGAAATTAATATTACCTCGGTGCCCCATTCAGTTTTATCTTCGTACCCACAACTGATAACATGGATGGCTTCTTTCAGCAGGGCTGCTGGACTTGAAGAAGGGGGTACACCACCCTGATCCATCAAAGTTGAAGTAACAAAAATTGCTGACTGCCCAAACTTCTTCTCAAAATTCATCTGGGACATCAATAGCTCCTTGTCATCATCCATTCCTAATTAAGAGGTGAAGATGGACTTTAGTTAAGTGAAGGAGCAAATTAGCAGATATTAGCATGTAGATACTCTATATGCTATTGTAAAAAAAAAAAAAGAGTTTGAAAAACCTTGCAGATTTGCAGCATCCCCATTGGCACTATGCTTAGAATACTTAGGGAGTTTTTTGCGGCGGCCAAAGCATGGGCAGCAATCACAGCTGACCATCTTAGGACGCTTAGGACCCTTTGGGGGTTCATAGCCATATAATGCTTGTCTCCGGAAGACACATCCAGTGCCCACATATGCTGGGCCCTGGATTCCATCTAGACCTTTCATGTTGATCTGCAGATACAATGAAAGTGAGCCTGATTCATTCCTTACTGCAGGAATGGTAGCAAATAAACATTTTCTATGATCACTCTCAAGAAAGACTTACATCAAAGAAAACTGTGTTCCTATTGGCGTATCGGTCATGCGTATCAATTCCATCAAATCTTTGAGGGAATTGGACATAGCAAACCTTTCTTCCTATCTGAGGGTCCATCAAGAAGCACATCGCTTCGCGTGCAGCCTTGCTGTTATTTATGTAGTGGTCACAATCCAAGTTCAGCATGAAAGGAGCATTTGTAAGCACACCAGAGACACGAACCTTAGGAGTAGTAGGCATTAAAGCATGAGTTGTCAGTAATCCAGACTAAGGAAAAAGGCTGATTCAAGTTCAAGTAAAACTTGAGATCTATTACCAAGGCATTCATGGCACCAGCTTTCTTGTGATGTTGGAAGCCTGGCCTCTTCTCACGAGACACATAAACAAGGCGAGGGAGCTCATTTCCGTCTGCATCAAGACCTCCACTGTGTCCAAGAAAAACTTGAATCATACCTGGATGATCCTTTGTGTTGTTTCCTGGCCATGGTGTCCCGTCTTGCATGATCCATCCCTCTGGAGGTACCTTCGAAGCTTTAGCAACCAACGCGTTGATCCGCACTTTGAATTCTTCATATTCCCTCTGCCATATGAGATGCATAATTAGATCTAGATTGCCCGCGGTAGAAATTCACTTTATCTTTTTATCTTAAAGCTTTGTAGAAACCTTCATTGCTCGCCGCTCTTTGACAAAGGTTGGCTGGACTTTGTCTTTGAGATAATCAATCTTCAAAGTGAAGTACATTTCAGGGGCTCGGGGCTCTATGGAGAACTTTTTGCAGAAGGGTACCCATTTTCGAGCAAATTCGGCGGTTTCAGACAAAGATTCAAAGGTGAGCATCGAAGCTCCGTCATCAGAAACATAGCAGGAAATCTTATCGACTGGATAGTCCATAGCCAATATCGACAGAACTGTGTTTGCTGTCACAAGTGGGGGCTCTTTCGTAGGATCTACTGTACTCACAAAGAGATCTACTGGGGCAAGCATATTAGGTTCACCTTCCCTTTCATATCTGCAGCATGTGCAAAACAATTTTACTGCTTGGAAAAAGATACATGTAGAATTCTGTCAATTAAGCTTTAGGGCCCTGAACTTTAATAATCGAGTTGTAGGAAGATAAAGTTGGATGATATGCTTTCTTTTTAGGTGACTCAGCCTTCTGTCTGCTTCTTGGAAGAAATGAAAATAAGTTCATTGTACATTAAATGATAGGGCGTATGAGTAGACAGCTTATAAAGTTGTATAATTTATCACTGAGAAGTAGTTCCTGCTGCTTTTTTTTTTTTTTCGCAATGATTGTTCACAAACCATTTAGTGAAAGCTACCTATTGTTGATCTTTTAGTTACCATATTCGACTTCCTGACGTGCATCTAGTCTATGATGAGAATAAAAATCTCATTATGAATACGATAGATTTGCCTTTGACTCTAGAATGCTTATCATTTTCATAAGGGTAAACTTTCAGTTTGTGGCTACCTGAGAGAGAGGCGATCAAGATAGGTCTCACGATCGATAGGGAACCATTTGGGGAACTGATCGAGGATCCATGAGAAAGCGAACCATATCTCACAAATGATGGATGTTAACCAAAGACCAAATGCATCGTGTACTGGGTTCAAAATCCTGTAACGGAGGAAGAAAGCCAATATGACAAGCCGAGCGACTATCACCATCCGATATGGATTGATCTTGCTCGATGCAATTGGAACTTTCCTAGAGAGTGGCTGCCTTGCCTCATCTATCCTGCATTTGTTCACAGTTTTATGACATATATTAGGTTAGCGTCTTGGAAAACTATCTTCTTTAATCATTTGCCTCTTTCTCTCGGTCAGTAGATACATACATTGCCATGTCCGGGTCATTGATGTCATCAGGATCAGGGCCTAGGTTGCCCTGCTGCAGTTTCCAGTCATCCATTCTTTCTTTCCACCCTCCCTCTTTCTTTTCGTCCCCTCTTTCACTTCCTGCTTTAACAGTATTAACGCAATGTAAAAGGTCGTGGAAGATTATCTTCGCAGAGAGTATTCTAGAGGAACTTTTAGCCGAAGCGTGCATGATTCGAGATGAAAGGTCACTGAAGTTCTTTGGTGACGGTTAACTTGGAGTAAATTGTGGTGGGTTCATAGTTACCGGGTTCAGAGATTGGATATGGATGAACTCGTTTGTGAAGGGAAGAAGGCATCTCTCCATGACCATGAGATGATATTGGGAACTCGCCACTCACCTGCACGAATGCATGCTTTAACATTGTTAAACTTGAATAAAAAGAAGAGACTTGACGTGAAATACGTGAAATGTAATAAGGAAAGTTGTTTCGTTGAAAATTAAGGAGAAAGTTTTGCTCACAGGTCGGGATCTGACACCAGCTATAACTGGTGGAAACTGAGCGCTATCATCATCGTCGGGACCTCTTCCATAGCTCATCTTCCCATGAAGCATAGCTTCTGCCAGGTATTTGTGCTTGTTCTGTTCATCTTCAATGTTGAACTCGTGCTCGATATCGTCAATGTCTTCTTCATCGTCATCACCCTCCACTCTTGGGCTCCCTTTGACATTTTTAAATCAGACAACATGAAATTACTCATTCACAATCATCTTATCATCTTAAAGTAAATAATCATTGCTTCTGAAATTTGCCACCTGCATGGCAGATGCATGCTAAATAGTGGTTTTGGTTGGTGGATCGTGAAGTAGCTAGCTTCTCATGATCAGATGTCCGGTGTAATCTGAACTACGAAGAATGTTGAGAATAACAGATACGTGCAACTTTTGTTTACTTTCTGTTTTCCATAGTCACGTCGTGTGAGTTTTGGTTAGCCATGAAAAAATTATTATCGTGTAGTTCATCTGCTACGTACATATTTTACGCTGCATTAACTGGTTTTTTTGTTACCTTTGAGACGCTTGTACCGAGTCTTGCACTGAGGGCACAATTGGCTCCCTTCTCTCCTCTCATACTCATAACAAGGCCGACAAACCGGAAATCCGCACTCATTGCACGCCACGAACAAATCTCCATCAACCGTGAGCCCGACCTCATCCCCACATATCTCGCACACTTGCCCATCCAAGTTCTTCAAAGGCTTTATCTGCACCGGAAGAAAAAGAAAAGAAAACAAAAGAAGATAACCATGACCATGTTATACACAGAATATCGTCAAATGCGAAAGTTGTTTCGTTCTTTCTTATTATGGCCTGAATTCGTATTGACTCTTGTTACAGATATTCACCTCCTCATGACCGTGAATGACGACAAGCTCGTTGCGGTTGTGAGAACCGGCGACAAGTCCGGCGCTAGCTTCCATGGTAGAAGAAGAACTAGGAGGATGGTGGCGGTGTGAGAACGGGACTTAGCTCAAGGTGGTGGTGAATGGAGGGAAAAAAGGTTCTTTTAAACGAGAGAAAGTAGGACACAGGATTTCAAACCTCGAAGCTGATCTCACCTAATGTCTACAGCACACCCGCAGGCGGACACACATTGTACAAAAGCGTTGGTTGCAAAGTCCCCATTGCCTTGAAGTTAAGCTTCGTCCAAGATTTTCCTTCTCCAACCACCATATGCCCCTCTCTCTACAGGCTTTTCTGCAACGACCGGTCTTTATGTCCCTTGATGCTGAAATCCGCGCAGAGGCTTATCTGTGTCCTACGGGCGTGACTGTGTTTGTACAGAGACTCCTAGCAACATTAAGTTTTGCTCTTTGACTAGTACAGTTTAAGAGAATTTGTGTTGTCCAGGGTCGAGCACATCGAAATAGTCATCGTCCGTTTTAATTAGCCGTTTCTCATGCTTTCGTGAGTTTAGCAGAAGGAACTGAAAGATCAAGCTAACAACGACCCTCGTAGAAACATGTATCAATCTCAGTACCGCTTATATTCGCTCACTACCTCGTAATTCTATGGTGCATGACATTTTACAAGTCCGCAAATGTTCCCTTTCGGGTATTGTTGGCTAATCGTGTAGAGGACTAAGTTGGAACGTAACACTATCTTCTTGATCCGCTCAAGGGTAAAACAGAAGCAATTATCTTAAGAATTGGTACCGAGTGTTTTTTAAACCGAGGCGGGAGTGCGTATTAATTACATGAGAGTCGGGCTCACCATCGAAGCGTTTGTGGAGAACATCCCAACATCATGCTCGACTGCATGAGTTGACAGCTTCATCTTTACTTGGATTTGCTTCGTCGTTCGATTTAAGGAAAATACGGGGCGAAACTAGCGAAAAAATCCATTGGATCAGAAGGATTGAAATCTATCAGCACCAAGAGGAGATCCCATTTTCCGTCCAGCATCCAAGCATATCCACAACCAAACATTTTAGTATTCTGTGAAAAACCCATTGCTTTCCAACATCGGTTGGCAGGTGCCGAAGGGAAACGGAACGAAAGAGAGAGCTGTGTTGAGTCATACTATGCTTGAGATCTAAGCACCCCAGCTTGAAATCCAAGTCAACAACAAATTGTTTTTAAGTCGTTAGGTGAGTGAGTTGAGAACTCTCCATCTCGGACAGAGCAGCCACTCCTACTCAGTGTGCAGATCACGCCTCTAGTGCTCCTCAAGTCAAGACATTTTACATATGTACAGATCAGGTTGACCACTAGTCCCCTCTTGAAACCGACAGTATACCCCAAATTTTCTCTTTCATATATCAGAAGACAGATGCCCAAAGTTTAGTCCTGCAAATGACACAATGGTGAAAAGAAAAAATGAAGATGTCGCATAGTCGGCCGGGACGATGAGGTGTAATTCAGGAATTGGTATAGTATTCGACTCGGAAAGAGCGAGTACCCACAACAATGTTCTTCGGGTAACTATCTATTCAATGTTTTCATTGAACTATTCTAAGAGTAGAGACCTATTTTACAAAATTCAAAACCATTAGCAAAATTATGCAAGATGCACTAAGATTGATTTGCAAAATCAGACTCGTATTAATTGTCGAATGGTCGGTCCCGGCTTATAACTCACCATATCACTTGATATATCGATTCATGATCCGATATCAATACATTTATCATTGCTCCGGCGACCAATTTGGTTCAATTGATGGCTATGGCTAGAGAACCAAACTAGTTGCCTTAGGTAATTTTCCTTAAGAAAATTGGACTTCCATGTTGACCCATTTTCAACCTCAGCCCGCCTCAAAAGTTGAATAGGTGACTCGGGCTACACAAGGCCTGTTCAATCAATCATGCCAAAGCCCAACCCAATCCCAAATTTCAAAATTCCAATAATTCTGTTGCTATAACTTTTTTGCAAATAACAAATATTCATAAGAAAATCATGATGAGATCCCATAATTTAGCATTTTGCAGCTAATAAAGAATTTAAAAATTACTTCATATTTTTTTCTAGAAGTGAAGTAAAGGACTGACTATAGAATAGAATTTGGACCATTAAGCTTTTTTTCTTTTTTTGGGCCAGACACCATACAAGGTTCACAAAGAAGAAACCTAGTTCTCAAATCTTTTTGGTAGCATGGGTTTTTAATCATTTTGGTGATGATCATATGGCCAAACACCAAGAAGTGCCAACATTAGAGAAGGCCACTTTGACACTTTTACCTAGAATTTTAATTAATAAGCTCATGCCACATAAAAATAATAGCAATTATCTGCGCATTCAATAAATTATTCTTCCATAAAGAATGTCTGTATCATCTCTCGATCTTTTACATTTTTGAAGCCAATGATTCATTTGAGACAATAAGATCTTTAATGACGTCATATTCCTTTTTAATTTCTTGTAATGATAAATATTTCTAGATGCTCAAGTGAGATTTTTCTTTTAGTCATCTATAGCTATTTTTCTAAAAAATGCAAAGAGAAAATTCATATTAATACAGTTGATATATACATATAGTCATTTCAGGGACAGGCAATAATAGATTATCGGGCTTAGCGCCAATTGCCAAATTACGAGCCACCATATAGATATTTTCGATACGTTATTCCGATCTCACGAATTCCCACATTCAATAAGAGAGAGAGAGAGAGAGAGATTATGCGTGAACCGAAATCTAAACGAAATTACCGTTACATTTTAAATTATCTCCAATACATCTGTTTGTGATAACGCTGTATTATTTCGACAAAACATTCATCCATCGTCATTTATTGCTACTCATGAAAATACAAAACCCACGCCAAAACAAATCCATATTGAGGAGTTTCCCTCAAATTTATCCATGCTCAAATTCTTGAAGAGAATCCATGGCAAGAGAGGTCCCTTGTCAAGGAACTTGGGGGAAACCCTAAATTACATAAAATAAAACAAAATAAAAAGAGAGAGAAAAAGATGATGATCTCATCTTGGAAAAAAAAAAACAAAGTAACTTAGGCAATAATTACCCAATAAAAAAAAAACAAAGAGATAAAAAAAAGAGGAAATAATATTAATAATAATAACAATAATAATAAATTGAAAAAGCAAACCACAGGAAGGGAAGGGTTTCTATCTCCTTCCCCCTGTCGGCCGCACAGCACTCTCCCCCTTCGCTCTCCCCCTCCTCCGCAGAAGAGAGAGAAATACCCTAATCTCTCTCTCTCTCTCTCTCTCTACCTCCCTCCGTCTCTTTCTCTCTCTACCTCGATCGCTTTCTCTCTCTATCTCTTCAGCGATTCCGCCGTCGCCCGATTGGTATCGGTGCGCCGGCTCCGGCAGCTGTTCGTGGTGTTCCTCCTCCCCGCGATCGTCCTTCGTGTTTTTTTCCTTTTGGGTGTGTGGAGATCCTCTCCAGGGCGATAGATCTGAGTTATGCAGCAAGGTGATCCGGCGGTCCTGAGCTTGAGACCTGGTGGCGGCCGAGGGAGCAGCAGACTTCTCGCGCCTCGCTTCGACTCCTCCTCCTCCTCCTCCTCGTCGGCGTCGGCGGCGGCGGCGGCCTCCTTCGCCTTCGGCACCCTCTCCTCCGATCTCCCCCTCCTGCGCCCCCATGGCGGGCTCTCCGCGAAGGTGCGCTTCGAATCCGCGGTGGCGCCCTTCTCCCCCCGCGCTTTCCCGATGGCTGATTGGTGCTCTGATTTATCGCCTGATTGAGTTTTGGATGCTGTGGGTGTTGCTATTGGTGCTGCGTGAATAAAGTTGCGTTCTTTCCGTATACCGTTGTTGTGGGATTTCGAGTCGCTTTGGTGGGTCCATCGGATTTTCGGTGCTCGAGTTAGATTACGGAAGATAATCCCCGTAATTTTGTAAAAGACTGGATCTTTTTATGAAAGTGAATTAATTTACGCTCCTATCGGCTACGCATGATGTCCGAGCAGAACAAGTTGCGCCTTTTAGTGCAACGACTGCGAGAATGTGGTGTAGTTGCCTATTTGTTATTTATTTGGCATACTTCCTCTTACCGAAAACGCAGGAGATTTTAGAATTTGGTTTTGGTTGGATAATATAATTGCCTGAAAAGTTGTTTTCCGTGATTAGTAGAGTAAGAGCTGAAATATTTGTTCAGTAGCTTCAGACAAGAAGCCACTGAGCATCTGAAGCTTTTGCAATTCATTAAAAGCGTGATTTTTTTTTTCTTTTCGTTTGTTATTAATCACTTTTTTTTTGTGCTGTCGTGTAACTTTCCCTGCGTTGCATGATTGCTTTTACTGGTGGACCTATCATTTAGAGAGAAGAAAATCTTATGGGAGGGTGGATAATTTTAATGTCCTAATTCTTGGCTGGGCACTCAGTACGTGTACCTGCTGTAAATATGGACAAAGAGAAATTTGTAGGCTTTTAGGTGGGCATATGGTGAGCTTTTATTGCCCATAAAGGACCTGCAGACATGTTGATGGGTAGTGAGGAACTTCAATTTCATATGCCCTAAAAAATTTTCGAACTTGTATCGTGTTTTGTATGTGTGGATCATGATGGGAAGATGGAAAATTACCTGGTACATGGTGGGAGTCACAAGAAAATCATTTGTCCATTCAAACTAAATCTGCTTTTCCTCCCTCATTTTTCCAAAAGCATATATTCAAGCAAATTTTAGTTCTTCCTTATACGTGCTTGGAGCCTTTGTATATACATTCAAAAGGATTGATATATACTATATTAGCAATTTTTTTTTCCTGAAGGCATCTTTTTGAACAATTAAAGGTACTGGAGGATGGAAACAAGAACTCCAACCTAATCAGATTCTCATTATTAGTGTTCTTGAGTTTCATCTTTCTAAATTTAAGTTTTGATTTGTTTATCCCCACTGCATTTGGTTGACAAGTTTGGCAGCAGCTGTCTATAGCTTTACTCATTTTTAGTAGGAAAACTTGGATGATGTTTTGGGAGGCTTATTAGGTTTTAATGGGTTGGGTATGGTAACTGATATGAATGCTTGACTGCAACGTGGCAATTATTTGTAAACCATATGTAAAAATATAATAAGGCGTTCTTGGGTTTATTTAGTCCACGGAGGGTTTCCTGGCACATGCAAATTTTCTACCTTTCTAATATTGAATATTCTGTCTATAAGGCTCGCTGAGCACATGATTTTCTTTGCTTTCAGAGTGGAGACACAAGGTTTGAGGGTCAGGAGCGCATTCGTTATACTCGAGACCAGCTTTTGCAGCTTAGGGAGGTAATAGTTTATTTACTGTTGGATAACTGTACTCATGAGATGCTCACGTGGAGATTTTTACTGTGAAGAAATATGATTTTTTTTTCTCAAAGCATTTTTCAGGCTTTTCACTTGCGTTTTCACCATTGTTCTCTAATGCTGTAGCACACATTGAAAGTAATGGGAAGCATTCTTCTCATGCATCAGATCTTCAAGTTATTTACTATCTTCTCTACCCTTTTTGTTCGATCGCCTGGGTTATTTACTGGAGTGCATGTGTTCTGTAGGCTGTTGAGCCCCATGATGAGATCTTGAAAATAAAAAAGGAAATCGAGGCTGAAATTTTGGGTGATGATCAAAGCTGGGGCCGCGTAGAGAGCAATGTGAGTTACATTAGTTCATTTTAAAGTTGCATCGTACTCTTTTGTTCTTCTCCTTTTGGTTGCACTGGGGGAAGGATTATTTTGGCAGATGGAAAGTAGATCATTTACTTTTCTCAATCTTTTGTAAAGTTGCTTTTATGGTGTTATGCTATGAAATTTATCCTTGGCGAAGGTACTTGGTTTCAGTGGTTTAACACTCTGACAAAAACTGTTTATACCTTTTCATATTGTACTTGCCAGGCACCAATCCAACCTCAGGCTCAAACTCGTTTTTCTGAGCCAGACAATCGTGATTGGCGTGGTCGTTCTGCCCAGCTTCCTACCTCTGGGGAGGAGAGGTCCTGGGAGAATATCCGAGAAAACAGAGATTCAAGTGGCCGTTCTGACTTTAGACAGCAGGAAACAAACCAAGTTAATCGCCAAGATCAACTTAACTCCCAGTTTGCAAGGGCACAGATCTCGTCACTCCAGGGGGTAATTGTGTTTTACACCCCAAAAGAACTTATTTTTAAGTTTCCATCAATGTTTGACCCATGTTTTATGTATTTAGAACTGTAAGCTTCTTTTTGTTTTAGGGTGGTTCTTGTAGTTGTGGTAATAAAGAAGAATGCAAGTCGTTTTGATTCCATGCATGTGTATAGTGAAATGCTCTTTTCTGCTTTCTTTTGATATCTCATTTTGAGATAATTTTTCATGCCATATTTTCGTTAGTGGTACACTGATAGGTGAAACCTTCTTAACTTGGTTTCCTTCCTGCTGGTAATTCATTCAATGTGAATAATCTCTTTTTTGGCACCCATATGCTCTTCAAAATAGGGAGGACCTGCTCCTGCTCTCGTCAAGGCTGAGGCGCCATGGTCTGCTAGAAAGGGTAATCTCTCAGAGAAAGACCGTGTTCTGAAGACTGTCAAAGGGTAATGTAAAGATATACTGTATCAGTCAGTATTTGCTTTGGATTAAAATGTCATAAGTTCTTTTTAATGCTTTAATTAATTTCATCATGTGCAATCATGAGAATGTTCTCTCCATTACTTTCGGGATTTCTCGTGGGAAACTAAATCTAGTTCTGTATTATTTTCCTGATTGCCCATTGATGATGAAGATGAGAATGAAAACTTCAAGCTTTAATCTGCATTTGGCAGTGAGATATAATCATATAAGATGCAAGTCATGCAATGGTTATGGAAGGTTGTCACTTCTCATTGTTGTACCCATGACATATTCAACCGAGTATATATTGTGTACAATCAACTTAGAGATGGCGTGCATATGTTGCCGCCTTAGCTTGCTTTATTGTGCTCATTTGTTTGCCTTCAACCTATTCTGGATGAATTCATATGTTAAGTAGCTCATGGACTTTCTCATAAGCAAGTGGTTTCACCTAGCTTGGCTAATACATCAAGTTTCACTTTTTGATTTTGTATGCAGGATACTGAACAAACTGACACCAGAGAAGTTTGATTTACTCAAGGGCCAATTAATTGACTCCGGCATTACAACAGCTGATATTCTGAAGGTTTCAGCTTTACAGATTCTTATGTGCTATTATTAATGGGTTGACCATCTTGTTCTGTTGTTACATGATTCTTCGGCATGATATGCAGGGGGTTATTCAGCTGATTTTTGAAAAAGCTGTACTGGAACCCACATTCTGCCCCATGTATGCTCGTCTGTGTTCTGATCTGAACGAAAAGCTGCCTCCATTTCCCTCTGATGAACCTGACAGGAAGGAAATCACTTTTAAGCGGGTTCTCTTAAATATCTGCCAGGAGGCTTTTGAAGGGGCTGATAAACTAAGAGAAAAGTTAAGGCAAATGACATCCCCTGAACAAGAGCTTGAACGGAGAGACAAGGAAAGAATGGTCAAACTTCGAACTCTCGGTAACATTCGTTTGATTGGAGAGCTTTTGAAGCAGAGGATGGTACCTGAGAAGATTGTTCACCACATTGCGCAGGTTCTTACATGCACATTTTCTTTAGTATTTTAGTGTCTTTTGAAATCGCAGTCTCGACTGTTTCTCATAGTCTTACTCCGAAAGCAGGAGCTTCTGGGACCTGATAATAAAGTTTGTCCTGCCGAGGAGAATGTTGAGGCCATATGTCAGTTTTTCAACACTATTGGGAAGCAGCTTGATGAGGCCGTTAAATCACGGCGGATAAATGATTTATACTTCAGCCGGCTGAAGGAACTGACATCCAATACGCAACTTGCTCCGAGGTTGAGGTTCATGGTTAAAGATGTACTTGACATGCGTGCAAATAATTGGGTTCCCAGACGAGAAGAGGTAAGATATTAGGTGTTAACAAATTTTTTTAAGTGATTCGAAACCTTATTTGCGTGCAAATGGAGGTTGCTGGTTTTCATTTTCTGACCTCTTCCTCTCTATATGTGGACCTATGAAGGTAAAAGCCAAGACTATAACCGAAATCCATTCAGAGGCAGAAAGAAATCTTGGTTTACGTCCAGGTGCTACTGCAAGCATGAGGAATAGCCGTGGCGTTGTTTCTGGTTCTCCTGGGAGCACGACTTCTGGAGGTTACCCAGTTACACGACCTGGTGCTGGGGGCATGATGCCTGGAATGCCAGGAGCTAGGAAGATGCCTGGAATGCCAGGAATGGACAATGACAATTGGGAATTTCCCAGGACTCGGTCAATGCCAAGGGGTGATGGAGCTGGAATGCAACCTCCGGGGCGGCTCCACTCACCATCAGTTGGAAAGCCACCCTCACTGAATGCGAGGTTTTTGCCTCAAGGTAGTGGTGGGCTTATCAGTGGGAGGACCAGTGCGTTGTTACAAGGTAGTGGTGCGCTTCGTCCTTCCAGCACCGAAGCTCCATCTTCAGTTCCTACTCCAGCTCCAGCTCCTGCTCCTGCTCCAGCACCAGTGAAAACTGTTCCCGTTCCCGTCGCATCAGTTTCACCTGTTCTTGACATGCCAATGGCACCTGCAGTAAAGTTGAATCAGGATGATCTTAGGAGAAAAACAAAGTCGCTGCTTGAGGAGTATTTTAGTGTGCTGATTTTGGATGAAGCATTGCAGTGTGTGGTGGAACTGAATGCTCCAGCTTACTACCCTGATGTTGTGAAGGAAGCTGTTTCTCTTGCGCTAGAGAAAAGTCCGCCATGCGTTGAACCCGTTGGCAAGCTCCTGGAGTTCCTGTTGACCAAGAAAGTTATTTCATCCAGAGACGTAGGGACCGGATGTCTGCTGTACGCCTCTACGTTGGATGATTTGGGCATTGATTTACCAAAAGCGCCCCTCAACTTTGGTGAAATTGTTGGGAAACTAGTTTTGGTCGGTGGATTGGACTTTAAGGTGATTAAGGAGATCCTGAAGAAGGTGGAAGATGACAGGTTCCAAAAAGCCATACTTGATGCTGTAATGAGGATTGTGACTTCTGATCCTTCTGGTCGAGCAGTACTGAGTTCACAGGCGTCAGATATTGAGGAATGCAGGGGTCTACTCCAGTGAGCATTCTATAATATCGCATGAGTAGTCCGGACCCTCTCACCTCTGTCAAATTTGTGTCTCGTATGCAGATTTGCAGGATGCTTTTTGGCAATTCTTTTTTGAGGCTAGCAACTTTGTACCAAGGGCCATAAGGCAGAGCTGCAGAGGGCAAAGTTAATTTTTGAGTTGTATATTGAGGTCATAAGATCCATGTTTTATTTAGGAGAAAGTTGAAAAGATAATCTTACTTTGGATTGTGGTTCATCCCCTCCCCGGATGCTCGAGATGACTGGCCCGTTTGCGGGTTTAAAGTTTTGTATTCGATTAGTTTCCGATCATTTATCATTTTCTTGTTTTTTCAGGAATTCAGGTCATTGTTATTTAGGATTTGTCATAAACGCGACGCCTCGAGAGTTACTTCTTAAGTTTGTTGTTATGCCCTGTTGTTGTTTATTTTGTATATTGCTCTTTAGGTAGGACTCTTCTGGTGTGTTATCATGCTTTAATTGTTTATTTACCCTGGGCTGGCTCCAACCATTTGTTTATAACTGTGATCTGCTACTGTTGAACTATGGGAGGTTCTTGGGCCTGTTTGGTTTGGCTTGGCTTTGGGGAAATGTCTTTGGCAAAATGCAAAGGTCTTTGAGTTAAAACGGTTTTTCGAAATGCAAGTAGTATTTGGTAATGTATATTTTAAAATCGCGTTTGAAAGAAATTTTGGTTTAAATACTGTTTGGTAAAAACTAATTTTGTGAAGGATTTTTGCTCATATTTTAAAAAAAAAAATTAGTAGAGAACTCAGCCACCCTTGGTAGGTCAAAATGGCCGTCGGCCAACCTTCGCCGATCAACCGTCAGATCTAGCCGATGGCCAGCCTTGCTTGAGGTCGCACGACCTCAGGCGAGGCGGCACTACCACCTAAGGGTCACGCAACCCTCAGGTGGCGTCGCTTGGGTCGCGCAAGTCTGGCCACTGCCGCCTGGGGGTCGGCCAACCTTCGACGACCGCTGCTTGGGGGTCGCTTGACCTAGGCGCCACCTGAGGTCTGGCGACCCCAGGCGGCGGTCGCCGGACCCCTCAAGCGGCGGTCGCCGGCCTCCGATTTGGTTTCTTGAGAAGATGAACAGTGTGCATGAACAGTGCACCTTGTATTTCGAAAATGCAATTTGCCAAAGTGCCTCTAGACCTACCTTGAGCTAAAAGACTTTAGAAGCCTTTGGAAATGCAATTGCATTTCCCCAAAGTACTCCAAAAAAATTGCCAAAGGCCATTTGTATTTGGCCAATGGACTTTAGAGCCCAAATAAGCATTCCAAATACTGAACCAAATAAGCCCCAAGCCTCGTCGTAAAGATTTGCCTGTGGAATGTTCGGTGCACCAATCCATGAACCCATACTCGAAAACTGATTAAGTTGCTTTTCCATTGGAAAATTTATGATGTGTTTGTTTAGCCGGAAATCAAGGAAAATATTTTTCTAAAAATGATTACTTTTATCGCTTGAAATAATTATTAATTAATGAAAATATTTTCATTAATGTTATCGTGAACAATAAAAATATTGTTTGTTTATTCGTTTTTTTTTAAGCAATATCAATAATAAATTTTAGAAAAATATTTTAATCATTTTTTGTAAAACAAATGAATAAGGCGAAATGGGTGGATTGTAGGGTGTGCAAAAGAACCGGGATCCGCCCAGACTGCCCGGGATCGCCCAAAACTGGTCTGGTTCCCGGTTCCAATTTTTTAGAACCGGTGGATACCGGTCTGGTTCCCGATTCCCGTTGTGGAACTGCCCATCCGCCCACCCGGACCGGACCGGTAATATAATAATAATATATATATTTTTAATTTTTAATTAAAAAAATCTAACCAAAAAAATATTTAAAAAAAGAAAATATGAGAGTTGTTATTTTGTTTGCTTGCTAACTATTGTGAACTTGTGGCAAACTCCCACATGTGATATATAATATAGGCTATGGATGTATTTGATGTGAAGCTTGTGAAGTTGTGAACTTTGTGACGAATCTTGTTGTAATGTGTAATTAAACTTTGTGGCAAATTTTGTTGTCATTGTTTCTGAGGGTTTTAGGCTCATTCAATTTGTTAGCTTAAATGAGAGCCTCTTGACTCTTGAGGCTTGAGCAGGTTATGTAGAAGCTTGGAAAGTTGTAGAGGGCACTTCTGCATCAGACCATTTTAGATGGAAGTACATGACTTCTGCATCATACTAGTGAAATCAAATGCCAAAGTAAGGGTGTTCTGTGTATACTGAAGATATATCACACATGTGCATTAAGGTAAGTCAAAGTAGCATGTGGAGAACACAACTCACCAACGGGCAAGAATTAGACTAGTCCATTTTTTGATGTGTTCAGAAAAACTTGGTGGGACTGGTTCCATGGACCCTCCCGGGAACCGGATGGGACCGGAGATTCGGTTCTCAGGTGGGTCCATGGAACCGACGGGTGGTTCTCTGCTCCAATTTTTTGGAACCGGTCCTTAGCGGGCGGTCCACGGTTCCGGGGTGGGAACCGCCCACCCGGACTATGCTCACCCCTAGTGGATTGCCCTGAAAGATGTCCTTCCATGATACTGGCAAGAGTCTTCTAACTTCTTTATCTTGTGGGATAATGACACAAATAGTCTTAAAAATTTTAGCCTAATATGTAATGTCGTCTACAAATTTTTAATTTGTTTAATACGATCTCTGAATTATATGAAAACATATAATGTTATTTTTTCATTAACTCAATTTTAGGGACAACATTGAATATTTTCGTATAGTCCAATGATTAAATTGAATATGTACAAAAAGTTCAAGCGTCGCATTGAACAAATCAAAAGTTCAAGGAGGACGTTGCACATTTGACTAAAATTTAGGGACCATATTGAACAAATTAAAAATTCAAAGATGACATTGCATATTAGGCCAAAATTGTAGAATCAATTGTATCATTTTCCCTTACCTTTTCAAAATCTTGTAGCTTTCACGAATATCATGTCAACTCCTCTTTACAAGACGTTTTCGCTCAAGCTTCTTTCGATTTCATTTAACGCTGAAGAATTGCAATTTTTCGAAAGATATAGCTATTGACATCTATAGAAAATTACATCTTCCCCTGATATATGCATTAACTTTTCGTATTTTCTCGATTATTATGCGTTACACATTTGTATTCTCAATATTTCAAACTTGTATAAAATTACGACAATATCGCACATTACTAAAAACAGTATATATACATATGCACGTCTTTTTGAAAATGGTAAAAATTATAGCTTAAATCGTGCCATGATCATGGAACACACATTACCGCTTTCCGAAAGAAAATTAGGTTTTTTGGGGGACAAGCGCTTCCACAGAGGCAATAATAGTCAATCATTATTATATTTATTATATTTGGAAGGGATATGTGTATTAGAAATTTCAAAATCTGTCACGAAAATGCAATTGAATCTTAAAACTTGCAAAAAGTGTAATCAAGTTTTAAAATCTATCAAATTTGTGCAATCGAGTCATTCCATTAACTCCATCCAATTTGGCTAACGGAAAATGCTGACATGACTTTTTTTTTACTATTTTCTCTATCATAGGTGGCGATGAGGTGGTTAAAATGATGTCGTTTTAGTCCAAATCTAATTTTTAATACAAATTGTATATAAATTAAATTAAAAAAATAAGCTAAAATTTTAAAAAAATAAGGAAGTAAAACCATGCGATGAGGTCTGGCGATGGTGAAGGAATGGTCAATAGGGTCACCGGCCAAATTTGGGCAAGGGTCGCCACCTTCCTCTAGATCGGGGGAGGGCTGTCACTAGCGACCAACCCCCGCCAGTGGTGGCCCTTGGCCTGAATGACCCTTGCCCGATCTAACATAGGTTAATGATCCTTGCCCAAATATGTGCGGGGGCTTTCAAGCCCTTGTAGTTGTCGACCATTCTCCCAACATCGATAGTGGGGCGGTCTATTTTTTATAATAATTTTAGCTTATTTTTAAACTTAATTTAAACAAAATTTGTATTAAAAATTAGATTTGGACCAAAAAGAAGTCGTTTTAGCCTTATGGTTCGTGTTTTTGCCACATCATCGCCACATAGGAGAGAGAAAATATTAGCAAAAGTCATATAGTTCACAGAAAGACTCAATTGCATTAATTTGACAAGTTTTAGGACTTGATTGCACTTTTTACAAGTTATTATTATTTTTTTGTCTGACCTATCTCTAATTCTTCTCACTTTCAGGCTTTTGCTTCGCTTCTTGTAGAGCGCGGAAGTCGAACCCCGCAGCCGTGATACTGACGTCCTCACCCCCCAAATTCCTTTACTAGAAATTGCAAGTTTTCAATTATTCTTTCCTGACAAATTTTGGAACTTCCGCCGATGAACATATCCCGATTTGAAAAGATCGCCTTCAAAAAAAAAAATCCGCTCATCAAAGCACATCACACGCATTAACAAAGAAAAAAAACAGAAAATAGCGATATGTATAATTTTCCGGCGTAATTATGAGACTAAACTAAAAATCAGATATTATTTATTTACATAGCAAAAAAGAGGACAGGACAAAATTATAACTCGCGACTCTCTCTCTCTCATCAAGTCCCAGACTCCAACTCGGGCTCGGACAAGGGTTTTATAAATCTCGTCCCCGGCCCCTCCCGACACCCGTTCCCTGTCCCCAGCTCTAGAGAGAGAAACAAGCTCCTCTCTCTCTCTCTCTCTCTCTAAAAATTCAATCTTTGTTCTTGATCTCCTTCTCGTTCTTCTTCTTCAATCCCAGATTCAGCGGTCTATTGCAGCTGAATCGGGAGCACGGTTGATTCTCCCGTGTCGCGGCGGCGGCGGCAGCAGCAAGCAGCAGCTGCTCGTGGGTCTGATCGATCGGGCGGGTGCGCGCGCGTGGGATTGATTGATTGATTGTAGCCGCTCCAGCGAGGGAAGATCTCGAGTGATGCAGCAGAGTGATCCGGCGGTCCTGAGCTTGAGACCTGGTGGCGGTCGAGGCAGCGGCAGACCTCGCTTCGATTCTTCTTCGGCGGCGGCGGCGGCGGCTCCTCTCGCCTTCGGGTCCCTCTCCTCCAATCTCCCTCTCTCGCGTGCTCATGGCGGTGCCGCCTCCGCCGCGAAGGTCGCGCTCGACGCTCGACTTTTGTCCCGTGTCCCGTTTCGAACTTTTTATCTTTCGGTCGTCATGTCCTTCGCGGGATTCAATCCCGATGCGACTAGATTAGGAGAAGCGCCGGGAGGTGATGGAATGTGTGATGGAATTGGAAAGTTTCTGGATCGTGTGGGGAATTGTGAACTTTCTGGGTGGGCAACCATAAAAAAATTGTTTTTACTTGCTAGTGTATCGGGTTGGGATGGTTATGTTCGTGTGTTGGTTTATGCAGTAGTGTGTTCGACTGTTTGACTTTGAATTGCTTCCAAGAAATTGATTCGGTTGAGGTATGAGGTAAGAGAACACCGTTGTCTGAAATGGAATTATTGAACCCCCGACGTTGGTTAATTGTGGCTATCGGGTCTCCTGCGAAATTTCCTCAATGTCTGAGCTTTTTAAGTGAAGTGTCTGGTACACAAGTTCTTGTGTTAGCAATTTTTGGCTGTTCTTTTATTTGTTCTTGAATTGGTGTTATATTCGTTTTCAGAAAAATAGTGAGATATCACAGGCTAGTCGACGTAGCAGATCTTTCTTATTGCTTTAGATCAGAGAGAAGGAATGAATCACCAGGGATGTGTTATCATAGCTTCCATAATGACTTCCTGCACTTTTTTTGTATGGCTTCTATTGTTTATATGCCGTCTCTTTATCAACCTGGCAATTAAGGCCACTTTGTCTCTTTCTTGTGACATATGTAATAGCAATACTTTTGTGAGCTTCCACCCGGCATCTTGTAAACCTCACTCTTGTGTAATGCTTTTAGAGTACCTGGATAGTGTAGTAAGTTTTTGTTTTCGTTTTATGTCTTTAATTTTGGGAAGTAGGTCTAAATGAGCTAAGAGATAAAGTCAATTCTGTACTTCCTTGTCAAGGTTGGAAGTTGTTATAGTTTGTGAGAACGTTTCTTTAGGTCCTACTTTTTAACTACTCGTATCGGTGTAAAGCAGCTTAGAAAATACTGTGGCTGGATTATGCTAAAGCTGCATGTTTTTCTATTTATACTGCTTTGTCTTGATTGAGGTGTTTTTTATTGCTACATTGCTACCTTAATACATGATAAGTTGCAAGTTTACGATAAGTTTTACTATAACAAGCTCCTGAAATATTATCCTCTGTTGCTCCCAGCCTGGGGACTCACGGTTTGAGGGTCAAGAACGTGTTAGATACACCCGAGACCAGCTGTTACAGCTAAGAGAGGTAGTGATCTATCTTTCCTTTTCAACTATTTGTTTCCCTATGTTGATGGAGTCGTTTGTTTTATTTCCATAGGAGCAGTGTATATTTTCTGTTCATCTTAATCTAATTTTCCTTTGTGCCATGTGTATCCTTCTTCTTGAAAATGATGTCTAGAAGTATTTATAATTTTTTAAGTCCACTTTTACTAAAGCATTCGGTGGAAGTCACCTTTGGTGTCAAGGTAAAAGCTATGAATGGTCATTGACTTCCGAGAAGATGTCAAGTCTCTATTTTGCCCTGTCTGTTTCAAGTTGAATTTCATATTAAGATCTTAATATAATCATTTACTGTTACTCTGTGTACTTGTAGGCTAATGAGGTGTGTGATGATATTCTGAAGATAAAAAGGGAAATTGAAGCTGAGTTTTTTGGCGAAGATCAAAACTGGGGAAGTGGAGAGAACAATGTAAGATTTCCTTCATATTTTTCACTTTCTTTTGCCTTTTCCTTCCTTTCTTGGTGGAGATAAAGTGGACAAGCGATTTGTTTCTTTTCTGTCGATTGCATTCCGAGGAGATCTCCTAATGGTGTTTAAATGGTTTAATGCTGGAAAGCTCTAGGTTTTGTATTTGGTGTTGCTTTAGCTTTAGTGACAGAGTGATAATTACATTGTTACCCCATATAACAATATGTTCTTTCCCCAACAGGCGCCAAATCAAATGCTTAATCGCTTTTCACAGCCAGACAATCGTGACTGGCGTGGTCGGAATCCCCAGGTTCCTGCTGCTGTGGAGGAGAGGTCCTGGGAGAATATCAGGGAAAACAGAGAGTTTGGTGGCCGATCTGACTCTAGGCAGCAGCAACTGAACCAATTTAATCACTCAGAGCAACTCAACTCCCAGTTCACAAGAGCACAGATCTCTTCTAATCAGGTAGCATTAGTTTCTGGCTAAACTCGCACAACTCACTTTCTTGAAGTGTATCTTAGTTGTTCTTATCTAATAGCCAGAGAAGTATGATTCACAAAAGCTATCGTTTCTTGGCCACAGTGATAGGTTGTATGTGTTTTCTTGTCTCCCTTAAGTAATTATGATACACCTCTTATTTGCTTCTGAAATTGAGATCTTTGTCAACTTTATGTCATGTTGTTATTTTAACTTCCCGTCTCTGCTATGATACCTTGTTGATTGTCAAAGTTGGAAGAAATATTGTTTTGATAGTTAGTTGAAATATTGGTCAAGTCTTATGAGGATAGTGGGATCAAGCTTGCATCCCTTTTCCATGCATACATGCACTTGTGCAAGTGGTGTGTTTCCTTTTTTTCCCCTTTTTATCCTTGGGTTGGGGGAGGGTTGTAGAAGCCAGGAGTATTGTGCTGTATGAGGTTTCACTTGCCTATGAAAGAACAATGTTGTGCCATCAAAGATCAGATTATGCCTTCGTTAAATGCATCAATGAATGCTTCACCTGCTTATTAAAATGAGTTTCTGACTATGTGTGGTCTCATTTGGCTTCACTTATGTTGATCGGTTGACCAGGGAGGTCCTGCTCCTGCTCTTGTTAAAGCTGAAGTGCCTTGGTCAGCTAGAAGGGGTAATCTGTCAGAAAAAGACCGTGTGATGAAGACTGTAAAGGGGTGGGTAATTCATGTTTTACAATGTTTATCAAATGAATTGTTCTTTGCGGTTTACTTAATATATATGTACAGTACAGTTTTATTTTTTCTGAAGTGTCATTTTTGGTTGCTGATGTTTGGCGTGGTCGCATTCTCAATGTGATTAAGCTCCCGATCCTCGAGGATTACAAATAGCCAAAAGGATAGGTTTTGAAGTCCTCATTTCTTTCGACAAAAAAAAAGGTCCTCATTTCTTGAATATATAAGCATGGATAGTTAATATAATAGTCTGTCAAATAATTTGCTTGGCAGATTTTCGAGCCGGACAAATTAACTCTCGAGTGATTTCATCATAGGATTTTTTTATCATGACTCACAACTCGGCATTATTTTTTGCAAGTTATCTGCATTTCATGATCTTTAGAAGGACCATCTCATATATGCGTTTCGGATTCATAAGCATGCAAATTCTTACCTTGCCTTCTCAGTATTTTTACTTCTGTGTCATAATGTTTAATTCCTCTATGCCCGTCTATCAGTATAGGTACTCCAAGATAATGTCAATGAGAATTACTGTTCTTTTTTATGTACTTCCTGTACCCAGTTGCTTTCTATGTGATTGACTGATCTTGATATTCTCTTTTGAGCGTCGTTTTTTCAAACTTTCCTCGTCCATTAACATTTTCATTGCTAGTGTGGGATTTTCTATGCATCGACCTCATTTTTTCAGGCTTATGGCGGTGTCGACGATTCTAATTTGTATGCAATAAATTATTAGTGGAGATCAGATTGTGGTTCCTGTTTGTTATCTCCCCTAACCATGTTCCATCTTTCCATGCTTGAGTATGTGATCTAACTAATTTCATGTATCGACTTTCTACTTGTGTTTCTTGACATGCAACCTTATCAGGTCCTCTTTGCATTCCTCATGGAGATTAGTCGAAGCAATTGCATTGGTTGTTTTAGACATGTATCCCAGTTAGGATTGACTCTTACAGTGGATAGTACTTTCTTTTCAGGATTCTGAACAAGCTGACTCCTGAGAAGTTTGATCTACTCAAGGGTCAGCTCATTGACTCTGGAATAACCACGGCAGATATTTTGAAGGTTCCTGCATTTTCTTTTCTCCATTTTCGTACTTGCATTCCTATTTATCGTGAAAACTTAAGTTTTTCTCGCAATACAGGGCGTAATACAGCTTATTTTCGAAAAATCAGTGCTGGAGCCCACATTCTGCCCCATGTATGCTCGTCTGTGCTCTGATCTCAATGAAAGGCTGCCCCCCTTTCCCTCTGATGAACCAGACGGTAAGGATATCACTTTCAAGCGAGTACTTCTAAATAACTGCCAGGAGGCATTTGAAGGTGCTGAAAATCTAAGGAAAGAGTTAAGACAACTGACTGCCCCTGAGCAAGAGCTTGAGCGAAGTGAAAAAGAGAGGATGCTCAAACTTCGAACGTTGGGAAACATCAGATTGATTGGGGAGCTTCTGAAGCAGAAGATGGTCCCTGAAAAAATCGTTCACCACATTGTTCAGGTTTTGATAAAACATTTTACTTATCCAGTTCTTTTTAACTTCTATAATTGTATTGAGGTGACTCCTTGTCTGCTCAATGAACCAGGAGCTTCTAGGAATTGATAATAAGACGTGTCCTGCCGAGGAGAATGTTGAGGCTATTTGCCAGTTTTTCAAGACCATTGGGAAGCAGCTTGATGAGAGCCCAAAAGCACGGCGTATAAATGATGTATATTTTAATCGGTTGAAAGACTTAACAACCAACACTCAGCTGGCTCCAAGAATGAGGTTCTTGGTTAAAGATGTTGTTGATTTGCGTGCGAATAACTGGATTCCTAGGCGGGAAGAGGTGACATTTTAGATGTTAATTGCTGTTTTTTTTCTTTTTTTGGATTTCTTTTTCTCCTTTCGTTGTCTAGATTTCGTTCTTATTACCAGCTCCATCACTCCTTCCTTCAGAGAGTTAGGCCTGGGAAGCTTACTTGGAGGTGCTTTTTGAATAATTAACATGTCCACCCAAATTTTGACTGTGATGTTTCTGTATTCTCTTGTACAGGTTAAAGCAAAGACTATTACTGAAATCCATTCGGAAGCAGAAAAAACTCTTGGTTTACGTCCAGGCGCAACTGCAAGCATGAGAAGTGGCCGTGGGGTTGCTTCTGAGTTGCCAGGGAGCACGAGTCCTGGGGCTTACCCAGGTTCCCGACCTGGCACTGGAGGGATGATGCCCGGCATGCCTGGAACCAGGAAGATGCCTGGAATGCCTGGCATAGACAATGACAATTGGGAATTTCCTAGGACCCGGTCAATGCCTAGGGGCAATGGATCAGGCACACAACCTTCTGTGCGGATCCAGCCATCTGCTAGAATGTCGCCATCGCTGAACCCTCGATTGTTGCCTCAGGGTAGCGGTGGCCTTATTAGTGGTAGGCCTAGTGCACTGTTACAAGGCAGCAGTGCCCCTCTTTCTCGTCCTTCAAATTTTGTCTCTGGCGCTGAAACTGTATCCCAAGTCCCTGCACCTGTTAAATCTGTTCCCATTGCATCTACATCACCTGTTCTTGAGAAGCCAGCAGCTCCCGTTGCTGCGAAGTTGAACATGGACGATCTCAAGAGAAAAACGTCATCTCTTCTTGAGGAGTACTTTAGTGTATTGATTTTGGATGAAGCGTTGCAGTGTGTGGAAGAACTTAATGCTCCAGCTTACTACCCTGAAGTTGTCAAGGAAGCTATTTCTCTTGCTCTAGAGAAAAGCCCGCCCTGTGTTGAACCCGTTGGTAGGCTCCTCGAGTTCCTGCTTGCCAAGAAAGTCGTTTCATCTAGAGACGTAGGGACTGGGTGTTTGCTCTATGCCTCTATTTTGGATGACATGGGGATTGACTTGCCTAAAGCACCAAACCACTTTGGTGAAGTTATTGGAAAGTTAGCTTTGATTGGTGGATTGGATTTTAAGGTGGTTCAGGAGATCCTTAAGAAGGTGGAAGATGACAGGTTTCAGAATGCCATATTTGATGGTGCATTGCGGAATATTGCTTCTACACCTTCTGGTCAATCTGTGTTAAATTTGCAGGCACAGTATATCGAAGGATGCAAGAGTCTACTCCAGTGAGCATAGTACCTTTCTAAAGCCAACTGCCTGAGATTCTTCTGGCCTCTGAACATGTGTTTCCCATGAAAACTCAGGATGCTCCTGTTCACTCTTTCAAAGGCAAGAAGGCTGTCTTATGCTGTTGTAACTTGGTGCCACTGAGGATAGCCAATTCTTGAGTCGTATACTTTTCTGGGGGACATAATGTCTTGTTTCTCTAGGAAAGACAGAGCATCACACCATGGATTTTGTTCTTTTGTGTGGCCAATTGTGCCATGATGCTTGAATAGGATGGCCCCTTTTGGGGGGTTCAGGTAGTTTTGTATTTGATTGATTTTGATATCATTCTTAACGACTTTCAGGGATTTAAATTATTGTTAATGGGGATACTCATAAATGCAAGGTCTTTACTTATTACTCTTGGAAAAATGTGTGCTGTTTGCGGTATGTGAAAACTCCCTATGTGCTTTTCCATACCTATTTTGAGATAGCTGACATGCATTCTTGTGGGATTTCCTGTTGGAAAGTAGAGCTTGCGTTGTGTTTAATGGCATTAGGTTGTTTTCTTAGGGTGTCACTGTAGCCTCTCGAGATATCAATGCTGTGGATCCACTGTGTGGGATAACGTATTTGCTTTTCGGTCCATCAGATACAGGTGCACCAAGTGTATAATTTGCCTGGAGAGCGCTACAAAGAGTTTTGCTTAGATAAGACAGGTACATTGCACAGATAAGCACTCGGGGCCTTCTTGTTTTAGGAGGTCTTTAGAATCTTAATGTGATCATTTACTCATTCAAACCGGGATCAAGAGAGGTAGTATAGCCTTGAACTCAATCAGTCTTCACATGACAGGTGAAGATACGCCAGATTCATGAGTTGCATGAACGGGTGACTTACGCGTTGGATATGAATTGATTGTGAAAAAGAGATGGTAGGGACAATGTCCCCTGGGGCTCATCTTTCGATGGATGGCTCGACTTTTTCCAAATTTGTTGCCCTTTTCTTGCATCTTTTCATTGCTTGTCGAGGACAAAGCTCAACTAATGTGAGAAGTAGTCCTGTAAGAGCTGGTTACTTATACGCTTTGTGATATCATGTCGCAATCTTTCTCACGGGAGTAAACCGGAGAATTGGCCCGAAAAGAATATAAGAAGCATGAGATGAAGATATGTTTTTCGAATTCCATTACAGTACCAAAACATTAAATCAAACGATTCAACTAAACAATTTAGGTTTTTAGATCTGTTAACAGTGGTGTATCATATAATTCATGAGGCTCGAAATATCAATAGGATCTATTATTTCTCATATAAAGACGGCTTAGCCGTAGCAACCGCGTGCACATGCACACACCATTTTTAACAAAATTAGGTTTTAGCCGTCAGGATTGTCTTGGCTTCTCCAATTTGGTGCTCCACCTAAAGTCATTGCTACAACCAACTTGTGCTCATTCAAACAAAGATATTTTTGTCGAATATCTAAATTCGATCCTATCAACGATGCAAGAAAGTAATGAAAATTCGCACAACACAAGAATTTACGTAGTTCAGCAGGGTAGATGTTCCGCCTGCCTACGTCCACGGGGAGATGAGATCCGTTTCACTAATAACGTAGAAAAGTGTACAGCCACTCTTTCTCACATCCTGCTCTCTATATTTAGAGACCTGTTTTGCCCTAAATATATATAGCGAAACCCTACATAGCACAAATTACAAAGTTGCCCACATAACCTAAAATATTTAACTTTCCCATATAAATCATTCTATGACTGAACATAAAACGCCTCTGGCGGCCGGGGGCGTTGCCTCCGCGCTGTCCAGTCGTCAGGGGGCCTTTCGGAACCGCCTCATAATCTCTTGGATAACAGAATACAAGACATCGACCTCAACAATTTTCAGCCGACCAAAAAAAAAAAAGAAACAGAGATATTTTCTTTCCTCTGCAATTATCAGAGCTCTATAAAAGACAGTTATCTTCTGGGTATGGGGACCAGAAGATATCTCCTCTTCATCAACTATGGCTGTTAAGAGACCGCAACTCATGCTCTCACTGATCACGCTTGCTTTGCTACTTCAACGTCCCGCAGGTTCTGCTCATGAAGTTCAAGAAGGTCATCTGGAAAACTCACTCGGACAGCATCATGAGCGCGGAGAGAGCACGCTGATGAACAAGGACATCCTCAGATAGTTTCGCAACAGAAAGGTAATCGGCGTCCAAGTGAAGAAGGTTAGAGGTGTTCGACCGACAGGCAGCATCAAAACATCAGCCGCTGTTCAAGCTCATCGGATGCCATCTTCATATGAGGGGTGTCAGGACCAGAAGTCTTTTCCTTGTAATAACTAGTACGGGCTTGAGAGATAATTTCCCTTGAAAAGTATGATTTTGATCTGCTCATTCCTGTAGTCACCTAGTTGAAGTTGATATTGTAACACCAATTATCTTCCTTCTCACCAGTAATGGCGCTATATGGATGCTCGAGTCTATAAGCATACATGTCGATTTCTCTTACGATTCTTGCGACACCGTGTTGCTGTCATGCTTGTTGAATGAACTTGAAGACCCATGTGTTTGTAGGAAGTCGATACGACTCCGCTTACGGAACCATCTTGCACTTGCTCTCGACAACGGTCGCAATTATGTTTAATGGGTTGTTAACCCTCAACTGCCTCGTGATAAATCTACATTGCGAAAGGGTTTGGTTCTTTCGGCTTACTGTTTACCCCAAAAAATAAGTGTAGTCGACGTGCGAGCGAGGTTAGTCGATCCAGTGAGACTGGTGGATGAAAGTGATTCGAGCCATTGAACAATCGACAGTTGTATGGCCACGATATCGACATCTATGAAGTACAATCATCGATAGCTGCGTGGAATTGGCATCGACAAGTAATCGAGAGGTGTTCAGAAATGGAGCAAGCAAAGGGGTTAGCCACCTTGAAATTTGGCTTGGTGTTGGAAACAAGAGGAGAACACAAGGATCAGGATGTCGGTTGAAGGCACGGATACGGAGCAAATGGAGAAGCATGGCTTTAGAAGTTGTAACCACTTGTGGATAAAGTCGGTGTGCGAATAGAAGGCCTGAAGTGCAGTTGTAAGCGCACTTAAAGTAATAACTGCTAGCGCTTGATTGTAATTAGTGGGCTATACAAGTGGTGGTGTGTGATTAGGGAGAAAAAGTACAAACTCGCGTTCCCAATTTATTTTTATCAGTTTATCAATGTTATTGTCTTCTCATTTTCCATTATCGTTCATCATTTTCCGGTACTTTTCTTTTAAATTTACTGTTCATCTTCGCTAAATAAATCGAGTGAATTCCTATCCAAAATCACCGTAGAACCCACCAAATATCTACTTTTAATGAAAGATTTTTCACTATCCGGATGAATCACCCATTTTTGGTGAAACATTTACGATTCGACCTTGATCACTCACTATTTGTTGTGGAAATAAGCAATCGAATAATAAAATAAACAGAATAAGAAAAGTAAATCAAACACCAGATTTACACGGTTCGGTCAGCGTAATCTTTTCAATATAGATCAAGCAATACAACGGAGATTATAACCAAACTCGAGTCATTCAAACACTCTCAATGTTTTTCAGCCCCCAATTACACTCAATAACTCACACGATGTTTAGTTCCATAATTCATCACGAAGTAATCTTTCGATATCATAAAAAAGTTAACGAATTCTAACACAAGATTAATTGTCTTTCACTCTTGAACTCTTGGTGTAATTCTACTAACAGAACCCACCGAAAAAACCCGCAACCAAGCACGTGAAACAACTCTTCAACAAACCTAGACGTGGAGTCCTACCTCTCTATGCCGACTTCAATTAGGATTGTAATTCCTTTTTTCTTTCTCTGACCCAATTGGCCACACTTTCCTTTCTTTCACGGTCAAAGTCCAACATCCCTTTGGACTCCAAAGTGGAAGTGAGAAACCTACTCCAACTCGTGAAAGAAAGTTTCTGTATCTTTTTACACGATTTTGGACGACCCCAAGAAATCCAAATTTCCGACTTTCCTCTAATCGACTCGGCTTTCTCGCAATTCATTTGGGGTCAGATTTCGTTCACTGGTTCAAACTCGAGACATATTCAACACTATCCAACGTCCAAGAAACTCTCGTTGAATTTTTCAGCTCACCAAATTAGTTTATTGTATAGCTCTTATTCAATATGACAAATGATGAGCCGTCGAGACTTCAACTTTCATCTACTTATTCATTTAGCTTAATGGTCCACCAAACATTATGGAGTTGATTATCATTGCTCAACCAAAAAGCTTTTTGCGCACCATCTTGAGGGCCAACGGTGTCTTCTTCCACTCATCGGCTGAGATGAGAAGGGCGTGCATACTCACTTTCTTTGTCGTCTCTCTTACTGTTTCCATCTTCTGTAGTTTCAAGTTTTGCTCACGAAGCTCACATGGCGTCCAGGAAGGATAAGATCCGGACTAACATGGACACCAGGAGGGAACCAATGAAAATGAAGGCGTCATGCGAAAAGGTCTTCCGCTGTTTGTATGGTACAAGTAACGCGGAAACTGACTGGATCTTACAATTTAAGGCAATGCGAAATAATGAAGAACAATAAAAGGCACAAAAGATTTGGCCTAATTCCAAAAAGAAACACCAACTTTATCTTGAGTGATATTTTCGGTCCGAACTCTTTTTTATCTCGTTAAAAATCACCAACTTTCACTTAAATTCCAAATCTGGCCCCATTGACTTAGAATTGTTAATTGTCCAATGTGACTATTCCACGTTAGCAATAAATCCACGTCGCTTCCTAACTTGATTTGGAGAACTATTTATTGTCTTTTTTTCTGAGCCACAGCTTGAAGAATAACAATGAAGTTGTTCATGATCTCTTTCAATTTACCAGCAAGTCAAAAAGATCTCCATATTGAATCTCTCCGGTCAGCCTCCACTGTTTCGTCATAATCTGAAGCTGTGGATCACCACCCGTCGAGAGACCCATGTACAAGATCCGCCAAGCTCACAACCTGAACCTTTTTTGCCGAAACGAGCCCAAGCCCTCGTCCTGAATTTTCAAAGTCTACGTTGAATGGACATTAATCAATTGATCTCGTTTAGTGATGAACATTAATAAATGGATTTTGTTGGGAAAAAAAGTGAAGGAGATTCTAAAGCTGTGCCCCATCAAGTACTTGTAACAATCTACAAGATTTCAAGCTTTGGTTAACGAGGGCTAGATTTGATTTTTATTAAGATAAAAAAAAGTTCGGGCCAAAATTATCACTTGAAGTAAAGTTGGTATTTTTTTTTTTGTAAATTAGCCCCAAAAAATTTACATGTTTTCATCCGAGTGTCGATTCCTACATTCACGAGGAGAGCCGTGGATAACGAGCAGCAAATAATCCACTATTATTGAAAAATCATAGTTACAAATGCTCACACGCTAAAGTATTTTTCACATCTAAATTAAGTCTAAACCAAAATATTTACAAATAAACAAACAAATCAGTTTGGATATAAAACTTATAACACAAATCCACTTGTGTTGCAGCTCCTGCCCACGATCGTGCAAAGAGGTCCGCACACCACGATTTTTCTTTTCGTTCTTCCTGCAGCAGCTCACAAGAAGTCACTGGGTGGCTGTCAAAAACTCCCTCTTTTGTGCGGCTACAACTTTCGAAGACAGAACCCACTTAAAACATATATGTTGTAGGATAGTGGGCCCTTCTTAAAACCCTTGTATCCAAGACGAGTGAGCAACAAGTTTTCTAATTTAAATTCACTCCACGTTCAAACCGGAAGACTTATCCAATTGGATCGGATTCCGTAAACAGCTTAAACTCGAGACATTAATTCAACAGTTCGAGCTCATTGCGCACCTTCGGTTTCTAAATAATGTGCAGAGAATTGAAGATTTATGGTGCATTTGATTCGGTACGTGAGAAAAGCCTTTGGCCAAATGCTGGCCTTGGCGAGGTCCCAAAAAAGTTTGTCAAACACTCAAAATTTTCCTGATGAGCTTTTGAGAAAGCTGAACCAAACGCTTCCTAAGACTACGAAAAGTGCTTCGGTACTTTAGAAGGGTGAATGACTTGAAACTTCTGTCGTGCTTCATCCCTTCATTGCAGTAAGTCTGAGTCAAGGCTTGTCCTTATTGGAGAGATGAATGCGCCGATGTCCGTCGGATGCAAAATGATGGTTTTATGGCCTTAGGGGTATAACACTCGAGGCGTCTGAAAGATTTCCGGCACGTAGAGGAAAATAGGTTCTGCAATATGATATCTAATGTTAAATCAAGTTCTGCTTTCAACCCATCATCACACAAATAATACTTGCTCGAGAGAGAGAGCGCAAATTAGACATGAGATGTCTTTTCGGAGAAGTAAGCTTGCTTAAGCAGATATAATACGCAAACCACATGTAACAGATTTGGCTTCCTGCGATTTCTAAGAAATTTGAACTTTTTTTTTTTTTTTTACTTAGAATAGATTTTAACTCAACCATAGGCTAGAGTTGTCCAATCCTACATCCACAGGAGCAAATTCGAACGGACCCCATTAAAAAGTCGAGCAAAGTAAGATTCGCCTTCGTAGGATTTCCACGATGTTAACCATTTCTGCAAACCTTTCCGGAACTCCATTGGCAAACCATGTGAAAATGGAATACTGATCCGATTTTTTGGGAGAAAGCATCTAAATCTGGTAGCCAATGTGCTCTTGACCATTCTCCAAGAAGAAAAAAAGCAAGTAGCGAAAAAGTTTATGATCTGTCATAGGAGCAACCCTTTATTCTTCTCTTGGTTGCAAGCATCTACCATGAAAACATTTATCACAGCCGGAGCCCCACAACAAAAAGCAGATTCTTTGTGTTTCAATTCCATTTCCTGTATTGATAAGAGATCAGCCGCCAGATGGAACTTAAGCATCCTACTATCCCGTCTCAATGAGAAAGGAACGCTATACGCATACTTGAGAATATGGCGTTTCGGTGAAATAAACCCTCTTCTAGCAACAAAGCATCATTTCAACAAGACTGCGTATATATATAGAGCGAAGGATTTGATTAAGTTCAAAGCACAGCAGGACTTGATTAGCACCAGCATACTTATTGACCCAACTCTTTATCCCTCAGAATTTCGGGTTTAACCAAGCTCTGATATGAGGAGACTATTACTCGCATGCCTCTTCTTCGTCAACTGCAGCAAGGTTCTCTCCTCCGAATCTGAAGGCACTCTCAGACCAGCCCATAATCATTACAAGCCGAGAGAGGAGGAAAGTTCAGGTAACGTAAGCTCTTAGAACTCCTTATGAAGTGTTCTCCACAAGATGAAACTTTCAAATCCAAATTTTGCATGCTGAGTTACAGTCAGTCCTTGCTGTCTCTATGCAGCTGCCCTTGACTTGATCAGCAAAATAGAAGAGAAATACCATGAAAGGAAAGCCAAAGAGAGAGACTATCAAAACAATCAGGGGGAAGTTCAGAAAGTTCATAATCTGAACAGTGTCAACAAAGGAAAGGGCGTTTATGGTGGCGGGGATCTCATTAAGCCACGTAAAAAGACTCACAGTGGTGCACCCGCCAATGTGCTTCATGCTTCTTTCCTGTCTGCAGCAGTGGGGCCAGTAGTAGTTGGACTCGTCGCTGTCACTCTGCTCTTCCAAGTTTAAGCGTGTGCAGTTCTACTTGGGATGGAGACGCTGGCAAGAAGCACTACCACTCCCGTAAAAGCAGGTTAAAATTTGGGTTCCTCTTCTCTTGTAAAAGCAGTTATTTCTTTTCATTTGAAGTTCGAATACAGGCAATAACTGCTTTTTCTTGCTCATCACATGAGCACTTTCAAGCCAATTGGCACAGTTTTCTCTTGACTACAGTCGCTGTAGAGATGCACAAGCTTCTCATATAATCCCCGAAGCAAACCATGATAAATAGCTCTCGCTCTGATTTGGCTTGTTTGCCATGATCTCCACAGTAGACTGAAGTTATTAACAATAATGAGCTCAAGAGAGTCACTATCAATGATCTAATGTCAATTTGTACTTTACCGCCAAGTCACCAATCACCAACATCTACATCTGCTATCGACACATCTTGATCAATTGCATGACAACTTAATCTAATCTGGTTGCCAATTAATTCATCACAAGAGTGCGTGAGGTCAGCAGAGATTAAGAGCCTACATGGGGAGACTTAGGCTACGTCTGCCACATTTTTTTCCTTCGTTTTGCCTCTTCGCCTTTAGCTTTCGCATTTTCCCTGTCATTTTGAAGTGGACAATCTGACCGATCTACATTAGTTCAAGCTAAAGCAATCCCAGTATATCCGATATGGAACAAGAAATATCACATTAATAGTCACATCAATTCAACACAACGTTATTCTTGGCCAAGTATACAGTGAAATGGGCACAGTACTAAACCGTCAAATTACAGCATACAAAGGCCAAAGATGGTGAAAATCAAGAAATGCTAGGCGGCATAAAGTGGACGCCGGTACTCATCGAAGAACTCCTCGCGGTTGACAAATACAATCGCATAGAGAGCGTATATGATTCCTGGGACGTAACCCAGTATCGTCAGCAACAGGCAGATCCAGAACTCAACCTGCAAAATGAACAAAGACAGAACAAATTAAGCCCCAGACAGCAAAGGATGCAACAGGATCTTAGATCGCTGAACAAATGCCGAAGGCGTAATCGGGTGACAGATTCAATCATGAGATTATCCAGATAAACAACAGACGATGCAGACCCACATGAGTTGGCAGATTAAATTTTTTTTATGAGGAATGCTCAGTGAATTCTTATCGAGAGATCAAGCCAAAAGACACCCTCCAAAAACCAAATAAAGATAACAAATTTACTTTTCAAAAAGCGATCTTTTCGTATCAGAGAGCAAATAAAAACGAAACAAGAAAAAGGGTATCTCAAACACCCTGTGAATTCTTATCGAGAGATCAAGCCAAAAGACGCCTTGCAAAAACCAGCTAAAGATAACAAATTTACTTTTCAAAAAGCAATCTTTTCGCATCAGAGAGCAAATATAAACGAAACAAGAAAAAGGGCATCTCAAATACTCTATGAATTCTCATCGAGAGATCAAGCCAAAAGACACCTTTGCAAAAGCCAGCTAAAAATAACAAGTTTACTTTTCAAAAATCGATCTTTTCCGCATCACAGAGCCAATACAAACGAAACAAGAAAAAGGGCATCTCAAATTCTCCAAAATTCAACGAAAGAGAGCGAAAGAGAGACAGGGAAGGTGCATCATACGCTGCAGCAACCATGCCTGAAGCAGACGCCCAGAGGGGGAAGCAAGATAGCGATGAGGACCTCGCAGAAGATCTCGCATCGGCTCGGCATTGCGACTCACTTCACCGCCCTTGGGGGGGACAGACACAGAGCGATGGAATTTGATCGCGTGTGGCTTTGTGGAAACGCGGCAACTTCCGATCTTAATGAAGAAGGAAACAAAGGAGGGAGAGAGAGAGAGAGAGAGAGTGGACGGCATTCAATCCACTGTCAACGCGACGTGCTTCATCTGGTCTACATTTCACGGGCCAATGAGTGCATTTTCTTTTTTTATTTTCCAGCTAAATCTGACGTTAATATGACGTCAAAAACCCGTAATTTTCGTTCACTTCAATCAATCCAAAATCCTAAATTAATACTCGATTGTATTTGCCCCCAAGTTAATTTACTTCTGAGGAAAAAAATACCAAAAGCATTAATCATTTTTTGAAACATCCCCAGAAAATCTTTGAGATCTACTGGAGTATAAATTCATAGAAATCGGTAATGATTTCTTCGAGTGCAGTATTAGTGCCAATTCCCATATAGTAAAATTTGTCTTCACAATACTAATTCGATGCAGTTCGATGAGTGTTCCGGCAATACTAATTCGATGTAGTTCGATGAGGGTCCGTTTGACAACGTGCCAAATAAATAAAATTTCTGTTCTTTTATTCTCGAAATGGTTTGTGAACGTAAACGTTTGTAAACTTTTTGCTCCCGCACATTTTGCAAAAATTTGTGCCGAGAAATTTTGGAAGAGAAACAAGAAATAAAAAAAAAGTTCTCTTGTTTCTGCAAGACAATTTTGAGAATCAGCTTTTTTTCTTCTTTTTTTTTTCTTTTTTTTTGTTGTTCTTCCCGGGCTGGGCCTGGCCGCACGGCGACGGCCACGCCCCGGGCCTGGCGAGGGCGTCATGGTCCCGCCCGCCGTAGCGGAGGCGAGGGTCACCCTCGCCGGCGAGGGCGAGGCGGCCTCGCCAGAGGCGAGGGTCCGCTCGCCCTTGCCGGCGAGGGCGACCCTCGCCTCCGCGCGGCGGCCGGCGAGGGCCGTGACGCCTCGCCGCCCGGGCCGTGGTCGGCCGCTGACCGCCGGCCGCGGCGACCGGTCATGGCCAAAGAAGAAAATGATAGAAAGAAAAAAATTAAATAATTCAAAATATTATTAAAATATTATTTGGGAACAGAAATTTTGTGTAGTTACCAAACGCATTTTCGTTCTTTTCTACTCTAGGAATAGAAATTTTGGACACTTTATCAAACGCCTTCAAATACTCGAAATTGTTTCCTAGCACGATAAAAAAAAATCATTTCTATTCGTAAATAGTTCCCTAAGTGACGTAATGGTATTCATACGCACCCCGAGTGTCCTGGCAAAATTCTTTCGTCACACGCCCGATCACTTCATTGAGGAGTGATAATTGCACGTTGGATTCGCCACATTTATCTTGTTTGGTAGTTCTTGATTGATTTATCCTTTTTTCCAAATAACATGTCGGATCTAATTCAATATATTGTGTGAGAGAAAAAAAATGATTTCTTTCTCAATCGCCCTACTTAGCTCATATAAATTGATAATTACTATAAAGAAATTTTTCATGCTTATATCGTACGATCACGGAATGGTTAACCAATAAAAGGCAATTTCATAAATATGTTTACATATTTTATTTTACAACTATGGGTAAATGACACAAATAGTTCTTAAATATTGGCCCAATGTATTGTAGTTTGAACTTTAGCCTAATATATAATGCAACCCATTAGCTTTAAATACATGTTTGATTTGGTCCATGGACCGTAAGAAAATATTTAATGTTATCCATGAATTTGAATTAATTAAATGGTAATATTCAACATTTTCATACAGTCTAGATTAGGGGTATGCAACGGGAATCGCCCGGATTGAATCAAACCGATTGGTTCTGGACAATTTCAAAGGCCACTGGTCCGGTTCCCGATTCCAAGATAGGAATCGGATCGAACCGGTTACATTTTCTTTTAATTTCTTTAAGAATAGCCTAAAGTAAACCCTAATATGACTAATCTCCATTTTGCAGACTCCTCTCTCTCATCTCACCATGTCGTCCTGCCGCCAGACCCAGCAGCAACCGCGAGCTCTGCCGCTTGATAATCTTCCTGGCTCTGAGAATAAGCCTCATCTCCGGCTGGTCCGTCGACCAATCCATGGCCGTCGCCTTCGATTCTTGCTTGATCTTCCTCACCTAGCTGTGAATTGGGAAGCCCACGTCGTAAATCATCTTGTTCTTCTCCTCCATTTTGCTATCCGTGATTCCGTTGCAATTGTAGTTTTTGTTGTTCCTTTGTTCCATCTTCTCGATCTCTAAAGTAAACCGTAATCTATATTTTTCAAACTCCTCTCTCTCATTTGACGCGGCTCACGCTCAACCCAATTCTCATGCATCTTCAGTTTCGGCACCTCTTATGGGGCTCATGCTCAACCCTGGTCCCTCCCACATCTCGCCTCTCATAAACGGACGGTCCGATCAAGCCTTTATGAGTGTGATCCTTAGCTATCATCTATCGTCATCGTCATCGTCACCTCGAATTTCATCCAACTTCAGTGCGATTCCAGAGCTTCCAGCTCCCATGCGTGTTATTCATCCACTCTCCCCTTGACCCCGCACCTTGGATAATTTCTCAAGGTAATCTATCGATTTCTTGTTTTGTAGATTTTATTGTGCTGTTTGCACCGCTGAAACCTTTCTTGATTGATTTCCTGTTTTGTCATGGATCGCCACAGTGTTAAGCTTTGCAATTGTTGGTGTTTGATTTTTGCATATCATAGTTTCTCCAATCTGGATTTCTTCTGCTTTGTAATATCCTTTTGTTTGGAAGGAAAATGCTATAGTCATCGATTGGAATTAAACTATGAATCGATCACTTCTAGTCTAGAGACTAAACTAAGCATGTACAAAAATTCAGAGATCACATTGAGCAAATTATAAATTTAAAGACGACATTGTATATTGGATTAAAATTTATGAACCGCATTGAATAAATTTAAAAATTCCTTCTTTTCCTTCTAATCCAAAAAAAAAATCACATTTTTAATGTCTTTGGTTCATCTTTACCGCTCATCCAATTCTCTCAGGCTTTCGTCCTCTCTCCCCTTTTGGGCCGCCGACCAAATTCAAAACGAGCTCGGACGAGAAAAAAGGGGAAAAAAAAACAACATAAGAGGAAAAGAAAGAGAACAGAACGCACGATGTTTCGGCTTCGCCAATGTTGTCATGTCAATCAACGCAGCGTGAGCTGCCAAAGCTAAGCTACGTAGCTAAACAAGCAAGAAATCCACAGGTATTAATGAGATGCGAAAAGCGCATCACCCCCACCATTTATCTCGTTGATTCTCTCTTCTCTTGTCTTCTCTTCTCTCCTGCCATTACACACAATCTCCCCAGAGTTTTTGAAATCTTGGAATTCTTGAAATCAATCTTTCCATGGAGTTCAAGTACCGAGCCGGCGCGTCCACTTCCAGGCCTCAGCCCGTCGTCCCTCATTCGTCCGGCGTCGGTTTCTTCCCCGACCAGGCATGGCGAGGTAAGTTGGTTTTCTTTGTGTGTGTGCGTGCCTTTTTTCGGTTTCTTGTTGGCTTTTTCTTACTGGGTTTCCGGTTTTCTTGTGTGGGGTTGCTTTGTTTGGTTTCTGTTCCGCTGATTCTCTTGTGCTGGAGTGAACTATTGAACCCTGTTTGGTGCAAAGGCGGATTGCTCGTAAAGATCGTTTTTTTTTTTTGGGTCGAATTTCTTTGCTTTCGGCTTTCGGGGAGCGTTGTGCATGCACGTGCTTTATTATGACTGGAATAGACAAGAAAGTTCTGATCTTTAATTCAGTCGCTGAAGTTTTTGCTCTGATCGTGTGACCCCAGTTGATTTTCCGGGGACTCGCAATACGAGACCCTACTTGAACAGCGAATTCGATGCAATGCGGGACCCTTATCTAGTCCGGGAAAGTATCCAGAGGGAGATGGAGAAGCAGAAAATACGGGAGGAGATTATTGCCTCGGAGGTTGCTCGGCGGCAGATGCTCGAAGATGAGGTGAGGAGGGAGTTGATGTTGGAGCGACAAATGGTGCTTCGGTGTGCCGGCGATGGATTGCCTTTTGACGGGAAATCGGCAATGTGGTTTGGCTTTAACCGAGGGCATCCTGCTTTGCACCGGCTTGAAAACCGCGCCACGGAGGGTCACCTGGCATTTGTTGGTCGTAATGCAGCTGATGTGTCACCATTGCCATTGATTCGTTCTCCGGAAGCTATACCAACTGAGATCAAGCCTGAACTTAATAAGGATAGACTGATTATGCTGGTAAGTTCTCAACTTGAGGGACTTTATATGTCTTTGCCTTTTCATATAATCTTGCTTAGGTGAGCCTTTCCGGGTACAGGTGATTTTGAGAGTACTTTATGCCATTCTTATCTTAAATTAGATGTAGAGGAAGCTTGTGAAATTATCTGTAGTGTGAGAATATGAGAACATCAGACATTGCTACTGCTGGATCAGTGAGACTGCTATGCATATTCTTGATATTGACATTACAATAGTTGTTTCATGAAAGTCCTTTGTGCCGATTGCATAATAAACTATTTATGGGGATACTTGTAAGAATTGATTTCCTTTCTCCGATAAAAATGGGGAGAAAAAGAGGAAAGAGAACTTCGTACAAGATTTTCTTAGCTACTTTATGAATTCCTGGCATGACATTCTCCAGCATCTTTCAGTATTCTGTGACACCTTAAACTGGATAGGTGATAGTGGTCTTCAACTCTCAAAAGAGAAAAGGAGATATGTTGTGTTATTTTTATCTATATAATTAGACTATGTTGATGCAAAACATGGTAAAGAGAGCAATATATGTACTTTGGAGAGTCTTCTTCCAAACTAAGGGAAATCACTGGATAGCTATTTGAATAACTCTATTGGCCATCCCATTATGTTAATCTGTCCATCATACACTTCATAGTGCTAGGTCGATAAAAATTATTGTATGCGCAGAGTAGAATATAAGAAAATTGCTTTACACAAGTGCCATCTCTGAACTTTCTTCGATGGAGTAGCTTGAGTCATATTTATCTGCTGAAAGTTGTATGCCAGCATTTCATTACTAACGAGGCAACGCCAATTGATGTTGAGCATGCCTTTGAAATCATATTTCTGTTTGTTACGAGACACATTGCGATTTGATATGATTATGGCTGATTAAGATCCACCTATTTTTTAGGTGGATCATTTCAAATGGGAGTTCTAAATCTAGTTTTATCAACAATCTAATTAGTTCTAGATGAATAGAATGAGACCTACTACACCCATTTGAATATTCGAAAAGAAATTCAACATTTTTCCAATCTTAGCATTTTCTTGCATAAAGTGTCTCGTACCAATCATCAATATGCTTTTGACGGTGTGCTAAACATCAATTTTCGTCATCGATGACTGTTTGGTTCTGCTTTCAATTGATATGTCCGACTCAATTAGCTCCATCGATGAGACGTAAAATATTATTACTGCTGCATAAAGTTAGCGTAGCTCCGGCCTTTTATCTCTGTAAAATTTTTCTTGACCATACACTTGTGAGTGTAAATAGATAACTAATATCATGGTATCCTTTACAGAACTGTTCGCATCTTATGTAATCATTTCCATTATCTCTCTGACTTTATTGAGACTGTATATGCATAATGTTGCCTTCTTAAAGTATGCTTAGCCTATCAACTGAAAAGAATTATAATCTAAAAGCCTGATTGAGTAGAGAAGTTTTTGGGGAAAATCTATCTTCTCCGAATCTTTCAAATGGGTGGGAAAGTACATAGGAATGACATATGATGCATTTCTACATAGAAAGCACGAATGGTCTGAACTGGAAATTACAGACATTCTGTCAATTGCAGACCTTCTGTCGGTATCATGACTAGTTATATGCTAGTACACTGCTGGAGAATTCATGTCCTTTTTTGAACTTGTGAATTATCATGGATAATAGCTTTGTCGATTATAAGGTAGTGATTTTGATGTCTGGTTTTCTTTGAAGATTAGCTAGCACATGTTTGTCTAGGCCTTGAATTATTTTTTTCTGTCCATTAAATTGTTTTGTGCAGACAAGCTTGTATGATAATTTTGGTGGTTAGTGCAAGCATGTTTTGTTTAGGTATTCATTCAGATTTCTGGTAATTACTACACATCTCTGGGCAACACCAGAGACCTGTCTAACTGCATAATTATGTTGAAATATGCTTGAGTTTATCTCTATGGTTTAAAGTTATACATAGGAATATTCAAGCATGGATGGAAACCAAGTTCTCACTTGTACTTATAGGCTTCACCTCACTGTGTCTTCTTAGGCACAAGTCAATGTCCTTGTGTTTAAGGGGGACGAGAAAAGAAATGGAAATCTGCGTTCCATTCTTCCCAAGTTCCCTTCTTCACTCTCTGGAATTTCTTTGGTAGGGGTTACCCTTTTTTGGTCCTCACCACTTGAAGACCCAAAGATTCAAATGCTACTTAGGTTAACTACGTACTTCTTCTCCCTCTGATCTTTATCTCTAGAATATTCTTCTTCATGCTGGAAGTCTAGGTGTGCTGAGGACTTCTTGATTTTGAAATTGCTCCTATGACATGGGTTTTATTCTTTTACTCTCCCTTTGATTCAAGTCAAGAGGTACAGTTAGAAAAATTAATAAAGTTTGAGGTAGAATTTCATGGATAGAGAATTTGATTGGTAAAACTGATGTTAATTTAGTCTCAGCGGCAAGATGGCAACTGAGGGCCTGTAAAAAAATTGTTTGAAAAATGAAGTCAGTCAATATTCAATTAGAAGTTCATGGCTAAGAAATTAGATTTGATAAGACTTGTGGTTGCTTTAGTCTCAATGGCACCTAAGGTTGTTCAAGAAAATAGCTCGCACAGTAGACATTAACTGTACCAAGAATTTTGGTCAGTTGTTTGATCAAGAACTGAAAACATTAAGGTAGACACTGGTTGTCTTAGTTTTGAATTGACTTTTGAGTTTCAGCTTTTTCCATTCATTTGTTTTTAGGTGACATCAAAACTATATCTAGAACAGTTTGTCATTTCTGTAGGTTATTATAGAATTTCTGAAATCTCTGTAAATGGATTGAGAACATGCAATTCTGTAACTTAGTTGGGTTTAGGTGTAGATGTAATTAAATTGCATCGAACTGGAGTCTGCAGACAAGGTGCACTCAGGGAAATTTGCAAGCATGGATAGAAGCAAGTTCTAAGTGAAATTTTCTGGCTTTTCCTCACTGTAGCATAGCAAGTCAGTTATCAATCGTTTTTTACTACGTTTGATGCCAATATGTTTGTTGTTAAATCATGTTACGGCGATGAAAGCAGAATCTTCTCAATGCCTACAAAGGGTCAATTCTCCGAGACAAAGTTAGATTAGTCAATATGTTTCTCGGGCTCTCAAGCTCACCGACTTTATTTTTTTTTAAATGGATGAGAGCTTTAATGATGTCATTTCTGAGTGCTTTCTTGCAGCCTAGACCGGATCCAAATCTCCCCGGAGCCAAAAGAAAAGCTTCAACATCTCCAGCTGATGCAGGTGAATTGTCCACATTTAGTCGAAAGAAGAAGACCAAGGAGGAGTGGACATGTGCACTTTGCCAGGTCAGTGCCACGAGTGAGAAAGGTTTGAAAGAACATCTCGAAGGGAAGAAGCACAAGATCAAAGAAGCTTCTTTAGCTCAGAAGATTGGCAAGGAAGGAAACACTGAATCGAAAGTACATCAAGAGCTTAAGGATTCGAAGAAGCTTAGCGGGCTGAAAATGGCACAGAAATTGGAGAACACTGAAGGTTCGAGAAAGAACAAGAATTTCCAGTTTTGGTGTGAGATGTGCCAAATTGGTGCTTTCTCCAAGACAGTCATGGAGAGTCATGAAAAGGGGAAAAAGCACATTGCTCATCTACGAGAACTGGGTCAAGCAGAAGAAGCTGGCTATGCTGCCGTGGAAGATCCTGAAAAGGACACACAGCAGCCAAAAGAGGCAACTGAGACATGAGAAATCAGAGACAGTCCGTGTGAGTGATTACTGGGAAATCTCGCCATCGATGACTTGCATCTCGCCCGGTTCAAATTCTGTAAAGTTCATTCTATTTAATGATCTTGTGAATAAAAATGAGCAGAGTTATTACCTTGACAATTTGCTCTAATTTGGTGTATTGATTGGAAGCTGATTAACATTTAGAGACTTATTTGTTATTTCTCCGGACATTTGAGTTCCTTCTCGTCTGTGGTGGGCAATGGGGATGGCCGGTTATGGGCAGTGAATTTTCTTCACAGGCAGGTAACCTGGGTTGCAGTCCCAGGCGCTGCCCACCCCGTGCCTAACTCTTTTACTGAAGAACAAGTGAATAACAATCACTTGACTGTTTTACAGGATATCCCTCTGGTCGAAATAATAAGCTTATAAAGCTCATTTTCATGTTGAAATTATTGATCCTTAGCTGTTGGATATATTATACTTTGATTAAAGACAGATTGAAGGTGAAAGCACTTTTGATAGTTTTCTTTTTGGTCTGCTTATATCATGTGAAAATGGAACAAATATGAAACAGATATCTTAGTATTTTATGGTTATCTATGCTAGTAAAGCTGCTTAGTCTACAGAAGCTTGCAGCTTCCTTTACTATGGCACGATCCCTGAAGAAAAGAGCAAGAGAAAAGATGAGAATCAAGAACTATTAATCTGTATATGCGCAAGGAAATCTGCTCATAGCCTCATATTGAAGTGTTTGTATGATGTTCCCAACCCAATTCAAGCCCAATGTAACAAATCCTGAACTCTGCGACTACGATATAGATGCCCATCCTCGAAACTTTCTTCCAATTTAGCAAAGAACACAAGCCGGTGAGCTGGAGCACTCTCATCAGCCCGTACTTTACGATGGCCATTATTTCTCCCCTCGACGACAAACATCCTCGTCCTTCGCTCTGGTTAATTTGATCTCGTGTGGATTCTGTCGTCTCAGAGGCTATAGAACCGGCGCACTTTCCTCTGCTTCTTCTCAATAAGCATAAGCTAAGAGCACTCCTCGGCATCCTAGTGCAAAGCCATGCACGTCGCACTGTCCTCTGTGTCTATCTTCTGTGCCATGATTCGAAGCATCGGACATTTGATTGAGCAGTCGCATTACAAATTCAAACCCACTCCGAATTAATATTAGGACAAATGAAAAAAAAAGAAAGGACTGAAAATGACATACCAACATAGGATTTCAACAAGATCTTCAAAAACCATAAACAGAAGCTGCCGGAGAATACCGACAGGGAGATCCCCAATTAAACTTAGCGCATCACATTTACACATTACTTAAAATCATTCAACTTTTGTCCCATGATGAATTTTCTCTCTTTGATACAAAGCCCAAGTTTGACAGGAGGAACTGTTAATCCATGCCGCTTGAAGAGGAGACACGGCGATTATGGCGATGCATCGGCAAATTTAGTGAAGACTCGGGAAATGCTATTTTGTTCAATTTCTACCGTACTTGATAACGAAATAATACCATGGCGGGACAAAGTCGCTGGTACAACTTGCATGAACGATTCTCCGATTTAACTCGTGATTTCCAACTACAATGACTTAATGCTAATCAAATCATACTGAACCGGAAAGTTAATACAATCAACTGGAAACAAATATCCACAGATATGAACATTATGCAAAAGTAGTATTCCTGAAAATAGATACATGACATGATTTATCTCCTTCCCATGAGTTATAGTATACTGATTCCCACAAGTACCGAAAGTTTAGTTATAGTCCAGTAAAGATGATTCTTATATTATGCTCCTAAAGTCGTTAATGCAAGATTGCAGGGTTATATACCTCACCACATGCAGCAATTCAAGGAGTAGAAGATCGTGCACAGTGACTTTGCACTGTCCTGATGAAAGCTGATATAGGTTTAGTATAGATATTTCGTTTACCTTGCTACTTGATTCTATCCCTAGACATGTATCATGCAACTATGTGACTGCATAACCTGATTGTTGTTGACAAAAAAACAGGCAAAAGTGAACATCAAGGCACGTATGGGGTCATTTTCAAGCCCCAGCAAGCAACAATCCCAGCTCGGGGAATATGCAAATGTAACCTCAAACTCTTAAAGCCACCTGATCTTGCCACGATATCTTCCTCTTCCCTACCTTGCCAAGCCCATTTGCAGTATTCTTACTCCTAAAACTTGATAACTTCACATCGTTATTGAGCTCCTCGCCTTCGCCTGTACCTAAACTTCTATTTACTTCTTCAGTTCTTGGCTGCTGATCATTGATCTGCAACTCCTCTGTCTGCAACACAAGGTGGGAAGCAATGATCTACTATCATACATACAGCTGACAAAGAGATATAAAAGGAAAAAAAACTCATCCTAGTAAAAGATTGAGTACCGAAATCTGGTTTAAATCAAAGACAGGAGTGGGGTTTCTTTTGGTAACTTCTCTTCCAGCACGAAGCCTCTCCTTATGATGCATATCAAAAGCCGGGGTGGGAGTTTGGATGGCAACTTCCCGCCCACTAGCAATCAAATCCCTCTCGTTCAAGTCCAAATTTCGTGCAGAGTTGTGGTACGCAGCTTCCCTCCCAACAATGGTTCTCTCCTCTTTTGCATTTAAAAGCGGCATGGGATTTTGCAAGGCTGCTTTCCTCCCATTCTTGACTTTCCCCTTTTTATTTAGATCAGGAGCTGAAGCAGATTTGCCTTGAGCAGACCCCTTTGCCGCTGTCTTCCTAGCCTTTGTGAGGTTATCACTCTTCACTTCTATGGTTTTACGTCTCGCTCGACTAGGTGGCTGTTGTGGCGATGAGAGCTGGTTCTCCATTAAGTACTTGCATCGTTGCCTTAAGAATCTGTATATAAAAATCACAAATAGCTCATGCTTCTAATCCACTTGATGACTATTAACGTACGCCCAAGGGCCAAGGATGTAAGAAACCATACTGGACTTCAGCTAACAGTGTAAATTTGTGCTGTTTCAGCATTTCCATCTTCTTTTTCATGGCATTCGTTTCCTATAAAACAAGTATTGGCATGAGCCCATATATGCAACTAAATCAAAAACTTGCAGAAATAGCAGTTAAATTACAGCAAAAGACAGGGCAACAACTACAATCAATAGGCCGTCTTGTGATGTAAAATATATTAAAACCACTACAAATCGCGGATCATCATTGAACCAAATCAAGCGAATGATTTTCATCTTACTCGTTGGATACGCAGAAGAAAACCTTCAAGATATATAATTTTTCTTCCTTTTCTCAGACTGCCAGACCAGAATTAAACCACTGAAATAGAAGAGGATGCCGCAAAAATTAGTTTTTAAGGGATAAAATTCCTCGGCCATAGGCAAAATTAAAAAAAAAAAATACTATCAACCATAAAAATCTAAAACCACCTTAGTCCATTAAGCCATCCCTCTTCTCTAGTAGTCTCCTAGCAAACCAGAAAATGTTCTCAGAAAGCAATTGATAAAACTCAAAATAAGTTCAACAGAGAGAAAATTCACAAGGTACTTTTATTCTCCACAAAAGGGAAATTTTTTAATCATCCTGCAGCTAAAAATAAGGCAAACAAACACAGCCATGAAAAGCCACAAATCAGACACCGATCCAAAACCATCAATTCCAATTAACCAAACTTGTAATCACTATCTCTAGCACATATCAGAAGATCAGCAACGAAACAACTACGGAACAGGGAAAATTGGACAATCATCAATGGAAAACATGAAAAAACCTAGATCCAAGCCACACAAACACAGAAATTACATAAACTAAGCAAAAGGTGAAATTTCTACGAATACCCACATGGAAAAGTTTTACCTTTTCCAGATCTTGGTAGTCCTGCATCAGACTCTGGTGCTTGTACCTGATTCTTGGATCTTCGGGAGCAGCAGCATATGGAGAAGACTCCATAACAGCTATCCCTTTCATCTTCTTCATCATAGGTCAAGAACAGAGGCAACAAAAGGTAGCAAACAAAGTTGAAAAGAGAGGCCAGAGAGATGGGTGCGATTGAAATAATGAAGGAGAGAGAGACAGAGGGTAGGAGGACAAAACAATAAAGAAGGAGAGAAACAAGAAAGAGAGAGAGGGGAAGGGGAAAATGAGAAGGTTCTCGCCTTCCCTGTTTTCTCTGTGAAAACTCTGACCAAGACAAGAAACCCAATAAAGCCCACATAATTCGGTTGTGTGGAAAAAGAAAGAGATGGGGGAAAAATAAAAATGGGTATTTCTTTTGAGGGAGAGAGAGAGCTGAGGTTGAGACAGTAGTGATGAAGATGGGATTTTTTGGGGGGTTGCAGAAGGGCATTTGTGACCCAACATTGTTTTTATTGGAGAGGAGGTGGTTTGGTTGGAGGACATCTGAAGGCACCTATCTTCTCTTTCTCCTTTGCTTCTCTCTCTCTCTCTCTCCCCAAATTTCCTTTGCTTTCTTTTTTGTTTTACCTTGCAGCTACATAAGTTTTGGTCCAGCTGAGCTGGGCCATTGAAGAAAAGAGAGAAGGGTTGGGGAAAGTTGGGCGGTTGACTCTTCTTTCTCTGTTTTCTATTTTGTTTGGGGATGAAATGAAAGCTTTGTTGGGTGTGCGGAGTTTCTATGTTTCTTCTTCCATGTTGGGTGTATGCCACTTTGCATTTAATTTTTTTCAGAGAGAGAGAGAGAGAGAGTTCACAGAGAGGGACAGGCACAGAGAGGAGAGGCAGAAAAAGGCAGGGAGAGAGATAAAAATGGGATGTTGCCTGTTTTCTCTGCTGATGTGTTGTTGCAGCTGTTGTTACACCTCATTTCTAGGACTAAGAGCTTTCATGGGGTCCTGCTCATGTGGGGGGATTTTCTTTTTCATTTTCTCTCGAGGAAAAGAAAATTCAGATGGAAGAGGAATTGAGAAAGATGCTTGCTTGCTTGCTTTTGTCTGTTCATTCACATTATTATAACTCTCCCACCTGCAAGGTCAATTTCATGTGAATTCACCTTTTTGCCCCTGACACGTTTCTCTTCGGGCTAAAAGATGCTCCAACTTCCATTTCTGATTTTTCTTTTCCTTCCAAATCTTGCAGTAGCCCCCATGGAACACCTAACTCATAGCTACAGTTCAAGCCAGCTCCAAAAGACAGAAGAAATTTCTTTTTAGCTCTCTTCTATTTTTTCTCATGTGACCATGAACCGTGAGCAGAGCTGTGATAAAAAAAGATGCTGCAAAACTTTCGGCTTTTCATCTGCAAATCGTTTTGACCTCAATATTCTCGTCCTTACCTGAATCACAAGCCTAATTTTTTGGTTGTGGATGTGGTTGCTTTTCAAGCACTGTACTGCAACGCATACAAAGTCTTGCACGGTTGGGCCATGAATGAAGCTTTTGCTTTTTTCTTTTTTGGGTCGAATGAAGGTTATGGTTAATTCTGCTTTTTCAATGAAGGTTTATGGTTGAAAAAGCAGAATGTCCCACAAAACTAGCCAGCCCTTAAATCTAGCTAAGTTGTGGATGACTTGAGAAATACCAAAACATAAAGTGGAACAGGAAGACATGGATACTAGGGTAATGACGACTACTTGGAAAAAAGGATATGATACTTTATGCATTTCATATTAGATAAAGCATTATCGCGACAATTAAGCCTGAAACAGGATGAGAAAAAGCCTGAAACAGTTAGGCTAGGTCTCACCTCTAGGTCTTGTGTAACAATCAAATTTGTTATCGATGTGGGAGACAAAATCAATTACATTATTAAGTTATATGATGCATTTTGACTCTCATTTATTTTGCGAAATGTGACTTGCAATATTTTCCCGGAGAAGGTAAATAGGCAAGTACAAGATTGGGGAGGGATTTCCGGGAAACAAACATTCAGTTGAAAACCAAAGGCCAACATTTTTGAATTTTTGGTTTCTCTTAGAGAACACTTGTATAACAGGTTCTGGATTGTTTTGTTTGCCAAACACTCATGGCAGAGAGAGAGAGAGAGAGAGAGAGAGAGAGAGAGAGAGAGAGAGAGAGAGAGAACTTCTTCTTAATTCTTTTGTTTTTGGGCGCTTTCTTCTTCATTCTTATATAATGCACTTGTGGTCCTGTGTCTGAAGATGACTCGGCCTCTTCTACGGTCCTAGTGAAATGCATAGCTCGTTTTTACATCCTTCCTACCTTTCACTTTAGTTGATATTTGCACTTGGGTAAAAGGGTAGCTTTGAATTACCATAAGGCAGAAAATGAATGACAAAGTTTGTAAGTACTAACTTTCAAACCAGCTGACCAAAAAAAAAAAAAACTTTCAAACCAGCTCAGTGACGGACTGAAGCAATGAGTCTACTTCTCTTGCTGGGTTTCTCTAGTTGAGTCTCTATTTAGTCTACTGAGCTAGACATGCTTCTATTGAGATCTGTTATGGATGCACGACATATAGAACGTGACTTATCATACATAGATCAATCTCATGCTTGGAAAATTAACTGAAACATCTGCATACATCTTAATCACTAGGTTGATATAATTTTGGCGGTGCCTCACATGATTCCGTCCACCATTCAAACGTTCCTTGTATAACCTGTACTTAGCTCATCTTAGATCTAGGTCTGTGCTATGATGTTGCCAAAGCTTTTGTAACATTGTGACTCAATAGTTGAGAAGTTCTCTCTTGTGCTTTTCTTTCTCATCCCAGCATTTAGACATTCGCAAAGCACTTCTAATGAGAAATGATGCTCCTATTAGTTTTCATGATAAACTTGCTGAGAGTGATCAAAGCTACAACAGGGATATCAAACTAATCAAGATCTAAATTTTGACGAGAGAGGGAAGGACATGAAGAACAAAGAACAGAGAACAACACTACGCAATTACCATTTCTTGAAATTACATTCCCCTTGCATTGAATCGATATTTGACACCCCCTGCTTTTACGATGTTACCAGAATTTTGGTAGAGTTCCTCCTTCAAATTCAGACACTTTCATCCATACAATCAAAAGAACAATTGTAAACGAATCATCTGCTTCCCTAGCTTTTACTCGCGCCTTCCCCCATTATTCTTTCGTATGTAGCAAGTTGTTTGGATTGTTCCACCAACTCCCATCAAAGCTAACAAATAATCAAATCCCTATCTTGCCTTTATTTTAACCCACAGCAAACTGTGTCAAGACTTTGGCAGTTCTTTTCCTGTCAAGAATGATTTGAAAAGAATGAAGGCCCTCTTGGGTTGGAACAGAGGCACTTCGTGCCCAGCTCCTCTTATTGTCGCAAAAGTTAGCCCATCATATACCTCGGTCCATCCTCCAACCTGATTGCCAGAATACCACGGGTACCACCGAGTTTTAGTGGTGAGATTCAGATGGCGGAGGGAGAATCTGGTGGCTGTCACCGGAACCACCGAATCTGTGTCACCGCTGCCCGGTTCGAAAAAAATGGTCACTTAGCAAGGAGGTAATTTTCAAGAATGTGCACTGGTTTATACTCTATGCGACTGTGAATTAGCTCGTGTGAATATCTGGTTTTTCCTTCGCTACCATCTACTGGCTTTATCATATGATGGCAGAATGAGTATAACTGTATAAGGACACTTTCCTTGAATGTCACTTGACAAAACTCATCTTGATCTTTGATATCTCAACATGAATATCATTGTGGGGTTACTTCACAGTATAATATTTCATATGATGATGCAGAAGTGATTGGGTAAATATACTATGGAAAATCAGGTGACATGAATTCAAGGTGAGAAAATGCAAACTAGTGCAGAAACTACAGCCCTTTTTCCAGAAGAAATCTATCAGATAAATGCCTGTGATGGAAAGATTATGTTCAAACACTCAATCCAAAGTTAAGACCAATCAAGAACCCTTTAAAGACTGTTGTCTGTCCAATCAGCCCCTGCTGGTCCAAAACTCCCCCAAAGATCATTTAAAGAGATTGTTAATAGTCCAATCAACACAGCGAAATTCTGATATTGACCTTTCCACAATAGTCTGATTTTTTTTTGTTCCTGGTTGATTTCAAGACTCAAGATCAAGAGGCAGGTTTCCACTATTTCCACAAGCCACCCATGAATGCTCAGTCCAATCCTTCTTTTTCTGCATGGATGATGGACGAAGAAGGAGAAAAAGGCTCCTGAAAATTATTGTCTATAAAAATAACTCCTGGATGGCGTTCATCTTCATTCCTCCCGCAAAGTTTTTGTAGGCTCGGGAATATTAATATGGGCTCTTATTTGATGCACGCTATTATACCCTGTGGTATTCTATGATTCAAAGAGGGAAGAAAGAGACGCGTGAACAAAAGCCATAAAAGAAGAACAATTTCTCTTTTCGTAAAGCTGAAATCAAATGTTCTAAAGAACATAGGCAGTGAAAATCTATGCTTTAAGAATGTTCCCCTAAGAAACAGGAAGAATCTCTGGTGAAATCACAAAGTACGACAGAAGTGAAAAGTCACTGGTTGTAAAGAATCGGTAAAGACAGATAGATGAATTTTCTTTTCCATAAATCTTGTCTCAGTCTCACAGCATGATTAATGACTGGTCAAAACTGCTGTTTTTAGCTGGGGGCAATTAGCTCTTGTCATTTTCTAAAAAGTGTTATCGGAAAACTGTAGCACGCTTAATTGTTAAAGGGCCCGTACAATGAATTAGATACCACGTACCGCCAAAATGCATAGCAACAACGGCTCTCAATTGCTTATGACGGCAATAAAAATGTTAAGCTTAATTCTCCGCAGTGAAAACGAGGGGAATAGAAGGAAGAATCAATTTACCTGAACACCCAGATCCTGAGTCCAGCTGCAATTAACTCCTTGTATGTTGGTAGCATTGAATTTTGAGAATCCTTCCAATTCTTGATCAGAACATCACTGCTCAGCACGCAATACAAGCAACATAAAAGACTCCGATATTTGAAAGAAAAAGGGAAGAGAGTTAGAATGACCAAGACGGATTGAATAAATAACCTGCAAGCAGTCCACTTATAAGGAATCCCCGTAATGTTCGCGTGCAAGGCCTTTTGCACGTCGGGCCGATTATAATACTTCTCGGCGTAGTTCTCTGTGCAGGGATCGTAACCCGAGATACGCCGTCGCAGGAGGGTGTTCTTGACCCTGATAGTGCTATTGGGCAAGGACAAGCAAGAGGGTGTGTAGATGCTGTACTGGTCGATGTTGCCAAACTCATGGTTCCTGGCATAGTTCACAGCATCATCACATTGCTTGGAGGAGTCGTCAGATGTGAAATTGCAGTTGTTGAGGATTGATTTGTAGGTGGCGTCTGAGATCATGGAGTGGCTCCACCAATATGCAACTGTTCCTAAGCTGTCATAGTAGTTGTCGGTCACTGCATTTCCCACCTGCATTGTATTACGCACGTACGTCCAAATTAGAGAGACGTTCCAAGAAAATGATGCCATTAAAAAAGTGGAAATAGATTTGAGATTTGGGAGTCAACTGGAGCTCACAATGAACCCTTTGAGATTAATGATGGGATAAGAATGTTGTTTGTTGTAGTCATGAATTGTCTTCGCCAACTGGGGAACGTAATGCCCTGAGCGCGAATCCAACCAAAGAGGAAGCAAACATAAATTTTCAGTCAAAATGGGGAATTATGCCGTAAGGAAATGTGAGACTTGCCGTGGACGAATCCGTTAATTACCCGCATAGCTCTCCCCCGAGATGTAAAAGTCACGATGTTGGTACTGAGGGAATCTGGACATCCATCTTATTAGAAAAACAAGAGCATCACCAGCTGCGTCACAAGAATTGGCGACTCTTAATTAGTCTCTAATGTTTAGAGCTAATAATGAAGATTTGTTTTAGTATGTCAGCATTAAAACATTTATGATCACCTGTTCGTTTGTCCCCAGAATCTTTGAGATTGGAGCTGGTATTTGTATAGGAGAAACCAACTCCAGCTGGGGATTCAAGAAAGAGAAGATTTGCCTCTGCAGATCATGTCACGATATCATTTTTAGTGTTGCTGGATTAGGCCAAACAAATTTCTCGCACCTTTTGCTTTGGCCTAACTCTATGTCATTGAAAATAAAAGGTTTCAAATTCCCAAGTGTTAGATCGCAAGATGAGGATACCTCATACCTGTATTCCACGAGTACTTGTTCATGTAGAGGGATGAACCTGTCCTGTTGATTCGGAATGGCCCGATTTCCTCAGACGCTCCGTATGCGACAGATGAGCAGCCTGGTCCTGCAATCTCAGATCATACAAAGATTGAAAGGCCGTTCGCCGTGAACTTATGGGAGACAAATCAAATCAAATCAATCATAGTTTACAATACATGTGGTGCCACATAAGTTTATGGACGTTTTATGAAATGTGCATAATCTAAAATTGAGGTTACATCTTTGCGTTCTTTTTTGTTCTTTTCATTCATGGGTCGATGGAAAGTTGAGGTCATGGCCATAGACTCGGAAGACCAACACACAGCAGTCAGTGTGCCACCATACAGGACGTTGAGATGTCAAGCCTACAATGTCTTTCACAGGACAAATGATGAATGGGGACCAACTTCGGCATGCACTGCTGTTGGCATGCGCCAACCACACAAGGTGGCCCGATTCGTGTAGTGGAGCAGAAACTACGGACTTATGTGGGTCTTTGCCCTGTGAATAAAGGTGAGTTGTTGCAGCTCAATCAGTCACAGTTCAATCAGTCAGAGTCCACATACATGTGCAGAGGTTGAGCAATGTGGTCAACTAAGTCCCCGTTTCACACCATGGCTAAATCCGTGAAGGGGACTATGAACTCTAGTACCAAAACCTTAATCCCTCCGCCACCCTAGGTTTCGATGCTATCAGCAGTCTCTAAATATCTAGGTTTGGTAGTTGTTCGATGCATTGAAAAGGGAGACCAGGTCCGGTCAACCATTCTGATGTCTTATTTAGGACCCAACAAAAATATTATGTTAAAGAGACAAAAAGAAAGAAAAAACCCCCAAACCCAAAAACTACTTAATCTAGTTTAGTATAACACAACGCATCATCCCTAGAATACAATTCAACGTTTCTTAAGTAAGATATACTCATTTCATGATAACAATGAGAGACAAATTGGGTCAATATAATCGGTAAATCGAGAAAGCCCTGCTAGATTGACAGACCATGAAGTTTTTGCCTGTCTAGAGACAAGCATAAGCAGCCAAGAACGAATCTGAACGGGTTACCAAGTCTGGCTCCCAACTTTGCGCAAGCTAATTAAGTACTCTAATCAATGTTATATCATCATAATCCATAACTTTGGAAACAATTTCCAAAGCAAATGTGTTGACAAAGACCGCAGCACCTGCATAGAAGTAAGCTAAAACACAGTGATTAGACTAATCGGAGCTTGTCGTCAATTCTCGCCAAGATCTCCCGCCGGCGAAATTTGGAGTCGCCCTCAGCCATACAGTAAAACCAACTGCCTTAAATGACTACCAACCGCGACAGCTCTCACCAGTAGTTTAACCTAAAAAAGGCCTCTAAAGTTTGAATACGACGACTGCGTAACATCAAGACCCATCCCTTTCAGGGTCAACCGCATTCAATGTCCCCTTCGTAAATGTAAATCTGCCATGCAACACCTACCAAAGCTTATACACCCAAATTTTCCCAATGTATTTTATTTCCATGAATTGTCGGCTTCTGCTATTGAAGAGCAAAGCCGATGACATTTGGTTTTACTTAAAAACTCATTTAGCAGTCTCTTTTTTCTCTTATACCATTTCGGAAAATGCATTCTAATCTTTGCAGTTCTCTCTTATAAGGGCAAGAAAAAAGACGGGCCCCATGTCCAAACTGGTCATCATTTCCGAATGCGCATGCTTTCGGAGGTACAGAAACACTGGGTAATGGTATCATCCATTGGAAGCGACAACATGGGAAAAAATTTTCATGACATGGTCGCTCAGACACTGTAAAGAGGTGGGATTTTTCTTTTCCGCTTCTTTTGTTTTTTGGGGGTTGTTCTGAGTTGTGTTTTTGTTGGGTCATATGATGTCTGCTTCTTCCTTACAACACAGAGAGCTCTCGAGAAAAGGTCGAAAAAACTTTCAGGCAGGCTTTTCATTAGCTTTTGGGGGGAATAAACGTCAGTCGTGGAAGGAATAAAACCCTAAAAAGATGCAGACAGTGAGTGATCACGAGGACCCATGTGGGTTTTTCCTCACTGTTTTCTCTGATTTTGTATTTTTCCAGCCTAGACAATTTCTTTTTCTCTTATCAATGTCATTTACCCCGCTTTTGTTTATATGTGGACACGAGTGGTTCTTGCTTTCCCTGATGGAGAAAACAAGATCGAATTTTTATAGCTTCTTTTATCGTTGTACTGATAGGTGATTCTTACAACAGGAGGTTAGGAAGCAGAAGATTGCATGCGTATTGAGATGAAAAGCTTACGTGGGAATGTTTTCAGGGTCCTTATGTGAATAACGTGTTTATAACTATTCCTTTTTGTCATAAAGTTGGAAACTTTGAGAGAGAGAGAGAGAGGGGGGCACGCGAGGGTGGTGACACGTGCCGAGGATGAGGAGGTACAGTTGGGATGAACTGTGAATAGGTTGCATATTTGTTGAGGGATCGAACCATAGCTGTCTGCAGACGCTCATTGTTCTATTGGAGTAATCAAAATGCTTGAAAATCCTTTCACAAAACCAAAAAGATAAAGCAAGACATTACAAAGTACATGGATGGAGACCGCTGAATTTTTCTTGGAAACTGGAATCAGACAAAAAGTGAGCGGAGGATAATAAAGTGAATTTTTGGTGTAATTTTGCTCGTATTCAGCAGAACAACACTTCATTGCTTTGACTAGCAAAAGAACACTAAGCTTAGAAGCTATGGCTAAAGTTCCTAGTGAAAATAAACGCCAGAATTGTTTACTATGTATGGTGAAAGAACTGACCTCCATTGAGCCAGAGAGCGAGAGGCTTCTTCTCAGGAGAGGAAGTAGCCTCGGTCAACCAATAGAACAGAGCCCGACCCTCTTGCTCGTTCACGGTGACGTACCCAGAGAATTGGGAGAATGCCACTGGGGGCTGACCCGGGAGTGCTGAGACTCTGTCCATCTCTTGCTCTCTTGGCAATGCAGCGGCAGATGTGGAAATAGTTACTGTGGAGGATAAGAGAAGAGACAAAAAGAGGAGGAGGGTTGTGTTTTGGATGGCCATTGCAGCCTCAGAGAGAGAGAGAGAGAGAGAGAGAGAGAGAGTTGCTGCTTCTTTTCTCAGTTCTCAGAGGGAGAGTACAAAGAAAGGAAGAAAAACTGTCTGCTTGTGTCTTTTTGGAAGGTTGATATTACATTTTGCACAAGAGAGAGAGAGAGAGAGAAGGGGAAGATATTGATGGCTCAATAATAGGGGTGGCGTTGTTGTAGTGTAAGTAGAGAGAGCTTGAGGAGGGGGCTTTTAATGGGTTGCTGAATAGTTACACTACCCTGCAACTGGGCACAGCTTGGTCCTACCCAACCCAAATCCAGACCTCAGTCCAGTTGCTCTCTTAGCCATCCCCATAATCTGCATTTCAAAATGCATGAAAAAATACTGTATAAACTCATGAATTATGCGCTAAATAGAATCGATCACTGCAATATAATTATTCGAGAAGTTTGTCTTTCGTGGGGTTCGATGTGGTCTAGACAATACCTCCACTGCACACAATTCTCTCTCTCTCTCGCTCTAAACTTGATGAATTATTTCGACAATATTTAAAAGGTTAGGCTTGAGGATAAGAGGTTGGCATTGACTTGTGCTCCCACATGACATTTAAGCGTTGAAGTTTGGAGCTTAGTATAATATTGGAATAGTTATGCAAGTGATTGAAGATCGGGCATTGTAGCATTAAACAAAACCAGTTGTGTTGCATGAATCAGGAACATATATGGATGTCGTCAATATAGTTGCTATTTTTTCTGGCCAGACACTATTCCAACCACTCTCTCTCTTGTACAAAATATGTGAAGACTGGACTCACTTTACAAACTAAATCAAAACAAAAATGTTCAGCCAAAGGTGGAGAACACTCACAGAGCAAATGCTCGATATGGATTTTGCCGACACTAGCCTATCAATCGAATCAAACAGGTCTTGGCAAACGACATGTTAGTCCGCTTTTGACATTTCGCAACCACGGCTTAAGGATATCACGCGACACTTTTGGTGTCTTTCAGCGTACATAGGCCTCATACCCTTCTGTATCTATCACCTGGAATGAATCGAATAAACCGAAGTAAATTTGGTTGATCGGAGAAGAAGTAACGGAGGTCTATGAACAGACAAATACTTAATCATTCTCTTTAAATTAACTCACATCTCTCTCTCTCTCTCTCTCTGCATATTCTTCCCCTGACCAAACAGGTGTGCACGCAGTGCCAGCCAAGAAAATACGTAACTCATGAACGAACCGTGCATGCATGAGCTTCATTGATGAGAGAGAGAGAAAGCGAGTTATGAACATGTGGGTGTAATGGACAAAAAAAAGCTGATCCCTAGGGTTTTATATAGTCTTAAAGCCAAAAGGGTACTAATTAGGAAACGAGGGCAGGTTGTCTTCGCACAGTGTTCTTAACCGGGGGTACAGGTTTGCATGTCGGTTAAGAACACCGTGAGAAGCAAAGGCAAACTTGTAGGAAGTCAAGACTTTTCCTTTTGTCATCCCTGGCACGGGTAGCTACTATACTAGCCTACCTAGAGATAGCCAGCCGAAGCTGACGTGGAGTCTACCTTCCCCATCCAAGAGACTCCTAAGTTCTCTCCAAATATTTTTCTTCCCTGTATGGTGGAGGGATCTCCTCATAAGTTCTCTCCAAATATTTTTCTTCCCTTAAGAGAGATTAAGGAGAGAACTTATGAGGAGATCCCTCCACCATACCGGGGAGTTCTTTCCCCCGTCTCTCTTTGAGCCTTTTAAGGACCTGCTAAGGTCCACTATGGTTTTATATAGTCTTAAAGCCAAAAGGCTTTTAATTAGGAAACGAGGGCAGGTTTTCTTCCTATCTGAAAGCAGCTGCCTAAGTAGGTAGATTCATTTTGAATGTGAATTTTTTCTTTTTTATGGTAAGTTCTTACCAAATCACTAGCAACAGATAGATTAAATTGAGAGAGATTAGAGAAGCTTGATGTTATACTTACTAATTTGACTTGCCTCAAAGTTACAAAGATGCCTTTTTTTTAATGGTGGTCCTTAAATTTTTATTTGTTTTTTCGTTAGGTGAGGGAAAAAGAGGTTCATAAATAGATGGGGTATTGCTGGTCCTGTGTTCTCTACCAGCCTTGGTGTGATTTTGATTCCCCGTATAAGTGAGACAAAAGTGAAGTTGGGACCTACCGAAAATGGGATCGTCACATACCAACACAAAGTCACTTTCGCTTCTCCTTTTAGGGTTTTTTTTTTTTTGGTTGAAAGATTAATGTATTCATCGCTCAAAAGATACATAGGAAGTACATAAATTTCTTGGAATAGCAAATTGAAACCGAGCAAATCCCAGAATACTACAGAATAAAGCCAAATCCAGATAACAAGAAGGATTAACAGAGTATCAGCAGGGTTAAACACACCCTTGTTTTACAAGAACGGATCTGTCAAGGAAAATAATCAATGACCGATCACTGTATCTCGTATCTTCATCACGCACATGCCGAAAATTCCTTCTTCAACAACTATAGCATTGTCAGTTGGCAGTGGCGCCTAGGTTTTACTTTCTCTATGCCATTGTCGTAAGGAGACAATCAAAATAGGTTAAACAAATATAGATCTAACATTTGGAAGAACAAATCTTCGTGGTTCAGCGAGCACCAGTAGGGTTAAACACACACTTGTTCCACAACAACAGATCTGTTAAGCAAAATAATCGATGACCGATCACTGGTTCTCGCATTTTTGTTAGTGATGAGTACACATCAGAAATTTCATCTCCAATAACTACAGCGTTGCCAATTAACAGTGCAAGCCTAAGTTCAACTTCCTCTACACTACCGTTGTAAGGAGACAACCAAAATAGGTTGAATAAATACAGATCTAACATTTGAAATAACAAATTTTCGTATTTCAGCGAGACGCCAGAGCTCTTGCGATCACCATTGAAGCTGGAAGATTTGTATATAGATAGAGGGGAGGGGTATTGAATCCCAAAAACATGTTTAATAAACTCCCGAAAGCATATTTAAAGAGCAGGAGATTTCTATCACTTTATGGTGCAACATTTATATTGTATAAGAGTTAATAAAAATAAAACTAGGAAAGAATTCTTTGAGCTTTTCAGCATACACGAGAACGTGACTGTTGCGTGCATCGTCGAGAGTGAGTGGAGCCGAAGATTTCGGATAGGCTTGTTATAAGAGGAAAAGAAGAGCTAGGTTGGAAGATTGATTTTGAATTCGATTCGGTTTCAAACTAGCAAATCAAGCGACTATCGGCACAAGATTGACAGAAGGTTGGTCGTTTAACTTTGATGAATTCGCGTTAATTTCCCGACACGCGCTTCTCAGTCGGTAAGTTGATAATTGATTTCCGCGTAAAAATTAATCTTGACATGGCGTGTTACGAAAGCTAAACTACAACAAAACATGGTGAAAACTTGCACAAGATTTTGAGTGGGTAGACTCACAAAAGTAATTTGGTCAACCTTCTATAGTTACCAGATGACAGATCCATCAACGTCCCGCCAATGGGAGTCGTTGAAACTAATCTTAGTTCACCAAATCCAGCCTCCTACCCCTCAAGACGTCACCACCTCTCGAAGATGCGATTAGCTAATGACAAATCAGAGATTACGTGCATGAAAACCTTGCTTACCAAAAGCTGCTGAATGACAGATTCTACAACAATCTAATTCCCCTTCTTTTTAATTTTTTATTCCAAGAATTATTATTGGTCCCGTGAATTCTATCTGCCAATTTGCATCCATCAATCACCCCTACGGCCAGGTGAAATCACTGTTGAAAAACTCAAATTAATACACACGGACGTCATACGTTTGACCCCATAATAGAATTGTCCAAAAGGTCGATTAAAAGAGTCGACGACCAAATCATCATCACTCTTGCGGGAAGGAAGGAACCTATTAAATGAGATGTACCTGTCTGTCCGTGATTTCCGCAGATTTTGTTTGGCTGCAAAGCCACTGTTTTCTCATGTTTTCGATGCGCACATTAAACTCCATGTGCGTGCGATGCCATCGTGTGTTGCGTGTGCATTCGCCGTGTTCTTAAAGGGCGTCGATCATTCTTCTTGCGACCAGAATTCGTCCCTCTCCTTGATGATCGCCTCGTTTGATACCATTGATGTTAATGAGTTTCGATGTCGCAAATTAGAAAATGTGACTCTTCCCATCAAGTATTCTCTTTAGTGTTTTTTTTTTTTTCAATTATTTTCTCTCGATATTACTTGTAAAATCTATGTATGTCACGTAACAATGACAATTAGAAAACCATCATCGAGACGTTATATTCCATATTAATATATAATATGGATAGAGAATTTCGCATTTTTATTCAAAAAAGAAAAATTCATATGAAATGGGATGCGAATTATTTGGGGAATTACCAAAAAAATCATAAATTTATTGTAATTGTGCCAATTCAATCCTTAACTTTTTTTTTTGTCAATTGAGTCATAAACATTTTGCAGTTGTGCCAATTCAATTCTTCCGATCAATTTTGGCTGGAAATTGCTGATATGGATACTGTCCGTCCTATATCGGCGCGGGCGGCACCGACGTGAACATTTTAAAATAATATCTTAATAGTTTTTTGAATTTTTTGAATTTTTAATTTTTTCTTTTATTTTTCTTCCTTTCTTCCTCTAGTAGGTTGCCAGACCTCGGCGACTGGCCAGAGATGAGGGCCGGTGTGGGCGACCTCGCCCTGTTTCTGGGGGAGGCTTTCCCTCTCCGGATCCGGCAAGGATGTGTGATGCACGGATGTGCTACCGGTTACTTAACATTTATTTTACTGCGGTAACAAAGAACGCTCTCATACTCTATCAGAGATTCAGATCAGTAATGTCCACTGTCGCGGAAGCTTCTCTTCTTCACTCGCAGGCAAGTGAACTTGAAGCCAGTGTTAGCGTTGACCGCTTGGGTAAGTGCGAGTTCTAGGCATGTCAGCCTTCAATGAAAGAAGGGACAGGTTGAAGTCTTTCATGTCTGGGACACTTTTCCAGCAAAGAGTTTCGATTGGCGGGCGATACAAGACCCACCCTTTTTTTCATAATGCCAACACATCGATTGAAATTTAGAAATCTGCTCTTTCATAATTGCAATTGATGTTAACTTATGATTGTTCCCAAAGAAAATAACTCCAAAGTGGAAGCTGAGGTGGGCATACCACCCAATGTTGACAAATGCCACTAGCACTCTCCATTGACCTCAGTTGAAATGATCATAAAAGTTAAAAGTGGTTCGATTGAACATTTTGCAAGCCCATTAACCTTATAACTACAGACTTATTATTGAAGGAGTGCCCTCTTAAGATAGTCATGATTATTACAGAGCTCTAGTTCCAGGAATGATTCTTACTGGGTCCGATTCGTGCAAGTTTTAATGCACGTCTGCTTTTATATCTAGTCAGTTCCACGTGGAGCATGTGAAATCTAATGCATCGGATGTATTAGGTCACATGGGCTGAGCGTGAAGGATAATGTTCATTGTTTATGCCCGACCCCAACATATAATCCTTGCTGCTAAATGTTTGTTTAGGATCTTGCTACTTCCCATCAACAAAAACAGCTAGAATATGAAGTGGTTAGGCACCACGGTAGTCGGCATAGATCAGTGTTGTCCATTCAGATGAACCTGTTAAAATTGTTGGTTGAATAGACCACTCTACACTAAGACCATAGATCCTAAAGTGGAAAACGACATAGACTGCTCTTAGCAAACCTCCAGAAGCTATAATAACCACGAAAACAAAAACTTTCCATTTTTTTTTGTCTAAATACTGTCTTTTATTATTAGCGGTAAATACGTGAATCCACTACTGGGGTCCTCAAAACAAAGCAGATCCCAAAGAGCCTGCAAAGGGCGAGCTAGCCAGTTCTGGGAGACGACCTTTTTTCTGTAGATCTTGGCGACCCAATTAGCCACATAATTACAGGCTCTATTACAATTGGCTATCTTTAAATTTGAAAAGAGGAGTAATAGCTTGCGGCCTCACTGATAAGTGCACGCCCTTCCCAGTCCGATCGATACGTGGACTTCAACAAATCAATTAAACTTAGGCAATCTGACTCCTAGAGAAGCCGTTTGTGCATGCATGGAGAGAGAAACTTCAGTGTTTCCACCATGGCTAGGGATTTTATTTGCTCAGCCAAGGTGATGAAGATGCTTTGCGCAAAGCCATCAACAAAAGTCCTGGAGGGATTGTGGCCAATGCAAGTAATAGAGCCTTCGTTCGAGATGGGTGCTTGTGCTCCATTGATATTAATCTTCAATTCTGCCTATTCTGGTTGAAGCCATCTGCCTGTTTCTGCTGATCTCGTAAGTACCGATTTCATGTCCAAGTCAGTTCCATTCCTAAAAATTTGTAGCATTTAGGACACTAGACAACTAAAGACTTCGGATCTAGAGGGCGTTCTTCAAAAACCACATTGTTTTTGGTTTTCCAGATGTACCAGAGCATTGTTGACACTAGCTCGAAATCCGGTGAGTTTTCTTCCTTTGGCACGAATTCTACTAGCCACTCATCTATTTGGGAGATATTATAACTTGAAATCTAAATTTTTAGAGATGGGTCAACCCACATAGACATCGTCCATGCACATAGTAGAAACAGGTGCTCCGAGGTCTCAACATGCGCTTTACAAATTGGACATGTGGGATCATGTACAATCTTTCTTCAGAATAGTTTTTCCTTCGTTTGAATCGCATGTTGGCATATGCTCCAAACAAAGTTTCTGAATTTATGGAGAGTATGCATGTTCTAAATTCTGTTCCATAAATTTCGTGGTGACTGATAGGATGAGGAGGCCTGATTTGTGGCTAATCTTAACTCTTCTTTTCGGAGAGTATTGTATCCACTCTTCATTGTATAGTGCCCTGCTCTAGTGCCAGTCTGGACTAACTGGTCTTTGGTCGTTTATGGTCGAATATGCATAGTGCGAATTTTGCTCAGAGTCTATTCATCAAATATACTTCGTAGTACTGGCTCCTTCCATAAGTTTTCCTCCTGATTTATCAATTCAGCAACCTCTTTTGGTTCTCCCACGTTGGCTGGCCCCCTATCAAACCTCTTTTGAGCACTTGTCTTCCCTAATGTCAATATTCTCACCACCACTCACTGACCACATAAAAATTTTGCAATTGCTGTTCTTCCCATTAGGATACTTTACCATCCCCAAAAGGGCATACATCCCTTCTCTACTTTCTAGAAACTATGTCGAGGGAAGTAAATCCCTTTCAAAATCTGACTACAGAGGGTATTAGAGGAGGATTGTAACAATCTCTAACCGTATTTTCCCAGTATGGCCTTGTTAAAAGATATCAAATCACTAAAACCAATGTCTCCCACGTCTTTTCTGTGCTTAAGCACTTCCCACTTCCTCCGGTGTATTCCTGTTTTGGAGCTTTGGTTCTTCCACCAAAATATTTGTTGTTTTTGGCTCTATTACCCAACAAACGAAAATTGGGATTTTGAAAATGGACATTGCATATTGTGATAAAGCCTAGACCTCTGCCTTTATAAGAAGTTCTTTCATTGCTTTGAACATTAAGTTCTCTCTCCACTCTCCTAACTTCATATTTATCCTCGTCAATATTCATGCGAACATTTTCTTTTTAGATGCCCCCACAATCAAAAGGAATACCTAAGTATTTCCCTGTTTTTTCAATCTTTGGGAAAAAATTTCCATTTGATCTATGAAATTCTAAGACATCATCTCGACAGGCGGTGGAGGATATTGGCACTGATTAACTCATAGAAATCAGTGAAAAGTTTCTCATATCTGATAATTCATAAATTATCAAAGTTCAAATATGCCAATAAGTCAAAGAGAGAGCCTCAAATGCTGGGCTAAATTACTATTTTTTTTTTTATATCTAGTCAAAGTTTTAATTTTTGAAAATTCATTTCCACGAACGGAATGGCGACAAATCGAACGCAATGGACATTGGGGTCTTCGTATTTATTAGTTGATGATTGCATCATTCCTCATTTTTCTGATATAATTAGTCAACAGAATCCTTTGAAACCGGCGATAATAAACCAAAAATGTCACGTCCATTAGTTGATATTCCACCAAAAAAAGAAACGAACAAGCTCAACACTACCCCACGAATTGAATAAAACCACAGATGAGATATCGAAAAGGGTCTAGCTGAACAAGAGTCAAATCGTAATTAAAGCATTATAGAATGCAAAAAAATCAAGCATGAAACCTCATGATCCATGAAGCGAAAGCCTTAGTGTTGGACGATAGTTCAGGATCCTTATGATCTGATAAATAGTATAACAAGTAATGCACATATTAGTCGGGAGTTGAGTGCTCTTATCAGTGATGCCCATGGGCTTCTAAGGCCTTTTCGGAACCTGAAGCTGGCCCATATCAACTGAGGATCCAATGGAGCGACAAATCGGATTGCCAAGGCCCAGAGAAGAAATTCCCGACCGAGCAATCGGACATCCTACCGTCCTCAAGCCCTTTGGGAGCTGCTTTGTTCCGAAGCAAATGTTTTGTATCCACAAACTTCTTTCAAGTGAGTGAAAACGGTATTTCTTAACTACAAAAAAAAAGAAAAAGTAATCCACAGTTAATATGCTATAACTTGAGGTCCAATCAATTTCAAAGCACCTTCGTTTAGTCGAAGAGTGCATGCATCCACTACATAAGAGTGAATAAAGGCTTATCTCTTTGATACGAAAGACATATAGAGCATGCACCCGTGAGTACAAAGAAAATTCTATACAAGTGGCTATATCCACCCTTGATTTGAGGATCACAACCACCCATTTCCTCAAGTCGATAGTGTATAAGACTGCTTTTGTAAGAGTTTTTTTTTTTTGCAATACTAAGTCTCCGAAAAAAAAATTATCGATCTTGAAAGAAAGAGAAAAATCACGACATAACTCATTATCTAGCATATACAGAAAAAGGAAAAGAAATACACCACTCATGTTCATTATATGTGACAAATTACATATGATGTGGTCTGACTAAACTTCATTTCGGTGCCTAGTAAGCAGATTGTTATACGTTAAAAAGGAAAAAAAAAACATTATTTGGGATACTTAGTATTTCTCAGTGTCATTTAATTTAAATATGGTAGCTTACTGTAGTAAGTTAACACTCTTTCCTCTCTCGTGTCGGATCAATTAATGGGGGTCAAAAGTTTGGTCGCACTAGCAGCAAATAGCAGTAAATGAAGATTTATTACGGCGATTTTCTATCCCTTTAACGTCATACTAAGGTTGAATTATATTTTGTCCCCCCAAAATGCTAATAATTGGCCATGTTAAAGTGAGACGGGGTTAGAAATGTGAGCTAAATGATAGCTAATGTAGCTAATTTTCTTGAATGTGAGAAGAAGTTTTTAATATTCTTACTCTTTACAGATCATGATTTCATTAAAAAAAAAGAATTAGGCGGTGTTTATTGTCTATCATGCTTAATTTGCTCGTAATCAAATCCCGTACGAGGACGCCCCTCGTCACGACAACTCTGACAACCCCATACTCTCTCTCTCGCTCTCTCCCCCTCCCCCCACCGTCTTTTTCCAGAAAATCCGTAATCGAGAATGTCGAATCCTCTCGCGTACGTATAATTGCGTGATCAACCCTGCGATAGTACTTCCTATTTTCGTCATGATATTCACAGTTAGTGGAGAATGTGATCACTCATCGTCTGTATCATGCTCTTAACCAGCAATGGCTTCAGTTCCGAGGACGTGCATGCGGAAATTCCGCTTCCGCATGGCTTCTCCCACGGCATTAAGCTCTATTTAAGAAGCAGCAGGGGTCGTCGAACCAGTGTCTCCCCCCTCTCCCCTTCCCCGTTTCAAGATGAATCCCATGACAAGAGTTTCTAAACTCGCCAATGCTGGTTAAGTTCTGACGGCTGCTTTTAGGGTAAAAGCTAATAATAATGGGGAATGAAGCGAGTAAAAGCTAGGAAAGCAAATTTTTCATTTACGTTAGTTTCTTTTGATTGTATGGATGAAAGTATCTGAATTTGAAGGAGGAACTCTCCAAAATTCTGGTAACATCGTAAAAGCAGGGTGTCAAATATCGATTCACTGCAAGGGGAATGTAATTCTTCAAGAAATGGTAATTGCATAGTGTTGTTCTCTGTTCTTTGTTCATCACGTCCTTCCTTCTCTCCTCAAAATTTAGATCTTGATTAGTTTGATATTCCTGCTGTAGCTTTGATCGCTCTCAGCAGGTTTATCATGAAAACTAAGAGAAGCATCATTTCTCATTAGAAGTGCTTTGCGCTTGTCTAAATGCTGGAATGAGGGAGAAAAGCACAAGAGACAACTTCTGAACTATTGAGTCACAATGTTACAAAAGCTATGGCAACATTATAGCCTTCAATAGAGAGATTTGGTATGAAATTTTATATCACAGACCTAGATCTAAGATGACTTGAGTGCGGGTTACACAAGTAATGTTTGAATGGTAGACCAAATCACGTGAGGCACTGTCTAAATTATATCAACCTAGTGATTAAGATGTATGCAGATGTTTCAATTAATTTTCCAGGCATAAGATCGGCCTATGTATGATAAGTCACGTTCTACATGTGCATCCATGACAGAACTCAACAGAAGCATGTCTAGCTCAGTAGACAAAATAGAGACTCAACTCGAGAAAGCCGGCAAGAGAAGTAGACTCATTGCTTCAGTCCGTCACTTACAAACTTTGTCATTCATTTTTTGCCTTGAATGGTAATTCAAAGCTACCCTTTTACCCAAGTGCAAATGTCAACTAAAGTGAAAGGTAGGAAGTATGTAAAACGAGCGATATATTTCACTAGGACCGTAAAAAAGGCAGTCATCTTCAGACACAGGACCACAAGTGCACTGTATAAAAATGAAGAGGAAGGTCTCTCTCTCTCTCTCTCTCTCTGTGCCATGAGTGTTTGGCAAACAAAACAATCAAGAACCTGTCATACTAGTGCTCTCTAAGAGAAACCAAAATTTGAAAATGTAGGGCTTTGGTTCTCAACTGAATGTCTATTTCCCCTAAATCCCTCCTCAACCTTCTGCTTGCCTATTTACCTTCTCCAGGAAAAATATTGCAGGTCAAATTTCGCAAAATAAATGAGAATCAAAATGCATCGTATAACTTAATAATAATGTAATTGATTTTGTCTCCCACATCGATAACAGATTTGATTGTAACACAAGAAATAGAGGTGAGACCTAGCCTAATTGTTTCAGACTTATTCTCATCCTGTTTCAGGCTTAATTGTCGCGAGAATGCTTCATCTACTATGAAATGCATATAGTATCATTTCCTTTTTTCCAAATAGTCGTCATTACCCAACTATTCACGTCTTCCTGTTCCACTTTATTTTTTGGTATTTCTCTAGTCATCCAAAACTTAGCTAGATTTAAGGGCTGGCTAGTTTTGGGAGACATTTTGCTTTTTCAACCATAAACCTTCATTGAAAAAGCAGAAAGTAACCATAACCTTCATTCGATCCAAAAAGAAAAAAAGCAAAAGCTTCATTCATGGTCCAACCGTGCAAGACTTTGTATGTGTTGCCGTACGGTGCTTGAAAAGCAACTACATCCACAACCCTAAAATTAGGCTTGTGATTCAGGTAAGGATAAGAATATTGAGCGATTTGCAGATGAAAACCCAAAGTTTTGCAGCATCTTTTTTTGCCACAGCTCAACTCCCGGTTTATGGTCACATGAGAAAAAAATAGAAGAGAGCTAAAAAGAAATTTCTTTTTTTCTTTTGGAGCTGGCTTGAACTGAAGCTATAAGGTAGGTGTTCCATGGGGGCTACTGCTAGATTTGGAAGGAAAAGAAAAATCAGAAATGGAAGTTGAAGCATCTTTTAGCCCGAAGAGAAACGTATTAGGGGAAAAATGGTGAATTCACATGAAATTGATCTTGCAGGCGGTAGAGTTATAATAACGCGAATGAACTGACAAAAGCAAGCAAGCAAGCAAGCATCTTTCTCAATTCCGCTTTTATCTGGCGATTTATGGTGGTTTTAATATAATTTTGCGTCACACAAGTCGGTCTACTACTCATCGAAGTTGTTGCCCTGTCTTCTGCTGTACCACGTAACTAATATTTCTGCAAGTTTTTGATTTACCGTTGGACACGTGGCATTTGCGCCATGTAGGCTTTTGCAAGCTCTGTTGGTGGTGGTGATGCAATATCCTCGTCAAGGACACGAGTTTCGTTCACCGATGGCCACTTCACACGTGACGAGCGAAGCATTTGGCTGCTATGAAAAGCACCGGCCATGGTACTGATGCCAAAGTTGCTGAATCCACAGAAAAAATGGGGACGTTTTCTGCATGGGACTCTGCTGGTGTTTGGACGAATACTGGTACTCCAGTTTATTTACCCCATTCATGCTGTTCATATGAGCTTTACAATGGCAAAAAGTCGGTTAAAAACTCTGACTGAGCTAAGGCGTGTCAGAGTTGATAGTCAAACCTTAATCTTTTCAACTCGAGGAACAAGATTTGTGTGTGGTACTCCCGTGGTAAATTTTTGTTCTTATTTAAGCACGAAATTATTAATTTTGAGTAAAAAGCAAATTAATTTCAAATATAAATGGTAAAAAGATAACTCTTTTTTTTTTCTTTTATCTTTTCTTTTCCTTTCCTCGGTGCAGCAGCAGCAGCAGCAGCAGAGGCCCGTAATAGTCGAAGCAGAGAGAGAGAGAGAGAGAGCAGAGCGCAGAAGGAAGGAAGAAACAGGGAAGCTCGTCGTCGTTGCCACCGCCGCCACCACCATCGACGATGATCGGAGTCGGCAAGATCAAGCAGTACTCCAACGTCCTCGACAAGCCTCTCAGCCAGGGCAAGCAAGAGGTCTCTCTCCCTCTCTCTTTCTCACACTCTCTCTCTGTGCGATAGAAGTGCTGCAATCACGGGAAAAGGGCTGCGATGGTAATCGCTCGAGCCGGTCCTCTTGCTCGAATTCAATCATTGTGCGCGGGGTTGATGTAAATGAGTACAGGGTTTGATTCGGTTTGGTGGGTTGGGCTTCGTTTGGTCTTGTTTTGAAAGGGGAGGCCGGGGGATCGAGTTTCAGTCTCTCAGATTTTGAAACTAACAGGTATGACACCACTTTCTGCAAAACGATCCCTCGCCATCCTGAATGCCTTCGCAAGTTCATTAGTCCAATCAAACCTTTGAACCAAGGAGTTGACAATATTATGGTCAGCATCAGAATTATTACCAACATCAAAACCCAAGTCGGGTATTCAGTCGGCAACCTCATTCACAGTATCAAAGACATACGATTGGGCAAACATGGGTTTAACAATTAGACTGCAAAATATATGTAGTTAGGCTTAGTTTGGCGGAAGACACTTTTCTTAAACAAAGTTTATCAATAAAATACACTGTCTTTTAGCAGCATAAAAGCTAGTATATGAGCAATGAGGTCCAATTGCGAGCAAGACAGTTTTAGTTTCCATAATATGATATAAATAAATTCATCTTTGCCTCCTAGCGCTCTCAAGATGCCCCTACAACATTTTTACCCAACCACAAAAAAATACGCGAGTGAAAATCCAACAAAATTATTAAAATGGAAAGGTAAGCATTTGCTGTCACTTTCCCACATTTGGTGGACCGTAGACCCATCAAACGGGTGGTGGGTTGGATCGAAAATTAACCCATTTAACCTGTTTTGACTCATTTTCATGTAATACAAATTTAGCAATTCATACTCGAACTGAACCATATTGCTAAAACACTTTCATATCTAATCCAATCTAGAAAAACTCATACCTAAACTGAGGTGAGAGTACTGAGTGAGTGAGTGAGCGAGAGAGAGATTGAAGAGAGAGTTGTGATCCCATTTACTATTCATATTATTTTGGGCTTTATTATTTTAAAACTCATTTATTGAATATAATTAACCCATATAACAATACGACCCATTAAATATGAGTTAAGAAATGGATCTATGACCATAGATCTAGTTGACCGTGACCGGGAGTTCAGCGAAAAAAAATAGTGAGAGAAGACTGAAGAGGACCCTCTTGGTTATATAGTTTCTAGTTTCTCTTGAACATGATTACTTCTTTGTAAGTAATCCATAGACATAGATACGAAGACAGCAAGATGCATCGTTCTTCGGAAATTCCAGTCGTCTGAAATGTAGGCTATTTTCATCGCCGAAAAAGAAGAACCAAATATATGCAAACGTGAGTGTGTGTGTGGCTTCTTTCTTGTATTCTTGCGGGTGTATGTGCGCGTGCGCGTATTTAATTCAAAAAAAGAATATCTTGCCACTTTCCATCTTTTCACTCATTTTTTGTAATTTTTTTCAAGTTACGATTTCATAGGTTAATTTATGCACTCTTTCTCCTCAGGTACTTTTTTTTTTTTTGATGACCCAGGGAACCCCCGCACGGCCGATAGCCGGGAGGTAAACCCTGGGGGCGACACGTGCTAGCCACCACACAAGTGCACCGGTTAAGTCACCCTACGGCACCCGGGATTCGAACACTCAACCTTTTGCGAGAGGAAGAGTGCGCGCTCCAGCAGCGCCACCCAGGCGGGTGGTCTCCTCAGGTACTTCTCACTCTATGGTTTTCAAATAAATCAGTTAGGACAATGAGCGCGGGCCGGATGAATTAGGTTTCAAGACATGTTTTGGCCTAGCCCCAACAGGTTGGTTCGTAAGCTCATTTGCCTCCTCAGAGTTGTCATTTTGTTTTGAGGATTGTCACATCTCTCTAGCACTTTGTTCTGTTCTTAGTCTCTTTTGTTCACTAATTAACAAGGAGATTTGACTAGATTCTGAGTATGACACTTCTCCCCTTTCAAACCTAATTGACATAACTTTCAATGCATTGAAAAACGGCATATTCTATTTTGAAATATTGAGAAACTTCTAGAGCCATTAGATTTCGAAAAAGTAGGTATCGTTAAAGATCTCTTAATAAATTCTTGCCCACTATAATGTTCAAACATATTTCCAAACCAGTGAGTGAGATCTCGGTTCATATTCAGTTTTGGGTAAATAAAATAAACTAGAGTACCCTCAATCACATTATTATTTGTGGGGTAGCAACAACTCAGATTTGCCATTAAGACTATTAGCAGCAACATCTCAGAATAGCTGATACACATATAATGATTATAATTGACTTACCAAAACAAACTATTACAATATATATATATATATATATATATATATATATATATATATATATATATATATATATATATATATTGTTAGAAAGAGTCAAAGTTGTTTTTTATGTTTTTCAATTAATAGCTAGTCGTGTGTTTCTGTTACTTAGTGGGTCCTAGTTTTCAGGACTTAGTTGGCAGCATGTTGCTGCACACGTTCACCATTTTGAATCAAAGTAGTTGTTATTTTTGTTGGGATCTCTTCTGTTGATGTACAGCCTATAAAACGGCTAAGTTGTTAATTTCAATAGTATGGACGAATGCAGTAAGCATCTTCAATCAGTGTGTCTCTCCTTTCTGGGTTTCTTTTTGGTGCTTGCAAAGCACAGCCATCTTCTGCATTTTTACTGTATTAGTGGTATCAGAGCCAGGTTAGCAAAAAAGAAAGTGAGGGTTGAGTGTTGAGAATTAAACACGTGAGGAAAGAGAGTCTTGCCGCAAAGTTTTTTTTCTTGACACTTTGTTTGCAGCAGCAATCATGGCCACAGATTCCAATTTTGTCCAACCGGCAATCCCTCGCTTTGATGGTCATTATGACCATTGGAGCATGTTGATGGAAAATTTTCTAAGGTCCAAAGGATTTTGGGAAGTTGTTTCTTCCGGAATTCCCGAACCGGAAGAAGGAGCCACGTTGACAAAAAGACAGCGACGGCTCTAGAAGCAATTAGGTTGAAAGATCTTAAAGCCAAGAACTATCTCTTTCAGGCCATTGACAGATCTGTCTTGGAGACAATCCTTTGCAAGGATACTTCCAAGCAAATATGGGATTCTATGAAAAAGAAGTATCAAGGCTCTGCAAGAGCAAAGAGACAACAACTGCAAGCTCTTCGTACGGAGTTCGAAACGCTACGAATGAAATCAGGGGAGTTGGTCACAGATTATTTCTCAAGAACGATGGCAATCGTTAATAAGATGCGAATCCACGGTGACAGGACGGAGGATGTCACCATTGTTGAAAAAATTCTTCGATCCTTGACGCCAAAATTCAATTTTGTTGTCTGCGCCATAGAAGAAGCTAAGGATATTGAAGAACTTTCAATTGATGAACTGCAAGGTTCTTTATTGGTTCATGAACAGAAGCTCCAACACCAAGATACGGAAGAACAAGCCTTGAAGACCTCTACTAATTTCTGTCATTCTTCAGCAACAAGAATGAATAATGGTAGAGGGAGAGGAAGAGGATTCCACCAATGCAACAGCACCATCAATCCAAGAATTGTAGGCTCTTCTTCTAATGATGCACGAAGTGGAGGTCGAGGTTGGTATTCAGGTGGTTTCAAGCCAAAACCAACAGATAAATCTAAAGTTGAATGCTTTAGATGCCACAAATATGGACACTACAAGTCCGAATGTCGAACCAATCTTAGTCGACATGTGGAAGCAACAAATTTTGCTGCAGCAAATGAAGAAGAAGGAGAGAAGCTCCTAATGGCATGTCAAGAGAAAGAAATGTCTTCACCAAATTTATGGTACCTTGACACTGGTTGTAGTAATCATATGTGTGGCAACAAGGAGGCATTTTCTTCTATCGATGAAACCCACCGCACAAAAGTGAAGCTTGGAGATGATTCTGCCATTTCAGTCATGGGAAAAGGTACTGTTCAAATTTCTTCAAGAGGGAAAATGCAGACCATTAATGATGTTTTCTATATTCCTGAATTGAAAACAAACCTCATGAGTGCTGGCCAATTACTTGAGAAGGGGTATGAAATTGTATTTAGAGGTGGAGTTTGCAAGATTTATGATCAGCAGCAGAACTTGCTTGTTCAAGTTGATATGACATCAAATAGAATGTTTCCTCTTTACCTTCATGATTCTGATCATTCTTGTTACGTGGCAAAATTAAAAGAGGAAGCATGGATATGGCATTTTAGATATGGGCATCTTAATTTTGGTGGTTTACGGACACTATACCAAAAGCAAATGGTGGAGGGACTCTCGCTATCAAAATCCCATCGAAGTTTGCGAGGATTGTGTTGTCGAAACAACATCGAGCCTCGCTTCCACAAGGCAAGGCGTGGAGGGCAAAAAAGCAGCTTGAGCTGGTTCATTCAGATCTTTGCGGTCCAATTTCACCGGTTTCTAATGGAGGTAAACAATATCTGATCACATTCATTGATGATTTTAGTCGAAAGGTGTGGGTGTATTTCTTGCATGAAAAATCTGAAGCTTTTGAAGCATTTAAGAATTTCAAGAGTCTTGTCGAAAAAGAAAGCGGCAATCCAATCAAAGTTCTTCGAACTGATCGTGGAGGAGAGTACAAGTCTCTTGAGTTTGATGATTTTTGTACGAAGCATGGAATTCGTAGGCAACTTACTGCAGCCTATACACCACAACAAAATGGTGTATGTAAGAGGAAGAATCGAACCATCCTCAACATGGTGCGAAGTCTATTGCGAAGTAGTGGAATTCCGAAGAAGTTTTGGCCAGAGGCTGTAAATTAGAGTGTCCATCTCTTGAACAGAAGTCCCACACTTGCTGTTCTGAATATGACTCCTGAAGAAGCTTGGAATGGACGAAGGCCGACGGTTGATTACTTCAAAATTTTCGAGTGTATAACATATGCCCGCGTTCCAGATCAAAAAAGGAAAAAGCTTGACGATAAAGGAGTAAAATGCATCTTTCTTGGTGTAAGTGATCAAACAAAAGCTTACAAACTCTATGATCCTGTGACCAAGAAGATTATAATCAGCCGTGATGTAGTATTTGACGAAGAAAATTTCTGGCTTTGGAATGATCAAGCTGAAGGGGTTGCACCAATTGTAGCTGATTTTGAAGAGATTGGCGAGGAAGACCAACAACACAATTTGGTCTCAGCTCGCAACAGTTCTGACCCTATTGAAATGGAGGAGCAGCAGCCCAATTCAGATATTGCTGCAACACATGATGAACGCCCCTAACGTCATCGATAAAGGCCAGCATGGATGAGAGATTATGAGGTGTCTGGAGTTGATCAAGGTGAAGATCCGTTAACTCACTTTGCTTTGTTTGCAGATAGTGATCCAACTACTTTTGATGAAGCAGTAAAACATCAAAAGTGGAGAGATGCAATGGATGCTGAAATTAAAGCAATTGAGAAAAACAATACTTGGGACTTAACAAATCTTCCCAAAGGCCACAAGACTATTGGTGTCAAGTGGGTCTTCAAGACAAAGCTGAACAAGGATGGTGGCATTGACAAATACAAGGCGCGTTTGGTGGCAAAAGGCTATAGGCAAGAATTCGGAGTGGATTACAAAGAGGTGTTCGCGTCAGTTGCAAGACTTGACACAATTCGATTGGTGATTGCGCTAGCAGCTCAGAGATCGTGGTCTATCCATCAGTTAGATGTCAAGTCTGCCTTTTTACATGGTGATCTCCAAGAACAGGTATTCATTGACCACCCTCCTGGATATGTGAAGCCTGGTTGTGAGAATAAAGTATACAAATTAAAGAAGGCTTTATATGGATTAAAGCAAGCTCCTCGAGCTTGGTACAGTAGGATTGAAGCTTATTTTTTTGAAGGAAAGCTTTACGAAGTGTCCTTATGAACATACTTTGTTTATTAAGGTTGATCATGGTGGGAAACTACTTCTTGTATGCTTGTATGTATATGATCTCATCTACACAGGGAATGATGGTGCCATGATGGAGACATTTAAGCAATCCATGATGCATGAATTTGAGATGACAGATCTTAGGTTAATGCACTATTTCTTAGGCATTGAAGTTAATCAATCTGCAGCTGGTACATTTGTTTGCCAAAAGAAATATGTGCAGGAGATTTTAGAGAAGTTTCAATTGAAGGATTGCAATTCAGTTGCCACACCGATAGAGGTTGGATTAAAGCTCACCAAGGATCCTGGTGGAAGGAAAGTGAATAGCACTTTGTACAAGCAAATTGTGGGAAGTCTCATGTACTTAACAGCAACAAGGCCTGACATCATGTATGGTGTTAGTCTCATCAGTAGATACATGGAGAGTCCCACCGAAAAACACCTTCAGCTACAAAGCGTATTTTACGCTATTTGAAAGGGACATCATCTCTTGGGTTATTTTACAACAAAGGAGAAAGATCGATTTGCTTGGTTTTACCGATAGTGATTACGCCGGTGATATGGATGACCGAAAAAGCACTTCGGTTATGTGTTTATGCTTGGTTCGTGGGCTGTCTCATGGTGTTCAAAGAAGCAACCAATTGTTACTCTTTCGACCACTGAGGCTGAGTTTGTGGCTGCCACCTCGAGTGCTTGTCAAGCTATTTGGTTAAGGAAGATTCTTGGAGAACTTCGGTTTAAACTAGAAGAAGCAACGACAATTTTCTGTGACAACAATTCAGTCATCAAATTGTCAAAGAATCCAGTTCTACATGGGAGAAACAAGCATATAGATGTGAAGTATCATTTCTTGAGGGATCTTACAAAAGATGGTGTGATTGATCTTGTTTTCTTCAGAAGTGAAGATCAAGTTGCTGATTTGTTCACAAAACCTCTTAAAATGGCCACATTTCAGAAATTAAGGAAGCTCCTTGGAGTTTGTTCGATGGATGCCTTAGATTAAAGGAGAGTTTATTTCTACACATTTAAACTAATCACTTGTAGTATCAGTTTAAGGGAGGGCATGTTAGAAAGAGTCAAAGTTGTTTTTTATGTTTTTCAATTAATAGCTAGTCGTGTGTTTCTGTTACTTAGTGGGTCCTAGTTTTCAGGACTTAGTTGGCAGCATGTTGCTGCACACGTTCACCATTTTGAATCAAAGTAGATCTTATTTTTGTTGGGATCTCTTTTGTTGATGTACAGCCTATAAAACGGCTAAGTTGTTAATTTCAATAGTATGGACGAATGCAGTAAGCATCTTCAACCAGTGTGTCTCTCCTTTCTGGGTTTCTTTTTGGTGCTTGCAAAGCACAGCCATCTTCTGCATTTTTACTGTATCATATATATATATATCAGCAAGCCTATTGTATTATTAAAGTTTATTCTTACTAATCCTAACCACCACTACAAAAAAACATGAATTTTGCGACTGAAATTTTTCGTCGCTAATTTGCGACAAACTTTGCGACAGATTTCTAATTCCGTCGCAAATTAGCGACGAAAATTTTCCATCGCAAATTTGCGACGAATTTTGCGATGGATTTATTTTCCGTCACAAATTAGCGACGGAAAATAAATCCGTCGCAAATTTGCGACGGAAAAATTCCGTCTCAAATTCCGTCGCTAATTTGCGACAGAAAATAAATCCGTCGCAAAATTCGTCATAAATTTGCGATGGAAAATTTTCGTCGCTAATTCCGTCGCAAATTAGCGACGACTAGTTTTTCGTCGTAAATTTGCGACGGATTTATTTTCTGTCGCTAATTTGTGCAATGAAATTTACCATTTTGCGACGAAAGTAGAGACGAATTGGATGATTGTCACAAGTTCAAATTCAAAAGAGATTGGACGATTTGCTACACGTCCAATTCTAAGAGAGATTAGATTTACAAATTCAAATTAGATAAGAAGATCTATTATAAACTCAAGATATTAGATAATTTCTTAAAATGTTCTCATCCCAAATAAGCTTTTTTAGATTCGATAGGTGCAAATCTTATCTTTTCTTTTTTCAAGACTTAGATATAGATAACGCAGATATCTATTTAGTTGAATGTGGCGGTTTCCTCCGCACGTAGCTCTTATGTATGAGTAAATATATGGGTAAATAAATTATAGCAATTTTCAAATAGATCGGAATCGGGTGGATGTATGAAATGTAAAGTCAATGTATCTATATAGGGATATCTATAGGAGATCTTATAAAAGAGATATTCTTATTTAGACCTAACCAATTTGATCTAACCAATTAGATGAATTACTCCTAAAGAGTTACATCCGAATGATAAGTGAATAAAGGGCATGCATTCTATTAGAGAAATATTTAGAAGATTCCCTATATTTCCTTTAATTGATTGTAATTGATATTTTCCCTTTTAGATAGTCATCCTATAAAACCGATAAATAGGTTCGTGTACTCTTCATTTGACAATGATATATATATATATTTTGCTCTTAATTTCTTTTATCACATTCTTAACTTGGTATCAGAGCCCTATTGTTATTTGAGAAAGCGTCAATCGAGTCTGTTTGTAACAATGACATCCACATCAATCATGTTTCTCCACAGTGTTCGTAATGCTAGTCACATTATATGTAAAAGTGTAGAAGCATATCTACTCAAGGTTTCGACGGAATTAGCGACGGATTTGAAAAATTGGTCGGTAAAAACATTTCCATCGCTAATTCCGTTGCAAATTTGCAACGGAAACAAAATCTGCGATGGAAAAAAAAATCCATCTCAAATTTTGCGACGGAAAAAAAAAGCAGTTGCAAAAATTTGTGACGGAAAAAAAAATCCGTCGCAAATTTACGACGGAAAAAAAAATCCTTCGCAAATTTTTGCGACGGATTTTATTTCGGTCGCAAATTTGCGACGGATTTTTTTTTTCCGTCGCAAATTTGCGACGGATTTTTATTTTCCATCGCAAATTTGCGACGGAAAAAAATCCGGTCGCAAATTTGCCCCGACGCAAATTTGCGACGGATTTTTATTTTACGTCGCAAATTTGCGACGGATTTTATTTTCGTCGCAAACTTGCGACGGATTTTTTTTTTCCATAGCAAATTTGCGACGGATTTTTATTTTCCGTCGCAAATTTGCCATGGATTTTTATTTTCCGTCGCAAATTTGCCACGGATTTTTTTTCCGTCGCAAATTTGCGTCGGATTTTATTTTTGGGGCAAATTTGCGACGGATTTTTTTGCCGTCGCAAATTTGCAACGGATTTTTATTTTCCGTCGCAAATTTGCGACGGATTTTTCTTTTCCGTCGCGAATTTGCGACGGATTTTTTTTCGGTCGCAAATTTGTGTCGGATTTTATTTTTTGGGCAAATTTGCAACGGATTTTTTTTCCGTCGCAAATTTACGTCCGATTTTTTTTTTGGGGCAAAATTACGACGGATTTTTATTTTCCGTCGCAAATTTGCAACGGATTTTTATTTTCCGTCGCAAATTTGCAACGGATTTTATTTCCGTCGCAAAATTTGCGACGAATTTTTTTTTCCGTCACAAATTTGCGTTGGATCGAAAATTTTCAAGAACCCGCGTGGAAAATTTTCAAGAACCTGCGCGCTATCCCCCGTCGCGCCATCGTCTCCCCTTCGCTCGCTCTTTTTATTCCCCCACCACCACAGCGTTCCCCCCTCTCTCTCTCTAACTTCTCTCCCTCTTTCTCTCTCTCTAGCCTCCTCTGCCGCTCCTCCGCCATGATCCGCCGCCTCCACCAGCCCCACCTCCTCCCCTCCGACTCCCTCGCCGCCTCCTCCTCCTCCGACGACGCCACCGCCAAGTGCGGCAAGAAGCGCGGCAGCTACAACTGCGGCTGCTGCGGCCTCTCCAAGAAGGGCCGCTCCTGCCATGCCGGCTCCTCCCCCTCCCCCTCCCCCGCCGCCGACTCCTCCTCCTCCTTCGTCGCTGCCGCTGTCGCGACCTCCTCCATGCCCGTCAACGCCGCCGCTGCTGCCGCCTCCTCCGCGTCCGCTGTCGCCCTCACGCCGTCCTCGCTCTCATCCGTCGCGTGCTCTCCTTCGACGACCTCGACGTCCGCGCCTACGAGGAGGAGGAGGACTTCGACGAGGTGGAGCCGGATCTCGACGAGCGGGATCGGGATTTCGTGGACGGGGATGCGGACGCCGGCGGGTTGCCCGCCAGGTGTTTGTGGGAGGTCCTGAGGAGGTTGCCGCCGGCGGAGCTGCTCGCGGTGGTGCGGGTGTACAAGGGGTGGCGGGAGATCTCGAGGAGGGTGTGGTGGGCCGCCGAGGATATGAAGCTCAGGGTTCCCTCGAGAGCTCAGCTATGTACTGAGAATTTATATTAAAGCATGTACTATTGTTGCTAATATTCATGTACTTGATATCAGAGGTTAGAAGGAACTCTGCAAGGCTGAGTTTGTGATAGATATATCAGGTTTCAGCCGTGGATTAGATACAATTTGCATTGTGCCAGTTGTGAGGAGGCCAACCTGTAATAAATTTTTGCTGCACATTCGTAACTATTTTTATAATTCGTTGCTAATTTGCGACGAATTAATAAAAATTCGTCGCTAAATTCGTTCCCGAACAATGTTCGTGGCAAAATAGCGACAAATTTTGCCACGAATTAGTTTGTCGCAAATTATTAACAAAAAAAAAAGAATTTCATGGCAAATTAGCAACAAATTTTGCGACGAAAAATTAGCGACGAATTTTGCGACGAAAAATTAGCGACGAATTTTGCGACGAAAAATTAGCGATGAATTTTACGATGAAAATTTGTGACAAAAAATTAGTGACAAATTTTGCGATGACTTTTGCGATGAATTTTACGACGATTTTTGCGACGGATTTTGCGACGAATTTTGCGACGAATTTTGCGACGAAATATTTGTGACGAACTTTGTGATGGATAGTGTTCATGGCTAATTTGAGACGAATTTTGCGACGAAATATTTGCGACGAACTTTGCGACGGATAGTGTTCGTGGCTAATTTGCGACGATTTTTGCGACGAAATATTTGCGACGATTTTTGTGACGAATTTTTTGCGACGAATTTTTTTTTCGTCGCAAACTTGCGACGAAAATTGAAATTTTCCGTTGCAAAAATTTGCGACGGATTTTTGCAATTTTTTCGTCGCAAAATCCGTCGCAAAAAACATGTTTTTTTGTAGTGCACTAGTAATTGCGATCTCAATCTCAAGAAAGGAAAAGAAAATGTGAAATATTAATTGTAAAAGGGAGTTGATAAAATGAAAAATAGAGAGTTTTGCTTATCAAATTATTTGAGGTAAGTATTTTTCCTCTAAGGTGTATCCCCTGCAACAACTTGCCAGATCTCTATAATGAATTTATGTAGCTTATTTGTGATTGTTTAGCAAGTCATCTTCCAACCATAGATGCTGGATTTAGCCATCTGCTCGGCCGTTTTGGTTGAAAGAGCTGGTAGGAATTTACCATATTTGGAAATTTCGAAGAAGCCATCAAAAGAATTATGGTTACCATTGAGGTCGCATCACGTGCAATTGCCACCTCACTCCCAGAGAGAGAGGAAATGAAAATGAACATCACTAATTACAAACAAAAGGGTGTGAAATAGAAAATCAATAGCTTTGTTATTTGAATTGAACAAGAGAGCTTCTTCATGTAAATTTTCTATACCCTGCAATAACCTCCTGGACCTCCAAAGCTAATCATGTAGCCACTTCCATATTTTCGATAATGGTGATGGATCATCAAACCATAAACATTGGATCTATCTACCCACTCCCTTGTCTTATTTGAAGGACGTAGAAATTTGCCATCCGATCGAACCCAATGGAGTTTTCGAAAGAAGGTGGCATGCTCAATAATACCATCTGGCCTGTGACCACTTCCCATCGGTGGACAGAATCCATTGCCTCCAGCTATGCCAATTCCTCCCCAAGCCGTGTGTAGTGAGCCATTGCGCAAATACAGGAATAGTTCCTTTGGCCAGTAGCCTACTTTAATCGCTTTACTGGTCACAATCAACCACCAGTTCCCGGTAATTCTATCCTGATTAGAACTAAATTTTGATAATAAGTGCTAATAATGTAAAAACGCAGAAATTATTAACACTAGTTTATTTCAATAAACTTTGTGATATCGCACCATGCTTGGTATTAGGGACAATGATAATTATAAAACATGGATGCAATGATTGATTATGTGCTTATATGGATACTTTCAGTAGGGTAGAATGATAGCGAAAGTTGCTAACTCGAAGAACAAAACTATTAGTCTCTAATATATTTTAGCAAAAATCATTATCTTAACAACCTTGAAAAGATCAAACATACCTGTTGAATGTGGATTACAAGCTCAGCTATAGGTCCACCATAAGTAGAAACACGTTTTATCGGATAACCAGGGGTTATTTCCCTATCCACCTGGACAAAACCTGGACATAGTACATTGTAGCATCCATTGCGATAGCCATCACCTTATGAGGACAATGCTTTGGTGAATAAGATTCAAATTATCTCCAACTTCTAATTTGGATTCCCGAAAATTGGTCAAAAAATGGTTCAATCAAGAATTAACAATTATCTTCACAGCTCACCTGTCCAATATGTGAAAAACCAAGCACCAGTATCGCCAAATAACTGTGGAGAAACCTAGGAAAATAAGAGATTTTTCTCTTAGATCATTTTACCATATATTGAACTTCTTGTGTAAAAAAAAAAGAACTATGACATTGACCTACTTAAAAAATCCTATTACCATCCAACCAGCTACAATCATGCTAATATGCTCTGGGGGACCAGTTTCAATCCACACGTTATGTGCACTGACTTGGTCACGAGCAACGGTAAGATTGAAGACTGACGTACGTCCACCTCCTCCATATTTAATATTTTCTATCATGTTGTCAGTTAGAGAAACCACCTGCAAATAATAATTTGCAACTTAGACTACTAGAAAGTGAAAGAAAACTAAATAATATATTATTTACCTATGCCTATCGGTCCTACTTTAAAAGATGTATTGATTTTCTTTTTGTACACAGATGATGGAAAGAACAGATTTTGAGATTGTCATAAGTGGACATTTGACATGTGGTCTCATGAAACTCATATGCACATAACCCCATTAATAGAATTGAAAAAAAAATCACTTATGATATTGTATGCGTGTAAATATGCATGTGAGCATGGGAGAGAGGGATAGTACATGTTGATTTGAAGAAACAATACTTTGTCTCATAGCCGTGACGGACGACATCTTGGACAAGGATTTTGCCCTCATCAAATCTTTTTTTGTTACTCGACGAATGGGTACCGTTCCACTAGGGCAAGGTTCTCTCAACCCAAATTTTACTGGTTTTGCATTCAGAGAAGTTCTGCGCAAGCTAGTGACATGTAGATTCGGTTCCGTCTACATGAAGAAAAAACTGATTATAGAGGTATCAAGTAGACCATTTCAACTAAATTATTCGATATTGGTCATCATAGATTTAGGAGATTATAATAAATTTTACCTGAACCTTATGATTCTGCAGTAGAGGATGATCGAGTGCTGGTTGTTTATTTATATCAACACAGTCAATTGTGTCTCCTTCTTTAGTCTAGATAAAATCAAACACAGTTAGTCATTCGTTGGGCAGCAATCATATTTTAAAGATTAACTGGATAAATTGCAACATCTCCATGAAATTTAAATGAGACAATTGCAAAAAAGGGTTTGAAGGAAAATTACCGAAAAGGTCTTGATGAATGGCTTGTTCATAGTTTTGACCTGTCTTTCCAAGTCTAAATCATCCTCTTCGGAAATATATGCCATCTCACACGGAGAAAGATTGAAGAATAGGAGCAGCAACGGCACAAGTTCCACATTCAGTTTCATGGTGACAAAAAGAAGCGTAAAGTGAGGCCCTCTAGCGGATAGCTACGCTTGTTTATATACTGCGAAAATTTCACCCTTTTTGTTGATAATATACCACTGGGCGTGTTAGTACAATGGTAAGGAGGTTGTACATTTTACTACAAGATCGTAAGTTTGAGCAATGCAATTAGATTAGAAAGATGGCAAAAGATAATTAATTTCAATTCCAAACATGGTAAAAAATAAATTGTCTTTATAATGACACCTGCTTGCCACTATCCTAAAAAAAATGCGCATGTTTGCCACTTGTCCCATTCTTTTATGGTCATATCATGCATAATTATTGCCATAGCCAAGTTATTCTCGACGACCAAATGCACATATAAACTTCAAAAGGACAAATTTATTCATTATAGAGAAAGGCAGTTAAGATCTGACTGGAAATTAGAGCATCGGGATGCTAAAGCTTTTTTTGTAGAATAATGCATGGTTGCCATTTTAAAAAGAATAAACGTTGGCCATTTGTTTGCAAACTCTTCCATGCGCACAACATGCATAACTAGTTTTGAGGCCAATCTATTGTCCAAGACTAAAGTGTTATGTAATAAATGGTACAAATTCAAAATGCATATCAAATTAAAAGGAAAAAATAATCTGAAATTGAAAGAAAAAAGTAGAGAAAAGTCATATATGACACAAGGCACTTCCAGGTAGGGATGGATCCAAAAGAAACTTCTTGAGGCGGCTAGGTTGGCCGATAATATATGATGAAAAACTTTTACTCAATCCAAATGATCAGAAAATTCAAGTATTTAGAGAAAAGGTTTTTAAAGATTTGATTGATTTCAAAAAGGGAATTGTAATTCATTTGAAATAACAAATTATTTTAACTTACAAATTAAAATAAATAAATTAGAGTAAGTTTGGAAAGTGCCGAAAATCTAAGGAATCATGAATGTTAGAGATTCAGTTTTCGTTTGAATGACGATCTTGTCCCTCCGTTAATGTTATGCCATTATAATGTCACCATAGGCTTTTCATGGAACTTATTAAGAAAAGTTATTTGAGTTTGTTTTTTTATATATTAGCAAATGGGCAGATGCACTGCTTGTGTTTAAGAAACTGACATTTGAAACATGGAAGTTTTCACTCCTACCATGGCAAAAGTTTTGAGAGATTGAAAAAATTGTCTTTAAATAATGCATGCTTGCTACTATCCTAAAAAAGTGCATGTTCGCCACTTGTCTCATTCTTTTCATGGTCATATCTGGCATAATTGTTGCCGGAGCCAATGTTTGTCTCGACAATCAAATATATAAATAAACTTCAAACCGAAAAATTTATTCATTAAAGAGAAAGGTAGTTGAGGTATTACTGAAAATTAGAGCATTGGGATGCTAAAGCTTTTCCGTTAGATAATGCACATTTGCCATTTTAAAAAGAGTACATGTTAGCCATTCGTTTGCAAACTCCTTCCACGTTCACCACATGCACAACTAGCTTTGAGGCCAATCTGTTGTCCAAGATTAAAGTATTAGTATGCAATAAATGGTACAAATTCAAAATGCATATGAAATTTAAAGGAAAAAAATAGAGAAACTGAAATTGAAAGAAGAAAGTAGAGGAAAGTTATATATGACACAAGGCACTTCCAGGGAGGGATGGATCCAAAAGAAACTTCTTGGGGTGGTCGGGTTGGCTGGCAATATATAATGAAAAACTTTTCTTTAATCCAAATGATTATAAATTTTAAGCATTTAGAGAAAATATTTTTAGATATTTGATCTATTTAAAAAAGTGAATTGTAATTCATATGAAATAACAAATTATTAACTTATAAATAATAAAAAATATTCGAGTAAGTTTGGAAAGTGCTAAAATTTTAAGGAAATATGAATTTTAGAGATTCAGTTTACATTTGAATTACGATTTTTCCCTCTATTAATGTTATGTCATTAAAATGTCACCAAGGCTTTTGATGGAACTTATTGAGAAAAGTTCTTTGAGTTTGTTTTATTATACATGGATAAGTGCATTGAAAGTCCAAAGCTTGTTACGAAAGTGCAATTGAGTTCTAACACTTTGAAAAAATATAATCAAGTCCTAAAACTTATCACGAAAGTGCAATTGAGCCTTAAAATTTTTAAAAAGTGCAATCAAATCCTAAAATTTGTCAAATTGATCTAATCAAGTTCTTCCTTTGATTACACATTTTGAAACTTTTAGGACTCGAATGCACTTTTGTGATAAATTTTAGGACTTGATTGCATTTTTCAAAGTTTTAGGACTCGATTGCACTTTCACGATAAGTTTTAGGACTTACTTGCACTTTTTGAAAGTTTTAGGACTCAATTGCACTTTTGTGAAAAGTTTTAGGACTTCAAGTACACTTATCCCTATATATATTAGCAAATGGGGCACACATGTTGCATGTGTGCAAAAAATTGACATTTGAAAGATGGTAAAAGATAAATGTTTTTATTCCAAATATGGCAACAAAATTTGAGAAACTGGAAATTGTCTTTGAATAATGCATGCTTGCCACTATCCTTATGTTTGCCGCTTGTCTCATTCTTTCATGGTCATATCTTGCATAATTATTGCCAGAGCCAACGTTTTTCTCGATGCCCGAATATATAAATAAACTTCAAAACTGACAAATTTATTCATTAAAGAGAAAGGCAGTTAAGGTATTATTGAAAATTAGAGCATCGGGGTGCTAAAGCTTTTCCGTAAAATAATGCACAGTTGTCATTTTAAAAGAGTACATGTTAGCCATTTGTTTGCAAACTCCTTCCACGCTCACCACATGCATAACTAGCTTTGAAGCCAGTCTATTGTCCAAGATTAAAGTATTATTATGCAATAAATGGTACAAATTCAAAATGCATATGAAATTTAAAGGGAAAAAAATAGATAAACTGAAATTAAACGAAAAAAGTATAGCAAAGTTATATATGACACAAGGCACTTCTAGGTAGAGATGGATCCAAAAGAAACTTCTTGGGGCGGCCGGGTTGGCTAGCAATATATAATGAAAAACTTTTCTTTAATCCAAACGATTATAAATTTTAAGCATTTAGAGAAAAGGTTTTTAGAGATTTGATCTATTTGAAAAAGTGAATTGTAATTCTTGCAAAATAACAAATTATTTAACTTACAAAGAAAAATAAAAATATTCGAGTTAGTTTGGAAAGTGCTAAAATTTTAAGGAAATATGAATTTTTGAGATTCAGTTTACATATGAGTTACGATTTTCCCTCTATTAATGTTATGTCATTAAAATGTCACCATTAGGCTTTTGATGGAACTTATTGAGAAAAGTTCGTTGAGTTTCTTGTTTTATTATATATTAGCAAATGGGCACACACGCAACAATCTAACATTTGAAAGATGGTAAAAGATAAATGTTTGTATTCCAAATATAGCAAAAGATTTGAGAGACTGGAAATTGTCTTTGTGTAATGCGTGCTTGCCACTATCCTTAAAAAAATGCATGTTTGGCGCTTGTTTCATTCTTTCATGGTCATATCTTACATAATTATTGCCAGAGCCAATGTTTTTCTCAACGACCGAATACATAAATAAACTTCAATTAAAGAGAAAAGCAATTAAGGTACTACTGAAAATTAGAGCATCGGAATGCTAAAGCTTTTCCGTAAAATAATGCACGGTCGCCATTTTAAAAGAGTACATGTTAGCCATTTGTTTGCAAACTCCTTCCACGTTCACCACATGCATAACTAGTTTTGAGACCTTTCTATTGTCCAAGACTAAAGTGTTATGTAATAAATGTTACAAATTCAAAATGCAAAATATAACTAAAAGGAAAAAATAGAGAAATTGTAATTGAAAGAAGAAAGTAGAGAAAATTTATATATGACTCAAGGCACTTCCAGGGAGGGATGGATCCAAAAGAAACTTCTTGGGGCAGTTGGATTGGCTGACAATATATAATGAGATTTTTTTTATAATCCAAATGATTACAAATTTCAAGTATTTAGAGAAAAGGTCTTTAAGGTTTTGATCTGTTGAAAAAGTGAATTGTAATTCTTTTGAAATAACGAATTATTTAACTTAAAAAGAAAAATAAAAATATTCGAGTAAGTACGGAAAGTGCTAAAAATTTCAGCCATCATGAATGTTAGAGATTCAGTTTACGTCTGAATTACTGTTTTGTCCCTCTATTATTGTTATGATGTCACCATAGGCCGCAAAAGTGTAAAAAAAGTCCTAAACCTTTTGCATTGGTGTCAATTTAGTCCTAAAACTTTTTGTGGTACCAATTTAGTCTTAAACCTTTTGCATTTGTGCCAATTTAATCCTAAACCTTTTTTTGGTGCCAATTCAGTCCTAAACCTCTTGCATTTATGCCAATTGAGTCCTAATCCTTTTTTTGGTGCTAATTGAGTCATAAACCTTTTGCATTGGTGCCGATTTAGTCCTAAACTTTTTGCATTAGTGCCAATTCAGTCCTAAATCTTTTTGAGCTAAATTAGCTGGAAGGACTGAATTGGCACCAATGCAAAAGGTTTAGGACTGAATTGACACAAAAAAAAGGTTTAGGACTCAATTGGCACCAATGCAAAAGGTTTAGGACTCAATTGGCACCAATATAAAAGGTTTAGGACTTAATTGTCACGCCCCGAACCCCAACGAGCTCGCGACATCCCCTGCTCCGGTCGAAATGATGTGACGTCCCAGGAACGTCGCCGACCCAACCCAAACATCAGAGCCACATGCGGAAGCGAATAACAAAACCCCGGACAAATAATGACGACAACGGGGTAGAAACAAGAACAATCCAAAGAACCACATATTCATACAACACCAAATATACAAACATCATATTACGACATAAATACGGACTAACATCCTCAATCACCGTTTAAACAAAAGTTCAGGGGTTTGGTTATCTTAACTTCACTATCGGATAACCCAAGTTATACAACCCCTAAAACACCCTAGGGAAAAAACTTAAGGGTCGCCCTCTTCCATTCTGCTTCTGAATTTCTGGCTTGAATCTCTGGAACTCACCTGCAGCTCCACTGGGCACCAACAGCAGCTCCCCGGACTTCCAAAAAGAAAAGGCGCACTTCCCGGGTTTAGGGCCGGGGGTCTGAAAGTGGCGGTTATACAACCGTGAGACGAATCTCAATAAGTGTACAACCCCAAACCCCACGTAAGCACTCACGTACCGCCAGACGAAAACACACATAACACACAACGATCGGCCAAACTAACAATCACATGCGACCCTACCTGGAATCCATCACGCACGTTCCTGCACGTTAGACAATAACACAGCCAACACATCACAGCAAGGAATCACAGACGTGCGCGTGCCTCAATTATAAGACAGAAACCACTTGGGCATGTCCCATACCGTGCCTAGTAGTTTCTACCCCATAATTAAGCATCACATCGCGCGATACAAACACACTCGCACGCTACTCACACCATGCGTCACTTTCCACAATCCTCTCGCTTGTCTTGCCAAATCCCACTCATTTTCAACCTTTCCACCACTACCGCGCCCGCGTAAAACGCATCAGGCCAACGGTCTTCTGACCTCGTCAGGCATCGTCACCCCGTCGGGCCGGGCATCGTCACCTCGTCAGGGACGGCATCGTTCCGCGTAAACGTACACGCCTCAGGACGGAATCCTACACACACTTTCCTTCTACCGCGCCCGCGTAAAACGCATCAGGCCAACGGTCTTCTGACCACGTCAGGCATCGACACCCCGTCGGGCCGGGCATCGTCACCTCGTCAGGGACGGCATCGTCCCGCGTAAACGTACACGCCTCAGGACGGATCCTTTCTAACCAATCCTACATTTCCGTACCCTCGTTCCACTCAAACCACACTTACACATGGCCAGCAACACTCACGGTCATACACAACCTCACGCCATACACACAATCCACCACGTATGGTTAAACATACACACCTCACACACATTTCACGATTACTCATTCTCGTCACAGGAACACGCACACATAACCACACACTCTTGGTACACAAATTCATTGCACAATCACACTCCCATACTCACACACCTCACGGCCACACACACAAGGCACACGGCCAAGCCACATTCAATTCGAAACACACACCAAACCAGCCAACCATCATGAGCCACACAACCACATACAAAGTGCCATTCAAGGCATAATTCTACCAATCAATCGCACAATTCAGTCACAATCAATCCACAACACCTCAGCCATCATCGAGCCTCCTAAACCTCGCAAATTTCCTTGCCAACTCAGTCTCCGATTCAGCCCACAACAACCACACAATCAACCTTCAATTTAGTCCTAAAATAGCCACATGAACTACCCGAACTAAACCCTAAACATGCCCTACGATACCCGAACTCCTAAATGACATTTGGGGAAAACACTTACCCAAAAAGGCGAGACAGAACGGGGCTGGAACGGGCCGGGACAGCGGCAGCAGCGGGAGCAGCGTCGCCGGCGACGTATGGACGGCGTGAACAATACTTTTCATATGGACACCCGTACGGACAGGGCTGGGACGGTGGCCGGCGAGGTGCCGGTGACAGCCGCGGCGTCCGTACGGTCCGGCGTGAACAGTGATCCGTACGGGGACGATGAAGAGTACCGTACGGACACTGTACTGACGGTGCTGGGCGGCGACGTATGGATGTGCTAGACGGCCGGGTGTCGCCGGAACGGCGATTGGAGCTCCGGCGAAGCTCCAGCGGTACTGTTTGTAAAACAGAAAAATGAGAAAAGAGGGAAAAAGGAGAGAGAGGGCTATTTCTGGACTAAAACCGGGGCTGATGGTGGCTGCTCTTGGGTGAAACTAGCTGGTGGTGGTGCTGGCTCGGCGGGGACAGCTCCGGCTGGTACTGTTCCGGCGTGAACAGTACCGGTTTGAGCAGAAACGTAAACTGCAGAAATGGAAACGGGAAAAGAGAGAAAATTTTGGGGGAAATGGCTGAATGGTCTTCACGAGAGAGAGAATAGTCTGGTCAAATGAGTCAAAGATGATCTAAGTGGAGTCCAAGTGTCATTATCTAAGCCCATTAGACACTTTTGCCCTTGATCCAATGGACAAGATTTGATCAAATCCAATAATTTAGGGGTGAAATGGTCTTTTGTCCCTAATCATGGTTGACCAGACCTGGTTTAATCCCAATTAACCTTGGTTAACCCCAAAATTTTGATCAATTTTCGGAATTAACTAAAATGGTCTTAGGGGCATTTTCGTAATTTTCCGATCCCGAACCGAAATTCCAATTTTCGCACATACGTGTTCCATATGTGCGTGGCCAACATAATATGGCGTCGGAATCGCGAAATTCATCGCGCAAGCCCTCGAAAATCCACGTCAAAGTCTCGGGAATAAAATAATATTATTTTTCTAATTTTTGTCGAAATTTCACTTTTTGGCCAAAACCACTCTGAATGTGCGTGGACACCCCAAAATGACCTTGGCCGCAAAAAATAACCTCAAAAGGCCTCCGAATCCGGCCTCGGTGTCCACAGGGGCAAAACCGTAATTTTTCCGGCCCCGGACCGAAATCCATTTTTTTGCAGAAATGGGTGGCCCCAAGGTTGTCCAAGCCAAAAACGTCATCGGCCGTCCAAAATTGTCACTTTCAAAATTCTCGATTCCCGGGCCCGAATTCCAAGAAATGACTAAAATCGAACAATCGCGACTTTAGCTTATCTCTGGCTAACGGGTGGCTCATTGGGATTACGCGCTCTCAACCCGTGACTGACACTAAGTCAAATCACGTTTAAGTTTACTCTACCTGGGATGACCTCGGTTGTCATATAATTGTGAGGGTCTGTCGCTAGTTCCCTTCGGACACGATCAATCAAGTAGACCGGTCTTGGTTGGCTCAAAACATTCCCTCGTCAATCCATATGGTCGAAGATCGAACCCAGGTCGAGTTCTTTGGTCGTGCGAACTCAATCCCGTAACGGCCCTACCCCTAAGGTTAGCATCCCGAGAATGCGCATTTCCGGGTGAGATCTCACTATAAGTGCATTGGTCAAATTCATTTCCTAAATCCCGGGAAAAGGATCGAAAATTCAGACTGTTACATTAATTGACACCAAAAAAAGGTTGAGGACTCAATTGGCACCAATGCCAAAGGTTTAGGACTGATTTGGCAACAAAAAAAGGTTTAGGACTAAATTGGCACAAATGCAAATGGTTTAGGACTTTTTTGACACTTTTCCCCACCATAGGCTAATGGAACTTATCGAGAAAAGTTGTACCGATGCCTCTATTATTGTTATAATGTCCCTCTATTATTATCATTGTTGTCCATTCAGATGAACCTAACATAATTGTTGGTTGTAAAGGCAACTCTACACTAAGACCACAGATCCTAAAATAGAAAACGACATAGGCTGCTCTTAGAAAACCTTTATAAGCTATAATAACCATGAAAACAAAAAATTTCCGTATTTTTTTTTTGTCTAAACACAGCCTTTTATTATAAGCGGTAAATACGTGAACCCACTAATGGGGCCCTTGAAACAAAGCAGATCTCAAAGAGTTTGTGGAGGGCAGGCTAGCCAGTTCTGGGAGAGTGCCTTTTTTTTTTATGGGCATTGGCGACCCAATCAGCCACACAATTACAGGCTCCATAACAATGGCCTCCAGTGTTTCCACCATGGCTAGGATTTCTGCTTGCTCGGCCGAGGAGACAAGGTCGGTTCGCGCAAAGCCATCAACCAATGTCTTGAAGGAATTGCGGCAAATGCAAGCAATAGAGCCTTCGATCAAGTTGGGTGCTTATGCTCCATTGATATTTATCTTCAATTCTCCCTGTTCTGGTGGAAGCCATCTGCTTGTTTCTGCAGTTCTCACAGGTGCTGATTTCATGTCCAAGTCGCTCCATTCCTAAAATTTTTGAGCATTTTGGACACTAAGTCAACTAAAGACTTCGGATCTAGAAGGTGTTCTTTGACAATCACGTTGTTTCTGGTGTTCCAGATGTACTAGAGCACAGCCAACACTAGCTCGAAAATCCAGTGAGTTTTCTTCCTTCGGCATGAATTTTACTAGCCACTCATCTATTCAAGAGATATTGTAACTTGAAATCTGAATGTTTAGTGATGGGTCAACCCACACAGACCTTGTCCACGCACAGAGCAGGAACAGGTGCTCCGGGGTGTCAATATGCACTTTGCAAATTGGACATGTGGGATCATATATAATCTTTCTTCAGAATAGATTTTCCTTCGTTAGAATCGCATGTTGGAATATGCTCCAAACAAAGTTTCTGAATATATGGGGAGTATGCATGCTCTAAATTCTGTTCCATAAATTTCACAGTGTCTGATAGGATGAGGAGGCTTGATCAGTGGCTAATTTTAACTCTTCTTTTCGGAGAGTATTGTATCCACTCTTCACTATATAGTGGCTGGTTCTAGTGCCAATCCAAACTAACTGGTCTTTGGTCATCTGTGGTCGAATATGCACGGTGAGAAATTCGCTCACAGTCTGTTCATTAAATATACTTCGCAGTACTGAGCCTTCCATGAGTTTTCCTCCTGATTTATCAATTCTGCAACCTTTGTTGGTTCTCCCACATTGGTTGGGCCCCTAGCACACCTCTTTTGTGCCACTTGTCCTCCCTAATGTCAATATTCTCACCATCACCCACCGATCACATCACAAAATTTGCAATTGCTGTTCTTCATTCCCGTTAGGATACTTTACCATCTCCAAGAGGGCTTGGATCCCTTCTTTGGTTTTTAGAAACTAGGTTGAGGGAAGTAAATCCCTTTCAAAACCTGACTACAAATGGCAAAGGAGGATTGTGCCAATCTCTAAGCCCGCTTCCCCGTCATGGCCTTGTTAAAAGATATTAAATCCCTAAGACCAATGCCTCGCACTTCTTTTCCATGCTTAAGCACTTCCCACTTCCTCCAGTGTATTCCTGTTTTGGGACGTTGGTTCTTCCACCAAAATGTTGCTGGTTTTTGCTCTATTGCCCGACAAACTAAAACTACAATTTTGAAAATGGACATTGCATATTGTGGTAAAGTTTGGATTGCTGTCTTAATAAGAATTTCTTTCCTTGCTTTGGACATTAAGTTCTCTTTCCACTGTCCTAACTTCATATTTACCTCAACAAAAAAAAAAGTTTCATGTTTACCCTCACAAATATCCATGCGAACATTTACTTTTTGGATGCCCCCAATAAGAGGGAATACCTAAATATTTTCCTGTTTTTTCAATCTTCGGGATAAAATTTTCCATTTGATGTATGAAATTCTAAGACATCATCTCCACAGGTGGTGGAGGATATTGGCACAGATTGACTCACAGAAATCAATGAAAAGTTTATCATATATTGTAATGATATCTTATAGTTCAGAAATTATCAAAGTTCAATATGCCAATCAGTCAAAGAGGGAGCCTCAAATGCTGGGCTATATTGCTATTTTTTATATCTAGTCACAGTTTTACCTTTTGATGACTCATTTCCACGAACGGAATGGCGACGAATCGAACGTCATGGACATTGGGGTCTTCGTATTTATTAGTTGATAATTGCATCATTCCTCATTTTTAATCATTTTTTTGATATAATTAGTCAACACAATCCTTCGGAACCGGCGATAATAATCCAAAAATGTCACGTCCATTAATTGATATTCCACCAAAAAATGAAACGAACAAGCTCAACACTACTCCACGAATTGAATAAAACCACAGATGAGATATCGAAAAGGGTCTACTTGAACAAGAGTCAAACCGTGATTAAAGCGTTATAGAATGCAAAAATCAAGCATGAAACCTCATGATCCATGAAGACAAAGCCCTAGTATTGGACGATACAGTTCAGGATCCTGGAGTTTCGTGATGAAGCTTCGTGGGAAAGCGGCACCATGCTCTTATCAGTGAGGCCCATGGGCTTCTAAGGCCTTTTCGAAACCTGAAGCTGACCTGTATCAACGGAGGATCCAACGGAGTGGCAGATCGGGTTGTCAAGGCCCGAAGAAGAATTTCCCGACCGAGCAATTGGATATCCTTTCCTACTGTCCTCGAGCCCTTTGGGAACTACTTTGTTCCGAAGCGAATGTTTTGTATCCACAAACTTCTTTCAAGTGAGTGAAAATGGTAGTTCCTGACTCAAAAAGAGAGAGAGTAATCGACAGTTAATATGCTATAACTTGGGGCTCCATTTATACTTTCAAAGTACTTTCGTTCAGTCGAAGAGTGTGTGTATCCACGTCAGCATTAGCCATCCTATGTGGTACGGCCATTGTCTGCGTAAGCGAATTCCGATCAAAATTGATTGAATGGACTCAATTGGTAAAATGTGAACAAATTTAGGACTCAATTGGCAAAATTGAAAAGTATAAGACTGAATTGGCAAAAATGTAATAGATTTAGGATTTTTTGGATAACTTTTCCTCTGTGAAACAAACGGAGAAGGTTGAATTATATTTTGTCCCCCGAAAATGCTAATAATAGAATATGTTAAAATGAGACGGGGTTGAAAATGTGAGTTTTTTTTTTTTATTTATGATAGCTAATGTAGCTAATTTTCTTGAATGTGAGAAATTACCTAGAACATCGTGCATCGTGCAAAATATGGAAGCTTGGACGGTTAGGTCAATTTTCAATTTGGGAAAAAGAATTGACTCATAAATTATGTCTGGACTTATAATGATCTGTTGCTGCACGTGCAAGATTTATATAAATGAAAGATTAATAGATTAATATTAGGTGAACGGAACTAGCGGAACCAACTCTCATATTTTCTTCATTCGATTATCACGACTCCAGTTTGTCATTTTCCGTCTATCGTTATATAATAATATCGATGCGTTCAAACCCTCTATCTGCTTACTCGAGTTAGGGGAACATTCTTACGGCAATTTGACGAGGTGAGAGACAACCACAGATCAAGATAATACGAAACTTGAAATTCAAAGAAGGAAGTATTGGCTCCATCTTTTGCAAGTCAAACTCACTAAAACGAATAAGGGAAAATGATGTGCAGAAACTCAGATGCATGAGGTATCCATTAGAGGTTTGACGAGAGCACAGAGCGATTTCACACGAGAAACAAACACGGGGAGTGGCGACGAAAAACACGTTTGTTGGGGTCAAATTTGAGCAGAAACCTAGGTCCTATGTTATACGCACGATGACGAAGGTTGTTGCAATAGTTTTTGTGGCACGCGAGCTTCCCGGAAGGAGAAGAAAAATAATGTGATTGCTAATTCTTTCTGGTTCAGTAGACTAAGTGCTAACTGGGGCAGATTAATCACATTTTTAAATCAGGTGATCAGGGTGAGTCTATACTGTTGAAACCTATCAATTCTTGGATTGGTTCTAAACAATGCATTAGCATAGTTCAAGAAAAATACATCTTATCAGGATATGCAATGTCAATTTTGGTAGATCTAGATCATGCATAAATAAGTCTTTATTGGGTTAACTGATATATGATCTAACCACATGTAGAAATTAAATTACACGATAAGAGAATTACGTTAATTAGAGTACATATATGGGTAAAGATCATTAGAGGTTAGCTCAGATGCCATGCTCACATGGTAGTTTTACCCGGTAATTGTTTTTTTATAGTCATTTTAGCAGATCTCTAATTTCGGATCTCTAATTTTTATGAATAGCCTAGGAATAAATCTCTAATTGATTTCTATACATGTTTTGGTAACAAATCTCTAAGGTAAATTGCAGGGCTCGGATCCAAATCTTCACATGAATAAAGGTCGAGAAATTGAATGATGTGAATATTTTATTCCGTAGTAATTTTATCCGTACTGGTTTGCTTGCGAAAATTCACGTTGACAACAACATGGAGTAATACAACAAATATAGCTTTAGACTCGTGCAACGCACGGACATCTTGCTAGTAAATAATAAAACCGGGTTACTAAATCGTTACGATGGGCGCAAAAAAATAACAAAAGGAAAATTGAGAGGTAGATATGGATACAGCTGTTTTAAGAATAATATATGAATTCACATGTCTTTTTGATGTTGCTTATTTCTTGGTTAGCTTTTTCTTTTATGGGATTACATTGCTCCTACCGCGTGGTGGAATACCGAGTAAACTGCAAACATTTTAATATATGATCTTCTTAGCATTGTTAAACCATAATTTAGGGTTACCTCCGAGCAAAATCGTCGGTGGGAAAACCAAATAAAAAATTATGGATGATTATTCCAGTCGACCTTCCAGGAAAATGATGGCATTGACCAAGACTTACAGAAGCCATTCCCCGTGTATGAATTCTGGACCATTTCTTCGTGGACCATCACAATACATCTCTTTACACAAATCACACAGAGAAAGAGAAACTTCAGCAATCAGTAAATCAACAATGGGACACGGACATCATCACGGCGGCCACCACGGCCATCATCATGGCCATCATGGTCACGGCCATGGCCACGGCCATGGTCACGGTCACGGTCACGGTCATGGTGGTCATCATGGTCATGGAGGCCACGGCCACTGCCCACCGCCATCATGCCCACCACAACCATATTACCTGCGGCCGCCGTGCCCGCCGCAACCATATTGCCTGCCACCACCTCCACCGCCCCCTCCTCCTCCGGTGTATTACCCGATATGCGTGCCACGTCCTGTATGTGTCCTCCCTACTACATCTGTCACTGTTAGCGGATTCGACTGGTTCACATGATTCCACGCTGCTACTTCTCTAAAGGGGGTGTTACTGAATGAAGCTCTCATCATCTGTGCCTGCTGTTGTGTAATTGCAATCTACAAAGAGTGTCATGTGTGTGCAAAACAAGTCTACTATGTGTCATGTGTGCTCATAGTAAAGACCCAATTCTTCTGCCAAACTTCTTGTTACTGGGTCAGAGCACAAGTGTCCTTGTGTATCACGGCTAACAACTATCACCTCATTGTAGTTTTGTGTTCCTGGATATTGCATTAAGGGATTTCAATTCCTCTTTTTCGGTTGGTTCAAGAAATGGATGGATCTTAATTATGTATATAACGTTGTGATCTTGCAATAGATGTGCGTAGTCATGTTTTCCATTTCTGATTTTTCCCTCACAAGCTGTTGAGAAAACCCTAATCAACAATTCCTTTTTTCCAGATAAAATGGATAGCAATTCTAGCGCCTAGAGTGTTATATCTCTTGACCAGTTAGATCAATGTCCTTCCTCAAAAAGTAGAAGAGCATTTGATAGGCAATTCGAAGACTCATAAAAGTACAAATTTATTTTGATTCAACTATAGAAGTATATTTTTCAAGTAATATATAGCTTACACCTATTGCTTACACACCAAATTGAATCCAAGAAAACTGAACTAAATTGTTTAGCTGAGGATGACAAGTGAAGAATCAAGATAAGCAAATTTAATTCTCATCACAAAGGGCCTTTGGAGCAAGAGAGATGCACATTATACAACTAAACTAAATGACAGTTTTTTTTAATCATAAAAGTCCATAAGTTTACTGGTCAAACGGATGGTTGAACCACGTCATTAATGGAAACCTTATAATATTTTTCCAACGTAGAATGGGGTTAACCGTGTCAAGAATTGGCTTCATGAATGCCGAGTGAGAAGGCTGTCCTTTTGCGCGCTTAGAATTGCATAATGTGCAGCACAAATTAGGATTCGATCCTGTGGAAATAGGGACTTTACATCACTCTCCTCAAAGACTTCTCTGTCAAACACCCTGGATTTCAAGTAGTAGTGGGACTCAATTCCGAAATAGGGACTGACCGAGTCAGGCAAGTCACCAAGGAAGCCTATAAAAGGAAAAAATTTCCGAAGTCTTCAAGGAACCAACAATTCGTCCAGTCAGCTTTCAGGAAGGTGAGTTTTCACAACCTTTTTAAGCATCACTCATTGGCTCGGGAAAAGAAAAACCAACTTACCAGAACCAAAAGAGAAGAAGAAGAAGATATGGATTCTTCATTAGGATTCAAGAGGGTCATGACCCTTGTGGCTGCCCTTGCCCTTTTCACCATCTCTGTCACTCCACTTCCGGCTCCTGCTTCCCCTGCCGAAGCTCAAGCCCTCCTCAAGTGGAAATCCAGTCTTGGCAACCGTTAGGTTTCTTCCCTCTCTTCGTGGACTCCCTCTCCTCGCAAGGCCACCAGTTCCAATTTGACTGTGAGTTCATGTGCTTGGTATGGCATCTCCTGCAATCAGGCCGGGAGTGTGATTTGGATAAATCTTACCAGTGCCGATGTGGAAGGTATGCTTGACGAATTCCCATTCTCATCTTTGTCTCATCTCATGTACATGGACCTGAGTGTAAATAGTCTCTCCGGCCACATTCCACCTCAAATCGGTTTTTTGAGCAATCTCACCTATCTCGACCTCTCTATCAATCGGTTCTCGAGGATAATATCACCAGAGATCGGCCATCTAACGAAACTGGAGGTCCTACACCTGTATTTCAATGAGTTAAATGGCTCCATTCCCCTAGAAATTGGGCAATTGCACTTGCTCAATGAGGTCACGCTGTATTTAACTCAGTTGCATGGATCTATCCCTTCCTCATTGGGTAATTTGAGCAAATTAGCTAGACTGTATGTCTACAACAACTCTCTTTCTGGTTCTATACCTCCCGAGATGGGAAATATGATAAATTTGGAAGTGCTCCACATGGACGCTAACTTCTTGACAGGACCAATTCCTTCGACTCTGGGGAACTTGACCAGATTGAGAGAGTTGCACCTATTTGCTAATAAGCTTAACGGTTCCATCCCCCTAGAGTTAGGGAATTTGAAGCTTCTTAGCTCATTGAGCCTTTACAATAATAATCTTACTGGTTCAATCCCGCCGACGTTAGGCAATTTGACGGAGCTTACCCTTCTTTCACTCTATGATAACCAGCTTTCGGGTCACATTCCTGATGAGATGGGAAATCTCCGCGCTATGCAGGACTTAAAGCTGAGTGGAAATCAGCTCACTGGCCCAATTCCTTTTTCTTTGGGTAACTTGACTGACCTAGTTCTTTTGCGCCTCCATCTCAATCACCTTTCTGGTTTGACTCCTAGATCCTTAGGGGATCTAATGAACTTGGAGGTGCTGCTATTGAGTTACAACCAGCTTTCTGGTAGCATTCCTTATGAGTTAGGAAATATTCAAGCTATGGTCCTGTTACATCTGAGTGCAAATAAGCTCACTGGTCCAATTCCTTTTTCTTTCGATAATTTGACAAACCTCGTCTATTTACGCCTCAGTGAGAATCAACTTTCAGGGAAGATCTCTGTATCAATTTGCAATGCCACCGGCCTTTCACTCCTGATCTTGCTAATAATAGCTTAACTGGTAGCTTAACCTAGTGCTTATCATACTTGAGCATTTGTCTATCAGTTTTAAACTTGCAAATGAATAGTCTTTTGGGCACAATCCCTCCAACATTTTCACCACGAAGTAGCTTGAGAAATCTTGACTTCAGTCAAAATCAATTCGAAGGCACATTGCCACATTCCCTGGTCAATTGTAAAAACCTGGAAGTCCTAGACTTGAGCAATAATAAGATAGAGGATAAGTTCCCAGAATGGCTAGGAAGCCTGCCAGAGTTAAAGGTTCTTAATCTGAGGTCCAACAATTTTAAGGGTCATTTAGATTTTCCAAGGGTAACTCATCTCTTTTTGAAGTTGCACATTTTGGATCTCTCAAACAACGACTTTGCTGGTCCTTTACCAGCCAATCTGATAGCGAAACTTCAAGGGATGATGAATGGACAAAATGGGCAAAAGCCGTAAGACAAATCATTGTACATGAGGCAGCAAGCTGGAAAGGAATTCTATGAAGCTTCTGTGAATGTGATCATGAAAGGAAAGGAGATTCGGCTAGAGAGGATCTTGACCATTTTCACAACCATCGACTTATCGCTCAACTCTTTTCAAGGGAACATCCCGAGTGTTATTGGAAATCTTCATTCTCTCATAAGGCTCAACCTTTCCCACAACCACCCCACGGGTTTCATTCCTTTAGCCCTTGGAAATTTGACTAACCTTGAATAGCTGGATTTATCTTCAAACAAGCTTAGTGGGAGTGTTCCTAGAGAACTGGGAGATTTGTCATTCCTTGAGAATTTGGACCTCTCAAATAACCAACTCACGGGCCCTATACCTCAAGACAAGCAACTAAGCACATTCACAAGCGACTCATTTCATGGAAACCTAGGCTTATGTGGAACTCCATTACGAAATACATGCCCTGGTGATGCTCAGCCTCCATTGCCACCACCTTCATTCTTCCAAGAGGATAGTACAAGAGAGCATGGTAGCGGTTGATAGGATAGCAGTCGGGATAGGCTATGCATCTGGAATCGTGATTGGAATCTCCATAGCGTACATTTCATGTGAAACTGGAAGACCCAAATGGCTTGTGGGAAAAGTGAGAAGCATGGAGAGAAGAGCCAAATTGATGAAGAAGCCAAAACAGAAGGCCATCCAATTTCATGGAGACCAATGAAATTGTTGGGAAGTGGTCCCTTTGAACTATGTGCAATATAGATCAAGGAATACAATTTTTGTCAGATTGCAATGCAATTTCGCATATGGATACTCATTTTTACCATGTTGCCATTTTCTTCTTTAAGTGCGATTTCTAAATCGAGTCGAATGAATAGATGAACATGAAAGAGATCTTCCAAAAAACTCGCTTTGCATCATTAACACCCTATGTGTCCTTTTCTTGTTTAGTGTATGCAATTCTTATTTCTTCTTGGGAAAGAAAAAAAGATGAAGAGCTGTCGAAGCCCATTTTGCCCGGGATTACATGATTGAACGTGTCATTGAAATGTCTTTAATGATTTCTAAATTTGTCATTGTCCCACTACACATTTCTGTTGAAGTTGCAGCTCAGTATTAGATCGTTGACTTGCAGTCTTGCACCTATCATACTTGTCTGCAATAGTAAACAGGGGTACTCCAGGTTCAAACCTCAAAGCATCTTCGAAGTTTAGATTCAAAGTAATCTTATTGCAAAATTCTAGGATCCGCTAGGCTAAAAAACTGAAATTTTTTCATCTTCGTGGTTTTTTTGAAGTTGCTGGTAATTTTTAAATACTTTTTGCAAAAAATATAACTGGTAACTTGCTTATAAGTTAACTTATCAATAAGTTACCAACATGATAATGAATTTATCAAGTTTCATAGATAATTAGTAAGTAACATTGTCTAAATTTTATGGTTACTATCACAAAAAAATATCAAAATTGGTATGCCCATGCCACAATTAACCAAACTAATTTTTGTGGCACAAAAAATACCAAATTGTTACACTCGTGCCACATTCACCTCAAATTAATTTTCATATCATAAAAAAAATCTCAAACTAGTATGCTCATGTCACATTTATCAGAAACTAATTTTCGAGTCATAAAAAAATATGACTTTTAGCAGATTTTCGAAACTTGAGGGAGCTCTCAAGGCAAAAATAGTAGATTTTAGCAAATTTCCCAATAAATTTTATTTAGTGATTTGGGATTTTTTTGTGATACAAATTAGTTTTGTGTTACTAGTATACTAGTTTAGTTTTTTTTTTGTAACACAAAAATTAATGGGATATGTTTACTAGAAGTCTTAAAACTTGTTGCGAAAGTGCAATTTGATCCTAAAACTTACAAAAAGTGCAATCGAGTCCTAAAACTTGTCAAATTGATTCAATCAAGTCCTAAAGTTAACACCGTCAATTTGTCTAACGGAAAATGCTGACGTGGCATTTTAAAATGAATTTCTCTCTCCTACGTGGCATTTATATATATTTTATTCAAATCTTATTTAAATTAAATTAAAAAACTAAAAATTTAAAAAAAAACAAAACAAAACTAGAAAAAAGAAGAAGAGAGAAGCAGCTTCGCCGGAGGGGGGCCGGCGGAGGTCGTCGGAGGGGCTGACTGAGGTCGTCTGCCCTGGTCGAGGGTGGCCAGTCCTCGCTGCCCCTGCTAGCTCTGGGCGGGGACTTGCCGGCCCCGAGCGTCGGCCGGCCACCCTCGTTATGCCCGGGCGAGGGCACCCAGATCTAGGCAATGCTGGCCCTCGCCTGGGGCCGGCGACCATCGCTTGCCCAGATCTGGGTGACGCCTGGCCTTTGCTTGAGGTTGGCGAGCCTTGCCAACCCCTGGCGAGGGACGGCGACCCTCACTAGGCCCGGGCAAGGGTCGGCGTTGCCTAGATCTGGGTGCCCTCACCCGGGGCCAGTGAGGCCTCGCCCGGGGCCGGCAACCTCCGCCGGTCCCCCTCCGGCGGTGGGCGGCGGCTACAACTCCCAACTTAGCCTTAGTTTTTTCTTTCAGTTTTGTTTTTTTTAAGTAATTTTTAGATTTTTAATTCAATTTATATAAGATTTGAATAAAATAATAATAATAAATGCCACATAGGAGAGAGAAATTCATTTTAAAATGCCACGTCACCATTTTCTATTATACAAATTGACGGTGTTAATTTTAGGACTTGATTGAACCAATTTGATAAGTTTTAGGACTCGATTGCACTTTTTGTAAGTTTTGGGACTCAATTGCACTTTCCTGACAAGTTTTAAGACTTCTAATGAATATATCTCAAAATTAATTTAAGGTAAATGTGGGTATATCAATTTGAAACTTTTTGTGACACGAAAATTAGTTTAGGGTAAATATAACATGAGTGTACCTGTCGGAACTCTCCCAGTGGGGCGAAGTCGAGTAGATGGGTTTAGAGGTAATGTTGAGTTGAAAACCAACAATCCTCAATTGGCGCATTGACATTGGAAAATTAAAGTTAAAATAGATTTATTTATGAAGTCCAACCTAACTAAAAGTCGCTCCTAGCTAACCACTAGCCTTGTGGCTGGCTAAGAGTTAAGTGAAGTATGTGTGGTACCTAACTTTTACGCAACCACATATTTGAGATCGGACGTAATTGCACTAATTCTCTAACTAGTGCCCTTTTTCTGAAGAAAAAAAAAATTGACGTCGATTGCTCTTTTTTGCGATCGTTAGATTCTTTAATCAAAGCAATGCAATGCTACCTACTATTTAATTTATCACCAGAAATGATAAATGCAATAAACTAAAGTTAAACAAACGCAAAGTTTATAAATAAAGGAAAGGTATATGTTTACTAGAAGTCTTAAAACTTATCACGAAAGAGCAATTGGGTCATAAAACTTGCAAAAAGTGCAATTAAGTTCTAAAACTTATTAAATTGGTTCAATCGTGTCCTAAAGTTAATACCGTCCAATTTGACTAACGAAAAATGCTGACATGAATTTTTATTATTTTTTCTATCATACGGAGCAATGACGGGACTTTTTTATAATTAGTTTAATACTACTTTTATTTAAATTAAATTTTAAAAATAAGCTAAAATTGCGGTGGCGGCGAGGGCTTGCAACCCTTCTCGCCTATCCTCCTCTTTTTTTTTTTTAAAACTTATTTTTATAATTTTATTTAAATAAAATTAGTATTGAAAATCAAATTTGGACAAAAACGATGTCGTTTTAGTCTTACGTTTCATACTTTAGCGACGTCATCGCCACGTAGGAGAGAGAAAATATTAAACTAAGCCACATCAATGCCACGTCAGCATTTTCTGTTAATAAGTTTGACAGTGTTAACTTTAGGACTCGATTGAACTGATTTAACAAGTTTTTGGTCTTGATTGCATTTTTTGAAAGTTTTATGACTCAATTGCACTTTGGTGACAAGTTTTAAGACTTAAGGAAAATAAGTTATTTCTAGCAAAAAAAAGGAAAATAAGTTCTTATTATGTGTAGATTTCAATGGTGGTCATTAAACTTTGACATAATCAAAAGTTTACACTTCATAATCCAACAACAATATCATTATCCCGGAATAACGTGCGGGACAATCTCTATTGGAACCACCGAGAGCACTTCAAAATTCCCACAAATAATCACGGCCACTCTATTTAAATGGTAAGTTAGAACGGAATTAAAGAGCAGACCTCCACAATCACGTTATGATCTGTCAAAACGGCTCAAACAAGCGGGCCCAGCTCATTTTTTTTAGATTTTAGCTAACCCAACTCGGCCAATTAAAGAGCAGGTCGTTAATCCATTTCGACACCTCTCCCTCTGCTCGAACATGATCATCGGCTATCATTTCTGCAAGAACGGGTCAACCACGTCAAGATTTGGCTTTCGTGAATGCCGAGTGAGACGACTTCCCTTTTGCGCTTTGAATTGCAAAATGTGTGGCACGGATTAGGATTTGCTCGTGTGGAAAGTTAAGAGTGTTCGCACACAACAAGAAAGACCTTGACTTTACATCACTTTCCTCAAAGACTTCCCTGTCAAAGTCTCCGGATTTCCCTGCTAAAAAAAAAAAAGGCCTCTGGATTTCATTTGGGGGGTGGGACTCAATTCCGAAAGTGGGACTGACCGAGTCAGAACGTACCTTTTCATAGTCTTCACTTGTTAGTTGTCGTTCTTGCATTCCCATTATCATGGAAAATGATGGGAAGTCGAGAGTTCTCATAACCTTTTTAAGCATCGCTCGTTGCCTCGGGAAAAGAAAAACAGAAAACTAACCACATAGTAACATGCCATCAATAGCAATCAGAATGATCATCAAATGACCTTGAGATTAATTCAAATCTCATTCCCATGATGAATGACCAGCAAGTATTCATCGAACACAGTCCACAATTTAATTATAGAAACGAAACCTAAACATTTGGAAACCATGGACACATTTAAGACTTAATTATGAGCAAGCCAAATGACACCCGAGCGGAGCTAAGTCTAGAACCAGCAGACTAGACTCTTATTCATCAAACCAGGCTAAGACCAAATCCATTAACTAATTAAACTCAATGTTCATTAATGTTTTGTTTGTTTCGTGAAAAATAAGTAATTTAGAAAATATTTTTTTAAAATATAATCACTTGGAATAATTAGTTAATAGAAAATATTTCCATTGTTGACAACAATTTATTAGCGATACAAGCACATCAACAACCGGAGCTTATCACACCAGAGCACCAAAATATTGAACGTATATGCTTAACAATCAATCTCCTATATATTCACCACAAGACCCATGCCATCGGCTATTACCTTCGACCACCACCATTCGTCAGACGTTACCCCCTTTACTACGACTTACCGAAGCGGACGGAAACTGAGGATATAAAGTAAGACCACCGTGTGGAGATAAACTCAAATGCTTTACAAACGATCGGTGAGTGTGACATCAGCTCCAAAGAAGCTCTCACCAGTAACCATCATTTGCAGGCATTGGAACATAAAACACAAAAACAAAGAACCCACGACCGTGTGCTATTTTTTTGGGTCTTGACCATGCTGCTTGAAGATGGGTTTGATCCTCCGTTGACCTTACATTCAGCTGATGCATTAGTTGCGGGATTCTAACATGCGACGATGATGAAAAGTTGCTTGAAAACGCGACCGTGCACTATTTTTTTTGGGGTCTTGACGAAGCTGCTTGAAAATGGGTTCGATCCGTTGGCCTTACATGCTGATGCATTAGTTGCCGGATTCTAACATGCGACGGTGATGAAAAGTCACGGCACTAGTGATTTTGTAAAAGATATAGCACTAATGGTCTTATGAATTGTTCAAACTCCACAACCGTGCGCTACTCCCCATTCTCTTGATTCTTTATGAGGGTCTCCTCGTATTTGAAAGTGAAGGATTAACCTAGAAATGTAATAGCTAGTACGTAGCTTGACATTATGGTGGTTTTCTGAAGATTCAGGGCAATATGGAGTTAAAGGATGGGACCAAAAGATCCCCATGAAGGCCTGATTGAATGCATCCGCTTGAGGTTCTGGTGCCCCAATTGGTTGTACGGCAGGAATTGGATGCGGAAAGCATCCTGGCGTCGTTTGGGGCCTTAGCATTATATGTAGTGCTCTCGGAGCAATAAATGTGAGTGTCCAAATATAACATATTTACTATCGTCTCGAATGGCCTAAGTTGTGACAGAATGATAGGTTGTATTTGACCATATTGAAAGCTTATCTTTCTTCCAAGTTAGAGATACCTTGCAAAGTCTTAGTTTTATTCCAATGAAGTAATTACTAGCCTTTTAAGAACAGGTAAACGTGATTAGCTCATTAGCAGCTCGAGCCCATATACATTTGTGTTCTGTTTGGATTTGAGGTACCTTTGGAAATTATGGTCATTTAGGTAGGAGAGACACGATAAAAAAAAATGAAGCGCCTTTGTGATTATCTAAATCAATAATAGATCTTAAAAAAATTTAGGCCACACCATACGACACTTGTTGTGATATAATTATTGTTTTTGTGCTAAAGTTTGTAATATAATGATTGATTATGGTTCTCTCTATCCATTTAGGATCAACAAGCTCTTAGATTTATCCGGTAATTTTCCCACTTAAGGGTTAGGTCAAGTTTGGGTGGGTTGATATTGGATCCGACTCAAATTAACCCATATTTTTATAATATAATTTTGGCAACCCATACCCAATCTCACATGAACCCAAGTCATACCCAACTCAATTCAGGCTCCAATTCTTAGCAATTGTCCCCTTTAAATATGGAAACTAACATATTGAAGAAAAAAAAATTGACATCGATTGCTCTTTTTTGCGGTCGTTAGATTCTTCAATCAAAGCAATGCAATGCTACCTACTATTTAATTTATCACCAAAAATGATAAATGCAATAAACTAAAGTTAAGCAAACGCAAAGCTTATAAGTTAAGCAAAAGCAAAGCTTAGAAGTCCTAAAACTTGTTACGAAAGTGTAATTGAGTCATAAAACCTATAAAAGTGCAATCAAGCCCTAAAACTTGTCAAATTGGTTCAATCTAGTCCTAAAATTAACACCGTCCAATTTAGCTAACGAAAAATGTTGATGTAACTTTTTTTTTTCTATCATACGTGGCGATGACGTGGCTTTTTTTATAATTATTTTAATACTAATTTTATTTAAATTAAAATTTAAAAATAAGTTAAAATTGAAAAAAATTTAAAAAAAAAATGAGGAAGAGGAGGACAAACGGGGAGGGCCTCCCCGCCACCACCCCACCATTGCTGGGAGGGGCCAGCAAGGGTGGGGGACGATCGGGATTAGCGTCCCTCGCCGACGGTAGGGGAGGGCCCGCAGGCCCTCGCCCAGCGAGGGTCACCGGCCCCTCCCGACGATGGTGAGGGCTTGCAGCCCTCCTCTCCTGTCCTCCTCCTTTTTTTTTAAAGCTTATTTTTATAATTTAATTTAAATAAAATTCATATTAAAAATCAAATTTAGGGCAAAACAACGTTATTTTAGTCTTATGTTTCATACTTAAGCAACGTTATCGCCACGTAGAAGAGAGAAAATATTAAATAAGCCAAGTCAACGCCACGTCAGCATTTTCCGTTAGTAAGTTTGACGATGTTAACTTTAGGACTCGATTGAACCAATTTGACAAGTTTTAGGACTTGATAACACTTTTTGCAAGTTTTAGGACTCAATTGCACTTTGGTGACAAGTTTTAAGACTTAAGGAAAATAAGTTCTTATTAATGTGTAGATTTCAATGCTGGTCATTAAACTTTGACATAAGCAAAAGTTTACACTTCGTAATCCAACAACAATATCGTTATCCCGGAATAGCGTGCGGGACAATCTCTATTGGAACCATCGAGAGCACTTCAAAATTCCCACATATAATCCCGGCGTACTCTTTTTAATTGGTAAGTTAGAACTGAATTAAAGAGCAGACCTCCACAATCACGTTATGGTCTGTCAAAATGGCTCAAACAAGCGGGCCCAGCTCATTTTTTTAGATTTTAGCTAACCCAACTCGGCCAATTAAAGAGCAGGTCGTTAATCCATTTCGACACCTCTCTCTTTGCTCGAACATGATCATCGGCTGTCGTTTCTGCAAGAACAGAGTCGACCGCGTCAAGATTTGGCTTTCGTGAATGCCGAGTGAGAAGACTACCCTTTTGCGCTTTGAATTGCAAAATGTGCGGCACGGATTAGGATTTGATCGTGTGGAAAGTTAAGAGTGTTCGCACACAACAAGAAAGACCTTGACCTTACATCACTTTCCTCAAAGACTTCCCTGTCAAAGTCTCTGGATTTCATTTGGGGGTGGGACTCCGAGTCAGAACGTAGCTTTTCATAGTCTTCACTAGTTAGTTGTCGTTGTTGCATTCCCATTATCATGGAAAATGATAGGAAGGTGAGAGTTTTCACAACCTTTTTAAGCATCGCTCGTTGCCTCGGGAAAAGAAAACCCAACTTACCTGAAACAAAAGAGAAGAAGAAGAAGAAGAATCCATGGATTCTTCATCAGAATTCAAGAGGGTCATGAGCCTTGTGGCTACCCTTGCCCTTTTCACTATCTTTGTCATTCCGCTTCCTGCTCATGCTTCCCCTGCAGAAGCCCAAGCCCTCCTCAAGTGGAAGTCCAGTCTTGGCAACCATTCGGTTTCTTCCCTCTCTTCCTGGACTCCTTCTCCTCGTAATGCTACCAGTTCCAATTCGACTGTGAGTCCGTGTGCTTGGTATGGCATCTCCTACAATAGGGCCGGAAGCGTGATCAGGATAAATCTCACCAGCACCTATGTCGAAGGTACGCTTGACGAATTCCCATTCTCAACTTTGTCTCATCTCATGTACATGGACCTGAGTGTAAATAGTCTCTCCGGCCACATTCCGCCTCAAATTGGTCTCCTGAGCAATCTCACCTATCTTGACCTCTCTATCAATCGGTTCTCGGGGAAAATACCGCTGGAGATCAGCCGTCTAACGAAACTGGAGGTCCTGCACTTGGTTTCCAATGAGTTAAATGGCTCCATTCCCCAAGAAATTGGGCAGTTGCATTTGCTCAATGAGGTCGCGCTGTATTCGAATCAGTTGGATGGATCCATACCTTCCTCATTGGGTAATTTGAGCAAATTAACTACATTGTATGTCTACAACAACTCCCTTTCTGGTTCTATTCCTCCTGAAATAGGAAATATGACAAATTTGGAAGTGCTCCACATGGACACCAACTTCCTCACAGGACCAATTCCATCCACTTTGGGGAACTTAGCCAAATTGAGAGAGCTGCACCTATTTGCTAATAAGCTTACCGGTTCCGTCCCCCTAGAGTTAGGGAATTCGATCCTTCTTAGCTCTTTGAGCCTTTGTGATAATAATCTTACCGGTTCAATCCCGCCGACATTAGGCAATTTGACGGAGCTTACCCTTCTTTATCTCTACGGTAACCAGCTTTCCGGTCACATTCCTAATGAGATAGGAAATCTCCACGCTATGCTTGACTTAGAGCTGAGTAGAAATCAGCTCACTGGCCCAATTCCTTCTTCTTTGGGTCGCTTGACCAACCTAGTATATTTGTTCCTCCGCCAGAATCAGCTTTCAGGTTCAATTCCTAGATCCTTAGGGGATCTGATGAACTTGACGGAGCTGCAATTGGATGCCAACCATTTAACCGGCTTCTTACCAGAGAACTTGTTCCAAGGTGGATTGCTCCAAACCTTCTCAGTGAGTGACAACAACTTAACTGGTTCTATCCCTAGAAGCTTGAGAAATTGCCCAAGCTTAGTCAGAGTACGCCTCGAGGGAAACCAGCTCACTGGAAACATATCCGAGTCCTTCGGGGTCTACCCCAACTTGAAATTTATCGACATGAGTTTTAACAAGTTCTATGGAGAAATCTCAACAAATTGGGGAAGTTGCATTCGTTTAAGTGATCTAAGAATTGCCGGAAATAACATCACCGGTAGCTTGCCTCCTGAGATTGGAAACGCTACTCAACTGGGTGCAATTGATCTTTCTTTCAATGATTTAGTTGGCGAGGTTCCGAAAGAATTTGGAAAATTGACCTCTTTGGTGAATTTGAATCTAAGCAGGAACCAACTTTCTGGCCATATAAGTCCCAAGATTGTATCGCTACCTGCTCTTCAAAAATTGGATTTGTCCGGGAATAGATTTAGCATGTCTATCCCGCAGACTATAGGGCTTGCTTCAAACTTGGTCCTCTTGGATCTGAGCAACAACCAGTTGAGCCAAGATATTCCAGGGGATTTGGGGATGCTAATTCATTTATTCGAGCTAGACTTGAGTTGTAACTTGTTAAGCGGTGAGATCCCAGCTCAATTCAGCAAGCTGCAAAGCCTAGTGAAACTTGACCTTTCACACAATAATCTTTCTGGCCCTATATACAAGACTTTCGAGGGTATGCTGGGTTTGGCGGAGGTTGACATCTCCTACAACAAGTTTGAGGGTCCAATCCCCAACACCACGGCATTCCAGAATGCAACAAAAGAAGCGTTAGAAGGTAACAGTGGATTGTGTGGATATGTTGAAGGACTTGAGCCCTGTAATCAAGCGGTGGTGGATAGGGAAAACTCTACCGCGGGACGCAGAGTGTTTCTTGTTGTGTTTCCTCTGCTAGGAGCAGTTCTTCTGTTTATTTTCTTTGGAATATTCTTCATTTCCCGTAGAAAGAAGTTCCATCCAACTGCGGAACTAGTACCCGAGACAACTGAAGTCTTTTCTCTATCAAAGTACGATGGAAAGATCTTATATGAAGACATCATTGAAGCCACCGGGGCTTTTGATGAGATTTTCTGTATTGGAAGGGGAGGCTATGGAAGTGTATTCAAAGCCAAATTAAGATCAGGTGATATAGTAGCTGTAAAGAAGCTCCATCAAACAGCTGATAGCGGGCAAACAGATCAAAAGGAATTTTTGAATGAGATTAGGGCATTGACGGAAATTCGACACCGCAATATTGTGAAACTTAAGGGCTTTTGTTCGCATCCACAACACTCATTCTTGGTGTATGAGTACTTGGACAGAGGAAGCTTGTCTACAATCTTGAGCAATGAAGAAGAAGCTAAAAAGTTGGACTGGAACAAGCGGGTGAATATAGTAAAAGGCGTGGCTCATGCTCTATCTTATATGCACCATGATTGTATCCCTCCAATCGTTCATCGAGATATTTCGAGTAACAACATTCTGCTTGATTCGGAGTACGAGGCGCATGTTTCTGACTTCGGCATGGCTAAGCTTCTCAAACTGGACACATCAAACTGGAGTGCAGTCATCGGCACATACGGTTACGTAGCTCCAGGTTAATATCTAAAATTGACTCTTGATCCATCCATTTAGCTAAAGCAACGTCTTCGTGCTAACACATATATCTCCTTCTTTGTGCAGAGCTTGCTTACACAATGAAGGTGACGGAGAAATGTGATGTGTATAGCTTTGGAACAGTGGCCGTCGAGGTGATCAAAGGAAGACATCCGGGGGACAGCGTTTCAACTCTATTAGCTCCAGTCGACATGGAGATCTCAGCAGTTCTGAGGAATATATTGGATTCACGCCTGCCAATGCCCACACCAGGCATCGAGGATGAACTTCTGACCATCTTAAAGCTTGCAGTCGCTTGCCTATCTGCTAATCCCCAACTCAGGCCGTCGATGGAACTGATTTCTCATGAGCTTTCAGCTTGTTCAACCATTTTCCATAATTTTCAAAATTCAGAGACACCCACTGATCCCGGGACAGATGCAACAAGTTCAAGCCGTTCGCTGGATCAATCTGTAGAAGACATCGTCTGATAAACGATTTGCTCTGTCAACCACATGCAAGAAGGTCTAGATCTTTAATGAAAAACACAGTCGTTTTAAACTAATAAATTAAGTCTCAAACTTTTTCTAATATATTGTTTCGCTCACTGATGTGTTAACTTCATTTGCATTTAGGAGAAATATTTTGACCGGACACAAGGTTTCATGTTTAGCCCGATGAGGACTACATTTCGTTCACACCCAAGTAAGTATAGAACTGCCTTTTGTTTTCGAAGGAGTAAAACCTGAACTCACTGGCATCTAGTTTCATTTTTAGAGAGAACAGCTGAACTCGAGATATTTCAGTCTGTTTCTGTATCTAGTCTTAATCAAACTCGTGTCGGCGTGGTGAAAGCTATGTATCCATGTCAAGTTAGAGTTAGAAAATATGACTTTTGTATCAGCATAAAGTTGCTTGTCTATCTAGCGTTGTCATCTTGAAGGTGAAGGGTCGATGTAAAGTCGAAACGGAACATTTATATGAAGTCTCTTAAATCTTGTCCATTGTTAGTCCTTTCATAAGGATCATTTTGGATTTGTGTAGATACAAAATCCTCTGATATGCAGAATAGTTTCAATCATGCATCTTTTCAGAGTGCATTCAATCATAATCTAATTGTTTTAATCGCAGCCATCAACCATAATTTTGTTTGTTATGCGTTGTCAAGCGATGTTGGAGGATATTTCAACACTCTCTCTCACGTGAATGGACATAAGCGAAATAAATAGCTTGGCCCTGATACCATGTTAGAAAACCCAACTCAAAAGCCTAAGTTAATAGGTGCAGGAACAACACAAGAATATAAAGAGCATCTGGAATGCGTTGTCAAGCGATATGGGCCAATATTCCAATATGGTGTTTGGTGTAACTCACTGTTGAGAGAGTGCATTCAATCAGTTCCTACTCCGAGTGCAATGTGCAAGTTGTTATGGCATGGGTATTTATTAGACCTTGCCTCTTAGGTTTATCTAATGTTATTCCAGTAAAATTGATAATCGTACAACTTTTATATAGACTTGTCAAACTGGTAAGTCAGGTTGAGTCCAGTCGAAAATGGATCCGATTCAAATTAATCCATTTAACTCATATAATCCCATATTTATGTAATACAAGTTTAGCGACTCATATCCTATTCCACCTGGACCCAACTCATACTCAATCCAACCAGGTTTTGGTTCCCAGTAATTTTTTCACTTGATTATGGAAAATAGCATACTGAAAGAAATAACCAACTAAAAACAAATGTCCATCATTTTCTTGCGGCCACGAGATTTTATAATCAAAGCAAGGCAATGGTTCTCACTAATTTGATTTATTACAAAAATAATAAATGCAATAAACTAAAGTAAAAATGAATCCCAAAGCTTATAAATAAAAGGAACATAAGTTCTTATAATGTTTAGATTCCAGTGATGGTTATTAAACTTCGATATAATCAAAGTGTAGACATTCATAATCCAACAACGAAATCATTACCCCGTGTTGTATTGGGGCCATCAAGCACTTCAAAAATTACAAAATAATCACAGTGCATGAGCTCAAAAAATATAAATCATTTGACATAATGGTGCATTTATTTCACTGAAAATTTCGCGATAAAGAAAAATATTTATCATCAAAACCATTTTCAAATAAAATAATTAATTATCTTTTGTTTAGTGGTTTACGGAAAGTGATTTCCTCCTTGGTAGAAGAGAAAGTTGTTTTCCCCAATCGAAAAAACTTATTTTCAGTTTATGGAAAAACGTTTTCTGTGCAAGCCATTAATTATCGAAAAAACGTTTTCGATTAGTTTTCCATCATCAAAACACAGGAAAGTCTGAAAACAATTTTCAGTAACAGTTTTCCTTCAAACAAGCGAACCCTAAATCACAATTGCGAATTATTCTTCTACTTGTAAGTACAATAAAACAAAATAGCAAATCCCCACAACCACATTATCGTTTGTCAAAAAGGGCTCGAACAAGCGGGCCAAAGACGATCTTGATTTTTTCTTCTTCTTCAATTTTCCTTTCGATTGATGCGAATTTGCAAGTGGGTGTGGTCCAGACGCATTAGCTCGATTATCAGCTGTAATTTCTGCAGGAATGAGGTCAACCGGAGCAAGATTTGACTTCATTAGAAGACTTCTCTTTTGCGCGCTCAGAACTGCATAATGTGTGAAACGAATTTGGTACTGATCACTCTCCACAACGACTTCTCTGTCAAATTCTCTGGATTTCGAACTATGGTGGGGACCAAATCTCGAAACAGGGACGGATCCGAGTCAGAAAGTCGCCAAGGAAGACTGAATGGAAGAAAGCTCCAAAGTCTTGAAGGAACCAAAAATTCGTCTAAGTCGGCTTTCGGATGCTGACTGCCAAGCTATATCCACTAACTTTTCTTAGTCTTCCTTAAAATAATGATTGTTATTGCATGCCCATTGTAATGGAAGACGATAGGAAGGCGAGTATTCACAAGCATCTTAAGCATCACTCAGTGGTAAGCGATACGGTTCAAGCAATAAATGAGTCGCCAAAATGTTTTATTTTGTCGAAATGGGTCACCAAATTCGGGATCGGTGAATGTTTCTTATCGATTAAGAGATGCCTAAGTAAGTTTAGAAAAGTATTAAGGACTAACTCTCTCTGCTTTTGTTGCCAAAACGTCCTCAAATCCTAGGTCAAAGAGATCATTTAAACGCTTTAGCTAGTCAACATTGCAGCAGTTACAGCCTTAATCTCAGGTAGATATGTCTCCCTTTACTAAATCAACTTCCCGTTTTTAACATGAATAAGTCCCTCTAATCCTAGGTCATAAGATTATCTAAGTTATCAAATGTTGTTGGATCCATTTTGGCCGAGTTGATACCAAAATTTTAATCTTATGATGGGCGATAGCCAAATTCAGACTTAGAGTTGATTTATCACTGATTATTCACCGTAATTGAAAGGAAAAAAGTAAGCCATAAAAACTTAATGCAGCAAGAGAAATTTAAGTATATCATTGAAGAACAAGAGAACTCATATTGCAACATCTGACCATGCAACTTGGGTCCTACGCTACCCAAAATAGGAGAAGCATACATTAATTTCACAATGCCATGGTCCATCATGTAGTTCTGAACTATTTAGTAACCTAAGTAATTGTCCTAAATAACGCACAAATTCAATAAAGACCCGTTTAATCGGAATTTGCTTCCGCGACAAAATATCTTTCATCGAAAGTCATTTTATTTGCGGTGATTTCGAATAGAAAATATCGTAGGTAAACAAGAGAATCGATAACTTTACTTCAAACGGAACCGTATGTACACAAACTGTGCCAAAATTTAATCGACGACAAAACTTGAGAGCGTAAAGATGTAATGCCGGAATTTAATCAATGATGAGGCACTTAGGGACTTCAATAAAGATACTCGCTGGGATTTAATTGACGACACGAATTTGGAAACTACAGCTAAGAAACATGCTGGAATTTAATTGACGACTCGAATCTGGAACTATAACTACAGTGTTGAAATTAAAAGATAACAAGTTTGTTTGTTTGTAAGCAGGGGGCCTCCAGTAGTCGAGTACTCGTATTTTTAGTGCCAATGAAATAAACACTCGAGAGCAGTTCTTCTGCTGTTTTAGCCATGTTTCAACATCTTCGAGAATCTCGATCCATGCTCTCATAATGCCATGATCTTACCTTCGGGTGGTTACTTCTTTAAAATCGCACCTCAATCTTTTGCCTATGTTGAGTTAGCTTTATTCCTCCTCCACAATCTGCTGCTCTTTCTATTGGTGATTTCAAATCAGAATGTTATAACTGTTTCTTGGCCCCTCCCAGACATCCAGTCTTCGTTTGGTGTCTCAATCAGTGACTTATCATTCCTTTCATCAGTATCTTCGCTGACTAGTTATGTTATGACAATTGTTGTCCATATGTTGTCGTATATTAACAGCTGCTTCATGGTCATCGATGTATATTAAAATTAACAACTCTTTTGATCGCCAACAACAACTCATGTATCTAGTGTCGATAACTATTTGTCTTCTACTTGCATTTTTGCTCATGTCGACAACCCGATTAAATTTTGGTGCAAACAAGACCTAAATGTATTCTCTCTCCCAAACGCACTTCCTAACCCAACCAAGGCAATCCAAAAGCCATCACGTAAACCGGCAACGTTGTTGCCAGTGCGGGGCGCTGGAGCAGGCGCTTCCACCGACGCCGAGGTGACGCCCTTGGACCAGTGCTTTTCGGACATGACCACAACCTCGAGCCTCTATCCCTTCTGGCAGTGTCCCTCGGCTCCACTAACGAAGTAGCATGGTCCCGAGAGCTCCAATTTCATAATTGAGGGTATGAGAAGTGCTTTTTTCCGACACTCATTAACAAAATCCTATATACTACTTTTTTTTTATCAAGTTGAAAAATCAATGATTTTAAGTCAATAAGGGCCAGATTTGGGATTTAAGTGAAAGTTGGTGCTTTTTTACGAGACAAAAAAAAGTTCGGGCCAGAATTGTCCCTCGACCTAAAGTTGGTGCTTTTTTACGGGACAAAAAAAAGTTTGGGCCATAATTGTCCCTCGACCTAAAGTTGATGCTTTTTTATGGAACAAAAAAAAGTTCGGGCCAAAATTATCCCTCAACCTAAAGTTGGTGCTTTTTTTTGGAATTAAGCCATGTATCTAATAATACAGAGACTCTATATATACGGTACAACAATATCCATGAACGTGCTTTTGATCTGATTTTGCATGAAAATAGCAGATTTTCATGAGGTAACGTGACGCTTCTTTTCTCTGTTTCCAAAACTATCCCAAGAGATCGCGTTAATACCGAGTTTGTTAACCTAGAGAACATCACAGTATCTAAAAACAAGGGGGCATTCAATATCAGCAAGAAAAGGAGGAGAAAAGCAGAGACTCTTTCCTGGATCCAAGACGATGCATATGAACCTTTCCGTCAAGGGGTCCTGCCAAGTGTCATTCATGTACAGCTTCGGTTGCTCCATACCAAGGGGCCTAAACGGCTATATAGAGGCCAGAAACCCTAGTAATATCAAGTCTCTTTGCCGCACTGCGTTAGCACATCTGATCCCTTTCTTCTCCAACTCAACTCAAGCATCGTCAGTTCTCTCATTTGTGCAGCAATGGCTCATCTGAAAGTATTTACGTTGCCAGTTTTGATCTCCATGGTGATCTTCTCAAGCATCAATGCAGAAGCAAGGCAATTTGTGGTTGGTGGCAAAGAGAATTCATGGGAAGTTCCATCGTGTCCTTCGCAGCTCAATCAGTGGGCTCAGAGTAACCGGTTCCAAGTTGGAGATATTCTGAGTATGTATCATCTGATCTCTGTGTATAATTCTTGATCTATTCTTGTTTTTTTTTTCTCACATATCGGCTTTTCGTTATATATGGTAGATAATGGTAATTATATATTCTTTATGAATATTATTGTGTTTTTTGTTGGTCTAACATTTTGTAACTCTAACAAGGTAAGCAGAGAAGGACACAGTTTAGTTTTTCAGCTTTTTTATCCTTTCAATTGAATTTCCCGGACATTTTAATTAGGAGTAAGGATAGAATCCAGAATTGATTAATTACACTTCGCCCACAAAACCTCTTGTCAAGTTTTATAAGACAAAAAGATTGAGATGCTTCTACATGGACACACCCAAATACATATATCAGGAACAGGATATGGTTATGATACCTCAACATCTGACAACAAGCACAAGATTTTCTTTCCAAATTTCTCAACTTAATTTCTTCTCTCCTATATTTAGCTTATATTAATTATACACTCGATTAACCTAAATGTCCTGAAATCTCTATCTTGCGCAGTATTCAAATATGATAAAAATGCTGATTCGGTGTTGGAAGCAACGAAGGAGGATTATGCGGGTTGCAACACCGCAAAGCCGCTCAAAGAGTACAAGGATGGTGACACAAAGTTGAAATTGGAGCGCTCGGGACCATACTACTTCATTAGTGGAGCCGAGGGACATTGCCAGAAGGGACAGAAGCTCGAGGTTGTGGTCATGTCCGAAAAGCACTCACCCAAGGGCGCCCCCTCTGCGCCGACGGAAGTGCCTGCTCCAGCGCCACGCGCTGGCAACGGCGCCGCTGGTTTACGTGATGGCTTTTGGACTGTCTTGGTCGGGCTGGGAAGTTTGACAGTGGGGCTGCTTATGGCTTGAGAAATAGTGTGTTCAGGGGAGAGAATACATCTAGGTCTTTATTGAACTTTTGTGTTATCTGGGGTAATTACTTAGGTTACTGCATATTTCTGAACTGCATGAAGGACCATAGTATTGTCAAATTAATGTATGCTTCTCCTATTTTGGGTAGTATAGGACCCAATTTGCATGGTTAGATGTTCCAATATGAGTTTTCTTGTTCTTCAATGATATACTTAAGTTTCCCTTGCTGCATTATGGTTTTATGCCTTATTTTTTTTCCTTCCAATTACGGCAAATAATCAGAGATAAATCGACTCTAAGTCCGAATTTGGCGACAAGATTCAAAATTTTAGAACCAACTCGGTCACCTCGGATGTAATAACACTAATATCTTAATTTATCTTATGACCTAGGATTAGAGGATTCATTGACATAAAAAAAAACGTTAAATTGATTTAAGTAGAGGGAGACATATCTACCTGAATAAAGGCTGTAACTGCTACAAGGTTAACTAGCTAATGCGGTTTAAATGATCTCTTTGACCAAGGGTTTGAGGATGTTTTGGCAACAAAAGCAGAGAGAGAAAGTCTTTAATTCTTCTTTAAACTTAATTAGGTATCTCTTAATCGATAAGAAACATTCACTGTTCCCGAATTTGGTGACTCATTTATTGCTTGAACCATATCGCTTACCTTTTCTTATCGGTTCATACACATCAATTAATTTAAGGTTTCCATTAAGGACGCGGTTGAACCACCAGTTTGACGGGCAAAACTTATGGACTTTTATGAGGAAAAAGAAAACTGTCATTTAGTTTAATTGTATAATGTGCAACTCTCTTGCTCCAAAAGCCCTTTGTAATATGTAACGATCCGGTCTGATGAGGGCGGGGAGTGGTCGCCGGGGCTAAAGGTCTTGGACAAAGAGGAACTCCTGGTAGGCTTTTAAGATGACAAAGAGGCAAGAAGGAATTGAACTATACCCCGAACAGGGGAAGAGCGATTTTGAGATATGTATGTGAAAACTGAAATTAAGCTACGGAGGCACATTTTAACGTAACGGCAAGTTTTGTTTTGGAATTCCAAAGTTAAGCGAGCCCAGGTTAGAGTATTACCTAGATGGGTGACCTCTTGGGAAAGTGTCTACCTATACGCCAAAGGACAAAACCGTGACGCTCGGTATGGAACGGGCCAAAACGGACAATACCTCGAGTGAGTTAATACATGGATATCACATGATAAGCATTATGTTTTGCTTATCTTGATCCTTCACATGTCATCCTCAGCTAACACAATCTAGTTGGGTTTTCTTTGATTCAATTTGGTGTGTAAGCAATAGGTGTAAGTAATATATTACTTGAAAAATATACTTTTATATCTAAATTAGAATAAATTATACTATTATCAGTCTTCAAATTGCCTTTGAAAGGCTCTTCTACTTTTTGAGGAAGGACATTGATCTAATTGGTCAAGAGATATAACACTCTAGGCGCTAGAATTGCTATCCATCTTATCTGAAAAAGAGGAATTGTTGATTAGGGTTTTTCAACAGCTTGTGAGAGAAAAATCAGAAAAGGAAAACATGACTACGCGCATCTATTGTAAGATCACAACGTTACATACATAATTAAGATCCATTACTTGAACCAACCGAAAAAAAAAAAAAAGGAATTGAAATCCCATTATACAACATCCAGCAACACAAAACTACAATGAGGCGATAGCTGTAAGCCATGATAAACAAGGACACTTGTGCTCTGACTAGGGGTGAGCAAGATGGACCGCCCAAATCAGGATCGGACCGGACCGACCGATTTGGTCCGGTTCTCGGGAATAGTCGTCCGGTGTGGAACCAGTTTTCGGGCGGTCTGATTCTCGGTTCTAGGGTAGGAACCGGACCGACCAGACCAGATTGATCCAATAAATATATATATTTTTTTAATTTTTTCATATATATATTTATTACTTTTTAAAAATTTGAAAAAAAAATAGATAGCCCAATCTAATTTCCTCAATTCCCTCTTGCCTTTACCAATAAGTGATTGGTCCCATTAGAACTGGACCGGAGTGGACCTCCGGTTCGGTCCACGGTCCCAAGACTAGCCGGTCCGGTCCCCGATCCTAGAAACTAGGAACCGGTCCTCTCGATCCGGTTCCCGGTTCTTGGGTTGGACCGGACTGGACCGGGAACCGCTCACCCCTAGCTCTGACCCAGTAAAAAGAAGTTCGGCAGAAGAATTGGGTCTTGACTATGAGCACACAGGACACAAAACCATGACACATAGTAGACTTGTTTTTACACACACATGATACACTTTGTAGATTGCAAATACACAACATCAGGCACAGACGATGATAGCATCATCACTCAGTTGTGACACCCTTTAGAGAAGTAGCGGCGTGGAATCATGAGCTGGTCGAAGCTGCTAACAGCGACGGATGAAGAAGGGAGGACATATAGGACGTGGCACGCATATTGGGTAAAACACCGGAGGAGGCGGGGGCGGTGGAGGTGGCGGTGGGCAATATGGTTGTGGTGGGCATGGTGGCGGCAGGCACTGGCCATGGCCACCATAACCACCATGACCGTGATTGTGACCATAGCATCCGTGACCATGATGGCCGTGATGATGACCGTGGTGGCCGCCGTGATGTTGTCCGTGTCCCATAGTTGATTTGCTGATTGTTGCTGAAGTTTCTCTCTGTGTGATTTATGTTTAGAGATGTATCGTGGTAGTTCACGAAATGATGGTCTTATTTATACACAGGAATGGCCTCTGCAAGTCTTGGTCAGTGGCATCGTTTTCCTAGGAAGGTCGATTGGAATAATCAACCATAATTTATTATTTGGTTTTCCCACCGACGATTTTGCTCGGAGATAACCCTCAATAATGGTTTAATAATGATTAGAACATCCATATATAAAATGTTTACAGTTAACCAGGTAATAAGAAACATGAAAAAAGCATGTGGATCCATCATATATTATTCTTAAAACAGCAGTATCCATATTTACATCTTAATTCTCCTTTTGCTTTCTGTTTTGTAGCCATCACAATGATTCCCAGCTTTATTATGTATTAGCAAGATGTTTGTGCGTTGTACGAATCTAACACTATATTTGTTACGTTACTCTAAATGCTGTTGTCAATGTGAATTTTCGCAAGAGAAATTACCATACAGAAAAATGTACCGAAATAAATATTCACACCAATCAATTTCTCTGCCAAGGTTCATGTGGAGTTTAATTCAAAGTGGAATCAAACCCCAATCATGTACATTAGAGATTTATTACCGAAACATGCATAGAAATCGATTAGAGATCCGGTTTATCCGTAATAATAGATAACAAAATTAGAGATTTGTTGGGATAAGAGATTTGTAGAGTGATCATAAAAAATAAATTACTAAGTAAAATTCATCAAATCTGATTTCCCACATGTTATTAAATAATAGTTTAGTTTACCAATTAATCACTTCTCCATGGATGATCTGTTGGGATTTTGGCATTCAAATCCCATAGAATTGAATGAAAAGTGTGTGGATGAAAGTGTTCCACATTGAATAGAAGAGAGATGGGAGATGGGTTCAAATAGTTGAGCCTCACAAATGGATTTGGGCCCCAAGGGGTACCCCACTTTTGTGAAAGGGAGAGGACCTGCGCTAAGCTAGGTCGGTTTCCCCCCCCCCCCCCCCCCCACGCACGCCCGTCCGGCCGGCCGGCTCGATTCAGGTCCATTCTCTATCGGTTTTTATTTTTTCCGAACAAACAAGTTGTTAGAAATTAATTATTTATTTATTTTTTGGACAAACAAACATGTCTGTTCGTGAGAAACCGAAGCCCTTCGCGACTGTTCACTAACCGAACCGGTTGTGAACCTTCGCTACTGTTCACGAAAAGCAAGTCTTCATTACTCGCAACTCTTCATTTTCGCCACTTTAATATGACCAAACAGTTTAGTTCGGAATAGTGTGACACTTTGTAGAATTCATATTCCCGCGAGACATTTTCCCGACGCACTTTAGACATTTTTCACTTCATCATTTCGTGCGATTATTCTGCGAAATTACGTTCGAAGGGGTCCTCTGAATACGTACCGCTTCGGAGGAATGAGATCCGTTCTATCATGGGAGACGATTGTCCAATATCCTCGGGTACTGATTGAGGGGCCAAATTCGTCTTAAGGACACGACGTTACTTCGTTGGGCTCGGATCAACATTCTGTTTATTTATTTGTACTGCTTTCAGGTTAGTTTTTCTAACGTTTGGTTTCAATTTCTTGTGTACGAACTTAGCCGACAACATGATCTAGATCTACCAAGATTGACACTGCATCCTAACGCTGACTCGTGAAGTTTAAAATATGGTTAGGGACTATACTGACGTCCTTCTTTCTTTCTTCGCTTGTTTACTTTTGGATAAGACATATTTATCTTGAACCCTATCAATTGCATCGTGTCGATGGGTTGTTTCGGTTCGATTCCCACCAATACTTGAACTGACCCAAACAAGAATAATATATACAGTTTATGACCCAATCCAATACTCAACCCGTACTGGACCCGAACTTCGGTTCGGATTTCGGTATTTCTTTTCTTTTTTTTCCTTCTTCTTCTTCGTCCCTTCACATCCCTCTGTTCACAGGCTCACAGCAAAACATAAAATTAAAACATTCCCCTGTGTTATAAATGCAATCAAATCATTTTCTGCTCCCGTGTGCGAATCAAACTATTACAACAGCTTTCGTCGTCATCCGGATGAGATAGGACTTTGGGTTTCTCTCAAATTTGACCCCCAACGAATTTGCTTTTGTCGCCACTCACCATTTTTCTTGTGTGAATTTGCTTTGCATATTAATTTCTGCAATTATTGCATTTAAATTTGTTGACAAATAGTATCGATGCTATAGCTTTGTCACCGAGTACATTGAACTCAAATTCAACGAAACTGTTTTTGTTGCCACTCGCCAATTAATTATATATATAACATAGGTTTCATATTCACCTTACATATATTTAACATTATTAGATCTAGGTTTTCCAAACACCATAAAAAAAGGTTAGATTAAAATATTCGACATGGCGTGATATAACCCTAAAGTCATTTTCTATATAAAAAAAAAAATTTAAAGCTATCGGTTATATACAAGTAGAGATATTACAAATATCACATAACATGACTGACTTAGTTATGTATCTGCATCAATCAATACATTTAAATAGATTCTGATCGCCACACTCATCATATCGCTAACAATGTCTTGTCCTCTCCTTCTAATGTTTCTCTAGTTCATAAGTTTTATTTTTATCAGCTTGCTATGTTTCTAGTTGATTAATATCTGGATAGCATGCGCCTGAGATTGTATTATAGTTAGGCCTCTGCGCTCGGGTCCCAGATTAGGCAAAAATAAAAAGATCGATCATTACAGTCCATCTCTTGGTGTAGAATAGTAGATTAATCAAAGCGAGGATAAGAAAGGGAAAATATATAAATTATCAATCAATCCTGAGCCAAAAGGTTTTTCTTTGTTCTTATGGTCAACTTGGCTATCCCTCCTCGTATGCATTAGGTTCGGAACGTCGTACCTTTCCTCAGCATCAATTTGTACTACAATAATGTAAGAAACTTCCAGCCTATTATTGAGCAGATCCCAAACTTAGTGCTGGAAGATATGAATCAAAAGTTGATAGCTGAAGTCACCATGCTGGAAATTTCAGAAGCCGTTCAACAGGTGGGACCTCTTAAGGCCCCTGGCCTAGATGGGTAACGTGGGCAATTTTTTAAACACCATTGGGAGGACATCCAACAAGACGTTTTTGAGGAGGTAACCTCCTTTTTTAACGTTGGAACTTTAAATGCTTAAGTGAACAGTACTCAAATTACATTGATCCCCAAGATACCCAACCCAGAAAAGCTAGAACATTTTCGTCCCATTAGCCTTTGTAATTTTATCTATAAGATTATATCCAAAGTTCTGGCCAATAGATTAAAACTGTTACTACTGGATATCATCTGTGTAGAATAGAGTGCTTTTGTTAGTGGCGGTCAAATTCAAGATAATATACTCATTGTTCAGGAGGTTTTATACCAACTAAGAGTGCAAACGAGAAAGAAGAAGTTCCAAGCTATGCTTAGAGTAGATATGTAGTGTGTCAACAAAGGCGTATGATAGAATATAATGGGATTTTTCAGAAGCTTGTCTGTTGAAAATGGGATTTCGTGTGAATTAGGCCAATTGGGTGATGCAATGTGTTATAACTGTTTCCTTTGGTGTTAAATTTAATGGAGAACCCCTTCCCTATTTCAATCCTTCAAGAGGTATCCTGCAGGGGCACCCAATTTCTCCATATTTGTTTATCTTGGTTGCAATGTTCTATCAATTATGATAAAGTGAGCTGTTGAGGATAGCACGCTTCAAGGGATTAAGCTAAAAAAAAAAAAAAAGGGATTAAACTGACCAAGTCTTGTCCAGTTCTGTCTCACCTTCTCTTCGCCGATGACTCAATTTTCTTCTTGGATGGAAAGATTAGTGAATGTCAAAATATTGCAGGTATCTTGAATCAGTATTGTTTTGCCTCTGGTTAGGCGATCAACTTGAATAAATCAAGATTATTTTTCAAGGTCCCCTTACTGAAAAATACTCTTGATTTATGCTAAACAGGGTCTCGAGGTAAATCGAGGCGAGTCAAGCGCGACCCTGTAGGTTTCGGGTCGGGTATCATCAAAGCCCGACCCAACCCGACCCATTGACACTCCTAAGGGGGGTCCACTGAATTTGAGAAAGAATATGGTGGATGAGTTGAGGGTAAGAGAAATTGAGAAAACTGGAAAATATTTGCAGATTCCTTCTTATCGGGGAGCGTCCAAAAAATAAATGTTTGTTTGGATTTTGGCTCGAGTTAATATAAAACTCGAAGGTTAGAAGGAAAATTTGTTGTCAAAAGCAGGGAAGGAAGTTGTAATTAAAGCCGTGTGCAAACCCTTCCCCAATGCGTCATGTCTATTTTCAAAATTCTTGTTTCTATTTCTAAGGCGATTGAGAAGAAAATTGTTGCCTTTTGATGGCAAAATAATGAAAGAAAACAGGGATTGCATTGGAGGATATGGGAAGTGTTGAAACTTAGCAAAGAGAATGGTGGGCTATGATTTAGGGACTTAATTACATTTAACAAGGCAATGATGGGGAAGCAAGCATGGAGATTGGCCAATTTTCCTTCAACATTTTGGAGCCAACTACTCAAGGGAATCTATTTTCCATCTTTTGATTTCTGGAATGCAGGGAAAGGAACACGCCCTTCGTGGGGGTGGCAGAGTTTAAGATTCATTACTTGAACCAACCGAAAAAAAGAGAATTGAAATCCCACAATGCAACCATCCAGCATCACAAAACTACAATGAGGTGATAGCTGTTATTCATGATACATAAGGACACTTGTGCTCTGACCCAGTACATGAAGTTCGACAGAAGAATTGGGGAGAAAAGTATCAAAAAAGTCATAAACCTTTTGCATTTATGCCAATTTAGTCCTAAACCTTTTTTTGGTACCGATTCAGTAATAAACCTTTTACATTGATGCCAATTTAGTCTTAAACCTTTTTTTTTGTGCCAATTCAGTCCTAAACTTTTTGTATTTGTGCCAATTCAGTCCTAAGCCTTTTTTAGGTGCCAATTCAGTCCTAAACCTTTTGCATTTATGCCAATTCAATCATTTGCATTAATGCCAATTCAGTCCTTCCAGCTAATGGTTATTCATGTGTCGAAAGACTGAATTGGCACCAATGGAAAATGTTTAGGACTGAATTGGTACCAAAAAAAGGTTTAAGACTGAATTGGTACCAAAAAAAGGTTTAGGACTGAATTGGCATCAATGCAAAAGGTTTAGGACTAAATTGGCACAAATGCAAAAGGTTTAGGACTTTTTTGACACTTTTCCCAAGAATTGAGTCTTGACTACGAGCACACATGACACAAAACCATGACATATAGTAGACTTGTTTTACAGACACATGACACGCTTTGTAGATTGCAATTACACAACAGAAAGCACAAATGATGAGTTCTTTACTAAGTTGTAATACAACTTTAGAGAAGTAGTGGCGTAGAATCACGAGCTGGTCGAAGCTGCTAACAGCGACGGAAGCAGGGAGGAGGAGGACATACAGGACGCACGTATGTCGGGTAAATCACCGGAGGAGGCGGGGGCGGTGGTGGTGGGCAATATGGTTGTGGTGGTGGCAGGCACGGTGGCAGCGGGCAGGGGCCTTGGCCACCATGACCGTGACTGTGGCCGTGACTGTGGCCGTGACCGTGGCCGTGACCATGGCCTTGGCCGTGGCCGTGCCCATGCCCGTGACCGTGATGGCCATGATGATGACCATGGTCGCCATGTCCATGTCCCATGGATGATTTGTTGATCGCTGAAGTCTCTCTCAAGAGTGATTTACGTTAAGAGATGTATTGTGATGGTTCATGAAGCAAAAGTCCAGTATTTATACAGAGGAATGGCCTCTGCAAGTCTTGGTCGATGGGATCAATCATCCATTTGATCTCTATGGTTTTTGTTTTGGATACAATTCTCAATTTGCAATATAATCAATATAGTCTTAAATCCGTGTAATGCACGGCGGCATCTTTCTAGTAATGAAGAAATTCGCAATCTTTCTCTCACCAAGAAATAAGAATGCATATCTAGAATTTCTTTTGCTTTAACATTAGAATAAGAATGTTCACACATTCCTTCCTCTTCCTGTAGACATTTCTTTGCCAACAGTAAGTTAAAATCTTTCTTTCTTCCTTTAAAGTGCGATTAATCTTTCACAGTTAGCACTTAGCCTACTGAGCCAGAATAATTAATGCAATCACATTTTCTTCTCCTTTCCGGAAGCTTGCGTGCCACAAAAAAATTATTACAAGAGCCTTTGTCATCATGCGCATAACATACGACGTGGGGCTTCCGCTCAGATTTGACCCCACCGAATTTATATTTTTCGCCGCCCTGAAATTGCTTTGCGGTCAACCTCAAATGGATGCATGTGCCACGGACGGACCGGCAGTTCCTAGGACATCGGAGGTTGCTTGTGATTGACCGTGATCGACCAAACTGGCATTGTTATTTGTTCTCTGTAACATGCGTTTGGTTCGGTCAAAGTCAAAGCACGCAGCTTTGAGGGTTTTGATTTGTCAGCTACCCTCCTGCACTAGACACGAAATTACAGTTTTTGAAGACTTCTGGACAACTTACGTCATGTCTACGTTCCTTTCGGGCTCGGTTTCGTCGTTACAAAAGGAGTTTCTAGGATCAACCGCCGTACATCACAAGCCTTACGCCACAAACCGGCTTTCGTTCTATAGTTACTCCAAAAAAATCGCACAGCGAATAACTTTTTCATATTAAATTGCACCACGCTCAGCTTAGCTCAGATATCTAGCCATCAATCGAGGAACACAAAACACTTTTAATGCAACAATTGATTTTAACCTACCATGGCCTCATCAGGAGAGCGATATCAACTCCCTATCAGTTTGTGCACAAGAGGTCAATCATGCCTTCAGAGCTCCTAAGGGTATATTCATTCTATCATCGAACTCCTAGCACCAACCGTCCCGATACCACTCTCACAAACCAGTTGTATTAATCACTTCTGCATCACTCACTCTTCACCTGATAACCCTAAGTTTCACTCACAAGGGTACACGAGTACGGGAGAACTCTAGTGTCACTTCGGTCCATGACACATGTGACACGGCCCAAGGGAGCGAAGGGCTCCGAGCCTGTCCGCGAACGAGATGTGGCACTTTGAGTGCATGGGACGTGGCCCATCCGAGCATGGGGCGTGGCCCATCCGTGACTAGGTGCGAGCACCGTCCGCAACCCTTCAGTTGCCTTCGACCCTTCAGTTGCCTCTGACACACGATCCTGCAGCTTCCCTTGGCAGGCGTCCCTTGAGCTTCCACACGCCCCTAGGGCCTCTGCAACTTCTTGAGTAACTATGTAATGATTGTATCGGTTCAAACACCACCGTTGGATCATGAGGGGATCAACGGATCAGATTAGACCCGCACTTATATATATAGGGGACCCTCCCCCTTCATTTGTACATGCTCATTTGCAAGAAATACAACTACTACTCAGATTTCTCTCCATTCTTGTGAATTCGAGTGTGTGTGTGTAAGGCTGACTTAGGAGTGATCCTAAGGCCGCACGGGTGTGGGATCGTCGTTAATCGACCGACCCGTAACACATATGCATCTTGATTTCTGCATATTATTATTATTGTTGCTTATTCGTTTAAAAATTGTCAAGATTTGTATTTCCTTGATCTATCGTCTCGTTCCCTCGTTGAATTGTCGTAAGAATGTTGCCCTAATTCAAGTGGGTGGATGGAGGTCGTGACGCATTGATGTTACATAAAACGATAGAGCAGGAATTGATAAAAGAGAAGTCAGAATGGTTAGTTCCACCTATGAATTTTCATCGCGGCGGTTGGTCTCTTTCGTGCAGAGCATAATGGTCTTTTTAAATGGCTTATGTACTCATTCTATGTATCTCAATTTAATTCTCCGAACCATGTGGATGGAGTTCACACTGCCAAGCTTCTGTTGGAACAAAAGCACAGGCACAAATAAAGAATGGATGGAGAACTTTTTGTTGAAATGCAAATGTTCGTGCTACAACTTTTTTATTTCTGAAGCTCACTGGCTTTTGCGGCTTGCTTACAATGCTTCACAAGTGCTTTATTCATGGCTAAAGTTCTACTACTAAAAAAACTGTTAGGACCCTATGACAATTTGCTCCAAGACAAACTTCGCATTTAATGGAGAAGAAATTTTTCTAGGTGCCCACAATTTTTTCCTTTTCACGAGCCTGCTAGCATTCAATGAGGTCTTCACAAAGAGGTCTTCATTGTTGCTCACGCGGCGCACCCCAAATCTCGCCTATTGATTTCTTTTTGTCTTCATGCTTCAGTACCTATTCTTCATCAAATGCTTGCATTTTCATTCGTCAGGCGCCTACCACGAGTGAAGGCTTTCTTTGAATAAGACCAACATGCTCAAATCCAACAATCAATCTTATATTATTCAAACAGCGTCCATATATTTGCACCTTGTAAGTCGTCGACGTTCTAGGTGATTGCGTGCAATTACCGATGCTATAGTTGTGTCAAATCTAATGCCGAGAGGTATACTTTGTTCACATTAAACTTGACTTCATCGACACCGTTTTTGTCACCACTCGCCAATTAGTCGCCATCCATCCCCTCACCACGGCAAAGTTATAAATATTCAGTTGCTACCTCTTGTTTCTAGTATATCATGACCTAGTGAATTTCATATTCACCTGACATATATTTAATATAATCAGATCTAGGTTCTCCGAACACAAGAGAAAGGTTGATAAAAATATTCTACAGTTCGTGATACACTCCTAATAACTAAGTGCCACAAAACCTGACAGATTTAGTCATGTATCTACTTTAATGAATATATTTAGATAGATTTTAATCCCCGTACTATCGTATCACTGATATTGTCTCGTCATCTCCTTCTAACGTTTTCTTCAGTTTCTAAATTCTTTATTCTTCCAACTGTCTATGTTTCTAGTTTTTTAATATCCGGGTAGCATGTGTCTAAGATTGATTATTATAGTTAAGGCTCTGCATAGACATGGCCACGGGCCGGTTTCGGCCCGGAACCGGCCCGGTCAAACCCGGGCCCGGCCCGTTGACCGGACCCGGTTTCAAATTATTTTAAAAAATAATAATAATGAAATTTAAAAAAAAATTCATTATTTAATTTTTTTTATAAAACAATTTGAACTCTAATTGCCATGCATTGTAAGTGCATTGATCTCTAATTACAATGCTTGGCTTGGATGTATTGAACTCTAATTATGAGGCTTCACTTGGGTTTTATACGCAATGATTCTAATGCCTCTTCGTTTCCATTCGATGTGGGACTCTCGGCTTGCCTTGAACACCTTCAATGTGAGACTCTTGTGTCACGGCCCGAAGAATTGGATCGTTCCTGAGGTTTTCTGGACGATGGACCGTGACCGACCCTTGGACGAGAAGGCGGGCCCCGAGTGTTCTAGTACTAGGGTTTTCTTGAGTCCCGAGTGTTCTAGTACTAAGGTTTTCTTGATGTCTTCTAGAATACTCTTGGGGGCGGGCGATACGATAATTGTACCCTTCCGTAATAAATGCGGTAGGTGGGGTAGTTGGGGGAGTACGATCTCGACCGTTGAGATCGGGGAGAGATCTACGGATACGGTCAGCCCGATACTTGTATATAATGGGGTCTCCTCCCCCTCATTTGATCATCTCTCATTTTCAAGAAGCAATACAAGTTGAGAGCTTCTCTCTCTAGAGTTTCTCTCTCTAAAGTTCTTGTGAGTGTGAGTGTGGAAAGGCTTACTTGGGGAGAAATTCCTAAGGCCGCACGGGTGTGGGAACGCTAGATCGATCGACCCGTGACAAGTGGTATCAGAGCAACGATGGGCAAAGGCGCGACTGAACCACGATCCGATGTATCGTCCCAAACAGAGAAGGGCGGAGGCGATGATCGTGGGAGGGCTCCCGAGAAGCAAGGCGCCAAGGCGAAGAAGGACCGTGCTAGCTCAAGTTCGAGGGATATGGTTGGTGACTTGGAGACCCGCATGGCGAAGGTGGAGATCGCCATGGCAGACATCCAAGGAATGGTCGATGATATGTCCACACGCATCGAAGGAGGCGAGACCGGAATGGGGGAGCTTGAGGCCGAGGTGCTGGAGCTCAAATCCGGGTTCGAAGAACTCCGAGGGGAGATGCTGGGCAACCTGACCGACACCACCAATGAACTTCAGCAACGGGACGATGCCTTGGAGGCCTTGGTGGAGGCTATGCGCGCGGAGATGGCCGAACTTAAGGCGAAAGTCGCCGAAATGGAAGGAGCACGCGTGAACGGGGTGATCACCGTGCAAGCCAGTCCACGAGTGGACGCCCTGAAGCCAAAGGAGTTCAAAGGCTCACGGGTGGCCAAGGACGTGGACAACTTCCTATGGTACATGGAGCAGTACTTCCTAGCGATGGGGATCACCGACGGGGCGATTCGGGTAAGTACCGCCGCTATGTACTTGTCTGATAATGCACTCTTATGGTGGCGTCGTAGGAGTGACGATCTGAGTGGTGAACCGATCACTACATAGGAATTGTTCGTCGAGGAATTCCGACGACAATACTATCCCGCTTATGCGGAGGAAGAAGCTTGAGATGAACTTCGTCGCCTTGAGCAAAAAGGAGGAGTCCGTGAGTATATCCGGAAGTTCTCGGAGTTGCTACTCCAAATTCCGTCCATGAATGATACGGAGGCCTACCACCAATTCATGGGTGGCTTAAAACCATGGGTTAAGCAAGAGTTAAAGCGATGCAACGCGAAAGACCTTTCAACGGCCATGTCCGTGGCCGAGGCCTTGGTGGAGTACAAATCGACTCCCGTAAGCAAGCCGGACACCCGACCGAGGGACAAGGGCATTGGTGGGGGAGATCGTAACAAATTCCACCGCCCAGGTGGAAGCAAACTACCAATGGCCCCTCCAAGGGCGAGGACGGAGTTGAGCGGAGGAGAACACAAGAAGGGACGTATCTTCAAGTGTTTCTTGTGCGACGGTGCACACATGGCTCGTGATTGCCCAACTCGAGGCAAGCTAGCGGTGCTTGTCAAGGCACACGATGAGAAACGAGAGGGGACACGACTCGGTTCGTTGCGAATCCTAAGTTCCATAAAGTCCAAGAAGGCAAATAAGCCTAAGGGCTTGATGTTCGCGGACGTGACGATCGAAAAAACCACAATGAGTGCACTCGTCGATACGGGGGCATCCGATCTATTTATCTCGGAAGAAGTCGCGAAGAAACTCAATCTTCGGGTTGAGAAGGGGGCCGGTTGGCTCAAGACGGTGAACTCCAAGGAAGTCCCTACCAACGGGTTGGCTAAGGATGTGGAGTTCCAACTCGGACAATGGAAGAGCAAAGAGACGATCGAGGTAATTCCACTTGACGATTATGACTTTGTCATTGGCTTGGGATTCCTTGATAGAATAGATGCTCTTATTGTCTCATTTGCCGATTGTATTTGTATCTTGGACGCACGTTGTCAATGTGTGATCCCGGTCAACCGAGAGTCGGGTCGTGACCAAAAGATAATATCAGCAATGCAAGTTACTAAGGGAGCAAGGAAAGGGGAAGCTACTTTCTTGGCAACTTTGAAGGTTGAGGATCCAAGGGGTGAAGGGAGTGATGTCCCGACGGAAGTAACCCGAGTCCTCGACTCTTTCAAGGACGTGATGCCCCCCGAACTCCCGAAGAAGCTTCCGCCTCAAAGGGAGGTGAATCATAAAATCGAGCTCGTACCCGACGCTCGACCACCCGCCATGGCACCCTACCGCATGGCGCCTCCCGAGTTGGAGGAACTAAGAAGACAACTCAAGGAGTTGCTCGATGCGGGGTATATCCGACCATCAAAGGCTCCGTTTGGTGCTCCGGTTCTATTCCAAAAGAAGCACGATGGATCACTCCGGATGTGCATCGACTATCGGGCATTAAATAAGCTGACGATCAAGAACAAGTACCCGATCCCTCTCATTGCCGACTTGTTCGATCAACTTGGAGGAGCACGATGGTTCACCAAGCTTGATCTTCGATCGGGATACTATCAAGTGCGGATTGCAAAAGGGGACGAGAAAAAGACCGCTTGTGTAACGCAGTATGGGTCATACGAGTTCCTCGTCATGCCATTCGGCTTGACAAATGCTCCGGCCACATTTTACACACTCATGAACAAGGTACTCCACCCGTTCCTAGATCAATTTGTAGTGGTTTATCTTGATGATATCGTGGTGTATAGCCGGACGCTCGAGGAACAGATCGAGCATCTCAAACGAGTCTTCCGAGTTCTACGGGAGAATGACTTATATGTCAAGCGGGAGAAATGTGCCTTTGCACAACGGGAAGTTCCATTCCTGGGACACATCGTCGGGGGTGGACGTATGCGGATGGATGTGGCCAAGATTAAGGCCATTGTAGATTGGGAGCCGCCGACCAAGGTGACGAATCTAAGGTCATTTCTTGGCCTTACCAACTATTATCGACGGTTCGTCCGAGGATATTCGAGCATCACCGTGCCACTCACGGATATGTTGAAGAAGGAGAAACTGTGGGAGTGGACGGCCTGATGCCAAAGGGCATTTGATCGATTGAAGCAAACCATGACCGAGGAGCCGGTGCTCGTGCTACCCGATCACGCCAAACCTTACGAGGTAGAGACCGATGCTTTCGATTTTGCTATTGGTGGTGTTCTTATGCAGGGTGGACACCCGGTAGCATTCGAGTCGAGAAAGTTGAACGATACCGAATGACGATACACGGTCCAAGAGAAGGAGATGACCGCGGTGGTGCATTGCCTTCGTACATGGAGGCATTATCTCTTGGGATCCCGGTTCGTCGTAAGGACGGACAACGTGGCCACGAGCTACTTCCAAACCAAAAAAAAGTTAAGCTCGTTGGCAAGATTTCCTGGCGAAGTTTGATTATGTGCTCGAGTACAAGCCTGGGAAGGCGAACTCCGTGGCCGACGCTCTTAGTCGAAAGGCGGGGTTGGCATCGACCCTAACTCGTCCCGAGAATCCATGGAACGAGCGGATCAAGGAAGGGCTCAAACATGATCCAACCGCCGAGGCACTCCTCGACCATGCTCGGGAAGGCAAGACCCAGCAATTTTGGTGTGAAGGCGACTTGCTTTACACCAAGAGACGACGGTTGTATGTGCCCCTCCATGGGAAGCTAAGGAAGGAAATCCTACGAGAGTGCCATGATTCCAAGTAGACGGGTCACCCGGGGATCCACCGCACTATGGCGCTTGTGGAGGATCGATACTTTTGGCCTCACTTGCGCGACGACGTTGAGGCATATGTACGGACATGTCTTGTATGCTAACAAGACAAGCTTGAACAACGGTCGTCGGCGGGGCTTTTGGAGCCACTTCCCATCCCGGAGCGTCCATGGGAGAGTGTCTCCATGGACTTCATTGTCAACTTGCCAAAGTCCGAAGGGTGTCGGACTCTTATGGTCGTGGTGGATCGATTTTCCAAGTACGCGACGTTCGTGCCCGCATCGAAAGATTGTCCGGCCGAGGAGGCGGCCAAGCTATTCTTGAAGCACGTCGTCAAATATTGGGGAGTGCCACAAACGATCGTGAGCGATCGCGACCCTCGATTCACGGGTAGGTTATGGACTGAACTCTTTAAATTATTAGGGTCGGATCTCAACTTCTCCACGAGCTTGCATCCTCAAACCGACGGATAAACGGAGCGAGTCAATGCACTCTTGGAGTTGTACCTCCGACACTATGTAAGTACGACCCAAGTGAATTGGGCGAAGTTGATCGATGTAGCCCAATTCTCCTACAATCTTCAAAAGAGCGAGTCCACGAACCAAAGTCCGTTCAAGATCGCGACGGGACAACAACCATTCACTCCGAGTACGGTTGCAACGGGCTATAAGGGGAGTAGCCCGTCCGCTTTCAAGTTCGCCAAGGAGCGGCATGAGCAGGCGGACTTGGCGCGAACGTGTCTACACAAGGCCTCGAAGCGCATGAAGAAGTGGGCCGACAAGAAGCGACGGCACGTGGAATTCCAAGTCGGAGACTTGGTGTTGGCCAAGCTACACCTTGTGCTCCGATACAAGGATGTGCATAAAGGGCTTATACGTCGCTACGAAGGGCCATTCCGAGTGTTGCATCGAGTCGGGAAGGTCGCATACAAACTGGAACTTCCACCAAAGCTTAAGGTACATTCGGTATTCCATGTGAGTATGCTTAAATCTTTCCATGTAGACGAAGAGGACCCGGATCGAGGGGAGTCGCAACGGGCACCGCTTGGAGCAAAAACCTCCTATGATCAAGACGTCGACTTCATTATGGTGAATCGAGTCATACGGAAGAGATATCGTGCACCAAAGCGAGAATACTTGATCCGATGGAAGGGTCTTCCGGAGAGTGAAGCAAGTTGGGAGCCCGAGGAAGCTCTTTGGCAATTCAAGAAACATATCGATGCTTTTCATGCCGAAGGCGCGACGAGGGCGTCGCCCGAATAGGTGGGGGAGAATGTCACGGCCCGAAGAATTGGATCGTTCCTGAGGTTTTCTGGACGATGGACCGTGACCGACCCTTGGACGAGAAGGCGGGCCCCGAGTGTTCTAGTACTAGGGTTTTCTTGAGTCCCGAGTGTTCAAGTACTAGGATTTTCTTGATGTCTTCTAGAATACTCTTAGGGGCGGGCGATATTGTAATTGTACCCTTCCGTAATAAATGCGGTAGGTGGGGTAGTTGGGGGAGTACGATCTCGACCGTTGAGATCGGGGAGAGATCTACGGATACGGTCAGCCCGATACTTGTATATAATGGGGTCTCCTCCCCCTCATTTGATCATCTCTCATTTTCAAGAAGCAATATAAGTTGAGAGCTTCTCTCTCTAGAGTTTCTCTCTCTAAAGTTCTTGTGAGTGTGAGTGTGAAAAGACTTACTTGGGGAGAAATTCCTAAGGCCGCACGGGTGTGGGAACGCTAGATCGATCGACCCGTGACACTTGGCTTGTCTTCATGCAAATGCCAAGAGTCCCACATCGAATGGGAACGAAGAGACCATCAAAGGGGTTGTGTATAAAACCCAAGCCAAGCCATGAGCATGTGAAGTTGTATGCCTTTTGTGCCTACAATCCTTTGCTAGTTAAGAGCAAAAGGTTCCATTGGACCGCCTAGAACCGGACCGGACCAATGGTCCGGTTCCCGGTTCTATGATTTGCCAGTCCATGTTCCTAGTTCTAAAATTAAGGGACCGGTCTTACCGGTTTGGTTCCCGATTCCGAGCGGAACCGGATCGAACTAGGAACCGATCACCGCTACAATTTACATTTTGATTACAATTTATATTGAATAATTCATTATTTCATAATTTTATAATTCATTATTTTTTTATTTCATAATTTATTATTTAAATTTTTAAATTACGAACCGGAACCGGCCAGTTCCAGTTCCGGTTCACACATGGCCACGAACCGGAACCGCTGGTTCCGAACCGTGGCCATGTCTAGCTCTGCGTTCCCGCCTCTGAATTATATGAAAAAAAATAAATTGATCATTACAAGTCTTCTCTTGTAATAGAATAAATCAATCAAAACAAGGATAAGACGGGGAAGATATATAAGTTACCAATTAATAAGCCGAGCAAACATTGCCATGACACAAACATGCGGTTGCCTTGTTCTAATGAAATCGTTTCTTGATAGGAAAATGCTTTATTCAGACACCTTTTTTCAATGGGAGAATATGGTAAGCTAAAGACTACATTATCTATTATTTGGCACGCATAGATTAGAAAAAGGTTAATAACATGAAAAACTCCAAACTAGTACACCGATGACAAATTTACCCCGAACTTATTTTTTGATCACGAAAAACCCCAAACTAGTACACCCGTGACAAATTTACCCCAAACTAATTTTTTGGCCACAAAAATCCCAAACTGGTAATTTGCGATAAATTTACCCTCCGTTAAATTGGATTAATACCACAAAAAATCACAAATTGATAAACTTGTGACAAACAGAGGGGTAAAACCCCAAACTGGTACACCCGTCAACTGTCACGTGTTATTTAACTCAGCAATTTGATGGTAAAATTTAACAGAAACTAACGAAGGATAAATTTATCATAGATGTACCAGTTTGGGGTTTTTGGTGGTCAAAAGATTAGTTTTGGGCCCTTACCAAAAAAGAGATTAATTTTAGGTAAATTTATCACAGGTGTACCAGTTTTGGGTTTTTCGTGGCATTAACCCATTAGAAAATCTTGATGCTTTTTTAAAAGTGATAAAAACTATCAAAATCACATGGAGGCTAACAAACACGAACTTGAAGTTCAGTCGTCCCAGGGACTTCGGATCCTAGCTATGACCCCAATATTTTGGCTTTCATAATCAAAACATTAGTCCTTCACCTTCCACCAAAGTTAGAGTAATTATTTGAACTTTAAAGTTTGTGAATGGATAGTATATGATTCTATATGTCAATATTTATATACTTCGAAGGATTTAAGTGGTTCGTGTTAAACAAGAAATGAAAACAAGGCCGGGGCATAACTTTGCTCGGGCCCAGCATGTGGGCTGGCACTTCCCGTTAGCCATCTCTAGCTGAGCGATTGTTGGACTGTGGTGCAAATCCAACGGTCAATCAAGTGAAGACCGTCCATATTTCCGACGTACGGGGGAAATTACTCCATGAATCCAATGTATGTGTCTCTGGAGGGAAGGACACATAGTAGTAGAGAGTAGTAGACTTGTTTAACACGCAGATTACACATTTCGGATATTGCAATTACACAATAGAGGTACAAATGATGACAGCTTTATTCAGTTATAATGCCCCTACACGGTAGTAGCCCTTGGTCTCAAGAACAACATAATGAAATTTGAGCCATTTCCAATAACGTTTGACTGTCGAATCGTTGCCGGAAGCCATTGCCCTCCTTTTTCCTTTCACACACCCTATCGGTGAACTCTCTCTCTCTCTCTCTTTTCTCTCTTTTCTTGGGCACTCCACGAAAGGAGCCGCCCCTTCTTTCTTTCTTACTTTTGACATTTTTTTTTTTAATGTTAGCTAGGCCGCACAAAAGCGGACCCTGCCAACAATCTCCAAAAGTAAGAAGCTCCTCATTGGGTGCATTTGATTCGATTTTGGAGAAATGTCTCTGAAAAAATGTAAAAAGTCATTGAGTTAAAAGGATTTTTCAAAATACAAGTTGTGTTTGATAAAATGTATTTTAAAAACACATTATGATACAACTTTGATCTAAATGCTATTCGATAAAAACTACATTTTGTAAATGGCTTTTGCTATTTCTTTTTTTAGAAAAAAACTCTCAAACGGCGGAACTCAGCCGCCGCTGGCCACTGGCCAGCCTCGCTGAGGTCGCGCGACCTTAAGCGTTGCCTGCGTCGCCTGGGTCACGTAACCCGAGCGACGCCTGAGTTGCCCAATCTCAAGTAACATCGCCTGGGTCGCGACACTCCGGGCAACAGTCGCTTAGGTTCCCGTGACCCTAGGTGGTGTTAAGGAAAATTCCCAATAGATTTTGAAGTTGACAAAACTGTCCATGAGTGTTTTGTAAGTCTGATAAATGCTTTGAAGTATTTTGATTCAGGAAGTTGTTTTTGGAAGAAAAGCATATGTCAATCTTGATCTAGTTCGTGTTCAGATTGTGAAAGAACTTCAAGCAAAAGAGATTTAGACTCAGAACGAGAAGTTCAAACTCAGAACGAGAAAGTTCAGACGCAGAAATTCTTCAGACGCAGGCGCTGAAATTATTCAGACGCAGACGCTAAAATTATTCAGACGCAGAATTCAGAACGAAACATAACAGCTAGTGATCTGGTATGGATTTCACAGAAGGAAAGTTTTGATTGTCTCAATCTAAGGCTATAGTTGATTGACAATCAAACATTACGACAAGTATGCATTACAACGGATAAAGCTCTACTTATGGAAATCAAGATTCTGATTGTATGGGCGACCAGAATCAGCGGGATTCAGATTTTATCAACCAACGGCTACTCAATCCATTTTATACAAATCTGTCCAAAGGTGAATATTGGAAGATGATCCTCTGAAGACTGTCCAACGGCTAGTTTGGAAGTGGAGGAGTATAAAAAGGAGATCAACGAGGAGCAGAAGGTAGAGAACGAAATCAAGAATCAACAAGTCCAAAGTCTGAGCATACTCCGATTCAATCTCTTGTCTTTCGTGAGCTTAAACGTGTAATCATTTGAGAGGTGTAGACAGTGTTACAAGTGTATGCTTAGGTGTGAGATAGTGTGATCTATCGGCTTGGTATAAGCAGCACCAGCTTCGGGGAGAAGTGCTTGGGTTTAAGCGGCACAACTCGCTGTAACTTCTCATTGATTTTATTAGTGGAATCCAGCCAGTAGGCTGTCAGCGTGGGAGAGTGGACGTAGGCTTGATCTAAGCCGAACCACTATAATTGTTTGTGTGCAGTTTTCTCCATCTCTAATCTCTTATTATATTGTTTATACTGCTCACAAGAACATTTGTCACAAAGTCTGATCAGAATCTGCTTGTTGTTTAGACTTTGTTCTTGATATTTTACTTCCGCTTTAAATTGGTAAAGAATTTATTTAGATCACCTATTCACCCCCCCCTCTAGGTGATCCTTGCTAGCTACATCAGGTGGTACTTGCCAGCCTCCGTCGAGCTCTTTTGTGCAAACCACGCGGAAGATCAACAATGCCAAGACTTGCATTCCAATAATGCTACTTTCCAAAGTACCTGTCTTGGGCTAAAGCTCTTTAGAGGCCTTTGGAAATGCAATTGCATTGTTCCAAAGTTTTCCAAAAAACGAACCAAACACCAATTGCATTTACCGAAGGAATTTTATAGCCCCAAACCCCGTTCCAAATGCTAAACCAAACACAGCCATTGTATCCTATTTATTTTTCATTTTATTTATGTCGGCTTCGCGGTTATAGTTTGAAACCAGTGTTTTCAAATAACATACGTAAGATTAGTGACTAATATAATCAAATCTCTTGCCAAGATACTGAATTTCTCTGTTTTTTGTGATAAAATAGGTTATGGGTTTCTTCAGATTCGATTCTCATAGTACAATAATGCATAGTTTAATTATTAGTCCATCGAATTGTAATAATATGCAAATAAGGACAGCCGGTTGTTTTCTCAAAGGCGTAGCAGTCAAAAACGACTGACCTTTGCTCTAATCCTACGCAACACAAACGTGCTTCACTATCCGCAAAGATCCACCGTGACTAGCGTGAATTTGAACATCGGATGGACCTTATCTTTTCCACGCGGTTGATACAATTGTTGTCCATCAAATATATGCATTTTATATAAAAAGACTAAGAATCAAGTCGTCCATGGCTTTTGCAAATCTTTCTAATTTAGTTTTTTAGAGCGTTTACTGGTCTAGTAGCCATTCAAAATCACAACCCCACGACCCTACTTGTACTCCTCATCCTTCTTCCTCTACCGTGCATTCATAAGGTTCGAGGAACTCATGTCCACATGATTCTACGAAACTTATACTACTTGTGAGGAAAGATATTGACTTAACCGATCGGAATGTATAATCTAAACAATAGAGAAACTGTTATCAACTATAGATGAAATAAAATGGCATTAAACTTGAGTGGAGATTCGTTGGCGAGTAACAGAAAAAATTTCAGTGCAAACATGAGATTTACCCATCTAATCGCACTTGCAAGACCAACAGAAGTTACGTGAATGCAAATTCATTATCAGAGGTGAGAGCTATGACATCCAACGCGAAGAACATCTACTACATCTCTATGCTCTGACCCAACGAAAAGGAAAATTCAAGAGAAGAAAGCAAGAATTAGGTCATGTAAAACACAAAATACAATTACCTTGTCTCCTCGAGGGTAAGAGAAAATTGACTTCTTCACACACATACAAAAACACACTTCAAATATAACATTACATAAAGATACTCAAGGGAGCTTTTATTCATGCTGTGATCAGATATAGTAGCGGCGGCCGAACTCTTCACATGGTAGAGGCTAACGGCGGTGTGGCCGGGAGATGACGACGGCAGGACGGATTTGAACAACCACCGGAGGCGGCGGCGGCCGCTGAACTTTCACAGATCTGTTTGAGATTAGAATTGGATTTCGATGGCCAGGCACGCTACTGGCGGAGGATGAACTTTTGTAGACGGATGTCGATGACCGCGACCATGACGACGACCACGACGTGTGTCCATGTCCGTGGCCGTGTGCCTCCTTGTGGACGTGTACGTGGCCGTGCTCCTCCTTGTGGACGAGTACCTGGTGGCTGTGTCTCTCTTTATGGCCGTGTCCCTCCTTGTGGACGCGTACGAGGGCCTGCTGTCCCTCTTTGCGGACGAGTGCATGGCCGTGTACCTCTTTGTGGCCGTGCCCGCCGTGGCCGTGTCTCTCTTTATGGCCGCCGTCTTTGTGGCCGTGGCCGTGGCCCTCTTTGTGTCCTTGGCCGCCGCGTCCCTGCTTCTGGCCGTGCGTGAGGCCGCCAGGTCCATGCCGGGAGCCTTGATGACCGCCGTGACGATGGCCGCCTCCCATGTTTATGTGCTGATGGTTTGCCTTGCGGGGGTGAATGTTAATTTGGAGATTCATTGTGATCGTTTATGGCGACGAAGAGCAAAATTATCAGCAGCAGCAGCGTATGGTGAGGCTAACTCTGAAGTCAAGGCAAGGCTTAGTCCTTAAAAGATGGGAGAAAGGCCTCAGCAGAAAAAATTGCTAAGAGGCCCCCTTAACTTTCTGTAATTGCATTAGAAAGTCTTGGTCAAGCAAGTGCCATTATTTAATTGGACGGTGGGGTGAGGACAATTCTTCTCATTGACTTATTTAGCTTGGAGATAACCCTCTCACTTAGTGCTTAAGGGAAGATTTATATGTCTATTTCTTCAATAGAACAATTAGTTTTACCTCACAATTTCATATTTCGTTTGCATCCATATATTATCTTAGAGAAATTTTTTGCAAAATGATTAAGCATCTCAATTATGTTGCGCATGTCTAACTTTACATTATCCTTAATTATATGAAACTAAATCATATCATTAAACTGAATCTGCAGAGAGTATTATGTCTTATCTTGGCTAATCCAACTTAAGACTTATTCATGCTTAACTTGATCTTTGAATTAAATTAACAAAGCAGTTATTTACTCATTACATGTTCAATATAGCTATTAGAATATGTCTCGAGTATTAAGCCGATTGGACGACCGCCTCGATGCAATGATGCCTAGCAATGCCACTCCATCATATGGGGTTCCGACCGTGGAAAGAGAGAGAGAGAGAGAGCGAGCAACCAGTCTTTGATCAAAAGAGAAAAGCTTGTTCGCTAAGGAAGGGAAAAGAGAGAGAGAGAGAGAGCAACCAGTCTCTGATCAAAAGAGAAAAGCTTGTTCGCTAAGGAAGGGAAAAGAGATGCCACTAGTGACGTTGGACAAAAGTGAAAAAGATGAGCAGCAATAATGGTGTCTATTCATGGTGGGCACTCATTATCTTCTTGCTTTTTCTATCCTTTCGCCAAATTACTTTATCCATAGCGATATTTCTTACTGCTCTTCTCGTTGAGTAAATTCCACCGGCCAAACTTAGTAAATCCGGCATTCAGACTATTTTCTCGTTTTGTTTACTTGATCGTTCGATCGTTTATTTTTCGCAATAATAACCATATTTTTTTCCTAAAACTATACCGATAGGTCAAATCGAATGGAGGGTTTCCTCCAGATTTACAAAAGATCAGATCGCTGCTGAATCAGAAATAGGACAAAGGGGTTAGGCAAGCATTATTGCCATTGAATGTTTCTTTAAGGTAAACCGCTCCTTCCACGAAACTTGCGGGGCACTTTCCTTCCTTTATGGGGTGTGACTGAGTCATACGATGTGACATAGCCTTGTCGTGCAAGTTTGACCCCCACGAATTTGTTCTTGTCGCCACTCTAGTGTGAATTCTTCTTGCTTTTCCTGTTTCTTTTTCTTTCTTCATTATTTCGCCACTTGGTTTTCAGTCTTCATAAAGTAAAGAAATTTTCCTATTTTCTCGATCACAATGGGACAGAGCTTGCGCGTTGCCTCAAATTTGCCAACCGAGTGATTTGTATAAAAAGGCTTTTGGTTTGCTAAATTAATTAGATGTTTATAAACTCCAAGAGAACTAAAATGCAGTGATAAACAATCTCGGGAGGGCACAGAAGTAGAGTTTTATAAGGAAGTAAGGTTTGGACCCAAGCACGTCCTTAATAAGCTTCATCTCGATTCTCATCCACATCTCTCTCTAGGGGTGCAACACGTGCGGGTATCGGCACGTTAAAATAAAAAACGCATCCGTGGATCCAGCATATCAAACAGATGGACCGCGGAGGTCCTCATGGGAGCGAAAGTTCCTCTTTTTGGTGTGGTTAACTCACTACCAAAAAGTTATAGGAGGTTGATTAAATTAAAGTGAGTGCCAACGAGACAAGAACCAAAGTGTAGTAACTGCTGCTATGGTATGCCCTTCAAGACACTTGGAGAATTCAGTGCTAACAGGAGACGAACACTTTTGCAAAAGCCCATGAGTAAGAATCCAAATTTATATATGCACATAAATACAATGACGTGAGAACTACGACATCCAACCGCAAAGAACATCTGCATCTTTACGCTCTGACCCAGTGAAAAGAAAACTCGAGAAGAAAGCAAGAATTAGGTCGTGAAAAACACATAATACAAGACCACAGGGACAACCACCTTATCTTCTCGAGGGTAAGACAAGTGACTTCTTCACTTGGTCACACGCATAACACAGTTCATATGTAACATTACATAGAGTAACTCAAGGGAGCTTTTATTCGTGCTATAACCAGATAGTAGCGGCGGCCGAACCCATCATCTGGTCGCGGCTACAGCAGCCTGGCGGGCAGAAGACGGCGGGAGGACAGCTTGGATAAACCGCCGGAGGTGGCGATGGAGAACCAGTGTATCAGGTCATCGGCCATTGAACGGTAAGTCTCCCATCGAGAAGCCCGCTTGACGTCACTCGCCTGAAAGATGAACGATGCGTGAGGCATGTATGTTTAGAAAAGCAAGAAGGAAGAAAACAAAGAGACTGAAATTGACCCGAAAGAACATTCTGAAGATACACTCCTCTATGTGTGGCCTTATTTCATGACGGAAAAAACGGGGGCCTTACCTGGAAATGAACGTCATATGTAAACACGACATCTTCCCTATCTTCGACCTCTTGGGGAGTTTCAGAGCTAGTAACCTCTTGCTTCGCATCTGGATTACAGGTGGTTAGACTTAGATGGTGTCCCCATGGGTGTTCCAACGTATGTTTGACACTGTAGTGATAGAAAAGATGATTCACCACAATTATGGAGGTAGATGTTTAATAAACAGGACTAGCATCAATCTTGGGTGTTCGGTATGTCATCATGTAAAATGACCTGAATGGTTTAACCTCAAACCCAACAATTCTTGCTGCCTTGGTTTCTTTATCTAGGTGATACTTGACAGTGAACGACAAGTGGTTGTAGATAAAATGTTTCTGCTCCTTCGTCTGAAAAAAGAAAAGTATTTAGTCGTTACGTATCCACAAAAACTTTCATATTTAAGACCTACTACGAAAAGAGAGAGAATGCTAAGATTGGTACTCACTCCAGCATATTGTCCCTTGAAGCCAACAGGAAAGCCACGTTGGTACACGGTGAAATTTTTCTGTTCAGTCCTTTCTAATGGAACCACCAAAGGGAGATTGTCCAATATCCTGCCATTAATGCAGGTGTCATCTAACAGTTGCAGATCATAAAGTTACAGCACTTCTTGCTCTGCACGCATTTTATGTTATTGGTGCTTACATGTTCACTCGATACTTGTCATCTATCTTTTCCTTGAAATCTTTTGCCTCTTTTGCATTGAGAATTCTTCGACAAAGAATCTTGCACCGCTCATCTGATCCCATTCTAATCTGTGATACAAGAAGCAATCAGGTGATCAGAAAGAAACGTGTTTGATCCTATCTTCAAGCCAGGCAGTAGATAGTTTATTAGGTTTGTCTGTACATACATATACATGTACTTGCATTGCCTACCTCATAAGGAGAGTTTTCACTGCGATCACCACGAAGAAATTTTCCAAGTTTCTCCGCACCATCAGCCATTTTAAGAGGCCGACAGTAACCAAGGGAGTAAAAGGCGTGAGGAAACTGTAATTTTGTCGATGTCAAAGGGTTCACCTTCACGGTCAAAGCTTCTCCCTGCACATGATGAGATTACACTTTCACACCATGATATATCAATCACATTCCGAAATGCTAAGAAGATTTCTGAGCCCTTGATCATATATAACAAAAACCTTCCAGAAATAGAGTAAGATATTCAGAAACTAAAGGACTTCCTTCGCTCTCCACCACACACACTTAGGGAACATGAGCCCTTCATCTTCGTCATAAATGTATGTACACTAGTACACTTTCCTCCACTAAATATGGAGAAATGCGATGAGATTCTTTACATGAAAACAGTGAAATGCTATAACATGTGTGCCCTGAATCACATCGAGCCATCTTATTGAGGAATTTCCTAAGGAAACCATTCACCTGATAACTATGGGAACGGCAATCCTTGGATCAGATGGTCACAAATAAGGGGGGTAATACTCGGATCAGAATACTCGTACTTGATTTACGGTGCTCTCCACGTAGAGTGTTTCCCACCGGCCAGATCACGTAAATTTAATGTCCTATTGATTACTTCTTCTACCTAATATCGTGTTTGATTGCTTGTTTTTCGCTACAAATATTATATCAATTTGGTGCAACCAGAACCAGGACATGGAAACACCATCCCATTCAAAGATGCAAACACATAAGAATTAAAGTATCCATTTGATTTCTGGGTTACTCATTTAAAGGGAAAAAATGAACTTTAAGCAAGCAGATACTCAACGTGGGCCAAAAATTAAAGTCAAACTCGCAGTAACAAAAGACAGCAAGCACCCTTTAAAGAAACCATCTTCTCAAGCATATGCAGCAAAACAGCAAGCAAGACCATCTTTTAAGCTTAAATAAGAAAGAGAGACTTGAAAAACAAAAGGGGGCGGTGGGGGGGCGGCTTCACCATCTGAAAATCCTGAGGAGCAACATCGGAAAGATGAAAGGACCGAGCGTGAACGAGGAGCAGCACGCAAACGGAGATCCATAGATACTGTCTCAGAGCAGCTTTCCCCATGTTCAGAATCAGAAGCGGATCGAACCCACCTACCAATTCCCTCTTCAAGAGGAGTGCTTCTAGGCTATGTGCTTGAGTAGTTTCTTTCCTTTCTCTTGGTGGAATCGAACAAAGATGCTATTTTTGGCTGTACTCTATAGGAAAAAGCTTGCCTAATCATACCGTTAGCTTGGAAAATGGACGGTCAACCCTAGACACACATTTTTCATCAGAGAGAAAGAAACTTGTGTTTTGCTTGGAAATTTCCAAGCGCTTGTGTTGGGGAATGGAAAATTTTGGGGCTGGCCTTTGACCATCACACCATTATACGGTCATGCTAGTAGCTCTCTTTTCTATAATAATAATAGCTTTTGATAAAAAAAAATTTATAGTAATTGCTAGAGAAGAATGAGAAGACAAACAGTAGGATTGAAGACAAAGACAATTCCCTCTACAAGAAGAATGCCGGCCAGGCCACAGGATAATTAGGGTTGACTGACTTGCCACATTAGTGATTTTTTGTCAAAATGAGTCAAAAATACTACATTAGAAATTCGTCAAAAGGTGTAAGATTAGGAAAAAAATGTCCAAAAAGTCATAAACTTATTGTACGTGGCCAATTCAGTCTTAAACATTTCAATTGTGCCATTCAGTCCTAAACATGTTGACAATTTGTCAATTCAGAATTCAGTCTTAAGGTTTAAAGTGTTTTCTATTGAAAAAAAAAGTTTGTAAAGAATAAGGGTTTGGGAACTCTGAAATAGTGTGTTCACGCGTTGGTATATGTGTACAAGAAATGGAAAATTGAAGAGCAACTTTCCTTTTCACGCAATACTATTCAAGCTTCAACAAACAAGTGATAGGGGTGTCAATGATTTGGTTCGATCTTTGGTTTTCACGAAACCCAAACCGAACCAATTGAGTTTGCATTAGATTTGAACCAAACCGAATATAACCCGAAGGTCTCGAACTGAAGACCCGGTTCGGTTCGGTTCGGTTCGGTTTTCGGTTTTCGGTTTTTCGCTTTGCAATATTAAGAAAAGATTTAGTGAAAAGGAAAAGAGATTGTGTAAATTGTAATATTAAGAAGATAGGCGATTTTCAGTTCAATTCAGTTTTCCGAACCGAAATTAAAAAAAAACAATCATTTTTTCATTATCCGAACCGAACCGAAAATGCACGAAATTTCGATTGAGTTCGGTTTCAATTTTGGTTCGGTTTTCTGGTTTGGTTCTGCCACCCCTACTAGGTGGTGATTAATCGAGACAAGCATCTAATAGATGACAACCCATGATAGATGATAATCATATAATGGATGGACAAACCACGTATTTCCGGTCCACCAACAAGAGCGAGATTAGGGACAAGGATCGTCCCCCTTGCCACAAAACACTCCAATACATGGTCCAGGCGGCAAGTGCGGACCGTTTCCAAAACCACCATGACCACCTCCGTATCCGTGGTCGTACCCTCCTAGCTCGGCGCGATGGCGACGGTGAGGATGGCCGTGACCGTTCGTCTTCAATTAGCACCCCTATAGTAATTTCCTCTTTTTGATGTGGATTTTATAGAAATATGGTGTTTTGGGAGATCATATGTTCATAAATTATGTATAGGCATAGACACCCAAGGAGGAGAGATTCTAAGTGGGACCAAAAGCATCAGTTTTGGTGTTGCTAATTTGCCTGTCCAGACTTAAATTGATTAATTTGGCATCTACACTTGAAGATATCCTATTCTTGCACCCCCTAATGGTATTAGCATCCAGATTTCTCTCTACTCTCCCATGTGCTACGCATAGGCACCCCATATGTTTCCCCTTTTAAATATGTTCAGCTGCTACTAACTATGTCCACATTGCACGTTTGGTACTCGTATCATACGCTCTAATCTTTAAAAGGTTCTTACCCTTCTTTTTCTTCGGTCACATTGCTATTAGAATGCCAATATAAGTCATCAGATATGTTCATATTTGGCAGAATTACCAAAAAAGTCCTAAACCTATTGCACTTGTGTCAATTCAATTCTAAATATTTCAATTGTGCCAAACCTTTTCATATTTTGCCAATTGAATCCATTCGATCAATTTTAGTCAGAAATCGCTGACGTTCATACCAACCATTCTACGTGGCATGTTGGTGCAAATGTGAACAATTTTTAATGATATTTTGATGGTTTTTGAATTTTTAAAATTTTCTTTTCTTTGTTTCTTTTCTTTTCTTTTCTTTTGAACTTAGGGCCGGTGACCCTCACTGGCCACAAGCAAGGGTCAGGACGCCCTCACTGACATTGGGCAAGGGTGTTGCGGCCCTTGCAAGCTCTGGACGAGGCTGTTACGGGCCCTTGCTTTGGCCGGCAAGGGCCGCAACGCCCTCACCCGTGGATGGCGAGAATCGCCGCCGGCCCTAAGTTAAAAAAAAAAAAGGAAAGAGAAAAAGAGAAAAAATAATTCAAGAAATATTAAAATATAATTACAAATTTTCTACATCAGTGTTGGTTGTGCCACGTAGAATGGCCGGCTTCCACGTCAGCGATTTTTTGCCAAAATTGGTCAGATGAACTCAATTAACAAAACGCGAAAAGGTTTAGGACTGAATGGGTACAAATGGAATAGATTTAGAGCTTTTTTGATAATTTTCCCATTCATATTCCTAGCACTAAAATTTACCAAACAGCGACTATTCATTGCTTTGCTAGCAATTGGGAATTTAAGTCACAGTTCTATCGGTTTTCATCAAACACATTTATGCATGCATGGACTATATTTCATCGACGAAATCTTTATCACATCAGGTGACACCTATTAAACCCGATATTTAGATTAGACGTGCATGAGCAGGTCTAAGATTGTTTTAGGCATGGCTTATCGATCATAACAAACACAATTGTCACACTCCCCTTTACATCAATTGTAATTGTTCACCGAGTGATTTGTATCGGAGGCTTTTTTGTAGTAACTAAATTAATTAGAGATATATAAAATCCAAGAACTAAATGGAGTGACAAACACTCTTGAGAGGAAACAAAAGCAGAGTTTTTTTAGAGAAAATTATAGGAAATTCATTAAAATTTGGTTTTTTTCTATCCAAATCATATTTCCCCCAAAAAAATATGAGTTCACTTTCCATCAATAAAACAAGCACAAAATCTATAAATCTAATTATTCAAAAAAAGTTTATTGAATAAGCTCAATCAACATTTTATGCATAGACAAGCCAACATAGTCCTTAAAATAGATCCATGTGTATTTTTTCCTTAAATTATATATATTTATTTATATAGGGTTACAAATCATGATGTTAATTAATTAATTAAAATAAAAACACCATTCTTTTGAACCTAAGAAAAGAATTGGCACCAAGTACTAAGTCAATGGTCAAAATGGTCCAAAATTCTTGTTTCATTACACCAAGTGCTCATCATCCCATCACATTCGGTCCTAACTCTCATGCCCCCCTCACATTCTCTCCTCTCATCCACAAACACTCCCTCAAACTTCCTACAAAGCCAAGTAAATTCATTGCCCAAACCCACACACCACAGCTTGAAACAAAACTGCAGCAACTACAATCAATATCAAAAGCTCTAGGTTAGAAAGAGTGTTTTGAGAAAAGAGAACGGAAATGGCGATACCGGATCAAGCAGCGGGCGCGGCGCAAGAGGTGCTGCACCAGCGCAAGAAGCTCCCCGTGTGCCCGATGCGACTGGCGATCGGGGGCTTCGCCGTCACGGCCGTTCTAGGCTACTCGGTCCTGTGCACCAAGAAGAAGCCCGAGGCCTCAGCCTTGGACGTCGCCAAGGTCGCTACCGGGATTAATGCGCATCCTAAGAATACTCATCCTCATAAGTAGACTGATTCATGAGAGTAGCGAAAGTTTATGATGTTCTCGTTTATCATTCGTTGCACAAGATCTCGGTTTTTGCTTTTGTCTGCTCCTGTTAAGAGTGAGTGCTATTTCATGTTGCTTTGTAATGGTAACAACCAATAAAGATCTCCAATGTATACGCGACCCTTTTCTTGATTCTTTATTTTCTTTCCTCACTCTTTTTCTTCTCGAATGTCAATTGGTAAAGACATCTATTATCGGTTATTCATCCTGTTTGTGTAAATCTTTGAAGACAATAGTTATGATGAAAGTATCCATTTATTTTCATGTTTTAAAAGTAAAACTATAACACCTATGATTGACATCTAGACTAATTCCATAGAGATGTCTCGACCTTTCTAATTGCTTATGCCAAATAATATTATCTTTCCCCTAGTTTAAAACATGAATCTCACTGGGCATCGATTAATCAGCAATCGAACCTGCTAATACTGACTATTAGACGAACAACAAGTGTTCATGAGAACTCCCTACCGATCGATAGGGGGCTTCAATGAGACATATTATTGTCGAGAGCAAATGAGGTAGTTTCTTTTCATGCACAAGGACAACAGTCGAACCCAGACCACACAAGCATCGGCGGGACCTATAATGTGTCCTTGAATCTGACAACTTCATTCTTCGAGTAAGCAGCAGAGTGTTGAGAGCCATCGACATGATAGTCACTCAGATGAATGACAGAACAATTGCTTTCTCACCAAAGATTCGTCCCAGCAGTGCAAGATGAACCTACAAAGGTTGCTCTTAAGCAGCGTTCAGGAGATGAAAGCTGGTCGGAACCAATTGATACGAGGAAGAAAATCGGTTGAAAGTAGCAGATTGTCTGATAAGGTTTCTGGAATTTCCAGAAATAAGCACCTGACCGCATGAACTGCTTACCAACGCCCTCAAATGTTTTCCTTTCTTACATTTCATAAGAAAAAACGACCACAAAGTATACCAAAACTGAAAAAACAGAAAAAGAAAGAAAAGTGACCAGGATGATATCAAGGAGGTGGCTCTCATGGCACGCGATTTAGGGTTCAAAACCGAGCACACCACGACGAGCAATTCTTTATGCTGATTACTCTGTATGCCTCCTCTAAAAGTACTTGTACAGAAATCAATAAAAAGCTCTTTACCTTCTGATTGTGTGGAACTAAGTTTAGTCGATCTTGACCGACGAGTAGATTAGCCTCGTGAACCAAAAGCATGCATAGAAACCGATCATGCCCGTCAGCATGAAGAAAGCGTATGACCCAATGAGCATGTAACCAAAGTAGAGGGCCCCAGAAACAGGTTTCGTGATATTGAGCTTGGTGAAGAAGTAGAAAGTGGCATAGAGGAAGAGGTATAGAGCCGAGGAACCTGAAGTGAGATACGATCTCCACCACCACTGGTAATCTTCACTGCACAGCTGGAAGTAGCATAGGACGACTGTGATCTCAGCGCACGTCACAATGAGGATGAGGAAGACGATGAAGAGGAACCCAAAGATATAGTAGAACTGGTGCAACCATATTGAAGTGAGTATGAAGAAGAGTTCAATGAAGACAGCCCCGAATGGAAGTATTCCTCCAATTAGGATCGAGAAGGCCGGATGCATATACCATGGCTGGTCCGGAATCTGCCTCGGGATCTTGTTAGATTTTACCGGATCCTCGATGGCGGGCTTCTTGAAGCCAACGTAACTGCCAACAAACACGAGAGGAACTGAAATGCCAAACCATAGCACCACTAGGGCAAACATGGTCCCAAAAGGCACAGCCCCGGAGGACTTCTGGCCCCAAATTAGGGCATTCAAGACAAAGAATACAGCAAAAATGGTTGCGGGGAACATGAAAGCCGTCTTGAGAGTAATTTTCTTCCATTCTGTTCCCTTGAACATCTTGTATAGACGAGCTGAAGAGTATCCTGCCAAAAGGCCCATAAAGACCCAGAGCAGGACCATTGCAGTCATCAGACCGCCTCGGTTAGAAGGAGAGAGGAAACCAAGAAGAGCAAAGATCATGGTGACGAGAATCATCCCAAAAAATTGGACCCCTGTCCCGACATAGACACATAGCAAGTCCGAGTTGGCAGGAGGACGGAACACATCCCCGTGTACCAACTTCCAGCCTGTCTCTTCCTGGGCTTCTTCTTGGGTCTCCAATTGGTTGTACTTTGAGATATCGCGGTAGAGAGTACGTAGCATAATCATAGCCACCATTCCAGAGAGAAACAGGACGATCATCAGTGAATTGACTATAGAGAACCAGTGTATCTGATCATCAGGCATCAAAAGATAAGTGTCCCATCGAGAAGCCCACTTGATGTCACTCTCCTGCAAGATGAACAATAGGTGAGGCATATATGTTGAGAAAAAGGAAAAGGAAGAAACCGTTACTGAAATTGAGCCAAAGGAGTATTCTTAAGATACACTCCTTTATGTGTGGCCTTATTTCATGAAGGTAAAAAAAGGGGCCTCTTACCTGGAAATCAACGTCATATGTGAATATAACCTCTTTCTTATCTTCGACCTCTTGAGGAGTTTCAGAGCTGGTAACCACACGCTTTGCATGAGGATTACAGGTGGTTAGAGTTGTCTTCTCGGTCCATTTGCCTTCATATGCATGCTTGACACTACAGGGATAGAAAAGATGATTCAGCATAATTATTGAGGTAGATGTTTAATAAACAGGACTAGCATCAATCTTTGGTGTTTGGTATGTGATCATAGAAAATGACCTGAATGGTTTAACCTCAAACCCAACAATTCTTGTGGCCCCTGTTTCTTTATCTTGGTGAAACCTGACAGTGAACGACAAGTGGTTGTAGATAAAATGTTTCTGCTCCTTAGTCTGCAAAAAATAAAGTATTTACTTGTTAAATATCCAGAAACACTTGCACATTTAAGACCTACTCTGTTCTCTTTCAATTTTATGAAAACAGAGAAAATGCTAAGATTGGTACTCACTCCAGCATATTGTCCCTTGAAGCCAACATTAAAGCCACGTTGATACACAGTGGAGATTCTCTGTTCAGTCCTTTCTATCGGAACCACCAAAGGGAGATTGTCCAATATCCTGCCACAAGTCCATGCGTCATCTAACAGTTGCAGATCATGAGTTACAGCAATTCTTGCTCTGCATGCATTTTATGCTAATTGGTGCTTACATGTTCACTCGATACTCGTCATCTATCTTTTCCTTGAAATCTTTTGCCGTTTTTGCATTAAGAGTCCTTCGACAAAGAATATTGCACATCTGGGGTTCTCTCATTTTGAACTGTGATAAGAAGAAGCAATCAGGTGATCAGAAAGAAACGTGCTCCATCCTATCTATAAGCCACGCAGCAAATAGTTTTACTGGTAAGTCTGTACATACATATACACAAAATTACATAACCTACCTCATAAGGAGAGTTTTCAATCCGATCACCCCGAAGAACTTCTCCAAGATTCTCCGCACTATCAATAATTTTAGGAGGCCGACAGTAATCAAGGGAGTAAAAGGTGTAAGGAAGCTGTGTTTTTGTTGAAGTCAATTTGTTCACCTTCACGGTCAAAGCTTCTCCCTGCACATGATGAGTTTACACTTTTACACCATGACATACCAATCACATTCGGAAATGCTAAGAAGATTTCTGAGCCCTTGATCATGTATACCAAAAACCCTCAAGAAATAAGCAAGATATTCAGAAACTGAGGACACCCTTCGCTCTCCACCACATACACTTAGGGAACATGAGCCCTTCATCTTTGTCATAACTATATGTGCATGTGTAGACTTTCCTCCACAAAATTTGGAGAAATGTAACAAGATTCTTTCCATGAAAATGGTGGAATGCTATATTATGTTTGCCCTATATTACATCAATCCATCTAAGTGAGGAACTTCCTAATGAAACCATTCACCTGATAACTGTGCATACGGCAATCCTTGGATAAGATGGTCACAAATAAGGTGGTAATACTTGGATTAGAATGCAATGGCAATTTAGTAATGGATGTACTAACAATCATCCAACATCCAGCAATGAACAAAATCATTATCATGATGATGCTTCAATCCAAAAGCAGTGCGAATTTTAGTAAGAGAATTACCATCAAAACCATCAACCAGATAACTACATGTGTCAGAAGTAACAGTTATATTATAAAAATATTGTGACTTTCTAAACCAGCTTGTGATGTATTTCATCCAAATTTTGCAAAAAGGTTAAAATCTCAGTACATACAGCAATTGTTCTTCACCAGTCAGATTGAGGCCAGTTCTCAGAATGCACAAAAAAGTCAATCACACTTGTTAAATAAATCACGCTACTTCCCTTGATCTCCAATTGTGTCATCCATTTAAAATAAACTAGAGCATGAAAATTCGCACAAAAACACCCAAGCAAGAATAATACTATGCATTATATCCGGTTGGTTCAACAAGGAACAGGACATTGAAACACCATCTCAAAGATGCAAACACTTAAGCATTTAAGTATCCATTTGATTTCCGGGTCAATCGTTTAAGGGAAAAAAAGTCGAATGAACTTTAAGCAAATAACTACTCCACTTGGATCAAAGGTTCAAGTCAAACTCACAACAACAGTCGACAGCCTTCTTCATACACTTGTCAACACTGTTTCATTAGGTGACAATACATGGATCAGCAATATAACGAAGGCTTTAGATTAACGAATCCCACATATGAATCGCAAAGAGGAGCTCATCCATCTCCCACTTCTACCAACATAGACTCCAAATCAAGCATCAGACTATACCAAAACACTACATGCTCACTTTCTCGTCACCATGCACCCTTTTAAAGAAACCATTTTTTTCAAACATATGCAACAAACAAACAAGCAAGAATTTTCTTTTTTAGCTCACATAAAACAGAGACGTGATTAAAAAGGCTTCACCTTCTTGAACTCCTGAGGAGCGACACCGGGAAGGTAGAAGGACCGAGCGTGGACGAAGAGCAACACGCAAACAGAGATCCATAGATACTGACCGGGAGCAGCTTTCCCCATGTCCAGGATCAGAAGCGAATCGAACCCACCTGCCGATTCACTCTCCAAGAGGAGTGTTTCTTGGCTATGTGATCGAGCGGGTTCTTCGCTTTTCTTGGGGGAACCGAACAAAGAACGAAACTTTTGGCTGTTTTCTTGAATAACAATAGCTCGAGAAGAACAAGAAGCCTAAGACCGCCTGCAAAAGCCCACCAACAGCTGTGTGGGATTTACTCTGAAGCAAAAAATGGTTTTATTCTTCTGACCGAATGGTCTTGCCGTCTGATTTCAATGGACGGGAGTGATGTGCGGCCTTGATGGAAGTCGTATTATTCGTCTTCTACGTTACCGAGTTTTGAGGGGGCCAAATGGGTAAACTCCGAAACTCACGAATGGAAAGTCAACGTTTGGAAGTAACTCGAGATTGCGAAGAAGAAGAAGAAGGAAAAAATATCTTTTCTTTTTTTTGTGGGCCTCACGTGGCTTGACTGGCCAGGCTTACTGTAACTTGCCCTTATGAGAAATTTACACACGATGAGATGGACCCTGATTGACAGAAAGTCTGCATTCCTCAGTTTTCAGAAATATTGACCAAACACAAAACCATTTTGCTCATGAACTACCATTTCTTGGGGGGAAATGGTCAAGAGAATTCATCAACAAAGAGAGTGAGAGTGAGATAGACTGTCCAACAGTGTGATGGATTCTACTGGTTGTTGTTTGTTGGGTGGCAGAAGATCACTCAAGCAATCCCACATCCCACTTCTGCAAGTTTTTCTGCAACCACCCCCATGGTGGCAATCTGCTAACTACTCCATTGGTGAAAGAATAGGCATGTAATCTCATACTTTAGGGAGAATTATAAGTTCCTTTGGAATTTTTTTAATTTTGAAAAGAAAAGGACAGGTAAATAAAAAGAATCAGAGAAAGGGCGTGAGGGGTAAACACAGAACATATGCCATTTTTTTGCGATATCTTCTCGAGTCTTGGAAGAATATTAGGTACACTAAGCTATGGTGAACCCTGAGTCATCTGCAAGACTAAACTTTTCGAGTCGACAAAAACTAAAGTTCAATTTTCAATGTGCATTACTCTATTGAGAAATGATAAACAATGTTTTAAAATGGTTGGTCTGTCGCATCGCCGGTACCGAAAATCACATGGCACCGATCCGATCAATACTACTTCATGATTCCCAACTAAACCCTGCATTTGGTGACAATTCATATTTTCTAGTCAACCTCACATGACTTAGTCAGGAGTTGTTAGTATTTTGGCCGAGTTGTTTAATGTTTTGGACCCGATATTTTTAATGGTAGAGGTTGTGATCTGTATACACTAGTGATGATACAACATTGAAGTTTCCCACTCTCTTTGTTTTTTCCTAGGTAAACAGCATGAAAAAATATTATTTTTGTAACTTTTAGGTGTCACTGACCAGTTGCTTTGGGATGGGTTTAGGGGCATTTGAATCCTCACGCAAAGCCAAACATTAATGCTTCTTGGCACAACTTCACATTGGATATGCAAGTCGATCTTGAAAAAGCGGACAATCAGGTCAAAGTCGAAAATATTTCACTTTCCCATGCATTGCAAGGTAAGCAGAAGGTAGTAGAACATGACCGCGAGCGCACCTTTCATCTTTCTCTTTTCCCAGATCTACTTGTAGCCATCCTGAAAACCCGCCCAGTGTATCAATTCCAAGTTATTATATAAACTCGGCGATTTACAAGGGATAGACGAAGCAATTATCTATGATTTCCCTAATGGAAACATGTCGAGGGCAATACGAATGATGGCAACGATGCCTTTGGATAAGACCGTGCTTGCAAGAAACCCAATCCATCAACGAGATTCTATCTTCTTATAGTGGCAGATCCAGCAAGTCGGCCCGATGGGTGATATTCAATGCCCACATTGCGCATTGCGTAATCGACGAAAAATGAGGAAGGGAAAACAATAGGCAAGCAATGGCATCTAATATGCAGAAGACTATGCATTATTTATCTGTAAGGAAGTTAAAACGGCATGGCAAATAGATAATTGGTTTAACGATAAGAGGCCCTCCATTCCTCCCCATACATGTAGTTGATCTCTGAAAACCGAAGATACCAATAAGTTGCCTTTTTTTCCTGCTTATTGGTGATGACTGAGCTCCAAGCAGTATATCTTAGCACGTCTAAGAAGAGTTTGTCAACACCCACTCTACGAGAGTCGAGATGCCAAATCCCGTCGCGGCCTTTTTCTTGTCATTCCAAACAGGACCAGCCATGTCTATGTGCATCCATTGAACCTTCTCATCAACAAACTGCAAGTAAAAGTTCAAAGTCTTTAAACATTCTGCCCTTGATGAGACGATCTCGCAAAACATAAACACTAATCACTTATGAAAGCATGAGCGCCTTATAGCACCCTGACAATTTTGGGAACGCACCTGCTTTAAGAACAAAGCAGCTGTAATTGCACCACCTGGCCGGCCTCCTGTGTTCACCATGTCAGCAACTCCTGATTTCATTGATTCCCAGTAACTTTCCTCCAATGGCATTCTCCACAGTTTCTCCCCACTTAGTTCCGATGCAGCGAGTACCTCCTTTGCTAGGTCATCACTAGGAGTAAAGACGCCTAAAGGGGGGAAAAATTTCGGCATCAAAAAAGAAATAACAATATTAAGTGTCATCAAAGGCTCATGATGCTAGGAATGCATCAATTTGATGATATGGAAAAGTTTGATCAATAATGACTCTCTGTCCCTCTTTCTATTAGGGCTGGCAATTCGTGTCGGTATATCATAACTATGTTAATAATTCATGTCAATTCGTGTTGGTCTAAAATATTTTAATTTTGATTCTACTTATCAAATATTTGAATTTCGATGAAAACATGTCAACATATAAGCTAGACATACCGTATTGTGTCCTATTCAGGTTTTCTTTGTATAACTCATGTTTTACCATGCGTCATGCTTGTGTCGTGCAAACTCATCGTGTTTAGCATTACCAGCACTACTCTCTATTCCACCTTGAGGAAGTTTGGTATTCAACTAAATCGGTTATAGATCATGCATAATTTTCACAACAGTCAATCTGTCATCATCAAGCCTCACTCATATTTCTCATGGGCTATATGCATACTACTAATAGTTGAACCCGACAAACACACACTACTTAAATCCATATACAGAACATACCAGCAATTGATGGCCCAAGAGCAACAACGCAGGCTCCAGTCAATGTTGCCAAGTCCACTATCTGGACACAAGAGTATAGAGATTGCAAAGGTCAGCACAAGCTAAAAACAAAAGGAGAGTCAAAATTTCCGAAGTGATTACAGTTACACATTAATGAGCTACAACCATCAGCTTCAAAGATTAGCTATCCGATAACTGGTTTACAATTCTCAATGTTAGAACCAAGAGAGATAATTCAACTTCAGTTAAAGCAAAAAGGATTACTGAGAAACCAATTTTCCTCCTCCAAGCACATCTAAGATCAAGGAATGTGTCATCATTAGTTTTCAGAAAAACAAATTGCAAGCTGATCTTCGAACTTGAACTACCGTATAGTGCTGTTGTCAACACGAACTTGACATATCCAATCATCTTCTATGGCTCTTCATTGCATATATTTATAGTTAGATCAGCTAGCAATTTATTCTTCCCTCCCTCTCTCTGTCTCTTAGCAGTTTGCGCTGCACACATAAGCAGCAAAACAAAACTATGATAACCAATCAAGCAGATTACCTTCTCTACACCTTGGTTGCAAGCATAAACCAAAGCATCTGCAAGTGTAAGTCTTCCTTCAGCATCAGTATTATTCACCTAACAAAGCAGCACCCACAGAGACTTCGTCAGTGAATTACTGATGCAGGGAAAATAAAGAGGGACAAATAGTAATTATTGCACTCCTTTTTTAACTTTATTTGCTAGAACATATACATATACATGTTCAAACATGAACAACCTACTGATTCCAGATGGAAACATAGTAATGAAAATCATAACTAGCTTCACTTACATCAAAAGGCGGAAAAAAAAAGCTAACTAAACCTTAAACAGCATGTGAATAGATTTGAAATCTTATCCATAATATGACTCTGAGCAAAACGACATAAACAATATACCTCAATTGTCTTTCCATTTGAGGCTGTGACAATATCACCTGGCCTCATGCCAGTTCCACTAATCATATTCTCACAAGCAGCAACAATGAAATGAACCTGCACACCAAGTACACCCATCAATACTCGTAGCACTGGTCAAGATCTTCAACGTAAGAGAAACTGGATATGGGGCAGCAAAATAGAAGCAGAACCTGTCATACTGATTCAGAAATGGTAATAAAAACTAGAGCAAAAAAAAATATTAAACTCAAATACCTCAACTCCGGGAGGTTTAATTTGACCAATTGCTTTTGCTGCACCAAGAACTGCTGCGGAACCTCCCATGTCAAATTTCATGAGCTCAATTGAGCAACCAGGCCCAGTCTTGATATTGTAGCCACCACTAGTAATATCAAAAGCATGCTCTCAGAACAGATTACTAAACCAGAGCAGTGAGAGCACACAAAAGAATATAATCGGTTTAATTATTATAAGTAATAGCAACGCAACATGATATTTCAATGAAAACAGTGGATCAGGTAATCTGGAATTCAGAGAAAAGCAACAAAGCAATCTTCAGATGAATAGACTCATTTCACATGACATAACATCCAAGCATGAACTACAACTTGAACTTTCAGGAAACGGTAAGGAAGTCAGTACAACCCGGGGTCTTATTTCCTTCTAGATACTGAACCATGGCATATCCACATGACATAACTAAGAATCACCTGTCAAAAGTCAATCCTTTCCCCACCAAAGCCAACTTCACCTTGGCAGGTCCACCAACAGGTTTGTAACATAAGTGGATGAATTGCGGAGGATTTGCAGAGGCTGCAGCAACACCCAGATAAGATCCCATTTTCAATTCTTTGCATTGCTCGGCATCCAAAATTGTTGCAGAAATCACATCGCTGCATGTGGAAGCAATCTTCGATGCCTCATGTGCTAGTACAGCTGATTAATACAAGTCAGAGAAACAAAGTCAAATGGGAGCTTCATTAGAAGATCATCCATCACAAGAAAATTAAGTAAATTAACAAAGAACAGAACTCTTCATTTATTGTACCACCAAGCAGCTAAAAAAGGATATCTGCAAACAACAATAGAGCTTATGAAATCAACATGAAAGAGGGGATGCTGCTGTACATACCGGGGGTAAGCACATTGGCAGGAGAATTGACAAGCTCTCTTCCAAATATTATACAAGAAGATACGTCTTCAGCATACTTGAGCTTCTTATCTAATTCAGGTCCACTTCCAAGGCCAAGAATATCCACAGATTTAAGAGCTATTTTCTTGGATTCAGATTTGTACCTGGTGTCATCATGTATCCCCAGCACAGTCCCTGTCACGGTCCAAAGTTATCAAGTCAACCAAACTCCTCCAAGAACAGCATTAATGAATTATATTTTTGTTAGATTTTTTCGAGGTACATCAATGTACCATAAACCAAGTCATGAATTGTCATAACTCGTAAGCCTGTTTGTGATTCAAGACAAAAATGGACGTGTTTACAGCAACAAAAACACATTTTACAACGGTGTACTAGTGATTTACCATAAGCTTTTCTGATTCACACTTGAACGAGCATAATTACACAAAACAAACAAGCTCACAAACCATTTGAACCCAAACTACTGTACAGTGATGTTCTTCAACGGCACCTCCGATCATTGTCAAAGCACAATCATATGCAAACCGAGAAGCAGCAAACATTACTAATAAAAATTTATACCAGATGCAATTGCTGAAGCAGTGGTGAGCTTCGATTCAGCAGATAACCCTTCAGATGAGGCTAGGACAATGCCGACATTACTAGCTTGAGCAGCTTTCGCCGCAGCACCGACAGCTTCACCAAGACCTCGGAAGGCTGTGGCAGTCGAAGCTGATTGGCCAAGTCCAATCAAGCCGACCCTCTTTGAACCACTGCCCGGAAGCCTGAGGACTACCGATTGGCCAGATTTTCCAGTAAAATCCTCCTCTGAAGAGGCTTCGGCTAAGAGGCCACTCAATTGCGCATCAAGCCTTTCCAAAATAGAGTTCTGGAACTTAGAATTCTCATCCTTGGCCATGTCCTTCTCGGTCACGCCAACCGCGAGTATGTCTCCTTTCCATTCCACCGCATCAATGTCTTTGGCAGCAAAAGCAATCTTCTCGCGGGAAATTTCACAAACAGATAACAGGCACTCAGTAACATTAAACAATCGCACAAACAACAATCGTAACAAAACCGCCGATCGTCACAAAACATAGCAAAGTCAACAACTTTGTTCAGAAAAACCGGGCATATGGACGATCAAGAACAACGCAAAGCCAGGGACTTGATCAAAAAACTCAATGACCCATCAGTTCTAGACCCGCAAAAAACAGACCAGAAGGGTCAAAATCCCAACTTTATAGAGAGAGACAAGAGAAGGAGGGGGGGATGGACCTTGGGGACGTCGACGTTGGCGGGCTGGGTGAGGCCGAGAGAGGCCTGAGCGAGGGTGTGAGCCATGAGCCTCCCTCTCTTCGAGCTCAACAGCAAGGGCGAGACGGCGAAGGGAAGCCGGAAGCTCGAAGCGGAAGCAGCGCGGAATCCGGCGAGGAGCAAAGACGGGGAGGAAGAGGAGGAAGAGACGGCAAATGAGGAGGCCAAAGACACAATAATGGCGGCCATCTTCCAGTGCCAGAGCCTCTACCTATTTATAATGGACCCTCGAATCAATTAAAGATTAGAGAGAGAGAGAGAGAGAGAGAGAGAGAGGGAGGCAGGCTAAGGTTCACGTCACCAAGCAGCACCCATACCCGCCATTGCCAATACGATGCTTCGTGTACCTTTGATCTGTTTCCCTTTATTAAGGAATCAATAAGGACAAAAAGAAGAGCATCTTGTGTCTTTGAGAGGATTTGATTAGCATCAAAGAAAGGCAAATTAGAGACGATTGATTGGCAAAAAATGAACAGCACGACAATGACAAGATGCATTCTCTCTCTCGAAAAGCTCTTCTGATTTTCTAATTTTTCCATCTTTCTATCTCGCATCTTTGCCATGGTTTCTTTTTTTTTAAGCCTAATAAATCATGATTTCTTTTTCGAAAAGAAGGATCGCATTGTACCATTATACAAACTTCATTTGGTGGCACGCACGATATAATATGCTTTTTGTCTCAAAAAATCATAGTATACATGTTCCCTGGGAGAAGAACACTAGAAGTGCCAAACCTCGTATACGGCGCTCACTTTAATGCCAAAAGTTTATTTTGAATCACTTTAATTTCAAAATTTTTGAAAAACGATCACTTAAGTGCTAATTTCGATCAGTTTGGCCGGAAATCCGACGTGACATCTTTTTATTAATTTCTGAAGCTAATGTGGCTCGCCGGAGGATTTAGTCAACGTGTATACATCAAAACGACGTAGTTTAGCATGTACACTTGGATTTTTCAAATATTTTTTCTGATTTTTTTTCCTTCTTTTCTTCTCTTTCTTCTTCTTCTACCTCCAGTCACCGCCGGTGATCGAAGGCCGGCCACCAGCCGCGGCCAGCCGCCTGGCCTCGCCCGGACGAGGCCACCGTCGCCCGCCACAGACGAGGCCCGGCCGACCCTCGCCTGGGCGAGGGCGGGCGAACCCCTGCTAGGGTCGGCCTTGCCTCGCCTGTGCGAGCCCGAGGGCGAGCCCGGCGAGCTCCTCGCCCAGATTTGGCGAGGCCGCCCGTCGCCCAGGGCCACGATGGCCTCGCCCGGGATCTGGCGAGGGAGCCCTCGCCCGGGCGAGGCAAGGGCGACCCTTGCCGGATCCGGCGAGGCCGGTCGTCGCCGTGGCCACGGCGGCCTTGCGGGGCATCGCCTTCCCCCGGGCGACAGCCGAATCTGGTGAGGGTCAACCTCGCTTCGCCTGGGCGAGGGCGAGCCCCGGCGAGGCGAGGGCTCCCCTCGCCAGATTCGGCGAGGCTGCCCGTCGCCCAGGCCACAACGGGCGTCGCTCGGGGAAGGTGACGCCCGGCAAGGCCGTCGTGGCCTGGTTGACGAGCGGCCTCGCCGGATTTGGCAAGGGGAGCCCTCGCCCAGGCGAGGCGAGGCCGACCCTCGCCAGATCTGGCAAGGCCGGCCGTCGCCTGGGGGAAGGCGACGCCCGGCGAAGCCGTCGTGGCCTGGGCGACGGGCGGCCTCGCCAGACTGGGCGAGGTCGGCTCGCCGCTGGGGCTCGCCTCACCCGGCGAGGCGAGGCCGACCGTCGCTGTGGCCACGGCAGCCTCGCGGGGTGTCACCTTCCTCTGAGCGACAGCCGGCCTCGCTGGATCTGGCGAGGGTCGGCCTCGCCTCACCTGGGCGAGGGCGAGCCTTGGCGAGGCCGGCCGTCGCCAGGGGAAAGGTGACGCCGAGGCCGCCGTGGCCACGGTGACAGCCGGCCTTGCCGGATCTGGCGAGGGCGAGCCCCGGCAAGGGATCCCCTTGCCAAATCCGATGAGGCTGCCGTGGCCTCACCGGGGCTCGACCTTGCCGTGGCTCGCCCGCCCTCGCCCTCGCCCAGGCGAGGGTCAGCCGGGCCTCACCTGTGGCGGTCGACGGCGGTCTCGTCCGGGCGACACCAAGCGGCTGGCCATGGCCAGTGGCTGGCCTCCGGTGACCGGAGGTAAAAGAAGAAGAAAGAGAAGAAAAAAAAAAAGAAGGAAAAAAAAATCAAAAAATATATTTAAAAAATCTAAATATACACAAGGAAATGCCACATTGACTTATTTTTTAAAAAAAATCCAACTCAGATTAAAATTTTAATTATAAAAGCCACGTATTAATTTGGACGGAATTTCTCGCCGTTGGCACTTAAGTGATCGTTTTTCCTCCGATTTGGCACTTAAGTGAGCCGGCGAAAACTTTTGGCACTTAAGTGATCGTTTTTCCTCCGATTTGGCACTTAAGTGAGCCGGCGAAAATTTTTGGCACTAAAGTGAGCGTCGTGCACAAGTTTTAGCACTTCTGATGTTCTTCTCCCCATGTTCTCTTAAAAGAGTTGGATCTAATAAAAATTGTGCCATTGCCATGACAACAAAAGCTCTTCTAGTTTTTATTTGTCAGCCCAATAGATAAAATGTTGGATTTAGCATATTTGTAAGCTAATTAGGGGTGTGCAAAAGAATCAAGAACCGCCCAAAACCAGACCAAACTGGCCCAGAACTAATAGTTCCCATGGGGACAAGTCTGGTTCCCGGTTCCAATTTTCGAACCACTAAGTATCGGTCTAGTTCATCGTTTCAAGTGCAAAACTGCTCACCCGGACCATACTGGTACATACATACATATATATAAAGAAAAAAAACCCTAATTAGGCTTCATACATACAACTCTAGCACACCCCTATTCTCCACCTTCTCACGCACGCTGTGACGCCCCAGAACATCACGCGCGACACGTGTCTTTTAGTATTACTAATCTTTATCAATAATTATGTCAGCGAAAGTTAAAATCTGAACATGTTTTAAACATAAAAATCACACAAGTTTAGTCAAAGTACGTAAGATTCTTATAACTTGTTAGATTTACAAGTCCAGACAAATATCATATAAGCACAAAAAACAAAAGTCTGGGTAGGTCGAGGTTGTCTATCTCCATACTATATTATACTCCAAAAGTCTGCCTGGACAAAAGTCTGGTGACATCACGGATCGATGACTTCGCCCTCCGTTGCGGGACCACCATCATCTATGTCGAAGCCCCTCACAGGCCAACAAACATGCCGTCGAGGTTACAATACCATGCAACAAATCGATAGGGAACCTACTCCATAAAACCCACGTCGATCCAAACAGTGGAACTACATTTAGTATATAGTGCTTCAGACTCATATACAAACACATTTTCATAGACACCTTCGTAATACACGGGAACTCCAAAACGCAGAGACTGTGAAACATCCATCCTACAAGTCCGAAAAAAAATAAAGGAATGAGTCGAGGCCCAGCAAATGAAATCTCTAGTTTTACGTTAGGAAAATTAGCTTACCACTTCACCTGGCACAAACAACATACATGCATTACAAACAGTATGCATAGAACTTAAATAAATATTATACCTTTTCCGTCTGGATATGCCACAAATCCTTATCACTTCATTAATCCACAAGAATATCATTCAAACACAAGCATATGATATAAAATATTCATGCTCGTGTGTTAGGTTCATTACTTCTCCTCCCAAACACTCCTGGGGCATCTCGACTAACGGGTATCTCAACTCCGAGGCATCCTAGTACACCCCTTCGGGGCATCTCGACTCCCAAGGCATCTTGGTACACCCTCCGAGGCATCCCGACCAACAAGGCATCCCGACACACGGGGCATCGTCACCGTTGATTTGTGGGTGACGGAATTTATATTATTCTCATGCAAGCCATGATAAATAAGTATTTGCATGTATATACTCATCTTCTTTTTACATCACATAAAGCAATGAAATGCATCGTTTGAGTAAATAAGTATGAAGCAATACATGTTTAGACTCAAAAGGCTAAAGTTTACTCAAGTTCAGAAAGTACACATACTAGATTTTGAGATAAAACTTACTCGGTTTAGAAAATACATATATCCAGATTTTGAAAATAAAGTCTACTCGAGTTCAAAATACATATAAGGTCTACTCGAGTTCAAAATACATATGTCCAGATTTTGAAAATAAAGCCTACTCGAGTTCAAAATACACATATCCAAATTTTGAAAATAAGGTCTACTCGAGTTCAAAATACATATGTCCAGATTTTGAGAGTAAGTTATAGTCGGTTTTAAAAAATAGACATGTTTAGATTCTGACAGTAAAATTTGTTCGGTTTTAAAAGTAGACCTGTCCAGATTCTGACAGTAAAATCTGATTGGTTTTAAAAGTAGACATATCTAAATTCTAACAGTAAAATCTAATCGGTTTCAAAGATAGACATGCCTAGATTCTGATAATAAAATCTGCTCGGTTTCCAAGATAGACATTTTCAGATTTTGACAATAAAATCTGTTCTGGTTTAAAATAAGTATAACCAGATTTTGAAAGTAAAAATCTGTTCTATTTTAGAAATAGACATATACAAATTTTAAGAATAAAATCTACTTGGTTAAAGAATAGATAAATCCAGATTCAGATTTGGAGATAGGCATAACCAAATTTAGGGAGTAAAAATCTACTCGGTTTCAAAATAGATATACACAGATTTTAAGTGTAAAATCTACTTAGATTCATAAATCAGTATGTCCAGATTCAGAAAGTAAAAATTTTCTCGGATAAGGAATCAATAGATTTTACAAAAGAGGGTTAAGTCTGGACCTATAGATATGATTTTTTCAAGTTCTGACTCATCATTTACACTCACCTAATGTACTCAATTTTGAGTAAAATGAGCAACTACCTTTTAAACGTGCATAAGACCAGCAAGAAGGATTCAACAATCACCTCAAAGATATAATTTCCACATTCAAATTTAACAATTGCATTTGCCAATTACATCACACTCTTAAGGAAACGAAACACACCCATTTTAACACGCTCGAAACTAATCAAACAATCCCACAAATTACCATGTTCTCACTATTGTAACACCTCCAAATAGCAAATCACAACCATCCAAGTTAAAAATGACAAGTAAATTTAATCTAACTTAATTGTAGAGTTTTCGCTTACCTTGCCTAAAACCTGAACGCCCAAAACTAGCTTGTAGATTTTGGATCGGGTGTTGATGAAAGTAGATTCTCTTTGAAGATTGACAGTGAAGAAGAGAGTTACGATTTGAGGTGAAAATTCCCTTCGATGTTACCTAGATGAAACTGAAACAGAGGAGTGGACTTTGAGGTGGATAATTGCATGTACTCATAGGTGACATTTCTTATTTCCATCCATGGCCAAGTGTGAGAAGTCAAGACATTGTTAGGGATGAGTAATAACCAAGTAATGATAGCTTATGGCTATGTGTCAAGTTAATGCAAGAAACTTGGTTTAAGAATGGCATGTGGCATGCTTGATTTCTCTAAATATGGTCATCCATGATCCTCCATAGGCCACGTGAGAGCAAGGTGTCTTGAGAGAATTTTGTGAGAATTAAGAAGAAAAACAGAATATCTTCCCCTCTTAACGCCAATTAGAAATTAATTAATGGTTATTAATAATTAACTAAATTTTAACTAATAATATTATCCACTAACTATTAAGGCGACGGTAAATTAATTAACACCCCATTAACGTACACATCAACGTTTAGAAATTCTAAACACGTCGAACTCGGAACGATTACGTTCCCGAATTCGCGCCTCACAATTTGCAGTCCAACGACGATTTCTACACATCCATACGAATGCTAAGCTAAATAATACTTAGTTTTATAATTTAAGTATAATTATCGAACTCGAAAAATTTTCAATATCACATATATATATTATTACGAAATTTTCGGATGTCACACACGCTCTCAACCCTAACCCTCTCAACTCTCTCACCTCATCTTAAATGTGTTTTTCTTTTCACTGTACGGTCTCTAAAAGTTATGAACTTTCTTGCTTTGAATCAAAGAGAGTTGGGGTCTCTTTCTTGTATCAGTGGGTTTGAATTTGGGTTTGAGATTTAAAGAAAAGGGAAGAGAGAGTTCTAGGTTGGTGTTAAAATGGAAGGAGAAGGGAGATCACTGGGTAAGACCCCCACATATTTAGTGGCGATCATGGCCAGTGTCTTGGTCACTCTAGGTTTCTTTCAAGGCTCTTTGAATAGGGTTGGAAAGGTCTGAACTTTTCTTTTAGGAGCTTTCTCTGTTTATTCTTTTGGTTCTTTAAATGTTCAAGGAAAGTTGGAAGAAGAAAAAGAGTAGGAGAATAAAATTATATTGTCAGTTGTCGTAGTATCGTTTTGATATTGAACATAGTATTCTTGTATGCGTTCACAAACAAAAAGACCAGTTTCATGGACTCACTCAGGAACTGGACCATGGAACTAACGAGCGGTCCCCAATTCCCATTTTATGGAACCGGTCCTTAGTAGGCAGTTTTCGATTCCAGGATATCCACCTACCCTAAAACCGATCACCCCTAAAGCTAACCACACCAATCTTGCTGCTTGGACTACTTTTATGGATCAGAAGCATTGTCACTTGTATACTTGTCTGATAACGTGACAAGGTGTAGGAGGCTATGCTTCATTATCTGTATAAATAATTAGTTCGGATTGGCTCTTATTTTTATTTTATCAATGCAGTTCCCTTTCTTTATCCTTAATTATCCATAGATTTTTAGCATCGCATCTCGCTCGCTCTGTCGACTTACAAGGTCAAGATCAAGCTCTATTGGATGTTGACATTAGGCCTCCAACATTATTCTCTCAAGACTGCAAAGGGTCACCTTAGTGTTTTACACTTTATTTCTTCTTGGGCGACTAGTAATCCAAACGATGTGAACTCGTATTTCTTGATTTGTACGAAGCTTTGAAGTCTTTCACGTGCAAAGAAAACAATATATCTTAAAAAAGTTACTATCAAGGCGGCATGCAATATGAAGTTTTATCATAACGAAATGTTAAACCGGGTCAAATATGATGAAGGAGATATTACACCGGAGAAAATGTCCACTACTTGGGGCATTAATTACAGTGGCCAACGAGTGTGAAGTTTGTGCGGGACTCGGAGCCATCGACCTTCGCGATCGATTCAGTCTTTTTATGGGACAAGTATATCATTATTTCACCTATAAGGTTTCTTGGCATTTGGATTCAAGAAAGGCTTCAGTCTCCTCAATTTTCTTGGCAAATGCGGGGGCAAAAGGACACTACAAGTGTTATAAGTTGTGTACGGAGGACACTTTGATGCCATAACTTTTTTTCGGAACACTTTGGTGCCAAGTTGGAGGAAAAGAGATCACTTAAGTGCAAATTTGGCCGGAAATCCGACGTGACATTTTTTATTAATTTTTTACGCCGACGTGGCTCGCCGGAGGATGAGTCAGCGTGTACAGTCAGCATTTTTTATTTTAAATAATTTTTTTCCAGCGTGTACAGTCAGCATTTTTTATTTTAAATAATTTTTTTCCTCTTCTTTCCTTTTTCCTTTCTTTTCTCCCCTCGCCGGCCGGTTACCGGTGGCCGGGCCAGCCCAATAAGGGCTGGGCGAGGGCGGCCTTGCCCATGGCCGGCGAGGGGCGGCCTCGCCAGATCTGGGCGAGGCGACCCTCGCCGGCGACAGGCGAGGCCGCCCCTCGCCGGCCATGGGCGAGGGGCGGCCTCGCCAGGATCGGCGAGGTGACCTCGCCGGTGACAGGCGAGGCCGCCTCGCCGGCCATGGGCGAGGGTTGCCTCACCCGGATCTAGCGAGGTCACCCCTCGCCCATGGCCGGCGAGGCCGCCCTCGCGATCGCCGGCGAGGGTCGCCTCGCCCGGATCTTGCTAGGCCGCCCCTCGCCGGCCATGGGCGAGGCCGCCCCTCACCGGCCATGGGCGAGGCCGCCCCTCGCCTGTCGCCAGCGAGGGTCGCCTCGCCCAGATCTGGCGAGGCCGTCCCTCACCGGCCATGGGCAAGGCCGCCCTCGCCCAGCCCTTCCCGGGCTTCGCCGGTGGCCGGGCCGACGAGGGGAGAAAAGAAAGGAAAACGGAAAGAAGACGAAAAAAAAAAGGAAAAAATTTATTTAAAATAAAAAATGCTGACTGTACACGCTAGAAAAAAATTATTTAAAATAAAAAATGCTAACTGTACACACTGACTCATCCTCCGGCAAGCCACGTCGATGTCAAAAATTAAAAAAAATGCCACGTCGGATTTCCGGCCAAATTGGCACTTAAGTGATCTCTTTTCCTCCGACTTGGCACCAAAGTGTTCCGAAAAAAAGTTATGGCACCAAAGTGTCCTCCGTACACAACTTATGGCACTTGTAGTATCCTCTTGCCCAAATGCGGGCTTGCAATTTGATTGAGCACCATGGTATGCAGTGGCGGAGACACAGCTTTGAGTTGAACTCTTTTCCTATGAAACAGAAAATGATTATAGGCTTTAGATAAGACTTGAAGACCACACTAGACAGAGCCCAAGGCACAAATACACCATCCAAATCCAACAAGCATAGGGCTTTTCATCTTCTAAAGTTAGAAATGGAATACTTCTGTATATTTATTAGGATTAATACTACGAAAAACCTCAAACTAGTACACATGTAACAAATTCCTCTAAACTAATTTTTTAACCAACAAAAACCCCCAAACTGATAAACTTGTAACAAATTTACTCTTCGTTAGTTTCCGTTAAATTTTACTATCAAATTGCCGAGTTAAATGACACGTGACAGTTGACGAATGTAACAGTTTGGGGTTTTACCCTCTGTTTGTCACATGTGTACTAGTTTGTGATTTTTTTTTTGTATTAATCAAATTTAACGGAGGGCAAATTTGTTACAAATGTATCAATTTGGGGTTTTTTGTGATCAAAAAATTAGTTTGGAGTAAATTTGTCACAGATATACCAGTTTGAGATTTTTTGTAGTCAAAAAATTAGTCTGAGGTAAATTTATCACATATGTACTACTTTAGGGTTTTTCGTGGTATTAATCCTTTTTTTTGTCAAATGGTATTAAGCCTATTTATTAAGTCTTAAAATTTATCATAAAAAGTACAGTTGAGTCCTAAAATTTTTAAAAAGTGCACTGAAGTCCTAAAACTTGTCAAATTGGTATTATCAAGTCCTAAAACTTTTGTTGATTGCACTTTTTGGAAGTTTTAGGTCTTGATTGTACTTTCGTTACAAATTTTATGACTTAATTGCACTTTTTGAAAGTTTTAGGACTTCATTGCACTCTTGTGATAAATTCTAAAACTTTTGATGCACTTTCCCCTATAATTTATTACTTGATCCACCATTTTATCACTATGTTCCGTGCATCACACGGGCTCAACTCTAGCATATTATTATATGTTGGACGAGAAGTGTGATGGTCCAAAAAAATGTGCAATGCTGGCCTGAGTAAGGTTCGTTGGTGTACAGCTTGCAGCTTGCTTGAACCAATGAGTCCTTCAAAATCAATTGGACTTTTTTCCTTGTCATGACAAGGGCAGACATAAAATATCAAATTGCATTTCAGGGTGTGTAGAACCTTTAGGAGCTAATGAGTCAATTAATTACAAATTTCTTAATCTTAATACAATATATTATCGTTAATTAGAATATGACAACGAATTTAGAATTCTCGGGATCGAGCCCTGCGAAGTGCAAGTGTAGCATGATCGATCGAACGAGTTACTCGAAATAGAGAAAATTCGGCGTGCACTGACATTTGTCCTAGATGATAAAATTATGATTTTAAATGCTATAACCCTATCTCCGAAATCATATGAAGTTTAAGAACCAAAAATATGAATTTTGTAAGCAGTAATCAATACCCTTATTATTATTATTATTATTATTATTATTATTATTATTATTATATTGACCTCAGTTACATTTAGACTTGTCAAACGGATCGGTTGGGTCAAGTTTGGGTCGAGACAAAAAAGGTCCAACCTAAATAGATCAATTTCTATGCTACGCAAATCTAGTGATCTATACTCAATTCAAACCCAACACATATTCCGACCCGACCCATATTATTAAAATACTTCTATATTTAACACAATTTAAGAAAATTCATACTAAAACTGAAGTAAGAATGCGCAGTCAATAGGCACAAGATCAAGTGAGGGCGAGAAAGAATCATTTATGTACGTTGGGTCTACGTAAAACGTAAACCCATTTACGATCCATTTAATATTATCACCCAAATTATATTTAAATCCACTTATAATTAAAACATACAACAACTCAACTCATCATATGTTTGTTAAGAAATAGATTTATAATCCGTGTTGATAGTTCTGGTTCTATGCACAAAGTGTCGAGCCTTTTGCCATGGTATAAGAATTGATTTAAGTTGGGTGACTTTCACAGAATCATGATGTGCAATCTATGATACATACGACCCAATGCAATCATTACACAGCGTCATGCTCTCCAATGTCAATTTGGACAAATCCGAGAAATCTTTGATGGGGCCTCTTTTCCATCTACTATTTAGTATTTAATTACAGAGCAACTCACTTTTACATTCCCCACAAAAAAAGAAAAAAAATTAAAAATTTAGCCAAAAAAAGAAACATAATATATCCTGCTAATTTTTCTCCAGCAATATATACCAACGATGGATGATGATGACCAAGACAGAAGAAAAGGCATGGCCAGTCCAACCGGCAATAGCCGGTAAAGCAGTGGCGCGACCGCCTCTCCCCGTCGCTTCAGACCACATGAAATCCAAGCTAGCTAGAGCTCGAGCCTAGTCTTCTTCAATCTTCACACGCACGCAGACACACACACACACACACACACTCTCTCTCTCTCTCTCTCTCTCTCTACACGCAACTGGGTTTGGTCTGCAAATCCCGTGGATCCATACCCATCTGCTGATCAGTCGAATCTTCCCCATTTCTTCCTGCATTTCCCCTGGAAAATTCCCATCTTTGAGAGAAGAAGAAGGAAGCGTGGAAGATTGGAGCGAAAGTTGGCAGCTTTAGCTATCCATGTGGTGGGAGAGGTGGTCAGTCGCTGAAAGTGAGAGGGTATAGTTTCAAAATCATCCTCCTTTCTTTCTCTCTCTCTCTCTCTCTCTGTCTCTCTCTCTCTCCTTGCAATGCACGAAGGAATCTCTGCGTTCGAAGGCTCCTCGCGGTTCCATTTTCTGGTGTTTCTCCACGAACCCATGAAACTTGCTCGCTGATGTAGTGGGTGCTGTCAGTTCCCTTCACTTCAGTGGAGAATGCTTCACCCACTTTGAGATCTCCTGGAGGTTTGTGGTATCTCCTCTTGGGTGTTTTGAGCTAGTTTTTGGAGCTTTTATATGAATCGATGACTGTTAATGTGGGTTCTTCAAAGTGGGTTGGTGCGATTTTGTGGATTTCTGGAGCCTTAGAGCAGGAGATCTGAGTCGATATTGTGAAGTTCTGGTGATTAGATGTTGCTGGAGGAGGAAAACCCGAGTTATTATCCATGTTCATGGTCTACGAGCTGATTTGTCAAGGCATAAGCATAAGCAAGATGGGGGTTTTAGTGGATAATGTTGGTGGGTTGGCTGTGCTCTTCGTGAATTTGAGCTAACCCACCAGCTCAGGTAACTTGATACAAATTGGTGATTTTGGGGCGAGAAGCAGAATAACGAGTTTTGAGGAAGTTTCGCTTGTATTCATGTCTGGAGCACCCAGAGTGAGGTCGATGAATGTGGCTGATTCTGAGACGAGACCTGTACTAGGTCCAACTGGCAATAAGGCGAGTTCTCTGAGTGTCCGGAAACCCAGTTCGAAGCCATTGAGAAAGAAGGATAGGTCACCTGATGAGTTTGGAACTCCAGAGGGAAAGAAGGCCTCTCAATTTGCGACAGTTACTTCATCCTCTCCCCAGTTGCATCCTACTAATGGTTCCTCTGTACTTCGGCGGCATGAGCAGCTCTTGCATTCTAACTCGTCCTTGAATGCGTCTTGCTCATCTGATGCCTCTACGGAGTCATTTCATAGTCGGGCATCTACTGGAAGGCTCATTCGATCAAGTAGTGTTGGGTATCGAAGAAAGCCTGTTGTTTCGAAGCCGAGGAGTGTTGTTTCTGATGGCAGTTTAGATTCTCCGCCTCCGCTAGGTCCACAGGCAAAAAAGACTTGTGCTTGGGTGACGCCAAATACAGGTGCGTGCATTCTCAATTCTTTGGTAGTTCTGGAATTGCATAGAACTCGTATGTGCTTATCTTTGCAAAACGCATTGTAGCTTTTGCTGATCTATGTTTGTCTAATGGTGATATATTTACGGGGTTAGAGTAAACCCGCCAAATGAATTTCACTGAGAAATATCATCTATCAATACAATATCACAATGTCCGCCAGTATTGAGTCCTCATGGTCCTTCATTTAATGTAGAACCTTAAAAAAGAGTTCATGATTGTTTTGAAACGTATGCACCCGTGAAAGATCACTGTACAAAGTTTTGTTTGTCATTAATCTAGTTCAATTGCTGGTCTCTCTCTCTCTATTAGAACTAGCCAATCTCGAGGAATAAATTGCTCCCGAGCTTAAGAAGCCATTCTTTAGATATCAGCCAAGAGGTTGCTTATCATTGCAAGATCATCATCAATAGATCCATGCATCTGCCTAGAACTGTCCTAGAATGCAAGTAATCGTTTTCTTCTTCACTTGAGATTGGGTGAATCATGAATTAATTCCTGCGAGCTACTACATGAAGAATCTTTTGTAACTTATGATATATTGGGCTTGTCATTAAACAACATCGTTAAGCAATTGATATATGCTTTCTTTTCCCTGTATATCAGAATGGATTGTTCCCTGTTTTCTGTATTACCAGCCTTTATAGCACTAGCTGAGGATAATATTTTCTGGCAAAAATAGAGGGTTGGTGATGTTGTGAGATGTGTTAGCAAAGGTTAATAGGGGAGATAATGCAGCCATTTGTACTAGATCAAAAGCTTATAGGAACCGCAAGGGATTTTCTTTGCTAAGTGGAGGTATTATATTAACCATCCACTATGATGTTGCACCTTGTATTTCCCATTGCAATATGCAAACAAGAAATGTCATAAATCTGATTTAGCCTTTAGCACTACGGTTTTCTTTGATTGAATGGGTATTTAACTATGGTAAACTCTGATGGCCTACACTCTTCAGGCATAATCATCTTTTGTTATTTTGACTTTAGACGCCAGACGTTCTCTCGGTCATGCTGACTATAAGGATAACACAGATTCAAAATGTTATCTAGAGGGATGGAATAGAATGCTTCTATGTCTAACCTTGTGTCTCTTGACTGTGTATGGGGATATCTAAGGGAGACTTGACTTATACATTAGGTTTATCACAATCCTTATTCGACTTCTTTTCTTGTAGTGTGACTAGATAGTTCACTTCAATTCACCAGTGTCTTAATCCATGCCTGTAGTCCTCCATCCTCTCCTTTTTCCGTGAGAAGCTCCTTAACGTTAATAGATCCACTGTAGTTATGGAGTTTTGCCCAGGCATATGAGATGCTAATCAGTTTTCAATTCTCCGACAGAGCCTTGCTATGCTGCTTTCCATGACGAAGAATGGGGAGTTCCGGTGCATGATGATAGGTATGTGAAGATGCGAATGTTGAGTGTACATCTGCTCTGTTGGTTTGGCATGACATTAGACACCTACCATAACATTCTGTTGACAGCTGATTCACATTACATTGTTGTTTACATGCAGGAAATTGTTTGAGCTTCTTGTCCTCTCCAGCACCCTTTCTGAACTTGCATGGCCTGCCATTCTGAGCAAAAGACACACTTTCAGGTGCTTCTCTAAGTTAAATCAAATTGATAATTTCTCCCTGAATTGGCAAAACTGTTTTAGAACTGTCATTGGCCTTGGTCCTCTTGTATCCATAGTCTCTGCTTACTACTTGACCATTCACTCTATTTTGCCATATGATGTGTTTCTTCATGCAGAGAAGTCTTTGCTGACTTCGACCCGCTCGCTGTTTCAAAGATGAACGAGAAGAAGATGGTAGCACCAGGAAGTGCTGCGAGCTCCCTTCTATCAGAATTAAAATTGCGCGCTATCTTTGAGAATGCACGTCAAATAACTAAGGTAAATTAGCGCTTTCATTTCTATTTCGCAGACTGCCTTCATGGATTGAGCTGGATAAACTTGACGGATTGTCCACCTAAAATGTGATTATGCTTCTGAAGTCAATGGTGCTCAATTAGGTGCCGGTTTTAATTATCTCTTGCAAGCTGTTGACGTTTCTCCTAATTGTCCTCTTTTGCAAGTGGGAATAGTTTTTCTCATCAATAACCTCAAGCATATGTCCCGGTTGGTCCATGCTACTCATACTAATTGGGACCACAGGCATCGTGTCTTCTATCTAACAAGCAATTAAGTGTCTTCTAATGGAGTTTTAGTGATCTTCCCCATCACAATTGATTAGGTGATAGTAGTTGACTTGTGGTTCTCATCCCTCCTAAATCTGATTGATCTAGATAAGATAAACCATTCCGTACAGCCTGATCTCTCTCTCTCTCTCTCTCTCTCTCTCTCTCTCTCTCTCTCTCTCTCTCTCTCTCTCTCTCTTCGAATATGAGGTTTACTCATACAACTAATGTACGTCTTGCTTGATTGGTGAACTCTGAATCAAAACTATGTAACCAAGTCTCTAGTCCTATATTGTGATGAAGTAAACATAACTGTAGCTAATAAATGCTGTCGATTTTGTAGCAACTAACTCTTTGCAGGCTCTGTTGATGCCAGGTCATAGAAGAGTTTGGTTCGTTCGACAAGTATATGTGGAGTTTCGTGAATCACAAACCCATAATTAGTAAATTCCGATACCCTCGCCAAGTCCCGGTGAAATCTCCGAAGGCGGACGTGATCAGCAAGGACCTGGTCAGGCGGGGCTTCCGTAGTGTGGGGCCCTCGGTCATCTACTCGTTCATGCAAGCGGCGGGCCTAACGAACGATCATCTCATCAGCTGCTTCAGGTTCCAGGTGTGCATCTCCGCCGCGGAAGGGAAGGAAGAGGCCCGTGCCATGGAAAGCTCCCGCGACGAGAAAGCCGACGGTCCGAGCGAACGCGAACTATCCGCGGCCATGGATGAATTGGATTTCTCCGAGGAATTGTGACGTACATAGCCCCGAGGCCAGACCTCGAACAAACGTCAAACAAACCTTTGACCCTCCTTATGTAGCTACGCTGCCCGTGTCGGCCTAGCGACAATGAATATGTATGTGTATAAAATTTCATGAACCGAACCGTATCAATGGTGGATTTTTCTTTGCTTGTAGAGTAATGAAAAACATATGTTTCATGGTGAAATGCGATGCGGGAAGAGCCTTTGGGCATGGCAAAGGAGATGATAGTCGGTGGCTTTCGTTAAAGGCCACAGTGTGCCAAGCAAAAGTCCATGTCCCATGTTGTGTAAGATCGGTCACCATCTGATCCGTGGACTTGCAATTATAACTAGGTGGGGTTGGTTGGTACGTGTTTCGCCGTTGCACGCCAGACAGCTTGATTTAATTTTGGGGAACGACCGGTCGGGCGTGATGAAATCTAAGGATTTGAAGGACCCGGAACACCTGTTTGTTTCTACTGGGCAGCTAATGGATTCCCCTTCACTCAACATGTCTGTACCCTGGAGCGCAACATACAGTTGGGCTGGCATTATATTCTGAATAGATACCAAAGATAGTGACTTCCCATATAGGCTGTCTCTGGAAAATTGTCCAATCTCAAGTACTGCCTGTTTCGGACCCACATACTATGGTTAGGTTATGCTCCCCGCCATTCTAGTTGGAACAGTGTATTCCCAGATCAATTTACCGAACAGAGCACATCTTTAACCTCGTGTGGCGAGGGGGCAAGACCCAACGGACTTTGCCTCGTCATTCCGCATCTTGTTCGGCTACTATACCATTACTGAACAGATGTGCTGGCTTGTTTGGAAGACGATGGTCTTGCCATTCATCTCTTCACGATCAGTCTACGATGGAGATACACCACTCACTCATGTAAATAAAGACCGGGTGTGTAAAACCACGCAAACAGGAAGACTGGCGAAGCAAGATACAGGGCAAAACCGGTGAAGTAAAAAGCCGAAAAAAACTGTCTCTAGTCATTTTTAACAAGAGCACGAGCTTATCCCTTCTCCACCAGTCGCAAGCACACGTTCATCTGGGCTTGATTTCAAAACCGATGCTCAGAAGAGTTCTAGCTGATTCGATGGCCTTCTCACCTCCCAAGTCTAGGGCCTGGCTTGATAACTCTCCTTCTGAGTCCACAGACCACTGCGTCGGTGAAGTGTGATTTCGCAATCCATCTGACTTCTTGATCGGTGTACCGTGCAACGAATCTGGAGATGCAGCTGTGATCAAAGGGGCGCTTGGTGGGCCATGCCTTTTCTTGGGCACTGGCTTGTCATGGTCATGTATCCCCTTATAAGTTATTGTAACAGCACTAGCATTGTCTATTGCTGTTTCGACTTGTTTACGTACAGGGCATCCAGCAGAGGTGCATCTGTAGTAGTTCCTGTAATTTATTCCAAGTGGCAAATGGAATCCCAACAAAGTCGATTAGCAAAATCCGCACAATAGAGACTGTTTAAGTTGTATAGAATTCTCTGCCAATTCAGAAGAGACGATATTAACTCTCAAAGAGCCGTTTCAACATATAAGCACATACCTCGGATAAGGGTTTCCCTTAACCATTTTCTGTCCATACTTGCGCCATCTGTATCCATCAGCAGATATCCCAACGTCACCCGCGGCATGCACAACAAATTTCGGTTTCTTCCCAGGTTTTAAGGGAGAACTCGACCGAAACAACCTATTTTTCTTCCCCCTGGAGATCAAAACAAGGAGTAAAAGGTATAAGAGCCAAAGCGCAAACGACATTAATCATGCTCAGCACATAAGATCCAGACTAATATATGATCGACTTGCCTTGGCTTCGGCTCTGGATTATTGTCATTTTCCTGTTTGGCCACAATTCCATCGTTTGCATCAAAGCCATTTGCCTTTTCTATTTCTCTTCCAGGAACTGATGATGGTAATTCATTTTTTTGTTCTCTTGAAGCTACAGATGGATCTGATTCAGTGAGCATTCTTACCGGATGTTCGACAACCTCACTCTCCACAATGATTCTGGCAGACTTGACCCGACTCCTCTGCCGCCCATCTCTGACTTTCTGAGGTGGATCGTGATTATGTGAACTTCTATAAACAGTCTCTATTGTGTCGCTCGACAGATCAGAGCACTCTATCTTTTTGGCAGAACATTCAGAATTAGTGCACCTAAAGTAGCTACGGGAACCTTTTGGACTTTTAACTTGCTTCTGACCATATTTCCTCCAATTGTACCCATCTCCTCTAGATGCCTTCACATCAGATGTAGTTCCACAATCGGAAGAATTCTGTACCTTGGCATGTACAGTACATGAATCTGTGACCTTTGTAGTTGGTGGCAGTTTATGGTCTAGATGAGTCGAATTGGCAACTGGTGAAATGGTCTGAGAAGCAGAAACTAGTGACAGTTCTGATGAAATATATGGACAAACATTACGCGAGTTCCTGGAGTAAGTTTCTGCTGCCTCGCCCGTGATGTCAGATCTGAGTTCGCCATACAACCGCTTAACGCGCTCCTAAAGAAAAGGAAATAAAATGCACAAGGAAAGAGAAATCCAGACTAATTAGACACTTGCACAGAAATTTAATTCTATCATGACTTGAAAACAGGCAGCACATGCGAACATACAACATTAACCAAATCACAAAACAAAAGATCAGCCCACGATATGCCTGAGTTGAGTGGAAAGTATCTCTTTCCTGCCTAAAGGGATGTGATAACAGAAATGGCCACTAGGAAAAATCTATCTCACAGCAGTTGATCATAAATCTATCTCCAATGAACTGCAAAAGTCCGCGATGAGATGCAAGGAAAAATCCATGCCTCAAAGTAAAAAGCTCAACAAGCTAATAGCAGGAACCTCGAGCAGGAAACGCCTACGCCGTATATGCCCTCGCCCTTATTCTTTTTTCACGTACCAAAGTCAAAATTTATATTAAATATAAACTCTAGCTAAGCAAATGACAACTATATGTAAGTTTAGGTAAGCGTTAACCCTGCTTGGATCTATTCCCTTTTAATATTTCAATTTATCTTAAACTACGTAACACCGATTGATCCCTAAGCATAAGTAATAACAGATCCTGTTAATATGCAGAGCCTGACAATCAATAACATTATTATTCCCCCTTCAACGTGTATAATTGGCTACAATGATTCTCTAAAGCCAAAACTTTAAAAAGATCTGTCACAACTTAAGATGCATCCGAAACTACGCAGGAAAATATGTGTCTTCAAGTCCAAACTTCAGTAAACCTAATTAACAACACTAGTCAACTTAAACTGCTTCTCAGGCTTCCCCTACAATCGAATTCGTGCCTAAAAACTACTTTGCAGGCTTCCTCTACAATTGGAGACGTGCATGGATCAACATAAACGATGACAGCCCTGACCACCTCATCTTTCCTGCACGACATTAGGTGTAAAGTCCATGATTCATAATTCTTCCATAGATCCACATCTACTTTGGATGTACCTCATGCGTTCGGCAGCCTGCAAAACTTAGAACTACCTCCTCAAAGTGACGGTGCGAGCCGTGGATGGAAAGCTCGCACATGCATATTTCGTTTAAGATGCGAAACATAATTCGCCTAATTACAAAATTAAACCTAGACCCCAAAGCCATGCAAAGGCCTTCACTCATTTCTTAATCGAAATCGAAATCGAAAGCGAAAAAGAAAAAAAAAAGGACAAATAAACAAACCAGCCGCGGTGCATCAACAAAGTGACCCAGACAACAAGCTCGAATGCAGAATGCACCGGAAAAATAAAAATACGAATTGGAAACGGAACCTAGTCGAATTCCACTAAATGTAGATGGGTCGAACACTGATTCGCACCACTTAAGTTATCTTCAACTCACCCACTGAGAGCTAGAACCGGTATCTATACCAGCAGGTAAAAAAAAAACAGCAACTTTCAAGAAACAAAAACCACCATCCATCACCACTTTAAACAGAGACACCTTGAGATCAAGCCGAAACCGACGTAATGAAAGGGAGCGAGGGGGAAATCACCGAGAGATATTTACCTCCGGCTCCTCTCTCGACGCAGAATCCGCATGCGAACCTGCCACACACACGCACACACACAGACACGCATCAAAACACAACCCGAAAACCAACCGACTCAGCCTCACCAGCAAAGCCCCCGAGCCACCTTTCCCAGAAACGGAAGAGAAATACACAACAAGAAACCGGGAAAAGATCCCGAGAGCAGGAGGAGGAACAACTCACTCGCGCACCGACTCGGCGTCTTCAACCGAGAGCCTCCTCCTCTTCCTCCCGCCGCCGCCTCCGCCGCCGCCCCGCGGAGGTCGCCGAGCCGCGCGACCATCCTGAACTCCTGCAGGTCGCGGAGGCGCTCCTCCTCCGACTCCGACAGCGACTCCGATTCCTCGGGCTCGTCCTCTGTCGGGAGGGCGGCGTCGTCGGAGCTGTCGCTCCCGTTCTCCCCCATGGACCGGCTCGGGGCTGGGCCTAAGCCGGAGCCGAGCCGAGCCGAGCTCGCCGACCGGCCGCCGATCGAGGGGGCGGGAAGCGTCGCCGCCGCCGATCGCGACCGCGATGCGCTATAGAGAGAGAGAGAGAGAGAAAGCGAAGGTTCTGGGAGGTGAGGGTTTCGTGCTCTGCTTGTTTGGGGGGGAGGTTGCGTTGGCGAAGCTTCAGAGAGAAAAGACGCCGAGCGTGGGGACATTTGTCCTTTTGACCTGCGTTTGACTCAGGTGGTCTTCCTCTTCTTCCCTGAGAAAATAAATATTAATGATAATGGTTTATTTTCTTTTTATTTTTTTTTATTTTATTTATTATTTTTTTGGTTGGGGGTTCCGGGTCGTGCGTGCGGGAGCGTGGGGATGGATCCGATTCGCCGGGTGACGGGACTGCCGCCGTTGGTTTTGGTTGACATCTTCTCCTCCTCCTTCTCCCCCCGTTCATTTTGCCTCTTGGTATTATTATTTATTTTTTTTGGGTCGTAATTTTGCCTTAATTAAACGGGGCCAAAAAAAAAAATTGCTGTTTAGTAGTGGCGAGGCTCTTGACCTGGGGGGGTGTTAATGTACTAAACTAATCCCACGTGTTAACTACATATAGAGCCACGAATAATCTAACCCAAAGAGAAGTGAACAATCTTAGGGTTATTTACTACTATGAAATGAAATCGGCGTATTGAATAGCGTGACAGATCATTATTCGATACGGGAAGATTGTCCAAAAAGTTATAAACCTATTGCACTTTTGCCAATTCAAGCCTAAATCTTTTAATTATACAAATTAAGTCTTAAACCTTTTCATGTTTTGCAAATTGAATCGATCCTACCAATTTTGACCCGAAAATCGCTGACGCGGATGCCAACCATCCTTAGGGGTGAGCATCGGTCCAGGGTCAACCTGGACCGACCCTGGATTGGCCAGTCTTGGCCCAGTTCCCGGGGACTGGGTCGATCCTTGATTCTGAGACCCCTGGACCTCGGTCTTGAGAGTTTAGAGTTGGTCCAACTCGAACCAGCACTGTATATATTAAGATATTATATATTGTATGCTTTTGTCTACTCTAAACCCTAGTACCTCCTCCTCTATTCTCTTCTTTCTTGTTCAGTTCAATTTGCCGTGTTAATTAGAAAATAGAAAGAAACTTAGCCCTAATTCGACCAAAAAAATAGAAATCCTCTTCGGTCGCCTTGCTCTGTTCGCTTGCCCACCTTGCCTGGCTCGCCTCTCTTTGCTTGCCTCGCTCGCCTTATCGCTTGCCTCTATTCGCTCACCTCGCTGCTCGCCTCGCTCACCTTAGGCCTCTCCTCGCTCGCCTCACGAGTGCAGCTCAACTGGACAAACATACTTTGTTAAGTATTAATTATGTGTGTTGTTTGTTAAGTTTTCAAGTGTTTGGAAGTTGAAGCGATCATTTAAGAATGAACAAGATATGAAGTTGTATAATTCATGATTTATATTAAGTATTTTGAACTTCTTATGGTTTAATCGTATTTCACGTGTTCATTTTTATGATTTGTCGCTTTTAGCAAATTGAAATTTATGTTGTTACCTTATCTTATATTTATGTCTGATATGTATTGGTGTCCATAATTTGGTTGCTCAATGTCGCATTGTTGATGGATATGTAATTTGAAATTATATGTTTGTCAATTCAAGGAATATAAAAAACGAAAAAAAAATAATCGATTAGTCCCGGGTTGACCCTAGAAATGGACCCGAGTCCAGTCCTTGGTCCCAGGTACAACAAGGTCGGTCCTCGATCCCAAAAATGAGGGACCAACAATGTGCAGGTTGGTCCTTGGGTTAGGTGTTGGACCAACCCAACCTAGATCATGCTCACCCGTAACTGTCCTTCATGACACCGTCAGCGCTGATGTGAATAATTTTTAATAATATTTTAATATTCTTTATTTTATTTTATTTTCTTTCTTTTTCTTTTTCCTTATTTACTCTTTTTTTATTGTTAAGGCCGGCAGGGGACCATCGACCTAAGCCCGGTGACCCCCACTACTGGGCGAGGGCCTGCAAGCCCTCATCGGCCACAGGCAAGGGCTCACGGCCCTCACAACGACCGACAAGGGCCGGGAGCCCTCGCCCAGCTATGAGTGAGGGCTCGCGGCGGGTGAGGGCTCGTAGGTCCTCACCTAGAGGTAAGTAGGGGGCTGCCAGCCTTAACAATAAAAAAAAGTAAAAAAAGGAAAAAGAGAAAGAAAGAAAAAAATATAAAAAATATTAAAATATTACAAAAAATTATCCATATTAGCCGCCGGCACGCCGGCCATGCCATATAAGACGGTCGACGTTCATGTCAGCGATTTCAGGCCAAAATTGACCGAATGGACTTAATTAGCAACACATGAAAAGTTTTAAGACTCAATTGACATAATTAAAAGATTTACAACTGAATTGACAAAAGTGCAATAGATTTATGACTTTTTAGATAATTTTCCCAATCCGACATACAATTTTCCACAGTATTATACAATGCAAATAATGATAGGTGGTGACTTTTTCATATGAGTTGACATGATAGTACCCGATTCTATAAAAGGCGTTGGCAAACCAAAGTCGCACGAATTAACACGAATTTAAAATGTACTAGTTCTTTAGCATGTTCAACAATTGCTTTTTTAACGGTAAGGCGACTTGAGAAGAATAAGCAATTCAAACGAGACATGGAATGACAAAATACCAACGCTATCGAAAAATTTATGATACTTTGAGGTTGTACGAATCCTTTGTCAAGTCCTTGCCTCTAGTCGAAGCACCGGCGTCAAAATGCATATAACTCTATTTTGCTAATAGATTCCAAGATTAATACTACTAAATATCCCGAACATTGCAAGCACACGTTCGTCGAAGGTAAATGCAACCAGAAATGATTTGCCGCCACACGTTCGCCGCCTAACCGAGCGGTCCGAATGCTTTACTCTAAAACATATTTATGGAGAAGGCGACACATGCGCCGATCGGTTAGCGAGTTTCGCCTTACGCGATACATACGTTGATAATATCGTTTCTTGACCTCCTTCGGCTCTAGTTCCTTTGATTCTAGGAGATCAAAGTAGGTTCCTTTCCATCACGTTTAGTTTTACGTGCCTACTTGTCTTCTGCAAACGAGAGAAACACAAGGGCAAGCAGCATCAGTTCATGCCTTCCCTTCGTCTTTTACGCCCCTTGATCCGGACATGGACTTATCTTAAGGGGAAAATTACCAAAAAGGTCATCAACCTATTGCATTTGTGCCAATTCAGTCTTAAACCTTTCAATTTGGCCAATTCAGTCCTAAACCTTTTGCAAACCAGCAACCAATTCGATCCTTTTGGCGGCCGGGTGGCTGACGTGGCCGGGCCCGGCCGACGTGGCGCCGGCCGGCGTCCACGTGACAATATTTTAATATTTTTTTATTATTTTCGAATTTTTTTTTTCTTTTCCTTCTCCCCCTGGCCTGTCCGGCCAGGGGGGAGGCTCGCCGAGCGAGGGCCCGGCTCCGGCGAGGCGAGCCGGGCCCTCGCCGCCGTTGGGCGAGGCGGAGCTCGCCCAGCCATGGAGAGCGGGCGGCGGCGAGGCCCGGCTCGCCATGGATGGGCGAGCTCCGCCCTCGCCCAGAGTTGGGCGAGCTCGCCGCGATCCGGGGCCCGGCTCGCCATGGATGGGCGAGCTCCGCCTCGCCTAGATCCGGCGAGGCGGAGCTCGCCATGGCCGGGCGAGCTCCGCCTCGCCCGAGCCGGGCGAGCTCCGCCCTCGTCGGCAAGGCCCCTTGGACGGACGAGCTCCGGGGAGAAGGAAAAGAAAAAAAAAAAAATATTAATAATAAAAAAATATTAAAATATTGCCACGTGGACGCCGGCCGGCGGCCCACGTCAGCGCCGGCCGGCCAAAAGGATTGAATTGGCTGGTTTGCAAAAGGTTTAGGACTGAATTGGCCAAATTGAAAGGTTTAGGACTAAATTGGCACAAATGCAATAGGTTGAGTACTTTTTTGGTAATTTTCCCCAATGAACCACCAGCGGAAGCATGATTGTCAAAACAACCGACGGAAGCATTCCTTGCTGTGTGAAATGTTTTTCCTTTCATCCCGACCATCTCGGCAAACTCCAAACACGTGACAAACCCCTCTAAATCTTACATGTCTTCACGATGAAAGTCAATCTTGTATTAAATTATGCTGATCCCGTGAGCTTCTTCTTATGGTCGTTTTCGGAAATGGGGAACTCAAGAGTCAAAGAGTCGATCTTGATATCTCTGGGAGGAGACTAAATGCTGCCCGCTCGATCAGACCCACCATCACCAACCTTCCCCACTGGCTGGGACTGGACCACCTACCTAATCATCTCCACCACGAGCACGAGATTTAAGACATCTAAAAACGAATGAGAAATATTCAAAGCATCCTAATTCCAAGATCTGCTGGGGCTTCAGCTGACGAGACTGTTGAATTGGCGCCTCTCTCGCTTTCTCACAAGGCGAGCGAGTGTCTTCTGAACCCACTTGCTCTCTTTGTCATCTGATTCTTCACCTGGTTCGTAGTTTCTTTTTGTTGTTGATGGGTTTTCTTCTCTCATGTGGTTTCTTGGGTTGGCTGAAGGAGAAAAAAAAAACAAACAAAAGCGTTTGGTTTTTGGTGGTTCTATTACCAATTCTCACGAGTTCTAATTTGGAGCTGAAGCATCTGTTTGTTCCCGCAAGAATGATTTCGGAATTTAGTTTAGTTCCTCAAGCTGAACTGATTAGTAATTTGCAAGAAATGGTGATTGATTCTGGAGAGAAACTATTGTTGCTTGTTGTTAGTTGTGACCTTCGAATTAGTCGGAAATGGTTTGATGCCGTGTCTGATTATGCTGTGATTTGCGGAAGCAATCAATTGGTGGAGAGATTATGCTTAGTTTATGGAATGCTTGATTCTTGCAATCTTGTAGGATTGATGAAAACAGCTTTTACAATTATGCCTTCCTGGAGTTCTGGTCTGTTTGCTGTTAAAGTTGGAGATGCGTTGGCTCCTCTGGGAATGCTAAATGGTTTTTTGCAGTTGAAAAACTTGTGATCTTCGGTATATCCGAAGTATCATGACTTTGTTCCACTCATTTTGCTAGACCAAGGAAATACTTGGCTTGCTCGAAATTACCTTGGAAGCAGAAATTTCCAGTCCTTTCTTAATCCTTTCTGAGGATGCATGACTTAAATTCTTGCACAAGCTCGAGTGGTGATTGTCAACTGTCGAGTAAACTCTCCAGAAGTAGCTGCTTCATTCAGCCACTTGAACTTTTAATATTTTGATTGTGGTCAGGTGATTCGTTCTTATGAGCCGTGGATCTCTCCTCCATACTGTGACTTTGCATGCTATTTGTAGTTTTCCAAATGATCGAATTCAATTGAAAGGTGGTGAATCTGGTTGTTTACTGCGATGATGGACTACTGTTCCTTTAGGGGTGGTGTTCTTCTCTTGTAGTTGGATGAAATTTGATTAACCGTCTTCAGCTTCGATAGTAACAACAGAAATGTTCAAGACCCTTTACTCATGCAAGTTTTATTGACTTATTCTATGAGCATACTGTTTACTCATGCCACTTAATGTCTATGGTAGGGGACAAGAATGGAAGAGGCATTACCCAAGAAACCGCGTCCAACTTTCTGGGACCTAATATTTGCTGCTAGAACTGTGGCTTGGGAAGCATATAAAAGCAAACCCATCTCGCATTGGATTCTTCTGCTTCTGAGTGGCGGATTGATGCTCACCGCCTTCCCTGCTTCGAGCCTCCTTTCCCGTGTCTATTACACAAATGGTGGCAAAAGCAAATGGATCATCTCGTGGGTGGCCGTCGCCGGATGGCCCCTGACTGCGCTCATCTTGATCCCTACATACTTCATCTGCAAAGTTTCCCCAACCCCTCTAAACTTAAAGCTCGTCATTTCTTACTTAGTCTTAGGTTTCTTAAGTGCTGCTGACAATCTCATGTATGCCTATGCCTATGCCTACCTACCTGCGTCAACCTCGTCTCTTCTAGCATCGTCATCTTTGGTGTTCTCTGCACTATTTGGATATTTATTCGTCAAGAACAAACTAACTATGTCGATGATCAATGGTGTCGTGATAATTACAGCAGCCATGGTAATAATCGCTTTGGACTCGAATTCAGACAGATATGGCAATGTCACCAATAGCCAATACATCATGGGTTTCATGTGGGACATCTTGGGATCCGCACTCCATGGCCTCATCTTCGCTCTCTCGGAGCTCGTCTTCATCAAGTATCTAGGAAGAAGATCGTTCCATGTGGTGTTGGAGCAACAGGTCATGGTTTCTTCTTTCGCTTTCGTACTTACAACGATCGGTGTTGCCTTGAATCACGATTTTCAAGAAATGGCAAACGAGGCCAAAAGTTTCAAGGGCGGTAAGAGCTCGTATTACTTGGTTATGATATGGGGCGCCATAACTTTTCAATTGGGGGTGCTTGGAGGCACTGCCGTGCTTTTCTTGTCTTCGACCGTCCTCGCTGGTGTCTTGAACGCTGTGAGGGTGCCTCTTACTAGCATCGCTGCCGTTATATTGTTGAAAGATCCGATGAGTGGATTCAAGATCCTGTCGCTTGTCATAACCTTTTGGGGATTTGGATCATACATATATGGCAGTGCCAATGTGAGTACCGAAACTTCATGACTGTATCTTGGCTAGTTCTCACTAATCACATTATGGTGCAACTTGTGATTCAGTGTATACTGCATAGTGTGAAAGAAATGATAAGAAAGGTTATTTATCTGCTTTGTAGTCATCTAACTTTTGCAGTAGACTGAGTCATTTTTGTCAATGTTCATGATCTGTGATTGATATGACTGACCAGAAGTTACTGTATTCTCCGAACTAGAGTACCACCTTCGGTGGACAGAGAGAAAGCCTTTCATCTGCAGTAACTGTACAGTTCTAACCGTCGCACTTGGGGCCACGACACAACAGTAAGGTTCCAATGACCTATTTTGGCGTGTCGATCGCCGGTTGAAAACTATATGCAGAAATGCAATATCAATGTAGAGATTTATGCATACATGTTTCGTTGAGTAGGTACCAATTGTTGCTCTTCTTCTCTTGCTTGTGTGAGCTTTGTCTGCGGACTCAGCTCAGGTTCATTAACAGATCATAGTGATCAATGAAAGTGATGATGTAGAGTTTTCCCAAATGAGCAAACAACCCAGTGAAGAAATTTCTCGGACGCATTCAAACTGCTTACACTTCATAAAGACGTATGGACGACCGAAAGAGGAAAACCATAATGAGATGACTGCTAGTGTGACCATGGAAGATTACACATTGTGGTTTCCTATCAATTTGTAGCAAATCAGATACAGGTAATTTTACCAGACCTGTGAATGGAGATGATGGATCAGATGTGAAGAAAAGAACAGATTAGTAAGCGAAAGCGCCTGGTGCAGTCAAAATGAAATCCTTCCGGGACATTTGAACAAGCGCTAGGGCCAGGTCTCCGGCTGGGGTGACACAGAATTCGTTCTGCTATCAGTCAAGCGTCGAGGTTGCTTCGCACTTACTCTCTCTACTGCATGAGAACGAAACCCCATCGAACATGTCAAGTGGCTCATCGGTACAAAAAGCTCAAGAGCATGATCTGAACTTCAGCCTAGAAATATGAAGCCCGCGAACTGAAGAGCACAGTTTTATTAGAATGCAGACAGATACAACAACACACATTGATTAAGACGATCATATCTTTCTTCTTCTATCAAGAGATAAACTACTCCATGAACTGTTGAATGTCACTTGAGCAGGGTATCGCGCCTCTACGATGCAAAAGTCTGCGACGAGTACGAATCCAAACTCGGGCCACGTAAGAAACACAGGGTTCCGAAAAACTAGAATTACAGCACCCGGTAGCATATTAGCTAAGCTCGGAAATGCCACAGTGTAACTAGAAAACAAATGCTTGAGAATAAAAACAGGATATAAGACCATAAGCCATAACCACGTAATCGTCATCCCCGCGAGAGCAAGGTTTTACAACAGAGGTACAGGCAGGGAGGATTAGTACCTCTTGCCATTACTATCATCGGATTCACCACTCCCCATCGTTACAATCACACAGCTAAAATAAGCCTTTGTTCGTGGATTTAGGAATGTAAGATAACTCTGTTAGCAAACATTAACAAGTTTTGCTGCCATGACTGGCTAATAGAACAGTAGCGATTTATTTTAGTTCTTAGGACCGATATCTTTGAGAGCGCATATCTGCTCTTCTCCCATTGCGGACATGACCGACACCACAAGGTCCTTTCCTTCGCCAAACCCATCTTTAATCTGTGAAAGGAGAACCCGTGAGAAGTTAGATCTAAGCTGACAATTATTTAAGCACGTTGGAAAAATAGAGAGACTGGGATAAGAAAATATGCATGTCCTAGAGTGATACCTGGCTAAGCAGACTGTCATCGGTGGGAAGCCTCAGATCGTCCTTGGTGTTTCCATTTTCAGTCAGAAGACTGACCTGAAAGATATTCAACACAAATTGTTTAAATCAGTCTTGAGGAGAAGAGCAGAGACTTTCTCGTGACAGTCTTTATACCGGTTAAGGTCTTCTGGGATTAAGATATCTTTTTCCGCAGAAGGAAGTTTCTTCAATTGAAAAATGCAATTCATCCCATGAAATTTGCTTTGATCAGAAGAAGACCGACTCAAAATTGTGATACCAATGATCCTTCACGGTCCAGGAGAGAACCTTTTGGACATCAGATAATCATGCCTCTCAGAGATGTTGCAAATATCGATATGTTTTTTTTCCTTCAAATGGAAAGCTGAAACTTTTTGGAGTACTTAACATCCAAAATCTTGATCACATTATGGAATCTTCATTCGTAAAAAGAAAGGGGGAAAGCATTTTCCTTTTTCAAATAAACCATGATCTATTTCTCACGTTAACACTATTACAAGCACCATCGTATGTATATAACAGTTAAGAGGCCCTTGTGAAGCAAATGATCTGGCAATAACAGCAAAGAATCACTCACAAAACCATCTTCAGAGATATCAATGAGCTGATAGTCAGTGCGGTTAACATGAGGAACCTGCGAAATGAACACAGAAAACTTTAGAAAAGAACAAGCTCTCTTAAAAAAAAGATCTTTCGAAAGAAGATTTGGCCAATGGGGCATTTACATCACAGTTGTGGGACGACGGAACGATATCTTCAAGTTTCTTCCCATTGAAGATATCAATCCCCACGAAGTGGCACTTGGCATGTCCATGCTTGCCAGTTTTTGAGGTAGAAACCTCTACAACCTGCTCCCACCATGACAAGAAATTTTCTATGAGCGAGACCATAATCCAGATAACATCAAATGTGATGCAGTATCCTCTAAATAGATGAGTGAACTGCACATGAATTAACAGCAACAGCTTTTCCCAGTATGAGGAAAGGCAGACTAGACTGCGCATCAAACTGAGCTATTGTAATACAAGATATGCAACGGAACGGAACATAACCCTCAAGCTATAACTCACAGGGTTTCAATATAAATCTATTAGCAAGACTTGAATCCTGTTACATGAATTTCCATCTAGCAGAAGAACACGACAGATCAACAAATTCCCGAACTTTATAGACAAGTGGGTTTCAATCAGACGCACGAAAGAGAGACGCACAAAAAAGCAACCATCTTTAGAATTTCTGGCAGTACCCAAAAGGAGTTGGAGCCTCACACAGTTTCCACCGGAACAAATCATTCCCCCGCACATCTCTCGTGGGACGATGAAACGAATTGCTTATTATTCAAACAACCCAACAAAAAGATTTGAGTAAGAATTACTGAATTACGACACACCAAGAAAAGACACGCCTCGACAATTCCGAGCTTTCACAACATTGCATGGAAGATCTGACGCGTTAAATCGCATACCCAGATAAATTCTCAGTACCCAAATGATCCCAGAACCAGAATATGAGAGAGAGAGACGGACAGAGACGGAGACAGAGACAGAGAGAGAGACCTTGCAGGGGCGATTCTTGATGACGATGTAGCCATTCTTGCGGATGGTGCCAGCTTGTTGCGGGTAAGTCTTGGACGCACCCGCGTCTCCTTTCGACTCGAAGTGATGTTCCTCGTCCGACATCTCTCTCTCTCTCTAGAAATTCGCAGTGTGAGGACGAGCCGGAGGAGAAGGAGGAGGAGGAAGAAGAAGGAGGAGGAGACAGGTGGGGGTGGGGAGGCCCCTACTGATATTCTTCTAACTCTGGTGACACTGCAGGTTCAATCCTGGCCGTCGGATGTGTTGGTCCCAGGTTTGATGATGGTGACATTGAAAATCAAGAATCCATGGATATAATTCTTGGATTTTGGGGTGTTGTGATTATTATACAAATGGGAGACTTGGAGTGATTTGAGTCTACATCAATTTTCTATAGGATTTTAATATTTGTTAATGTCCTTTTCCTTCTATCGTGGATGATTTAATAGAGTGTAAAATCGGTTCTTCTCTTGATTTTACTGGTCGATCATCTTTGATAGTCAATCATTCGATGCGCCCATCTATCTATAGAATATAAGAAAACAAATGATAATGAAATATTTCTTGTCATGCTTGGTGCAAGATGAATAATTTTTCCTCATTATGATGTTTTCACATCCTCTCGATCTTTTTTTTCTCTTAATTGATATTTTCGAGGAAAAATTGTTCACAAATGTCTAAACCTATTGCATTTTTATCAATTCAATCATGAACCTTTCAATTTTACTAATTGAGTCCTAAACATTTTCACATTTTGCCAATTGAGTCCATCCGGCCAATTTTGAGTGGAAATCATTGATATGGACACCAACTGTCTTACGTGGCACGGTCGACACTAAGCTGATATGAATAAATTTTAATAACGTTTTAATTTTTTTTATCTTTTATTATTTTTTCATTTTTCTGATTTTTGTTTTCCTTTCTTCTTTCTTTTACCGATGACTGGCCACCAGCCATGAACGGGTAGGCTAGCCTCACCTAGGCGAGGGTCGCTATTGCCCGCCACAAGCAAGGCCCTTAGGAGCCCCGATGAGGGCCCCTCACCTGATCTAATGAGGTCACTCTAGCCTGGGCGAAGGTCGGCTTCGCCGGATCTGGACGAGATGAGGTGGCAAGAGGAGCCCTCGCTGAGGCTCGCCCAACCGGGCCTTGCCTATGGCAGGCAACGACAACCCTTGCCTAGACGAGGCCAGCTTGCCCAACCACAAGCAAAAGAAAGACGAAGGAAAAAGAAAAAATAAAAAAAGATTATAAAAAAATGAAAAAATATTAAAATATTTATAAAAATTATCCACATCAGCACCAACCGTCCTACATGGCACAACCAACGTCCACGTCAGCGATTTCCAGCCAAAATTAGCTGAGTGGACTTTATTGACAAAAGATGAAAATGTTTATGATTCAATTAGCAAAATTGAAAGGTTTAGAATTGAATCGGCAAAAGTGTAATAGGCTTAGGGCTTTTTGGACAATTTCCCCCTCTTTTAAAAAAAAATTCTATTGATTAGTTAGAGATTTGTGTTTGAGTTGTTTGATTAATCACAAATTTATTATTAAAAAAAAGTTGATGATTAAATGGTTTATGAGAAGAGAAGGTAGTTTTTTATTCATGCAGAATATAATTGTTTGATTTGTTGTTTGCCTTTTCGCTATAATTACAATAAGGTTTTTACATTCTCACACCAAATCCCACAATTTAATAGTGAAATCTTACCATCGCTTGTTATACATACTCGAATCACTATAGTATTTAGGAAAACATCCATCGATTCCTATTATTGAATTTTTTAGTTTGGTATTCGGATTTTTTATGCAAAAAGAACATTTCATCTATAGAAGATAATATAAGAGAAATACACAAATTTTCCCATCCAAAGCGCTAGTTAATTGTCTAGTTCCTTGTATAGAGATAGGTGCATTCATAAGTAATTGTTTGTATAAATAAACAAGTCAAAAGCACTTAGGCTAAAAGTATAAGAACTATGTTAAAATTAATTACACTTCACATACATTGAGTTATTACTATAATTAGTATTGTTAGCCAATAGATTCCTCTATATTACCTAGTAATAAAAGTAATGAAGATGGGAATTAAAAAAAATGTTACATTTTTGTAACATCCCAAAGTCCCACGTCGAAAGAAAGGGGTCTTATAAAGTGGTTTATAAGTAAAATCTACTTCCAAGTAGCTATTACTTTCTGTGGTTACACCTGAGTACCTCTGACTTATGGTCCACGCTGACCTGGGTCATTACTTATGGTATCGGAAACTCCTCTACTATAAGTGGGGTAATGATCCAACCGACTTATGTGTCAAAGGAGGTACGCAATCTAACCATACAAAGTGACCTAAATCCAAAATAATTCCCAAAATATGTCCATTGAAACATATTTATCCTAATTTTTTTGTGACACCGAAAATCCCAAACTTGTACCTGTGTGACGCATTTACCCTCCGTCAAAGTTCTGTTAATGAGGACTGTTAAAAATCTATCTGCATTGACGTCGAAAAGTAAACATTGTTGACTTGGCACTCACATGACTTAAGTGCAGTAATAAGGATTTTATTTTGATAGAAAATCCATCTGTCTTGACGAAAGTTAAATATGTAACATAGGTACAAGTTTGGGATTCTAGGGTAAATATGTTATAGTGGACATAGTTTTGAGTTTTTGATGTCATAAAAAAAGTTTATGATAAATGTGTCGCGGGCATAATTTAAGATTTTTTGTGGCTTTTTCCCCTTTTTATTTGCAGTGTTTCTTATTTATGAATAGCATCTTTAGTCTTGCACATCTTTTGAAATATATATATTGATTAGTCAAAGCTTGCATCATATAAGCCATCCTTTTCTTGATCTTGTAGGATTCTTGAAGATGCCACTTGTTATCCTAACACTTTTAACAAAGTAATGAGTACCAACCCATCTATGGTCATGATGAGTATACCCTCCCTTTTTGATTTTGTGAAAATTGTAATGTATCGTATTGATTTTGACATTTAATATCATATATAGTTTTAACGGTTCACGTCTCTCCCTTTTTAGAGACTTATAATGGCATAAGTATATGATGCCAATGGCTTTTTCTGCATGAATCATCTGTATTGCATCTTATTCCTTTCACAGCTAGTTGAACCAAAGATTGTCATATTCCTCCTCCTTAAATAAATATATTCTGATGGATTCGTTCATCCACAAAACTTTGAGAAAGAATATCGACATCCAAAATGTTAACGGAAGGACTCGATTGCACCAAATTGACAAATTTTAGGACTTGATTGTACTTTTTTGCAAGTTTTAAGACTCAATTGCACTTTCGCGACAAATTTTATGACTCGGCTTTTTTATAGAAAAAATAAATTGGGAGTTATGTTCATGCTTTTATTTTAAAGATATGTAATTACTAAGACTTGTGCTATAAAAAAAAGTCTACAAAATTGAATTGAGGTTTTCCACCTTTTTTTCCAGAATATAATTAGGATGATCATATATCTGTATTATTTTCCCTAATTTTAAATAACCGCATTTATTTTATTGAAATTACAAAAATTTGTCTTCCCAAGACTATATGCGTGAAATGGTAGTTCTATGGATGTTTTTCAAAAAATGTAAATACTAAGGCTACGTCCGACAGAATGAGATGAGAATGGAACGGGCTGAAATGAATTTAGGTGGAACAATAAGAGAATAGAAGTGGAACCGATTCTTGATTACTGCAATGAATGACAAAATAAAAAAAATATTAAAATTACGATTTTCACCGTCATTTGATATTGTACTATGATTATCGATCGAGGGCTTTTTATGGAATTTTATGGGGAAAAATCCGAGATTGAAATAATCTTTTGGGTTAGCTTTAATTAGATAGAAAGATGCTAATCGAAATTGTAAGCAAAACTCAAGCTATTGCCCATTAGGTGTCTGATGTATGATTCACCTTATGGGAAAATTTCATGATATATACACGAGCCTTTTCTGTTGGGCCTGGGTCAAGTAGCCCAATTGAAATGGGCTCGGCCCATCTTATTATTTGAATTGCCCAAAACCACTGAAATTGGCCCATCCTAAATTAATCTACGAACAAGGAATTGCAACCCATGAAAAGAGCTGCCTTTCTCAAATAAAAAGAGAACATGTTGAGGGGAAAATCATTTTCTTTCTGTTTGCTTAGCATCCTAGAAAACACACTTAAATTGCCAAAAAAAGAAGAAAGAAAGATATAATTATCAAGTTCCGGTCATCGGTCCGAATTAATACATGATTAAGGCAAGTTCATGCTGTTCCTCTTGAGGAGATAAAATAGCCTTCTAAAAGAGGGATATTTCATCACAAAGCAAGCCCAAGTTCTCAACAAAAGACTCCCCTTTCAAAAAAAAAATTTAATTTATTCTCCATTTTGTTTTCTCCTTTTGGTATAGATAAAGAAGAAAAGACTTTTTTTTTGGAGAGTTCGGACAATAATCATTCCTTAGGGTGACTGTAGTGACCCCATGTTAGCAAGCATTATTACATGATTCCCTCAATTAGCGCAGCAAATTATGGTCAAACAAACCTCAAAAAACACATGAGAAGAAGTTTTCTCATGAGTGTTTTTTGGCAGCGTGTGGGACATTCATCATGCAAACTGACCAAGAGACAGATGGGTGTATCACCACTCACTCATGCACCCCTTCAGCCTAAAAATACTACAATATCATGTATATATATCTCTCATTTTTTCCCCTTAATTGAACCATGCATGTTTCCGAATGAACGAGGAAAAAAAAAACGCTTAAGCTCTGCATAAATCGCAGATGGGTGTATCATGCTGGCTTCATTTGTTTATTTATTTCCTTAGAATGTATTGGTTGGGAGGACATTTCATGGATGGAGTGTCAAGTCGATGTTGTTTGGGTGATGATTTGGGTGGGGTTGTTTCTTGCATCCAAAGCGTCACAAAAGTCAAAAGAAGAACAATCCAACATGTTACTATATGCTCAGCAACCGAATCCACAGAATCCACCCCATTTTGACTGATTGGTTTATCAAATCTTGCTCTTTTCTAGCTTATATTATGATTTTCTCATCACTCTTTCAATAATAATTAACATCATCAAAGGAATGGAGCTTTCACTCCTACGAAGGCCTCCGCAGCCTATCCTGCAGGCTTCACGGATGCTTTCCCTATTTTAACTTGCTGGTGCCCGCACGTCTTGTACTTTTAATTCTCCATGTATCTTTATCTTTTTCAATGAGAGAGAATACTCTTTAGAAATTTTCTATCTTGGTAATCCCGAGATCCGGATGAAACCAAGATAAAGCCTCTTGAGGACATGCTTAGGTCCAAAGCAGCAGTTTTGTTTGGGTGGTGATTTGGGTGGGGTTCTTTCTTGCATTCGAAGTGTCACAAAGTCAAAAGAAGAACAATTTAACATGCTACTATATGCTCAGCAACCGAATCCACAGAATCAACCCCCCTTTTGACTAAAATGGTTATCAAATCTTGTTCTTTTCCAGCTTATATCAAGATTTTCCCATTAGTCTTTCAATAATATATACATCCCATCAATCTCTCTCTCTCTCTCTCTCTCTCTCTCTCTCTCTCTGTTAGAAATGGTTTTAGTCGCCCCTGTAGTACCACAGCATTCATTTCATTTTCACATGTAGTTGTTGGCGTGAAATCACCCACTTAACCAAACACAATCATTAAAAGAAATGGGCTCAACTTTTGCACGAGAAAAGAAGGACATGCAGTGAAAAAATGGCAGTGACGTTTCGAAATGCCCTTAATGACGAGCACATGCTCCATTTTCTTATCTCCGTACTTAAAAATCCCCACACAAAGTCCACGACTCTGCAGGAAAAAGTAGAGAATGGTCCATGTCTGGTGGTCCAGGTTTTGTTCGTGAGTCCTGTGAAGATTTGTTTGGTATTAAGGCACCCTCGTATGGTGTCAGAAGGAACATGCCCTTTTTTAAGGGCCTAAAAGCATCGGCCGAAGCGGGGAACCTGTTAAAGAGTACACTCGCTACAGTACAAGAATAGTAATGTGTATGCACAGTCCCACAAGCATCTTTCTCAGAGATAACAAAAGGGTATCTTCATATAACACCCATCTAAAGGCCTGTGCTTTCGCCAAGATTCTTTTGTGGAAATTCATGGAATTTGTTATTTTGCCAAGGCAAAGAAGGTAAAGTCGTTTAGACATTGATGAGGAAAACAGCTCGGCCGGGTATTGGATGATCGGCGGTGAATGAATGAAGGCACCTAAACAAAACTACAACGAGAATCGACGTCGGGAAAATTGGACTTCCATGTATAAATTAAGCTTCTATACTACCGGAAATAAAACAAAAGAGAAGGCTTAGTAGCCAAAACATGAAAGTTCAGGAATACTATACAACTCCTTCCTTAACCTTAGCAGCACTTGAAGAACTAGAGATTCATCAAATTCATGAGCAGAGCGAGAAAATGAATAAACCAACATCAAGCTTCAATTTTTTTTTCCTTTTTGTTTCTTGTTTTTTCCTCACTTAATCAAACACCTAGACTGGCTCGATATCTTTAAGAAGTCCAACTACCTGCTGCATGCTCGGCCGCTTCGAGGGGAGGTTGGCCGTGCAGAGATAGCCGATCTTAAGGGCTTCTTCCATCTGGTCATCAGGTCCGGTATTGCGAAGTTTTGGATCAATGGCTCTTGATCCCTGGCTCTGTCTCACCAACCCCCTAACCCAATTCACCAAATTCGCCTCTTTCTCCTCTGGATATTCATCTCCAATTGGCTTTTTCCCTGTAATGAGCTCAAAAAGAACCACGCCAAAGCAATATACATCGGATTTCGATGTTGGGGACTCATATCCAGGTTCAGAGAATTCTGGCGGAACATACCCGGGTGACCCGCGAGCAATTTCTTCATCCAATCCATTTCCAAACACCTTAGCCAACCCAAAATCAGATAATCTCGGTTCCAAGTTGTAGTCGAGGTAAACACTACTAGCTTTAACATCCCGATGTATTATCGAAGGGAAGCACCCGTGGTGTAGAAATGCGAGAGCTCTCGCAGTGCCAAGGGCTATTTTGTGTCGAAATCTCCAAGTGGTCAATAGTGCTTCAGATCCGACATTTTGAATGCCATTATTCTCGTCGTCCTCCCACGTATCCGTGCTCCAGTCCTCTGTCGTCTGAACACCCAGTGGCAAGTCGTGAAGCAAGTTCTGCAAGTTCCCGTTCTCCATGTAATCATATATAGCAATCCTTTGATCCCCGGCTAAGCAGTATCCAGTTAGCGGGACAAGATTCGGGTGTTTGATCCGGCCAAGATACTCAAGCTCCTTGGCCACATCTTGATCGGTCAATGTGGATCCATGAACCAAAACTTTGACAGCTACATGGATTCCACCGGGCAGGAATCCCCTGTACACAGGCCCAAACTTTCCCTCGGCCAAAAGGGTGCCGCGGTCAAAATTTGATGTTGCAGACAAGAGGTCGGCAAATGTGATATTCAACAAAGGCTTCTCAAATATTACAACCGAGACTGATGTGGCTTGCTTTACATCGGCTACCCATGTGGTTGAATCGGTTTGAAACGAGAAAGGGCCCGAAATCTGTTGCTCTTCCTTGTATGAGGTCTGTTTTACAGCCCACAGTTTTGTTTTTCTTCTGCAACCGAAGGCCAGAAATAGCAGTCCAGCAAGCAAACAGACCATTGAGAGGGATAAAGCAAGCGCAAGCTTGAGTCCCTTATCTCGGGGAGCTTTTCTTTTAAAGAATGCTGGGTTGGCAGCAATGGGGCAGCTATTCGTTGACCCCAAGAAGGCATTTTGGAGGTTTTCTGGGGAAATTCCATTTGCACAGAAGGTTAAGTTGTTGTAAGAGAAGTTGTATCGCTCCATCCGAGGGAGCTTATCCAAGAGCGACATCGGGATTTCTCCGGTCAAATTATTTTGAGAAACATCGAGGTTTTGGAGGCCTTGAACGCTAAGAAGGGGGATTTGGCCACTGAGATGATTCTCAGAGAGATCGAGTGTCTTCAAATGACTCAACTCCGAGATTTCACCGGGAATGTGACCAGTGAGGCTCGTCTTGGACAAATTAAGATATTCTAAACCAGAGAGGACTTCAATTCTTGGGAACTCCCGCCTGGTAAATCTATTATGTGCAAGATTTAGGTATCTAAGGTTCCGGGATTCATTCAAACTGTGTAAAATCTCTCCGCTGAGCTGATTCTCTGACAAATCTAGATAAACCAGATTGGACCAGTTATAGGTGGAATTGAACCGTACCTGAGAAATGTGACCTTGGAACTGGTTCTTGCTCAGGTCAACAATCTGCAACATCTCCTGGAAGGCACCGAGCACCGATCCTTGAAACGAATTCTGGGAAATGTTGAGAGTGGTGATCGATTTCAGCCCTGAGAAATCCACGTCATGCCCATGAATCTCATTGTTTGCTAGGTTCAAGGTTTTGAGATTGGGGAATGCGGCACCGAAGACATTAGGAAGAGACCCATTTAGCTGATTTGATGAAAGGTCAATGAGGACAAGAGACTGACAACTCAGAATGCTGGGTGGAATGCTCCATTGAAACCCATTCCCATCTAGTTTGAGGACTTGAAGACTCTGAAGAGAGCCTATAGCTGCAGGAATTTCACCCGAGAAATTGTTGCCAGAAACATCAATAACTTCAAGTGAACCAAAGTTGCCAATGTTGCTCGAGAGAGACCCAGAAATCTGGTTGGAGGAGAGGTTTAGGCTCTTAAGTGAGCCTAAACTCCAGAAATCTGAAGCCAACCCAGTGATTTTGTTGTTGCTAAGATCCAAAGTCTGGAGCTTGCTAAGCTTCCCCAGGGTAGTATCAGGAATAGGACCAGAGAGACCCAAACCGGGAGCTAGAAACTTGACGACATTCTTTTGTTCGGCATCACAGAAAACTCCCTGCCATGAGCAAACAGGAGAAGAGAAGTCGTAGACATGCGAAGAAGCGAGACCCATCTTCCGCAAGAATTCAGACACAAAAGACCCGTCCGTGTTTGGCTGTTGAGAAGCCAAAGGCCTAGTGCAAATGGCCAAAACCAGGACGTAACCAAACAAGCCGAGACCCATTTGAGAAATAACAAGATCTCTCAAGACAGAGATATAAGACTGAGAGGACTTAATCCAACCTAAAAAATCCCCAATTCAAAGCTCCAAAGCTACCTTAACTCCTTCATAAATGGCTCTGGGCACAGGCTAGACGGTACCTTTCAGGCTGCATTAGCTCCATTTGAATCCAAAAAACCACCACCAAGCAGGAGGGTATGGGTTTATTGCACTACCCAGAAAAGGATCATCACAAAAGAACCAACCTTGCTACCGCGTCCGGGGACTTCTTTGAGATGCCCGGAAAACCCCAAAAACTGGCTGCTGAAACCATTTAAGTTTGAATGGAAACTGTTAAGAGAAGCAAAGGTTGTGAAAGGGCCGTGATTGCTTTTAGTGGTCCTTCAAAGAAAGTGTGAGCTCACCTTTGTCTTAGTCTGCAGGTTCAAGGAAGACAACAAAAGCAAAACCGAAGCATTGCTCTTTTGTCTCTGCCTACACCTCACATACATGACATGAGAAATCAGCAAGCTCCATCTGTGAGGGGTTTTCGTTTTTTTTTTGGGGGGGGGGGGGGGGGGGTTGCACCGTGCACTATGAACTTTACTTAGATGAGAAAGAAAAAAACTTTCTGGAGAGAGAGAGAGAGAGAAAGAGAGAGAGAGAGAGGGTATAACGGGGAAGGGAACGAACAGTATATACTGGTAAGGTATAGGTTTTGAAAAAAATGGGAGGGGGTTGAATTGAATAGAACTGTCTGTTGGGTTGGTGAAATTTATCAGTGATGTTGGTGGGTATTCAATGATTCTTCACCGTGTTCTTTTTTCTCTTTTTTCCGATGGGCTTTTCCCACTTGAATGCAAGTTGATCTGACTCCTGTCTGTAAGAAAGGTGAAACTTTTTTGCTGTTTAGGAGAAAAACGAAAGAGAAGGAAAGCAGCACTTGTCAAAGTCAACACACGCTTCTCTCTTTGGCCCTTCAGTTGTAGGTCAATTTTAAGTGCGGTCAAACATTCTGCAACGCAGTCAGTGCACTTAAAAGTGACACTTTTCGAGATAGACACTTTTTATGCAAAATACAAGGTATAATAAGATTATTTTCTAAAATTTATATTATTAATTAACTCGACCTGTTATGAATGAACTTTTTAAAATGAGTCATATCTGACATTTAATAAGATTTTAATAAATCACAAGTAATATACTAACTCTGCAAAATAGTATTAGCACATTTCAGCATTATTCATCACCTTATCCTTATTTTCTTCAATTGGATGCTTCTGCCTTCCATCCTACTTGTTTTTTTATTTTAATTGCAGTTACTCCGGTTTAGCTGACTGCAGAATTAGTTCACTTGACAACTAATCTTCAGTGCGTAAAGCAAGGAACTTTTTAAGAACTCGATGAAAAGAGGTGCTTAAAACGAAGAAAAGAAGATAGAGGCGATCCAAAGTGCATATAATGATACGAGGTAAAATCCCATTGACCTATATTTAATCATGATAAGGCTAAAGCTAGATTTGCAATCAGCATTTCATTTGTTTGAACAGCATCTACATTGTATAGGGAATCAATATGTACTTCAATAGGTTACGAATAATTGTGATATGCTCATTTGACTTTTAAGCTTTCATTGATTCTCTTTTCAATCTTTTTTCCTTGATGGGGCATGCCCAATTGAATAAAACAATGCCTTCTTTTCCTAATTCATGTTCAAGCCTCATAATATAAGGAATGCCCTGAGGAGAAGAGAAGGATGTATAATAGCCCAATGGAAAGCCATCCTCCTTACGTTATTAATTAAATAGAAATGAATGTAATTAGTGATCCCTGAACGGCCAATACTAGATACAATCCTAATTGGCGACCCGACATGCAAAAGTATTTAAATTGATACATGTTAATTTTCGAGTAACTACTGGTGTAGTTAATATACATTAAGTAAAAGTTCAGTTATTGAGCTATATAAATTAGTTTTTGGGTAATACATACGGCCCTCTGTAAGGGACAGAAATAGCCTCATATGTGACATGATCAAACAGAAGTCAGCTTTCTCCATGGTCTTAAATATGTGTGAAAACTCAAAACCTAGACAACAAAATCAAAACGTCTGTGGTCCCCGAGGAATAAGTATCAAATGTGTGTGAAAGAGATTTACATCATATCATAATCTGAACCCAGCTTTCACCATGGCCTTAAATCACGAGGTGGCTTTTGGCCCCCACAGCTACTCTTCTGCCCACTCTATCCCTGCACTGATGGAAGCTTGTGGGAGTGTAATAGTGACTGCTTGATTAATCATTAATTGTAATAAATTGTGAACATTACATGACATGCTGGCTTATGAACATTTCACACTGGGAACAGTTCACTTTTCACAGGTTATGCATATAGAATTTGTATCTTATCCCCTTCCTTTCTGTAAGGGCAGATTGCTTGGAACAGTTGCATTAGGAAAACCTAATCGTGTGGGGATCTATCCAGCACCAGCTCAAGCAAATGAGCAAATCTATTACATTTTAGAGAGAGAGAGAGAGAGAGAGAGACAAAGGGTTGAGCATGCCAAGATCCAACATGAGAAATGAGTGGACAAAGAAAGAGAGAAAGCTTGCACACATGATGATGATTTGCATTGATTGGGGTGAGGAGTGACAAGTAATCAACCTACACCAAATTAAATAAAAGGACCCTCCTTAAAAAAAAAAGAATTCATACTCATTTGTGTACTCAATGCCAGCAAACTCATTCTTCAAACATTGCTCTTCTTAATGATGTTGAGTCCAGTCAGAGCACCACCCTTTTTAATTAATGACCAAAAAGACAGCGAGATTTACATTAATTAAGTTAATGCTAATCAGAGACAGGTATCTCGTTCAGCTGGATCCTCCACATGAAGAAATTAATTTGACCCTATCATTTAATGTTGTGCAACAACGAACCCAAGAAGGATCCTCACTAATAATTGGAGTAGTTTACAAGTTAGCTGGAAAGAACGGGCCTCCATCTTTGTAATGTCTAGTGGGCATTATCTAAAGAAATTGTTATTGGTTTTGTTTTCAATCTGTTCTTAAAAAAATAAATGTTCTGAATAGGTGTTCTTACTAAACTTACTATTAAGCAACTAAGTATAGTTGAGTTTGTTTTCGGACATCGAAAATGAACAAAAGTGACATACTACTAGGCAACATGATAGTGTATAGAAAGAAAACAATGCTTTATTCTTTTAAAACACATTGAAATCCATTAGATTAATTCGCGGAAAATTTTTTCAATCAAATAAACATACCCTTAATCTCTACATATATTCCAGGGGAAGATATATTTTCTAGCTAGAAATAGAGAACCATCAGACTTTTATAATTCTCTATATATAACTATCCTGCAATGCAAAGTACGAGATTATAAATTCTCATTTTTTTACAGGAAACATCTATCTTCTTGGAAGTGTGAAAACAAGAACTAGGGCACGTAGTTTTCCCACGGAGACATTGACGTGTGACAAAAAAAATGTTTAAGAATGCGAAAGACACATGAGAACCATGTCGCGATCATTAGCCACATTTCTTGCCAAATATAATTGATTTTTTTTGTGTTTAATTACAGAAAATCTAATAGTAATCGAGTCTCCATGCCTTTATTAATAAACTAGGATCATTGTATTAAATATTTGAATTAGGTTCTCTAGGAGGAACAGCAATAAAGACAAAATTTTATGGAAGTTATAACTAAGTCCTCGTTTAATGTTTTATTTAATTTTTTTCTGTCACCTTGGAAAACGAGGATTGATTCCACGCAGGTTTGAAAGGTCAGAGTTTCTCTAGTTCTATAGCTAAAAGATCAGTCAGTGTCCTCCAGTTGGAACCCAAGTTTGAATTTGCACAGTCCGAGTCCGAGTAAGTAGATTTTCTTCAATTGTTAAAAAATTGTTGCTAGGTTAATTAATTTTATCTTATTAGTCTATTTTAAGCCAGAGAATGTCCAGCTTTTGTTGATAATAACCTTAACCCAAGTTTCAAGCAATCTTCATGTCTGCGTTTTCAACACGCACAATCCCATGAAAATCGCAAAATAATGTCAAATCTTTTGTAAGCGAAATGCTAGGGTTTGTTCTTCAATATGGTGATTTTTATGTGTCTCATAATCCAAGATAGTTAAGATTTCTTGCTTACAAGTTCATCACGAGTTTAGCGAATAATCGTGATTATGTATTGGTCTCGCCCGCAAGTGTGATTCCACTTGTATATATGTCTCTCGGACTTGCGAATTTAGTGGAAGGATGCGATTAGGCATGATGAAAATAATGAAAGTGCCCCGGTAGTTTTTTCTTGCAAAGATTCCAACAGGTATCGAAAGGGCTTGTTTTGGAGAAGAGTTTAGTTAAGACCAACACTACAAAGTTCAAAACGAAAAGGGTAAATACTACCAAAAACCTCAAATTATATCACTTATGACAAACTTACCATGAACTTTTTTTTGTGACATGAAAAATTTTAAATTATGCCATTTGTGATAAATTTACTCTGAACTTTTTTTTGTAACACTAAAAACCCCAAACTATACCCATTATGACACATTTATCCCAAACTTTCTCTTGTGACACAAAAAACCCTGAACTTGTACTCGTGTGACACATTTACCTCACAATACTTTGGTCCCGGGGCATTTTCGTCCTTTTCCTTTTTCTGTTTTTTTTTTTTTCCTTTCTTCTCTCTTCCCTCTGCCGGCCTTGGCGGAGGGAAGCCGGTGAGAGCGGCCCTCGCCGGCGTCGAAGTTGGGCGAGGGTTGCCCTCGCCGGATCTAGTGAGGACGACCCTCGCCGGTGTTGGGCGAGTGTCGCCCTCGCCTGGGTGGGCAAGGGCTACCTGAGTCCCTCGCCCGACTCAAGCAAGGCTGCCCTCGTCGGATCTAGTGAGGGCAACCCTCGCCCGATCTAGCGAGGGCGACCCTCGCTTGAGTCGGGCGAGGGCAACCCTTGCCTGAGTCGAGCCCTCGCCCACCCAGGTGAGGGCCGCCCTCGCTTGAGTCGGGCAAGGGCTGCCCTCGCCTGCCCATGAGAGGGTTGCCCTCGCCAGATCCGGTGAGGGCCACCCTTGCCCAACTCCAACGCCAGCGAGGGCTGCCCTCGCCTGCTTCCCTTCGCCATAGCCAGCAGAGGGAAGAAAGAAGAAAGGAAAATGACAAAAATGCCCTTGGGCCAAAGTGTTGTGGGGTAAATATATCACACGAATACAAGTTTAGGATTTTTTGTGTCATAAGAGAAAGTTTGGGATAAATGTGTCACAATATGCATAGTTCGAGGTTTTTAGTATAAAAAAAAAAAGTTCAAGGTAAATTTGTCACAAATGACATAATTTGGAGTTTTTCGTGTCACAAAAAAAAGTTCAGGGTAAATTTATCATAAGTGACATAATTTAAGATTTTTGGTAGTATTTTCCCAAAAGAAAATGAGCTAAGCCCCCAACCGAGCAAACATATAGCCCATTCTTTAACACAGCTCACTCTGATGAGTGAAGGATACCTTCAATTAAGCACCTACTTAATTCCCTTACTCAAACACTCAACCCTGATTATAAAATGCAGAAAATTTTGAAGAACGTCGGTCACAACCAGATTTACAAGAGTTCACCGATCAGTGTTTAGGAGACCATCAAAGAAAGTGATCTAATAAATTAACAATGCAGTAAAAACTCAACAAATACTGAGCTACCAAGCCGACTTGTTGTTCTTGGGCTTGGAAAAAAATTCTCGACATCCGCCGGGATTTTCAAATGTTCTTCATATGGCAAATTGGTGATGGTGCAACCACATCATTCTGGTTTGATTCTTGGCATCCCAAAGGTCCTCTTTCGGATCTCTTTTCCAATAGGGACATTTATTGCTCTGGTATCCCGAGGGAGGCCTCTGTTCGAGAGTTCTTTTCCGATTCCTGGCATAGCTCGTATATGCTTCAAACCTTCAACTCCTGGCCGGATGCTATCCCCGATCTAGATGTACAGAGACCTGATCGATTACTGTGGAAGGGCCACTCGTCGGGTATCTTCTCTGTGGCCTCGGCATGGGAACTGATCAGAATCAGCAGACCTATTGTCCCTTGGTGTTCCTTCGTTTGGGACCAGAGCATTGCGCCGAGGTATGGCTTTTTGTTGTGGCTTATATCACTGAATAGGCTCCCGACACAGGTCGTTTTGCTTAATTATCGCAGAATATCGGAAGGTGTTTGTGCATTTTGTAAATGTAGACCCGATTTTGTTGATAATCTGTTTTTTGGGTGTCATAAATGTAATCTTTCTTAGAGAAACCAGTCATGGCAAGATAATCTCCAATGGGCCATCAGTTTCATAGGCGGCCACAGTTTCCACCAGCGAATTGCTCGCTTCTCATTTGGAGCATTATGCCATATTATCTGGACGACACGGAACAATATCCTCTTCAGAAATCAACCCCTCTGTGCCGGCCCTACGGCAACATCTTGCTAAGCTCATAAGGGATAGAGATCTGTCATTCAAACCTGTTGAAGATAATCCTCGCAACAGAAGGATCCAAGTCAATTGGGGCATCTCGCCTACCATCTTTGATTAATCCTCTTCGGTGGTTGTTGGCTCTCTTTTGTAGTCGGTTGGTCGTTTTTTGGCCCTGCTGTATTTTGCGTTTGATGCTTTTGAGCTCACTATCCGTTACACCTTTGCACCTGTTTAGACACCTTGGGTGTCGTTTCAGGTACGAGATTTTTGTGTTTCGGTTACATCATATGTAGGTTACACTTTGAAAAGTCAATATACATCTTACCTTACCAAAAAAAAAAAAAACAAATACTGGGCTACAACATTGTCAGCTGTTCAAAGAATCTTCCCTTTCAAAGGTTTATTACATAGCTAGCTAATACACGAACACACAGCTAAATACATTTCACAGACAAAAAAGCTAGAACTGAGAGAAATATTCCCCAGTGCTCGATCCACCAAGACACCTCTCAAAGGAACAAACAAAATCTCCAAGAAACAGAGAAATTGTCATAATGGTCAATCTCACAGAGCCTCGTACCTAGACGCCAGAAGCAGGAGACTTTACTCATACAACACTGGGCAAGAATCAAGTAATGCGACTTTATCAATCGGACGATCAAAATCAGCAGACTGAGCTTGAAGTCTGCCATAGGATCACCTTATATCCTGAATGGCAAACTCCCAGAGCTAGCCTTATCAAGTTTTGTCTTCTTCAAATTTATTTTCTCCGATGCGATTTTCTGGAAATAATTTGGGCCACCAAAATCAAACTTGGCTTGCCTCACCTTTCTCCTCTTTCCCCGATCATATTCTTCATCCCTGCAATATGAACGTAAATTATTGTAAATTGTACAGGATATGTGCTTAAAAATAAAAAGCAAGAGCTACCAATCAACTGTAAAGAAACAGATCTCTACCAACTAAGTAAACCAACATAATACATGCTCTTTTGCTGCCTTTCACCTGACTATCCAAAGAAATTACAGCGTGCCCACGCTTATCTTTTCCTATATTACCGTTTATTTTGTTCTTACCACTCAACAGATTTTGATCAACAGATTTTGATCATCACAGTATTAACAAGAAACAGGATTTCCTAATCAGACCACAATTACATCCACAGCAGGTAAAATACCTAAAAATAAACTCAAAATTCAACAATTTATTATTCATGTCTACAAGCATCAACCACAGTACCATCAGAAAAGTTTATTAATTAGAACGAGAGAACTGAGATTTAACCCTTTCATGATTTGCAACGTCGACACTACCCCTCAACCATCTAACCATACGATACAAGTACCTATTCACCTTTTTTCGCCAATGATATCTTCAATTGAAGTTCATAACAGATAGGACATGATTCTGCAGATATATGACTAACAATACTTCAGCTTACCATTCATCCAGCACATAACCAATGCTGGTGTTCTCTGCACCATTTGATTCCGTGGTCGGAGAGGGAGAAAACTCTATCCCGTCCCAATGTGCAACTGCAATCAAAAGGAAAGAAAAAGGTAAATAGAGAGTACTAATTCAACAGAATAATTGGGAAGCACCAACTCAAGTAAAATTCGCAACCAGTACAAGTTGCAAGTCAAAAAAGAATCATAAATAGAAATGAATAATGACTGTCATCAAGATTTTTCAGACAGATAAAACCCAATGAAGTACCCACTGCAAAAGGATGTTACAGGAAGAATGCCAGTAAATCTGGTACTGACATGGAGAAAGTTTTTACAAACAGGATAATTATAATTTGGTTTCTAGAGCACAATAAAACTCATATGCCATCATTGACTAAAGCATGGAAAACAGGGGAAATGCTCTCGTTTAGACTAAATCTTTACTGAACTTTCAAAATACAAGTTAACCTTACACAATCTACAGACACACAAAAGAAGGCAAACTGTCATAAGTCTTCCGCAATACTTAAAGGAATAACAGACTTGATCTATTTCATAAAAGAATGAATTGGGATCATTTTACTTGCTTAAGTATATGGTAGCTCAAGTGTATTATCCTAAGGACATCATCAACAGAAAAATGCCAAAGAAAGCAGCTGCTGCAGGCATCAAAAGCATTAATGCAACAAACATGAGCCAATTAAAACATCAAAAGCATCTGACCAAAAAAAAAACCACATCAAAAGCAGCCCAGTTTGCAATCAACCTCACATTATCACGAGGACCAAAAATTCCTTTACTCACCTAATGTCTCTTCCAATCCTCGCGTAAGCATGCTCATCAAACCGTTCTGCATTGTGTCCCTCTTAGAGTCTTCTAGACTCTCATACTCTCTACTTTTACCCAAGTTTACTGACGACTGAGAGCTTATGCTCATTTTCAACGAAGAATCGGTTGCAAGAACAGCATCACTTTGAGTTGTCCTATCTCTAAATGCACCATCCATGGCACCCACCAAGGAGTCGCCATTACAACTCGTGGTCATCCTTGAACAAGTGTCACCGACTCTTTTCTTGGAACACGATTTAGACCCTCTCCTCTTTGAAGAAACAGAAACGACCTCTGTTGTTTCTGACGTTGATGGTCCAAAATCCAAAGCAATAAGATCTCTATTCAGCTGTTTTCCATTATAATTCTTCGCAACTAACCTGTGATGCTTGTTCTTCTTGTGCTTCTTACGTGGACGGAGTGATGCGCGCAAAAGTATGTTCGAGCCTAAATGAAGGCTTGCGAACTGATACTTTAGATGCTTTCTAAATTTTTTACGCGGCTTGCCATCAAGTGTTTCCACACGTGACAATACATTTGATGTGGTGGATGCGACAGAAAAGTTAACAGCCACATCAGATTTAAATCCTTGGCCAGTTTTATCAGTCTTCTCACTCACTGCAACGGCAATACTTTCACAAGGAATGTTCCGGCTTCTATTGCAAATTGATTTCTCTGGTGATCTTTCAGGTCCAACTTCCTCAAAAGACTTGTCAGCAGAATCATTGCATGAATTTGCAGTCGTACCACCAAGACTTGAGACAGCATTTATCTGGGCATAACAATATTCAGAGACATTAAGAAACATCGCAACCTCTTGCAATCCACTCAAACTGCCAGGAAGATAATATTGGAGCTAAGAAATGTTCTTACCTTTTGAGATAATTCATCCTTGAGAAGCTTCTTAGCGGCAGCTTTCAAGGAAGTTGTGCTGGCAGGAAATTCAGGAATTGATACTGTCAAATCTTTCTTGGAATTTCCATCATTGCGCCGAGAAATTTCATGAACAGGTGCAGAGAGAGGAGCATTCTCCAAATTATCATTTGAACTAATGCCCGTAGGGCTAACAGATGCCAAATTTTCTTTTGCAAGAGCAAGTCCTTCCACAGAAACCTTTGATGATGAATCCTTCACAACAGAAGCCAAAATGGAGTTGTTCTTAACTTGAAATTCTGCCTGCGCTGGACCAAGGTTTTCCTTGACTGATGATTCCTTCATACTGATCTTATTTGATGAACTAATATTTACTGCATCTTTCGCAATAAGGGTGGTAGGAGAGGTTGCTGAATTGATGCCACTCTTCATCTGATCTAATTTTACAGGTCCTTTTGGGCTTTGGCTGGAAATGAAAGGCGCCCCAGGTCCACCGACATTCTCTTTCACATCCTTGTGAGCAACAGCAGCCAGTTTTCTTGCTGTTGTATTGTTTCTATTTCGGACATAAAACAACATATAGGCCTTCTGCTGCAAAACCTTTGACTCACTCACTTGGTGAACCTGCATCATCAGTATCCCAAGGACAATACATCCTAGTCAGCAGTGTAGACAGACTGCACACTTGTCCACAAATAAAAAGAATAGAGAGAAATGTCATCCCCAGAAATAAAATTTGTCAAATTGGTACAATCGAATCCTTCCGTTAACTCTGTCTAATTAGACAGACGGAAAATGTTGACGTGGCTTTTTTTTTATTATTTTCTCTACCTACGTGAATTTTTTTAAAAAATTTCTCTCTCCTACATGGCATTGACCTTGCTAAAACATGAAATATAAGACTAAAACGACATCATTTTGGCCTAAATCCTTATTTTTAACCAAAAATTATTAATTAAATAAAATATAAAAATATAAAAATATAAATTTGAAAAAAACACAAAAAAAGGCAAGGGCAAGGGCAAGGGCCCTCGCCGCCGCCCCACCGTCGTTGGAAAGCATCGGTGGGGCTCGGTGGGGGCTCGGCAGGGGTCGACAAGGGTCGCCAGCCCTCACCGAGTCCCCACCAATGCTTTCCGGCAATGGTGGAGCGCCTTTTTTCTTTTTTGTGTTTTTTAAAAAAGTTATTTTTATCTAATTTAATTAAGATTTACGTTAAAAAATTATATTTGGATCAAAATGACGTTTTAGCCTAATCCTTCATGTTTAGCCACGTAGGAGAGAGAATAAAAAAAAACCAAGCCAGTGTTTTCCATTAGTCAAGATAAATGAAATTAACGGAAGGACTCAATTGCACCAATTTGATAAGTTTTAGGACTTCATTGTACTTTTTATAAGTTTTTGGACTCAATTACACTTTCGTGACAAGTTTTAGAACCTCAAATGCACTTATCCCAATTAATTATTATACCAAAACTTAAGATCGTATGTAGAGTTTAAGAGAAAACATATACAGGTTCATTTTAAGGCATCAAATACTTCACGCATAACACAAATAAATGTCGCATGGCCAACAAATAAGGATACATGCTAAGGACTTCCTTCTACTAAAACATAAGAAACAAATTTTGCTCATTTTCTTAATGGCACCATCTATATCAGCAAGACTACAACATGATTATTAGGAAAGGTGACCATTATTAGGTGGGCACGCGCCACAGGCTCGAAGGTTTAAACAACATGTTGCCAAACCTGCCCATCCCCACAAAAGTGCACAGTATTTTTTAGCCGTTCTTCGCCTGAGCAGGCTGATTTAAAGCCAGGCTTTCTAACTACAGCTCCTTGCCAAAACGTACCCACATTGCTTTTCGGATCATCAGGCTTGAGCAAGCACAACAAACTGGCCAGCCAATGATCACATAATTTAAGAGTACAAGGTAAAAAGTTCCACTCTAGGTACCTGATTGTCGTCAAGGGAGTACCACATATTAGTAGACGTGCGGACATAGCAATAATAATGGCCAGAATGGGTGCTCCAGCCATGATGGACTAAAACCCCATAAAGAGTGTACTTCAAATCTCCTTCCTGGAAAGTATGTGGCCAAAGGGAATTAGAGAAGCCCATCTGCAGTTGCACTTAAACCGACGACACAAAACAGATCACACAAAAAGCCAATAAACCAACAGAAAAAAATTAATTCTCCTAACAGGAAATCAGTAGTTGCTTTTAGAAGATTACAAAAAGGCAAGAATAACATTGAGAATTGTTAAAACTAAAAACCAGTAAGGTCTTCCAGCATAATCCTCAGAAATCCCCTATAGATTATCAAAGTCATCTTGTCTTAAGACAACACAAGCTCGGTGACAATAGTAGTCAATAGCAAAAGCTAAAATAACTATAACAGAGAGACCAGATTGCCTACTTTGGATATTATACTTACATAGGAACCACTGACAAAAGGTTTCAAATCTAGCGCAGTATCAAATTGGACACTCTTGTTGATCTTTTGTGTAGGATCATGAAACCGCTTAAGATGAATGGTTAGAACATAAGGAGCCTTGTGAACTGTAAGCTGCTTAAGAGCCCTGACTTTCTGCTTGCACCGTTGACACTGGTACTGCCTCTCCCCTCCATCTAGTTGCTCTGCTGCCGTAAAATGTTTAAGAGCTTTCCCCACAGAATCTGCCTTGGCAATTTCAAGACTTAAATCCAGGAATGGATCAAAAGTGTTGGAACAGTAGGAACACTGCATGCATTTCACCTGAAAAATTGACAGCGGAGAGATAAACAATGACAGAAGGACCTTCCATATATCAGCTCTCTTCAACATTACTAACAGTACTCACTCTAAGCTTCAATATATGTGCACAAAAATGAGGCCAAAAGATTCAAGCTCATTAACTGAAAAACAGAAAGCCACCATGAGCTCAGAAAGCATACCTGACTTCGTAGACGACCGCCAAAAATTTTGTGCACCAAACTCTTATCGTACGCACTGGGTGATTCGGTTGGCACTCCAGAAGGTAAGCAGCATTTATGCATAGATTCCAATAAGTTCACCATGTATTCATGTGCATCCTCTTGTCTAGCATTTCGGAAATTCCGAGATATGCCTAATTATGTGTCAAGGACAACGAGTTCCAGAAAGTACTTGTACACAAAATAAATTTGTAATTTGACTTGAACAGAATATATGTTAACACTCCTCCCCTCTATTTTTTTTTATTTTGAAAGGACAAAAATCATGATAAGGGCTTTTTTGTGCCAGCTGATCACAAAATGAACATAATCCACAAACAGAAACCGAACATGATTACAAACTGAATTGTGCTAAATGATAGAAGGGATTCCAGAAAAGTTCTATACAAGGATACACCGCAAGTTCGAGACGAGATCCTTCGGCGCCAAAATTCTACCAGTTGATTTCAAAGCACGACTGACATGTTTCTGAATAGCACATAAGGCACAAAAACCATTTATCCGACCTTCACAGATGAACAGAAAAACAAAGAAGGAAGAAAGAATTAGACAACAGAAGGCAGTATTATATCACTTTCGTATGAGAGCTGCCACATGTTAGATTTATCCATGCCAAGAGAAAATAAATGCAGATAAGTCACTAATGTCTCGGTACTCTTAAGAAAGTAAACCAGAAAATAGTACTTGTACCTCGAAATATCTATTAGATTTACTTGAAGAAGAGTTATCAAAATTTCACAATTTTTAGTCATCAAATATAGATGACATAGACTAGCTGCCTTCTGTTGAACAGAAATATCATCAGCTCAATCTACATAATACTGTTCTCACTGATACAAACCTTTGACCTGGAATTTTAGCATGGCATCTCAACTTACCGCGTGGCAAAAAATGACTAAATCTCAAAATCATTACTTCTGCTATTACTCAGAAAAAATAATATTGATTATGGACATAAAGTGCAGTCAAGCCGTCACCAGATATGGAAGTTCTCAAGGGAACAACCTAATACCATGGATTTTTTGGCTTGTCTGGATCCATTTTAAATTCACCTTCTTTGTAATGACGGTTGCATCAGAGAAATTCATCAATCAGTAACCACCTAAGAATGTTCAGACTTCACTTCCAAATAGCTAATCTTCACAAAAAAACTTAAAGAGGTCCGTTAACTTCTTGCAGCTACATTGTTAACTTGCTGCAGCTTTATCCAAATGAATCTTGGTTCAAATATCCAATAGGATGATGAAACTTCAGCTGGAAACAGTTGGAATAAGCTTCTTTGGATCTCAATTATTCAACCGTACGCATTATTAGTGCTTCTGGTAGGAAGGAACTAAGAGAAGATTTGAGATGCCAATGGTTCACCTATCTAATAAGAGCTCATTGTAGAAAAGCAAAAGCACCTTACAACCAAAATGACAATCACACTCTTTATCCAAATGGGCAGCTAAATTTTACACGAAATGTTGGAAATGTCACCGAAAGGGTTCTCGCCATAAAAACCCATAAAGGTAAAGAACAAGATAGAACTAAAACCTCCGAGGAACCCCATGTCATAGCAAGAATAAACGCTTATCGACCTATCATATATAGTTATAGTCCAGTGAACAATGAAGAACAAATTAAAACATGTTAATGCCTCGGAAAGAAACAGACTTGGGCAAGTCGAGATGACATTTACTCACAAGAGTTTTGATGCTTCCCACTTTGCAAGTAAGCTGCCAAGGGCTCGGTGTACGTTAGACACTGCAATACGGAATTAAGGAAACAAGTGTTTCCCAGATTTTCCAAGCCAGCACCCTGCAAGCAATCCATACCAACCTCATCGTTAGACAACTGGAGAGTGGCTATAGGAAGCTAAGGCGTCCAAAGACTTGGGCAAATCGCTATTTCAAGCGGAAAAGGCAAAATTTCCAACGAACTAATATCAAATTGCCCCAGTCACAAGTCACAAAAGCACAGAAGGATCCCCTGATCAAAACAAAGAACACGGAAATCACTAAAAAGTTCAGCCACACGCCACAAGCATCGAACTGGCGTTCCTTACAATTCTTTGTACGGAGGCTCCGAAACTGAGCTCCGGATCCAACCAGCCCTCCACGAGCTCCAGCCCGTCCACCCTCTTCCCCGAGGCCTGCCCGGAGCCGCTCCCCGCGAGCTTTCCAGCCGGCTGCGGCGCGCTCGGGTTCAGGGTCTCGATCTTGAAGTCCCCGCCGCCGCTCCCGTATCCGTTGAAGTGCTTCCTGGCGGGATGGAACTCGATCCTCCGCTGGAACAACGCCGGAGACGAAGAGGACCCGGACGGCGCGAACGGGGCGAGGAGACCCTTGTGCTCCGGCTCGGACACGGCCATTGCGGAATCGCCGGAGCTACAGAGCTTCTTGAAGCTGATCTTGAAAAATTCTCGACGGAGCAATCTCTCCCCTCTTCCTCTCCCCCCTCTATCTCTCTCTCTCCCCTCTCTATATCTCCAGATGGGTGGCCGGAGAAGCGAGGGACAACGGGACGGTGCGGCGGCGAGCGGCGGCGGCGGCGGCGGCAGCACTTGCAGAAAGCTTCGCTACGGCTTCCGCGAAAGAGGAGCCAAAAAGTGGCCGAAGGGGGCCGACTTTATAAAACCCTACCAAAGACCTCCCGGGGGTGTTTCCGTCATTTCAGTTTCGATGATCGAATGAACCTCGTCGCGTCTGGCCATGGCCAACAACATCATTGGAGCACCCCCACGTGCCGGAACTGGGCGAGACCTTGAAACGTTTGGTCGGCATGTCGTTTTGTAGGCATTTGTTTGTTTCTTTGGGTAAATGATAGGGGCCAATTCCCACCATGCAATTGAAAACCGCTCACGGAGGACCGGTTCCGAAAAATTAAAATTAAAAACCGCCCGTTGGTTCCATGGATTCACCCGAGAACCTAACCGCATCAGTCCGGTTCTTGAGTGGATCCATGGCGGTCTGATTCCCGGGTGAGTCCATGTAACCGATCCCACAAAGTTTCGCGCAAATGAAGGTGACCGAGAGCTAGAGAGGGAGGCAATGAACTGCTAGAGGCGCAGCCAGTTGATGGGAGTTAAGAGTCCAGGGCATGAGTCGATGGGCGTTAAACTTGAAAGTCGAGACCATGAGTGAGAGATAAAGAGACGACTTAGACAATGTGAGAGTGAGATGAGACGAGTACTTAATTGATGCGCTTTGAATTTCAGATCAAGGATTTTAGGATTTTTATTTTTCTTAATTTTTTTTATTTTTTATTGAAAATTTTTCTTAAAAATTATATGTATTACCGGTCCAGTTCAGTTCGGGTGGATGGTTCCACGCCTAGAATAGGGAACCGGACCAGTACTCGCCAGTTCTAGTAAATTTGAACCGAGAATCGGACTGATCCCCACTGGAATCGCCGATTCTGGGCCGGTCCAACATTATACATCGAGCTAAAGTTTAGGAATCACATTGAACAAATTTAAAGTTCAAGGACCACATTGCACATTGACCCAAAGTTCGTGAATTATTTATGTCGTTATCCCATTTTTTTCGACAAAACAGTCCCTATTTTTGCCCGACGTGTAATGTCATCCTTGAACCTTTGATTCGTCCAATATAGTCTCTGACCTATTCCTAAATATTCGATCTAATTTCTAAACTTTTGATTTGTTCATTTTAATCCTTTTAACTTTCATAATTGTACTATCGTTCAGATTTTAGAATATCTTGTCATGGGCTTGTAAACTATGCTAAGAGAAAGCCCACGTTGTTGCCTTCCCAAAGACAATTGGGCCAATGTGGACGACAAAATAGACAATGGGCCCAACGTTGCTTGCCTCACTCAAAGCCCATGTTAGATGTTTGCCATTGGGCTGAGGATGACTAAGGGCCTTATTCAACATCAAACCCTTTTGTCTTCAAATCCTATAATTTCGCAACATGGGGTTTTCAAGAAAATCTTGGACGCAGCATTCTTTAGCTTCCAAAACCTGAGCTTTACCACCCTCGATTGCCTTGACTTTTTCGCCGCGAGTCAACTAGGAACTATATAGGTTAGGTCATTCGTTGATGGTCGCATCCTAGCCAATTACCTTTTTCAATAACTCGGGCGAGATACATGCAATCTCGCATCGATTTAGAGTAGGCAATGAGAATGATTGAGAGCGCTTGATCCGACTTTAGAAACTAGAAAAATGCAAAGTGCGAGCAACGAAAATGCCGACAGATGATTCTCGAGGTAAAAATGTATTGGAAAACCGAGGAAAAAAATACATTTGTTATTTTGTATTTTAAGTTTCATTTATTTCGCGGAAAATGAATGATTTAAAAAATATTTGTCTAAAAATGCTCGATAGTATCGCCTGAAATAATTAATCGATGAAAAATGTTATCATTATTGACAACAATTTATATTTAAATATTTTCATGAACAACGAAAATATTTTTGTTCATTCTATATTTGTAAGTGATACAAGGGATCGTTTCTCCGAAAAATATTTTTCAAATCATTCATTTTTCGCGAAATAAAAATACCCTTACCTTCATCTAAATTCGTCTTAGGTTCATCTAAATTCGCGGGTGTTGTTTGGTACACCTTCCTCTTTGCCAATGTTGGGTACACCAAATAGCTCAAATTCATGAGGCTCTTATCTACCAAATGGAACCAAATGAAAAGTGAGACTAAGGAAGACCATGCCTATTTACAAAACCAAAAAAGCAAAAGGACAGTAATGAATTGACTCGGTCTAGTTAGTACTAAACAGAAAGGACCAGACAAGTGGCACGGTCATTTTAAGTCCCACCTAACACAGAGCCAACATGACCGATACAGCCAATTTGACCCGCGCACTCCACAGTCCACACCATGAAATGATGATTGAAATTTGTTAAGGCTGACAATGATTGAGGGAGGCCTCTCTTTGCGTTTAAGTTAAAGCTCCCAATTTCACGATGGGGACTCCAAAAAAATTGATGACAATGATGATTTTAGCCTTTTCAGTTCTAGAAGATTACCTCACCCAAATTGGCAACCATCCCCATTCACGAGTCTCTCCATCACCAAACTTGAAAGAGTATACTCGCGGTCGCGACATGTGCACGGCATCTCGCTATTGTCCTTGGATCGAACGGATCTTACGAAGAATGAACCGCATTGGAATTGAAAAAGCTATCGGCTGGTGCTAAGCCCTCGTTAAATCGAGACAAATCATGCAAACGAAAAAAACAAAACCAATGCCGAACACGGCTTATATTCGCTTTTTTTTTTTTTTTTTGGCTAAAAGAAAAGCTATTCGAACGTGCTGCAAAGAGCACGATTCCATTCTTGCATATTTGATGAGGACATTGAAATGGAAGACATCTTTCCGCGTTAAAATTAGGGGAAAAGAGAAGAAAAGCAAAAGAAGAATAAAAGCAAAAGAAAAAAACAGGGAAAAAAGAAGAAGGTGCTGGTGGTCATGGCAAGGAGATAAGAAGATGCAGAGTCAAATGGCCCACCATGCATGCATTCGCTTATCCCCATGGTTAATAATAATAATAATAATAATAATAATAAATTAATAAAAGCCCGCCATCGCCAATTAAAATGTTTCTTGAAATTCATACCTATCCACCCAAAAAAAATAAAAAAATAAAAAAAACAGAAGACCAACTATGTAAGAATAAGACGTGTCGAAAAATAGAATTTAATTTACAATCCCCCAAATGTAATTCAATGATTTTGCCGTCCACGACCCGCAATCGACCAACCGGGGAAGAAGAAGAAGAACCAACCCAAAAGTCTTGCCCCCTTCTTCCCATTGGAAAAAAGAAAAATTAGGAGGAAAAAAAAAAACAGGAGCCCCCCACCACCAAAATCCCACAGAATAGTCAAATCTGCGTAATTATTTATTTTTTTAAAAAAAATTAAAATTAATCCCAGATCTCGAATTTAGTGCTTTCCGTGGGACGTAAAATGTTTGGTGGGTAGATAACCACCACTGATTAGGGAGGTTTTTATCCTTAATCAGGTGATTAGGAAAGATTGGGCTGCGCCACTCGTTTGGACATCATCAGGATGGAGAGACTAAGTCAGAGCTGATGTGCCCGGTTGTACCTATTCGCTGAACCAATCAAAGATGACCCTCTTTGCACGTTATGTAACGACAAGAACGATTAATACCACGAAAAACTTTAAATTATTACGTTTATGATAAATTTATTCAAATTAATTTTTTGAGCACTGAAAATCCTCAGCCGGTATACTCGCGATAATTTTACCCTCCGTTGGTTTCTGTTATATTTTACCGTCAAAATCTTTCAGTTGGATGACGTTTGACAATTGACTGGTGTACCGATTTGGGTTTTACCCTATGTTTGTCAAAAGTGTACCAGTTTGTGATTTTTCTTGATATTAATCCAATTTAACAAGGGTAAATTTGTCGCAAATATACCAGTTTAGGGTAAATTTGTCACGAGTATACAAGTCTTGGGATTTTTCATTACCAGAAAATTAGTTTTTGGTAAATTTATCACAGATGTACCGGTTTTGGGTTTTTCGTGGTATTAACCCATAATGATAAGGGTAAAAGCCACAAAAAATTCTAAACTATGTCCATTGTGACATATATACCCCAAACTTTTTTCGCGACACAAAAAATCGTAAACTTGTATTTGTGTGACAAACCCTAAACTTTTTTCGCGACACAAAAAATCTCAAACTTGTACTTGTGTGATATATTTATCATCTTCCAAAGTTATGTCAATGAGAATGGCTAAAAATTCGGACGCTAGGCACCCGCATGACGTAAGTAAAATAAAAACGACGTCGTTTTTACTGAAAAATCACCTGACTGGACCTTGATGGAGGAGGGTAAACGTGCCGCATAGATACCGGCCTAGAAGAAAGAGAAAGAATAGAAAATAATTAAAAATTCGTTTTTTCCAAAAGAAAAGAAAAGATAAAATAAAAACTATTAAAATGAGTGCACGGAGGAAAATCAAATCAAATTTTCCATATCAAACGGCGGGGAATATTTTCTAATTTATTTTCAAGTTTCAGCTAAATATCGGAAAATATTATCATTTTCCTGAAAAATGACTTATTGAAAAATATTTTCCAGAAAACATCACATTTTCCGCGAAATAAACGAAACCTTAATTAAGAAAAGACCGTTCAACCTCTATCTTCGTGCCGTGATTCTATTATAATGCCGATTAAAAAATATATATTTGTGCACGTCAGACTCGTGAACCGTATGCTATGCAGATCTAATCTAATGCAAAGATATAAACAAAGAAAGCTCCAAGAAGAGGTCATCAAGAACTAAATAAAAAGATCATATGGTGTCGTGGGGGACAACCGTCCTCCTCGAGGGCATCAAAGTTTTAAACCGTCTCTCCAAAACTCAATTCCGCGTTCGACCCAAAAAAAAAAAAAAATCTCGATTTCCGCGTAACCCGATAATTTTTAAAACAAACACTAATGTAACGGCATTCAAATTCAAATGCAAATCTATAACTTTCGACCACATCTCCAAGTTTCCCGTGGATATCACATTAATGTAATTATTTCGTAATATCAACTTTTTTTTTTTTTTGGCATCGGAAGGAGCCATCCATCACTATCCAAAAAAACCCAAAAAAAAAAAAAAAAAAAAAAAAAAAAAAAAAAAAAAAAAAAAAAAAAAAAAAAAAAAAAGCGTAAATGAGCCACGATAAACATAATTTGAAGTTTTTTGATATCACAGAAAAAATATTTGGGACAATTGTATCACAACGATCATAGTTTGAGATATTTGGTAGCTTTAAGGGCTCAAATTCAATTTTTTTTTGGCAGCGGACAATTTTGTCAAACTATTTTTGCGTCAAAATCCTGTCACTAGAATTTTATTTAATTGTTAAATTTTTTTAAATTCAAGTATTATTTTTTGCATATTATGGTTTGGGATTTTTTTTAAAGATATAATCTATCCATCTCGGTCGCGCACAAAGCATATTTGCCTCGTCGGACTTCCTTTTAGTGCACGGCCTGGGACCGGGTCGTGTTCCCCTTCCCCACCTTCGTCTTCTGCAAACTCGAGTCCATCCATCCATCGGCAATTCATCATCTGATCACCACACGCATCCGATTCAAACCGCGCGGGGCTCGACACGAAGTTGGGGGCGTGGTGGGAATCTCTGCCCTTTGGACCGGACCCTACCGCGGCGCAACCCCGGATTGGACCTGCCCAAAAAAAAGGGGTCAGCAATCTCCGACAAGCTCCTTTGCGAAACAGAGAGAGAGACAGAGAGAGAGAGAGAGAGAGAGAGAGAGAAAAGGAGAAGAGTCAAACTTTTGAAAATCCCGGCCGCTCCAGTTTTTCCAAATTCCTCATCGCCCAAATCCCCGCAAATATATAAGACCCACCTCCGGAATTCCTTCCTTCTTCAACACCCAGATCCCAGTTTCTGCGCTTTCTTCCCCCAATCTCTGCTCTGCCATCGCCATCGCCATCGCCATCGCCACCGCCACCGTCCTTCCTTGTTCCTCTCTCTCATGGCATGCCTCGGCCGTGGCCTGTAGAAAGAGGAGCAGTGTCTATTCAGACGCGTCTCTGTTCAGTCAATCTGGTCTCTTCTCGTAGCTGTTGTCCCGATCTATTCATTCGAAGAAGCGACTTCGCTAATTGTAGTACCTCCTTGTGTTCAAATTGTGTAGTTTTCCCATTCCCTGAGTTTCTGCTACGTTTTGAGGGTGTATGGTGCACCGTTTCCCCCTGAAATCCCCTGTTCCTTTCTCGATCTTTCGACCCCTTTTTCTCTTGCCGTTTCCCCTCCCGTCTCCCGCTGCGAATTTTCTCTGCTTTGTTCGCCCCCCTTTGAGCTCCCCCGTCTGGATTTCTCCCGCGGAATCTGATGATGGGTATCCAGAGAGACAGGGTAAGATTCAATGTAGGCGGCAGGACATTCGAGACGACCTCCACGACCCTCGCCAACGCCGGCCGCAATTCCTTCTTCGGCGCGCTCTTCGATGGAAACTGGAACTTGCAACCCATGAATTCGAACTCCGACCTCTTCATCGATAGGAACCCGGATTGCTTTGCCGTCCTCCTCGATCTTCTCCGCACCGGAGAGCTTTACATCCCTCCAACTGTGCCAGAGAAATTGCTGTGCAGGGAAGCGCAGTTTTACGGAGTTCTCGATCATGTCCGTGCGGCGAAGTGGGGCCAATTCGATGGGAATCGGCTGCGGCTCTCGAGGTCAATCACGGGCCCAGCGCCGGGAGATGGGACGGCGATAAGGGCGGGGCCCAACGGCGGTTGCTGCGTGGCTCATGGTAGCATGGTACATGTTTATGATTGGATGATGGAAGAGCACCCGCCGATCAATCTTGATTACCAGAGGGTTAACGATGCCGGTTGGATTGATTCGGAGAGCCTAGTGATCAGTGCTTGCGAGCGTTTGGGAACTGGGGATGGAGGGATGGGCTTGTTTAGCTCGTCCACAGGTGAATTGAGGTACAAGTTTCAGGTGAGCCATGATAATCAGATCAAGAGCTACACTGCTGGAGCTTTGACCTTTAGCTCAGATTACAAGATCTTCTCGAGCTGCAAAGGGAGGAGCAATGAGTACGGTGTGGGTGTTTGGGACCAGATCACAGGGAAACAGATTGATTTCTTCTATGAATCGCCCGGTTGGTCGCTTGGGGATGCTGATAAGCTGCAATGGCTAAATGGGTACAACTGTTTGTTAGTTGCTACGCTGTTTCCTCGAAAGGATAACTGTTACATCAGTTTGTTGGACTTTAGGGAGAAGAACATGGTGTGGTCTTGGTCGGATATTGGCGCGCCGATAACCTTTGACGAGAAGCGAGTTAGGGATGCGATTGCGATGGAGGGGAGCAATTCGATTTGCGTGGTGAACGAGTATGAGGACCTAGGATTTATGGACTTGAGGAGTGCGGCCGGGAGTGTGAGGTGGAGCTCAAGAAGCCGGCTCATGAACGGGAAGATGTCGGATGAGCCATGTTACCCCAAATTGGCATTGCACGACGGGCAGTTATTTTCGTCCATGAGTGATTGCATTTCGGTTTTCAGCGGCCCTGACTGGGTTCTCACTTCGAGGCTTCGGAGAGGTCAGGGAGGTTCCATTTGTGATTTTTCGATCGGCGGAGATCGGCTCTTCGCATTACATAGCGAGGAGAATGTGTTCGATATATGGGAGACTCCGCCTACATCAGTTCTATGATATACATTATACAGAGTCAGTCATGGTGGTGTTTTGTTTTGGGGTCGGTTCCATCTGTGATGATTATAAGTTTCTTCTGCTCTAGATCATAGAAAAGGATTTGCAGTTTTTTTCCCCCTAGGTTAGAGGATAGTCAATTTTCTTCATAAATTTGAAGTTTGATCCTTTTTTCCCCTTTCCTTTTTGGGTTTAACAGTTTTTGTATGAGATTGATACCTAACAGCTACATAACCAGATATATCTGGATTGAGTTTGTACAGAACATTGCCTATTGGCAGAGTGAATTAAAGTTGTTTGCCCATTTCTGGGCTTATGCATATGCAAAGGTAGCTACTCTCTTTTCTCGTGGTTGTACCAACACCTGCTAAGAGCTAACAAAACGGTGCAGAAGACATGCAAGAGAAGTGCAAGAAAGAAAGATAAAGGATAATTCAACCCTCTTTTATCTTTTGTCCACCAGTACACCCCTTCTTTACTTCTTTCCGCTTTTACTTTGACAGTGTTGTCAGTGTCCAGACTAAAGATCCCAAATTTGTGTTGAAAGTTGGTTAAGTTTTCCCTCTCTCTTTTTCCTCCTTTGAGGGCATCTTCTTCCATGTGAGCAGTTGAGAAATTTGACAGACTTTGAATAGTTTTCTGGGGAAAAAGAAAAAGAACTTGGGCATTGCTGGTGTAGGTTCAACTTTCAGGTTGAGAGCTTCATTCCTGTTTCATCGTCATCCAGACTCTCATGAGGCTTTGCGCACAAAATCTCCTAATGCTAAGGCCTACACATCCACACTTTTGTCGTTTTACAACATGGATCACATCCAGAAGACTGACATTTTTTTTATTCAAAAGCTCCTTGGTTTTGTTTAATTTTTGTTTGTTCAGAATTCCAGAAGCCACCTAGTAGTCGGGGTTTAAACTCATTGGTGGGAGCAAATCTCCAAGCACAACGAGCCGAAAGAAAGTATATTATAGTCGACCTGTTGACTACTCTCCTCAACAAAGATTTTTCTATACATCCACCATAGAAATTTAGTAAGTGGGTTACATTTAAATCTCCAACCTGTCAAAACTTTAATTAAAAACCATTAGTAAACATATACCTGGAAACGAAGGTTAATCAGCTACCAATTGTCTTTTCTAATCATCGTAGGCCAGGACAAGGAGAAAAATTATACCTTGAAAAGAGCCTTATAAGCTTGAGTTTTATTGGCACACCGCACGACAAGTTCCTGATTCTCTGGCCAGAAACAGGCTAACTTTTGTGCATACTAGCAAATCGAGGCTAATTATATAATCAAGACACGAGTAAACTCAGGCGTGAGAGTAGCTGAATTGGTAAACAATATCGGGAGTTTGCGCTTTTTGGCCACAGTTCCAATAAGACACATGCAGTGCATGGCGTGTTTGTTTCTGTAACCACAGGGTAGTCTGCTTCTTCGACCTCCGGATGTATCAATTATCAATCTTACTTTACTGCGTAAAATCTCGAGTAGAGACGTCTCGTCAGCTTCCCTGAAGCTTCCTTCCTTTCTGCTCTTTTCTGACCTGTACTTCTAGTGATCAGGACTTGGTTAGAAATGCAAATTGACATGAAAATTCGAAAGATAAAAACAAAAGGCAGGAAGATTTAAGTAAGAACCCACCAGACGTGAAGACCAACCTTATGGAGCAACACTTCTTTAGGAAGTGTAAAGGGCCAGGACCATTCAGGAGCTAGCAGAGCAGCATGAGTGCAATAGAAGTGCCCATTTATCTGTAGCCTCACTTGTCAAACACTGTCCGTGAGACGTATTTGCAAACAACTGGCGTCATTTAGCATTGGCATCATAACGAGTGAAATTTAACCTCACCATCTGTTTCGTGCACAAGGCATTCATGCTGCTGTGTGTGTGTTAAAGTTGTAAAACAGATTAAAGGAAAACACAAAGAAAGGAAAAATAGACCACAAGTTTGTATGATCGAAATACACGTTTCTTCTGTTCTGTTGATTTGCAAGTTGCCCAGGCTTTATAGATTGGAATCCCTTATAGCCTCTCTTGAACATTGGTGTCCTCGAAACCTGAGGAGACAGGTTCGAATCCATGGAAGTAAATGATGGATGTTCAGCTATTGTTATTGTCCCCAAAGTTGTCAGTTTGACCTCAATAGATGAATGTTTGGCCATTGATTTGCCAGCAAAAAATCCAGGTACAAGACTTCCGTGCATCAAATTCCTGGATGCAAGCAGCCACAAGGTTTCGTACAGCGTATTGTATCGGCACTGCTTGAGGAAGTCTCGAAACTTCCTGATACTGATAGATGACCAGGAATATCATACAGCTTACAATTATCACTCAGCTGAAAGAATATAGCCACTAGGAAAACCAGACTCGATTAAAAGCCAAATTTACCTGAGAGCAGTTTGCTGATCAACTCGGTGTCAGTGGCGGGCACTCCATCTGATCATCAGCTGATAGTACAGCTCTTGCATTTATGCTCGTGGAAAGTACTTAGACATGCACATATACGAGTATTCACTCTTCGAAAATATGTGCAAAGGTACACGGCGTGAGAATGATATGAGATGACATCCATGAACCTCACAAAGGTAAATAACATTGCAACAATGCATTGCATTCTCAACATGAGTGATCAAGACTCAATACTAGAGCACTTGCAGAAAAATATGGCCACATCTCAAAACTTAAGTCTTTTTTCTCATGTCAGCAATCCTCAGCTCGACTTGTACTACATTGAAGAACTGGGCTGTGAAATTGAGGCAACAAGAGCTTAATTTGCACTCCCTGATGCACCATGCCACACAAACAAACTTCAAATCTTGGATGTGGTGTGGCAGGACGCTCAAGCACTCAATTGCGTAATTTGCCACTCTTTAAGCACTAAGAGGCAAGGCAACAAATGCGGCTGGGAATGGCGAGTTAAACGGGATGATGGCTATCTGAAAGTCCCAACCCAACGCCAAAATCAAGTGAAGAAATTGAGCTTCAAGCACCAACCCTTTTGACGAGAACTAGGTTCGAAGCGTGATCAAACTCGAATGAAATGCTGCCCCACACGAGAGACGCAAAATTGCAGATAATCTGAGCATGAGAGACAATAATTCATGGAGGAGATCAAGCCATGCAAAACAAAAAGAGAGAAGAAAATTGGCAGGAAAACCAAGCAAGAGCATATGGGCCGAGCTCGGTCGCAAAGCATAGCCACATACTTGATGAAAAAAAGTTTGCTTTCGAGGCCCAATGGGCTATCACGCTTAAGGAAAAGCCAGCCCAATCCATTTTCTTGAAAATGTCTGCGTTGCTCTAGGCTACGTACGGTAGACCATATGTAACTGCAGATATGATAACTTACATCCTATCTGGTGTTTGCCTAATGCAAAATCCCGGATTGTCTATATATAACTCGGATATAATTCGAATAAAATAATTCCAAGTAGAGAGTGAGATATATTTGAATAGGATATCTTTTATGTGGGAAAAAGAAAAAGAAAAAAAAGGAAAAAAATTGAGTCGTGGTCGTTCAATATCGCAGATCAGCGCGAGGTCCCCCGTCTCATGACTAGGGTTCTCGCAAGAAACGAATGAACAAGCAGTGTTGCATCAGGAGAGAGGAAAATTTCCTATCTAGGAGTGGTAATAGAAGTGCCTTAGTTGGGATGATTTGAGGTTTTTTCCCCCTCCATTTTTTCGTGAAAATTGCAAATCCTTCGCTCATATTAATCATATATATTGCCTCTTGTAGGATCTCATCAATTTAAATATGTGGAGTGAAAACATATATTATGATATGAACCTGTTAAACCATTTTTTTTTCTCTCCATTTCTGCTGAAGTTTGCAAATCGTTAACTCGTTAATTATATATATTTAACTTTGTGCCATTACCGATGTATCGAGGGTTAGCGGAGGCCGGCTCCGGGGCCATCTATCAACTCGTGCAGTTTTCATCATGTAAATACCATAATAAATGAAATTTCATATGAAACATCCTATGCTCTCACCCTTGAGTGAGGTACTGTAAGTATTCTTCACCTCACCCTTTTCCTCTAGGTAGATCTTTGTGTTTGCCATTGCTCTTGTACAACGCCATGATTATTACCAGCATGGAGGACAAAAAAAAGAGGTTAGTATATAATATGAAACTAAAGTAAGGTGCTAACCTCACAATACTTTCCAGCTATGGCATCTGCCTGCCATTAACCATATGGAAAAAAGGCATACAAATCAGCATCTGGAATTTGATGTTGGTGGGAACCTACCATTAGACAAAGACTTATGTTGGACCATCATATGGTTTTGTAACATGTTGCTTTCCTGATAAAAGAATAAGTGCACACCCACCCTTTTTGCATTGGCATGACCTGTAGAGGAGCTATTAAAAGCACAAGGAATCTTTATTTCATATACAACTTATCAAATTCTGTTGACTACCCCCGTTTGATTGATCAATTAGGTGCTGTCAAAGGTGGTTAAGAACTTACATCTCAACCATTGCAAGGTCTGCCTCACTTTGATTTCAAAGCAGTGCAATTCTCTTTGTCTTGCCCCCTTTTTATTATAGCAGTGAGGTGGTACTTTACATCAGCTTTCGTGCACTAGATTGATTCCACTTTCTCTGATTAATCAAAGATGGGTTGGAAAAGTTAGAATTGGGGGGATTGTTCAGAATTTACTTGATGTGCAGTCACATGGTGACTCTGAGTTGGAACAACACTTAGCCTACATTTGTTTCGCGGAAAATGAATGATTTGTGAAACATTTTCTTAAAAACGATTGTCTATATCGCTCAAAATAGTCGGTCAGCGAAAAATGTTTTCATTATCAATAACAATTTATGTCTAAACATTTTCATGGACGATGAAAATATTTTTCATTTATTCATTTTTGTAAGCGATACAAATAATTAGTTTTAGGAAAATGTTTTCCAAATCATTAATTTTTAGCGAAACAAACGGAACTTTTAAATGGTTTACTCAGTGTATTAATTTTGTATATTAATTTAAGCATAGTTGCTGATCAGCGAGGCTAAAGTTTAATTCTTTTGCACCAATGTTAAGTAAGTCTGCAATCATAAATTGATTTGCACGCCACATTTCCACAATCCTTAAACAAATCACTCTGTAAATTGTTTATTGTAGTTAGTGTTCCTCGAGATTTTCATCTTCTAATCAGTAAAAAAAGAGGTTAAAAATTAACAAGTTGATGATTGAAAGTGTTCTCTTCACATTATCTTATAGCTTTTGCATCTCTTTCCGAACAGGGCGAGACTCCAGATTTAGAATGCTGAAAAGAGAAAATATGGCAAAACGGAAGAACCCAAAATCAAAGCAGAAGAAAAGGGAAGGAACTTGAAAAGTAAAAGAAGAAACAGTCATCTCTGTTTTTTGTTTGGGAAATTTGGGCTAATACGCGAAGTGATCCCTGAACTTTAACTCATTGTGCAATGTATTCCATGGACTTTCAGTACATGTTCAATATAGTCCCTGAACTATATGAAAATGCTAATATAATTCTTGTTAAACATTTTCATATAGTTCAAGCACTACATTGAACATGTACCAAAAGTTCAGATATCACACATTGAACATTAGGCTATAGTTTAGGGATTATATTGAGCAAATGAAAAGTTCAGGCACCACGTTACGTACTAAATAAAAGTTCAAAACTGTTTATGTTATTGATTTTTTTTTCGAAAGTCATCTCTGTTGATTTGGTAGGCCAAATGGGACCAGTCTTACCTCGCTCTGATGCATTGGAAACTTTCCACATTGTCCTGCTGTGCGTCCATTTCTCTTCCTCAATTAATAAATTTTTCTCTCTCTAATTTCTTCCTTCACAGAAATTTCTTCCTGGGGAATCTCCAGAAGAAGATCTACTGTACCATTTTAGTTTCTTGGCAGCTTCCTGTACATGGCTTCTGGTTAATCGCCACCGCCACGCTTGTACCCACATCTCCCTTTTGTTTTTCTTTTCTTTTCTTTTCCCTCGGTTCTTTTTCTTGTTTTGTCTCACACCCACACGAAATTAGAGCCGACCAAGCAAAGCAAAGCGCCATGTCTCTCTCTCTCTCTCTCTCTCTCCGACCATAAACAATGGCACGTGAATGATGATAGGCTTCCGTGTTCTGATTGCCTCGTGTGACGTGCCTCCCCTGATATTTCTCTTTGGTACATGGGTCGTATCAGATCCCACCGAAATCCTTTGTTGCCTTGCTCCTGCTGAAACCTCCCTAACGCTGCTCATTTGCTCACCAAGAAACAGAAACAGAGACGAAGCAAAAGGGAAGCTTTTTTTCTCGGTTTATCTTGCAGAATTGTGAGGATTGAGATAGAGAGTCGTGCGGATAGTGATGGATACGAGTAAGAGGAGGAGTGGGGTGAGAAATGGGGTGGTGGCAGGATCAGTTTGGGAGAGGAGGATGAGGTCAGATGAAGTGAAAGGTGGGATCAGAGTCTTTGGTGTGGTCGAAGATGATGATAATGGCACTGCTAGTGATGTGCCCACCGCTCCTAGTTCAGTCACATTGAGAAAAAGTGAGGTTGCGGGGAAGAGAAGGACATGGAAATCAGAGAGCATTGATGGCCCGATTCAGATTGCAAGGGAGGTCAATGAGTCGAGCAACAGTCTTGATGAGCATGTCAAGGAAATGAGTTTTTCGGGTGATGGAATCAAGAAAAGGAAGAGTCCAAATCTGGGTGTGAAGGAAAAGAGAGAGCTTGGAATTTCTCAGGAGATAAAATCAAGGCCGGAGGCAAAGAAGGTGAGTGAATCTGTTCTCGGTTCTGAAAAGGTTGTTTCAGCTGATCTGAGGAAGAAAAATTTGGAGCCTTCGAAGGATTTATGTCAGTCTGGTCGCGGGGGATCCGAGGAAAATTGCAAGGAGGTTGGGGTTTGTCAAGAGAGAATCATTTCAAGCACTATGAGCGATGTGGGTCAGGTCAAGGCTGCTCCAAAGGTACTATTCCATGATTATGACCTTCATGGTAATCATGGTAACGATGATGGGGATGAAGAATTTTTCGATGATGAGGGATTGGAGGCTCATTGCATTGATGAGAAAGCTGAGACTAAGGTTGAAAAACAGAGATTTGACATCGAGAAAATTCACACATCAGAGCAGAGATCCAAAAAAGTGGCAAGTGGAGAGAAAGTAGATAATCATTTCAGCGAAAAGCACAAACCAATTTGTTTTGATGCTGTGAAACGACCTTCTATGTTGAACCGTAATGGAGTGCAGAGAAGTACTGCTTATACTCCTCCAAGTAAGCCCACATCTTTGTGGGCAACTGAAGAGTCGCCGGCTGCCACAAAATACTCTACTATTCATCAAAATTTTGCCAAGCATAACACATGTAAGTTTTGCATTCATGTGTTCTAGTTGGTTGACACTTTTATCACGTGTCCTTCCGTCACGGTTTTATGTTCTTTGTTACAGTATCGGATGAAAACCGACGTTCCAGAGAGACGCAGGAGGGATGGCAAATTTTGGGTGATTCTCGCTTTCTGGTTCCTCCATGAACTACATTTTGTTTGGACTCTGTAACTTAATTTAGGCTTAAAAAATTTTGTGTTCTTTTTTTCAGTGGATTTGGTGATGTGGAAAAATGCGCATAAGTCAGCATTAGCCTTTGCAATTGGAACACTACTGATAATATCATCCTCCTATGCTAAGCATCTCGATTGCGGGTAAAGAATGTGAAATTGGCTTATTTGGGTTGTTGCTCTGTTTCAGATGAGAATTGAGTTTGAGAACTTGTTTCTTTTCTGCTTCTCCAGCTTCATTTCTCTGGTTTCTTATCTGAGTCTCATCATTCTTGCTGCGATTTTCGTGTACAAATCCGTCACTAGCAGGTAATACAGTTACAATAGAAATGCAAGAGACGATGTCGCCGAGTTAGTTGTTCTCCTAACTTAGTGCTGGTGTCGCATCTGTTTGCTTTTAGGGGTTATGTGGATGTAGCCGCTATGAGATGTGAGTGTGAAGAGGAAGAGGCAATGCGGTTAGTGAAGTTGGTGCTTCCTTGCTATAACAAATTCCTGTTCATGCTCCGAGCTGTTCTCTCTGGAGACCCATCGACTACGATGAAGGTGAGGTGGTTTTGCTTGTTAACTAGCGACTTCTTCTAAGTGCGGAAGCTAACGAGTGGTGAAAATTGCAGTTGGCAGTCCTGCTTTATGTTGTGGCCAAATGCGGAAGCTATATCACTGGAGGGATGATGGTCAAACTTGGTAAGTTTTCATTAGATTTGTTAGTAAGAGGATTTCAGGATTTTAATGTAGCGCCTTCAATTGTAAGAAGGATAATCACTGGCTCTGTTGGTGTGCATACAAGTGTCTAGTTGCAGAATTTACGGTGATTTTCAGCCCATGTTATTGATTTGACACTGCCTGTGAAAAGAATGTTTTTTGGCTACCTTTTAAAAGAATGGGAAGTTAAGGGAGCATAATACCATGCAATATTTACCCTCAAAAGACTCGATAACAACTTCAAAGCATTTGCTCACCGAAGCATTTACTTGTTTAATGCTGAATGTTCACAGGTTACTCTGATTCTCTGTATCTGAGATGCAGCCAAATGGAAGAAAAATCATCGAAATATTTATGCAATTTCCTTGTCTTACTTACACTTTGCATTGCTCATTACTGCAGGATTTTTTGGAGCTTTCATTGTACCAAAACTCTGCTTTACGTATTCTGGGCATATGACTACACAAGGTAATCTATATCTTGGCTGCAGCATGCTGACACGCTATGCTTGCGCTAGTGATACATATTCAAAAACTCCAATGCAACTCTCCAAATAAGATCTTACTCCAAACGATCACCACCTCGAGCACTCTTTCAGGATCTTGGCCCACGGGGAGCAAGCTAGGTTGTCACAAATGGCATCAACGCCATGCTTCCATGACGGCCTAGCCAATCCACATGGGCTTCAGCCCAGAAGGAATGCTCAAGTTGATCATTAAGAATGGATCTTACTTGGAGTGTTGCAACGAGTTCCGAAAAGGAAGTTTAGTCTTTCTGTGCAAAGCATGCTTATTCTCATGGACCTTTATTAACTCTAATTCGAATTTTCCTGTAAATTGCTACTTCTTCATTTTTTATTGAACTGTGAGTTATGTCTTTTGGTACCAATAGGATCTCATTCATCTGTACCTTTTCATTGAGATCTTGATTAAGCTTAGGTTACTACAAAGAGAGCTGGACAGAGCTCCCGGTATCTTTTTGAACCAGCTCCTTTAGAATGTTAATGTCATCTTCGATGGGATGACAAGCATTGTTTAGAGAAAGCTAAAACTTTTTAACAGTTTGGTTGTATCCTAGAAACAATTTTCTGGTATGACTAGAGAAATTGCAGGAGACAATGTGACATTTCAAAATTGAATTCTAACATCTAATTGGGTCCACTGTGGATTGTGCAGGCAAGATTTGGATTCAACTGTTTCGAGATTCTTGGGGCGTGTGCTCTCACAAAAAAGCCGTAGCTGCTGCTGCACTTTTAATCTTTTGGAGCTTTTCTTCTATTGTTGGAAGAGTTTGGGGAGGTAAACTGGTTTTTCTCTCGATCTGAATAGCCTTCCATTTCGATCTCTAGGTGTTTGATAATAGTTTATTTCCACGTGCAGTGTTCTTCGCATATATTGCATTTAGATATTATGAGCAGACTGCGTGAGATGGGTCAGCAGGAAATTGCAGAGGAGCCGAGTTCGTTAAGAGCGGATGTGTCAGAGCGAATACGCAGAGGTATGGACCAACTGTGGTAGAACAAAGAAAGGAAAAGAAGGCATCCTAGTTCTAGATAAATTGTTGTGTAGTCACAAGTTTCTTGTGATTGCTTTCTGCCCCAAACCATCTCGCATTAAGCCCACGGACTCACCGCTGTTAGACACAAAGCGGACGCACTTTCGATATTCTCATCGGCCGTGTCGTGGTGCCAATGGATGGCTTCAACTCGGCCATTTCATGGAATGTGAGGTTGGTGCGAAGAGTAAATAGTACTATTGGCGGATTTAGCTAATATCTGATCCTGCTGGATGTGCAACAACTGAAGTCTGGCTAACACTAGTTCTGCAGTTTTGATTAATATCAGTGACTTAACTACCTACATTGCCGTTGGGCAGGCAGTCTGTTCTTTATCAAAGTCACATTCTCGTTGGCAGTTCTAATTGTAACTAGATGAGGTACTTTATGCCCACATTCTTCATATGAAATTGAAGCAGGGAAAGTCATAGACTCATAGTGTGATCGTCCCGAGGACGAGTTCAGCATCTGGGGTTGTAGGCTGTATGTAGAACATTGTTTGATGTTGCAGCCGAAAATTTCGCTGATTGCTTATCGAGAGAATAGCTTCAGGCATTTCATCAGTGGCTTCATCTATTAGGGAATGCAGGGTGTCTGATTTGTCTGTCAGGTTTTCACTAGCATTGCTCCGAGTCCTGTTGGTCCTCCAATCTCATGGGCTGAGAGCTTCATGAGGCCACCATCGACCAAGTGGGTTGGAGTCCAACGATTTCATTATGGGCGTCAAATTCCAATTCCTGCTACTTTTGGATGACTCCCATGGTCTTAGCCTTAAATAAGAATAGATGGTTCATAGCCTTTAGAAAAATTGTTGACAGTCTGAGATCTTTCTTTATAAAGTTCACAAACTAACGATTTGGATGTTTATAAGAAAATGGTAACGAGGCTAAGCGAAAGCGATTAGATCTTCCATATGGAACCTCATGCAAGGCCACATACTTTTGGATCCTTCACTTCCCAGAACTTGCGAATTGCGACTTTTGGCGATCTTATTTGAGGCGGAGCATCGTGCATCCGTGGTGTCGCCCTCCTTTAGACGATTCTAAGCCGCCATGCCTTAACAGAATTGATGGTCGGAGATTGAAATTAGTTTCGTGGTAATTTTGAGGTCCCAAATCAAATCGGGTCATCCTAGCACTCACCAACTATAACGATCAACTAATAATGCCGCACGAAGACGATGGCTGAGGACCACTCGCTACGACGTCGCGATGGCACGCAGGTCCGCGTCGAGCCCGAGTAATGTTTCAAAGCTGAAAAAAAAGATGTGGCCGAAAACCACTGTGGATGCCGGAGTTCGACTCCAGTCTCTCATGAGGGGCTTTGAACTGGTAAGTATACGTTGTTATCGATCAGGAGGGGGAGAGACGTGAGGGAGGGAGAGTCTGAAACGAGTGGATAATACAATTAATAGCTTATCTTCTTCTTTCTTTTAATGATTTCTGGGCCAGAAATCGATAGCTCATCTTTCAAGAAACCCTTAAGAAAATGGAACTCTTCCTCTTGAAGCTTTCCTCCAACCAAAACCCTCGTCATTGAACCTGGTTTACAATGACCTGATCACATCTCGGCCTCAGAAATGCAGAGAGAATAAGTTAACAGGGGTCAGTTTCAAAGGGAGCCTCCATGTCTTGGGCCACACGCGTTGCACTTTGGGTGGAAAGAGGATGCGAAGAGGCGAGAGAGCATTTGATCTTTGGGTGTTCTCTCGGTCTATTCTCTAAGGGGTCTCCCCCATTCACTGCCCAAAGACGGGTGAAGCTAACTTGCATTTAACACCGTAAAGATCGGGGAAACTTCCTAAAAGAATCCTAAACCTATTGCACTCATGTCAATTTAGTCATGTTGACACCTAAATTTTGGCGTATCATTTAGTGTAATTTGCATAGAAAATTAGGGATTAAATTTTTAACCCCTAAACAAAAATATTTAAATTGCATAAACATATAGTTTAAATCCATTTAAATTAATTGCATTTGCATCGGACCTAGCGGTGACGAACGAGCTTAAATTTCATCGACTGGGACTGGTCATTTCTCGGAAGGGGCGGAATTACGAGTCAAACGGGCTCGGTTGTTTTAATTTGAGCTTAATTCAGCCCATTATCCTTAATTAATTCAGCCCATTTAAATTAAATTAAAATCTAAGCCTAAGTCTAAGCCCATTAGGACTAGGAAGCCCGGTTAATTAACCTAGGGTTGCGATATAAATATATCGTTATGCATCATAATCAAAGGGGCTTTAATAATTTTCAAGTTCAGAAATTTCAGAGAACACACGAGTGAATCACTTGAGAGAAAAGAGAAAGAGAGAGATTATTTTTTGTTCTTTCGGCAGAGGCTCAACTCACGAGAGTCAAGGTGGAGAACAAAAGGTCTCCATGTTCTGTACTCATAGAGAAGGCAAAGGAGGAAACGCCAAAGAAGGAGTGAGAAAGACAACTTGAAGAGAGCCCGCAGCCAAGCCTTTGGCTGCACCCCACCTTGCCGCGTCTCTCCGCCTGAGCCGAGCTGCTGTACCACCGCAATCAGTCATAGCCGCTCGACGCCGTCCTTGCTACGTAGTTGCTGTTCCCCAGCCCAGTGCTGCTCCTTCCTGTTAACCGATCCAGTCGAAGACCCCGCCGAGGACTCCCCTGCACCGACGCGAAGCTGTTCTGTCCAGAACTCCTTGACGACGTTGCTGCTCAGCTCTGTCCCTCTCAACATCACTGTTGCCTCCTGGCTCGTGATCCCTGCTGAGCCGCCACACAACGCCTACCAACAAGTGTCTCCGGGAGCATCAGTCGCCTCCAATGGCCACAAGTCAAACGAGCAGAGGAAGATTGATAATGACGTGATTATAGAGAGCCCAGTGGTGGAGGTGTGGTGAGAAAAAGAGGGACTTTGACCACCGTTTGATAAGGAAGACTTCATCGTGTAACAAACAGGTGGCTTTGAGGAAGAGAAGAGAAGCCACGTTCACTGTCAAATCACAATATCACTGGGTTGCTTTGTTCAACGAAGAAAAGTTTTCCAGGGGAGCACCTGATTTACGCAGCATCCCTTCGACGAGCACCACCACCGCGTCGTCCTTGACGCATTATCGCCGCTCGTGACCCGCCGTTGTTCAGCGGGGAACCGCTACCACTGCGCGCTCCACCGCGCCCGTCGCCGACGCCACCGTGAGCCGCCGCGCATGGCGCGCGTCGCCCGTCGTCCGAGTCCGATCCCGATCCATAAACTCGATCCGAGTCGATTTGAATTTGGGAATTATCTGCAAATTAGGTAATTCAACATTATCCGATATTTTCAGAATATTTAATTTCCTAATATGGGTGTTTGAATATTTCGTGAATATCATGTGGATATTTAGATATCTTAGGATAATGTTCGATATATCCGCAATATTTTTAAATATTCAAAATTAGGAAAACTTCCTAATTTAAGCAACGTATTCGGACGACTATCCGATCCTTATCCTTTACGTTCGATACGCGATACGAAAAATTATTATCCTATCCATAACCACTTGGGTACGATAATGATTTTTATCCGCTTTAAATTTGAATAATCGGCTTTCCGTTGATATCTATAACCTATAGATATGACCAGATAGTTTGATTTTTGTGCCTAATCCGAGTTTGAAACAAATATGGCGGATCGCGTGGACGTTTTGAATGTGGTTGCCATCCTTGTTTATTTAATTGCTTTCCTTTTTCAAATAAACAGAAAATTCAAAAATATTAATTAGATTTGAATTAGAGTTTTTTGCATGTCTAGGAATCCTAAATGTATCTAGAAGATAGAGTAGTTATTTAATTTAAATTAGGACTTGAGATGATCTATTTCTAGTTTAAATTAAGTAATATTCTAATCTTAATAGATTATTCAGGTTATTCATTATTTCGAATTTTAACAAAAATCCTAAAAGAAATCATGCTAGGGTAGATTAAGTCATCATAGTTTGCATGTTAATTTAGGCATTTTTATTATTCCGAATCTAAATTGAGAAAATACCAAAAATAATCATTCGTCACTGTCGACATTAGAAATGGTCAGTCGTGCCGCACGACATATAGTTTGCATGCTAGGTTAGCATTAATCGCATGTCATTTTCGCATGTCATTGCATATAGGCTAGATTTCATTTAAATAAGTGAAAATCCAAAAAAAAAGAAATTGAGTGAATTGTTGTTAATTAGAAATCATATTAGGTGTCAATGTGATTTTCTAGCTAATCATGCGATACGCTTGCTTCAAGTAAGTAATTCTTCCAAACTTGCAATTTATTTAATGCTTTTGGGTGTTAAATTGGTGGTTTGCGCACTTGCATAAACACCTCACATGTTAGTAACTAAGTTGAAATGGATCCAAAGCGCACACTTACAAAACATTTTTGAAAAAAAAGGTGCAGAAAGGCGTTAGACTGCGAGATCTAGCGTAATCAAGTCCCCGGGCTTTAGAATCTCTGTTAGTAGGAATAAAACATATCTCCTATGTTTTATTTAGGTTTCTAATCAACCTACAAATAGATTAGTGGCGACTCAAGCATGAAAACTTTGCATGTTAAAAATTTAAACCTAAGTTGCGAAGTGGTAGGGCTTGGGAGGGCGAGTTGAAACTAGTCTTAACAATCCATTAGTCGAGAGAAATTTTAGGTGATGACGGCAGCGACTCGGCCAGGGACTTGAGTTAAAACTCTTAGTGGACTTAGGCTAGTTTTTCTTTTCAAAAAATATTTTGTTTGTGAGGATCAGTGCGTCCCTAACATTTTAGGTGTTAAATGTTTTCTGAGAATGGGAGGTATAAGGTGGAGGCGTGATTGTTAACCCTTGTTTTGCGTGTGGAGGTGTTTGGATGTATGGTTTATTTTATGCACGAAGCGCTGTTTGATATAACATGTTGTGCATGCCTTGCATTTACACTATACCGCACACACTACCCGCCGCCGAACCCGGGTGGCAAGTTTAGGATGGTGATCTTCGAGACAGCGGACACCTCGACCACACCCCGCGTAGTGCGGGTCGCCCTCCTTGGTCCCGAAAGTTCTTTCACGGTGTCATTGAGTTCCCACCACGGTTGCACCCTTTGCAACCGGGTCGACTCCTTGACCGGGCGGAGTCAAGGAACCCGGCCAAAACCACAACCATGGACCTGTTTGCAGCCCTAATCCTCGTCTCCATTTTGCAAGCCGTAGTCTAGATAGAAATCGAACCTCACATTTCATGCGCATGTCTATGTGATTGCCATAGTCCCTACCAGTGAAGTAAGTTTTCTAAACCTTTATCTTGCGGTTTGCTTATTTTCTCATTTTTTTGGGTCGGTCCATGATGTGTCTAGGTAGGTTTTAATTTGAAAGCCATAATCATTCAGTCCTTAGAAAAAAGAAAGAAAGAAAGAAAGCTCTTTTAGAGAATTTATTTTCAATCTATGTCTTTATTTTCCTAGATGTGTCATAGGTAATTATTTTCCTAAGAAGTTTGCCGTCGTCTTTCTTTTACAAAAAAAAGGGGCTTTAGAGAATTTGTTTTCGGTTCATAGTTTCTAGGAGTCTTAATTTTTGGTTTTCCTAGTTTTATGATTAGGGATTTCGATGCGTCTATTTCCTAGGTTGTGTCTAGAGTGTATTTATATTTCTTTGCTTAGAGCACTTTTCCATAAAGTCTTGTTCATATACGAGTATTTTTATGAATAAACGAAGAATGAAAAAGACTAGAAAGCGTGTCATGGACCAACCTTGTCTTGACCATGTGCTTATTTGGTTCATTTCTCTTGAATTAGGTAACTACGGACCGATCCACGATCGCCCATTCGTACACGGTCGAGAGCCGAGAATGGCCGATCAAACCGACTTGCAGAGCGTGTTGATGGTATGGAAGACCGGATGAAGCAACTTGTCATCGCGATGCAACAAATGTCCGCCGAGATCAAAGCTCTTCGGTCGATCTCTCGTTCCCGCATCCCTCGAAACATCAGGTTCCAAAGCAGAAAGTTAGAAAAAGTGTCGATGTTTACGGAGATGACGATATTCCCGATTTAGACGCCCGTATTATCGTCAACAAAGACAAACCTGGACGAACGAGTCAACAAGCTTGAAGAAAGAGTGAAGCACTGGAAGGTTCGCAGGATTCACCTTCGATCGATCCGTCCTGTACTCACGATCAAAATCCCAAAGAAGTTCAAAATGTCGATTTTGACAAGTACAATGGCACCACATGTCCAAAAGCCCACCTGCAGCTCTATCACGTACAGATGACTTCGTATGTGCGACAACGAACTCCCGATGATCCATGCCTTTCAAGCAAGTTTGACTGGTCCCGCTTTGAACCGGTATCTCATGAAGAAGATAAATGGCCTCAAAACTTGGAAAGAAGCCAGTGAAGCATTCTTAAAGCGTGACAGATTCATAACGGACATCATTCCTACCCGTGATGATCTCGAACGTGCTCAAATGAAAAAGACCGAGTCCTTCAAAGACTATGCTATCGATGGAGGAATTTAGCCGCTTTCAAAGTTGTCCCAGTAACCCATGACAAAGTGAGTTGAAGAGGATGTTCGTAAAAACTCTCCAGTTCACAATACCATAATCGGATGGTTGCTATTCCAGTCGACAACTTCAACCAACTCATCCCCATAGGCGAACAGATTGAGATAAAGATGGATGGTTTGTCGAGCCGTCCTCCTCGTAATTTGTAAGATTTGGTGCGAGAAAGAGAAAGAACTGCCATCTGAAGTGAATGTGGCTTATAATCAACCGTAGCCGGCGGAATACTAACTCCGCCCTGAGCAATCCAAATGTGAAGCTCCAAGAACAAAACTCGGGTCGTCGTCCCTTTTCAAAGGAGGAACAACAAGAGGCAATTCACCTCCTCCTGGGATCGGTGTCTCAAGTATTGGTAGTACTTCAAGAAAGGCGCTTGCTTACTACCGAGCCAGAGCGGCCACAATCCCCCGAAGCGGTTCTATAACTTTGACCCGTCAAAGAAATGTGATTATCACATGGGTGTGGACACTCAACCGATGATTGCTATGTCCTCAAGCACCGAATCCGAACCTCCGGACACGAGGCTTTCTCATTCCAACCCGCTAAGCCGAATGTTCAGATAACCCACTCCCCTCGATCACGCGGGGCAATGTAAATGCCATTTTTAGTTTCGATACTGGCTTCGAATTAAGAACGTCAAGGTGTACATACTACTTTGACGTCTTCACGAGCAGTTGGTGAAAGCCTAAGTTATTACCCGAGTAACGAGACCTCTTCCGGGCCGTCATGAGAGAAAGAATCTCAAGTATGGTAGTAAGCCGGGATGATTGTTTATGCCGACCATTAATCGGCATTGTTTCCACTATTTCTCAAGTGGTTATTAAATGGGAAGCAAGAGTTTGCTACATTGAACACCTAGGAAGGACAAGTTCGACCCTTTGCTTGGAAGACATGCTTCCGCTCGAAGACGCGGCCCGATGATGAAGAGATCGTAGTGCACAACTCTGCGCCTAATGAAGGGATAAAGATCGAGATACTCTCAACCACATGAAGTTATTAATCGAGCACAAGGCGGTCCCTCGGGTCTTACGTAATGATGTCGACTTGGTTACCGTGATCTCATGTACCTATAGTCAAGCTAATGCCCAACCCGCAAAACCCGTTATCGATGAAGAAGCCAAAGAGTTCTAGCGGTGATTAAGGCTAGCGAATACAACATAGTTGAACAATTGCGCAAGATGCTCCGCATAAACCTCTTCTTGAACTACCGTGACATCTGTCAAGCATCGAATGCCCTAATGAAGGTGTTGCTTAAGTCCACGTGCCGTAAACGATCGATCATGATAAATTGAAGGAATTTGTCTGCTCTATACTCCTCAAGCGACCTCATAGCCTTTTCGGATGAAGAGTTTCCTCTCGAAGGGAGTAGGATACCAAGGCACTTTACATTTCTGTCAAATATAAGGCCTCGCATGTAGCCCTGGGTACTTATTGATAACGGATCGCCCTTGAATATCTCTGTCCTTTGGCGACTTTCACACGTACTCTCAAGATAGACCCTTCTAGGATAAATTCCTGCAAAGACCTCTCGTGCAGCCTTTGATGGAACGAAGAAAGAAGTAATGGGAGAAATCCACCTTGACATACAGATAGGACCAACGATGTTCAACATCCTATTCCAAGTTATGGACATTCCCACCGCATTCACCTTTCTCGTTGGGTCGTCCATGGATTCATACTTGCCGGAGCCGTGCCATCCGGTCGCATCGGGAAGGTGAAGTTCGTTATGGAGAGAAAGTTAGTCACACTCACGGTGAAGAGAGCACCCAATTTACCACGCAAGCGGCTATCCCCTATGTTGAGCCGGATTGCAAAATAGAATCAAGCTATCGATCCGCCGAGCTCGTGTCAACCATACATGCATCGAGAGGATCATCACCGCCCATTCGAGGTGTCAAATGCCTGCACTCATGGTTGGAAGAGTAATGGTGTCCCATGGCTTTATTCCGGGTGAAGGCCTTGGTAGGAATGGTCAAGGTATCCGCCGCACCGGTGGAAGTCTCTCGAAGGCCCTACACTATCACTGGGTTGGGATACCGAGGGTCAAGCGGGCCAAATAATGGGGCGTGGACATGAACGTGGGACGCGGCCGAGGTCGAGGTCGAGGAGATGGATATAATAGACGGCGATCGAAGAAGAGCCGAGATGGAATTACCACAACAATGCAGAGTTTGGGCATGGTAGGTTGTTTCCACATATCCACACCATTATTTCCGCCCGCAAGAATGATGCATGAAGAGAAAGAGGTGATCGACACTTTGGGGCATCCGAGCGGCAAGTTCGATTTTACATGTGAAATACTCGGTGCCCCGAGCTTTATGTTAACCCCCGTGACATTGTCCGGATGGATGGGGAGGTATGGATGATCCAACACCTCTAATGACGGAAGATTCTGATGCAATGGATGGAATCACGCCTGTTTGATGATTTATTCATTGGAGCTATCGAGGAAGGACCGTTAGAGGGAATGGGCACAGCCCACAAGAGTAAAACTTTTACTTTTTCGCACTCCCTGCGTGGGAATTTTACGGCTTTTTAGGACTTGCCCCGTTTTGGGCGCTGCTTTCCATTTTCATTTCTAGGATTTGATTGTTGCAATTTCCATTCAATAAATGTAATTCATTTGGAGATAATCAATGAAATTACAAATTATTTTCATTTGAGGGCATGTTGAGGTATACCAAACTAGCCCGGTGATGATATCCAACCGATAAAGAAAATATAGTCAAGGAGAATTACGAGGCCTGGGCTTCTTCATGCTTCCTCGTGTTAAAACTTTTTTTGAAAAGAATTTCGAAAACAAGTCACAAAAAAAAAAAAGAAATAAAAATACATTGTTTAGCCATGTTTGTCCTTCCGAACCCCTACTTTATGTTTTCAGGGCAATCTTGTGACACGTGAGAGTATGAAAACGGTCCAATCGATGAATCATGTGCGGTCCCGAGCTTGATCCCAATGACACCGACGAACTCGACGATTCCTCGATATTCGCGATCTAGAGCGGCATGAAAGGCCCAAAGTCCTCACATCGGACCAAACTATCATTATTAACTCCGAGTGATTCACGGAGAACCCGGAAAAGTGCGTAGAGGGAAAATCCCCCCGAGAGTGAGACGAAACGCCCGATCCAGTTGCCGCATGAAAGTAGGTAAGTCTTTCAACCAAAAAGTGCGTCAAAGACACTTGAGGTAAATGATCTAGTCCTAAGGAAGATACTGCCGTTTTCCTGTTCGGGGGGCAAATTGCCCCAAGCTACAATGGTCCATATGTGGTTAATAAGGTGCTACCGGAGGTGCCCTGATTCTCGCAGAAATGGATGGTCGTGAGTTCTCCAATCCCTGTTAATTATGATCTTTGTAAAGGCGTATTATCCTTGATAAACCTGACATTCGACAAAAAGTTTCCAGTGTTTGGCTTTATACCTTTGAATTGCAAACATTTCACTGATGAATAAATGGTTTCAACCAATTTCAAGTTAAGATGTTTGCATTGGCTTTAATTTCTGCATGGTTATTTTGTCGATTAGTATCATTGACTTCAAAGGAGAAGTCTATTTAGACAATCGATAACTCATGTGGAATGACTTGAATGTGTCGAATGAGGTACATCGGGATGATGGAAGGCAAGCCCTATCCTATACATAGTCCCATGCACTAATCCCAGTGAGTTGGCGGAAAAATTTCTATGTCGTAAGGTAAAGGGTTATCTCAAAAGTACGGCAACCGAAGTGACGTAAAGGCGCTTTATTTCTCTATCCCAAATACTAAGTTATCCATTGTTTCGCCACTTTAAGCCTAAACACTTGGAGAAATTCTTTCAAATTACCTGTCAAGAACCACTCCACATTGGGGCAAACTTGAGGTAAGTCAACATCATGAGGTGAGAAAAATGGATAGAAATTTTCTTGCTCTCACTTCTTGCATCAATCTTCGAGTGTTGCTTTTGGATGAATTCACACGAAATTCAAGTGCCTTAGAATGACGAAGAGCATTTCTTTCTCTATCCTATACACACTTTATCCTTTGCTAAGCCCAATTGAGCCTGCAAATTCGTTTCTTAAAACCGGTTGGTGATCATCCCCCACATTGGGGCAAGGTAAAAGTTGTCACCGCCGAGCAAACATATTCAGAATGTCAATCGAAGGCAATTACCCCTGGAAGTCTAATGTTGAATCATTCATCGGAGTATAGTTGGCCAACATATGCATTGTAAACAGCGTATGTCAAGTGTAAAAAAAAAAAAAGAGAGTTCATGGGCAAGAAAAGAAGCGGTGTACTGGTAAAAGCAAGGCCAATGCCCAAGGATGAAAGATAAGTGTATCAAAATCATCCCCAGTGGGATAGTCATAGTCCTACAAATTTAAAGAAGTGGTGAATTCAAGCCCGATGAAGCATTCATTTGAAAAGACAACTCCCAAGAATGAACAAGAAGACCGGTGACAATGCCAAGATGATCACCAACTTATTCACCCCAATTATACACATTTTGAGCCTAATGATCTATTCATCTCTCAACCCATGAGCCTAGCCTACGTTACGTCCCTTGCAAAGTTTCTTGATTAGGGCACTTGAACTAAGGATTCAAATGTTTATAAGCTTAGCTCGAAGAAGTGCGAGCAAGTCCATTTCTATCTCGTTTTGCGGGGTTCTTGACTTGTAAACGGAGATGATTGCGGAGTATTGTTCTTTCAATAGCCTTGACTCAAAGAGTCCCCTTTTGCTAAGCCATTGACCAAGCCCATGTTACGGTCGACAAAGACCTCTCGGATTGGTAAGGTCGTACCGCTATGAGAATACTCGGACCCTTGTCCACATGATGAAGGTGAGATGGAGTGATTCTCATAAATCAGCCTTTTTCAATGAGAATGAGAGAAAGCCCTTTTAGATCGGAAGTCCCTCATTCGGCATTTTCAAGACACCCACTTGTAAGTTCGGATTGTCTTGTCATGATTGTTCCCAGTGGGTTTGTAATGCCGATTTGACAAAACCATCGTGCATGAAAATCGTTGAAAATCATAGTGCATGTGTATATGTGTTCTTGACAAGTGTGCGAATGCATATTACATGTTACTTAAATCCGTGTCTAACAGGGAGACACACCTTCGGAGTTGGAGATATCGCCATGGTAAGTATATCTCTATCCTAGGATGTCTATGACTATCTAGGTGTCCCTAACTTGTTCGAGCAATCGTCGGGTCCCACATTTGATCATTTTTGCGATCTCTAGATGCCTTTGATGATGTTTAGGTGTCTATTGATCAAACCTTTCGTCGTACCTACGATGATATCCAGGGTACTTTGTCGGGAACCCTTGAACACTTGGGCTAGCCCCTTTGTTCACCAAATCACGATTTTCATACAATCTCGAGAAGATTCCCCGTTACTCACCTATGAGCGGGTATAGGTGAGGCGGCCAAATCTTTTGCATATGAGCAAGTATATGTAAAGGTCGGAATTCTCCCCAAATCTCGGAGTATTCCCCGTTACTCACCTATGAGCGGTATAGGTGAGGCGGCCAAATCTTTGCATATGAGCGGGGTATATGTAAAGGTCGGAATTCTCCCCAAATCTCGGGTATTCCCCGTTACTCACCTATGAGCAGGTATAGGTGGCGGCCAAATCTTTGCATATGAGCAGGTGTATATGTAAAGGTCGGAATTCTCCCCAAATCTCGGGTATTCCCACTACTCGCCTATGAGCAGATATAGGTGAAGTGGCCAAATCCTTGCATATGAGCGGTATATGTAAAGGTCGGAATATTCTTTCAACCCCGGTGTTCCCCCGCTACTCGCTTATGAGCGGTATAAGTGAGGCGGCCAAATCTTTGCATATGAGCGGTATATGTAAAGGTCGGAATATCCTCTTGACTTCAAAGTTCTCCCCGCAATTCACTTATGAGCGGTATAAGTGAAGCGGCCAAATCTTTGCAAACACCTATGGAGATGTATAGGTAGTTGGTAAAGATCGGAACTATTCTCACGAATCCGGATGATGATTGGATACGTCGAGCTTTCTTCGTGTGTTTTGACTTAGCTGCAGATCACCGAAGTTCATCAACGTATATCGAGGCAATACCTATGGAAATGAGCCCAGACATTTGCCAAACAACATACAAAGTCCAGTCGTGCCTCGAATTGCGCTATCTCACTCCTATCGGGTAAGTAATTCCAGGGTATGTTTTCCACTCATGTTAGCATGCATCATTTCTTAATGCATTTTAAAATGGGACTCATAATCCCGACAAAAACAACATTCATTGCATTTGCATGGTTGAAATTTAGGTATCATTTGGTCTTTGAATGCAACCTCTGAGCTCACCTTCAAAGAGGGCAATTGCTGACACCTAAATTTTGGCGTATCATTTAGTGTAATTTGCATAGAAAATTAGGGATTAAATTTTTAACCCTAAACAAAAATATTTAAATTGCATAAACATATAGTTTAAATCCATTTAAATTAATTGCATTTTGCATCGGACCGGCGGTGACGAACGAGCTTAAATTTCATCGAATGGGACTCGGCTCGCTCGGAAGGCAAGGGCCGGGAATTACGAGTCAAACGGGCTCGGTTGTTTTAATTTGAGCTTAATTCAGCCCATTATCCTTAATTAATTCAGCCCATTTAAATTAAATTAAAATCTAAGCCTAAGTCTAAGCCCATTAGGACTAGGAAGCCCGGTTAATTAACCTAGGGTTGCGATATAAATATATCGTTATGCATCATAATCAAAGGGGGCTTTAATAATTTTCAAGTTCGGAAATTTCAGAGAACACACGAGTGAATCACTTGAGAGAAAAGAGAAAGAGAGAGATTATTTTTTGTTCTTTCGGCGAGGCTCAACTCACGAGAGTCAAGGTGGAGAACAAAAGGTCTCCATGTTCTGTACTCATAGAGAAGGCAAAGGAGGAAACGCCAAAGAAGGAGTGAGAAAGACAACTTGAAGAGAGCCCGCAGCCCAAGCCTTTGGTCGCACCCCTTGCCGCGTCTCTCCGCATTGACCGAGCTGCTTTGTACCACCGCAACCCAGTCATAGCTTTCGACGCCGTCCTTGCTACGTAGTTGCTTGTTCCCGGCCAGTGCTGCTCCTTCCTGATAACCGATCCAGGTCGAAGACCCGCCGAGGACTCCCTGCACCGACGCGAAGGCTTGTTCTGTCCCGTAACTCCTTGACGACGTTGTCTTTCAGCTCGGCCTGTCCCTCTCAACATCACCGTTGCCTCCCTGGCTCGTGATCCTGCCGAGCCGCCACACAACGCCTACCAACAAGTGTCTCCGGGAGCATCGGGTCGCCTCCAATGGCCACAAGTCAAACGAGCAGAGGAAGATTGATAATGACGTGATTATAGAGAGCCCAGTGGTGGAGGTGTGGTGAGAAAAAGAGGGACTTTGACCACCGTTTGATAAGGAAGACTTCATCGTGTAACAAACAGGTGGCTTTGAGGAAGAGAAGAGAAGCCACGTTCAACTGTCAAATCACAATATCACCTGGGTTGCTTTGTTCAACGAAGAAAAGTTTTCCAGGGAGCACCTGATTCACGCAAAGATCCCTTCGACGAGCACCACCACCGCGTCAGTCCTTGACGCATTATCGCCGCTCGTGACCCGCCGTTGTTCAGTGGGAACCGCTACCTCACTGCGCGCTCCACCGCGCCGTCGCCGGACGCCACCGTGAGCCGCCGCGCGGCTCGCGTCGCCCGTCGTCCGAGTCCGATCCCGATCCGCAAACTCGATCCCGAGTCGATTTGAATTTGGGAATTATCTCGCAAATTAGGTAATTCAACATTATCCGATATTTTCAGAATATTTAATTTCCTAATATGGGTGTTTGAATATTTCGTGAATATCATGTGGATATTTAGATATCTTAGGATAATGTTCGATATATCCGCAATATTTTTAAATATTCAAAATTAGGAAAACTTCCTAATTTAGCAACGTATACGGACGACTATCCGACCTTATCCCTAAGGTTCGATACGCGGCGATACGAAAAATTATTATCCTATCCATAACCACTTGGTACGATAATGATTTTTATCCGCTTTCTAAATTTGAATAATCGGCTTTCCGTTGATATCTATAACCCTATAGATATGACCGATAGTTTGATTTTTGTGCCTAATCCGAGTTTGAAACAAATATGGCGGATCGCGTGGACGTTTTGAATGTGGTTGCCATCCTTGTTTATTTAATTGCTTTCCTTTTTCAAATAAACAGAAAATTCAAAAAATATTAATTAGATTTGAATTAGAGTTTTTGCATGTCTAGGAATCCTAAATGTATCTAGAAGATAGAGTAGTTATTTAATTTAAATTAGGACTTGAGATGATCTATTTCCTAGTTTAAATTAAGTAATATTCTAATCTTAATAGATTATTCAGGTTATTCATTATTTCGAATTTTAACAAAAATCCTAAAAAGAAATCATGCTAGGGTAGATTAAGTCATCATAGTTTGCATGTTAATTTAGGCATTTTATTATTCCGAATCTAAATTGAGAAAATACCAAAAATAATCATTCGTCTGTCATTAGAAATAGGCCACGTCGTCGCACTACGTATAGTTTACAGCATGCTAGGTTGCATTAATCGCATGTCATTTTCGCATGTCATTGCATATAGGCTAGATTTCATTTAAATAAGTGAAAATCCAAAAAAAAAGAAATTGAGTGAATTGCTTGTTAATTAGAAATCATATTAGGGTGTCAATGTGATTTTAGCTAACAATGCGGATGCTTACGTTGCTTCCAGGTAAGTAATTCTTCCAAACTTGCAATTTATTTAATGCTTTCTGGGTGTTAAATTGGTGGTTTGACTTGCATGAACACCTCACATGTTAGTAACTAAGTTGAAATGGATCCAAAGCTGCCGCCAAAACATTTTTGAAAAGAAAAGGTACCGAAAGGGCGTTAGACCGGATCTAAGCGTAATCAAGTCCGGCTTAGAATCTCGGTTCGTAGGAATAAAACATATCTCCTATGTTTTATTTAGGTTTCTAATCAACCTACCACAAATAGATTAGTGGCGACTCAAGCATGAAAACTTTTGCATGTTAAAAATTTAAACCTAAGTTGCGAATTGGTAGGGCTTGGGAGGGCGAGTTAGCTTAGTCTTAACAATCCATTAGCCTGAGAGAAATTTTAGGTCGCGACAAGTCATAAATCTTTTTTTGTTTTGCCAATTGAGTCTATCCGACCAATTCCAATCGGATATTGCTGATGTGGCGGCCGGTTGTCCGACGTGGTACGGTCGCCGCTAACATAGACATTTTTTTAAATAGTATTTTAATAATTATGAAATTTTTTTGTTTTTCTACTTTTTCTTTTCTGTTCTTCTCTTTACTTTTTTTTTTTAAGCTAAGGACTGGCATGAATCGCCGGTCACAGGCGACGACTGCGACTGCCGCAGGTTGTCGGCGAGGGCTGCAATGCCCTCGCTTTGGCCAATGAGGGTGTCGAGTGAGGGCCGCGACGCCCACGCCTAGTGTCGACGAGGGTCAGCCAGCGACCCTTGCTGGCCCTTCGCCCCGCCGCCGCCCCCCCCCCCCCAAAAAGAAGAAAAGAAAATAGAAAAAACCCAAAAATATGTATAAAAAATTAAAAAAAATCATTAAAATTATTATTAAAAATATTCACATTAGCATCAGCCATGCAATATAGGACGGTTGGTGTTCACGTCAACAATTTTCGATCAGAATTGATCGAATAGACTAAATTGGCAAAACATGAAAAATATTAAGGACTGAATTGGCACAAATATAATGGGTTTAAAACTGCTTTTTGTAATTATCCCATGAGAAATAGCTAACAAGGATGGCTTACAAAGTGATGCGATAAGTCATAAGTGACATTTAAGTAGGCAGATTATGGTAAAGACCTAATAAAAGCCGGTAAAATAAATTGCAGATGCAGAAACTTATATTTTAAACCTAGTCTAAGAGGGCTTTCCAAGACTCTTTCTGAGGAGAGCAGAGAGACATGAAACTTGAAGTGGAATGTGCTGTCCTCATGGGTACCAAAGACCCCATCTATCTTTTCTTTTGGACCAGCAAAGATCTCAATGCATCGAAACCCAACAATCTGTACATGCATATACGAATATTTTATACGTGATCTTATCTTAAAAGACAACGTACACAGATGTGACCTTCTATGCAAATTGCAAAGACATGCAGACAAACATTGCCGAAGCACTCTTGACTCTTGGGGACCCTCGAATATCAATATCCAAAAAAGCTTCTCTTTTTTTCACTATTTTTTTCATTTTGGGGCTGAAAAATAACGCAAGGATGTGGGATCATGAAGAGTAAAAAACAAAGAATTGGAATACGGCCGGCTATGTATCAATACACGTTTTTATATTGCGATCTGTGGACGGTTTTCTATAGTGTCAGCCCAACATTCACAGACCAGAAGGCAGAAACCCTAGTTTTTTACTATTTAATATATTATAAGATAGAAGACCAATATATATTTTATAAGATGTTGCAAATGGACATGAATACGATCAGACAGAATCCTGGGAATTATTCGAGGTGTTGCATCAGGCTTTATTGGCTCGTCTACAATCATCACTTCACTATATTGTTAAATTGATGCATTTCTGGTCTGGCATTATTGGCCTCAGCGGCCATCAAAAGGCCAAGAGCCTGCAAATTCTCCCCAGCAAAGAGATCCTCATCCCAAGATTTTGGATAATTTAAAATTTTAAATAGTTTTTCTTTTGCCTTTTCCACACCCTTCGAGTGAAATTAAAATGACTTCCCTAGTTTTTTTTTTTTTTCGCGAAACACTTTAGTTCGTTGCAATACATCGAAACTCAATCTTTCGATTTTGCTTTTGACGATATCAATATGATGGCAATTTTTTTAAGTGCGCTATCTCTTCGTAGTTGAACCCCTAATTCCTGCGGTTTGTCCATGTCGACTCGATCCAAAATATCACAGATGGACTCGCGTCCCTTGTGGCTAGATGTGGGACACCAGCAGATGCATTAGGGATTCTAGCAGTTACATCGGAGAATCATTATAAGATGGTTTCGTACTCATCACTATAAATTAAAATTAATGTAGTAATGTCAAAGGTATCTCCTCTTTTTAGAAAAAAAGGCCATTCCCATTTTTCTAACTCTATCGATATGAGACATCTTAACCCTAATCAAGTTCCTTCCATCTCTTCTTCATCAACTATGTTTGCTGTGTAGCTAAGGGTTTGTTTAGTAACATTTTTGTTTCTCTGTTTTTCTGTTCTTTTGTTCTCAAGAACATAAAAAGAACACAAATCCGTTTAATAACGTCAGTTAGTTTTTTTATTTCCCGGAACAGAAAAGTAATCAGGAAATAAATTTGGAATAGAAATAAGATGTAAAAAAAAATCAACTTTTCTGTTTCTGAAACAAAAAATAATAATAGAGAAACAAGATCAGCTCCCTCTCTTTCACAAGATATTCTCGTACTAAACCCTAAACCTTAAATCTCAATACCCAAACCCTAAAACCCATAACATTAAAATCAAAAACCCGAAACCCCAAAACCCTAAACCTTCTAAACCCAAACCCTAAAATCCCAAATCTAAAACCCGAAACACTAAATCCTAAATCCCAAAACTCCAAACTCGAAACCTTAAAACCTAAACCCTAAAATGGTAATTCCAAACCCTAAATCCTAAAATGCTAAACCGCAAAACCCCGAATCCTAAACCATAAACCCTAAACTGTAAACCCTAAACCCTATACCTTAAATCCCAAACCCCAATATCCAAAACCCAAAACCCAAACCCTTAAACCCGAAACACTAAACCCAAACCCTAAACCCTAAAATCCAAAATCCAAAACCCTAAACCTCAAAATCGAAATCCTTAAACCCTAACCCCAAATCTTAAATTTTACACCCTAAACTGCAATTTCCTCGATCATCACCCGGTATTTGCTTTGTCTATAAGGAGTAATTTTCTTTATGATTGTATTAAGGTCATCCAAGAATTATATATTCTTATTCTATTTCTAATCCAATTTTATCCAAACATGAATTGTTAAGTCTCCACCGACAATTTTATAATTAATAAAAAAATTGGGAGTAGAAATTTTTAGTATCCTACCAAACATATTTCTGTTCTTTTTCTACTCCGGAAATAGAAATTTTGTACAGTTACTAAACGCATTTTTTTGCTCACAAACTTATCTAGGAAATAGAAATAGAAAAAACTATTTTTGAACAAAAATTGTTTATGGGAACAGAAACATTATTAAATATACCCTAAGTGACTACATCGTTGCCTCTTGCGTCGCAGCAACGGAGCTATGGCCGTCTCTCTCGGCTCCTCCACCACTACAACTAATATAAAATATTGGGCTTTACTAGCATAACAGTTTTTAGGCTGTTGTGAGTCATAAATTCTTGAAAAAGTGTACTCTATAATAATTTATAATAATTTGTTATTTATCTTTTTGTGGTTCAAAACATGATAATTGATTAAGAACTGTTACTTAGTCATTTCTTTAAAATGTTAGTTAAAATGTTAAGAGTTTTTCTTTGACAATGGAACCACAAGGGTCACGCATACATTTCTTCCTTTTGGGGGTTAATCTTTAAAGTAGAGTGGAATTTTCTTTTTCGATTTACTGCTTAAACCACCGTAGATACAGACACACGCGTCACAATACATCTACTTCCCAATGTATATCAACGATGTCGAGAAGGGCGCGTACGCATATCCACTTTCGTACGCCAATACGTATGAAGTTCTAGAGAAGGGTCAGGGTCTCCTATCAACTCTACCCATTAATATCAAAGTCAAGTCCTTCTCATTCCAGAAAGGATTCACGAGGAGGATGACGAAGAAGAAGGAGAAGAAGAATCAGGAACGCATGCATCGCGGGCCGATGGTCACGTGCCACATTCCCTGCGTCTCTCCTCCACCATCGCGATCAGAGAGACGAGAACCTGCGCCCTACGCGTTTGTCGCCATGCATGGGGTTTGAACCTGTGGACGCCCTCGGCTCTCATGCCCCAGAACCCCAGAAGAGACGCGAGTTATTACGATGTCTTTTCATCAAGTTGGGACAGGTCGACCAGAGATTTTCAGTGGTGAATCATTATTTCTGTGGTGGCGATAGAATCTTGTCTCTTTGCAGCTTGCACCATGTGATTTCCTCCTCTTCAACCTGCATCTAGTGTCAGCTCTGTGTATCTTTAATTGGCCTCAAGAAATATAAGTAAATCTTGTCCATATACACATGATATGAAGAGAGAGAAGAGAGAAGAGAGAAGAGAGCTATATATGCACTGTATTGATATTATTTAATTATTAAATTACACTTTCATCTACTACGTTAAGTTTTTAAAATAATTGACAGTAATTTCATAAAATCTCACATAACGAACACTTCATGTAATACATAAAATTCTGACCAAAAAAAAAAATAGTACATAAAACTATAGCCACTTTTTCCCCTTTTGCTAATGAAAAAATAGAGCAAGATTAGCATCTACCTAGATACCGGTTGATTTCGGGATTTTAGGAGTACTTGCGCCAACCAAATCTAAGCGTTTAAGAACTGAGTTTGCTATTCGTAATGGAAGTTAGAGATTGGTGTAATCTTCTTTGTAAGGTTCGTCGTTACGTTCATATAACTATTTTTGTCCCAAAAAAAGTTCCTTGATTCAGTTCTTGAAATAATATTATGTTTTCACGATATGGTTTTTAAAAACCAACGATGCATGCTACGATCTTCCGATTTTCATACCGTGTTCAGCAAAAACTCATCGTACTAGTAGAACGTGCAATGTTTTTAATTCAGTCTAGGGTGTGTGTTCTTCATGTAACGTTGTCCCTTGCATCTTCTCGCACCATATAATTCTTTGATAATGGGTACCTTCCATTATTCAATGCGAGGTGAATTATGAGCTCTGAAATCGGGGGACTAATCATTGAAACTTAAAATAGTCTTATCTTGACTCCACAGCGACAATCATTCTGCATTGAAAACGAACCAAAATATGCTTCCATGGCTCATAGAAACTAGGGTTTCTTTTGCAGATACATCAATTATGGACCTCCTGATACTGTGATTATTCTTCAGCTTGCTATATTCTGATTGGCGTTTCGAGAGATCTGGATAACACTGCATGCAACAAGAAAGCCTCATCTCAAAAGCAATAAGCAACAGGCATATATCCTCTCGAAAAAACCAGAAGGGATAAGCGTATTAGAAGTCTTAAAATTTATCACGAAAGTACAATTGAGTCCTAAAACTTTCAAAAAGTACAATCAAGTCTTAAAACTTGTTGCAAAAGTGCAATTGAGTCCTAAAACTTTTAAAAAGTGCAATTAAAAGAAGAACTTAATTGGACTAACTTGACAAGTTTTAGAACTTGATTGCACTTTTTGAAAGTTTTAGGACTCAATTGCATTTTATGATAAGTTTTAGGATTTAATTGCACTTTTTAAATATTTTAGAACTCAATTACACTTTAATGATAAGTTTTAGAATTTTTAAGGCATTTATTCCGAACCAGAAAACTTAGCTTTCATGTGTAGTGACCTCGTCACATGGTCGTGACTGAGAATTCACTGCGTGCAGATAGATACGTCAGCGTCACGCAGTTCCTTGGTGGTCTTTTCATATTTGCTTTATTGATACCATCAACAAGGACCACTTAACCCTACCTCAGGCTGCAAAATTGATGAACAGAGCCACGTGAATCTCTACCATTAACGACGCCCGTGTTCTTGCTTCGGCAGCATACATTGATAGGCTTATGCTGGCGCCTGCCCTCAAATTCTCAATCCCTAACGCGAGCTATCAGTTTGGCATGGATAGTGCATCTTTTCCACAAATGGGAAGAAGGAAAATCAGGAAACAAATGAAATGTGTTTCCGTTTTCGTTTTAGCTTTAGAGCAAAGCATGTGATTTGTAAGGTATGCAATGAATATCGGTGCAGCGTTCGTTTCGATGTTTCCGGTGGAGCGTCGGCATGTGTGTAGCTTTCGAGTTATTTCAATTCCACTCGTGTGTTTTTATTTTCCAACGATTTCCCCCTTCAGTGTTTGCTTCGATTTCCCTTTCATTTCGTGTTTGTTAGCTTCAATTTTCTTTAGTTTCATCCCTTTTTTTCCTTTTAATCTCCTTTGATTCCCTGTCATTGCGCTTGACTTTTCAATGAATCTACTTTCCTCGTCATTAAGGTCGAACCGGCAATTTACACCTCGCATATTTTGTACTTTAAAATAGATATAATTACGTTTAATCTATCTTAATTCTTAATGCTATCGCTAGGCCTTGGTGGCATGTCCTAGTGAACGAATGAGTTAAGAAATGTGACTCGATTAAACTATAAGTGGCCCCATATATTCATTCCCTCTTCTTGGATTATACTTACCATAAATTTAAAGCCTAACCTAATCGAGCCATCCGATAGGCAAACTCCATAAATACAAAGAAAAAGGGTGGAATCACCAAGCAATAATGGCCGGAAATGGGAGAAAATCAGCGATGCCATCATCCAAATTCATCATCACCATAAGAAAAAAGAAGAAAAAAATATAAATTATGCTCTCGATTAGACTTTAGATGCCCGGCAAAAAACTCCTAATTGGGTTTGGATTGTCGGGAAAAATTGCCCTTAATCATTTCCTTTCTGGAGCCTAATCAAATCACGCCTGCCCTAATTGTCCTTTGGGGCCACGAAACAAGACAGAAGAGACACACGACGAGTGTAATCGATTAATGAAAAGATGGGTAGGACCCGAAATCACCATCACGACGAACCACCAGTGCAACCAAAACAAACCGGTCACCCATCTAACTCCAATTGAATGTTGTCCCATCTTTCCGATTATAAAACTTCAATTATTGTAATCATTCATGTTTATCCAATAATTCATGCGAGTTTCCAATTCGTAATCATCGGTCCATGACGCGTTTCTTTCGTAGAAAATGAACAATCTTAAGAACATTGTCCTTGAAGATAATCCTCCGTGTTGTTCGCGAAAACGAACGAACAAAAGGTAATTTTTATAGTGTTGACACCCAAAATTACCTCTGGTGGGTGCGGGCGGATTGCAAATCACAAAGAACGTAAAACACGGCTCACATAGCATGAATCCGGAGAAAGACCGTGAGTCAGGCCCCGAAGCATCGGAAAGATTTGGAGCAGTTATCGACAGGACACATCATAGAAGTGTCGACAGATTGACAAGTCCAAAATCACGAGCCTTGCACATGACGTCGACAAGTCCAAGATCACGAGCCTTGAACGTGACGTCGACAAATCCAAGATCACGAGCTTTTCATGTGATGTCGATGAATTAAGCACTTGGTGTTACATGATAAAGAAATTCATTTTCACGTGTCGAAAGGTAAAGACATAACCGTGGGCATGAAGATCAAGGAAGCTAAATAGTGAAACGTGGGAAACAGCAGGAAATAAGGAGACACGTGGAAGAAAATCAGCTATTACGTGATGCCCAAGGGGCGTAAGCAACATCGACAAGTCAAGAAGCGGTTAAAGTGCGAAACGTAAGGAAGTGGAAAACAACTTTCAAGGGAGAAGTAGCCGATCGACAGTTATCAGGTTGCTCTATAAATATTCAAGGATTTCCGACGTAGAAAAGACCTCCGAACAAGACAACAGACCTCTTATCTATCTTTATTTTCGATACAATAGGAGTAATAATAGTTACAGCTTTTAGATTCCACGTCGTAGATTCAATTCCGACGCGAGTCTTTATCAAGTCCAACATTGCTGATTAAATTCCAATGTTGTGCCACCAGTTCAACGTCGTCGATTAGATTCCGGAGTTGTGCTTGAAATATAGCTGTTGATTAGATTCCAGCCATATTCTCTCGGGGCACGTCATTGATTAGATTCTGGCGTACCTGGAATTGTAATGTTGTGTACTAGTTGTGTCGTTGATTGGATTCCGACGTAGCTTGGTTTTGGCATTTGCAAGGTGTCATCCTATTGTTAGTATTGTTGAGTTGGGTGTATTATCGAGTTAAGTTGTAAGGCACAAGTTGGGTTTAATAGGCACATTTGACATTCTCTGTCCAAACTTGACTCAAAACCCTGGTCTCCTCTAATAAAATCCGAAACGCAGCGTTCGGTGAAAGATTTTCGACGGGATAAAACCGGCGAAACATATAGGTAACGAAAACATTTCCGGTCGATCGATTATTCAAAAACGATACAAACGATTAATTTAAAATATATATATTTTAAATCATTTATTTCGGTGTACATTCTCGTTTAGTGATGTGCATACTAGGGGTGAGCATGGTCCGGGTTGGGCCGGTCCACCCCCTAATCCTAGGACCAACCCGCACAGTGTTGGTCCTCAATTTTGGGACCGAGGACCGCCCGTCGGTTCCATGGACCCGCCCGAGAACCGGACCGCCGGTCCGGTCCGGTTCCCTGGCGGGTCCATGGAACCCGTCCCACCAAATTTTCCTGGACAAATAAAAAAAAATATGTGGACCAACATCGGATCAACGGAACAAAAAGAAAAGAACATAACTTTCCATACAATTCCTATACTATAATAAGTTCTATTAACCACATCATCCATAAATCAAGTGGGTACTCATTAAATGAGTGTCGAGAGATAAGAGAGCAGAGAGTTATGAGTATCTAGTCACGTTTTTCGTTTATTTTTTATTTTTTTTGGTCAGATTTTTTTAATTAAAATTTTAAAAAATAAATATATTATTATTATATTACCGGTCCGGTCCGGATGGGCGGGTGGGCGGTTCCACACCGGGAACCGGACCGATACCCACCGGTTCCAATTTTTTGGAACCGGAAACCGAACCGGTCCCCTTGAGAATCACCGGTTCCGATCCGATCCCGAGCGATCCCGGGCGGTCCTGAATTTTTTGCACATCCCTAGTGCATACGAGTCCAGATTAACCGAACTCAATGAATCACACGCATCATGGCTAGAAGAAATCGAATGAGAGCACGACTCTTAGAACACGTGTGTCGGGGGCCGCCGAAGTTGAAACTCAGGGCGAAGTAAGTACGTGGGAAGCTGGTGTTGACTCGAGTCAACTGGCTTCGCTGACCGCACGATTTCCACGTACCTAGCAGACATTCGTGACATTAGCGGGTTGATTAGGAAGCTACCATAATCAATTTCAGAAAAAAAAAACTTTTGTCAAAAAAAAAAAACGAATTGGGAGTCAACCCTTGAGTGAGCATGTTAATCGATTTTCGATTTGGCCACACGAATTCGTTTTGTCTTCACTAATGTGGTCCCCAAGCTTCGCCAATGATGTCGGTCTGGCTTATCGCGTTCTCTTCCGAGGAGCTTTCGACGCGGCTCGAATGTTCAGATCTGGGCATATCGAATGGCCATTATTCTGCCCTAATCGGATGGCCCGAACCAACTTGCCGGAGTGGGTCCTAGGGGTCAGCATAAAGAGCCGCTCAGGACGAGGACCGCGGACCGGCCGATTTAGGTCGGTTCCATGAAATTAGAACCGGTGAATGTTGGTTCGGTTCCCGATTCCAAGTGTGGAACCGCCCACCCAGACATGACCGATTTTTTTTTTATTTCTTAAAAAAATATGTAAGAACCGTAACCTATCTCCCATTTCACAAAGGTTTTTCCTTCAAGGCTGGAGCAACTGTGTTTACTTATGCATGTGAGTAAGATGACAAAAACAAATCAAAACACAAGATTAATTTTTCATTCCAACCAAATTTTGCCACAAATCGGAAAAATCTTTGTGAAACCTATAATGTTACACGTAACTCACCGATTGTAGAAACGCCTCGATTATCAAGAACATATTCAATTTCGTCTCGAACATTAACGATAAACCAAAAAAGGAAAAACCGAACATGCCACCGATTCCATTGGCCCACCCGAGAATCGAACTCGACAGTTTGATCCAATTTGGTTCCGAGGGGCACCGGTCCAATTTTCAGTTTTAGAAAACAGGAAACCGGCCTATCTAGTCCAGTTCCCGATTCCCGAGGGAGAACTGGACCGCCGGAGAACCGATCACCTCCGGTGGCCCCCGGTCCCCAGAATTATTGAGAACGTCCATCGCGCGGTCAGGAGGACAAATTCGTAAAAAACGAAATGCGTTTTTTACGAAATCTCATTGGCGGTTCTCGCGTGCGACCATCCCGCTCCAGGGCTAATCTCGACCTTTACACGCATCACCGGGCCCCACCCCCCCCCGCACGGGGGCCCCGACACGACGGTGATTCATCATCCGACCGTCCACGATCGCGACGCGCGGCCCGTCCGCCCCGGGCCCATCCTCAGCCGTCCGATCATCCCCCAGGAACTGCCTGTGCCCATATAAAGCAGAGCACGGCCGCCTCCCCCGAAGAGGAAGAGGAGGATTTCAAACCGTTCCGCCCTCCCCGATTCGAACGAATTCCTCGCGAATCAATCGTGAAACCCTAAATCGCCGTCCGAATTGGGAATGCAGAGAGATGAGAGGCTTCTTGCTGACGAATCCTGAATTCAGCCCCCGCGCCGCCGCCGCCGCCACCGCCATCGGCGGCCGGAATTGTCACCGGAAGCACGTCGAGGACGGGTGAACACCCCACCACTCCCCCCCGCCGTCCCCGCCGGTTCTGAGTTCCTCGCTCGCTTCCCCACTCCGAGTCTCGTTCCGTTGCAAGATTCCATTTCAATCTCGGCAAAAGGAAAAATCGCATCTTTCGCTGCGGAGATGGCGGAGCCCCAAGGCGGAAGAGGCGGCGGCGGCGGCGGCGGTTCCTCGGTCCTACACGGGAAGTACGAGCTGGGGCGGCTGCTGGGGCACGGGACGTTCGCGAAGGTGTACCACGCGCGCAACCTCCAGACGGGGAGGAGCGTGGCGATGAAGGTGGTGGGCAAGGAGAAGGTGATGAAGGTGGGGATGATGGAGCAGATCAAGCGCGAGATCGCCGTCATGAAGATGGTGAAGCACCCCCACATCGTGGAGCTGCACGAGGTCATGGCCAGCAAGTCCAAGATCTACTTCGCCATGGAGCTCGTCCGCGGCGGCGAGCTCTTCAACCGGGTCTCCAAGGGCCGCCTCCGGGAGGACGCCGCCCGGATGTACTTCCAGCAGCTCATCTCCGCTATCGACTTCTGCCACAGCCGCGGCGTCTACCACCGCGACCTGAAGCCGGAGAACTTGCTGCTGGACGAGGATGGCAACCTGAAAGTCACCGACTTTGGGCTCAGCGCCTTCTCGGAGCACTTGAGGCACGACGGTTTGCTGCACACGACGTGCGGGACGCCGGCTTACGTCGCCCCGGAGGTGATCGGGAAGAAAGGATACGACGGCGCGAAGGCCGACCTCTGGTCTTGTGGGGTTATCTTGTTTGTCCTCCTTGCAGGCTACTTGCCCTTTCAGGATGATAACATCATGGCCATGTATCGGAAGATTTACAGGGGAGATTTCAAGTGCCCGCCGTGGCTGTCCTCCGATGCCCGGAGGCTCGTTACCAAGCTTCTTGACCCGAACCCGAGCACGCGAATCACCATTGCCAAGGTCATGGAGTCGTCTTGGTTTAGGAAGTCAGTGCCGAAGACCATCAGGACGAAGCAGGAGTTGGAATTCGAGGCCTTTGATGGGGAGGACGAGGCCGGGAGCGGCGCGGCCAATGGCGAGAAGCCGAAGAAGCAGACGGAGACCCTGAATGCGTTCCATATAATCTCGCTGTCGGAGGGCTTTGATCTGTCGCCGCTGTTCGAGGAGAAGAAGCGGGAGGAGAAGGAGGAGATGAGGTTCGCGACGACGAGGCCCGCGAGCAGCGTGATTTCGAGACTGGAGGAGGTGGCCAAGGCCGGGAAGTTCAGCATCAAGAAGAGCGAGTCGAAGGTGAAGCTGCAGGGTCAGGAGACGGGGAGGAAAGGGAAGCTGGGTATCGCCGCCGAGATCTTCGCCGTGACGCCGTCGTTCTTGGTGGTAGAGGTGAAGAAGGACAACGGGGATACTCTGGAGTATAATCAGTTCTGCAGCGAGGAGCTTAGACCTGCACTCAAAGACATATTGTGGAAATCTCCTGCCGAGAGCTCTACGCCTGCATGAGGAACTGAACCTTTTGGGTTGTTGGAATGGCTTGTTCTGTTAATGTTTCTACTGATAGAGCTATCAAGATTTGTGGACATCAAAGCCAGATTCGTTGTCGATGACTCTCGGTAATGTGATATGTTTGTGTGATTCTGTGAATGGATTGTGCTTTTGGGTCTGAGATGGAAGTTGTCTCGCATGTGTGCTTTCTTTCTGCTCTGTTTGTGAAACGAATTGTTCGTGGCCTTGATAGAAATTTGGGATCTTTGCCTTGCTCTTTTGGTTCCATCTTTCTGTCATCATTGTCTACTGGATCGCAATCCACTCCAAAAGCAAAATATTGGCTCAGCAAATAAGATCATTCGATCATTCCCAGCAAATATACGTATGATTTTTGGAACTTCGATGATGATGAAGGATGGCCCTTCTTCGATTATGGTGTCTCAATTATTGTCCTTCACACACGATCGAAGAGGTCTTGTCTGCCACACAATTATTGTTCGCCCCGGCCAATTGAATGACAACTTCTTTTTTGCGTTACCCTTTTTCTCTATTTTGCTTTCATGATTGGATTTTTGTCTCAAACACCTAAAAAATTTCTTACCCCTTGGTTTGTTTCGTTCCAAAGCGAATAATCTGACAGAAGAGGACAAACATAGTGAAATCATGTTCTCGTCTGCAATATACCTCCGTGCAGTTCTGTACACATGCAAAATCCGCAGGTACATGTGTTTGATGTAGCTGTTTCTCTACTGTTTTTGTTTGTTTTTGCATTTCTGGTACCACAGTCGACCTCCACAACGTGAAAATTGCAGAATCGTTTAAACTAACCCGTCAGCCATTTGTATCCATGCATTGTATCACGTGAAAAGATTCCCCCTTTCATGTTTGTCATCCTCCGTTCATGTCCAAGCCTCTGACATTGATAAAATTAGGTCATGTATTTATTATGATGGAGAAGACAGAAATCTGGCGGAACAACGTGATGATGTAATTTAGGTACACCAAAACAAGAAAGTGTGCCGTATCTAGGACGTGAAACAGGACAGCCCCAACTATGAAGTTTCTGTTTCAATTGTTTTTGACAAGTTGTCTCTCTAGTATGAAGGATCGTGTGGAACTCACAAGAGCTCCTTTGGATGCATCTCTATTGTGTTTAAGCATATATCTATCAAATCCTTCGCAGGGAGAGAGTTTTTTGGGCAAACTTTGTATTTTTGACTAGTGGTATTTTGTTTAGTGACGAAAAGAGCAATAAGGAGCCATTACGGTGGTAATCTATCTAAAACCTGATCATAAGAGTCCCCACTTGTTACAAAATACTCGGTATAAATCATAATAAACGAACACGGATTGACCGCAACATGAGGATAAGTAAGCCTCGTAGCACAGTTAAAGTTCATTATCGGTGAAGAACCTCTTCTTGACGGCACCTTATTCGAAAACTACTACCATAAAAGTTTTCGACTTCACAATCGAGAAGACATTGAAAGCCTTAACGAAGTAAGCTCCCACCACAAAGTATGAATGATAAGATGAATTTCGTCGTGCACCTTTAAAAAGGAAAATGACATAAATGGTCAATGAAATATGACTCACTGTGCAATGTCGTCCTGGGACTTCTAATTCGTTTAATGTAATCCCTAAACTATTGATAAATATTCAATGTAGTCATTTTGTTTGCTCAAATGATAAATTAGAAGTTTTTTGATGACGTGGATTATTGTATGCTGAGTTGGAGTATAAAACATGATGAGTGGATTGTCCTTGCTAAGCAGTACTTTTGTAGAGATGACTTGAGTACTAGTTTTGGCTAATTAGCATAATTAATTAGTCGCAAATAAGATAGAATGGGCAATTTGCATTGATATCCTTCACACGGGATCTATGTAGCGCCGGTTTCAAATTCAAGTAGGTGACTACTCGAGCCTCAACCCAACTACTTGTCATTAATGGTGCGTTTGTTTCACGGAAAACTCAATAATAAAGGAAAATATTTTCCGAAAAATCATTTTCCAGGAAAACGCTTAGTTTTCCCTTGTTTGGTGATACACAATGGAAATCGTTTTCTGATGTTTGGATTTCATTGGAAAAAGATTTTAATCTCATGACTTTATTTAAGGCAAAAAAAAAATCAAGTTTTTAATTATTTTTTATTTCTCTTTTTTATTTTCTTTTATTGAAAAAATGGAATTATTAATTTTAATTTTCTTTTATTTTCTTTTTCCACCTTCCTCCACCGTGACCATCCGGCGACGGCCATTGGCGAGCTTGAGGGTCGCCCGGCAATGGCCACAGGTGAGCTCGAGCTCGCCGGCCTCGGCTGAGCTGCGAGCTTGCCTGGATCTAGCGAGCTGTGAGCTCGCCGACCTTGGCTAAGCCCGAGCTCTCTGGCCTCGGCAAAGCTCGGGCTTGTTTGGATCGGCCGAGCCCTGAACTCACTACCAGAGGCCGTCGCAAGCTCGCCGGCCTAGGGCAGGCTCAAGGCTTGCCGGCCGTCGCTGTGGCCGGTGACCGGCCGAGGAAGGAGAAAAAGAAAAAAGAAGAAAAAAAAAAGAAAGAAAAAAAGAAAAAAATAATTCGATTTTTTTTAAAAAAAAAATAAAATTTGATTTTTTTAAATAAATAAATAATCAAATTTTTTAAATAAATATTTTTATAAGAACAAACGCTTCATTAACTAAGGACCCGAGCCTGAGTGTCGAGGACCTGCGCATGGCTTTTGTAGACTCGGGTCATAGGGTTGGGACTAGAGCTCGAGTATCGGGGACCTGAGCACGGCCTTTATGGACTCAAGTTCGAGTGCCGGAGCATCGGGTACGGGCACTAGGGATTCAGGCTCAGCCTCGATGGACTCGGGCATGGGTACCGGGGGCCCGGGCCCTGGACATCGAGGTCTTGAGCCCGGCCGTCGAGACCTGGTCCTGAATGTCGGGACTCAGGAATCAACGTTGGGATTTCATGCCCAAGCGTAGAGTTTCGGGTCTAATCGCCGATAGCTAATTATATTTTGGAAAACGTTTTTCGATTCTTTTAAAGGGGAAATCATTTTTCTGAATTTAAGCTTTGATAAGCAAACTTTTTCTATTGCTGGGAAAATATTTTCCGTTGACTCATTTTCCTAAACAAATCAAACGTCGAAAAATGAGGCAAGCGTTTTTCCGGAAGATGTTTTCCGCGAAATAAATACACCCTAAGAATATATTGACTTGATGATTTGCTCATGAATTCGCGTCGTGATTGACCTTAACCACCAAAGGATTGTTGCAGAGTTACGTGCAGGTGCAGGCCAGCATGACAGCAAAGCCAAGATCAGCTTTTTTGCATGGTTCATGACAATGAGTTTGTATCCTTCGATTTGTCAAAGTTTGGTTGGTACACGGCGATTAGTTAGGCGTGCGTTCGTTATCAATCTGGTTTGATAACTCCGACAGCATGGGACCGACTTCAGTAAAATGTAAACCAATTTGGACTGCTTCAAAGCGAATCGAGAGGGTCAATACACAGATATTCTGATTAATGTATCTGCTAAGCATCATCCTCTCCTAAAATGGGCTTAAGCCTTTTAGCCTGTTATGATCCTAATTTATGAACTGGGTACCAAAACCCAACTTGAGTAATGGCCCATGAAGTTGCAACCAGATATCTGCCATTTTGTGAGTTTCAAAGGGGAAACTTCACACCAGTACCATTAAGATAGAAGACACAAATCTCACCAAGGATTGCATATGGAGCTTGGTATACCACCAAATAACTTAACCGAAACAAACTCTTTGCATTTTCATAAGCACATTGTTTGCGACTTAAGCAACTTAGGAAGCATCAACTCCCACATCTTCCATATTAAACTTAGAACAAACATGAAGCACATAAATGAAAAGAAAGTAATTAAAAGACTCACTGTTGGCTAAAACCCCAGAGTCAAAACATGTTTAAGCCAGGGGTGTTCACATTAACTGATTTCAACACCAAAGATTTTGAGGCCCTTCTTGATCATCTTATTCTCATCCTCCTCCTCACCCTCCACCGGCATGATCTCGATGCTTCCCTTGGCCTTCTCACCCAGCCCGCCGTCGTTCGTGTCCCTCCGGTGCACGTCGATCATGCAGAACGTCCTCCCTTCCTTCCGTGGTTCTCGGTACTCGCACATGTAGAAGGCGACAGTGTCATTCGCCCTCAGCTCCTTCTCCTTCACGAACCGGTTCCAACCCCTTGTGAACACGAAGCTGTGGCTGCTGCTCCAGTAGCAGTACCGGAACTTCCACAACCGCATCGACCGGTCATAGAACACCAGCTGCACGTCATCCAGGCCCAGGGTACGGAGCTGCAGCGGCGCTTCGCCCTTCCCGGCCTCCGATCCCCCCGAGATGCGGGGGAGGTACTTGATGGCAAACTTCTTCGGGATGACAAGCCGGTTCAGCTTCCCTACATCACTTGGTGTCAGCTCCTTCTGGAAGAGCTGCCTGCACGTGAGCCCCCCGTTGGGGTGGGCCAGGACTAGGTCGAGGCCCGCCTCCTGGTGGGGCCCGTTGGTCCGAGCCCTCACAAAGTCGGCGAACTTGGATTGGTAGGTGCCATCCTTGATCATGGTGAGCACGGCCTCGGTGGAGTGGCAGCTCTGGAAGTTGAGCTCCTCGACCGAGAGCTTTGACCACGGGAAATTGCGGTGAGGATCCCCGCTCCGGAGCTTTATGGCGGCGCTGTCGTAGGCCATCGCTGCTTCCTCATCAGACTTGAAGGTCCCAAGCCAAATTCTCTGGTGATTGGCATATATTTGTGCTCCCCAGTGTCCATTCTGTTGCTGGACAACTCCTTTGAATTTCGAGGTCGCACCATTAGGACTCTGCCGAGCACGCTTATTGCTCAAGCGTGATGGCAAGGTGCTGTCATTTGAATCCGACCCTTCAACTAAGATGTTTCTATCACCGTTCGAGATCACGCTCAACGTTTCCTCCTCCATGGCCATCCTAGGAAGACGAATAAATCAGCGAGAGGGGAAAACGATCAAAGGATTATACGTGTCACTATCGATAGAGAAAATGTCCAGAATCGACTTCAAAACAATCAACAAAAAGCAGCTGAGAATTATGAGAAGATTCAAATTAAATTTGAGCAGTGTATTAAACCAAGCAAAGTTCTGGCACATGCAAAGTTCTGCTTATCGAAATCAAGAGAAAGAGTCGAGAAACAACCTACGCGGGGTGGTGAATTCGTGCAATGTATATGATAAACATCACAATTATGAATCTACTAAAAACCTCAAGGAAGAAAACGAAGTAAAAGGAAAAAAAAAATATGACACGTAAAGGATTCTGTAAACAGCCACTAACACCATCAGAATTGGATCACCTCCCCTCTTGTGGAAAGTGAAGTATGAATAGTCAATGACAATCACGTGACACAAGACACAAACATAATTAGATCCAAATGGACTTTCATGGTCTTGGACTGAACGTTTACATCAATAACTCATGGAAACATCATATTTGACAACAGCTTCGTGAGGGCAAAAACCAACCATTTTGGGTGCATTTATCCTGAACATAGAAATCGCATCCCCAACCGTGGAGACAAAAGCCAGATTATATACGAAAAATTTCAGCAATTAATAATGGAAAATACCAAGCCATGTACAAATTTCCCTAGACTAAACCATCATGGTCTGATTTCACAATCCCAGTTGCCGCCACTGTGACTGAATCACAAAGCTAGGAAAAAACAAAAATACTACTCATGAGCCTGCATCCAGTATTCACACATATGGCATCAATCCATCTGAGATCAATGACCATTGAGTTGGACTGATGTTTAACCTAGCATCGCATACAAAATACATGATTCCTGAGATGAAGTTCGGCTGTTAGCCAGCAACAAACCAGGCAGTAAATATCACATGAACTGATTTGTCCATTCACAGAATTTTTATGCATACTGAAAAGTTTGAAACAAATCAAAAAGCAAATTCTTTGAGCCAAGGCACTAAGAAAAAAGTTCATTCTCTACTTTCGGTCTAGACGAAAAAGGCAAAAACTCTTTGATTCCCAAGGCAGTAAATATGATTCTTAGATCAAATTCTTTTTGTAGCCTTCACCCCTGTATAATTAATGTCTGTAATGTACAGAGAATAGGAAATAAGGACTAACACCTATATAAGAGATAGCCCCGCGCCATCTAGTAGCGATGAAAAGCCAAACTCTAAAAGACGATCCGGAGATAAACAGCAAATTATGGCTGCAAAGTAAAACTCAATGATAACAAAGCTTTAACCATAACACAATAGTTCCTCTAGAGACCTTTTTTTTTTGGTCGGTTCCTCTAGAGACTTTGAAAAGGGGAAAAAGTCCCTACTGAAATCTATGACAAGCAATTGTGGTCATTTTGTAGAAAAATCCGCCATCCTTTGAAACGAAATCGTAATCTTTCAAGGAGTTCTAATGAAAATGACAGAGCAAACAAATCTAAATTAATACAAGACCAAATGCATATAAAACCAGGAAACTCAATCAAAAAATCAAGTAGTTTTTTTGGTAACTTACGTGCAAACCGAATTGAATAGAACAGAAGACAGGACGCACAAAATCCACAAAATGTATTCTCCTCTTCAACAAAAAAGATGAAGACTGCAATTGCTATTACCATCATTGGGGTTCCATCGTATTTAAAGTTTCTCAGACCATTAGGAGATACAACCTTTAAATTGCATACCATAATGATGACATGCAGTTATAACTTGGAAAGAGGTAGGATAAGGAATAGGACAACATCAATATAAGTGTTTCATTTAAAACTTGCAACATTCTATTACCTGAATATATGGAAAGAACTAAATGATAGTGAACTATGGGGGTCAATTGACGTCTTTGACCCTCAAACTTTTCAGGTTTTGCATTCTACCACCAGGGAAATTACTTTAATTCTTCAATAAATGTAAAAAGTCTTCCAGCAAAAATATTCAATTCGTTTGTACATTTTAAATTTTTTAGGATTTTGATAATAATTGACAAAAGTGAAATTCCAAATGCACAAAGCCATACTTACCCCAATCATACACAAATGCATCACTCGACTTATTTCTCCAACAGACCATGTTTTTCTTCTCCACTCTTGGTCTTCCAACCATGTCTCTGATTGTAAGCTTAGAAACATGAGCATCAACTGCATTTATTTACAGTTAAGTTTGTATGTGACTAATGTCCACAAGTCGTAGTCTATCGATCAAAGGCATGGCTAGAGAAAGTTTCCTCCAACAAGGGATGAACAAAAATATAGCACTTCCAATTTTCTCTCACATTGGACTATTCATTGCTTGCAAGATAGTAAAAGACAACTCTGTATAAAAGACTTCCAACAGTGGCAAGGTGTTGGGAGAGGGTCATCTATTATATGTGGCCTTGCCCTTGCTTTCTCGACTAAGAAGCTGTTTTCATGACTCAAACTCACGACCTTTATTAAGTCGGAAGTGGGTCTTTATCATTATGCCAAGGCTCGCCCTCAAGATGACACTCTAACATCAATCTCCCTTTCTTAAGAAGAAATCTAAAACAAACTAATTCACCTTCTTGTGTCATCCCTCAATAAAAACTGGCAAGTCTATATTGCCCAGCTCATGACTACAACTACCGGCGGCGCTTGAAATGGCTTAGATTCTAAAGGGCTCTACTAAAAGTATCCAACTTTATGAAAAGATAGATCGGTAGACATTACTAAGTCAGATTGTTAGTTTTTCTCAATTAAGAGTCTTGCGGACCATAAAAGCACTGGCAAGAAACTCTAGCTAAGTCACAACGTAAATTTGCTTCTCAAATACATAAAAGAAAAGAAGCCACTGTTGGGCTAAAAGTACGGTTCTACTAAACGTAATGTAGTAATACAAAGAGGGCACAGAGAGGGCGTGTTGAGCAAATGTAAAAAGACTTTGATTATGATGACCCAACAAAAGACTGGCCATTGCGCAACTTTGATTAATACAATAGTCTAACGTTGCACAATTCAAGTGAAGGTAATAAAATTAGGGGAATAGCTTAAAGCAAATGTAAGATTGCATAACTCTTGATAAGATAAAGCAAAAGAGCTTGTTAAAAGTGTACACTGCATGAACTTCAACTAAAGCTTCAAATGCAGATAAAATGTGTATTCCACACTAACCGACATAAACTAAGTTCTTTGGCAAAAACTTATCATACTAATCTGACAGAGAGTGATCACTTTTTACCACCACACTAGGTGTGGATAGGAGAAGTTGCATATCAACAAGACTAGGTGGGTTCCAAGATGAGTACTAAAGTTCACATGTAGGTTGTAGGTTCCAAAAGTTCCGAACCAATTAGAACATGCGTCTGTAATAGGGTATGGTGTCATATCCACCATGAACCCAATCCGGATCTTGTACCCTCTATAAGGATTTCATGTGTCAGTACAAGGGCCACATGGCTACATGGTTCAAGCAACCAATAACATTATCCCGAGGAATGCTTGTCATCCCACCTGACACTAAAATTTTGAAATAACTTATTTGTTTTGGTTTGTTACACCATATCTCAATGCCAATGATGTAACCATCCCATGAAATGCCTTCTTCTCCCTGTGTAAGCCACTATGCACAAATATACACGGTATTCCACAAACTACTTTTCAAAAAGATGTGTATGCAATAAATAGACATAAGAATCTGATTCGATATTAGTGATTTACGTCTTTTCTACACAAACTTTGATATGAAACTGTAGAGTTATTTTATAAGATGAAAAAGTTTCGCTTTTGTGATTGTTATGTTTCATGGCTCTTTGTTATTATTCACGTAAAATTTATCTTCTAGTACGTGATATACTCCTTTTTTAAAGTTTAAAGAAACGAATAGGGTATCTTGGAACCAGTGAAACCAACAGAAATTTATTCCACGTTTGGGGATGGTTCTAGGAATTTAAATAGGCAGTTTTTAGGTCGCAAAAATTTTGGATTGGTCCATAGGATAGTTCTAGAGTATGGCAAATACCCCACCCATACCAATCTGATTCAAATTGGAAAAGAATCTTTCTTATTCTCGAAGAATGAGGGACAAGGAGATTGATCGAATTTTTATTTTACCATAAAACACCCCTAACCATACTTCATTGAATAACCAAGAGTATTAAGGAAAAGCCACAAGAAGAACACATCGGTTTACCTTAAAAGGGTAGTGCAACAAATTTCAAAGCAAAAGAAATATATACAATTGACAATGCCCAAAATTGCCCAGAAGAAGAAGATTTCCACAATGCTCAGAAAGAGAAATAAATATATTAGCCGCAGACATTAGCCTAGCAAAATCTAGACTTTTGATCATGCAATTCACATGGCTATGAGATATCAAGGTATTTAAGTACTAGAACCTTGCCAAGTAGTCTTTCATCAAGTAATATCATAATAATGCATCCTCCGAGAAACATAAAGTAAACCGATATAAGTCAAACGCCATTAAGAGGAAATCTCAATTTGGGAGCCAAGATTCTTTCACTTAACAATGGCTTTTCGCACAGCATCAGTTTCAATAGTCACTAAAGAAGAGAAACTATGGTATGACACGGAAATATATTACCCACCTCTTTTATTGTCCATTACACCTCTCTCACATATCGATAAATCTCACAATATATTCGAGAGGGAGATACAAGAACATACTACCGATCAATAGCTAATTTTCCTGCTAAGAATAGGTATGTCCAAATAATATGGACAAGTAAATCCTCTCAGCATCGTCCTAGAGACAACCTATCCAAGGTAGTCAAATTACAGGCTGCCCGGAAAAGAAATTATTAAGTGTATACTTCTCTTTTGGCCAAGATAGGTCTATATTGGAAAAGAAGAAACTCTTTGCTTTTAGCCTATCCACTTTCAAAATCTAGCAACCTTTCACTTCCCCCAAAGTTCTGAATTTTTAGAATAACGGGGAAAATCCAGCAAGACCGGTGAAAGGGCTCCATTCGAAACCAATGCTCCGCTGACAAAGATTTAGGGAAAAACTAAGTAAGAGAGATTAATTAATTCTAGTCGAAAACCGAAACTTTTGTTCCAAACTCTGATTGAATTTATAGTCATTCAGGTTTTAAAGTTCATCAGGTGTCTATGCTAATGCCAACCAGTTAGACAGTCACATCCTTGGCTCCCCACTAGTTCAAGCAGTCCATGAACCAAGGAAAACTAAAATACACATAAAATCAAACAAAACTGAAAATAGCGAACCACATTAAGAAGCTATTATTAACTGGGGAAGATGATGGTGCTGAGATTTTACCTTCTCCGCCGCGCGGCCGAATATAGAAGCAATTAAATTCCGGTGCTCCCCCAGGAGAAAGCAAAGCCCTTTTTTCCAGATGAAACAATTAAAAACACTCAGCTCTTGACTTAAGCAAGAAGATAATAGAATCTCAGACAAGGCAAGAAATAAAAATGAAATTCCGGATCGATCTACTGATGGGGGATAACAATCAGATACTAACCAGAGGACCCATGAAATCTTCTCTTCACTCATGGCAATAACACAGTGTACATCGACCCAAAAGTGGAAAGAGATGGATCTTGCCATATTTAGCACCAATTCGTACTGAAACAAAATATTCAGAAGGTCCTCCCTTTCTGCTACAAATTTCAAAAGCTGTAGGCACTAGAGAGGGAAAAAAATCACATGGAAAATAATGCTGATGAGATTTAACAGACGGGAGAGTAGAGAGAGAGAGAAACGAAATATAACTTCTCTGGGTTTGATTTTCTTGAACCCAAAATAGGGTTTTATACATGGAAAATTCAAGAACCCACCCATCAGAGCCAGATTATGACGAAAACGCGCCAGAGATTTGTGTATACTTACCTCCACATGTTTCCCTGTGGGTAAATTGAATTGCATTGGAGAGAAAACATGAGAGAGAGGGAGAGGGAGGGAGAGAGAGTGGGTGTTGGCTATGTAATAAGCATAAAATATTTGCAGTTTTTCCGTTAAACATGAATAGTGAAACGAGGCAAATAACCATGAAAAGTCACGCTTCTAAACCAAAGCTCCAATTGCCCAATTTTTCTTTTTTAAAAATGTTAACTATACACTTCTTGGTTAAATAAACGACGGAAAGTTATAATTTGACGATTAATAAAACAAGTAAAAAGAAGAAGCATACAAACAATGACCAAGCAAATCGGTTGATGAGGCCGCTTGATTTCCCTTGATCTTGAACCTACAGACAGCGATAATAGAGGCAAAAGAAGCTGCAAAAGATCAAATGGATGAGGGAAAGATTTGAGTTCATCGCTCTCACTCTCTTTCTCTCTCTCTCTCTCAAACACAGACACAGACACACGCACGCACACAGCCCACTTTTACAGCTACTGATCGCCCTTCACAAAGCTTACTTGCTTTCCTTTCTTTTCCAGAATTCAGAGAGCAAGAGACATGTCGATACAAGATGGACACCTGGCCAGGTATGAAAGTAAATTTCGTAGGGTTCTGATTCAGAAAGACCGAGAAGCCACCCAGGTGGAGAAATCAGCACAGCCCTCCTTTGGGAACACATAAAATTATGCGTCAAGAATTCGCAGCAAATATCATACTTTTCTTAATGGGAGAGAGAGAGAGAGAGAGGAAACAACTTGGAAAGTGCAAAAAGGATGCAAGTGGAGACTGACAGAAGAGAAGTGAGCACGCACCCGCAAAGGCATGGCCCTCATACAATTGCCTGCGTGTGCTCACTCTCTTCTGTCACTCTCTCTCTCTCTCTCTCTCTCTCTCTCTCTCTCTTCCAGACAAAAACAAGAAAAGCTTCGAAATCATCCTCCAATGAAACGCAAGAAAAGCTTCGAAAATCATCCTCCAATGAAACTCAGCCAGATTCTCGTGACATCTCTGAACGTTGAATCGCAGATCTGCTAACCCCACGAACTCGAACCACCTCAACTACTTTTTTCGGTCATCGAGAAACTCCAACCCAGATCTTACCCTCCAGCCCAAATCAATCAAGATCCACACTTCGAACACCAATTAGGGTTTATACCATCCCCGCCACACAGAAACACCGCCCACTCTCATCCCAAGAGCATCATTTCATCTCTACCAAACCACCCCCCCCCCTCCCACTCCCCCCTCTCTCTATCTCTCCCGAAGCATCATCATCTTTAGCTAGCACCTTCTTCTTTGGGTTTCTCCAGATGGACGATATATGATGATGATGATGATGATGATGCTGTGTGCGCAATGCAAAAGAAGCGAGTGAACAGAAATAAATGTGGGATTAGTTGGGCTGGTGCCGATGACCTTCGTGGGCTAGTGGGAGTGAGAAAGAGAGAGAGAGAGAGAGAGAGAGAGAGAGAGAGACAGGAGGGAAAATCGGTAATCGGGTGATTAATGAGGAATAATCAATCGGCTTTACGGCTTTGTGGGCGATTTGATTGACGAGGTGCATTTTGAGCCGTTGATGGGTCGTCGTGGTGGGCCCGATCTGTCGGTTTCTCGATGATGCTGGGAGTCGTGCGGATTAAGGACTGCGTCAAACCAGGGAGACAACATAAAGACGGTTCGTCCTCCTCTTAGAAATATCTCCCACGTCCCCCCCGCTCCAATAATTATTAAGAAGGGAAAGTTATCCCCTTTTTATCGGGAAAACGAAAGGGACAATTTCACAAATAAACCCTTTAAACTTTGGCCAATGTGACATGCTCTTCTTGAATAAATTTGGGTCTTTAAATTTATCCTGAACGATCAATCTAGATCCCGAACTTTCGGTTCGTTCAATCTAGTCTCCAGCGAATATTAGATCGGTTGAAATTATTCCTGAGTTTTCAAAGTTGCAATCATTGCTCGGATTTTAAAGTATCTTTTCGTTTCGGTCTATTTTCTAAATCAATTTCAGGACTTTGTTGAGGGTTACCTAGGAGCATCCGGACGCCTTATTCTAGATCAACTATATAGGTCGTGTTTATCATATATGTTTTTTAATGAATAAGGTATGTACCTTGAGAAATAATTTGGTCAATCCAGATCCTGAATTTTTAATTTATTCAATCTAGTTTTTAGCAAAAATTAAATTGGTCATTGAAATTCTTCACAAGTTCAAAGTTACAAGGCTCCTACGAGCATCCGGATGCCTTATTCTGGATGTACAATAATGGTACTGTTTATCATTTTTTTTAATGAATAAGGTATATATCTTGAAAAATAATATGCTCAATCTAGTTATTGAATTTTCAATTTATTCAATCTAATCTCTCGCAAAAATTATATCGGTCGTTGAAATTCTTCACAAATTTTCAAAGTTACAATCATTGCCTAGATATTAAAATATCTTTGCATTTCAATTCATTTCCCAAATCAATTCCAAGACTTTGTTGAGGGCACCTACAAGTATCCAGATGCCTTATTCTGGATGTGCTATAATGCTACTGTTTATCATTTTTTTTCCATGAATAAGGTATATACATTGAAAAATAATATGCTATCTTTGTTACATTTTATTTTTCAGTCTTTACAAATATTATGATGGTTCTACTTAAGTATATTTTAGTTAGTGATCTCTATAACAGTAAAAGTAGATCCTCATCTAGAGGTATGTCGGGTTGATATTCCTGCATTTTAAGAATATGTGTTTTTCATAAGGATATCTAACAAAAATACTAATTTATCCGCAGATAATTGTACTTATGCTGATCAAAATCTTGTTCCTAATTTTTTGGATTGAAGAAATTTTGAAGCTTTTATTTTTCATTTTTTTTCTTAAATTTTGTTAAATATGTAAATCAGAAAAGTAAAGTAGTAGTAATATGAACTCAGTACAACATTTTCATTGTAAATTAGAAAATATTTTCCTAAAATTGATCGTTTGTATCGCTTATAAAAATGAACGAACGAAAAAAATTCACTATCCATGTAAAGGTATAGTTATCGATAATGAAAATATTTTTCATTAACTAATTATTTCAAGAAATATAAGTGATTACTTTTAAGGAAAATGTTTTCCAAACTATTCACTTTCCGTGAAACAACGGAACCTAAATCAGGTTTTTACTTTTTCAATTATAGAGATCATAACCGAAAACATACTTAAATGAAACCATCGTAATATTTTTAAAATTTTACCTAAAACTAAAATTTTAGTTTAGTCTTTTGCTGAATAAAAAAAATTGCATTTAACAAATATAGCACCGGAGAAGAATAACCACATGCTATTAAATAAAAAAAAATTGTAGGCATGGCAATAGTTTTCGAATTATCCTTTTCTTACTTGTGTACATATGTTTATTTCAATTGAATTTTAATTTTGAACATTTATATCGTCTTTGCATATCCAACTTTGCCAAAAACTTCTTGCATAATGTATGTACAAGATATGCTTGAACAAATAAAAATACATTGCACGTGTATATATATATATATATCCCTATATAGAGAAAATTACCCAATTAATCCTAAACCTATTGTATTGATGCAAATTCAATATTAAACTTTCTAATTTTGCCAATTTAATCTTAAACCTTTGTACGCTATTCAAAGTAGCCTTTCCGATCAATTCTCACATGAAATTACTGACGTGGGGGTGTGTCACGTAAGATAACCAGCGATGACTAGACCGCTGTATAGGAACTATTTTTGTCGTTTTCTAAAAGAAATGGTTTAAAAATATGAGATATATATGTTTTTTTGAAGTGTCTACCTTAAACAATAACATCGAGATTAACCTTCCTCAAATTTTCCTAACAAAAAAATTGGGACGCATTTGTTAATATAACCTACTATGATAAATGATAAGCATACACAAAGATCACCTACTACAGTAAGTGAAAAATTGCACTTAAAAATTAGGGTTAATACCACGAAAAACCCTAAACTGGTACACTTGTGACACATTTACCCCAAACTATTTTTTTGACCATAAAAAACCCCAAACTGGTACACCTGTGACAATTTTACCCTGAACATACCACAAAAAACCTCAAACTGGTACACATGTGACAATTTTACCCCAACTAATTTTTAATATTATTTTTTTTTTTTTTTTTTTTCTTTTTTCTTTTCTTTTCTTTTTTTTTTCTTCACTTCAACCTCTGGCCGGTCGCCGGTCCGGCGACCAGCCAGAGGCGGAAGCCGGCGAGGGCCGCCCTCGCTCGACTCGGCAAGGGCGACCCTCGCCGGATCTAGCGAGGGCCGCCTCGCCCGACTCGAGCAAGGGCTCGGCCCCGCCCGCCAGCGAGGCCGCTCGCCCGGTCGGGCGAGGCGCCTTCGCCTAGCGCAGGCGAGGGTCGCCTGCCGAGTCGGGCGAGGACGCCTCGCTCGACGCCGGCGAGGACAACCCTCGCCCTACGCAGTGCGAGGGTCGCCCTCGCCGAGCCTGGGCGAGGGTCGCCCTCGCTCGGGCGGGCGAGGACGGCCTCGCCGACGCCGGCGAGGACAACCTCGCCCGACGCAGCGAGGGCGCTCCTTGCCCGATACGGCGAGGGTCGCCCTTCGCCGGATCGGGCGAGGACGGCCCTCGCTCGACGCCGGCGAGGGCGGCCCTCACCCGACGCGGCGGCGGCTCGCCCGACGCCGGCGAGGGTCGCTCGCCGACGCCGGGCGAGGGCGGCCTCGCCCGACGCCGCGGCGAGGGCGGCTCGACGCCGGCGAGGGCGGCTCGCCAGCTGCTTTCGCGCTCGGCGGACCGGCGACCGGCCGAGGTTGAAGATAAAGAAAAAAAAAATAAAAGGAAAAAAAAATAAAAAAAATAAAAAATCGAAAAAAATAAAAAATAATATTAAAATTTTAATTCAGGGTAAAATTGTCACATATGTACCAGTTTGGGATTTTTTGTGGTAAGTTCAGGGTAAAATTGTCACAGATGTACCAGTTTGGGGTTTTTGATGGTCAAAAAAATAGTTCGGGGTAAAATTGTCACAGGTGTACCAGTTTGGGGTTTTTTATGGTCAAAAAAATTGTTTGGGGTAAATGTGTCACAAGTGTACCAGTTTAGGGTTTTTCGTGGTATTAACCCTATTAATTTGGCTAATTTTAATAACAATATCTGAAAGATAAACCTCATTTAAATATAACTTATTATATTTACGATGACCCATCTCCTTTTATGCAATTCGATAATATGAATTCACAACAAAATTGAAATCATTAAAAATTTAATCTAGATTACTTAAAATTTTGTTAGTATTATATTTTATGCTTGTCAATTCATCGATTTAAATCCATGTTTAATTTTATAAAATGTACATTTAAATAAGAAAAATTAAAATAAATTAAATTTGAAAATTCAATATTGAAGATTTAATTAAATGAAAATTTCTGAAATTAATTTTAAACAAAGGTATAACCTCTTGACTTTTAACTAAATACATTGAAGCGATTTAGTTTGGTGAATAAAGAACATTTCACTAAATAAAGAAATCCACTCAATTTAAAAATAAATTAAAATATAACAAACTAAAGTTATGTGATAATTAAATAAACTATTGACAAATTACGAATAACTTATGTTAACCAGTAAGGGCAAATCTTTTGCACTCAATAGATAAATCCTGTAAAATTTAAAATTTGCATCCGAAAAATTAAAAAATTATAGAAACATAAGGAATATCTCATGATTTTTCCATCTTTATTCAAGAAAATATAATAAGTAATTTTTATCTTTGAAAATGTTTATTTATCATCTATGTCATGTAAATAATTACTCTTACTTCCGAAATCCAATTATCTTAAACCTGCAATTTATCTTAAATTAGATATTGTGAGGGATTACCTAAAACTAAAATTATAAATTAGCCTTTGAATGAATAAAACGAAAATTAGATTTAACAAATATAGCACCGGATAAGGATAACGCATGCTATTAAATAAAAAAAATTGAAGACATGCTAATGATTTTTATATTCTCCTCTACTAACTTGTCTAAATATGTTTATTTCAATTAAATTTAAAGTTGTATATCATCTTTGTATATCCAACTCTGCAAAAAAAAAATCATTTTGGGATATTGTATGCACTCAATACACCACAACCCCAAAATAACATTCAACAATACAGAAATATGCTCGACAAGGATAAAAGTCCTTATATATAAATACCGACACAAATAAAAGTACCTGTACATAAAGAAATAGTTGAGTTAACTCGAACATCATTAGAGTTAATTTCCGAAAAAGCGACAGTCCATGTTTGTGAAATTTTACAAAATGCACTTCTCACAACATCTCACTCCAAGTGACTTTGTGGTCCAAAGAACAGAATATGATATTATTGGTGATTACACCATCCTCCACTCCCTTCTCCCACTAATATATTTTTATATATATTTCTGAGGAGGTGTTCTCTATTTAATTAGACCCACTCCTTTATTTTCCATGAAAAATTCATAAAACATCACCCACTCTTTTAATATATTTTACATAGCATAAGTGAATAAATAAAAATTTATAGATATCACCATCCCAAGTTCCCAACTTTATGAGCACCACCACCGCACCCTCCCACCCAAGGAAGCTGCTCTGACGTGGTTCGGATCGCACCAATAAATATAGCCCTTATAAAAATAAAATGACATAAATATAAATATAAATATAAATATTATATATATTGTTGAAACATAAATGTATATATATATACATCATCTTTTTCGTGGGCTACTTCCATAGATGTGGCCGGTAGTTGTGCCCGCGTGACTTAAACCAGCCATCGCCCACAGTTTTTGCGCGCACGATAAATACCTCCCTCTTTTTATTTTTCAACATTCTTGGGATAAAATAAATAATTCAAAAATTATTTTATTAAAAATGATCGTCTATATTGCTTACAAAAATGAACGAACGAGAAAAAAGTTTCGATCGTCTATGCAAATGATTAGACATTTATTGTTGTCGATAAATATTTCATGCTATACAAGCGATTACTTTTAATAATATGTTTTTTCAAATTATGCATTTTTCGCAAAATGAATGGAGACTTAAAATAAAAATATTTCACTATTCCATGGCCATATACATATGTCACTCTCCGCCTTCGTAAGATCGGGCAGACAGGTTATCTCCGACTCAACTCACCTAGTGAAGGGATCCTACTCTAATACCATTTATCGCGACCCACCGTGCGCCGCACGAGCTATTTTACGACCAAAGAACTGCCAGCCCGTGACACATAAAGATATATATGTATCGGCCCGTGACACATAAATACATATACACGTATATCTCAACTGGTATTGTCAAGTTAACATTATATATATATATATATATATATATATATATATATATATATATATATAATTGAATTTGAGATTAGGATATTGCCGGGCTGTCTCGAACTCATCGTGCCTTTCCTTGTGAACAGGTATTATCTTGCTAATCTTCTAATTAAATGAATAAATAAAAAATAAAAAAAAGCATTATCCATTACCTCGGTTAAGCCTGCCACCGTTATTGGCGGTGGCGAACTTCAAGTTCCGACGAAGATTCTTGCCCTGTTGCGCATGCGTGCATGCGCTTCCAATACTCACTATTTTAGAATATAAGCAAATGATTATTATGTATATATACTGTTGAATATTGTGGATTGTGTAAAATATACGTAACCCGATACTATTTATCGTAAAATATATGATTATTATGTATACATACATGGTATTTTTTTCTCCCTTCGGTTAATGTCTTTAGATCTTAAACACAAGAACTGAAAAACTTTAGGAGTTGTAAGGAAAGATTTTTCAATAAGTGAAAAATCGAGGACGGGTATTACGATGAAAATCTCACGCCTGCTACGGAATGTTATAGTGGTATGAAATCCATAAGTCCATTAACATATCCGGTTAATGCAGTTCCGCTCGGAAATTTAAAATCTCATCCCCAACAACCATCGCGTAGCAAGGCTCATTCTTTAACCATCTCCATTTTGGTAAATTCGTGTAATAATTGGTAAATTTTAAAGCGTTATTAAGAAAGATAAATGAAAAGTTGGTAAAAGATAAGGAAACTTGATGATAAAAGAAAAACAGAACCTCGAACTCGTGCCCGACGGTGTTCAAAAATGGGGAAAGCTTTTGGGCTGTGTGTGTGATCCTTCCACATCAATATAGTCTTGACACGTCGTATTTCTAAGGGCATCATTATAAGGCTCACATGATACATCGTATAGGTATAATGTCAACCTGATTATTGATTTATGATATATTTTGGTCAATCATATAAAAGAATTGTAGGCTGTCGTGATTATAGTAAGATTCGAGTACAATTAGTCCCGTCTTATTTGGTTTGGCAGTTAACTTTACACAAATATTGTAGGTTAATTGCCAGAAAAAAAGTCCTAAACCCGTTACAGAATGCCAATTCAGTTTTGAACTTTTTAATTTTTCCATATTTGCAGGAAATTCCAATGCAGTCATTCAGTCAATTGCTACCGGAAATCGCTAACATGATGTCTAGTGATCACCGAGCGTCCTACATGGCATGTTGACGTGAGCAACTTTATTCGAAACAACATCCTAAGTGTATTGCCATGTCAGCGATTTCCTACAACAAATCGATTGAAAGAGCTACACTAGAATTATGCACAAAATTTACAACTAAACTGGCAAAATCGAAAAGTTTTGGACTGAATTAGTAATTTTTCCTAAAGCTTGTATCAATCCCTCAAGCTCCATTATGTTTTCTACGATGATGGCCATCCCATGGACATCTTTGCTTCGAAACAAAACAATTAAAATTAGGCTCGGTCAACTGGAATGTGTTCACGGATCAGCAACTCAAGTAACATCATGATTGAAAGTGATAGATTAATGTTGCTTTTATCCAACATTGTTGGTAATCAAAAAAAAAATTCTCTGGTTAAATAAAAAACATGATTTTTATACTATTGTCACCATTCGATATTGCAATCGTAGTTTATCTCGTGATATATTTGATACCTAAAATAATCTCATGTAACAATTAGGACAAATATCATATTTCCATCCCGGCACCGACGAAAAATGCCAACTAAGCGCCGGAGATATGCACGTGGCGCTGACGTAGAATAATAAATAAATTCCACGTCAAAAAAATTTGTCAAATCCAAATATGCACATAATTGGGCGTTTGCCGCTCTGAAGATTATTTGCAATCCGTAGGATGGACCCATGCCATTCAGATAATTGATCTCTCACTCCTCTCGTCAAATCCTGATAACGAAGGGCCACCCCATGAGACCTATTATTACTAAATAATCGGAGAATTTTTACGATACATTCAATTTAAAGAAAATAAAATTCGATATCATCTCATGAGCACGAGATTGTCCGCTTTCTTTTTGTCAAGTGCAATTCCAATGTTCGACCTAGTCATCAATTTAATTGACTCACCCTGTACCGTGCATATAGTAGTCTGCGCGGACCTAATTATATTGACCTACTTAGATTGACTATCATTGGAAAATCTTGTAAAATAGGGCGTGCATCTAAGTTTTGGTCAGTTAAACAATACTACTTTCGAACCGTATGAAACGTGATAATTAGGCTGATAGACGGAGACCTGACTCAACGTTGACGGAGCATCGGAATAACCTTATCTAGGGCTGTCAATAATTTTTACCCGATTTATTCGGGTATTTTCGGGCCGGGAATTCTTCATGTTCGGTTATAATTTAAATTAAGGGTGGTTTATTTTAATGGTTTATAACTCTTCTCTGGAAGGTGAAATTGCGGACTCCGGCTGACTCGGATAAGGTCCTCATCCTAGATTGACAAGACAAGAGCATGCAATGATACAGCACATGAAATCCCCCAAGACATTAATTATGACATGTACCGTCTAATTCCGAGTAGGAACCCACCCAACTTGGTTGTTTAGGTGCACTGGCTTGTGCTCCCACAGTAGCTTGTCTCCAGCACAATGTCAACCCCTCATCATCCCATTTTGCAACGTACGTCCAGCTCATGCTGTACCCTTCGTTGCCCAAAAGATGGAGCTTTCCTTGAGGGCCACCAACGGTGGATAAAATGTGATTTTCTTGATGGACCAGACTATTCAAATTGCTAAGTCCCTTTTTTTTCTTTTTTTTTGTTAAGGCGCAATTTGTTTCGCGAAAAATGAATAGTTTCGAAAAATGATCGCTTGTATCGCTTGCAAAAACTAATCAACGAAAACTATTTTCATCGTCCGCGAAGATGTTTTAGACATGAATTATTAAACACTTTCCACTGACTAATTATTTCAAGCGATATAAGCGAACATTTTTAGAGATTTATTTTTTTTTTCAAATCGTTCATTTTTCGCGTAACAAAAGGAGACTAAGGGCGCAAATGACAGCATTTCTCTTTCCCGGACGAGTTTCTGAGCAAAAAGTAGCGTTTGATAGCGACACAAAATTTTTATTCCCATAATAGAAATTCGTTTGATAACGACGCAAAATTTCTATTCCCGGTGGCAGCGAGCGGCAGCGGATGCGGATGAGCGGGCGGACGAGTGGTGGTGGCGACGAGGACGCGGCTGGTTGGGATGGCCGCGGCGGCGGCGATGAGGGGCGGCGAGCGGCCGTGGCGTGGACGGCCGACGAAAAGCAGCGGTGGCGGCCGATCGGCGAGCGGCACGGTGTGAACGGCGGTGGCAACTGGACGACGCGGCAGCAGATGGCATGGTGAGCGGCAGCGGCGACGGCAGCGGCGTGGGGCCGGCGAGGGTGGTGGCGGTGGCGACGAAAATAGAGTTGTTATTTCTATTTTGTTCCAAATCTATTTTTGGACCAAAATTTGTCCCGGAAATTAAAAAATGAAATTATTTTACCAAACGGATTTCTATTCCAAACCTCTTTCCGGAGAAAAAAATAGAAAAATAAGGAAATAAAATGATTATCATTTGCGCCCCGAAAGCCTAGCTTGTTACACTTTCCCAACCCTAGCACACCACTCACTCGTTCAGCAGCAGATGCACTCCTTCACAAATACCTGAAAACCCTCAGCTCAGACAACTGATGATGGACTGCGGCCTACGAAGTTCAGGCAGGGTTGGAGGACCACAGTGTGGTCCTATAGAGCAAAATGTAGTGCGAAATCTAACGTTTGCTTGGAAATGGACAACGAACAAGCATGAAGAGAGAGTTTTGTGCTTCCATCTGTATCTTATCTTAAGGGGGAAAGAAGAAGTGGGAAAAAGAAACCCCGAAAGAGAATATGCTTTCTTGGGGGAAACAGTACAAAAAAAGTTCTAAATTTATTACATTGATACTAATTCAGTCCTAAACATTTCACTCGGACCAATTTAATTTTAAATTTTTTCACATTGATATCAATTCAGTCCTTCCGGTCAATTTAGGCCAAAAAACGCTAATGAAGATGCCGACCGTGCTACATCGAACGTCCGGAGCTGACGTGAACATTTTTAAAAAAATTTCAATTTTTTTTGAATTATTTGTTCTTTTCTTTTCTTTATATTTTTTTCTTTTTTTTCCTTCATTTTGGCAAACGAGGGTTGTCGACGACCCTTGCCGGCCATGAGCGAGGGCGCGCATGGCCAGTGAGGGCACTGATGCCCTCGCCTAGGGTCTTTGCAACCACACCGGTCGCAGGCAAGGCGGCCCTTGCCAAGTGGCCAGGGAGGGTCATCGCCAAGTGGTCGCCGGCCACTGGCCACATGCTAGGAAAGAAGAAGAGCCAGCCACAGGCCACGAAGGAAAGAAGAAAAAGAAAATTTCTCTTTTATTCCTGATTTTTGTTCCCAGAATCAAGAATCAACTTTTTTTTTTATTCTTGATTATGTTCCAAAACTGATTCTGAAAACAAATTTGTGCCCGGGAACAAAATATTTACCAAACGGATTTCTGTTCTTTTTTTGTTCCCGGGAATAAAAGAATAAAATCAGGCACTATTTGGTCGGTTATCAAACAGGCCCTAAGTCACGTATCATTAAAAAAGCATAAGTTACAGCACTCCGCGGCTCGGCCACGACATAGAACAACCAGACCTCTAGCTCCATATATATATACCGATTCCTATTCATGGGAGAATCTTGTACACATGTTGGAGGCTTCATGTCGACATGATTGATCGTTTATTAGCACCAATATGGGCCACCGCATCCTGTCTCAGCAAGTTTCCATGATCTTCCCCGTCTCTTTCTGTGCATCGTACGCTGTGTGCGCTGGTAGCGGATTAAGCTCGGCATGCATGCACCAACTTATTCAGCTTCATATATCCAAGGACAAGATATCGTTCGTACTGATGCACGCGAGCTTAAATTACGGTCGCCCCAAGAAAATCGACCCTTCATCGCAGCAGAATTTCGCGGCCAGAAACCCCGGAAAATTCGTGCAGACCGAGTACTTAGATTTTCAGTTCAAGGTGATGTCGACGAGAAAGTTACTAGTACGTACGGCTCGGTCGTGATCGCATCTTCCTTCCCACAGCGGTAAATGGTTTCACAAAGGACGCATGCAGTACAATTGCTTCTGCCATAGTACTCACGATCCCACCAATTCCTAGACAATCGATCCCCCGTTTCGTGATCCAGGGAAAATTCTCTGTTTTAACCAAATCTCACTTACCGGATAATGACAGACATTTTGGTATCGGTTTAACTATATAAGGTTTTATTTTATGATCTATTTATTTTATGTCGAGAAAGTCCGCCCTTTTTTTTTTTTTTTACCTAAGGAAACTCCGGACCCATGGCGGAGCTCTTCATCGACCTCGTAGATCGGGCGAAACCCGCGTCGAAATCGAATAGGAAACTGAACGTAAGATAGCTTGCATTTGGTGGCTTGGAAAATCGAGTACGATCGTTAACGTTTTCGAGAAAAGGAATAGATTATTGTTCAGTGAAAATAAGTCCGGCTAGATATGATAATAGGTCAAACTCGAGCTCTTTCTAGTGATAACGCCTAGTATTGCATCTATATCTTGCATAAACAGACATTTAATATATGGTAAGATGTAACCAAATTAACCTCTCTCGAATCCTATTGGGTTTCACATTTTCCCTTTTTATCATGTAAGCACTTCTTTTAAGTCCTTTAGCTTTTTACGATTGTGCCATGGCAATAGTCCTCGCTCGTCTCAAACGGGCCGCGGTCGGTGCTGAGGAAGGATACCATCGGTAGTGTTAAATACGAGCATTTCGAAGCAAGTGCGAGACCCTTACGGCAATACCCAGAGAAAGTCGAGAGTAGCCGTACCCGCTGTCCCTCCGGATTCCCGCCCTTTTTTTAACAAAGGGGGGGGAAAAAACTTTTAACCCAGTCCATATTACCTCTTTAGTTCTGGGTCTACACACTCAAATGGTCACTCGATTTATTGAGAAAATGAACTTGTTTTTGGGCCTTGATAACAAAGCCCGATACCGTTCTTAGTCATAAGGCGGGGTTTGGATTCATTATCCTTTGTAATTGTGACCATAGTCCTCCTGACTCTGAATTGAAGAACTCGTTGCGGTCTGGTATTGAATATATATGTTTCCCTTTAAGATACTTCTAAAGGATGTGTAAATAATCATCGATTCTAAGGTGCCGTGCTGCTAAGCGGGACAAACTTATCATGCTAAGCACGGGCAACTTGATCGAACAAAAAGATTGTCAATCGTTGGATCATGAGCCAGACATTTGATGAACAGCTCCAATTGATAGATCCTAGGTATTGGCATGATAGCCTTCCTTGCATATCACAAATTTGTGTGTTTGGAATCCGAGAGTTCGACAGAGTGATTGAGCGCCCCGATTCCGGTATGACAAAAACTCAAAGTAATCTTAGAACACTGCGCTTGCAAGTTCTGAGAGAATCTCATTCGACGCACATGGATGGGCAAGTCGCACGCATCCATGGGGTCAGTTGAGTCAGAGATTCGATGTCTCAATCTTATTCAAAGAGTAAAAAGGAAAAGAATAATTGGGTTTGGAAAAGAAATTGAAATAGACCAAAGAACAACTACACCGCATCACTGACAAGAGAAAATTGTCAAAAAAGTCATAAACTTATTGCACTTTTTTCCAATTCCAATTGAGTTCATCCAATTTTGACCAGAATTCGTTGACGTTGACGCCGGCCGTCTTATGTTGGCAAGGCCAGAGCTTATGTGGACAATTTTAATTAATATTTTAATATTTTTTCAATTTTTTCAATTGATTTTTTTCTTCTTTTTTGATTCCTTTCTTCTTCCTCCTTTTGTCGGTGACCGGCCACTAGCCAGAAACAATGGTTGGGCAGGCTGGCCTCGCTTGGGCGAGGGTCACCGTCGTCGGCCACAGGCGAGGCTCCAGGCGAGGGTGAGCCCCGGTGAGGGTAGGCCTCGCCCAGGCCAAATCTAGCGAGGTTGACCCTCGCCCGGTGTCGCCTTTAGTATCGAATTAGCAAAAATGCAATAGATTTAGGATTTTTCGGACAATTTTCCCTCGTTGACCAAAGGGGACCTATATTCTAAACTTGGCACGAAATCATGATGCATTTAAAGGCCCTTCGTCGCTCACCACTATCTTCCCTCAAACCCGACTTACAGACTGCGATTCTTGAGTTCGTGAAACTCTCTCTCTCTACTGCCAACCACGACATGATGCAGAAGATCTCTATCAAAAACTAGAGCCGAAAGATCTGGTGCACGACCCTAGAATAATGTCCCAGACGCAACTCCTGTCCATGATGTTCTTATACTACCGGATACCATACGTGTATTCTTAATGCTTTTTAGCTCTTTGCTGAGTTTTGTTGATGCACGAAACGTGGGGTCAATGAACTTGTCGTGCATGACACGAATTTGGCCGCAGCTGCAATATTTTTGCTGCTGAAATGTTGGCTCTTTTCCTTCTTTTTCCTTCCCTTTTTATGATCTTGATGAATGGTTTTTTTAGAGGATGAGTCGTTACCACAACCGTCTTTCATCCATCAGAATACTTGAGTAGTCGTAGCGTACAGGAGAGGTGATTCGGGTTGACCATCGAGGTTAATTTAATGCCGAGTTACTTAACTAACACCTAAGATAAAACAATTGTCAACTCATGTACGTAACAATTCGCGGCGTTGGAATAATTTGTATAGCCGGGATCTACAATTCCACGTTTTGCGTTGTCCGTTCAATAATCGATCATCCTATTGATTGGTGATTCCGAGATTCTCGCAATATTTATTCAATCTTCACAAACCGAAGACAACTAATAGAATTACCATCAATTATTTTAATCACGGAATTAACCCGTGATTAAGCAGTCATTAAGAGCCATCATTTGATAATCATGAACAGAATTTAAAAAAAAAAAAAAAACAATCCCATCAAAACGAAAGATGGACAGCGGGTAGCTTTTGATTTTTTTTTAATAAACACAATTATGTAGAAATTAAAGAAAAAGGGGAAAAAAAAAAGGTCGTACTAGAATAATATTAATGTCCAGAACCTCAAACAAAAGTAGGTTCGCTGAATTTGGTTCGATCTCGTCTTCCTTTCTTGTCCGTAGCTTGTAGTAGTAGCCGGCACTTTCTGTTAAAGTTAGCTTTCCCCTCCCCAAAAACGTCGCTACCGCGATGTCGTATTTGGCACTTTCAGGTTCATGACTCAAGGACGTCCGTCGATTCCACGGCGTTAGGCCCGCCTTTCCGGCCCCGTGTTTCCGTGCCCGGCCCGGGTCATCACGGCTTGGAGACGGAGGCGGCGTCCTTGCCGGACCCGCCGTCGAGGCCGTTGCCGAGGGCCACCGACTGGACGGTCAGGACCGACACGCTGGGGGAGGCGGGGGGCCCCTCGCCGCCGGGCCCGAGGGCGGCCGGGTTGCGGGGGCGGGCCGGGGCGCTCCTCGGCCGGTGGGACGTGGCGGAGGATATCGTGGTGGCGAGCGATATGGGCATGAGGCAGAGCCCCTTGCCCTGCAGGTACTGCATGGCCGACCCCATGTCCTCCTCCATGAGCTTGGCCACCTGGTTCTCCGCCACCATCAGGCCGTCGCCGGTCGACGACGACGCCGCCTGATGGCCGCCGTTGCTGCCGTTCCGCCCCGCTTGGATGCAGTCACCACCTCCTCCCTAGAAACGAAACAACCATCCGCTCTCATTCTTTAACGATCCAAATTTGTAATTTTATACAGAAAAAATGGCTGCGCATTCAATTTGAATAGAAAAATTTCTCTACATCATTGAAAAGGGTTACTAGAAATTTCCGCTTTTTTTCCTATTTTCTAATTTTCCAAGTAATTTCTTTTTCTGTCGGGAAAAAATAGGGAGAGAAATGGAAAAATGTACCTCGGAGGACATGGCAGCCACGAGAGGAGCCACCCCGCCGGCCGCTCCGCCCAGCCGACTCACGCTCAGCACCTGCTCCCCAAAAATAAAATAAAAAATACAGAATTTCATATTAAAAAAAAGTAAATTAAAGCAGTTTGATATTCCGCAAGCGAAAATAAAAAATGGGTTAAAAAAGAGAGAGATAAATTCCAATTTTCCGAATACACAATTAATTAAGAATGGGAATTTTTCGAAAAATGAAAAAAAATGGAGAAAAGAGAGGACCTTGACTTGGAGCTGCAGGAACTTCACATAGTCTATGATCTCATCCAGCATCGACGCCTTGTCCGTCTGTCACATTCCATCGTAACCCCCACATCAATATCATTTTCTTCCGCGAAAAATACAAAATTCAAAAAATATTTTTCGAAAAACATCCTCTGTATCAATGAGAAAATTAATGAAAATTTTCGGACGTAAATTACTATCAACGGTGAAAATATTTTTCATCGATTAATTATTCCGAGCAATACAAAACGATCATCTTTTTGAAGAAATAATTTCCATAATCATTCGCCGTCCGCAAAAACAACAGAAAGGTATTAAAAGAAAAATCAGTACTTAAAATAAATAATTTTATTAAGATGATGCTTTTTGGCGCGATTAATTATATCCATCCGATAAATACGGCAACCGGAAGATCCGGCGGTGGGGACCACCTCTAATTTTCCGGACGCACGGCAGCACACGCGCAGCGAACGAGAGAGAGAGAAAAAGATGAGCCGACTCGACGGTGACCCATCGGACGGAACAACCGCCCACACCCACGACCGACACGTGTCGCCCCCGAGGCGGCGCGCATTCGGTTCGCGAGAGGAAATCCCCTTTTTATCCCCTCCCCCACCCACCCCCCACGCCCCCAACAAAACAGTGACGTCATAAATCCGGGACAGGGGTTGAGTAGGGAAAATATTCTGACCTTGTTGGCGTCGGGGACCAGCTCCTGCAGCGCTTTCATTCTCTCTGCGATTCGCTCCCTGCGTAGCTGCACCAATTCGAAGTGCCAAACAACCAGAAAAGGACGGATGAATTTTCCTTTTTTTTTTGATGAAATATGTTTAATTTCGATCGTAATTGAATTAAAAGAAGGGTGGGGAAAATAACGAAAAATCGGCTGGAAAAAATTTAATTTATTTTCGGCGTGTATTTGGAAATCGAAGGGAGGGAAATGCGGCGGTGGCTACTCTTTCGGCAATACTGTGGGGATCGGTGGCTTGGCCTCTCCTCGCCCTCACCCTCTGCTGCTTCGGCTGGGCGGCCGGGGCCCCGCCCCCGCCCGTCGACGCGCTCGCCGCCGCCTGGGCCGCGAAATTCGGCGCGGCCTGTATCGCGCCGCCTCCCTGCGAGCCGGAAAAAAAAGGATCAAACTTTTGAGCGCTGATAAACTCAGCTGTTCAACCATTTTGAGAGAGAGAGAGTGAGAGAGGGAGATGCCTGCTGAGGAGGGTGGAAGAGGTGGGTCGGGTTCGGAGCCTGACCCGACGCGTGCAGCGACCCGGCGAATCCATCGTACAGTGAGTGTACGGCGGCGCCGCCGCCGCCGCCGTGTCCTCCTCCTCCTCGTCCTCCTCCCTGCCAAGTCAAACTGGAATCCGTAAAGACACGATCTTTCGACGTCCGATTTTGAAAACGACCTGCTCGTGCCCAAAAAGATCGAACCGAAGTTTCACGTACGATCACAGTTTACGATCAATTGGATTCCTCCGTTATCAAAATCCCGACTTTTTCTTTTCCTTTTTCCTGAAAACAGAGCCCAAAAAAAAACACGAGTCGAAAGTAGGTCGCGAACCCACCTGACCCGAACCGTCGGCGACGTCGTGGGGCATCAGCAGCATCTGGTGCTGCTGCTGCTGCAGCATCATCATCGCCGCCTTGGAGCCGCCATTGCCGATCTGGTGGAGCCTCGCCGCAGCATCGGCGGGCAGCTCGATGGGCCCGCCCGCATTCGCGGGGGCGAGGTCGGGCCACGCGGGGAGGGCGGAGGAGAGCATCACCTGGTCGAAGAAGTCGTCGCCGGCGGCGGCGGCGTGGAGGCCGAGGAGGGAGCTCAGGCCGCCCTGAATCTCCCTGGAAGACGGCGGAGGTTGCATCTCTGCGTGCTTTGATGAAGGAGGAGGAGGAGGAGAAGCGGCGGCGGTGGTGGTGGTGGGGAGGTTGCGTGGGGTTGGGGAAAGGGGAGAAGGGAAGCGACGAGTGAAGGACTTTCGGGGATTCGAGTGTTTCTTTCTTATGGGGGGCTGGTCCGTCCGTCGTCGCGTCACGTCGCTCAGCTCGTGACGTCATCAATATATTTTTTTGGGAAAATTGGATTTTTCTCTCCCCGAATAATATAAAAAAAGAAGGGTATTTTTAGCGACCAGCGGTATCGAATTCTCAAACCTAGTTTGTTAGCGCGTCCGTGATTTATATTTTATTCCCTTTTGGACAATGTCTTGTTAAATCGATAACGCAATTGGACAGGGGATTAAAACATTTTATATTAGTTTTGGGTAAATCTGTCACGGGCGTTTCGATCTTGAGTTTTTTGGTGATCCGAAATTTAATTTGGGGTAAATTTATCACAAATATATTAATTTGAGATTTTTCGTGATATTAACCATTTTCCAAAAGAAAGTGTCGGAGCTGGTCATTGCACTAGACAATTAAGGAATTTCGCTCGGTGTAGTTTTTGGTGGGTAGTGAGTAGTTAACTTCTTTTTACCTTTACCTATCTATTTTCTTTGGCCAATTTAATTTTTTTTCTCTTTAACGCTTCGTCTGTTTCGCGGAAAATAAATAATTTGGAAAATATTTTTCTCAAAATGTTCGCTTGTCCCACTTGTAAAAATAAATGAACGAAAAATGTTTAGACATAAATTGTTGTTGATAATAGAAAATATTTTTCATTGACTGATTATTTCAAGAGATACAACTAATCATTTTTAGAAAATTATTTTTTGAATTGTTCATTTTCCGCAAGATAAACGAAACCTAAATTTGAATTCCATTACAATATTAAAATAACATGTAGATGTGATCTTAGTGGGAAAACAAAGAGGGAGACAACACTTAACAAGTGTTTTGAATTGGAACCACGTCGGATTTCAGACACCTGAATATTACTGACGGCGAGCTCAAGATCATAGTTAGGCTTTTCTAAAATCTTAAATTTTCAATTCACCAAAAAATAAAATCCAAAGTCCTCAATTAACCAACGACCAAAAGAATAATTCTAGTTTCTGTACTTTATCTAATATATATATCAGCCATAACTTAAGTATACCAAATGTTTTTCAATTGCTTTATTTGGATCAATAATTTTCACGATTTAATGTACATTGATTGTAGTGCTTTTACTTTAATTGTTTACATGGGGTAAGGCATGCGCCGTAATTAAGTAATTAAAGATATAAAATGATTAGTTATGTACTAATTAGGTGAGTATAAGATAAAGAAAGCAAATGTAATTTAGGAAGTCTAGAAGTGAATAGAGAGAAAAAAAAGTGGCTAGTTATTTATGAAATGAATGGTACGAGAGAAAAAAAGGAATGGTGATTTAGGAAATATCAAAGTGAGAAGAAATACGGTTTTGACAAGCATATATAGATAGGAGAATCAATTCAAAGAATGACACAAGTCTAATTCATTTTTCAAAAGAAAATTACACAACTTAATGAAAATTAGCCTAAAATTTGACGGGGAATATATATATATGTTTGTTCTCATCGGTATTCTCGACCTGTATGGGCGACCTGAAAATTGTTCACCTATTTACAACTTTACCATATCACTTTCTAAAGATACCCTCACCCCTTTCCAACGTATGCTCAACATACAAGCACACCTTCATGTCTCTCTCACTGGTAGGGGTGATCGGTTTCAGGCCAGGTAAATTGCAAACCTGAAACCTGAAACCTACCATGTTAGAACCGATTTTCAGTTTTTGAAACCTAGAACCTACTTTGGAACCCATCATGTTTTTCTGGTCCGGTTCCAATGTTTACCCGAGAACCTATTTTTCCAAATCTGGAATGTAGGCTAAGGTTTGTAAGGGAGTTTGGTCTTTTCAAAATAGAGATTTTGTTCGGATATAGCAAATCGGTGTCGTTAAAAGCAAATATTTTCCATCGTTAAGTAAGAAGCCAGGCATATTTTTTTTTGTTGCTATTACTATCATCACTGCCTCAAATTCACCAAATCAAAAGCCCTTAGAAGGCCCTCGATTCCATCTTAATTTGTCTTCCCCATGCAAGTATTTTGTGCTTGTTTTTAGGTCTCTTTCCCAAGCAATATCTCCTCACATTCTCAATCTCACCACATAAATAAATTTCTTCTCTTTTTTATGTGGAAAAGAGATTAGAGATGGAAGCAAAAACCAAGGGATGGCAAGGGAGATAACAAAGAATTTCACCTCCCATGCACGAGCGACCCCAATCCGTTCTCCCACATGGACTCTTTAATGATGGCCTAATTTCTAAAATAGATTGCTTTCTTCTATCATCTTTTTTCCCCTGAAATAATTACGGGTCTAATTTAAATGTGTCATTAAAGAAAGAAAGAAAAGTGAAGCCATCCTACTCGACCTAGACTTAGAATTCTCGAAGAAACTTGGGAGGTTTAGAAGTCTATCATCAGTTCATGTTTCAAAGAAGCAAGATTGACTTTGCTAGGGGATTCGCAATATTCACATACTTTCGTCCTTCTAAGTAACAAAAGAAAAGAGTCGGAATACTTTGTAATCAAGTGATTAAATGTGAAACGCCCGTGAGTCGAATGGTTATAACAGTTTCAAGTAGACGCGGTGAGTGATAAGTTTTACGTGACTAGTTCTCTTATATAATTACCAAAAAAAGGCTCTAAACTTATTGCACGGATGCCAATTCAGTCATAAATTTTTAGTTTGGCCAATTTAGTCATAAACATTTTGATAATTTGCTAATGTAATCCTTCCGATTAATTTTTGCAGGAAATCGCTGACGTTGACGTTGACCATCTATGTGACACAGCTGGTGCTAACGTGAATAATTTTTGCAATTTTTAAATAAGTTTTCATAATTTTTTTCCATTTATTCTTTTCTTTTCTTTCCTTTTCTTTTTATTGTGGGCAAGAGAGGGCATTGCAGCCCTCGCCTATGGTGGGCGACGGCATAGGGAATAAAAAGAAAAACAAAATTAAAAAATTAAAATAATTATAAAAATTGTCCATATCAGTTCTGACTGTACTGTGTAGAACGACTGGCGTCGACGTCAGCGATTGTTAGCGAAAATTGGCAAGAAGGACTACATTAGCAAATCGTCAATGATTTAGGACTAAATTGCTAAATCGAAAGGTTTATGACTGAAGTGGCAATAAGTTTAGAGCCTTTTTTTTTTATAATTTTCCTATCTTATACGATAACATAGAAACATGACTAGACAAGAGACTTCTATGTGAACGTCTCCTTCTTAAATTGACTCTAAATTGCAAAAAAGCTAACTAAAGGCTAAATATATGAATTAAAAATTCCCTAAACAAAGATAGAGTCCAATCATCTTTTAGAGGGTGTAGTGTAGGTGTCCTTATCTTCTACCAATCAATGCCACCACTTTTTCTTAATGTTCCAATGCATACTCTCTCCCCCTTTACACATCATTCCACCCATTATAGTTCCCAACCTAAGTCAACATTAACACCCTAAACTAATATTAAATGATGCACGCGCAGGTAATAATTATCTTGTTTGCTCATTCTAGAGAGTCCTAAGTACTTGATGAAGCTAGGTATAGACACATGCGTTCCAGCTATGGCATAAAACTCAATCTCAAGACGTACACTTGCTTGAGAAACTGGTATATGATTCTCTCTTGGAAAACTTGGCTAATTCACAGAGTCAATGACACCACAGAACGTTTCTACGAATAAGGGGATTGATTGCCCTCCAAGAATTAGAAAAGCTCTCAGAAGAAGACAAGACAAAATATAAGTATTTAAAAACCATAGTCCAATGAATTTTTCTTTTTTTGGCCATGGTTCAAGAATTATGTGATGATCATCAACTGGAGTGCACCCACATGGTATGATTACAATGACTTTCACCTTAAGATTTACTGTCATGTAACTCATGTTATCATGTTAGGGTTGAGCGAACCTTCGATTGTTCTAAAAATATAAGGTTATCTGATAATGGTAGAAAATATTTTAATATATTAACTCGGTTCATGAAACCCTTTCAACAACAAGATCTCGTTAACGAGTATGCCAAGAACATTGGTTAACCCACTGAATAACGAAATTTCGTAGTCTATAATACATTATCTCGTGTTATGTGTAATCACTACCTTAAAAAATGAGATGTTCCTCGTATACTATACTTACGATTGTCCGGAGCATCAATAAGGATCCTAAATTAGAATATATGGTTTGACTTTCTAGACAGCTGATGTGAAGTTCAGCTTCACAAAATTACATGCTATTGCAAGAGCTTCCAATCAGGATTCCATCTTGACTTTTTTATTTTTCAAGATAGTGTAAAAGTCATTCTCTGTTATTGACTCACAACCACATGAGAGATGAAAGGAATGGGTTTGGATCCACAAAATTAGAACAGATTAAGTCGCTTAAGCCAATGATTATGCTCTAAAGTGCTGTCCTGCAAGCAGGGTTTTTTTAAAGAATCTGGTCGGCTGGGACATCAGATGAGACCCCTCCCATCAACTTTGTTTTCAGTGTCACAAGATTAGTACAAATTGTAGAGAGAGAGAGAGAGAGAGAGAGAGGAGAGAGTAAACCATTGTTATGGGTCAAACCTAATCCAGCTGCTGCATAATTAACAGCAAGTAGGATTTGAGTAAGTTTATAAACTCCAAAACAAGTTCCAAAGTCAAAACAAGAGAATAGTATGGCGCACTTGGAAGAGGGGATCAAAGCGCGTCCGCAATAGTTCAACAAGAAGCAATGTGTACAGCAAGGAAGGAGTAGGGAGTTCTTTCTTGATAATTACAGTTCTTGACTCGGTTCTTGAATGATGAAGGGATGAGATCAGCGTCAAATCCCTCGTCAAAGAAGGAGATATACATCTGCATATCTGAAGATTTGATGTATTTATGATTCACTATTCACTCTGACTATCGGATAATCATATTATTGGTTCAATGAATCGATTCCGCATTATTTTTTTGGCACTTGTATAATCAATGGCTACATTGGAACAAAAAGGAAGATGAATGTTCATGAAAAGGGTAGCTTGGTTTATTTCTTTTATCTTAGCCCAAGAGACCGGAGTCTATGTTATGAGAAAATTACGAAGTGTTCATCGTACATCGCGATGTTGTGGTGATCATAAACGACAAGGAAGTATTCAGTGAGTTATATATGGATTGTCAAATTCAAAGTCCCGTATAGATCTCCCATGAATCTCACATAATACAAAGGTCCAAATTAATTTTAATACATATAATACAACCAACAAGTGGTGCTTTTAGATGACAATAGAATTTGCTCCTTTCTATGTGGCATTGAGTTCAAACCTCAACGGAAACACTCCAGAAGTCGAGTCGCGAATGCATCAGACCGACGTGGAAAGTGTCTATAGGATCACCCCAAGAGGTGGGGAGCGCGAAATGAGTAGATTGTCAAAACTCAAGCCATGTAGCAAAAATGTGAAAGTGAGCACATTTTCAACACTCGTTAACATAAACACACCACCATGATATGCTAATCTGGGTGGGTAAGAGTTACTATACCGTGCTGAGTTTTCTAATTACCAAACTGTTGGATATCTTAATAGAAAATTCCAAGAAAAAACCCCAAGGTTAGACGGCCCAGAGCCTTTTTTCTAAACATCCCTTAAATGGATCTCCATGTTCCAAATAACCCCGCCTCGTCGCGGATGATAACAAGCAACTCCCAACCATTGTTGGCTTACAGCCCGTGAATATCCAAAGATGCACAAGTGTTACTTACTCCTAGCTAAATTCGTCAAAGACTAGACCGATATACATCAAAAACTAAAAAGACATACCGACTGAATCAAGCATCAAACATTAAACCACCATCTGAGAGGATGTGATGCAGAGTTCTGAGCCTCCCAAATCAGATGGCTGTGCAGGCACCTTCATGGAATATGATGGACTGAATCGGAAAATTTTTCAAACTTGATAATTTGATACATCCCTCATAATTGTCAGCAGAAACTGGTCAAAAATAAGACATGGTTCAACTATAACCATCACAAAACCTCGGAGCATTCAACTAAGCAAAGCCTCTCCTGACCGAAATCGCTTCGTACTTCTCAGTGTGACTTCACATACTCCAAAACGACATGGCGAGCCTCGGTCTCTTCTCCAAAATCCTGCAAATTGATAAAATAGTAATGAGGGGGCTTGACAAAGATTATCTGCAAGCAGAAAACGAAAGTTCTACACCAGCATTAAGCATCATAGATGACCACTTATCTGTTCTAAAGTTATGCGCATTAGTAAAATTCTTCTATGATTTGTCAGTATCCTAAGGCTCTCACTCGACATCGAGAGAAATAAGATAGGCCAGCAAGAGGTTACTAAAATCAGACAGAGATTGTGAATTAAGTACCTTTAGAACAACACAGGAGCAACCGACGACCTTCCTTGCTTTTCCTTCAGAATCAATCTTGCATAACTGCAGAAACAATTCTATTAGAAAACAAAATACTGACGCTGCACTGGACAGCTCAAACTTGGCGATTCATTCATCTGCAAAGCTGTATGAAGAGAAACACGAACGAATTGAGAGTAGACTTATGACTTACCCCAGCCCACTCGCCGAGAGATTTAGCACTGGGCACGTTGATCAAACTGACGTTGTGCTCACTGCAAAGTGCCTTTACAAGTTTAATATAATCAGGCTGATTGCAGTCCTCTGCTAATACGCAGAGCAATGCGGCATGCTTTTCAATTGCCTTGGCGCCTTCATGGAGACCACGTACAAGCCCGCCGTGGGCCAAAGACTTCCTCAGGACAATTTGTAAAGCGGTCATGAGGTCCATGGGCTCACCAGGAGCCGGTGCAGGGGTCTCAGCAACAGGCACAGCTTCTTCTCTGTACAACAGAAAGAGACGGGAAGTGCATGAGTTAAAAGAGAGTAAACAGGATAAAATTGCAAACCTCCATAATGAAAATAATGGAATGCTCCTACTGCCCTAAAACAACAAGAAAAAAAGAGCAGCAATATCACATAATTTGAGTTGTCATTTCAGTCCTTGCACAAAATAAAACTCTTAGTCTCATTCCTTCAAATATTCAAAATTCTGCAATATCAGCCAACAAAACTTGTTCAAAATCACATGCGAGTCCGATTGTGCCGTAGAAAACGTCATATCCCTATCTCCAAAATAGAATGAACAGCTTATTCTTGATGTGTTCAGATACGCTTGGATACATCTATCCACATTTTGGAGGAGCTATGATGCTATAAATATCTACTCTAAACTCATACCATTATCAGCAGCAAACACCCATTTTCTGGATTTCCAAATTCTGAAAGGTAAGTCTAACCCTCTTTTCTAAATCAAAAATTTCGTTAACGCAACAAAGCTCAAAGCCCATGAAAACGATGTCTTTCTTTCAAAATCAAGCTAAACACAAACCTGTGTCTAATCTTCTCAGTGAATTAACAATAGAATTCCACGTTGCAATTTGCTACTCGTGATAGGTACATAGAAGCAACAAAATATGGTAATGGAACATAGAGAATGGCTTTATTTCCACTCACCCCGACATTTTTTCCGATTGACGATCAGGCTATAGACTTTCCCTTCCTGTTACAAACAATAAGATAAGGCGCGGCTCACATTAATAAAACCAGAAAAAAAGAAGAGAAACGGGGGAGCAGCAAAATCAGGATTCAAAGTACACTACTGCCATTCAAACATGCTGAGAACCTCACCCAAGTGCTCCTTTTATCTCAATCTATAAGGGAGAACCTCACCCAATTGGTTCTTTTAGCAACATAAAAAAGACAAATACACTATAAAGCAGAAGAGTTCAATCAATCCAATATGTGCAGGGCGATCCTTGAACTCAAAAAGCAGACAGAGAAATGCATGATGAAACATGAGAAACACAAAATGTCCCAAATTTGACATAAAAAATCACAAATTTTGTATCGCCAAAAGCCCAGTGACATCAAAAAGCTCATGCCCAGAACAAAGAACACCACGAAAACCAATCAAAACCACCAACCTCACTCACACATCATCTTCAATGGATCAAAAAGATCAAACCTTTATACTCTAGTTCAACTCCTAGGCAGGAAAGTGCATCGAATTTGAAAATTTTCAATCGAAATATTACGAGAAATCGAGTTCAGTGATTAAGGGGGAGGCGAGAAGGGAACAAAAAGAGAGATTGCGGACCTTTGCTTCTGCCGACGGCTGCTCGTTAGACTGCAGTTGAGCGAAGATGATGGATTCACTGATTTTATAGGGGGTTCTAAGGCCAAAAACCCTAATTTGGTTGAATTACCGAATTACCCTTTTAATTGTTTTTTTGCTAGTTTATTATAAGTTCGAGTTTAATAAAGTTTGAAGGAAAATGAATCATATGTAAAATGCTGTGCTTTGTTGTTGTTTCATTTCTGAAGTCGCACTCAAATAAAATTGCCCAATCTAGTCATGTGCGGTTGCTAACCTATGGTTTTCTTTTGAATATACGGCGCATCTCAATGGTGGAATATTTAGCGCGTTTTGAATCGTAAATTTTGTACCGAACACATCTCTCGATTCAAAAAGCTTATGCTTTTCTTGAATGGAATGTGAATATCCCCAAATTATAATTTTAGTAGACTCAATCAATCAGGAAAAGTGTCAAAAAAGTCCTAAACCTTTTGCATTAGTGCCAATTCAATCCTTCGACACTTGAATAGCTATTAGCCGAAAGGATTGAATTGGCATCAATGCAAAAGGTTTAGGAATGAATTGGCACCAATGGAAAAGTTTAAGAATGAATTGGCACAAAAAAAAGATTTAGGACTGAATTGACACCAAAAGATTTAGTACTGAATTGGCACCAAAAAAAGGTTGAGGACTTTTTTAACACTTTTCTCTCAATCAATCTTATTCAAGGCATGTTTGATGGAGTCTAAGTTGATATGAATACACACAATGAGAGTTCACTTCACGTGTAATTGATTGAAATTCTTGAATCTCGCCCCCGCTGGGGACTGGTGAGGGCAAGCCTCACCTGCCGCTGCCAGGCCGACCTGCGATGGCACTAGCCGGCCACGCCATCTTTGGGCGAGGTGAAACCCAGTGACGGCGAGGTCGGCCTAGCAGCGGCGAGCGAGACTCACCCTCGCCAGTGGCCGGCGGGAGCAAGCTTCGCCAGAGGCCGGCGAGATCGACCTCGTCGGCCAGAGGGAAGAAAGGCAGAAAAAAAAATAAAAAATTCTAAAATTTTTTAAAAAAATTACCACGTCAGCTTTGGCAGGACGACCGGCCGATCAGCCAAAATTGGCCGGATGAACTAAATTGGCAAAAAGTGAAAATGTTTAGAACTGAATTAGCAAGAAGTGAAAAAGCTTATAACTGAATTGGCAAACTTAAAAAGTTTAGGACTGAATTGGCAAAAGTGCAATAAGTTTATAACTTTTTAGACAATTTTCCCAATTGAAATTCTAACCTATATTGAAATGGATGTTGCAAACTAACCACTCGCTAATCATGCAACGATGTTTGGAGGTCTGCTAGGGCTGGGCATGCAGGGGTACCTCGGTGCCCGACGCAAACTCCCTCACATGCGCCGTATGTCAACTCCAATTGCTGCTTCCTCCTCCTTTAAACCCTAATTTCACGGTTTTAATCCTCAACCCCCCTCGCGTTCCCGTTCATTTCGCTCCTATCTCCCCTCCAGCCACAAAATATATAAACGCGAACCGACCCATTGACACCCTTAAATTGTCGAATACAAATAGCAATAGTCGATAGAGCAAGTTCGAACAATTTTCCTATGCAGCAAAACCTCAGCAAACACCACACTACTATTGACAACACCGATTGGACTACTACCTCAAAGCCCCGGTCGTAGCATCATGATATCATTCAAGACTCAGGATCACAATCTCTCACATATATGGCTAAATGATGATTACAGGAAACAACCATATCTCGTGCAAGGCAAACATACAAAAATTCGATTGAAATACAATAGTCAGCTTCGACGTATCGTTACAGATAGTTCGCTGTCAGCGCTAACAGCCAAATACAAGAGCTGTGTCTATATCGTCACCAATATCGCTCGAGCATTTACCCAATCCCATTTTGGAGCAACAACATGAACTGGAACGCTATAATTCAAATGATCGTGTCTGGGATAAGAGCACCATTACTCATTACTCTAGATCTCATGCTCGCTCATAAGTCAAGCTGGAAACAGGGTATATTGGAAATGACAGTGTGTCCGGCAAGTGAAAACTACTTTGCAGCAGCCAAATTCTCCATCGTGACCATATGAATCGAATCAAAGTTGATGAAAGTAACGCAGGAATGTGCAAGGAACTCAACCCAGTCTTGCTTCTCTCCTAAGTACCTAGGAGATGAAAGTACAAGAAAAGTCAATTTGATTTGAACACCAGTGTGCCATGAAAAGAGGAAAAACATACTCCTCATGGGTATTGATAGAAAGCAAAATGAGTCGTTTCTTGTTGACTCAACCATAAAGAGTCATAAAATAGAAAAACAACTCTTATTATAACTTATGGCTTGAAAAAACTTTCTGGAAGGAAAATATAACCATCAACTGGATAATTTGACCAAGAAGTGGTCATGATTATAAAAAGTTTAGAAGTGCTTGTCAACACTTAAATTGCATCATGAGACAGCTGAGATGACATTGCATTTTATGGAGGAAAACTGATAAAGGGCATTTACAGAGTCAGTAAAAAGAAATGATGCGGAGGCTCATTCGAGCATCACTTACATGAGCTGAAACGAGGGATAGCAAAAGGCCAGAATAGGCAAACAAAAAGAATTTAATGAATTACAACATAAAATGGCAAGCAGTAGGATAGAAACCTCTTCTGCAAACTTTATCAAGATTGTAGTCCGGGGTCTTTGTTGCCCGTCGACAGGAACAAAGTGTGCAGTTACGACAGCTGGAAATCCAGCACTATCCAGAACACCCTTCAATGAAGCATCAAAAAATTTCGTCAAAGCTCCAGATCGCCTAACTACCAGCTAATGAGGACAAAGCAATGTAGCACTTACCCTTACTATTCCAGCCACAAATGCCCCACAGTTAAACGTCCCCATATCTTTAGGGATAGATATAAACCTACACATCCAATGAGGTTGGATTTATCAGGTTCAGGCCATTAGCTAATAATACAACTTTAGCTGGTTCCCCGTGATTATATAGACAACATGAGCAACGAGAGAATCATTACCGGTTGACAAGGAGCTCCTTCTCGCTAATCATGTATTCATCTTCGTGTTCAGTCCCCTTTTCAAGTGAATCAGCCACCTATAAGGATGAAAAAAGGAGTCTTACAAAGGTTAAACCCACTATGGAAATAACATATACACTAAAAGAAGGCTAAGAACCATCAATTTTGAGGGAGGAAAAGAATTGCAAGTTCCATGAATGCAAGAATGTTTCTCTTCTTCTGCCATGTATAAAAAGCCCCCAGTCATATTCAGCCTAACAGCCCACTACAAGAAACAAAAACGACTTACATCTTTTAGGCTACGTTTGGGAAATGGTGGAAAATTTGAGGCATCTGGAGTGGAAAATCTTGAAAATTTTAAAATTTTGCTAGTAAGAAGAGGAGGGAAAGTTCGAAATATGAAGCATTTTCTTTCTATTTTCTTCCTCAGTATGCTCCCAAACATAGCCTTAGGTTACCATGAATGATAAAGCAGAAAAAAGCTATATGATTCACCTTGCCAAATAAAACCTTCCACACCGTGCTGTGTACAAAAGATAGAATACCCAACAAACGGGTTTCCCTCCTATTTCCCTGCGACAGAAGCAAAAATAAGCAGCAGATGAGCCAAAAATATCATATTCACAGTCACCACTCCTGTTGCATGACATCCAACATAAAAGGTGCTTATTCGTGAGTTATCAATGAAATTACATTGCATGGCACCACAGGCTCCACAGAATTCTTGAGCCAACATTATATTGTCTTAACAAAGTTGTTTTCATATCTCTTAACGTCTAGCGCCAAAAGAATAATTCACAGAACAAAAACGATAAGTCATCCGCAAAATGAGAACAAGAGAAAAAACAATAAAAGAGCTATGGGAATGGCCTAAGCCCCTGATGCAAGGATGATGGCAATGAGCAATGGTTGGAAAATGGAAGGTCACAAAGCATAATGTGCATGAAGAAATTTTTCAGTTGTTCGCTGGCAAATGTTGGAAAAGAACACAAGCTTCCGATTTAACAGTAAGAATCTATTTCAGCAATGAAAAGCATAACAAGATTTAGTTCAACAGGATTGCACAGTAAAAAGACAAAACAACTGGCCACATTCAAACTTTAACTAGCTCGCAGCAAATACAGAACATTTGTTCTGGTGATAGAATGCGTCAGTGATTCGGAAACAATAATTGCAAGATATTGAGGAACCAACATGGTCAACATTATTGAGAATCTAAGGAAGAGTCTGCCTATAAAATTTCCAGAAATCGAACACAAACTTGAAGAACTTATACACAGTATATTGATGTGCAATGTGATATAATCGAATATCTTGCATGTGCAATCAGAGTAGATCTGCCTACACGCAAAAAGATTTTTTTTATAACACAAGAGCATGTGAGATCCAACTAGATGTAACTGCAGTGATGTATCGCAACCAAGATAAAAGATGTTGTACTTCGCAGTAGTAACTATTGCGCCAAAATACTAAAGAAAAAGCCATTGATCCCAACAATACAACTTAAAAAGTTCTATTCACTTGATAAAACCTAAGAGTCCTAACAGTAATTTCCAGCACTGACTAGGGAAATCACAGTGCACATCTTACCTTTTCCCTATGGCAAAGAAGTTCCAAAACCCGAGCTCCTACAGAGTAGCCTGCATCCTCCAGCCTGAGTCATACAAGTGAGGGTTATCAAAGGTGAAGAACAACATCATCTCCCAATTTGTATATCTTGGTGGCGGCTCGTGTTTAGTTATTTGAATGTACAAATGAGAACAAGAAAAATACATACCTGCGCTCTAGCTCTGCGATATTGTCAACCTGAGTCTGGTTATACTGAACAAGCTCCGAGAACAAGAAAGAAAAAGCACTCAAACTGACCTGCACCCGGAGTAAAAACCCGTGTTGATTAGTTCTCCCGAAGCACACATAATTCATCCCATGATCCAAACAAGAGGTCCAACCATCCAACAATCCATCGCAATTTTCCTCGGCTATATACGGACAACCTAGAAGCAAAATGAATAAGAAGAATGGCTCTCAAAGCACATCTAACTACGAGTATCACTGTCCCGGCTAATCTGAAAGGATAAGAGAGCTAAGCAAGCAGAAGCGAATTGAAACTTGTCTTGGCTCTGGCTTAAAGGATCTAACTTTCGTCCTCTCCCCTCACCGGTGTAAAAAGGAGAAGACCCTTCCCTGCAAATTTGGACAACAGCAGGTTCATTTGCCGAGGATTGACCTAATTTCTCCAATAACTACCCCTCGAGAACCAAAACGGAGCCGACCAGATCGGCCATTCTAGTCCCGGCTAAACAACAACACCCAAACCCAGCACTGCATTCAAGATGAAGTGTCCAAAAACAAAGTGCGACCACAGATCGGAAAGAAGAAGAAGCCCTCGTTGCTGGTCCGTCCAGGCGAACCGTAAGAATCGAACGAAGCCATATCCAAGCCCGCGCGATCCACGGCGGCATGGAGCCGCGCGCGCAATGATCGAATTCGAGAGCAAAAGGACCGGCTACAGCGATTAGCATCGCCGCCCTTTTCCCGCGATACAAGCATTTCTATCGCACAGAGAGAGAGAGAGAGAGAGAGGGAGATGGGGAGAGAGACCTCTTGCTTGCCCTTGCTGAGAGGCTTGTCGAGGACGTTGGAGTACTGCTTGATCTTCCCGACTCCGATCATCGTCGAATGGTGGTGGTGGTGGTGGTGGTGGTGGCGGCGGCGGCGGCGACGGCGATGGAGAGCTTCCCTCTTTTTCTTCTGCGCTCTGCTCTATCTCTCTGCTTCGACTATTACGGGCCTCTGCTGCTACTGCACTGAGGAAAGGAAAAGAAAAGATTAAAAAAAACAAAACAAATTTGAAATTAATTTGGTTTTTACTCAAAATTACTAATTTCGTACTTCTATTTTCTATGATAATAAATAAAAGTTACTAGAGGTGATCGGTTTCCATTCGGGAATTAGGAACAGGACTTAACTGCTTGGGTGGGCCAATGAAAACAGCTGGCATTCCTTGAACATTACTGTCCTCTCCACAAACTATACTCTTCACAGACCAAAGGAAATAAACCGATCCGGTGCAAGAAAAGCATTACTCATCGTACCCGCTTCGTGCCATAAAAAAGGCAAACTACATTTCTGGTTCACTTCAAAATCATAAATTTCTAACTGGTCCCGACATTATCGAGTGAAATGAGCAGGGGTTATCGGAATCACTCGTTATCTCTCGACTCATGATCTCAAAAGCACGTTCCACATCGAGGGTCGCCGGCCATCTGGAGAGCCGGATGCAGCATTCTTGTTGTGGCAAGAAGACGAAGGGGAAGGAGAGAGCGATAGAAGAGATGGAAGAAAGGGAATCGAAACTCTAGAGCTGGAGGAAGAGGAAGACTCCCTCTCTTGTGTCTTACCGGCTCTGTTTTCGTTTTAAGGCTAAAATGCTGTTCAAGGAGGCGACAATTGAGTGAGAGGGAGGCGAGGGACTCGAGCAAGAGGGCGATTGAGATTAAGGTTTTTGTTTAGATTTGCGGAAGAGGGAGCGTGAGTCATGCGTGAGAAAGAGTGAGTGAGGGTTTGTGTTGTGAATGAAGGATTAGGGTTTTTAGTTTTTACATATAGAGAAGAAATTAAAAAGAAAATTGGTCCGATCTGGATGGCTTGCGTGGGCAGTTCTACACATAAAACCAAGAACTGAACTGATGCCCCCGGAAATAGTCCATGAACCGATCAGTTCAGTCTGATCCGGGCGGTTGCTTTTGCTCATCCGTAAAATTACCACGGGAATATCACTCGCAAATCTCCTTCCTCGAGTTAAAATGATTTGGTCATGCGTGCGAGATCCAACTGGCAATGTAAATTTAAGAACTTTAATCCTTCACCAATCATTTTGTTTCATAATGTATTTTTTTTTTTGGATAAGTCCACTAAAAATCGTGGAAGTGCAATTGAATTCTAAAATTTTTAGGATGTACAATCAAGTTATAAAACTTGTCAAATTGGTGCAATTTAGTCTTTTCGTTAACTCTGTCAATTTGCCTAGCGAAATATATTATTATTATTATTTTCTCTCTTTTACGTGGTATTTTTCATTATTTTCTTCCTTGATTTTAGTTAGACTTAAAAAGAAAAAACGATAATTTTTTTGAAAAAACCCAATTAAAAAAATGAAGAAGCACAAGCCCTTGTAAAAATTTTTTTAATTCTATTTGTTTTTATCAATGGATATAGTGTAAAGAGTAAAGACAAGGAAAGTATTCTTATTCCCCATTCTTATTCCCCAAATATCCAAATTTTGATGCCTAATACTCCATAGACCGTTCGGACTCCATAGGAACAATAATCAATTTTAGCTCGAATGGTTTGTAGATGAACCCTACCTTCTCCGATCCATTCAACACGTGCAATTTCTTTTACGTCGATGTGACCTGCAATTTGTACTTAAATTCCTTTTGTATCCGCCTGTTCGGTTAATTCAATAGCCTGTTTTATTGCTTTGCGAAATGAAACTCTATTCTTTAATTGTTCGGCTATAAATTCTGCAAGAATTTATTTGACATGCATTCCACTTCTCATTATCTTCTCTAAAGATTATATTCTTGTTCGAGAGAAAAGAAAATTGCCATTTTTATATTGGGTGCGTTTGGTTCGCATTGGGAAGGGCTTTCGGCGCCAGAATTTTTATTGAAAATGGCACATTTTTGTAAAAATTTGTGCCGAGAAGCTTGGACTTTTGGAAGAAAAACAAATGCCAAAATCATTTTCTATACTTCCCAAACAATTTTGAGAATCACTCAAATTTTTTTCTTCTTTCTTCTTTTTTTCTTTTCTTATTTTTATATTCATCTTCTTCACCAAAGGGACTCCGGCGAGGGCAAAGCCGGGCACGGCGAGGCGTCACAGGCGAGTGCGGCGAGGGCGAGGGTGGCCGGACCTCGCCGATTTCCTCATTGCGGCGATCGCCCGCTGCAGGCCGCCGGCCTGGGCGGCCGCCCAGATCCGCGAAGCGAGGTCGAGCCTCGCTGCGTCGCGACCCACGCCGAGGTCGCGACTCGCAGCGGGCCGAGCCTCGCGCCTCGGGCGAGGCCGAGCCTCGCCGGGTCGCGGGCCGCTTCCCAGCGTGCGGCAAGGGTCCGAGATCACGCGACCTCGCTCCGCCGGCGCCCGGCGGGGCCGTCGCGGACCCAGCGGCCGTGCGGCGGCCTCAGGTCGCGCGACCTCAGCCTCGTCGCCCGAGGTCGGCATCCTCGCCAAAGAAGAAAATCGGTAGAAAGCGAAAAAAATTCAAAATATTATTTGGGAACGACGTAAATTTGTGTAGTTATCAAACGGCGCCGTAGCCCTTTTCTACTTTAGGAATAGGTATTTTTGCCTTTTTAAAAAAAACCCTCAAAGCCCATTTGTAAAAAATTAATAAAAAAATCATTTGGGTCAATAGTTTTGCAAATGAGTTTTTACCAAACGCCATTCATGCGCATTTTTCCTAAAAAGGGCTTCCACCCAAGGAGGCGACATTCCCAAAGAAGATTCCAAATGCGATTGAGATACCAAAGGCACCCATTGTTAGATGTGGAAGAAGAAAAATATGAAAAAAAAAGCAAAGTTTTCTTAAAAGGATCGAAACTTTAGGCTCTATTTGTCCGGAAGAAAACAACTTTCAAGAAAAGTTTCCAGATTTTTCGGCATTTGGTGCATAGTAAATAAATTAGTCAAGGAATATTTTCAATTAATGAAAAACACATTCGTGAAAAAGGAAAATGAATTCATCTTAAAAAAGTCATTTTCCTAGTTAAAATGATTTGGTCATGCAAGATCCAACTGGCAATGTAAAATTTAAGAACTTTAATCCTTCACCAATCATTTTGTTTCATAATGTATTTTTTTTTGGATAAGTTCACTAAAAATCAGGGAAGTGTAATTGAATTCTAAAACATTTAGGATGTACAATCAAGTTATAAAACTTGTCAAATTTGTGCAATTTAGTCTTTTCATTAACTTTGTCAATTTGCGTAGTGAAAAAATATTTTTTTATTATTTTCTCTCTTCTACGTGGTATTTTTCATTATTTTCTTCCTCAATTTAAGTTAGAATTAAAAAGGAAAAGATAATTTTTGAAAACCCAAGTTAAAAGAAGAAACCATACTCACCCTTATCATGCACTTCCTCATAAACATTCACAACACAAATCTTCACAATAACATTTGGACACGATAACATCTCAAAATCTCCAACAAAACATTGCAAATGTCAATTTTTAAGTCAATTTGTAGTAGATTCATATTGAAACCTTCCTAGAGGCGACATATCTCACAGCAAGCCTAAAACTCGCATGCTCGACCGGTACAAAGTGACCCGAAAATTTTAAAAATGAGCACATAAATTTTGTACCTCCTTCAAAGTTTTCACCGAGAATCTTCTTCTTTGCGCAATAAAAAGAAACAAGGAGAGGAGGAGCAACGGGGATCGAAAGTCCTTACCCTCGGCAGCTTTGGGGACCTCGACGTAGCAGATCTCGCACTTTGATGTCACCAAGATTCGTGTGCAGAGTGACAGACTGCAACAAACAAAATTGGCAAAGGATTTTTCTCGGGAGGAGAGAATATCCCATTATGGGTTTTACATCCCCGAAAGCCTAAGGAAGAAACTTTAGAAGGAACCTTGGGCTTTTAAAGACTTGCTTGAGCCCAAGTTCAATTATAACTACTTATTACATAGGATTTTGCTCATTTTGTTCTTCTCAGCGTATTGTTTTATCTACAAAACCGATTATACTATGACTTGGCAAAAAATTTATTTGACATGCATTCCACTTCTCATTATCTTCTCTAAAGATTATATTCTTGTTTGAGAGAAAAGAAAATTGCCATTTTCATATTGTCCTTGAAGAAAAATATGAAAAAAAAAGCAAAGTTTTCTTAAAAGGGATCGAAACTTTAGGCTCTATTTGTCCGGAAGAAAACAACTTTCAAGAAAAAGTTTTCCAGATTTTTCGGCATTTGGTGCATAGTAAATAATTAGTCAAGGAATAATTTCAATCAATGAAAGAACACATTCAGAAAAAAGGAAAATGAATTCATCTTTAAAAAAAAGTCATTTTCCTACTATATTTAGACAAATGAAGAATATGAAATATTAACAAGTCATAAAATGAAAGCTCATGTCAATGGTTTCAAATTATAAACTCATTATCTAACGCCATGGAACCCTACAGGATCATGCAAAGATATAAACCAAGAAAAAACACAAAAAAAACTTGTTTAAGCTTTCAGGTTCGTGGTTCCAGGTTCTAGGTTTCACCTACCTAGAATCTGGAACCTTCCCGTCAAAACATGTTCCCCAATTTTTGGAATCTAGAAACTACCCTGTATATTTTGGAACCTAGAACTAGACCTGTCAAAATGGGTCATAAACCCATTTCTTAACCCATATATTAGTAAATGGGTTATAAATGGGTTAGTTATATTTAGTAAATAGGTCATAAATGGGTTTACAACCGATTTAAACTCAACATATCTCTCTCACCCTCACTCAATCTTGCACTCACTCACTCCGCACTCTCATTTTAGCTTGGGTATGAATTTTTCTATATTTAATTAAATATGAAAGTGTTTTAGCAATATGGGTCTGATCGGGTATATGTTGGATATGGGTTGGGTCGGGTATGGGTCAAGAAAATTGAATGATAGGTCTACCTAGAACTTACATGTTTCAACCTACGTTTTGATTCCAAGTTCCATCCCGAAACCATACTCACCCTTATCATGCACTTCCTCATAAACATCCACAACACAAATCTTCACAATAACATTTGGACACGATAACATCTCAAAATCTCCAATAAAACATAGCAAATGTCAATTTTAAAGTCAATTTGCAGTCGATTCATATTGAAACCTTCGTAGAGGCGACAAATTTCACAGCAAGCCTAAAACTCGCATGCTCGACCGGTACAAAGTGACCCGAAATTTTTTTTAAAAAGAGCACATAAGTCACCTCCTTCGAAGTTTTCACCAAGAACCTTCTTCTTTGCGCAATGAAAAGAAACAAGGAGAGGAGGAGCAACGGGGATCGAAAGTCCTTGCCCTCAGCAGCTTTGGGGATCTCGACGTAGCAGATCTCGCACTTTGATGTCACCAAGATTCGTGTGCAGAGTGACAGACTGCAACAAAACAAAGATTGGCATAAGAGGACGGGGAAGAAACGAATGCATGGCAAGTGTGTGACACCTAAAAAATAAGAAGTAACTGTTGATGCCACTCCTCTACTACTTTAGTGCGTACAACCACCCCTCTACTTCTTTGGGAACATGTGAAGGAGAGAGAGACTGAGAGGAAACAGTTAAGAGTTAATGTGCTTTGGGTTATTCCTCTGTTTTTTCTCTACGTTTGGGTGAAATAGAACTTGGGGGTCTCGATTATCTCTTGTAAGGGAATTTTGGGTGTGTAGTATCTCTATGATTGTGAGAGTTGTACTGAGAAAAGATTCACGGTTGAGAGTGCAACCCACTGTTTGGTGTTTGTTGGGTTGAGGGGTGTGCGTTGTAATTTCTCTTGTTATACAAGTGAGTTCCGTGTCCTTGCCCCGTGGATGTAAACAGATTGATCTGTCGAACCACATAAATTTGTGTTTCTCCTCTTTGTATTGTTGCACTTGTTTTGCTTATCACTTCGTGCAACGTACGTACCGGTTACGTGAGATGAATTAGCGCAACAAAGTGTTCGGTCAAATTTTCCTCACAAAAACTCACCATCTTGATTCTCGACCACGGGCGCCAAGATTGCTTGAAAATATAGGAGGAGGAGATTGTTTGCTCGTTTCAATGAACTGAGCGTCACCCGGTGAGTCCTTAAGAGCAAATGAACAGGTTTTTGTTTTTTGTTTTTAGGTATTGAAAGGTACAAAGCCTAAAGTTACACCAAAAATTATCTAACGAAACTAGATCCAACCTGATCTCCTATCAATAAAAGAATCAAATCTTTGGGCGACCTATCTAAAATCAAGGTGTTATTCACATCACAAGATTGAATGACCGAATTTGCTAACCAGTCCGCACATCAGTGAATGAACAGGTTTTGCCTCGTAGGATCGGATTGTTTAGAGAGCTCTACTTCTATTTTGGCCAATATGTTATTAGCCATACAAAATAAGAAATATAACCTTGCTTTGTCCGGTTTGTTCGAAATTCAAAATCACAAATCTATATTTTTCTATTCAAAATGACCATATATTTCCTATTGAAATATTATTTAGTCAGTTCATTAATACGATTTTTGTCGTCGAATGTGCCTGGGTCTCATTATACGATTATTGCGTAACCGTGCCCGAGTCCTTGGGTACTAGGCTCCCAAACCTTAGTTATTGGCATTGGAGCCCGGGTCCACGAGATGGGTCCTAGGTACTCGACGCCCGTGCTCAGGTTTCTAGCGGCTAGGTCCAAGAAACCCTAGCTTCTACGGCCAAGACTAGGGGTGAGCAACTTGGATAGCTCAAACCGGGACCGGACTGGACCGGACCGGACCGACGAGTTTGGTCCGGTTCTCAGGACTATCGGTCCGGTTCCCGGTTCCTAAAAGCGGAACCGGTTTCCGGGCGATCCGGTTCCCGGTTCCAAGGGGGAACCGGACCGGATCGACCGAACCGGACCGATCGGACCGGACCGACTAGTTAATATATATTTTTGTTATTTTTTTCTTTAAAAAAATTAATAAAATGTGAACTAAACTCTAAGTGAACTTCGTTATCATAAATTCATTGATTTTATAGTAAAATGTGAATTAAACCCTAATTAAACTTCATTGACATAAATTTATTGACAAAAATTAGTAAAATGTGAACCAAACCTTAAGTGTTTGACAAAAAAAAACCCTAAACTCTAAGTAACCGGTTCCCGGTCCTAGAACCAACCGGTCCGGTCCGCGGTTCCCAAAATTGGGAACCGGTTCTCTCGGTCCGGTTCCCGGTTCCACTTTGGAACCGGACCGGACCGGGAACCGCTCACCCCTAGCCAAGACCCCTTCGCTTGAGCTTTGGGAATCTTGGTAGCCGGGCCCAACTCCCTTGAGGCCGAGGCCCAGTCCTAGACACTCGAGCCCTTTGGGTCTTTCAAAAATAATTTGATATAGCACGTGTATCCATTATATCGCACAAGTAGTGCAAATCTCTTTCGGAAAATAAAAGCAAGTTTTTCCCGCCAAAGGGCAAAAAAATATTTTTCGGTTTATTTTTTAGTTTCAACCAAACACAAAAAAATATTGTCATTTTTTCTAAAAAAACGAATTTTTTGAAAATATTTTTTTTTAAATATCTCATATTTTTCGCGAAATAAACAAAACCTAAAATATAAAAAAAAAAAAATTTGTGTAGATTCCCCGTATTGACCTTGCGACAGGGGAACACAAAGTACAAAAGAACACAAGCACAGTACTGATGAACAACAAGAAGTCACAACAACATTATATAAAACCCACTCACAAACACAACACACACACAAGCAAATTTCTACCTAAAGCCACCACCCCTCTTCTCTCTCTCTCTTTCTCTCTCTCTCGCTCGCTCGCAGACCTCAAAACCCTCCTCCTCCCTCTTCCTCCTCCTCCTCCTCCTCCGATGGATGACGACGACGAGTTCGGAGATCTCTACACCGACGTCCTCAAGCCCTTCGCCTCCTCCTCCTCCTCCTCCTCCGCCGCCGCCGCCCCCGCCCCGCAGCCGCCTCCCCTGACCTCCCCCGAACCCCCCGCCGCCGCCCCCCCTCCTCCTCCTCCTCCTCGCCGCCCCCCCATCGATCTCAACCTCAAAACCTCCGTCCCCGCCGGCGCGGGCGATGGCGCCGAGGAGGAGGAGGAGGACGACGACGATGGCGCGACCCTTTTCGGAGCTCGGCGTCGCGGCGATCCGCCTCCCCCTAGTAGAGCCCTGTCCCTCAGCCTCAATTCCGTCAAGAACGAATCGGCTGGGAGCGGCGATGCGGATTTGCCGGCTAGGGTTTTGGATCCCCCTCCGGGCGAGAAATCGGACGCCCGGAGAGGAGCGGGAGGAGGGAGCGGGAGCAGGGATTTGGATTCGATGGATGCGGACGTGAAGTTCGATATCGAGGAGAACAACGAGCACGGGATGGAGGACCCGGTGATTCCCGGGCTGTCGGGGCCGCGGGAGCCGAGCGGAGCTCGGGATGGCAACGGGGGCGATGATTGGGACAGCGACAGCGAGGATGATTTGCAGATAGTGTTGAACGATAACACGGCTCATCACGGCCCCATGGGTGCCATTGGCGATGCTGGCGGGGAGGACGATGACGACGAAGACGGGGATCCGCTCGTGATCGTGGCCGATGGAGACCCGAACCAGCCGCTGGTCGAGCAGGAATGGGGCGAAGACACGGCGGAGGCAGGGCCCGATGGAGAGAGGAAGGAAGGTGGCGGAAGCGGCGAGCTCGCGAAGGCGAATGGAGGAGTGGGAGTGGCGCCCAAAATTGGGTACAGCAATCTGGGTTATCATCCATTTCATTCTCAGTTTAAGGTCAGTGGTGTTATATGTGGAAGTCTATGCAGTAATTGTATATGGGGGGTTGTGTTTGTGTTGAACCCCTTTGTGAGAATTTTATGCAGTTTCTTCTTTTGTAACTGTTACGAACTGCAAATAGTGCTCTATTCAGCTAATGAAATTGGAATTTTCTTTCTTTGCGTGGGTTTTTAGTTCTACCTATGTATGCTAGTTGTTTCTTTTCTTCTTTGGCAACATTTGACGCTGTTTAAGAACAAATGTGTGAAAGCAGCTAGCTGCGAGGGTTGAGTGCCTGGTGATCCTTTGAAGTGCTCGCAAAATGCTGGAGGTGGTTCCAAAGCAAAATGGAGACAGTTGCTCTGAGATCATCTAAATGATTTGTCTGGCAGTCAACGCTAAAAGTTTTCCTAAGCTTCTTGATCGCGAAACATTCAATGACGTGGACCTTTCTCTTTGCCGATTTTCTTGCAGCCCACTTTAAGTTTGAAAGAAAGAAGCTTTGAGGTGGTTGTTATATTACAGCCAGATCAGTATCAAACTGGTGACGAAGCTACAGTGACTTGTTTCTGAATAAGCGATCTTTTCTAAAAGTTAACTAAAGAACGCTCACTCATTGGAAATTCCTTCTCAAGCAGCCTACCTCAGGCTTTATACATAAGACACAGAAGTTTTTTGATCAATCTGGAACCTGTCGTGGATGAGACTATTTTCGCAAGGACGCTAGTAATGTTTTGCTGTTGTCATTACCGTCCTCGCATTTTGCCCGCAAGTATACCAAGCATTTTCAGATTATTCAGTATGCTTATGTAGGATCATTAGTACTCTTTCTGGATTTAACAATTAGTGCATGTAAACTACCATATCCCGATTTTGGGCTGTAGGATAAGCAGATGAAAATATGATGCAAAACTCTAGTGCTGGGTGTCATTTAGGGTAAAAACTTGTGCATGGGGTAAGAGCCGTAAGCACCATACCTTGTATCTGAAAATGTAGTACCAAGAATGCTTTCAAGTTTTCATGGCAGGACAACTTGGTCTCTATATGGTCTTCTTACTTAGTAACCTTCCTCTTCCTTCGACCCCCCAAAAAAAAAAAAGAACCTTTCTCTTCCACTGACTAATATGCAGTGAGATGTACATAAAAAAAAATTTGGAAGCCACTTTCCAGTAGATATTCTGCATCACCAAGAAAAATCTCATCATTTATTTGCGAGATATGATACAAGTTACTGGTTCAAAGTTGGAAACTCTAACAGATAAAAGCATGTTATTCAGGTTGCATGAGAGGTTCTGGTTAACTTACTAAGTCTGAAGTGAAAACTTAACCCAGTAGAGCATGTATCACATTATGCATTTAGTTTCTTGAGTGATTGTTATTCTGAGCATTGTTAGAGTCAATGCGGTTCAGTTCCTAATTGCCATCAGAAACATAATGATAATCCATTATCTTGTAAATGTTTCATTTATAGGTTCCTGCAGATTTTTTAGCTGGACAGACATTTTTTTCCTATTTTCCACTCTTTTGCGTTCATTCAAGCCTTATGATAAGCTGTTGCTTCTCCACAATAACAATCTGGATGCCATGATGGCTGGCCTCCTGTCCAACTAGACTGATAATAGATCTTCAAGTTAAAATACTGTTTAGGTTAGAGGTTCTATGAACGACATGGCACATGGATACAGAAAATGGTTGCCGTTACATGTCTTTGAGGTGGTTGAACCTGTTTGTTGTCATCTTTGTCCGACTATTCTTTTTACACGGTTAACATAACATGCTTGTGTGCTGGATCATAGAATTCAGTCGTTTACTACTTTTCCTTCTTCCTTCTATTCTAACAAAGGTTGAATTTCATGCTGGCCTGACGAACTTCGTATGATGTCTTGCCTTGTTAACATGATTAGAGTAACTATTCTTAGAATTTGTATTTGTCATATTAATGTTTTTTATGGTTCTTCCAGCATGATGTTGGCAGGATGTGTATAGCAGTTTGCCTTCATCTTTGTCAATTATATCGCGCCTTATCTGGATTGCTGTTCTTTGGTTTCTTGGCCTATTGTGCTTTCTGGGGGAGTGTTACTTACTTAAAGCCATTCACTCGTGTGCTAGCCCTTTTCTTCAGGTTTGGTGCTTGTTCATTGGCCTTATTGTCTGTTTCTGTGTACTTGTAGTATGTCAGGCCCGGTGCTTCACCTATGCCTGGATCAAGTGTTGCTGCTCCAATTGGAGCACCAGGTCAAGTTCGTCCACCTGTTGCCATGGGCCCTTTAGCTGGTCGTGGTAGAGGTGACTGGCGACTTGCAGGGATGAAAAATGCTTCGTCTTTGCAGAAAAATTATCACCCAGGAACGACTCCCTGGGGCTCTGGACGAGGTTATGGGGGTGGACTGGAATTTTCACTTCCATCACACAAGTAATCTCTCTTCTCCAGTTTTGTTACTGTGAATGATTCTAGTAGCTATTACATAGGCTTTTTCGTATGTTGTTGCTACTCTCTTCTAGTGCCTTTTTAATATTAATGTTGTGTTACCTATGAAAGTTAAAGTTAATGGATATATCGCCCGCGACACACACACACACATATATTATATTTTGCAATAATTTTTTTAATGGAGGTGGAATTTTTGATTTTGCGAAATGTTTGCTTTCTTATGTGCAGTCTTCGATCTGTGATGTGTTCCTCATCTACCAACATGCTTGTTAGAAAACTAGACTAATAAGTCCTGTAACAATTTTCTTCACCTTTTCATTCCCTAATGGTGATTCCTAATTGGTTCTTGCTTTTATGGAGATCCCCGGTTTGATACCAGATGCTTGAATTTTGCGCATACCAGCTTCTGCTTTCCTTTGATGCTTACTTAGTGCCTGTGCATTACTTGCATCATTGATAAAGCAAAAGTACTACTAGTGTGCCAACCGTCCCAATTCACACTTACATGCTCATAATTTGTTTTCCGTGTTTTGTGGGCAATTTGACTTTATCGCTGGATATATTTCTTTCAAGATTTATAACTATAGAAGACAAACTTGTGTTTCCTGTATGGCAAGATTGCTTGAATTCTTATTGAACTCATAAAGCTCTTCTCAATCCTGTGAACAATTTCAGGACTATTTTTGAGGTTGATATTGATAGTTTCGAGGAAAAACCATGGAGATACCCTGGTGTTGATAGTACAGACTTTTTCAACTTTAGTCTGAATGAGGAGAGCTGGAAGGAATATTGCAAGCAGCTGGTAAGTATGATCCTTGAATCAGTTGTGAGTAGATGAATAGATTTATGACTTTATAAATATTATGCAGGAGACTTTGCGACTTGAATCTACCATGCAAAGCAAAATTCATGTTTATGAGAGTGGTCGAAAAAAGCAGGTAATGCTGGGTTTGTAAATCTTCTTACTGGGTAGTTTTGCAAATGGAACCTATTAAAATTTTTTCATCTCAATGATCTGCCTTGTATATACATAGTTCAAATGTATTTGGAAAATGGATCTTCATATATTTTGCTCTCACTTTTTTAGGAGTTTGATCCCGATTTACCTCCAGAACTAGCAGCAGCATCAGGAATTCATGATATTACAGCTGAAAATATGACTAATGGGAAGTTGGATGCTGGACAAAGTGGTAGTAAAGCATCTGCTCATGTGCGGCCATCATTAGTATGTCTCTGCTTTTGAACTTATTCTTTAGCTTGCATTCTTTTAGGTCGTCATCTTATTGCTGAACTTTCGGGCTCCAGGAGTCATGAGAACTCTTGATCTTGATTTCCATTGTACTTAAGAAATCAGCAGAGTCTAATTTGGAGATCCCATTACCTCAATAGACCTTTTCTTTACCCCACTGCATCTCTAATTTCTCACTTTCATCAATGGCGGATTTGTTTACTTATACCAAAGAAAAGTAGAGTCGTAGAGTCCTTTTCTAGATTGAGGCCTTGTTATTGGAGCAGTTATGATTGGAAGCAAAAAGATATTTTAATGCATGAAGCCTTAGTGCTTAGACAAGTTGAATTTAACTAATGAGCTATCAGATATCCTTCACATCCTTCACAATTATCCTTCCTTCTAGATTCTGTCTTATAACCGAGCTCTTTTCTTGGTTCTTGTGCTCTTTTTGTATATGGGTTCGCACCTCCTTTTGTCCTATTTCATTCTGCAATATGTTGCTGGATATCCTCAGGTGAAATTAGCTGTCATTGTTGAGTAGGTATTCAATGTCCGTATTTGAGGTGTATCATATTATTAAATCTGATAAAATTTAATGAGTTCCTGAATTCCCTGTTAATGATGTCATCAACACTACATAAAGACCCATGCTCTTGAACTCAACTTACTTATTTCTCATCCAGCCAACTGGGCGAGCAATTCAGGTCGAAAGTGGTTACGGTGAACGCCTTCCATCCATAGATACCCGACCTCCACGAATTCGTGATTCTGATGCAATTATTGAGGTAAAAGTATCTGCTGGTGAAGTTTTATGTTGATCTTGCTCTTACATGGTCCTCATATTTTTTATGGGTTCTTTCATGAATTTGGATATACAGATTGTCTGCCAGGATTCTGTTGATGATGATTCCTCTACTGAAAATGGGCCTACAGACAGAGTGGATAATAATGATCCTACAAATGAGGATCTTAGAGGAGTAGAAAAGGCAGAGGACCGTGTTGCTCGGGAAGAAGCTGATTATTTTGACCGTTACTCTGAAACTTATAGCGACCAAAATAGAGAGGTGGTCGGAAAAGCTCAGATCGTTGAATCTGGTCAGGATGATCTTCCTGGAGGAGAAGAAAGTTCACCCTTAGGTTGCGAAGGATCAGTTCAACATCATCCATCCTCTAGTGAACAGACTTCTGGATATCCCAATAGGAAGGCTGCTATCACTCATAATGAGCGGTATAAATCTTTTCTGATAATCAAGAATAAGAATTAAACGACCTTCTTTACTATTATATGCAAAATGGAAACCAGTGAACCGACAAACTTAACCAAATTGACTGAAACAAAAAATTTCAAGTTAGTCGAATTTTGGTCTGTGGAAGAATAAATAGTTGGGCCCAAATCATCACCTGGTTTTCAGTTCAATTTGGACCGTGGAGGCAAAAAACTGGGCACGCTCAAATAGAATGATATTGCATGTCTTTAAATATAACTTGTTTACTACTCCTCTTTCACGCAATTAGGAGGAGGAAGAAGGTGAGATTTGAACTCTGGACCTTGTGTCTTTGGGAATGGACCATCATTGGGGCTTATTAGTTTCTAAGGCGTTTTTGTTTTTGATTGATCAAAAGCAAAAGGCAACTTTTAACTTTCCCATGAAAAACAAAATTATTGTTCGAATTTAAAAAGATTACATAATATACGTGTCAATAGTTGTATGTTGTGAAAGCTTAAGGTATTTGGTGTTAAAAAAGAATCGAAGTGCATGCCCCGCAAATTTTAGATTAAGTAAAAGAGTGAAAGGTAAAAAAAATTCATACGTGGCCCTAATTTTCCCTGAGCATGAAATCAGAAGAAAATTAGAATATTTCCTGTAAGTAACCACACTTTGCTTTTTATATTCTGAGCATATACGGTTGTGTGGACACAAGTTTATGTCTGTTAGGAGGAATGAGGATGTAAATTATGCCTGTGTCTCTGTAATGTTTTACAAGCTTCTCTATGAACTTTTTGCTAGAGTATATTGTGCGAACAGATTACATTGCTGTTTGGTAAAAAATTCTATTGTTCTTACACCGGATCATTTTAGTAGCAGTTTATCACACAATTTATATGTACAAATCTTTCTTTGTTTCAAAATGCAGGCATATGGAAGGTAGAGCACGTGACCAGTCCCCAAATATGTCTCCTTATCACAGTACAGAGGATAAAAAGGCTACTGAAGATCAAGGGGCACAGATGGTTGATAGTGTGGAGAGTGAAGAGACTCTTCATGTGTCCAGCATGGATCACAAAGATGCACTTGCTGGTAAGTCTTTGCCCGGTGACAGAAGCTCTGAGCTGGAGAGAAATGAAGTACCTTCAGATGCAAGCAAGGCTGGTGAAAAGTTGCTTCATCCTAGAAAGAAAGACAAGTTTAATTCTAGGGGTGAGCAAGTTGTTCTCAATGAATTTGATGAGGGGGAGGATTCTAGAGCTGCAAGAAGTAGTGAAAACAGCAAAGCAAGATCAGGAAGCAGCAGAGATAGTCAGAAGTGGCGTGATGGTACAGAGGAGGAAGTTGTGCAAGTTGGTCTTCCCACCCATATGGGAGGTTCAAGGAGGCACCTTGATGAAAATGAACAAAAGTTTCGAAGAAAAGATCATGATAGGAGACAAGAAACGGAAAGAGGCCGAACAGTTGTTAAAGATAAAGTGGATCCTTATAGAGATAGGGATCCTAGTTTGGTTCATAATTTGCCCGCGAAGTCTGATAATTTTGATAGGCGAAAGGAGAGGGAGTACTCTGATGGAGCAAGGAGACTGAGAGATGATGAGCCTAGTTCCAGAAGGCTCAGACTCGAAGATTCAAGGAAGAGGGAGCGTAGTGATGAAATAGGCTCCAGACACAGGAGCAGAGGTCGAGAAACTGAGAGGAATGACAAAGAGGATTATCACTCGTCCAAAAAACAGCTGGACAATGGCATTTACAAAGTTAACTATGACAAGGAAGTAGCTTTACGAGGCAGGGAAAGAGATGATTCTTTAAGGAGCAGATATGAAGTCGCAGATGAATACCGTAGCAAGAGGAAAAAGGCAGATGAATATTTTCCACGAGAGCGAGACCACATTGACAAAGAAGAGATCCTGCGTGATCAAAGAGATAGTTCTGGTCGTCGAAAGCGAGACAGGGATGACATTAATGATCAGAGGCAGAGAGAGGACCAGTCTAGAGTTAGAGATAGTATGGATGACCACCACTCTTCTAGACATAAGGATGAGAGCTGGTCGCAGAGGGAAAAGATTGAGAAGCAGAGGGATAGAGAAGAATGGCCTAAAGCCAAGCAAGTTCATGAAGAGAATCGTTTAAAAAGGGAAAGAGAAGAAGAAAGGGCTGCTATAAGGGGTGGACGTGGAGGAGAGGAGAAAGCATGGGCTGGCCAAGATAGGCCGAAGGATGATCATAGGGCTTCGGGTAGAGATTACCAGTTTAAGGACACAGCTCGACAGAATGAACATGCTAAGAGGAGGGAACATCAAGAAGATGAAAGTTTCTTGCAGTATCGTGGTCATGAGGAGGTCCCTGCACGCAGTAATCAGATCAAGAATGAAGAAAGAAGATCCAGATTTGAGAAATCAAGCACCCGTAGTGATAAACCTGCTAGTGTCTCAGATAATCAAAGGATGCATGAGAAAAAACACAGCCATAGGAAGAACAAGGAACCTGAGGGAGGCGATCATCATACTTCCAAGAGAAATCAGGACGATCATGTTAGTCAAATGGTATGTTCTAGATTCTAGACAGTCTAACTCAGATTAGGGATTGTACAATCTCAAAAATCAAGGACGACTTTTCTGCCTAATAATAACTAAATGATACTAGTTCATTTCAGTTTTCACTCAATATTATTGGTGGCTCTGCTGGTATGGAGTTTTGAACCTCAGACCCATGACATATCCCCATTCCACCTGACTCCTTAGCTGTTACTTAGGGACTGCATGAGCTTGAGTGCTCCTCAATGAATGCATCATGGGTAGACTCTATGAGGTGGGAGATGGTTCCTGGAGAGTCAATGATGTCTCTCAGAGGGTTTCTCATCTTTTCTGTAGTCTTTTTCTTTGTCACCATTGTCCTTTTCTTTCTCTGGGGGAGTGAGTGCTGTTATTGTTCTTAGTTCCCACAGACGTTTAAGTATGTTTGTGTATAAAAAGTTGATGTTTACGTATTATTCAAATATATACATGCATACATATGCATCCATTATAAATTTCTGATCAGAGGAGGAGCAGGAAAAAGAAGGGGGGGGGGGGGGGGACATCGACCGGTTTCTAAAATTTTCTAACAATCCTTTTTCTGCCGTTCTTCCTTTCTCTTTCTATATTGTCTTCTTATTCCTATCCTTCATCTCTATTGGAAATGTGTCCCTGAGAATTGAAAATTGTCACCTAAATAATCAAATGCCACTTAGTGGGGCTCGGCACCTCATAAAGCAAGAGGATATAGTTTCAAGAAACAGTCCGCTTGATATAATGATATGGTGTCGCTTCATATATCCACTAGTTCTGAAGAAGATCAAAATAAAGGGAACATGTAATTTTATTGTTGAACTCAATAAATGAGTTTGAAAGAAATTTATCCATTGCTTCTTTTTGTTCTTCTACTCTGTTTTTCTTGTTATTATGCACCCTGTCTTGCTGTTTACTTGTTGAGTGTCTCAAGTAATTTTCTGTGTTCTATCAGCTGCAAATGCTTTTGGGTACTAGAGATAGAACATTGTTACTCTGCAAGTGTAATTTTGTCCTTGAAAATAGATTGTGGATTTGTGACTTATTCCTGGTAAACTCGGATTACTGCTTTGTCAGTGTATCTTGTAAATCCTGCATGATTCTCTCATTCTTATTGCTACTTGATTTCTTCTAAGTGTGTTCATAATCATGGATGAAAGTTCATTCTAACCTATAAGAAGTCGCAAAGATTTGGGTATCAGTTCAGCTGCAATTGGTTCTTCTGTTCCTTGTTCCACCTGACTGGTTGATCATTAGCAGACCCTGGTAAAAGTCGAGCATGGTTTTCATGATTGTCATTCCTTCATTTAGGGCTCTAAGGGTTTGGCTGAGCAGGGAACTGCTGATCCTGGAACCATGCAACAGTTTCATTCTTCAAGAGAAATGAGAGAAGATATGTCGTCGGAGGATGAGCAATCAGAATCCAGAAGAGGACGCTCCAAGTTGGAACGCTGGACAAGCCATACAGAGAGGGATTACAGTATCAATAGCAAGTCATCGTCTTCCTTGAGATTTAAAGAGGTTGGAAGGAGCAACAACAATATTGTATCTTCTGAGGCCAGCAAACTTCCTGAATCTGTTAAGAGGTCTGAGGAAGTTGACAAGCACCATTTCTTGGCTGAGGATAACGATTTGGGTGATGTGGAGAAAAAGGATGCTGATACAAAGCCGTTAAATGATCGTCATTTAGATACAGTGGAGAAGTTGAAGAAGCGCAGTGAGCGATTCAAGCTTCCTATGCCCATTGAAAAAGAAGCCTCGTCAATAAAGAAGATGGAGAGTGAAGCGATAGTCTCCACCAAAGGCGAGACACCTGTGGATCCAGAGATCAAGCAAGAGCGCCCAGCTCGCAAGAGGAGGTGGACCAGTAACTAAATATGTTAAGAGAGAGATTCTGCATATTTATGCGTACTGCCTTTCTTGTAGCGGGGGAAGTTCTGCTTCGCCTGATTCTTTGTTATAAGACCCTGAAGGTCATAGCATCCCTTGCAGCAGCAAATTGGCTTCTCCATGACTTCTGGGGTACCTATGCTTTATTTATGTACTCTTGTAATCATGCAGCCATCATATACATTTAGTTTGTTGTATATACAGAAAATGTAGCATTGAAACTATATATGATGGTGGCGTGTAATTGCTCTGCTTCTAGAAGCATCTTGCGTCTCTTATTGCGGATTGCGAGTATATTGCGGGGCTCATTTGCAATGCCTCGTGGTACCCCATATGGAGCTGGACGCAGCCGGCGCTGGGCACTGGTTACGTTGGAGGCAAGAAACTGACTTATTGGTGGCTTCTGGAAAATGTGTTGTCTTGGAGCAACTGGAGGCAATGAAGCTGTCTGGCGGCAAAAACAGATCAAAGTAGAATCGTCGCATCGCACCAGCAGGGGAGTAGACGATTCGTGCAGATGGATGTCGGCCAATAATACACTTTTTTTACTAGAGTTCATGTATCGTTACGAGCATATTAAACATTTTCCCTTCCCTTTTTTGAGTTTTCTAGGATTGCGAAAGAAATGAATTTTGAGAAGTGAGATTGACAAGTTTATTGTCAGAAGAGTTCCTCCGTGTTCTTGTTGATCTGAATGTTAGCAGAAGCCGACGGCAAGATAAATGTTGCCCGTCTCTTGCTCAAGAAAGAGAAAGTTGCATTCCCTGTCCGGATGCAGATTTGGCTATCTGGATATAATTGGGTGCTAGCTTTCTGAAATCGAAAATACAATTCTTCTTTGGCCCCTTTCACATTGTGTCCTTGGGACTGTCTTATGAAAGCTCGTAAAAATAGGAGAGTTTTGGCTGCAATTTCTGCTTACCGAGTCATGACTGACTGATCCATTTTGCCAGTCTGCAGCACCCTAGTTTGTCCCTGGTAAAATGAACACCATACGTCAAGCAAGGTCATCCCCTTGATGCAATTGAGCGGTAGTTCTTCTGAAAGGTTTTGAGGCCATTTTATTCTGACGATTGCGTTGAGTGATGAACTCTTAAAAGGCAGTGCTTGAGGGTCTGGGCTCGACGTGGATCTGGTGCAGAAGCCATAAGCAAATGGCGTACATTCTGAAAATTTCAAATCCTGACAAAACCCACGTTGAGCAGAACTGTTTGCTTTTGAAGACAGTTACAACCCAACATCTTTAATGTGAAAAGAGAAAAGAAAGGGAAAATGGCACAAATAATCTTCAAACTTTGATTAAACGTGCAATGTGATTTTTGAACTTTTAACTTATTCAATGTGATCCCTAAAGTTTAGTTTAATGTGCAATGTCATCCTTGAATTTTCAATTTGTTCAATATGATTCATGAACATTTGATACATGTTCAATTTAGTCCTTGGACTACATGATAATGTTCAATATTGTCCATGAACTTGAATTAATGGAAGGATGACATTGAATATTTTCATATAGTCTGGGGATCATATTAACCATATTCAATATTGGATTAAAATTCACAGAGCGCATTGAAGTTCGGGATATTGACCCACGAATGGATACCCAATTATTCAAAAGCCCACAGACGTCCAAGCCTTTGATGTTCAAATTGCTTCGCCGGTGATTCCTCGCTCTCTTAAGATTTTTGCGCTCGTTAATGGCGTCATCGGGTCGAAGCTGTGAGCTCCAATTTCTCATGGTTTTTGACCCCCGATCTTCTTCTCCTTTCTCTTTCCAGCGTCGACGAGAGGATACAATTCTACGCAAGACCATCCTATAATGTACTAGATTTGCAGGTCATTCTCTTTTCCTCTTCTTCTTCTCGGTGTCGACTTGTTGTGCTCTGCGAAAGCTTTCATTTTTCTTCGTTAAATCACAGCTTATTCCCCTCAGGAGCAAAAATCTCAGTTAAATGGTCCCTACGAGGACACCTTTTCTGGGACCTGTTGCTCCCGGGATGAGTTTTGCGAATTCTGCGCACCACCTGTTTGTGAGTTTGTCAGAGCCAAAGTAGGAAATGAAGGGGTCCCCTTTTTTGAGCAATTGGGTATTGTTTGTATAGCTAGCTCTTTGGTTTTTACTCTTCTTTGACGTCTTTATAGTTGCCTGAGACAAGGTCAATGGTGGTGATGTGTTTTGGTGGTACACATTTGGGAGGCTCAGGAGAATGTGTTGCACGACAAGTGATATGACAGCCAGTAGGTTGTTGATTTCAAATTCATGTGCGAAGGGCATATTGTTGCTTCTTCTATACAATTTGTAACTCATGGGTAATTTTTTTTTTCACTTTGATTGTTCATCATTCAAGAATATTGATTGTTATTTGAAGTTGACAAAGATATTTTCTCCTTTGATCTGTATTTTGGACGATGCTTTTTTTTGTAACTGATTAATAGCTGAACACCTTTTCTTTAAAAGTAAAGGTTTGGTGGACCCAGAATTCTCAAATGTAGTATGTCCTTCGAGATTGTTATGCATTTGTTCACTTAATTTCTGAATTCTTTGGAGTGTGTTTCCAGATGCAGGACTTGCAGTGGTGCAATATGTTCAGAGACTTGCTGTATTCTCGTCGGTAGTCATTTAACATCTTGCACAAGTGCTTGTTTGAATAAGGATTTAGGCTGTTCTTCAATTCTTCTGCAAATTCCAACAGTTATTGGCCGGTCCATGTACCTCAATGACCCTCCGAAGACCTCCATTGCCTCGGCTCCTTCTTGACAATGTTTCTTGCATGAGAAATGCGCAACAGATCTTGCGTCATGCGAACGTCTCTCTTCATGATGGTGGAGCTCTTGTGCTGACCGGAGCCAATGGCTCGGGCAAAACCACATTCCTGCGTATGTTAGCAGGGTTTTCTCGTCCTTCTGCTGGTCAGATCCTCTGGAACGGCCACGATGTCACGCAATCTGGCATTTTCCACCAATACAAGTTGCAGCTCAATTGGCTTTCCCTCAAAGATGCTATAAAAGAGAAATTCACTGTCCTCGACAATGTTCAGTGGTTTGAATTGCTTGAAGGGAAGCAAGGAAAGTCTCTGCCGGCCCTGGAGCTTATGGGGCTTGGAAGATTGGCAAAAGATAAAGCCAGAATGCTTTCAATGGGTCAAAGGAAGAGGCTGCAGCTGGCCAGGCTGCTCGCTATTGACCGTCCCATTTGGTTACTTGATGAGCCATCTGTTGCGTTAGATGATGATGGTGTGAAGTTGCTGGAGTATATAATTGCGGAGCACCGGAAGAAGGGCGGAATAGTAATTGTGGCTACGCATCTACCAATTCAGATTGAGGATGCCATGGTCTTGAGGCTGCCTCCCAGGTTCCCGAGACGGATGACGTTGACAGATATGCTTGGCCGAGCAGATATTTCATAGTCCTTGCTAGGAAAAACTATTCATGGATTATATGATATTGATCGTATCTGAATGACCATCATAAGCCTGTTTTTGGTCGTTATAAATGCCACATCCCTCGTGCAAAATCTGATCCTGAAATATGCAGAGTGCACTCTTCTCGTGATTATGGTTTTGTAGTTCTAGTCTAAGTATTGCATAGTATGGATTCTACTTGGGGAAATGTAACAACTTCCTCAGGGCATGCCTTGGCTATTTAATCGATATAGGTTCGATTGAATGTGAGACATGTTGGTAAATGATCATTGTTTCTCTTGGAGCATAAGAAATGCATGGCCGGTTGAGTTTGCTTATTCAGCACGTCCTCAAAGGTTTTTTTTTTTCTGAAATGTTGAGTTCAGTTGAATGGAGCATTGTTACTGTTAGACTACTGTTTAAGCTTTTATATGAGAATAATTATGTGTTGACTGGGTCATAAGGCATGTAATGAATTGGAGGAGAAAGCAGCATGGGAAGCAAAGTTTGCTTGCGCTTTCACTCTCACTCGAGAGTCGGTCCCTCAAAGACCCTCAAGAGTCACATTCGCTCACTGATCTTGGATGGCCATTTAATTTTCCATTTACATTTACTTATGAAGTACTTTAGTAACTTCAATGACTATATATCAGCACAATCATAGTTGGTGATATGGTGAACAATCCGTGTGAAGTCCTGTCCCTGGGAATGCCCGGCAGTGTAATCTGCGTTGTCTATAAAATGGAAGCAATGTAGCAGATAGAAACAAGAACAATCATACCCTGACATCAAATAAGATAACATTTTAAATTTGCAAGCAATTAAATTTATTTTATTCCGTCACTTGGAAGGGAAAGGCATGACCATTTTCCCAGAAAGTCATAGCCTTTTCGACAGGCTTAATGCGAGACATGATCATGTCCAAGTGGGACAAACTGAAAGTTTCTTCAGTTTCCTGGAAATCGACTAGTCGGGCTCTGCTTATACGCTGCTGTTTTGTATACTTCCAAATTATTAAACAAAAAAATAGCTCATGCCCTTTTTTTTTTCAAGAACTTAAACTTTTAGAACAAATCGTTGCTCCCACGATATTTCGTCCGGTGTTAACGACAGAGCTCTTCGGTTTCATTTTTTGAGTTTCCTTTCTTTAGAGGTTTTGAAAAGTATATATACAACGTATAAAAAACCGTCAATCTCTATTAGTTCACATGTTTAAAATACAACCATTTCTCTGAGGTCCAAATTTCGCTGTCATAAAACTGACCGCTGGAAATTTTCCACGGTGCATCTGCTGTTTCTTTGTGTGACGATGATCAAAATTAGCAAATTGGAGCCAGCCGTTTTAGATGTTGACAAGGATATTTTTCATGCAATAGATTCGTGGGTTCTATGTGTCCATCATCATATGCATCAAGACAGTGCGTTTTCAATTCAACCATTAAGGCCTTTTATTTCTTAGTCATACGCTTTTGGTGCCCATCGAAAGGTCTGTTTTCCCGTTAGAATTGAGATCGAGACACTTTATTTTAGGGGGAATCATTATCTCTCGCATCAAGGTGATTAAACTGAGATCAAAAGTGTAAAAACTAACCTCGGGTCATTAGGAATTTTTATTTCTTTTGTTTTGGAAAAAAAACATTATATTTGTTAAAATGCAAAACTTGTAGTACTCTAATAAGCTCGATAGTTTTTGCATGTCGTGTAAAAACGGGACCACCAGGCCATTGCCATACATATAATACGTCAAAACTGATCTGCACCATAAATAATACAAAGGGTATGTTTGGATTGATTTTTGCCTTTTACCTTATTTAAATTTTTCGATACACGCACTTTGTTTGGCTCCATTTGTTTGGCGGAGAATGAATGACTTGCAAAACATTTATCAAAAGACGATTGCTTGTATCGTCTACAAAAATGAATGAACGATAAATATTTTTATTGTTCACGAAAATATTTGACACAAATTATTTTGATTATGAAAATTTTTTCCATTAATTAATTATTTCAAACGATATAAGCGATTGCTTTTATGAAAATGTTTTCCAAATAATTTATGTTCCTCGAAACAGACGGAGTCTAAGGGAAAAAGCCATAAAAAACTCCAAACTATACCCATTGTGACACATTTACCCTAGACTCTTTTTTTTTTGTGACACAAGAATTCCCGAACTTATATATATGCCTCAATCAAGGTTCCGTCAATAAGCACCGTGAAAAATCTACCTATATGGACGACAAAACAATCGAGACTTAGTTTACAATGGACATAGTTTATAATTTTCGATGTCTTTTGTCCTTGTTTTAATTCGAAACAATCGAGACTTTCACACACCAAGTAAATTGACACATGGATTAAATATAGTTCTTTCATGATGTTTTAAAATGTCAATTATTTTTTTGGGTCAATACCACGAAAAACCCTAAATTGGTACATATGTGATAAATTTACCAAAAATTAATTTTTGATCACCAAAAACTCCAAATTGGTACACTTGTGACAAATTTACCCTCCGTTGAATTCGATTAATATCACGAAATATCACAAATTGGTAAACTTGCAAACCCCCAATTGGTACACTCGTCAATTGTCGCAATTTGACGGTGAAATTTAATGAAAATTAACGGAGGGTAAATTTATCACATGTACAAGTTTGAGATTTTTGACGATTAAATAATTAATTTGAGGTAAATTTGTTATGGATTTATGTGGTATTAATTTTTTTTTTTGAATACAAACAAACAAAAAAAAACTACTTTTTCGCCTGTGCTCAAATATTTCAACAAACACGCCACGAGTAATGTTCAGCTTTATCTCGCTACAACAAAAGCATTTTTTTTTTTTATAACCGAGGTATCCGCGCGGCCGGCGAGCTAGGGCTCAAACCGTGGATGATGCCCGACTAGTCCTCGAGGGGCTAAGCGCAAAGATCCCACCGCCACGACCCTCACTTAAATCACCGATGGACGAATTTGAACCCAGGACTTCTCGTGAAAGGAACTGAATGCAAACCAACGCGGCCACCGATGGGTGGATTTTACAACAAAAGCATTGATGTCAGAAGAATTTTAAAAAAAAATTGAACAAGTTCCAATTTTTCCAGCCAAGGAAAACCAATGCGAAATGTACAGCGCAGCACAACGAAGGCGTGCAAGATTGGGTGACAACGTTGTTGTCCTTGGACGGAGAGGGAGACCCGAACGAAGAAAACCCACCATCAAGATGGCGATGTTTTTGGCCCCCACGCCTGACAGAGTCCCTACTACGTTTCTTGATTCGGCGACATCAACATCATGTGCGAACCTTCGCCTTGAGGTGCCTCCCCTTCCCCTTCACATTTCCAGATGCGCTCTCAGATCTACTGTTGTTGGGAGTCAAAACCCGGGGCACCTGCAGAGCAGAAACAGGGGTCGAACTTGGATTGACAGCTTCCCCCTCAAGAGAGAGTTTTCTTGTTCTTGCTCTTCTTGTTTTTTTCCTCTGGGGCGTGATTATGGGGAAGAGGTCTTGGGTGTGCACCGTTTTTACTCAGGTGTGTCTCTGCATCGCCCTCTATTTTGCTCTGAACTTGGGCCAGTCTCGGGAACGCGGGGGTTATACCACCAAGAGTGTCATCAGAAGCGGTGGTGGATTTCTTGATTCTTACTTCGTCACTGTCCGGGGTGGATTTAGAGCGCCCAATGAGCAGACGCGGCTCTTAAAACTGGTGAATTTTCTGACTTTATGTTGGTGCACCGTTCAATGCTATCGGGAAGATGTTATTTTGCGAGGTTGATCCAGCAGTGTGTCCTTCTCTTTTAAATTGTGGAACTGGATGCTGGGTTTCCCATTTTAGCGTTTCGTTTATAGGTGCTCTCAGGGATCACTACGGTGTGTTCTTGGTTCCTTTCGCATCTGTAAATTGATTTCTGCAATCTTTCCCAGTATTGGTTATCTCTCTCTCAATCCCATACTTGCAGTTAGACAGTACGAATATGGATATTAAGAACTGGACTTGCAAGTTATACTTTGCGTGCATTGTCTAAGTAGGGATAGAGAGATCAGGAATTGATGGTGGCTCTTGCTTTATCTTTGTGAATGCGGGGTTACTGACCCGGTGTTTTCTTGGGGTTCTAATGAAGATGGAGAAGGTGTCAAGGACATATGACGCAGCATTTGTTATCAACATCAGCGAACTTGGTGAAGATGACCCGCTTATGCAGAATGTAAGAGTATAAACCAATTCTACCTCCTGTTTGAAACTTAACAGCTCCCTCTTGCTTATTGTGTACAATTCCAGTTCTTTTTTACTTGAAAAGCTTTAAATTGAGTGCACTGTGCACATGTCCACATGGAAAAGCTTGCTGGCTTAGAGATTGACGTTAGAAGGGTTATCTTACCAGTTGAAATAGCTTTAAGTTTTTGTCCTTTAGAAGAAAGATAGCAGTGGAGCTGTTTTGCTTTGCTTTAGTTTAACTTTGAAGTAATATTTGCGGCACAAATACTTTTAATTTCTCCAGATTGATTTGATGTTTGTTGGGAGTAAGATTCTGCAACCATCAATGGAAATTTAACATTCTCTTTTGGCAGGGTACACAAAATTACCAATCGCTGAAAATTCCATGGTATACCATTTTTCTTCCTATTTGCTGTCTTTGGGATTGAATATGTATAATATTTCTTGGACATTTTAGATCCTGTTATTATATTTGGGTATTGATTGGTTTTTATTCAGCCAAATTGTTAGGTAATCCAGAATAGTGACACTGTAGGTACACCACTAAAGCTTCAAAAGGAGGAAGAAGTTATTTCAGAGAGCAGATGAAAATTCCTTGTGGGAAAATCTTAGACTTAATTGGTTTAGATACTGGCCTTTTTAAGGTATGTTGTCATATGTCAAAAGACACCTCTTAATATCTGTCCAGTGATTCATTTTTCTCCATGGTATATGCATCCTTTTTCTTATCCTAATTCTTTTAGAGAAAAATGCGTCTATTAGCTTGTTACCTGTATTGTGGCTGAGTGTCAGCATGCGTTTACTGTGTAAGGTAGGAAACCTCTTTTGCTCTTGAATATAGTTGCATGTATGGTGTTTAGTATGGTATTTTTTAGAGGAAAAAAATTACATGTGGTGGATGTGGGGCTTTTGGTTTTCTGTAATGCATACTGATAAAGGATTATTGCAGGAACTATTGTAATTGAGAGAGCAGGCTGGGAAAGCTAGTCATCTTGAAAATAGGACTAATGGCCAATGATCAAAGGCATCTTGTTTTGAATATTTGGATTGGTAGAACCCATTCTCTGTCACCTGACACTACCCTAGATCTTTGAAGTCAAAATAAGAAGGACGAATCTTTAATTGGTATACCTCCAATCAGTTTGACCTTCCATCTTTGCTTTCCTACCTGGGAACTCCTTCACTCTAGCTCATTATCTGATAGAGCAATATACGCATCAATACCAAACTCATACTCCTCCCATCGACTTAGATATACTCTCACTCTAGGGCATCATATTGTATGCCAAATTGCCTACTTTCATGTACTTCCACCTGTTTTTGCTCGACTGGTGATGTAGCTGGAGCACAAATGGGAACCATATGAAGTGAACCCTATATTTCTGAATCTCCAGGGTTCTGTGATGATGGGATCATCAGAGGGGCTTGGAGAGGAGCAACTTAAATGGCTCACGAGGATCCTAGAGGAAACAACTGGTGAATGGTAAGTTTGAAGGATTCAACTTTTGGTGTCCTTTATTTTCCTTTGTGTAAGCATAACAGTTGGCATTGTACCGAGTCACAATGTTTATTTTCCAAGAATTCACGCAAGTTTCTTTGTCTAACAAATTATGACTTCTCTGAGCTTTTCTGAATACTGTAGTCTTGGGATACCTCGGCTGTAAATTGTTCGTGAATTCTCGTGTTTGTATTACCTGATTATATGTGGGGACCTACCTCATTTATCCATCAGTTTTGGCTTGTCTGTCAAAAGAATGAAAGTGTTTCCCTTACAACCAACGTGGCTTTTTCCTATCTGTGAACTCAGGCGCATAATCGCAGGATTTCTTCCTCTGACTTCCTGCCAAGAAAGTAAGGGTCTATTTGAAGCAAAGGCAGATCTTGACCCTTTGAGGAGCGTCTTTTCCACTTATGGAGTGGTAATCTCTCTTGTTTTTCTTGCCTCCTTGTGAATGAACTATGAATCACATGAATCCTTCTTGAGTAAAGAAGTTGAATCAGACATGTCTTCCCAGAATGCATACTTAAGTGGAAGGGCTGGCATGGATCGTGTTCCCCAAGGCGGTGTTAGCTACATTGGCAACCCTGGCCAATTATATAAAAAATCTAATTCTGCTTCATCTCAGGGAACATCATCAGTCTTTTGCAGGTATCTCCTTTTGTCTCTATTCTGAATTTCCCAACTGTGTTTGTCCCACCTATAATTTGGTATGAATTCTGTCTCTGATTTTTCCTGCTTCTTCAGAGAACTTGCCGATGGGTTCCTTCTTCACAGAGTCACCCCTCTTGAAATAGTGAGTAATCAAATCTTTTCTCTAATCAAATGTTATGAATAACATCTTTTGAATTAGTGCAGAATGCTGGAATAAGTCGACATTTTTGCCAGTTCGGATTTTGAAAATAGATTACTTTAATGGGGATTTTGGTGATGGAACATCATGGAATTTTCTGTATGATTGATTACCCCATCTAGCTTCGTGAACTTCCTATGAAAATGCCAACTTATGCTTGTAGCCGTTGGCAGGTGACTTATTTTGTTAACTCGTCCGGGGAAGCTGTGTACAAAACTGTGCTCCGGCACCCTGGAAAGGAGGTCATGTGAGTTCACTAGTAGCCGGAATGTGCAAGTTCATTGATCAGACAGATTTCTTGTAAATGAGCCGTCACGCAAATCTTCTCGAGATACTTATCGTCTTCATTTGTCGGCCCCGCGCTCAACGAGCAATTCTTGTGAGGACGGTTCCGCATGTCTTGGGAGCCTCTCAGCCATTTTTTGATAGCAGAGTTGAGGATGTATTTGGTTCTCTTTCTTGCATAGCTGAGTACTTCATTGAGGTTTTTCTGCAATTGTAAATTAGAAAGCGCATTGCTGATCAGTATGGAGTCATGATCTTTTTCTTTATTCATTGTTGTATCCAGTAATTTAAGCTTGAAGCTGATCATTACAAAAGACATGTCTAGCTTTCCCTGTAATGACATCTTGCAAAGCCTGTAGGATGAGTTTAGCAGCTTGCATTTTCGCAAGTTTGATCTCTTGACGAGTTCCAATTCCTTGAACTTTGTGTTTTTAAACTTCTATTGTTGAATTCTTGGAGTTTATTTAAGATTTTCATAAGCAATGAATATTTTTTCCTTTCTCTCCCGTTAAAATTACAATATTTTCGGTTTTGAGAAACTGTAAAAAAATTACGCGCGATCAACCTACCGACAATTTACATATTCCGAAAGTTATACGTACTTGAAATTAAAATTGTTATTCGGTGTATTATCGATGTGAGGAATTATTTACACACTTACTAATATTAGAAATTAGGATTCCTACGAGGACTTAAATTAAAGAAAAGTGAAAGTGCATGAATTGGGAGATTTTAGCAAATAAAAAGACTTTACATCAATAAAGCCAAATCAAAATGAAAAATTTTGATTCCAAAAGAGGGAAATATATGTTGGCCAATGTATGTTATAGGTGGTTTTCTTGCATTTGGCCATTCTTAAGTAAAGATCGGTTTTTTCCAGCAAATTACTTTATTGTTATTTTGGCTGTCAGAAGAATCGAGTCAGACAGAGCATAAATGTGAGACTTTCGGACAAAGACCTGCGCAGATTCTTGCGAGAGTTGCGTCTCTGATGAGGCCTCCCTCCTCTCCTCCTCCTTGTTGTTGTTATTGTTATTGTTATTATTATTGCCATGACGATGGCGATGGCGATGGCGATGGCGGTGATGGTGATGGTGATGATGATGATGTTCTTGTTTAACGAGATTCATACCCCCATGTACTGGAAAGGTTATTGCATGGTGTCTACTGCATACGAGAGAGGCTGTGATGATGCATTCGTGAAAACTGTGAGAAAGACGGGGCCTTTGAGGAAGCACCACCCACCAATTTTCTTGGCTTGGCGACTCCGGTCGGAGGGTTCTTGAAAGTTCCCATCTTTGGGCCTTTCACGAGCAACCGCTGTTTCGCAGCCACGCAGATTGGCGTTAGAGTGGTGGGTTTTCTGAGTGTCTTGCTTCGCATGAATGATTCAGAAATGTTCGAGTAATGCTCTGAGTCTCTCTCTTTCTCTCTCCCTCTCTGGACGATGAAGTGGTGAATGATGGTGAGAAATGGAGCTGGTGGGTGACTATGTTTTTGGGGTTTTTGGATTTTTAAAGATTCTTCCGTTTCAATTTCAAGCAGTGTTCATCTTGCTCTTTTCATGCTTAATTCGTTTGCATTGTCAGTTTGTCACATTTCATGATCTTGCCTTCTTTTTTCTTTAGCATTTCTGTCTGTGAAAGGCAGGGATTTTCATTTGTTCTGTTTGCTGACAATTTTCCCCCTCTGTTGCTCGTCGATTGTTTGCTTGGTTTTAAAGAGGAAGCTGCTCGGATGTCTTTGCTTAAACGAATACTTGTTTTAACAATCTAAAGTTTTTAATGCTGGAAAATAAGTGGAATAACTGTTGAGGATTCTATTGACGTTTCTCTTTAATAGTCAATATTTATCTTGAACTCGGAATCATCACAGCCAAAAGACTTGCCAAATCTTTTTTGGATGGGGTCAAAATCGCCACCAATTAGATTGTCATTGAGGACTTGTGGATCCAAAATGGTCATCACACACCACTTAGCATAACTCACTTCTGATAATAGTCAATGGCAGATTTCTTTACTATATTACAAACTGAAATGAATCAAGAGAAAGAGAGTAAGCTAAGTGAAACATGAGAGAGGAAAGATGACCTGCAGATCCATTGGACAGCTCCTCGTGTCAATGTCCCTAAAAGAGTAAACCGAGTGCTCCAATAGCCGCTAGAGATAGACCCAAATTAGCAACTTCTTTTAGTGCACTGGAGTGCTTGGCATCAGGTGCAGGTGCAGGTGGTGAGTTCGTGGTTAGATTGGCGGCTACAGGAGGTAGAGGTGGGTCGACGATGTCTGAGACTTCGAGGGTTGGAGCAGGAGCTTCTGCTGGTGGCTCGGCTCCTTGGATAATGCTAATAAGAGAACCAGGCTGAACTGGTAAGATGGCTTGCTTGGCATTCAAATCAAAACATGGACTTCCTGCAATGACAAATGGAACAGTGAGTGGTTCATTCTTGTTTTCCTCTTGCCTGTGGTTTAGGGACTATATATTGTTTCAAGTATGGAGTACAATCGGGCCGGTCTAACTGTCAAAGACCCAAAATAATTTCTTAATGTTAAATCACCCTTTTTTTGTGTGTAAGTGTGCGCTCTGTGCTTGTGCGTGGACACGTACACTTTTAATATGTGGTGTGCTTGACTGGACCTATAAAGGAATTTAACTCGTGCAGTGCTTACTCATGTATTTGTTGGCTGTTGCCGGGTATTCAGTGATGACTCCATCAACTCCAAATCCTGCTACATAAGTAGCCAACTCCAGAATAGGATCCGCAAAATAATCGAATGCGAGTGAAATGTACTCGTTCCTCAAAACAGAGACATATACCGAGATATTTGCGGCATGCATTTCGTCAAGAACACTTGTATTGCCCAAAAGGAAGCTGTTTGAAACTGGCATGATGGAGGGCCTCGTGATGGTGACTGCGTCAGCGTACTTTTTAAGCTGTTCTACTGGCTGCTTTGGTGCATCGCTTATTTTCTCTTCAATTGTCAACACTCTTTTGTAGGTTGAGACATTCTTGAACTGTGATAATACGGAGCTGTCATCGGATTGGATCAAGACTTGTTGTGTGGATTGTTTGTCGAATGTGGTGTTGCTTAAGGCTTTGGAAACAGTGTCTACTATGCCAAGACCCTTCTTTGATGCTAGGTAAGCAGCATTCTGATAAGGAATGAGAAAACTTGTTCACGCTTGTGAAAAGGGCTCCGAATCAAAATAAGGAAGAAACTAAAGCATGTTTTACCTCTATGTTTATCAGAACACCCGATACTGCCTTTGACTTTGCAAGCTCCAGAAATTCTGAAAGAGTGACAAATTTGCCTTTGTTCTTATTTGCTGGATCTCTCTGGAAGCCAGGATCACTACCAAAAGGGCTGACAAGTTGAGCTGAAACAAGGAAGCTTTTTGGTGAGCAATTTCATCAGACATTAAACCCGTGGGCAATATCAATTTACATGGATAAGATCACGGGGCAACATTACGCTTCAAACTCTGGATTTCGCTCCATGTAAGATCAAAGGAAAAGATTCCGCTGTCCTGTTGGATCTCGGGGATAACGGTCGATCGAGACATGAAAGTGGGCATTGCAGTGGTATCTCCTGACAGGTCTGCAGAATCCAAGCAGAAGGCTACTCCATCTTTCGACATTTGCACTGAGCAGTCGATGATGTCAGCACCATCATCTATTGCTTGCTGGTATGCTAGATCAGTGCACCCCGGATAATTTCCACTTGCTCCATTGTGAGATATGATTAAAGCTTTCCCTGCACAGGGACACTTTGGTAAATAGAAGTTGATTGAATAACCATATGTCAGAATGATTCAGATTAACATGTTACCTTTGATGGGCTTGCTACTGTTGTTGTTCTGGGTAAAACATACTGCAAGAAAACCGCAACTTTGAGTTTCAGAGGACATTTCTACCAGGTTTATTGCTCGCAGAGTTAATGCATTTATGAAACCTACAGTTTTATGGCAAGTAAAAATACAAATTTGACAGTTATTTTTCTGTTACCCATGCTTTCTGAAGCTGTTGGAGGGAAATCTGTAAGCACCCCGTCAACAGAAAACTCAGAGTTATCGATGAACTGCAGGTATTCCGATGTTGGGTCATAGCTATAGTTGAAACTTGCTGGATAGTCATTTGCAAAACCAGAAGCATATACTTCAAGGCCCTGTTTATGAGCATCCGCCACAAGACTGGTGGGAGCTTCCAGATAATTGTTTGTGCCAACTGGGAATATATACTCCTTGGGAACAAGTATTCCAGATGCGAATGACTTGATCGACTCAAGGTCTTTTAGTATAGAACTATATGTTTGATTGGTGGATGGTTCAACTGCATCCGCGGCCAGAAATCGGAATATGAGCTTTGTCCTTGCTTTATTGACTTTTCCTTGCATAGCCTTCAAGAAACCAATCTCTGGAGATGATAGGTAATCAAGAGGATAGTACCTCACAACTTTCTGCATATAGGATGCTGGACTGTGTTTGTGTTCGGTGTAGAATCCATCATACTGTCGCAAGGAATGGATATATTTCCCCGTCCATCAACAAGTTGTGAAAAGAAGAAGCTACCTCAGAGAGAGAGAGAGAGAGAGAGAGAGAGAGAGAGAGAGAGAGAGAGACCTGAACATTTAGCCAAAGTAGGTTAACAGTTTTGCGTCCAACTATATCGTCGACAAATTGAATCGACAGTGCGCCATCAAACAAACTCGGCCTGGACAGAACATTCTGAACCACTGCAGGGAAGGAAAGAAGAACAATACAATGGAAAAATAGAGATCAGTTTTCTTGAAGCACAAATGATATCTCGAACAGCCTTTTTGCTATCCTTTTTGCCCCCTTTGAACTCTGTAATGCAATATTTTCAATGCATATGGTATAGCTTCTATCTTTGTTGGATTGAGTTCACAATATTGTGAATTCATTTATTTGGTCTGACAATCTGTGAATATATTGACTGAATGATATGCCAAAAAACCACGTGCTCTAGCCCATTCACATTGTTCCATTTGACGGGTGACTTCTATGAGAACCTGAATGGTTGATTAGGACAATGGAAAAACCAGAGAAAGATTTTGAATCTACATGAGCGGAGTGCCAACATATATTTCTGAATTCAAGTTGCCTCTGCTTTCACTGATAGTGTTAAGCGGGCACATTGAAAAGTTAAGGTAAAACAGGTGGGCTAATAATCCTATTTTGTAGTGATATTCATGTTGTCTTCTTATCTCTCTTCAATTCATTGTCCTCTGTTGGTAACTCTTGTTCTTAAATGTCACATCAATACTACATGAAGACTTAGACCTACATGAGACGTTGTTGAATAGCTCGTCGGAGGTGTAATCCACAGCGAACCAGCCCTTCAAATCTTGTCCATTCACATTGTACGTCTTCTCTCCTTTCGGGAACACCATTGCTATGTTGGTGGTATTGTCGAGCCTGACGTCCGGTTGGCATATGCCTAGACCATCCTTTGTGAGCTGCAGATCGCAGTACAAGACCACATCGCCCATGCTTGAGGTCATTGCCATGTCCACGGCGAACTCGCTCGAATCGGGAAAGATCCCAGAGAACCCGCCACGAGCTATAACAAGGGGCTCGTTGCCTGTGGATAAGGCACACATACTTGCTGTTACCACGCTCAGAATTTCAAGGTCATCCACACAGGAAGCAGTCTATGATGCAAGCAATTTTTGGAACTAAAGTGAACTAATAAGTCTCATTTTGTCTTTCTCAAATCTCCGGATCTTACCCACCTAAACTACAAAATCTCTATTATTCTAAAGGTAATTGTTTCTATCCTTCAAATAAAGAGAGAGTCAGAATACCATTAAGGGTCAGCCATTTCTTTGATGGAGTATCTGAAGTCCCTGAACCCTCTGAAAACTTCTGGGCTAAGCTTGAATGAATGAGCAAGGAAAAGAAAAGCAAACACCTAAACATCTCTCCAAACCTGTCACATGTCAAAAGAACGTACATATTTCACCAAATGACCGCTGCAATTAACAACAAATCCGAAACAAGAAATACAGAGATTAATTTGCCGCAATTCAATAACGAAAATGCGGGAATCGTGATGGTTTTTTTTTTTCCCTTCCGAGAGTTCTCATTTCTATCAGACATTGCCAAATTCGACGGTGCAAACCCTTCAATAACATGGTCAAGTGTTGCATGACATTGACCCCATTGAAACAGAAGCAGCAAAACACCAATCAGAAGCACAAAAAAACGAAATAAGAAACGAAACTCACTTCATTGTTAAAACGTTCAGATGGACAAAGCCAACATTCCCTCTCAAGTTTCAGAAGGAAACAAGAAAAGAAAAAGAAGATCACAGAAACTCTCAAGGGAATGTAATGGAAGGAAGAGAAGAGAGAGAGAGAGAGAGAGAAGAGAGAGAGGGAGAGAGAGAGAGAGAGGGCGACCAGAATTTACTCCCAAAAGAGGTTTTTCTCAATAACCTCCCCAACACAATTCTCGCATTAATAGCTGGTCAGGATTTATTTACTCTTAACGGAACACCAGTTTCATAAGGACCTTCTTCTTCTCTTCTTCTCCTGTTCTTTTGACTGGTGTACATATTAAGCGGGAGCATTGGCTTCGACAGCTCAAACCCTTTAACGGCTCAACGGTTTTTCAAACATCAAGAATGTCTTGTCGCGAGGTCTCGTCGAGGTCAACCGTCTTGTGTTGCTAATGCAGGAACCAAGAAACAGCAACATGTTAAAGTTTCTTTCTATGCTTTTTCCAATATAATGAGGGAGTAAAATTTCTCTTTTTCACTAATCAAGGTCTAACTTATATGATTTACATCGGATGGAACATTAAATAAAATATGGACCGCGTTAAATTGATAATGCTGGTAAGTATCTATCTTAGGAAAATGAAAACTATCCACCTATCTGGTGTATAATTAGAGTGAATTTGTGTCGTACAAATTTCGTATGACAGAAAATTTCTCTCGGCTATATCAAGACTTTGATGATGAACCAAATGCCCAACAATCACAACTTTAACAAAATCAACATGTTAAAAAAACGTAGCCACATTTTCGAAGTACATTAACCACAATTTGGCCAAAAAAAGCACATCAGTTGCACTTTAACTGATGTTATAAGGACACTCACCGATAAAATCCATAATCAATTGTAAATGATAATATTATTCAGCCATACGTTTTTACGGAAATTGCAGTACATTTACTTGTTGCAGGTAGACATACTAAATACATTGCAATAATCTTCGTCTAATTATTCAAATAGATGTCATCAGGGGCGCGCAACCTACCACAATACCTCAATATCCCATGTTAGGAATGTTAAAATCATTAATTTAAGGTGCGTTTGTTTCACGAAAAATGAATGATTCGAAAAATATTTATTTTAAAAATAATCGCATGTATCGCTTACAAACATTAATGAGAGAAAAATATTTTATTATTTACGAAAATATTTAGACATAAATTGTTATCGATAATGAAAAAAGTTTTCATCAACTAATTATTTCAAACGATATAAACACTAATATTTTTAAAAATATTTTTCAAATTATCAATTTTTCTTGAAACAAATGAAGCCTTAACTCTTCTCATCTTTTCCAAACATGAGAGTCAATTGATGTATCTCTTACTTTTCTGCAAATAGGATCGGTTCAACTCTCAAACTGGCAAAAACCATTGTGGGCTACAAAAGAAAAATTCTTTGTTTCTCATATATATGTAATCTATAATCTCAAGTGGTCCATAATGCCTTTGCCTTAATTAATTTATGTTGTTTCACAAGATACCCACAAGAGAAACCATATCACCAACATGATAAAAATGTCTCCTAGCGAAAACATAAATGATAAAAATGCCATATTTTATTTTCCTTCTCTCTCTTTTCTTCAAGCAATCTCCCCTTTCTTGTGCCCCCAAAATATGCCAAAGAAGAAAGAGGAGCACCCACTACTTCCACTTTCTTGGTGGAAAGGAATAGCACAATGGTCTTTCTTAACACTGGCCCATTTTCTTTTGGGTGTCTTGTTGCTGTTTTTCATTGGTACCTCAAATCGACACGCTCGTTACTTTTCCTAGAATTACCTATAAGAACGAGAAGGTATTTTTTACATTATCGAAATCAAATGAACCATTCACTATTTGAGAAAGTGGTTTTAATCTACAAATCACTTGTTGAATTAAAAGTTCACGAAATCTGGTTGACTATGCCTAACGAAATTATTGCACGAAATTTTTTTTAAAAAGAAAATACTCCTTCTTGTTTATGGAAAAAGAAAAGGCCGTACTCATATGTAAGTCTAAGAGATGGAACAATTTCGACACCCAACGCAAACACACGTTGCATATTTTAGAAATTCATACGTTTTTAATATGAGCTACTACACTTCATAGCATATAAAAGTGGGAAAATCTTACTGTAAAGGAATATAGATAGATACATACTTGCACAATGTATGCTATTGATGGAATGTTTCCTTTACTCGAGCAGCCTCATGATCATCGTAATTGCATTCTTGAAGCTCAATTTCGAGAAATTTGAGTGAAAAACTCAGATAAAATCTTTGTCATGAAAAATACATGATGTTTTCCTCAGTAGCTTTGCACCTCCTAAAAAAGTTGAAAAGAGAAAAAAGGAAAAATACATAAATGCCCCGCTCCCTATCAACTCAACGCCAGCTAATCAAACTCCACCATAAACAAAAACGTCCTGCAACCTCCCACACCAGATCATTGGCCCCCCCTCCCCAACCCCAACCTCCTCGGATCCTAAAAAGCAAGCACAAGAATCGCCATCATCCTCAAAATCACCAAAAATCCAGGGGTTTCGATTTCGATTTCGCTGACCCTTTGAGATTCCGAGCCCCACCCATCGATCCAGCGAGCGAGGGAGGCCATGAAGATCACAGCTTTACTGGTGCTGAAGATCAACCCGGACGGGTCCGACCCGGTCATCCTCGCCAACGCCTGCGACGTCAGCCATTTCGGCTACTTCCAGCGCTCCAGCGTCAAGGAATTCATCGTCTTCGTGGGTCGGACCGTCGCTAAGCGCACCCCTCCCGGTCAGCGGCAGTCCGTCCAACATGAAGGTCTGTTCTTTCTTTCTTTTCCCCCCACACCCTTTATGCGGTTTTGGGATTTGTAGGAGTTGCGTTTAGGAAAGGGGTCGGAACTCAGACATCTGGGGTTCTTTTTTTTCTGTTCTTTGCCTCTTATTGTTTGGTTGAAGGTCGGAAATTTGGGTTGATGGGTGTCGGTTTTTCGTGCGGGTGTATCTTCGGTCGAGATCGAAGTTCTTGTTGGGCCGGTTTCGTGTCTTGATTTGTTGTGTACGAGTGGATGAGCTTGAATCGAAGTATTAAGAATCATTATAGTTTCAACACAAGCTCAGTCGTGTGCGTTGTAAATTTTTTCCGGTCTTCACGCGGATATATCATTAAAGCCCGGAAAATTTTGCTGTTGACGTGAATTGTTCTTGTTCCGGGTAAGTTGTTTGTTCATTTATGTAATCAGAAGTTGGTTTATTGAGTTTTGCAGAGTACAAAGTGCACTCGTACAATAGAAATGGACTCTGCTCTTTGGGTTTCATGGACGATCACTATCCGGTCCGAAGTGCATTTTCGCTTCTAAACCAGGTGAAAAGACTGTTCTTTGTTGCATGTTGCATCAATAACCTATGGATTTTGGATGTTCGGTTGATGAGTCAAACTTATGAAGTTATGTGGTGCGTAAAGGGTATATGATTTTGTCAATTGTCGTGCACGGTACTTAACTGGGCAGAGGGAGTTGCGTTAGGGTCATGTCCGTAAATTATTTGGGAATTTCAAGAGCCAAATAAGGTACCGTTCTAAATTAAAGTAATCTCTGGTAGATGGAATATTTGATGTGCGAGTATCAGCATGACTGTATAATGAATTTAGCCGAGATCAAGAAAGATTGAGTTAGGTATGGTGAAAAGAGCCCGAGTTACTTTACTCCACTGGAAGGATAGATTAGGGAAACTCAGTAGAGGTGCTTTGGACAGTTCTAGTGGGATATGATTTATTGTACAAGAGCAGGTCAGTGGGCCGAGGGTTTGGGAATTGCTTGAGAGGATTGCGAGAAAGCCCCAAAGATGAATCTTGGGACTATGGATCCCAAGGAGGGAATGTTTCTTGACAAGATGCAGTGACATGAGAGTCTGTGTAGCCTATTCCACATAGTAGACAAAGATATTTGTTTCATTGTATATGTCATTGTTGTCTGAGCTGAATTGTAGTTTGGGCTGCATCCTTTTGGACTGCTGTACTGGCAATGAAGTTTAATTTTAAGGGAGGCCCCCTCGAGTGATGAACCTTTAGGAAGTTGCACTCCTAGTTAGCGCTTTTTACCTTTTCTTCGGTTAATTTGAAATGATAGATAAATGAAATGAAGTTTGCAACAGTTAGAAAATTGATTTGGTCAGAGAGCGCTTTACTTCTCGATCTTAGCTATCTTGCTTCCTTCATAGAATCTAGCATCAGGGCACACTCGTATGCGTGTGCAAGAGAGGGAAATGGAGTGATGGGTTGAGAAAGGGGGAGTATTGGAGAAAGTGTGTGAGTGGAACAAGTGCCTTGTGACGGCTAATAGATGAAATATTATGGACAAATATGATAACTGAAAATCGTCGTAATTTTTTCTAATTGATAGAAGACAAGGGGCCTTACATTTGTGTGGAATTTCTAAATGGGTGATTTTTTGGCATTCTCAGTGGCATGCTGATTAAGATGTTGCAATCACAAGTGAGCATATTCTTTAAAATGAATTTAGGTGCTTATATGCTATTTGGCAAATGAGCATCCTATACTTATGATGATTCTTTATTTCAAGTGCACTTGTTATGTTGAGATGACCCTATGACATGGCATGAGAATTTGTAATTTATTTATCTATCTTCCCTTGGGACAGGTGCTGGATGAGTATCAGAAAAGTTTTGGTGATTCTTGGCGAAGTGTGAGTGCTGATGGCGCTCAACCATGGCCCTATCTAAATGAAGCTCTTACCAAGTTTCAGGTGAGAATGATATTGTTGGATTTTATATTTGAGATTATTGTTATCTAATGGACTGAGGTCTCAGTACTGTTTCCTTTCTTTTCTTTACGTCAGGATCCTGCAGAAGCTGATAAGTTGTTGAAAATTCAGAGGGAGTTGGATGAAACAAAAATTATACTTGTAAGTGTCGAATGGTTCCTTCCTCCGCACCACCCCCACTGGCCCCCCCCCCCCCCAAAAAAAAAAAAAAAAAAAAAAACAAACCAAAACAAAAACAATAATAAATTGAGAGAAGAAACACATAAGATCCTTCTTTTTTTTACCAAAAACATTTTTACCGAGATAATTTGAATTGCCCGCCCCACTGGTATTTTTGGATCTTTTGTTAAAGGCAGATGAAGTAAGAGTCTTAGTTACTTGTAGATATGTAATGTGCTCACTTGTCTAGTTGTTGGTTGGAGGCCAGCTTCATTTTTCAAGTTACCTTCACTGAACAGTGCACACTTTTATTTTCAGGGCTATACTATCCTGAGTAGTTATTTACTCCTTGTTCATGACATTAGCAATTGCTTAGGGAACTTTTCAAAATTAATTGAGAATAACAACTTGATGACTATTGGTTGTCGCCCTTCTCACTTTATTTCTTTGACGCAGCACAAAACTATTGATAGCGTGCTTGCCCGTGGTGAGAAGCTGGATAGTCTTGTTGAAAAGAGTTCAGATCTGAGTGCAGCATCACAGGTACCCATGAGGCATGCCTTGTTAGTTAGTATTGTTACCGCCCAACATTATGCTTAGGTCCCTCCGAATAAAATTGCCTAGATGACCACAACACATCCTTTGTTCTTGTTGTGGATCTTAATCCGTGACTGTCCTGCATGGCTGAACTATTAGATTGTGGCCGAAAATGTCATCCACACAAAAGTTGATGAGGCGGGCAATAGCATTGCTATTCTATCTTCTTTTCTTTGGGATGATTTTATCTTTACGATCTGGTCAATCATTTATTCGTCTTGTACTTCATTTTATCCACAGCATAAAGATTTAGCTTTTTGCATAGAATCATCTACAAATTTTATTCGTTGTATCTCAAGTCATCATGCAAGTTGCACTTATTTAAATAGGAAGTTGATTGTGTGTATCTTGACTATACACTAGCATTTACATTTAAGAGGTGACATTGGCGTAGTGTCTTCCTATTCCCTTCTCTGGACAGAACTTGATTTGTTGCTGATATTGGAATCTTTGGTGGTTGAAACAGATGTTTTACAAGCAGGCGAAGAAAACCAACCAGTGTTGTACCATCCTGTAAGGTTTATCTTGTAATGACGAAAATACCTTGTTCCTGATGGATGAAAGAGTAGTGATTCTTAAAATGTCCATATATCATTTATCAATTGTTTACATGGTGGAAACTCTGTGGATTTTCACTCTCTAAGATTCTGTCGCACTCTCAAGTAATGTCAGCAATGTTATTGAACGTACAGTCTTATTATCTATGTTCCAGAGTGGAGAGGTTCTCTATTGTTCTTATGTTCACCTCAAAGAACTTGTTTCTAAAATACTGGATTGCGAAAATGCGAGAACGATAAATAGCTAGACTTATTTCACACTCTATCGGTAGATCTTCATTACAAAAGCAAGAAATTGCTGCTTATCAACTCTATTCAGTCCGTCTCTTCCTGGTGCTGCTGCATGCAGAATCTATCTTATCTCTTAGTTCTGCTTGGGTTGGTGGTCAATGGCTGCTTTTTTCACTTTCCAACTGACCTTCGGTAAGAACGGTTAAATGCAATATGAAGGTCATGAACGGCAGTACGTTTCTTTTCTTCATGGAGGACCTCGTGCATGTTTCCGAACCCGGAGTTCCAAGAGAAATCTTCATCGCAATGAAACCATGGTCTCTTGTTTGTGATTCCAATTTCATGATTTCTCTGCAATATGCACGCGGTAAACAGACCCCACAATGATATTTTTGCATGATACGGTACTACGAAAATGATCCACATGACAAGATAAGGTTTTGTGGACTGTTCGAGCATATTTTACTGTCTGCTTCAATCGATCACACATCCACTGGCAGTCTCAATCAAACAGAAAGGAATCGAAGAAGGATCTCATCATTGAAAAGCTCCGAGTCACCGACAGTCTATCATCATTGTCACGATATGCCCACATAGCGGAAGAAAAGTATGGCAAATGTATAAACCGAGTTGGATCATTTGCTGTTTATTCCGTAACTCGTATTTACTCGAAATCCCGTAAACCCCTACTTCATCATCTTCATGAAGCTGCCATGAAATGAAGTTCTCATATTTTCCTAGAATGGACTCGATCCCTCAAAATGCCTTTGGTGTCCTCGGGTCCTTATTCTGGCGAAGTGTCGCTCTGTGGAGTCTTGTGGAGGTTGCTCACATCATACCCTTCTTCAGCTTTTTGAACTGGCTGATTATAGGTTTCATCATCCATATGACTGTCTGCTCAGTATCTGCAAAACAAAAATCCTACCGCCAACAAAAATGAAGGAATAAAAAAAAAAAGAATCAGAACACAACTCACAATTAGCACAAACCGCCCAACCGCCCTTGACTCACAAAACAAAAACGTATGATATCTAAAGTCTATGACCATCAATTTGGGCCTAAAGAAAAGGGAAACCTGACAAGAAAGTTGCATACCCAGAGATACTTCCTACTGGGCTGACCGACGCGAGCATACTGATCATCAGCATCAAGGCACAAAACCCTGTAATCCCCAACCATAGGGATGATGAGCAAGAATGGAGGCACATAGAACTTCACTGAGTTTGGCCTCGTCGCTGCAGGGGTTGGTCTTGTAGGCGGTGCCCTAAGATGTAGCCCCTCTTGCCATCGGTCCAAGACTCGGTTCGACCCACGCACAGTCCATCCTCCTTCAGAGTCTACATGGTCCTCGTGTCCACACTGTTCTTGGGCTGAAACCTCGAGGGGAACGAGGGCGATCACGTACCAGCGCCCCATGTATCTCTGCAGATCAAGTCCCTTCACAACCTCCATCTATTTCTTTGCCATTTTTCTCTTTCCTTGTTCTTGGGTTTCGAGGGGGTGAGGTTTTCCGGGAAAAGGGAGGATTTTTTTATTCTACTTTTCGCTTTCCTTCTTGAGGAACGAAATTTTGGGGGGTGTGACGAGGATGATTCAGTAGCTTGCGTGTGTGGGGGTACTGAGGTTGAATGTTCCAGATGTATCCAGAAGGTTCTAGGGTGCTTCTGCTTGGGAGTCTTTCCTTTTTTTTAAAGTAATTTTGTCATGGTTATCTTGTAATGACACAAATACTTCGTTCATGATGGATGAAAGAATAGTGACTCTTAGAATGTCCACATCATCATTTATGAATTGTTTACATTGGCTGAAATTGTTTGGATTTTGACTGTCTGAAATTCTTGTGTTGCACCTCTAGTAATGTGATATGTTTCTGAACCTGAGCTTTTTGTTCCAGCTAATTCCCAATGAAATCTTGGTCTCTTGTTCGTGATTTCCTATTTCATGATTTCTCTGCAGAATACACGAGTCCCACAAGGATACTTGCATGATCCACACTTACAGAAAAGATGACCCACATAACAAGATAAGGTCTGGTGGACAGTTCCAATTATCTTTCTCTTTCAGCTAAAATAAATCACAGAGTCACTGGCAGGAAAACTTGCCCGGTAACCCAGACTCAGTCAAAACACAAAGGAATGCAAGAAGGATCTCATAATTGAACAGCTCCTATCATCCCTGATACAATATACCCACATAGCAGAAGCAAAATATACATCAAACAAAATGAACACACGGTGCTCATGACTACAGCTGCGGATTGACTTAAAACAAAGGTACATCATATGCTGCTTATTTTAAAACTCAATATTTACTCGGAAGCGCATGAAGCCCACTGCATCATCATCTTCATCAAGCTTGCTATAAAATCAAGTACCCCTATCTTCCTAGAATGGACTTGATCCACCAAACGCCTTTGGTATCCTTGGGTCCTTCTTCTGGTGGAGTGTCACTCTGTGCAGTCTTGTGGAGCTTGCTGGCATCATACCCTTCTTCTTCAGCCTTCCGAACCAGCTGATTGTAAATTTCTTCATCCATATGACTCTGTCTGCTCAGTATCTGCAAAACAAAAAACCCACCAATTAGCCAACAAAAATGCAAACAGAAGAAAAAAGAATTAGAACCCAACTCACAATTAACACAAACCGCCCCATGAACCATCATCACTCACAAAACAAACTCACTAATTCTATAGTCTCTGACCGTCAATCGGGGTGAATGAAAAGAAGGAAACCTAACAAGAAAGTTGCATACCCAGAGATACTTCCTGCTGGGCTGACCAACGAGAGCATACTGATAATCAGCATCAAGGTACAAGACCCAGTAGTCGCCAACCACAGGGATGATGGGCAAGAACGGAGGCACATAGAACTTCACTTTGAGTTTGGCCTCGTCGCTGCCAGGGTCGGCCTTGTAGGCGGTGCCCTCAATGTAGCCCCTCTTGCCATCGGTCCAGGTCTCGTTCAACACGTGCACGGTCCCATCCTCCTGCACGGTGTACGTGGCCCTCGTGTCCACGCCGTTCTTGGGCTGAAACCTCGACGGGTAGGAGGCGATCTCGTACCAGCGACCCATGTACCTCTGCAGATCGAGCCCCTTCACCACCTCCATCTCTTTTTTCGCCATTTTTTTCTCTTTCCTTGCTCTTGTGTTTCGAGGTAGCGAGAGGAATAAGGGATCGTCTCAAGTTTTTATGGGAGAAAGGTAGGATCTTTTTCTCTCTTCTTGGTTTTCCCGTTTCTCTCACTGGTTTTCCTTCTTTGTTGCAGTTTCTTTATAAGAATGAAATCAAGAAATGGGGAAGGAGATTTTTCGTCTGTGACGTGGACGACCCAGGACCTTAAGCGCGTGGGGTACCCCGAGAGGTTGAAAACGCCAGACGGATCCATAAGGTTCTAGGGTGTTTTTATTTGGGAGTTTTTTTCCTTTTCTTGAGTTAATTTTGTCATAGTTTTCTTGGAGGATAAGAATAGTGTAATGCGAAGTCCAGATCATGCACCATGTAATCTGTCAATATTTTATACGTTGTTAGCATGATAAATTTTTTAGGAATTCATCGGTGAAGAAATCACTGATTTTTGGGTTTAGCTTCATATCTTTACGAATAATAGATTTTGTCCATTATATCTGTCGATTTCGGATGGACAAACGTCTCATTAAGTTTCATTGGAGCAGCAAATTCCGGTTTGAATTTGACGAACTAGGGAACTTGTGAGCGAAGAAACGGGTCACGTCCCATGTGTCAACTTCATGGAAGATGAGTCCGAAGTCATCTTCGAGGCTAAGGAAACAGGGAATGGTCCAGGACGAGGTTTGCAGGAAAACCGGGTGCTCCGTTGTGAATAGACGAATTGCACTCGTGATTGACGTTGGAAAAGAATGGATAAGAGTGGGAATGCTCATGCAATGGCGATGGCAATCCAAGCCCTTGAAAGGATTGCATCATCTTAGACTACAGGTCGCGTGCATTGATTTATCTTACTTCGTCGACGAATGGTTTTGAGAAAAAGAAGAGATCGATGACTTGAGATATATATGAGCAGTCTCACAACATTTCAACATTTTCCTTGACTTGACCAAAAAAAAAAAAACATTTTCCTTGATGTTTTGTACTTCTGAAAATGGGTGCTTGTTTCTTGATGTCTTTCGAAACAGCATGTATGGTGCATCATTAATTGAATGTGCCAAAAATTGTCATTGCATTCCAAGAATTAGCAATAAATGAACCCCTTCTTTCGCAATAAATGAATGTGAAGGTCCTCCTTATACAATGAGCTATCACTGCACTTTGTGAAGTTTAAGGTTGTCCGCATTTCATGAGACCGTGGTGCTGGCCACCCCGCACAGAAAAGGCAGACATATTTATTTTCATACAAGGATATACTACTACTTCTTCAGTGCTAGCAGCCTGGTTCAGACTGAAGTACCCGCTTCTGGCAATTGGAACTTCACCTTCAATGTATTGTCAAATTTGTGCGAGAAAAGAGAAGAAGAGAGAATGTTTTGAAGAAGAGAGAGTTACGAAGAAGGGAAAGTTGTTGCATGAGAAAGCCATTATTAACCATGTGTGATTTGGTCATTTTTATAGACAGCCAAACAACACATTTTTTGAGAATTGATACCTTATAGAAACGAGAATTGATACCTTATAGAAACTATAACTACTTTTCATGATCAACCATCACTTCTCTTTGTATCAATAATCACTTCTTTTCATGTTTAATTCAATCTCTTTTCTAAATTACTTATATATAACAAACTATTTTCATAATTCCCCACTTAGTTATCTATACTTATTTACATAATTTTATACATACAAGAAGGCATCTATTAAGATTTGAACCTTCAATTAGCATAAATTATTCCATTAATGAAATCAGAGGTAGATAAAATTTTCATGATCAATCCATATTTTTTCTTTTCATTTCAATAACATCTACCTTATCAAAATCATCACTGCTTTTCATAATCAACCATCAATGTAATAATGGGCCCAAAGCCCATCCCAAAAACCCTTGATTTTTGGCCTTAAGGCTTCACCGCCTGAAGATAAAAACATAGAAATGGAACAAAAAAAAGAAGAAGCAAGAACTAAGAAGATTGAAAGGAGAGAGGGAGACCGTATGAATAACAAAGAGAAGGGGAATAAGAAAGGAAAAGCTGAGAATAGAAAGTGAACATGCATTTTGAACTCCTTGACGAGTTTGATCAACTACGTTTCGCAACGCCCGATAAGGATTTAAGCCATTTGCTCATCTAATTGGAGGAAATTTCGGAGTTAAACTACAAATTTGAAGTTATGTAAATTTGAATTGCGAGGTTCAATTTACAAGTTGTTAAATTGTGAATTTATATGAAAATGATAATTTAGGGTATTGTGAAGTCATATGGGTTAGAGGGAAATTTATTCCGAATTACAGTTTAATTGAAATAAATTTTTATAGTTTTGCGCGCAAACTCTGCACTACAGACAGTTTTGAATATTTGCTTTGCACGAGCATTTTGTTAGCACATATAAGTCATTTTATTGGCGAATAAGCTTAATTTAGTCAATTCGTAGTTGGGTAACCATTTTACTTGATTTTGATATTGTTTTTCGCTAAATTGATAGGATAACTTTCATGGTTTGCTTTAAACTTTTTCAAGTGGTGCTTATTTCTTCTTTAAATTTGTAAACTCGTGTCTTGAGAGTGATAGAGATTCGATATATCATGAGTTATTAAATATATGTTTGTTGCATAAAATCTGGATTGGGCATTTACTACTATTTGGTCATTTGTGAATGATATGAGAAACTTTTTGGGAAACGTGTTACGAAACGTAATATATGTTTGAGTTTGAACCTGATTTAGGAAATCAATTTTGAAATGGTTTGTAAAATGTACTTTGATGCATAAAATGGATTTTGGATTTGATTTGTCGATTATTGGACGATTATGGTTTCATGATCATTATCGATGTGACTAGCTAGTGGTTTCTTGATATGCATACTGGTTTAAAGATAATCTTTTTGGCTGAGCTACCGGCTAATAATATGAGAGGATATTGTCGGGAGGATCTTGGCCGCCTTGTTACCTTGCGTTTTGTTAGGACCATGATTGGATATTGAGCATGAAATTAATAAATAAACTGGACAATTGATATTTGTTCCTATATTTGTTGATTGAATGAATATTTCTTATATGTATATGATTATATTAAAGTGATATGACTCATTTGATCTTGTAAGTGTATCATTTACTAGATTTGAAACAAGTGTGTTCTGATATTGTTTTATAAATGCACATATTAGATGCTCCATTTACTTAAAAGAGTTATGTACTACTCGCTGGGCAGTGATTGCTGTGTGGTTGCTCGTACCATTCATCTTAAATAGTTTCCAAGTTCTTCGGTTTGGATATGAGATTTCTAAGTCGATATTGATTTGTGTTTGAGACTATGTATCTCGGGGTGGAAGGATGACAGTGTGATTCTCTGATTCTTGTTGGAGTTAAGGTGTGACAATCGGTTCTCTTCATTTCATTAATAACTTCTTTCATATCCAAATATTTCTTCTCTTTATTATTTATTGACAGCAGATAATTTCAACATCATCTTCATCAAGCCGCTGTAAAATTAAGTTCCCAAATTTCCCTAGGACGGACTTGATCCACCAAACGCCTTTGCCGTCCTCCTTGGATCCTTCTTATAGCGGCGGAGGTGCGTCACTCTGTGGAGTCTTGTGGAGCTTGCTCACATCATACCCTTCATCAACAGCCTTCTGAACTAGCTGATTATAGATTTTATCATCTATATGACTCTTTCTGCTTATAATCTGCAAAAACAAAAATCCCACCGATTAGCCAATAAAAAAGTGAAAGAATCAAAAGAAAAAACAATTAGAACCCAAATCACAATTCAGACAAACTGCCCAAGGAACCATCACTCTCAAAACAAGAACCTATGCATTATAATTAGATATGTCAAAATGGGTCATAAACTCATTTCTTAATCCGTTTGATAGGTCTAATTTAATTATCTCCGACAGGCAAAAAAACAAGAAAAAAGCGAAGGAAACTTGACAAGAAAGTTGCATACCCAGAGATACTTTCTGCTGGGCTGACCAATGACAGCATACTGATAATCAGCATCAATGTACAAGACCCAGTAGTCCCCAGTCACGGGGAAGATGGGGAAGGACGGAGGCACAGAGAATTTCACTTTGAGCTTGGCCTCGTTGCTGCTCGGGTCAGCCTTGTAGGCAGTGCCCTTAATGTACTCCCTCTTGCCATTGACCCAGCCCTCATTCAACACATCCAAGGTCCCATCCTCCTTCAGAGTGTATGTGGCCCTCGTGTCCACGGCATTCTTGGCCTCAAAGAATGACGGGAAGGCGGCAATCTCGTACCAGCGTCCCGAGTATCTCTTCAGATCAAAATCCTTCACGACCGAAGGCACGCTGTCCAGCTGGTAAAAGGGGTCGAGTCCAAAGTTCAATTCCCGTGCGCATAGCACACACGTGAACACCGAAGAGAGCAGCGGCACAAAAAGGAAGAGTCCCTTCACAACTCCCATCTCTTTCTTTGCCATTTTTTTCTCTTTCCTTGTGCTTGGGTCTTGTGCTTGGGTTTCGAGGTAGTGAGAGGAAGAAGGATTTGTCTCGCAGTTTTAAAGGGGAAAAGGAGGATATTTTTTTTTCTCCTTTTTGAATTTTCTCTTTTTGGTTTTCCTTATTTGTTGTGGTTTCTTTATAAAGATTATTTCCCATTTTCCTCTTTCCTTATTCTTGGGCGTGATGTGGGCAATTGTTCTTGGGCGATTTTATTTGGGAGTTCCCTCAGCGGATAAGGACAATGTAAAAGGAAATCCAGATCATGCACCATGTAATTTGTCAATTTCATTTTTTTATAAGAACTGAAGAAGGGTCTCACGGTTTCATGGGGAGAAGGAGAATCTTGTTTTTCTCCTTTTGGTTTTCCTGTTTCTCTTTTAGGTTTTCTTTATTAGCTGCTCTTTCTTTATAAGATTGTTTGCCATTTCTCTCTTTCCTTGTTCTTGGGTTTCCAGGTGGCGAGAGGAAGAAGGGGTGGTCTCGGGGCCGGTTTATGAGGAAAATGAGGATTTTTCTTTCTCCTTTTGGTTTTCCTTGTTTCTCTTTTCTGTTTCTTTATTTGTTGCAGTTTCTTTATAGGGATAATAACACAAATATAATCTCTAAATTTTCATTCAACGTGCAATATCATCATAAAACTTTTAATTTGAGTAACGTGGTCTATGAATTTTGATCCAATGTGTAATGTCATTCATAAACTTTCAATTTATTCAATATGGTCCATAAACTATTAGTAAATATTCAATCAGGTTCCTAAAATATTCATGAATCATATTGGACATCGTATCAAGATTCAAGGATCATATTGAATAAATTAAAAGTTCAGAAACGATACATTGAACTATAGTTAAGGGACCATATTGAACAAATTAAAAGTTTGAAGACGATATTGGATATTAGATTAAAATTCATGAACTATTTGTGTCATTTTGCCTTCTTTATAAGATAAAATTGAAACATAGGAATGAGATTTTTGGGTGTGACGTGGACAATTGTAGATCTTATGTATTGTGGGGTACTTCTTGGGTGTTTCTTTTTGGGAGTTTTCTCGGAGGATAAGGATAATGTAAAAGGAAATCCAGATCATGCACCATGTAGTCTGTCCATTTCCTTTTTATTTTGTTAGCATGATAACTTTTAGGAATTAATTGGTAAAGAAATCACTGATTTTTGGGTTTTTAGCTTCACATCTTTAGGATTAGAGACTTGCACATTATCTATGTATTTCATACTATGGAAAAACTGTAGATCACATGCCTTTATTCATCTGATGGCTTCGTCAAAGAATGGTCCCTGAAAAAGAAGTGATCGCTTACACAAGAAATTTAAACTACTCTCAGCCAATTTCACCACTTTCCTTGATGTTTTGGACCGCAAACTCTTAACCCTTTACGTAGCGAGCTATTTTCCAGAAGAAAGTTGCAACATCTTAATTGATACCATTCGATAAAAAAGGGTTTTTTCCGGAATAGAGTTTGACATGGACTTGTAGCCACAACAATGACGCTTTTTATGAGCTTGCAAATTGAGTTTTTTATCATATAGGAATTGCGTCTTCTTTTCTCTTTAACAATCTCCTATTGTTGACACCTATAATTAATTAGGTTGTCGACAATCGAAATAAATAAATTAGTAAAATACGTCAAAGGATGACGTAGTCCATACAAGATGGGTCACGTAAGCAAAACAGTTGGCAAGTACTGGGATGTCCCGGCGGGGAGTTTAGAAATTTGAAATTGAAAAAGCTTGAACCGTAGAAGAAGTGAGCGCCAAAAGTTGTCGACGGAAATTACCATATGGGATCTAAGTCATCGAAGCTGTCAACAAGTAAAAGAGCTCGATGATGGTTATCACCTCAGGGAGGATAGGTGTCAAGACGATATGAGCTCGACAACAGTTACTGCCTCGGGGAGGACAGGTGTCAAGATGATATGAGCTTAACGACAGTTACTGCCTCGGAAAGGACATGTATCAAGATGATATGACCTCGACGACGGTTATTAGCTCGGGGAGGACAGGTGTAAAGACGAGAAGAGCTCAACGATGATTATCACCTCGGGGAGGACAGGTGTCAAGACGATATGAGCTCGACAATGGTTACTACTTCGGGAAGGACATGTGTCAAGACGATACGAGCTTGATGACGGTTACTGTCTTGGGAAGGACAGGTATCAAGATGATATGAGCTCGATAATGGTTATTGCCTTGGGAAGGACATGTGTCGAGATGATATAAGCTCGATGACGGTTATTATCTTGGGGAGGACAAACGAAAAGAGCTCGATGACAGTTATCACCTTGGGGAGGACGGGTATCAAGACGATATGAGCTCGATGACGGTTATCACCTCAGGGAGGACAGGTGTCAGAACAAAAAGATAAGATCGATGGCAGTTGGCGGACAGATGTCATTAGACAAACGGTGAAGATGAGATCAACGTTGGTTATTGAACTCGATATCACAAGGTGGTTATCAAGCCCACATTATAAATAGCACCCGGCTGCCAAAAGAAGGCCCCCCCACGAATACATATAAAAAATGTTGTCTTTCATTTATCTTTATTTTCCAGTCTCGCACCTTTAGTTTCCATAGTTGTAGTTGCTCACTTTTTAAGCCAGTAGCTTTGTAATGTTGCATCGAAGAAATTCGGATGCCGCCAGTTAGTAACTGGACGAGTTTGTCTGAATTATTCATAAATATAAATCAAATTTCGTCATTGTACGAAACTTGTGTTATCGATCAAGACAATCAGGCTCTTTGCTCACGCTTGGATTATCTCCTATCCAGAATTAGTCACATAACCCGGTTTCCTCTAATTAAAAATCGAAGAACAATTTTCAGTGAATTATATTTTGTCGTGGGAATATTTCTGGCGAAACATAATTTTGGCACGCCCAGTGGGACCTGTGTGGTCAATTTGAGGAGTTACAATGGCACGAACAAGGAGTCAGAGCTAATTGGATCATAACAACACCGTTGCAGGGAGTAGTGCACCCCCGAATCGTATTATGGAGCGGGTGACACGTGTGGAATCATTGAATGGATGGACAGTGGCGGAACAAGGACAAGCACGGGAGATGGACATCCCCAGGCATCTCACTGAGGAACAGAGAAGGCAATTGGAACCGAATCCCGTTACAATTGCTACTATGAGAAGGATTATTGAAGAACAGCACAATGGTTTAGCCAATCTGGTCAGGTGTGTAGTTGATGCAATCAAACCATTTATTATTAATATGGTCCAGGAGATCACTAATAGGCAGAATCCCTCGATTATTTCTACTCAATCACAGACCATGCCTGTTCCTCCTCTTACCATAGTTGAAGGTCTTGGACAGCCTTCCACTACACTCCCTAGCATTGGAACCATAGGACAAGCTATGCCTCTGATGCCAGTAAGGATTCTTTAGAGAGGAGATAATACGTTAGTAGGCCAAGCATATGGCCAAGCGGCGACAAATGAAAATAACGTAGTTAATTTATCATTGAGGAATGAGAATACTAATATAGGTCATCAAAAGCCAATGGTAGTAGCCTATCTGGGTCAGTTCAGACAAATGCGGCTAATGCGAATTTGGCTCCTCAACATAGTGCATTGTGCTAGTCGCATGACAACACGCTATCAAGTGGTTTTGCTACTCAACCTAATCTCCTTCAAGCCTTGTTCAGGCCATATACTAATGCAGAGATCCAGGGGAGATTTTAATACCACCACAGCTAGTACCATAGTACCAATTTCCACAACCGCCACAACCAGTACCACAATACCCAGTTCCGCAACATCCACAACTAATACCATAGTACCTATTGCCGCAGCCAATACCACGACAACCAATACCTCAATACCAAATGTATCAACCTTTGCAATAAAATATATCTCAAATGATGTCTCAGATTGTGCAGGCGACTCAAGCAGTCACACCACCGGTTATGATTCCAGCTAGACAAAATCAATACACAGTCGATCAAATGCTACGGCAATATGGTGGCGATGTGGGAGGTTTTAGGCAGGTATATAGAAAACCATACTCGGAATGGATGGATGCAATTCCGTACCCAAGGGGGTTCAAGATGTCAGAATTTAGTCTGTTTACTAGTAAGGACGATCAATCGACGCAAGAACACATCAATTGGTTTACTGCTTTGTGTAGGGATGCTACAAATGGAGATCATTGTAAATTGCATCTATTCCCGTTATCATTATCCAAGATTGCTTTTACCTGGTACACATATCTATCACCTCATTCTATATTTTCTTGGGATCAAATGGAAACAATGTTTCATAGTCAATTTCAAAGAGCTATACTGGATGTGTCTGTTGCGGACTTGTCGGCAATGAGACAACATAACAATGGGTCCGTTGATGAGTTCAAGTTTCGATTTAGAAAGGTAAGGAGCAGGTGTCTCGTACCATTACCTGAGAAGATGTTTGTTGAGTTTGCGTTTAATGTTTTAAAATTTGCTATCAAGGAAAGAATGGTGGGTTAGCCTTATTATGATATGTTTTCATTAGCTTCCATTGCCGTGAAACATGAAAATTTTTTGAAAGAAAAGGATTGAAAGCATGTTAAACACGAGATGAATTTGTCGATGAAACATTGATCGATGAAAATGAATCAGAATATGCTAAGGTGGCAGTGGCAAAGATGATAATAGAAAATCATATACGTGCCCTGCGCTGAAATCGATTAAGGCGAAAGAAAAGAGAAGTGTTATGGTAAAATCGAAAGATGTGCAATATTGTTCTTTCGATATAAATAAGGTAGACGGGATATTTGATTTGCTTTTGGCCGACGGAAAAATCATGCTTACTAAAGGCCAGGTAATACCGAGCAAAGAAGAGTTGATGGGAAAGAAATACTATAAATGGCATCATTCGTGGAGTCATAATACAGTCGATTGTATTGTGTTAAGAAAGAACATTCAAGAAGCAATTCAACAAGGGAATATTAGGTTTGTGGATAATAAGGAAAAGGCTCCCATGGATGTAGATGTTGACCTATTCCCCGTTATGACTGGGATGGTGTTTTTAAAATCTAAAGGTAAAATGATACAACCACATTTGTATGCTCGGTGTAAAGAAGAGATCAATTATAACCCAAAAGGAAGATCTTTCTCAACACGGGCTTCCCCGCAAGGAAGACCTTTTTGGGATCGATACAAACATGAAAATTATAATGGGATGGTTGGACATTGGAGTCGAGTTCGAACTACCCAAAATGTTGACGGATGCTGGAATCGAGCTCGAAATGCCCAAACTGTCGACAACTCGAGACAACGGCTGACAAAGTGGAAATCTTTCAAACAATGGTACGAAGAAAGCGATCCGAGAATTGGAACGTTAGGGGAACCCAGTGGAAAATTCGATTACTATGTTAACTATGGTCCACCTCCCAGACATTTAGAAGAGGTGACCGCATCTGGATGGGGTGAAGGATTTGATGATCCATAAGGAAGAGAGGCCAAAGTATCTGTAACACCTCATTGTACGAGGACTTTGAAAATACCAATCGATCCACCAGAGAATGAATGGTTCGAATCTAGAGAAATTCAAGGTCTAGGGGGTAATACAACTAGAACTCAAAAAAGAAGATTGCAAACGAAAAAGAAGATGCATGAGTTACAAGGACAGGTCAACCATATCCATATTACTCATGTTTCGCCAATCTCTTATAAACCTAAAAAATTTCGAGCTAAGATTTTGGTGTTTAGAAGGAATCCTCGGAGCTCTAGTCAGAGTAAAAAGAATAACAATCAGAGGAATTCTGAGATCAATGAGAAAATAGAGTCTAGAACAGCAGTGTTGTCAAGATCGATATCTCCTATAAGCTTATGTATGGTCCAAGCTAGGCTCCCGTTGCAATAAAGAGTGACTTCTGTGGATTCGACAGCCAATGGAGATTCGATCATCGACAAGGAAGACAAAACATAATTCCAATTTGATGATGAAGAGGAATTAATGGAGTTCAAGAAACCATCTTATGAAGGGTTCAAACACCTTAGGGCACTTAACATAAACGCTAGGATAGATGGACGCCTGGTTTCTAAGGTTCTTGTCAATGGAGGGTCTACTCTCAATCTGGTTCCATTTAGATTCTTTAAAAAGGATGAGGAAATTATTCCGTTGAATATTCAGTTGTCCAATTTCACAGGAGAAGTAACAAAAGTCAAAGGGATATTCGTAGCTGATCTGACTGTAGGATCGAAAACCTCTAGGACAGCTTTCTGTGTTGTCAAGGCATATAGATTGTATAACTTATTGTTGGAAAGAGATTGGATTCATGGAAATTAGTGTGTACCCTCGACCCTTCATCAGATGTTAGCCTTTTGGAACGGGAACAAAATTGAGTATGTTAAAGCTAAAAGCAAGGCGCATGTATCTTGGGCACATGCCTTAAGGACTAATCGAGATTCAAGAAAGATGTCTGACAAGAATTCATGCAGTATTGAGCCACCCAAAATTGACTCAAGGAATGTAGCATTCTGCCTGTTTGGCAAGGGAAATGTCCAATGAATTCCCAAAAATGACCTGGCGGGATTTTTAGATAAGGTTGTCTATGGAGAACCTTACATTATTGGACGACCTCAATAGGAGATATACGGCCTATACGGCTAAATTAGGTAAGTAAGATGCAGATGCCAGTGATTGCACTATGGAGTTTGAAGAATTGCCTCTTAAAGAAGACAATAAAGTGATGGAAGCTCAAGACCCATTAATAGAGGTTGATATTGGGGATTCTCAAAACCGTCGACCAATATTCATTAGCGCATTATTGAATGACGCTGCGAAGGTCCAGCTAATTGAGTTATTAAGGAAATATAAAGATTGCTTTGCATGTGATTATCACGAAATGCCAGGATTAGGGCTAGATGTGGTCGAGCATAGGTTACCTATCAAGAAAGAGTTTCGACCACATAAGCAACTACCACGAAGATTTGCACCGGAAATTGTGCATAAAATCAAGCAAGAGGTTGAGCATTTGTTGGCAGCAGACTTTATCATAATTACGAGGTATGTCGAATGATTATCCAATGTGGTACTGGTTAAAAAGAAGAACGGTAAGTTAAGGGTGTGTACAGATTTCTGTGACCTAAATGTTGCAACCCCAAAAGATGAATACTAAATGCCGATGGCGGATATGCTGATCGATTCGGCGTCTAGCAATGCGATTATGTCACCAATTGATGGCCATTTGGGTTATAATCAGAATTTAATAGGCAAAAGAACATTACAAGTGCCATAACTTGTGTACGGCGCTCACTTTGGTGCCATAAGTTTTTTTTGGATCACTTTAGTGCTAAAGTTTTTGAAAAACGATCACTTAAGTGCTAAAATTTTTGAAAAACGATCACTTAAGTGCCAACTCCGGTGCCGTACACAATTTTTCGCCGGAAATCCGACGTGGCATTTTTTTTATTAATTTCTGAAGCTGACGTGACTCGCCGGAGGCTCGCCGGAGATTGGCACTTAAGTGATCGTTTTTCAAAAATTTTAGCACTTAAATGATCGTTTTTAAAAAATTTTAGCACTTAAGTGATCGTTTTTCAAAAATTTTAGCACTAAAGTGATCCAAAAAAAACTTATGACACTTAAGTGATCATTTTTCCTCCGACTTGGCACCAAAGTGATCCGAAAAAAAGTTATGGCACCAAAGTGATCTCCGTACACAAGTTATGGCACTTATAGTGTCCTTTTGCCGAATTTAATATTGGAGGAAGATGTCCACAAAATAGCATTTCGATGCTCGGGAGCTATTGGGGCGTTCGAATGGTTAGTAATGCCATTTGGATTAAAAAATGCTAGGGCAACTTATTAGAGTGCCATGAACTTTATTTTCTATGACATGATCGGGGATTTCATGGAGATATATATCGACGACATCATTGTTAAATTGGACCAGATAAGTCATCTAACTTATCTTGAATGTACTTTCGTAAGGATGTAGAAGTTTAAATTGAAAATGAATCCTCTTAAATGTGCTTTTGGTGTGATATCCTGAAATTCGACCATTTTCAAAATATATAAAATGATTATTTCATTGATGCACTGTTGGTTAAATCTCGCTCTGAATTGATCAGGACTAACCAATAGGGAAATGCTATTAAGGAATTAAGTACGCACGACCCGAGAATTCGATCATGGATTGACAATTCGATCATAAAGATTAACGAGGGACAATTTCAAGCCATTATAAACCGATGAAGGAACGGTTATAGAATGATTCGCCGATAGTATACAATCGGATCGCAAGTGATTCCGTCTGACCATTGTATGGATTGCGAATGACCCTAAACTAATTCTTAATGATCGTGTACTTCGGAACTAGCGATTGACTCCTTGCAATTACATGACAATCGAGGTCACCCATGACTCGAGAAAGCTTAAACATGGTTGATATCAAATCAATCACGGGTCAAATACGCATAACTCCTAAAAGCCGCCCGTTAGTTTGAGATATACTAAAGTCGCAATTGATCGATTTTGACCATGAATTAGAATCCGAATTTGGGTATCGAACTTTTAAGGATTTCAAGTCTAACCTATTGGACGTCGCCTTGTTAATCTTCCGATTTATCGGTTTGCTCGAAACTCTCGGAAAAGGAAGTTTTGGGCTGAGAATTGGAGCCCACGAGAAAGTGAGCCGAGCGAAGGCCCATTGGGCCTCATGCCCAAGGTGCTTCGGCCATTGGGCCCAAACAAGTCACCATTTTCAAGCCCAAATAGCAAATTTAAGCCCAATTTGAGCCCGTAAACTTTTCAAGCCCATTTCTATTCAATTAGGTCCATTTCAAGGCCCCATCTCTTGACTTTGGCCCAAGGGCAAAATGGGAGATTTGTGCCAAAATGTGAAATGACCAAAATACCGTTCTTGCATTATTGAACAAAGAGACAAAGCATTGATGAGTGAAGACTTTGGGGAAGTTGCATTGATGATGAAGACTTTGGGGAAGAGATAATATCTCCCAAACTCTCTCTCGTCTCTCATTTTCCATGTCTCTCTCTCTCTCTCTCTCTCTCTCTCTCAAATCCGGCCCCCTCTCTCCCTCTCTCCCTCCTTCGGCCACCAGCAGAACCGCCCCCCCTTGGCCGTTATTTTACTACCGTGGAGCCACGACCACCGCCCGCCGAGCGCCGTGACCGCCCATCGCCTTGCGCTGTTCGTCCGAGCCGCTTCCGTCGCCGGTTCGCCTTCACCGTAAGCCCAAATCAGCCCCACAGAATCTGCTAAGCTGCTGTCCAGCCATCGTCGCCACCTTGTGTCGTTTCCGGACCGAGCCACGCATAGCCCTCGCTGCCGTCGTTGAGACCGTGTTGTCGGAATCATTAATGGGTGAGTTAACGCTCCAATCCTTCGATTAGTACGTTAAACTTACTTAGGATTAGTTTATATTAAGTTAATTAGGTGTTTAGTGATTAATGATGATTAATTAGTTGATAGGTTATCAACTAGCGATAGGTTATCGGAAAGTTGGATGATAAGCTATCGCTAATTAGGCGATAAGCTATCAAAGTTTTGGTGATAAGCTATCGCCAAATAGGCGATAGGCTATCGAGGAAATGATGATAAGCTATCGTAAAAGGAAGATAAGTTATCGGCAAAAGGGTGATAAGATATTGTCAAAAGGACGATAAGCTATTGTTATTTGAATGATAAGCTATCACCAATTAGGTGATAAGATATCGATAATTTAATGATAAGCTATCACCAAGAGGCAATAAGCTATCAATATTTGGATGATAAGTTATCGCAATTAGAGCGATAAGTGGATTTTATATTGGGCGTTTTCTGCTTGAGTTAAGTGTTGAATTATGCTCGTTTGATGCTGTTTAATGCCTACTTTGCCCTGATAAATAATTGCCCTATGTGAAACCTTGTTATTTAATTTTTAAAAGGATTTTTGTGGATATATAAATAGTAAACCCCGAGGTGTCGGGTTTATATGTCAAATTTTATAAGTTAAATAGGGCAATGATGTTTAAAAAGGGAAGCATGCAAAGTTAGCAAGGATGGAATATTTGAAATGGAAGTTAATCCAACAACCAAAGTATTTGAGAGGTTTTATGTGGGGTTTGTAGAGTTCAAACGTGGGTTTTTAGCGGGATGTAGGCGTGTCATAGGCTTGGATGGGTGCTTTCTTAAGACTGGATTGAAAGGTATGTTGTTGTGTGTTATTGGACGAGATGAAAACAATCAAATGTTTCCAATAGCTTAGGCAGTTGTCGAAGTTGAATCCGAGGCATCTTGGACTTGGTTTCTCACTCTATTATTCAATGACTTGATGGTGGGCAGAGGCAAAGGTTGGACTTTCATCAGCGATCAGCAAAAGGTAATATCTAACCTTTTGTCTTTGTTGCTTGTTACACAACACTAGTGCAATCATTGATGTCACTTGTTTGCTTTTTATTGGCTAATTTGGTTATAGGGACTAATGAATGCAGTTTCATGGCTAGCTCCACAAGCAGAGCATCGAAATTGTGCAAGACACATATATGCTAATTGGAAAAAATTGCACAAAGGGGATGCTCTTAAGCATCTCTTTTGGAGGGCTATGAGATGTACATTTCAAGCTGATTTTGACCTAGCAATGGCAGATTTGAAGATGGAGTGCCCTAAAGGTTACGAAGACTTCCTGAGGCAAGGCCCTGAGCACTTTTGTAGGGCTTTCATCAAGATAGGAACTAAGTGTGATGCGGTTGATAATAACTTAAGTGAGACCTTCAATGGATACATTTGCATACCAAGAGAAAAACCCATACTTTAGATGCTTGAAGAAATAAGAACAATGTTGATGGAGAGGATGGTAGAGAGAAGTGAGTTAATGGTTGATCGAACAGATCCTCTTTGCCCAAGGATTAGAATGAAGTTGGAGAAAACTAAACTGGAGTCTAGGAATTGTATTGCTAGCGCTGCAATGGACAATAAATTTCAGGTTGAAGTGTATGATGATAAATTTGTGGTTGACTTGAATGGGAAGACTTGTGCTTGTAGGGAATGTGATATCTCCGGAATACCATGTAAATATGCCATATGTTGTATTACTTTCATGAAGTTAGATATCAATGATTATGTTGATGATTGTTTCAAAAAAGAAGCTTATGAAAGATGCTACCAATATCCCTTCCCAGCCATGAATGGAAAAAGAATGTGGCCCCAAGTTAGTGGTGAGCCAATCAAACCCCCACCTTACAGAAGAAAAAAGGGGGAGAGAAAAAAAAAAAATAGAAGCAAGGACAAGGATGAGCAAAGTAGCGATAGTAAGAAATTGTTGAAAGTTGGAGTCCAAATGCGATGTACAAACTGCCTTCAATATGGGCATAACGAGAAGACATGCAAGAATCCTACAACATCAAGGCTACCCAAAGTAAGTCTTATTCGAAAATTGTGTAATTTTTAAAGAGATTTTTTTTGGTTATATTGATTGATAACATTAGTATTTCTTTACCTTACAAAAAAAAAAACATTAGTATTTCTTTTGTTTTTTCTTATGTAGGCCAAAAGAGGAAGACCAAAGAAGGCTATTGATGCACAGACCAGTGCACAGGCCAATGTACAATCTAACAGCGACTCTACTATCATTAGGAAGGAGATGGCACAAGTTAGTTTTTAGACTTATATTATTTTCACAGAATGTGTATATTGTGATTAACATTTTTATGCTCATTTTGTATCTTCAGGCAAGACAAGGTTATGGACTTTTCATGTCTGAAACCTCTGGGAATTCATATTTAAGGGTAATCTCTTTGTCTAATGTTTTTTTATGTATGTTGAAAAGAAATGCAAATTGACGTGTTGATTTTTTATCCACTTCAGATGCCTGGTAGTGATAGAGTTATTCACGTTGGAGGTCCATCAATCTCCAACGGACAAACAATAGCAAGAAATGTTCAAATTTCACCGGGCCACTCTTCAATTGATATCTCAGAACCTCCGCACACTCAAGAATCTGGAATTGGTGGACTGTGAAGTTGGTTCGAAAAATATTAGTGCTACTGATACATGAGGATGTTGACCTGTAGATTGAAAAGGGCAGTTTTTGTGGTGTTTGTATGTGGATTTGACAATGTAGTTTTGTATTAGTGATGTTTTGGTAATGTACAGTGTTTTTTTTTTTGGTAAGGTGGTAATGTACTGTGTTGAGTCGTGCATAACACAAAAATCCTTTTGCTGGTTGTTTTGAGTTCCATATGAATGAATTGACCATTATAAGTGGTTTTTTGAAGAGTAAACTTCCAGTTAGGTATCTTGACTTGTCTTTGATTTATGCAAAGCTTAGTGATAGAGATTGTAAGTCTTTAGAAGTGCGGTGTAGAGCAAATTCCTTGGAGTCTAGCGCTTTCAAGCAAGCCAGCATGTTGCTGACCATGTTATTGTCTGAGGCTTATAGCACAGAGAAGAACGATGTTTGCTTGACGCATGGCTTGGCAAGCCATGCCTGATGTAGTGAACTCGCCAACTAGTGTATGTCTTTCTTCTCTTTACGTCATTTCTTCTTTGGGATTTTCACGTTATAATGTTAGCAATGAGGCAAAATTTAGTTTAAGAGGCAGCTAATTCCTCCTCTTTCTAAACATTGGGTCATTTTGATCTACATCTACACTTAACCATGGCTTCAATGAGGCACCAATTAATGATCGCTCAATGACCTCTTATCAGGTCAAGCACATGCCGATGTTGTTGATCAAAATAGACATTTATTTCATGGTTTCGAAATCACCACGATAATTCGAAGTGATATGTAATGTGCTTGGGTTCCATATTCGGTCATATCAAGCTGGTTCAAGATTTGGGTCAAATATTTTCTATTTTACATAACAAATTTTGTATCATCAGAACTTACTAATGTTTTAGATATATTATTGATGATTGATAAGTACATACTTTCTTACCAAGACAAAAATTGAATACCTGAAATGAAAAAAGCTACCTATGGTCATTTTTGTTAAAATAGATAACGAGTTTACAAAAATAGCCCATCTTTCCCCCTCCACAACGCCAACTCTACAATGGCTGACAAACGGTTCAAGTGAACTAATAGTTGCAAAGAGAAATTCTCAGAAAATAAACATTTACAGCAAGCAATGTTGCACCATCCAACCAACCTTATAAATCATTAACACAATTAAAGCTTCCACCAATACAAGTATAACTCTAACACGTGTCTTCTCCTTCGCTTGCATTCTCATAATATCATTCTGTAAGCCATTGTTCAATTGATTCTCCACATTTTGCAGCCTCTCCTTCAATGTCTCATTATCATTCATCAGTTGGCAGATGACTTATTTCTCTTGTATTGTCAGATAAGGATCAATCCATTTTAAAAATCCACAATCATCAACCTGTCAAAACAAAGTAATACTTTTTTACAAGTTTAGATACAACATTGTTCAAAATTGCTAAAATTATAACTAACAAACATGGCTTTACTTCTGATATGAATGACTGCATAAAGCAGTTATAAATTACTTACCCTCCATGTTGAATGGTGAAATAGTCTCCTTATAGGATTTCTTGGGGTCCGCAGGGTATAGAGGGTTGCTCGTCGCTATTGCTTGCATGAAACGTTACAATTGTCACTCATGAATTGACTCAATGCTCTGCCGCCACTGTTAGAACCTCCATTCTACGTTGATTTACATTCAAAAATAGGAGCAAACTACTAATCTAATACCCACTCGCTGAACTTTAATTTTAATAGATTTACAACCACTTAACCTCAATCTAACATCATTTGCATGAGATCCACTTCGCACAAAGCTCTCCATGGTGACTAGCATTGGTTTTCTCTGTCAAATCACTCTTTGCCAATGGAGATATACTTTGAAACATCTGGACAATCAACCTCTTGAGCAACATGCATAGATAAGTCTTAGCTATGGTCAAATGGACATGTTTCAGAGACGTATACCCTCAGTTTAAATGTGCAATAGTCAATCAATCACTAAAATGTAAGAGCCCTTTTAAAACTTGAACACTGATTCGTTTGGGCATTTTAACAAACATGTGGAGGTTAGTTTGAACAGAAGGCATAAATGAAGCATCAAAACGTCGTCTAATTCCAAACTGTCACAGCAACATCAATGTGTGTTTATATTACTAATAAATTCAGAATTAGAGACAATTTTCTCACAAACCTTAACCCTAGTTCTCGACCTCAAGAGAGAATAAATCAAGAAGTATTTCAAACGATCAACGCATCAGAATGAAGTCATCCAGATCATGCAAGTATCACCAAATTTGATTAATAACACAGGCAAATTGACACTAAAATCACAAAGGCAAATCATCGAACACATTGAGTGCATCTTGGCAAAAGGCAATACAGAGCAAGAACAATTATGCAAGAACCATCATCTTATCCAATATATAAAGTCTATGATCAACAAATTTCAAAATATCATGTTCACAACCGAGAGATGTCCGAGCGACTCGAGCCTAGGAGCGCAAGAGATAGGGGACTCTGAGCGCAAGAGATGGAGGACTTGGAGCGTCTCGAGCCTGGGAGCGCGAGAGATGGAGGACTTGGAGCGTCTCGAGCCTGGGAGCACGAGAGATGGGGGACTAAGAGCACGAGAGATGGAGCAATGAGCGCCATGGAAGATTCGACCGAGATGAAAGAGAGAGGAGACATATGAAGAAGAGATAGTAATTGAAAAGCCAAACCTAAAGCTCATCCAAGAAGACGTCATTTTTGTAAAGAATATGTCCATGTCAGCTTTCCATGGTAAATTTCATTGATGACATGGAAATTCCATGTAGGATCATTAATGGCCATATTGGACGAAAAGTTAAACGGTGGAAAATTTGGGACAAAAGTAAAAGTTTGGAGTTTTTTACGAGACAAAAAAAAATTTAAGGTATAATTGGGACAAAGCCTAAAGTTGGGGGTTTTTCAGTTTAGGTCCACAACTTGTCTATCGGTCATAATCACAAACAGATGACTCTTTTGTCACACCCCAAAACAACTAGAAAAGGGGGATGACACGGCCGTCCTTCCACACGAAGGACGCAGCCTCAACAATAACCAACAACCTGTTGTCAATATATATATCTCAAACCACATATATATCAGATAAACCAACGGGTTGGTTATAACATCAGAGTTTCTATAATCCACCAAAAGAACATGTACATCAAGAACTCATCCAACCTGACGAACTATCAACAATCTTACAACCAACTCCAAAAAATCATACCCAAAAATCTAACTCTCAAACGTCCCCGCGATAACGCTCTCGTACTAATGGTCGCTAGTCGAGGAACCTGAAAAGATTGGGAAAGAGAGGGATGAGCAACTACAGCTCAGTGAATAGTACATCTCTTCTAAGTAGATCGAGCAATCACTATACATGTGTACAAAGCAATACCAAAAATTCAGAAGTCAAACTCAAGGTTTAAAATACATATAGAATCACATAAGAGTTGTTTCATTTCATCAAAGATTTGTACAAGTCACAAATACACATTTAAATTCACCATCACAATTCAAACTATCAATGATCAAGTCTATTGATCAATCTCTATAAAAACCACGTCAATGGTCCATTCCATTGACTAATTTCAAATCACACATCAACGGTCTATTCCATTGATGAATCTCATATCACATCACACGTCGATGGTCCATTCCATCCACTAATTTATTGCTCAATATCAAACTATGGTCACGACATAAAGTCTTGTGACAAGGCTATCAAGATTCCCCCCCTTGGCAAGGTCTCCACTTACAAAGCCGGTGGCTCGGCCTAAAAGGATATCCTAAATCGGTATGCATACCCCGAAACCCCTCAATGGGTTTATAGCGATATTGAGCATAAAACACACATCCTCCAATACCAGGAATCAAATCCACAATCAATATCACTAATTAATTTCACAAAACAAAACACATAATCTTTCTCAACTTCGTTCGTCAAACCAAACGCATTTTACAAGACATTTCTCACATCATTTCAAAATTCTTCATAAATCAATATGTATAACCTTTAACAAAAGAATTCTTTTCATAAAGAATTTCCTCAATTCATTTCACGATAATCAATATATAAGCCATTTCCAGAAATGTTTTACCATACCATTTTCAAATAATCAACAGGGTAGTAAATGCCCGATCCGAGCTTTTATGCAATAACAATGCTATTTAACTCATAACATATCTGATTCATATCATTTTCAAAATATGAGTTTACAAACTCAAAGAAGAGATAACACCACTCACCTCGGAATACTAGAAACCAACAACACGCAGTTAAACAAGTCGACGATCTCGTAATCCTAACAATTAAATGAGAATCGACGTCAAAACCAAGTAAAATACTACGATAACTATGCAACGGCTAAAGTAAGCTTAAACGCTAGCTAAAAGACTCCTACATGCTAACAAAACTCACAACCGAAACGGCTATTCAAAATTATCCGCAACGCGAAACTTGATCGTGCCATAAATTTTTCCTTCGAACTCCGATCCTAGCAAACTTATAGTCAAAAGAAAGCCTGTTCAGAGTATTACAAAAGCCCTAGCTTGGCCGCCCCAAAATCGAGCCAAAAATCGATGAAATAAGGCCTGAAGGCTGCCGGACGTGTACTGTTCACTTCACGCGGAAAACTTCAAAAATTCGTTTCGGGCAAATGGTAAGTCCAAATCAAGATCCGTAAAATCCCACATCTCCACAACACCTTAAACTACCAATTCTATATACATACGTAGCTCAACAACTCAAAAATCGGACTTCGCGGCTTGAATTTCCCAAAATTCCGAATTTAAACCATAAATTTGAAAACTTCTCCGATCGGATGAACGAGGGGTGCGAGTGCTTACCGAGTGTTGAAATACGAAGTCAAATTGACTAGGCAAGGTTCGTTCGGCACAAAACCCTCTTTTTCTTCTTCTTCTTCTTCTTCTTCTTCTTCGCTCTTTCTTTCTTTTCCTTTTTCCCTTTCTCAGCTGAGCATGCTCTCGGCTTAAATGAGCTTCTTCTTCTTCTTCTCTTTTCGTCTCTTTCTTTCTTTTCCTTTTTCCCTTTCTCGGTTGAGCATGCTCTCGGCTTAAATGAGCTGAAGCTTCCACTGTTCTGCTTTTTAACTTTTTGACCTTTTTTTTTTAAACCCAAATATTACACTTTTATCCTTCAAGTTTTTATTTCATGATTCTCTTTGTTATGTGCATCCACTTGTCAATCAAAAAGTTAACTCATGAGATAACCCTAAAATTCCTAGAGATGAGGATCTCGAAATCTTGGAAATCTATTTCCAGTTGAAACTCCCATTGAAGAATTACGGATTAGTATCGAGACACAGCTTTCTCGAAGACATGTCCTCATGTCAAATTGGCATGTTGCCCGATGAGTTCTTCGATAAAATGGAGGAGGGAAGCATCCTAATCAAGAGGTCGCAGAGCTTTTTGCTTCTGCAAGGAAGGTCTGATAGTCGGCGGAGAAGACAAACCGATCTCAAGCGATCTCACGATCCTTGCCATCGGATATAAAGGCGATCAGAAGCTCAAGAACATTTTCATATCTTCAATCTTCCAAAAGTACCTCGTCTCTTGACCAAGTTCAACCATCCTCTTTACAGGTACCATTTCATGCTTGCAGTTGCAGCACCATGTAGCATCAATTTCTACTAAAAAACCTTGATATTCAAAATGCATATCTTATTGTCCAAGTGAGGATTAACTATTAAGAACCAACAATAAGATTTTATCCAACTCCGAGACGGCATTGCAGCATTTGGCTAACCTTAAGGTCTCTTGTGTATCATTACAACATTTAGATGTGGTACTAATTTCAGGGTATTCAAAATGTAGTTTTTTTCCCATAGGATGTTGTAATGATGCTGCGCTCGATCCCAGTTTGTTGTAACGGTCTTATTTACGGACTTCAGGCAGGTGATTCATCCTCGAATTCCATAGCTCGCAGTTATTGGATATACGGAGGGCCTTCCAAACCTGCCGTCCTTCCAATGGCTCGTGCACCTCCTCAACAAGAACATCAAGCTACTGAGCATCGGAATAATGGAAAAGGATGCAGCCAGGTGGTAAATTCACATGAAGCGATACGGCGGGAGGAACTCCTGGAGATCATGCATTGGAACCACCAACATTTGGTACAATGACCAACTGTGCAAGGACATGAACTGCAATCCTAGAAGAAAGAAGGGGTTTTTGGCCTAATTCCAACCTTATGGACCAACTGATTATGCTGGCCTCGCTGATCAGAAACACTGAACAACAAACATGATCCTTCTTATGATCAGTGATGAATTCGACATTTTGCTTGTAATAATTTATATTACAGAATAGGGAATTGGTTCACGATATGGTCATATGCTTGGATTGTTCAGCAAAAGTCTACAAGATTCAAGTCATATGAATGCAAAAATAAGTGCGATTTTCTGGCATTTCGAATGTAACTTCTTGGGACAACCCACCCCTCAAACCATGCTCTCCAGATTGAGGGTGATAAAGACATATTTTCATATGCTGATTTGAAATAAGCCCATTATCAATGTCTTCTTGTGCTCTTGCTGGAATCCTTAATTCAACAAGAATCTGAGTCTACCCATCATGCTTCTCTATCACCGCCGAGTGATTGCAGAGAATCCAAAGAGAAAATGCGGACTGTAATGTAGAGAAAGATGCCCACAACTCATAAAGAAAAATATAATATTAACTAAAGATGTAACAATTGAGTAGACCGATCGAACATCGCCGCTGAAAATAGCCATTGATCAAATTGTAAAAATCAAGGACCAAATCACATGCAATTTAATTGACTCAAGATGACTCTTTTTGTCATCTTTCCTATTTTGGGGAATACAAGGAAGATGCAAAGGTACGACTTTTGTGATATTCCAGCAAAATTTGGAAGGAGCCCCCCAAGGTGCTTCGTTTGAGCCTGCATTGCCACATGCCATACACTCGAGAACACACAAACATCACCCAACTGCCAAACTACGGTAAAGAAGAACTCATGCACAAAAAGCTCAGATCACAAAACAGAGAGGCCACGCTCTGCAACGATCTTGATGACCATGGCTTCGTCTTCAATGCACCAACTATCTTTCGCCAAACACCCTCTTCTTCCTCGTAATTTCCGGCTGCAACCTTGTCCCCAGTTCTCGTTCGCACACTTCCCTTCGTTCAGTGTCCGAGCCAGCTCTGCTCTTGCTGCTGAGCCGGTACACTTTACGCCTTTTTTTTTGTCTCTGTTTTTCTGCTGTTGCCCGTCTATTATGGAGTTCATGCTAAACAGTATTTTTTAGGCTGTTGATATACTGTAACTATGGGTCCGTTTGTTTCGTACAAAACTCTCGATGAAAAACTTTTTCCTTAATGGTCGCTTATATCACTTAAAAGAATGTATGACTCGAAAAATATTTCATCATTCACAAAAAAGTTTAGGTATAAATTATTATTAATTATTCCAAGCGATATAACCAATCATTTTTAGGAAAATATTTTTCAAATGGTTCATTTTTCGTGAAACAAATGGACCTTATGTATGCTATAGTGTTGTCTTATTGTAATTCTTGTGTTCTTATTCCACAAAAAAGGAGTAAACTGTAAAGAGAATGACATGACGAACTGTCAAGAGCAACCCCAGAGCCAGACGCCTAAAAAGTAAAAATTCGATTGAGCCTTACTTGCTGAATTTTTGCAGCATTTTTCTATTTGTGTGTTTCCCGTGGCATATTCTTCAAGGTAGTCAATCTGATTTTGTGATGTGGTGACTTTCTGATTGTATTAGTCTTCATAGTCCACAACGAGTGTGATTTGACGATAACCCATCGCGATTTATCGCTTCACTAAAGTTATACTATGTAAACGCAAATGTTTGGAATTTAAAAGAGCTGCAACTTCAACTTAGAAAGACGGGATTGTTTACTGCCTCTTGAATTGGTGAGCCAACTAGTAAGTCAAATTTATTTTCCGTGTTTCGGGTTTGAGGGTTGAGTGGCAAGTAGAGACATTTCTGTAGTGTAGCAATTTAGTTTATGATGCATTTGGGAATGATAACTGTAATGGAGCCATCCAAAGAAGTTTTTTTCATTTTAATGGATCTGCTGCAGGTGAACCGTCTTAGTGCTGGATCTCTAGTCAGTTAATGATAGATCTTTTTCCTTTAGTAATGTGCCTGACAAACTGAACTCTTTTGAAATGTCATTTTTTGGGATATATGCCGGCGCCGACATACTTGCGTGCCAGCTTCTTTCTTTCTTTCTTTCTTTTATATGCTTGTGAGTAAATCAGAATTCTCATTTCTCAGTACTTGGGAACTCAGAAAGATCAAACTTTGGAGGCTGAGATATTTTCATGCCCAATATGCTATGAACCCTTGATAAGAAGAGGCCCATCTGGTCTAAACTTGTAAGTTCTAGCACTCATTTTCTGATTTAGGCAACTGATTCTGCATTAATGCTTTGATGGGATTAGTTCTGACTCATAACTTCAAAATGTTTAGGGAAGCTGTGTATAGGTCTGGTTTTAAGTGTAATAAGTGCAATAAGTCATATTACAGAAAAGACAACTTTCTAGACCTGACCGTTACTGCTGGTTCAAGGGAATACATCGAAGTGAAGCCAGCACGGACAGAACTATTCAGGTATCATTAACTGTGGCTACGACCAGGCCGCTTCAACTTGAGTTATGGAATTATCATCATTTATTACCTTTTGCACTAATGGTGAAAAGGTCATCTTCTTCTTTACCTTTTCACCATTACCTTTTTTGCTCTTTAGCTCCATCTCGGACGTCATGTTCAGTTGGTCGGGGTGGAAAGCAGGCGAGGGAGAATTAATCCATACTTCATTTGTTGAACTGTGATAATCGAGTCCTCTCTTCTATAGGCAGCAGGTTGAGATTCCTCTATGGTTTGTGGAAGTTCATATAAGCCAGAAGGGAACTTTGCATATTATAAATTCTATAATGCTTATTAGTTCATTGTGCCATTATTTGAGATGACTTTATACTTTTTAACTACTGAATTGACTGTGTGATGGCAAGGATATTCACATAAGAAATAGGAGATTTCCCTTCCCCAAGGATGGATGTGCTAGCTTCCTTGCACCCACTGAGAAAAATACTTGGTCTTTTTGCAATTTCCTCATTCTCAGATCATACTTTTCTTCTTAATTAACCCACCATATTTAATTGCAAGGACATAATGTATATTCTTGCGCAATTTCTGCACTACTTCGCCTTCTCAAAATTGCCTTAAAGATTCACTGATAAATTTTCTGTGAAGGTTCTGATTTCTCACCTTGCATTCTTGCTTTTGCTAGGAGTCCCCTTGTTTCATTCTTATACGAGAGAGGCTGGCGCCAGAATTTTAACAGTAGGGGCTTTCCTGGTCAAGATGAAGAAGTACAGTTTCTGGCTCATTTTATCCATTAGAATTATTAGCTATGAGAATATGTAGAAGGTCATTTTGAGACTGCACTAGCTGTAGAAATTTTACCATGTAAAATGTGCAAGCAGTGTTCATACATGGGCTATAAAAAAATTTCGGATTCATCCACTAAACCTGTTATGCAGGATCAAGCTAATTCTGATTGTCTAAGCTTATCGTGCTTGCAAGATTTCCATGATAAGCTGCTAAAGGCATAATATATTCTCTGAATGCAGTTCAAAATGGCTCAAGAGTACTTCAAACCTGCACAGGGTGGCCTTCTAGTTGATGTTAGCTGTGGAAGTGGTTTGTTTTCCAGAAAATTCGCTAGATCCGGGACTTATTCTGGAGTAATTGCTCTTGATTATTCTGAAAATATGCTGCGCCAGTGTTATGATTTCATTAAACAGGATGATGCTGTTTTAAAAGCGTAAGTTCTTTCACTCCATAGGAACTTGAAATTATGAAAGCTGTCAAGTAAACTGTTATTCTTGTATGCCTTTGAAATTAATAAATCATAGAGGAGATGGCTTTCATGATGCCCATCATTCTGGGACATATTGCAGGAATCTAGCTCTTGTTAGAGCTGATGTTTCAAGGCTTCCATTCTCATCTGGTTTGGTTGACGCTGTTCATGCTGGGGCAGCACTGCACTGCTGGCCTTCTCCTTCCAATGCTGTACGTTTCCATCTCTCAGTTAATCTAGCTCAGTGTTGTTGACCCTTAGCCGTACTGTCTCATAAGTCGCATGTAAATCCCAGAAATTGACTAGATACTGGAGTTATATGCGGGTGCTTCACAGAATTCAGAATGAGTAAAGGGAATTTCTAGTACTAATGATGACACATACCATCAAATGAATGTTAGGCTCGTAGTTGTATCACATATGGATGTCAAGCCAAGCAGCTTAGCTTAGTATTTTCTATTTTGATTTCCTGAAGATAATTCTGTCTGGGTCATCATTTCCTTCAGTGGGGATTCCTATTAAAACTTGGAAGAGATTTTATCGTTTGCAAATATAGAAGACAGTTATGTAGCCATTATCGCTTTGAATATGGCCAAGCTATTATTACTTTGAATATGGCCTATAGACCGTATCAACCTATTTTTAGTGGTCATACTGGCAAAGTCACTTCGTGGAAGGATGGCCTAGCTTATTATCAATTTAAAATGAAAACTGGCCAGCTGCAATGGCCCTGGACATGTTTATTGCACTACTCACTTTCAACAAAGATTAGCATTGAGTTGCCAACAATTGCCATTATGACAAGGGAATTACGTACCACATATATATGAAAATTGAAGGATTTATAGACAATTACGGCTAGAGGCAACTTCGGACACTATGCTTTGTCTGCCTCCAGAAGGCAGAAGTATGTCAGAAGCATGTGGAATAGGGGATGGGGTGTGCTTGGGGAGTTTGAAATTTTTGTAGCTTTAGATATTTACTAGCATATTTTAGAATCTGGTTTTGAAGGGTTGTGGAATCTGTACCGTTTCAAATAACTTCTTGAAGGTAATTTTAGAAGTTTATAATTTCATACCTGAATGGAAACATAATGATAATCATGGATTTTACACCCAAAAAAAAAAAATGATAATCATGGATCTAGTTTGCAAGATTCTGCAACTCCTCCCTAAAGTGCTCAAAGCAAATTTCATCATGGCTGAATGTGAAAAAGGATGTGGAAAAGAAATTTTGGTGATTCCAGGTCTGACGAGCTTTAGCTGTGGAATATGTTCCTGATATACACACTATTCTTCATCTCCATTAAATAGCTCATAAAAAATTCTCAACCCCTCTGCCATGTATCGGCAGATTGCAGAAATTACTCGAGTATTGAGAAGCGGTGGAGTTTTTGTGGGAACCACTTTCCTCCGGTACAGTTCGACCACTCCCTGGATAATACGGCCTTTCAGACAGGTACATCTGTATGCATACTGCTTGGCACATTAGACCCATTTTTATTCTTGTAATTAACTTCTAAAGCTGTTTGAAATAAGTGAGGGACCTCTTTTGTACACTTTAACCTGCATATATTTCTACTACGCTTGGACCATGAAGAGATGGAAATAAGAAAAATTAATTCACTTACGAATGGATTGTCGTTTCATTAAGGTCTGTCATAGAGGTTTAGATTTTAAACATCCAATGCATGTGTATTGACAAGTAATCCATCTCGTGGACTGGTAGCAAGCCCAGTTTGCTCGGGATATAGTATATACTTCCATCAATGATTACTTGTGTGACTGTTTTCAAGAACCGTTTCCTATTTGCCTTGTAAAATGTAATATCGACTTGAGTTTCAGCAACGAAAACATGGAGCATTCATAAGTAATTCAAATTACTGCAACACCCACATGAGAGATCTATTTCAAATATTCAAAACGTATTCCCTGTGGTAGATGATCTAATGAGCGGATTAGTCTGGATCTCCTTTTTCGTTCACTGTCTTGGCTAGACCATTCTACCGAGGCTGAATCTGACCATCTCCTTTCCGAAGTTGAAATTTCTTGAGCAAATGGTTCTAATCCGTGCACCTATACCTCACACTGAATAACTGCATAGTGCAATTACTGTTTTTTGTGATACGAGTACAGCTTCTGATTGCCACATGCCACGTACTCTTTCAACTTTCTGATGTTTGCTGGACGATCTCGTCCTATGTTAAATTCCCTCATAAAGTGTCTTGTGAAGACGACATGAAACGCACTCAGACAACAATATAGACCGAAAGGCTTTCTTCCTTCATGGTCTTAGCATCTCTGTCTAGGTGGATTTCCACGAAAACTCTTTTTGCGTACAGAGCAATTTCCTGAAGGTTGTCTCAAAGACGAGCTATTATTCTCATAATGCGCGTCGAGCTTGTTTGTGACAATGTTTGGTTGTGTGGCAGAGAAATGCGCGGAATATCAGCTTTCTGACTGCCGAAGAGATCGAGGATTTGTGCACAGCATGTGGCCTAACCAATTACACAAGCAAAATTCAGCAATCCTTCGTCATGTTCTCTGCTCGGAAGCCTTGAAACCAAGTAATGCTTAAAATTAAGATATTATTTGCCCCATGATTAGTTTCGGTGTTTCTTCCTGATCAATAAAGTGGGTCAGTACATGATTTCTGAGAACATATGACATTGTGAGCTTGAGTTCTGGGGAGGTGTTAAGCATTGTATTGTCACCGACTAGAAAGAACTGCATTTTGGTGTCAGAATGATAATATTGTAGGGCCTTCTTTGAGAGCTTCGAGAGGGACCGAAATGACAGTGCAACGGCCAATGCCACGGTCAATTTTGTTGTTAATGATGGTTTGAATCCAATCTTTGATGGTCCCAGATAGTCAAGTTGATAAAAACACTGTGTTAGTCTGTGGGCAAACTGATCCAATTTGTTTGCACTGTCTAGCTGACCAAAACAAACAACTCACGAGAGTTTTCTTCTGTGATTCTTTTCTGAGAAAAGACCAAGTTCTTGGAGCTGCACATAAGGTTAACATGTAGACCAAAGAATTAGGTCGAATTAACTCTTATAATATACCTTATATTTCAAAGGAAAAGAAGGGATTCAAATTATCATAAGAGAAAGGAATTGGAGAGATTAACTAATAATGTTGTTCGGATTCTAGCAAGAGGAAGGAATAAAATGTCATGTTACGACTGTAACTTTAATGTCTTTTTATGTGAGTGTAATGAAAATTACAGTAAGGGTAAAAATGGGGAATGAGAAAAAATTATGTGGTAAAAGCACCAATACCTCCGAATCTCTTCAAACTCTTCCATATTCAGGTTGATTTTTGCAGGGTCTTAAAATGCACATCAAATTAACTACTCCAGATCCCACCTATATATTTACATTTACGTGCAAGTAAGCAATAATGAGTCTACTATGTGTACGAAATCTTGTGATATTCATGGGATTCTCTGCAAGCTTCAATACATACACTCTACACATTTATATATACTGCAATCGATTCTGTTCATAATGTTAATAATTAGTACATGAAAACCACACGAGCATCACTCCAATATCTTTCTTTTGGAGAAAGGGCTCTGCATGTGAGCTAGTTCCTACAATATTAAGTAACACACATGATACATAATTATTTTTGGGTGTGCATGCATACAATAAAGATAGGTGCACGTGGAGGAGGGTTGGAATTATAAATAGAAGGTTTAATATCAAATTAGTACGCCCGTTCACATTTATTGCTAATTAATTTTTGTGCTACAAAAAACCCCATATTGATACATCTGTTTCACATTTACCTTATGTTAGTTTCCGTCAGTTAAATTACTGAACTAGAATGACATGTCGTAATAACTCGGAAAACGTGACAAGTCCACATGAAAATTCAAATTTATCTTTTTTATTATTTTATTCTTAATAAGTTTTATATTTTTAATTTGTACGTCTCCATATAACAAAAAAAAATGTTTTATTTTTTACCCAGAACGGGTCTAGTCTTAATACTCAGCTTCATCTTCTCTTCTTATTCCCATCTAAAGCAATCCCTTTCTTTATTTGTCGTCTTGCTTAATTTCACTCGTCCCTTGCATTCACTCACCCAGGCGCACTCATCACTGCACTCTTTTAATCCTCTGTTGAATTTTCGTGCTCACGTTTGGCACTCTCTTCATTCACAACCTCCCAACTAAGAATTTATTTGTTGTTTCAATTAGCCCTCATTTTTAGAGCAAAAAGAAGTTAGCACTCATTTGAAAAGTCCATGAAAAGAAGAGGTACAAACCAGTTGATTGGGATTTTTTGAGTTCGGCAAATAAGACAAAGAAAGGAACTCTCAGACAAACACCTTGGGATCTTTCGAAACAAGCTGAACGAGTTCAACATACAAACCCGAAAAAGAAATCAAAGACGAGAAGATTACCAAAAATAATAGGACGTGCTCGATGAAGAAGCAGTTAGTCTCCTTCGACCAACTACTTCTCTTTCCCTTGGGGCCCCAAAGTCGATTACTCTTCTAGACATTTATGCCATAGCTGGTTTTCTCCGCAATGGCATACTTATCAAGGAAATCAGTCCTCCTGAACCTATCAATGTTTCTGATAACGTTCTTGCCTACGGTAAGTTTCTTGATAGGTTTTAATGAACATCTGGCCCGACCGCTGCTGATGAGCACATGGCTTTCTTGCTCTTCTGACTTTCCTAGTACGTCCTTTTCAATCCATCACTCAAAGCATCTAGGGACTTCTTGCATATTGCTTCTATCCTTGCAGCAGGTACGCCGATTACCCTGGGTCCATTTATTCTTGCTACATCGTAAAGAGGTTTTACCCGTGCTTCTCTAGGGATGCGGTCCAAAGAAGACGGTACCCTGTTTGGTCCGTTCAGGCTCATTCAATCTTGGATGGCTCTGTGCCTACTGTCTCTTTCCAGTGATGAGCCTCAAGTTTTCCTCATCATGATCAACCAGATTTCCGACCTCGTGTCCCTTACTCTTTTGGGGGTCGACTGCTGAATCGTTCCTCTTTGAATGTGCTTTCCTCGTCCATTTACTATCTCCAGCTGCTTCTGGAAATTGACTCGGAAAACTTTGAATTCTTCCCTTATGATTCCGGTGAGCATTTTTATCTCTACGATTTTTCCTCTCGAGAACAGTCGTTCTACTTCACAATTTGTGTGCTTACTACAGTTGACCTTCCTCTAAGATTACCTAAGAAGGGGAGATTCTATCACTGATTCGAAGTATATTGTCCCAATATTGTGCTAGGCAATTTGGTTTGACGCCCATGCTAATCCCTTATTCTTTTGAATTTCCTTTCATGAACAAGCTCAAATATAAGTCTTTGGAGAATGGCCCTGTCGATTGTTGCTCTGAAATCACCGACACAATACGTGCTCGGCATTTCTCTGACATCGATGCATTTAATCCTAATTTTGGCTGCACTCTTCCTTGCACTACGTGGTGGATCTCTTTTGCTTTCGAGAGTCCTTAAGAAGATGCCATTAAGTCTGCCTTGAGCCGAATAAAATCATGTACTCCTCGCCCTAAATCAAAAGATGTCGATAAAAAGGGGAAGAAAGTCATCGATTCTAAAGATCAAACGGGGGCCTCTGTCCAAATGGAACTGCAGCAAGTTAGCAACCAAAATGATTCTCCTTGACAAGACTCAGACTCGCTGATGGAGTGATGGGTGAAGAAACTGAAGAGATTCAAACACAAACTTACCTTTTTTGGTATATTCTTGTCTTCGACATATACTTCTCTAAAGACTAGGAGTTCTCAATTGGCTGAGCTTTCAAGTTTCTCAAGAAAAGGAGAGAATAGATATCGACATGCCCTTATCCAGGAAGAGAAAGAGAAATTGTTTGGTTTTGTCAGAGAGAAAATCTGAAAATCCTCATGGCCATATGGATTTGGCTCGGCTTCCTCCCTCATCTACTCTTGATATAATTGGGACTTCGGATACTTCGCCTTATCCAGAAGATCGAGCTGCTTCTGTTGATGATTTTTCTACCGGTGATGGCGGTAGTACACCCGTCGGAGTAAGCCACAGTTTCCATCCTTCTTCTCCTTCACATATGTCGCTCGTTCCTGCTCCAACTCCATAGCAGGGAGTAAGTATTTCTCAATACATTGATGATTATTTATTTGACACGATACTGATATGGCTCAGAACCGATCTATAGGTACACCGATTAATACCAATAACCAGAACTCACCAAATGTGCCAGTGGACACGTCTCAGGGACCTTTGTCGACACAACCTGCTCTCTTACTCCTTCCTGCGGTCGGACAAGGTATGTTATCCTTCTTTTCTGATCTTGTCTGGTGTACTCAGTCAAATAAGTCTATCTTTCAATTCCGTTAGGTGTCAATAAGGCTCCATTGCTGACTCCATCGTCTGCTCCGAATCAAGTTGTCGATTTAGGATGCCCTTCTGTTGAACCAAGCAAAGACATTGGTCCTGCTGTCATAGCCACTTATGATCTTCCATCAACTTCTACTCCCACCGAGAACCCATCTGGTGTTCCTCTGCCGTCTCCTTCTTTGGTGCAGCAACCACATCAAGCCAGTGCTGAGGATTCTCCGAGTTCTCTTGTCAAAGCTAGACACATGTTGGAAGAGGCCTGTCAAGTTTTAGCTGTCGATCCTAATGACTTAGCCTCCAGAATTCCAACTTCTCCTGAAACCATCATCTAAAACACAAGAATCAAATTGCTGGAGTTCCTGGATCTCTCGAGCGGTGGCTTTATAATGATCGTAAACAACTGGCTAATCTTGGGCAGGCTCAAAAAAGTCTACTGGGCGAGTTGTGCAAAGATAATATCAGCTCTACCTAGTCTTCTGAACTCAAAGAAAAGTGTCAAGACTTCTCGAATGAGTTTGCTACTAGGGTAGAAACTTATCGACGCAACCATGAACCGATCATCTCCCTGACTATTCCAGAGAAAAGTTACCTAGACTCCGGCCACTATTTGTAACGTTTTTCAATTAAATGCAAAAATTGATTATGGAAAACGGTTCTCTCTTTCTTTTACCTACAAATTGTTACTCCAAACATAATTCAAAAGTGATATAAATATATCAAAATAAGAATATTTTTTTTCCTCTTTATATATCCTTCCTTTCTTTGCTAGGTTATATACGTAATGTTGTACATGTTCATTTTACTATTTTGTGAGGAATAAAGAAAAAGGTTTGTTGTTATAGCCGTTAGAGCCTATCGCACCGAGTTTAATACTCCGAGGGGGGGAATTATCCTCCATAACAATACTTGCACACCTCAGACAATTAAGTTTATTTTCTCAACTCTTCTAACAGATTTTTCATCAATTTCTTATTTTAAATATTATCTAATACTTTTCCAACTGTTCCGAGCTCTCCTGGTCTTCATCGATGTAATTTTCTAAATGTTTCTTTAGTTTCAAAGCCCTCTCGAGAGTCTTCTAAGCTGGGGAGAAAATGATAAATAATGCCCCCTTTTGCGATATCATGAAGCCGAAAGCAATAGGGTTTCTTATTGCTCTTGAAAAGATTAAATTTGCATTTGGGTTTCACGATAAAAGCTTTAGAATGTTAGAAAATGACTTCGCAAGAAGCGACAGTCAATGAGCTAATCCAAACCAGATATTTCTTCTTTTGTCTTTCGTTTTTGGGACAGTTGGCAGATGGGCTTGTTTCGGTTGTGTTTTTTCAGCGCAGATTCTGTGGAGAGTCAATGCCATTTGGGAATGACTCTCAGATATACTATTCTTGAATTTATTTTCTTGTTGTGGTGCTAGCCACCCCACGAGTAAACTTATACCCTATTCTTGAATTTTTTGATCTTCAGAGGCCTCCATTCAGTAGATGCAGCTCAAAAATGGCTACGGTCTGCTTTCGTCTAAACAGCGATGGTGAACTATCCTACTGAAGCCACAATTTCATGATGTATTTACCTGCCTATCCAGTGAAGGAGGTACGATCGAAAATTCACTTCTCTAACCGAATAAAATCTGATGAAGCCTCTAATGTGGGATGTCGTTGCTAATTTTTTTTTCTTTCCTATCATTTCATTGAAGATGCGCCAGATTGTTGACGCACTTCCTCTTGGATAAACGAAGCCAAGCAAGCTTTTGCAGCAGCAAGTTTGTACTATAATTATGCACACTCTGAAAGATGCTCCAACATCGAACACAGACCCCATGCTCATGGCCTGCATGATTGGGACTGCCAGGTTAGAGTCTCCTCTCAACTATTGGCTTCTCCAGAGTTCATTCCGCTTGACACAGAATTATTTTGGTGGATTTGAAAGAGAGAAAACCGGATTAAATTAAACCAGACAGCAGTCTTGTGTCCATTATTTATAGGATATAGCAACCGAATTTGATTAAACCAATCAAGGTAAAATTTACCAGCAGTTGATCACAGGATCTGTGCCGACTGCCAATTGATCTATTCCCTTTCAAGTAATTGTACGGGCTCGGATGGAGATGGTCATGCCAATGAGTTTCTCCAGTGAGAGCATGTTTACTCCATTTTTTCTTATAACTGCAACGCGCTAGCGGAACAATGCATGGAGAAGTATGAAGTCACACTTCGGCCACATTGGATCCCAACTGAATTTGGTGGCAAAGAAAGTAAAAAAGTTTGGTCGTGTCAATTATTACCTATGATACATGCTTTTAACATGGAGTGCCATTTCTTTTTCTTTTTTCTTTTTTCCCGAAGTGCTATTTCTTTAAGAGGCTAAAAAATATCATGTTCTTTCCTTTGCAGTGAATAGAGGAACTGCTTAAGAGATTTGGCAGCAACATCATATTTTCCAATGGGATGCAATATCCATGGAGCAGAGGAGAGTATTCACTTCTTTTTTCTTCTCCTTTTCTTTTGTGTGCTGATTTTATGCTTTTCTCTTAACCATGAAATCACCTAAACGCACCTACTCTTCCTATCATCACGAAATGTTAACTATCTCACTCTTGAATCCGGTATTACCTCAATGACATGCTGAGACATTCATACACATTGTTGTGGATGTTACTTTCAAGAGTTCATGCTCCTACATCTGTGCACTGAGAGACGACCGTGCAGATTACTTTCTAATGGCCTTGTCTAAGAAGGATCTTGTGCATCAAGAATTTTAGCTATACATTTCAAACACTTGAAGATTAAGCAAAGCACGATTCACAATTTACTTCATTGATGTAAAGCACGATAAAATGCATAGTTGATTTGGTCATATCAACTCAAAACTATCTGCAGATTGTGCTTTATAGTGAATGGATCAGCTAAGTTATTATATGTCTGAACATAAATTATTGAAATAATTCAATCAATAATTAATTGTCGAACATACTCATGTCGCAAACTAATATGTCCAAATTTTTCATTTTATATGGTTGCCATTAGTTGTGGCCACAAACATTAGCTAGGCTGTGATTGCTGTGTGATTGCTCGTACCATTCATTTTAAATATTTTCCAAGTTCTTCGATTTGGATACGAGATTTCTGAGTCGATATTGATTTGTGTTTGAGACTATGTCTCTCGGGGTGGAAGGATAATTATGAGAGAATTCTCATTCTTGTTGGAGTTGGGGTGTGACAATCAATTCTCTTCATTTGATTAATAACTTCTTTCATATCCAAATATTTCTTCTCGTTATTATTTATTGACAGCAATCAATTTCAACGTCATTTTCATCAAGCTGCTGTAAAGTTAAGTTTCCCAATTTCCCTAGGACGGACTTGATCCACCAGATGCCTTAGTTGTCCTCCTTGGATCCTTCTTATAGCGGCGGAGGTGCGTCACTCTGTGGAGTCTTGTGGAGCTTGCTCACATCATACCCTTCATCAACAGCCTTCTGAACCAGCTGATTATAGATTTTATCATCTAAATGACTCTTTCTGCTTATAATCTGCAAAAACAAAAATCCCACCGATTAGCCAATCAAAAAGTGAAAGAATCAAAAGAAAAAAGAATTGGAACCCAAATCACAATTCAGACAAACCGCCCAAGGAACCTTCACTCACAAAATAAGAACCTATGCATTCTAATTAGACATGTCAAAATGGGTCATAAATCCATTTCTTAACATATTTGGTAGGTCTAATTTAATTGTCTCCGACGGGAAAAAGACAAGAAAAAAGCAAAGGAAACTTTACGAGAAAGTTGCATACCCAAAGATACTTCCTGCTGGGCTGACCAACGACAGCATACTGATAATCAGCATCAATGTACAAGACCCAGTAGTCCCCAATCACGGGGAAGATGGGGAAGAACGGAGGCCTATAGAATTTCACTTTGAGCTTCGCCTCGTTGCTGCTCGGGTCAGCCTTGTAGGCAGTGCCCACAATGTACTCCCTCTTGCCATTGACCCAGCCCTCGTTCAACACATCCAAGGTCCCATCCTCCTTCAGAGTGTATGTGGCCCTCGTGTCCACGGCATTCTTGGGCTCAAAGAACGACGGGAAGGCGGCGATCTCGTACCAGCGTCCCGAGTATCTCTTCAGATCAAAATCCTTCACGACCGAAGGCACGCTGTCTAGCTGGTAAAAGGGGTCGAGTCCAAAGTTCAATTCCCGTGCGCATAGCGCACACGTGAACATCGAAGGCAGCGAGACAAAAAGAAAGAGTCTCTTCACAACTCCCATCTCTTTCTTTGCCATTTTTTTCTCTTTCCTTGTGCTTGGGTTTCGAGGTAGTGAGAGGAAGAAGCATTTGTAACCGTCTGAATTTTCGATCCTTTTCCCGGGATTTAGGAAATGAATTTGACCAATGCACTATAGTGAGATCTCACCCGGGACCCGCGCATTCTCGGGATGCTAACCTTAGGGGTAAGCCCAGTACGGGATTGAGTTCGCACCACCAAAGAACTCGATCTTGGTTCGATCTTCGACCATATCGATTGACGAGGGAATGTTTTGAGCCAACAGAGACCAATCTATTTGATTGATCGTGTCCGAAGGGCACTAGTGACAGACCTTCGCAATTATATGACAACCGAGGTCGTCCCGGGTAGAGTAAACTTAAACGTGATTTGACTTAGTGTCGGTCACGGGTCGAGAACGCGTAATCCCAATGAGCCACCCGTTAGCCAGAGATAAGCTAAAGTCGCGATTGTTCAATTTTAGTCATTTCTTGGAATTCGGGCCCGGGAATCGAGAATTTTGAAAGTGACAATTTTGAGCGTCCGATGACGTTTTTGGCTTGGCCAACCTTGGGGCCACCCATTTCTGCAAAAAAATGGATTTCGGTTCGGGGCCGGAAAAATTACGGTTTTGCCCCTGGGGACACCAATGTTGGATTTTGAGGTCGTTTGAGGTTATTTTTCGAGGCTAGCGTCATTTTGGGGTGGCCACGTGCATTTGGAGTAGTTACGGCCAAAAATTGGAATTTTGGCTCGGAAGCGAAAAATAATATTATTTTATTCCAGTCGATTTTCGAGGGCTTAAGAAGCTATTTTCGCGATTCCGACGCCATATTATGGTGGCCACGCACATTTGGGGTTGATTTGGACAAAAATTGAAATTTCGCCTCGGGACCGGAAAAATGACCATTTTGCCCTTGGGCTATTTTTCAGTTCCGAATTTTAGAATAATTTTGGGATTGATCAGGTCTGAAAAATCAGCTGCATTATTGGACCTTGGACGCTTTTACCCTTGCATTATTGGATTGGAACGAACGAGGGCCGTTGGATCAAGGGCAAAATGGGAAATCGCGTAGGATCGCGACACGTGTCACCCCACCAGCCCACTACATTTGACCAGCTCTCTCTCTCTCCTCTCATTTCTGACCTGATCACTCTCTCTCCTCTCCCATGTTCTCTCCCTCTCCCTCTTGGTTTTTCTCTCTCGGCAAAGGACGCCGGAGCTCGCCGCCGCCGCACCGGAGCTTGAACGACCGAGCCGCTGCCGCCACGACGTCCAGCCGCACCGTACGTCGCCGCACGTCGCCGTCCGTACGAGTCCGTACAGTTTCTGTACGGACGTCCGTACGGGTCCGTACGTCGGCGTCCGTACGTCGCCAACGGCGCTGCTGCTGCTGCTGGTGGTCCGGCTGTTCCAGCCCCTTGTCCAGCCAGTTTGTCGCGTTTTTCTTAGGTAAGTGACTTCCCCAATGGCCATTTAGGACCTCGGGTATTTCTAGGCTCGTTTAGGACTCGGTTTAGTTAATTTTGTGGCTGTTTTGGGACTGAATTGGAGGCTGGTTGTTCGGAGGTTGTGGACTGATTTCGGGACTAAATTTATGTGGTTTGGTAGGCTCGAATAGGGCTGAGGTGATGCGAAATGATCGCGGCTGAATTGTGCGATTAATTGACGGGATTGCGTCTTGAATGGAAATTTGTACATGGTTGTGTGAATTGTGTTTAATGGCTGGTTGTTTAGGTGATTGTGGACTGATTGACGAGGGAAATTCGAGGTTTAGGAGGCTCGGTTAGGACTGTGATGTTGAGGATCGATCGGGATTAATAGTGTGATTGATTGGAATTATATTGGCTTGATTGAGTTTATTGGATTAATTATATTGTTTGTTGTTGTTGGCTGGTTTGGTGTGTGTTTCGGACAGAATGTGGCTTGGCCGTACGCCTCGTGTGTATGGCCGTGAGGTGTGCGAGCGTGTTTGTATCGCGTGGTGTGATGCTCGATTATGGGGTAAAAACTGCTAGGCATGGTATGGGACGTGCCTAAGTGGGTTTTGCTCTATAATCGGGGCACGCGCGCGGCGGTGATGTATTTCTGTGGCATACTGGCTGTGTGGTTGACTAACGTGCAGGGACGTGCGTGAGGAATTCCAGGTAGGGTCGCATGTGATTGTTAGTTTGGCTGATCATTGTGTGTTATGTGTGTTTTCGTCTGGCGGTACGTGAGTGCCTACGTGGGGTTTGGGGTTGTACACTTATTGAGATTCGTCTCACGGTTGTATAACCGCCACTTTCAGACCCCCAGCCATAAACCCAGGGAACCGCCTCCTCTTTTTGAAGTACGAAGAGCCGCCCATGGTGCCGGTGGATTCGCAAGCGATGCCCAAGAGATTTTCGGAGGATTGAGCCAGATGAATTAGGGGCAGAATGGAGAAGGGCGACCCTTAGGTTTTTCCCTAGGCCATTTTAGGGGTTGTATAAATTGGGTTGACCCATAGGGAAGTTAAGTTAACCAAACCCTGATCTTTTGTTATAACGGTGATTCCGGATGCTGGTTGCTATATATGTTTGTATTACAATGTTTGTATATTTGATGTTGTATGTATATGTGGTTGCTGGATTGTTCTGTTGTTCTACCCCGTTGTCGTCATCTTTCTGTTCGGGGCTTTTATATTTCGCTTCCGCATGTGGCTCTGATGTTTGGATTGGGTCGGCGACATTCCTGAGACGTCGCATCATTTCGACCGGAGCAGGGGATGTCGCGAGCTCGATGGGGGTACGAGGCGTGACAGCATTTGTCTTGCGGTTTTATAAGGGGAAAAGGAGGATATTTTTTTTCTCCTTTTTGAATTTTCTCTTCTTGGATTTCCTTATTTGTTGCGGTTTCTTTATAAAGATTATTTCCCATTTTCCTCTTTCGTTGTTCTTGGGCGATTTTATTTGGGAGTTCTCTCGGCGGACAAAGACAATGTAAAAGGAAATCGAGATCATGTAATTTGTCAATTTCTTTTTTTTATAAGAACTGAAGAAGGGTCTCAGGGTTTTATGGGGAGAAGGAGAATCTTGTTTTTCTCCTTTTGGTTTTCCTGTTTCTCTTTTTTTATTTTCCTTACACAGATACGTTTATTTGGAGGAAAATGATAACAAAATATACTTTTTGGGAAATCATTTTTCAGAAAAATAGTTAATTTTCCTTTATTTGGTGATATGTCACCGAAAACGTTTTCTAGTGTTTAGACCTTATTCAAAAAATGATATGAATTTAATGAATATTTTCCTTAATCGGAAAGTGTTTTCATTGACTAATCAATTTTAACGAACCAAACAGGAGAAAGTTTGGAAAACTAATTTCTAGAAAATACTATCCCTCATACAAACGCATCCTAAATTACTCTTTCTTTATAAGATTCTGCGCCATTTCTCTCTTTCCTTGTTAAGGGTTTTGAGGTAAGCATCCGACGGTGATTAATTGTGATAATAAGTTCGCAATTGCCCTTGCAAAGAATCCGGTCTTTCATGGAAGAAGCAAGCACATTGATATAAAGTATAATTTCATTCGAGATCTAGTGAAGTCTGAGGAGATTGTATTACAGTTTTGCAAGTCGGAAGACCAAGTGGCCGACATGTTTACTAAGCCGTTGAAGACGGACTCCTTCCTTAAACTCAAGAGAATGATCGACATGGTCAAGATGAGCTCGGTTTAAGGGAGGCTGTTGGAAATAAAAAAGAATTTTCGTAATCCAAGCTCATCTCGTGAATTGGATTCTTGCAATTATTATCTAGAGACTTGGAGTCTTGGAAATTGTTATCGAGGAAATTATGTTTACTTATTGTTGCTTGTTTTCAAGATAGTTTTTAGTTGTTCTAGTTATCTAAAGGTCTATAAATATTATATAATCCTTCAAGACATATTTGAATATCAATTCCAAATTTTATTATTCCAACAATTTCATTGAAGATGCGCCAGATTGTTGACGCACTTCCTCCTGGATAAATGAAGCTAAGCAAGGCTTTTGCAGCTGCAAGTTTGTCCTATAATTATGAAAAAACTGAGAGATGCTCCAACATCGAACACAGACCCGTTGCTCATGGCCTGCATGGTTGGGACTCCCAGGTTAGAGTCTCCTCTCAACTATTGGCTTCTCCAGAGTTCATTCCGCTTGACACAGAATTATTTTGGTGGGTTTGAAAGAGAGCAAACCAGATTTGATTAAACCAGACAGCAATCTTGTAACGACCCGGTCTGACGAGGGCGGGGAGTGGTCGCCGGGGCCAGAGGGCCTGGACAAGGAGCGGCTCCTAGCAAGCTTCTAGGATGGCAAGAGGGGCATGTCTCTTATCCCACATCGCTTAGGGGGGGAGTCCTGGTCTAGTTTATAAGGCTTGGGTTCTCTACTCTGTGTAACACGTTTTAAAGCCGTGAGGGTCAGTAGGCCCAAAGCGGACAATATTACACAGTATAGATCCTGGGTCCTTACAAATGGTATCAGAGCCGATTCCCGACCGCGTGTGGGGCCACAGCGAGGACGCTGTGCTCGAAGGAGGGGAGAATGTAACAACCAGGTCCAACGACCAGAGGTCTCTGTAACGCGTTTTAAAGCCGTGAGGGTCAGTTGGCCCAAAGCGGACAATATTACACAGTATAGACCCCAGGTCCTTACAAATCTTGTGTCCATTATTTATAGGATATAGCAACCGAATTTGATTAAACCAATCAAAGTAAAATTTACCAGCAGATGATCATAGGATCTGTGCTGACTGCCAATTGATCTATTCCCTTTCAAGTAATTGTACGGGCTCGGATGGAGATGGTCATGCCAATGAGTTTCTCCAGTGAGAGCATGTTTACTCCATTTTTTCCTATAACTGCAATGCGCTAGCGGAACAACGCATGGAGAAGTATGAAGTCACACTTCGGCCACCTTGGATCACAACTGAATTTGGTGGCAAACCGAGTAAAAAAGTTTGGTCATGTCATTTATTACCTATGATAGATGCTTTTAACATGGAGTGCCATTTCTTTTTCCTTTTTTTTTCCCAAGTGCCATTTCTTTAAAAGGCTAAAAAATATCATGTTCTTTCCTTTGCAGTGAATAGAGGAAATGCTTAAGAGATTTGGCAGCAACATCATATTTTCCAATGGGATGCAAGATCCATGGAGCTGAGGAGAGTAATCACTTCTTTTTTCTTCTCCTTTTCTTTTGTGTGCTGATCTTATGCTTTTCTCTTAACCATGAAATCACCTAAACGCACCTACTCTTCCTATCATCACGAAATGTTAACTATCTCACTTTTGAATCTGGTATTACCTCAATGACATGCTGAGACATTCATACACATTGTTGTGGATGTTACTTTCAAGAATTCATGCTCCTACATCTGTGCACTGAGAGACGATCGTGCAGATTACTTTCTAATGGCCTTGTCTAAGAAGGATCTTGTGCATCAAGAATTTTAGCTATACATTTCAAACACTCGAAGATTAAGCAAAGCACGATTCACAATTTACTTCATTGATGTAAAGCACGATAAAATGCATAGTTGATTTGGTCATATCAACTCAAAACTATCCGCATATTGTGTTTTTTAGTGAATGGATCAGCTAAGTTATTATATGTCTAAACATAAATTATTGAAGTAATTCGATCAATAATTAATTGTCGAACATACTCATGTCGCAAACTAATATGTCCAAATTTTTCATTTTATGTGGTTGCCATTAGTTGAGGCCACAAACATTAGCTAGGTTGTGGTTGCTGTGTGTTGCTCGTACCATTCATCTTAAATAGTTTCCAAGTTCTTCGATTTGGATACGAGATTTCTGAGTCGATATTGATTTGTGTTTGAGACTACGTCTCTCGGGGTGGAAGGATAATTATGTGATTCTCTCATTCTTGTTGGAGTTGGGGTGTGAATCAATTCTCTTCATTTGATTAAATACTTCTTTCATATCCAAATATTTCTTCTCTTTATTATTTATTGACAACAATCAATTTCAACATCATCTTCATCAAGCTGCTGCAAAGTTGAGTTTCCCAATTTCCCTAGGACGAACTTGATCCACCAAATGCCTTTGTCGTCCTCCTTGGATCCTTCTTATAGCGGCGGAGGTGCGTCACTCTGTGGAGTCTTGTGGAGCTTGCTCACATCATACCCTTCATCAACAGCCTTCTGAACCAGCTGATTATAGATTTTATCATCTAAATGACTCTTTCTGCTTATAATCTGCAAAAACAAAAATCCCACCCATTAGCCAATAAAAAAGTGAAAGAATCAAAAGAAAAAAGAATTGGAACCCAACTCACAATTCAGACAAACCGCCCAAGGAACCATCACTCACAAAACAAGAACCTATGTATTCTAATTAGACATGTCAAAATGGGCCACAAATCCATTTCTTAACATGTTTGATAGGTCTAATTTAATTGTCTCCGACGGGAAAAAGACAAGAAAAAAGCGAAGGAAACTTGACCAGAAAGTTGCATACCCAGAGATACTTCCTGCTGGCTGACCAACGACAGCATACTGATAATCAGCATCAATGTACAAGACCCAGTAGTCCCCAATCACGGGGAAGATGGGGAAGAACGGAGGCCTATAGAATTTCACTCTGAGCTTCGCCTCGTTGCTGCTCGGGTCAGCCTTGTAGGCAGTGCCCACAATGTACTCCCTCTTGCCATTGACCCAGCCCTCGTTCAACACATCCAAGGTCCCATCCTCCTTCAGAGTGTATGTGGCCCTCGTGTCCACGGCATTCCTGAGCTCAAAGAACGACGGGAAGGCGGCGATCTCGTACCAGCGTCCCGAGTATCTCTTCAGATCAAAATCCTTCACGACCGAAGGCACGCTGTCCAGCTGGTAAAAGGGGTCGAGTCCAAAGTTCAATTCCCGTGCGCACAGCACACACGTGAAAATAGAAGAGAGCAACGGGACAAAAAGGAAGAGTCCCTTCACAACTCCCATATCTTTCTTTGCCATTTTTTTTTCTCTTTGCTTGTGCTTGGGTTTCGAGGTAGTGAGAGGAAGAAGGATTTGTCTCGGGGTTTTAAAGGGGAAAAGGAGGATATTTTTTTTTCTCCTTTTTGGTTTTCCTTATTTGTTGCGGTTTCTTTATAAAGATTATTTCCCATTTTCCTCTTTCCTTGTTCTTGGGCGTGATGTGGGCAATTGTTCTTGGGCGATTTTATCTGGGAGTTCCCTCGGCGGACAAGGACAATGTAAAAGGAAATTCGAGATCATGTAATTTGTCATTTTTTTTTTATAAGAACTGAAGAAGGGTCTCAGGGTTTTATGGGGAGAAGGAGAATCTTGTTTTTCTCCTTTTGGTTTTCCTGTTTCTCTTTTTGTATTTTCCTTACACAGATACGTTTATTTGGAGGAAAATGATAACAAAATATACTTTTTGGGAAATCATTTTTCAGAAAAATAGTTAATTTTCCTTTATTTGGTGATATGTCACCGAAAACGTTTTCTAGTGTTTAGATCTCATTCGAAAAATGATATGAATTTAATGAATATTTTCCTTAATCGGAAAGTGTTTTCATTGACTAATCAATTTTAACGAACCAAACAGGAGAAAGTTTGGAAAACTAATTTCTAGAAAATACTATCCCTCATACAAACGCATCCTAAATTACTCTTTCTTTATAAGATTCTGCGCCATTTCTCTCTTTCCTTGTTAAGGGTTTTGAGGTAAGCATCCGACGGTGATTAATTGTGATAATAAGTTCGCAATTGCCCTTGCAAAGAATCCGGTCTTTCATGGAAGAAGCAAGCACATTGATATAAAGTATAATTTCATTCGAGATCTAGTGAAGTCTGAGGAGATTGTATTACAGTTTTGCAAGTCGGAAGACCAAGTGGCCGACATGTTTACTAAGCCGTTGAAGACGGACTCCTTCCTTAAACTCAAGAGAATGATCGGCATGGTCAAGATGAGCTTGGTTTAAGGGAGGCTGTTGGAAATAAAAAAGACTTTTCGTAATCCAAGCTCATCTAGTAAATTGGATTCTTGCAATTATTATCTAGAGACTTGGAGTCTTGGAAATTGTTATCGAGGAAATTATGTTTACTTATTGTTGCTTGTTTTCAAGATAGTTTTTAATTGTTCTAGTTATCTAAAGGGTCTATAAATATTATATAATCCTTCAAGACATATTTGAATATCAATTCCAAATTTTATTATTCCAACAATTTCATTGAAGATGCGCCAGATTGTTGACGCACTTCCCCCTGGATAAACGAAGCTAAGCAAGGCTTTTGCAGCTGCAAGTTTGTCCTATAATTATGAACAAACTGAGAGATGCTCCAACATCGAACACGGACCCGTTGCTCATGGCCTGCATGGTTGGGATTGCCAGGTTAGAGTCTCCTCTCAACTATTGGCTTCTCCAGAGTTCATTCCGCTTGACACAGAATTATTTTGGTGGGTTTGAAAGAGAGCAAACCGGATTTGATTAAACCAGACAGCAGTCTTGTGTCCATTATTTATAGGATATAGCAACCGAATTTGATTAAACCAATCAAGGTAAAATTTACCAGCAGTTGATCACAGGATCTGTGCCGACTGCCAATTGATCTATTCCCTTTCAAGTAATTATACGGGCTCGGATGGAGATGATCATGCCAATGAGTTTCTCCGGTGAGAGCATGTTTGCTCCATTTTTTCCTGTAGCTGGAACGCGTTAGCGGAACAATGCATGGAGAAGTATGAAGTAACGCTACGGCCACATTGGATCACATCTGAATTTGGTGGCAAAGTGAGTACAAAAAGTTTGGTCATGTCAATTATTACCTATGATACATGCTGTTAACATGTAGCGCCATTTCTTTTTCTTTTTTTTCTTTTTTTCCCGAAGTGCCATTTCTTTAGGAGGCTAAAAAATATCATGTTCTATCCTTTGCAGTGAATAGAGGAAACGCTTAAGAGATTTGGCAGCAACATCATATTTTCCAATGGGATTGAAGATCCTTGGAGCAGAGGAGAGTAATCACTTCTTTTTTCTTCTCCTTTTTTTGTGTGCTGATTTTATGCTTAAACGCACCTACTATTCCTATCATCACGAAATGTTAACTATCGCACTCATGAATCTGATATTACCTTAATGACATACTCCGACATTCATACACATTGTTGTGGATGTTACTTTCAAGAGTTCAAGCACCTACATCTGTGCACCGAGAGATGATCCTGCTGATTACTTTCTAATGGCCTTGTCTGAGAAGGATCTTGCGCATCAAGACTTTTAGCATTATTGACACCTATTTTTAATTTGCCCAAAATTAATTGCACAAAATTTAAGAGTTAATTTTCTTTAATTTCTAAAATATATATATTTCAATTTAAATACATTGCATATAGAAATTAGGCACATTTGTATTAATAGGGTCTACTAGAGTTTTTTTTTAATTTTAAAAAAAAATTCAAAATTAAAAAAAAAATTGAGTTGGGCCGGGTCGGGGCCGGGCCGACCCGGCCCTTTTCTTTCCTTTTTCCTCCTCGCGCGGCCCATCCCGCCTTTCTCTTTTCTTTCCCTCTTCCCGCGCGAGCTGGGCTCGGCCCAGCCCACTTCTTCTTCTTCTTCTTCTTCTTCGGCCCGGCTGTCCCTCTCTCCCCCTTGCTTCTCTGTTCTCCCCTGTCCCGACCGCGCCTGGGACGACGCGGAAAAACCGCTCCATCACACGGCCATGGCCACCAAAGTCGTGGCCGGTGCAGAGCCATTAAGGCCACGACTTTGGGGGCAGGAGCAGGTGGCCTCCGTCGACTATACAGCCAGCGAGAGGAGAGAGAGAGAGGAGGTCGGCTGGGCTGGTTCGTTGGTGAGCAAGAACAGAGAGGCCGTGAGAGACAGACCCGGAGAAATTGAGCGAATTCGAGAGAAGACAGAGTGAAGAGGGAGCCTCAATCAGCCTCGCCATTGCGCGTAACCTCCGGCCGCCGAGCGGGGGTGGTTCTGAACAAAAAAAACAGAGAGAGAAGAGACAAAAAGAAACCGAGAGATTGGGAGAGATTTTGAGAGAAATTGTGAGAGCTGAGTGTTCGCAGGTTGAATAGGGAAGCCAGCCGGCCTCATCGTCGCCAGCAAGCCGACCGGTGACTCCCGGAAGCACCCCCCCGACCAGTAGGTTCTTCTCGCCCTTTTTTGTACCCTGCTTTCCCCTGTTTTCAAGCGCAGGTTGGCCGGGACTCGCGCCGGCCGTTAGGCGCTAATCCCGGCCCATACCGATCCTCCTCCTGGTCAATAATCGCCGTCGGGAGCGAGCCATGGTCGTCGGAGCAGCCTGGAACCTCGGAATAGGTCAAAACTCCCCTGTTTAGGTCATGCACTCTACGTGTTCGACGAAATGCCCACGTGAAGTCCGTTTGAGACGATCCTCGGCCGGCGATGTACAGGCTGTCCGGCGACCTTTGAGCCCTTTGATCGACTTTGTGACGACCATTGGAAGCCAGAACAGGTCAAAGTATGACCTAGGTCGACTGGCCAAGTTCCGACCGACGTTTGGGCTCAACGAGCCCCGATCGGAGCTTGACCGGCGACCGCTCCGATCAGCCGTCCGGTGAGCCGTCGCCCCCAATATCTTCAGCTTGAGGTACTGAGGAGATAGGGACCAATGGCCGGGCAGAACAGCCGGCAAATCGCCGGATTTCTGCCCGGCCGAGCGAAGCTCTAAAACAGGGGAAGAAATCGGGTTTGTGAAGGGGGAAAATCCGGGTCGGATCCGGGTCGAGCGAGGAGCCCGATCCGGTTCAAGACCCGGGTCAACGACCCGGGTTGACCCCGACCCTGTTCGGATCCGGAGATCCGACCCGGGTCAATGACTTGGGTCGGATCCGTTGACCCGGGTTGGATGCGACCCAGATCCGCGACCCGACCCGGTTTTAATATTATATTATTATTATTTTTTTTAAATTTTTTTTAAAAAACCTTTTTTTTCTTCTTTTTCTTCCGTATTTAATTTTTTTTATTTAAAAAACTTAATTTTTTTTAAATTACGTAGTATATCTGAATGTTTCAATTTATTGTATTATTATGCATGTTGTTATAATTTCATAAATTGCTATGTTTAATTTAGACAAGCCTATGAGATTGCGTGGTAGTGTTTTGCATGTTATTTCTATTACCGTTGTGTTATTATTATGCATGTTTTTTTATTAAAATACAATTGCATGAATTGTTGTATTTTTTAATGTCATCTGACTTAGTTAGGATTAGAACCTTAGGTTGCATATCTATTTTGACTGCTGATCGTTTATGATTATGCACTCGTTTGATCACCTCACATGTTAGGAGAAAGGTCCAAAAATCAATCCAAATTGCTTGACAAATGTTTTCAGAAATGAACAGGGTAAAAAGGTACCGAAATGGCATTAGTTATCCAACTAGTGTAACCAAGTCCCCGAACTCATTTAATCTCTGATTCGTAGGAATAGGGTGATTCTCCCATCACCCTATTTGAGTTTCTAATCGACCCACCCCAAATCGATTAGTGGCGACTCCTTGATATAAACCACTTGCATGTTAACCCTAAGTCGCGATATGGTATGGGCTTGGGAGAGCCCGAGTTAAGTCCCGAACCTAGACTTAGCACGTACCAGGCGAAACCCCATTCTTTGCATGTGCAATAAAAAAAAAAAAAAGAGAGCGGGAGGTCGGTCGCGACAGACTGCCGACTCCGCTGGGGACTTTCATTTTTTTAAAGTGGACTTAAGCCAAAATTTTTTATCCTGTTCAACAATAATTTTTGTTTGGCAGCGAGGATTCCAGGTATGACCTTAACATTAAGGTATTATTTGTTCTTGTAGGTGCAAATTGATTGTTTATGAATTGTTATGCATGCTTTAATGATTTAGCACTACACTGTTGCACACACAACCACACTGCCGAACCAGGGTCGCGATAGGGCATTTTAGGATGGTGTTAATAAAGATACGACCTCGAACGCGAGCCCGCGATGTAGAGGTTGCCTTTCTTTTCCCCGAAATTTATTTCTAAAAAAATCGTAAAGAAATATCTTTAGCCGCTATTCGCGTGACTATAAGATATTCCTTTCGATTTGGCCGAGGTTAAGAGGACTTGACACCAACGCGAGACTGCGACGGTCAGGCACCCTTCTAATTTCATTTTGCTGAACCAGTCTAGATAGAAATCGAATCTCACTCCTCATGTGCATGTTGTTGTGATTTACATGGTTCCTGGTAAAGTAAGTTTTTCTATTCATGCACTTTGCAATTTATTTTTTTATATATCCCGATCGGTCCATGATTAGTCTAGGTTAGTTGTGGATTTAAAATCGTGTCGTTTTGGAAGAAATAGTTACTAAAACTTTTTCAAAGTATTTACTTCCAACCCATACCCTTATTTTTATAAGTACATTACAAATTATTGTTCTCCCATACGTTTTCTTGTCATTTTTGAAAGGGAGAAAATTTGTTATAAATAAAAGAATTTACGCTTTAATGACACCATCGCGGCCTTAGCCGAGTGGTATCCGGGAATGAAGGCGGTCCGAGGCGACCGGGGTTCGAACCCCGGGGACGCCGTTTGTAATGAATATATAAATGAAAAAACTTTTTTTGGCTTCTCTTATTTTTTGCAAATATAAAAAATATCTGATAGCTAGACACAATACTAGACTAAGTCATGGACTGATCATTTATGAGATTTTATACTCATTCGTTACCATTTTTTTTAACAGGTAATTACGAATTATACCAACCCGCCAAGTAAAAATGGCTGAAAAAGATATGACAACTCGTGTGGCGGACATGGAGACTGAATGAAGCAAGTCTTCGCCTTTCTTTGACAACTCTCGAAACAAGTGGAACATCTGTCAGTCCGCTCAGATCAACTCACCATGACTCCGTTTTGCTATCCAAGATCAGGGGCGATGATTCAAATGGAGCCCTCTAGTGTCAACCAAAAGGGTAAAGATGTCATAGTTGACAATGTTCACGAGTCCCCCGATCCTAAGGAATTGAGCACCCTATGCCCAAAGTTCATGCAACATGAACAATACAAACCCAGTATCCCTCCATTATAAAAGCGAAACAATCGGAGACAGTTCACTCCCCTCCCAGGACCTCCGTCTCAGATACTGGCAATACTACGGAAGAAGGGACTGCTCTCCACTGAACCAAAGCGACCTAATCCTGAGAGTTTTTCAAACTATAATCCGCCTAAAAAATGTGATTATCACGTGGGCGAGGTGGGACATTCAACTGATGGGCGCTATACTCTTAAGCACTGAATTCAAAACCTGCTGGATACCAAGACTTTCTCATTCGAGACTGGTGAAGGGAATGGACGCAAGCCCGCTTGAGTAGAACTCCTCTCATCCTTTTGAATGAATTCCTAGAAAAGGAGCTATCCTTGTATTTTTGCTTTTTGTCGTCATTTCTACTGGAAGAAATGTCTTTTTGAACTCTCCCTCTTTTGAGATTGTAAATCCATATATTGTAAATAAACAATGTTTTGAGGGCATGAGGTAGTATACCAAACCGGCCCGTTGATTATATCCAGCCATGCCAAGGAAAGTGTTCTGAGGCCCAGGCTTCCTCATGCTTCCTTGTTTCTAAGCTTTTGAAAATAAAACAAACGTTTTATCATTTTTCAAAAGGGAAAAAAAGAACGGTGGTGGAAAAGCGTGCATGCTCATGCCCTATTTGTTTTTCTAACTTGTTCACTTCGTGTCTCAAAGCATACTCCTTTTTGATTTGTTATTACAAAGGGGACATTTGAAAATGACACAAACTGAAGAGCACATCAGACCCTAGTGATGCTAGTAGACCAACTCATCTAATAGGGGCAGTCCGAGCGAAGATCATCCAACCTTCAAATGAAACATGGGGCAAATCTCATTACTACCAGTAGGTGATATCAGCCCCAGAAAGTAAAGAGAATGCTGAGCATTCCTTGACTCCATGATGAGTGAAACATCATTTCGTACAAAAGTCGGGGGCAGATCAAGAAAAGATTATCCCTTTTGAAAGAAAAAAGGTATGTCTTATTCCTTAACAAATTTTGGAAATGAAATTCCATCCATTTTCTTTTGCAGATAATGAACTGGGGAACATGCTAGACTCTGACGTGCTAGCGAGCCGGATAGAGCACCAATGTTGGGACCTCTCGAATGAAACATGACGAAGAAGTGCTTAATTGGAAGAGTAGACTAAGGGGCATGCGATCTCCTAGTCCATCGAAAAGGGTGTATTTCGTTCCTAAAGTTCATCCACTTTAGTATAGAAATGACATATATTTTCCTTTTACATAGGACAAAATTGAGTAAAGAACACTCATGGTAGCAAGTCTAATCGGAAAGGGTTTCACACATGACAAAATTGCGTCAAGGCCGATCCTGGCAACCATGAAAGTCTCGATAGTAGTCACGCTCATGTCCGTCAAAGACCTTTAAAGCAGAGATTAGCTTTGCTGCGAAGATCCCCATGCAAGCAATTGCACATGTCCTGTGCAGTCAGGAATCATATGATTCCCGAGAAACTCCCCGACGTACCGGAGCCGTATTAACATAGCATGTGCTGACAATAGGACCGTCTATTTGGAAGCACCCCTAATCATAGAGGATTTCATTCGAGCTTCGAGACCAACCATGAGAGGAAAAAAGACTCTACTAGCTTTGAAGGTAAAATGGAAGAAGGGTAATTTGTATCGTTCTCAATTTACTCTCAATCATCTCATTTCTAACATAAGCTCATGTTTTTGTCGGAAGGGAATTATCGACATCCGAGAAAACTCAAGGAGTTGTCAATTTAATCTCAATTGAGGGGAATCACGAAGGATAATGTTTTATCGTTCTCAATTCCTGTCCCTCAAAGAGCCGTTCATTAACACGGTCTTTCTTATTACCTTGCAGGTTTGCCCTACTATTGCAGCATAGGTAAGTATCTCTTTCTCTAAAAAAATTTTCATAAGAGTACAAAGAAACAGAGAAAGAGGAAGCATGTTAAAGCAAATAAATGTTTAACCTTCCCCCAAGTGCATCGCATGTCTTTTGAAAAGAATTTCGCATGGTAATTTTACTTGTTTAATTCACCAATTCCTTGTGAAAATTCTTGACAATTCGACGAATGGTGTCGAACTGCTTCGATGTTTTGAACGAGATGTGTCAGGATAAGGAGAGGCAATCTTTAGTCTATACACATTCTCACGTACCAAATCCTTGCAAGATGAGTGAAAAGGTTTCATTTCTACAAGGTAAAGGGATTTCTCACATAAAGTGCGGTAGCCAAAATGACGAGAGACAGTTCATTTCTCTGCCCCATACACTACCATTGATCCTTTGCTTGACCATTTTTTAGCCCATACACTCGGAGGTTCCTTTTAAATTACCCCTGTCAAAAATCACCCCACATTGGAGCAACTTGAGGTAAATCCGCATCACAGAGAGGATTCAAATTCAGAAAGAGCAAGAAAAGCATCCCTCCCTTTCGATCACCGCTCCCGTGGCTTCGGCCTCGTCATTTTCACGGATCCGGTGGTCCTCAACAGGGTCCTCCAAGACAACCACACCATCGATGGCAGGACGGTCGAGGCTAAGAGGGCTTTGTCAAGAGAGGAGCAGCAAGCTAAAGCCTGTCCGAAATGCCAACATCTCGTTGATAACAGTGATGTTTTCACCTAGGAACTGGGCAAGACAAGAAGGATGAGGAGTTTGTAATATCTAAAATTTTCTATATCATCAGCCGCAACAGCTCGCACAAGGTGAAAAGATGAATAGAAATTTTCTTGCTCTCACTTGCATTAATCTTTGAGTGTTATTATTGCAGATGAACTCTCACGATAATTTAAGTGCCCTAGGATGACGAAAAGCAATTCTTCTTCTATCCATACACTTGTATCCCTTGCTAGCCCAATTGAGCCGGCGATTTCATTTCGTACGAACCCAGTTGGTGATCATCCCCCACACCGGGGCAAGGCAAAAGTCACCACAATTTAAGCATCATGGTCCAAAGTACCGAATGAATATGAAGACTCCAAGAGCCTAATAACATTGTTCTGTTCAAACTTATTTAGGCTAGTCCTGACAACACCAAAAGAACAGCAAAAAAAAAATGCTGAAAACTAGGGGCATAAAAAAGCAGTGTGCCTGGTAAAAGCAAGGCCAATGCCCATGAATAAAAAACAAATAAAAAGAAGGAGAAGAAGAAAAACGATAAAAAAGATGAAGAAAAAGGAGTCCCTAATTTCTAGGTAACTGCTATAAAAAACAATAAAGTTTTAGCTGAGGAGATTTCTGAGCGTGATGAAGGCGCTCTCAAATACCTCAAAGATGTTAAGCGGTGTAGAATAGACAACCCCAAAGGGTTTAAACTTGAGTTCTTATTCGATACAAACCCCCACTTTAAGATCTCTGTCTTGACGAAGATCTATCACATGATAGATGAAGACGAACCTATTTTGGAGAAAGCAATTGGGACAGAGATTGAATGGTATCCAGGAAAATACTTGACACAGAAGCTCCTTAAGAAAAAGCTGTGCAAGAAGCCAAAGCACGGGATTACCCAGGGAGTTTTCCAGAAGGATCCTGACGGTGGAGAAGAAGACTTGTGACAATGCCAAGATGATCACCAACTCTCACCCTTACACACATTTTTTAGCCCAACGATCATTTCGTTCCTCAACCTGTGAACCAAGCCTACGTTACATCCCTCATGAAGTCTCTTCTGACTAGGGCACTTGAATTAACGCGGCATTTCAAATGTTTATAAATAACGCTCGAGGAAGTGCGAGCAAGACTACTTCTATCTCGTTTTGCAGGGTTCTTGACTTGTAAACCTAGAGATGATTGCAGAATATTTTCTTTCATAGCCTTAACTTGGACAGTCACCTTTGTTAAACCATTGACCAAGCCTACATTATGACCCTGAAGAAGACCTCTCAGATTGGTATCGTCGTACCGCTTGCGAAAAAACTCAAACCCTTGTTGATGTGACAACGGTCAGATTGAGTGTTTTCGATGTTCCCGCCTTAATGGTCGGGACAAACAACTCTTTTCAATGAGAGTGAGTAGAAAGTCCTTTCTGACTGAAGGTCCCTCGTTCATCATCTATAGAAGTCCACCTTGCGAGCGAAAATTGTCTTGATTGATAATTACCCTCGGTGGATGTTTGGTGATGCAAACATGGCAAAATCATCATGCATGAACTTTCAAATACACATTCTGGAATAGCCTAGTTTGTCTATCCTTGATGAATGCACGCATGTTTGCACTAATCGTCTTTGACAGTTCAGAGTTGTAATCCCCAGTGATAGGACACGAAAATTCGGGCGCTGGAGAGCCTTCATTATCATCCCAAAAGAGATGCCCCGAAAAAGGTCGGGTATTCAGCAGATAATACATCAAACCTCCGGGTAAGAAACCCTAGGTATTTCATCAGAATTCTTTTCAAACTACCCAGAAGGTAAACAGGTTGTTCTTTTGAAAAAGAAAAGTATCTTGACGTGCTGGTCAAGATATTTCATACGATATTCTAGAATAGCCTCAGTTGTCTATTTCTCCAATGAATGCGTATGTCTTTGCACAAAAAAACTTGTCTGACAGGAGACATGCCCTTAAGAGGCAGGAACGTGCCCAGGTAAGTATATTCTACCCATGCCCGGTTCCAAAAATCCATGTACCTACGATTGTTATGGTACCCTTTGAACATTGGATTGACCCATCTGTTCACAAACTGAACAATGGATTGACTCCTCTGTTCGCCATATACCTATGATTGTTATGGTACCCCTCCTGAGCATGGGACTGACCCCCTCTGTTCACATCAAATCCTCGGGCGATGACCCCCAGGTGCTCATCGTTTGAGTCTTATCAAGACCTGCTGGCGAGGACCCACCAGGCAAACCTTCAAATCCTCGGGCGAGGACCCCCAGGTGCTCATGGTTTGAGTCTTTTCAAGACCTGCTGGCGAGGACCCACCAGGCAAACCATTAAATCCTCGGGCGAGGACCCCCAGGTGCTCATCGTTTGAGTCTTTTCAAGACCTACTGGCGAGGATCCATTAGGCAAACCATCAAATCCTCGGGCGAGGACCCCTAGGTGCTCATCATTTGAGTCTTTTCAAGACCTGCTGGCGAGGACCCACCAGGCAAACCATCAAATCCTCGGGCGAGGACCTCCAGGTGCTCATTGTTTGAGTCTTTTCAAGACTTGCTGGCGAGGACCCACCAGACAAACCATCAAATCCTCGGGCGAAAACCCCCAGGTGCTCATTGTTTGAGTCTTTTCAAGGCCTACTGGCGAGGACCCACCAGGCAAACCATCAAATCCTCGGGCGAGGACCTCCAGGTGCTCATTGTTTGAGCCTTTTCAAGGCCTGCTGGCGAGGACCCACCAGGCAAACCATCAAATCCTCGGGCGAGGACCCCCAGGTACCCCTTGAACATTGGACCGATCCTCTGTTCACCAAAGCCATTAGGCACCCCAGTCAAGGCGATCGAAGAAAGGTTCGGGTCCTAGACAAACGAAATCCAGTCAAGGCGACCGAAGATAGGTTCGGGTCATAGGCAAGTGATTTTCTCAGTCAAGGCGACCGAAGAAAGGTTCGGGTCCTAGACAAAAGTAATCCTCATCAAGGCGATCAAAGATAGGTTCGGGTCTTAGACAAACCATTTCCCCCGTTAAGGCGACTGAAGAAAGGTTCGGGTCCTCGACACACAATATCAACTATCTGGAATTACTTTACCCTTCGGCAAAGTAAGTAGCCCCATGTATGTTTTTATTTGCTTTAGCACGCATCATCTTATCACATCATAAAAAAAAAAAATGGGACTCACGGTCTCGCCAAAAATAACATTCATTGAGCATGCATGTGCCAAATTTAGGTGTCATTTTATCTTTGAATGTAACCTCTACGAGATCAACCTCTGCGAGCTCACCTTCAAAAAGAGGCAGCTGTTGAGACCTATTTTTAATTTGCCCAAAATTAATTGCACAAATTTAGGAGTTAATTTTCTTTAATTCCTAAAAAAATATATATATTTCAATTTAAATGCATTGCATATAGAAATTAGGCACATTTGTATTAATAGGGTCTATTAGAGTTTTTTTTTAATTTTAAAAAAAATTCAAAATTAAAAAAAAAATTTGAGTTGGGCAGGGTCGGGGCCGGGCCGACCCCACTCTTTTCTTTTCCTTTTTCCTCCCGCTGCGGCCCACCCGCCTTTCTCTTTTCTTTCCTCTTCCCGCGAGCTGGGCTCGGCCCACCCACTTCTTCTTTCTTCTTCTTCTTCTTCGGCTCGGCTGTCCCCTCTCTCCCCCCGCTTCTCTATTCTCCCCGTCCCGACCGCGCCCGGGACGACGCGGAAAAACCGCTCCACCACACGGCCATGGCCACCAAAGTCGTGGCCGGTGCAGAGCCATTAAGGCCACGACTTTGGGGGCAGGAGCAGGTGGCCTCCGTCGGCTATACAGCCAGCGAGAGGAGAGAGAGAGAGGAGGTCGGCTGGGCTGGTTCGTTGGTGAGCAAGAACAGAGAGGCCGTGAGAGACAGACCCGGAGAAATTGAGCGAATTCGAGAGAAGACAGAGTGAAGAGGGAGCCTCAGTTAGCCTCGCCGTTGCGCATAACCTCCGGCCGCCGAGCGAGGGCGGTTCTGAACAAAAAAAATAGAGAGAGAAGAGACAAAAAGAAACCGAGAGATTGGGAGAGATTTTGAGAGAAATTGTGAGAGCTGAGTGTTCGCAGGTTGAATAGGGAAGCCAGCCGGCCTCATCGTCGCCATCAAGCCGACCGGCGACTCCCGGAAGCACCCCCCCGACCAGTAGGTTCTTCTCGCCCTTTTTTGTACCCTGCTTTCCCCTGTTTTCAAGCGCAGGTTGGCCGGGACTCGCGCCGGCCGTTAGCGCGCTAATCCCGCCCATACCGATCCTCCTCCCGGTCAATAATCGCCGTCGGGAGCGAGCCATGGTCGTCGGAGCAGCACTCGGAACCTCGGAATAGGTCAAAACTCCCCTGTTTAGGTCATGCACTCTACGTGTTCGACGAAATGCCCACGTGAAGTCCGTTTGAGACGATCCTCGGCCGGCGATGTACAGGCTGTCCGGCGACCTTTGAGCCCTTTGATCGACTTTGTGACGACCATTGGAAGCCAGAACAGGTCAAAGTATGACCTAGGTCGACTGGCCAAGTTCCGACCGACGTTTGGGCTCAACGAGCCCCGATCGGAGCTTGACCGGCGACCGCTCCGATCAGCCGTCCGGTGAGCCGTCGCCCCCAATATCTTCAGCTTGAGGTACTGAGGAGATAGGGACCAATGGCCCGGGCAGCAAATCGCCGGATTTCTGCCCGGCCGAGCGAAGCTCTAAAACAGGGGAAGAAACCGGGTCTGTGAAGGGGGAAAATCCGGGTCGGGCGAGGAGCCCGATCCGGTTCAAGACCCGGGTCAACGACCCAGGTTGACCCTGACCCAGTTCGGATCCGGAGATCCGACCCGGGTCAACGACTTGGGTCGGATCCATTGACCCGGGTTGAATCCGACTCGGATCCGCGACCCTACCCGGTTTTAATATTATATTATTATTTTTATTATTATTTTATTTTTTAAAAAAAATTTAAAATTAAAAAAAACCGTTTTTTTTTTCTTCTTTTTCTTCCGTATTTACTTTTTTTTTTAATTACGTAGTATATCTGAATGTTTCAATTTATTGTATTATTATGCATGTTTTTATAATTTCATAAATTGCTATGTTTAATTTAGACAAGCCTATGAGATTGCGCGGTAGTATTTTGCATGTTATTTCTATTACCATTGCGTTATTATTATGCATGTTTTTAATTAAAAAATAATTTCATGAATTGTTGTATTTTTTAATGTCATCTAACTTAGTTAGGATTAGAACCTTAGGTTGCATATCTATTTTAACTGCTAATCGTTTATGATTATGCACTCGTTTGACTACCTCACCTATTAGGAGAAAGGTCAAAAAATCAATCCAAATTACCTGACAAATATTTTCAGAAATGAACAGGGTAAAAAGGTGCCGAAATGGCATTAGTTATCCAACTAGTGTAACCAAGTCCCGGAACTCATTTAATCTCTGGTTCGTAGGAATAGGGCGATTCTCTCATCACCCTATTTGGGTTTCAAATCGACCCACCCCAAATCGATTAGTGGCGACTCTTTGATATAAACCACTTGCATGTTAAAAACTTAAACCCTAAGTCGCGATATGGTATGAGCTTGGGAGAGCCCGAGTTAAGTCCCGAACCTAGACTTAGCACGTACCAGGCGAAACCCCCTTCTTTGCATGTGCGATAAAAAAAAAAAAAGAGAGCGGGAGGTCGGTCGCGACAAGCCTTACATTTCAAACACTCGAAGATTAAGCAAAGCAGGATTCGCAATTTACTTCATTGATGTAAAGCACGATAAAATGCATAGCTAATTTGGTCGGATCATCTCAAAACTATCCGCGAATTGTGTTTTTTAGTGAATGGATCAGCTAAGTTATTATATGTCTAAACATAAATTATTGAAATAATTCTATTAGTAATTAATTGTCGAACATACTCATGTCATAAACTAATATGTCTAGATTTTTCATTCTATATGGCTGTCATTAGTTGTGGCCAGAACCCTATATCTGATAGCATATTTCGTAGCCATTCAACCTTTTTACCAGCCGCCAGTAGTGCTATAAATTTAGTAACAAATACATGTTTGCTTTGTTGATGTCCAAGAGACTGTGTGTCAAGCTTGTGTAAGAAAAGAGAAGAATAAAAAATTATGAAGAAAGAGAATGTTGTGAAGAAGAGAGAGCCATGAAGAAGAGAAAGTTGTTACTATGAAAAATGTGTTATCTGGTCCTAGTTTTAGATAATCAAATATTTCATCTCTTGTCCCATTGGAATCATCGCCACTTTTCATGATCAACCTCTATTTCTTATCATTTCAATAACATCTATTGGTAATATGTACCTTATCGGAACCATCACTACTTTTCATGATCAACATAATGGGCCCAATGCCCATCCCAAAAACCCTTCAATTGTGGCCTTAAAGCTTCACCGCCTGAAGATGAAAACATAGAAAAATAACTAAGAAGATCGAAAGGAGAGAGAGGGAGACCGTAAGAATAACAAGAAGAGAAGGGGAATAAGAAAGAAAAAGCAGAGAATAGAAAGTGCAAGTGCATTTCAAACTTCTTGACGAGTTTGATTAACAACTACATTTCGCAACGCACGATAAGGATTTAAGCCATTTGTTCATTTAATCAGAGAAAATTTTGGAGTTAAATTACAAATTTGAAGTTATGTAAATTTTGAATTGCGATGTTCAATTTACGAGTTGTTAAATTGTGAATTTTTATGGAAATGATAATTTAGTGTGTTGTGGAGCCATAGGGGTTAGAGGGAAATTAATTCCGAATTACGATTTGATCGAAACAATTTTGTATAGTTTTGAGCGCAAACTCCACGCTGTGGACAGTTTTGAATATTTGTTTTGCATGAACATTTTGTTAGCGCATATAAGTCATTTTGTTGTCGAATAAGCTTAATTTAGTCGGTTTGTAGTTGGGTAACCATTTTACTTGATTTTGATATTGTTTTCCACTAAATTGATAGGATTTTAAATTTGTCGGCTTGAAATAACTTTCATGGTTTGTTTTAAAAATTTTCAAGTGAGTGGTGCTTATTTCTTCTTTAAATTCGTAAACTCGTGTCTTGAAAGTTATGGAGATTCGATATATCATGAGTTATTAAATATATGTTTTTTGCATAAAATCTGGATTGAGCATTTACTACTATTTGGTCCTTTGTGAATGATTTAAGAAATGATTTGAGAAACGTGTTAGAAAATGTAATATATGTTCTAAGTTTGAACCCGATTTAGGAAATCAATTTTGAAATGGTTTGTAAAATGTACTCTGACGCAGAAAATGGATTTTGGATTTGATTTGTCGATTATTGGACGATTATGGTTTCATGATCATTATCGATGTGAACCTAGTTAGTGGTTTCTGGATATACATACTGGTTTTAAGATAACCTTTTTGGCTGAGCTACCGGCTAATAATATGTGAGGATATTGTGAGGGGGATCTTGGCCGCCTTGTTACCTTGCGTTTTGTCATGACCATGATTGGATATTGAGCAAGAAATTAATAAATAAACTGGACAATTGATATTTGTTCCGATATTTGTTGATTGAATGAATATTTCTTATATGTATATGATTATATTAAAGTGATATGACTCATTTGATCTTGTAAGTGTATCATATACTAGATTAGAAACAAGTGTGTTCTGATATTGTTTTATAAATGCACATATTAGATGCTCCATCTACTTAAAAGAGTTATGTACTACTCGCTGGGCAGTGCTTGCTGTGTGATTGCTCGTACCATTCATCTTAAATAGTTTCTAAGTTCTTCGATTTGGATATATATGAGATTTCTAAGTCGATATTGATTTGTGTTTGGGACTACGTATCTCGGGGTGGAAGGATGACAATGTGATTCTCTGATTCTTGTGGGAGTTAAGGTGTGACAATCTATTCTCTTCATTTCATTAATAACTTCTTTCATATCCAAATACTTCTTCTCTTTATTATTTATTGACAGCATATAATTTCAACATCATCTTCATCAAGCTGCTGTAAAAGTTAAGTTTCCCAATTTCCCTAGGACGGACTTGATCCACCAAATGGCTTTGCCGTCCTCCTTGGATCCTTCTTATAGCGGCGGATGTGCGTCACTCTGTGGAGTTTTGTGGAGCTTGCTCACATCATACCCTTCATCAACAGCCTTCTGAACCAGCTGATTATAGATTTTATCATCTATATGACTCTTTCTGCTTATAATCTGCAAAAACAAAAATCCCACCGATTAGCCAATAAAAAAGTGAAAGAATCAAAAGAAAAAAGAAATAGGACCCAAATCACAATTCAGACAAACTGCCCGAGGAACCATCACTCACAAAACAAGAAACTATCCATTCTAATTAGACATGTCAAAATGGGTCATAAACCCATTTCTTAACCCGTTTGATAGGTCTAATTTAACTGTCTCCGACGGGAAAAAATCAAGAAAAAAGCTAAGGAAACTTGACAAGAAAGTTGCATACCCAAAGATACTTCCTGCTGGGCTGACCAACGACAGCATGTTGATAATCAGCATCAATGTACAAGACCCAGTAGTCCCCAATCGCGGGGAAGATGGCAAAGAACGAAGGCACATAGAATTTCACTTTGAGCTTGGCCTCGTTGCTGCTCGGGTCAGCCTTGTAGGCAGTGCCCCTAATGTACTCCCTCTTGCCATTGACCCAGCCCTCGTTCAACACATCCAAGGTCCCATCCTCCTTCAGAGTGTATGTGGCCCTCGTGTCCACGGCATTCCTGGCCTCAAAGAACGACGAGAAGGCGGCGATCTCGTACCAACGTCCCGAGTATCTCTTTAAATCAAAATCCTTCACGACCGAAGGCACGCTGTCTAGCTGGTAAAAGGGGTCGAGTCCAAAGTTCAATTCCCGTACGCACAGCACACACATGAACATAGAAGAGAGCAGCGGGACAAAAAGGAAGAGTCCCTTCACGACTCCCATCTCTTTCTTTGCCATTTTTTTTTTATCTTTCCTTGTGCTTGGGTTTTGAGGTAGTGAGAAGAAGGATTGATTTGTCTCGGGGTTTTAAAGGGTAAAGGAGGACATTTTTTTTTCTCCTTTTGGATTTTCTCTTTTTGGTTTTCCCTATTTGTTTCGGTTTCTTTATAAAGATTATTTCCCATTTTCCTCTTTCCTTGTTCTTGGGCGTGATGTGGGCTTGTTCTTGGGCGATTTTTTTTGGGAGTTCCCTCAGCGGATAAGGACAATGTAAAAGCAAATCGAGATCATGCACCTTGTAATTTGTCAATTTCTTTTTTTTTATAAGAACTGAAGAAGGGTCTCAGGGTTTCATGGGGAGAAGGAGAATCTTGTTTTTCTCCGTTTGGTTTTCCTGTTTCTCTTTTTTTTATTTTCCTTACGCGGATGCGTTTCTTTGGAGAAAAATGATAAGAAAATACATTTTTCGGGAAATTATTTTCAGAAAAATAGTTAATTTTCCTTTGTTTGGTGATATGTCACCGAAAACGTTTTCTAGTATTTGGATCTCATTCGAAAAACGATTTGAATCTAATGATTCTATCTTAGTAAAAAAATATTCAAATTTTCAAAAAAATTATTTTCTTTATTTTTCCTTTTTCTTTTCCTTCTTCCTCCTCTGTGACCAAGCCTCGGCAATGGCCGCGATAGGCCACTAGCAAGGGCTGTCAAGGGCCAACCTGGCCAGCCTCGAGCAAGGTGGAGCTCGCCGAGATATGGCGAGTCTTGAGCTTGCCGATCTCGCCTGTGGCCGATTGCCACCTGTCGCCAAGACCTAGCGACAGGCAAAGGAGAAAGAAGGAAAAGAAAAAATAAAATTAAAAATTAAAAAATTCGAGAGAAATAATTTCGGAAAATATTTTCACCTTCTTATATTTAGGAATTCAATTTCCTAATTCTATGCATGAATATTTTCCCTAACCGGAAAGTGTTTTCGTTGGCTAATCATTTTTAGCGAACCAAATAAGGGAAAGTTCGCAAAACTAATTCCGAGAAAATACTATCCCTCAAACATACGCACCCTAAATTACTCTTTCTTTATAAGATTCTTCGCCATTTCTCACTTTCCTTGTTAAGGGTTTTGAGGTAATGAGAGGAAGAAGGGGTTGTCTCAAGGTTCACATGGAAAAGGAGGATTTTTCTTTCTCTTTTTGGTTTTCTTGTTTCTCTTTTTTGTTTTCCTTATTTGCTGCAGTTTCTTCATAGGTATAATAGCACAAATATAATCTCTAAATTTTTATTGAGATATGTTCAATAGAAGTCCTAAAACTTGTTATAAAAGTGCAATTAAATCCTAAAACTTGTGAAAGGTGCAAACGAGTCCTAAAACTTGTCAAATTGGTTCAATCGAGTCCCAAAGTTAACACTGTCTAATTCACTAACGGAAAATGCTGACGTGGCTTTGAAGTGTCTTATTTTATTAATTTTCTTGAGACATGTGCCAATGGTGTGACATCCAACAAGCGACATGTCAGAAAAAGTTTAAAAAATATAAATTAAATTAGCAAAAAGCTCTAAAAAATTTTAAAAAAAGGAAAAAAAACCCACCTCTGGTTGTGGCTTTTTCTTTCCTTTTTTTCTTTTTTTTAAAAAATTTTGTATAGCTTTTTTCTAATTTAATTTATATTTTTTAAATTTTTATGACGTGGCGCTTGTTGAACGCCACTTATCTCACGAAAATTAATAAAATAAAATGCGTCAGTGCCACGTCAGCATTTTCCATTAATAAATTAAACGGCGTTAACTTTATGATTCGATTGAACCAATTTGACCAATTTTAGAACTTGATTGCACATTTTGTAAGTTTTAGGACTCAATTGCACTTTTGTGACAAGTTTTAGGACTTCTGCTACAATATCATCCCTAAGCTTTTATTTCATGCAATGTGATCCTTGAACTTTGGCCTAATGTGCCATACCACCCTGAAATTTTTAATTTATTCTATATGATCCTTAAATTATTGGTAAATGTTTAATGCGGTTCCTAAACTATATGAAAATGTTTGAAAATTCATGAATCATATTGAACATTGTACTAAAGTTCAATGATCAAATTAAATGAATTAAAAGTTCGGAAACGATGTTACTCAATGGACCAAAGTTAAAGGACCGTATTGAACAAATTAAAAGTTTAAAGACGACATTGTACATTGAAATAATGTTAATGGATTATTTATGTCATTTTTCCTTTATAAGATAAGGTGTAATAGCGAAAAATAGGGAATGAGATTTTGGGTATGATGTGGACAACTGTGGACGTTGTACTAATATTCTTGGGCGTTTCTATTTGGGAGTTTTCTCGGAGGAGAATAAGGATAATGTAATGGCTGTAGTAATCCAAGCCTTGAGGAGACTGCATTATCTTGGGTGCAAATGGCGAAATTCTACTCCGTAAATCAAATTCTTGCAAGAAATTGATTTCTGAATTTCTTGAAATTGATTTTGGAGGAGAAATCTGTTTGGTAAAACATGACTAATTCGCTTCCAGAAATTGATTTCGGGAACGAAATCTATTTTGATTTGTTGATTTTTTTGCACCTAAAAAAATTAAATTTTACTCAAAGTGGTGGCCACATGTATTATAAGCCATTCGTAAAGTTTTGATTTTTTTGATTTTTTAAATTTTTTTTGGCACCTAAAAAATTTAAATTTCACTCAAAGTGGGTACGTATTAGCCATTTTGTAAGTTTTGAATTTTTTAATTTTTTAATTTTTTGGGCACCCTTAAAATTTAAATTTTACTCAAAGTGGGTGGTTCTGATATTCTAAGCCATTCTATGAAGTTTTGAAATTTTTATTTTATTTTTTATTTTTTAGCACCTCAAAAAATTTAAATTTCATAAAAGTGGTGGCGTGGTATTTTAAGCCATTTTGTGAAGTTTTGAAAATTTTTATTTTATTATTATTTTTCTTTTTTTTTAGCACCTCAAAAATTTAAATTTCACCCAAAAAGGTGGCATGGGTATTTTAAGCCATTTTGTGAAGTTTTGAAATTTTTGATTTTTTTGGGCACCTCAAAAATTTAAATTTCACTCAAAAATGGGTGGCACACGTATTTTAAGCTATCTCGAAGTTTTGAAATTTTTTATTTTTTTATTTTTAAAAAATTCACCAAATTTCATATTTTCCAAATTTGACTTTTTTTTATTTTCCTGAAATTTTTATGAATTTTTCTAGAATTTTTCAATTTTTATGCATTTTCTGAAAAAAAAATTTGTGAGAAAATATAAGAATGAACGAATCGAAGCTACAAAAAGTAGCTTCTCTTTTCTTGCCAAAACTCATTCCGAATCAAAAATGCATTCTGGAATCAAGAATGCATTCTGGAATCAAGTATTTTTAACAAACGCATTTTTATTCCAGAATGTAAAAATCGCTCCCGAATGCATTCCGGAAATTTTTTAACAAACATCATTCTATTCCGGAATGCATTCCGGAACAAAATTTTTATTCTGGAATACATTCCATGCGCACCCTTATTGTCTGAAAAGAGATTTTCATGTGATGATTCCATTTCTGCATTACGTTGGCCCATTCGCATTGCCGCGCTTGTGCCAGCATTATTCCATTTCTGCAGAGTCGGTGCCTGAAGTTGAAGTCATCAGTCATGTTAGAAAAAATAATTGATAATTAATTATAAAGAAAATGACACAAATAATCCCTTAACTTTAGTGCAATGTTTAATATGATCCATAAACTTTTAATTTATTCAATGTAGTTCATGAACTTTAACTCAATGTGTAATGTGATCCCTAAACTTTTAATTTGTTCATTGTCGTCCCCGAACTTTTGGTGCATGTTCAATTTAGTCCCTGAATTATATAAAATGTTCAATATAATTTTCTATTAATTCTTGTTCAGTAACTACATTCATCATTTTAATATAGTTCAAAGACCTTATTGAACATTTACTATATTAGGCTAAAGTTCGGGACTCCACTGAATTAACTAAAAGTTCAATGACTACATTATATATTAGGTTAAAGTTTAAGAATTGTTTGTGTCTTTTATCTCATTGGCATGCTACTATGACAACATGTCATAATTTGTAAAAGGAAAATCGGGACTTCCTTTTCAAGAGATTCCAATCCTTCTGGCTAACTGGAAATGAAAAGGACGGCTGGCTTGTTCACTCACACATAATAAAAAATCAAGGAATCCTGGAGCGGCAACCCAAGATACTCGACAGAAACAAGATGATGATGATGATGATGATGATGGTGCTGATCCCATTGTTCCTCTCTCTTCTCTCTCTCCTGCTCTTCACTCTCCCTGCAACACTAGCTTCACAATCACCACCAGTTTTCTTCCCCAGAGCAACCTATCAATCTTCTGCACTGGAACAAAACGAGACCCCTGAGACAAAAATTCCCTACAAGACCCAGTTTTTCCCACAGATTCTTGACCACTTCACATACAAACCCCGGAGCTACAAAATATTCTACCAAAAGTATCTCATCAACAGTCAGTTTTGGCACCATGGAGGTCCAATCTTTGTTTACACAGGGAATGAAGGCAACATTGAGTGGTTCGCTGCTAACACTGGATTTTTACTGGACATTGCCCCCAAGTTCCGAGCTCTCCTGGTTTTCATCGAAGTAATTTTTCAATGCTTCTTTACTTTTAGAGCCCCCGAGAGTCTACTAAGCTGGAAAAAAAAGGGGATAAAAATTGCACCTTTATGCTATCTCATGAAGCATACCGCAAAAGGGTATCTTAGTGCTCTTGAAAAGATTAAATATGCATTTGGGTTTCCGAGAAAAGCTTTGGAATGTTAGGATATGATTTCACAAGAAGCGACTGTCAATGAGCTAATCCAAGCCATAGTTTTCTTCTTTTTTTTGGGCTTTTGGGACTTTTGGCTGATGGGTTTGTTTCTCGTATTTTTTCAGCATAGATTCTATGGAGAGTCAATGCCATTTGGGAAAGACTCTTATAATTCTGCAGAGACGGTGGGGTACTTAGATTCACAGCAAGCTTTAGCTGACTATGCCGTTCTCATAAGGAGCTTGAAGCAGAATCTGTCTTCTGAAGCTTCCCCTGTCGTTGTGTTTGGGGGTTCCTATGGAGGAAGTAAGCTATCTGATTTTGAACTCGTTTTCCTTCTTTTTTCCCTCAATGATCTCTTTTAGGAATGGGTTTTTGGTTCTTGATGTCTGATGAAACAGCATGAATGGTACAACCATAATTAAAAGTGCCAAATATTGCTCCATTTCTTTCAAGAACTAGCAATAAATGAATCCCTTTTTTTTTGCAATAAATGAATGGGAGGGTCTTTTAGAATGATGAGCTATTAATGCGCTTTGTATATTTTAAGGTTATCCGCATTTTATGAGATTGTGATGATAGCCACCCTCAAAGAAAAGGCTGATGTGCTTATTTACTAAGAGATGTTACTTCTTCTCCAGTGCTAGCAGCCTGGTTCAGACTGAAGTACCCTCATATTGCAATTGGAGCCCTGGCTTCTTCAGCCCCTATCTTGTATTTTGATGACATCACTCCACAAACAGGCTTCTATGATGGTGTTTCCCAGGATTTTAAGGTGGTCTCGTCTCTCCTCGCAATTCTCTGCCGTGTGCATGTGTTTATAAAGTTGTTTCTTTTTGTTCATCTTGGTGTTTGTTAATTGCAATTTCATGTGTAGTCTGTGAGCTTGAATTGCTTTCAAGTGATCAAGGGAAGTTGGGCAGAGCTAGAGGCCTTGTCATCTCAAAGGCAAGGTTTGGCGGAACTAAGCAAAAACTTCAAATCTTGCAAGTAAGCCTTTTCTCCATTCACTTTTTATCGATACAGGGAAAGTCTAGAGCTCTTAACAGTGAGTGTGTTGAACTTACCGCACTAGTGCAAGTTAAAACCCTTAAAACAACATACAACGACGGCGACAACTATAACAAAAGCCTTATTCTACTTAGTGGGTTGGGCTAAAATAATTAAGAATCAAGTGTCATACAGGAAATTGAAGGGAAGCACTTTCTTTTTACCTTTTAATTGTGAGTATGCTTCCAAATTAAAACACAACTAGCATGTACTATCGTATCACGACCTATTAATCTGCTTTAAGATATTCATAGCTTCGAAATTCCTATCCTTTTGATTTTTTTTTACCTTCAGAGGCCTCCACTCAGTAGATGCAGCTCAAGACTGGCTATGGTCTGCTTTCGTCTACACCGCAATGGTGAACTATCCAACTGAAGCCAATTTCATGATGCATTTACCTGCCTATCCTGTGAAGGAGGTACGATCTAAATGCACTTGTCTAACCGAATCAAATCTGGTGAAGCCTCTAATGTGGGATGTCCTTGTTCTAATTTTTTTTTTCTTTCCCATTGTTTTCATCGAAGATGTGCAAGATTATTGACGCACTTCCTCCTGGAGAGACGAAGCTAAGCAAGGCTTTTGCCGCTGCAAGTTTATACTATAATTATTCACAAACTGAAAACTGCTTTAACATCGAACACGGATCCGATTCTCATGGCCTGCATGGTTGGGATTGGCAGGTTAGAGTCTCCTCTCAACTTAAACCCGACAACAATCTTGTTTCTACTATCTGTAGAATACAGCAACTGAATTAGATTAAACCGATCAAGTACCAGCGGTTGATCACGAGATATGTCCCGACTTGATCTAATCCCTTTAAAGTAATTGTGCAGGCTTGCACGGAGATGGTCATGCCCCTGAGTTGCTCTAACGAGAGCATGTTTACTCCATATTCCTTTAATTACGATGCATTCGCGGAACAGTGCAGGCAGAAGTATGGAGTCACACCTCGGCCACATTGGATCACAACTGAATTTGGTGGCAAAGTGAGTCAAATAGTCTAGTCAGTTACATGCTTCGAACATAAAGTGCCATTCCATTAAAAGGCTAAAAAATATCATCTTTACTATGTTCTTTTTTCTTCAGCGAATCGAGTTAATGCTTAAGAGATTTGGCAGCAACATCATATTCTCTAATGGGATGCAAGATCCTTGGAGCAGAGGAGGGTAATCACTTCTTTTTTCTTCTCCTTCTCTTTTGAGTGCTGCTTTTATACTGTTTTCTTGTCCATGATATCATTTTTAACACACCTACTGTTTGTATCATCATGAGATGTTAACAATCTCACTCACGAGTATGATACTACCTCAATGATCATGCGCACACATTGTTGTGCGGACATTATTCTCACGAATCAGGCAAGCACCTACATTTAGGTTCTGAGACTGACAAATTTGCGGGTTACTTTGTAATGGCTTTTAGGGATGATATTGTGCATCACAACTTTTGGCCCCTCACGAACTTTTTCAGACACACGAGACAAACTCAAAGCACGATTGGAGTGACCTCATTAATGATGTAAAGCACAATTATATTTAGAGCTGATTTTGTTGGATCATCTGAAAACTATCTGAACATTGTGTTTGATGCATTAGTTTCAACCGGTTCAGTTCGTACTAATCTAACCGGTGTCAAACTTCCACTTACTTCGCAGCGTGCTCAAAAACATATCTGCTAGCATTGTTGCTCTTGTCACTGAAGAAGGTACCAGTTCTTTTCTACTGTTGTTATATTCATTTCGTCCTTACCTTTTCTGTTTACCGCATGGTAACACTGAACTGCCTACCATCGATGATATGCAATGTTCAGGAGCCCACCATGTCGATTTTCGGTCTGCAACTAAAGACGATCCCGACTGGCTTGTTCAGCAGAGGAGGCAGGAAGTGGACATCATCCACAGCTGGATTGACGAATATTACGCCGACCTTAGATCATGATGAGCAAACGATGGTTCCAAAGCATGCCACGTTCAGACCCTGAAGAGCTCAATTACACTACTTCTGTATTCTCGCTCTTCTAATTCCGGAGTTTCTATAGATTGAACTTAAATAAATGTGAATGGCTGAACTGCGTTCATTTCGGCTTTCTCGATCTGCATAGAAGACGGTGCCTGCGTGTGCACGAGCGCGTGCACTTATCTGTAGAACGGTACGTTCTCCAGGCTGTCCGAGAGGAGTCAAATGGAAGTCATTGCGCCCGAGCTTGTACGCATGGTGTAGAGCAGGTAAGCAAAGTTGGCCGCCCCCTGAAATGGAAAATGGCTGAAAGGTTGCTAATGTCCGATCGCTTATTGAGAAGGAGAAGGATACACTAACAGAGTGAGGAATGATCGTGATCAGTTAAGCCAGCATTCACATTTACGTTATGATGGGTTTATCATTCATGGCTCGAAGCGAAAACCCGATTCGACTTGGAATTCGACTCGAGCTTGAAGTCCAACGACATTAGAAACACGCAAGTCGCCGCTCGATGTACATGTAATTAGGTGTGTGTAAAACGGATCGCCCGGATCAAGAACCGTCCGGACTGGCCGGTTTGGTCCAGTTCCTGGGAGTGTCGGTCCGATTTCCGGTTCCTAAAAGTGGAACCGGTGTCCGAACGGTCCGATTCCTGTTTCCCAGTTCTAAGTGAAAATCAATTTGGACCGGCTACATATACTTTTTTTTTTTTTTTTTTTCAAAAAAATTAGTAAAATGTAGACTAAGACCACGTACAATGCTTTTCCCTTGTCGTCGTATCACAATGATTCTTCACTCATGGTCGCTTCCATCAATATGTCAAGATTTGTCGCTCTCTCATTGTGGTGGGAAAAAAATAAAAAAGTGGACAGTTCCATGGTCCGGTGCGATTCCCGATTCTATGTCACGATCGCGAGGTTTTCATGTGCCAAGAACCATGCAACATCGACTAAGACTCCAATCCCTAATGAAGCTTCTGGGACATTCCCAAGGACAGGCGAGATGGTAATTGTAACGTGTTTAAGAGAGTTCTCGGCATAAATGCCGGTAGTTGGTGAATGAAAAGATGTGATCCTAGCCACTCGTTCAAGAGTCGACCAACGGATGTAATCTGAGGCCATCTACTATATAAATGTATCATCCTTCTCATTTGTATCTATCCAACTATAAAGTATTCTCTCCTAGTGGCCTCAATCCAAGGAAGCTTAAGTCACCATATTGTTCCCAAACAACTGAGCCGTGACCCCTACATGTAACATCATACTTATATTCTCGTCCTATTTCCTTGTACCCAATAGGTCCGAGCGAAAATCACTCATTATCTTCTTTTTTTTCACCGACGAATGAAAGAAAAGTGATCTATTCAAAAATTCTTATAAAAACATAAAGGGAAAAAACCAATAAAAAATTATGTCCACTGTCTCACATTTACCTTTAATTTTATTCTGTCCATGTGACACATTTGATAGATTTAGATGGACACAAGAAAGTATATCTTATTGACATGGCACTCATGTGATAACGTTATTTTGGCTGAAAAATCATCCGACAAAATCTTGACGGGTGGTAAATGGTTCAGGGGCTTTAATGTAAAAAAAAAGGTTAAAATAAACGTGTCATGGTAGACATAATTCGGGATTTTTAGTGTCGCAAAAAAAATTCACAATAAATATGTTACAACAGGAATGGTTCAGGATTTTTGATGTATTTTTCACAAAAATAAATATAACTGCTGGCACGTACATATATATCTACTAAATATTTTGCAATTTTGCCACGGGCCACGCGTTTTTGCAATTGGAAAAAATAACTGCTTTGACTGAGACTGAGAGTGATCATGGAAGAATATCAGAATTTATAAAAGAAAAAAAAATTCACATTTTTCACATGGAGGACGAGGAAGGAGAGAGGGAGAGAGGTAGATTCAGATTTCAGAACCCGTCTCTGCAAACGCTCGCCATAGCCAAAGATCTCTCCTTCAGCTGCTGTTCCTGCGCGATAGGGGAGGTGGAAGAAGAGAGAGAGAAAGAGAGAGGGCGGCGGTGGTGGATGCGCTGAGCGCGAAAGGCGACGGGCGGGCGGGGAAAGGAAGGAAGGAAGGAAGGGAGGAGGAGGAGGAGGAGGACATGACGAGGAGATCGGGCGCTTGCCTGCGGTGCTGCCTGGTGGTGTTCGCGGTGGTGTCGGCCCTGGGCGTGTGCGGGCCCGCCCTCTACTGGAAGCTCAAGAAGGGCATCAAGCTCGCCGGCGCCGACGACAAGCACCACCGCTCTTGCCCTCCCTGCGTCTGCGATTGCCCTCCCCCGCTCTCCCTCCTCAACATTGCTCCCGGTGATTCGCTGCCCCCCCTCTCGTGGCGTTTTGATATGATTGATTTGGTTTTGTTAGACATTGGTTGATTCTTTGGCGTGATTGGCGGATGCGCGTTCCTGGGTGCTCGTGGGTTTGAGTAGCTGGACTTGGAGATTGGGGGCGTGATTGATGGGTTTAGGGATGAGATCTTTGTCCATTGTTGCCGTTTCTGTCTGATTTTTTTGGATGGGTTGATGTCTGCGCACGAGAGGGAATGAAATGAAATGAAACGAAACGAAACTAAATTTGAGCTGTTCCGCATGTTGGGATGCGGACCGTGTTTTGTTGTGCGGTTGTAGTTGTCAGCTTGCTATTCTTGTTAGGTGCGGAGATCTGCTCGGACATTCTCTTCCTACCAGTTGGCTCTGGTGTGATGAGAGAACTAACTGTAGCAGCTGTTTGATGAGGAGGTTTCGTGTCAATGGTGGTGAATTTTTCTTATGTCATCTGAGCCATTGTAGAGCTTGTCTAGCAGAATTATTAGGACGTATGAGCCTATTGCAGGCTTAGGTTGATTGTATCACCATGTCTCGATAGCGTGTAAATTGACTGCAGAGTTGTCGGGACTAATGTGAACTAACTTCGGATTGAAAACGGGAAGATTTCCTTGATTGAAGCACTGTGAGGCGTAATGAGAAGTGGAAAGATAAACAATCTCCTCTGAACCATTCGTCTGTACCTGTGATCTAAAGTTGCATTTTCTCCATGAGTATGTGGAAATGCGTTCTCATAAGAATCTCCAAGGAGTTCCTCATTCAACCCAGTTAGCTAATAACATTGTGAAATGGTGTTGAAGGCTACTAATTTCACACGGAAAAGGATTCTATTTTCCAAATTGTAGTGATGGTGATGTGGCTTGTTCACTTCGTCCTTACTTTTTCTTTGCTAGCTTTCTAGTTGAATGGAATTGCACCTTATCTCCTTCTGACTGTGGGAAAGAAAGCTCGAGCTACGATGATAGAAGTCCATTGGTTTCTTCTATCACCAGGAGTCATCGGGCTCTGACATTGTGGTGTGTTTGGAAGAACTTTTGCTTTTAACTTTTATCTATACTATTATTTTTAGCATTTGCAATGTGTCTTTGTTCAATACTCAATACTTGAAACCTTTAATAAATATAAAAGTTTGCATTAAGCCATTTATAGCGAAATAACTCGTCTTGCTGATAAAGTCAAGAAGTATCTTTTGATTTCTACTGTTGAAACAAAAACGCCATGGAATTTGTTAGGATGGTTTCTTCATGGAAGGCTTTTTTTGAAGGGTGAGTGGTTTTGCACATCTGGTCATATGAGCATACATGCTCATCTTCGCAACCTTTCTCTGTGTACCTTTGAGCAATTAGTCACATTCGAGTGATAAGTCGCATTCTCTCTCTTATAGTAGCCTATGTTGATTTGTCCTTTAGACTAGTCTCTCTCTCTCTCTCTCATGTTAATTGCTGTATCACTATGTTCGATAAGATGCTGGAAATGTGTTATTAATGTACTGATTCTTGGTTGAATATTTCTGTCACTCTGGCAGGGTTGGCAAACCTCTCTGTTACAGGTCAGTTCTCATCCTGCCTACTCTCATTTTCTTTTTGGTCAGACTGCCAACTCTCATTTAACTTTGGTTTCTCGCACACTTTTTTTACATACAAATTGCAAATCTACTCTTGAATATTTGATCTCGTTCTTAGTCATTGGGTTGGACAACTATTGAAATAGCTTCACAAGTCGCTAGTCAATTTCTTGTGGGAGCTATTTGTTTGAGAAAGCAACTTAGCATGTAAAAAGATGTCGCAAAGCTCATCTTGCTCTGTCACCATCCAATTGTGATTTTCTTGTTCACAATATGTGCAGAATATAGGCCTCTCGTCAGATGTGGTGATAACCATTAATTGCAGATGAGAATCATTTAAGATAATCTTGACTGCAGCAGTGTTAGGCTCAAAACAGATTTCTTCGCTGATCCCTGTTCCTTTTCCCTCGTCATTCGTCAATGATGGTTGTTTTGAATATATATATGCACAAAGAGACATCTTGAACTATAGGAAGCATCTCATTTGCTAGGGATAATGTAATAATTAGGGGTGAGTATGGTCCGGGTGGGTGGTTCCTACCCTGGAACCGGGAACCGCCCACTAAGGACCGGTTTTGAAAAATTGGAGCCGAGAACCGCCCGTTGGTTCCATAGATCCACCCGGGAACCGGACCGCCGGTCCAATCCAGTTCCCGAGTAGGTCCATGAAACTGGTCCCCAATCTCTACAAAATTACATTCATCAATTGATGTCATGGTGAACCTAAATTTATGTGGGTACTTCTTTGCAAGGGAAAATGTAAGAATAATAAAGAAATTTGCATGAGGGTCTTTGCTTATCAAACACGAAATGATACTATGATTTTAGGATGAATACTCCCATTTGGACATTTGGTTCCATCTCTTGCTTATCATTTGACACAAAATAATATTGTGATTTTAGGATAAATGCTCCCATTTTTTTTTAAATATATATATTGGTCCGGTTCGGTCCGGGTGTTCCATGCTTGGAATTGGGAACCGGACTAGTACTCACCGTTCCAATAAATTGGAACCGGTAACCGCGGGTTCTGGGCTAGTCCGGTCCGGTTCCGAGTGGTTTCTGGTTTTTTTGCACACCCCTAGTTATAATAGTGGCTTTGAGTCTCTTTTTGCATTTAAGAATTTCAAATCTGGTTTTTATTTGAAACTTAAGGATCTGAAACTATAAGTGCTTTCTCTATATTGAGAAATGCAGATTGCGGGAGTAACGACCCTGATCTCAAGCAAGAGATGGAGAAGCAGTTTGTTGATCTTCTAGCGGAGGAGTTAAAGCTGCAAGAAGGCGTGGCTGAAGAGCACATTCGCCATATGAACATCACCTTTGCCGAAGCAAAAAGAGTGGCTTCCCAGTATCAAAGGGAAGCAGAGAAGTGCAACTCTGCCACAGAAATTTGTGAGGAGGCAAGAGAGCGTGCGGAGGCATTGTTGATAAAGGAGAGAAAGGTGACATTGATGTGGGAGAAACGAGCCCGCCAAATGGGCTGGGAAGGGGAATAAAGACCAAGTTAATTTTTGGTTCATTTCACCTCATGAATTGTACAACTCGCGGCATCAATACATGCAATTAAGCAAAACTGTCGAGGATTGTCACTTTCCTCCTTCCGCTAATATCCAACGTGAGGGCACCGTGCTGGAGAAGGGGGAGAAGAGAGAAACTTAAGCTATCACTTTACATATAATGTATGTGTCTATTTGTGTACCGTAAAGATGGTGCAAGTTTGTCATACTCTTGTAGGATCTTCCTTTATTGTAAAACCAGATGTCTTTCTAATATTATCATGTTAAGCATTCTCTAAAAAGAAGCATCTCACGATGCTCAATTCATTATGTTCTTCCCTGCAAGGCAGCATCTGATGATAGGGATCTTGTAATCAGGAACGATGGGCCACTTGGTAGCCCACGTTTATATTGAGAGGGAGAGAGAATTTTGAGAGTTGAAATTCGGCATCTATAGGATTTAATAATTGGGAATTTCAAGTATTTTCTTTGGGATCTAGACTTTGATCTGAAGCTACTTTCACAGCAAGTTGCAATGGCAAGTCTCCTCTCCAGAGTTATCCTTGATTCTGCCGACTGGAAAACTTTCCACGACGTGTATTATCTTGGCATAAACAACTCAAAGATCTCTCGTTTTCACATTAGCTTCAACCCTCCGTCAAGTGCAAGGAATGTATTCCCCTTCTTTTTTTTTGGTACAACTATCTCATACTCAACAAAGGTTAGGTGTTTAGCATTATCTACATCCATTCGCCAAAGGTCGGGCTTTGAGAAAAATCATTATTCTTAAAGCCATGGAACAAAAAGGATGTAATGCCCCAATAGCACAGTCGCAGACTTCGTACAGCTCTTGGTTCCGACAATCTCCTGTTTGAGCAGAAGATTATTGGATGAAGTACAAAATTCTCGGATAAATTGAATTGAATTAGACTATCAACCTGAAGTAGACTGGCTGTGAATAACCTGATTTAAGGCCATGGCAAGTAGCAATATTGCAACCAAAGAAAATATGGGCGAACCAATCATCGAAGTAGAGGCATATGTGCTAGTTTAATTAAGAGTACAATAGCAAGGGACAGACTAAAAGAGGAGATCCACAAATGGTTCTCTTCCCATTCAGTGACATGCCCCAGTTTAATTAACATCAGAATTTGAGTAGACAACTGGTTGCACCTGAAGAAATAACTCAGAAGGACTTGGGTGATAACATTGTTATCGCAAATGGATCGGAGACAGAAACATAGATATGAACACAAATCTGTCAGATATTTGCCAAAAACTTCTAACTAAACAGGAATGCAACAGAGTTAAAGGAAGAAAGATAAGTGCTAAAACTAGAGAATACTAAAAGCATACAACAAAGTCGGAGAAGATAATTAAATCTAGACAGAAAACACTGAAAAATTACAAGTGGACTCAAACTTCTCGAGGAGGTGCTGCGGTCATCTCCCTTTTTGATGGGGCAGCAATAGCATCACATGCATGATCCAATAGAGTAGGTGCCCAAGCTGAAATCTCCATTTGTGAGGACGGCCTCATTATGCTCCTGCACGTTAATGAAAAGGTCTTAGAAATTCATAATAAGTTCGAGAAAGGTATCCCGAAAGAGATTTATGGTTTTACATTGTTTTAATTGACCCTGACACAGAGTTGCATATCTTGGCATATACATCCACTATTTATTTTCATAGTAATGACAGAGCCACTAAGAATACTGCAAAGAGTGGGACCATTTCAGGAGTATCAAGAATCCTCAAAAACAGGATTTCTGCTACATGTAGCTAATATTTCTCATTGGAGACAGCTTCATCACTTTGATTAAATATTGCTCGTCTATGACAGATTTTATTTTTTTTTTAATCCGAACTTATGAGCTAAGAAAGACCAAACAGGATTACATCCTATTTTTCTTAAGTTTCCTTGAACCGTTTCTCCTTTATATTGGTGAAGAGGAAATTGACGTCTTTACTTCTTTTGGTAAGTACAATACTGATGTCTTGGCCGTACATGAACAAGGATTAGCCAGATGTGAAAATTAAATATAGTTTTGCCAATCCAAGGCTCCAGCTAATTCCATTCATTAGAACTCCTACCTAATCATCCAACTAAGCTAAGGTTTTGGGTCAAATCACAGATACAAGCGCACAAGGATTCCTTTGTTTACCTGTTTGATCATTCCATCCATTAGCTCATCAAGGGACTCGAAACTATTTGGCATGAAGCCATCCTGAAACTTCGTTTGCCCCAAGAGGTAGTTTTCAATTGATCTTATGTTTGCCTCCATGGATACTGATTTGCCAACTTCTGCTTGCTGATAGAGAGGTGCATTGCCAGAATTTGATTGGACAGCAAAAGGAGCATCCACACTTCCACTTCGCAATGAACTTGCCGATCCCATATTCTGGATCAAAGAATCCATGTCACCATTGGCTGGTACTACCACAGAGTCAAAAGTACCAAAACCATGATTGAAATGGTGTTGGTAATTTTGGTTATGATCTTCCCATCTTGATTTTGAAGATGTGAAGTCCACATTTTGAATAACATTTCCCAGTAGCCCAGCTTGACATTGCATGTCTCCTCTAGACTCTCCTAGAGCTGATGGAACGGGACTAGTAGAGATATTATTTGGGCTGTTATGGACAAAAGGAGTGGGCAAAGTGAACTTCTCAGTCATATTCGTGGGAGTCACCGGACTGCAGTTAAAGGGCACTGTCAATGGAGTAGGATTTGCTGAAGGAAGCTGGGGTAACTGAACTGCACCGTGCCAATTTTCATTGCATCTACTTTTATCGATAAAGTTACATCCACCAACAGCGCCAACGTTCAGGGTTTCTGATTGCAAAGAAACTGCTCCAAAGGAAGATTGTATTCCGAATTCATCCCCACCACGAGTTTGCTGTGGGTTTCCTTGTAAGAGCAAATGGCTGCTAGGGATGCCATGGCTAGGGTTGCTAGAACTGCTGGCCGTCACCCGGTTATCTCTGATGGGGGAAACTTTAAGGGCTGTGGGATTGTCGAATTTAGCGATGTCTCTTATATGAGGACCTGGCTTGCCATGATTTGGCTGAAGCAAGCTTGTATTTTGGCTCGCAGGTGATGGATTGGGCTGGAGCTTTCCAAGAGAGTTGATTGATTTGCTGACATTCTGCAAAAGACTTGGCTGAATTGGCCCCGAATTTGCAATCCCTTGCAAGCCTAAACCAGCAGGCGAGTTTAGTCTGCCTAGCATTATGCCCTGTGGATACAAAGAAGTACCAGAAAATCTTCCTGGCCCAGCCAATGTTCGAAAGTCTCCAAAACCATTCAGTGCAGTCATGCGCATGTAGGATGGATCTTTCGCCCCAAATGCAGCAACTATGTTTGCTTGCTGGCTCGCAACATTGCTGATTCTTTTCAAGTAAAGCCTGTATTTCTGCAGAGTAATAACCAAATCACCTTCTAGTTCTAGCCGTCTAACTGACAGTTCCAGAATAAGGCTACGATGTTGTCCTTCACTGCATCTAATCTAATACTATGTGAGCCATGCAACATAAACTCAAATAATCCACATTAGCAGGCACGTATCATTAGCGAGAACCATTAAAATATAGAAGCCAATAAACCAATTCTAGTTACTATCAACATAAAAATGCCATACATGACCTAATCAGAGTTTATGGATTTAAAGCTCCTACGTAAGATATGACATTTGAGATTCTAACATATTTTTCTTTGTTTTGAAAAAGTAAGGAGCAACACATGTTCCGACATTTGGAACACAATGTTTTCCTGGCTTCTGGGAACTCCAAATAATGTCCACTCTTCCTAAAACTGCGTACATGTAAATATAATGTTTGAGGCACAAATTAGCTGCTGTGCAGGCAAAAGGTTGCTGTAGAAGCTAAATAATATGCAGGGATGTAAATGTAAGGAAAAAAATCAAAACCTGCAGATGGCTCGCCACATTCTCCCTCGTAAGCCCTTCAACATTCATCAGGTCTAGGATCTTTTTTGGAACAGCCTCTGCATTAAAAGTGATATTTGAAAAGCCTGTTAGAGGTTTACTGAAGAAATGAAATTCACCCCATCTTGGTCAAAAAATAAAAAGCTCACTTTCAAGGCCGAGCTGATTTACAGCTGTAACAAATTTCCTATGCAGATCCACAGACCAAACAACTCGAGGCTTCTTTTGGGTCGAGGGATCGTCATTCTCATTCTCATTGTCTTCACCATCTTCTTCTTCTTCTTCTTCTTCATTTTGATCCTTTCTTCTCTTGTTGAGTTTCCCATCTGGATTTGCAATTGTTATCGCTCCTTGCGCGCCCGGTCCAGATTCACCATTACCCTTGTCTTGATTTGGCAACTGACTTTGGTTCTTTGAGGTAGACTTCTTTCTCCTGATAACATGTTGCCATATGTTCTTGAGCTCTTCCATTCTAACCGGTTTCAACAGATAGTCACAAGCACCATGAGTTATCCCCTTCATCACAAGCTTGGGATCGCCATAAGCTGACAACACTGGAGCCAACAAGAAGGGAAACCAATGTTAAACTTTGGTCAAATCTCATGATTTCCGCACATTGTGATATCGCAAAAAACAATAAAAATGCAGTCAGCTGATAAAAATTGCAACAAATAACAGTTGAACAAAGCCAAGCTAGAGACTTTGCATTGAATCATATTCAAACATTCAGCTAACTCAATAAAAAAAACAAGAACTTTGAGTCGTCAAAAGAGAATCGAGTATGAACTTACTGATCACAGGCAAATCCATTTCAAGCCCCACGAGTTCCAGTAGCTTGAAACCATCCATGTCAGGCATGTTCACATCACTGATAACCAGGTCGAACTTGTCCCTGTTCTCCCTTAACATTTTCAAGGCCACGATTGCCTGATTTGCAGTGGTAACTGTGAAAACCAGCAGCCAAAATGGTTAAAAATGAACTCGGTTTTTCGACTCAGTCAGAAGAAGAAAACCGATGAAATGACAATCCAGAGAAACCAACAGTTAGTCTGCAAATCAGCACTAATTCTACGAGAGAGGAAAACATGTCGGCCATGGTTATGCAACTAGATATTAGGCTCAAAGAGCCTGATCAGATTAACTTGACACATTGTATAACTCCCAATTAACGGTTCCAAAACACACACGAGGTTCTGACATCTGGCGAGTCTCATCAATTTTTTTTAAAAAAGCATAGAAAATCGACAAATTTAATTCGAAAGATGATGATGATGATGATGATGATGAACCCATCTCACAATATGAAAGTCAATTAACTACCAAAAACCAAAGCACCTAAAAGAAACACAGAGATAGAGAGAGAGAGAGAGAGAGAGAGAGAGAGAGAGAGAGAGAGAGAGAGAGAGAGAGAGAGATCTCACCCTGGTATTGGCAGCTTCTGAGCAGATTCTCCAGCACTTTCAGGCAAGTTGGGTCGTCATCAACGGCAAGCACTCGCATGCCCACCGGAAACCGGTCATTCCCTCCATCTTCCACCGTCATAGTGAATCAACACACACTCAGAACACACAAAGAAGACACTGGAAAACAATTTGAGCGCCCAGAATCCCAATCCCCCTCTCCAAAGAGAGGCCCAATTACAGTGCCTCGAAGAAGGCAAAAAACGATCTCAAAGAGGAGAGAGAGAGAGAGCGAGAACAGGACAGAGAATCAAGCTTGAGCAAAGTCTCGAAATTTGACCGCAGGAGAACCTCTCTGGAGGCTTTCCCCCAAAACCCAGAAGCCAAATTGGCACCAGAAGAGAGAGAAGAGGGACGCTAGAGAGAGAGAGAGGGGGGAGGGGAATGAGTCAATGATGGTGAGATGGGCAGAGCATTGCTGGAGAAGAGAGAAAGTGGAAATTTTTTGTGCCCAATTACACGGAAATCTATTGGCCGTTGCCGCAATATTTTAATTCCGTGCGTAATTATTGAAGGGGCATTTCTCTTTTCTTGAAAAAAAGAAAAGAATTTAATAAAGCTTCACCCTTTCTCTCTCTCTCTCCCCTGCTTCCCCCCCCACCCTCTGATCGGCGTGGCTTCTCTCTCCGCTCTGCCGCGAATATCAAACCCTTTTCCCCTCCTCGAAAGGAAGATAAAAATGGCGCCTTTACCACGGAAGAACTAATCAAGAAACCCAGTGCAGAACCCCAGAAAAAGGCCGACGCTGTGGCACAATCATGCTCCCACAGTCGCACAAGACTTCTGCTTTGCTGCTCAGTTTGCTCATGTCATTGACCTCCCCTGCATCCCCGTTTTGGTTGATTCCTCTGGAAAAACACAGCACTTGCTGCTTCTTCTTTCCACATTCATCTGACCAACATCATATTTATCAGTTTTCCTTATAAATTTCTTGCCTTTTTCTCTCTGATGTGCTGGTTGGAACATGAACCGGAGAGGGGGAGAGAGAAATATGCATATATAACTTGCTCCTGCAATATAAAATATGACAGACATTGATATATAAAAATTTTCTTGACCATGATGATCACCAGGATGACGCGAGCATCAGTCAATGTACTTAAAACTAAAATTTTACATTATTGATGTCGGTATACGAGGAAGTACAATTATTGGGCTGAGGTTGTCTCTGCTTCCTCTTGATCAAACAATGGGATATAACAATAATTATATGTGTTTTTTTCAATCAATATAAAAAAGTTTAATATCACGAAAAATCACAAACTAATTTACCTATGATAAATTTATCCTTCGTTAATTTCCGTTAAATTTTACTGTTAAATTATTGAGTTAAATGACATATGATAGCTACCGTTTGTCACAGGTGTACCAGTTTGTAATTTTTCATGAAATTAATCCAATTTAACAAAAAATAACAGAAAGTTGATTTGTCACAAATATATTAATTTGAGATTTTTTTGTGGTTAAAAGGTTAGTTTTAGTAAATTTGTTACATGTGTATCAGTTTGGGTCTTTTGTGGTATTAACTCATATGAAAAAAGTATTTCTTTTTACTTTTTTTTCCCCATTTTGATGAGTTTTTCTTTTCTTTTTTCTCTTGTTTTCAAGCTGATGAGTTAAGCATGGAGTTTATAAATTAATGCTGCAAGAGTGATGGGGAGATTGCATGGGATGGTGACACAGACACAAGTGTGCTCAACTGGCAAAGAAAACTTGGGGCCTGTTAAATATTCTGAAGAAAATCTGTGCAGAATCTGAATTATTAAATCTTTTGGGGGGCATTAAATGCTAATTGTGATTTTAAGATTTGAAATTACCATTTTTGGGGGATATTCAGGGTAATTCCCAGCAGTGGATTCCTTGCCTGATCTGAGAGGCTCATCATATTTAAGCGCAATTAATCACAAAGGAAATGCCAAAAATATAGTATAAAAAAAGAGAAACCCAAAAAAAAAAAAACAGACGCATGTAAAATATGTAATTTTTTCTTGTGCTTTCGTTTTCTCGGGCGAAAGAAATCGATGGATTTTTAATTATTCTCGACGTTTTTGAAAATATGAATTTTTCTTCCGTCGGTAGCATTAACAAGTATTCTCGGCACATTCATTAGTGGGATTCTGAAAATTAAAAGGCCGTTAAGAATATGTGCGGTGCGATTACGGAATTTCTCTTTAAATGTCGGAAGATTCTTGGTAAGCCAATTGCAGGATGTATCGTGGGCACTGGGCAAACCATTTATTGCATGAGGATTTTAGGAAAAATGAGCTATATTTGCTTCATAATAAATACAGCAACGTCAGAAATGCACCTCTTACTCCCTAACTATGTGTGCTCGGCTTCACGCAATTATCTTCTCGATCCCTAAGAAGCACCTACTTCACATTGAGTTGCAATTTTGGCTCGAAATTTTTCTCTGTCTCATTAAAAATTATCAACTTTTATTTAAATTCCAAATCTGACTCCAACAATTTGAAATTTTCACATCAGAGGGGCCGGATTTAGGATTAAAGTAAAAGTCGATGCTTTTTATTGAGTCAAAAAAAGTTCGGGCCAAAATTATCATTCAGGGTAAATTTAGTGCTTTTTTTTTCTTTGGAATTAGCACTCCTTTTTATATATAAAATGTGAAATTTTGGATAGATAATCAAACAGAGACTACATAGGTTCGAATTCTTACTATAAGCATGAGAGTAAAAATTATGCAATTAGATTAATTCGAGGCTTTTCTATCATCAAATTGGAACATGTAAAGTTTTTCGGCTTGTTTCGAGAAAGAATTCACTTTTCTTTTTCAATTGAGTAAAAGATCAAGCTCGCAATTGAGGAGCACAATTGTGTGTGTTTGCATCGCCAATGCAAGTATTTTACTTGCTTACCTATGAACCGTCTTATCCGTTCACGTGGGAAAAAAAGAGAGGCTCCATTTAGATTGTAACAAATGCAGCCTCTCAAGGGGAAAACGTATTTTTGCGACGACGTTCACGCCACATGATAGATGATAGTGACGCTCGATATAGTAAGTAGTACGGAATTTATAACATGCAGGCAAATGGCAACTAATGGGTCATGCCATGTCAGCACCGCCACGTGATGAGTATCTTCTCCCAAGTCGGAGGCGTTACGACTTGAATCTTGAGCTTGATGCGGGCGCCCAAATTACCCACTTAGCTATTTAGCCAAATCCCCATTAAGTTTAATTACACCCCCTTTTGACTCTATCTCAATGAATCTCAAGCCTTATAGATTAGAGCCGTCCAAAAAAACATCTTGCTTGGACCTAAGTATGTTCTTAAACCGCTTTGTTTGAATTTTGGAATGTATAATTTCGAGAGTATTTTCTGGGAAGAGGGAAGAAAAACTTTCTCTTCAATTGGGAATTGGGCATGCGGGCAGTGGCTCATTAAAATAATAAACGCAATCTTATCAACTTTTCAGGTATATACATCTGGACAGATGGACCGGCCCTAGTCGTAAAGCCTATTTCCTTGCTATGGTGAGGTACCATCGGTAACTACCACTAAGAATCCAAGACAGACTCCCGGTTATCGGGTAGCTCTTTTTGTCACCTTGGCATGACGAAATTTGGTGATCGAGGGGCATAAATGGTAAATCAAAGGTGACAAATCCTCGAATCTCCAATGCTGTACCGTGCTGCCGCCACGTTTCGATCTGCTATTGGCTCTTTGCGGAATCTGAAGCGAAGTAACACGGCCGAAACTCGGAAAGAAGGGGGTGCCCTCTTGCGGCGAAATGACATCTCTGCCCCCCCCTTCCCCGCCCCTCCTAGGAGATCCATGTCAGCATCGACCGTGTGGGGGACCACTCTGTTCCTTCCGTACTTTTTTCCTTGTTGATCCCTTTTATTTGTCGGTTTTCCTCGTTTTTTATTATTTTTTAAAAAATAATTATTAATTAATTTCTTCATGGATGGAGCTCCTTCTTTTGGTATAGAAGGGGCCAATTATTGGTCCAATATTGAAGGCCAAGTCCCTCTTTTTTCTTTTTTTTGGGGGGGTTGTAAAATGGATGATAAAGTTGATCACTTCTAAGTTGATGCAATTGATAAAATGTACTACTCACTTTTACAATTCAAATTCCATTTTATTGATATGTACATGGTGAAATGATTCACGGCCTCCATTTAAAAATTGAAATTCATTACTTACTTTCTACACTAAAAAGTAATTGTCTTGAACGAAATGATAAAAGCGCATGTAATTAACAAATGGGTAGTATGTATTTTTGCTTTGGTCCGATTAGGGTTGAGGCATGCACCAAGCGCGTGTGCGTAGTAGGATGATTATGCATAAATGGAAAGTACGTAACCGGGGCGGTTATGCATTACGAAAAGTGCCTTGTCACTTCATGAGCAGGTCTTATATATCGCAAGGGCGATTTTGAAAAGTTTACATCGAGACAAACGACGATGATTTTGGCCTGATAATAATATAAACTAACTTGGGCACTGTGCGTGTGCGCGATTTCTTTTCATTCTTTTATAACCTTTTGCTATTCTTCCATTACTAAAAGTAAAATTTAGAAAAAGAAAACGAGATGAGGATGGACTTGATTGTCGTACTGTATGGACAATTAAGAAATTTCGCCGAGAGTAGGGTTTAGGGTAAAGCGGATAATAACTTTTTTCTTTGGCTAATTTTGCTTTTTTTTTTTTCTCTTGAAAGCTAGATTACATTTAACATCAAATAATATGTGCATATTGTCCAAATAGAAAATTTAAAAATGCTCACTCTTATCTTAAAATAGACAGATAGATATAGACATATCCCTTTAATAAAAAAAACAAATTGTCGGTTGTTATCGCTTGACAGTATCGGCCACAATATTCCCATCTATTATATGAAACTGCTTTTTTTTTTCAAAAATTAATTTCTTAATTAAGAGGAAATTAAATAAATCGTCGCAATGCTAGTTGTAAAGGATCTAGGAATAGTGAAATTAGAGGTTGACCAATTGTAGGCTGTGGAAGCACTCATGGGTTTGATGGAATTAAACTATATAGCAAATTAATAAAATAAAAATTTAAAAATTGATTATAAAAAAACAGCACTCGATCTCTTGATGCCAAAGAATATATTTATGCACATGTGAGTCGTACCATGATTAAATTACGTACGCGATGGAGAAGTACATCCAAAGATGCCAGCAAGGTCTCATTGGACTATGGTTGGGACTTATTAGCTTATAAAAGGGTGCTCAATTAGCAATAAACCCGGAACCGATTAGACCCATTTCACGCGGCTTAACTAATGTTGATTAGTGCTTAATCCTTGGCTTTGTTTTGGACACATCAAAGTTGGCTTTGTTGCTTCCCACTTGTGTGGAGACGAGCAATTTTTTTGAATATTGCAATCCATGTGCTAAAGGAGAGATTTGATGGGGAACACCACATGCCAACTTGGTTTAACTTAGAGGCTTAATCGTTCCACATCGTGGAGCTCAGTAATCGATTAAGTTTAGTAATTTTATGGTTTAGTGAAAGTTTAAGTGAAAGCTAGAGTAGTTGTTGGATCCAAGATTACCAATTTGATATCGTCATGGAGATGAATCCATGCATAGGATACTTGAGATCATTTTTAGATATATTTTGAGACATTTAGCGCTTTTGAACCGTCAATTCTTATTGTTTTGTTTTGCATTGTTCTCACTACAAGAAATTCGAGAGAAAATCACCAAAGAAGTCATGACCTATCGTCCGAATGCCAATTTAATTCTAAATTTCTCAAATTGGTCAATTCGAATGCATCGCGGTCCTCGCCGGCCTTGCCTATGGCCGGCGACCTCTACCAATCATTACTAAGGCCTGGCGGCTGGTGAAGGGAAATAGGGAAAAAAGAAAAAGAAAAAATTAAGAAATTTTTTTTAAATTGCAAAAATCGTCCACATCATCACTGGTCGTGCCACTTAGGACGACTAATACTGACTGGACCGCTATGTCAGCTATTTCCAATCAAAATTGACTAGAAGGATTTTATTGGCAAATCTTCAAAAGATTTAAGACTAGATTGGCCAAATTAAAAAATTTAGTACTAAATTAGCATCTATACAATAAATTTACGAATTTTTTCCTGGTAATTATCCCAAAAATACGAGATAGATACTTCTAGCGACCAAATTATGTTTGGTCTCTAAAACCGCGAGAAATAGATATATGCTCGCTTGGAATTTTAGTCATACGGTCTTTATATATAATTAGCGAGAGTAGTTAGTTGAGTCGCTATCTTCTTATTAAAATATAAACATTCGAACCTTTCGACTCGATTGAGTGCATGCATGATCCAATTTATGAACAATCTTCTGAACATCTTTCTCTCTTCATGTTGCATGTAATAGCTTAAATTTTTCTTCTTGCCCAATATTAAATTCTTTGAACATTGGCAGGGACCGCAAAAAGGATTCCATTCTCAGTACACTTCTCATAACAGGGTGGAAAACCTTGAAAAGTTATAGTCAAGTACTTCAATCAATCTATATATTCCTCCAATGATGGCCTAACTAATCAATATTAAGCACGTTTTACCCCCTCAGTATACGATGGCCAAGCCAATCAAATCAAACAATTTTTAAGAAATGAGGAAATTATCCATTGTAAAATCCTCATTGGATAGCTAAAGTGGAATTGGACTTTTGACAAAAAGAAGATGATGCTATTCATTTTATTTTTGAAACTACGTGTTTCCAAAGGAAATCAAATGAAAATGGAAAAACAAGAAGTTCCGCCTACCAACTCCAAAATAATAAAAATAAGGAAACTCACTAAAAAATTTGCATCTACCCTCCACAATCTTTATCTTATTAACAAATACAGAAGGAGGCCCAAGCCTGCACATTTAGGGGTCATGCAGAGACTCAAGGGCTTTTGAAACAGTTTCTGAAACTATGTATGTGCACATGAGGAGGTTTGCATATGCTGCAATTTATTGGACAATCCTATAAATTTCAGCATGGACAACTTCAGCTAACTAAGCTTGATCACCATTGAATGAACTCGATCTAGGCGAGTATTTCGCGCGGTCGACGGACTCGATCTAGGCAAGTGTTTTGCCTTCTCAAGACAAGCTAGGAAATGATGTTGAACAATGCAAAAAGGCAAGCAAGCCGCTGTTCTTTCTTGCAAGGGTTTTTCTTTCTTTATCTCTAGTTTTGCTGGAACTTCTTGCACGTGTCAAAAGGCTTGTCAGGGAAGAACAGAGCTAGAGAAGATGGATGCTCAGGAGATGAAAGACACAATTGCACGTAACCTCTGCATTTCTTTTTCTAAGAATGATGTTAGTCCTTACATGAAACTCAGACTATGCTACCCGTACACAACATGCCACACCCACATCAAGATCACTCTGAATCTCGTAGTCATGCGCAAGAGCCAAAATTGAACACGTTCTCATATCACCCCATATTCGATGCAAACATGAACAAGCCCAGCGAGCGCAACCTAATTTCCAAGCATTACGGGAACGAGACATTCAAGTTCGTTCTCGGTGGTGACGATACTCTGCATAGGGCAATACCTTATATCGGCTCAATATGTTCGAAAAATCATCAATTTGGTCTACTTTCCAAATCTCAAGCACTTGTTATGTTTGACTTCCGTCATGCTGGAATTAGAAGTAAGCTGATGCTTTGTCTGTCTCGTGAGCGAAAGTTTCTCCATCGCGCTCATGTACTTGCGCAGGTGCTTTATGTACTCGGGATAGGTCTCGAGGTTGCAATGACCCCCGCCCTTGACCCATAAAGGGTCGTATTTTTCTTTGGAAAGTTCCCACAAGCGTTTTCCGTGGGACCAATCCACGATGTCATCATTTGTTCCCTGCATATAATAAACTAACAGAAAGTAAATAGACAGTTGCAGAATGAACGTGAGACAATGAGGATATGGAACGAATCAGACCGAAGGGATTCAATGCCCCGTTATATGTACAGATTTATTTAAGCATATAAAGAGCTATGAATGAGTGCAGGAAAAATTTTGTCCACACCCTATTGGTCATAACGTGACATGGTTGCCACAAAGAGATCATGATACAACTGACAAGTTGGTAAATAAATCTCAATGTAAAGTTCTAAACTCCAACCTTGACAGATAAAGCAAACCGAAGAGTTTGTTTCCTTTAGCATCAAAATTGGGAAATCTACACGTGTTCTTTTACTGTCATAAGGTTTTTGCTCATTCGCGTTCCCAATAAATTCTACAGAAAAAAGTAACTAAGACGGTCTCCACCTATCAATGAAGTCAAAGCTTGTCACTCTTTAGTGAAACCAGAATGAATGAACATAAATATGTTTAATAACTTGCTAATTACATAATTTCGCAGTAAAGGGAAGACCGAAATGAAGGCAAGGTTGAGGCAGATCATGGTGAAAATGCACTCAACAAGAGCATCGATTAAAAATGTACCAAACAATAAAATAACAGCTATTAAAATAAGTCAACATGTTCTCACATTGGACAATCTCAAATATGTATAACTGGTCCAGCAATGACATGAGTTGTATTTAAGTTATTTAACGCATACAATAATACACTCTTTAGGCAAGAAGTATAATGTCAACCACGTCTCCAGAGGATAGCGCTGCTTCAGAAACTTTGCCGACCATATCGCCCTATAATTCTATTAGGATACGACTAATCTAATATAATAGACAAATATCTGAAAACAGACAAAAGTTCAAATTAATCTTGTCACCGCTCCGCTTTAACTCTTGTAGTGTTACTCATTCTAAAAGAAGTTTTATTGCAGATATTTCGAATTAGTGATAGCCCCAATTACCTATCTCTTCATCAAATGAGTCAAAGAATAAACAACCACAGAAGTTACCTTTACCATATAATAGCAGCTTGAATTAAGAATTTATGATGACCATATTACATTGGCAATATGTAACTGGACTGTAAAATGTATGTACTGATTTCATTATCTTCCAAATTCCAGCTTGCGAACTTAGACTAGATAGCTATGAAACAAAAACTTAAAAGCGGAAAGCAGATTGGGAGGCAAGTAAATTTCGAGATGTCATGATCATGAAAATTTCATGGTTCTTGTGAATAATTGGGGTGACAGGCAAAAGTACACTTCGCAGGAAATGTTGCAAAGAATCATGACAAGCCTTTTTGTTGCTAAACCTAAAAAAGAAAAGGACAACAGATAAAGAACACGGAGAATAACCGATGCATCATTGAGAAATTTACATGGCTAAGTAAGTTTATTGGAGTAATGAGAAAGAAAAACTTACATGTATGACTAGAACCGGACAGTTCACATGCCGTATTTTGTCAATATTCTGAAAAGGAAAACGTGGAATAACTTCCTCAATTCGAGCCCGAGAAAAGATGCACCTTTCTATGCAGATACAATATCAGATTGATAAAACTTACCTTAAATATGTCAAACCAAAAAGTCATCTTGACAGGATAAAGGACACGTATGCCTGAAAGTATGGCACTATGAAGAACAACACCTCGCAATTTTTGCAATCGAGCAGCCAAGTGCAGTGTAGGCCCACTTCCAACAGATTGGCCATATAGGATGAGATCTTCCTGCTTAATCCCGTATTCACCCTTAAGGCAATTATAAACAGCCTCTATGTCGTGGTAAGTGTTGAATTCCGATGGCTATCATATTAGCATAAACAACCACTATTAGGACATCATTTAGTGTAACAAAAGTTTGTATTTACAATCCACCGTATCTAAACTAAATGATCATAGTCATTTATGTTCTTGCGAGATGGTTCGCAAGCAAAAAAAAAGATCTTGGTTTTACTATAGGACATTTTAATATTAAGGAATAGTAATGGTACATGTGAATAGGTCAGCTCCGACACGACCCACTTCATTGACCGGGCTGTGAAGGACTTGCAAGAAAAAAAATTCCTATTTGGAAGAAGGACATCACATTATCAGAGTGAACCATTTTAAAAACATAACATGTTTTCCCAAGTCACTAACATGAAAATGCTCATGTTAATGATTCCTTTCAATAGAGAAAGAAAGCAACATGGCTACAATTTGACACGCAGAGGAATCCTTACCTTACCAGAGGAGGCGCCGTAACCTGAATAATCATAGCTGCAAACAACAGAATTTGCCAGTAAATAATCAAATAAAGTTTTAGTTATCGGGGCAAATAACTCCATCATCTGCATCTGCATATGTATCATGTAACAAAAACTGATACAATCTGAAAAAACACATAGTAGGTACACTTTTCCACAGAGATTCTCAGAGTCATCACCGCCACCAGCATAAGGATTCCCAGATGTACAATTTTCAGTTTATCGCCAGCATATTCATTCCTTTAATAGTCGAGCTTTAGCATATCATGAAAAGTTTGAGGACAGATGGCAACCAAAACCGATGGAACAGAAGGTAAAACCTGATTTGGGAAACCAAATAAAGCATTCTTCGCAAATTCTATATTCTGTCACCATTCGTCAAGAAAACCCTTCATTGTTTCCGCTGCAAATCATTGTGATCGAAATTTTAACCGCTCTTTATCATGCTCATCGTCTGGGAAAAACATTTCTCGTGATGGATGATCATGCCACCGTTAGCTAATATAAGAAGCATATATTCTCAAAAAGCTAAACTTTTACCAACCTTAGGATCAAGAACAGATCAACTACAGGGAAACAAAGCATGGAGGAGGAAAACAACATAAGCTCCCATGAAATCAGTCACCAAAATGAGGAGGAGGTATAGAGGCTTGCAATTAAACCAATGATATCTACCAGAGCGTGGAAACATATCCAACAAAAGAACACAAGAATCAAAGCAATCCGCCTATCAATTGACTCAACAGCCCCAAAAACCAAAAACCAACATCTCCCAACAATAAATTTGAAAAAACAAACAAACAAAAGACAGAAATTTGAAGCAATACCTCATGATATTGACACGGAGGTGCGCTCTGAGCTCAATGAAGAGCTCCTGCATCTGACCTAAATCAGCTGCATTGCCATGGGAATAGAGGAGGGTGAATCTGGCAAAAGGGTGTTTCCAGAAAGTGGCAACGATCTTGTTGCCACCCTTCGTGTCGAGCATGTGGACGTCCATGTTCTTGTCGGCCGTGACCCCTGAGAACAGCAGCTTCCCACCTTCGTCTCTGAGCACATCGTACGTCGGTGGGTCTGGCGGGAAAAACGCGAACTTCGCGGCCACATTGGAAGTCACATTTCCCATCAACGCCAAGAGACAAAATGGAATTCTAAAGAAAAATGCAAACTTGCAAATCAAATCATTGGAGAGAAGTTGTTGGAGAGGGAAAATGGCCTGGAAATGTTCTGAGGCTCTGTTTGGAGAAAATTCCGCGAGATTCAGATGAGCGGGGTTTTCGGTTCAGTATTTTTTTTGGGTATGTGATATTCGGACAGTTTGAGGAGGCTGTTTCTTTTTATGGGTGTCTTGTTTTTGCCTTCCTTTTGGTTTGTGAAGAATTTTTGTTGGGCTTTTCCTTTTTTTTTTTTTTGTTATTTCACCTGGGAAGGATGGAAAGTGAATACAGATGGCGATTCAGAGGTTATACAAAGAGGTTGGGGTTGGCAATGAATTGAGTCGATCCGATCAAGGCGGGGTTGAGCTGGAATTTTTGTTGTTGCTGTGTTTGGAGGACTCTTCTTTCACAGTAACAGAGAGAAAGAGAGAGAGAGAGAGAGTCTCAGCAGAAACAGAGACTTTTTCTCAGGTTTTTAAGCACATGGAAACATGGGTTCAGAGAGCTGTTTTGCTGATCTCAATAGTTGCTTTTTAATTTCTTTTGTTTACTGTCCTGTTTCTTTCTTCTGATTTAAGGACACCATCATAAAGATATTTTTATTTAGTGTAAACCCTTCTTAGAAACTGAGAAAGACCCACAAAAAAAAATGGAAAAGATAGAGACAAGGAGATCGATCCCTTCATTAGTTTAACTCGATGGCAACTGAGATGTCATTCTTTTATCTGTCCATATGAAGCTGCAATGAGAGTTTGAGATAGTGGGTGTTTGAGCTCGTATCCAAATGAGGAATAGGGAAAGAGAGCAGATTGAATTGTATAATCAAAACGAAAAAGAAAAGAAGAACGAGAGTGATTGCTTTCATGATTTCCACTGATTAACTCAATGGAAAAAGAAATTTTTTTATCCAAACGAATAGTGGAAAGCATGATCCGATTCCATATAAACCATCGGATTAAGCTTAACCCCATCTAACTGTTGCTCAAACTCAAAGAAACAGTAGCGATATCAAGATCAGGAAAAAGGATTAAGTGCTGTTTTAAATTTGTAATTATGCAGAACAGATTGTTCTTAAAGATGAAAGAGGAATCGTCGAGGCAAGGGATGGACGGCTGAGATGTGGTCAAAGGCTGCTGGGATCCATTGGGGTCAGGCAATTGTCAGAAGTCAGACATTCCTCCTTGTCATGCTTTTTTTTTGTCTTTTTTTTTTCCATTTTTTAGTCATTATAGTTTTCACAAAAACGAAAGAGGAATTGAATTGTTGGAGATCGAATCCAATTCAACCTCTGTCTCCTCCATTCGACTTTTACATGACCACCCCAAAATTACCAAAGCTAGCCCCCCAATGTTGAATTCCACAGATTCTTCCATCTTCTCTTCTTGAACAGCAAAAGAAGATTCTATGTTGAAGAAACCCCGTGTAAGTGAAGGTCTGTCTATGTTGAATACATACGAGGAAGTGCATGGTATTGGTTTTCCTTGGTTTGACTGGTGTATGATTGCTTCCAGTTCAATGAGATAAACGTGTTCAATGGGGAAAAGGTTTGATCCTTCTATAAATAATAGTTCTTTGACCGCATGCGTAATCTCAACTAATACTAATTTGAAATCATATCTGAAAAGTTAAAAAAATGATCCAAATTTACATCAGGGTGCTTCATCATGGTGAAAGATTACACATACAGAGGGCAAAAGAATGGACACAAGGCATGCCACGAAAGTTCCAAAAAATGGGTCGATAGAGAGTACTGACTGAGTGTGATGAGATCTTTGATTAATGGAGCAGAGATGGATAATTGACACAGGATAATTAATGGATAAGTCTTTCCATCAATAGGGGACCTCGAGGTTCTATTATTTGAGCTCCTAGCTCTATCCTTGTCTTCATCAATCAATCGCAGTCTTTTACTTGAAACTCTAGATTAAGCAGATCATAGTCACATTGCCGAATTGAATACCTCATGGTTCACAGAGCAACCCCAACTCGCTATGAGAGAGAGAGAGAGAGTTGCAAGTGCCTGGTCAGAAAGAAGACGAGAGCCTTGCAACACAAGAATAATTAAAAAAGAGATTTGGATTGCTATTGGGGTTTGCCAATCAATGATGTGGTTCTTTTCTTGATTTATCTAGTAAGAGTGGAACTTTAGTCTAAAAGAAAAAGATTGGGTCAAAAAGCCCATAAAAGGGTGCTTGGAAGTTGGTGCACTCATAATGAAAGCAAGAGTCTTTAAAGGACGAACAAAGACAGAATGCTGCCTCCTCCCTTTTGTTTACATGTTCTCTAAAGATGGAAGTGCGACAGATTCACAACAACTATTACAAAGAAAGTAAAAGAAAAAGAAAAGCAATTCATCAATTATGGAGTTGGAGTGGTACCTTCTAGTTTTCTGCTGTATAGTATCCGTGGAAGTCTAGAAAATCATGATCACTTTCATGTGACTAAATTTACCTTTTCATGGGCCAAACATATTATATGCCCAGAGATGAGCCAGGGGAGGCAAAAGTTTATGTCTATGCGCAAAGATTTAGCATGATGACTACCATGACAAGAGCAATGGATTGGTCAACTTAAAACACTTTCATTGATCTCATATAGTTACAAGGCACACAAGCGACTTAGTTTCTGGATCATTCTTTTCCCGTACAACTGCACCAAAGCAACTAATAAGGACCATTAGATACCAGATAGAAGAACAAAAGCCTTAACAGGGGAAGGCTGTTTATATATCTGATCAAAGCCGGGCATATACTTCCGGCCAAGAGGGCAGCCAATAAATAAGATGTCACTTTTAACATGACAGACATTATGCAACGCTTAAAAGTATGTGCTCCTCTTGTAGCTTGGTCGTTTCACCGACAACGGAGACCCAACATTCTGCAATCTTGGTCACTCTTCCATCCGAGATGTCAACAGTAGTATAAGCTCGCACGGAACCCATATCGGAATGCGATGCCTCATTGCTATTGAGACTTGTGTTCCCAGTCAGCTCACTAGTCAAAATTCGGACACGAGGGACGATGGCCCCGTTAAGATATATAATTCCATCATCCCCCACCACTATCATTTTCCTAAGACCGTTACCGTGTGCAAGCTCTTTATGCATGTGGCCAAATATGACCAGTGGCATCCAGAATTTTGCATTCTCTTTTAGCTCGGATATGGCTTTAGTTAAGTCTGCATCAGAAAAAAAATAAAATAAAAGCCACTAAACATTGCAGTAAAATGCGCAGTTCATAAGTGCCTGCTAAAAATGACTTTTTGAAGGCAATCTACAGCAAGTCAATCTAAGCTACCCATCAAAGCAAGTAAAGAACAAAGCAAGACAGCAATGCTGGCTTGACACATTGAATATAATCTGCTGAGATGAAGGCATTAGGATAATTTTTCATATGGAAAGCAGTTTAAATTTATTTTGGAATCAGAGCACAACTGCAGCTGCCAGAACTAAAGCTAACCTGGATCACCATAGTCGCCACCACCAACGACCCAATCCTTTCCACAAATATCATCAATATTAGATCCAAGACCTGCACCAAAATTTGGTGCCTGATCAATTAAAATGACCACAATATACTTAACTTTAAGGATATGGCACATTATTAGACCTGTAGGTCCATTATGGGCAAGTAATATAACCAAATGATCCTCTGGAGTCCCCACGGCAGCTTTATAGATTCTCCGAGTACTTTGATCCATGTCTTCAACTCCAAATCTGAAAGAATACTCAAAGTTGCCAAGTTACAACTTGCGACATAGAATCATGTTTACATATCCTCAATAGAAGCAAGAAATACTGCATTTTTTTTTACCAGAAACTATGCAGAGCTGATGTGGACATGCTAAATGGGACTGACGCTAAAATCTAATTAAAAAAAATTCAGGTTGCGGATATGATATAAAAATCGGGAAATACGGCACCGACCCTGCAGATAGGAGCTTCTTTCGGAACAACTTCTCACCGCCACAAGAAAATGGCCGTCCACCGACAACACTCAACTTAAATTGAGGATAATCCAATCGCCGATAGGCCACATGCTCCTCTCCAAGACTGATCATCAAGAAAGCATTAGAAATTACCAATATTAGGGCGTTTTCATACATAGGATGAATTGCAGACTATGTATGCACTTAAATGAATCCACAGAAATCCAAAAACTTTCCCATATATTTATATTGGCCATATGGACCCTGCCCAACTCTATCACACTTAATGAACTCTGTTCACTCAGACAAGAGTTATTTAACTTTGTTCCTTTCCCCTCGTCTGGTCCTTTCCCAGCCCTTTGTACACAGGACTTCAGAATTTGCTGACAAGTGAATGCCGCAACATTCGCCTATTTACAGACTTGTCAAAGTACGTTACAAACAGCAAGGACAAGCATCCCATCATAGGAAAGTGACAAGGAATCCACATAATTAGAATCTACGAATAGCTTGTTGTCATTTTTTCAGGATGGTGTATGACAAAGATCATAACCATAGGGTGCAAAACTGAATATCTCCATACTTTGAAATAATTTAGAGGCAGATAAACTCACCATTCTAGCTGCAGTTGAATGGCATCCTTCTTCCTACATAGCAAGACAACGCATTAATCTCATTTTCCAGAGGTAAATTGCAGATATTTATGAAACACAGTCAGAAACAAGTGATAACAACATCTATCGAATTTTTTTTACTTCCCATCTGAATCACCATTCATACAAAACATGGAGGAAAGATATCTGGAGATGGGGCAGAGGTTATGTGGCACAAAGAATAAATTCCTTCCATGCCTTACATATCATACAATATTCCATAGTCGAAAGTCAAATTTCAGGTTTTACAGGATCACCACTCCAGAAGGTGAGAAACATCTTGTTTCTTTGAAGTAGCAACACATGCAAATTCTCATAGACAACAAAAACATGTAAATTTGGACACACAACAAGTGGTACGTTTTAATCTTACTTTCCAGAATATTGCTGAGTGAACCAGGAATCATGATTTCCCAAAATTACTACTTTTGCAAATTCAAGCTTAGCAACGCTTCTAACCACCTCAACATTCTCATCACCAAAATCACCTGATCAGATAGCATAATCAATGATTTAAAGAAAATTTAACAGAATGTAAGAACTTAAGGCTGATAAAGAATGAAGACAATATCACCCAACCCAAGCATCAAACACTTGGCACGAAAGGAGATCTAACAATGATCGACATTTAAGCAATTAGTTTGACACATAAAAAAGGAAGAGAAGATAAAAAAGTTGTGATGTTCGACCATGATGATTGATGCCTCTTTAGTAAATGTCTCAATCTAAGGTGGTACAGCCTACAGGTGATGATTATGAGATCCTTCTTCATATTTTCACAAATTCTCCGCACTCTTCATGTGTCAATCAGTTGTATCCTATCCTTTTGGGCCAAGGGATTAAAAAGAAAATATTTTCGGTCCAGTCCAAGGTTTTGTACACTTAGAACACAACTATGGAATAAAATCGATCTAATTCTATCTATCCATGCAAAATACAAGAGATGTGCTCTTATTTGTCTTACCCACATGAGGGACCTATAGTCCAAACAACAGGAAGGAAGAATTGCAATAGACAACAACAGGTAGATTAGGAATGAAGGAAAAGGCTGCCACCTGTGAAGAGCACCAGATCCGGCTACAAATCCACAAGCATAAACAGGTATTAGATGGTAAAGGAGACTCTGGCTAAAAATTCGATACGACTAAGTTGTAGTAACCAATAGTAGAAAAAGTAACATAAACTAGAAGGAAAAATCAAATAGCCGCCACAAGGAGAAACTCTTACCACAAGAAATCACGATAAAGATAAGTTTTATGACACACTCAAAAGTCATTTAGATTTATACACTATGCCTGTTGCTTCAGGCATTAGCATTAAGAAGTAGATTGCTTACGATATGCCTATTGGTAGCATCACACCTTTGTAATGCACGAAAAAGATCATTATAATACTAAAAATCTAAAAGGAAGCATATACAAGATCTGTCTCACGATTTTTGAATTTGGTTTTCTGATGAGAAACATCTTAAGACATACCAATCAAGCCAAACTCAAGCTTCATCATGCCGCAGTGCATATGAGATACTTTTAGAATGCTCCGCTAATTTCCAACAGAATCCTTAACCGGGGTTTTAAATTCATCAGGGACCAAAGTCCATCCAATCTAAAGCCTTTAAACCTCTTGTAGCCTCATAAGAATTCTCTCTTTTGGAATTTGAATTTATCAAATATAGACAAATTACCCAAACGATTCCATTTTATGTGCTAGGCCAATGAGCAGTCTCCTTGACCAGCAAAAGCAAAATGCTCTGAGTTCTTTTTTCCTTCTGTCCTACTAAATTACATGACCCTTTGTGCATTTTTCTCTGTTGAACCAATTGTATTCTCAATTACAGAAGACCAACCAAAACAAAACAAAAAAGAAGTCAACTTTCCTTTTTCTAATAGACAGATAGAAGCTATTCACCAACCAGAACAAATCTTCGGAAAAGAACTAGACGAGAAATCACAGGGGCAGGGGCATTCACGAAGGGTACCTTCAAGAAATGGAGCGCCTTGGTGTCTTCCTCGAGATCCCATTGATCATGCTTCGGAGAAAACGAAATTCAAAACCAACAAATCGATAACAGGATCCCAACATCCGATCGCAACTAAAAACCGAGAAAGACGAGGCCTTTCCCGATGACCCAAGTGCGCAACCCAACAACTCGAACGTGGGAGAGAAGACTTACGACGTCTCCGACGACCGCAATTCGAACCGAGGAGACCGCCATGGGAGCGCGTGCGCGAGCTGAGCTGCTCCTGGCCGCGGTGGAGAGAAGAGGGGCAGTGAAGTAGCGGCGGTGGTAGGTGGAAGGAACTGGCGCGTGCCGCAACGCGCCGAACATCGATAGCTTCTTTGGCTCCTCGGTTGTGTCGGCGACACCTGGCTCTGGCCGGACTTATCGGCACGCCGCTGCGCTCGTCGCGTCGGAGGAGTCGTCATCGGGCAGGCTCGTGTCGGCCTGTCCATGGACAACGTTCGTGCACTGTTCGGTCTCGATCGGGCCCATGTTTAGATTTCATCGTATCTGTTGTTCGGCTGCTGTCTAGCACGAGATTCGACCGGATAAAAGAGACATATAACCCATATGGACTAGTCGTAGATAGAATTTTTAATATCCCCGGTATATGCTGGCCACGCACGAGGATCACAACCGCAACAGCCCATCATCATTGTCGACCCTGACCCACCGCTGATTGTTATCGCCGCCCGCCATCGCTGGTGGCATTTGTGTTTGAATGTAGCTCACCTGATGTCGCGCTTGTAATTTGCCACGTTAATTGCATGTTAGGGCCCAACAATTCTTGAGATAACCAATCGCGCGATAGGTTCCTGTTTAGCATCAATGGGTTAGTGCCGTAAACGGCACATGACTTGAAGACAATCATGTCGATTATGTCGAATTGTGTTAGTAATGAGTACACAATAGCCCTATAAATATGTCGAACTGCCTCAACACGAGCATAACACGCGTTATAAATCGTGTCGAACGATACGACACGGCTAACACAATTATCAAACATAGCAATGTGTCTGGAGTGGAAATGATATGTTACATTAACTTGGATTCACGAAACATGTAAAGTACGTTTATACACATAGTCATATTTTATATTAATTTAAACATGTTGATCCGTGTTTCAAAGTGTTAAAAGTCAATCTGCATAAGCTACGATTTTCTCGTGTGTGTAATAAACAAGTTTAAACGTGTAAATTCGTGTCTAAACAGCTTAAGCGGATCAACAGCGTAAGACAAATTTTCTCGTGTCATCCTGTTCATAACACTATCCGTTTCCTTTGATAGGGTCAAAACAGGTCAAGAATCGAGTCCGGACCGCCCTCCGATTCGACCTAGGACACGGACTCAGCTACTAGATTCATGTCTCCAATCAATGAGGAGTTCTTTCAATAAATTTAAAAGGATTGAAAATGTCTTTAATTTTACAAAAGAATTATAGCATATTTGGTATCATTTTAATAAAAATGACTTAAATGACGGAATAGACTTTATCACCGGATATAGAGCTATGGTGTCACTAGGGAGAAATTATCTAAAAAGTCATAAATCTATTATACGACGGCCAATTTAGTTCTAAACCTTTCAATTGTGACAATTTAGTCCTAAACTTTTTGACGATTTGCTAATATAGTCATTTTGGCCAATTATCCAAATGATAGGTTTATAACTGAATTGGCAAATTTTCAAAAGGTTTAAAACTGAATTGACAAATTAAAAAGTTTAAGACTAAATTGATAAATCGTCAAAATGTTTAAGACTGAATTGATCGTGGTACTAAATTTAGGATTTTTTTGATAATTATCTAATGTGAGTAGTGACACATATTGCATTGTGCAGAGAAAAAGAGTCAAATCACTGGACCTGCTAAAAGTTTTCCGTTCTGCAATAGCAATTTCCAAGAGAGAGCTTCAAATAAACTATTCCTCTCTCTAAAGTTAGAGGTTGAAGAAGAGATTAACACCTGAGAAGGCATCGGCCGCCTTGAGGATAAGCTTCTATTTCTTTTCAGTTCTGCAAGCAACGGTGATGGCCTGCAGAAGATTCCGGCCTTCTCTTCTTCCACCCTCCTTTGCTTGTAGCTTTCTTCGGTCTTCTTGGTTATTGTTTTTGCATTGGTTAGCGTAGTTCTGTGTTTGAACTTATGTGTTTTGTCGTTACCCCGTGTGTATTGTACAGTTTCCTGAGATCTGATTGTCAACTTTGTATATCAAATCGGGTCAAACTCATATATTCTACTTACTCAATGCGTAGAGCCAAACTGTTGCGAGAAAGAGATTCTGATTACTACTTACCAGATACGACAGTGAGTGCATGCCAAAAGAGTTATCAGTCGGACAATATACCATACTTTGGTCATGACCACAATGTGTTTTCTATGTTGGAGAAAGGACTGTTCATGACGCGATGGTCACACCAATTGCATGCAATTCGTGCCCCTTGACTTGTTCATTAACCAAAAAAAAATAAAATGCCGGTTTGATACGTTTGTTTATTACTGGGCATCTCAACATTGTCTAATTTGCAGAACATCAAAAAAGAGATCTTTTGATATGGGTATAATCATCAGATACTCGATTCTCATCTAGTTTGCATAATCCTAGCATAGATTTTGAGAATTTTAGCTCCACTCCTAAGTTGCACTTGCATATGAAAAAAGAAAAACGTGCTCTATCTTTCCATTGTTGGGTATCAATTACCGTATTGCAATGAAGATGGTGGGTGGGACTTCCATGTAGAGAGAGCCACAGCACCATGCTCATTACAATTCTTTTTTTTTTTTTTTTTTGGTATAAAAAATTTAGGGGGCGAGGTTACCCTATGCCAAGGCCAGGGCATACCACAGGCCTAAAATTTCTTAAAGTGGATTTACATATCGCCTCCCAAAGAGGACTACTGGCAGCGAGATTCGAACCTAGACACGATGTGCAAAGAGATCAAACTTTACTTATATGCATGCATATACTTGGAGAAGGTCCTGATGGTGGCGAGGACAAGGCCAGAAGGAGAAAATGGATTCGGTGCCATGCATATATCGTTTTCTGGAAATATTTGGCAATTCGTAAGAAAATATTTTGCTTCTAGTGACAATAATGATCCTTCAATTGATAAAGGGATAATAACACAAACAGTCCCTGAATTTTGGCCCAATGTGCAATTTGATCTTTGAACTTTTAATTTGTTTAATATAGTCTATGAACTTTAGCTTAATATTCAATGTGATCCATGAACTTTCAATTTATTCAATATGGTCCATTGATTTTTGGTACATGTTGAATTTAGTTCCTGAACTATATGAAAATGTTCAATGTAATCCTGAACTTAAATTAATGGAAGGACTATATTGAACATTTTCATATAGTTCATGGACAAAATTGAACATGTACCAAAAGTCCAGGGACCACATTGAACAAATTGAAAGTTCACGGACCGCATTGTACATTAGGCTAAAGTTCAATGACTACATTGAATAAATTAAAAGTTCAATAACCAAATTGCATATTGAGCCAAAGTTTAGGGACCGTTTGTTTCATTTTCCCATTGATAAATCAGTCTCACTAGATGGTATTATTAGATTACAAGCGGGAAAATCACCAAAAAGTCCTAAACGTATTGCAATTGTACCAATTAAGTTCTAAACCTTTTGCATTTGTGCCAATTCAGTCTATCCGGCAAATTTTGGCCCGCCGGTACTGATGTGGACACTGGCCGGCCGGCCAACGCTAACGTGGCAATTTTTAAAATATTTTTTTCGATATTTTTATTATTATTTTTATTTTTCCCTTTTCTTTTCTTTTTTTTCCCTCCTTTCATCTTCAACCTCTAGCCGATCGCCAGTTCTGGCGATTGGCTAGCGGCGGGGGCTGACGAGGTTGGCCTTGCCCGCCCCTCGCAAGGCTCGATCTCGCCATTGCTGGGTGAGGACGTCCTCGCCGACAAATGGCCAAGTCGGCCTCGCCTGCACTTGGCATGGCTGGACCTCGCCTAGCCACTAACAAGGATGACCTCTCCAGATTTGGTGTGGCTCGTCCTTGCTGTCGCTCGCAAGATTGAGCCTCGCCGACAATTGGCGAGGTTGGCCTTGCCTGCCCATGGTGAGGCTCGTCCTCGCTCTTGCCGGCGGACGGCAGGGCCAACCTCGCCGGCCCCCACCTTTGGCTAGTCGCCGGTTTCGGCGACCGACTAGAAGTTGAAGATGAAGGGAGGAAAAAAAAAAAGAAAGGGAAAGAACGGCGACCGGCTAGAGGTTGAAGATGAAGGGAGAAAAAAAAGAAGAAAGGGAAAGAGAAGAAAAAAAAAGGAAAAAAGAAAAGAATAAATAATTAATATGAAAAAAATATTTAAAAATTGTCCCTTTTGCATTGGCTGGACGGCTGGCCAAAATGGGCCAGATAGACTGAATTGGCATAAATGGAAAATATTTAGAACTGAAATGATATAATTGCAATAGGTTTATGACTGTTTTGGTAATTTTCCCGATTATAAGCAAGCATTAACTGAACCATTGAAAAGAACTTGGAGACTATATGCTCCCCACCAATTTAAAACTAGTTCGAAACAATTTGTTTTTCACTTCCTGAGTTAGTGATGCTTCCCTCATTTGTTCACCTACATCCAGGTTTGCCAAGACAAATCCATGCTCCATACCAGACTGATTGCTTGAGCTCCCAAGATTGTTAATATATATTCATATTCGTGAATATAAAGAAGAAAATTTATAGTTTCGATTTCCTATTGCAAGATGACCCATTGTCTCAATGAGGATCTATGCTTTATAAATTTGGTAGGAAGTTTAGATATTTTCACCAGAGTTTTGTTTATCATCAATCGATATCTAATGACAAGGGAAGACTTCACCTAGGATTGCTAAGCTCGCTTCGACGCTTGTATAAATTTGCGCAGGTGAGTTTGTTTTGTTGTCTTAGAATTGCCGGTCAATTTCTCTCCTATACGCAGCTAAGTCATGGTGCTATTTTTAGAACTCGTACATGACTGCGTCAGATTTGTAGCACCGTGAAAGAAAATTTGTAGCACCAATTGCACCTCTCTTTTGACAATTGGGAGAATAACTAAATTGAACATGTATAAAAAATTCAGGGACTATATTGAACAAATTGAAAATTCATGAATCACGTTAAATAGTGGGCTAAAATTTATGGACCATTCGTGTCATTATCCAACTTAATTAAAGCGGATTCTAGGCCGTTTCGAAGGTTTTATAGGTATCGATCGATCATTTCTGACTTATCTTACTGACAAGAGCTGAGACATCCTTTTCAGCAAAATGGCTCCTTTGACTCCTAGCAAAAGTCTCCACAGAGAAACAACACGTATTGCCCACACATCACAGGCCAATGGCCCTCATCTGCGTTCTCAACCAAAAAGGATAAAATCTAACGCATGATGCCCCGTCAGCTCCGGCGTTGACCAAAGAAAAATCGAACCAGATCCTCACGAAACAGCGTGTGGAAACTTTGCAAGTAACATCAACAGATGATGGGATCGTGTCGATCGATTCTTGTCCGTAAGCCGAGCCGACCACCCTATGGTGGTGGGGTGTAGCGGACTGTTTTTGCAGGCATTGACGTTGACTTCCGCGTCGGCGAATCCCGTCTGACCATTTCGCTATTACGCCCATGGGTTGCTTGCTGCATCATCTTGCTGTTCTTCAATCACCGTCGGATGTCCGTGCGTGAAGGACGGTTGATTCACGAGGAGTTGACTAGTATAACTCGGTTCCATACGTGTCGCGATTGATAAAATTCACCGTTATTTGGGGATCACTCCATCTCGATCATGTTATTGAATTACGTGAATCTTATGTGAGACTCACATAATCTATAATCTGATAATTGGGATGCAACAAGTTAACATGCATTTGGGCTTGATAAAAAGAGTCTCCAAAAGATAAAGTCAAGAGCCATCAAATCTGAAGAATATCACATGTAGCCCAAGCAAGTATTTTATGAGGCCAGTACATGTATTAATCATAATTTAATCGAGATCGTCGGATTTGGAGAACCCAAATGGGACCCACCATTTTCGATGGTCCAAACTCAATTTAGAATCTCCCCTTCTCGATTGACTGCGCCATTTGAGCACAAGAAAGGCCTTATTCACGTGAAATTTCCTAGTCACGATGGTTATCCACGTTTCTCTAAACCTAATGTTTCTAGACTAGAGTTAGGTTAAAGTCAGAACTCTAGGATTAATACGAAACTTAAGCCACATCATGCGCATGTGGTCCGATCAATCCTGTATAAAACCAGCTCAAACGTGTACAACCTCATCCATGTAACTCATCGAAAATGGCTTCCAACGATAACTACATCCTTCTCTTTCTCTGCTTCTCCTTCCTCTCTCTCCTCCAAATCAACTCGTGCATGGCCCAAAACGTCAAAGGAGGCTATTGGTTCCTGGGCAGCGGCGTCGCCGCCTCCGACATCGACTCGACCCTCTTCACTCATCTCTTCTGCGCGTTCGCCGATCTCGATGCGTCGACGAACCAGGTGGTCATATCGTCGTCAAACGCTCAGTCTTTTGCGGCCTTCACTAGCGACGTCCAGCAGAAGAACCCGTCGGTCGTAACCCTCCTGTCTATCGGGGGCGGCGGCTCGAGCGCGGATGACTTTGCGTCCATGGCGAGCCAGTCTAGCTCCCGAAAGACTTTCATCGATTCCTCCATAGCCCTAGCTCGGTCCAACGGCTTTCACGGCCTTGATCTTGATTGGGAATACCCGGACACTGATGCGAAGATGGCCAACTTGGGATTGCTCCTCCAGGAGTGGCGGACTGCGGTGGCTGCTGAGGCGGCCAGCTCAGGCAACGATGCTTTGCTTTTGTCGGCGGCGGTCTATTTCAAGCCGCACTACTGGTCGCCCACGGATTATCCTGTGGCCACCGTGGCGGCGAGCTTGGATTGGATCAACGTGATGGCCTATGATTTCTTTGGACCCAATTGGTCCTCCACCACAGGACCGCTTGCTGCGCTCTATAATCCAGGTAGGGGAGGCAACTTTGACTTTTTTCTGGGTTATAAACTTTGACTATCTTGAGGTACAATGAAGTTTTGTTAATTTTCTGTTTCACGACTTTGAAATTTGTTGCCTCAACGTCAAGAGAATCACAAACTTGTAATTTTTTCGACATACGCGGCATCTGAAATCGGTCCTTTCAATTTTAGGGAACGGCTTAAGTGGAGACGACGGGGTGACCGCTTGGATTCAGGCCGGCATGCCGGCGGGGCAGATCGTGCTAGGCTTCCCATTCTACGGCCGTGCATTCGTCCTCGCGGATGCCAACAACCACGGCTACTTCGCGCCCTTCACCGGGGCGGCGATATCCTCCGATGGGTCGATCGTGTACAATCAGATCACGGCTTACATATCCCAAAACAGCGCGACCACGGTGTACAACTCTACAGTCGTGTCTGCCTACTGCTATTCCGGGACGACATGGATCAGCTACGACGATACACAGACCATCTCTACCAAGGTTAAGTACGCCAAGGGAAGAGGACTTAAAGGTTACTTTGCATGGCACGTTGGTGGAGATGACAACTGGGTTCTCTCTCAAACAGGTGAGTTTTTATGAGATTCGTGTTGCACGCCATTGATCATGCATCGGAAGCTTTCAAAGTTACATTCTATTTCCCAAAGTTTAGCCCTAACCCTAGCTTACATGCGGTACAGTTAACCGGACCGTCATCTTCCAAACGAAATCGAATCATGTCCCCTTGAGTTTAGATCAAATTTGCACTCCATGTTCATCTAAAATGGAAGGAAATTCTTTTCAGGGACATTACAGTTCACCATAGTTAAGATCAGAATGGACTTAGTCATCTGAGGAACAGTATTTTCTTTGGTTTTTTCAATGAAGTACAAACGCGTGAAGGAAAAGTAAAATCTAGCCAAGCTTGACTTTATAAGATATATGTTTATATGTGTATATATTTCAGTCAAGTCCGACGCCGTTTTATTTAATTTTATACTGGTATTTGCTTTGAACGTTTCAAAGATTTTGGTTGTACTTCGTCGTGTCCTTGCCTGTCCCCTCTCTTCATGCTCTGATTAAATAAGAAGTCAAACTTTTGCGGATCAGTTGATCAATTTTGTGACTAAATTCCTTCAATTTCGACCTCTTTGTTGCAGCTTCGAGTTCGTGGTGACCTAGACGACGTCCGTGCCCATGCGTCAGAGGGAGACCTCATTTACTGATGTTAATCGAAGTTTGGTCCAAAATAATGTGATGGATTTTATAGTATCCCATCTCACAATAAAATGTATTCTTACCGGACGAACTGAAGCAAGATCCAACAATGTACTGGATTTATAGAATATCTCTCTCTCTACCTCCGCGCGAGCGCGCCCGTGCATGTGCGTTTGAGCTCGACACCATCATCAAGCTTGTCACCGATTGGTAGAGCTTGACGGGCACCTCAAGCTCACTCTCGATCGTTATTGTATCTCTAGAAAGAGAAGGCAAAGAAAGCTCGATCGAACTCAATTACGTGTTTGCTAGTATTAGTCAGCACATAAACGTGTTAAAAGAATGGATTTATAACCACTAGGGAAAAGGAGAGAAATGATTTGAAAGGATTGAGTTAGAACGTAATTGAGACGTGAACGAGGGAAAAGTAATGAAAAGAATGCAATCTTGACGAGATTTTTATTTTGGGCTCCTTTCTAGAAAATATTTTTCATGAAGTATGATAATATTTTGCGGTGTTTAATTGAAACCTCAAAATGATCTGGAAATTTTTTTCCATCATTTGGTATAGAAAATCGGGAAAATTTCAATTTGGTACCTAAAATGGGGTCATTTTCTTAAAAAGGGGTTCAAAGGGGACAAAGTGTCAAATAAGGGCCTGAAGTGCCCAATCAGTCTCAAATAGGGGTTCGAAGTGCCCAATTAGTTTCAAGTAAGGGCTTGGGTTTGCCGGCCGATCAAACGCTCACCTGCCGGCAAACACGTCATTGTTCCGGTAAAGAAAAGAGAAAAAAAAAGAAGAAGAAGAAGAAAAGGAAAAGGAAAAGAGAATAAAAGACAAAATTGCCCTCGCCGGAACAGTGACGTGCTTGCCGACCAGTGAGCGTTTGACCGGCCGGCGAACCCAGGCCCTTACTTGAGACTAATTGGGCACTTCGGGCCCCTATTTGAGACTGATTTGGCATTTCATGACCTTATTTGATACTTTATCCACTTTGGACTCCTTTTTGAGAAAATGACCCCATTTTGGGTACCAAATTGAAATTTTCCCTAGAAAATCTGATTTGATTTTCCGAAAAAAATTACCAAAATATTCAATTTTTTTTTCTTTTTCCTATTCTTAGCTTAGTTGTCGACCACGGCGACAGTCGGCGATTGGCGTGGCCAAAGGCGAGGGGCGAGCCTCGCCACAGGCCTGGCCAGAGGTCCGTGAGGCTTGAAGAGTCGAGTCAGTGTCGTGATCTCATCCTATCAAAAAACACATGAGTCGTCTCCATGCACACGTTGCAAGATTATGCCGAAAGTCAACCCAGGACAACAACAATTGAGGAACCAACCGTCGTGCACTGATTGCCTGAAGCAATGGCACTTGAGTTCTCGTTTCCTACGTAAAATCCGATCGATCAAGGGCCCCAGCAAAGAGGTCTTCTTCCTCCTCCCGTAATCTCAAACCGCCACTTCTGCTTTCACATTCGCTTCCGAGCTCGTCTCTCATGGCGGGCGAAGGCAAACTCGCTTGTTTCTTCATCTTTTTCCTCTGTCTCCGCCCATCTGCGGGGGAACGAACGTGGGTCAAGTCCGGCTACTTCTACGCCGGCAGCGAAATCCCGGTCTCGGACATCGATTCCTCCTTGTTCTCTCACCTCATATGTGCTTTCGCTTTCATCGGCGCTCCGACCCATCAGCTCTCCTTCAACTCCTCCACCGAACAAATCTTCTCCGCCTTCACGAGCACCGTGAAACGCAAGAATCCTTCGGTCACCACGCTGCTGTCGGTGTGGGCAGGCGGAGAGGATCCTTCGGCTTTCGCTTCGATGCTTGGTGAGTCTTCTTCAAGAAGGTCCTTTATTGAGTCTACGATAGAAAAGGCAAGGCTTTATGGGTTCAGTGGGGTTGATCTCTGTGGGGTCTTGCCCTGGAGGAGCATAAACATGACCAATTTGAGTTCCCTGTTAGGGGAGTGGAGAGATAGAGTAGATGTCGAATCAAGAAAATCTGGGAAACCTCAGTTGCTGCTAGTAATGGCTGTGTATCGTGAATCCATTGCTGACTCTGTGAGTTACCCACTTGACTCAATTCAGAGCAAATTGGACTGGGTTCACCTAATTGCTTATGATTACCATCTCCCCACCAGGGACAAATTTGCCCTCCCTCATGCAGCTTTATTTGACCCAGCAAGCCAGAACAACACAGACTTCTGCATAACTTGGTTGTTGACTAGAGGATTTCCTGCAAGAAAGCTGGTTCTGGGCTTGCCCTACCATGGCTATGCGTGGCAGCTTGAGGATTCAAGCGACGATGTCATTGGCCATCCGGCGGTGGGGCCTGCTGTGACGGCGGATGGGTCATTCGGATACAAGGCCATAAGATCATACATCCGAGATTTCGGTTATGGAGCCAGTTCTGTTTATAATGGTACATATGTGGTGAATTTTTTCAGAAAGGGGTTGATATGGATCAATTTCGATGATGTGGAGGCCATTCGAGCCAAAGTAACTTATTCCAAGGGAAAAGGGCTTCTTGGTTACAATGTGTTTCAGGTCAACAATGATCAGAACTGGGTTCTTTCCAGGACAGGTTAGGATAACTACCTCATAGGAATTCTTGATGAAGGTTTCAAAATATTATTGTATTGAAAATGTAGAACTAAATGTAATTCATGGACTGAACTGCCTTGTCAGCTCAAGAAGCCAGTGAAGATCAGCAAAACAGGCGATGGTTCCGGCTAATTATGCTTATTGCGATTGCTATAGTTGTTCTCTTTATATTTGGCCTGATATACTACTTAACGAGGAGAACATTGAAATCAAAAGGTACATTTTGTAAAGTTCACTGGAGGATTACTATAACTCTGTGGTAATCAAGAACATTGACTTTGGAAGGATTAAAGTTCTAGATACATTTTCTTGATTTTGATTCTCAGGTATTTCGGGTGTAATAAAAGGATTTAGTAGCCGATTAAAGACTATGGTGTATAAAGGTGAAAGTCTTGAGAGTGGTGCTCCTAATCTGCAAACATTTCGTTATGCCACTCTCAGAGCAGCAACTGACAACTTCTCCAGTGAAAATAAGCTTGGAGAGGGTGGATTTGGACCTGTTTACAAGGTAAAATATATTGAGGCCATACTTAAGCTAATGATTTTCTTTATCTGTTTCATTACAAATCCTATGAAGTGTGAGCCATGATTAAGTGCCAGATACGGTACTGTTGCTCTATATTGTGTGTTTGTTGTTGTTTAAATGTGAGCAAGGGAAATAACTCACCCACAAATACCTTTCACTCCTTTTGCTCAAGAGCATGTGGTCTTTGTTGTTTATAGTCTTGACTTATTATTGAGAAGGTGAAAGTAATGGGAACTTGCTACCATTACTATGAGAGAAAGCAAATGTTTCCATATGTTGATTGAAGGTATGCCAGCTTTCTCTGCAGCAGCTGCCAGCTGATTGATTTATACTCGCAATTTCAATCATTCAGTTGGAATGGACTCACCCCAATAAGTTTGAGATATTTAGAGATGCTGCATAGGTTTCTTTACGATGTATGTGAGCTTGTAAGTTTCATTACAGGAGGTTGGACTTGGATGCATTCTGCCCAAGTTTTGTTTTTCCTTTATGATCCTTGGGGTTATGTGACTTATGTCATAGACAAAAAAAACTGTCTTCCCGCATAAACAGTGAAAAGTTTAGTTCTGAGTCTACCATGTTCAAGTGAAAGGTAGTTGCCCTGTACTGACCGTCAGCATCCCTTTTGCTCAGGGCAAGTTGCCCAAAGGACAGGACATTGCAGTAAAGAGACTTTCGAAAACTTCGAAACAAGGGCTCGAGGAGTTCAAGAATGAAGTTACACTCACTGCCAGCTTGCAACATGTCAACCTTGTTCGCCTTCTTGGATTTTGTATCGATAGGGAGGAAAAGATGCTGATCTATGAGTACATGCCACATAGGAGCTTGGACTTCTATCTTTTTGGTTCGACATCTTTCATGCTTCTTACAATAGTCATTGAGCATAACCTTTGTGTTTTAAAGTGACATCTAGTGTGATACTCTAAAAGGCTTATATGAGTCCCCTGTTCCAATTCAATGGCTAGATTTAGTAGACCCTTCTAAGCATTTGGGGTTCAAGTTATGTTATGCTCTAATTTTGCTTCTGGTTCTGATAGCCTTTAGGTTTTAATGATGTAGATCCGATAAGGAAATATTCACTGGATTGGGAGAAACGTGTTCATATCATAGAAGGCATCACACAGGGGCTTCTTTATCTCCAAGAATACTCGAATTTCACAATAATTCATCGAGACTTGAAAGCTAGCAACATTCTGCTGGATAACGAATGGAACCCCAAGATATCAGATTTTGGTATGGCAAGAATATTCAGGAAGGATGACCTTGAGGCAAATACCGGCCGAATTGTTGGGACTTAGTAAGCGAGCTAATTACGCAACTCCTAGTTTTACCTCGCACATATTCTCTTGCTAAAAATCTCGTGCTTAAAACCAAATTTTTATTCTTGTATATAGCGGGTACGTTCCACCAGAATATGTGAGGAAAGGCATCTACTCGATGAAGTACGACGTCTACAGCTTCGGGGTGCTGCTGTTGCAAATCATCAGTGGCAAAAGGACCTCATGTTACTACGGCCTGAATGAAAATCTGAATCTTCTCGAATATGTAAGTAGAGATTGTTTGTGATTCAAAATTTGCCGGGCTCAAATTTAGGAACATGAATTTTGACTTTTAACCAACTATCGTTCTTAATTTCAGGCATATGAGCAGTGGAAAGATGATAAATGCATGGAGTTCATCGACCCATCTCTGGACGACTCGTCATCATCTTGTAAGCTGATGAGATGCATGCCAGTGGCTCTTCTGTGCGTGCAAGAGAAGCCTGGGGACAGACCCTCCATGTTGGAAGTGTCTTCAATGCTCAAGAATGAAGCTGCAGCTGTAAATTCCCCCAAGAAGCCTGCATTTTCAATTAAGAAGGATGAAGATGAAGACGAGGATGACAAGTGCTTGCTCAAGGAAGCAATCCATTCAGTCAACGATGCATCAGTTTCTGAATTGTTTCCTCGCTGATTCTACATTGCAGGCATGCAATGCAGTGGATACTAATGCCATAGAGAATCTTTTTCAGAAAGGAAATAGAAACAGAGAATTTGTAGCATTATTTTCCCAATTGATTGTACTATTTTTTTCTGCGTCTGTATAAATTTTAATCCTCTGGAGGCAGTTTGTAGGAATGTTGATTTCGAAAGGTGTACTAATTGGAATGAGAAAAATGCAGATTTATTATCTCCTACTTAAATCTCATCTATAATTTCTGCACGTGAAATGGCAACATGTTGATCTTTCATTCTGTATTAACCCACATCAGATCAACATCCGCAAATCTGGCCTCCATCCTGCCGTCAGCCATCGTCAACAATCACTATCATATTGCCATCGCTAGCTCAATGACAAAGTTCCCTGCCTTCCTTTTTGTCTACGCAACCCTCCTCCCTCCCTCTCTCTTCGCACGCGAATGCATGAGCTCAACGCCGCCGACAAGCTTGTGGCTGATTGGCAGAGCTTAACAGGGCGTCAGGCTCGCCCTGGATCGTAATTGTAACTCTAGAAGGAGCTTTAGACTTGATCACGGGTTTAGCCAAATCCCTCGTAATCCTTTCATATTTGAACGGACTTGGGAGGGATTGCGAAAGACTTAGTGATCCCCCGTAATCTCTTCCCTCAATTCAGACAAGACTCTGTTTTTAGAGTCATTTCTTTCCCTCTCAATCTCGTTCTATCGTTTGGCCGCCATGGAAACTTTCGCGTGCACATCTGTCTGCTACGGACAAGATTGAACGACAAAGTTAGGCCCGACGATGAACGGGTTGGACATGGACCCAGATAGAAATATCCGCAGCCACGACCAGGACCCAAAGGCACCTGAAGGCTGAAAAGGTCAAGTGTTGCACCCGATGAAAGCGAACTTTTTGTATGCAAACGTGGCAAAATATGGCCGAAAGTGAACGTACAACAACTACAGTCGATTGAACAACCGTCATGCATTGATTGCCTGAAGGAGCAACGACTCTGTCTCATTTCGTACGGACAATATGTTGGTTATGTCTTAAGGACCATTTTCGGTCATTTTTGTTCTGGTATGTTAGCTGGTTGTTTTTTGGTTTTACTTAGTCAACAAGATAGTAGGAGTTTGTTATTTTCAGTTCCTATTTTGTTGCTAGTTAGTGGTGTAGTGGTTTTTGTCAGTTACTAAGTTAGTGCAATTCAGTTTTCGTTGTTTTAAAAAGAGCTATGTACTCTTCTCGTTTTTGAGAATGTAAAAAGTGCATTTCCGGATCAATCTTCTCTTGTTCTTCTACATTTGAGAGCACATTCTCTGTAACAACGAGAGCACATTCTGTGCAACAAAGCGGTATCGAGCATTATTGATCTTAAGGGACTTGTGAGAGAGTGCTAAATTCGAAGTAGAGCAAGAAAGATGGAACAAAGCGGTGTACTTCGCCTCATTCTCAACCATCACAGCTCCAATCTTCGATGGAGACAACTACCAGGCATGGGCAGTGAAGATGCAAGCTTTCATGGAGGGTGCGAGACCTATGGGAAGGCTGTGGAAGAGGACTACGAGGTTGCTAATCTACCCAACAACCCAACTATCAATCAAATCGGGTACCAAAAAGAGAGGGTAACCCGAAAAGCAAAGGCAAAATCTTGCTTGTTTTCTGCTGTCTCCTTGACCATATTTACTAGAATCATGAAAAAGGATTCAGCACATGATATATGGAATTATTTAAAGGAAGAATATGAAGGGGATGAGAGAGTGAAAGGAATGAAGGTTCTGAACTTGTTAAGGAGTTTGAAAGCGGCAGATGAAGGAGAATGAGTGCGTGAAAGAGTTTGTTGATAGGCTAGTTGATATAGCCAATAAGATAAGGGTGCTAGGGACGGATGTAGATGATAAAAGGCTGGTTCGAAGGTTTTGGTTGCGTTGCTTGAAAGGTTTGAAGCAACCATTGCTTCCCTTGAGAACACTAAGGACATTTCGGACATCAAACTTCTTTGAAGTCCTAAGTGCTCTACTGGCTCGGGAGCAAAGAAGGCTTATGAGGAAAAATGAGCCTATCGAAAGTGCTCTGCAAGCCAAGCTGAAGCTGCATAGTGTAGAAAAGGGAAGATGATGGAACCAAAATAGAAGACATGTTGAGGCCAATCATAGTCATAGTCAGGGAGGTTCAAGCAGTGGTGGATATGACAGGAAGTGGAATGCGGTTCCATGCAAGCATTGCGGGAAGAAAATCATCCTCATTTCAAGTGTTGGAAGAGACCGGATGTAAAGTACGGGAGGTGTCACAAGATGGGCCATGTTGAGGCCATTTGCGGGGAGAAGCATCGCATCGCAAGTAAGGTCAAACTGCAAGTAGCTAGTGAAGTGGAGCACTGTTTGTTGCCTCATGCTTCATCTCAAATGCATCTAGAGATGGATGGCTCGTGGGACGGTGGATGCACCAACCATATGACGGTAATGAAGGATTATTTAGCAATTTAGACAAATCTGTGAAGTCTAAAGTCGGGATTGGCAATGGAGAATGCATAGAAGTAGAAGGCAAAGGTGATGTAGTGCTTGAAGGTCCTGGTGGTGTTAAGCTTATCACAGAGGTTATGTTTGTGCCAAAGATAGATCAAAACCTGCTGAGTGTGGGTCAGTTAGTAGAGAAGGGGTTGAAGGTCGTGTTTGAGAAGAGTGAGTGTGCCATAGGAGATGAGAATGGTCACATCCTTTTCAGGATTCCTATGAGGAACAAGTGTTTTACATTTGATCTAGTTGATGAGAATTTTGAAGCCATGAAAAGTATACAATATGAGGAGGAGTTATGGCATAGAAGATTGGGTCATTTCCATAGCAAGGGGCTGCAATACTTGCAGCAAAATGAAATGGCAGTGGGGCTACCTATGTTGCAGAAGGAAGTAACTGGCTGTAGAGCATGTTTACAAGGCAAGCAAGTGAGGATTCCTTTCAAGAGGTCAAATTGGAGGGCCAGTGAAAAGCTGCAACTAATCCACACAGATGTGTGTGGTCCAATGCCAGAAGAATCACTGAACGGCAGCAAATACCTCATCACTTTCATAGATGACTGCACTAGAATGTGTTGGGTGTACTTCATGAAGAATAAGGCTGAAGTTAATGAGATTTTTTTGAGGTTCAAAAGAGAAGTAGAGAAGGAGAGTGGCTGTAATATCAAGACAATTAGGTCAGACAATGGAGGAGAATACACCTCAGGCAGTTTCAGGGCTATATGTGATGATGCAGGGATCAAGCACCAGCTCACTGTGCCATACACTCCACAGCAAAATGGAGTGAGTGAAAGGAAGAACAGAAGTATCATGGAGATGGCCAGATGCATGCTACACGAGAAAGAACTCCCTAAGAAGTTCTGGGCTGAGGCTGCCAACACTGCAGTCTTCCTTCTAAACAGACTGCCCACTAAAGCTCTCAACAAACAGACACCATTTGAAGCATGGCATGGATATAAGCCTAAGGTGAGTAACCTGAAAGTGTTTGGTGCATTTGCTATTCACTCGGTTCCTTCATTTAGAGAGATAAGCTTGATCCAAGAGGAAAAGCATGTATCTTTGTGGGGTATAGTTTGCAATCTAAGGCTTATAGAGTTTATCATCCTGCTAGCAACCAGGTTGTGGTGTGTAGAGATGTGAGTTTTATGGAAGATAAGAAGTGGGACTGGTCTGTGGAAGGTGGCAAGGCTGAAGAGGAGGTAGTGCCATTGCAGGTTGAACCAAATGAAGTGGAAGTCGAGGATCTAATTGATCATGTTCCTGCGAGAGGCACTAGATCTCTTGCTAAAATCTATGAGAGATGCAATACAGCTATGCTTGAACCAGCTAGCTATAAGGAAGCAAGTGAAGATGTGAAATGGTGTGCTGCAATGGAAGAAGAAATCAGAATGATTGAAAAAAACTAGACATGGGATCTAGTTGAGAGGCCCAGAAGCAGAAAGGTGATTGGAATGAAGTGGGTATTCAGGACAAAGTTGAATCCTGATGGCTCAATACATAAGTACAAAGCAAGACTTGTTGTCAAAGGCTATGCGCAAGTATGGGGTAGACTACTCGAAACCTTTGCTCCAAAGGGCAAGGTTGGATACCATAAGAATGTTGTTAGCGCTTGCGCACAAAAGGGCGGCAAGTATTTCACTGGATGTGAAGTCGCCTTCCCGAATGGAGAGCTAGTGGAGGAGATATATGTTGAGCAGCTTGATGGCTTTGTAGTTAGAGGCAAGGAAGATTACGTGTACAAGTTGAGGAAAGCCTTGTATGGCTTGAAGCAGGCTCCAAGAGCCTGGTATAGTAAAATTGATAAGCATATGCAAGAACTTGGGTTTAAAAAAGTTTGAGTGAAGTGACTCTATATGTGAAGAAGGGTGTGGAAGGTGTAACTATTGTCTCTCTTTATGTTGATGATCTTTTGGTTCTTGGTGATTGTGAAGAGCGTTGCGGAACTAAAGAGAGGGATGAAGCGTTTGAAATGACTGATCTTGGACTAATGTCCTTCTTTTTGGGAATGGAGGTGCAGCAGAGGAAAGGCGAGGTATTCATCTGTCAAAGAAGATATCTAAGAGAGATCTTAAAGAGGTTTGAGATGGAGGAATGTAGAAGTGTGAACACTCCTATGAATCTAAAGGAGAAGCTGCAGAAGACTGAAGGAGCTAAGCCTGCTGATGAAGGTTTTTACAGAAGTTTAGTCGGTTGCTTGATGTATCTAACTCGCAACAAGACCGGATATCCCGTATGCGTAGGTGTGCTTTCAAGATTCCTAAGTTGTCTGGTGAAGAACACTTGGTAGCTGCAAAAGAGTGATTAGATACTTGAAAGGCACTCAGTCATTTGGTGTCAAGTTTACTAAAGTGGACAATTGCGGTTGCAAGGCTTTGCCGCAGTGATTGATTGGCTGGTTCGATCGAGGATATGAGGAGTACAAGTGGTTTTTGTTTTACTTTGGGATCCTGGATGTTTCACCTGGAGCTCAAAGAAACAAGAAGTGGTTGCTCACCCACCGGTAAGGCGAGTTTCTAGCAGCTCATCGCAGCAGCCAATCATGCAATATGGTGAGAAAGGCGATGCGGGATCCGGAAATGGAAGTTGAAGGACCAACCGAGATACTTGTGGACAACCAAGCTGCACTAGCCATATCTCAAAACCCCGTCTTTCACGGGAGAACCAAGCATTTCAAGATCAAGTTCTACTATCGAGGGAAGTGCAACAAGAAGGTGAAGTGAAGCTACTCTATTGCAAGACGAAGATCGGGTGGCTGATGTGTTTACTAAGCCACTGCAAGCAAGCGAGACTTGAGTTTCGAAGAAGAAGGTGGAATGTGTTCTCTCCTTAAGCCAAAGAGGAGTATGTTGGTTATGTCTTAAGGACCATTTTCGGTCATTTTTGTTCGGTATGTTAGCTGGTTGTTTTTTGGTTTTACTTAGTCAACAAGATAGTAGGAGTTTGTTGTTTTCAGTTCCTATTTTGTTGCTAGTTAGTGGTGTAGTGGTTTTTGTCAGTTACTAAGTTAGTGCAATTCGGTTTTCGTTGTTTTAAAAGAGCTATGTACTCTTCTCGTTTTTGAGAATGTAAAAAGTGCATTTCCAGATCAATCTTCTCTTGTTCTTCTACATTTGAGAGCACATTCTCTGTAACAACAGAGAGCACATTCTGTGCAACATGACGGAAACAGATTCCTAAAACATAATACAAAAATTGCGGAAAAATGTGCCCATTCTACGCTTGAATCACCGATCGTTCGAAGTATATTACGTGAAATGAACATACCTCTTTTATCACAGATTAAATGCACTTATCATAGCCTCGAGAGAGAGAACAATTCTTGAATTGTTGAACAAAGCCCCTTCTTCTTTGTCCTTTAGTGAGAATGAGTTTTCTGATGATGAAAATGCAACTCGCACACACATTCTTACGTGTGTTCTCACCTTATTTGTTCCTAGACAATAACGCCAAGTGCGTTATTTTCTTTCATGGGCTGGGTTAGTCCATCATGGGCGGCCCATCTTCACAAAGAAAATCCATCATCTCCCACTCGCACATGGTGGGCTAAACATTAACTCTCTCTTCTTTGCAATATTCATACTAGCAAATAATCCGTGCGACCAAGCATACTTCGAGAGCTCGTTGCGATGCATTTGTTAGGAATACATAGCAGCTCAAAATTGGGTACAACGTTTTCCGAGTAGATATAGTATGTAGTCCCCTAGATCAATCAGTCACATTTATATCCCCTTTGATCTCTTTTAGTATCTTGTATATTATATTCACAACTATGATTTACTTAAAATCATAATTGGTCGATTGTGAATACAAACATAGAATGTGACATCATAATAAATTGATCTTCCCTTTCCTTCAATCTCTCTATTTCAGTCCATTCGCTTTTCTAGAAATGCCCCATTAGATCGAATCATTCATGACCATTGGCAACATCCTAAGATAGCGAACACTGAATAGAAACTTTGAGAATAAGTTAGAGTCGTGAGGGCACTAAATGAGGAACTCATATTCTCAAGAGTCTCACACGGCATAAAGTTGAGATCAAAAACTTTTGCCACTCTTATCGGTCGTCTTATGCATACGTAGTATGAAATACGTATTACGGTATTAACTCCTTTCCCGTGGAGCGTATGTCTTTACATTCAATACCGTACAGATGATAGTTCAGACATACCTAATGTCTAAACTTGAGTTCACGTATCTACTCCTCTAAAGAATCCATTAGAACTCACATCTGGCATCAAAGACAGATAAAGTATAATATGTGGGTTATTTTACTTTCGGACATAGTAAATGTTATGTCCCCATCTTGGCACTAAGCTAAGGCAACATTTTTTATTTTAAGCTTGAGCTCTCGATTATCACCTAGATAATAAGCCTAAAAATTGTCTCATCTCTATTTATCGCACAGTAAATAGAGGCGATTACCCGTGTAAGTGGGCTAATCTCATCTGTCAGACATACTTTCTCGATATAATGCACTAAGCATTAAGATGCATAAATATTAAATAAATTCATAGGCATTAATAATGATATAACAATTTCATTTAAATGTGAACATTCAGGGAAATTACAATATTCAGTACATCAGCATCTACGCAATCCTAGAGATTTTACATGACCATTGAAAACATCTCTAGGAATTGGCTTCGTCATAGGATCTGCTATCATTCTATGCGTAGATATGTACTGCAAGTTCACATCCTTTCGTGCTACCATATCCATGACAAAGTTATACTTGATATCTATATGTTTGGTCTTGCCATGATATTTCGGATCCTTGGTGTATGCTATTGCTGCTTGACTATCACTATTGACTAACAATGAGTTTTCAGCACTCTTAGCAACACCTAAATGATCCAAAAATCTCTTAAGCCAAACACCTTCTTTATCTTGCCCGACAACGCCACGAACTCGGCTTCCATCGTGGACAATGCTATACATGTTTGTTTCTTTTGCTCCAAGATATGGCGCCATTATTCGTAAGTAAACAAAACCGAGGTAGATTTCCTTTCATCTAAATCTCCTCCCCAATCAGATTCGAGTAGCCTTCAAGTCGCAGATCCTTGCCTTGATAACTCGGTGAATAATTAGCAAGTACCCTTTAGATACCTCATGATTCTTTTACGGCTTTCCAATGTGCTTGACCTGGATTGGATTGGTACCTACTTACCATCCCAACCGCAAAACATATGTCGGGTCTTGTACACATCATAGCGTACATTAAACTTCCAATAGCACTAGCATAAGGAACACGTTTCATTTGTTCCTTCTCTTGTGGAGTCTTAGGACACAACCTATGGCTCAATCCTTCACCTTTTGCAATAAGAGTATCCATGGGTTTACAGTCTTGCATACAAAATCGTTCAAGAACTTTATTTATATAAGTCTCTTGCGAAAGAGACAATAATCTCTTGGAACGATCTCTTGAAATCTTAACTCCAAGAATATATGCAGCCTCACCCATATCTTTCATCTCAAAATTGGACGATAACCAACTCTTAATAGTATTAACCAACTCCATATTGCTTCCGGCAATCGTATGTCATCAACATATAATGATAAAATCACAAATTGATCTTTGGATCTTTTGATATACACGCAATGATCTTCATCAATCATTGTAAAATCAAACGCCACTATGGCATTATGAAAACGTATATACCATTGTCTCGAAGACTGCTTAAGGCCATATATCGATCTTAGAAGTCGACATACTTTTTGTTCTTGGCCTTCCACAACGAAGCCAACTGGTTGCTCCATGTAAATTTCTTCTTCTAATTCTCCATTTAGAAAAGTAGTCTTTACATCCATTTGATGTAATTTAAGATCCATGCTTGTCACTATTGCGAATAAGGCGAATTGAGGTAAATCTCACTACAGGAGAGAAAGTTTCTTCATAATCAATTCCTTCTGTTGATTATACCCTTTCGCCACTAGGCGAGCCTTATATCTTTCTATTGAGCCATCAGATTTGCGTTTTATTTTGAGAATCCATTTATTCCCAATAGCTTTGCGTCCTTTGGAAGATCAACCGGTTCCCAAACATGGTTTGACTTCATTGACTCCATTTCTTCTTTCATTGCAATCATCCATTTTTCTTTGTTAGGGCAATTTAGAGCCTCATTTACATTCCTTGGCTCGTCTTCATTTTGTGGAGCGATCATGAAAGTTTCCCCTTCAATGTCAAAACGTCGTCGGGAATACTTTTGCGACTTGTTCGCCGTATGGGAGATTGTACACGTGGTATATCATTCTCCATTATGCTCCCACTTGGATTAGATAATGACGGAATCGTCTCATCAAAAGGTTGCAATTGAGATTAAGTCAAATTCAATTCCTCACTTCTCACATTGCTTCCACTTGGACGAACTTTATCGATTTCACTATCAGGATCCAAGGTTTCAAATAGTGAGTAGTTCTCACCTATTTCGCCCTTCTTAGGAAACTCATTCTCTAAGAATGTGACATCTCGTGATTCAAATTCAGTTATACTCCCACTTTCTTGCTCACCTATAAATACATATCCTTTTGAGGTTTCCGAATACCTTATGAAGATACTCTTCTTACCTCTAGGACCTAATTTCCCATACTTATGAGAAGATTCATGTGTATAAGCGGCACAACCCCAAGGTTTCAGAAAACTCAAAACGGGTTTTCTACTTGTCCATAACTCATACGGAGTGGAAATAACCGATTTAGAAGGCACACGGTTAAGTATGTAGGCGGCAGTTAATAAAGCGTCACCCCAAAAGGTGATTGGTAAGTTAGCTGCGCCATCATGGACCTAACCATTTCTAGTAGGGTTCTCGTTTCTCCTTTCCGCAACACCATTTTGTTGAGGAGTATAGGGAATAGACAATTGTCTTTCTATTCCCTTTTCATCACACAAATTTCTGAACTCATCGTAGATATTCTCGACCTCGATCGGATCTCAATGCTTTTATTTTCTTATCTAATTGATTTTCCACCAAGTTCATAAATATCTTGAAGCAACTAAAAGCCTCAGATTTATGAGAAATCAAATAGACATATCCGAATCGAGTATAATCATTAATAAATGTGATAAAATAAACAACCCCATGTCTAGCCCTCACATTCATTGGACCACAAATGTCAGAATGGATTAACTGCAAAGGAAATTCAGCTCTTGTTCCTTTTCCAAATGGTTTCCTTGTTGTTTTCCCAAGCTAGGCGGTGTTCACAAGTGGGCAAATCGACTTTTTCAATATTGCCCATTAAGCCTTCTTTGGCTAATCTATTCATTATTGTTGGCCTATATGGCCAAGCCTAGCATGCCAAACGTTCACATCATTATCACACGAAGTAGAAGACGTGAAGTGGGAATAACAAACATTGACATTTACTGAGAATCAACATCCAATACAATAAAACCATCTAGAAAATAACCACAACCATAATAGCTCGTACCTAAATACAAGTCTACACCTTGTTATGGAAGTTCAAATTAAAACCAAGTCGAATCAACACTAAAACAGACACTAAGTTCCGACGAATTTCCGGAGCATATAATACATCATGTAGGAACAAAGTCGTCCACCACGCATAATCAATCGGCGGTGCCAATTCCTTTAACCTCGGCTCTGAGTTGTTCCCTACATAAATCCATTTAGTTCCCGTTGGAACTCGTCGGAATTCTACGAAGGCTTCTCTATCCTTCGCTACATGGTCTGTTGCTCCCGAATCTAGTCCACAAAGGATTTGATTCAGTTAGAAATATAGAACTTGATACATAAACAAAGTTCTCAATAATACAAGATGAATTAACCTTCTTTGGCTCACGACAATCGCGAGCAAAGTGGCCTTTCTTGCTACGGTTGTAGCACTTCACTCTTGACATCTTTTTCTCATGAGGACGCTTTCCTCTTTGGTGTTGTTCATCTCTTGGTTTCTTCCCCGAAGAACTCGCTCTCTTACCTCTCCACCTTCGAACGAATCGGGACGCTTGAGCTTAGAGCTCGAAGGCCCTTGTGAGCTAGAACCCGCATAGTAAATGTCAATTACCGGCTTATCCGCCAAGAGGCGGTCCTCCTCTAGCTCTAAGTGGCGCATTGCATCTTCAAAGGTTTTGATGTTCTCATTGTGAGTTAGGTGCAACTTCATATGCTCCCAACTTTGAGGCAAAGAACGAATCGCTTGCACTTGCTGCTCATCGTCGAACATGGCCGCATCCTTCACTCATTAATCATGTTTGACATTTTCCTTAAATGTTGTTTCATGGGTGACCATGTGGCTTCTTATATGAGTCAAATCTAATAGTGAGTGTCTAAGCTTGGTTACGAGATGTATGACCAAACCTTGCCGCCAATGCTTCCCACATCTCCTTAGCATTTTCAAAACGCCTAAACTCTCGCATGACATCATTTTCCATGCTACTCAACAACGTGATGCGAGCAAGGGAGTTCTTCCTTTTCCATACAGCAAATGCATCCTTATCTCTCTTATGTTGTGTAGTGTTTCCGTCTTCGGGCTCTACCATAACCAGTTAAGAGCTTCAAGAGCCTCTTGCTCTTCCAAAGCACATATTGGATTTTCATATGCCAAATTTCATAATTATCACCGTTAAGCTTCTCTCCTTTGTTCGGTTCAAGCAACTATATTCTTTGATGTGAAGCCATGGTATCGAACATTTCGAGACATATACGCACGAATTATTAATGCCACTCATTTATGCATCAATTTTACACAAACTGATTATATTAATGAATAATTTCACATAGGCTTTAGATTCGAAAGTTCACTATGTTCCCAATCATCATCAAAAAACTTAATGTGAAATTACCGTTAATGTAATCATTAAGGTAAAATTACGTTCTTTAAAGTTACTAAAACTTTTAGAACTCCCACTCAACCATATAATATTAATAAGACAGATATTATAATATAATAGCACCATAAACTATTCATAACAGAAAATATCCGTCAACATCTATTCATTATAGAACTATTTACATGAGGAACAAATCCATCATAGGAAATAAACATTAAACACCAACATAAAAAGAACCATCCACCCAAGATATTTAACACCAACCTATAGTGAACATATCCATAAGAGCTTACGAAAAATAGATAAACACAATCAGGTGGTGATCTTCTTACTATAAACCGGAAATGACTCATGAAAAACCTCAGGAAATTTTATTTTCTTTGGCATCCAAATGGAGGCACCCGGAAAACCCCTAGATTCGGGCAACGTATTGCGCCGAGACCGATTCAATGCAAGGGTTGACGTCCTTCTTGCCCCGACCCGTATGTACTCTATCATGAATTGCTCCACAATCATCTTATAGCTCGGACGTTCTAAGGCGTCCCAAACCCTATCAATCATTCTTCCCAACTCATGGGAATGGTGCATTTGAGGCTCCGACCATCACATACCCTGGCATTACGAAACCGTTCCAAATGATATCTTGTATCATTTGGTTGACCTTGATGATGTGTGTCATCATGTCATCATCACATCCCACGGTAAAGAGCCGCTTGATTCTTAGTTTCTCAAGCTTCTTCTTTTGAGCCGCCGTTCTAGGGATAATAGGGGTTCGATATCTTCGTACCATTATTCCCGCAACAAATGCAGAAAAAATGAAAGGATTACTCATAATCCAAGGTACAACATTTCAAGAAACACATTCTACCCCTTCTGCCCTTTTTTTTTTTTTTTTTTTTTTTTTCGCCGGTCAACGGTGGTCAACGATGGTCAACGCCGGTCAATGGTCAACGGGTCAAGTCTACGGGTCGGGTGGACTATCGGGTCAAGTCGGATCCGGGTTGGGTCGGGTCCGGAAAAACCCGGTTGGGCAACCGCATGGCTGACGTCACCGTGACGTCAGCCACGCCGCACACGCCCTCACGGCGCGTGCGGTGCATGCGCGCGGGGAGGAACCGCCACGCACGTGCCGGCGAGACCACCACTTGCGGCGGCGCGTGTGGGCGCGTGCGGCTCCTCCCGGCGGAGTGCTACCCGTCATTTTGCTCGTATCGACGAGCACTACGACCCTATGCCTTCAAAAATAAAATTTATCGCACGAAATTTCGAGAAACGATCCCGAACAGTACGGTTGGTGTCGGTTTTCGTACCCAGCGTTCGTCGGCGCCGTTTCACGAATTCCGGCCAATATTCCGTGTTATGCACACTTGCAACGATCAGGAAACAAGAACACATGCTCGATACCAATGACGGAAACAGATTCCTAAAACATAATACAAAAATTGCGGAAAAATGTGCCCATTCTACGCTGAATCACCGATCGTTCGAAGTATATTACGTGAAATGAACATACCTCTTTTACCACAGATTAAATGCACTTATCACAGCCTTGAGAGAGAGAACAATTCTTGAATTGTTGAACAAAGCCCCTTCTTCTTTGTCCTTTAGTGAGAATGAGTTTTCTGATGATGAAAATGCAACTCGCACACACATTCTTACGTGTGTTCTCACCTTATTTGTTTCTAGACAATAACTGCCAGTGCAGTTATTTTCTTTCATGGGCTGGGTTAGCCCATCATGGGCGGCCCATCTTCACAAAGAAAATCCATCACAACACAATACCGATTAAAGACCACGGCAAAGGCGTCGTCGCCTTCCTCCTCCCATCGACTCAAACCGCCACTTCTTGCTCTCACGTTATCTTCCGAGCTCTCTTTCATGGCGGGCAAAGGCAAACTCGCCTCTTTCTTCATCTTTTTTCTCTGTCTCTACCGGTCTTTGGAGGAACAGACGTGGGTCAAGTCCGGTTACTTCTACGCCGGCAGCGAAATCCCGGTCTCGGACATCGATTCCTCCCTGTTCTCTCACCTCATATGCGCTTTTGCTTCCATCGGCTCTTCGACCCATCCGCTCTCCTTCAACGCCTCCTTTGAATAAATCTTCTCCACCTTCACGAGCACCGTGAAACGCAAGAACCGTTCGATCACCACGCTGCTATCAGTGTGGCCAGGCGGAAAGGTTTCTTCAGCTTTGGCTTCGATGCTCGGCAAGTTTTCTTCAAGAAAGTTCCTTTATCGAGTCTACGATAGAAAAGGCAAGGCTTTATGCGTTCAGTGGGATTGATCTCTTTGGGGTCTTGCCCAGTGGGAGCATTAACATGACCAATTTGAGTGCTCTTTTGGGGGAGTGGAGAGATGGAGTAAATGCCGAATCAAGAAAATCTGGGAAACCTCGGCTGCTGCTAGTAATGGGTGTGTTGTGAATCCATTGCTGATTTTGTGAGTTACCCACTTGACTCAATTCAGAGCAATTTGGACTGGGTTCACCTAATTGCCTATGATTACCATCTCCCCACCAGGGAAAAATTTGCCCTCCCTCATGCAGCTTTATTTGACCCAGCAAGCCAGAACAACACAGACTTCTGCATAACTTGGTTGTTGACTAGAGGATTTCCTGCAAGAAAGCTGGTTCTGGGCTTGCCCTACCATGGCTATGCGTGGCAGCTCGAGGATTCGAGCGACGATGCCATCGGCCATCCAGCGGTGCGGCCTGCCGTGACGGCGGATGGGTCATATAAATATACGGCCATAAAATCATGTTGGGTTTTCTACGGAACATGCATAGTTAAAATTAAATATAAACGCAGCGCAAAAATATAACTATACATATATCTTCAAAGTTGTTTATACGTTTCAATAAAAAATCAAAAGATCATAGGCGTTGAGCGGATTACCTCTCGTAGTGTGCCCAAATGACTTGGTTCAGATGTTCTTCCGTTCGAGCCCCACAAACGTCTAGCGTGCCCAAAACGACTTGGTTTGTATATTCTTCAGTTCAAGCCTCATAACTGTCGGACCTCTACTTCAGACACACCACCAATTGCATGTCTCGCGGAAGAAAAAATTTGCGGGGAATCACCACTATAATTGTGTTAGCAATCTCGTAGTGACAATTCTTTGCATTCTCGATATTTCAGTCATGGCGCCAGACGAGAGAAAACGTTTTTATCTCTCACGCACACATATTGCACTCTCGCTTGCACTCTGTCTTCTGTTATTGATTACACTTTATTTGGGCGACCAGCAACAGTTACTGATCGCATGGGCACACTTCACACGATCAGCAACAGTTGCTGATCACAGGTGATGCCCACGGTGACCGTGGGTGATGCACACGGTCAGCAACTGTTGTTGACCGTGTGCATGCACCGTTAATTTTTTTTTTAATTAAAACACACGATCAGCAAATGTTGACCTTGTGCACTTTTAATTAATTTAATTTTATCAAAATAAGAGTGCAAGATCATTTGGCACATTAACATGAGTCCACTTTAGGTTTGCGTATGCATCATATGCACGTACGCTCATGATTAAAGATAAAATAAAATTAAATCCCATTTAACTTAATTTCAGTCCGACTAATCGATTGCTATGATTGCAAACATATTTGCAATATCTTATCTTCCATTCAACGTCATCCTAAATTGATTGTGGTGTGTGACATCCCTAGATTCATCACTGAGCTGGTAGTAAGACTTGCACTAACACATTAATACTCCCAAGAGAATTGATTGTCCCGATCAATTTCTAGGTTCTACAAGCCACGATTGATATCTAGCAATATGTCATGGTTACCCAGATATTGTGAATGCTTTGAGAACATAATGAACCTGTTTGCATTGGCTATAGCGTAATTCAATGCCTTATGCCTTTGTCTTACTATGTCCCGATCGAACAAAGACCATGGAGTATTTGTCAAGCCACAAATTCGATCATATGCACAAACCTAATTGACATGCATTTTATACGAGACATGAACAGTTCATTCTCGGTTACAACCTCGACCGAGGATTTCAATGTAGTGTCATGATTAGATCGCATACGACATTATTATTGTACCTTGCAAGTATCAAGGAGACATATTCCATTTTGCGTACACGTGTAACTTCGTGTGTGAATGAACTATGACCATCAAGTATAGAGACGGATCAACGAATCGGCAATATGCACACCTGTGAACCACAGCCTTCCAACACACAAGTCAACACTGTGCTTAAGGTCTAAGGATTATTTACACAAGATCAAAGCATGAACAATTAGACATTGACGACCCCTAAAAGCTTCCATGTTGCTTATCGTTCTATGCGTGTCACGTTCAGTGAACTTATTTCGTACAAACACCTATGTTCTAACTCGGGCATCACAATACCTGATGACTCGTGACTCATCATTCCCTTAAGTATCCAATACTTAATGATGAAGCTAAGAACACCGATCTCAATAGGATCATTAATATCCACTCAATGATCCATCGACTGGGAACAATTTAAAGATTTAGTTTGACTGTGACCCTGTCACACATGTTCTTAACGTCTCGAGAATAGGTCCAGTCACAATTGATCTTATGGAATCATTCATATATTTAAATAATTGGACAAATGAATAAATTTGTCATTGCCATTAAATAAATAATAATGAAATTGATAGTACAACTTAAATTCCTAATATGTAACTATTACATGATAACTTTAGGGCATACATCTAACAGATTATTCATCTGAGATTTGGTTATGGAGCGAGTTCTGTTTATAATGGTACATATGTGGTGAATTTTTTCAGAAAGGGGTTGATGTGGATCAATTTCGATGATGTGGAGGCCATTCGAGCCAAAGTAACTTATTCCAAGGGAAAAGGGCTTCTTGGTTACAATGTGTTTCAGGTTAACAATGATCAGAACTGGGTTCTTTCCAGGACAGGTTAGGATAACTACCTCACAGGAATTCTTGATGAAGGTTTTAAAATATTATTGTACTGAAAATGTAGAACTAAATGTAATTCATGGACTGAACTGCCTTGTCAGCTCAAGAAGCCAGTGAAGATCAGCAAGAAAGGCGATGGTTCCGGCTAGTTATGCTTATTTCGATTGCTATAGTTGTTCTCTTTATATTTGGCCTGATATGCTACTTACATAGGAGAACATTGAAATCAAAAGGTACATTTTCTAAAGTTCACAGGAGGATTGCTATATCTCTGTGCTAATTGGGAACATTGATTTAGGATTCAGCGAACAAAGGATTAAAGATTTTATCTCAATTCTATTTGCTTTTGAGAGGTGCTAGAGGTGGCAAAATGGATCAAGAACCCATATTTTGACTCCTTTAATGGACCATCTTGAAACTATAATAAGAGTTTGGAATAGATTTGTCTATGGAGAGCCGGACTAAAAAAATGAAAATATGATATGCTTGGCTTTCCGTTTTTGTAAATTTCATAAGGAGATTTATCCAACAATAGTTTTAGAAAAACACGGTGGATGATATAACAAATAGCAGCAATAACTTCAACCCAAAAATAAGCAGGAACACACCTCTCTATCAGCATAGTCCAAACTATGTCTTGAAGAGATCGATTCTATCTCTCTACGATCCAATTTTGTCGTGGAGAGTAAGGAGAAAAGAAATTGTGCTCAAAACCATTTTCATTGCAAAACTTAGAAAAGTTTTGATTTTCAAGCTCTCTTCCATGATCAATTTTTATAGAAGAAATGTTGTAGTCTTTCTCATTTTGAACTTTTCTTGCAAATTTCACTAAAGAATTAAATTTTATTTGTTTTTTAGATAAAAACATTACCTAGGTGTACCTTGAGTAGTCATCCACGACATCCAAGCACTACCTTTTTCCATTAAGGCTAGTACTCCTTGTTGGTCCAAACAGGTCCATGAGAGGTGCTAGAGGTGGCAAAATGGATCAATAACCCATATTTTGACTCCTTTTAATGGACCATCTTGAAACTATAATAAGAGTTTGGAATAGATTTGTCTATAGAGAGCCCGACTAAAAAAATGGGCTTTTAATAGGTGTGATAGACCTATCTTTAACCCATTAATAACTTAATTTAGAGTTTGAGATTGTTAGCATTGCTTAGACTCGATAGATAGACGGATTAGTCGTTTGGGTTTGGGTGGGTCGAAAATGGATCTGACCCAACTAGATCCAAATAACCCTTATTGCTTCGATTCTTAATAATTATTCCTTTAAAATATGGGAAAAGCAATTTGAAAACAAATTGAACATAAAAAAAATTAGCAAATGAGATAATTATTACAAAACCCATCGCTTGTTATTTTTCGTGGTGCTAGAAATTTGATCTAATTTAACATAAGAGACTATGGAGGAAGATATATATGATGTAAATTTCTACTCTTGTAAGTATTAAAATATTTGAAAATACTCAGGGAATCGTTAAGATCTTGAGCTATTAGTGATGCTTAAATTGAATCGAATGTCAAGGAAATAACATGGAATAATCTATTAATTGTACACCTGTATTTAATCATTCAATATTTGGAGTTGAGACTCCATATGTTTGTGGAACTGGACCAGCTCAGCCACGTCCTTGGTTTTGAAAGTAAGTGATGGTACTCTTCTAACTCCTTTATAATTTTCTCTTGCCCCCCGGTCCGACTCCGCTGTTGCAAGCTCGCGTCTGTCCGAGGCCACGATGTTGCCTGCAATCCAGCACCTCCCCCTCCAAGCTTGAGGGAGACACCCAACGGGCCTCCTCGTGTCCGCAACCACCCCGGTTCCCATTTCTATCTTCCACCACCTTCGACCCTAGCTGTGGCCATCACCTACCCCGCTCGACCTCGTGTTGAGCCAGATCCGAGGTCGACCCGAGCCATATAGGTCAGATCCAGGTCTTGCTGAAGCTCAGATTTTGAGATCTAAAACTGGAGTGCGTTGCCGAGCTTAGGCTCAATGATACCGAGGACAAGCCTCGGCTGAGTGTATAAAGACCAGAGAGGACGACGTCAACCAAGAGCATTGGTGTTAGTGGTTGAAATTGGTGGTGGAAAGCGAAAGCTTCTACTTTCTCTCTCTTACTTTTTTTTTGGTAAAAAAAAAATTATATTTATTGCTCAAAAGAGTACATGAGATGTATATTGACTTTCCTGGCAAAGAAAATCGAAACAGAACAAAACCCAGAATACAACAAAACAAAGCTAAATCCAAAAAATAAGAAAGATCAACAGAGCACCAGCAGAGTTAAGCATATACTCATTCCATAAAAATGAATCTGTCAAGCAAAATAATCGGTGATCGATTACTGGATCTCATATCATCATCAGTGATGAGCAAACGCCAGAAAATCCTTCTCCAATAACTACGGCGTTGCCTATTGGCGGTGCATGCCAAGGTTCGGCTTCCTCTACACCATCGCCGTACAGAAACAACCAAAATGAGTTGAGAAAACATAGATATAACTTTTGGAAGAGCAAATCTTTGTGGACGAACCAGACGCCAAAGCTCCTACGATTATCATTGAAACTGAAGCAGAAGACCTGCACATAAACAGAGCACAGGGATATCGAATCCCCGAAAACATTATTAAACTCCTGATCTAAATCGGCAGTGAAAAGCTCCTAGATCTAAAACTAAATCGTGAGAGTTTAAACTCTCAGATCTAGAATTAGACCGGAGAAGAGAGCTCCCAGATTTAGATCGGGAGAGAAGGAAAAAAAAAACAAAAGGACTTAAACAAAACCAATGGGAGGGGAGAGTGAGACTAGCTCAAACCCTCTCCCATGGCTGAAGCTTGAAGAAGACGATGAAGACAGAAGAGAGGAAAACTTTTTTCAATTAGTAAGTTTTTGGGGGTCTAAATTAATTTATTAATGGGTTAAAGATAGGTCTATCACACCCATTAAAAGCCCATTTTTTTAGTCGGGCTCTCCATAGACAAATCTATTCTAAACTCTTATTATAGTTTCAAGATGGTCCATTAAAGGAGTCAAAATATGGATTCTAGATCCATTTTGTCACTTCTAGCACCTCTAGCACCTCTTATGGACCTGTTTGGACCAACGAGTAATACTAGCTTTAATGGAAAAAGGTAGTGCTTGGTTGTCGTGGATGACTACTCAAGGTACACTTGGGTAGTGTTTTTATCTCAAAAGCAAATAGAATTTAACTTTAGTGAAATTTGCAATAAAAGTTCAAAAAGAGAAAGACTACAATATTTCTTCTATAAAAACTGGTCATGGAAGAGAGCTTGAAAATCAAAACTTTTCTAAGTTCTGTAATAAAAATGGTTTTGAGCACAATTTCTTTTCTCCTTACACTCCACAACAAAATTGGATTGTAGAGAGATAGAATCCATCTCTTCAAGACATGGTTAGGACTATGCTGATAGAGAGGTGTGTTCCTACTTATTTTTGGGTTGAAGTTGTTGCTGCTATTTGTTATATCATCCACCGTGTTTTTCTTAAACTATTGTTAAATAAAACTCCTTAAGAAATTTACAAAAAAAGAAAACCAAGCATATCATATTTTCATATCTTTGGCTGCGAATGTTATATTCTCAAGAATTCCAATGATAATATTAGAAAGTTTGAACTAAGAGTAGATGAAGATATATTTCTCGGTTATTCTACTTCAAGCAAGACATATCATGTGTTTAACAAGATTTCGCAAGAAGTAAGAATCTATAAATGTCAAATTCGAGGATGGCTTGAAAGGTGCATAACCTATTGGGGAAGAGGAACCTGTGCCGATAATAACACCAACCAGTAATTTAAACCTAAGTCAACCAAAAGAAAATCGAAGCTCCAATCTGGCACCTTTACCGAGGGATTGGAGATACAAATCAAGCCATCTTAAGGAAGAAATCCTTGGAGATGTAGGTGAAGTAATCAAGACCATATCTTCGTTCGAAGAGCTCATGAATTCCCTAGCACTCATTTTTTAAGTAGAATCAAAAGGAATTGAAGATGACATTGTTGCTAGAATTGGGTTGAAGCAATGCAAGATGAGCTTTATCAATTCAAAGTCAATGAAGTGTGGGAACTTGTTCCACGTTTTGAGGATCATCTTATCATCGGAACTAAATGGGTATTCGGAAACAAATGGGATGACAAAGGTAATGTTATTCGCAACAAAGCTAGGTTAATTACGACGAGACTTGTACCCCTATAACTATACTAGAAGCAATTAGATTGCTACTGGCTTGTGCATGTTGTATGATTTTAACCAAATGAATGTGAAAAATATCTTTCTAAATGGTTCTATTAAAGAGAAAGTGTTCGTAAAGCAGCCATAATGATTCGAAGACCTTGGCAAGACTAGCTGTGTTTATCAGCTCAAGCAAGCTCTTTACGGACTCAAGCAAGCTCCAAGAGCTTGGTATGAAAGGTTGTGTGCTTTTCTCGTTGAAAAAGGAAAAATTGATACAACTTTATAATGCAAAAGAAAGATGATGATATTCAGCTTATTCAACTATATGTTGATGATATCATCTTTGGATCTACTAATGAGTTATTGTATAAATAATTTGCTAATATTACGCAAAACGAGTTTGAAATAAGCATGATGGGGGAACTGAACTTTTTCCTTGAACTCCAAGTCAAGCAAACCAAAGTTGGAACTTTCATATTTCAAGAAAAAAATGCTAGAGAATTAGTGAAGAAGTTTGGGATGGACATACGAGAATTGATGCGCCAATGCCTCCATCAACCAAACTTGACAAGGACGATAACGGTAAGTCTATTGATCCTAAGCTATAGAGGAGCATGATAGGATCATTATTGTACTTGATAGCATTTGGATCCGATATTCTGTTTAGCTTATGTATGTGTTCTCATTTCTAATCTAATATTAAGGAATCACATTTAACTACTGTGAAACGAATCATCAAATATGTTGGAACATATCCTAAATGTGACATCTAGAATTTTCTACGTTCAGTAATAATATTTAGGATGATTTTCCAAGACGGTATTAGCTCGGAATTCGATGCTTTGAGATTAAATGGAGAGACAACGGTAATTGATTTACCACCATATTAGTTGTGGAAGATGACTAATATGCTCCGAATTATATTTTTGATGATTTTCAAGTTTAAATTTACTGAATCGAGATTTTCCAAGGATTCGATATATTATACTAATAATTTTAGTGAGTTCAAAATATTTTTTTGATTTAGTAATGCTTGGTACGGACACTGATTTTCCTTATTTATGTACTGATTTTTTAGATATTTTGGTGTTTTAACAAAATATGTACTTTGGGAAAACCCTATGGTTGAGTCATTGAGCCTTCTTTAATGTGTGCACGCCTCTTTTCGTGTTTCCCTAAGCATTTTGACCCATATGCATTTAAGTTTAAAGCATTGAATTTGACTATCAATGATATCATGCATTACATCATTAATGACAAGATAGCACATTAATGTCCTTGATGATTCATTCATATTACTTGGACAAGAAGCTTAACTCTCATCCATTCATTTTACTTGGACAAGAAGTTTAACTCTCATCCATTCATTTGACTTGGCCAAGAAGGTCTCTCTCAAAATATCTCCTTTAAGCTAATCTTATTAGGCCACTTGAACCTTTTAAATTGAAACACGCATATCTTTCTTCATGCCCAATGCTTTTGACCCAAGATCATCAATTACTTTAACCTTAGTTATTTGTTCAAGCAAATCAAATATGGCCATGTGTGTTATTTTTGATCATATCCATCCAAAATCTTGCCATTTGTCACTCAAATAATAACTCGCATGCTCTTAAATGACGACATTGAACTTTGCCTATCAAATTAGATCATGTATGACATCATGAATGACGTAATGTTCTAACTCTAGTTTCATAATTATAACCTTAGTTAACTAACGTGACTTGAAGTTATTCTTTAAATTAAGTGAAGGAGGAAGAAAGATTCATTTTTACCTTCTCCTTCTTGGAAGAGCAATTTCACCTTCTTATCTTTAAGTGCAATTTCTCTTTTCCCTTCTAAAACAACAAGCAAAGCTTCCCCTTAAATTTCAATTAAGCTCCAAAGTTTATTCAACTTCATTTGTTTGAGCTTTTGATTTCATCTGTCAAGTATTTACAATGTGATGAAGGTTTTGAGTTGTTCGAGTCTTTATTCAAGGTAAGTGAAAACTCTAGGGGCTTAGTTTGATTGATTTACTTAGTACTCTTGACTTGGTTGCTTGATGGTTGTGGATTTTCGTTTGATCTTTGATGTTAAGTGTGAAAAAGTTTTCAATGATTTCATGTTGATTTGTTGATGTTCATTTGGCTTGAATCAACCTTCCAGAAGACATGGTCGTATAATGGATGAGAAAAAGGGTAAAGACGTAAAGTTTGGACTTGAAGATGGGCAAAAGTACACCAGAAGTGCTATAACTTGTGTATGGCGATCACTTTGGTGCTATAACTTTTTTTCGGATCACTTTGGTGCCAAGTCAGAGGAAAAGACATCACTTTAGTGACAATTTGGCCGGAAATCCGACGTGGCATTTTTTATTAATTTTTGATGCCGACGTGGCTCGCGGAGGGTAGTCGGCGTGTACAATAGCATTTTTATTTTAAATAATTTTTTTCCTTTTTTTTTTCTCTTCTTTCCTTTTTCTTTTCTTTTCTTTTTTTCTTTCTCCCCTCGTCGGCCGGCCACCGGCGGCCTGGGAAAGGGTGGGAGAGGCGACCTCGCCGGCGGCGAGGCCGCCCTCGCCGGATCTGGCGAGGGCGACCCTCGCCGTCGTCGGGCGAGTCGCCCTCGCCCTGAGTCGGGCGTGGGTGACCCTCGCTGACGAAGGTCGCCTCGCCGGATCCGGCAGGGCGACCTTCGCCCGCCCGGCGAGGGCTTCCTCTCCGACGCCGGCGAGGTCGCCTCGCCGGCTCCGGCGAGGGGCCCGCGCTCGGGCGGCGGGGCGGCCTCGCCTGTCTCGGCGAGGCCGCCCCCCGGCCTTGGGCAAGGCCGCCTCGGCCAGCCCTTCCCGAGCTTCGCCGGTGTCGGGAGAGGGAAACCCTCGCTAGCGTCGGGCGAGGAAGCCCTCGCTGGTCGGGCGAGGGTTCTCCCGACGCCGGCGAGGGTCGCCCTCGCTTGGGCCGGCGAGGCCGCCCCTCGCCGACCATGGGCAAGGCCGCCCTCGCCCAGCCCTTCCCGTGCTTCGCCGGTGGCCGGTCGGCCACCGGCAACCTTGCCGGCGATGGGAGAAAAGAAAAAGGAAAGAAGAGGAAAAAAAAAGGAAAAAAAATATTTAAAATTAAAAATGCCGATGTACACACCTGGAAAAAATTTATTTAAAATAAAAATGCTGATCAGATACGCGGCCTCCGGCGAGCCACGTCGGCGTCAAAAATTAATAAAAATGCCACGTCGGATTTCCGGCCAAATTGGCACTAAAGTGATCTCTTTTCTCCGACTTGGCACCAAAACGATCCGAAAAAAAGTTATGGCACCAAAGTGATCGCCGTACACAAGTTATGGCACTTCTGGTGTACTTTTGCTCTTGAAGATGATATTCACGCAATCCTTGCTAAGTGATCGGCTAGCTAAATTAAATCGTTGCCAATTCATTGATTTTTTTCGAGATACCAATTTCCGTTTTAAGTTGTCGATTTCTAACTTGTCTTTTTCTAATGATAATACTACGTTGTGTTTGTTGATTTGAATAGATGAGTCTCTGCATGCCGAGTTTGTGATTAATTGATGTCGTAAGATTCGATAGTGTAGAAAATGGAAATGGTGAAATTAAATTAGAAAGCGATATTTTTGTAATTCGACTAATCTACCGATTTACTAGCTAAGTGTTGTCGATTAATCACGTTATTGATTATTTGGGTGTCGATGTTCACGTGGTCGATTCTTTGAGTTGTCAATGTCCACGTTGTTGATTTTCGAGTTGATTTGTCGATTGAGACCAAGTTGTCGATATGTAAGAAGTTGATTGATAAGTTGTGTATTTTTGTGTTATCGATTTATGACTTGTCGACTGTTGACAAATCTACCATTATATGACTATGTTAATACGGTTCACTTGGGAAATGAAAAGAGGTAAATGCGTTATTATTATTTATATAAGTGACGCATGGAATAAAAAACATGATTGTGTTTCGATAATATTTTTGCATAAGATGATGTCGTGTACCAAATGTTGATTTTGAGGATGGCTATGCAAGAGATGATAAATGAGTGTTGATTTCGTTGTTAATGCAAGGGTGATGTTATCGTGTGCACTATCGCTATGCGATTAATTGTGAAATAAGTATAAAGAAAAGTAAATTCTGTTGTCTACATATTTGAGATGACGATGCCCCGAAGTTGAGATGCCCCGGGGAGTGTTTCAGGATACCTCGGAGTGGAGATGCCTCGTGTGTCGAGATGCCTCAGAGTTGAAATGTCCCGTGTATCGGGATGCCCTGTGTGTCGGGATGCCCTAGGGAGTGCTTCGGGATGTTTTGGAGTTGAGATGCCCCGTGCGTCGAGATACTTATGACTTGGGATGCCTCGGGAATTGGGATGAGATTGAAATGATAATATCGAATATAATTGATATCTATGTGTATGTATAAATGCATACATTCATACCTGCCTATTAATGAACTAATTGGTGATAATCACGCAATACAATATGTTATGTCATCCGGTGGCATTTGAGTGAATGATTTAATGTTGTTAATGGTTTCTATTGGCATAGCATGAAAATATATTCCATGTGTATAGCCACTAGGTGATACTGGTACATCCTGAAATAATATGTTATCTACTTGCTTTGAGTGAATGAACTTCTGTTATGTTAATGGTTTTCATCGTATCATGATAGAAAGAAAGATACTTGCTTATGCATTTATCGTACATGGTTATTGCCTTGAACTCATGTTGTTTGTATGTATCAGATTGAGTGGTAAGATGATGTCCTACCTTAGATTTAAAGATTTCATTACTGGGATTCGGCTCACCCCTTGTTTTTTAGATTTGTAGGATGGTCCCCTGGACATGTTAATGGAGGGGATGAGATGATACTGAAAGCCATCAACCCTTGAGTTGGATGGTGGCTTGGTTAATGTTTTGGTTTAGTATGAGAGTAGTGGTATTAGTGGACTCGACCTGCTTCCCAAGACTTTTGTAATTAATAATTGTTTGTGTTGGTAACTAGTGTTTTTAATGTAAAGAAGCATATATGTATTTATTAAACTAATGCGATTTTCTTGTAAGGGATGTTGCGAAAATTTTACTGTACTTCCACATGCGTAAATACAGCTATAAGTATAAATGGAAAGGACACGTGCTGTGTGTAACGTTTTGGGACGTCACACTAAATTAAGTTTGTGGTATCTTAAGAACTCTTATTTGATGTTATTGGGATACTGAGAAGCTGACTTCCCAATTTACAAAAATGACAAAAAGAGCACCTCTAGTATTTATCAAATAATTGGTTGTATGCTTGTTTCATGATTTTTAAAGAAGTAAAATTCAGTTATCCTTTCAACTGCTCTAGCTGAGTATATGGCTCTAGATATCTGTCGTAACTTTTGTGAATGAAGCAGCAATTAATTAATTTTGGTAAGGAAAAATCCAACATATCCATTATGCGTGATAGTACCAACACGATTAATTTGACTAAGAATCCAATCATACATTTTAGGGCTAAGCATATTTCAATCCCTCATATATTGTTCCGGAAGCAATCGATTGAACAGTAAATTAGACAGAATAAAAAAATATATCGGACACTAGAATTACGTGGTTCGGTCGTAGTGACCTACGTCCATGGGGAGAGTAGCACGAAATTCTACTATAGATCAAGCGATATAACGGAAATTGCAACTACCTCGAGTCACTCAAACACTATTAAGTATTTTCCAAGCCCTAATTGCATCTAATAACTCACGCAGTGTTCAGCCCCATAATTTCTCACGAAATAATCTCTCAATTTCATGAACGAATTATACACAAATTCTTACCATAAGATTTGATCTCTATAAACACTTAAATTTTTGGTGTAATTTCACGAACAAATCACGAATCCAATACCAAGCACTCAACCGCGCTTCAAGACTTCGCTGAAAGAAACGTTCCTTGACCCATGGGTATTTATATATACCCTGACACACGTGGACTGACGTTCTTGGCCAATTAAGCAATTTACTTTTTCAACTTGGACTAAAACAGGAAATATCACACGAATTTCACCAGGATGGATATCTGTGCGATTCAAACCTCATCCAATGCAGAGTCCAAGTTCAGTCAACCAATTGGACTTTCCTTTCTTTTTTTTCTTTTCCCACACGGCGACAAAGGGGACAAAATAACCTTTCCTTTTCTGTGTCCTCTTTCCACGGTCAAAGATCCAACAGCACTTCAGCGTGAAAATATCAAATTACGTACCAGCTTATATGTATTTGAATTCGTGTCAGATTTGTTAACGAACTCAAATTCGAAATATATTTTAATATATATATATAACTTTTATTTTTATTTAAACTATTGACGTCTACATATTATGTATGATGTTACAGTCGATCCGGAATATGTCTAATGTCATCAGCCATCAGAGCTTTAAGTCTGTTCAAGAATTTGTACAAAGGGCATCGGACGGAAGAGATTCAAGATTGCATATCCAATGTCTTCCAATTCCTCGAAACTGTTAAATGACAGACGAATCGTGGTATATTTGTTCATCTTCTCTTATGGGTTTAATTAGCATGGATAAAATTCAAGACAAGCAGACAAGATGACTCGAGAATGTGGATGGGGGGAGAGCTACCTTTCTTACCCAAGAAAGGCGATTATTTTGGGTGCACTTGGAAATCGTTTGAATGGCTTTGATAACTCCATCGAGGAAAAAAAAAACAGAAGATGTTTGATAGATCCAAAAGCTCGAAAAATACTAAGAAAGCCTTCTTTATATAGTTATATTCCTTTAAAGAAAGAAGAATACGTGAAATTAGTAAAATTCACGAGTATTACATCTTGAGGATTGCTTTGAAATTCGACATAAAAAAAAAGGTTAGGAAACCAATTATCCGGGAGTCCCCAAATATCTTGTCACGTCGAGCAACTGCCTGAAGCTTGACTCAAGGAACCAAAAAACGAAACGATATTCTTATGATTGAGCCGAAAGGCAATGGTTAAGGACGATGACCAATCTAAATCAAAGCAGATTCTAGACCGGTTCGAAGTTTTATAGGTCTTGAATCTTGACCGATCATTTCAAGTTATGGTTTTTTTTTTGGTCAAAATTTCCGAGTTATGTTACTTACAAGAACTGAGATATCCTTTTTAGCAATATGGCTCCCCCGACTCCTAGCAAAGTCTCCATAGACAATGCCCCTTATCTGCGTGCTCAACCAAAAGGATAATCTAATGCGTGATGCACCGTCAGCTCCGGCGTTGACCAGGGAACATCAAATGATCTCCTCACCAAACAACGTGTGAAAACTTACAAGTAACATCTGTTAAAATATGTTTTGAGTTTGAGTCTGATAAACGAAACCCGACTTGAAATTATTTGTGTGGAGGTCTGAATATTTTAAATTGGATATTTCCTAATATGAAATTGGAATCAGCGAATAAAATTAGAGAAGGAAATACAATGACAGATTTATATTCGGATTGGGCTGAAATTGGAAAGTCCAACGTATGGACAATATTTGGTCAACTTGAATTGGATTGACCGAAACTCACTGGAATTTTGTTTCCTTATCCTGTACCTACAGTGGCCATCTTTGACGGTTTGTTGCAATCCTTCAAGTGGTGGAACTACGAACATATATATTTGCGGGTTCCTCTGTTGGACAATGAGAGAGGGAGAAATATTGAAGCGCCGTTTCGTCGAGTGCTTGTGGATTATCTTCGTGGAATTACACCAAGAGTTCAAGTATTTATAGCGATTGAATCTTGTGGTAATATTTGTAATTAATTCCTTCGCAAGATTGAGAGATTATGTCATGAGGAATTGTGGGGCTAAACATTGCGTGAGTTATTGGGTATAATTGGGGCTTGAAAAAAACTGAGAGTGTTTGAGTGATTCGAGTGTGGTTGTAATCTCCGTTGTATCGCTTGATCTATAATGGAATTCCGTGCTGATCTCCCCGTGGATGTAGGTTACTACGACTGAATCACGTAAATCTAGTGTCCGACTTATTTTCTTGTTCTATCAATTTTATTGTTCGATCACTTGGCCACCGCAACAATTGGTATCAGAGCTAGGCTTGGCTGAGTTGAGACGAATCGATGGCGACAGAAGAAGGAAAAGTAAAAATCGACAGATTTGATGGGAAGGATTTTGGTTTCTGGAAGATGCAGATTGAGGATCATCTATATCAGATGAAACTGCACTTGCCCCTGTCTAGAGAGAAGCCAGAGACGATGAAGCAAGATGACTGGGAATTGCTGGATAGACAAGCTTTAGGTGTTATTCGGCTGACGTTGACTCGTAACGTCGCGTTTAAAATCGTGAATGAGAAGACCACTGCGGGTGTGATGAAAGCCCTATCGGACAAGTACAAGAAGCCCTCTGCGATCAACAAGGTCTATTTGATGCGACGTCTGTTTAACTTGAAGATGAGCGAAGGTGCGTCAGTTGCTGATCATATTAATGAATTCAATGTGATCGTTAGTCAATTGAGTTCAGTTGACATTGACTTTGAAGATGAGGTACGTACTTTAATTCTATTATCCTCATTGCCTGATAGTTGGAAGACTACTGTTACTACTGTAAGTAATTCCTCTAGGTCAACAAGTTTGACATTTGATGGTGTTCGAGATTTAATTCTAAGTGAAGACATCCGTAGAAGAGAATCTGGCGAACATGTATATGCTACTTTAATAGGTGAAAATAGAGAAAGAACTGGTACACGTGTTAGCATAAGTGATATAAACTCGAATAGATGAAGTCAGTCCAGGTGGTGCTGTTTGTTGGAGTTGTGGCAAGAGGGGGCATCTTAGAAGGGATTGCCTTAAGCTGAAGAACGAGAAGGGTGAGGGAATTAGAGTTGAGTATGCGGATGATGTTACGGCTTACTATTAGTGCACAGATAGTAGTAAAGTGCAGTTGGGGAACAAGGCTGAATGCGATGTTATAGGTGCTGGTGATGTCAGAATCATAATGCATATGGTATTGTGTGGACATTTGACTGGAGTGAGGCATGTTCCCGAGTTGAAGAAAAATCTAATTTCCTTGAGTACCTTGGATTCAGCTGGGTGTCAGTATTCTTCAGAATGTAGAGTCTTGAAAGTTATTTGAGGTGCATTGATGATAATGAAAGGAATCAAGCACAGTGGCCTGTATGAGCTTCAAGGTGAGACAGTGACGAAATTCGCTGCGGAGACGTCGGATGCATAAGTTCGAGAGTCTGAATTGTGGCATATGCGTTTGGGGCTCATTAGTGATAGATGCCTGAAGGTTCTAAGTGAAAGAAATTTGTTATGTGGCTAACGAACTGAATGTATGCAGGTGCTGTGATTTAGATCAAAGGTGGAAAGTATAGTTTAGTACGGTTGTTAGAAAAACCACGGATATTGCAAAATTAATTCACTTGGACGTTCATAGGTTGTCACGGTTTCCTTCGAGGAAGAGTGCTAGATTTATGCTAATAGTTGTTGATGACTACTCGAGAAAGACTTGGGTATTTGTGCTTAGACACAAGTTTGATACTGTTGTCAGTATCAGCGGGTTGAAAGCTTTAATAGAAAAGGAAACTGGTAAAATGATCAAGCAGGTGCGGATTGACAATAGTATGGAGTTTTGCTCGGAGCTGTTAAACAAATTCTGCATGAAGGAAGGCATAGTGAGACACCATACTAGTGCCGGTGAACCACAATATGTTGCAGAGTTGATAAGCAGAACGTTACTAGAGACGACCCATAAAATACTCTCTAGTGCTAGTATGGCTAAAAGGTTTCAAGTAGATGCGCTTAGTACGACGAGCTACCTAATGAATAGATCCCCATCGACTGCGATTAGATGTCGGACTCCTGAAGAAGGGTGGTCAGGAAACGTTGCTGATTATTCTGTTCTTAGAATATTTGGTTGTCCATGTTATGTTCGAGTTAGCGATGGTAAGCTTGATAGAAGGGCAAGAAAGTGCATGTTCCTAGGTTCTGCACAAGGTGAGCGGGGCTATAAGTTGTGGTGCTCGGAATTAAATTCACCTGTTATCAGCAGAGAAGTTACGTTGACGAGTCTCCAGTACTTCTGGCAATGAGTGATTATAGCAGTGTTCATACGGATTTGAACAGTGTTTAGCTTGAGGTGGAGTTGCAACCACAAACTCCTGAGGTAGCGGATCCTAGCGAAGTAATCGATACAAATGGTGCTTGTAACGAGGTGGAGCCTATAGAACCAACAGTTACTGTAATTGCTAATATGGACAAGGTACCTATACAATCTCCCGACAGATATGGATGCAATAATAATGGTTTTGCTTTATTTGCGGTTGAGGAGGTTGTGTCGGAAAATGCTTATGGAGTGATTAAAGGTCCATGTAGAGTTGGTGTTCTGATGAGATCCACGGTTATGACGAAGTCCAAGCGAGGCTTGGACTTGGAAAATGTCTCTGGCGATTGAACCATTGGTACTGTGGGAGAGTAATAGCGAAGTTCTGACGAAGCGATAGAGACTTGGCTCAAATATCGAGCCAAGATGGAGATTGTTAAAATATGTCTCGAGTTTGAACTTGATAAACGACACTTGACTCGAAATTATTTGTGTGGAGGTCTGAATATTTTAAATTGGATTTTTCTTGATATGAAATTGGAATCAGCGAAGAAAATTAGAGAAGGAAATACAATGACAGATTTATATTCGGATTGGGCTGAAATTGGAAAGTCCAACGTGGGGACAATATTCGGTCAACTTGAATTGGATTGACCGAAACTCACTGAAATTTTGTTTCCTTATCCTGTATCTACAGTGGCCATCTTTGACGGTTTGTTGCAATCCTTCAAGCGGTGGAACTACGAACATATATATTTGCAGGTTGCTCTGTTGGACGACGAGAGAGGGAGAAATATTGAAGCGCCGTTTCGTTGAGTGATTGTGGATTATCTCCGAGGATTTGTTCGTGAAATTACACCAAGAGTTTAAGTGTTTATAGCGATTGAATCTTGTGGTAAGATTTGTAATTAATTCTTTCGCGAAATTGAGAGATTATTTCATGAGAAATTGTGGAGCTAAATACTGCGTGAGTTATTGGGTGTAATTGGGGTTTGAGAAATACTGAGAGTGTTTGAGTGACTCGAGTGTAGTTGTAATCTCCGTTGTATTGCTTGATTTATAGTGGAATTCCATGCTGCTCTCTCCGTAGACGTAGGTCACTACGACTGAACCATATAAATCTGATATCCGATTTATTTTTTTATTTTATTAATTTTATTGTTCAATCGCTTAGCTACTGCAATAATATCAGCAGACGATACCGTGTTGATCAATTCTTATACATAAGCCGACCACCGCATGGGGTAGTGGACTGGTTTTATTAACGTTGACTTCCATGTCGACAAATTCTGTCCGACCATTTCGCTAGTACCCCTATTGATGGTCTGAGACCGCCAAGTCAGCATGGTCTCGGACCACTCGCGAAGCGTCACGTGATGGGGCCGACTCGCCCAAATAGAAATTTTGCACAAAAGAATAATATTCATTCTCTCTCATTAGCTCTGCACGCTAGCCCCTTCTCTCTCTCTCTCCTCTGCACACATTTATTTCTTCTCTCTCTTCTTCTCCTTCATTTTCGCAGTGAAGAAGAAAACCCACCGCACTTTACTCTCTCGCTTTCAAATTTATTTTGAATCTCTCAAATTCCGCTCTCAAATTTCGCTCGCCTTCTTTTAAAACCCACGGCACTTTCCTCTTGAAATCGCAGAGATTCAAAATAAATTTGAAAGCGAGAGAGGAAAGTGCCGTGGGTTTTCTTCTGCACTGCAAAAACGAAGGAGAAGAAGAGAGAGAAGAAATAAATGCGTGCAGAGGAGAGAGAGAGAGAAAGAGAGAGAGAAAGGGGGAGGGGCTAGCGTGCAGGGCTAACGAGAGAGAATGAATATTATTTTTTTGTCCAAAATTTCCACCCGGGCAAGCCGACCCCACAAGCACCACGGGGACCACGTGGCGCTTTATGAGTGGTTCGAGACTATGCTGACTTGGCGGTCCCGAACCACCTAATATTTTCTCGTCGATTGATTGCGGCATCGAAGCGTGAAGGACGGTTTGATTGATGAGGAATCGACCAATCAATCCAACTCGTTCCACACGCATCATAGTTGACAGATTTGACTGCCATTTTTTGGACCACTCACGTTTTGCTTGCTTAATTACGTGAATTTCATGTAAAACTTACATGATCTGATGATTGGAACGGAATGGGTTCATATGAATCGGACGCATGTAATGCTCCCTCCGTTAAAAAGAGTATTCGAAAGATAAAAATCAACATACAAGTCCGCACTCATTATGTAACATTAGATAACGAATCGGACAATTTGAGCCGTCGGATCTAGAGAATACTGCATGTAACCCAAGCAAGTATTTTACGTGACTAGTACAAATACTACTTAAATTGAATCGGGATCATCGGATTTGGAGAACCCATATGGGACCTACCATTTTCAATGGTCCAAACTGAATTTACGTTCTTAGATCTATCGTGAAAGGGAGAGATAGAAAAGAACTTCCCCTTCTTAATTTTTTTTTTGGTCGATTCCCCCTTCGTGATTGACTGGGTCATTCGAGCACAAGCAAAGGCTTTATTCGCACGAAATTTCCTAGTCACGTTGGTTATCGACGTTTCACTAAACCTGATGTTTCTAGACTAGAGTTAGGGAAAGTCAGAACTGTAGGATTAATACGAAACTTAAGCCACAACATGCGCATGTGGTCCGACAAATCCTGTATAAAACCAGCTCAAACGTGTGCAACCTTATCCATGTTGTAACTCATCGAAAATGGCTTCCAACGATAATCACATTCTTCTCTTTCTCTTCTCCTCATTTCTCTCTCTCCTCCAAATCAACTCATGCAGGGCCCAAAACGTCAAAGGAGGCTATTGGTTCCCAGACAGCGGGGTCACCGCCTCGGACATTGACTCGACCCTCTTCACTCATCTCTTTTGTGCGTTCGCCGACCTCGATGCGTTGACAAACCAGGTGGTCATATCGTCGTCAAACGCTCAGTCTTTCGCAGCCTTCACTAGTGACGTCCAGCAGAAAAACCCATCGGTCGTAACCCTCTTGTCCATCGGAGGTGGCGACTCAAGCGCGAATGACTTTGCGTCCATGGCGAGCCAGTCTAGCTCCCGAAAGACTTTCATTGATTCCTCGATAGCCCTAGCTCAGTCCAAAGGCTTTCATGGCCTTGATCTTGATTGGGAATACCCGGACACTGACGCGAAGATGGCCAACTTGGGGTTGCTCCTCAAGGAGTGGCGGACCGCGGTGGCTGCTGAGGCAGCCAGCTCGGGTATGGACGCTTGCTTTTGGCGGCGGCGGTCTATTACTTGCCGCGCCACCAGTCAAACACGAATTATCCTGTGGCCGCCATGGCGGAGAGCTTGGATTGGATCAACGTGATGGCCTATGATTTCGTTGGCAGTCGGTCCACCACCACAGGACCACTTACTGAGCTCTATAATCCAGGTAGGGGAGGTAACTTTGACTTTTTTCTGGGTTATAAACTTTGACTATCCTGGGGTACAATGAAGTTTTGTTAATTTTCTGTTTCATGACTTTGAAATTTGTTGCCTCATCGTCAAGAGAAAGACAGCGATGTCTCCCTTTCAAAGCATACAATGTCATTCCACGAGTAATTAACATGAATTTTGTTGTTCATTTAAAATCCATCGTTTGTGCTCGTCAAACTCGTAATTTTCTCGACATATGCAGCATCTGAAATCGGTCCTTTAAATTTCAGGGAACCTCTTAAACGGAGACCACGGGGTGACCGAGTGGATTCGGGCCCGCATGCCGGCGGGGAAGATCGTGCTTGGCTTCCCATTCTACGGCTGCGCATTCACCCTTGTGGATGCCAACAACCATGGCTACTCCGCGCCCATCACCGGGGTGGCAATACCCCCCGACGGGTCGATCATGTACAATAAGATCACGGCATACATATCCCAAAACAGGGCAAACACGGTGTACGACTCCACAGTCGTGTCCGCCTACTGCTATTCCGGGACGACATGGATCAGCTACGACGATAATCACACCATCTCTACCAAGGTTAAGTACGCCAGGGAAGAGGGACTCAAAGGTTACTTTGCATGGCACGTTGGTGGTGATGACAACTGGGTTCTCTCTCAAATAGGTGAATTTATGAGATTCTTGTTACAACACTATTGATCATGCATTGGAAGCTTTCCAGTATACATCTATTTCCCAAAGTTTAGCCCTAACCCTAGCTTACATACAGTACAGTTAACCGGACCGTCATCTTCCAAACGAAATTAAATCATGTCCCTGTGTGTTTAGATCAAATTTGCACTACATGTTCATCTAAAATGGAACGAAATTCTTTTCAGGGATATTACAGTTCACCATAGTTAAGATCAGAATGGACTTAGTCATCTGAACAGTATTTTCTTTGTTTTTTCAATGAAGTACAAGAGCGTGAAGGAAAAGTAAAATCTAGCCAAGCTTGACTTTATAAGATATATATTTATATGTGTATATATTTCAGTCAAGTCCGACGCCGTTTTATTAAATTTTATACTGATATTTGCTTTGAACGTTTCAAAGATTTTGGTTCTACTTCGTCGTGTCCTTGGCTGTGTCCTCTCTTCATGCTCTGATTAAAGAAGTCAAACTTCTGCGGATCAGTTGATCAATTTTGTGACAGTCTAATGATTCTAAATTCCCTCAATTTCAACCTGTTTGTTGCAGCTTCGAGTTCGTGGTGACCTAGACGACGTCCGTGCCCATGCGTCAGAGGGAGACATTGTTTACTGATGTTAATCGAAGTTTGGTCCAAAATAATGTAATGGGTTTTATAGTATCCCATCTCACAATAAAATGTATTCTTACCGGACGAACTGAAGCAAGATCCAATAATGTAACGATTCTATAGAACATCTCTCCCTCTCCCTCCGCGCGAGCGCACGCGTGCATGTGCGTTTGAGCTCGACACCATCATCAAGCTTGTTGCCGATTGGTAGAGCTTGACGGTCTGTCAAGCTCACTCTCGATCATTATTGTATATCAAGAAAGAGAAGGCAAAGAAAGCTCGATCGGACTCAATTACGGGTTTGCTAGTATTAGTCAGCACATAAACGTGTTAAAAGAATGGATTTCATTAACCACTGGAGAAAAGGAGGGAATTGATTTGAAAGGATTAAGTTAGAATGTAGTTGGGACGCGAACGAGGGAAAATTAATGAAAGAATGCATATATAGAGATAAGATATAAAACAGTGTCATTAGTGAAGAAGAAGAAGAAGAAAGAATTTGTTTATACAAATTAATGAACTATATGAAAATGTTCAATGTAGTCCCTGAACTTAAATTAATGGAAAGACTATATTGAATATTTTCATATAATTCAGGAACTAAATTAAACATGTACCAAAAGTCTAGGGACTACATTGAATAAATTGAAAGTTCAAGAACCACATTGTATATTAGGCTAAAGTTCAAGGACTACATTGAACGAATTAAAAGTTCAATGATCAAATTGCACATTGAACCAAAGTTTAGGGACTGTTTGTGTCATTTTCCCATTGATAAATCAGTCTCGCTAGATGGTATTATTAGATTACAAGCAGGAAAATCACCAAAAAAGTCCTAAATCGATTGCAATTATGACAATTAAGTTTTAACCCTTTTGCATTTGTGCCAATTCAGTCTATTCGGCAAATTTTGGCAGCCTAGCACTGATATGGATGTTGGCCGGCCGGCCAACGCTAACATGACAATTTTTAAAACATTTTTTTTCGATTTTTTTATTTTTTTATTTTTATTTTTCCCTTTTCTTTTTTTTTTTCCCTCCCTTCATCTTCGACTTCTAGCCGGTCGCCAGTTCTGGCGATTGACCAAAGTCGGGGGCTGGCAAGGTCGGCCTTGCCTGCCCCTAGCAAGGCTCGATCTCGCCGTTGTTGGGCGAGGACGTCCTCGTCGACAAATGGCTAGGTCGGCCTTGCCTGCCTCTGGTGAGGCTAGACCTCGCTCAACCATTAATGAGGCCGACCTCTCCAGATCTGGCATGGCTTGTCCTTGCCGTCACTCGCAAGCTCGAGCCTCGCCAGCAATTGGCGAGTTTGGCCTTGCCTGCCCTGGTGAGGCTCGTCCTCGCGCTCGCCAGCTATCGGCAGGGCCGACCTTGCCGGCCACCCACCTCTGGCGGGTTGCTGGTTCCGGCAACCGACCAGAGGTTGGAGATGAAGGGAGGAAAAAAAAAAAGAAAGGGAAAGAATGGCGACCGGCTAGAGGTTGAAGATGAAGAGAGAAAAAAAAAAAGAAGAAAGGGAAAGAGAAGAAAAAAAGGAAAAAAGAAAAGAAAAGAAAAAATAATTAATATGAAAAAAACATTTAAAAATTATTAAGTCAGCGTTGGCCGGACGGCTGGCCAAAATGGGCCGGATGGACTGAATTGGCATAAATAAAAAATATCTAGGACTGAATTGGCATAATTACAATAGGTTTAGGACTATTTTGGTAATTTTTCCAATTATAAGCGGGCATTAACTGAACCATTGAAAAGGACTTGCAGCCTATATGCTCCCCACCAATTTAAAACAAGTTGAAAACAATGTTTTTCACTTCCTGAGTTACTGATGCTTCCCTCATTTCTTCGCCTACATCCAGGTTTGCCAAGACAATTCCATGCTCCATACCAGACTGATTGCTTGAGCTCCCAAGATTGTTAATGTATATTCATATTCGTGAATATAAAGAAGAAAATTTATAGTTTCGATTTCCTATTGCAAGATGAGCCATTGTCTCAATGAGGATCTATGCTTTTATAAATTTGCTAGGAAGTTTAGATATTTTAACTGGAATTTTGTTTATCAGAAATCGATATCTAATGACAAGGGAAGACTTCGCCTAGGATTGCTAAGCTCGCTTCGACGCTTGTATATAGTTGCGCAAGTGAGATTGTTTCGTTGTCTTAGAATTGCCGGTCAATTTCTCTCCTATACGCAGCTAAGTCGTGGTGCTATTTTTAGAACTCATACATGACTGCGTCAGATTTGCGTGAAAGAAAATTTGTAGCACCAATTCCACCTCTCTTTTGACAATTGGGAGAAGAACTAAATTGAACATGTACAAAAAATTCAGGGACTACATTGAATAAATTAAAAGTTCAGGGACCACGTTAAACATTGGGTTAAAGTTCATGGACCATTCGTGTCATTTTCCTTCTGAATTAAAACGAATTCTAGGCAGTTTTCGAAGGTTTTATAGGTCTCGATTGATCATTTATGAGTTATGTTAATAACAAGTAGAAGTAAGCAAGATGGACTGCCCAAACCGGGACTAGATTGGACCGGACCGGACCGACCGGTTTGGTTCCCGATTCCTAAAAGTGGAACCGGTTTCTAGGCAGTCCGGTTCCCGGTTCTAGGGTGGGAACCGGACCGGACCGGACCGAACCGATAAATATATATTTTTATAATTTTTTCATATATATAATATTTAATATATATATATATATATGAAAAATATTTAATATTGGTCCCATTGGAATCGATTGATCAATTTTTTCGTATATTATATATATTTTTCAATTTTTTTCATGGCCTTATGGGATCAAATCAAAACTACAAAAGAAAGAATAGAATAATTGATTCTTGGTTTATAAATAATATTTAATATTGTTCGAATCCCGGGTGCCGCAGGGTGACTTAACCGGTGCACGTGTGTGGTGGCTAGCACGTGTCGCCCCCAGGGTTTACCTCCCGGCTATCGACCGTGCGGGGGTTCCCTGGGTCATCAAAAAAAAAATATTTAATATTGATCCCATTAGAACCGGACCGGACCAATGGGAACCGGTCCGGTCTCTGGTCCTAGAAACTAAGAACCAGTTTTCCCGGTCTAGTTCCCAGTTCTTGGATTGGACCCGATCGGACTAGGAACCGCTTACCCCTAATAACAAAAGCTGAGACATCCTTTTCAGCAAAACGGCTCCTTTGACTCCTAGCAAACAGAGAAACAACACGTGTTGCCCACATCACAGGCCAATGGCCCTCATCTGCGTTCTCAACCAAAAAGTATAAAATATAATGCATGATGCACCGTCAGCTCCGGCGTTGCCCAAAGAAAAATCGAACCAGATCCTCACGAAGCAACGTGTGGAAAGTTGCAAGTAACATCAGCAGATGGTGGGATGCTGTCGATCGATTCTTGCACGTAAGCCGAGCCGACCACCCTATGGTGGGGTGTATCGGACTGTTTTTGCAGGCATTGACGTTGACTTCCGCATCGGCGAATCCTGTCTACCATTTCGCTAGACCCATCAAATAAGTGGATCGGATCGAGTTTGGGTCGGATCATAAATGGTCCGATCTAAATTGACCCATTAACCCGTTTATGATCAATTTATGCGCAATATAATTTTCTTGATCCATACCCGATCCGATACATACCCAACCCATACCCATATTGCTAAAACACTTATATATCTAATTAAATATAGACAAATTCATACCCAAGTTGAAATGAGAGTGCGGAATGAGTGAGTGCAAGATTAAGTGAGGGTGTGAGAGATGCGTTAAGTTTAAATCAATTGTAAACTCATTTACGACCAATTTAACACCAATATAAGACTTCTACCAATTTATGACCCATTTATTAAATATAACTAACCAATTTATGACCCATTTATTAATATATGGGTTAAAAAATGAGTTTATGACCTATTTTGACAGGTCTACATTTCTCTGTTACCCCCATGGATTGCTTGCTGCATCATCTTGCTGTTCCTCAATCACCATCGGATGTCCTTGCGCGAAGGACGGTTGATTCATGAGGAACTGACTAGTATAACTCGGTTCTACACGTGTCGCGATTGACAAAGTTCACCGTCATTTGGGAACCACTTCATCTCAATCATTATTAAATTGCGTGAATTTCACTTGAGATTCACATGATTTATGATGTGATGATTGGGATGTAACAACTTCACATGCATTTGGACTTGATAAAAAGAGTCTCCAAAAGATTAAGCCAAGAGCCATCAAACCTGAAGAATACCACATGGAAGCCCAAGCAAGTATTTTATGAGGCCAGTACATGTATTAATTATAATTTAATCGGGATCGTCGGATTTGGAGAACCCAAATGGGACCCACCATTTTCGATGGTCCAAACTCAATTTAGAATCTCCCCATCTCGATTGATTTGAGCACAAGAAAGGCCTTATTCACGTGAAATTTCCTAGTCACGGTGGTTATCCACGCTTCTCTAAACCTAATGTTTCTAGACTAGAGTTAGGTTAAGAGTCAGAACTTTAGGATTAATGCGAAACTTAAGCCACAACATGCGCATGTGGTCCGATCAATCCTGTATAAAACCAGCTCAAACGTGTACAACCTCATCCATGTAACTCATCGAAAATGGCTTCCAACGATAATCACATCCTTCTCTTTTTCTGCTTCTCCTTTCTCTCTCTCCTCCAAATTAACTCGTGCATGGCCCAAAACATCAAAGGAGGCTATTGGTTCCCGGGCAGCGGCGTCGCCGCCTCCGACATCGACTCGACCCTCTTCACTCATCTCTTCTGCGCGTTTGCAGACCTTGATGCGTCGACGAACCAGGTGGTCATATCGTCGTCAAACGCTCAGTCTTTCGTGGCCTTTACTAGTGATGTCCAGCAGAAGAACCCGTCGGTCATAACCCTCCTGTCCATCGGGGGCGGCGGCTCGAGCGCGGATGACTTTGCATCCATTGCGACCCAGTCTAGCTCCCGAAAGACTTTCATCGATTCCTCCATAGCCCTAGCTCGGTCCAACGGCTTTCACGGCCTTGATCTTGATTGGGAATACCCGGACACTGATGCGAAGATGGCCAACTTGGGGTTGCTCCTCCAGGAGTGGCGGACTGCGGTGGCTGCTGAGGCGGCCAGCTCGGGCAACGATGCTTTGCTTTTGTCGGCGGCAGTCTATTACTCGTCGCACTACTGGTCGCCCACGGATTATCCTGTGGCCACCGTGGCAGCGAGCTTGGATTGGATCAACGTGATGGCCTATGATTTCTTTGGCAATTGGTCCCCCACCACAGGACCACTTGCTGCGCTCTATAATCCAGGTAGGGGAGGCAACTTTGACTTTTTTCTGGGTTATAAACTTTGACTATCCTGAGGTACAATGAAGTTTTGTTAATCTTCTGTCTCATTGACTTTGAAATTTGTTGCCACAACGTCAAGAGAATCACAAACTTGTAATTTTCTCGACATATGCGGCATCTGAAATCGGTCCTTTCAATTTCAGGGAACGGCTTAAGTGGAGACGACGGGGTGACCACTTGGATTCAGGCCGGCATGCCGGCAGGGAAGATCGTGCTAGGCTTCCCATTCTACGGCCGCGCATTCGTCCTCGCGGATGCCAACAACCATGGCTACTTCGCGCCCTTCACTGGGGCGGCGGTATCCTCCGATAGGTCGATTGTGTACAATCAGATCACGGCGTACATATCCCAAAACAGCGCGACCACGGTGTACAACTCCACGGTCGTGTCTGCCTACTTCTATTCTGGGACGACATGGATCAGCTACGATGATACGCAGACCATCTCTACCAAGGTTGCGTACGCCAAGGGAAGAGGACTTAAAGGTTACTTTGCATGGCACGTTGGTGGTGATGACAACTGGGTTCTCTCTCAAACAGGTGAATTTTTATCAGATTCGTGTTGCACGCCATTGACCATGCATTGGAAGCTTTCAAAGTTACATTCTATTTCCCAAAGTTTAGCCCTAACCCTAGCTTACATGCAGTACAGTTAACCGAACCGTTATCTTCCAAATGAAATCGAATCATGTCCCCTTGTGTTTAGATCAAATTTGCACTGCATGTTCATCTAAAATGGAATGAAATTCTTTTCAGGGAAAAGTAAAATCTAGCTAAGCTTTACTTTATAAGATATATATTTATATGTGTATATATTTCTGTCAAGTCCGACCCCCGTTTTATTTAATTTTATACTGATATTTGTTTGAACGTTTCAAAGATTTTGGTTCTACTTCGTCGTGTCCCTGGCTGTCTCCTCTCTTCATGCTCTGATTAAAGAAGAAGTCAAACTTTTGCGGATCAGTTGACCAATTTGTGACGGTCTAATTCTAAATCCCTTCAATTTCAACCTGTTTGTTGCAGCTTCAAGTTCGTGGTGACCCAGACGACGTCCGTGCCCATACATCAGAGGGAGACCTCATTTACTGATGTTAATCGAAGTTTGGTCCAAAATAATGTGATGGATTTTATAGTATCCCATCTCACAATAAAATGTATCCTTACCGGACGAACTCAAGCAAGATCCAATAATGTAATGGATTTATAGAATATCTCTCTCTCTCTCCCTCCGCGCGAGCGCACCTGTGCATGTGCGTTTGAGCTCGACACCATCGTCAAGCTTTTCACCGATTGGTAGAGCTTGACGGGCACCTCAAGCTCACTCTCGATCGTTATTGTATCTCTAGAAAGAGAAGGCAAAGAAAGCTCGATCGGACTCAATTACGGGTTTGCTAGTATTAGTCAGCACATAAACGTGTTAAAAGAATGGATATCAATAACCACTGGAGAAAAGTAGGGAAATGATTTGAAAGGATTGAGTTAGAATGTAGTTGGGACGCGAACGAGGGAAAATTAATGAAAAGAATGCATAAATAGAGATAAGATATAAAATAATGTCATTAGTGACGAAGAAGAAGAAAGAATTTGTTTGTACAATATACAAAAATTTGGAGAGATCAGGAGGGATTTACATGGAAAAACTTTAATAATCCCCCCTCATCCCGTTCTCTCCATCTTGACGAGATTGTAATTTTAGGCTACATTCGCTTCGTGAAAAATGTAGCATTTCTAGAAAATATTTTCCAAAAGTCTAACAATATTTTCCGGTGTTTAGCTAAAATTTCAAATGATCTAGAAAATATTTTCCGCCGTTTGGTATGGAAAATCTAATTTGATTTTCCTAAAATAAATTACCAAAATATTCAAATTTTATTTTTTTCTTTTTCTTTTTCCTTCTTCTTAGGCCGGTTGCTGACTATTAAGATATGAAATCTATGAAATCTTTTTGATATCTTTTTGAATTTCAAATTAGCTTACCAATTATAGATGAGTTGGCATTCCTTGATTTTTGCTCTACCAAAGATTGTATTTTTTTCTTCTCTTTATAAACGTGTACAATCTGTAAATATAAAGTAATGAAAATCATTCACAAACTGTTAAATATGTGTTGAATTTTATGTACTCGGTCCGGTTCATCACCCGACCCGACATATTTTTTGTGCGACCCGAAAGTGGAGAAAAAATTGAGATTTGGTTCGCGATGCGGAGGGTTGGGCCGATAGGGTTTTTTGGGAGCACTATTTATACTGCGGCTAGGGTTTTTCATTGTGTACAGAGAGAATTTTGTTTTAGGAGAGTTTTGTGAGCCGTGAGCTTTTGTCGTTATTTCGACTTCTGAAAACTGTACTCTCCTTTAATTATAGTGGAATCTTGTCTTGCCTCGCCCGTGGACGTAGATCACCTTGTGATTGAACCACGTAAATTCCTGTGTTCTGTATTTGTTTTTCCGCGTCTGTTTACAACACAAACGTTGAGCCTTTATATGGTATCAGAGCTAGACGGGTTGGAATACTGCTCTGAGGGGGGCTCTAGGTGGAAGAGGTGAACTTTGAGAGGATGACAAGACACTCTTAGAATTGAGAAGTGTTTGGTATGGGAATTTGTTTTCTTCGAACACAACATGACGCGAGATATAGAGATGATTATTTTGTGGATCAAAACATTTGTACGCACTTTGTGACAACGAATACCCTAAGAATATACATTGTCGAGAACGGGGCATAGCTAGAATGGGTGTTGGCAAACGATTAATTAGGTATGTAGCAGTTTGAAACGCACATGATCAAAAAGAGGGTGGTAGGTTTGCTTTGTGTAATAGGGCGAGTCCGATTTCAACTATGTGTAAGTGTTTTCTTTCTGCGGTTCCATTGTGTTTCGGAACAATGGAACCGCAACTCACCCGAAACCCAACTTGCCACTATCAACAATGACCAAGCATCAGAACCCATAAATCCACCTACTCGAACTTACAAAATGACCACTAGATCCCAAAATAGTATTTTCAAGTCCAAACAAATCAACCACATTACCACCAAACATCCATTTTCACCGACTATAGAACCAACAAGAATTACACAAGCTATGTGCGATCCTCAATGGCGTGAAGCAATGTCAGCTGAGATCAATGCCCTTATTCGTAACGGGACTTGGGAACTAATACCTTTTTATCCATCTTTGAATGTTGTAGGTTGCAAATGGGTTTATCGGATAAAAAGAAGTGCGGACGGTAGTATTGAGAGGTACAAGGCACGTCTTGTGGCCAAAGGTTTTCACCAACAACCGGGCCTTGGTGACACCAATACATTTAGCCCGGTCATCAAACCAAATACCATTCGGGTGGTCTTATCATTGGCTCTAATGCGTGGATGGACATTGAGACAAATGGACGTCAACAATGCCTTCCTACAAGAAACTCTCCAGGATGAGGTCTACATGTCACAACCGCTCGGTTTTAAAGACCCAGAAAAACCAACACACATTTGCAAACTTCGGAAAGCCATATATGGGTTAAAGCAGGCTCCGTGGGCTTGGTACAATGAGCTAAGTTCATTCCTTCTTGCAAATTCATTTGTAAATTCAAAGAATGACAGTTCACTGTTCATTTACTTTCATGATGGCATTCAAACCTATTTTCTAGTGTACGTAGATGACCTCGTTATCATAGGAAGTGATCATAATTTTGTTCGGACTTCATCACCGCTCTCTCTAATCGGTTCTCAATTAAAGACTTAGGGCCACTGAATTCTTTTTGGGAATTATAGTCATTCCTACAAAGATCAGCTTACTTCTTTCTCAACATAAATACATAAGAGAGCTACTTGAACGCTTTAAAATGGTAGATGCAAAAGAGGTCGGGACACCATTAGCCACGGGTCAGTCTCTTTCGATCCATGACAAAGAACCATCAGCTAATGCTACAGAATTTCGAAGCCTCATTGGCGCACTTCAATACCTCAACATTACTCGCCCGAACCCTGGTTTTGCGGTAAACAAGCTATCTTAATTCATGCATAAGCTGACCACAATCCATTGGATAGCTGCAAAATGGCTCTTACGCTACGCTATCTTAAGGGAATGTTATTCCATGGGTTGCACTTGAGACGCGACACAAAACCTGTGCTTCATGCCTACACCGACGCAGATTGGGCAGGTAACATTGATGATCGCACATTTACTTCGGGTTTTGTCATTTATATTGGGGCCAATCCTATCTCCTGGAGTTCTCGGAAGTAACGATCGGTTGCACGGTTATCTACTGAAGCATATTACCGAGCCATTGCCACGGCCTCGGCAGAACTCATTTGGGTAAAATCTTTGCTTCAAGAACTTGGCATTCACATGGACACGGCACCGAGCTTGTATTGCGACAATATAGGCACTACTTATGTTTGTGCAAATCCTGTCTTCCATTCCCGAATGAAACACATTGAGATAGATTACCATTTCGTTCGGGAACTTGTTAAAGCCGGTAAGATGCGAGTCTCCCAGATTTCCACCCATGATCAACTTGTAGACATTCTCACAAAACTGTTATCAAGGCTGCGGAATACAATTACGAGACAAGATGGGCGTTTCCGATGGAACGTCCATCTTGCGGGGCATGTTAAAATATGAAATCTTTTTGATATCTTTTTGAATTTCAAATTAGCTTATCAACTATAGATGAGTTGGCATTCTTTGATTTTTGCAACTATAGATGAATTGGCATTTCTTGAATTTTGCTCTACCAAAGAATGTATTTTTTTCTTCTCTTTATAAACGTGTACAATCTGTAAATGTAAAGAAATGAAAATCATTAACAAACGTTGAGCCTTTATATTGACCACATCGATGACTGGCGATCAGCCAAAGGCGAGGGGCGAGCTTCGCTAAAGGTCCGCGAGGCTTGAAGCTCACCAGGGCCTCATTACAGGCCTGCAAGGCTGGAGATCGCCCGAGCCGTAGAGTCCAGTCAGTCTCGCGATCTCATCCTATCAAAAAATGAGTCGTCTCTATGCACACGTTGCAAGATTCTGCTGAAAGTAATCCTTGAACAACAAACAGTAGAGGAACCAACCGTCGACCACTGATTGCCCGAAGAAGCGACGATTTCCTACGTAAGTACACCGACTGCCTGGAGAAGCACTGGCGCTTGAGTTCTCGTTTCCTACGTAACACCCGATTAAGGGCCCCAGCAAAGCGGTCTTCTTCCCTCCTCCCGTAATCTCAAACCACCACTTCTGCTTTCACATTCGCTTCCGAGCTCGTCTCTCATGGCGGGCGAAGGCAAACTCGCCTGTTTCTTAATCTTTTTCCTCTGTCTCCACCCATCTTCGGAGGAACGAACGTGGGTCGAGTCCGGTTACTTCTACGCCGGCAGCGAAATCCCGGTCTCGGACATCGATTCCTCCTTGTTTTCTCACCTCATATGTGCTTTCGCTTTCATCGGCTCTTCGACCCATCAGCTCTCCTTCAACTCCTCCACCGAACAAATCTTCTCCGCCTTCACGAGCACCGTGAAACGCAAGAACCCTTCGGTCACCACGCTGCTGTCGGTGTGGGCAGGCGGAGATGATCCTTCGGCTTTCACTTCGATGCTTGGTGGGTCTTCTTCAAGAAGGTCCTTTACCGAGTCTACGATAGAAAAGGCAAGGCTTTATGGCTTCAATGGGGTTGATCTCTGTGGGGTCTTGCCCAGTAGGAGCACAAACAGGACCGATTTGAGTGCTCTTTTGGGGGAGTGGAGAGATAGAGTAGTTGCCGAATCAACAAAATCTGGGAAACCTCAGTTGCTGCTAGTAATGGCTGTGTATTGTGAATCCATTGCTGACTCTGTGAGTTACCCACTTGACTCAATTCAGAGCAAATTGGACTGGGTTCACCTAATTGCTTATGATTACCATCTCCCCACCAGGGAAAAATTTGTCCTCCCTCATGCAGCTTTATTTGACCCAGCAAGCCAGAACAACACAGACTTCTGCATCACTTGGTTGTTGACTAGAGGATTTCCTGCAAGAAAGCTGGTTCTGGGCTTGCCCTACCATGGCTATGCGTGGCAGCTTGAGGATTCAAGCGACGATGTCATTGGCCATCCGGCGGTGGGGCCTGCTGTGACGGCGGATGGGTCATTCGGATACAAGGCCATAAGATCATACATCCGAGATTTCGGTTATGGAGCCAGTTCTGTTTATAATGGTACATATGTGGTGAATATTTTCAGAAAAGGGTTGATATGGATCAATTTCGATGATGTGGAGGCCATTCGAGCCAAAGTAACTTATTCCAAGGGAAAAGGGCTTCTTGGTTACAATGTGTTTCAGGTTAACAACGATCAGAACTGGGTTCTTTCCAGGACAGGTTAGGATAACTACCTCACAGGAATTCTTGATGAAGGTTTCAAAATATTATTGTACTGAAAATGTAGAACTAAATGTAATTCATGGACTGAACTGCCTTGTCAGCTCAAGAAGCCAGTGAAGATCAGCAAAACAGGCGATGGTTCCGGCTAGTTATGCTTATTTCGATTGCTATAGTTGTTCTCTTTATATTTGGCCTGATATGCTACTTAACGAGGAGAACATTGAAATCAAAAGGTACATTTTGTAAAGTTCACTGGAGGATTACTATAACTCTGTGGTAATCAGGAACATTGACTTTGGAAGGATTAAAGTTCTAGATACATTTTCTTGATTTTGATTCTCAGGTATTTCGGGTGTAATAAAAGGATTTAGTAGCCGATTAAAGACTATGGTGTGTAAAGGTGAAAGTCTTGAGAGTGGTGCTCCTAATCTGCAAACATTTCGTTATGCCACTCTCAGAGCAGCAACTGATAACTTCTCCAGTGAAAATAAGCTCGGAGAGGGTGGATTTGGACCTGTTTACAAGGTAAAATATATTGAGGCCATAAATCCTAAGAAGTGTGAGCCATGATTAAGTGCCAGATGCGGTACTGTTGCTCTATATTGTGTGTTTGTTGTTGTTTAAATGTGAGCAAGGGAAATAACTCACCCCCAAATACCTTTCACTCCTTTTGCTCAAGAACATGTGGTCTTTGTTGTTTATAGTCTTGACTTATTATTGAGAAGGTGAAAGTAATGGGAACTTGCTACCATTACTATGAGAGAAAGCAAATGTTTCTCTATGTTGATTGAAGGTATGCCAGCTGATTGATTTATACTCGCAATTTCAATCATTCAGTTGGAATGGACTCCCCACAATAAGTTTGAGATATTTAGAGATGCTGCATAGGTTTCTTTACGATGTATGTGAGCTTGTAAGTTTCATTACAGGAGGTTGGACACGGCATGACAAGACCCAGAAAGAAATATCCGCAGCCACGACCAGCACCGAAAGGCACCTGAAGGCTCAAAAAGTCAGTGTCGCGCCCGATGAAAGTGAACTCTCCCTATGCAAACATTGCAAGATATTGTTGAAAGTGAACGTACAACAACTACAGTCGAACGAACAACCGTCATGCACTGATTACCTGAAGGAGCAACGACTCTGTCTCATTTCGTACGGACAATACCGATTAAAGACCAAGGCAAAGGCGTCGTCGCCTTCCTCCTCCCATCGACTCAAACCGCCACTTCTTGCTCTCACGTTATCTTCCGAGCTCTCTTTCATGGCGGGCAAAGGCAAACTCGCCTGTTTCTTCATCTTTTTTCTGTCTCTACCCATCTTTGGAGGAATAGACGTGGGTCAAGTCCGGTTACTTCTACTCCGGCAGCGAAATCCCGGTCTCGGACATCGATTCCTCCCTGTTCTCTCACCTCATATGTGCTTTTGCTTCCATCGGCTCTTCGACCCATCCGCTCTCCTTCAACTCCTCCTTTGAATAAATCTTCTCCACCTTCACGAGCACCGTGAAACGCAAGCCTTCAATCACCACGCTGCTGTCAGTGTGGGCAGGCGGAGAGGATCCTTCAGCTTTGGCTTCGATGCTCGGCGAGTCTTCTTCAAGAAGGTCCTTTATCGAGTCTACTATAGAAAAGGCAGCGCTTTATGCGTTCAGTGGGATTGATCTCTTTGGAGTCTTGCCCAGTGGGAGCATTAACATGACCAATTTGAGTGCTCTTTTGGGGGAGTGGAGAGATGGAGTAGATGCCGAATCAAGAAAATCTGGAGACCTCAGTTGCTGCTAGTAATGGCTGTGTATTGTGAATCCATTGCTGGCTCTGAGAGTTACCCACTTGACTCAATTCAGAGCAATTTGGACTGGGTTCACCTAATTGCCTATGATTACCATCTCCCCACCAGGGAAAAATTTGCCCTCCCTCATGCAGCTTTGTTTGACCCAGCAAGCCAGAACAACACAGACTTCTGCATAACTTGGTTGTTGACTAGAGGATTTCCTGCAAGAAAGCTGGTTCTGGGCTTGCCCTACCATGGCTATGCGTGGCAGCTCGAGGATTCGAGCGACGATGCCATCGGCCATCCAGCGGTGGGGTCTGCTGTGACGGCAGATGGGTCATATAAATATAAGGCCATAAAATCATGTTGGGTTTTCTACGGAACATGTATAGTTAAAATTAAATACAAACGCAGTGCAAAGATATAACCATTTATATATCTTCAAAGGTGTTGTTTATACGTTTCAATAAAAAATCGGAAGATCATAGGAATTGAACGGATTACCTCTCGTAGTGTGTACAAACAACTTGGTGCGGATGTTCTTCCGTTCGAGCCCCACAACCGTCTAGCGTGCCCAAAACGACTTGGTTTGTATATTCTTCAGTTCAAACCTCATAACCGTCGGACCTCTAGTTCAGACACACCACCAATCGCATGTCTTACGGAAGGAAAGACTTGCGGGGAATCACCACTATAATTGTGCTAGCAATCTCGTGATGACAATTCTCTACACTCTCGATATTTCAGTCACGACGCCAGAAGAGAGAAAACATTTTTATCTCTCACGCACACATATTGCACTCTCACTTGCACTCTGTCTTCTGTTGCTGATTACACTTTATTTGGCCAACCAGCAACAGTTGCTGATCGCATGGGCACACTTCACACGATCGGCAACAGTTGCTAATCACAGGTGATGCCCACGGTGACCGTGGGTGATGCACACGGTCAGCAACTGTTGTTGACCGTGTGCATGCACCATTAATTTTTTTTAATTAAAACACACACGATGAGCAAATGTTGACCTTGTGCACTTTTAATTAATTTAATTTTATCAAAATAAGAGTGCAAGATCATTTGGCACATTAACATGTGTCCACTTTAGGTTTGCGTGTGCATCATATGCACGTACGCTCATGACTAAAAATAAAATAAAATAAAATTCCATTTAATTTAATTTCAGTCCGACTAATCGATTGCTATAATTGCAAACATATTTGCAATATTGTATCTCCCGTTCAACGTTATCCTAAATTGGTTATGGTGTGTGACATCCCTACGTTCATCACTGAGCTGATAGTAAGACTTGCACTAATGCATTAGTACTCCCAAGAAAATTGATTGTCCCCATCAATCTCTAGGTTCTACAAGCCACGATTGATATTTAACAATATGTCATGGTTACCTAGACAGTGTGAATGCTTTAAGAACATAATGAACCTGTTTGCTTTGGCTATAGTGTAATTCAATCCCTCTGTCTTACGACGTCTCGATCGAACAAAGACCATGGAGTATTTGTCAAGCCACCAATTCGATCATATGTACAAACCGAATTGACATGCATTTTATACGAGACATAAATAGTTTATTCTCGGTTACAATCCCGACCGAGGATTTCAATATAGTGTCAAGATTAGATCGCATAGGACATCATTATTATACCTTGCATGTATCAAGGAGACAAATTCCATTTTTGGCACACGTGTAACTTCGTATGTGAATAAACTGTGACCATCAAGTACAGAGACGGATCAACGAACCGGCAATATGCACACTTGTGAACTACAACCATCCAACACACAAGTCAACACTGTGCCTCAGGTCTAAGGATTATTTACACAAGATCAAAGCATGAACAATTAGACATTGACCACGCTAAGAGCTTCCATGTTGCTTATCGTTCTATGCGTGTCACGTTCAGTGAACTTGTTTCGTACAAACACCTATGTTCTAACTCGGGCATCACAATACCCAATAACTCGTGACTCATCATTCTCTTAAGTATCCAATACTTAATGGTGAAGCTAAGAACACACCGATCTCAACAGGATCATTAATATCCACTCAATGATCCATCGACCGGGAACAATTTAAAGATTTAGTCTAACTGTGAACCTGTCACACATGTTCTTAACGTCTCGAGAATAGATCCAGTCACAACTGGTCTTATGGAATCATTTATATATTTAAATAATTGGACAAATGAATGAATACGTCATTGCCATTAAATAAATAATGAAATTGATAGTACAACTTAAATTCCTAACATGTAACTATTACATGGTAACTTTAGGGTATACATTTAACAGATTATTCATATGAGATTTGGTTATGGATCGAGTTATGTTTATAATGGTACATATGTGGTGAATTTTTTCAGAAAGGGGTTGATATGGATCAATTTCGATGATGTGGAGGCCATTCCAGCCAAAGTAACTTATTCCAAGGGAAAACGGCTTCTTGGTTACAATGTGTTTCAGGTTAACAATAATGATCAGAACTGGGTTCTTTCCAGGACATGTTAGGACAACTACCTCACAGGAATTCTTGATGAAGGTTTTAAAATATTATTGTATTGAAAATGTAGAACTAAATGTAATTCATGGACTGAACTGCCTTGTCAGCTCAAGAAGCCGGTGAAGATCAGCAAGAAAGGCGATGGTTCCGGCTAGTTATGCTTATTTCGATTGCTATAGTTGTTCTCTTTATATTTGGCCTGATATGCAACTTACAGAGGAGAACATTGAAATCAAAAGGTACATTTTGTAAAGTTCACTGGAGGATTGCTATATCTCTGTGCTAATTGGGAACATTGACTTAGGATTCAACGAACAAAGGATTAAAGATTTTGTCTCAATTCTATTTGCTTTTGAGAGGTGCTAGAGGTGGCAAAATGGATCAAGAACCCATATTTTGACTCCTTTAATGGACCATCTTGAAACTATAATAAGAGTTTGGAATAGATTTGTCTATGGAGAGCCGGATTAAAAAAATGAAAATATGATATGCTTGGCTTTCCGTTTTTGTAAATTTCATAAGGAGATTTATCCAACAATAGTTTTAGAAAAACACGGTGGATGATATAACAAATAGCAGCAATAACTTCAACCCAAAAATAAGCAGGAACACACCTCTCTATCAGCATTGTCCAAACTATGTCTTGAAGAGATCGATTCTATCTCCCTACGATCCAATTTTGTTGTGGAGAGCAAGGAGAAAAGAAATTGTGCTCAAAACCATTTTCATTGCAAAACTTAGAATAGTTTTGATTTTCAAGCTCTCTTCCATGATCAATTTTTATAGAAGAAATGTTGTAGTCTTTCTCATTTTGAACTTTTCTTGCAAATTTCACTAAAGAATTAAATTCTATGTGTTTTTGAGATAAAAACATTATCCAGGTGTACCTGGAGTAGTCATCCATTAAGGCTAGTATTCCTTGTTGGTCCAAACAGGTCCATGAGAGGTGCTAGAGGTGGCAAAATGGATCAAGAACCCATACTTTGACTCCTTTTAATGGACCATCTTGAAACTATAATAAGTGTTTGGAATAGATTTGTCTATGGAGAGCCCAACTAAAAAAATGGGCTTTTAATGCGTGTGAAAGACCTATCTTTAAACCATTAATAACTTAATTTAGAGTTTGAGATTGTTAGCATCACTTAGACCCGACAGACAGACGGATGGGTCGTTTGGGTTTGGGTGGGTCGAAAATGGGTTTGACCCAACTTGATCCAAATAACCCTTATTGCTTCGATTTTTAATAATTATTCCTTTAAAATATGGGAAAAGCAATTTGAAAACAAATTAAACATGAAAAAACTTAACAAATGAGATAATTATTACAAAACCCATAGCTTGTTATTTTTCGTGGTGCTAGAAATTTGATCTAATTTAACAGAAGAGACAACGAATGAAGATATATATGATGTAAATTTCTACTCTTGTAAGTATTAAAATATTTTAAAATACTAAGGGAATCATTAAGATCTTGAGCTATTAGTGATGCTTAAATCGAATGTCAAGGAAATAACATGGAATAATCTATTAATTGTACACGTGTTTAATCATACAAATTTTGGAGGTGAGACTCCATATGTTTGTGGAATTGGACCAGCTCAGCCATGTCCTTGGTTTTGAAAGTAAGTGATGGTACTCTTCTAACTCCTTTATAATTTTCGCTTGCCCTTCGGCCCGACTCTGCCGTTGCAAGCTCGCGTCTGTCCGAGGCCACGATGTGGCCTGCAATCCAGCACCTCCCCCTCCAAGCTTGAGGGAGACACCCAACGGACCTCCTCGCGTCCGCAACCACCCCAGTTCCCATTTCTGTCTTCCACCACTTTCGACCCTAGCTGTGGCCATCACTTACCCCGCTCGACCTCATATCGAGCCAGATTCGAGGTCAACCCGAGCCATATAGCTCAGATCCAAGTCTTACTCAAGCTCAGATTTTGAGATCTAAAACTCGAGTGCGTCGCCGAGCTTAGGCTCAATGATACCAAGGACGAGCCTCGGCTGAGTGTATAGAGACCAGAGAGGACGGCATCAACCAAGAGCATTGGTGTTGGTGGTGGAAATTGGTGGTGGAAAGCGAAAGCTTCCACTTTCTCACTCTTATTTTTTTTTTGTTGAAAAAAATTGTATTCATTGCTCAAAAGAGTACATGAGATGTACATTGACTTTTATGGCAAAGAAAATCGAAGTAGAGCAAAACCCAGAATACAACAAAACAAAGCCAAATCCAGAAAACAAGAAAGATCAACAGAGCACCAGCAGAGTTAAGCGCATACTCATTCCATAAAAATGAATCTGTCAACCAAATAATTGGTGGCCGATTATTGGATCTCGTATCTTCATCAGTGATGAGCACATGCCAAAAAATCCTTCTCCAATAACTACGGCGTTGCCTGTTGGCGGTGCACACCTAGATTTGGCTTCCTTTACACCATCACCGTACAGAGACAGAAAACACAGATCTAACTTTTGGAAGAGCAAATTTTTATGGACCAGCTAGACGCCAAAGCTCTTATGATCATCATTGAAACTGGAGGCAGAAGACTTGTACACAAACAGAGGTATCGAATCTCTGAAAACATTATTAAACTCCTAAATCTAAATCGGGAGTGAAAAGCTCATAGATCTCTAATTAAATCAGGAGAGTTCAAACTCTTAGATCTAGAATTAGACCAGGAGAAGAGAGCTCCTAGATTTAGATAGGGAGAGAAGAAAAAAAAAACAAAAGGACTTAAACAAAATCAACGGGAGGGGAGGGTGAGACTAGCTCAAACCCTCTCACATTGCTGAAGCTTGACGAAGACGATGGAGAAAGAAGAGAGAGGAAAACTTTTTTCAATTAGTAATTTTTTAGGGGTCTAAATTAAGTTATTAATGGGTTAAAGATAGGTCTATCACACCCATTAAAAGCCCATTTTTTCAGTCGGGCTCTCCATAGACAAATCTATTCCAAACTCTTATTATAGTTTCAAGATGGTCCATTAAAGGAGTCAAAATATGGATTCTAGATCCATTTTGTCATATCTAGCACCTCTAGCACCTCTTATGGACCTGTTTGGACCAACGAGTAATACTAGCTTTAATGGAAAAAGGTAGTGCTTGGTTGTCGTGGATGACTACTCAAGGTACACTTGGGTAGCGTTTTTATCTCAAAAGCAAATAGAATTTAACTTTAGTGAAATTTGCAATAAAAGTTCAAAATGAGAAAGACTACAATATTTCTTCTATAAAAACTGGTCATGGAAGAGAGCTTGAAAATCAAAACTTTTCTAAGTTTTGCAATGAAAATGGTTTTGAGCATAATTTCTTTTCTCCTTACACTCCACAACAGCATTGGATTGTAGAGAGATAGAATTATCTTTTCAAGACATGGTTAGGACTATGCTGATAGAGAGGTGTGTTCCTGCTTATTTTTGGGTTGAAGTTGTTGCTGCTATTTGTTATATCATCCACCGTGTTTTTCTAAAACTATTGTTGGATAAAACTCCTTAAGAAATTTACAAAAACGGAAAGCCAAGCACATCATATTTTCATATCTTTGGCTGCAAATGTTATATTCTCAAGAATTCCAATGACAATATTAGAAAGTTTGAAGGAAGAGCAGATGAAGATATATTTCTTGGTTACTCTACTTCAAGCAAGACATATCGTGTGTTTAACAAGATTTCGCAAGAAGTAGAAGAATCTATAAATGTCAAATTCAAGGATAGCTTGAAAGGTGCACAACCTACTGGGGAAGAGGAACCTGTGCAGCTAATAACCCAACCGGTAACGTAAACCCAAGTCAACCGAAAGAAAATCCAAGCTCCAATCTAGCACCTTTACCGAGGAATTGGAGGTACAAATCAAGCCATCTTAAGGAAGAAATCCTTGGAGATGTAGGTGTAGTAATCAAGACCATATCTTCCTTCGAAGAGCTCATGAATTCCCTAGCACTCATTTTTTAAATAGAATCAAAAGGAATTGAAGATGACATTGTTGCTACAACTGGGTTGAAACAATGCAAGAGGAGCTTTATCAATTCAAAGTCAATGAAGTGTGGGAACTTGTTTCACGTTTTGAGGATCATCTTATCATCGAAACTAAATGGGTATTCGGAAACAAATGGAATGACAAAGGTAATGTTATTAGCAACAAGGTTAATTACGACGAGACTTATGCCCCTATAACTATACTAGAAGCAATTAGATTGCTACTGGCTTGTGCATGTTGTTATGATTTTAACAAAATGAATGTGAAAAATGTCTTTCTAAATGGTTATTAAAGAGAAAGTGTTCGTAAAGCAGCCATAATGATTTGAAGAACTTGGCAAGACTAGCTGTGTTTATCAGCTTAAGAAAGCTCTTTACGGACTCGAGAAAGCTCCAAGAGCTTGGTATGACAAGTTGCGTGCTTTTCTCGTTGAAAAAGGTTTTGAAAAAGGAAAAGTTGATACAACTTTATAATGCAAAAGAAAGATGAGGACATTCAGCTTATTCAACTTTATGTTGATGATATCATCTTTGGATTTATTAATGAGCTATTGTATAAATAATTTGCTAATATTATGCAAAACGAGTTTGAAATAAGCACGATGGGGGAACTGAACTTTTTTCTTGAACTACAAGTCAAGCAAACCAAAGTTGGAACTTTCATATTTCAAGAAAAAAATGCTAGAGAATTAGTGAAGAAGTTTGGGACTATGTAGCACGGACACGTTTAAGAGGCCGACGTGACGGTGTCCGACACGCGACACGCTCCAACACGTTCCAACACAGGGTCAACGCGTCAGACACGCCACCGACACGCGACTCCGTAATCCCGGTACACGATTCCAACACGCACGGGTCAATTTTATAAATTTTCAAAAAATTAGAGGTCAAAATGTAAATTTATAAAAAAAATAAAAAAGAAAGAAAGAAAAGGATGATAGAAAACCCTAGTCTTCTGTTTTCATCTTCATAGTATCTTCACTCGCGCTCTGTACTCCCTCCCCCTCTCGATTCGCGATTTCTCTCCTTCACTCCAACCAACAACATCCGCCGAGGAGGAGGCCTTGAAGAGGAACACCGATTGCGTCTATTTCCTCACCATTTCTCATCTTCTTTCTTCGCATCCTCCAAGCTCCGAATCCCCACCCTCAGACCCTGAACCCACCACCACCCTCCTCCGTTTCATGGATCAAGAATCCCTCTAGCAGACGGCTCCTCCTCATCTCCCTCCTGGCGCACACCATTATTATTTTTATTATTTATTTTTCCAAGACACGAAGTAAATTCTAGACTTTTATTATTAGCTATTTATTTGTGGATTTAAATCAAATTTAAAAATAATAATTTATCATGTATTATAAAAATATATATTTAATATACAACGTGTCCTAACGTGTCGAAATTTTGTATTTTTTGAGAAATGACATATCGCGTATCGTGTCGTGTCGTATCACGTGTCGCATGTCAGTATCGGTGCTACATAGATTTGGGATGGATATACTAGAATTGATACACCAGTGCCCCCATAAACCAAACTTGACAAGGACGATAAAGGTAAGTCTATCGATCCTAAGCTATAGAGGAGCATGATAGGATCATTATTGTACTTGACATCATTTGGATCCGATATTCTGTTTAGCTTATGTATGTGTTCTCATTTCTAATCTAATATTAAGGAATCGCATTTAACTACTGTGAAACGAATCATCAAATATGTTGGAACATATCCTAAATGTGACATCTAGAATTTTCTACGTTCAGTAATAATATTTAGGATGATTTTCCAAGACTGTATTAGCTTGGAATTCGATGCTTTGAGATTAAATGGAGAGACAACGGTAATTGATTTACCACCATATTAGTTGTGGAAGATGACTAATATGCTCCGAATTATATTTTTGATGATTTTCAAGTTTAAATTTACTGGATTGAGATTTTCCAAGGTTTCGATATCTTATACTAATAATTTTAGTGAGTTCAAAATATTTTTTTTGATTTAGTAATGCTTGGTACGGACACTGATTTTCCTTATTTACATACTGATTTTTTAGATATTTTGGTGTCTTAACAAAATATCTACTTTGGGAAAACCCTATGGTTGAGTCATTGAGCCTTATTTAATGTGTGCACGCCTCTTTTCGTGTTTCCCTAAGCATTTTGACCCATATGCTTTTAAGTTTAAAACATTGAATTTGACCATCAATGATATCATGCATTACATCATTAATGACAACATAGCACATTAATGTCCTTGATGATTCATTCATATTACTTGGACAAGAAGCTTAACTCTCATCCATTCATTTTACTTGGACAAGAAGTTTAACTCTCATCTATTCATTTGACTTGGCCAAGAAGGTCTCTCTCAAATTGTCTCCTTTAGGCTAATCTTATTAGGCCACTTGAACCTTTTAAATTGAAACACGCATATCTTTCTTCATGCCCAAGGCGTTTGACTCAAGATCATCAATTACTTTAACTTTAGTTATTTGTTCAAGCAAATCAAATATGGCCATGTGTGATATTTTTTATCATATCCATCCAAAATCTTGCCATTTGTCAGTCAAATAATAACTCGCATGCTCTTAAATGACGACATTGAAATTTGCCTATCAAATTAGATCATATATGACATCATGAATAACATATTGTTCTAACTCTAGTTTCATAATTATAACCTTAGTTAACTAATGTGAGTTGAAGTTATTCTTTAAATTAAGTGAAGGAGGAAGAAAGATTCATTTTTACTTTCTCCTTCTTGGAAGAGCAATTTCACCATCTTATCTTTAAGTGCAATATCTATTTTCCCTTCTAAAACAACAAGCAAAGCTTCCTCTTAAATTTCAATTAAGCTCTAAAGTTTATTCACCTTCATTTGTTTGGGCTTTTAATCTCATCTTTCAAGTATTTACAACGTGATTAAGGCTTTGAGTTGTTCGAGTCTTTATTCAAGGTCAGTGAAAACTCTAGAAGCTAAGTTAGATTGATTCACTGAGTACTCTTGACTTGGTTGTTTGATGGTTGTGGATTTCAATTTGATCTTTGATGTTAAGTGTGAAAAAGTTTTCAATGATTTCATGTTGATTTGTCAATGTTCATTTGGCTTGAATCAACCTTCCAGAAGACATGGTCATATAATGGATGAGAAAAAGGGTAAAGACGTGGAGTTTGGACTTGAAGATGATATTCATGCAATCCTTGCTAAGTGACCGGCTAAATTGTCTTTTTCTAATGATAATACTACATTATGTTTGTTGACTTGAATAGATGAGTCTCTATATGCCAAGTTTGTGATTAATTAATGTTATAAGATTCGATAGTATAGAAAATGGAAATGGTGAAATTAAATTAGAAAGTGATAATTTTGTAATTCGACTAATCTACCGATTTGCTAGCTAAGTGTTGCCGATTACTCATGTTATTAATTATTTGGGTGTCGATGTTTATGTGGTCGATTCTTTGAGTTGTCAAAGTCCACGTTGTTGATTTTCGAGTTGATTTGTCAATTGAGACCAAGTTGTCGATATACAAGAAGTTGATTGATAAGTTGTATATTTTTGTGTTATCGATTTATAATTTGTCGACTGTTGACGAATCTACCAATATATGACTATGTCAATATGATTCACTTGGGAAATGAAAAGAGTTAAATGCGTTATTATTATTTATGTAAGTGATGCATGGAAAAAAAAACATGATGATTGTGTTTCGGTAATGTTTTTGCATAAGATGATGTCGTGTACCAAATGCGGATTTTGAAATTGGCCATACAAGAGATGATAAACGAGTGTTAATTTCGTTGTTGATGCAAGGTGATGTTATCATGTGCACTATTGCTATGTGATTAATTGTGGAATAAGTATTATGAAAAGAAAATTCCGTCATCCACATATTTATGGCGACGATGCCCCGGAGTTAGGATGCCCCATGTGTCGGGATTCCCCGAGGAGCGTTTCGGGATGCCTCGAAGTGGAGATGCCCCATGTGTCGAGATGTCTCGGAGTTGAAATGCCTCATGTGTCGGGATGCCCCGAGGAGTGTTTCGAGATGTCTCGGAGTGGAGATGTCCCGTGTGTCGGGATGCCTCGGAGTAGAGATGCCCCATGTGTCGGGATGCCTCGGACTTGAGATACCCCATGTGTCAGGATGCCCCGAGGAGTGTTTCGGGATGCCTCGGAATGGAGATGCCCCGTGTGTCGGGATGTCTCGGAGTTGGGATGACTCGGGAGTTGGGATGAGATTTAAATAATAATAACGAATATAATGCATATCTATGTATATGTATAAATGCTTACATTCATACCTACCTATTAATGAATTAATTAGTGATAATTATGCAACACAATATGTTATGTCATCCGGTGGCATTTGAGTGAATGATCTAATGTTGTTAATGGTTTCTATTGGCATAGCATGAAAATATATTCCATGTGTATAGCCATTAGGTGATACTGGTGCATCCTGAAATAATATGTCATCTACTTGCTTTGAATGAATAAACTTTTGTTATGTTATTAATGGTTTTCATCGTATCATGATAGAAAGAAGACCACTTGCTTATGCATTTGTCGTACATGGTTATAGCCTTGAACTTATGTTGTTTGTATGTACTAGGTTGAATGATAAGATCATTTCCTACCTTAGATTTAGAGATTTTATTTACTGGGTTTCGGCTCACCCCTTGTTTTTCAGATCTGTAGGATGGTCCCCTGGACATGTCAGTGGAAGGGACAAGATGATGCTGGAGGCCATCAATTCTAGAGTTTGATGGTGGCTTGGTTAATGTTTTGGTTTAGTATGGGAGTATCGGTATTAGTGAACCCGACCTTCTTCCCAGGGCTTTTGAATGAATTGTATGTGTTGGTAACTAGTGTTGTTAATGTAAAGAAGCATATATGTATTTATTAAACTCATGCGAATTTCTTATAAGGGATACTGTGAAAATTTTATTATACTTCCGCATGCGTAAATATAGTTCTAAGTAAAAACGGAAAGGACACGTGTTGTGCATGACGTTATAGGGCGTCATACTAAATTTGGTTTGTGGAATCTTAAGAACTCAGATTTGATGTTATTGGGATATTGAGAAGCTGACTTCCCAATTTACAAAATTGACAAAAAGAGCACCTCTAGTATTTGTCAAATAATCGGTTGTATGCTTCTTTCATGGTTTTCAAAGAAGTAAAATTCAGTTGTCCTTTCAACTGCTCAAGCTGAGTATATGGCTCTAGATATCTGCCGTAACTTTTGTGAATGAAGCAGCAATTAAGTAATTTTCGTAAGGAAAAATCGAACATACCCATTATGTGTGATAGTACCACGATTAATTTGACTAAGAATCCAATCATGCATTTTAGGGGTAAGCATATTTCAATCCCTTATATATTGTTGTGGAAGCAAACGATCGAATAGTAAAATAAATAGAATAAGAAATATGTCGGACAATAAATTTACGTGGTTCGATCGTAGTGACTTACGTGCACGAAGAGAGTAGCACGAAATTCCACTATAGATAAAGCGATATAACGGAGATTACAATCACACTCAAGTCACTCAAACACTCTAAGTGTTTTTCAATCCTCAATTGCACCTAATAACTCACGCGGTGTTTAGCCTCATAATTCCTCACGAAATAATCTCTCAATTTCACGAAGGAATTATACATAAATTCTTACCACAAGATTTAATCGCTATAAACACTTAAACTTTTGATATAATTCCACGAACAAAATCACGAACCCAATGCCTAGCACTCAACGGCGCTTGAAGACTTCGCTGAAAGAAACGTTCCTTGACCCATGGGTATTTATATATACCCTCACACACGTGGACTGAAGTTCTTGGCCAATTAAGCAATTTACTTTTTCAACTTAGACTAAAACAGGAAATATCACACTAATTTCACCAGGATAGATATCTGTGCGATTCAAATCTCATCTAATGCAGAGTTCAAGTTCAGTCAACCAATTGGACTTTCCTTTCTTTTTTTTCTTTTCCCACACGGCGACAAAGGGGACAAAATAACCTTTCCTTTTCTATGTCCTCTTTCCACGGTCAAAGATCCAACAACACTTCAGCGTGAAAATATCAAATTACGTACCAGCTTATATGTACTTTAATTCGTGTCAGGTTTTAACGAGTTCAAATTCGAGATATATTTTAATATATATATAGCTTTTATTTTTATTTACACTACTGACATCTACATATTATATATGGTGTAGCTCCTCAACCCACTTGAATTACTCGAGGACGTTACAGTCGATCCGGAACACTTCTAATGCCATCAGCCATCAGAGCTTTAAGTCTGTTCAAGAATTTGTACAAAGGGCATCGGACAGAAGAGATTCAAGATCGCATATCCAATGTCGTCCAATACCTCGAAACTGTTCAAATGACAGACAAATCGGGGTATATTTGTTCATCTTCCCTTATGGGTTTAATTAGTATGGATAAAATTCAAGACAAGCAGACAAGATGACTTGAGAATGTGGATGGGGGGAGAGATACCTTTCTTACCCAAGAAAGGCGATTATTTTGGGTGCACTTGGAAATCGTTTGAATGGCTTTGATATCTCCATCCGGGAAAAAAAAACACACGGAAGATGTTTGATAGATCCAAAAGCTCGAAAAATACTAAGAAAGCCTTCTTTATATAGTTATATTCCTTTAAAGAAAGAAGAATACGTAAAATTAGTAAAATTTACGAGTATTACATCTTGAGGATTGCTTTGAAATTTGACCAAAAAAAAAAGGGGGGGTTAGGAAACCAATTATCCGGGAGTCCCCAAATATCTTGTTACGTCGAGCAGTGGCCTGAAACTCGACTTAAGGAATAAAAAACGAAACAATATTCCTATGATTGAGCCAACAAGGCAATGGTTAAGGACGATGACCAATCTAAATCAAAGTGGATTCTAGACCATTTCGAAGTTTTATAGGTCTTGAATCTTGATCGATCATTTCAAGTTATGTTTTTTTTTTTTGGGGTCAAAATTTCCAAGTTATGTTACTTACAAGAACTGAGATATCCTTTTTAGCAAAATGGCTCCCCAGACTCCTAGCAAAGTCTCCATAGACAATGCCCCTTATCTGCGTGCTCAACCAAAAGGATAATCTAATGCGTGATGCACCGTCAGCTCCGGCGTTGACCATAATAGCTTAGACACAAAAGGATAATCTAATGCGTGGTGCTGTGAAAATCCTACCCCCACTCCATTCCTATTACTTCCAAGTCCTAACTATAGTAAAATTTGGCGATTCTCACTCAATATTCCTTGCTTTTTGACAATGCTTTGATAAGTTTATGAATAATACATGATACATAGACGTAAAGAAAAGTTCTTCAATATCGTTACTTTTGAGAGGTCCAAGCATCACACAAGAGCTATGCACAGCATTGTTTCCTCAGGTCAAAACCGAAATCGACAAGCAAAGAATTACATTTTAGCTTATAAACCTTATTCCCTTGCTTCCTATTTTAATACATCAGCAAACAACACATTCACCCCAGGCCAACCATAAAGATTGTAGGGCCGGATTCGCGGTCACGTAAGCTCCAGATCACCCGCCATTCTGCACCTACTCATAAATTATCGTCAATGATGGTGGACCATAATAGCTCAGACACAAATTCACATCTTTTTGCCCTCTCTTCATGATCCTTGTCCAACAAAGGCAATGCTTGACTGTGGCTGGCACCAACAAAAGGCGCATATTAGAAACAAGAACACCACTCTCACAAGACAAGTGATGAAACGTTCAACCAAAATGTTGAGATTGTTACGCTAAGGCCTTTAACAGCAAAACAAATTCACCGCAGAATTCAGCCTATCTCTAACGGTAGTAAGAAATTGAAACATTCATGCTTTGCTTGTCATTAACACAAAAGATGCAGCCGGAAAAAAAAAAATCTCGCAGCAATACTCACCCCGTCCAACATGGCCATCAAAATGCTCGCTCCAACCAGGCAAATGCTTTCTAGCATTTTTCTTCCAGGCTTGTTCAAATTGAGGCAGCTCATCTAGATAGTCATGAGCTATATGAATGAACCATTTTTGGGAATCCGGCATTTAACAAACAAGAAAATTCAATACCTTCATTTAGGTTGTGCAGTGTCTGCATGGTATCCACCTTACCATCAGAATTAAGCTTCCTAGTAATAGCATGCCCTTGCAGTAAGTATTGCTTCGAGTGTTGGATGACCAACACTCCATCAGAAGTGCTGGGGCGTTGATCATCTCTTGAATATGCCTTTTACATAAACCATTCCCTTCTCACTGAGCTAAAGCTCCTTCCTCATCTGCTCAACGATCTCCGATAGCGTCCGTCTTCCGCCACTATCATCTTTACCTTAATTTGCTCCTTCCACGATGCCTGCATCCAATAGTGTGCTCCACTGCAAAATATCATATCAAGGGTTCAGCATATTCACAGATGATTTTTGTTCTTCAGAAATGAGGAACACTACAAATCGGACACTTCAAGGAAAAACAATCTTCACTTACGCTAAGGGGCTCAATGCAATGATCCAAAACCAGTTGTTACCAATGTCCGGAACAGTCTGTAAGAACAAGGTCAACGGTAGTGAGGCTAATACAGGAGCAGAATGTCAGCAATGCCGCTTGCCCTTGGCTCGGAGTCATCATCCCTTCAAACCATCAAACGAGAGCACGAAGCAAATTAACTAGCAGCCCTTTTAGAACAGAGAGCACCATGCTTGGGTTTTGTTTTCATTTGCAGTAACAATGGTGGCAAAAAACCATAAGGGGACTCCCTCTCTCCCCCCCCCCCCCCCCCCATTTTGTACCGAACCCACCACCACCGAAGAGAAAAGTAAAAGAAAAAGACCAATCAAAACCGCTCAACGCGGGCACACAAAAAAATGGATCGACGGAGATTCCAGGCGCGGGGGAAGAGGAGAAGAGGGGAACCTTGCTTGTGGCTGGCGCATTTCTCGACGGTATGGCACTGAGCAGAGAGCGAAAGATCGCCGGAGCAGCAACAACGCCACGGAGGGAGCGCCGGAGCAACCAAGAAGCCTAGCGAAATTTGAGAGCGAAATCGCAGAAATTCAAAATAAATTTGAAAGCGAGATAGGAAAGTGCGGTGGGTTTTCTTCTTCACTGCGAAAACGAAGGAGAAGAAGAGAGAGAAGAAATAAATGCGTGCGGAGGGAGAGAGAGAGAGAGAGAGAGGCTTGCGGGGCTAACAAGAGAGAATGAATATTATTTTTTTTTTTTGTGCAAAATTTCCATATGGGCGAGCCGGGACCACGCTGACTTGGCGGTCCCGACCACCTAATATTTTCTCATTGATTGCTACATCAAAGCGTGAAGGAAGGTTCGATTGATGAGGAATTGACCAATCAATCCAACTCGTTCCACACGCATCATAATTGACAGATTTGACTGCCATTTTTCGGACGACTCACGTCCCGCTCGCTTAATTATGTGAATCTCACGTAAAATTTACGTGATCTACGATAGTGACGGAATGAGTTCACATAAATCGGGTGCATGCAATGCTCTCTTCTTTAAAAAAAAGAGTATTGGAAAGATAAAAATCAACATACAAGTCCGCCCCCGTTATGAAATATTAGATAACGGATCGGACACTATGAGCCGTCGGATCTAGAAAATACCGCATGTAACCCAAGCAAGTATTTTACATGACTAGCACAGATACTACTTAAATTGAATCGGGATCGTGGGATTTGGATAACCCATATGGGACCTACCATTTTCAATGGTCCAAACTGAATTTATATACCTAGATCTATCGTCAAAGGGAGATAAAAAAGAATTTCCCCTTCTTGATTTTTTTTTGGTCGATTCCCCTTCTGGATTGACGGGGTCATTCGAGCACAAGAAAAGGCTTTATTCGCACGAAATTTCCTAGTCACGATGGTTGTCCACATTTCACCGAACCTAATGTTTCTAGACTAGAGTGAGGTAAAGTCAGAACTCTAGAATTAATACGAAACAAGCCACAACATGCGCATGTGGTCCGACAAATCCTGTATAAAACCAGCTCAAAGATGTGCAACCTCTTCCATGTTGTAACTCATCGAAAATGGCTTCCAACGATAATCACATCCTTCTCTTTCTCTTCTTCTCATTTCTCTCTCTCCTCCAAATCAAGTCATGCATGGCCCAAAACGTCAAAGGAGGCTATTGGTTCCCAGACAGCGGGGTCACCGCCTCGGACATCGACTCGACCCTCTTCACTCATCTCTTTTGTGCGTTTGCGGACCTCGATGCGTCGACAAACGAGGTGGTCATATCGTCGCCGAACGCTCAGTCTTTCGCAACCTTCACTAGTGACGTCCAACAGAAGAACCCATCAGTCGTAACCCTCCTGTCCATCGGAGGTGGCAACTCAAGCGCGAATGACTTTGCATCCATGGCGAGCCAGTCTAGCTCCCGAAAGGCTTTCATCAATTCCTCGATAGCCCTAGCTCGGTCCAATGGCTTTCATGGCCTTGATCTTGATTGGCAATACCCAAACACTACCGAGAAGATGGCCATCTTGGGGTTGCTGCTCCAGGAGTGGCGGACTGCAGTGGCTGCTGAGACGGCCAGCTCGGGCAAGGACGCTTTGCTTTTGTCGGCGGCGGTCTATTACTCGCCGCACTACACTTCTTCCACGGATTATCCTGTGGCCGCCGTGGCGGCGAGCTTGGATTGGATCAACGTGATGGCCTATGATTTCTTTGGCAGTTGGTCCACCACCACAGGACCACTTGCTGCGCTCTATAATCCAGGTAGGGGAGGCAACTTTGACTTTTTTCTGGGTTATAAACTTCGACTATCCTGAGGTACAATGAAGTTTTGTTAATCTTCTGTCGCATGACTTTGAAATTTGTTGCCTCAACGTCAAGAGAACCTCGAACGTTGTCCCCCAATTCAAAGCAGCGCTCTATAATCCAGGTAGGGGAGGCAACTTTGGCTTTTTTCTGGGTTATAAACTTCGACTATCCTGGGGTACAATGAAGTTTTGTTAATCTTCTGTTGCATGACTTTGAAATTTGTTGCCTCAACGTCAAGAGAAACACAAACGTTGTCCCCCATTCAAAGCATACACCGTCATTCCACGAGTAATTAACATGAATTTTGTTGTTCATTTAAAATCATTTGTTTGTGCTCATCAAACCCGTAATTTTCTCGACATATGCTGCATCTGAAATCGGTCCTTTCGATTTTCAGGGAAAGGCTTAAGCGGAGACAACGGGGTGATTGCTTGGATTCAGGCCGGCATGCCGGCGGGGCAGATCGTGCTCGGCTTCCCATTCTATGGCCGCGCATTCGTCCTCGCGGATGCCAACAACCACGGCTACTTCGCGCCCTTCACCGGGGCGGCGATATCCTGACTGGTTGATATCCTCTGACGGGTCGATTAAGTACAATCACATCACGACGTACATATCCGAAAACAGCGCGACCACGGTGTACAACTCCACGGTCGTGTCCGTCTACTGCTATTCCGGGACGACATGGATCAGCTACGACGATAAACAGACCATCTCTACCAAGGTTGCGTACACCAAGCGAAGAGGACTCAAAGGTTACTATGCATGGCACGTTGGTGGTGATGACAACTGGGTTCTCTCTCAAACAGGTGAGTTTTTAAGAGATTCGTGTTAGGGGTGAGCAAGATGGACCGTCTGAAGCGGGATCGGACAGGACCGACCGGTTTGGTCCGGTTCTCGAGAATATCGGTCCGGTTCCCGGTTCCTAAAAGTGGAACCGGTTTCCGGGCGATCCGGTTTCCGGTTCTAGGACCGCACCGATGAATATATATTTTTCTAATTTTTTCATATATATATTTATTTACTTTTTAAAATTTTCAAAAAAAATAAAAAGCCTAATCTAACTTTTCAATTCCCTCTCGCCTTTACCAATAAGTGATTGGTCTGATCCGGTTCCCGATTCTAGAAACTGGGAACCGGTCCTCTCGATCTAATTCTTGATTCTTGAGTTAGATCGGACCGGACTGGAAACCTATCACTCCTAGGAGACAGCCAAGGACATGACGAAGTAGAACCAAAATCTTTGAAACGTTGAAAACAAATATCAGTATAAATTTAATAAAACGGCGTCAAACTTGACTGAAATATATATATTTGAAAAGTCAAACTTTCCAGATCCACTTATTCTCGCTTGGACAGGTTAGGATAAGTACCTCACAGGAATTTCTGATGAAGGTTTTAAAAAATTATTGTATTTTTTTTTTAAATTATTGTATTGAAAATGTAGAACTAAATGTACTTCATGGACTTAATTGCCTCGTCAGCTCAAGAGGCCAGCGAAGATCAGCAACACAGGCGATGGTTCCGGCTAGTTCTGCCTATTTCGATTGCTGTAGTCGTTCTCTTTATATTTGGCGTGATATGCTACTTACAGAGGAAAACATTGAAATCAAGAGGTACATTTTGCTAAAGTTCACTGGAGGATTGCTATACCTCTGTGGTTTTCGGGGACATTGACTTAGGATTCAGCAACTGAAGGATTAAAGTCGATACATTTTCTTGGTTTTGATTCTCAGGTATTGCGGGTGTAATAAAAGGATTTAGTCGCCAATTCAAGACTATGGTGCATAAAGTTGAACGTCCTGAAGGCGGTGCTCCTAATCTGCAAAGATTTTGTTATGCCACCCTCAGAGCAGCAACCGATAACTTCTCGAGTGAAAATAAGCTTGGAGAGGGTGGATTTGGACCTGTTTACAAGGTAAAATATATGAGGCCATACTTAAGCTAATGATTTCTTTTTCTGTTTCATTGCAAATCCTATGAATTGTGAACCATGATTAAGTGCAAGAGCCGGTACTCTTGCTCTATACTGTGGGTTTATTGTTGTTTAAATGCGAACAAGGGAAATAACTCACCCCCAAATATTTTTCGTACTCCTTTTGCTAAAAAATGTGGTCTTTGTTGTTTATAGTCTTGACTGATTATTGAGAAGGTGAAAGTAATGGGAACTTGATTATTTATGATGTATGTGAGCTTGCAAGTTTCATTATAGGAGGTTGGACTTGGATGCATTCTGCTCAAGTTTTGTTTTTCCATTATGATCCTTGGGGTTATGTGACTTATGTCATAGACAAAAAAACTGTCTTCCAGCATAAACAGTGAAAAGTTTAGTTCTGAGTCTACCATGTTCAAGTGAAAGGTAGTTGCCCTGTACTGACCGTCAGCATCCCTGTTGCTCAGGGCAAGTTGCCCGAAGGACAGGACATTGCAGTAAAGAGACTTTCGAAAACTTCGAAACAAGGGCTCGAGGAGTTCAAGAATGAAGTTACTCTCACTGCCAGCCTGCAACATGTCAACCTCGTTCGCCTTCTCGGATTTTGTATCGATAGGGAGGAAAAGATGCTGATCTATGAGTACATGCCATATAGGAGCTTGGACTTCTATCTTTTTGGTTCGACATCTTTCATGCTTCTTACAATAGTCATTGAGCATAGCCTGGGTGTTTTAAAGTGACATCCAGTGTGATACTCCAAAAGGCTTATATGGGTCCCCTGTTCCAATTCAATGGCTAGATCAGGTAGACCCTTCTAAGCATTTGGGGTTCACAAAGTTATGTTATGCTCTAATTTTGCTTCTGGTTCTGATAGCCTTTAGGTTTTAATGATGTAGATCCGATAAGGAAATATTCACTGGATTGGGAGAAACGTGTTCATATCATAGAAGGCATCACACAGGGGCTTGTTTATCTCCAAGAATACTCGAATTTCACAATAATTCATCGAGACTTGAAAGCCGGCAACGTTCTGCTGGATAACGAATGGAACCCCAAGATATCAGATTTTGGTTTGGCAAGAATATTCAGAAAGGATGACCTTGAGGCAAATACCCGCCGAATTGTTGGGACTTAGTAAGCGAGCTAATTATGCCACTCCTAGTTTTACCTCGCACATATTCTCCTGCTAAAAATCTCGTGCTTAAAACCAAAATTTTGCTCTTGTATATAGCGGGTACGTTCCACCAGAATATGTGACGAAAGGCATCTACTCGATGAAGTACGACGTCTACAGCTTCGGGGTACTGCTGTTGCAAATCATCAGTGGCAAAAAGACCTCATGTTACTACGGCCCGAATGAAAATCTGAATCTTCTCGAATTTGTAAGTGGAGATTGTTTGTGATTCAAAATTTGCCGGGCTCAAATTTAGGAGCATGAATTTTGACTTTTAACCGACTATCGTTCTTAATTTCAGGCATATAAGCAGTGGAAAGACGATAAATGCATGGAGTTCATCGACCCGTCTCTGGACAACTCGTCATCGTCTTGTAAGCTCATGAGATGCATGCAAGTGGCTCTTCTATGCGTGCAAGAGAAGCCTGGGGACAGACCCTCCATGTTGGAAGTGTCTTCAATGCTCAAGAATGAAGCTGCAGCTGTAAATTCCCCCAAGAAGCCTGCATTTTCAATTATGAAGGATGAAGATGAAGATGACAAGTGCTTGCTCAAGGAAGCAATCCATTCAGTCAACGATGCATCAGTTTCTGAATTGTTTCCTCGCTGACTATACATTGCAGGCATACAATGCAGTGGATGCTAATGCCATAGAGAGAATCTTTTTCAGAAAGGAAATAGAAACAGAGAATTTGTAGCATTATTTTCCCAATTGATTGTAATATATTTTTTTGCGTCTGTATAAATTTTAATCCTCTTGAGGCAGTTTGTAGGAATGTTGATTTCGAAAGGTGTACCAATTGGAATGAGAAAAATGCAGATTTATTATCTCCTACTTAAATCTCATCTATAATCTCCGCACGTGAAATGGCGACATGTTGATGTTTCATTCTGTATTAACCCACATCAGATCAACATCCGCAAATCTAACCTCCATCCTGCCGTCAGCCATCGTCAACAATCATTATCATATTGCCATCGCTAGCTCAATGACAAAGTTCCCTGCCTTCCTTTTTGTCTCCGCGACCCTCCTCCCTCCCTCTCTCTTCGCACGCGAATGCGTGAGCTCAACACCGCCGACAAGCTTGTGGCCGATTGGCAAAGCTTAATATGGCGTCAGGCTCGCCCTGGATCCTAATTGTAACTCTAGAAGGGCCTTTAGACTTGATCATGGGTTTACCCAAATCCCTCGTAATCCTTTCATATTTGAACGGACTTGGAGGGATTGCGAAAGACTTAAATGATCCCCCGTAATCCCTTCCCTCAATTCAGACAAGACTCTGTTTTTAGAGTCATTTCTTTCCCTCTCAATCTCGTCCTATCGTTTGGCCGCCATGGAAACTTTCGCGGGCACATCTGTCTGCTACGGACAAGATTGAACGACAAAGTTAGGCCCGACGATGAACGGGTTGGACACGGACCCAGATAGAAATATCCGCAGCCACGACCAGGACCCAAAGGCACCTGAAGGATGAAAAGGTCAAGTGTTGCACCCGATGAAAGCGAGCTTTTTGTATGCAAACGTGGCAAAATATGGCCGAAAGTGAACGTACAACAATTACAGTCGATCGAACAACCGTCATGCACTGATTGCCTGAAGGAGCAACGACTCTGTCTCATTTCGTACGGACAATACCGATTAAAGACCACGGCAAAGGCGTCGTCGCCTTCCTCCTCCCATCGACTCAAACCGCCACTTCTTGCTCTCACGTTATCTTCCGAGCTCTCTTTCATGGCGGACAAAGGCAAACTCGCCTGTTTCTTCATCTTTTTTCTCTGTCTCTACCCGTCTTTGGAGGAACAGACGTGGGTCAAGTCCGGTTACTTCTACGCCGGCAGCGAAATCCCGGTATCGGACATCGATTCCTCCCTGTTCTCTCACCTCATATGTGCTTTTGCTTCCATCGGCTCTTCGACCCATCCACTCTCCTTCAACGCCTCCTTTGAACAAATCTTCTCCACCTTCACGAGCACCGTGAAACGCAAGAACCCTTCGATCACCACGCTGCTATCAGTGTGGGCAGGCGGAGAGGCTTCTTCAGCTTTGGCTTCGATGCTCGGCGAGTTTTCTTCAAGAAGTTCCTTTATCGAGTCTACGATAGAAAAGGCAAGGCTTTATGCGTTCAGTGGGATTGATCTCTTTGGGGTCTTGCCCAGTGGGAGCATTAACATGACCAATTTGAGTGCTCTTTTGGGGGAGTGGAGAGATGGAGTAGATGCCGAATCAAGAAAATCTGGGAAACCTCGGCTGCTGCTGGTAATGGGTGTGTATTGTCAAGCCATTGTTGACTCTGTGAGTTACCCACTTGACTCAATTCAGAGATATTTGGACTGGGTCCACCTAATTGCTTACGATTACCATCTCCCCACCAGGGAAAAGTTTGCCCTCCCTCATGCAGCTTTATTTGACCCAGCTAGCCATAACAACACAGACTTCTGCATAACTTGGTTGTTGACTAGAGGATTTCCTGCAAGAAAGCTGGTTCTGGGCTTGCCCTACCATGGCTATGCGTGGCAGCTCGAGGATTCAAGAGACGATGCCATTGGCCATCCAACGGTGGGGCCTGCTGTGACGGCGGATGGGTCATATGGATATAAGACCGTAAGATCATTCATCCGAGATTTTGGTTATGGAGCCAGTTCTGTATATAATGGTACATATGTAGTGAATTTTTTCAGAAAGGGGTTGATATGGATCAATTTCGATGATGTGGAGGCCATTCGAGCCAAAGTAACTTATGCCAAGGGAAAAGGGCTTCTTGGTTACAATGTGTTTCAGGTTGGCAATGATCAGAACTGGGTTCTTTCCAGGACAGGTTAGGATAACTACCTCACAGGAATTCTTGATGACGGTTTTAAAATATTATTGTATTGAAAATGTAGAACTAAATGTAATTCATGGACTTAACCGCCTTGTCAGCTCAAGAAGCCAGTGAAGATCAGCAAGAGAGGCGATGGTTCCGGCTAGTTATGCTTATTTCGATTGCTGTAGTTGTTCTCCTTATATTTGGCCTGATATGCTACTTACAGCGGAGAACATTGAAATCAAAAGGTACATTTTCTAAAGTTCACTGGAGGATTGCTATATCTCTGTGGTAATTGGGAACATTGACTTAGGATTCAGCAAACAAAGGATTAAAGTTCTAGATACATTTTCTTGGTTTTGATTCTCAGGTATTTCGGGTGTAATAAAAGGATTTAGTAGCCGATTAAAGACGATGGTGCGTAAAGGTGAAAGTCTTGAGAGTGGTGCTCCTAATCTGCAAACATTTGGTTATGCCACCCTCAGAGTAGCAACTGATAACTTCTCGAGTGAAAATAAGCTTGGACAGGGTGGATTTGGACCTGTTTACAAGGTAAAATATATGAGGCCGTACTAAAGCTAATGATTTTCTTTTTCTGTTTCATTGCAAATCATATGAAGTATGAACCATGATTAATTGCCAGATAGGGTCCCTTTGCTCTATAATATGTGTTTGTTGTGTTCAAATGCGAGCAAGGAAAATAACTCACCCCCTTTGTCATACTCCTTTTGCTCAAGAATATGTGGTCTTTGTTGTTTATAGACGAGACTTAATATTGAGAAGGTAAAATTAATGGGAACTTGCTACCATTGCTACGAGAGAAAGCAAATATTTCCATATGTTGATTGAAGGTATGCCAGCTTTCTCTTTAGCAGCTACCAGCTTGTTGGTTTATACTCGCAGTGTCAATCACTTAGTTGAAATCAACAGGTGAGTATGTCTCATTAAGGTACATGTCCCCTCTAATTAAGCAGAAATATTTGGCGTCACGTCACAACACAACACAATAAGCTTGAGATATATAGAGATGCAGCATAGGTTTCTTTATGATGTATGTGAGCTTGTAAGTTTCATTCTAGGAGGTTGAACTTGAATGCATTCTGCTCGAGTTTTTTTTTTCTTTATAATCCTTGGGGTTATGTGACTTGTGTCATAGACAAAAGACTGTCTTCCAGCATAAACAGTGAAAAGTTCAGCTCTGAGTCTACCATGTTCAAGTGGAAGTCAGTTGCCCTGTACTGACCATCAGCATCCCTGTTGCTCAGGGCAAGTTGCCCAAAGGAAAGGACATTGCAGTGAAGAGACTTTCGAAAACTTCAAACCAAGGGTTCGAGGAGTTCAAGAACGAAGTTATGCTCGCTACCAGCCTGCAACATGTCAACCTTGTTCGCCTTCTTGGATTTTGTACCGACAGGGAAGAAAAGATGTTGATCTATGAGTACATGCCAAATAAGAGCTTGGACTTCTACCTATTTGGTTTGACATCTTACATGCTTCTTACAATAGTCTTGGGATAAGAATAGCGCAAGTGCCATAACTTTTGTACGGCGCTCACTTGAGTACCGTAACTTTTTATTTTCGCTCATTTAAGTGCCACAAATTTGAAAAATCGTTCACTTGAGTGCCATTGGTGATTTGCCTTGCTGGAAAATCCGACATGGATGACAGTTGTCCTACATGGCATCACCGGCGCGGACGTGGACAATTTTTTAATATTTTTAAATCTTTACTCCTTTTTTTTTCCTTTTTTTCAGTGCCGACCCTCGTCGGTTGCGAAGGCCTCACCCTCGCCCCCGGCCGCGAGGGCCGTCGCCAAATCAGGGCAGCCGAGGGCAAGGGCCTTCGCGGCCATATCGGCCGAGTGCGATGTGGCACTTAAGTGAACGAAAAACAAGTTATAGCACTCATGTGAGGGCTATACGAGAGCTATGGCACTCCTGTTATACTTGTCCCCAATAGTCTCTGAGCAAAACCCGGGTGTTTTTAAGTGACATCTAGTGTGATACTCCAAAAGGCTTAAATGGGTCCCCAGTTCCGCTACAATGGCTAGGGCAGTTAGACCCTTTTAAGCATTTGTGGTACACAAAGTTATGTAGTGCTCTAATTTTGCTTCTGGTTCTGATAGTCTTTAGGTTTTAACGATGCAGATCCAATAAGGAAATATTTGCTGGATTGGGTGAAACGTGTTCATATCATAGAAGGCATTACACAGGGGCTTCTTTATCTCCAAGAATACTCGAATTTTACAATAATTCATCGAGACTTGAAAGCCAGCAACATTCTGCTGGATGATGAAATGAACCCCAAGATATCAGATTTTGGTATGGCGAGAATATTTAGGAAGGATGACCTTGAGGCAAATACCAGCCGAATTGTCGGGACTTAGTAAGTGAACTAACTAGGCCCTCCTAGTTTTACCTCACAGATATTCTCCTTCTTAAACCAATTTCTGTTCTTGTATACAGCGGGTACGTTCCGCCAGAATACGTGAGGAAAGGCATATACTCAATGAAGTACGACGTCTACAGCTTCGGGGTATTGCTGTTGCAAATCATCAGTGGTAAAAGGACCTCATGTTACTACGGCCCGAATGAAAATCTGAATCTTCTCGAATATGTAAGTAGAGATTATTCGTGATTCAAAATTTTCCAGGCTCAAATTTAGGAACACGAATTCTGAAGTTTAACCAACTGGCATTCTTAATGACAGGCATATGAGCAGTGGAAAGACGAGAAATGCATGGAGTTCATTGACCCATCTCTGGATGACTCTTCATCATCTTGTAAGCTCATGAGATGCATGCAAGTGGCTCTTCTATGCGTGCAAGAGAAGCCTGGGGACAGACCCTCCATGTTAGAAGTGTCTTCAATGCTCAAGAATGAATTTTCAGCTGTAAATTTCCCCAAGAAGCCTGCATTTTCAATTAAGAAGGATGAAGATGAAGACGAAGACGACGAGTGCTTGCTCAAGGAAGCAATTCATTCAGTCAACGATGCATCCACTTCTGAATTATTTCCTCGTTGATTATACATTGCATGTATCCAATTCTGTGAATACCAACGCCATAGAGAGAATCTTTTGTTAAATATTTGGTTGCCTAGTACTTCGTTTGGCCCAGGATAGGTTAATCAAAAAGTAAAACGAAACAGAGATGATTTCTGGCATTATTTTCCCCATTTATTGTAATATTTTTCGACGTCTGTATAATTTGTAATCCTCTAGAGCCAGTTCAAGTGTTCATTCTTTCGTCTTGTAACATATAAAGCTATGAATAATCCGTCAGTATATACCCTGCGGGGTCTTAAAGCTACAATTGTCACTTTGTTCTTCGTTTGTTTTCTTTTTCTGCTTTGTCTTGTTCTTGTTCTTGATTAATAAGTGATGAACAGGATCAAATAGACTAAGCCGTAGAATAGGGTCAAGGCCGCCTTCCTTTTATCTCCTAGAAAACCAATCTCTTTTAAGTCCACAAATCTCTTAAATAGACGAGTCCCGAGCCAAAACTCAAACAAGAGTATTTACACCCGATGACGCCGATCTAACGTATGTCCGTGCATGACATATGCTTCTGTTCTTCGACACCGAGCTGGTCAAGCCGTCTTCATGATACCAAAACGGAAGAAACTCAAGATATCAACAACTTCTCATACTTGTGTGCACCAGTTAGGCTCTAAATTAAGCGGCTCATATCCATTTGACCACATTGAACTCAGCCACCCACGATTCCAAACAAGTAAATATTCAAACACAGTTTCTTGTTATCAATTATAGATCCTAGAACAGCTCTTCTCCATCTGCCATTTGTCCTTATTTTACACGAGTAAGCAGACCTGCAGACATTCATGAGAGACAAACGTTAAAAGACATCTACAAGATGTCACAAACACATCCATTAGTAATGGCCAGTGTTGTACTCAATTGATTTACTGTTTCTGCCATTTTGTTTCCTCGTTTGTCTCGTTAGGAAATGTTCATATTCGAAAGTGGGTCATCAAAAGGTCAGTTTATTAGTAAAGTAAGACTTTTTGGCCTCATTTTGTAACTCGAGAAAATTGACTGGAATCAGTCATGTTACGTCTACTTAGGAATTATCGAATTTGACCTATGTTTGTAAACAATGAGCAGGGGGGAAACTTTTTGGATTATTTATTACTCTCGTACTTATCACACATATATGATTCAAAATTAGCACTAGCTAATTTTGTTTTCAAGATTGGACCCATGAAATATCTCCCTCGATCCAGATAGGATTTCTCCAGACATTTTTACATCTTTAGGTAATTTGTTTTTAAGTACCATTCATTGTATTTTGTGATGCCATGAATTATACATGTATTTATCGTGATTTCGCTGTGACATATTCATGCAAGATCATGTCCAAACTCCTTTGCAAAATGGTCTTATTAATATTGGTTTGTCTATACAGTTTTTAACCATGGACAAATCTAGACAAGAACTTGGTAATATCGCCCAGGAACCCTTGTTTAGCTTCTTAGGATCTATAAAAGGCACATCATGACAAAACACAATCGTACAAAACTTAACTTTAAGCTAACCATTATCTCCCTATAAATATGCATGTTCCAATCAAACACCAAAGATCTAAATGCATTTGATCATATACCCTCTTGAAAAAAATGGCAAAGTTCACCCTTTGGCCTTTCCTTTGCATGGTCTCCTTCTTGTTCACGACCATGGGTTCAATTGATGTAACAGCTTCTTCATCATCATCTTCCACCATTAAAGGATCTTATTACCCTTCCTGGACGCCAGACTTCACTCCATCGGACATAGACACAAGTTTGTTCACTCACATCTTCTATGCTTTCCTCTCCCCAAGCAACATCACCTTCAAGTTCGAGCTCTCGGAGCCCATGGCAGTGGCTCTCTCGAACTTCACAACCACTCTTCGTTTTGCGAGCCCGCCGGTCAAGACCCTCCTCTCCATAGGTGGTGCCGGAGACGTTCCAACCGCTCTCTTGGCCAAGATGGCTTCACGCCATTCCTCAAGAAAAGTCTTCATCAACTCTTCACTGGAGGTTGCAAGGAAGTTTGGGTTTGATGGGCTTGACCTTGACTGGGAATCGCCTCAAAACCCAAAGGAGATGGATGATTTGGCCCACTTGTTGAGGGAATGGAGGCTTGCGATCATCGAAGAGGCCCGAGCCACCGAGCAGCCCCCGCTGTTCTTGACCGCCGCGGTGTACTTTGCCTCTGACTTCTTCCTCGATCCGGTGTACCGGATATACCCGGTGGCGGCCTTTAGGAAGAATTTGGACTGGATTAACGCCATGTGCTACGATTATCACGGGGCGTGGGACCCCTCTGCCACGGGGGCCCAAGCCGCATTCTTCGACCCGAAGAGCAACCTGAGCTCGATCCACGGGCTCAAGTCTTGGCTCCGGGCGGGGATGCTCGGAAAGCAGGTGGTCATGGGCTTGCCACTTTACGCGAGGACTTGGGAGCTCAAGGACCCTAATGTCACCGAGATCGGCGCCCCGGCAGTTAGCGCGGGCCCTGGGGGCGGCATGCTTCCTTACTCCGATGTGCAAGCATTCAATAGGAATCATAGTGCCTCCGTGGTATATGACGCGGAGACAGTGTCGACCTACTCCTTTTCCGGGACATCTTGGGTCGGGTACGACGACGTCGCCTCCACGATGGTGAAGATTGGATTGGCACAAGCCCTTGGGCTTCGGGGATATTTCTTCTGGGCCCTCAGTTTTGAAACTGAATGGCAAATATCATCCCAAGGTATGCCATATATCTCCACTCAAAAGTTTGTGTTGTAGCAATATGAAAGTACCGCACCAAAGGCTTCCCTTGAATTTTTCGTGTTCGGTTATGAGTTAACCTCACCAAAGAAAATGAGCTTTCTCTCCTATGAGGGGCGCCTCCATAGCCTGTCCCCAACTTGTGTGGTGGGTTTTAGGGATGCATCCTTATTTTAACGTGTTGGTGTCTATACGCCTCGCACTCTCAATTTTCCATTAACCAGGAGGTGGGAGTATCCTGTAAGAGTTTTATATCCCAATAATCCCGAGATCCGGACGTGAATCGAGATAAAGCCTATTAGGTCTTACTTAGGACCACCATTTGAAGGCTTTCTCGATATGTTATAGTTTTGACAAAGAAAAAGTATTTTAGAGTTCTTATCTTTAATTGAATTTTTATTTTGGATTTGTCTTATGCAGCATCCAGAGCGTGGATTCTTGATGATTGAAGATTCAACCTTTGTAACTCTTCCATATCTTCAGCAACTTCAAGTTAACAAGAAGCTCCTCAAGGCTTCAAGTTACATATTTCCCGGCTATTCATCCACACATTCAATCTCGGGCTACACACAGCCAAATTAGGAAAATTTCGATAACAACCGCGCATGACAGAATTTAATGCCGAGTTGTTTTTTACATTGATTTGATCATGTAACGTAACTTGTTTGAGTTGTTTTTAGATTTTGTTTGTTAAAAGAATCCCGAGACTGTTGCTTCTCTTGTATTCATAATCATGAACAATTAATGTTATAAATGTGTAAGCAAATATTAATGTCGAAGACCCAACAAGTCTTCTGTGCAACCCCAATGCAATTTTCTTTCGGTTGACATTTATATCGATCAAAAGAAGTATATTTGAATTGATGAGAACGACCTAGCATTCACCAAACGATGATCTTAGCAGGAGCATATGTTAAGTATGCTAATCTATAAAGCCTTGCATCACGATTTATAGTCCCATTGCATGCATAATAGCAAATCAGTTTCCAGATAAATATAATATTACCTTTATCTATTAGATCCAAGGTATTTTTGTTCTTGGATTTCGTTTGTTTCACGGGAAATGAATGATATAGAAAATATTTTCCTAAAAAAGATCGCTTGTATCACTTACAACAATGAATAAATGTAAAACATTTTCATCCCGCACGAAAATGTTTAGACATAAGTTCTTGTCAATAATGAAAACAATTTTCATCAACTAATTATTTTAAGCGATACAAATGATCATTTTTAGAAAATTGTTTCCCAAATTATTCATTTTCCGCGAAACGAATAAAATTTTGTATTCACATTTGTTGAAGTTAAAACTGAGAACCACGAGCTTGATATGCTACCTCGCGGGGAAATCCATTTGCGGCATAAGAAATGGGGTCAAGGCGTCCGAATATTGTACACGGAGTGACCCTCCAATACTTAAGTTAGCACTGGAAGTGAGGGAAATTTGGAAGAGAGAGCGTTTTTGCTTTTATGGAGAATGGCGGATTCTTAGAAAAACGTAAGGGAAGAAGAAAGTCTACATGAATCTCAAAATACGATTTATGTGTTACTGTTGAAGGGTCATTGGGTTGTGTTACGCAGGTGATAGCCTATACATGGACAAGTGGTGAAAGGAAATGACACGTGATATTCATAGCATTTTAAGAACCAATGCATGTCCATACTTTTAGATAATGGTAGAACCTTTGTGTGCTCAATGAAATAAAAATAAAATGATGTATTGTCAATTTTAGCTTACCGGGTAATCAATTGTCCCATCCGATGGAATACCTGGGAACCTTCTTTCTATGTTATATGTTCCTGTCAGCATGGTGATGACATGTGTCGAGAGATGATCAATGCGTCAAAATCACCCTTACCACATGACACACTCTCGATCCCCACAGGTGAAACTATCGGGTCGAGAGTAGATAAATTATGCGTAGCTTTTCCTCTTTTTGCTCCAAGTATTGACTGAGGCGTATAAGGAAATTAAGATATGATAGCTATTTCAACCTTAAAGATATGCATGGCCAACAAAAGCAAAAGAAAATCTTAAATAGGCACATATAACACATTCCCATGACCATCTCTTGTTTACCAGATAGAAGTACATACATAATGGAACTCTAATCCCAGTACATGGCCATTGAAAGCGATGAGTGTGCACATGTCATTTTGTGAATCCTGCTTGTGGAAATAAAATATTTACCATGAGTCGATAGAGCAAAAATAAATATGAAAAAAGGGAAAGAAAACCAACAATTTTGAAAGTGCACGAGGATATGAAGCACAGGCCAATTTACAGACAATTTCTTGGTAATTTGTTTTGTGTTTTTCTTTTTAACCCACAACACTCTAAAAATAATGGAGCAGAGGCATACACACATCCATCAAATGGCCGGGGACTTTGGGAAGCCACAAAGAACAAACAGACTCCAACTACAATTCCATTCACCAAGGGAAAAAAACTAGCGATCTCCGATTGCTTCTCACCCCGAACCTTTTGCTCTCTCTCTCTTTTCTGGGATTTATATAAAGAGAGAGTTGATGTACAAGCCAAAGGCTTTCTGATCCTCCATACCCTCCGTTTCTTCAGTCTCTCTAGGCCTTATGGAGGACAAAAAGGAGGCCTAGAGCAGAGAGTTTTTGCGCTCTTGGTTGGAGGAAAGGGGGGGCCAATAGAGATCACGAGGGTGTGTGTTTGTGTGCTGTCTCAACCATGGCCACCACTGACATCACCTTGGAGGAGATCAAGAATGAGAATGTGGACCTTGTGAGTTGCAGAGTGATTCATGTCTTTTTATACGTTGTTGACTTTGGAGATGTTCTTTTCTTGTCTCTCGGAAATCGCATTTTGTCGATCTTGCTGGCATGTTTAATATTTGGTTTTTGGCGCGTTTCTTAAGCATCGTCTGTGCATGATATGTTGCTTTGAATCTTCTGATACACCGAAATCTATCAAACTGTTGCTGATGCAATGACCCTTCAAAACTTATACTGTGTTGCTCCCTATAAGTAGTTTGGTTTTGGCATGCTGCAACGTATCTTTTATTACCACTGGTAAATTACAGAAAGATGCTCGATCCGTACTCTATATATATAGACTTTATTTACACGTCTAGAAAATTATATGTTGCCATGCGAATTTTAGCAATCAGACTGTACTACATCCTTCTCTTGCTCCCCATAATTTTAGAGATCTCATTTTCTTTTCCTTTTTGCCTTCACAATCATCTGTTTGCTTAGTAGGATAACTTTTTGCCCTCCAGTTTCTAAGTTTTTTTAGCTAGAATATGCAAAAATAATGACCATGGCATTACATTTGATGTTTAGGAGCGCATCCCCGTGGAAGAAGTCTTTGAGCAGCTGAAGTGCACCAAAGATGGCCTGTCAAGTGAAGAAGGAGTGAACAGGCTCCAGATTTTCGGCCCCAACAAGCTCGAAGAGAAAAAGGTAAATTCGCCAAATATAATATCAATGTAATTCTTCATTGCGACATCGTAAGCTCAAATTGTTTAATTGATATGGCGAAATTTGTGCAGGAGAGCAAACTTCTCAAGTTTCTGGGTTTTATGTGGAATCCTCTGTCATGGGTCATGGAGTCTGCTGCTATTATGGCCATTGCTCTAGCCAATGGAGGGGTAAAAACCATTTTGCCGAATCCTGACAACCAATTTTCTTTGATAATCGCCATTGTTCAGATAACAAGAGAAATTTATAAATGCAGGGGAAGCCGCCGGATTGGCAAGATTTTGTTGGCATTGTCGTGTTGCTCATTATCAACTCAACCATTAGCTTCATAGAAGAGAACAATGCGGGCAATGCCGCGGCTGCTTTGATGGCCGGTCTTGCCCCAAAAACCAAGGTGATTTTTGAGTATTTTATGTCTACACTGTGAATTTGTCTGAAACATTAGAATGTGGACTCGTTAAAAGCTTATGTAAATGTGAAAATGAATAGGTGTTGAGAGATGGTAAGTGGAGCGAGCAAGAGGCGGAAATCCTTGTGCCGGGTGATGTTATCAGCATCAAGCTGGGTGACATCGTTCCAGCGGATGCCCGCCTCTTGGAAGGAGATCCCCTCAAGATTGATCAGGCCGCTCTCACGGGCGAGTCGCTGCCGGTGACAAAGATCCCTGGTGACGAGGTTTTCTCTGGCTCCACTTGCAAGCAAGGTGAAATCGAGGCCGTTGTCATCGCCACCGGCGTCCACACCTTCTTCGGCAAGGCCGCCCATCTTGTCGATAGCACCAACCAAGTCGGTCACTTCCAAAAGGTATCTACATCATTTAACTCTCTACTTCCTCATCTAGTTGGATTCTTCCTGCATATGTTTAAATCACTTGTTCATGATCGTGAAACTTTTCGCATATAGATAAGATTGCTAGTTCATTAATGTGTATTATGTCTGACTAATTCTCAGAATGATTTCTTTTTTGGGTAATCTGATCAGGTGTTGACAGCAATTGGTAACTTCTGCATCTGCTCCATCGCAGTTGGAATGCTCGTTGAGATTGTGGTCATGTATGCGATCCAGCACAGGAGGTACAGAGAGGGCATCGACAACCTCCTTGTGCTTCTCATCGGAGGTATTCCGATTGCCATGCCCACTGTGCTGTCCGTGACCATGGCCATTGGATCCCACCGCTTGTCCGAACAAGGCGCCATCACCAAGAGGATGACCGCGATCGAAGAGATGGCCGGGATGGACGTGCTCTGCAGTGACAAGACTGGGACTCTTACCCTTAACAAGCTCACCGTAGATAGGAACTTGATTGAGGTTCGCATTTTAAACATTCATTTAAATATCCCAGGACAGTGTCATTACGATCTTGGAAGTTCTTGATAAGCAACAATATTCGTTTTCATGAATTTCCTTTAATGCCAGGTCTTCACAAATGATGTGGACAAGGATGGTCTGCTGCTATTGGCTGCTAGGGCATCTAGGGTTGAGAATCAAGATGCTATTGATGCTTGCATAGTTGGCATGTTGGGTGACCCTAAAGAGGTTTCTAGCCTTTAATCTCCTTCAATGAGTCTTATAGGTTCTTACAATGACGGATGTTCAAGGACGTTAAAAGGCTTCAATTATTCTTTATGCAGGCAAGGGCAGGCATCACAGAATTGCATTTCCTACCCTTCAATCCCGTCGAGAAGCGCACTGCAATAACTTACGTCGATGAGAATGGTGACTGGCACCGTAGTAGCAAGGGCGCACCGGAGCAAGTAAGTTGGTTTTCAAGTCGAATCAGTTCAAGTGATTCAACTGTCGGTGCTGGAGCGTTTCCAAATTTCGCATATGCATTGACCTTTTTGTCATTATGTACTAGATCATTGATCTTTGTGGCCTCAAGGGCGAGACGAGGAAAAGAGCCCATGTCATCATCAGCAATTTCGCTGAGCGCGGCCTTCGTTCATTGGCGGTTTCTCGACAAGTGAGCACTACATACTAAAATAGCACATATCGTTATTTTGTCCACGCTGGGGAACATATGCTAACTCCAATCACCTCTCTGTTACAGACGGTTCCTGAGAAGACAAAGGAGAGCGAGGGCATGCCATGGGAGTTTGTGGGTCTCATGCCTCTTTTTGACCCCCCAAGACACGACAGTGCAGAGACAATCCGGCGAGCCCTCGAGTTGGGTGTCAATGTCAAGATGATCACTGGTGACCAACTCGCCATTGGCAAAGAGACCGGTCGCAGACTTGGCATGGGCACCAACATGTATCCCTCTTCATCCCTCTTGGGTGAGAGCAAGGACGAGGCTATTGCTTCGATTCCTGTTGATGAACTCATTGAGAAAGCTGACGGATTTGCTGGAGTTTTCCCTGGTAAATAGAAGCACCAACAGTTCTCTGTCATTAAACTGTTGATGTCAATTTTACTGATACTGTGTATGTGGACGTGCAGAGCATAAATATGAGATTGTCAGGAAATTGCAGGAGAGAAAGCACATTTGTGGAATGACCGGTGATGGTGTCAATGATGCCCCAGCTCTAAAGAAGGCAGATATCGGTATTGCAGTTGCTGATGCAACCGATGCGGCCAGAGGTGCATCGGACATTGTCTTGACCGAGCCAGGACTGAGCGTGATCATTAGTGCCGTCTTGACGAGCAGGGCGATCTTCCAGAGGATGAAGAATTACACCATCTATGCGGTTTCCATCACGATCCGTATCGTGTTGGGCTTCCTCCTTGTTGCTCTCATATGGAAGTTCGATTTCTCACCCTTCATGGTTCTCATCATTGCCATATTGAATGACGGGACTATCATGACCATTTCCAAAGACAGAGTCAAGCCATCTCCTGTCCCAGACTCGTGGAAGCTCAAGGAAATCTTCGCCACAGGGGTTGTCCTCGGAGCATATATGGCCATCATGACTGTGGTCTTCTTTTGGCTTGTGCACGATACCGACTTTTTCACGGTAAGTAAAAGAAAATCCGTTTTGATAAAGACATGCTCATAGAGTGAAGTGCTTAGCAAGAAAAGCTAAAAGTGGGTTTCTCGCAGAATTCTTTCGGGGTGAGGCCAATAAAAAATAATGTGGATGAGCTCACTGCAGCCCTCTACCTGCAAGTGAGCATCATAAGCCAAGCTCTTATATTTGTGACTCGCTCGCGAAGCTGGTCATTCGTTGAACGGCCAGGACTCTTACTTGTAGTCGCCTTCATTGCAGCCCAGCTAGTAAGTATGCTTAACGATCTCTTTTGCGAATCACAATATCACTTGCACTGTTTTCCCCTAAAAGACCTGATTGAAACATCTCTAAATTCTTGTATAACTTGTGTATGATTGAAAGGTTGCCACGATTATTGCTGTTTACGCGAGCTGGGAATTCGCGAGGATCCAAGGCATTGGATGGGGATGGGCTGGAGTGATCTGGATCTATAGCATTGTGACTTACTTCCCTCTCGACATCCTCAAGTTCATCATCCGCTACAGCTTGAGTGGCAAGGCCTGGGACAACATGTTGCAGAACAAGGTTTTCATTCTTTCACAGATTTCATACTTCTCACTTGCGTATATCGTTACCCATTTGATTTTAATCTTCTTCGTTTTCTTTTATTGGTTGATTACGCAGACCGCTTTCACTACCAAGAAGGATTACGGCAAGGGTGAGAGGGAGGCGCAATGGGCGATAGCTCAACGTACTCTTCACGGTCTCAATCCTCCGGAGACTCTCTTCCATGACAAGAGCAGCACGGAGGAGCTGTCTGAGATTGCTGAACAAGCCAAGAGACGCGCCGAAGTCGCAAGGTAACGACCCTCATTCTCATTGAAAGATATGTCAATCGTATGAGGTCAGAATTATGGCTCACTCCACACTTTAAAATGAGTTGGCCTAGCAAAATTATTCAAACTCAAGAGCAGAAGAAGGGCTATTATCCTTTTTTCATTTCTTGGTCTCCAATGCCTCGAGTAAATTGCTGAGGAAAGAATGGTCAGCTTGGAGAATGAAGAAACTTCGGCACAACCTTTAACCAAAATTTTTCTGTCAGTTGTCATGACTCGTGAATGTATGCCACAGCCGTTCCTCGACGCCTTCTACTACAGTTTTATGAGAATGACAACTTAAAAAAGCTAGCAGAAAACCCCAAATTCTTGCAATTAGATACAATTGCGCGCATATTCTGGACATCATATTCTAGACTTAAATCTTTTACTGAACTCAGTCTAGAAAGATTACATCAACCTCAAGTGAATTCTGAAAACCAAATTACTTTTGCAGGCTCAGGGAGCTGCATACTCTCAAGGGGCATGTTGAGTCGGTGGTGAAGCTGAAGGGGCTTGATATTGAGACCATCCAACAACATTACACTGTCTAAGATATACTCACCATGTTGTTACAGATTTGATTCACCGAACTGAGTGTAATAGGAATGATGTAAGGAAGAGCTAAAAGGAGATGATTTATTCTGCTTTTTGTTCTCTCCTTTTCAGCTTTTCAGGCTTTTGTGATTCATATGAATTAGAGTATAGAAAAGATGAAGCTCAAATTTTAGGAGCAAGTATACGTAACTAGTTTCGGAAATGGAAGAACGACTTAGGCGTGAGGGGTTATCATACTACAATGGACCAGATTGGGAAACGTTATTACTACAATATTATTTTAGCAAGCACCCATCTAAAATTGATATTTGGATATTGATTTTTCTGGCTTTAGGACCAAAGGCCAAAGGAGCCTCGTCGAGAGTAATGTAAATGTTATGGAGCACACACCTTTTATTAAAAGTACTATTGAGAGGCGGTTCATACTCCCTATCGACAAAATGGCACGGGCGTCCCGCTTCCTAGCGAGTGGGCGGGGATCCGGAGGGCCTCCTTGGTGGGGGTTGCAAGGGGGCAGCACCCTCAGGTTTTGCTAGAGTGCCTTTATGGTGAAATTCTCTGCTAAATATAACTTTAGCTTAAGAGTGAACTAGGATAAAACTTGTATCTTAATTTTGCTTTCTCAAATTTACTCTATATTTAATTATGTTTGTGTGCATAATCCTAACAAGTCTTGATAGATTTGTTAAGAGAAGTGAAGCAAGTGTGTCCTACCTTGTTCCTCGAAGTTGATGATTTGATCGCTATGGTTGCTCCAGATCGAGCTCGAAGCTTTTGGGCATGGCTATTTGAGCCCGAGGTGTTAGATGGTCTTGAGCCTCTCTCACCCTAAAAACTAGCTCAAAAGGGTGAGGCTTTCTATCACACTTATAATCGACCACCAACCCCCTTTCACTACCGATGTTAGGACAATCTCAACAATCTCCCTGGCCTTGAGTTGGAGCGCGACAATTGATATTTCTCTCGTATGACTGTTGGGTCTAGACTTGTTGGCATTGGATTCTGATACAGTGTTGGGTGGTCCTGGGCCTCTCTCACCCAAAAGCTAGCTTAAAGAACGAGACTTTCCCTCATTCTTATAAATCGACCACTAGCCCTTCCACAACCGATGTTGGGACAATCTCAACACGAGGCTTGCGGCCGCCATGGCCTAATCTAACTTCAAAGATCACAACCGCCATGGCCGCCCGAGCACAAAGATTGCAACCATGGCCGTTTGAGCTCGAAGCTGTGCATTCGCCATGGCCAAATCCAGCTTCAAAGCTTGCGACCCCCATGGCTATTTGAACTTGACGCTTGCAGCCGCCACTGCCAGATTTGGCTTTAAAACTCGTGGCTATTATTGCTGCTTAAGTTCGAAGAATGGCCATTTTTTGAGCTCAAAGCTTGCAGGATATGGTCAAATCTGTCTTTGAAGCTCACAACCGTCATGGCCACTCAAACCCAAGCTTGAAACTCGCGATCGCTATGTGGCTTTTCAAGCTCAAAGCTCGCGAGACGTGGTCATGAGATCTAAAGGTCGTACGCCTCGAGCTCATGGCTATCATGACCCCTAAGAGCTTTAGAGCTGCAATTGCACTAGCGGCATTTGAATATTTTGAAGAAGCATAACAAGAAGTCCATGTCAAAAAAAAAAAAAAGTCAACTTAAAAACAGAGAGGGAACACAGGTGCATGCTGGAGAATATCACGTCAGCAAAAACTGTCATTTCCCGGGCTTCTCGCTGCCCGTGAAACTGCATTTCCTCAAGAGGCGTCGCAGCTGCTCGGAACCGCTCTTTCTCTCTCGTCGAATATTATCTCGCTCTTCCCGGGCTTCGCTCCGCGCCGTTGAAGCAAACAGCATAAGAGATGACATTATCCACTGCGGAGGAACTTCCCGGACGCTGCCTTCCTTACCTGAAAGCAAGAAACTTCAGAATAAATTGGCCCAGAGACGTGCTAAGTCTGACGACAAACAAAGGCTTGGACTTTACCCGAGTATGTTGCGTGGTTGTGTGCTTCGAAGGAGTCTTCAGCTGGAGGCAGGGCTGTTTATGGACATATCGCGAGAAATAGAATAGACCCAGATTCATATCCGCGGATTTCCTTGTTGAGTTTTCATGCCAAGTGTGGCAGCGTAAGGAATGAGTGCACGGTGTTTGACGATATGCACTAATTGGTGGCTTTGTGGCCAAAAGGTGTGGACTCGGGGGCATTAAAATGTTTCGTGAGATGCGACGTGAGAGGTGTAACTAGGATTGAGCGATTTCAGATTCCGTATAGGTCTCACCTAAAACTTGGAACCCACTCGTGGTAACAAATTTCTTATTTTTTGAAACCCGGAATCTAACATGCATACCTTGGAACTTGGAATCTATCCTATCACAAGCTCCGGGATTTGTTTCATGGTCTACCCAGGTTCCGCCTGTATTATTAATTAAACGATTATAATGAATCATCACATTTATTGACCATCATTTGCTGCTAGAAGCCGCTGACCACAATTTATATTTAGACACACGAAGAATACAAAACATTAACAAAGAAAAAGTCTCAATCATAAAATGGAAGCTCAGACTAGTGGTTCTAAATTATACACTCATCATCGGACGCTATGGAATACCGCAAGATCGTACGAAGACATAGACCGAGAAAAACACAAAAACTCGTTTCAGGTTCCACTTACCTAGAACCTAAAATCTACTCGTCAAAACAAGTTCCCAAATTTTTGGAACCTACCTTGTATACCTTGGAACTTGGAACCGATAGGTTCCCACCGGTCCAGTTCTCCGGTTCAAAGTTCTACCATGAAAGTATGCTCATCCCTAGGTGTAATGACAAATGAGTATTCTTTAGCGACCTGTTTGAGGTGCGAGGCCAAATGTTTCTTGATACAGTCACCTTTATGGAGGTTCTTTTCGCTTGTAACCACGTGGCTTTGACTTACCGGTGAGCAGTTCCAGGGTTGGTTCAGGTTTCATTTGGAACCTAGAATCTACCTATCGGAATTGGTTTCCAAATTTTTGGAATATGGAAGTCATCTTGTGTACTTTGGAACGTGAAACCTACTCTATCACAGGTTTCACGGTCTACTCAGGTTCCACATGTATTCTTAATTGAACGATTACGGCGAAGCATTACCTCCAATGACCATAATTTGCTGTTACAATCCACTTATCACAATTTATATTTAGACACACGAAAAATATGAAATATTAGCAAAGTAAAAGTCTCGTTTATGGATAATGCCGGATATGGATTGTTAGACTATTAATTTCAAATTATACACTCATCATCGGACCTCAAAAAATACCGTAGGATTGCGCGAAGATATAGAACAAGAAAAACACAAAAAACTTGTTTTCGAGTGATCCTGCCTATCTTAACTAGTTCCTCAATTTTGCAACCCGGAACCTCTCCTGCATACCCTGGATCCTAGAACCGGACCCTAGAATCATGCTCACCCCTATGTTGACTGAAGAAGGAGAGAAGCATTTCAAGCCCATGAGAAAAGCATGGGCCAAAACCGAGGCAAGGGCCAAATAAAGAGGGCCCATTGGGCCGGAAGCGCGGCCCATAGGACGGGAAGTCACCGTCACCTGCGAAGCGATGCAGAAACCTTCCAAACTAATCGAATGCAAATGAGTTTCAGATAAAAGAGACAGATAGAGATAGAGAGAGAGAGAGAGAGAGAGAGCGAGAGACGCGAGCTCCTTCTTTCCGTCCTCCTCCTCCAGCTAGGGTTTCAGTCAGCGAATGCTCGCTTCCTGCTCCCCGTCGCCATAGCCACCGGCCCCCCCCACCAATTCCACTCGCGGCTCGATCAATCCCCCGTCGGCGCCGGAAATCCGACGGCGATTGCAGGTGCGGCGAGCCCCCGCGCGCTCGGCCCACTCCGTCCTTCCTCTTCCTCTTCTTCCTTTGTTCAATCGCCTCTGTAGCTCCGGGGGCACTGGTTTCTAAGAACCTGCTTCGCCCCGCTCTCTCTTGCAGCTCTGCCGTTCCCGACGGGGGCTCCGCCGCGGAGCTGGAGACGCCGGAAATCGGTCCCGCTCCCGCCAAATTCGGGGCATTGGATTGGCGCTAGCTTGTGGGGGTGAGTTTCTGACACCGGGTGCCGAGTTTCGCCTCCCGTCGGCCGATTGTGAATCGGGGTCCGGGGCGGCGAACTGGGCATTTCTCCTTATGGCATAGGTTATCTGAGTTGGGGAGGCGCTTTTGATTTTAAGTGCTTTTGAGGGTTGGTGCGATGAAGAAGCCTCCGATGTTCCTATTAGGATTGAGCTGATTTTTAGGTGAAATCCTTAATCCTCTTGGACATTGTATTCTCTAGTGAAAAGAGGAGGATTAATCTAAGAGCAGGTTGTGCAATTTAAAATTTTCGAGTCGATGATGCTTTCGAGCGTGTGATGTCTCCCTCTGTGCTTCTTCCCACCCTTGTTTGCCTTTTCGAATAACTTGTTTGGTCATTCTAGTTCGGTGCTATCTGATCGGGCTGCCGGGTTTAGAAAATTAATTGAAGTTGCTATGCTCTTGCCTTGGTTTCAGTAAGGTCATTTCCTTATCCATTCATTACGCCCGATGTTGATTGAGGGACGTTATTGAAATCTTTTCGAAATTATAGTGATCTGATTGGAAATAGTCCCAATTTACCCAAGTTCTTTTGAGAAACCTCTTGGACTGTTTTTTTTTTTTTTGGTTTTATATTTGACTTCATTCTATTTCTGATCATCATCGCTCGCTTTTGGCAGATTTGCTTCTCTTTAAAAGGATTCGAGTTCTGTTGTATCAGAGATTGATTGCATATACATGCAAAGGAAATACTTTGTTGGACGATGGCGCTTCAGGCTCCTCTAAAGCCCAGTGTATCTGATGATTTCGATGATGATGACACGCCTATAGTCTTCAAAAGGAGCAGTACTACATCAAAGAAAATTCCAATAAAGACTGAAGTGAAGAAGCCACCTTCTCAGAGGATTGATGCGTTGTCGGGATCCTCAGGGTTACATTCCTCAAATGGTCAAAGTGCTAGATCTCAACAGGGTAAGGTCCATCCTTCTCCCAAGACATCATCCATGAAATCCCCGGATGTAAGTCCAAAAGCATCATCGTCTACTGCCAAGTTACCCCCAATGAAGTCACCACTGACAGGTTTAAAGTTATCAAAGTCACCAGAGGATCAGTCGAGGCACTCGTCCAAACAGAGTTCAGTAGTGGCTGCTAAAGAGGAATCCAATAGTGACTCTGATGATGATAAACCATTGAGTAGTAGACTTCAGGATAACTCTGGCAAAAGTCGCACTATGCCTATTTTATCTCCATCATCGGGAAAGGCCTCCTTGAAAAATTCTCCTGAAGATTCAGACGATGAAAAGCCTTTAGCATCAAGGTTGCCTCAGAAATCCAATACATCTACATCTTCTAATAACCGTTATGCTTCTGATGAAAAGAAACCTTTGGTACTGAAAACACAGCAAAATGGTTTTGCCTTAAGTAAGCATCAAGCAAAATCTTCCACTGTGTCAAATAAAAGGCCACTAGAGAAGACAACTTCCTCTGATCAGTTGTCAGTCAAAAAGCTAAAGACTAGCGATGCATCAACATCAACGAAGTCGAAACCATCGGTGAAAGGAGAACCGGAGTCAGATGATGATGACCACATTCCAATTTCCCAGAGAATGAAAAAGCCAGCAGCAGCTTCTGCATCAGGAAACAAGTCTTCCTCGGCAAAGGACAATATGAAAAAGGTTATAATAAAGAAGAAGATCACGAAGCCAACCAAGAATTTCAAGAAAGTAATGAAAAAGTCAAAGTATTCTAAATCCACTAAGGTAACACCTACTTCCGGCGATGGCCAGAAAAAATGGACAACCTTGGTTCACAATGGGGTAATTTTTCCACCTCCATACAAACCTCATGGTGTAAAGATGCTTTACAAAGGGAAGCCTGTCGATTTGACTCCGGAACAGGAGGAAGTGAGCCATCCCCTTTTCTCTCCTCTTTTGTATTCTTCTGCTATCTTTCTGATCATAGGCTTCTTTTTTCATGGGTCATGCTTAATATTTGGTTAGTCATTTGTTGGGATTTTGATTTGCAGGTGGCTACAATGTTTGCTGTGATGAAAGATACAGACTACATGCAGAAAGATAAGTTCAAGGAGAACTTTTGGACTGATTGGAAAAAGATTCTTGGAAGCAACCATGTGATTCAGAAATTGGAACACTGTGATTTCACCCCGATATATGATTGGTGTCAGCAGGAGAAAGAGAAGAAGAAGCAAATGACTAAAGAAGTAAGTTTTATTCACTTTGCTTGAGCTAGTAAATTGCTATATCAACTAATAATTTCAACTTATCATCAGTCTTTGTTGCATGGTCGTTTACTTTCTTGTTTCATGCCTGCAGCTAGTCTAATGAGGGGACATCATATTTTTGTGGCGCATTAATAGGTCAAAGTCCTCATGAGAAGATTTTGCTGTGTGTTACCATTGCCTATAATTGGCTCTTGCTGTGATTTAATTGTTCATCCATGCGTGTTTAATTTATGGGCCTAATATCCTAAAAAACCCTCAACATTAGCTCCAGTCCCAATTCTGCCCTAAACTTTTTTGCGTATGATAAAAAAACCCTCAACTTTTGGTCATGTCCCAATTATACTCTAAACTTTTTTTTGTCTCATAAAAAACCACCAATGTTTACTTGAGTCCCATATTTGCTCCCGTTAACACTCTGTCCAGTATTGCCCTTAGTGATGTGGCATTTCCACGTCATTGCTCTAGTTTTCCCTAAATTTCTGATCCAATAAGACGTTTTTTTGGAGATAAATTTCCACATCATCCCAAACGACGTCTTCTTGGATATGAATTTTGGTTAAAAACTAGAGCAATTAGGTTGGCCTTCTTCACTTGCTCTTGCTTTTAAGAGAGTCTTCCTTTCATTTGGCTCGGGGATCTTTGATTTTGTGCTTAGTATTCTATCTCTCGTGCTTGGGAGTTTTCCATCTCTCAATTGTCAAGAGAAGTTTTGGATAGAGGATTAACAAGGGCAGATTTGGGATTCAAGTAAAAGTTGGTGGTTTTTTAAGAGACAAAAAAAAATTTATGGTATAATCAGGACTATACCGAAAGTTGGAGGTTTTTTATAGGAAAAAAAAAGTTTAGGGTAAAATTGGGACTTGATCAAAAGTTTCGGGAGGCCTTAATTTATGATACGGAAGTACCCATTTTGCTATTTCGCAGCCAATAGTATGATGTGAAATCAAATTTTATTTCAGATGCGGAAGCATTTTGAATGTGATGCAGACACTATCAGCTGCTTCTGTGATGATTTCTACTGCTGAAATTTTGAGATGTCCTTCCGTTTCACTATGAATACTATGAAATGAATTATCTTTTGTGCCTCTGGTTATGCACAGTATTAGGGTGCTTAATAGGTGCCAACATGTTATATGCTGTTCTTAATGTCATGATGCCAAATGTTACTTGTGTCAATTTCTGTTGCTTCTGTAGATGTTTTAGATTTTGTCTTTCATGCAGGAAAAGAATGCCCTCAAGGAAGACAAGATGAAGCAGGAGGAGAAGTACATGTGGGCCATTGTGGATGGTGTGAAAGAAAAGGTTAATCCTATCTCTAATCCTTGATCATGTCTTGTGTATTCTGGATCTGAACAATGCCCCTCAAATAGTTTGCTGTGTCTTGTCATTTCTTCCTTCGGTATTGAAATTTTCTTCAGTTATATGGTCATTATTTTCTTCTTTTTCACTAAGGATTACCCTGAAACACTTTCAAGTGATGTAATGTCTATAAGTTCTTAATTGTTATTCTCCGTTTTTTGAGAATTTCTTTTACGATTGTGTTCCATTTTTGGATTGAAGATTGGCTAAAGTTCAATGCAATTTGTTTAGCTATTTGGTTCGAATTTACGGAGGCTGAGGCATCTCTATTTTGTTTAATAACATTGTTAATATGTTAACTTCCTCGATATCTTATTTCTGCATCAATGAGCAGTAAATCTCAAAACTTTGTTTTACACTAGTGCTAGTGATTTGAAACTTGTCCAGTCGATAATGTTGTGTCTTTTCGAACTACATCCTTCATCTGTATCTGGGTTGTTGTTCTCTTGGGACATGGGATTTTCCATTGCTTTTAATGTGATGCTAGGTTACTGCGGAATTATGTAGTTTACTGCATCTTTGGTCAATTCAGCATTTTTTCGAGCATAATTGTGCTTTATCTTACTGAATGCTGACAGTAAGTTATACCACAGGTTGGAAACTTCAGGGTTGAACCGCCTGGTTTGTTCCGTGGACGTGGAGAACATCCAAAGGTTTCATGCATAACCTTTGACTGCATGTCTTTTCTCCTGGCTCAATGACGTTTTCTTTGATATGTGGACTTTTAAGATTAAACACATGCATTTCGCTCATTCCTAATGGCTGGTGTGTTTTGATTTAGATGGGAAAGCTGAAGAGACGCATTCGTCCGAGGGATATTACAATCAATATTGGGAAAGGTGTTCCTGTGCCGGAATGTCCCATCCCTGGTGAAAAGTACTGTCATTTATGTCCTCCAGGAACAAAGTTGATTTCCAAGTTGTTATTTCATCTTCTTTATTTATAAATTAAGAATTCTGGACTCTTGATATGTGGCAGATGGAAAGAAGTAAGGCATGATAACACCGTCACGTGGTTGGCATTTTGGAACGATCCTATTAATCCGAGGGAATTTAAATACGTCTTCCTTGCTGCTAGCAGTTCCTTGAAGGGCCAAAGTGATAAAGAGAAATATGAGAAAGCAAGGATGTTGAAGGTACAGCAGAACTTGAGTGGAAGATGTTGGCAGTGATCAATTTTGTCATTAAATATTTTTAATATGATTCATAACTGATTGCCAAACTTGATATTTTGAGCATAGGATTACATAGCGAACATCAGGGCAGCATACACCAAGGATTTTATGAGTAGAGATGCTATGAAGCGGCAGATAGCGGTTGCTACTTATCTGATTGATAAACTGGCTCTGAGGGCTGGCAATGAGAAGGTACATATGTGAAACTCATCAAGATCGACTCCTCCTCCCCTCTCTCTCTCTCTCTCTCTCTCACCAATTTGCAAACTTGCTTTTCGATGGACTCTATTGTGATGACTCTGGTGAAGGATGGGATTATCTTGCTAATCTGGCACAATTGGACAAGCCATTATATCCAAGATTATTAAGCATCACTTTGCAATTTTTTAATTTATATGAGATATAAGAAGGTCCCGAAATGAGGTGTTTGCAAGTAACTATTCTCCTGTAATTGTTTTGAGATACAATTGACATTCATTATGAATTTGATGAAATGACTTTCCATGTGTTAGTCATGTAAAGTTGGAATGCTTGAGATGGAATTGCTCGTTCCTTTTCATGTTTAGACCACTACTTTGGTTCTGCTTATTTTGTGGAGATAAGTACAACATGTCTCCTTTCCAGATTCCTGTTCTTAAGTAACTTAAATTACGAAGTTGTACTCACTAGAAGAAACTCTTTTTCGTATGTATGACAATAGAAAAAAAGAAGCCTCTTCAAAATAGTAGTAAGGATTTACATTTGACTAGACATTAAATTTTTTAATTCCACAAAGAATCGTTGCTTGTATTAGCAGAGTGTATTATATGGTTACCAATTTGTTTGCTTTTCGTTACTCAGGATGATGATGAAGCGGACACTGTCGGTTGCTGCACACTGAAAGTTGAAAATGTGAAAGCAATTAGCCCAAACTCACTGGAGGTAAGATGATTTAATGCACTGAAAGTTCAAATATTTCTGCTTGCTTCTTGGAGCTAAAATGGCTGTTGTACTCTGTCAATTTTCAGTTTAACTTTCTTGGTAAAGACTCTATCCGATATGAAAACACTGTAGAAGTTGAGCTCCCCGTCTACAAGGCAATTGTGCACTTTCAATCTGGTTAGTTATATGACTTGTTACCCATTTAAAATTAGACATGCATTTGCTTTTTCGTGTGGTAAATTTATCTTGCTTTGCTTTGTTTTTGTAGGGAAAAAGCCTGGTGATCCTCTTTTCGATGAGCTGGATACAAGTAAACTGAATGCTCATCTAAAGGAACTCATGCCTGGTCTGACAGCAAAAGTTTTCCGTACATATAACGCTTCCATTACTTTGGATGAGATGGTAAGCTTACATTTGCTTTTTGAGGGGATTTTAATTGGTGTTGCAGTGTGTTTGATGTGCTTCATCTGTCGGGTGGATAGATTAATTAGCCATGGGAAACTACATTCATCTGCAGTACTTTTTAAGCTTATATGCCTTGGCAACAAGAACAAACATGTGTTACATGCACATATTTAGATGCATCCCATCAAAACGGAAAGGTATCATTATCGAATGATGTCTAGTCATCAAGGGATCTTTGGAGCTGGTTAGCTTGTTGATACATACGATGGACGTGGTCATATGTAAAACACAGTTGGTGGTCTTACACTACCATAATTTTGTGAAATGATGGAATATAATATGGAAGCTTTTCATTTGTTTGATGACAGTTAAGTAGAGACACCAAAGATGGAGAAGTTGCAGAAAAAGTTGTAGTCTATCAGCGTGCAAACAAAGAGGTAATTATTGTTTATTACAGAAGAATATGCGCTGCATAAACAAGTATAGATTGTAGTTACGAATTTTTGGTCTTCAGGTTGCTATAATTTGCAATCATCAACGTAGCATTTCGAAATCCCATGTGGCACAAATGACCAAGTTGCAAGAGAAGATAGATGAATTGAAGGTGACAACTTCTCTCTCAATCTCCGGTTATCATACAAGATATCTGGTCCCGACCTATGTCTTCCAATTTTCGCATCAGTTTTGCAAATGGACCGTGCTTTTCTCTATGGACTTGCACAAGAGATTCTAGGAACTTTAAGAATTCATTCGAGTTGGAACGAAGCTGACATCCTAAATCATGTGCAGGACAATATGAAAGAGATAAAAGTAGATTTGGATCGGGCACGAAAAGGAAAGCCTCCTCTAAAGGATGCTGATGGAAAGCGAAAGAGGAACTTGACTTCAGAAGCGTAATATAATTGCTACCTGTTTCTGATTCTGCAGCTATGTAGATGTTTATGATTTTCCATATTACCTCATTTGCCGCTGTGCAGGTTAGAGAAGAAGATTGCTCAGATTGAGGTGAAAATTGAGAAAATGGAACGGGACAAAACTACCAGAGAAGATCTGAAAACTGTTGCACTGGGCACATCCAAAATCAACTATCTTGACCCAAGGATCACGGTTGCATGGTGCAAGCGGCACGAAGTTCCAATTGAAAAGGTTAGTAGTAGCTTTAAACCTTGCACATGTCGAGGCAATCTTCAGAATTGGTCATTTTATGATCTAATCAATGGTAACATTATTTTAGTGCTACTTTTTCTACCACTAGAAAGGGACGGCACACTAATTCCGAATTGCCTGGTGTCCTGATTTTTTTGTTTGCCGGGTCCTCCGGTCTCTGAAATGTTATGACCTATATTATTTGCTGTCGCAGATATTCAACAAGTCTCTGTTGGCAAAATTTGCTTGGGCGATGGACGTGGAACCTGACTTCAGATTTTGATATGCTGAGTCCGTGTTCCCTTAGCCGGCATGTTGAGTCTCCTTTTCATCCTGCAAATTTTTTTCTTCTTTGTCTGTTCAGGTGAAAAAAATTCATGTTGAATGTTCAACTAATCTAATTATAGATGAAGTCTCTTCTCCACACTGGCTCTCGCTTCGACACGGATCGATATAGGGACTGTCATTTACCTTGAGAAACTTGTCATTCTCTGTAGATACATTTGTCAAACTGACAATTGTCCAAAGATAGTTGAGAAATTATAAAGATCGATTCTTATGTCTTTCTTTATCCCCTTTTATTGCTGTTGATGATGCCTAAGTGGATTATGACATCTACTGATTGCGGTGGTGTACGTTGGTCATGGATTAAATCCATATAGAAATTTATATAGGGGCGTGTTATTATCGTGGGATATGGGGAAAATTTCAATGAGGGCTTGAAGTGGATTTATTTTATCAAAAAGGGCCTACAATGAATTTAGTTTCAAATAAGGGCTTAAAGTGGCCGAGTCTGAATCTTAAATAAGGGTCTAAGCATTGGCTGGCGAGCACTTGATTTTTTCGGTGGTCAAAATAGGACATTTTTGTTCAAACCAGAGGAGAGAGGTCGGCGATGGGGAGAAAGAAGAGGACGGTAGGGTGATTTTTTTCGGTTTCCAAAATATGACATTTTTGTTCAAACCAGAGGGGAGATCGGCGATGGGGAGAAAGAAGAGGATGGTAGAGTCTGACGAATCGCTGCAAGATGAATTCAAGAATTTGGGATGGCGAAGCTCAATGCCAAGCCTCTCTCTTGGAGCTTGACATCATCGCAAGAGGCCCGGAATGGAGGCGATAATTATTGCTAAAGGTGCCCCTGTGCCAGTGCTGGAAGAGTTCTGCGATCGCAGCCTCTATTTCTTCTCCTTTTCCACATTCAAAATCTCGCCTAAACCGTAAGAGTCCAACGCCTCTCTCATCGGAGCTCCTGCTCAAGCTACATGGAGTCACATCACGAGACACTTCAGTTCCTCTCCCAATGCTTCCTCCACACAATCTATGGCCCTGGACCCTTGCTGCCAGGCCAAGTCCTCCTTTTCCGATGCTTTCCATCACCCCAACTACTCCCTCGCCGTCCTCCGCCTCGTTGCCGAGTCCTCCATCAACAAGCAGATCCGCCAGGCTGCTGCCATTGACATTAAGAACCGTCTCCACGCTTACTTGGTCCCAACTCCGCCCGATTTAGGCCCTTATTTGAGACTGATTTGGCCATATCATACTCTTATTTGAAGTAATGTCCATTTTGAGCCCTCTTTTGAGATAATAATCCCACTTCAGGGCCTTTTTTTCCCCGAGTTATATTCACAGTTTCGTTCAGAGCTTAATGGATCATTATCACACTAAATACAATCAATTTATAAAACGTTTGTCATCATTTTTCCAACATTAAACAATTTTGGCCAAAAATAAACAAAGCCTCAGGCTAAGATAATGAGTATGAGTGCCATTTCTGGCAAATCATCCTACGAAATTTTTTTTATTAATTTCCAATTCCCACGTGGATTTTTTTTTGAATTTTTTTTTATTAATTCTCCATTTATGTAATTGCTCATTTAAATGTTAAACCTAATCTACTTATTTCCCATTCCCACGTAGATTTTTTTTTTTTTCATTTTGAAATTTTTTAATTGTCCACGTCAGCGCCGACGATACCACGATCAGTGAGCGCAAATCAGTCTCTATGTTGGATTTTCCAACATATCATACTCTTAATAAGAGTAATGACGATACACTGGTCGTCCTAATCAGCGCCGGCCAGTGTCTATGTTGGATTTTCCGGTGAGGCAAATCGCTGATGGCACTTAATTGATCGATTTCTAAAATTTTGGCTTTCAAGTGAGTAAAAAAAGTTATGACATTCAAGTGAGCGCCGTACAAAAATTATGGTACTTCTAGTATATTTATCCAGGGATGGATTCTGTCAAAGGACTGACTTAGAATTTGGCTGTCAAGGAAGTTCTCATGTATACATGAAAGTATGTTGAGTAACTTGTGCTAATTTGCATCAATCAATTCTAGAAACAAACCTAGAACTCTAACACTACACATGAGTAACGTCATAACAAGCAATATAGAGATGGCATCTTTCTCAATAGAATTCATACCTTTCAATAGCGGATTCTATAAAAGGACTGACTTAGAATCTAACTCTTGACGGAAGTTCTTATGTATATATGGAAGTATGTGGGATAACTTGCGCAAAATTTCATCTATCAAATATCAATTCTGGAAACAAATCTAGAACTCACTACGCATGAGTAATGTCATAACAAGCAATATAGAGATGACATCATTCTCAATAGAATTCGTACCTATAAATAGCGATACTAGAGCAAGAGTCATGCATACACTTTTGGGAGAAAAATGTTAGGTAAAGAGAAGAAGAAAGAAACAATGGCGAGAGCTAATCTGAAATGTTCATGGATGATCCTCCTCATGCTCATTTTAGCTTTTGGCCTAGCTTCTCTCCCTACAACAAAGGCGAGGGACCTGGTCACGAGTGGCCCTGCTGGCGTCGGAGAAAGAAGGCAAAGCAACCAATTTTCACTACCGGATCTTGCACTAAGGTAGCGAATGATAACCATTCTGTTCCGGAATGAGTTCCTGAACCAGAAATAGATTTTTCTATTTCTGGTTCCTGGATGAGTTTCGAGAAAAAACCCGTTTGATAATGACAAAAATTTCTATTTCTAGAACAAAACCCGTTTGATAACAAAGACAAAATTTCTATTTCCCGAAATAAAAACCCGTTTGATAAACAAAGAAAATTCTATTTCAGGAACAAAATTCCATTTTTTAGAAATGGAATAAAAATAATAAAAATCCGAAAAATTCATAAAAATCTTTAAAAAATTCAGAAAATCCCAAAAAATTGAAAAATTCCAGAAAAAATCATCAAAATGTCGAGAAAATAAAAAAATTTAGATTTCGGGAAAATAGAAAATTTGTTGAATTTTTTCAAAAAATCAAGAAATCAAAAATTTCAAAACTTCACAGAATTACTTAGAATACATGTGGCCACCCACTTTTAGTGAAATTTAAATTTTTTAGGTGCCCAAAAAAATCAAAAATCAAAAATTTCAAAACTTCATGAATAGTTTAGAATACATGTGGCCACCACTTTGAGTGAAATTTTAATTTTTAAGGTGCCCAAAAAATTCAAAAACTCAAAAATTTCAAAACTTTACAGAATGGCTTAGAGCCACCCACTTTGAGTGAAATTTTAATTTTGGAGGTGAAAAAAGCAAAAATCAAAAATTTCAAAACTTTAGAGAATGACTTAGAATACATGTGGCCATCCACTTTGAGTGAAATTTAAATTTTTTAGGTGAAAAAAACAAAAATCAAAAATTTCAAAACTTCACAGAATGACTTACAATACCTCTAGCCACCCACTTTGAGTAAAATTTAATTTTTTTTAGATGCTCAAATGGTTTTTTTTTTTTTGGTCCCTAAAGAAAATTAAATTTCACTCAAAGTGGATGGCCACATGTATTCTAAGCCACTCTGTGAAGTTTTGAAAATTTTTCTTTTTGCTTATTTTTATTTTTTTTTCGACATCTAAAAAAATTTAAATTTCGCTTAAAGTGGATGGCCAGTATTCTAAGCCATTTTGTGAAGTTTTGAAATTTTTCTTTTATTTTTTATTTTTATTTTTTCGGCACATAAAAAAATAAAATTTCGCTCAAAGTAGGTGGCCACGTGTATTTTAAGCCATTCGAAAGTTTTGAAATTTTTACTTTTTTGCTTATTTTTATTTTTTTGGCATATAAAAAATTTAAATTTCACTCAAAGTGGGTGGCACAGTATTTTAAGCTATTCGTGAAGTTTTGAAATTTTTTATTTTTTTATTTTTTTCGGCACCTTAAAAATTTAAATTTCACTCAAAGTGGATGGCCACAAGTATTCTAAGTCATTCAGAAAGTTTTGAAATTTTTGATTTTTTTTTTTTTTTTTTTTGCACCTAAAAAATAAAATTTCGCTCAAATTGTGCATGTATTCTAAGATATTCGTGAAGTTTTTAAATTTTAGAATTTTTTTTTTTTTTGGCAACTAAAAAAATTAAATTTTGCTCAAAGTGGGTGGCCATAGGTTTTCTAAGCCATTTTGTGAAATTTTTATTTTTATTTATTTTTTTCGGTACCTAAAAAATTTAAATTTCTGAAAGTGGGTAGCCCAGATTCTAAACCATTCTGTTAAGTTTTGAAATTTTGATTTTTTGCTTTTTTTTCTCACCTCGAAGATCGTGACTTTCATATGAATATGTGTGTTGAAGAAAATGAATTCCTCGAAATGGTTCTCACTTTTGTTCCAAAATGAAAACCAACTTTTTTTTGTTCTCATTTCTGGTTTCAGAATCAATTTTGGAAGCAAACTTGTCCGGAAATAGAAAAATGAAATTGCGTTACCAAACGGGTTTCGGTCCAAACGATTCGAAACAAAAAACCAGTTGACGGAACCGAACGAATGGTTTTCATGCAAGACCTAAGTCTCCTTTGCATCTAATCCTGACCACAACCGGATGTTGCACGTAAGTCCCCTCTGCACCTAAATCCCAGCCACAACCAGATCTTGCACGATGTCCCGTCTCGACCTAATCCTATCCACAATTGAGGCTTGTCGTAGCCAGTGCATTGTTAAGTCCGCCATCTAGTGAATGTTTTTTTGTAGCAGTTACTTAAAACTGCTCAATAAATTCATCGATAGAATAAAGTTGTTGCGGATTTGGTTGCGTGTTGATTCATCTTAGCTCTTTTTTACCTACATTTGTTTTTTGGATAAGTGCAATAGAAGCCTTAGTACTTTTAAAAAAAAGTGCAATTAAGTCCTAAAATTTTGAAATTGATGTAATCAAATCCTTTCGCTAACTCTGTCCAATTTGACTAACTGAAAATACTGACGTGGCTCTATTTTATTATTTTCTCTTCCCCACGTTGCGTTGACGTCACTAAAACATGAAATGTAAGGCTAAAAAGACATTTTTCTCCAAATCTATTTTTTTACCCGAAGTCTAGTTAAATTAGATTAAAAGCTAAAAAGTTTAAATTTAAAAATAGCACCAAAAAAAAGACAGGCATTTTTTACGACTAAGAGTAATCTTGGGTATATCTGAAGTCGAGTATCGTTTGAACTACTCGGCTTTCTTTCTATTCTTAACAAAATTGACTTTCACAAGAGAAAAAAGCTTAGGTAGTTTTTGAGAACTTGATGCTTGTTTGATTTAGCAGCAACTCGGCAACGGGCAATGAGCCATACCTAATGGTCTTTAGCTACAGGATTTGCCACTTTTAGGGACGGTTCTGCCTGTTCGCGTGTTTTTTATTTTTTTATTTTTAAAGTAGTGTTTGTTGCTTGCTATTTAGTTTCCCAATGTGATTTTTTCCAAATTCAATAGTTTTCAAATGTATTAAGAATATATGAGAAGATTTCTTTCTCATCGCAACAACAAATTGCCCGCATTGCTATGTGAAGTATTCACTGTGTCCATCAGTGTAGTTGTTTTATATTTAATACTTATCAATTTCATACATAGAGTCGTATCACATTGTAACGTAACAAAGCACTCAAATTACAAGAACAGTGACTAGAATTTTAACTCATATACATCCTTCGAAACTTTGATCCCCTTTCGCTACTTTAGTGTCCATCTAATTACAGAATCCACTTGATAATTGTTGGGCCAGCATCAATTGCTCGATAACCCGAATTCTCAAAATCAATTTCTAGGTAGGACTAATGCTAAAGTCAAAGAAGAATCAAAATAATGGACTATAGATTATGTGTCATAGGACTAAATTGGAAATTGGCTCTTTTCACACGGTGTATCGTCATCGATTGCGGTGAACTGCAAGCACGATTTCCCCAAACCATGGCCCACCATGCTCCCCAATCTCGTGTCTAATCTCCGAAAGGCTTCGCAAGCCTTTGATTATGCATCCATCAACAGGATTCTAGGTATTGCGAATTCTGTCATTGCGAAGTTTCTTTAACTCTACCAAACCAATGATCTGTTGCTTGATTCTCGTTACCATGCTATTCGAAGTCATCCGGCGGCATCTCGTCGGACTCCGCCCCCTTCTTCCTCCTCATCATCGATCTCTCTTCTCCACTTTGAATTTCTTGTTTTTTTTCCTTTTAAATACTTATCAAGATTTTATTTTGGACAAAAATGCTCTGTTTTGACCCCCGAAAAAATCAAATGATTGCCGGCCGGTGAAATTTGGCCAGCCCGTGAATTCAAGACCTTATTTGAGACTGACTTGGCCATTTCAGACCCTTATTTGAAATAATGTCCATTTTGAATCCTTTTTTCCGAAAATAATTCCACTCTAGGCCCTTATTTGAAATTTTCCCCGAGTTATATTCACACTTTTGGTTTGGAGCTTAATGGATCATTATCACACTAAATGCAATCAATTCAAAAACTTTTGCCATCATCTTTCGAACATTAAACATTTTGGCCAAAAATAAAAGAAGCATCATGTTGAGATAATGAAGAGTATGAGAAGTCTACTTGCTTTGACCAAAGTATCTTATTCTTGTGACTCAACAAGACCGGGAAAATTATCAAAAAAGTCCTAAACCTTTCGCAATTGTGCCAATTCAGTCTTAAACCTTTTTTTTTTGCCAATTCAGTCCTAAACCTTTTGCAATTGTGCCAATTCAGTCCATCTGGCCACTTTTGGCCTGCCGGCGCTGACGTGGACGCCGGCCGGCTGACGTAGCAATATTTAATAATTTTCATTTTTTTTCGAATTTTTTTTATTTTTTTTCTCTTTCTTTTTTTTTTTTCCTATCTTCTTTCTCCGGTCGCCGGTCGGCGAGGGTGAGACCTCGTCTCGTCCGTCGCCGTCGCCGTGGGGCGAGCTCGAGCTCGCCCGCCGACGACGGCCATGGCGAGGTCTCGCCAGATCTGGGCGGCCTCGCCGTCGCCGGGAGAGCTCGAGCTCTCCACGGCCGTCGCTGGGCGAGCTCGAGCTCGCCATGGCCGTCGCTGGGCGAGCTCAAGCTCGCCCAGCCATGGCAAGGCTCGACCTTGCCCAGCGACGGTGAGGCTCGCCCAAATCGCCGGGCAAGCTCGAGCTCGCCATGGCCGTCGCTGGTCGAGCTCGAGCTCACCCGGCCATGGTGAGGCTCGACCTTACGAGGCTCGCCAAGATCTGGCGAGACCTCGCCATGGCCGTCGCTGGGCAAGCTCGAGCTAGCCCGGCGACGGCGAGGCTCGCCCAGATCTGGCGAGACCTCGCTGTCGCCAGGCTAGCTCGAGCTCGCCATGGCCGTCGCTGGGCGAGGTCGACGTTGCCCGACGATGGCGAGACTCACCCATATTTGGCGAGACCCCGCCATCACCAGTACCGGCGAGGGCCAGCCTCGCCCATGGCCGGGTCAGTCTCTCGCTCGGCGACCGGGAAAGAAGATAGAAAAAAAAAATAATAAAATAAAAAAAATTCTAAAAAAATAAAAATTATTGAAATATTGCCACATCAGCCGGCCAAAAGTGGCCAGATGGACTAAATTGACATAATTGCAAAATTTTTAGGACAGAATTGGCTAAAAAAAAGATTTAGGACTGAATTGGTACAATTGCAAAAGGTTTAGGACTTTTTTGGTAATTTTCCCAACAAGACCAGTTTCTCACCCTCAAGATATGTCCCAAGTTTCCATGACAGTGGATCCATCAGGGGCATACACACCTTCACCTGGGTGCTATTCGTCTTGCATTAAGCTTTCGTGGCCGTAAAGGTTTGCTAATGACAGCTCGCTCGACACTTCTTGAGACTAGGTTCCTCGGATAACGGCATGCATGCTGGGACAGTTGAGCCCCAACAGCAAGATCAAGAATGAATGATGTTGAAGGAAAGTCTCACTCAACAGAAAAAGGGAAAGACAATTTAAAAAATTGTTAATAAGGTTGTTGAATGTTGCATCTAAATATACATGAATCAATCTAGTTCCGAACTGTGGGAAGACAACCAATGTAGGTTAAGAATACTGAGCCAATGCTCTCTTAAATGCATCTTTTTCGAGATAAGAGTACCATAAGTGTCATAACTTTTGTACGGCGCTCACTTAAATGTTATAACATTTTTTTATCACTTAAGTGCCATAACTTTTAAAAAAACGTCCACTTAAGTGCTATAACTTTTAATTGATCACTTGAGTGCTATAACTTTTTTATAGCATTCACCCAAGTGCCGGAATTCCAACGTGGCATGGCACTTGTGGTGAACCTTTTTTAAAATTTGTGGTACTCAAGTGATTGGTTGAAAAATTATATGACACTTAAATAATCGGGGAAAAAGTTATGGTGTGAGTGCCGTACGAAATGGCATTTGTGGTGTTTTTTTCCCTCTCTTTTCATTATCATTATGACACTAAGATCTTGGCTTTGGGCACCAAAGCTTGTTTAAAGTGACTTTTGAAAACTATTTTTTTTACTTTCCCATCAATAATAGCATATCACATCTTGAAAATTTGTCCCATGACATATTTTTGGGGATAAAAATTTTCACGACTTTGACCTACTTTAAATACAAATATTCAAATACCTTTAGAATTTGAGGTTATTCAACATTATGCATATTTCAATTCTAAAATGCTAACCAAATCTTTCTCCAGTTTCAAAAATTCATTAAAGGGATGTTGGGTAAAATACTTCAATTTACGAAATTAATCAAATGAGCTAGCACGAAATTGTAGTTATTTTCAATGTATGGCGATTGTAGTTATTGTAGTTCTTGCGATTATAGTTATAGTGGGAAGAGAAGTAACTTCAATTGTATATATATACAAGTATCATTAGGATGGAATCCAACTTTATTTGCTTTGGTCCAAGTTCATGCCTGCGAACCCAACACTATTTCTTTTTGTTACTGAGCTAATAAAGTAAACCCATTATAACGGTGAACTAGAGAGAGCTTCTCGGGCAATGTGGCACAATGAAAAGCAAGCGAGAGGTGAGTTATCGAAATATTTTTCTATAATGAATTATGTGATTACCAAAATGTTAAGATCAAAGTTTGTGCAGGATCTATATTTTCTGAAAATGGGATCGAAATAATGGCGGATGGATTCTATAAAATCTAGTTCTCGAGGGAAGTTGTCATGTATATATGGAAGTATATTGAATGACTTGTGCTAATTTGCATCTATCAATTCTAGAAACAAATCTAGAACTCTAACACTGCACATAAGTAATGTCATGACAAGCAATATAGAGATGGCATCCTTCTTAATAGAATTTGTACCTATAAATAGCAAAATTAGAGCAAGAGTCATGCATATAATTTTGGGAGAAAATTATTAGGAAAAAAGAAGAAGAAAGAAACAATGGTGAACCCACTTGCGCATGGCCGAGTTGGTGGGCACTTTCCTTCCCTCCCCAGAGGTTCTGGGTTCGAATCCCCGCTCGATTCCGTAATTTAAGTGGGGGACCCTGGCGGTGGGTTGCTGGGCTAATCTCCCCCGAGGTATAGGCGCCCCGATTACTTGTGCGAGCTCGTCCCTGGGGAATGGTGGTGAATCCTCGGTTACAAAAAAAAAAAGAAAAAGAAACAATGGCGAGAGCTAATCTGAAATGCTCATGGACGATCCTCCTCATGCTCATTTTAGCTTTTGGCCTAGCTTCTCTCCCTGCAACAAAGGCGAGAGACCCGGTTGTGGGAGGCCGTGCCGGCGTCGGAGATGAAGGCGAAGTAACCCATTTTCACTACAGGATCTTGCGTCAAGTCCCCGCTGGACCGGATCCTCTCCACAACTGAGGCTTGTTGAAACCATTACATGATTAAGTCCGCCATCTAGTGAACTTTTTGAAGCAATTACTTGTAATTATTCAATAAATTCATCGATATAATAAAGTTGTTGCGGATTTGGTTGCGTGTTGATTTATCTCACCACCTTTTTACCTACACTTTTCTTGGATAAGTGTGCTAGGAGTCTTAAAACTTGTCATGAAATTAGAATTAAGTCCTAAAACTTTCAAATTGGTATAATCAAATCTTAAAACTTGTCAAATTTGTGTAATCAAGTCTTTTCGCTAACTCCGCCCAACTTGACTAACTGAAAATGCCAACGTGGCTCTTTTTTCACGTTGTATTGACATCACTAAAGCATGAAATGCTAGGCTAAAAAGACATTTTTTTCCAATTTGTTTTGACCCAAAGTTTAGTTAAATTAGATTAAAGATAAATAAAAAGGCTACATTAAAAAAAAGGCATTTTTTACGACTAAGGGTAATCTTGGATATATCTTACGTCGAGTGTTCGTTTGAACTATTTGGCTTTTCTTTCTATTCTTACTCCAATTGACTTTCATAAGCGAAAAAAGCTTGGGTAGTTTTTGAGAACTTGATGCCTGTTTGGTTTAGCAGCAACTCGGCAACGGGCAATGAGCCATACCTAATGGTCTTTAGCGACAGGATTTTCCACTTTTAGGGACGGTTCTTCCCATCGCGTGTTGTTATTTTTAGTAGCGTTCATATCTTGCTATTTAGTTTCTCAATGTGATTTTCGTTTCCGAATTCGATAGTTTTCAAATGTATTAAGAGATTTCTTTCTCACCGCAACAACGAAGCCAAGTTGCTCGCATTCTGTGTGAAGTACTCATTGTGTCCATTGGTGTAGCTGGTTGATATAGAACACTTATCAGTTTCTTACTCGGTGTTGGATCACATTTTAACATAACAAAGAACTTAAATTACAAGAACAGTGACTAGGATTTTAGCTCATATACACCCTTCGAAACTTTAATCCCCTTTCGAAACTTTAGTGTACATATAATTAGAGAATCAGTGGTACTAGAACTTACGAATATTTGTTGAATAAAGTGAATCCATTAAAACAGTGAACAAGAGAGATCTTCTCAAGCAACGTTGGACAATGAAAAGCAAGATGGGAAGCAAGTTATTTGAAATACTTTTCTATGACAAATTGTGTGATTACCTAATTGCAAAGTCAAGATTTATGCGGGGCATATATGCTAGGAATGAGATCCAAGTAGTGGTGGGTGAATTGCATAAAAAGAATAATTTTGAATTTGGCTCAATGGAAATTGGCGCGCGCGCACAAATATATATATAATTTGTGCTAATTCGCATCTATCAATTCTAGTTACTCCAAATCCTGAATTCTAACCCTACACATTGGTAACATCATAACAAGCAATATGGAGATCGCATCCTTTTCATTAGAATTCGTACCTATAAATAGCGATACTAGAGCAAGAGTCATGCATATACTTTTGGGAGAAAATTATTAAAAAGAAACAATGGAGAGAGCTAATCTGAAATGCTCATGGATGATCCTTCTCATGCTCGTTTTAGCTTTTGGCTTAGCTTCTCTCCCCACAACAAAGGCAAGAGACCCAGTCCCAGAAGACCATTCCGGCATCGGAGAAGGAGGCGAGGCAACACATTTTCAGTACCGGATCTTGCCTCGAACCCCCGTTCCACCATCTGGACCTGGCTGCGGCCACAATTGCGGCTTGTAGCTGCCATTCGATAATTAAGGCTGCCATTTGGTGAAATTTTGAAGCAAATACTTGTAACTATTAAATAGATTCACCTATGCAATAAAGTTTTTGGGATTTGGTTGCGTGTTGATTTGTTTGTGCTTGGCGAAATTTGTGATTGGTTAGTCATGCCATCTCCTCTTGGTTTGATTTGTTTAATTGGATAGAATACCATGCATAGTTTTCTTGAAATTGGAGGGGCATACAAATAATTTAACGTAAATTTTTTACTTTAAAAAGGAAATGGATAGAAAAAGATTTTGAAAATCTAAATTTATGACGGTTCTTTTTGACAAGGTCGAGCCAAATGAGAGAAGGACATCCATGATCATCACTTCAGTGGCATTTTCTTATGACTAAGTAATTGTAGGCATATTTTATATCAAGTGTTGTTCGAAGTTGGCTTACAGTGGAGGTCCGACGTTAAACAACAAAAGAAGCAATTTTCTTGGCCAAAAATAAGAGAAGCATCAGGTTGAAACAATTAACTATCATGTGCAGTCTACTTGCTTTAACCAACATCTTGTTCTTGCAACTCAACTTGAGCAGTTTCATGGCTCACATTATGGTGGACTCAACAAGGATATACACACCTTCACTTTGATGCTATCCATCTTGCATTAAGCTTCATGGCTGCAAAGGTTTGCTAGATATAGGTTCGCTCGGCACTTCTTGACACTATCTATCGATATGCGTGCCGGGATAGTGGAGGCCTAGCAGCTTGATCAAGTGCATCTGATGTTGAAAGAAAGTCTTACTCAACGGAAAGAGGAAAAGAATATTTTATTAATTGTTAATAGGGTGATTGAATGTTGCATCAAAATATACACGAATCAATCTGGCTTCAAAATATTGGAAGATGACCAATGTGGGTTAAAAATGATGAGCCCGTGTTCTGTTCAATACATCTTTTTCATTGTAGCAATAAGCTCTTGGCTTTAAGCACGACGCTTTGCGGCCTTGTTTAAAGTGACTTTTGGGGACGATCTTTGAATTTCCCATCAATAAGAGCAGATTAAATCATGAAAATTATTCCCTTGATATTTTTTTTTGGGGACTTGAAATTTTCACGATTTTGACCGACTTAAGTACAAATATTCAAATACTTTTAGGATTGAAGGTAGGGTTAATACCACGAAAAACCCTAAACTGGTACACTTATGACAAATTTACCCAAAATTATTTTTTTGACCATAAAAAACCCCAAACCGGTACATACGTGACAATTTTACCCCGAACTATTTTTTTGACAACCAAAACCCCAAATGGTACATGTGACAATTTTACTCGAACTAATTTTTTAATATTATTTTTTCGAAATTTTTTAGTTTTTCTTTTCTTTTTCCTTTCCTTTCCTTTTTTTTTTCCTTCATCTTCAACCTCTGGCTAGTCGCCGATCCGGGGACCGACCAGAGGCAGGGGCTGGCGAGGTCGGCCCCGCCAGCCGCTTGCGAGGCTGACCTCGCCGGCAACTGGCAAGGTCGGCCTTGCCCCACCCCAGGCGAGGTTCGACCTCGCCAGCGACGGCGAGGATGACCCCTCGCCAGGGGCGGGCAAGGCCGACCTCACCAGTTGCCGGCGAGGTCGGCCCCACCCAGCAACGACGAGGTTGGCCTCGCCGTCGACCAGCGGGGCCGACCTCGCCGGCCAGAGGTTGAAATTGAAGGAAAAAAAAAAGAAAAAGAAAGGAAAAAGATAAGATAAGAAAAACTAAAAAAAATCGAAAAAATAAAAAATAATATTAAAAAATTAGTTCGAGATAAAATTGTCATGTCCGGTTTGAGGTTTTGATGATCAAAAAATAGTTCGAGTAAAATTGTCATATGTACTGTTTGGAATTTTTTATGGTCATAAAAATAGTTTGGGGTAAATCTGTCACAAGTGTACCAGTTTAGGGTTTTTCATGGTACTAACCCTTTAAGGTATTCAATCTTACGCAAATCTAAAATGCTAAGCGATTTGGAGTTTTGTTGTCACAATAAAAAGTGGAGGGTAAATATAATACTGTGGGTATAGATTGAGATGCTTTATGTTGCAAAAAACGTTCAAGTTAAATCTATCACAGTGGATATATTTGGGAGTTTCTGGCTGCTTTTTCCATTTTAAAAATTCACTATAGGAATGTTGGGCAAATACTTCAAATTGTGAAAATTATCAAACGAGCTAACATGAAATTGTAGTTATTTCGAATGTATGGTCCTCCTTGCAATTATAGTGATAGAGGGAAGAGGAGCAACTTTAACTATACACACACACACACACACATACATACACATACATAAACAAGTATAATTAGCGTGGAATCGAACTTTACTCGGTCTAATCCAAATTCATGCTTGGAAACCCAACACATTTTTTTGTTACCGAGCTGATAAAGTAAACTTACTAAAATGGTGAGCAAGAGAAAGCCTTTCGAGTAATGTGGCACAATGAAAAGCAAGCTGTGAGGTGAGTTATTGAAATACTTTTCCATAACAAATCATGTGATTACCAAAATGGAAAGATCAAGTTTAAGCAGGATATGTATGTGCTAAAAATTGGATCGAAGTAATGGCGGATGGATTCTATAAAAGGACTGTCTTAGAGTCTAGCTCTCAAGGGAAATTGTCATGTATATATGGAAGTATGTTGCATAACTCATGCTAATTTGCATCTATTAATAGTAGGAACAAATCTAGAACTCTAACACCACACCTGAGTAACGTCATAACAAGCAATATAGAGATGGAATCCATCTCAATAGATTGTACCTATAAATAGGGGAATAGAGCACTAGAAGTTTCATAACTTTCATACGGCGTTTACTTTGATGCCAAAAATTTTCTTTGGATCAATTAAGTGCCACATTTTAAAAAAATAACAATTATTTAAGTACCAACTCCAATTTGGGTTGCTAGGAATCTAACATGACAATATTTTATCAATTTTCCTGACTAACGTGGTTCGCTGGCGTGCCCCAGTCAGCAATAATATCCCTAAACGACGTCGTCTACATATAAACACCAATTTTGGATTGTAGAAAAAAATTGGCCAAATTAGGTTTGTTTTTTTCAATTTGTAGATAATCAAAGAAGAAGAAAAGGTGGAAGATGATGAGGTGCAAATGAAGATGAGGATGGTAATGAAGGCTGTCGATTTAGTCAAAGTCGGATATGGAGAATCCAGCCACATCATAGTCCATGTTGGACTTGTTTTTCAATTAAAAAAAAGCTATGTATGAATTATCATTTAATTAAAAGGCTTACGTAGGACTTTGGCCAAAATTTGCCGCCGGAAGCACTTAAGTGATCATTTTTTCTCTGATTTTGCATTTAAGTGATCCGGCAAAAAGGTTTGGCATCAAAGTGAGCGCCGTACAAAAGTTATGGCACTTTTAGTATCATTTTCCCTATAAATATCAATGGCAAAAGGACACTACAAGTGCCATAAGTTGTGTACGGAGGACACTTTGGTACCATAACTTTTTTCGGAACACTTTGGTGTCAAGTCGGAGGAAAAGACATCACTTAAGTGCCAATTTGGCGGAAATCCGACGTGGCATTTTTATTAATTTTTATGCCGACGTTCGCCGGAAGATGAGTCGGCATGTAAAGTGCATTTTTATTTTAAATAATTTTTTTCCTTTTTTTTTCCTCTTCTTTCCTTTTTCCTTTCTTTATTTTTTTCTTTTCTCCCCTCGCCGGCTAGTTGCCGGTGGCCGCCCAACCACCGATGAAGCCCGGGAAGAGGCTGGGCGAGGCGGCCTTGCCCATGGCCGGCGAGGGTGGCCTCGCGGATCCGGGCGAGGCGACCCTCGCCGGCGAGGTCACCTCGCCATGGTCGGCGAGGCCGCCTCGCCGTCGCCGGCGAGCTGCCCCTTGCCGGTCAGCCGGCGAGGGTCGCCTCGCCCAAATCGGCAAGGCCGCCCTCCCCATGGCCGGCGAGGGGCGGCCTAGCCTGCCGCCGGGAGGGTCGCCTCGCCCGCCGGCCCGGCCATCGGCAACCGGCCGACGAGGGGAGAAAAGAAAAAAAAGAAAGGAAAAAGGAAAGAAGAGGAAAAAAGGAAAAAATTATTTAAAATAAAAATGCTGACTGTACACGCTGGAAAAAAATTATTTAAAATAAAAATGCTGACTATACACGCTAACTCATCCTCCGGCGAGCCACGTCGGCGTCAAAAATTAATAAAATGCCACGTCGGATTTCCGACCAAATTAGCACTTAAGTTATCTCTTTTCCTCCGACTTGGCACCAAAGTGTTCCGAAAAAAAGTTATGGCACCAAAGTGTCCTCCGTACACAACTTATGGCACTTGTTGTGTCCTTTTGCCAAATATCAATACTAGAGCAAGAGTAATGCATATACTTTTGGGAAAAAATCATTAGAAAAATAGAAGAAGAGAGAAACAATGGTGAGAGCTTATATGAAATCCTCGTGGACGATTCTCCTTATAAACGTTTTAGCTTTTGGCCTAGCTTCTCTCCCTGTGACAAAGGCGAGAGTCCTGGTCACGGAAGGTCGTGTCAGTGTCGGAGAAGAAGCGAAGCAACCATTTTCACTATCGAATCTTGCATCGGGTCCCTATCCCACCATCTGGACTTGGTTGCCACCACAATTGCAGTCCCAAATACCAAGAAGTTAACGGAGCACGAGCGCAGAGATGCGAGAACATCAAGCGAAATGATCTCAAGCTCCGTTCCAAGGCCCTTCAGTTCTCCGCTTCCTCCGAGCGCCAAAAGTACTCTCTCATCATTTGGCCTCGTTTTTTAAGCAATTTTCGGGTGCCCCTGATGTTTTTCTGGTCTGCTCGTGTGTGATGTGTGTTTTGTCAATGTCAGAATCGAGAACAAGACCAAAACCTGCGCAAGAGATTGTAGGAACTTTAAGAATTCACTCCAGTTAGAGTGGAGCCGACGTTCTAAATGATGTGCAGGACCATATGAAAGAGTAAAAGTAGATTTGGTTTGGGCACGAAAAGGAAAGCCTCCCCTAAAGGATGCTCATGGAAAGCAATAGAGGAACTTGACCCCAGAAGCGTAATATACTTGCTAACTGTTCCCCAATATACAGTTAAATAGATGTTTATGATTTTCCATGTTACCTCATATCCCGTTGTGCAGGTTAGAGAAGAAGATCGCTCAAATGGAGGAGAAAATTGAGAAAATGAAACGGGACAAAACTGCCTGAAAAGATCTGAAAACGGTTGCTCTTGGCACATCCAAAATCAACGATCTTGACCTAAGGATCACGGTTGCATGGTGCAAGCGGTGTTGGGATTTTTTCGGGAAAATACATTGGTAAAAGTAAATCAAAAACCGCAGTGGAAGCAAATACCCATTTCGTGTATCTCCAAAATATTATTCGTGCATTTTAATAAGAAGCACGTAGAAAGGAAGACGACTTGTACCGCACCCAAAGAAATTTGGTTATATTGTTCTTCAATTCCGGACCACAAACATCCGATCTCCTCGTGGCGTGTCTAAGTAATTTGGTTATGATGTTCTTCAGTTCCAGTCCCACAAATATCGGACATGTAATTCAATCACACCACCAATCGTACGTTAGAGAGAATTCGAGAGGTTTCATCACATCAATTGTGCTAGCAATTGTTCTTGTGTGTAAAGAAAAATGATTGATCTCAATCATCACTTATTATCATTCTCAAATCCAATTTATTTGAATCAATTCGGCCATTAACTCTGAACCATTTCAGAGCATTAATTCGGCATTGAGTCTTAAACCCGTATCAAAGTCTAAATCTGAACATTGATTCTTAAACCGTTTTAGAGCAATAATTTGGGCATTAATTTATGTAACCGTTATAGAATATTATTATGGGCATTAACTTTGTAACCGTTGCAGAGTATTAATACAATCATTAAGTCCGAACTCGTTTCTAGTCTGAATTTGAACATTTATTCTGAACTCATTTTAGATTCTAAATCTAAACTTTGATTCTGATCTCGTTTCAGATCATTAATCTTCAGCCCAACTCAATCCAATTGCTGTAATTGCAAACACATTTGCAATATTGTCTCTCCCGTTCAAACGCAAGTCCGAATTGATTATGGTGTGTGACATCCCTATGGTTTATCACTAAGCTGGCAGTGGGACTTATACTAACACATTAGTAATTCCAAGAGAACTGATTGCCCCAATCAATCTCCAAGTCTTACAAACCACGAATGACATCTAGCAATATATGTTAATGTTTTAAGAACATAATGAACCCGTCAGTTTTGGCGACCATGTAATTTAATCCTTCTGTCTTACTATGTCCCGATCAAATAAAAGCCGTGGAATTTATTTGTCAAGCCACTAATTCGATCATAAGCACAAACCTAATTGACATGTATTTCAACGAGACATGAACTATTCATTCTCGGTTACAACCCGGCCGAGGACTTCAATACAATGTCACGATTAGATCGCATAAGACATCATTATTGTAACTTCTATATAACAGGAAGACAGATTCCATGTTGCCCACGCATGTGCCTTCGTATACGAACAAACTATGACCATCAATACATAGACGATTCGACAAAACATCAATATGCGCACTTGTGAAACATACAAGTCAGTATCGTGCCACAAGTCTAAGGATTTTACACAAGCCCAAAACATGAACAATTAGTCATTGACCCTGCTACAAGCTTCCATGTTATTAATCATTCTGTGCATGTCCTGTTCATTTAACTTGTCGAATACAAGTACATGTGTTCTAGCTCGGGTATCACAATACCCAATGACTTGTGACTCATCATTCCTTTAGATATCCAATACTCAATGATGAAGCTTGAGAACATCCAGTCTCAATGGGATCATCAATATCCGCTCAATGATCCATCGACCGAGAATATTTAAAAACACAGTCTAACTTTGAACCCGTCACACATATTCTTAAGACCTTCAGAATAGGTTCAGTCATAACTGATCTTACGGACTCATACATATAAATAGGACAATGAATGAATACGTCTTTGCCATTATACAGCTGAAATCCCTAGCATGTAACTATTACATGGTTGCTTTAGGGCATATGGCCAACAAGCGGCATGCAGTTCCAAATGAAAAGGTTATTAATAGCTTCAAACCTTGCACATGTCAAAGAAAAAAAACAGAGGAATGCCAGGCCTTGCTACCACTACCCATCGCCGAAGGGGTTGGCCCTGCCATTCCATTTTTTTCAAGTTTTGTTTTTTAAAAAAAAATTAGCCCTTTTTTAGTTTTTAAATCTAATTTAAATACGATTTGGAAAAGGAAATTATAATAAAAAGCTACGTAGGAATGAAAAATTAATTAAAAAATACCACGTTAGCATTTTCCGTTTGATAAATTGACAATGTTAATGAAAGGTTTTTATTGCACCAATTCGACAAGTTTTATGACTTGATTGCACTTTTTGAAAATGTAGAGACTCAATTGCACTTTCGCAATAAATTTTAGGACTTCTAGTGCTCTAATCCCTAATTAAGGAATGTGAGAAATCTACTTGCTTTAACCAAACATCTTATTCTTACGACTCAACAAGAGAAGTTTTTAAAAGTTTTAGGACTCAATTGCAGTTTCACGACAAGTTTTAGGACTTCTAATGCACTAATCCCTAATTAAGGAGTGTGAGAAATCTACTCACTTTGACTAAACATCTTATAATTGTGACTCAACGAGACCAGTTTCTCACCCTCACGATCTGTCCCGAGTTCGCACGATAGTGGACCTAGCAGGGTTATGCACACCTTCACATTGGTGCTATCCGTCTTGCATTAGGCTTTTATGGCTGTAGAAGTTTTCCGCTGATAGGCTTGCTTAGCACTTCTTGACACTAGGCTCCTTGATTACCGGCACGCATGTTGGGATGGTTAGCACCGAACAGAAAGATCGAGCATATTTGATGTTGAAGGAAAGTCTCACTCGACGGAAAGAGGGAAAGACAAACAAAACAATTGTTAATAAGGCTCTTCAATGTTGCATCTAAATATACACGATTCAAGCTGGCTTCGAACTATGGAAAGATGACCAATGTGGGTTGAGAATGCTCTGTTAAATACTTCTTTTTCATTATAACACTAAGATCTTGATTTTGGGCACCCCGCTTTGCGGCCTTGTTTAAAGTGACATTTGGAGACTATCTTTTCACTTTCCCATCAATAAGAGTGGATCAAATCTTAAAAATTTGTCCCATGACCTTTTCTATAACAAATCAAGTGATTACTGAAATGTAAAGATCAAAGTTGAGACAGGATTTGTATGTGCTAAAGATAGGATCGAAGTAAAAGCAGATGGATTCTATAGAATACTCTCGAGGGAAATTGTCATGTACATTAGGAGTACGTTGAATAACTTATGCTAATTTGCATCTATCAAATCTAGAAACAAATATGACAAAAAAAATATCTAGAAACAAATTATTAATATTTAATTATTCTAACACTCCCCTTCACGCTTAGTCTTGTCTTTTTGTCTTATACTAAGTGTGGATATATTTAATTGGAGAAACAAATGGGGACCGGAAAAATTTGAACTTAGGACTTCTAGCTCTGATATCATGTGAGATTTCGTGGGACCACTGCCAACTGTTTTAAAAGCTTAAGCTGTTAGATGAATGCGTGGTTTAATATTTAATTATTCTAACACATATCTTGCTTGGGCACCCCCATCCCACCATCTGCACCTAGTCCCATCCACAATTGAGGGTTGTCGCAACCATTGCATGATTAAATCTGCCATCTAGTGAAATTTCAAAATTACTTGTAACTATTCAATAAATTCACCGATGGAATAAAGTTTCTGCAGATTCGGTTGCATGTTGATTTTATTTATAGTTGGCGAAATCTGCGATTGGCTAGTCATCACATCTCCTCTTGGATTGATTGGCTTGATTCAAGGGGATACCCTGCATAGTATTATCGAAATTTGAGGGTCGCTCGAGTAATTTAAAATAAAGTATTCGACTATAAAGAGAAAACGGGAGGATAGAGGCTTTTGAAAAGTCAAGCTTACAACATTTCTGTACGGCGGCGAAGGCGAGACAACTCAAACAAGGGATATTCAATTCATTGTCAATGCTTCAATGGCATCTTTTTTTTTGGCTGAGAGTAATTGTGGGTACATTTTCTATCGAGTTTTGGTTTGAATAAAGTTTTTTATTTTTTTTAATGTCTTTTTTCAAAGATAATTGGAAAATGAGACGAAAACATTTCAATATGATTCGAAGGAATTGAAAAAGGAAAAAGGAAAAAGAGATTCGAGAGAGAGATGAAAACATTAGGGGAGATGGAAGGAATTGCATTGGGCCGCCCAACAAAACCGCCTCTTAAAAGCTGCAGTTTAGAGAGAAAAATGGAGGGAAGTGTTGTGGACTTCCTGTTGTGGCGCCTCTCTCTCTCTCTCTCTCTCTCTCTCTCTCTCTCTCTCTCTCTCTCTCTCTCTCTCTCTTTCTCCGTCTCTGCGTGAGTGAGAAGAAGTGGGGGGAGGGTCGGTGCAAGTATCGTCCCTGCAATGGCGACCCAGAAGCTAAACTGATTACGAGCGCAAGAGGCTCGAGAACATCAAACGAAACGATCAGATGATGACCGCTCTCCAGCTCCATTCCAACGCCTCCCATCTCTCCGCTTCCTCCAAGCGCCAAACTCTCTCTCTCTCTCTCTCTCTCTCTCATCATTTGGCTTCGTTTTTTGAGCAATGCTTAGGTGCCCTGATGGTTGTCTGCTCTGTTCGTGGGTGATGTGTGTTTTGTCAATGTCAGAATCGAGAACAAGACCAAAGCCTGCGCCGTTAAGACATACAAAAAGCCTAAAGATGAGGCTCCGGTCGTTATTCAGCGCTGGCCAAATGGAGCTTGAGATCATTTGTATTCTCTAGTTGTCAGTATCCATTTATCCAACCATTCGACATTGCAAAGGTACTTCTGATGCTTCTCTGGTACCTTTGTATTCTCTTGTTGACAGTATCCATCCATCCTTTCGTTCTTAGTATTATGAAGGTTACGAATAATCTCCATGACTAGCATAAAGTTATGAATTTTTGGTCTTCAGGTTGCTATTATTTGCAATCATCATAGTAGTAGCATTTCGAAATCCCATGCGGCACAAATGACCAGGTTGCTAGAGAAGATAGATGAATTAAAGGTGACAACTTCTCTCTCGACCTTTGGCTATCATATAAGATATCTGGTCCTGACCTACGTATCCCAATTTTCACATCGATTTTGTAAATGGACCACGTTTTTCTCTACGGATTTGCATAAGAGATTCTAGGAACTTTAAGAATTCACTCTTGTTAGAATGGAGCCGACGTTCTAAATGATGTGCAGGATAATATGAAAGAGCTATAAGTAGATTTGGATAGGGCACGAAAAGGAAAGCCTCCTCTAAAGGATGCTGATGGGAAGTAAAAGAGAACTTCGACTCCAGAAGCGTAATATAATTGCTACTGTCCCCCATTATGCAGCTATGTAGATGTTTCTGATTTTCCTTGTTTCCTCATATTCCGCTGTGCAGGTTAGAGAAGAAGATCGCTCAAATCGAGGCAAAAATTAAGAAAATGTAACGGGACAAAACTACTAGAGAAGATCTGAAACTGTTGCACTCGGCACATCATAATGGTATGCTGAATCTGTGTTCCTGGTCTTCTGATTTTTTAGTTTGCCGGGTCCGCCGGTCTCTGAAATGGTTTGGCCTATATTATTTGCTGTGGCAGATATTCAAAATGTCTCTCTTGGCAAAATTTGCTTGGGCGATGGACGTGGAGCTTGACTTCAGATTTTGATATGCTGAGTCTGTGTTCCCTTAGCCAGCATGTTGAGTCTCCTTTTTATCCTGCAATTTTTTTCTTCTTTGTCTGTTCAGGTGAAAATATTCAAGTTGAATGCTAAACTAATCTAATTATAGATGAAGTCTCTTCTCCACACTGGCTCTTGCTTCGACTCGGATCGATTCAGGGACTGTCATCTACCTTGAGAAACTTTTCATTCTCTGTGGATACACTCGTCAAATTAACAATTGTCCAAAGATCGTTAAGAAATTATAAAGATCGATTCTTATGTCTTTCTTTTTCCCTTTCTATTACTGTCGATGATGCCTAAGTGATTTATGACATCAGTGATTGCGGTGGTGTAGGGTGTACGTTGGTCATGGATTAAATCCATATCGAAATTTATATAGGGGCGTGTGGTTTTCGTGGGATATGCAGAAAATTCTAAATAAGGGCATGAAGTGAATTTATAATCTCAAAAAAGGTCTAAAATGGATCTAGTTTTAAATAAGAGTCTGAAGTAGCCAAATCGGGTTCAAATAAGGGTCTAAGCGCCGGCTGGCGAGCAATTGATTTTTTCGATGGCCAAAACAGGACATTTTTGTTCAAAACAAAATCTGGATAGATTAAAAAGAAGAAAGAAAAACTAAAAAAGCCAAAAAAAAAAGAAAAAAAGAAATTCCAACCAGAGGAGAGAGATTGTCGATGGGCAGAAAGAAGAGGATGGTAGAGTCAGAAATCACAGCCAGATGAATTCAAGAATTTGGTATGGCGAAGCTACATGCCAAGCCTCTCTGCACTCTTGGAGCTGGACACCACTGCAAGAGGCCGGGCACGGAGGCGATCATTATTGCAAAAAGTGCCACTGTGCTAGTGCTAGAAGAGCTCTGCAATCGCAGCCTCTATTTTTCCACATTCAAAATCTAACCTAAACCTTAAGAGTCGAACGCCACTCTCATCGGAGCTCCTCCCCAAGCTACATGGAGTGAATCAGGAGACACTTCAGTTCCTCTCCCAATGCTTCCTCCACACAATCTATGGCCCCCGTGAAAGATTTTGTTGGACCACTGCCAACTGTTCTAAAAGCCTAAGTTTTTAGATGAAAGCGTGGTTTAATATTTAATTATTCTAACACTCCCTATCACGCTTAGTCTGGTCTTTTTTGCCTAGTACTAAGCGTTGATATATTTAATTAGGGAGGCAAATGGAGCCTAAAAAGATTTGAACTTAGGACCTCTAGCTCTAATATCATGAAAGATTTTGTGGAACCACTATCAACTGTTCTAAAAACTTAAACTTTTAGATGAATGCATGGTTTAATATTTCTAACACCTCGACCTTTGCTACCAGGCCAAGTCCTCCCTCTCCGACGCTTTCCATCACCCCAACTACTGCCTCGCCGTCCTCCGCCTAGTTGCCAAGTCCTTCATCGACAAGCAAATCTGCCAGGCCGCTGCCATTGACATTAAGAACCGTCTCCGCGCTTACTTGGTCCCATCTCCCCCCGATTCCGACGCTTAAACCCCTTCCCCTTCTCCGATTCCCAACATCTTGGGCTTAGGTGAGCTGGCTCTGGATTCGGGGCCGTGAGAGCAGCATAATAGGAACAATGAGGGCTTTGATTTGTTCACGATTTCCCCAAACCATGGTCCACCTTGCTCCCTAATCTCGTGTCCTATCTCCAAAAGGTTTCGCAGGCCTCTTATTATGCCTCCATCAACAGGGTTCTAGTTACTGTGAATTCTATCTTTTAGAAGTTCCTTCACCTCAACAAAACCAAAAATTTGTTTCTTGATTCTCGGTACCGAGCTCTTCGTTGAAGTCATCCGGCGGCGACTTGTTGAACTCCGCCCGCTTCTTCCTATTCATCACCGATCTCTCTCCTCTGCTTTGAATTTTTTTTTCCTTTTTAATAATTATCCAGATTTTATTTTGAACAAAAATGCTTTGTTTCGACTGCTTGAAAAATTAATTGCTCGCCGGCCGGCAAAATTTGATTGCCGGCAAGCTCAGGCCGTTATTTGAAATAATGTCCATTTTGAGCCCTCTTTGTTTAAGATAACTTTAGGCCCTTTTTTGGAATTTTCCCTAAGTTATATTCACAGTTTCAATTTGGAGTTTAATAAATCATTATCACACTAAATGCAACCAATTTATAAAACGTTTGTCATCATCTTTCAACATTAAACATTCTGGCCAAAAATAAAAGAAGCATCAAGTTGAGATAATGAGTATGAGAAGTCTACTTGCTTTGACCAAACTCTCACATTCTTGCGACTCAATAAGAGCAGTTTCTCACCGTCAAGATCAATCCTGAGTTCCCACGACAGTGGATCCAGCAGGGATGTACGCAACTTCACTTTGGTGCTATCCGTTTGCATTGAGCTTTCATGGCTGTATAAGTTTGCCAATGACAGCTCACTCAGCACTTCTTGACACTAGGTTCCTCGGCTATTGGCATGCATTGTAGCCGGTTGATATATATTACTTATCGATTTCTTACGTGGAGTTGTATCACATTGTAACATAACAAAGCACTTAAATTACTAGAACAGTGACTAGGATTTTAACTCATATACATCTTTCGAAACTTTGATCCCCTTTCGCTACTTTAGTGTACCTCTAATTACAGAATCCAGTTGATAATTGTTGGGCCAGTATCATTTGCCCGATAACCCGAATTCTCAAAATGAATTTCTACGTAGGACAAATGCTAAAGTCAAAGAAGAAAAAAAATAATGGAGTGCAGATTATGCGTCATAGGACTCAATTGGAAATTGGCTCTTCTTACATGGTGAATCGTTATCCATTGCGGTGAACAACAAGGACGATTTCCCCAAACCATGGCCCACCATGCTCCCCAATCTCACGTCCACTCTCCGAAAGGCTTTGTAGGCCTCTGATTATGCCTCCATCAACGGGATTGGAATTGTGAACTCTATCTTTGTTAACTCTACAAATCCAATGATCTGTTGCTTGATTCTCGGTACCGCGCTCTTCATTGAAGTCATCAGGCGGCGACTCGTTGAACTCCGCCCCTTCTTCCTCCTAATCCCTGATCTCTCTCCTCTACTTTGGATTTCTTTTTTTTTTCTTTTTAATACTTATCTTAGATTTTGTTTTGGACAAAAATGCTCTGTCTTGACCATCGAAAAAATCAACCAATCTCCGGCCAATGAAAATTTGGCCAGCCAGCGAGCTCAAACCCTTATTTAAGACCAACTTGGTCATTTCATACCCATATTTGAAATAATGTCCATTTTTTACCCTCTTTTCAGAAAATAATCTCACTTCATGCCATTATTTGGAAATTTACCTATGTTATATTCACAGTTTTGGATTGGAGCTTAATGGATCATTATCACAATGAATACAATCAATTCAGAAATGTTTGTCATCATCTTTCCAACATTAAACATTTTCCCAAAAAATAAAAGAAGCATCAGGTTGAGATAATGAGGAGTATGAGAAGTCCACTTGCTTTGACCAAACTATCTTATTCTTGCAACTCAACAAGAGCAATTTCTCACCCTCAAGATCTGTCCCAAGTTCCCATGACAGTGGATCTAGAAGGGGCAGACACACCTTCACCTTGGTACTATCTGTATTGCATTAAGCTTGTTAGGACTAACTTTGCAACCTAAAGGGGGGAGGAAGGGGGGTGAATAGGTTGCCTTAGAGGTTTTAAAACTTTCACGGAAAACAACGTGTAATAAGTAAATATCGGGTTTCACTATATATATGAGAAGCAATGTTTCACTTGTGTGCTAAAAATGATAAACAAAAGAGTAAACAGCTGTACATAAGGATATATAGTGGTTTGACTTTGATTCCAAGCCTATGTCTACTCTTACCACTAATAGTCACAAGTTGGGCTAGATTGCACTAGTAAATTGCTGAACAAGTTATACTCAGCATGCACCACTTCTATCAATTGATGGATCACACTATTAAGAGTTGGGTGCAGCTATTGCTTGATACACTTGATCTTTCAACACAATTACAATACAGCAAGTTCTATAGACAGACATGAGATTTTTACTTAGTACACGGCATGTAGCAGATTTCTGGAATCTTATGAGCACACACTCTCTCTTTTGACTTCAAAAGACTTTCTCTTTTATAGGTGTAACGCCCCCACCTTGGGGTCATTAACGTGACGTCCCGTTCATTGTTATCTTTCTTTACACACAAGCGGAAGCATAATTTCGGGACAATCACATTCAGAATAACAACTGAATTTAGACAAACAGCATCATGAGCAAACCTTATGTTTACAGTACATGCAAACATATTTTAACAAGCCCTTCGGGCCATGGCAAACATCACATATTTCACACGCGTATTCTAGAAGCTCATCCGTTCCTAGCCGACTATGAATAGCAAAACTTGGCTTGGGTGATCCTATCCCCTCTACTTCATCTTCTCGCTTCTATCTCCATCCACATCTCCTCCCCACTTCCCGTCCGCATGGCGGATCTACACCCCACCCGTGGCATGCCCCGAAGCTAGCCTGCCCGCGCCGTAAAAAGGTCCATTGAACCCATGTAGGGGTCCAACCCATTCTCCATCAATGTAGCCATGCCATGCTACGTACGGGTGAGGCACCAAGTCCGTTAGGTCCTCATCGATCATCACATACGTCGTGATCCGGCGGTAGGCTCGGCCTTCTTGGGCATCTATCACGATGAGCACTTCGGCTCTCATTTCCACGGGGTTGCCGAACCGGGTCGGGGGAGACGCCATTCTTCGGACCTGAAAAGGAAACAACGGGGGATGAGTCAGGGAGACTCAGCAAGTAAACCTACTAATATCAAGCGAGGACGAGGGGATCGCCGTTAACATAAGTCGACTCTTACCGCACCCGCATCAATGGCAGATCAATAGCAAAGTTCGTACAAAAGAACATCACGCATGGCTATAACATGTGCACTTTACCAGCCAAATCTCGATTCTATCTCAAGACAAACATCCAACATGAACATGGTCAAATCAAGAGAATGAACCAATTATGACCAACCAAACGATCGAGAAATGGTCCAAGCAAACCATGTCACAACGCATCACAACTTCCTTTCCCGATATTAGGAAGTTTACTTACACAACGATGGAACAAGCACACATGATACAGAAAGAAAGTAAGTTGCGTGTAGCTTGAACACGTGAGCACGGGGTCTTGGACGTGGCTTCCTATTGACCGAACAACAAGGAGAGACACGGGCTAGTCGATGAGCTCTCTCTCTCTTTCTCTCTTTCTCTCTTTCTCAGCGTGAACAAGAAGCAAAGAAGCAAGAAGCGAGATGGTGATGGCATGAGAATGAAGAGGAAATGGTGTGAGAACTTGAGAGAGGAAGTAGCGTGAGGGAGGAGGGCTTCACGTGAGGCTCCCTTTCTCTCTCTCTTCCTATATATATATATAGACATTCTTACTTGGTCATCACTCAAGGCCATTAAAGCTCTTCATTATTAAGGGGCCTCAAAGTCAAGAGTAATAATGGCCATTAATGCATGTCATGATGATGGTGCCTCCAAAGCTTAAGTCAATTAATACTAGTCATGATGAACCTTAATAATGGAAGCTTGAAGGAGAAGCTTTGACCATGTCAAAGTCTTATCTTCTAGCCTCTACTAAATTTTTCCAGACCGTGGACTCCCTAGAGCCTTCTGGATTTGCTGGTTTCTTGCGTAATTGATTCGGGCCAATTGGGTCACACGAAATAGACTCATTGGCACTAAAATCACAACCCACATCATGCTTAGTTCTCAAGATTTTCCGAGGGTTTTCCGCGACAAAACACGTATAATAATCTCGTTCAACTCGAGGTTCAGCGCGAGAATATCCTCAAATATCACCAAAAGACATCAAGTCGAGATTCCAACGTTCTTATATAGAAAATGATGAATCTTTGAAATCTAACAAAACCGGACAGTTTTGTACTGTTCACGAAATCGGACTTGAAAACATAGTAAATGGACTCCAAAAATTCTCAAATTTGAATATGTCATAAACAAGACCTTAACAAACATTTTTCATGCAGAACACAAAATCTGAATCTTTCTATAAACACAATTTTTAGTAGCTCAAAGACAAACTAAAAACAGTTCGCTGGAACAAAATTCTTGTTTCTCAAAGTAAGCTCTTTCCAGAATCCAAATCATCTCAAAAAAAATTACCAAATTTATATATGTTATAGAAAAAGAAGTTCTCAACAACTTTTGTGAAGGAAACTTTTTCAAAATCGGCCCAGAAAAGCTTGTAGAAAATAAAGAAAGTGTGAACATCACCGAAATACCCATTCTGGGTAGTTTTACACGGTTCGAAAATTAGGCTGCCGTACTACTCATATCGAGTCCAAAATTCTGAAATTAAAGTATGTAAAACTTCAAGATATTTGGAGAAACTTTCAAGAAGGAAGTGCTTGGAAATTCGGATCACAAAAGTCTCCACAAAAATAACAAAACGAAGGGGTACAAAGGATCCGAAACTGGGTTTTCCATAACAAGAGTAAAAATTGGTTCCATTCGAAAAACTACCAAACTTAAACCATAGCCATTTCCCAGGAACTGAAATTGAGGATGTTACAATAGGCATCTTCAATATGATCGTTGATGATGTCTTAGAGAGGCAAGATAGATGTTAGAGATGTTGGTGCTGCTTTTTTGGAACTTCTGTAGACCTTCATGAAATAGCTTATGTTGTTGTTCTGTAGTTGTGACTCTGAGAATCTGTCAGACAAATTGTTCTCCTCTCTACCAGATCTTCTGCTATGCAAGTCTAGTCAACAACGGCTATAATAATGAGATATGAGCCATATTAAATGATCCGTTACCTAAACATTACCATTTTACTTGATCTCTTCAGCTTTAATGAGACATCGTCATTTAACTGATCTTTGTGATTGATGGTGCTATTTATATGATTCTTCAAGGATAGTCTTGTGATCTTTTCTTCAATGAATTACACCATGAGTATCACTCAGTCCTTTGAATATATTTGCACTTAGACAATGTAGAAATTATACTAATAATAGTTTGGGTATCATTAAAATTCATTTGGAGATGTTTCTCCAACAAAGCTTTCATGGCCGTAAAGGTTTGCCAGTGACAACTCGCTCGACACTTCTTGACGGTTCCTCGGCTACCGACATGCATGATGGGACTGTTCAGGCCAAACAGCAAGATCAAGCATGTTTCATGTTTAAGGAAAGTCTCACCCAACGGAAAGAGGGAAAGGCAAATAAAAAAATTGCTAATAGGGTTCTTGAATGTTGCATCTAAATGTACGGGAATCAATCTAGCTTCAAACTATGGGAAGATGACCACTGTAGGTTAAGAATGCTGAGCCAATGCTATGTTAAATGCATCTTCTTTAGGATAAGGACACTACAAGTGCCATAATTTTTGTATGGCACTCACTTGAGTGTCATAACTTTTTTTTGTCACTTAAGTCCATAATTTTTAAAAAACGTTTATTTAAGTGTCATAACTTTCAATTGATCATTTGAGTGCCATAAGTTTTTAATAGCATTCGTCCAAGTGTCGAAAATCCGACGTGGCATGGCACTTGTGGTGAACGTTTTAAAAAATTTATGACACTCAAGTAATCGATTGACAAATTATATGATACTTAAGTGATCGGGGAAAAAGTTATGACAATCAAGTGAGCACCGTAAGAAAATTATGACACTTGTAGTGTTCTTTTCAGCATCTTTTTCAGTATGACACTAAGATCTTGGTTTTGGGCACCACGCTTGTCTAAAGTGACTTTTGGATACTATCTTTGACTTTCCCATCAATAAGAGTAGATCACATCTTGAAAATTAGTCCATGACATTTTTTTGGTCTAAAAATTTTCACGACTTTGACCTACTTTTAAAAAAAATTCAAATACTTTTACAATTTGAGGTATTCAACATTATGCAGATTTCAAGTCTAAAATGCTAACCAAATTTTTTTTCAGTTTCAAAAATTCATTAAAGGAATGTTGGGTAAAATACTTCATTTTTGTGAATTTAATCAAAAGAACTAATACGAAATTGTAGTTATTTTGAGTGTATGGCCCTTCTTGTGATTATAGTGATAGAGGGAAGAGAAGTTACTTTAATTGTATATATATACAGGTATCATTAGGATGGAATCCAACTTTATTTGCTCCGGTCCAAGTTAATGCCGGTGAACCCAACACTATTTCTTTCTGTTAATAAAGTAAACCCATTATAATGGCGAACAAGAGAGAGCTTCTCGAGCAATGCAGCACAATGAAAAGCAAGCGAGAGGTGAGTTCTTGAAATACATTTCTATAATGAATCATGTGATTAACAGTATGTAAAGATCAAAGTTTGAGCCAGATATATGTGTGTGTGTGTGTGCGCGCGCGCCAAAAATGAGATGTGTGTGTGTGGCCGGCGCGCGCCAAAAATGAGATCAAAGTAATGGCCGGTGGATTCTATAAAAGGACTGACATAAAATAACTTGTGCTAATTTGCATCTATCAATTCTAGAAAGAAATGTAGAGCTCACTACATATTGATTAATGTAATAACAAGTAATATACAGATCGCATCCTTCTCAATAGAATTTGCACTTATAAATAGCAAAACTATAGCAAGAGTCATGCGTAAACGTTTTGGAGAAAATTATTAGGAAAACAGAAGAAGAATAAACAATGGCGAGAGCTAATCTAAAATGCTCATAGACGATGCTCCTCATGCTCATATTTTCTTTAGGCCTAGCTTCTCTTCCTGCAACCAAGGCAAGAGACCTGGTTGCGGAAGGCCGTGCCAACATCGGTGAAGAAGGCCGTGCCAGCATCGGAGATGAAGGCGAAGCAACCCATTTTCACTACAGGATCTTGCGTCAAGTCCCCACTGGACCTAATCCCCACCACAACTGAGGCTTGTCACGGCCATTACATGATTAAGTCTGCAATCTAGTGAGTTTTTTGAAGCAATTACTTATAACTATTCAATAAATTCACCAATAGAATAAAGTGGTTGCGGATTTGGTTGCGTGTTTATCTTACCTCCTTTTTTACCTACGTTTTTTTTTCGATAAGTGTGCTAGAAATCTTAAAACTTGTCACGAAAGTACAATTAATTCCTAAAACTTGTCAAATTAGTGTAATCAACTTTTTTCGCTAACTTCGTCTAACTTGACTAAATGAAAATGCTGACTCGATACAAAAATTTATAATACTGAAGCTGCCTTCACATTAACTAGAATATAACTTCACTCAACCGACCGAATTACCAAACCAGAATTTTTATTAAGCGTGAAATCAATATGTCATTCATTGCACTTCGGGGTAGATATTGTTTCCGATATTCACTTCTTATGTAATTGATGTGCAAATACGTATAAAGCAATCAACTAGTCGGATAAAATTTCCTCCATGCTCTTGTTTAATAATACCATCCGGTGACTCCGTTCCTTACATGTATCAATTACCCAAAAAAAAAAAAGTTCAATCTGCAGTTTTTTTTTTTTTAAGTTGCTATAAACGATTCAAATGTACATGTGCATTACACTAATTTAGATACCAATATCAAGAAAAGGGAAAATGCCACAAAAACCATTAAACTATGCCATGTAAAATTAGTACTTATGTTAAAAAAGAAATCATAGCGCATGACTATGGGGTTTATATGTTCTTAATATCTATACATGTATATATATGGTTTTCCTCCACCTAATAATTAAGTTTTTGGATTTGACTTTCTAAAATGGTATCGGTTTTTGCCCCAGTTTATTTGGCACGTGCATCGACCCTCTTAGTCAAATTTCAAGTGTCATTTCTAATCCTGCTTAAGTGCATGAGAGAGTGTTCCCATATACCACATCGCTTGACTTGATTATGGGGTTTATATTTTGTTGGTGTCAGCAAAACCCTAAACTTGTACCATTGTGGTAAAAAAAAATAGCCATTGTCTACACCAGATACCTTAAACTTTGCCAACTATGACACTAATAACCTAATTCTTTTTTATTTCAACAATACCCCAAACTTAAGCCAGTGTAAGCATAGTTTATGAGCTTTGGTGACATAAAATATTTGAGGTGTTAGTATCGCAATGGGCATATGTTAAGGGTTTTTGGTGACATAAAAAAATTGAAATATTGATGTCACAGTGGCATGATTTAGGGTTTCTTGTTTGTGGTTAACCTCTAACAAAACTTAGTATGGAATGTTTTATGGCCAGACCAATTTGGAAACTTAGAGGTGAATTAAAGAAATAGATTTCAATTTATATTTTCTGCAAGATCCGAGTTAAATTATCCACAATTTATTAGTAAGGACACAAATCAGATACTAATTGGGAAACTTTACACCATAATTCTCCCGTACCTTTTATTTGCCTATACATAATATCGGAACTACAAGAATTCCTTTGAGCTCAAATTACCGAAAAACCAATAACATCCGTAAGTAGATTGAGCGTTTACTTTTACCCACACTTTTCTTTATCTTTCTCTCCTTTTTACCCACATCTTTTTTGGGATAAGTGCATTGGAAATCCTAAAACTTATCACGAAAGTGCAATTAAATCCTAAAACTTTCAAAAAGTGCAATTAAGCGCTCAAATCGATCACAAAAGTACAATTGAGTCCTAAAATTTTCATAGAGTGCAAATCAAGTTCTAAAACTTGTAAAATTGATCTAATCAAGTTCTTCTGTTGATTTCCCTTTTTGAAAATTTTAGGACTGGATTTCACTTTCATGACAAGTTTCAGGACTTGATTGCACTTTTTCAAAGTTTTAGGACTCGATTGTACCTTCTGAACAAGTTTTAGAACTTAATTTCACTTTTTGAAAGTTTTAGGGCTCAATTGCACTTTCATGACAATTTTTAGAACTTCATGTACACTTATCCCTTTTTTTTTATACCGATCTAGAGTTGCTAGATTGAAACAATCGAATAACCCTAAAATCTATGCACTAATTTCAACAAAGAAAATATTAAAGAATGCTTCTTAGGCACTAGTTAAATATTATTATATGTGCTTTGAAAATATATAATATAATTTTAAAGTGAGTGAATTTTTTAAAAAGCGTAATTATTTCATTTTCAAGGAGTTCTGTGAGGAATTATTTCCACTATTGATTAATTTTAAAAAGACCCTTTTGACAATTAGGGGAAGTTGCTATTTCCACAGCCAAATTGGCCGGGAAAGCAGTCTCACCACGAAATCTCTCTTTCATGCTGACTTGGTTCAGTCCAAGCTCATGCACGTGAACCCAACACCTTTTTTTTTTTTTAAACTTATTGTAACTGAGCTAATAAATTGAATCCATCAAAACAGCGAACAAGAGAGATCTTCGCAAGCAACGTTGGACGAGATGAAAAGCAAGATGGGAAGTGTGTTATTTGAAATACTTTTCTATAACAAATTGTGTGATTACCTAATTGTAAAGTCAAGATTTATGTGGGGCATATATTCTAAGAATGAGATCCAAGCAGTGGTGGGAGAATTAAATAAAAGGAATGACTTTGAATTTGGCTCAAGGGAATTTGTCACCGCACATGCGCGTATATATATAATTATATATTGTGCTAATTTGCATCTATCAATTATAGTAACATCCAATCCAGAACTCTAACCCTACACATTTGTAGCGTCATAACAAGCAATATACAGATGGCATCCTTTTCAATAGAATTCGTACCTATAAATAGCAATACTAGAGCAAGAGTCACGCATATACTTTTGGGAGAAAATTATTAAAAAGGAAACAATCGAGAGAGCTATTTTGAAATGCTCATGGACAATCCCTCCTCATGCTCATTTTGGCTTTTGGCTTAGCTTCTCTCCCCGCAACAAATGTAAGAGACCCGGTCCCAGAAGGTCGTTCCAGTGTTGGAGAAGAAGGTGACGCAACACATTTTCACTACCGAATCTTGCCTCGAACCCCCGTTCCACCATTTGGACGTGGTTGCCATCACAATTGCAGCTTGTAGCCACCATTGGATAAGCAAGGCCGCCATTTGGTGAAATTTTGAAACAAATACTAATAACTATTAAATAGAATCACCGATGAAATAAAGATTTTGGGATTTAGTTGCGAGTTGATTTGTTTGTACTTGGCAAAAATCTGTGATTGTTTAGTCATGCCATCTCTGCTTGGTTTGATTTGTTTTATTGGATAGAATACAATGCGTTGTTTTCTTAAAATTGGAGGGGCCTACAAATAATCTAACCTAAAGTATTCGACTTTAAAAGGAAAATGGATAGACAAAAGCCTTTGAAAATCTAAACTTATGATAATTCTTTGCGACAGGGTCGAGCCAAATAAGAGAAGGACATTCGTAATCATCACTTCCGTGGAATTTTCTTCCAACTAAGTAATTGTAAGTATATTTTATATCGAGTGTCGTTCCAAGTTGGCTTACAATGGAGGTCTAACATTAAACAACAAAAGAAGCAATTTTTTGGCTAAAAATAAGAGAAGCATCAGGTTGAAACAATTAACTTGCATGTGCAGTCTACTCGCTTTGACCAACATCTTGTTCTTGCAACTCAACTAGAGCAGTTTCGGACCCACTAAATCCGTCCGAGTTCCCACGACGGTGGACTCGGCAGGGGTATAAACACCTTCATTTTAGTGCTATCCATCTTGCATTAATAAGCTTTCATGGCTACAAAGGTTTGCCAGATATAGGCTCGCTCGGCGCTTCTTTAATCCAAATATTCAAATACGTTTAGGATTTGTGTGGTAGTCAATATCATGCATAACTCAAATCTAAAATGCTAACCAAATCTTTCTTCGGTTTTTTAAAAATTCATGATAGGATTGTTGGGTAAAATACTTGGATTTGTGAAAAAACCAAACGAGCTAACATGAAATTGTAGTTATTTTGAATGTATGGCCCTCCTTGTGATTATAATGACAGAGTTACGAGGAGCAACTTCAACTTTATATACATACAAGTATCGTTAGGATGGAATCCAACTTTACTTGGTCTGGTCCAAGTTCATGCTAGCAAGCACAACACTGTTTCTCTTTGTTACCGAGCTAATAAAGGAAACCCATTATAATGGTGAACAAAAGAGAGCTTCAGGAGCAATGTGGCACAATGAAAAGCAAGATGACAGGTGAGTTATTGAAATACTTTTCTACGGCAAATCATGTGATTACCGAAATGTAAAGATCAAAGTTTAAGCGGGATTTGTATGTGTTGAAAAAGGGAATGAAGTAATGGCAGATGGATTCCATAGAAGGATTGATTTAGAATCTGGCTCTCGATGGAAATTGTCATGTATATAAGGAAGTATGTCGAATAACTTGTGCTAATTTGCATCTATAAGATCTAGAAACAAATCTAAAACTCTAACACTACACATGAGTAACATCATAACACGCAATATAGAGATGGCATCCTTTTCAATAGAATTCGTACCTATAAATAGCCATACAAGAGAAAGAGTCATGCATATACTTTTGGGAGAAAACTATTAGGACAAAAGAAGAAGAAAGAAACAATGGAGAGAGCGAATTTGAAATGGACGATCCTCCTCATGCTCGTTGTAGCTTTTGGCTTAGCTTCTACAACAATGGCGAGAGACCTGGTCACAGAAGGTAGTGCCGGCGTCGGAGAAGAAGGCGAAGCAACTCATTTTCACTACCGGATCTTGCCTAAGGGCGGCCCCACCATACCATCTAGCCCTAGCTGCCGCCACAAATGCGGTCCTCCGTACCATACCTTGCCTAAGGGCACCCCCATCCCACCATCTGCACCTAGTCCCATCCACAAATGAGGCTTGTCGCAACCGTTGCATGATTAAGTTCGCCATCTAGTGAAATTTCAAAACTATTACTTGTAATTGTTCAATAGATTCACCGATGGAATAAAGTTGTTATGGATTCGATTGCGTGTTGATTTTGTTTGTAGTTGGCAAAATCTGCAATTGACTAGTCATTGCATCTCCTCCCGGTTTGATTGGCTTAATTCGAGGGGATACCCAGCGTAGTACTATCGAAATTTGAGGATCGCGCAAGTAATTTAAAATAAAATATTCGACTATAAAGAGAAAAACGGGTGGATAGAAGCCTTTGGAAATTTAAGTTTACAACATTTCCGTACGGCGGCGGAATCGAGACAGCTCAAATAAGGGAGATTCAATTCATGATCAATACTTCGATGGCGTATTTTTTTTTTTTTCCGGCTACGAGTAATTGCGGGTATATTTTATCTCGAGATTTCGTTTGAATAAACTTTTTATTATCTTGATGTCCTTTTTGCAAAGATAATTGGGAAAACGAGATGAAAGCATTTCAATATGATTCCAAGGAATTGGATAAATGCAAAAGGAAAAAGAGATTAGAGAGAGAGAGCGAGAGAGAGATGAAAACATCTGGGGAGGGAAATGGAGGGAATTGTATTGGGCCGCCCAACGAAACCGCCTCTTAAAAGCTGCAGTTCAGAGAGAGAGAGAGAGAGAGAGAGAGAGAAAATTGGAGGGAAGTGTTGTGGCGCCTCTCTCTCTTCTCTGTCGCGCTCTCTCTCTCTTCTCTGTCGCTTCGACTCTGCGTGCGGCGAGTTTTCTCTGCAATGGCGACCCAGAAGCTGACGGAGTACGAGCGCCGGAGGCTCGAGAACATCCAGCGAAACGACCAGATGATGGCCGCCCTCCAGCTCCATTCCAAGGCCTCCCTGCTCTCCGCTTCCTCCAAGCGCCAAAAGTACACACGCACGCACGCACGCTCTCTCTCTCTCTCTCTCTCTCTCTCGTCATTTGGCCTCGTGTTTTTTTTTTTTTGTAGCAATCCTCGGGTGCCTTTTTGGTTGTTTGCTCCGTTCGTGCGCGTGATGCGTGCGCTTTTGTCGATGTCAGGGTCGAGAACAAGGCCAAAGCCTGCGCGGTCAAGACGTACAGGGTGGCTAAAGACGAGGCCCCGGTCGTTATTCGGCGCTCGCTCCGCGCCAGAGGGATGCCGCCGGACTCCGAGGGTCTCGAGGGCGACTTCGGTGACGCGGCCCCTCGAGCCCCAGAGTCGAACCCCAAGTTCTCGCCGCCCCGGGATTTGGGGTCTTTCTCTATGGGCGACGCGTACGAAGGTCTGGGGTCCCGGGATGGGCTCGTTCGGGCTATGCGGCGTCTCTCGAAGAGACCCGAGATGTGGGGTTCGGTCGAAGAGGGAAGTGGTGGAGTTGAGGGGTGCAAAGACGAGGTTTTGAGAGATTCAGTCGCTGGTGTGAGTGCGCACTCGGTAGGTCTAGGTTGTGGAGACATCAAGACTGAGGATTCATTAGGCGGCCGGCTCAAGAGAGAAGGCATTAAGACCGAGGATTCGTCAGAGTTCATTAGTACACTGAAAATGGAGGACTCGTCGGGTTATGGAATTAAGAGAGAAGGTCTCGTTGATTCCTTAGAGTTCATTAGTTCTTTGATACTGGAGGAGGACAATGTAGCTAGAGTTGTCCCTGGAAGGGTGATGGTGGTGAAGTTCTTCCCCACCACCGAACTGAGAATGGTGGCTGTTGGAAACAAGTACGGAAATGTCGGGTTTTGGAATATGGATCCCGAGAAAGAGGAGGGAGATGGCATATACTTGTACCACCCGCATTCTGGTCCAATTGGAGGGATCTCAATCCAACCATTCAACATTGCAAAGGTAGTTCTGATGCTTCTTTAGTACCTTTTTATTCTCCAGTTGTCAGTATCGATTTATCCTTTTGTTCTCAGTATTATGTCGAATTACGAATAATTTCCATGACTAGCATAAAGTTAATTGAAAGCACCTTTGTGAGGAGCAGGAATGTGGATATGCGATTGGAACTAAAGCAGGAATTCATGTTTATGTGCTTCATGCTGACCATGAATTCTATATTGATCAGTTTCCTGTCAGCCGGTTGGATTCAATATATGATTATTGAATTATTTCGCATTGTACTTTTTTGTTTGTGTTAGCACCATTTCATTGCTTTTTTGAGCTATACACATAGTGACCTGTTTAGTGCCGATTATACATTTCTCTTACATATTCTTAACATCCGGAAACTTTATTTCCTCACTGCCCTGTGAAAAGAAATGAAACTGAATCCAAATTTGAAAGGTTATCAGATTTGTCAAAATACAGATTAGCTGTATCGGAACTCAACTTCCATCATTGCTGTTGTTTGATTCAAATTTTCTTAATTTGTGAAAATTACATATGCTATACACGTGTCAAAGCATATATGATACTTGTGTGAACCATGAGTTCCCCAAGAGGGGCAACCATCCCAAGTTCTTATAACCACTGTTCATGGTAATGATCTTGAAGTACGTTTTAGCTTGGTTTCCAATCTATGTAATTCGTGTATGTTGAGTTATGTGGCACATATGCTCTTAAACGAATTTATGATGGTTGATCTTTTGTTCAGATTTTTACCTGCTGCTATGATGGATTTGTCCGCATGATGGATGTCGAGAAAGAGATATTTGATTTGGTACATGCAAGTGATGATGCTATCTTTTCTCTCTCTCAACGACCCAATGATGGAAGCTGCTTGTATTTTGGTGAGGGTCGTGGAGGTTTAAATATCTGGGATCTGAGGGTTGGAAAATCCACTGCTTTGTGGGCTCTGCATGAAGATAGAATCAACACCATAGACTTTAAACCACAAGATTGCTTTGTCTTTGCAACAAGTTCTTCAGAAGGAACTGCTTGTATTTGGGATTTAAGGAGAATGGGTGCTAAAAATCCGAAGAGTTTAAAGGTTATTGAACATGGAAGGGCCGTGCATTCTGCTTATTTTTCTCCTTCTGGCAGCTGCCTTGCAACGACAAGGTCAGTTGCAATGACTTCATAGGATGGAATAATAATTTGGACTTCTGCATGGTTGTTAAAAGCCTGATTGTGTTTTATATTTTATACTTCAAGTGGACTACCGGGTCTTTCTTTTCAGTAACTTCCGTTGAGGTTTTAAGGTTATCTTGGTTTTTTTTAATAAGATAGTTGGCTTGTTCTTGCAGTTTTGACGACACTGTATGTATAGCGAGTGGGGACAATTTTGAGGAAGACTTCTCACGTGTTCCACAATAACCAGACGGGTAGATGGATCTCCTCTTTCAGGTATGAATTGTTTAGGACATACTCGAGTTAAAATACTTACAGAAAATTTCAGATGCTGTTGTTTCTTGCGAGAGGTTGATGTTATGTTATAATCACCGGAATTGGCTGATTTGGGGACTTGTGCACTCGAGCATCACGCGTTAATGATATCTTTCATGAGCATTGAAAGTGCCTTAAAGCTCGATTATTGGCTCATTATGTTTGTTTAGTGACACCAGCATGATTACCAGCCAGGTTCTGTCATGAAATTTGAGCTCCAGGTTAGAAATTTAGGAGCAAATAAAATGGCATATTGATTTGGAGGTGCTTCTTGTTGGTGAAGTGTCGGTTTTGTTATGAAGAACAAGGTCTGAATTTTTACTGTGTTTTAATAATTGCTCGATGAATAAATGCTACTACTAGCATCAGAATCCATTTACACGAGAAGGGCTGTGATCTTCCCTGTTCAGAATATTTTCGCCGGATGAGTAGACTACATAGCTTATTACTTTCGCCGGGGGAATAGGTTGCTTTAGAGGTTTTAAAAACTTTCGCGGAAAACAGCGTGTAATAAGTAAATATCGGGTTTCACTAGATATATGAGAAGCAATGTTTCACTTGTGTGCTAAAAATGATAAACAAAAGAGTAAGCAGCTGCACATAAGGATATATAGTGGTTTGGCTTTGATTCCAAGCCTACGTCTACTCTTACCACTAATAGTCACAAGTTGGGCTAGATTGCACTAGTAAATTGCTGAACAAGTTATACTCAGCATGCACCACTTCTATCAATTGATAGATCACACTATCAGGAGTTGGGTGTAGCTATTGCTTGATACACTTGATCTTTCAACACAATTACAATACAGCAAGTTCTATAAACAGACATGAGCTGCATGTAGCAGATTTCTGGAATCTTATGAGCACTCTCTCTCTCTCTTTTGACTTCAAAAGACTTTCTCTTTTATATGCATCTTCAATATGATCGTTGATGATGTCTTAGAGAGGCAAGATAGATGTTAGAGTTGTTGGTGCTGCTATCCTAGAAACTGATTGCCCATACAGCCTTTTTCGGAACTTCTGTAGACCTTCATGAAATAGCTTCTGTTGCTCTTCTGTAGCTGCGACTCTGACAATCTGTCAGACGAATTGTTCTCCTCTCTACCAGATCTTCTGCTATGCAAGTCTAGTCAACAACGGCTATAATAGTGAGATAAGAGTCATATTAAATGATCCGTTACCTAAACATTACCATTTACTTGATCTCTTCAGCTTTAATGAGACATCGTCATTTAACTGATCTTTGTGATTGATGGTGCTATTTATATGATCCTTCAAGAATAGTCTCGTGATCTTTTCTTCAATGAATTACACCTTGAGTATCACTCAGTCCTTTGAATATATTTGCACTTAGAAAATGTCGAAATTATACTAATGACAGTTTGGGTATCATTAAAATTCATTTGGAGATCTTCTCCAACAAAGCTTTCATGGCCGTAAAGGTTTGCCAGTGACAACTCGCTCGACACTTCTTGACGATTCCTCGGCTACCGGCATGCATGATGGGACTGTTCAGGCCAAACAGCAAGATCAAGCATGTTTCATGTTTAACGAAAGTCTCACCCAACGAAAAGAGGGAAAGGTAAATAAAAAAATTGCTAATAGGGTTCTTGAATGTTGCATCTAAATGTACGGGAATCAATCTAGCTTCAAACTATGGGAAGATTACCAATGTAGGTTAAGAATGCTGAGCCAATGCTATGTTAAATGCATCTTCTTCAGAATAAGGACACTACAAGTGCCATAATTTTTATACGGCACTCACTTGAGTATCATAACTTTTTTTTGTCACTTAAGTGCCATAACTTTTAAAAAACGTTTATTTAAGTGTCATAACTTTCAATTGATCATTTGAGTGCCATAAGTTTTTAATAGCATTCATCCAAGTGTCGAAAATCCGACGTGGCATGGCACTTGTGGTGAACGTTTTAAAAAATTTATGACACTCAAGTAATCGATTGACAAATTATATGATACTTAAGTGATCGGGGAAAAAGTTATGACAATCAAGTGAACGCCGTAAGAAAGTTATGACACTTGTAGTGTTCTTTTCAGCATCTTTTTCAGTATGACACTAAGATCTTGGTTTTGGGCACCACGCTTGTCTAAAGTGACTTTTGGATACTATCTTTTGTTGAGGAAAACTCCTATTGATTTTGAAGTTGACAAAACCTTCCATATTATTGTAAATCTGATACTTATTCTAAACTATTCTATTCCAGGAATGTATATATATTATGGAAGCTCAGAAGGAAGTTTTTCAAACTTTACAAGCTGGTAAATACCTTATTGAAGACCCACATAATCTTAGTTCTGAAGATTCGGACGGAGAAATTATTCGAAACGGGCACGAAGTTCTTCGACGCTTGAGACGCAGAAGTTCTTCGGATGCGGCACGTTGAATTTCTTCGCACGAGTCGTAACGAAACAAAACAAACTAGTGATGCTGGTATGGATTTCACAGAAGGAAAGTTTTGATTGTTTCAATCTAAGGCTATAATTGATTGACAATCAAATACTACGACAAGTATGCATTACAACGGATAACGCTCTACTTATGAAAACCAAGATTCGATTGTATGGGCGACTGAGAATCGCGGGATTCGGACTCGTCATCCAACGGCTACTCAATCCTTTCTATACAAATCTGTCAAGGTGAAGATTGGAAGATGATCCTCTGAATGCTGTCCAACGGCTAGTTTGGAAGTAGAGGAGTATTTAAGGAGATCAACGAGCAGCAGAAGGAAGAACAGATTCAAGAATCAACAAGTCCAAAGTCTGAGCATACTCCAATCATTTTCTCTTGTCTTTCTGAGCCAAAAGTTAAGATCTTGAGGATTACTTTGTAAGAGTGACTGTGTGAGATAGAGAGTCCTATCATACAGAAGAGTGCTATCACTCAGAATCTGTAAATTCCTCTTGAATTCATAGTGAAATCCAGCCAGTAGGCTGTAAGCGTGGGAGAGTGGACGTAGGCTTGCTATAAGCCGAACCACTATAAACTTGTGTGCAGATTTTCTATCCCTTATCTCTTTATTTATATTTTGCACATCAAGAGCACTGTCTAATATAATATACTTGAATCTGAATTTTATTCAGACTCAAATGTGTTCTTTCATTTCCGCATAAATTTTTCAAAATTTGTTTAATATCACCTATTCACCCCCCTCTAGGCGATCCTTGCTAGCTACATCAATTGGTATCAGAGCAGGTTGCTCATTTATTGAAGTGTTTTACTTCTGAGCTAACGATCTATATGGCTAGCTTGAGTGCTTCAGGGCTCATTGAAGGACAAAGCAACAATAGACCACCATATTTCGATGGCAAGGAATATAGTATCTGGAAGAATAAGACGAATGCATTCATAAAGTCAATTGATCACATGCAATGGGATGTCATCATCAGAGGAGTCAATCCAAAATATTCTAATTCAAAAGAAAAGGCAGATGCAAGCAAAGCAGCAGATCCTCCATTATCTCAAACTGAGATATCCAAAAGAGAAACCTTAGATTCCAAAGCAATTTATTCTTTCTATTGTGCCTTATCACCTATTGAATATAAAAAAATTGCTGCTTGTGAATCAGCCAAGGAAATCTGGGATACTCTCCACACTACTTATGAAGAAACAGATCGAGCCATGGAAACTCAAATCAATCTTTTGCTTGGTCAATATGAAGCCCTGAAGAATCGCTTTCGATATGTATGACAGTTTGTCGACATTGTAAACGGTCTTGCATATCAAGGACAACCAGTCCCAGATGCGATGAAAGTCAAAAAACTACTGAGAGGACTGACAAAGCAGTGGGATAATATCAAAACATCTCTTCGAGTGTCACGCCCCGAACCCCATCGAGCTCGCGACATCCCGCTCCTTGGTCGAATTATTGCGACGTCCCAGGAACATCGCCGACTCAACCCAAATATTAGAAACACATGCGGAAGCGAATATAAAACCCCTGACTATAAAGACGACGATGGGGCAGATCACCAAGACATTCAAAGAACAACAACATTCATTTATACAATGCCATAGCATCAAGCATACAAACATCGTCTTACAAATATATTTAGCAAACTAGCATTCGAAACCACCGAAACAACAGAAAGGATCAGATGGCTTGGTTAACTTAACTTCACTATAGATCGATTTATTCTGCGCAACCCCTAAAATACCCTAGGGGGAAACTACTGGTCGCCCTCTTCCAATCTGTTCCGGAGTCTTCTGGCTTCTGCTCCGGAGGATCACCTGCAGCTCCATTGGGCACCATGGGCGGCTCTTTAAACTCCAAAAAGAGGAGGTGGGCCTCCTGGGTCTAAGGTTGGGGGTTTGAAATTGTGGATTATACAACTATGAGACGAATCTCAATAAGTGTATAACCCCAAATCCCACATAGGCTCTCACGTACCGCCAGACGAAACATGCATAACGCCCAACGATCAACCAAACTAACAACCACATACAATCTTACCTGGGACCCATCATGCACGTCCCTGCATGTTAGATAACCACACAGCGAACATATCTCTGTAAAGCATCACAACCACGCGCGTACCTTGATTATAAGGCAAAACCCATTCGGGCACGTCTCATACCATGCCGAGCAGTTTTTACCTCATAATCGAGCACTACAATACGCGATACAAGCCACACTCGCACACGAACTCACGCCAGCCTCGATTATAAGGCAAAACCCACTTGAGCACGTCCCATACCGTGCCTAGCAGTTTTTACCCCATAATCGCGCACTACATCACGCCATGCGTCCGCTTCCACAATCCTCACACGTCAAGCCAATTCCAGCTTATTCTCAACTTTCCCACCACTACCGTGCCCGCGAAAAACGCATCAGGCCCACGGTCTTCTGACTTCTTCAAGCATCGTCACCCCGTCGGGCCGGGCATCGTCACCTCGTCAGGGATGACATCGTCCCGCGTAAACGAACACGCCTCAGGACGGAATCCTACCTTCTCACTTCTCCGCGCCCGCGTAAAACGCATCAGGCCCACGGTCTTCTGACCTCGTCAAGCATCGACACCCCGTCGAGCCGGGCATCGTCACCTCGTCAGGGACGGCATCGTCCCGCGTAAATGAACACGCCTCAGGACGGACCTTTTTCCAACCAATCCTACACTCCCATACCTTTGCACCTCACGTGCCACACTTACCACACGGCCACACATACACGCGGTCACCCACTATTTCACACTCCACACACACTTCGCAATGCACATCCTCATCACACGAACACCACACGAACACCCATGCTTGGCACGCGAACTCACTGCGCAATCACACCACCACACCTCATGGTCACACACACTCAGCCTAAAACACATTTCCCGATCAGCCAACAACAATGGGTCAAACAATTTTCCATACAAATTCAATCAGACCATAAACAATTCCAATCAAGCACCCAATTCAGCCAAGTCATGCCGCATCATAGCAATCCTATCCGAGCCTACCGAACCACACATATTCAGCCACTGATCAGCCCACAACAGCCCAATATCCAACCTTGATCTACACTCCAAAACAGCCACTATAATCACCTATACCGAGTCCTAACCACGTCCAACAATGCCCGAGGTCCTAGGTGACATTTGGGGAAGTCACTTACCCTAGAAAGACGGGATAGACGGGCTGGACAGAAGCTGGGACGGCCGAAACAGAAGCAGCGGCGGCGGCGGCGCCGGAGGTCAGGCGGGCAAGCGGCTGAGCTGCCGTGGGCGGGTGGCTGGCGGGCGGCGTCCGGCTTGCTGGGGGCGGCGATGGGGACGTACAGGGCAGGGGAGGACGGCTAGGGGTGGCTCGGCGGTGGCTGAGCTGATCGGAACAGCGAAACAGAGAGAGAGACAGGCGGGCGGTGATCAAGCACGGCCGGGGAAGAGGAAGCACCGGCGGCGGACGGCTGGGCTGGGCGGCGACCGGCGGCGGCAAGCTGGTGGCCGGCCTAGGGAGCTTCACGCACAAGGGAGAGGAGAAAGGGAGAGAACCGATCGGTGGGGGGAGGTGAGGAGAGTGAGAGAGGCTTGAATTATGGGAGAGAGAGAGAGAGAGAGAGAAAGAAATAGATTTTTATATTCTAACCCCAATAATTGCACTCCGAAAATTACCAAAATACCTCTCTAACTATCCCTCCGATCCAATGGCCAAGATTTAATCTTATCCGAATCCGACGGCCCACGATCAACCTTATCCAATAATTCAAGGGGCAAAAGAGTAATTAACCAAAAAGGGAGAAGGGCATTCCTGTCCTCTTATTTTCGGCCACACTGGGTCATTCTCAGTCCCCCGACTTAATTCAGTCCTCAAAATTCGTTCGCGGTCCCAGGGGCAAAACGATCATTTTTCCGGTCCCAAATCGAAATCCATTTTTTTGCAAAAATGGGTGGTCCCAAGGTTGGCCAAGCCAAAAACGTCATCGGCCGCTCAAAACTGTCACTTTCAAAATTCTCGATTCCCAGGCCCGAATTCCAAGAAATGACTAAAATCGAACAATCGCAACTTTAGCTTATCTCTTGCTAACGGGTGGCTTATTTGGATTACGCGCTCTCGACCCGTGACCGACACTAAGTCAAATCACGTTTAAGCTTGCTCGAACCAAGGCGACCTCGATTGTCGTATATCTGCGAGGGTCTGTCACTAGTTCCCTGCAGACACGATCAATCAAATAGATCGCTCTCTGTTGGCCCAAAACATTCCCTCGTCAATCCCTTTGGTCGAAGGTCGAACCAAAGTCGAGTTCTTTGGTCGTGCGAACTCAATCCCGTAATAGCCTTACCCCTAAGGTTAGCATCCCGAGAATGCGCGGTTCTGGGAGAGATCTCACTAGAAGTGCATTGGCCAAATATTCATTTCATAAATCCCGGGAAAAGGATCGAAAATTCAGAATGTTACATCGAGAAACACAAAGGATCAAGCCTCTATCAGTGAATGAGCTAATTGGAACTCTTCAATCATATGAGACTGAGAAACGGAACGAGGAGAATGAATCCAGAGGTAATAAGTCAATTGCATTAAAAACTAACATTGATTCTGATGCAGATTCTGAAGATGAAGATGTTGACGATGAAGAACTAGCTCTCTTTATAAAGAAGTATAAGAAAATGAAGATTAAAGGAAGAAAACTCAAAGGTGAGAAGCCTTTTGAGAAGAAGAAGTCTTTCGATGAAACAGAGAGATCAAAGGATGTTATATGCTTTCACTGTAAGAAACGTGGACATATCAAGCCAAATTGTCCACTTCTGAAAAAGAAGACCAAATTTGAGAAAGCAAAGAAGGCCTTAAAAGCAGAAATCTAGAGTAATACAGAGTGCGAAGACAGTGATGAAGATATCTCTAATTTCTGTCTAATGGCTAAGTCAGACTCAGACTCAGATTCAGATTCATATTCTGATCCTAAAGTGGAAATTGAGGTAAAGCATTCTGATATGCCTATTGAAGTATCAAATTATATTGATGAATTATGTTTTGAATTTAAGACTGCTCTTAAAAGAATCTCTTCTTTGAAAAAGGAAAATTCATCACTGAGGCAACAGGATGTTTCTCAAAAAGAAAAAATCGATTTCCTTCAAAAAGAAGTTCATCAAATCAAGGAAAGTCGATATTTTCTTTCCAAAGAAAATGCTGTTTTGAAAAAGGAAGTTTTAGAAATTACTTCCAAGTTTTCATAAGGTTCAGAAACCTTGAAGCATATCCTTTCTATCCAAATTCCTTACTATAACAAATCTGGTCTCGGATTTGTGAAGGAAAGTGATAGCTTGATTGATTTTCCAAAGGTCAGGGAGAGATTAAGACAAAGACCTTCTCGACAAGCTTATAAAAATCATTTCAAAAGAAATTTTGTCAAACATGTTGGCCGAAGTGCTCTTAAGTGCTCAAAATGTGGAGATCCACAACATTTTGAGAATGAATATCCTAAGGTCTGGAGACCTATTCGAAAAGACTTTGTTAAGACAGCCTATACTAACCCTCAAGGACCCAAACAAATTTGGGTACCAAAGAAAACTTAAGATGTTGTAATTTTTGCAGGTTACCACGAAGAGAAAAAGAAAGTGGTACCTAGACAGTGGATGTTCTAGACACATGACAGGAGATCCAAGCATATTCGTTGAACTACAAAACCTGAATGGTGGAAAAGTTTCCTTTGGAGGAAATAACAAAGGAAAAATAGTTGGCAAAGGAACGGTTGAAATTGGAGGACTCACAATTAACGATGTTTCATTGATAAAGGGGCTCAACTACAACTTGATAAGCATAAGCCAACTATGTGATATAGGTTTCAGAATCAATTTTCAAGAAGATACATGCTCAGGAACAAGCAAAGATTCTTCTCAAACATTCACAGGAAGAAGGCATGGCAATATTTATCTTCTAGATGTCAATCCAAACTCTACTCATTGCTTGATCTCAATCAAAGAGGATGAAGATCTATGGCACAGAAGATTGGGGCATATCAGTATGAAACAAATCTCAAAGATCTCAAACAAGAAACTGGTTCGAGGTCTGCCAAATTTGAAATACAAGAAAACAGAGTTATACAATGCCTGCACTCTAGGAAAACAAGTAAGAAGCTCTTTTAAGTCTATACATCATGTTTCCACTAATCGTGCTTTGCAGCTTCTTCATATGGATCTATTTGGACCAACCAGAACACAAAGTATTGGTGGTAAGAAATATTGTTTAGTTATTGTTGATGACTTCACAAGATTTACTTGGGTGTTCTTCCTTGCTCATAAAAATGAAGCATTTTCATATTTTTCAAATTTTGCAAAAAGAATTCAGAATGAAAAAGGCTATACCATTTCCTGCATTAAAACTGATCATGAGGGAGAATTTGAAAATCAAAGTTCTTCAGAATTCTGTGAGGAAAATGGCTTTCAACACATTTTTTCTACTCCTTATACACCAGAACAAAATGGTGTTGTGGAAAGGAAAAATCGTTCTTTGCAAGAAATGGCAAGAACTTTGTTGATTGAAAGCAAGATTCCTTTTCATTTCTGGGCAGATGCAGTTTTTACAGCATGTTATATCATTAACAGAGCTTTTATCAAACTCATTCTTGAGAAAACCCCCTATGAGCTTTACAAAGGTAGAAAGCCCAATATTTCATATTTTCGTGTGTTTGGTTGTAAATGTTTTATTCTCAAAAATCCAAATGATCGTCCTGGTAAGTTTGATGAGAAAGCAGATGAAGGACTTTTCCTTGGATATTCTACTACAAGTAAGGCACACAGAGTCTTCAACAAGAATTCTCAGACTATGGAAGAAACAATGAATGTAAGGTTTGATGAAAATATTCAGACTCACAAAGATGAATCTGAACCATCTCCCAACATTCAAGAATTATCAGAAGCTCAACAAGAATCTCCAAATATCGTAGAATCTGTAGAAGAAGAAATAGAAGACACAATTCAGACTCAACCAGAACCTTCAGAGTCTGCAGATATTCAGAAGGAAAGATTTGACAAAAACTGGAAACATAAATCCAGTCATCCGAAGAACCTCATCATTGGAGAAATAGAAGATGGCATCAAGACAAGATCTAAACACAAAAAGAACATCAACAACTTGGCGTTGATATCAGAAATAGAATCAAAAGAAGTTGGTGAAGCATTATCAGATGAAAGCTGGATCGAAGCTATGCAGGAGGAACTTCAGCAGTTCAGAATCAATAAAGTATGGGAGCTTGTGCCAAGACCCAAAAATCATCCAGTAATTGGAACAAAATGGGTATTCAGAAACAAACTGGATGACAAAGGAAAAGTCACAAGAAACAAAGCAAGACTGGTAGCAAAAGGCTATTCTCAAGAAGAAGGCATAGATTATGATGAAACATATGCACCAATTGCAAGGTTAGAAGCCATTAAGCTACTATTAGCTTATGCTTGTTTCCATAACTTTAAATTGTTTCAGATGGACGTGAAAAGTGCCTTCCTGAATGGATATATCAAAGAAGAAGTATATGTTGAGTAACCACCTGGCTTTGAAGAACCAAGGAAAACTGATTATGTCTATAAACTCAAAAAAGGCCCTCTATGGTCTGAAACAAGCACCCCGTGCTTGGTATGAGAGGTTAAGTAACTTCCTTCTGCAAAATGATTTCACCAAAGGTAAGGTTGATACAACTTTATTTATTAAGAGAAAGGTAAGGATTTTTTACTTGTTCAAATTTATGTTGATGATATCATCTTTGGATCTTCTAACGAACTGCTTTGCAAAGAATTTTCTAAGAATATGCAGAATGAGTTCGAGATGAGCATAATGGGAGAATTAACATTATTTCTTGGCCTACAAGTGAAACAAACCAAAGGGGGTACATTCATTTGCCAAGAGAAGTATGCAAAGGAGATTGTCAAGAAGTTTGGTTTGCAAAATTGCAAGAAGACAGACATTCCCATGTTTCAATTATCCAAACTGGACAAAGATCAAAATGGTAAAAAGGTTGATCAGACGGTATATAGAAGCATGATAGGATCATTATTATATCTTACTGCATCTAGACCTGATATATTGTTCAGTGTATGTATGTGTGCAAGATTTCAATCAGACCCAAAGGAATCACATTTTTCTGCAGTAAAGAGGATAATCAAATACATTGGCACTTATCCAATGTTAGGTCTTTGGTATTCCAAAGATTCAGATTTTACTCTTACTGGTTATTCTGATGCTGATCTAGCTGGATGTAAAGTGGACAGGAAAAGTACTACAGGTACATGTCAACTGCTTGGGAATATGTTGGTATCCTGGTACTCAAAGAAGCAAAATACAGTTGCACTTTCTACAGCAGAAGCAGAATATGTAGCTTTGGGAAGTTCTTTGTGCCGTGGATTCGTGGATGAAGCAACGATTGCGAGACTATGCTATTGAAGATTCAAGTGTTGCAATCAAATGTGACAATACAAGTGCTATCAATTTGACCAAGAACCCTATTCTTCATTCACGTGCTAAGCATATTGAAATCAAGCATCATTTTATTCGAGATCATGTTCAAAATGGTGATGTGAATATTCAATTCATTGATTCTAAGAATCAATTAGCTGATATATTCACAAAAACTCTTGAAAAATCTTCATTTGAGTTCATAAGAAACAAACTGTGCATCGCTTATCCATTTTCTTGAAGTGTTTAATAGACAGGAATTTTTCAGACTCAAATATTCTCAGTCTGAACATTTTTCAAACTCACAAAGAAAGGTACGTCCTTTATTCAAATTTTGGCGGGTATATTTTTGGCATTTTTGGCAGGATATTTTCATAATCGTTACTTTAGGAAGCAAATCAGGTACATATTCTAATTTATCTGATTAATTGTGCTTAATATATTATCATGCGTGTTTGTGCTTCAACAAGTATATTTCCTTCCTACATTTTTTTTGGAATCTCTTTTTATATTTTCTAAAAATAAGTTTTCCTTCCAAAACCTGTCTTCCTCCTTTATAAACCCGTCATTTTTTTTTCAAAACCCTATCGTACGAACTCTTTCTCTCCAAAACCTCTCGATACTCAGAATCGCCTTCTTCTCTTCTTTCTCCAAAAATCTAATCTTTACACTCCAAAAGTGATCAAAATGCCGTTTAAGATGGTGGCCCGTCGAAGATCTTCACGTATTCTCAACCAAGATTCCAAGTCTACATCACCGGCAGAGTATATGGATATTTCAGACTCAGAATACGACCAGCATCAAGAAACTTCAGAGGCGACCCCACCTCAACGATCGTCGCCACCCAAACTAGCGGGTAAAACAGATTTTCGTTTTAAGAGCATCAAACTTGTATGGAAAGTTTATCAGAGGTTGAAGAGAAGCAATGCCTCTGCATCAATTCTGCGTGACTGTCTAAAAGACAATGGGTTTCTCTCTGAAGAACATCTTACGGAAAACTACTCCAAGGTTTGTCCTAAAACTAACCATGTTCTGGACAACTCTACCCCAAAAGAGCCTTCTTCTAGAAAGGGCAAAGAAAAAGTCGGAGAATCATCAACACCCTTTAACAAAAAATTCGCTCAAGTCAGCCCTAAAACCACCAATGCAACCAAGTTTGTTATTCCTAATGATGATGGTAAATTCTTTGATATTCTTGAAATGAAAATTGGGATTGCATCTGATATGCCAGGAACTGGAGGCTTATTTAGAAGCAATGAGCACAATATTTTCTATAAGATGTTGCTTGCTCGAGGAGTCATGAACCATCGGACCGTAGACTTTGATTACCTTGAACAGGCTGGTATTTCAGTAGAGCACTTGTTTGCAAAATTGTGCATTCATGAATTTTGTTTGCAATCTGCAAATGTCTATGCTGAACTCACTGCATACTTTTACTCTAATCTTTCCATTTTGTCACCCAACTGGATTCAATTCACTATTGGTGACAAAAAGTTTGATTTAAAAGCGAAGGAGTTGGCATTGATTATTGGAGCAAAACATTCCAATTTCTCTCCACTGGATGTGAGCATAGAAGATGCTTCCAGGGTGGCCTCAGAGAATGCAAACTTTGCTCAGGACTCTAAAAGGCATCTTTCCTATTCAGATTTGTCCAGAAAATCTGTGATTTTACACAAGATCATTATCAACTGTCTGAAGCCCAAAGCAGCATCCAAGACCGACTTATCCAAATCTGAAATTAAGCTTATTTGGGCAATTTTGAAAGGTCAATCTTTCTCTCTTCTACACATCATCATTTTCCACATGTATAGAACTCTGCAAAAGGACAAGGGTCAACTTCCATATGGTGCACTTATCACTAGAATCTTCATGTTTTTAAGGATAACTATTCCTGATGAGTTGCGCAAAACCATTATGCCTTGTATGTTTGTTGGAAAAAGAATGTTTTCCAAAATGAAGCAGTTTGATGATATAAAGGAAAGAGTAAGCTCAGCAAGAGGAAAGAATGCTCAACCGTCAGTGGTTCCATCTGTTGGGAAGACAAGTAATAAAGAGAAAGGGCAAAGGAAAAGAACATGAAACAAGCAAACTGACTCTCCCACACCACTCAAGGTGTACAGCAAGAAACGAAAAATTCTTCTGCAGGATGAAAGTGATGAAGCAGAGCATACTGATGATCCAGAACATGTTTCTAAACCAACTTCAAAGGCTTCAGAACCAGTTCCTGAAGAACATGTTTCTGCAGACCATGCACCTGTTCAGGGGGAGATTCCACCGGAAGAAGCAACAGGGTTCGATCAGTCTGAACAAGCAAATGTCCAAGAACAGCCCTCTGAAAATCAGAACATCCTCTTTCTTCTGCTCGAGATCAAAGATAAGCAAGCTGTACTAGAACAAGATATGAAGAATCTACAGAGAATTGTTGAGGAAAACAACAAGACTCAACGACTTCAAGCAGCAGCAGATAAAGCAGAACTTGGGGAAACCATTGCTATGTGCTCATCCAACATGGATAAGGCTATAGGACAATGCAGTTCGAAGATTGAAGAAGCTATCTCTATATTGGATAATTTTCAACTCATTCGTACCCCTTCAAAAAAATAGCCTGCTTTTTTAACATTTCTCTCAAAACCATCTCTTTTTCCATTTGTATGTAATATTTCTAACAATTCTTGTTAGACTGTTTGATTGCTTAATATCAATGATTTATTCTCTCTATCATTATTATTTTTGCTGATGACAAAAAGGGGGAGAAATTATATGCAGATTTGAAGGTTATATACAAAGGAAGAAAGACACAGATATCAACAGAGTTTGCTCTTTCAATCTGTGCTTCATGAGCTTAATATGTTTATTTACTTTCAAATCAATTTCAAATTAATTCAATCTGCAGGAAAGTTTTGTCACCATCAAAAAAGGGGAGATTGTTGAGGAAAACTCCTATTGATTTTGAAGTTGATAATACCTTCCATGTTATTGTAAATCTGATACTTATTCTGAATTATTCTATTCCAAGAATGTATATATATTATGGAAGCTCAGAAGGAAGTTTTTCAGATTTTACAAGCTGGTAAATACCTTATTGAAGACCCACATAATCTTAGTTCTGAAGATTCAGACGAAGAAATTATTCAGAAGTTCTTCAGACGCAGACGCAGAAGTTCTTCAGATGCAGACGCAGAATTTCTTCAGACGCAGAATTCAGAACGAAACAAAACAGCTAGTGATCTGGTATGGATTTCACAGAAGGAAAGTTTTGATTGTTTCAATCTAAGGCTATAATTGATTGACAATCAAATACTACAACAAGTATGCATTACAACGGATAACGCTCTACTTATGGAAACCAAGATTCTGATTGTATGGGCGATCAGAATCAGCGGGATTCAGAATCTGTCATCCAACGGCTACTCAATCATTTTTATACAAATCTGTCCAAGGTGAAGATTGGAAGATGATCCTCTGAATGCTGTCCAATGGCTAGTTTGGAAGTAGAGGAGTATTTAAGGAGATCAACGAGCAGCAGAAGGAAGAACAGATTCAAGAATCAACAAGTCCAAAGTCTGAGCATACTCCAATCATTTTCTCTTGTCTTTCTGAGCCAAAAGTTAAGATCTTGAGGATTACTTTGTAAGAGTGACTGTGTGAGATAGAGAGTCCTATCATACACAAGAGTGCTATCACTCAGAATCTGTAAATTCCTCTTGAATTCATAGTGAAATCCAGCCGGTAGGCTGTAAGCGTGGGAGAGTGGACGTAGGCTTGCTATAAGCCGAACCACTATAAACTTGTGTGCAAATTTTCTATCCTTTATCTCTTTATTTACATTCTGCACATTAAGAGCACTGTCTAATATAATATGCTTGAATCTGAATTTTATTCAGACTCAACTGTGTTCTTTCATTTCCACATAAATTTTTCAAAATTTGTTTAAGATCACCTATTCACCCCCTTCTAGGCGATCATTGCTAGCTACATCATCTTTGACTTTCCCATCAATAAGAGTAGATCACATCTTGAAAATTAGTCCATGACATTTTTTTTGGTCTAAAAATTTTCACGACTTTGACCTACTTTTAAAAAAAATTCAAATACTTTTACAATTTGAGGTATTCAACATTATGCAGATTTCAAGTCTAAAATGCTAACCAAATTTTTTTTCAGTTTCAAAAATTCATTAAAGGAATGTTGGGTAAAATACTTCATTTTTGTGAATTTAATCAAAAGAGCTAATACGAAATTGTAGTTATTTTGAGTGTATGGCCCTTCTTGTGATTATAGTGATAGAGGGAAGAGAAGTTACTTTAATTGTATATATATACAGGTATCATTAGGATGGAATCCAACTTTATTTGCTCTGGTCCAAGTTAATGCCGGTGAACCCAACACTATTTCTTTCTATTACCGAGCTAATAAAGTAAACCCATTATAATGGCGAACAAGAGAGAGCTTCCGGAGCAATGCAGCACAATGAAAAGCAAGCGAGAGGTGAGTTCTTGAATACATTTCTATAATGAATCATGTGATTACCAGTATGTAAAGATCAAAGTTTAAGCCAGATATATATATGTGTGTGCGCGCGTGCGCGCGCGCGCGCGCCAAAAATGAGATCAAAGTAATGGCCGGTGGATTCTATAAAAGGACTGACATAAAATCTAGCTCTCTCAAGGGATGTTATAATGTATATACAGAAGTATGTTGAATAACTTGTGCTAATTTGCACCTATCAATTCTAGAAAGAAATGTAGAGCTCACTACATATTGATTAATGTAATAACAAGTAATATACAGATCGCATCCTTCTCAATAGAATTTGTACTTATAAATAGCAAAACTATAGCAAGAGTCATGCATAAACGTTTGGGAGAAAATTATTAGGAAAACAGAAGAAGAATAAACAATGGCGAGAGCTAATCTAAAATGCTCATAGACGATGCTCCTCATGCTCATATATATTTTCTTGAGGCCTAGCTTCTCTCCCTGCAACCAAGGCAAGAGACCTGGTTGCGGAAGGCCGTGCCAACATCGGTGAAGAAGGCCATGCCAGCATCGGAGATGAAGGCGAAGCAACCCATTTTCACTACAGGATCTTGCGTCAAGTCCCCACTGGACCTAATCCCCACCACAACTGAGGCTTGTCACAGCCATTACATGATTAAGTCTGCAATCTAGTGAGTTTTTTGAAGCAATTACTTATAACTATTCAATAAATTCACCAATAGAATAAAGTGGTTGCGGATTTGGTTGCGTGTTTATCTTACCTCCTTTTTTACCTACGTTTTTTTTTTCGATAAGTGTGCTAGAAGTCTTAAAACTTGTCACAAAAGTACAATTAAGTCCTAAAACTTGTCAAATTAGTGTAATCAACTTTTTTCGCTAACTTCGTCTAACTTGACTAACTGAAAATGCTGACCCGATACAAAAATTTATAATACTGAAGCTGCCTTCACATTAACTAGAATATAACTTCACTCAACCAACCGAATTACCAAACCAGAATTTTTATTAAGCGTGAAATCAATATGTCATTCATTGCACTTCGGGGTAGATATTGTTTCCGATATTCACTTCTTATGTAATTGATGTGCAAATACGTATAAAGCAATCAACTAGTCGGATAAAATTTCCTCCATGCTCTTGTTTAATAATACCATCTGGTGACTCCGTTCCTTACATGTATCAATTACCAAAAAAAAAAAAACCTACCAAAGATTTAGAGTAATCTTGCATTATCTTTAGTGCCAGCAACAGACTGAAAAGTTCAATCTGCAGTTTATTTTTTTTTTTTAAGTTGCTCTAAACGATACAAATGTACATGTGCTCTACACTAATTTAGATACCAATATCAAGAAAAGGGAAAATGCCACAAAAACCATTAAACTATGCCATGTAAAATTAGTACTTATGTTAAAAAAGAAATCATAGCGCATGACTATGGGGTTTATATGTTCTTAATATCTATACATGTATATATATGGTTTTCCTCCACCTAATAATTAAGTTTTTGGATTTGACTTTCTAAAATGGTATTGGTTTTTGCCCCAGTTTATTTGGCACGTGCATCGACCCTATTAGTCAAATTTCAGGTGTCATTTCTAATCCTGCTTAAGTGCATGAGAGAGTGTTCCCATATACCACATCGCTTGACTTGATTATGGGGTTTATATTTTGTTGGTGTCAGCAAAACCCTAAACTTGTACCATTGTGGTAAAAAAAAGTAGCCATTGTCTACACCAGATACCTTAAACTTTGCCAACTATGACACTAATAACCTAATTCTTTTTTATTTCAACAATACCCCAAACTTAAACCAGTGTAAGCATAGTTTATGAGCTTTGGTGACATAAAATATTTGAGGTATTAGTGTCGCAATGGGCATATGTTAAGGGTTTTTGGTGACAAAAAAATTGAAATATTGATGTCACAGTGGCATGATTTAGGGTTTCTTGTTTGTGGTTAACCTCTAACAAAACTTAGTATGGAATGTTTTATGGCCAGACCAATTTGGAAACTTAGAGGTGAATTAAAGAAACAGATTTCAATTTATATTTTCTGCAAGATCCGAGTTAAATTATCCACAATTTATTAGTAAGGACACAAATCAGATACTAATTGGGAAACTTTACACCATAATTCTCCCGTACCTTTTATTTGCCTATACATAATATCGGAACTACAAGTATTCCTTTGAGCTCAAATTACCGAAAAACCAGTAACATCCGTAAGCAGATTGAGCGTTTACTTTTACCCACACTTTTCTTTATCTTTCTCTCCTTTTTACCCGCATCTTTTTTGGGATAAGTGCATTGGAAATCCTAAAACTTGTCACGAAAGTGCAATTAAATCCTAAAACTTTCAAAAAGTGCAATTAAGCTCTCAAATCGGTCACAAAAGTGCAATTGAGTCCTAAAATTTTCATAGAGTGCAATCAAGTTCTAAAACTTGTAAAATTGATCTAATCAAGTCTTTCTGTTGATTGCCCTTTTTGAAAATTTTAGGACTGAATTTCACTTTCATGAGAAGTTTCAGGACTTGATTGCACTTTTTCGAAGTTTTAGGACTCGATTGTACCTTCGGAACAAGTTTTAGAACTTAATTTCACTTTTTGAAAGTTTTAGGACTCAATTGCACTTTCATGACAATTTTTAGAACTTCTTGTACACTTATCCCTTTTTTTTATACCGATCTAGAGTTGCTAGATTGAAACAATCGAATAACCCTAAAATCTATGCACTAATTTCAACAAAGAAAATATTGAAGAATGTTTCTTAGGCACTAGTTAAATATTATTATATGTGCTTTGAAAATATATAATATAATTTTAAAGTGAGTGAATTTTTTAAAAAGCGTAATTATTTCATTTTCAAGGAGTTCTGCGAGGAATTATTTCCACTATTGATTAATTTTAAAAAGACCCTTTTGACAATTAGGGGAAGTTGCTATTTCCACAGCCAAATTGGCCGGGAAGGCAGTCTCACCACGAAATCTCTCTTTCATGCTGACTTGGTTCAGTCCAAGCTCATGCACGTGAACCCAACACTTTTTTTTTTTTTTTAAACTTATTGTAACTGAGTTAATAAATTGAATCCATCAAAACAGCGAACAAGAGAGATCTTCGCAAGCAACGTTGGACGATGAAAAGCAAGATGGGAAGTGTGTTATTTGAAATACTTTTCTATAACAAATTGTGTGATTACCTAATTGTAAAGTCAAGATTTATGTGGGGCATATATTCTAAGAATGAGATCCAAGCAGTGGTGGGAGAATCAAATAAAAGGAACGACTTTGAATTTGGCTCAAGGGAATTTGTCACCGCACATGCGCGTATATATATAATTATATATTGCGCTAATTTGCATCTATCAATTATAGTAACATCCAATCCAGAACTCTAACCCTACACATTTGTAGCGTCATAACAAGCAATATACAGATGGCATCCTTTTCAATAGAATTCGTACCTATAAATAGCAATACTAGAGCAAGAGTCACGCATATACTTTTGGGAGAAAATTATTAAAAAGGAAACAATCGAGAGAGCTATTTTGAAATGCTCAAGGACAATCCTCCTCATGCTCATTTTGGCTTTTGGCTTAGCTTCTCTCCCCGCAACAAATGTAAGAGACCCGGTCCCAGAAGGTCGTTCCAGTGTTGGAGAAGAAGGTGACGCAACACATTTTCACTACCGAATCTTGCCTCGAACCCCCGTTCCACCATTTGGACCTGGTTGCCGTCACAATTGCAGCTTGTAGCCACCATTGGATAAGCAAGGCCGCCATTTGGTGAAATTTTGAAGCAAATACTAATAACTATTAAATAGAATCACCGATGAAATAAAGATTTTGGGATTTAGTTGCGAGTTGATTTGTTTGTACTTGGCAAAAATCTGTGATTGTTTAGTCATGCCATCTCTGCTTGGTTTGATTTGTTTTATTGGATAGAATACAATGCGTTGTTTTCTTAAAATTGGAGGGGCCTACAAATAATCTAACCTAAGTATTCGACTTTAAAAGGAAAATGGATAGACAAAAGCCTTTGAAAATCTAAACTTATGATAATTCTTTGTGACAGGGTCGAGCCAAATAAGAGAAGGACATTCGTAATCATCACTTCCGTGGAATTTTCTTCCAACTAAGTAATTGTAAGTATATTTTATATCGAGTGTCGTTCCAAGTTGGCTTACAATGGAGGTCTAACATTAAACAACAAAAGAAGCAATTTTTTGGCTAAAAATAAGAGAAGCATCAGGTTGAAACAATTAACTAGCATGTGCAGTCTACTCGCTTTGACCAACATCTTGTTCTTGCAACTCAACTAGAGCAGTTTCGGACCCACTAAAATCCGTCCGAGTTCCCACGACGGTGGACTCGGCAGGGGTATAAACACCTTCATTTTAGTGCTATCCATCTTGCATTAATAAGCTTTCATGGCTACAAAGGTTTGCCAGATATAGGCTCGCTCGGCGCTTCTTTAATCCAAATATTCAAATACGTTTAGGATTTGTGGTAGTCAATATCATGCATAACTCAAATCTAAAATGCTAACCAAATCTTTCTTCGGTTTTTTAAAAATTCATGATAGGATTGTTGGGTAAAATACTTCGATTTGTGAAAAAACCAAACGAGCTAACATGAAATTGTAGTTATTTTGAATGTATGGCCCTCCTTGTGATTATAATGACAGAGTTAAGAGGAGTAACTTCAACTTTATATACATACAAGTATCGTTAGGATGGAATCCAACTTTACTTGGTCTGGTCCAAGTTCATGCTAGCAAGCACAACACTGTTTCTCTTTGTTACCGAGCTAATAAAGGCAACCCATTATAATGGTGAACAAAAGAGAGCTTCAGGAGCAATGTGGCACAATGAAAAGCAAGATGACAGGTGAGTTATTGAAATACTTTTCTACGGCAAATCATGTGATTACCGAAATGAAAAGATCAAAGTTTAAGCGGGATTTGTATGTGTTAAAAAAGGGAACGAAGTAATGGCAGATGGATTCCATAGAAGGATTGATTTAGAATCTGGCTCTCGATGGAAATTGTCATGTATATAAGGAAGTATGTCGAATAACTTGTGCTAATTTGCATCTATAAGATCTAGAAACAAATCTAGAACTCTAACACTACACATGAGTAACATCATAACAAGCAATATAGAGATGGCATCCTTTTCAATAGAATTCGTACCTATAAATAGCCATACAAGAGAAAGAGTCATGCATATACTTTTGGGAGAAAACTATTAGGACAAAAGAAGAAGAAGAGAAACAATGGAGAGAGCGAATTTGAAATGGACGATCCTCCTCATGCTCGTTGTAGCTTTTGGCTTAGCTTCTACAACAATGGCGAGAGACCTGGTCACAGAAGGTAGTGCCGGCGTCGGAGAAGAAGGCGAAGCAACTCATTTTCACTACCGGATCTTGCCTAAGGGCGGCCCCACCATACCATCTAGCCCTAGCTGCCGCCACAAATGCGGTCCTCCATACCATACCTTGCCTAAGGGCACCCCCATCCCACCATCTGCACCTAGTCCCATCCACAAATGAGGCTTGTCGCAACCGTTGCATGATTAAGTTCGCCATCTAGTGAAATTTCAAAACTATTACTTGTAATTGTTCAATAGATTCACCGATGGAATAAAGTTGTTATGGATTCGATTGCGTGTTGATTTTGTTTGTAGTTGGCAAAATCTGCAATTGACTAGTCATCGCATCTCCTCCTGGTTTGATTGGCTTAATTCGAGGGGATACCCAGAGTAGTACTATCGAAATTTGAGGATCACACAGGTAATTTAAAATAAAATATTCGACTATAAAGAGAAAAACGAGTGGATAAAAGCCTTTGGAATTTTAAGTTTACAACATTTCCGTACGGCGGCGGAATCGAAACAGCTCAAGTAAGGGAGATTCAATTCATGATCAATGCTTCGATGGCGCTTTTTTTTTTTCCGGCTACTAGTAATTGCGGGTATATTATATCTCGAGATTTGGTTTGAATAAACTTTTTATTATCTTGATGTCCTTTTTGCAAAGATAATTGGAAAAACGAGATGAAAGTATTTCAATATGATTCCAAGGAATTGGAAAAATGCAAAAGGAAAAAGGAATTAGAGACAGAGAGAGAGAGATGAAAACATTTGGGGAGGGAAACGGAGGGAATTGTATTGGGCGGCCCGACAAAACCGCCTCTTAAAAGCTGCAGTTCACAGAGAGAGAACATCGACTCTTCTCTTCTCTGTCGCTTCGACTCTGCGGGTGGCGAGTTTTCTCTGCAATGGCGACCCAGAAGCTGACGGAGTACGAGCGCCGGAGGCTCGAGAACATCCAGCGAAACGACCAGATGATGGCCGCCCTCCAGCTCCATTCCAAGGCCTCCCTGCTCTCCGCTTCCTCCAAGCGCCAAAAGTACACACGCACGCACGCACGCACGCTCTCTCTCTCTCTCTCTCTCTCGTCATTTGGCCTCGTGTTTTTTTTTTTTTTGTAGCAATCCTCGGGTGCCTTTTTGGTTGTTTGCTCCGTTCGTGCGCGTGATGCGTGCGCTTTTGTCGATGTCAGGGTCGAGAACAAGGCCAAAGCCTGCGCGGTCAAGACGTACAGGGTGGCTAAAGACGAGGCCCCGGTCGTTATTCGGCGCTCGCTCCGCGCCAGAGGGATGCCGCCGGACTCCGAGGGTCTCGAGGGCGACTTCGGTGACGCGGCCCCTCGAGCCCCAGAGTCGAACCCCAAGTTCTCGCCGCCCCGGGATTTGGGGTCTTTCTCTATGGGCGACGCGTACGAAGGTCTGGGGTCCCGGGATGGGCTCGTTCGGGCTATGCGGCGTCTCTCGAAGAGACCCGAGATGTGGGGTTCGGTCAAAGAGGGAAGTGGTGGAGTTGAGGGGTGCAAAGACGAGATTTTGAGAGATTCAGTCGCTGGTGTGAGTGCGCACTCGGTAGGTCTAGGTTGTGGAGACATCAAGACTGAGGATTCATTAGGCGGCCGGCTCAAGAGAGAAGGCATTAAGACCGAGGATTCGTCAGAGTTCATTAGTACACTGAAAATGGAGGACTCGTCGGGTTATGGAATTAAGAGAGAAGGTCTCGTTGATTCCTTAGAGTTCATTAGTTCTTTGATACTGGAGGAGGACAATGTAGCTAGAGTTGTCCCTGGAAGGGTGATGGTGGTGAAGTTCTTCCCCACCACCGAACTGAGAATGGTGGCTGTTGGAAACAAGTACGGAAATGTCGGGTTTTGGAATATGGATCCCGAGAAAGAGGAGGGAGATGGCATATACTTGTACCACCCGCATTCTGGTCCAATTGGAGGGATCTCAATCCAACCATTCAACATTGCAAAGGTAGTTCTGATGCTTCTTTAGTACCTTTTTATTCTCCAGTTGTCAGTATCGATTTATCCTTTTGTTCTCAGTATTATGTCGAATTACGAATAATTTCCATGACTAGCATAAAGTTAATTGAAAGCACCTTTGTGAGGAGCAGGAATGTGGATACGTGATTGGAACTAAAGCAGGAATTCATGTTTATGTGCTTCATGCTGACCATGAATTCTATATTGATCAGTTTCCTGTCTGCCGGTTGGATTCAATATATGATTATTGAATTATTTCGCATTGTACTTTTTTGTTTGTGTTAGCACCATTTCATTGCTTTTTTGAGCTATACACATAGTGACCTGTTTAGTGCCGATTATACATTTCTCTTACATATTCTTATCATCCGGAAACTTTATTTCCTCACTGCCTGCCCTGTGAAAAGAAATGAAACTGAATCCAAATTTGAAAGGTTATCAGATTTGTCAAAATACAGATTAGCTGTATCGGAACTCAACTTCCATCATTGCTGTTGTTTGATTCAAATTTTCTTAATTTGTGAAAATTACATATGCTATACACGTGTCAAAGCATATATGATACTTGTGTGAACCATGAGTTCCCCAAGAGGGGCAACCATCCCAAGTTCTTATAACCACTGTTCATGGTAATGATCTTGAAGTACGTTTTAGCTTGGTTTCCAATCTATGTAATTCGTGTATGTTGAGTTATGTGGCACATATGCCCTTAAACGAATTTATGATGGTTGATCTTTTGTTCAGATTTTTACCTGCTGCTATGATGGATTTGTCCGCATGATGGATGTTGAGAAAGAGATATTTGATTTGGTACATGCAAGTGATGATGCTATCTTTTCTCTCTCTCAACGACCCAATGATGGAAGCTGCTTGTATTTTGGTGAGGGTCGTGGAGGTTTAAATATCTGGGATCTGAGGGTTGGAAAATCCACTGCTTTGTGGGCTCTGCATGAAGATAGAATCAACACCATAGACTTTAAACCACAAGATTGCTTTGTCTTTGCAACAAGTTCTTCAGAAGGAACTGCTTGTATTTGGGATTTAAGGAGAATGGGTGCTAAAAATCCGAAGAGTTTAAAGGTTATTGAACATGGAAGGGCCGTGCATTCTGCTTATTTTTCTCCTTCTGGTAGCTGCCTTGCAACGACAAGGTCAGTTGCAATGACTTCATAGGATGGAATAATAATTTGGACTTCTGGTTGGTTGTTAAAAGCCTGATTGTGTTTTATATTTTATACTTCAAGTGGACTACCGGGTCTTTCTTTTCAGTAACTTCCTTTGATGTTTTAAGGTTATCTTGGTTTTTTTTTAATAAGATAGTTGGCTTGTTCTTGCAGTTTTGACGACACTGTATGTATAGCGAGTGGGGACAATTTTGAGAAGACTTCTCACGTGTTCCACAATAACCAGACGGGTAGATGGATCTCCTCTTTCAGGTATGAATTGTTTAGGATATACTCGAGTTAGAATACTTACAGAAAATTTCAGATGCTGTTGTTTCTTGCGAGAGGTTGATGTTATGTTATAATCACTGGAATTGGCTGATTTGGGGACTTGTGCACTCGAGCATCACGTGTTAATGATATCTTTCATGAGCATTGAAAGTGCCTTAAAGCTCGATTATTGGCTCATTATGTTTGTTTAGTGGAACCAGCATGATTACCAGCCAGGTTCTGTCATGAAATTTGAGGTCCAGGTTAGAAATTTAGGAGCAAGTAAAATGGCATATTGATTTAGAGGTGCTTCTTGTTGGTGAAGTGTCAGTTTTGTTATGAAGAACAAGGTCTGAATTTTTACTGTGTTTTAATAATTGCTCAATGAATAAATGCTACTACTACCATCAGAATCCATTTACACGAGAAGGGCTGTGATCTTCCCTGTTCAGAATATTTTCGCCGGATGAGTAGACTACATAGCTTATGCATATGTATTGGTATTGATGGTACCTTATAGGGCCTAGGTTTTTATTAGTTTTTCAAGTGTGTGAATCTAATTATGTCCAGCTTCTCCATGTTCTGTGTAGTAAACATACTTTTTCTTCCATCATTCAACACTAGTGGTACAGCTGTTGTATGTTTGAATTAATTTAAATACCCGATAGTCTTGGGCTTATCTGCGCTTATTGCTTTAATCGTACAAGGAAAACTTTACTGGTACATGAGTATTAGATGACTTGATATCTCATTTTCTTTCTGGGAGCAGAGCAATCTGGGGCTGGGATGATTCATATATCTTCATTGGCAATACAAAGAGAGCAGTTGATGTCATCTCTCCAACACAAAGAAAAATTGTCAAGAGTTTGCAGAGTCCATGCATGTCTGCAATCCCCTGCAGGTTTGATGCACATCCGCTTGAGGTTGGGGTGCTAGCGGGAGCTACTGGCGGTGGTCAGGTTTATACCTGGACATCTCCATAGGTAGCGAATTCACTACAATCCTCGTCAGTAGGTCCAGTTAAGCTCTAGTGCATTACTTGTAAAATGTCAGTTTTAGTGATTCGGCCGTTGACTACTTTTGGTACTAGAAGGCTCTGACTGTCTGTCTCGCTCCGTCGGGGTGTTTTGATTTTGCTCAAATTTGCTCCGAGCCTTGCGAACTTGACTCTGCATAACTCAAATGAGAAATGTATTTCCAAGGAAATCTCAGAATGGTATGTAGGGAAGCTTTTGGTTGTCCCAACGTACTATATGAAGTTTTATGCATGGTGAGGCCTAGTGGAATGTTGAATTCAATCTTCCCGCAGTTAAGAGACTTGTTTCAAATTTCTCTTGTTTACATAGGAGCGTATCTTTGAATCCACTTCAGGATGGAGTGGGAAAAAAAGAGGTTCTCATGAAGTAACTGGGTTGATCTTACAACAGAACAGACGATTAAATAATCTGTCAGCAAGTCAAATCTGTGACACATAGTTAGACCAACGTGTTGCAATCTACACTAAAACTCTGATCTTTGACACGCTTCTCAAATTGACGAAAGCACAATAGAATGTACACGTGCTAATAGCCAGATGTAAAGCGCTTGGCAACTCGTGTTCCTAAAGGTCCGGAGGTATCGTGAGTACATGTGATCTAAACTACATCTCTTGCGACCTCCATAAATACCTCATCCGTTCATACACAGTTTTTTTTTTTTTTTGGTCAAACTGTTCATACGCACAAATTCAGCAGCTGCTCTGTGGACAAAAAGGCAGAGCAGATAAAGCTGAACTAGATCTTAAAGAGTCAGGCCTAATTGTTGCAGCATATTCAGAAACGTTCAGAATCAAGATATGGGAAGACATTAGTTATCCCCAAAGCAATGATTTTATCTCTTCCAAGAAGTCAGTTCTACAGGTAGCAAAGTTTCATCATTGAAAAGAACAGCTTGTGCCATCAGTTTACCAAGCAAACCATGGTACAACAGACCTCTGGCACCAAGCCCTCCAAAAAACCAATATTTACAAGAATGATTCCCAACCATCAAATCGTCTATTCTACCAAGAACTGGAAGTGATCCAAGGGAAGTGAGCGGCGGCATTGCCCTTATACCTGCCTTAGCTCCAACAAAAGACCAGTCCTTGATTTTCGGGTAAATGGCAGAAGCCTTAGGTAAAAGTTGTTCAAGTGCTGTCGAAGCTTCCTCTGCTGATACATCAGATGAATAGTTTCTCGACTTCCACTCCCATGTTGAGCCTACAAGTATATCCCGGGGTCCCTGAACAGCAAGCCATACATCGGACAGGATGGAGGGGCTGTGATCTGGATAAGTTTCTCTGGAGAAAAGCAAAGGTGACTTTCTATTGTTTAGTAAGGGGAAAAGAGTCACCGAAAAGACAAGCGAGCATAAGTACTTTGATGCAGATAGAGAGCCAATGAAAATGACAATCGAAATACCATACTTCAAGAAAATCCTCATCTTCCCCAATGATCCATATCTTTTTTATAATGGCGGGGACAATTAAGCCCACCATAAAGCTTTCCGCGTCACATTGATACAAGACGAATGTGATATAGCCCTTACCCAGCATTATCTGGTAGCTGCAAATGAGCGATGACCCCTCTGCATGTCCTAAGGGGAAGTCTGCCAGAGAGCTCGGGAAGGAGGTCTGCTTTGGCCCCTAGACAAACTATAACAGCATCATATTCTCCTGAATCGTCACAAATTCAATAAAAAAGTTAGCAATACATATTCGCTAGGTGATTTTCTAGCATAACCAACTTTTCTATTTGATTAGCAAATGAGCATATCCAACCTAATGACAAAGTAACTTGGAATACCTTCAAAATCACAGAGTCTGTCAATTGATTTCTTGCGCATGTAAAGCTCCTTTCCTCCAAAGTTTGAGGTTGACATCTCTTCTACTAAATCTTGACAAGCCAAGAAAAGTGCCTACTAAACTTAATTCAATGTAAAATGACAATTAGGGAAGAAAAAATAGAAGGAAAGATTAATCCCTGATGGTCAATACCAACCTGAAGATAGCACAAAGGATGGATATTCACTGCCTCGGGCATATGGAAGACAGAGTTAAAAGGTACTTGTATGTTAGGCACCAGAGCTTCTGCAGCATCCTTGTCAATTGACTCTATTTTACAAAAGGGAAGGCAATTTTGTGCATTCTGAAGATGAACGAAGCACCTAGATCACAATATAATCCACTAACAAAAAATTCTAACATGGTGATCGAAGAATTACATTAGTCAATATATCCAGGTGTTTTGCATCCATTGCTGGTCTTAAGATGCCCCTGCAGTAAACACCACATGAAACATCAACCAGCATTAAAAACCAATACAAAGAAATTGAAATAGCCTAATACAGAAGGTTCTAGACCACAAGAAGAAAGATGGAGTAAAAGGGAGTTACAAGAAATTAATAGCAGATTGAAATGTGGAAAGGTCAAAAAATATATGTAGGCACAAGAAACAAGTGAGATTGACAAGTCAATGCATGATAGCAGAAGAATATATGAAGACAAAGCCCTCTAATATACAGCATAGAAATTTGTCGAACAGGCCTATAATATGTAAAAGACAGTCAAATGCCAGCAAAAGAAAGACTAGAAGTATGATTACAAAATGGAGTACCTTCTCCTAATAATACTATCACCTAAATCCCACTCAAGCTCCAAGTTTAGAGAATTTGAATTCCTCTTATCCACCACTCTTTCAGCAATCTTTAGAAGCTTTAGACACTCTTTCCAACATTCTGCACCCTGCCAAAGAAGTTTTACTGCAAATCATAGAAAATCAGTTTACCTGCCCAATCAAAATTTAGAGCCACAATAAGAAGCTCCAATAGTAAAAACCATCAATCAGACCGGTGATTAGTCTACAAGTAGAGGAGGTGATGAGGACCTTTGGGTGAATACGGGTGAAGAAGTCCTCCAGCAATTCCAGATGCACCACCACCAACGCCACTTTCGTCATAGATGTCAATTCTTAGATGCAACTCTTCCGGGCTGTGCTGTGAAAGCAAATTCCGAACCACGAACGAATTATAAAGAACAAGCCTAGACCTGATCGACATCAAAAGTACCGCTAAGCATATGTTAAAACAAATATACCGTACAAAATAACAGAGGCAAACAATATTTATGGTCCCTGACAGGCAGAAAAGAGGATCGTAAAATCTGAATCTTCAAAAAAAGCCTGTATGGAAATTTCAAAGCGGCAACGCACTTCAAATGCTATGATCCAGTGACTGTCACTCCCAATGAAAAAGTGGAGTTGAGAAGATAACAAAGACGGGTCAGTGAGGGCAAAGCAAATGAAAAACATAGTTGAGCTGAAATATCAAGCCTCTGAGGAGTTAAAAAAGACCACAAAGTCAGTTCCCCCACCAACTTGCTACCAATCGATAGTTCTATACCAAGGACTAGTTTTCCATGCTTCGCAATATCAGCATAAAGACAAATCATCCGTCACGCCTCACCCCTCACAAATTCATACGCACAAACATCAATTTGGTCAGACTAAGCACGGGCCTTCCTAATCCTACTACAACCTACATTCTTAAACTAGCCATTAACAAGTTCTCGTGGGCATCTATGCCATACCCAATGCAATTAGCTGCAATTTGAACCATACAAAACGCGACCTTTCGCGGCATGCACAGCAGCATTTCTTCTCCATCGCAGGTGCTCAATGTCTAATCACCTCAGCGGAAACAGACTAAGATAACCCAAAAGTCCCTTTCCTTTTATCTTTTCAGTTCCACACTTTGCACATGAAATCTGCAACAACGGTATAACGAACAGAGAGGAGTGGAGTACCCGCAGCAGATGCCAGGCGACGGAGAGCCCAGCAAAGCCAGCACCAAGCACGGCGCATCTGCATCGCAAACCAAAGGCGAACAATAAAAATCGTTCCTTTCCGACAGAAACAAGCGACCCGGGATTCCATTCCATGGTTTTGAGTCATGGGAACGAGAAAGAGTACCTCAGAGGACGTCCGGCGAGAGAGGGGCGGTGAGTAGAGAGAGACGCCATTGAAGGGGCGGTCCTCCTCCTGCTACGACGGCGTGGAGCGTAGCAGGGAGGACGCACCGCCGGTTCTGTAGGAAGAAGCAGTTTCATATCAAACGATGCGACAAAAATCAAAGAGTGGACACACTCTGTCATGGGGTTTATGGACTCAAAAAGTACTTCATAATCAGCAAAAATATTTTTTTGTATTTACAGATGCTTAAGAATATAAACATAATTTACAGCGCCAAGACTTATTTTACGAATACTACATATAAATTAAGTGCACCATTTTTGGACTTACAATGCGATAAGGTATGCTACTGAGATTCGATTCCATTAGCAATTTGCTAGAAGGAAGTATAATGTCGATCTTCGAAAAGTAAGGCTCACCCAATTTACTAATTATGAAGGAAATTAGTACTTCGAATCGCGATTTAGATTTGTTATTTTACTTATGAGTTGCAAACCAAATAAATATTCAATCTTTCATGTCCAAGCTGCTCGATTATGTGAGCCCCTAGTGAAACCCACGTGATGACACCTCTACCCAAAGAGTCATTTATTGATTATCTTTAGGCATTTGTTAACAAGACTTTTTCTTTATAGAGTACAACATAGCGGTCAAGAGAATTGTACTCTTATGACAGTTTGATGAGAAGAGAAACTGCAGGCCGTACTCAACACTACGATCCAATTAACAATGGCATAAGTTTCATGAGAAGAGATTGAAGAGCTCAAGCTTCACTAAACTTGCGGTAGATCAGTAAAGCTGAAAGCATTCATCAGGGAAACACCATGTGCAGCTCTGTTCTCTTACCCAACCTTTGACTTGAAATATAAGACAATTTACACATTTTGACTCCTACAAAATCTAATTCTCAAACTTCAACTGAACAAACATCTGATAGTGAATAAGCCTACATGCTCGACAATTCAGGACATGAATATTTAACAGCCGCCCAGATGTAGCATTTTCTATGTTCCGCTGCCTGCAATGTTGGCTAATCAGACCCCACCATGTTGCAGTCGGCAAGTTTACATTATGCTACTGACCGATGCAATGTGCTCTTCAACATATCAGGCTTTCCGGAAGATGAGGCGCCTTTCCCTCTTATATTCAACTTCATCTCTTTGGTGCATAATTATGAGAGCTCTTCTCACCTGACGGCACAAGAAGTGATCAGTCAAATACCAGGATGCTAATCGGCAGCATGCCTTTTAGGGTAAATTTTTTTGAAACCAAATAGTCTTAGAAAGTTGAAAATTCACAAGAAAAGGAACAGATAACGGCTTTTAACCAAACTACCACACATTCTGGTGAATGATTACAAGTTTTATAATGAGCCAATAGTCAATTAATCAATAGAAGAAAAAATCATCCCAAAGGATAAAATTTTCCGTTTGTATAATAGGCGCACAGCATAACTCCCCTATAATGACAGCCGCCGTCAGATTGGATTTTGTCAATCGTAGTAACAACTAGTATTAATGAGTAGTAAGATCGAGGTGGAGGTATTATGTAAATACACGATAATAAAACACTTACTATAGACTCGTTCATCCCCATTCTAGTCAGCTCGTCGATCAACTTTCTTTCTGATATGTGGTTCCCGATTCCTATTCTTCTCTTTATTTGAGTTTCAGCTTGCTGTTGATGGAAATAATGATGATTAGAGACACCTCATGCAAAGAGTCAACTTAATGCAAGATGTAAATACCATGCAAGTGTTGGATCAGATCAATAGACGTGAGGGATTATTGACAAACCTTGATCTCGTTTGCCATTTCAGGTGTAAGATTTACTTGTTGATTTATCCCAGAACGTGCCGCATCCATTGTGGAAACAGTAAAAAGCCTGATTGCTTCTTGCACATTCTCCTCAGTGGCGACATGGGATCTAAAAGAATGATCAAACAGCACAAAAGGAGAACACTTTCGTTATCGCACAAAACAAATAAGGTAAGTTCCATCCGAATCAAGAACAGGCATGTATCATCCGATTTATTCAAGAACCAAGAGCCCAAGGACTGATGATATGAGACCTTATGACACTAGGAAAACTATCTCCAATTATTTATCACTCGAGCAGTTCTCCAAGAATTGTTTTTCTACCAATTTCATGCGATGAAGAAAGGCACGACTCATCAGATAATAGTTCCATTTCTTATCATAGTTGTGATAGTAGAATAAATGAGATTAAACACAGTGCACAGAATGTGTACAAATAAAATGGAGACTATACGTTCTAATGTCATGCCCAAGCACAAAACAAACTTAGCAAGTCAATAAAATAAAATAAAAACAAAGAGCAAACAATTTTGCAATACATAAGTTGGAATGGGAAAACTTCGTTTCTTCGTTCACCAGCATATGGAACTAAAGACAGACTCTTCTAGCTTGAGATATTCCATGCTTCCTCAATTAGGCGAAATATACATACATTGCCCAAAACACCATGTAAATTACACAGGACAAGAAAAAACATACAGATTGCTTTTTTGCCACTAAAACCATATGCAACATATTGGACAGGACAAAAGTTTCATGTGTGAAAGTTTATCTGTATGTCTAATGTTAAATCTTACAATTTCATTCTTGCTAGAGCCTCGCTTAGCCTGACAATAGCTTCCAGCTGCCTAACTGTGATAGGTATAGCAGCTGCCTCACCAGTGTCATTAGCCTGCTGCCTCATGTCCTACAAAAAGCACATGCATAAGATATCAAATCAATCAACAGCTTCGAAATACTGATGAATCAACAGTCACCTAAGGACCTCAAATCTGGGTTAAAACCATCAAATTCCAGCAGCACTCAAAGTGCACTTCATAAGTGGACCAAAGTAGTGGATCAGTTGCATCAAAATTCCCTATCCAGAAAGCCATCAACTTGCATATTTCACAAGCTCTAACCAATGGTATGTGATTCGACAAAGAAGGGTAAAGCATTCAAATTCTTGAACACCTGCATCTACTCCGCCACAAACATACTATGTTAAGAATGGACAAGCACTGGCCTTAGTATGATGGCCAAGGAGAGATTGAAAGAATGTCTCCAAATACAAACACATCCACACTTTGACCAGCTTTGGAGGACATTTCCATCTCTCCTAGATTTAACACAATCATCTCCGAAGTGTATTTTCACTAAGCAAGTCATTGTATCACCTGATCAACTGGAACTATACTTGAGAACATGAGCATATACAGTGGGGTGACAAAAGACAACAGATACCTGTCTGATCGTAATATAACTATTCTGCAGCAACGCAGATGCTGATTCTGACAGACGAGGATGGCATTCAGCTCGACAGTATTGTATATACCTGTACAGAGGGCAAGCCAAACAGCTCAACGCCCACACATGGTTAACCAAGTGGAAATTCATGAAATTGACATGCAATTCATAAGACTGTTACCTCTTCAGCCAGTTTTCTTCTTTTGAAACTTTACTATCGGCTGAGACTGCATTCGCAGAAGCGTGGACTTTTATAATATGGCTTGCTATGATCTGAAAGAGGGTATTCTCAATTGAGTTATAATTAATTGCATGCTTTAAAATCCATATGCATATATGACGCTCTAACACGTATTAATATCTGTTTCCTCAGAAAATGAGATTTTTGAATGCTCCTGTTTCCACAATCAAGTTGAACAGAAAGTCACTATGCAAGTTGCAGAGAAAACTTCAAAATTGCATCTCTCTTCAAGCTTAGCTGACCCTGTAGAATTGGAAAAACTATATGAGCATTGAGGGTAGGTTACCTTATCTTGAGTGTACATCCTGACATCTTTAACAATAAATATCAGATCAAATCTAGAAAGGATAGTTGTCTGCAGGTCAATATTGTCCTGTGCAGTCTGGAACATGAAAGGCATTTAATCAATAATAAGCAATGACTAATGTCAACTAAAGGGAATAAAAGTTATGCAAACAGACCTTCAGGTCATCATAACGTCCTGATGGCGGGTTAGCAGCAGCAAGAACAGATGTTCTTGAGTTGAGGACTGTTGTGATTCCTGCTTTGGCTATAGATATGGTTTGCTGCTCCATGGCTTCATGAATAGCAACTCTGAGTTCAAAAAGAATTTTGATTAAGGTAGAGTTCAGAAAGCTCCTTAATTGATGCTCACAAGGAGATAGGTATCAAAATTCAGTGCAAATTACCTATCCTCTGGTCTCATTTTGTCAAACTCATCGATACAGACCACACCACCATCTGCCAAAACCATTGCTCCTCCTTCAAGATAAAATTCCCGCTGAATGGAACAGATATTTTCAGCTTAAAGTCCGGACTTTCTATATTGTGAAGGAAGGGCAAAATGACCCATCAAGTAATCAGGACTCACAGAGCTTCCATCACGGATGACTGATGCTGTAAGACCAGCTGCGGATGAGCCTTTTCCTGAAGTATAAACAGCAATTGGGGCTGTCTTCTCAACGAACTTAAGAAACTGAAGAAACACATGGCAAGTCAGCCACCACATTGTGGCGATAATGCATAGACTGGATCTAATAAGAAGTGCTCTCCAAGAAAAAAGAAAAGCAATTTGTGTGTTCCTTAATCCGGTGAGGACGTCATTAACTAATATTTGAACCCCTCAAACAAACAGCTAAGGGACTAACCTGTGATTTGGCTGTAGAGGGGTCCCCAAGAAGCAAAACATTGATGTCGCCTCTTAGTTTTACACCATCAGGCAAAACCTGATGTTGCAAGGGTATTCGATTGCATCATTAGTTCAATAGCAGTCGAGTCTGATAGATATCAATATAAAGCCAGAATAGATAATAGCGTACCTTTCTTGATCCTCCAAATAAAAGACAGGCCACTGCCTTTTTCACATCATCATGACCAAATATAGATGGGGCAATTTTAGAGCAAATGTGTTTGTATGCATCAGGTTGTGCGGCAATTTTTTTGAACTCTTCTACCTAAAATAACACACGGATACATCTATTACAGTCTGTACACAATAACAAGAAACTTTCTTTGCCCACATTAACAATAGCAGCATATCAGGTTCAAGTGACATGTCATGAAACCTAAAAAGTAATAATATCCTCAAGTTCCCATATGAAGATTGGAGAAGTACGTATAACAGAGAAAGCATGCTCTTATCGTTCAAAGTGTATTTGCGGGAGGAAACAGGCACAGCACTTCATAAGCCAAAAAACTACCTCTTCAGAGGTGAAAGCTGCTGGACCTCTAGAGTTGGCCTCATTTGGTTCTTCCATGCCTACAACTCGGATGTATGGCTGTCTCACAGCAACAGCTCCCCTGTGGCTGCACAAAATTACACCACCCAAGATTTAGGACCAGAAGTAAAACCAATAGAAAGGCAGCTATCACCAACCAGAATGGCACAGCATATCTTACGAGGCGGATGAATTTGAAGATTGAAAGATGCTATAGATCCCCATGATGCTCAATCTTGTGCCAGGTACAATTGTTTGAACAAGGTGGCGATCCACAGAGAGAAGAATATTTCTTGGAAGCTCCCCAGTTGGTACATCCTTCCATCAGCAAAGAAGAAGGCCCACTAGTCAAATAGAAGTCAGGTTTTCTTGCCTACGCAAACTTCATATGCATTGAGAATGTTACCTCAGGGTTTTCTTGCAATTTCAGCGTCTGTTGATCGACATATTTGCTCCTATCAGGAACCACAAGCCATGGATCAATTGGACACCTATCTTCTCCAGGCTGCAAAAATTCCACTTGCAATGAGCTGGAAGACACCACGTGAAAGTTCAAAGAGATTTAAGATAAGGAAAGACAATGAACCTGTGGGATATGATCACATGATCTAGGAACAATGGCACCACCAAGACCAGGACGGCAGGGGACCATCTTCACATTTCTACAGTTCTTGCACACCAAAGTCACGTAAGTAGCTTTAGCCTTGGTCCTTGAAGCAGCAATGGTGATTCCCGCTATTTTCACAAGCTTCGATATGTATTGAGCCTACAATAAAAAGAGCAACCTCAGAATAACAGAATAAAAAAGAAGAGATTTGATTACAGAAATCAAACAAGTCCATACTTTTCCCTGTAGATACTGCATGTAAAATGCAATAAAAAAAAAGACACCAAAAAACTTCATTGTCCAAATTCACTTGAGCGAGATTAAGACACAATATATAATTCAGTGTAGCGCCAACCAAGAAAAATGACAACAAAAGAACTCCACTCACCCCGACAGACCGCATAGACACGGGATCCTCCTTCGATGTCAGCAAGATCTGGACATCCCTAGTCTCCGGCTCCTCCATTTCACCCGTCTCGCTGGGCACCTTCGACTTCAAGCTCACTAAAACCTCCGCCGCTGCTGTCTCGAACTACAAGAGGCAAGATACAGAATTATCATCTAAAACAAAGCAAGCAAATGAATCAACTCAATCAATCAGAAATTAAAAAAAAAATCCTTCCATGAGGTCTAAAAGTATTCAAATGCAAGAACTCGCGGTACATACTAGGAAATGGTTCTCGAAATGAACCCCAAAAAGCTCCTTCAATTCAATATCACCGAATCCCTCGACATCAACATAAACAATCATCGCTTTTGACCAACTCCAATTGAATACTGGAAACGAAATCCAACCGGCAAAAAAAAAAAAACGAAACTTTCTGAGCCAATTGCCCTTACCAGGGGCAAGTAATCGGCGGGGGAAGAGCGCAGCAGCGACGGGAGGTCGGCGTCGAACGCGTCGAGGTCTTCCAGGTCGACGGCGAGGGACCTGGGGTTGTGGACGAGGCTCTCCCGGTAAGGGAAGGTGTTCTTGGAGGTCTCGAACCCCCGGATGAACTCCTTGAACTTGCGGAGGACGGAGTGGCGGGTGGCGGCGGCCTCCGAGGCGTCGGCGCCGGCGCCGTCGCCGAGGACCTGCGCCTGGTCGCTGTAGTACACCGCCCCTTCGTCCCACCCCGACATCCTCAGGCGGCTGCTCCGAGCGGACACGTTCGATCGGATCTCTCTCTCTCTCTCTCTAGAGAAGGAAGAGGACGAACGTTTCTCTGCTAGGGATTCGAGGAAGAGAGAGAGAGGGAGAGGAAATGGTGGGAATCTGGGAGAGATAGAGAGAGGATTTTGGCGGGAAGGCTATGGCGGGAACTGTACGGAGGGAGCTGCGGGCACGTGCGGTGCCACGTGCGTAGCGAAGCGAGGCGCTTTCAGGGAAATCAAATGAGCAGTCCGAATATTGTCTCGAACCGACGTGTCCATTCATCAATCGTGAGACTCGTGCATGTATTTTAATTTTAATAAGATGATCGGGTAAATGACACAAAGGGTCGCCGAACTTTGGCTAAATGTGCAATGTCATCCCTGAACTTTTAGTTTATTCAATATATTTTCCTGGTTAATATCACCTTTAAAACTATCAAGTTGAGCGACAGCTAAATTGATCGGTAATCTATCGTATAAACTTTTTATTGAAAGTTGTTTCATGATTAAGCTTGGAATCTGTTCACGTATGGCTGTGACTAGTATCATGTGTTTCTGCGCATGTATTAATTCTTATTTACATGTCGCGGGATGCTTATAAAGTATAAAAATGTTCAGAAACCATTCATGTATGCATTTTGGTGTGGGGGAGAAGTTGTGGTATTTGGGTGGGTGCCGTCCAATGTTGATGGTATTCACTTGTGTTATCGGATTAGTCGGGACGGGACATACCCTGTTTGGCTAGGGTACCGCCGGTATCGCTCTCTAGCGGAGTGGCCTATCCGAGTTTGGGATCGTCACCGGGCAGCCGATGCAAGCTCCTTGATCTTAGCACTGCATTCCTGTCTTAGCTTGCTGGCAATGACTTATACTACTGTACTCACCTCTATGCATACTAGATGAAGTTACAATCAATAAATGCTAGTGAAGTTGGAACATCTCTTGTTGCATGCCATCCGTTTCATCTAATCGCATCAAATCAACCTAATTTACTCCTCAAAATGGGCTGAGAATGGGAGTGGAACTTCCTTTGTCCTGGATGCGCGGCACTCTCCGAGCCTTCAGGCGACACCGAGTCCGAGGCCTTGTTTCCTAGGCCGGAGCTTTGCTGCTTCTCGATCGATCCGGGTTTCACCATGGGACCTTGGCGCTCACAAACAAAGACTTTGATATGAAAGGGCAGGGCCAGCAATCATACTGTCTTTGGGATGTTCAGTCTCAACATACAGGAATGTCTTTCTCATTCATGAATTACCACAGTACCACAGGTTTCACCTCTGTAATAAAGAGAGCCGATGTGAAAATGAAAAAAGTGATTCCATTATAGCAACATGTTCTTTACAAAGAATGCTGCGCTAGCCACCATATAATCTACACCCTCGAGTCGACCACGACTCCGAGAAATGAGCTATTGCTTGTGAGACCCTAACCAAAATTACACATTGAAGGAACACCTGGTTAGCAAATTCTACTGGATGCACCGTGCATATATACACGCCTAATCTCAACGCTTTTCACGGGACAGATTAACATCCCGGCAACTAATTTACAGGATATGTTAAACAGTGAGATTGATCCTACTGGTCATTCCAGGCAGCAACAGCGCAGCTAAAGAATCTCTATTTGCATGTAATTCCCCAATCTCCTTGACGAAAAAGTCTTAAGTCTCCTTCATTTTATTTTTATGGACGTATCCTTCGTGTCTTAAATACCAAAGAGCCCCTTCCGCTGCATGCTCGGCTGCAGCTTTCTTTGTTTCCCTAGGATCACTAAAGCTTTCCAAAACCATGCCCGGCGAATCTTCTATCGCAACAACCACCTTGTACCAGAACCTGCGGAAAGTTTCAGCAAAGGAATCCCAGAAATAGGCATTCATTAGGGAATTACATAAGTCAGACAAAAATTGCAACTATGAGGCCAGATTCAGAGACAAGGGAAAATCCAGGTATTTGTTGTCGACAGATATATCCTACAGATCTTCTAATGTCATGTTTATCTTTCACATAGATATAGTACTAACATTGAGCTAAAATGATTCCACCCATTTCAGAATGTGCAAATGATTGTGTTTGCTCATAGAATGTCAAATAAGAATTCCTAACAGCATAATTTTTAACCATGATATGCGACAACCATAACTCACTGACTTACAGCTTTAAGTGTCCTGGTCCTTCCTCTTTGCAACACTCAAACTCTGGCGGTTTCCAACAATTAGCAACACAAATCTCATACAAATGAGATTTTGCAGATCCTTTGGGAATCGCACCTGAAATTATTTGAGGGGTTAAGAGGCTGCCATGCTCATCTTGATGCCTGACAAAAGTGATAACAGAACATACCTTTTCTCCGTGACTCGTTATCACATCTGGTATCAGCACTCATCTCGTTGGCATCACTTCCAGTTGCTGTTTCAGAGAGTGACAAAGGCTGTTTACCAAGAGGAATTATGCTTGATGAAGAAGATCTGGACGCTTCATTGACTGCATAAACTTTGCGGCTACAATTCATGTTAGAGGGTGCCACGTTGATGTTTTCAGATCCATCAACATCAAAAGACATTACATCTACAGGAGCTTCATCATAGCCTATTAGTCTGGCTTCCATTTTACAGGACGACTTCAATATTTCCTCGAGAGACTTGGACTTCGGTGTGTAACCTTGAGCCTGGTTATGTGCAGTCATTGAGGTCCATCAGGTGAAAATAGATAGTGGGTTGAACTTACTACGTATAGTCAGAATCACAGATCAACAAATTGGAAAGGCAGGACCATTAAGGAACAACCCACTCAAGGTAAATGCCAACAGGTAAATCTCAGCGTAGAGATTTATCAAGAGAGAGAACTTCATCACTTGTCAGATGAAGAAATTAGTTTATAGGATAGAAAAAATCTAGCAAGATAAATCTCTACGCTGAGATACATCAGGTAAATGCCAACAATTTCGCCGATTCACTTGAAAAAGAACCAGCTGACAAACTGGAGAGAGAAGAGAACACATGGACAAAAGTTCCATCATGGGTTGTATCAAAATTAGTTTGGAGAGTTTATCTGAAATGTCTGCATGTTCTAGACATGAATTTGATCGAAATCATATACAATATATTTCGATTACTGTGTTCTTCTTCCCCCAAAATTTCAGTTTCTCATTGAAAATATAAATAAGACGTAAAAGCCATATGACTCCCAAAGGGGTCAATCAACTTGAAGGCATAGTGAAGTACAGCAAAAGATGGCCTAAAATGAAGGAGCATAAAACGTGTACCTTCAACTGTTCAATTACTTGTTGTGCAGAGTTCCTGAGAGCATCTTGTTTATTCAAGTTGGTCACAGAAGCCGTAGCACATTCATCCTCGCACGAAACTTTTGTTTCAACTGAATATGATACACCTTTCTTTGATACTGAAAACTTCAGAATCAGATTACGAGATTGACAAAGTTCTTGCAGTTCCCGTTTTGGGTTCAGCTGAAAGTTGGAAAAGCTCATGATTGGATCCAGAAATGATAGCATTATCTTCCAAACAGAGTTCAGATCGAATCCCGTGTCAAGGAGAATGGCACCAACGCAAGACTCTACCAAGTCTCCAAGAGCCTAAAATTTTGAAAATCAAGATTTAATCACCCTTACTGCATTAAATCCCAAGATTCTCATGTTTAAATTAGTAATGGAGATGGTTATTCATGCCAAATCATTAGACAATCTGTAGCAGAATGAATTGCGCATGGCAAAAGAACTGACATGAACTTCAATTAGAATATATATGCTGTTCATCAACATGGAAAGTTGTAACATGCACATAAAATATCTTGGAAGAACAGTGGTTTAAATATATGTTGAATTTCAATTATGACGGATCCAACGTCTTACACTTTAGGTGTGAGGGAGATTACGTCTTAGATGTATATATTTTGATAACGTCGTGGATTCTTTGTCTTGTAAATGAGATCACTCTGTAAATGGGTTGGCAGTTGGCACCCCCTTGGTCCCTCATAGAGAATTTCTCCTTATAAAAGAAATCATAATCTTGTCCTCATAATTATTTGCTTTCCTTGAAAATCATAAAAACAAAAGCCAATTATGAGCTTTAGGACTGGTAGTTTCAATGTAGAAACCAAAAATGTCCAAGGTTCATGTCAGGAATATATACCGAAAAAAAAAAAAAGGACATCAGAAAAAGTAGAATTCAAAGCCAGTCAAAATTCAAAAATCAAATAATAGTGACTAAGTCTGAAGATTCTTAAAGAGATGAGATGTTGGCTAAGATCAACTGACAAAAGAATTAATTTGTTTAAGTTGTAATTGTGAACACATTGTCTTTTCACTCTCCCACCCAAAGTCTAGGGCAAATTGCAAATTGCAAATACTACAATGTTTATATAAAAATCATATGCCTAAGTCTCCATTTTCATCTCATTTTAACTTCTTCCATTTTCGTCTCATATTAACTTCACTTACCACCCAAAAAGTTTGCTGATCAAAACACCCATCTTGTTGCCAAGAAAAGCACATTGAAAACTAGACAATCAACATTTTCCAATTCGGTGAAGCATCTTCTAGTTAGAAAAAGACATAACAAAGGAATCCACTGTAGCTTACCTTCGGACATTTTGGCCCCTCAAGAGAACCCTTCAATGATGCTGATCTCTTTACAAAGTCCACATAGTCTTTTATGACCTCAGTGAGGCTACTGGAATCACAAAGAAGAAACTTATGGAAGGACCGATCGACTGCAACATTAGCAAATGCCTTATTATTGACAGCCAGTGATCTCAAATCTGTCAATTCTCCAGGTTTCAACTTTGGATATGCAGAGTAGAGATATGACGTGATCAAGTAATCCAGGACGGCGTCTCCAAGAAACTCAAGTCGCTGGAATAAATTATAGAAGTATCAGATGTGCAAGCACAGTACCATTCAATTCTCAAAGGCTGCTTGAAAGGATGCAGTTGAAAACAGAGGATAAATTCATTTTGAAAAAAAACAGTGCGATACCTGATAACAGCCACCACCATGTTTATTGTAAGAAGGATGAATAAATGCTTGAAGAAGAAGACCTCTATGATGAAACTTATATCCTAAATAATTTTCAAGTGAGTCAATGTCCACACAGTCAGCCAGAGTCAGGTATCGGGTACTTGCAATGCAAGCACTGATAACTTGCGATGCATCAAAGTCAACTTCTAGGCCAATCCATCTAAGGAAAGCAGTTGCGGCTTTGAAACCACTATCAACTATGAATGCTCCTACAAGTGCTTCAATCACATCAGCGATAGTTTTCTTCTGCAACCAGTGGTGACCTTTACTGCACCTGACTTCACAAGCTTTTGACTGATGGGCTGCACCATTTTGATGATGAGAATGGATCATTCCTTCCGATTCCTTGTTGCAGATATTTGGGCAAGGACGGCCCAGTGCAAAAAATTGGCTGGCTTCGAATGGTTGATCACGTATGTATACCTAAAATGTCAAACCTATTGACTGAGATTGCAATTTAGGGGGAAAAGGAACACATGCACGCAAAGTTTATGTACAGTATGAGCATCGCAAGACAAGCTGGATTCCGGACTTAACGCAGTACTTTAGGATCCTATTCTGGGACGTGGTGGAGCAACAAGAGGTTGTGAACTGTCCGGATTATAAAACATAAGGGCGCGAACTTTTGATTGATTTCACAGAAGACATCAGATATGCATCAACGTCTCACTAGGCATTGAACACCGAAGAAAGACGATGACACACTCCGATATCCTAGATGGATGCCAAATTTGCAACCCAGCTTAAAAATGGAAATGGGGATAAATTGTCATTCGACATCTACTGCAAGCATGTTATAAGATGTTTCAACAAACAGTAAGAAATTTGCTGCACAAAACAATTGATATTTCAGCATCTAATATTACCTGTAAGTTGCTCTTGACAGCCAAACTGAACAAGTTAGAATTGTTTACAGCCTTTGAACGTTTCCTGGTGAGCCCACCTTCATCAAGTGCCTCATGGCGGAGAAAAAGATGTCGACCAACAGCAAATTTGAGGAAAGCATCTCCGAGTATTTCAAGCCTTTCAAGAGAAAAGCGCTCCTGGCACTTTTCTGTTGTGAGCGCTTCTAAAATCTAAGAGAAGATGGTTCCTCAGTAAATAGAGTTGTTCTTCAATTTGCTAAGCGAACAATAAATTGTTTGCAACATATCAAAAGCACCTCAAGCAAGCATTGAAAGCAAAATTATCAATGAAAAGGGCATACTCTATTAGCAGTAACTTTAGCTCCCTCTGAGAAAGAAGCAGATAACCGGTGCTTCAGTTGAATGGCCACGAGCAAGTTTTGCAGACGGTGCATGATTGATGGCAACAACGATAAAGAGCTCCCCAAATCTTTAGAGAACCCAAGTATTTTCAGCTCACAGAGCTCAGGAGGTATATCAATTAAGTATTCTTCAAGTTCATGTGCTTCTGTTTAGACATTAGACAATAGATGTGAGGGAGAGAAGAGATGCAAATATAAAACTAGCAAAAGATCCAAAATGCAAGTTTGTAAATTCAGGATCCTAACTTAGGATTGAGCAGGTTTGTCAGATGATGAGGTCAAAAGTTTGGAAGGGGAATCATAAAATCCTGGAAATACACCATAAACGATGATACAAAAATAAAAAAGAGGACCACGTGGAATTGGACAAATCTGCTTTTTAAAAAATTATATTTCGAGAAAATATAACTTTATCGAGGGCCTACATCCTTTAAAACATTGGAATCATATTTCAAGTCTGTACTTATGCCATGCACAATCTTCAAGACTAAAATATGCATCTTATACGAGTAAATTGAATCATGAAATTCAACATGAACCCTTGATTTTGCCAATTAGAATCCGAAACCCTTCCTACACCAAAAGGAATGAGAAATCGAATTGTCTTTGTGACTTCATTGGTATATCTATTAAGTTTAAGAAAGAACTAATTCCACCATATCTTCAGGGGGAACCTGTAGAAAGTAGACACCAAAAAGTCACCGATGCAGGTACAATCCCTAGTTACTCATTGTTTTGCAAGAAAATATAAGGATGCATACTTTTGTAAATAAGCTGTCAACAAGAAATTTTTTGTCAAGTACGGGAATGACAATACAGAGGAAATGCATGTGGTTACTGATCCAATTCGATTACATTGCACTAACTCTTTCAACAGAGATACAGAACTAAAAACGAGAACATGGAGAGGGAACAAGAATAGAATAAGAGCCGCCATTAAAGGGAAAAAGAAAGAAAGTCAAGAAAGAGTACCTGAGTCATCTTGCTTCCGGTTATGTAGCAGGTTGCGCACTAGAAAAAGAGGTTTAGCGTGCAAGAGAGGCTGCTCAGGAAGTTCAATATCAAGACCATACCTGTTTCCACAATTCAAGTAAAAGAATCCATTTCACTAGAGAACTCCATAAAAACAAAACACATAGGATGCAAGTTTCTTTTAAGGAGATGGTAACAAAATACTAGTAAAAGATGTTGACACAGCACCAACTCCAGTTACATACGTTCTATTTATGTGTTCTGCATGGGTTAACGGATCTGAATCTTTATATCGGCTGCCCCCGCTCTTCTTAGAGTTAATGCTAGTAATGAAGTAGAATAACTTCTTATATGGAGCATATACTAAACTATTTTCAACATCACTTTTCCATTCGGAACCATTTGCAAGTGTCAAACGACGCCGTGAAAGAGCATATGTCTTTGCCGTTCTGTGAGTCGGATTCCCGAAGACCGTTCTATGAGTCGGATTCTCGAAGAGTGGAGATGATAAGCATCTTCTGATAGTTTTCCAGTCTACACTAACACAACTGTTGCTCTTTTGCAGAATGACTGGAAGCAACAGATAGTAGGATGAGCCTGAATTGAAGTCATTATCCTGCCCCAGAGGAATAAATTCTCGTTGTAAGTCTGATCGGTCAAGGATGACCTTGAGAAACATCTCTTGAAACTTCTGCGCTTCCACAATCTGTCAACAAGTAACATTAGTACGAGGAAGTTGGAAAAGCCAAAATCATAATGCAGAAAGGACCATCATCAACCTCATCTTTATCAAATGCAACAACTGCGGATGGCACAAGCTTTGTCTTTACAGACCTACCACGAGCCAGATGAAGATCGATTTCCATTATCTCAGCCTCTGCTGGAAGACGTGCCTTCACAAAGAGACCAAACTCTTTATAGGTCCTATCCGCAGGATCAGGACAAAATTCTATATAGTAAGTATGGAGAGCAACATTCTTCAAGCCAGACCATGTTTCCCTGAGTGCATCCGGAACTAACATCTCATGTAGTTCACCTCGAGAACCCTCATCTGCTCAATAGAAGAACCAAATGTAAACAACCCAAAGAAAAGACCACCAACAAAATAGAATATTTAATGGCTAGTTTAACCTTCACAACTGAGTGAATCAAAAGAGATGACCATCTCCTCAAGTTTGTCATCATCGCGCTGTGGCAGGAGAAAATCATCCAGAGCACCTAGTTTATGCAATTCTTCAATTGCTTGTAGAGAAGCTTCCTTTTTAGCAGCTTCCATCGATAGCCTCGGTGCGCTTACAATCTGGTGAATCGGGGAATTTGCAGGGAGGATAATATGGCAGACAGTACCCCCTACATCATCAAAATAATAGAACTTCGGCTTGGGATCAAAGTACCTGAGAAAACATTTCAAGGTGCCTCAATGAGTGCTACTACATGAATCATAAATTATTTTGATAAACAAAAATTAGGTAGTCAATACTTCAATTGAGTAATTCTATCCAGCAACAAATGAAACAAGGGGCATACTCATCATGTGGAAGTTTCGCACAGTATTGGTAGAGTAATGAGATACTAGATCCAGAACTGATGGAAGCGCCTGAAGAATCTACCCTATATATTCTTTCCTCCAATGCACTAAAAGTCTCATCCGATGTCCGAGCAGTGATCTCCACGTTCATTCGATCTTCGTCCTTTTTGAAATTATCTATCAAATCAATCTCTTTCTGATTGCCCCTACAATGTTAAGATTCTTTTTCAGAAAAATACAAGCATCAAAGCCACCGTGCATCAGAAAGAAAAGGCTATTGGAAAGCACCTGTCCACTAAGAATGCATATTCTGATTGAGGCATTCGTGCACGACCTCTAGATTGAATAAAACTAGAGACAGTTTCAGGAGGATCGAATCGAATCACCAGGCAGCATGTCTGAATGTCAAGGCCTTCTTCACCCACTTTCGTAGCAACCAATAGATTCAACTGGCAATTAACAAGATCAGGAACTAGTAACCAACTTGGGCCGATAGAACCATTGCCTAATGCAGAATGTGCAGTGTTTCCTTTATCACCATAAATAAAATAAAGGAATTGTTGATCATCAGCAAAGGATTGTCCTATGCAGACAATCAGAGAAGGACAATCCCATATAGCTACCATGTTTGAGCAAACAAGTCTAAAACACATTCAACATCTTGGAGGATTTGAGGATGAAGAGGAGACTTCTGGAAGAGAGACTTCTTGATAAGGGAAGAAAAACTCCCATGTGATACGGGCAACAACACCCATAGAATAATAGGAGTGACCAAAACATAACGTGTCAGTAAAAGAAAAACCAACTATTACCTTTCCTGACTGAAAATTATCAAGAATGCCTTTCATATTCTTCCTTGACATGTTTCTTTGTCCTGAGTGAACTCCCACAAGATAATCACACTTCCAAGATGCCAACATTGTAAGATTTTGCAGTATATAAGTCAATGATCTCGCAATAACTATCCTGTTCACGAAAACTATACACTTCGCATTTGGCTGAGACCTGGAAAGAGAGATGTGGAGTTCTATTAGAATATTTGCCAGCCATGTATTGTCTGATGAACGAAATAATTTCAGAATGAACAGTCTAAAGTGTAATTACGAATTATAATGATTATAGAACAAATTCAAAGCATGACTACCAAAGCAATACGTGCAAATGAAGTTGGTTAACTAGTAAAACTTGGTAGCCATCTGTTCTTTAGCTTCCTAGAATTCTATGTCCTCAATAATCGCTAATCTGATGCCATGCTTAGCTACTTCACAACAAGTTTTTAGCTGCACTTTCAAGAAACATCATGCTTTTCATCATCATTTATGCGGTGCATCTGTACAAGATTAACTATTGGGCATTCATAACTTTCAGCCCCGAGAACAAAATTCAAATATGCAGTGATAAGTGAGCTCCATCCAACATGACAATGCCACCTGACCCAATGATGGACGTGAGCAGAGAAGAAAAGGGGGGGGGGGGGGGGGGGGGACCGTGGAGTGGGGGATTGGCATTAGTTGAAACTTCCTCAAGTAGAAAGCTAGGGAATAATTCGGGCTGTAGTTTAAACAATTAGAGAATGGCCGACATCTAAGAAGCAGTCCAGCATGTCGTCTTTCATGAGATCGATCAAGTTCTAGGGCATTAATCCTTGTGACCAGGTAGACACTAGAAAACCACGTTCACAGCATCAAATCAGACTACAGGAATCTGATTGAATCTAAGAGATGAATAGTTGGTGTACATTATGTAAGAAACACGTTTAGCATATGATATCTGATATTGCTAAGTCACTTTGTTAACTCCTACATAATCTTGTGTTTGAGCCTTTTGACTTGCAAATATTTTGACGAGGGGAAATTTTGAGAATTGTCAACCATCGGCAACAAACATATCATCAATCTTTAGCGAACAAAGTAAACTGAAGTGAAAGAAAATTCCAAATACCAAAAATTTGTACGTATATAAATGATGAAAAACTTAAAGCACTGACCTGAAAGAGGACAGTATGCGAACAAGGCACAAGAGCTTGCATGAGAAAAGGGGTTCTTTCAGAATCGTTAAAGCTGATATGTCACCTGTGAACATACATGATAAGATTCGCGTTAGAAGTCATGCAGAAAAGAAATGCCGGAGCACAACAACTCAAAAGTGAAATTGCCATGCTATTTTTAAGCGTATGGGGGATAAGATAAAACAATAACGGAACAAGTGATTCTGGATGGCACACAAAGAAAAAAAACAAGCATAAAACTGCGTATAGAGGAGGCTCGGTCAATTATCCAGACATAATAATACCTTTAGGGCAATCAGAAGCAAAGATACTGGAAGCCTGAGTTAAATATCTATCACATAAAGGAACATCACTTGAATTTTCTGCTGCCTCAATCAATGCATTACGCTCGGAATAATCACCTCTAAGTAGGATCTGACAAGCCTTGGAATGTGAAAACAAGTAAAGGTTAATAAATTGGAAAATAGTAGTGTCCTGCATGGAAGGGATTAAATCTCAACGAGGATGCACAGATTACATAAACAGCTCTTTTGCTATCTCTAACAAACACTGTGAGTAGCTAAGTGGCATCATGTAGATATAAGTATCAAAACACATAAACAACACAATCTCATGAAGCAAGCACCTGAAAAGTGGACGTTAGCAAGGATGACATAGCTTTCCCAATAAAGTAGAACAGAGGCATGGAAAAAGTTCTGCCAAATGTTCAGAACTCCAGATATAAATGAAAACCCCTTATGGTTGCCGAAAACGCAAGTTCCATAATAGAACGGTTATGGCTTCACATATGCATGCAAACATGCTCAACATGCAAGCAAGAAAAAGATCTGAGCAGTGAGAATACACGTTTGTTGTTCCAGTAACAAAAATTCTCCCCGAAAGAGCAGTAAAACAAAACCAGCAAAAGAAGACAATGTCGACATCAAGTTATTTTTGTAGACTGAGAGATGAAAAACAATAGCAGATGATAAAGCAAGATGACTAGATATCACAAAATCATACTTGTGTCGCTCCCCAAAGTCCAAGTTTCTCTGCACATATTATGATATTTTCATGCATTCTGTTGAGCATTCTTTTGGTGCTCTGAAGGATTTGATGATCATCTTTTTTCCTGCTGAGTGTTGATAGGCACTGCTCTCACCACAGAAGTGGTAAATATAAGAATCCAATTCCCCAAGATTAGGCTCATTGCAACCTGAAAGCATAACACCACACATACCTGGCGTTTAACCTCCTCGAGTTGACTAAAGCAAGTCGAAAAGGAGCTAGATGCGCCGCGCACAACAGGACCATAACAATACACTTTCACAGTAGGAGATGCCACAAAGCTGTCCAATTCTTCCTTATCTTCAACTGAGTAAACCTACAAACAAATGGAGAGGAGTGTAGAAATCAACTAGACAGGTAAAGCACCCCAAGCAGGCAATTTCCCATGATGTCACAGACCATGGGAGATCCATGAAAGGATGTCCATCATTAATCATCTTGGTCTAGAAATAGCAATGTCAATGAAATTGGACAAATCCACAACATGCATCAATGAGGGTAGTCAGAACAGGAATCTTAAAACACTTGAAGAAAACCAAAGAAATGACTGCCAGGTGAATTTTTTTCATCACTCATTAATTACATATATACTAGTGAACATATGGATAAAATGAAATATCAATGAAAGCGTATAATTCAAGTTATACTTCAAGTTAGATGCTAACCTTAGCATTTAGCAAATTTTCAAGACTGTTGATGCTTCTTGGAAGATTTTCTTGCTCAGAAGCACCTGAATTACATAAACCAAGGTTAGGCCACAAAACAACAGTAGGGTGTCAGTTTAGCTCCAATGGTAGGATACTAAATCAAGAGTTAAAAATAAAAGACTGTTATTTGTAGGAGAGCATTTACAGGCAGCTCACACATATGACAGGTCAGCTCCCAGGAATAACAATTCCAAAAAAAACATCCCCATTCTCAGATATATACTTGTATATGTCCAACATTTTAACGATGGAAACATAACAAATTCATTACCAAGTGGAAGATGAACCAAAATTCCACTTGATCTAATGAGAATTCTCTATTGATCTCAGCAAAGAATACCTATAGATGCATCAAAACCATTTTGCTCCCATTCTCCATTTAACCAGATAGCTTTGTGTGAAGATATCAGAGAGTTGGCAGGCTTGGAGCCCACAAACTATACAAGTGATTTATTCTTTCTCCCCAATGTATCTAAACAAGTGGACTGAAAAGAGTATTGAATTCTTAAGTAATGCAAGAATAAGGGACACACTGCCGCATCAAGAAGAGAATTCAGATAAAATCTCAAGATCCAGGGATTCTGTCACTTCAATTGAAAAATGGCATAAAGCAATATCACCTTCCAAAGAACTTCACAAATCAAGCACCTTTCAAAACAATACCGGAATGACAAACCTTACTTCACAGTTCACATAAATCGACTGACTATTATTATATCTCAAGTGAAAAGTAAGTATTCTCACCTTTTCCAACAACTGGAGATGCCGTCATGCCAAAAATCCGAGGCCGCTTCAAGAGATCAGCTTTATAAAATATCTAAAATAGAAAGAAGGTGGGAAACGGACACCACAAGTGCGACAACTTTCGTACGGTGCTTACTCGAGTGCCATAAATTTTCAATTGATCACTTGAGTGCCGTAACTTTCATACGACGTTCACTTGAGTGCCATAACTTTTCAACCAATCATTTCAGTGCCATAACTTTTAAAAAATGTTCACCACAAGCATCGGAAATCCGACGTGGCAGGGCACTTGTGGTGAACCAATTAAAAAGTTATTACACTCAAGTAATCGATTAAAAAGTTATGGCACTCAAGTTAACGTTTTATAAAAGTTATGACACTCAAGTAATCAATTGAAAAGCTGGTACTCAAGTGAGCGCCGTACGAAAGTTACGGCCTCTGGGGTGTCTTTTTCCCCAAGAAGATGATATACGTAAATGACATGGTCATGATAAAGGTGAAAGTTTTGTGCATTTTCAAGAGCAGAGCAAGTATCGACGTTCAATGTGACCCTTTACCCTCATAATTTCAGCATAAGGATGACCACTTTTGACTTGAGCATGATGGCATTCGTCGAATATCAGAAGAGCAATAGAATCCATCTTGATGAAACAGTGTGACAAGCTCCGGAGCAGTATTATAGGGGTCATAACAAGAACCTGCAAAAAATTGTCAGCATTCTGTTCAGAGCATTCACAGGAGCTTCCCATCAACTGTGTCCTAAATGAATCCTGTTTTTCTTTAAAGTTGAAGAAACGACTCATAACCACAGCAAGATTGCTTTTCAAAATTAAAGCAGCTAATCAAAGGTTGTCACCAGCTTCTCCAAATAATCTTCTACTGCGCATCTATGTTATCCTAGCAGATATTGACCAGGTTGTACAGAGCCACCAAACTATTATCAATCATTTTTAACTATGCAATCCGAGTCACCTCATATTTTTCTATCTCATTTTCCCACTCTGCATGTGTCTTCAATCGCTTGGAGCCCCCGCAATAGCTGCCAACCTTTAAGTCAATTGAATCTTCTATAACCCTGGCTTGCTGCAAAGTTAGATGCACGGCCAATTAGGAAGCATGGTAAGGTCATGATAAAGAAAAAGCATCAAAATCTCGGAAATACAAAAGGATATACTGAATGGGAAAAAATGGTAGACCAGAGATATCATTTGCATAGCTTTGATCTCTGATTCAACTTTGAATGACTCACATGAATTAATTCCTGAAATCAATTCATCCTGGAGTACACCAAAAGCTTTTCAAGTAGCAAATTGGCAGTGGCTACAATTGGCCTGAGCCTTAAAGGCTCGCACATTGTTGTAAAGCGATTTATTGTATCCACTAGTCGTGCATTTAGCACACCAACACGAAAGTTCTAAATGGAAAATTAGCCAAAAAGAAGCTTACTTGTTGAACCAACGCAACAGTAGGCGCAAGAAATACGCAGATGTTCTTGTTGGGTTTCCGTATCAAGTGACCCATCTCGTGCATTAGCAAAATTGCTATATGGGTCTTTCCACTACCAGTCCCCAGGTACACGATCACATTCTCCTCCACAGCTTTCTTGCATAGCTCCAATTGATATCTTCACCAGAATTGCAAACCAAAGGACACAGATTTAAGCCACATTTCGGGGGAATTCACACACATTAAACCCCACGAAAGGAAAAAAAAAATTCAGTCAACTGAAAAACTACGAGAATGGCTCAATGATCCCACACAGGACCACGAAAGCGAGGACTACAAAGCCAAACATTCTTAAAAATCCATCCTTTTTCTATAAGCGAAGTTTCTTGGAAAATCAAAGCACATGAACCACCAGGGAATCATCTTTCCCTGTCGTGTCACCTTCGCGAGGGAGAAGGGCACACTAAAAACCTCCAAAGCAGCCAAAATTTTTGCCAAAGAAAAGATGACCCAACTGGGAGATTAAGCTGAAACATCGGAAAAATTCACTTACTTTCTTGCAATCCTCCTCGGGTCCTTCTCCGCCCTTCTTCCTGCCTCCCAGCTCACTCCCTCGTCGTCTCCAGCAGCAGCCGACAAGCCGGAAACCGGAGGCAGAGGCGAGCACGAAGAAGCCAGCAAGCCATTCGGGCTCCGCATGATTTCCTCAGCCTCGCCGTCCGGCATGGCCGCAGCTTCCAGCTCCAAGAACCCACCAAGAACGACCCGAAAACTCACAAGAAAAGACAGCACGGAATCAGAGCTCAACAGGGTCGGTGCGCCAAGAAGTCCACTGGGCGTTCTTGGTCGTCAGTCGTACAGTTCTGGTGACGAACCGGTTCTTGGGTTTTGATTGTCGGTTGACCCAAGCAAGGAATTCGTGCGTGCCTTAGGAATCGGGTGGGTCGTGCGAGAAAACATCGCCGTGTCTTTGCCCCCTTTTCATAGGACGAGGACAGTAAAATCCTTAAACCAAATTTTGGTATGTCGAATCCTCGTGGATTTAGCAACTCGAATCTGTATTAATGAACTGTCTTTTAAAGGAGATTAATCTAACGTGTCGTTCGATTAGGCCATTATTTTTTAGGGGTCGAGTTCGGCCTATTTTCCCCACTATGTCGGCTTGTAGATATCGCGCGATCTAGCTCGGCAGATAATTAATTTTCGTGCTTTTGTGTGATCTACCGGTTCTCGAGTGATAAATCCGATTCAGATGGGTCGAGGTGTAGTTCGTTAAATCAGTTGAAAAGGATATTGATAAAGCCGAAAAGGGTGCCGATAAAGCTAATCATTAACGACTAGCTCGGGTGTGCTGTATGACCGGCATAAAGCTCGACTTGTTAGATATTACGGAGGCTCGGTATCGATAATCCCGTCTCAAATAGATCGGGATATAGTTCATTCGATCCTAACTTTTGAAAATTTCGTGCAGTTTGTTTTACACTTTTACTAAAGTTACAATTTCGGGACAATTACTTTAATTGGTTTCATTTAATATACCCTTTTTTTGGAAATAAAAATCCATTGAGAGTCTTACTTTCAATTTTAACATCATTGACTATATGCATAATCACAATCAGAGAATAGTCACCACTTTACTTTGGCTTTTGCTTCCCAGGAGCCCAGAAGCATTTCTGAGGAAAATTTATAAAAAAAATAAGTGCCAAAGGAACATTGAAAAATATGAAATAAATAAAAAAAAATTGAGGATTAATTGACACTATAAAACGCAAATACATGTATTGCCTTATTATTATTATTTGTACAGTATCCAGTCCCAGAAAATACATGGATTGAGGGTGGGACCCACCAACACAACAGGTACTTGAGGAGCAAGTCAGGAACCTAGGACCGGCAAACCAACAACATTAAAAAAACAAAATAAAATAAATAAAGAAAGAGGGATTAAAGTGTATAGAACTTGTAGCAGAAGAGAAGATAACGTTACAAACAGTGCATCATCTTCTCCTTCTCCTTCCTTCCTTCCTTCCTACGTGCTTTCAATTCTTTGCTCGCCTTTGCCGTTATTTGCCTCTTTCGTAAAGGCGCCGCCTTCCGAAAATGTTCCGATAAATTACTTTTTCCCCGTTCATGATCCGACCGCCTTTTATGTTTGAGGTGTGTGGTCAGTCCGCACGTGAGGCGATCACATTAACCTTTTTCGTAAGATTCGACGCGCTGCGACCTTAAAAAGAAAAAGAAAAGGATTGAGTGCACTAAACCTATCGCGGAAGAAAAGATGACATTACGAATACTGCATTGTCTTCGCCTTCTTCTTTCCTTTGTATGCTTCTAATTCTTTGCTCTTCTTTACCGTTATATGACTTTGGCGTAAAGGCATCTCCTTTCGAAAACGTTTCGATAAATTACCTTTCCGTTTACAATGCGCGGTCGGCTCGCACGTGAGGCAATCGAATAAACCTTTTTGTAAGATTCAACATGTTAGCCTATAAAGTCGATTGAGATATGTTGAAACACGTTACTAAAATTAATAAGATAATATTATTTACTTTTCAAACATTTTCAAATAAGTCGATCACAGCCTTCATGATTGACACAGTTGGTAGGGGTATTGGGGAATTTCCAATTTTAGCACCGTACACAAATTGTTCTGGACGAAGTAGGAGAGTGATCTATTTCAAGGTAGGTCGGTTCCCACCTTGGAACATGAAATCGGACTAGACAATGTCGATTCTCAATTCGTGGGACGTGAAACTATCCTTATCCACCCTGGAACCAATTAGTCGATTGAGGCTCCTTTCATGATCGTACTCGTATCTTCAAAAGAATGTACAAAGCGTGTCGCATCTCTCTCTATCTTCTGGTCTCGAAATCCGAGATATAATGCATATACGCAACTGTTGGTTTTGATACTATGTGCACGGACATCGATAGAGAACTCAAATCCCAAAGTGGTCTCTCTCTATGCTTACTAAAATCTTTCTAAATTTTCTCTCCCTGCCGACCGTAATCCGAACTCCTCATTTCTTTATTATAATTTAGATTAATATCACAACAAATCCGAAATTATTACATAAGTATCATATTTATCCCAAATTAATTTTTGTGTTATAAAAACTCCAGAACTGATATATCCATACTATATTTATCCCAAACAAATTTTTGCGTCACAAAAAATCCTAAACTAGTATTCCAATGCTACATTTATCCCAAACCGGTGCACCTGTATTATACTTACCCCAAAAAATCTTGGATTTACCACATTTTGGGATATATGCGATACGGGTATATCAATTTGGAGTAAATGTGCCACGGATGTGTCAGTTTGGGATTTTTTGCTACAAAAAATTATTCTAGGATAAATGTGGTATGGGTATATACTAGTTTAGGAGTTTTTGTGTCAACACAAATATTAGTCTGGAAAAAATGTGACATGAGCATACCAGTTTGAGATTTTTAGTGGAATTACCCCTTTTAATTTTCTTTTCTTTTTGCCCCGCTAGTCACGAGCCCCTGTTCAATTCTTACTAATATAAACCCTCCACAAGAATTTTACTGTCTTCTTCCTACGACAACCATTTGGGTTCTTTGTTGAAGGAGAGACAAGAAGACAAATGTTGTGAAAATAAGCGATCGAACAATAAAATAAACAAAACAAGAAAATAAATTAGACACCGGATTTACGTGGTTCGATTAAGGTGACCTAAATCCATGAGAAGAGCAGCAAATAATTCCACTACAAATCAAGCGATACAACGGAGATTACAACCACACTCGAGTCACTCAAACACTCTTACTGTTTCCCAACCCCCAATTACATATAATATTTCACACCATGTTTAGCCCAATAATTCCTTACAAAATAATATTTCAATCTCACGAAGGAATTCACAAATCTTATTCACAAGATTTAATCAGTCTCCACACTTGAATTCTCGGTGTAATTCCATAAACAAAACCCACTACCAAGCACTCGTGTAGCAGCGCTTCAACCTCTCCATAAGGAATCAATGATCTCCGTGCGTATGTGAATATATAAACACTCACACACACACCACCGATTATGGACGAACCGATTCTTTGGTATTGATTGTCAAGTTGCCCAAGAAAGAATTCGTGCATCCCTTAAGATTCGACCATTATTTTTTACGGGTTGAGTTCGGCATATTTCCCTCCATCGGCTCGTAGATATCACGCGATTTAGCTCAGCAGATAATTAATTTCGTGCTCCGTGCGATCTATCGGTTCTCGAGTGATAAATCCAATTCGGATAGATCGAAGTATAATTCGTTAAATCGGTTAAAAAGGATACCGATAAAGTTGAAAAGGGTGCCAACAAAGCCGGTCATTAATGACTAGTTCAGGTATGCTGTATGACTGGCATAAGGCTCGACTCGTTAGATCAATAACCTCGCCTCAAATAAATCCGAGTATAATTCATTAGATCCTAACTTTCGAAAATTTAGTGTCGTTTGTTATTACTAAAGTTGCAATTTTGGGACAATTACTTTAATTGGATTCATTTAATATAGGGTTAATACCACGAAAAATCCCAAACTAATACACTTGTGACAATTTTACCACGAACTATTTTTTTATCACAAAAAATCCTAAACTGGTACATCTGTGACAAATTTATCCCGAACCATTTTTTTGACCACTAAAAACTCTAAACTGGTATACTTGTGACAATTTTACTCTCGAACTTATTTTTTCACTACTAAAAACGCCAAACTGGGACATTTGTGACAAATTTACCCTCCGTTAGTGTCCGTTAAATTGGATTAATATCACGAAAAATCACAAATTGGTAAACTTGTGGCAAACAAAAGGGTAAAACCCAAAACCGGTACACCTGTCAATTACCATGTGTCATTAAACTTAACAATTTGAAAGTAAAATTTAATGGAAGCTAAAGAAAGGTAAATTTTTCACAGGTGTATCAGTTTGTGGTTTTTGGTGGTCAAAAAAATAGTTCGGGGTAAAATTATCATAGGTGTACCGGTGTGGGATTTTTTGTGGTCAAAAAAATAGTTCGGGATAAAATTATCATAAATGTACCAGTTTGGGATTTTTCGTAGTATTAACCTTTTAATATACCCTCTTTTTGGTAATAAAAATCCATTGAGAGTCTTACTTTTCAATTTTAATATCATTGACTATATGCATAATCACAATCAGAGAATCGTCACCACTTTTTGGAATGGGGAAATTTCTTCATTTGATGGCTTTGCTTCCCAAGAGTCTTGAAGTATTTCTGAGGAAAATTTATATAAAATAGTGCCAAAGGAACATTGAAAAATCTAAAAAAATAAATAATAAAAAATTGAGGATTAATTGACACTATAAAACGCAAATACATTTATTGTCTGGTCCGCAACATGAGGAATTACGATTATTATTATTATTATTGTTGATATAGTATCCAGTCCGAGAAAATACATGGATTGAGGGTGAGACCCACCAACACAACAGGTACTTCAGGAGCAAGTCAGGAACCTAGGACCGGGAAAACAAACAACATTAATAAATAAATAAATAAAATAAAAAGGGATTAAAGTGTATTAAACTTGTCGCAGAAGAGAAGATAATAACATTACAAACCGTGCATCATCTTCTTCTCCTTCCTTCCTTCCTTCCTTCCTATGTGCTTTTGATTGTTTGCTCGCCTTTAAGCATCGTTTGGCTTTGGTGTAAAGGCACCTCCTTTCGAAAATGTTTTGATAAATTACTTTTTTCGTTCACGACCCGACCGCCTTTCTGTTTACGGTGCGCGGTCGGCCTGCACGTGAGGCTATCGAATAAACATTTTCTATAAGATTCGACGTGATACGACCTTAAAAAGAAAAAGAAAATGATTGAGTGTATTAAACCTGTCATGGAAGAAAAGATGACATTACGAATACTGCATCGTCTTCGCCTTCTTCTTTCCTTTCTATGACTCCAGTTCTTTGCTCGTCTTTAGCGTTATATGACTTTGGCGTAAAGGCACCTCCTTTTGAAAATGTTTCGATAAATTACCTTTCTACTTATAATGCATGGTCGGCTCGCACTTGAGGCAATCAAATAAACTTTTACGTAAGATCTGACATGCTAGCTTATAAAGTCGATTGAGATACATTGAAACACGTTTTCAAAATTAAAAAGATAATATAATATACTTTTCAAACAATTTCAAATAAGTCGAGCACAACTTTCATAATTGGCACAGTCGATGGGGGCATTTGAGAATTTTCAACTTAGCATTGCGCACAAACTATTATAGACGAACTAGAGATGATTGATTTCAATGTGGATCGATTACCTTGGAACTTGAAGTCGGACCAAAAATAGTCGATTTTCAATTTGTGGGATCGAGAGCCATCCTTGTTCACTTTGTAACCAATTATTTGATAGGGGCTTTTCTCATGATTGTACTCGTATTTTCAAAAGAATGTACAAAGTGTGTCACATCTCTCTCTGTCTTTTGGTCTCAAGACTCGAGATATGATGCATACATGCAACTGTCGATTTTGATGCTCTGTGCACGGACATCGATAGAGAACTCAAATTCCAAGTGCACGCTCTCTCTTTCCACGCTTGCTAAAATCCCTTTGCCTAGGGGTGAGCGGTTCCCGGTCCGGTCCGGTTCCAAGGTAGAACCAGGAACCGGACCGAGAGAACCGGTTCCCAATTTTGGGAACCGCGGACCGGACCGGACCGTCGGTCCGGTCCGGTCCAATGGAACCGGTTACTTAGGGTGCGAATGGTAACCATTCTGCTCCAGAAATCAAATTCTTGCCAAAAATTGATTTCTGGAATTCTTGCCAGAAATTGATTTATGGAGGAGAAATCTGTTTGGTAAAACATGACTAATTCTGCTCTAGAAATTGATTTCTGGAACAGAAATCTGTTTTGATTTGTTGATTTTTTTTGCACCTAAAAAAATTAAAATTTTACTCAAAGTGGGTGGCCACATGTATTATAAGCCATTATGTAAAGTTTTGAAATTTTTGATTTTTTTAATTTTTTTTGGGCACCTAAAAAAATTTAAATTTCACTCAAAGTGGGTGGCGCGGTATTCTAAGCCATTTTGTGAAGTTTTGAATTTTTTTATTTTTTTATTTTTTTGGGCACCTCAAAAAATTTAAATTTTACTCAAAGTGGGTGGCTACAGATATTCTAAGCCATTATGTGAAGTTTTGAAATTTTTTTTTTGGGCACCTCAAAAAATTTAAATTTCACTCAAAGTGGGTGACCACAGGTATTTTAAGCCATTTTGTGAAGTTTTGAAAATTTTTATTTTTTTTATTATTTTTCTTTTTTTTGGGCACATCAAAAAATTTAAATTTCACTCAAAGTAGGTGGCCACAGGTATTTTAAGTCATTTTGTGAAGTTTTGAAATTTTTGATTTTTTTTTGGCACCTCAAAAAATTTAAATTTCACTCAAAGTGGGTGGCCACATGTGTTTTAAGCTATTCTGTGAAGTTTTGAAATTTTTGAAATAAAAAAAAATTCACCAAATTTCATATTTTCCCGAAATCTGACTTTTTTTTATTTTCTGGAAATTTTTATGAATTTTTCTAGAATTTTTCAATTTTTATGCATTTTCTGAAAAAAAAAAATTTGTGAGAAAATAGGGAAAATGCATTCCGGAATCAAGAAGCTACAAAAAGTAGCTTCTCTTTTTCTTGCCAAAAACTCATTCCGGAATCAAAAATACATTCTAGAATCAAGAATGCATTCTGGAATCAAGTATTTTTAACAAACGTATTTTTATTCCAGAATGTAAAAATCGCTCCAGAATGCATTCCGGAAATTTTTTAACAAACGCCATTCTGTTCCGGAATGCATTCCGGAACAGAATTTTTATTTCGGAATGCATTCCATGCGCACCCTTAGAGTTTAGGGTTTTTTTTTGTCAAACACTTAAGGTTTGGTTCACATTTTACTAATTTTTGTCAATAAATTTATGTCAATGAAGTTCAGTTAGGGTTTAATTCACATTTTACTATTTTTTATCAATGAATTTATGATAATGAAGTTCACTTAGAGTTTAGTTCACATTTTATTAATTTTTTTAAAGAAAAAAATAACAAAAATATATATTAAATAGTCGGTCCGGTCCGGTCCGGTTCCCCCTTGGAACCGGGAACCGGACCGCCCGGAAACCGGTTCCGCTTTTAGGAACCGGGAATCGGACCGATAGTCCCGAGAACCGGACCAAACTCGTCGGTTCGGTCCGGTCCCGATTTGGGCGGTCCAAGTTGCTCACCCCTACCTTTGCCCACTGTAATCCAAACTCCTCATTTCTTTATTTTAATTTAGGTTAATACTAACAAAAACCCCAAATTATTACACCCATATCATATTTATCTCAAATTAATTTTTGTGTTATGAAAACTCCTCATCTGGCACACCCATATCACATTTGCCCCAAATTAATTTTTGAGTCGCAAAAAAATCCTAAACTAGGATACCGATGCCACATTTATCCTAAATTGGTGCACATGTACCACATTTATCTCAAAAAATCTTGGATTTACCACAATATGGGATAAATATAGCATGAGTATAAATGTGCCACGGATGTGTCGGTTTGGAATTTTTGTGACAAAAAAATTAGTTCGGAGTAAATGTGACACGGGGTGTACTAGTTTAGGAGTTTTTGTGTCCACGCAAAAATTAGTTTTGGGAAAATATAGCACGAGTATACCAGTTTGAGATTTTTTATAATATTAACCCTTTTAATTTTCTTTCTTTTTTACCCCATTAATCACGATCCCAGTTCTTATTACATATAAACCCTCCACAAGATTTTTCCTGTCTTCTTCTTGCGACAACCATTTGGGTTTTTTGTTGAAGGGGAGACAAGAAGATACATGCTGCGAAAATAAGTGATCGAACAATAAAATAGACAGAGAATGAGAATACTTAAATCCAGAAGCCGAAAAGTTTCTCTCTATCTTATCTCTCTCTATGTCTTCTTCAAGCTTCAGCCATAGGGGAGGGTTTAAGCTAGTCTCACCCTCCCCTCCCGTTAATTTTATTTGAGTCTTTTTGTTCTTTTCTTGGTTTTTCTTCTCTATCGATCTAAATTCGGGAACTCTCTTCTCCCGGTCTAATTCTAGACATGAGAGTCAAACTCTCATGATTTAGTTCTAGATTAGGAGCTTTTCTCTCCCAATTTCGATTTGAGAGTTGGGGATTCGATATCCAGTCACTACAAAAAAATACCGGATTAGCGACGAAATTTGCGACGGAAAATTTGGAAAAATCCGTCGCAAATCGAATTTGCGACGAATTTTGCGACGGAAAAAATTCCGTCGCTACTAGGTCGTCGCAAAATTTTGCGACGGAAAATTTAAAAGTTAATCGCAAAATTGCGACGAACATAAATTCGTCGCAAAATTCGTCGCAAATTAGCCACGAATACAATCCGTCGCAAATATTTTGTCGCAAATTTGCGACGAACTCTATCTGTCGCAAAATTCGTCGCAAATTTCGTCGCAAATTCGTCGCAAAATTCGTCGCAAATTTCGTCGCAAAATTCGTCGCAAATTCGTCGCAAATTTCGTCGCAAAATTCGTCCATTTATGAAATATGCTGGCCAACTTCGAACTCTTAACTGTGGACCCCATGACAGATGATATAGCAATCCTTGCCCTCCAATTTCATCATAATTACTGTGAATCTAAGGTTACACATGCAAAGTCAATAATATATATTATACTAAATGATGTATATAATTTTAATAACTTGGTTTTGGTCCATAGGCAACTTACATATGTCTTGAACCATGCTGCAAATTGTTCATCGCACAAACGGTCAAACTCATTTGGTTGTAGTCCAAACATTTCAGATTGGAAAATCCTAATATTAAAAACCATATAAATATTAGCAAATATTTGACACACAAAACATATATTTGCAAATTTACATTTACTTGAAGTATGGCTCGACTTCTGGGCAGTTCAGTAAAATATAAGTACGGGCTGCATGAAATTCTTCGCCTGATAAGTAACGAAATTGACATGCGCCACTTGGTCGACCCAGATAATTGAAAATAAAGAACGCTGTGCAATTGGGATCAATGGGGCCCTCATCATTTCTGCCTGCTCTCCGCCTCTTGCACTGAACGTGCGGCTCAAAATAGTATGATGTAAATGTTGTCACTTCTTCCACAATATATGCATTACAAATTGAAGCTTCAACACGTGCCTTATTCTTCACTTTTTTCTTCAAATGATATAAGAATCTAGTTGAAATAGAAAGAAACTTATCGGAACATATTATATGATAAACTAATTTGAACTGTATTTAAAAAAAAAACATTACCTCTCAAATGGATACATCCATCGAAATTGGACAGGACCTGCAACTTTGGCTTCATAAGGCAAGTGAACTAAGAGATGCTCCATCGAATCAAAAAACACTGGAGGAAATATCCTTTCTAAGTTGCAAAGAATAATTGGAATATCTCTCTCTAGTTTTTCCATGTGCGATGCTTTTAACACTGTCGAGCAAATATTATGGAGGAAATTGCTTAACTCTGTAATGGCGCCCCATACAAAGTTCGGTAGAACTTCCTTCAAAGCTATTGGAATTAGTCTTTCCATCAGGATGTGACAATCATGACTCTTCAAACCTGTGAACTTGCATTCATTCAAATCAACACATCTCCCGAGGTTCGAAGCATATCCATCGGGAAACCGCTGATTTCAACCATTGACAAACAACTCGCCTCTGCCGCTTATCCAATGTATAAACTGCTTTCGGTTTTGGTCCCCTGCTGCTTACATCCACAACTAGTATTGGCCGATCGCAAATATCTCTCATATCTTTTCTTGCGTTCAAGTTGTCTTTTGTTTTTCCGGCGACATTCATCATAGTATTTATGACATTGTCGAAAACATTCTTTTCTATGTGCATGACGTCAAGATTATGATGAATAAGATGAGCCTTCCAATATGGTAGATCCCAAAATATACTGCGTTTTGTCCACTTATGTGTACTTCCGTACGTAAAAGTCGTGCCGTGCGGGTTCTCAACAACAGTTGGAAAGTCCTGCACAGCTCCCAAATTTGATCGCCGGTTAACCTCATTGGTGGACGCGTTCTTTCAGTCCTATTCTTGGTGAACTCTTTCTTATTCTTTCTGAAAGGATGACTTGGCGGTAAAAATTGTCTGTGACAGTCAAAATAGCTGGGCTTCTTTCCATGTTTTAATCTAAATGACTTTGACCTCTCCAAACATATCGGACATCCTAAGATCCCTTGTACTCCATCCGGATAACATTCCGTAAGTGGAAAGTCATTTATCGTCCAAAGAAGGGCAGCCTTCATTACAAATATTTGATCGGTAGAAACGTCATACGTAGGGACACCTTCAACCCATAGCCGTTGTAACTCCTCAATCAATGGTTGCATATAAACATTTATCAACTTTTTCGGATTTTGCGGCCCTGTCACGATCAATGTCAAAAACATATAAGGTGTCTTCATGCACATACCAGGTGGAAGATTGTAGGCGTTAAGATAACTGGCCAACATGAATAACTTTTTCCTGTTTTCCCAAATGGAGCAAATCCATCGGCACAGAGACCTAATCTGATGTTCCGAGGCTCCATCGCAAACTCAGGGTATGTTCTATCAAAATGTTGCCATGCCTCCGCATCTGAAGGATGACACATTAGACCCTTTTCTGTTTTATGATTTGCATGCCAAGTCATGTGTTCAGCAGTGGCTTTAGACGCATAAAACCTTTGCAATCTAGGGATTAAGGGCAGATAAAACATTTGCTTGCATGGTCTACGCTTCTGATTACGACCCGGCCTCCTGTTAATCTTGTACCTAGGTTGGCTACAGAATTTGCAAGAGTCTGCATTTTCATCATCTCTCCAATATATCATACAACCCCTACTACATACATCAATCCTTACAACCGGAAGACCTAAGTTATCCACTAGCTTTTTCATATCATAAAAATCACTTGGCATGATGTTATCACGAGGCAATGATTCCCGCATTACTTCAACAAAAGAGTTGAAGCAATCCGCAGACACATTATGCTCTGCCTTAATATTTAATAGTCGGGCTGTCACCGATAACTTAGTGTGGTCCTCACAACCTGGCTATAAAGGTTCATCTGCTGCTTTCAACACATCCCGGAACTGATTAGATTGAAAAGTTTCATTATAGACATTCTCATCAAAACCCGTTACTCCTATATCTTCCAATTGTGAAGCATGACTAGTACCCACTTGTTCACGTATAGGAGTAAAACTAGTACTTGCATGATTTGATTCTGTGACAAAATTATAACTAGCTGCATCAATCACCATCCTCTCGTATGGGTTCAATTGCTCATAATAGCCACATTCTTCCCTAACAGAAAATTGGTCACTTCTTCCATATCCTTCATCAGATATAAATGGTTCACCATGGGAAGTCCAATTATAATAGTTCGGACTAAACCCAAATCTAGTAAGGTGTTCTCTAACTTGATCACACACAAGAAATTTACCATTACCGCACTTTTTACACGGACACCTTAACTTATTTCCATCCATGAACTCATATTTACTACTAGCAAAGTCTAAAAATAGTTTCAACCCAGTACGAAACTCATCTGTCAATCCTTGACGTCCAGGTAAGTTCTTATTATACATCCAAGCCCTTTCTCTTTGCATTGTGTCTGTATTAAAATAAAAAATTATGGTAAAATATTTAAAATATCATATCCATTGTTCTTAATTAAAACCATAAAATTTTTGAAATTATAATTTTTGTTATTCACACAACAATTAATATGAAATTGCAAAAATAGAAAAAATTACCATGTAAAGAAGACTTACCCAAATATTTGATTGAAATATTGATAGGAGAAAGTGGTCAATTTGATGAGAATTGCAACGTCCACTTGGATTGCGAGACCTTCAATTAGACACATACCCAAAAAGAATAATCACTGAAGAATCATTTTTTAATAATTTTTAATGTGCGATGGAAATGGAATTCATCCGTCGCAAATTTGCGACGGAATCAAGGATCCGTCGCAAATTTGCGACGGATTGCCTTTATTCCGTTGCAAATTTGCGACGGATTTCCTTCATTCCGTCGCAAATTTGCGACGGATCCTTGATTTTGTCGCAATTTTGCGACGGAATTTTCACTTATTCGTCGCAAATTTGCGACGGAAATGGCCGTTCTGCCTCATCCAAAGGCCGGCGAGGTGTCCACGGTCGTTCAACCGGTGATGCAGATACGAAAAAAAACAAACATAAACATATATAAAATAAAAAAAATTACAATTCAACGATGAATAGTCACGAAGCTAGCTAATGATACTTACCGGTACAAAAGCTTCACCGAGATTAATATACGCGTGCGCTAATTTTGCTGATTTCAGACATATGAAAGAGGGAGAAAAGCGAAAGAGAGCGAGAGAGAGCGAGAGAGAGAGATAGGGCTGGAATATCACGGGCTAATAAACTACAAATTTGCGACGGACGTGCGTTTTCGTCGCAAATTTGCGACGGATTTGGCGACGGTTTTTTTTTCCGTCGGAAATTTGCGACGAAAATTTTGCGACGGATTTATTTTCCGTTGCAAATTTGCGACGAACTTATTTCCGTCGCAAATTTGCGACGGATTTTGCGACGGTTTTTTTTTCCATCGCAAATTTGCGACAAACTTTTTTCCGTCGCTAATTTGCGACGGAATTAGCGACGGTTTTTTATTTCCATCGCAAATTTGCAACGGTTTTTTATTTCCGTCGCAAATTTGCGACGGAATTTGCGACGTATAAAAATTCCGTTGCAAATTAGCGACGGTTTATTTCCGTCGCAAATTTGCGACGGAAAATATAATCCGTCGCAAATTACATGTTTTTTTGTAGTGCGTACTCTGTTTGTATACAGGTGCTCTGCCTCCAATTTTATTGATGATCATATGAGTTTTGGCGTCTCGCAGAACTATGAAGATTTGCTCTTCCAAAGTTTAGATCCGTATTTTTTCAACCCGTTTTAGTTATCTTCGTCCGGTGATGGTGTAGAAAAAGCCAAACCTAGGCATGTACTACCAACATGCAACGTCGTAGTTATTGGAGAAGAACTTTTCGGCGTGTGCTCATCACTGATGGTGATACAAGATCTAGTGATTGGCCGCCGATTATTTTGCTTGATAGATCCGTTTTTATGGAATGAATATGTGCTTAACTCTGCTGGTACTCCGTTAATCATCCTTATTTTCTGGATTTGGCTTTGTTTTGTTGTATTTCGATTTTCTTTGTCATTGAAGTCACTGTATTTCTCATGTATCATTTTGAGCAATTAATACAATTTTTTTCGAAAAAAAAAAACAATACAATATACCGAGGAAGAAAATAAATCAGACACAAGATTTACGTGGTTCGATCGGAGTGACTTACATTTACGGGGAGAGTAACAAAAAATTTCACTATAAATCAAACGATATCATGGAGATTACAACTACACTTGAATAACTCAAACACTCTTACTGTTTCCTAACCTCTAATTACACTCGATAAGTCATACAGTGTTTAGCCCCATTATATCTCACGAATAATCTCTCAATTTCATCAGGAAATTTACAAATCTTACTCAAAAGATTTAATTGAACTTAACACTTGAATTCTTAGCGTAATTTTATGAACAAAACCCACGGAGAAAACTCACTACCAAGCACTCGTGTAGTAGCGCTTCAACCTCTCTACAAGGAATCCCGGAACTATCTCTCTCTCTCTCTCTCTCTCTCTCTACACACACCACCGCTCATGGAAGAAGCCCAATATTGGAATATGTGGTAAGTCCACGCCAAGTGGAATTAAGAAATAAAGTCCAAATTGGGACTTTTCTTTTTTTCATTACTTTTCCCTTAGCCAATTCCCACTTCTCAAGGGAATATTCCGTGTCCACAAGTTACCCAAATTGAAAATCTGCACTTGATCGCTGTGCATCTAAAAAATCAACTTTGTGCTTTACTATAATTCATCTCCCTTTACGGGCTCAAACTCAAAACATAATTTAACCATAAACATGAGGAAGAAGCTCCAGGGAGCAAAGCAACAGAACAAGAATGCATCAAGGTTGGCGAAGATTGCGAGGTCTCTTTGAGAACTTGAAGCGATGGTCAAAGAGCAAAGAGCAAAGCAGAATCTCCTGCTAATTGTGAGAGCGATGAGCTCAAGTTCCCCCAGCAATGCTGATGAACACTTCTGCTTTTACCTTTTAATAGAAATCAATCCAAAAAACTAGCAGAAAGTTTAAATTTAGTTCAAGAAACTTATGTAATGTGGAGACATTGAAGAAACAATACCTACAATTGACTCGGTCAAAACCTTTCAATTAGAGTTTTTCTTTCGACCAAAAAAAAATTAGGGTTTTGCCTTTACCCCCAGTGCAGCTTTACTAAAAGAGGAAGAAAAAACAAAACATACAGACCCGATTTAGTCGGTCCGGTTCCTAGTGCTGAACTGGGAACTAGATCGATTATTGCCGGTTCCAAATTTATGAAACTAGGAACCGAACCGTTTCTCACAGGAACCACCTAGAATTGATCGGTTCAATCCTGTCCAGGGCATTTTCTAGGTAGAATCGGGATTGATGCTCACTCCTAGGACGAGTGTTAGTTTTAACGACAAAAAGAAGAAGAAGAAGAAGATGCAACACAACAATGAGAATGCACTAATAAGACCGTCAATTAGAGGTGAGCTGTTTCAGGTTCCTTACAGGTTTCACCTAGAACCTGAAACCTAACCTCGGATACATGTTCCTTATTTTTTGGAACCTGGAACCTACCCCGTCGGAACTTGGAACCTAGAACTTACCCTGTCACAAGTTCCACGGTCGATTTCAAGATTCAACAGGTTCTTTTTTTTGTTTTTTTCATTTTTAGTCAAACAAAACGAAAATGAACGTAATAATACCGAACAAGCTTATAATTCATCAAAGAGAATACAAAATACTAGTTTTCCTGGCATTATGGTTCAGATAAATATAATTAAAATGAGAAGTCATTGCGTGAATCGATACGCAACAGAATTCACGAGGGATTAGCATGTCGATCAAGACAATATCCATATCTAGGACCACAAACAAAATGGGAAGTAGGAAAAAGGAAAGAAAGATAAGCTTTTGGTCCTTAAACATTCATGACAATTTGTTCCAAATTTTGACCACCTAAAATCAAAAGAAACAACAATAATAGTTGATAACTTGATAATAGTTTTAAATTAAAAATTGAAGTGTCGCGTATCGATTATTTGCAATTACAACTACAACTGCAACTACAACTTTTTCTTTTCTTCTTCCACCATCCATTATCACCATGGTTTTAACTATGCAACTATCAAGCTTAAGATATTTTTTGAAAGAGAATGATGAAAACAATCGACCTTACTAAAGAACAAAAACTTGGCATAGATACATGACAATGAATACCCAAACATAACAAGTTAAGCAAAGTAATGAGCATGCGAATGATGGGTACTCCAAAACCACTTAAATTGAAGGTCTAAACAAACCTTAGAAAATGTTCTACATGACAAGTTAAGCAAAGCAATGAGCATGCGAACAAAGATGATAATTTGAGAGCTAAGAAGTGAGAAGTGAGGAGTAGTAAGAAAATTATGATTTTAGATTTAGGGTTTTCGATTCCCGGTTCTATTCCCAGTTCTCGGTTCTGGTTCCCGGTTTCAGTTTCGCTTTCCGATTCCGGGAACTAGAACCTCTTTCCCTAGAATCGAGAACCGAAGAACCGAACCGTTCTACCCTAGACCCGTGCTCATCCCTACCGTCAATGCCCAATTAGAGGCCCAAATAGACAACTTGACATTATGCTATATGCGAACATATCAAGTGTTTATGTCCAAATCCATATGATGATATAGCTTGTTAGATAACTAGGAATACGAGATTTGAACTCATTATGAAGCGATCCAATCCCACGACATGTCAGTCGCGAATCAAGCCCAACAAAACCATCAATCACCACTGAAGACATGCAAATGATTGGCCGATGGCCACATTATCATCATCTGCAATGGCCGCCTTCGCCACGACCACCGCCACTCCTCCTTCGTCCACCACCGTGGCCTTCACGAGGCTGCAAAACCATGCGCAGAGACTCTCTCACCTTCTCGCTCTCAAATTGGGAAAATTTCAATTAAGGACCCCAAGTGGGGTCAAATTCTCAAAAAAGGGTCCAAAGTGAATATAGTGTCAAATAAAGGCCTGAAGTGCCCAATCAGTCTCAAATAAGGACCCGAAATGCCCAAAAAATCTCAAATAAGGACCTGGGTCATCGGCGGGCCAAAATACCTGCCGGCCGGCAAGAATGTTACTATTCCGGCACCGGAACAGTAACTTTTTAATTTTTTTTTATTATTTTCTTTCTGTTTTTCCTTTTCTGTTTGTTTTCTTTTCCTTTTCCTTTACTTTTTTTTTCTTCTCTTCCTTCGTGGCCTCAAGCGAGGCCGCCCTCGCCGGCCTCGGTCGAGGGCCGCCCTCGCCTGGGCTGGGCGAGGTCGGCCTCGCCGACAGCTGGCGAGGCTCGACCTCGCCCTCACCGGGCGGCCGGGCTCGACCTCGCCGTTCTTCGGGCGAGGTCGAGCCTCGCCCGGTTGCCGGCGAGGTCGAGCCTCGCTAGATCTGGCGAGGGCTCAGCCCCGCGGGCGAGGCTCGACCTCGCCGGCATCGGGCGAGGCCGGCGAGGTCGAGCCCTCGCCAGATCGGCGAGGCTCAACCTTGCCGGCAACCGGGCGAGGCCGACTCGCCCGGCCCCAAGCGAGGCCGCCGCTCGCTTGTTTGCGAGGTCGGCCCGCCCGGCCGGCGGGCCGAGCCTCACTGGATCCGGCGAGGCCGACCTCGCAGACAACTGGCGAGGGCGGCCTCGCTTGGGCTGGGCGAGGTTAGCCTCGCTAGTTGCCCGGCAAGGTTGAGCCTCGCCAGATCTGGCGAGGGCTCGACCTCGCCGGCCTCGCCCGATGCCGGCGAGGTCGAGCCTCGCCAGCCGGCGGGGCCGAGCCCTCGCCAGATCTAGCGAGGCTCGACCTCGCCGGCAACTGGCGAGGCTCGACCTCGCCCAGCAACGGTGAGGTCGAGCACGGCCGGTTACGGAGTGAGGGCGAGGTCGAGCCTCGCCCGGCGGCCGGCGAGGCCGTCCTCGCCCGGCCCGGGCGAGGGCGGCCCTCAACCGAGGCCGGCGAGGGCGGCCTCGCCTGAGGCCACGGAGGAAGAGAAGAAAAAAAAAAGAAAAGGAAAAGGAAAAGAAAACAAACAGAAAAGGAAAAACATAAAGAAAATAATAATAAAAAAATTAAAAAGTTACTGTTCCAGTGCCGGAACAGTAACATTCTTGCCGGCCGGCAGATATTTTGGCCGGCCGGCGACCCAAGTCCTTATTTGAGACTTTTTGGGCACTTTGGGTCCTTATTTGAGACTAATTGAGCACTTCAGGCCCTTATTTGATACTATGTTCACTTTGGACCCTTTTTTGAGAATTTGACCCCACTTGGGGTTCTTAATTGAAATTTTCCCTCAAAACTATGTTCCGCAAAACATAAATAATAATAATAATAATAATAATAACAACAATAATAATAATATATATATCGAGTATCCAGTCAGAGAAAATACATGAATTGCGAAATTATTATTATTATTATTATTTATCTAGTCTTCCGTCAGAGAAAATACATGAATTGGGTGTGTAGTGCTTTTTTAAGGAGCAAGTTAGGAACATATTCTGGTAAGCAAACAACATGAAAAAGAAAAAGAAGAAGGTACTACCAAAAAAAAAAAAGAACAAGAAAAAAAAGAGATTACGTGTATTAAACTTGTCGCTGAAGAAAAGATCACAAAACAAATTATGCCTCACCTTGGTGTTACTTCGCTTTGGCATAGAGGCACCCCTTTTCGAAAATCTTCCGATAAATTACTTTTCTATTTTACTATCGGATCGTCTTTCTATTAACGAGACGTGGTTGACTTGCACGTGAAGCAATCAAACAAACCTTTTGGTAAAATTCGACGTGTCAGCCTAGAAAGCCGATTGAAATATATGTGAAATACGCTTTCAGAATAAATAAGATAATGCAATAAACTTTTCAAGCATTATTAAGTAAGCCGATCACAACTTTCATGATTGGCACGGTCGCTTGGGGTGTCGGGAAATTTCCAACTTAGCAGTGCGTGCGAACTAGTCCAGCCGAGCATCCTCCTACAAAGACTGGCAATACCCGATTCGCAACCCGACATGACCCGACCCGATCCGACCCGACATCAGCCGTGATCCAAAAGCCCGGACACACCATCACCACCACTAAAGACGTGCAAATGATTGGCCAATGATTTCACGCTTCGATGGCCGCGTTATCGTCGTCTGCCATGACAACCGCCGCCGCCGCCGCCGCCGCCGCTCCTCCTCCGCCTCCTCCGCCGCCCGCCACCGTGGCCTTCACGACGCCGCAGAACTACGCGGGGAGGCTCTCTCGCCTCCTCGCCGTCGAAGGCCACGCCCCGCTCTGGTGCCCCACCCTCTCCGTGGGTCCGACCCCGCAGACCATCTCCTCCCTCCGGTCCCACCTCCTGCCGCCGGCGCTCGAGCCCTTCTCCGCCGTCGCCTTCACCTCCCGCGCCGGCATCGCCGCCTTCTCCGCCGCCACCGCCGGCATCCGGGCCCCGCTCTTGGCCCCCCACGGCGGCCGCGGCGGCGCCTTCATCGTCGCGGCCCTCGGCAAGGACGCCGACCTCCTGTCCAGGATCTGCCCCGACCCGAGACGGATCGAGACCCTGGTCCCCCGAGTCGCGAGCCCCCGGGGGCTCGTGGGCGCGCTCGGGCGAGGCGACCGGAGGACGATCCTCTGCCCGGTCCCCCTGGTGGTCGGGATCGAGGAGCCGCCGGTGGTGCCGGAGTTCATCGCCGACCTGGAGGCGAACGGCTGGGCGGCGGTCAGGGTCGGGGCGTACGAGACGCGGTGGCTGGGGGAGGATTGCGCGGGGGCGATCGCGAGCAGGGCGGAGGGCGAGGGGCTGGACGCGATCCTTTTCACCAGCAGCGGAGAAGTGGAGGGCCTCCTGAAGAGCCTGAAGGCGGGTTTTGGGTGGGAGTGGGAGGACGTGCGGAGGAGGTGGCCGGACCTGCTGGTGGTGGCGCACGGCCCGGTGACGGCGGCGGGAGCGGAGAGGCTCGGGGTCGGGGTGGACGTGGTGGGCCACAAGTTTGAGAGCTTCGGGGGTGTTGTGGAGGCGCTTACCCTGAAACTCCAAGAGCGCAAGAAACAACCTTGAATTGAGCTGAGGCTGAGCTACTTGGTGATCTGTATGGATTCAAATTTGGCCCAAGAAGAAATCATGAACTTGTTTCAGCAAAATCATTCCTTTGCTCTCTCGTTTACCTTCCTCTCATGAGATGAAATCGCCAAAATGGTAAGGAATGTGCAATGGACTGACAATTCAGACCAGAAACTGCATGATGATGAACATCTGAGTCCCATATTCAACCAACAATGCGGCCCAAAACAGAGAAGAAGAGTGTTTCTCATTCTGTATTTTGAAACTGAATCCTGTCCTTGCCCTCCAGGCCAAACATTTCCAGAAAGAGGGTTGTTTGATTTCCCATCTCCCTCATAGATGGAAACTTTGGTGGAAACAACACGATCCCGGTTTTGTTTACTGGTCTCTGTTTAAGTTGTTCGTGCATATCTTCTTCGCATTCAGCAGAGTCAGATCTCAGGGAGCTTGATGATTTTGCTGAATGTAATATGACCAACTCTTTCTGCTCAGTTACACAGATTTGTTCGGGTTTCATGTCACCTGATTGCAAATAACCAAGTTGGGAAGATATTTCATTTGCTTAATGCAGAGGAGAGAAAGAAGTATGACACTCATGCTATATTCTCTAGGAATACACAAGAATATAGTTTGGGGGGCTTTTAGAACAGCAAGCACTTTTATGCTGAAGATAAGAAGCAATCAAATATTCTATATTAGCTATTTGACAAAACACTCGACTTTTATGGTGACTTGGTATTACTCCTACGCAGGTGTCATTTTCTTGGTGGCTTCAACCCTGACAGGAGCTTCAGTGCATCGCTGATGGATGGTCGGTCCGATGCCCTGCTTTGTATGCAGAGCAGAGCAACTTCAAGCATCGATTTTATCTCCTCTTGCAATGAGCGATCGGTACCGACATCATTCTCTGCAAGGATTTCCCTCACAAGAACGGCCCTTGGCTTGCTCCGTATGCTTCCCACCGCGTTTGCTGACCTCCCGTTCGTCAAAACTTCCAGAATGATCTCCCCAAAGTTGTAAACATCCATTTGGAGCTGCTCCCGTGTGGCATTGTTATCTGTCATCAAACGAGAACAGAGAAAAGAATCAATTTGATGCAGGGTCGAGATAATGAAAAGAAAAAAAGCCAAGAGAATTCTGCAGATGGTATCCACCCGCTGTTAGTTTGATTCAAATGTCCATTATGTATCTGAGTGTGCTCTGATTAATATTCCATTTCTGATCACAAAAGAATCGTTACTCTAGATGAACTAAAAGCTTTTGATTCCACAAGTCGTCATCATATGACGCACCTATCTGTACAGAAACTTAGGTCCTTGGTGCATAATGGCATTCTCTAAGATATGGTCAATTCGAAATTTCTGTAGATGGCTTATTTCGTTCGGTTAACACCCGGAAATCAACTTTGTCAAACGTGAGTATTCTATAACATTAACATCCAATGCATGTACTATGTGAGGATAATGTTTAGCTCAATTTACCTGCTTCCTGGTAAGAAACTGTTCCTCCCACTGAACCTTTGTTCATCCGGACCAGATAAGCGAGTCCGAACTCAGTCAAACGCGGTTCCATATTCTCATCAAACACCACATTACTCGACTTCAAGTCTCCATGAGGCATAGCAGGAAAACAATCATGGTGGAGGAAACAAAGGCCCCTTGCAACACCCATCACAATTTTGTACTTTGCACTCCAGTCCCTCTTAATTCTCGTCTTTTCAGCCAAATTCCCGTTTGGCAGGTAATCATACAACAGATAGGCCATCTGTTTATTGTAACAGAAACCTAGCAACCTGATCAAATTCACATGCCTTGCATTGCCCATTCTCGTGATATATTCCATCATGGCCTTCATTCTTTTTGCATCCCATTCGATCTTTTTCACTAACACGGTGATTCCTGTGGGCAAAACGGCTTTGCATACCAAGGCAGGTAGGGAAGTTGTTGACTCCATGGACTCTGCAGAGCTGAAGCTTTTCAGAATATCGTTAGCTGTAAATCCAGGGAGCCCACCAAAGGAAACCATTTTCCACCGGCCTTTATTTCCTTTCCGGAAATAAAATAACCCGAAAGCTAATGCCGCAATGAAAACGATTATTCCCACACATAGTAGCAGAACCAGCATAAGCTTGCCTGTGCCTTTGCTTCCCAGTATGACCACTGAACTAGGACATTGCCTCAAAGGTTCTCCACATAGTCTCGCGTTTCCAGCAAAGGCACTTCCATCCATTGACTTGAACACCTTCTCCGAGGGGATTGAACCGGTGAAATCGTTGTAAGACACATTCAAGTATTGCAAACTCGAAAGATCACCAAGTTTTGCCGGTATAGGACCAGTGAAATTATTGTGCGACAGGTCGAGAGCCCTTAAAGCAGGGAGACTTGCGAGCTCTTTGGGTAGAAGGCCTGTCAGGTGATTGTTGCTCAGGTCGACCATTTCGAGAGCCTGGCATCTAGAAACACTTTTGGGGAGTGATTGGAATAACTTGTTACCATTCAGCTCAATGACTGAAACTGATTCACATGAATCAAATGAAGGAATGTTCCCAGAAATATTACAAGAGGATGCTGAGAAATTCTGAAGAAATGGCAAAGACCATATCCCTTCTGGGATGAATCCTCCTAGCCTCGAGTTGTAGGAAACGTTGAAGTACTGGAGGTTTGAAGCTCGATATGTATCTGCAGGCACTCCACCAATAAAATTGTTCCTCGATAAATCTATGTACGTTATGTCAGGAAGAAGGCTGAATGTCAGAGAGATCTCCCCTGATAATGAATTATCTTCGACCCGAAGACGAACGAGGGAAGAACAGTTCGTGAGAGACGGAGGAAGACTGCCCTCAAATTTATTCGAAAACAAGATCAGTTTGAATAGAACACCTCCTGAGCAGATATCAGGTGGAACAGCACCTACCAAGCTGTTGGTGGAGACATCAATGTACTTAAGCTTCATGTTGTTCCCCAAACTGCTTGGAAGTGACCCGGTGAAGTAATTGGTCCATATGAGGAGGGTCTCAAGTGATGGAAGGGCAGCAATACCTTCAGGAACAGTACCATTCATTTCATTACGCATCAGGCTCAGCAACCTCAGATTCTTCAGCTCCGAAAAGCTCTCGGGGATCGGACCCGAGATTAGATTATCCGAAAGATCTAAGTCAGCAAGGGAGATCATTCTGCTGAACTCTCCTGGAATCAATCCGGTGAACATGTTCTTGAAGAGGAAAAGGGACTGAAGCTTGGTGAGATTGGAAAGCTCACTCGGGATCAGCCCAGATAGGTTCGCATCTGCGATATCTAGATATTCGATTGCGCTCATGTTGCCCAATTGCCACGGGATGCTTCCCTCGTAGGAATTGTACCCAATCTCCATATGACTCACTGTCTGAAGCTTCCCTAGTTCTGGTGGGATTTTCCCACTCAGGTAATTCCCAGCAAGGTGTATGAACTCGAGGCTCTTGAACGAGCCGAATTCAGATGGAATTGGTCCACTGAAGTAACTACCAGCTAAATTAAGGACCTTGAGATGTTCGAGCCCGGAGATCTCAGCAGGTACTGGGCCTGAGAAGCTGTTGCTAAATGCATCAAGCACTCCAAGGTCTCTGAGACCAGAGACTCCGCTAGGGAAGTGACCAGAGAAGTTGTTTCTGCTGATATCTAGAGTTCTCAGCCCAGAAAGATTGAAAATTCCCACGGGAAGCTGCCCGGAGAAAGAATTGTAACTGAGGTTAAGACTAGTCACCTCTTTGAAGACGCTGAATTGCTTCCCAGATAATTCACCACCAAGGCCTTTCTTGGATAGATCAAGACCCAAGATTGATGTGGAGTTTTCATTGCAAGAAACACCAGACCAAGAACATGCAGTCACTTTGTCTGGTGAGGTTTGACCTCCAGGGCTCAAGATCCAGTCACTCAAGCTGTTCTGGTCATCAACAAGCTCTTTTTTCAGACTCAAAAGAGCCTCTGAGTATACATCTGCATCAGCAGACAAAGCTGGCTCAAAGAACATGAGGGTGACAAGAAGGTGAAGGCAGAGAAAATGGGAAATCTCCATTGGTACTTGCAGTGAGCAAAATGGAGGGACAACACAAGAAAATCCCAGTGAAAGTTCAGTGGAGAATGGGAAATTTTTTTAATATGTCAGGTGAAATTCACAAACTTCACCTTTTTTTTTTTGTTTTGGTTTGGTTTTGGGTGAGTGGTGCATGGGGAATAGAGAAAAGTTGGTTCATAAAAGGAGGGAGTGACGTTGATGATTAGTTGAAATTGAGAATATTGAGTTTACTTTTAGGAACAGAAGTGGACCTCTTGGTTCTTAGTTTATTTGGATTATGTCTGCCATTAGGGCATAAAGGTTTTATACGTGGAATGGCACCTCTTCCTTTCTTTTTCTGCTTTTTACTGAAGAGAATCCCATCATTCTGCTTCGGTGTCTAATTCAAACTGGCATTTTGAACACTTTTATGGCTATCAACGTTGCATGAATTCGTCGATATCGATAACATAAAAAGTGATTGGACCTCGTGTGGTGCTCTCTTTTTTCTCTCTTTTGCTCGCCGACGCAGAATTTCCTTACTTTCAGAACGGATGAGTGAAATTTCTTTTTATCTTTAAAAAAATGCTTGCGCTCATTTCTACTGAGCAAGCGAGAAAGCTTGGACATTTCGGACTTCACGCAAAGGGTTCATTCCCTCAAATCTGTTGCTGCACAGAAGAGGAGTTGCAACGATATATTTTGGCAACCTTCGATCTGAGGACACAATATTACGAGTACTTGATTGAACACAATTCAACTGCTTCTGTTAAACTAGTTGATTCCTTTTTTTCCCTCCATTTCAGATATGGTGTAATCGACTCTTGCTCGACTATGCCTTCTCATTTAATGGGACGAAAGTGATGGGATGACCTGGCTAACACCAAGAAAATCATCGGAATAACAGACTAAGCTTCAAATAATATCTTAAAAGGGCATTGTCAATGTACGGGGATTAATTTCTTGACTGGTATTGTTATTTATAGTCAGGTTGGTCCTTCTAAGGCCTAAATGAACTAAGTTCTTGCCAGGAAAGTACTGCTCAAGCATCAAAATGAAGCACAACGGAGGTAGGTACATTTGAGTATGTAATGGAGGACTAGAGTTGTGACATTGGAAGGATGAACTGTATGCCAGTAATCTTGCATAACCCTCCCAAAGTGTAGTTGTACGTATAGACAACTGAGCGTAGATCTTTGTTAGGATTTATCAGATAAAGTTTGAGATGACAATTGCAGGTGCAGCGAGACACTAGACAGAGATGGAAAAGACAATGGTTGTGTTTAAAGGCATGACCTTTTTCTTCTGATTTATGACAAGTGAAGGCTTTTTCGTGTCTTTGAAGGACTCAAAAGTTGCCTCCTCACTTCACACCTGTGTACAAGGCGATTCTCGAAGCTCTCAAAACTGCTCAGGTACACGTAGAGAGAGCTAAATGTAAATAGAGACTACTAATTTCACCCATTAAGATTGGTAAGTACAGTTTAAGTTGGTCAAAAACTCATCCTATAGTCATCCAAAGGATGAATATTAAGGACTCAATCGTCTCTCAGCTTTTTTTGTACCATACAACCAGTCTCTTACCATAGGTTTGGTTTGGGCTTGGGTTAAATAAATGCTAGGCATATCAGTGTCAGAAGACAGAGTGCCCAAAAGTACTAAAATACAATACTTAAATGAGGACAGGGTCTGACCAAAAAAAAATAAAAAATGAGGACAGGGAAGTTATTGTCCTTTAGTTTTTAATTACTTGAAAAAGACCCAAATGAGGAAAATCAGAATTCTTGTTGGTAAAAGGAACATAGATACATTATCTTTAACATCTAATTTTTAGCCCAGTCTATTCCCGAAAGAAAAGACAAACTTCAGTTGAGAAAAACTTGGGGCTCGTCATGAAAACTTTCACGAGAGACTCCTTCTCTTGCATTCAACACTACAGTGGGTCAAAGCAGCTGCATTCACGTGACAATGTCATGGTCATCATTGTGCTACACAGTAGGATATAAATCTTCTAGAGTACACAATGATTGATCATTGAGCTGTTTGATTAGCACCCATTAGACAAAGAGCTGTTTAATGAAATGCAGAAGAGGGATCCGTTGAGGGACAAAAAAGGGAGAGAAATTGCTGAAAAGCAGCTCTTTTTTATTGGGAGGCAGGTTCAGAAAAGACCACACTCTCACCGAATATCTGCGTCTTTTTAGGGGAAAAGAGGCAATTCAATTGGATTGGATTCCCATAATTTAGTCAAAAGTTGTCTTAATCTGACCCTAACAAAAAGGCAAAACCCCCCTCTGAAAGAAATGAAACCTGACTACTGTGATTAAGCACTCTCCTTCTTTTTCATGGTAGGGATGCCAATGACAATGACCAAAGCTAATCCTGAATAATTGTTTTTTATAAAGGAGAAATGCAGAGGACAGGATATAAGATTAAAGGTTATGATCACAAAAAATCTCAAATTAATATATCTGTGTCATATTTATTCTAAATTAATTTTCGCATCACAAAAAATCCTAAACTAGTGTACTAGTGCTATATTTACTATAAACTAATTTTCGCATCTCAGAAAATCCCAAATTTGTACACCCATTACAAATTTGCCATCCGTTAACTTCCATTCAATATGTTAGTTAAATTATTGACGTGGAAACGCACGTGGCAAACAACTCGTATGATTGGAAGAAGACATGGATTTGAAGTGTAAATTGAACATAAATGGATCTCTTAAATGAAGTCCTTTCGGGAAAGCCAGATTTGAAGAAAATGGACTGAGATCGGGAAATCCACTAAAATCCGTTAATTTTGCCCAAAGAACTTCCTCACGTTTCGAAAATCTATTAAAATCCTTAATTTTGCCCTAATTTTGCTCAAAGACTTTGGTAGATTTGTCACGGGTGTACTCATTTTGGATTTTTTATGCCACGAAAATTAATTTGGGGAGTAAAGTTGACACTGTAATATCAATTTGAGATTTTTGATGAAATTAATCCTAAGATAAAGAAGGGGATGCAGAAACAAATGAGGCCCCGTCATATAATAAATCAAACCATTATTAAAAAGTGTGAGGCGTTTCTCCACTTTCCATATCCCAACTTGTCTTTGGGAAAAGTCATGTCTAAAGGTTACCGACTCTTTAAGTTTCAAACTTTGTACAATCTGCTTTCGTTTTCCCTTGAGATTAGACAATCTGAGTGAACATATCTCCCTTTGAAGAAGTGAATCAACTGGCTTCCCGCAAGCAATGCTCTTTTGCTACTTTAATTTTTGTTTTCCATGTCAAACCCATCTTCTATGTTATATATTTAGAGCACGGGTGCGTTTGGTTCGGCTTTGTAAATGGGCCTCGAGGAAATACAAATGTCTTTAACTTGAAGCCTTTTGGGGAAATACAAATTGCCTTTTGTAAAAAATCTTTTGTAAAGCTACTTTGAACTAAGTGGTATTTAATAATTTTTTTTTGCAAAGGGCTTTTGAGTTTTTTTTTTATTTAAAAAAAGCAAACCCTTCGCTAGAGCTAGTGAAATGCTATGGTCGCTAGTAGCCATCGCCCAAGGTCGGGCGACCCTAGGCAACGAGGGTTGAGGTCGCTTGACCTAGGCGGCCATCGCCTAGGGTTGCGCGACATCGGCGATGGCCGCCTGGGGTCGCATGATGAATCCTAGGGTCGCACGACCTTAGGCAGCCATCGCGGGGGTTGTGAGACTTCGCTTGCCTCTTGTCGGCCCTTTGCCATCCCGATCTGGCCTTGTCAGCTCTGGCTAGGCTACCCTCGCGCAAAGAAGAAGAACAGTAACAACGAGAGGCAAAACCGAAAAATTAAAGAATTAGTGATGATAGTTTTGAAAGAAAAAAAATTAGTCTAAATGCTAAAATTCCAAAGCTGGTCCCTTTCAGCCTTCCTAAGGCTTGCCATATGCCCTAGTAGCATTTCCTCAATGGGCTTTGGAGGCCGAAAGCCCATTGAAAAAGCTAAACCAAACGAAGCCCACGTGATTATATATATTTCTCTTAATTGGTCATCATTTATTGATTGTACTTAATATTATAATACTTTAGACTATTGTCAGCAAAGCTTATAAATAGGCTCATATACTCTTTATTTGATTAGATATCAAAATATAAAGAAAATTCCTTAAATCGGTATTCTGCATTATTCCTTAACTTTCTAGATTTTGATTTCAATGTTCATTTTTCCCCTTTAGACAGTAATTAAGACGAGTCTTGATCATTGTATATGTATTTTGCTATGAATTCTCCGAAAGCACTTATCTCTAAACACGTAAATAGTTTGACCAAACTGTTTAGTAGCCAACAAAATTCTTTCCCAATAAATTCCACTACTCTGTGCCCCAAACAAAGCACACGTTTACTCATTTTATTATAGTGAGTATAAGTTATAACGCTCGGCCAAAAAACATATATGTTATTATAATGCAATTTGAATTTATTGTTCCATTTAATTTAGTTATTTATATCGATTTTCTCTCGCTAAGCCCTACAATGATAAGAAATTACTTATTAGAATTGTGGGGATGGGATTTTAATTCGAAATTACCGGTTTTGGATGTCACGCATATCGTTAGATCTATTGAAATTCTATTTCTAATTCTATTAACAATAATTATTGCTTTCTAATTTTTTTCTACCATGGTTAGCTTTCAAATTTAAACAATATTAATTTTCTATGTTAAAAATATGATAGGCTCATGAATATATTCTTGAAAATATGTTGTTAGAATTCTGATTTTTTGTTAATTAAATGGTTTGTAAATTGTGATACTTTGACATGAAATAAGATCATAGATGCATTTTTTAAAATATATGGTATATATGTATATTGCACGTCCGAATATATGGATTTTTTTAATGATAGTAAATTTAAAATTCAGAGTAAATTCTTATATTTTCAAAATAGTGAGCTTAAGTAACCAAGTCTTACATCCAGTTACTGGTTTTAGTTAGAGTTACTTAGTAACTTACTCTTTTACCACGTAATCTTAGGTTACCAACTCTTATTTGAGTTATTTATAAATATCTAATGGTCATCTTAAAATTACAATGTTTTTATAAAATTGAGAAGCTTTTACTAGTAACACCGACCTTCATTCTTATGTTTCCAATTCTCACATCAAAGGAAATTTAGATATTTTTTCAGTTTCATGAAATAATGAAAAAATGAAAAAATTATGTGTACCTTGGTGCATGTAACATTTTGCATTCTTTTGTGAAAATTTCAAGTACTTCGGATAAAAAATAATAAAAAATTCAAATTCCGTTGGCCGCAAGATTTAATTAAGCAAAAGGTAAAAAGCGAAGGCCAATCAAGACAAACCTAAGTTCAATATAAGATATAGAAAATGAAAAATTCGGGTGGAAAATGACGACATATTAAAAGAAAATTTGGGCCCATTTGGCAAGTTGCCAAATAGTAAAAATTTCTGTTCTTTTGTTTCCAGAATCAATTTGGGAATATAATCCGTTTGTTAAAATTTTTGTGCCCGAGCACAAATTTGTAAAAAATTATTCCCAGAATCAGTTTTTGAACAGAATCAAGAAGCAAAAAAAAGTAGCTTTTTTTATTCTGAGAACAAGAATCAGAATTGGAAAAGAAATTATTTTTTTTTCTTCTTCTTCTTTCCCGTTCTTTCTGTTCTTCTTCTTCTTCATTCTCCAGCCATTGGCCACCGGCCACCGGCGACACAGGCGAGGGTCCCCTTTGTTGGATCCGGCAAGGGCTGGACCCTCGCGGCCTAGGCGAGGGTCGCCCTTGCGGCCTGGGTGAGGGTTGCCCTCGCCAGCCTTTTCCAGCCCTCGCCCGAGCCGGCGAGGGCCGTCCTCGAGGCTCGCGGCTTGGGCAAGGGTTGCCCTTGCCGGATTTGGCGAGGGCGGCGGCGAAAATCTAGTCCTCACCAGATTTAGCGAGGGCGATCCTCGCCTAGGCCACGAACCTCGAGGGCGGCCCTCGCCGGCTCGAGTGAGGGCTGGAAAAGGGCGGCGAGGTTTGCCCTCGTCCAGGCCGCAAGGGCCACGACGCCCTCGCCAGCCCTAGCCTGTGGCTGGTCCCCGGCAGCCATGGCCAAGAAGGAGGAGAAGAAAAAAAGAAAAGAAAAAAGAAAGAAAGAAATATTATAATTTTTAAAAATATTATTAATAAAAAAGAAATTTTGTGCCGTTATCAAATGCATTTCTATTCTTTTTCTATTCTAGGAATGGAAACTTTGAACCGTTACAAAACGTCTTCAAATGCTCAGAATCAGTTCTCAGGCACAGAATAAAAAAGAATCATTTCTGAGCAGAATCAGTTCCCGGGCACAGAATCGTTGCCATGCGCACTCTTAGTAACTCACTCTTTTACCATGTAATCTTAGGTTACCAACTCTTATTTGAGTTATTTATAAATATCTAATGGTCATCTTAAAATTACAATGTTTTTATAAAATTGAGAAGCTTTTACTAGTAACACCGACTTGCATTCTTATGTTTCCAATTCTCACATCAAAGGAAATTTAGATATTGTTTAAGTTTCATGAAATAATGAAAAAATTATGTGTACCTCGGTGCATGTAACATTTTGCATTCTTTTGTGAAATTTCAAGTACTTCGGATAAAAAATAATAAAAATTCAAATTCCGTTGGCCGTAAGATTTAATTAAGCAAAAGGTAAAAAGTGAAAGCCAATCAAGACAAACCTGAGTTCAATATAAGATATAGAAAATGAAAAATTCGGGTGGAAAATGATGACATATTAAAAGAAAATATTTTGAGTGGAAAATGATTAAATTCGACCTAATTATTTATGAAAGGGAAAGGAGACAAAAAGAAAAAAAATTAATCGACCTTTTCCTCCCTATTTTATAAATATCTAATGGTCGAATTTAAGTTGTGAGGGTCTTAAAATTACAATCTTGAAAATATGTTTGGTTAATGAAAATAAGAACTTTGAATAGGAATGTTTTTTATAAAATTGAGAAGCTTTTACTAGTAACACCGACTTGCATTCTTATGTTTCCAATTCTCACATCAAACGAAATTTAGATATTGTTTAAGTTTCATGAAATAATGAAAAAATTATGTGTACCTCGGTGCATGTAACATTTTGCATTCTTTTGTGAAATTTCAAGTACTTCGGATAAAAAATAATAAAAAATTCAAATTCCGTTGGCCGTAAGATTTAATTAAGCAAAAGGTAAAAAAAAAATCAAAAGGTAAAAAGTGAAAACCAATCAAGACAAACCTGAGTTCAATATAAGATATAGAAAATGAAAAATTCGGGTGGAAAATGACGACATATTAAAAGAAAATATTTTGAGTGGAAAATGATTAAATTCGACCTAATTATTTATGAAAGGGAAAGGAGACAAAAAGAAAAAAAATTGTCAACCTTTTCCTCCCCTATTTCATCAGAAAATTTAAAAAATTGTATATTAAGTAATTTGTCTTAATATGAAAAATTCAAATTAAAGAAAAGAACTAGAAAACCCGAATTTAAGTTGTGAGGGGCCTTTTGGTTCACAAAAATTATTTTTGTATTCGTTTTCAATGAAAAGGAAACTGAAATTCTTTTTCATTTTTTCGATTTTTTGTGCTCTTGAAAATATGTTTGGTTAATGAAAATAAGAACTTTGAATAGGAATGAAAATTTAAACATGTTTGTTGTGTCTTTGCAATGCTGTGCCTTTTCTTAACTAATATCCATCTTTTTATTCAGCAATTAACTATTAAACCTCCTCTTACGTATGTTGCTAATATCAAATTATTAAAGCAATAACTGTAGATAATTTTTAATTGGCGAAAATAATTTTCATAATGAAAGAAATTCGTAACTTACTAATTTATCGCCATATTTGTAAATTTATCATAGTGCTACGCTTATAAAGTTTGATAAATTGGTCACTAACTAATTTATCTGGTATTGGCGAAATCATTTTAGTATTGGTATTTTACTATCCAGACCTAAAAAAAAATTTGAAAAAGTTTGTAATGTATTGATTTATCAAAACGTTGGTAAATTCTTTCTAGTGTTGGTATATTATTAACTGCACTTGCAAAATCTAAAAGAAGTCGGTAACTCACTAATTCAATAGGATGTTGGTACATTCCACATCGGATTGGTGTTTAGCTAGCCACACTCGTAAATTTTGGGTTAATACCACAAAAAATCCAAAACTGGTACACATGTGATAATTTTACTTCAAACTAATTTTTTGACCACGAAAAACCCCAAACTAGTACACTTGTGATAAATTTACCCAAAACTAATTTTTTGACCAACAAAAATCCCGAACTGGTACATTTGTGACAAATTTTCCCTCTGTTAGTTTCCATTAAATTGAATTAATACCACAAAAAATCATAAAATGGTATGCCTGTGACAAATGGAGGGTAAAACATAAAATTGGTACATTCGTCAATTGTCGCGTGTCATTTAACAAAGCAATTCGATAGTAAAATTTAACGGAAATAAACTGAAAGTAAATTTGTCACGGGTGTACCGGTTTGGGATTATTGGTGGTCAAAAAATTAGTTAGGGGTAAAATTGTCATAGATGTATCAGTTTGGGATTTTTTGCGGTATTAACTCTAAAATTTTAAACAAGTCGGAAAACCACAGACTTTTAGGATGTTGATAAGTTCCTCATAATGCTAGTAGTTTACTAATCACACTTGCAAAATTTGGAGAAGTCGGTAACTTAATAATCTATCGGGACGTTGATAAATTCCATATTAGGTAATTTTTACTGTGCACACCTGTAAAATCTAGAGAAGTTGGTCGGTTATTAACTTATTGGAATACTGGTAGATTTATTGTAGTGTTGTTAATTTAAAAATGGCACTCGTAAATTTCAAGGGAGTTGGTAATTTACTAATTCATTTCGAAATCGAGAAATTCCCGTGAATGATAGCGACTTACTAGCTGGATTACATGATAATCAAGGTACTAATCATACTTTTATAAGACGGTATTTGAAATTTAATTACAACTTCAGAAATCCACCACTCATGGAAAAACTTTTCCGATTTTCCCCCCTGAAGCATCGTGTCAACTTCCAGGCCAGCTTCCTCCATTCCTTGAACCAATTAAGAGACGAGAGTACAACAGCGGGCTATCAAGAAAAATCGTCTTACCAAGTTAGGCAATGCTGATGAAATTGGCAATACATCTTGACGAAGAATAGTGTGACCTGCTTTTATCTAGCGTCGAAAGGAAAAGCGAATCGTTCCGACATCGTAGCCAAAGTGCTCGACTCATCGAAGCATTATTTCCATCGAACCAATTGTTTCTCTGCCGCAGCGGTGCAATGAACATATACGAGATTCCGCTAAGTTGCGTCGCTGAACGTCTTTTTAGAGTTTAGACGCCTTGAGTCCTGGAGCGCTCTGATCTCCACAAGTTCATGCGAAATTCAACCCCATCGTTCGAATAGATCTTCGACAGATGTGGACAATTTGCTGAGGCCTTGCAGTTGACTCCCTCGTTTTGCCACATTTCCGACTTTCTCTAGGCCATGAACATCACGAAGCTTCGAACATCCTTTAATGTCCAAATATTTCAGGTTACCGAAGCACGAGAGGTCTGGTAATGTTTCAATGGATGCGCAGCTCTGGATAATCAAGAATTCCAATTTTTTCAACCTCTCAAGACCTTTAATTTCGACTAGATTGTGGCAGAGATAAGCTTCTAATCGCTTCAGATGTGTTAAGTGCGAAAGGTCCGGTCTTATAAGGTACTCACAGTAAATTATAAACAGCTGTTCCAAGTTTTTCAATCCGTCAAGGCCTCGAACTAGATCGTCATTCACTAGGGAAAAACTCATATCCAAGTATCTCAAGGACTCTGCATGTTCAAGGCCGTCAAATTTGGACAACTTCTCGCTTCCACATATACTTAGATGTACCAAGGATTTTAATGCTTCCAGACCCTTGATTTCTGTCAGCTCACAGCAGTTTTGGATATCTAATTGTGACAACAACTCCGATCTTGACAAACTTGGCAACTCTTTCAACTCATCACAGCCGTAGACATAAAGCTTCAATATTGCCGAGGGAAGCTCTGGTATGGATTCCAGCAATTTGCATTCGTAAACAGTGAGCTCTTTTAGATGGATTAGGTGAGAAAGTTGAGGCAATGTGCGATGCTGACAAGTCAGTTCCAGAACTGTTAAACAGCCAGGAAGTTTCGGCAGCGACTGAAGTTCGTAACAGCCAATTAATTGAAGGTGTTGCAGAGAAGGCAGTTCACTTATGCTTTCCGGCAGCGATTGAAGCATCTTACAGCCGCGTAAGTCAAGTTTTTCAAGACGAGAAAGCTTATCGAATGTGTGGGGGAAGCCAGAAACGCCTGTCCAACTTAATACAAGGATCTTCAATGAAGAAAACCCATCTATAGGTATTTCCCCTACCAGACTCCGGGAATGCGAGGCATGCAATTCTTCAAGGTTGCCCAACTTGGCAATAGTACTCGGTAAGTTACTCAATTTACTTGCAGTAATATCCAAAATTTTCAAGTTCTTCAAATCTCCAATGGATTCAGGTAATTCCCGAATGCCCATACATGGCAATTCCTTTGGAGTCATCCATTTTGATTTCCAAGATGCATTGGGGAAGCCATATCTCCCATATTTAACTGGGATAACCTTAAGAGATGTATCCTCCCCTCTGCCTAATGACAGGCGCTGCAATTTCACGAGGGATCCGATGCTCTCTGGAAATCTATCTAAACTGATGCACATACTCAAGTCAAGGGTCGACAAGTTTACGAGATGGCTGATTGAGTCGGGAAGTCCAACCAATGATTTGCAACCATAGGCGTGAAGTATCTCCAGCTTCTTCAAAGAACCTATACAAGGAGGAATTTCCTCTATAGCAGTCTTGCATATGTTTAGTTCCTTCAGTTCTTCCAATTTGCCCATATCTCTGGGTAGAACTCGGAGTTTCCCACATCTCGAAAAGTCCAAAGAAACGAGGCCCTTCAAAGAGCCTATACATGGAGGAATTTCCTCTATAGCAGTCTCGCGTATGTTTAGTTTCTTCAGTTCTTCCAATTTGCCCATTTCTCCGGGTAGCATTCGGAGTTTCCAACAATGTGAAAAGTCCAAAGAAACGAGGCCCCTGACTTCTCCGATAGAATGGTGAATTTGCTCCAAATTTTGACAATTTGCAAGGACTAATATTTCTAAATTTTGGAAGGCTGAGAGATCAGGAGTAACTTTTAAATGATAACAACCCGTAAGATTTAGAACTTTCAATTCTTTCGCCACCTGCAAAACAAAGTGACTTGATAAATTTTCGCTAAGAGTAAGCCATTAGAAACAAAAGACAACATGCTCTCCATCTGACCTTGAGATGACTCCAACCTTCCCAAAGCTCTGAAATGTCACTCCATGATAAATCAAGTATGACTAATTTCTCTAGATGAAAACTAATAGCCACGAATGCAGGACAATATTGCCACTGAAGCCATCGCAACTCAGGAAGCAAGCTTTTGGAATCTCCAATCAGTCCAGCACCACGCACTTGAAGGAACCTTAAGTTCGGTAGTGTTTCAAATTGTTCAGTTGTGAATTCACTGTCTGAGCGGTATTTGTCAAGACGAAGGGCCCGAACGTGAAGTTTTTCAATTCCCTGCACAAATGTTGCACCAAATCAGCTAACAGTGGACCGATATCACTTTGCCTTCGTTCTATTGTGGTGAAGTTGACGCTCAGGTCAGACCAGATTTTATCAGGTACGCAAGTTTTTTTTTTGGGTTAATGAATAATGTCATGTAATCTTCCCCTCTGAAGTTACTGCGAAATATTTTATATATTCGTCCTGATATCTTCCCTTCTTTGGTTTACGCTATTTCTCCCTTTTTCTTCTCTTATCCGATTAGAGAATCAGTGCAATGGGTCATTGCAAGGGAAAAAGCATGATGGCTCGAATAACGACTCAGAATGAATTGATACTAACACCAATTGCAAAACTAACCACTAACGAATAGGGGGTTTATTGTTTAAACCCAAAAGTTTTCTTTCCTTAACTCGATAGGAAATGTCTACCATGTATAGATGCTAAGAACATTTCATCCTAATCACATCAAGGAAATAACATAAGGAGAATAATCTCGGCTGTGAGGTTTAAAATTGATTCCAATTGAAAGAATTCATGTAAAAAGAGAGTAGAACAACAATAGAGGTAACAATAACCTTATTTCTCTGACGTACTTCCAAGGCTTCCTCATGGATCCACAACCTGCTTCGATTCATAGGCGCATTGTAATCTTCTTGGCGAACAATTTCCCTACCAAGGTCTCTCAACTGGTCATGCATTTTCAGCTCATGATTATCTCCAATTTTTATTAGCGACATAAAACTCAATTGTTCAATTTCCATCGCTGGATAAAAATTACAGGCATCCCACATGTAGGATGTAATTCTTACATGAGTTCCAATAAATAAACAAGCAATATCCAGAAATATTTGTTTTTCCTCATTGCTCAATGCGTCATAGCTTATCCTCAACGTTTCTTGCACTTTCCTATGTGGTGCTTTCTCTAACTTCTTTAATGCGTCTTGCCAGAATGCTCGGTTTTTCCCACACAGAAATGAACCTATAACTTCGAGAGCTAAGGGAAGTCCTCTAGTAGTGGATACGATATCATGAGAGAGAGACTCAAATTCACACGGAGGAGAGTCCCTCCGAAAAGCATGTCTACTAAACAAGATCAAAGATTGGTCCACTGCAATTTCCTTGAGTTCGTACTGGCAATTCACCTCAGCATCATCAAGAATAGACCTTATTCTTGTGGTAATGATTATCTTACTACCCCTCTCAAACCAATCATGTTTCCCAATTAAAGCTTTTAGTTGATCATGGTTATCCACATCATCTAGAAGAATTAGGACTTTCTTATGTTTAAATCTAGATTCCATGATCCTAATTCCTTCATCCTTGTTCGGCACTTCATCCTTTGTTTCCAATATGTCCCATATTAATTGCTTCTGCAAACATGAAATGCCCCTGCGCTGCGAGGATTCTCGACTGTTTGCAATGAAACTACGATGCTGAAATTGGTTGAAGAGCTTATTATAGACGACCTTGGCTAATGTTGTCTTACCAATATCCCCCATTCCATGGATACCAACCATTTGGGTAGCATTGGGGTTATCATCCAGTAATCTCAGAATATCCGCCACGGTATTATCAATTCCGACAAGTTGTTTGGTAACAACTAGCTGAAAGGCCTCTTTTAACTTGCTCAAAACTGTTCTGACGACCATTTTCACCAATTCTCCTTCGCGGCTGTTTATGAAGCATTCGAGCTAAAATGCATTAGAAGAACAATCATATCCTGTTGTATCTCATTATTACCACACTACAGCATATAAGAGTAAAAAAAGCAAGCTCAAGTTGTGAAACACACGATAGAATAGCCTCCTCTACAAGCAAGATCTGGTGGAAAGAAATTAAATAAGGTTTCTATAGAAAATGAAATACCCGTTAGCAGTTCTCTCCGATTCCCATCCCTTTAAGGAAGCCACTTCTTGGAGTGCTTGTTTCCATTCGGCAACATCTTCCTCGGAATACTTCCCACTTAAATGGGAGAAAGCCTCTCCAAAGCTCCCTTTCTGGTGTTGCACATCAGCCGGTTCAACCTGGTAAAATATGGGCAAGACAACGTGCCCGGCGCTCTTCATGCACTCTGTCATTTGTACGAGCTCTTGAAGGCACCATTTGCTCGAAGGGTAATTCCGAGAGAGAACCGGGATGGAGATCTTGCTATTCTTAATGGCCTGGAGAAGGTTGGTGCCGATCTTCTCACCTTCGCAAAGCTCATCGTCATCTTTGAACACGCTGATTCCAGCATCGACGAGGCTGTTGTAGAGGTGATCCACAAAGGCTTTGCGAGTGTCCGTACCTCTGAAGCTCAAGAACACGTCGTAGTTGTTACTTCGTTTTGGAGTGGTGGACGAGCTAGACAACGCACTGGTATCGTCTGCTTTTCGACGTTTGATCTCTTTGTTGTTCTGGACAAAATTGGCTGCAAGCCAAGAGGAGAGACGTTTCATTTTTTACTCCAACAACTCTTGAACTGAGTCTCTCTGTATGAAAGAGTGAAATGCCTAAATTTGGGCTGCCCAAGACGATGATCACGCGGAGCTGAGTTTTTGACAATTTTCTACTTCAAGATGCACATGGATAGAGGGAGGGGGGGCGGTGGTGGCGGGGTGCGGGGGGCGTGGCGGGGCGCGCGGGTGTGAGGGAAGACAAATTAATAAAGAATGACCGAGAGTTAGCGGGGGGCGCGGCGGGGCGCGGGGGTGTGAAGGAAGACAAATTAATAAAGAATGACCAAGAGTTGGTCGTTGCCGGAATAGGCTCGACTGGTGAAGTGGGCGTGCTTTTGCTTTTTGACAATTTCATTTGTCGTGTGTTTCGAGCCATGATACCCTTTCTTTTGGGACGGAGCATCCTGTTCCACCTCAGACTCCACCAACCCTTGGCCCACCTCATCAAATTGCTCTGATTGAGGAATCTCAAGTTGTTCTTGTTCGTCGCTTATCAATAAGCTCATTAGATAAGAAGGGAAGCACTGTTCTGCTGAAGAAATGGCTCTTTCCTCATTCTTTTGAGCATCGTTGTCATATTGAGGGATGGATTATCAGATCGGTATTCTCGTTATATAAGCTCACGAATCTTTCATTGAACGGAATCATATGATTGTCATTTATAAACTGTGCATGTTTATCATCTTATCTGATGCTTATTCTGCTTCAATGTAGGTTGCGACTTCAGCCAAGTCTAAGGACTCTCCTCCCTATATCATAACAGGACTCTGTTTGGGGGGATCCAAATCCTCCCCTTCTCACGTTACACGGCTTCTGAACACACTCGACCTAACGAAGAGTATACTCTCCCCCCTTGTATCACCTCCGTTCAACAAGCCGTGTTGCGACATTCGACATGGAATTCGTGCTTCTTGCACGTAGTTCTTAAGGATCGATTGTTTCCCAAGACAATTCCTTCGTCCTCCCACGACTACCAAAGCAGTGGTCAGTGACTTTTCTCATCCGTCCCCACCGTTCCTTTCCGAGTCTCCTAAGGCCACGAACCTCTCCCTTTTAGTGTCAATGGGAAACGCACAGGTGGCCTCTAGCTGTTCAAAAGATAAAAGGGAAAAAGCTTTAAAGCACTGACATCGAATTGAGACAAAAAGAAAAGGAGAGCGAAAGAGAGTTGGAAAGCAATAAGAGAGTCGAGAGTCCGCTCGTACGCGCTAGTTTGCTCTAAAGTGCTTCGCGTGGGGTTTAAGAAAATATATTGTAATAGCGAGTGTGAGCTTTATACTAATCACGAATAAGAAATAGTTGCTCTTCCCAATATTCTCTCATGTTATTTTGATATGAATGTGTCTCGAGCCGTCTATTGCGATTTTCTCGTGTTTACCACCACCACTGCGCTTCGTACCCAACAGCTAACATCGATGAATGATATATGATATCGGCTTTTGGAAGAGAGACCGATCTTTCCGCAAAGCCTTCCTTGGAGCTCGTCCAGTTAGAGCCCAAAAACGAGTCAGCTTATTGAAGATTGAAACAGGACCCATTCCTAGTCACAATCACTTTCATTCTCTAAAACCATTTCTAGAAAATCTCAGCTACTCCAACGAGAGTGGTTTCGATCCTGAAGCGGTTAGCTCAAAGTGGGGTGCTCTGCCAATCCCTGCCTTCCCCTGCATCTATGGAGTTTTGGACTTTCAGGAAAGAGCGCGCGAGACTCATCAAAGTGAAAAGAAAGATTGAACTACTATGACGTAGAATGGGAGGGGCATTTCATATGGGAAGCCCTGGATTTAAGCCGCTCCTTATCCAGGCTCTTTGACCGCAGACATCACTCCTTACCCTTGTCAGACAGGGCGGTTACATCATATTTAAAGAACATTACATCCCCAGGGTGTTAATGTGCATTGAAGTACATAGAAACTGGCAAAATCTTAGCATCCTGTGGGCTAAAAAACTCAAGTTGCTAGTAATTTTCAAACGCTAAACTAAACTCTTATTTGGGTCATCTAAATATGTCTATTAGATCATTTAAGAATTCTGTAGTGTAATAATTTTCAAAATTTACTTTTGAACTGACTAACTATAATGAGAAGTTTTTCACAATTCCTTTTTCTTATTATTTTTCCAAGTAATGTTAGGTTACCGGCTATTATTTAACCAGGCAAAAACTAAAAAATAAAAGTCGATGCACATACGTCTGAGGGGGCTTTCAAACCAACTTGAATATTTATGAAGTACTATAACTGCAGATGTAATTCATATGGTTGTAAAGTAATATCTATTTTTTTCTTATCACTGATATCATTTTGCCGATAATAATTATTGTTTTTATGTATGTCAATATAACAAAACATATATCACTTACTTTTGTATTCCAAGTTGAGTTTGGTTGTTGATATATATATTTTTATTAATATTTTGACAAAAGTTCCAAAACTATTCTTCCAATGCTAGTCATGTTATAGCTTTCTAAAAGCTTAATTTTTTAACGTTTAATCTAGCGATGATCTTTGCTAAATTCCTCTTATAATTTTTTTTTGTAGATATTAATAATTAACAACTACCTGTATTAATAATAAGTGCTTTTGTCGCATTATGTATGATCCACATAAGAAATGATCACTTTCCTTCTTCTTCATAATTCTCTTCTAAAATTAAATAAATACCATTTATTTAATAACACTCAAAGTCTAATAAAGAATCATCAAACCATGTCAAGTACATTTTAAAGAAAATATGTGATCTTAACACAAGCCCTCCGAAGAGGCGGTGGAAGATGCTATTTGAAGTTTATCTCAATTGAAGGATGTGAATGAAGATATCAATTTACTGTGACAAAGTCATGGCACATTAATTCGGCGATTATTCGAAGATGAAATCCCGTTTGATCTACTTGGCCCATTTAATTCCGATAAATGTGTTCATATGTCAAGAGTAAATTGAGTTACTTTGAGATGCGCCATGAGTTTAGGGCTGGCAAATTGGCGCTCTTAGCTTAATACATAAATTAAGGGAATCCATGTCCTGAACTGTATATATCAAAATAAGCGCGGAGCAAATTGAACAAATGAAGAACATGCAACACTTGTATTTTAAGCATTTTGTTAAGAAGGGCCCGGGACGTAGATAAATAAGTAAATAAGGAAATAGGATTGACTGTCCCTCGTGATATGTGCAATTAAAACTTTGGAAATTGCATATATCTTCATTAAGTATGCTTAACAAATGCTTTAAGGGCACTTGTTAACAAGATCCATATTATAAAGAAAAGTTAATACCACGAAAATTTCAAACTGATGCACCTGTAATAATTTTATCCCAAACTAATTTTTTGACCACAAAAAACTCCAAACTGGTATACTTATGACAAATTTACCTCAAACTAATATTTTGACCATTAAAAATCCCAAACTAGTATATTTGTGACAAATTTACCCTCAGTTTATTTCCGTTAAATTTTACTATCAAATTGCTTTGTTAAATGGCGCACGACAGTTGACTGATGTGCCAATTTTATATTTTACTCTCCGTTTGTCATAGGTGTAACAATTTGTGATTTTTTTTTTTGTATTAATTCAATTTAACGGAAACTAACGGAGGGTAAATTTATCACAAATATACTAGTTTGGGATTTTTAGTTGTTAAAATATTAATTTGAGGTAAATTTGTCACAAGTATACCAGTTTGGAGTTTTTTGTGATAAAAAAATTAGTTTGGGATAAAATTATCACAGGTGTACCAGTTTGGAGTTTTTTATGGTATTAACCCTATAAAGAATCAATGCCCACATAAATCACACTTACTTTGAATCTAACATGGTCATCTGAGAGATGTGAATCGCATGCTATGTACTGTGCATATGGAACTATACTGCTGTTAACATCAAGCGAATTCAGATACCAACCATCGTCTCATAATTAACGGCAAAAAATCCTCCAACCCGATTATTGGGACATCTATTTAAAGATACTCTCTACACAAAGAATGGAATTCATTGGCCGAGCCTATAGATTCATTAGGGCGGAGAAGTAAAGTCGTACTTTATGCGCAGCTTCCCGTCTACTGCAGCATACTGCTCAAGAAACCCCTACACATAGTTTAAGGTTTTGATAAATAGAACAGCTGATGATCAACGAATGGCAAGTCACACGTAGTGATTGATTCTTACCATATTCCGGATGTGTTCTTGACTTGATTTCTGCAAGTTATTTGCAAACCATAAGATATGATTGATAAGTGAAGACTAGACTTGGAAGACAAAGGGAAGGAGAAGAATTAAGACAATACTAACCTCGGTTTCCCACGTAAGGCATCGTTGACTTCATCAGTACTTGGTCTTCCATTGAATGTTGAAAGCAAGATATACTCCTCCTTCCCAGATGGCTGATCGACTCGTTTGTACAATTCGTGAGGGTAGGGGTAGGACATCCTGCAATGAAGAATTCACATGTCGTTCAACTTCATTGAAAACTGCAACAACTCCATCTTTGATTGACAGAGAGATGAAGCTCTTTGAAGCTGAGAGATATTGATAAAACTGAAATATATAGCAAAAGCATAAGCATTAGCCTCTCAACACATATCAATGATATAAGACATAAAGTTCGTCTGATTCTTGCCTCAGCGAAACAAAAATCCATGATTCTTACTTCCGACACACTACGCATTCAAGCTCACCTATCAGGCAAACCAATAGACCTTCAAAGTTAGCCAACAATCTCCTTGAAAGAACAGATAAACAGTTTCTGGAGAGTACCGATGTCTTGACATCTACACCATCGATGGATAAGAAAATGTTTCGCATACCATTGAGAAATTTTTTTTCAAGCATCCAGAAGAAAATGCATACTTCCAGACACGATTTTCATTCTGAGAAAGCTTAGTAATTCTTCTGCGTTGTCCTTTTACTTTGGCTAGGCAAGGGGATGGAGAAAGCAGAGAAGGCAAAAGCTCTGGTGGTAAGGACGGGCCACCCCCAATGCCAAACCTTGATTGATTTTAGTTTTATTGCATGTAAATTCAATCATTCCTTGTGCTCGAACAGTAATTCTGCACAGCCATGGCTCTAGAATATGAGGTATGTGTCAGAGATCATGCAAATTTACCTGAGAGCACCCATAATTGGGTATTGAGTTCCTGCATAATAGAGGAGCCGGAAGAAATAGCAATTCTCAAATGATGCAGCATACTCCAGTCTCTTGTCCCGTCCCATAGTCTTCAAACAAGTTTCAAGATAAAGAGAATCAGTTCAAATCTATATCCATTTTGTTTCCACATATTAACATTGTACTTACTTGCATGATACCACTGGAACCTGGTAAATCCTGGAAAAAAGAGCCATGCTCATTAGGAAGAGGCAAAACATTAGTTGCAGACTCTGCTAAAACACTGGATGCAGGTCTGCAGACAAAATGTTAAGTGATGGATTAAGAATGGTAAGAACATGCAAGCATTAGTTTGAAGAATTTCACAGTTTCTTAGGGTCATTTTATACAAGATTTTGGCTGATTTTGTTTGAAGAATAGCTTACCCCTGTGACTCTGTAAAACGAGGAAATATGACTGAGAGATGATTTCTATTAGTCTCAGTTTTTGTACTGACCAAATAATGACCAGCTCCTGGATATGCTTGCAGCCTCATTTGTAGGACATTATGGGACGGAAACATGGATATTTATTAACCATTCACCAGCTAACTACCTTGCTAAAGTGCAATTAGAGTCATAACCCAAGCAATGAAACTGTTCAACTTAACAGAATTTCAGGACAAACCTTAAGCCTAGGATTGATGAGGATGACCGGACGCATACCAGCAGATTCAGTCATGCCCCTGAGATCCTGCAATCTCAACATCAAGTGTTGCTTAACCATATAATTGCGACACAAGTAATAAAATGGACATAATTGCAAAAGGATTAGCGAAACACTTCCTATCAAGCTCCTTACATCGATGATACAGTTACCCACAGCATTTTGAGGAGCCACTAAGATAAAAATGTCGTCTTGCTCGTCAACCTCTTTGGCACCTATTGCAGATGTAAGGCTTAGTAAAGTTATGCATCGTGAAATTATTTCCCAATCAAATTGTTCCGAAAAGCAATATAAGCTAATGATAGAAATGCTGCTATGGATCAGAGGCGGAATAGCAATTTAACATCCAATGCATCATATGCAAAGGCCATCAAAGCATATGAGATTAATATGTGAGCCCTCTCACTATCATAAACATTAAAACTTTAAGCCCCTAAGAGTTAAAAAAGAAGGAAGAGAGAACACAACGTGTAAATTTGAAAGTATACACTAATCGCATGTTGTGCAAATTCTTGCATGGGGTTGGATGTCAGAGAGGAACTTGGAAGTCCCACACCATGTATATTTGGATCTCTGCAAGTATTATGACAACAACCACTTTGTCCACCAATGACCAAGGAGAGAAGTAGTCAATGGTATGATCGTTCTAATCTTTTAACAGGCATATGTCATTTAGAAAAACTCACTTTCCCCAGCCATATACCTATAGATCCAATCTTGACAAAGGTTCCTAATGCACCATGATCTCCCCAATCCATGAACTCCAATATCTTGCGAGTACCAGCTAGCTGCAGTGGCATTCCAGCAAGAGCACCTTCTCCCATGGACCCTTGAACACAAACCTGCATGAGATGATTTTCTAACAAATATGAATATAAACGGGTAACCGACACCTAATCTTAACATAGGAGAGGCAAAGGAACTAAGTCAGATATACCTTAACACGTTTTCCATCGTCAGCAAATGAAAGAGCAATAACCCTGACAAGTTCCATCAGAGTACCTATTCTATAAACATCCTGTCCAGATTGCATCACTAAAATATGGTTAAATTCCAATTATCTGTTTGACGAAGGACCAAATGTTCTCATACAATCCTCTTACCATTTCTGGGTTTAGCTCTGGGATATTGATTTCTACCTGAAATGTTGACAAGAAGAGCAGCATGAGCTTGGCTTTGGGAGTAACATGCATATGTAGATGAGGAACACCGTAACAAGATGAAACAGGGTAAATCTGTTTGAGAAGTTTCTCCTTAAATTTCCAGCTTTGGATTATTTTTTTATCAGTAAAAAGAGGATCAGCTTGATTTTAAGTATCAAAAGTCGTATGTGGAACTATAAGAACATATAAACATATATAAAATATGACGACTTAGGATATCTAAATCTCTTGTTAGTTTCTTTCTTCAAGTAATTCAGCACATGAAAACAGCACCAAAGATGAATATCCTACCTTTAGTCTTGTTTTTCCATCATATACGGCTCTCTGCGTAGCTTGAAGCACATCATCATAGAAATATGTTCTGATTTCTCTAGAGTGAGGAATGTTATTCAACCTAGTAGGCATTCCCCGCCATTTACCCTGTAGAATGCTAAAGCAAAATAAGGCAAGAATATAGCACAGATATTAATCAAAATTCTGCAGATCCACGATGCAGCTTTCAAACTAGGAACAAGGATAAATATATAGTATGATGAAATACCTCCTTTTTAGTTGCCTGATTTGATGGCAGTGAGATCCCAGATACAGGGTTCCCTGAAAGAAACGTCACAGGCTTACAAGACATTATTATGTAACTCGACATTTATGAATGGCAACGTCAACCCTTTTCTTTGATAGATACCTCACAAAAGGACTTGGGTCAATTTTCTCAGCAAAGATAATAATTGTCCTACAACACATTCCTTACCAGTCTTTCCACAGTACTTCCTTCAGCTAAGCAAAACTAATCCTTTACATTGTGCTATACTTCTCATCCTCTGAATCATTTATAGTTGCCTATACTTTCCCAAGCTTTGCTACTTAGTTGCTAATTCTACATCAACACATCCTTTCAGTCAATGAGTGGAAGTCTCTATCCTTCATTTCTTTCAAAAAATTGGTGGCTTCCCACTTCAAGGAAAAGAAAAAGAAACTCATGATTGAAGTATCAAAGTAGAGTGATCCCAATTGCAGTTCAAATGATATTACTCATACCTAGTTTTGTTGTTTTTGCTTTATCGTTTTGCACCATTGACAGCAGTGAGTCTACTTCACTGAAAACCACATCTTTGGGACGATTTCCATCAATCTGCACTCTCCAAAATGCAATCCATGACGGGTCATTACCATACAATTCTTAATGAGAAGTAAAAGAACGAGTCAGTTGACAGCAAGTGAGGACCTTATTCATTACGCTCAAGTAAGTCGATAGTATAGCCTGAGCATTTTTCTTGTATATTTCCAGGCGTGACTTCACCTAATACAAAAATCAAAGAGAAATTATACAATAGAAAACATTGGTAGGCGGCCAAAAGTAGCTAATCAGGTCTATGTACAACTCAGAAAGTGACAGTGTTCAGGAACCATAAGCTGGCACATGTGTCATAGACTCCTAGTCACCAACAGATGTTAATGCTTAGTACTTAAGAGAAAACTAAATGGTGCTGAGACTGCAGTTAAACTCTTATGTAGATGTAGGAGAAGAATGATAAGGTAGTTTCTTGTCATTATTAGAGAGCAACTAACAAGCCATAAATAATAATTGTCCTCAAATAAGCTGTCACCTTAAGCTCTATAAGAAAATCTCCCACTCCCTCAATCCTTCTCCTTTCCCTTGTCCAAGCACCGTCAGCCCTTAAATTAATCAAAATGGGCTACGCAGTAATTCTAGCAATTTCCTATAAAGTGCGACAACTAGGGGCATAAATGTTACTAGGCAATAAATGTGCTCAAGAGCCTCAAATTTCTCTTGTTTTAGCATACAATTACAATTACTAGACAGACATAACATTATGAGCTTGAACAATGTCAGAGTTGCATAATCTTCCAACTTTCCTTGACTGTTTTACGCCCGTGCAAGATACTGAGTATGAAAAGACAAGAATTTGCCAGAGTGATTGAATGCATCTCCTCTTCTTTCTATAAGTACTTAAGGTCCCCTTTTTTGACCATGCACGGTCGTATCTTATCCGCATTATAATGGATGCCAATTTTAGCTAATGCGAAGAAGATAAGATATCTCAAATTGCAAGACATAGGCAATAAGATAACACACAATATGCAAACCATGAACTAACAGCCAGAGAGGCAATGACAAAAAAGTGATTCTTACCTTTTCCTCTGTGTCATCAGGACGGGTAACAAGTCTAGCTTTAATCTCCTCTGTCTCTGGAGGAAAATTTGTAATATGGTAAATCTTCCCTGTCACTGGGTCTAGCCGTCTACCAACACATCTGTCGATTAGAATTTCATCAGGAACCTGAGTATTAAAAATATCGTTTACGTAAATGTTCAACTTAACTGTATTTGTGCTCATTATGGCAAAGAAACCAAACAGAGAATAGTTACAGATGAAGCAACTAGCCTTTGTGAGGACTAGCTCTTGCGAGGAAATTTGAGATTTCTCACAAACATGGAAGATTTGAAACTTGACAGTAATAAGGCATGCATATAACAAAATCCTGGTTATCTCCATCTGGTTGTAAAAAAGTTGGAGCACCCACACTACCAGTTCTTGATTGATGCCTGGTGTCGGAAAAACAATGAGGATGTAGTACTTAGCTTGTTCACAAATCGTGTTCACCACATGGCATCAAACATTCTAATGGGAACAACATTAATCCATTTGAAACACTGCAGCCAGCAATAAATTGTGACAAGTTCAGTATTTGTGAAAGGCCATTCCTCCCTAGGCACTAGACTGGGTTCTAGCCTGTACTAGATATCCAAGAACACAAACAGTTGTCAACTTCCATATTTATAAACTGTCTTCCCATTTCAAGGGAATGATGGAATTTTGGATTTGTTCCTCTCTCAAAAAATTCCCTCTGGGAGGTACAAAAAATTCATTATACTAACTAGCGGCCCAATTCTACCAATATGCAAGGAACAGATTCTATGCACAAATAGAGTAGAGTATAAAACAGGTGCAATTAAAAAGCAAAGATTGTGTATATGAAGGGGTCTACATACATCTAACACAATGTAAATGTCTGGTCTAATCTTCCTTTCTTCCAGGCTTTGTGCTTGAGCATAACTCCGAGGAAACCCATCAAGAAGCCACCCTTTTTCTTTAGCATCCGGAAGTGATAATCTTGCCGTGACCATCTGCAAAACAACAACTTGCCAATCTGCTTGAACTGTCTAAACCAGTAACACATAGATACCATGCAAGATGCTAAAGTTATCCATACAGCCGTCACAATCTCATCTGGTACAAGCTTTCCCGCATTCATGAACTCCTTGGCTTTGTTTCCGATGTCAGTCCCAGCAGATACTTCAGCTCTCAGAAGATCACCGGTGGATATGTGGACCAAGCCAAACTAAGAAGATTCAAGAGAAATTTTAAGAACTTCCTAGGACAATTATTGTAGAAGTAATCTATTCTAAGAGACCTTTTTCATCCACCAACTGCATTATGCAAGGGAGAAGAGTGCTCAGAGTAGCTTGCTAATAAAGAAGGAGAAAAGCATTGAACTAACATCATGAACTCTAGTAAACTTCAGCTAAATTCATAAGCACACAAATCAAAGTTACTATCGAGACAAAATCAGCCTTGTTGGTGAAGGATCAACGAAACCCAGTTGAGGCCGTGGCCTTGCAGTGCTAAAGTGCTACGAGTAACCATATGATACTCTTTTATAACAAAAAAAATCAACAATTTTGCATCTTTTTTTTGGGGTCAATTCTGCAATGAAAGATATTAAAAAAGGATACCTTCTTGACGATCGATTCACACTGGGTCCCCTTCCCAGATGCTGGTGCACCGGATATCATCACCTTCAATGGCTCACTAGCCGAGCAGTTCACCTCCAGTCCCTGCCACACAAGAACCAAATAAAACAGCAGCACAAACACACACCCACAAAAGCCAAAAAAATAAAGAGAAAAAGAGCAAAAAACGAACAATTGCCCATCAGCGAGCAACACGTTACAGACCATAGATTTCGGCTTCGCCCTCAAACGGGTTCTGGCGGGCGCCGAGAAGGAGAGGACGTGGCGAGACAAAAGCGGGGTCGGTCGAACAGAAGAAGATGAAGTTGGAGGAGGAGGAGATGGGGAGGAAGAAGGGTGGAGAGAAGGAGCAGAGAGACGGGGCGGAGAGGGAGATGGGGAGGCGCCGCTGCTGCAGTGGAGAGACGGCAGCGAAGCGTGCAACATCGTCGCGGACGAAGGAGAGGCAGAGGCAGAGAGAGAGAGAGAGAGAGAGAGAGAGGTGGGAGAAACAGAGGAAATGGAATGGCGAGATGAGGGGCGTGAGGAGGATTTTGGTGTCTCGAGATTTTTGGCGGGGGGAAGGGTGGCAAACGGACCATCCACGTGTCGCGGTGGAAAGGGCGGGCCCGGATATCCGGGCCGGGCTCGGGGCGGGCCCATGTGAGCCCGACTTCTGGAGGCCTTTCCAGGCCCAAGATTGCGGGCCTGCTCAAGTGCGCAAATCCACCGAGCGAAAAGCATGGGCGACTCCGATAGGCATGCGGCCCTGCTGGTAAATGAATTGAGGGAGGTTGAGGACGTTTGTATCACGGGTGCGGGATTCGACTTTCGCGCAGAGCAAAAGTCAGAGCAACAGTCAGAGAATAAGAAGAATTAGAAATAGGATAGACAAAAAAAAAAAAAAATTGGCGACAAAAAAATGAGAATGAAATTCAGGGAATATTTGATTTTTACTTTAAATGCTTGTTTGTTTAAACTTAAGGATATGCAAAAAGGTGTTTTCCGCTTTCCTATCAAAATCTAATATGTTATTGGAATTTGTAAGAATTTATGGAGAAATTATATGCATATCCAAGGTACTAATATTTTCTATGACGTGAAGGTTTTATGTATTTCAAACTAAAAAACAATCAAAATTCATGTAAGAGTGATCGGTTCTAGGGTAGGTCCGAAAATCGGACCGAAAAGGGTCTACCCAGTCTGTGGAACCGGGAATCAACCATATCCGCCTTGGAACAAGACCGGGCCTGTTTGAATTGGTCGATCAAGGTCCTCGGGAACTGGCAATGTTATTGTTTTAAAATGTTTTATTTTCTATCTTAAAAGTTCCTAAAAATATTGAAAGTTAATTTAGTGTAGGATGAAATTACTAATCATAGGCAAGTTACTAGTAAAAAAAGAGATTACAACCACAAATAATTTGTACATTTTTTCCTTGATGAACAAAAATATATATATATTATACTCTGAGCGAGTTCCGCCGGTTTGGTCCGGTTCCTCCCCAAAAACTGGGAACCAGACCAATTCCCACAAGAACCGCCCAGAACCGGCCTAATCTGTCGGGTCAGGTCAAGTACCCGAGGTGGACCAGGACCGATGCACACCCCTAGATACATGCGTCTAAAGATTAAAATTATGCAAAAATTAATAAAAATTAAAAACCAATATTTGGAAAAAGATTAAAATGTGCCGGAAGTAGACCAAGTATTGCCTTTTTTTTCTTTTTTGGTCTGACCCAAGTATTATCACATGTGCTACCAATGTTTGACTAGGGTTTCGAACGTGGAATTGGTCAGGGACTATTGAATCCCCAGATAGGCACGCCACAAATAATTTAATGAAAAGAATTAGGACTAATGTGCGGGCTCTGTGCTGATCACGTCAAAGGGTTATCCAACCTAATTAGATGATGAAAGCTTTGATTTGATTCCCGATGATCATGGTCGATATCATGATCCCACTATAATATGATCTCTTACAGTGATGCAATCATTAATTTAATCTGGTTTCACACTTGACTCTCGCGTCCTACCTCATTGCATGCAGGAGTTCCACCGGAAAATTTGATACATAGATTTGATTCTTATTGAGCATGGTTTCCACGTTTCAAACCTAATGACAGTATTGAAGGATTAGAAGTTGAAATCAGCTCAATCATGCAATTAGACAAATTTGTTACACCCCGAAGATATTTGTTCGTTATCGATTATCTTCAAATTCCTCACTTTAAACCATGAAACGATCGTCCAATTTTCTAGTAACTTCGGTTTTGCCTTGAGATTTCTCTCAAAAACTTATGCAGAATCGAACAAAAGACCGTCAATGAAAGATGCCAAAGTGATGAGATACGTACTCCCAATGCTTTGCCTTAGAAACTTCTTGCAAGAGGATAAATAATGAGAGACGCGCTGCAATAGCTTGATTAGCTATTGTCGTGTCCGGATTGCATTAAAAGATCGCGTGAGATCAGCTTCGACGTCTCTTCTCGAATCTACCATTTAGCACTTAAGGTCCAATAGTGACGTTTATGGTGATGATCATGATGTCTACTTCTTCTATGGCTGAGGGTTTCAAGAACAATTGTTCGACATTACCAAGTAACGCAGACAATCGCATGTTTGCACAACCCACCCGGCGACTCGCATCTTAACCAGTCCAGAAATAATACTGAATCAGCCGATTATCATATTGAATCGAAGCTCTGCGCTAATCTCTCAATCATATTAAGTAGACTATATGATACAAGCCAATATAATTCCTTCAACATGTCACTTTACCTAAGTGTTTTTTTGTTTGCATCTGGGGGAGATCCTGTCTAGCATGAACCTTGAAAGACTATGACCTATTTAAGAGTCATGAAAAAAGAAGAGCAAGTCTCCCAGATGGGCAAGAAGCGCAAATCTCCAAGAAAGCTAGACGATAAAGACAGCGGACATGACGGTGGTTGCCGAAGATTTCCCCGGTAACATGGTCAATCAGGAGCCCCGCCCTTTCAGCCCTCAGAGGTCGATCTTTAGGGTTCCTGCGCACATTCGTCAGGTTGACGAGAAGGCGTACAACCCTAGGGTCGTCTCGATCGGCCCATTCCATCGGAACCGGCCCGGTTTGAGAGCCATGGAAGCTCAGAAGGTAAGGTTCTACGAGCGCCTCATGACGCGAATGGCTTACAAAGATCGCGGTGTTGGCATCAAAATGGCGATGAGGAAATTGGAGCCCGGCGCTAGGAGGTGTTACATGGAGGAGTTTGACGATATTAACACCGACGAGTTTGTCGAGATGATGGTTCTTGATGGTTGTTTCATTGTGGAACTCATGAGGTTGTACCATGAGAGCAATCAGGTACACAGTTAACCCCCAGTGCTAATTCCAGGATCTACGATTAATAGCTGAGACAAGCGATCGCTTTAATTTCCTTTCACTACAATCAGTGATCTTGCGCATGCTTCATATAAATGTATTCTTTTGTATGTGTTTGTGTTTTGTTTGAGATTAGGACGAAGAGGGACAATTTGTGGAAGAGCCAATATTTGCAACAAGATGGATGCTACCCAACATCACCAGAGATCTTCTCATGCTCGAGAACCAATTGCCGATGTTCGTGTTGCAAGAGTTCTTCAACCTCACGACGTTCGACCAGAACGCGATGCTTCTAAACAAGCTTGCCCTCCTATTCTTGGAGCCTCTGAGGCCGCAGAAGGGACAATACACCAACATAAGCTTGAACGACAAGGGCGAGCATCACCATCTCCTCGCGCTATTCCACTCAAGCTTCATTCCCTCCGACGTTCGCCCCTTTCGAATTGAACGAGGCGCTCGATGGAACAGGCAAGAGAATTTACCAGGGAAGTTGTGGGTCCATGAGGCGAAGAGGCTACGGAGAGCCGGCATCCGGTTAACGTACAACCCCGGCAACCTCCTCAACATAGAGTTTGCGAATCGGGAGCTCAAGATCCCCACCCTCTTCATCGACGAGTGGACGGGGCCGCTCCTGAGGAACTTGCTGGCTTACGAGCAGTGCAACTCGTTCGCCCCGCCATATATCACGTGTTATGCGATCTTCCTCAACAGTATCATCGAAGACCTGGAGGACATGGAGATCTTGCAAGACGCAGGGATTATATACCAATCGGTGGGCGAAGACGAAGGGGTGGTGGACCTCATCAATAGCCTCTCCAAGGAGCTCGTGTTTGATATGCACGACATGAGCGAATGCTTCATAGCCCAGCAAATTGAGGACATCAACAGTTTCTGCAAATCTTGGCTGAGCAAGTGCATTTTTCAGCTCTCCCGTTTTGAAATGGGCAATATCTTGTCATTCATTTTGCCATTCAGATAGCTGTAATTGGAAGAGAGGGCCTCTTCACATTTGAAATCATTCCGCAACATACTCGATCATTCTTTTTTGTACAAATTCATCTGTCAATGTATTGCTCATGCAATTGCATCCATTGTGGTGATGCAATCAAGATCATTCTGATGATCAAATCGATTCCTTAGTTCAAGAAACCGAGACATCAAACCGATTGACTTTGTCCATCTGATAGTCATTGAATTAATTTACCACAAATAGATTGCTCTTCTTAACAGTTTTTGCATTTTGACTAAATACTCCCGATCTCATATTGCAAGTAATAACAAATAAGTGCTTTTTTTTTCCGGATGAGACAATGGCAAGTGCTGCATTATCGATTTATTATTATGGACGATTCTACCGTCGTTCCAAAAGAAAAAAAAATGAATGTTTTCTGCCATTGTGATAAATTCCTGAAAGAGTTGATAAGTATGAAAAGCTATTAATAAAACAAGTTACTTGTCCCCGGATCTTCCGATACTTTTTTTTTATCGTCCGATACTTTATTGGCCGACATTTTTATGAAATTCCTAACCCTTTTTGAGAGCATACACATTATCATATTTTATTTATCTTTGATTAATTTCATAAAAGTGTTGGTGAATTACTAGCAAATTGCTTGGAAAAAAATATTCACCTGTCTTTTTTCGCTATGCTTATCCTTTTTTCATCAAATAGTCTTTCAAAACAACGAAAAGATATGTTCAAGAACTATCCTTACTTCTGCGGATGGAAGACATAGCTGTAATATATAAGGACGAAAATATGCATTTTTTGTGTGAATAAGAGCTACTTGTATAGCTTTGGACGGTATAAAATTAATATCCCTATCAAAATTACCATTGACGTTGTGTGATTATCTTCATGCGTAGCTAGCTCTATGCTTTACATTGTCATAATCTTGATTTAATATGCAGACCTGTAATTCTTTCTTTGGTCCAGAAACTGAACAATATTTGGCTCCCCAGCTGATGTTTCATGAAACTAAATTAAACTTAGGTAAAGTTTTTATACAAGGATGTAATGTGAACAATAAGTGAATCTATTAAAAGAGCAAAAGCAACCATTCTAAGAATTATAGTACGGGACAGATTTATTGGTCTATGGCTGGTTGACTGCGTGGGTGGAGACGGGAACACGACAATAATAATGGAAACTTCAGTGGAGACTGTGCTGGCAAATGTTCTGGAGACAAGACACCCGAAGGACTGAAACATGCTTTGCTTTTTCTTCCGTTCGAAATATAAAACTGAAAAAAACAGAGGATAAAGATTCAAGATCGTGCTATATAACATGATCTTGCATCGAAATAATCAAAAGTTAATCAATAATCTAATCTGGTTTCACACTTGATGACCCTGGTCATGCTCGACACATCATGCCTTTGTGCTTGCTGACCAGCTCGATCTCATGGGGGACGCAACCCAATTAGAAAATCATTCTCTTTAGACACTCCATAGATGAAGATCCAACAATTTTCATCAAGATAACTGATGTGGTTACTTTCCCTCTTAATTTTAACAAGATTCTGTACCATACATAGAAGAATATATAGCTCAATAGACTTAACACACACACACACATCGTGGTTTGTTTTTTTGTAAAAAAGCAAATCCTCATTAACTTAAAGATGTTCAAGATTGGTACACGCACGAAGAAACACGGTCTCAGCCCTCTTTTTCTGATATGCCACGACGTGTCGTATATTGTAGAATCAGAAGCTACTGAAATTTCATAAGTTTCATCAAGTAACTCTTCACTAATCTAAGAGACCGGAAAACAATAGATTAGGAGCTTTTATGGACCAGTAATTTGAGAGGAAGTTGTGGGTTATAAGTTAGAACTTCCTTGTTTTTGGCACATTCGACATTTTGAAAGAATTCTTGGTCAAAGTTAGGTTGCTTATTAAGTCTCAGGGTTTGATGTAATTGGTCAATTCCGAGGGGGAGTATGAAATCATGTATATACTTTACTTTACTTGCAGGTATCACTATCAAGATGGATATCATTTTATTAGGTCAGCCAATGATCGTTTCCTTAGCCGGGAAGCATATTTCTCTTCCAAGAAGATGGAAAGAAGTTTTTGCATAGACACATAGGAGGTCGACATGTGTATATGACTATAGTTAACGAAATGATTTTATAGATTTTTTTGGCATTTCGATTAATTAGACACATGTTAATTTCTCCTAATAATACATACCAAAAATCTTTGATATGGTATCAGTAGACAAAAGAAATGATATGGAAATAATTCTCTCTCTTTACCATTAGCTTTTGCATATGTGTTGCGTCTTTTTCTTCTTTCTTCTTTAGCTTTGTTTCTTTGCTATTTCACTTTCAGCATATATATGTACGCACTCACAATTAGTTATGGTTAACAGTAATCTGTCAGATATATCTGCAAAATATTCTACAAGATGCTTTGCCTCCAGACAAATATAATTCATGGGACCATGTCAGACTCTTCCTAGATGCTGCTTAGTTTTGCATCTGAGGAAGGTACTATCACGCATGAATGCATAAAATATTGAAACTTGAAGGCCAAAATGTAAATTCTGGACCCTAACTTGAAGGCCAAAATGTAAATTTTGAACCCTAACGTGAACTATTTAAACTTCCGCTCTATCTAAACCTGTAATGTTCAATCCTTATTCCACCTGACTGCTTGTGTTCCTGTACATATGGGAAATACTCTTTCATTGTTAATCTACAAGGGAGAAATGACCCTTCATAGTATCTTGGAGATCATGAAAAACAAGAAGCGCAAATTGCAGGGAAAGCCGAGAGCGAGTGAAGAGATGACGGCCACCAGGGATTCCTACGGATTCAGCAAGCAGTGGTCGATCTTTCGGGTTCCGGAGCACATTCGTGAGGTAGACAAGAAGGCGTACAACCCTCGGGTCGTCGCGATCGGTCCGTTCCATCGGGACCGGCCAGAGTTGAGGGCGATGGAAACTCAGAAGCTGAGGCTGTACGAGCGACTTATGAAGCAGATTGTTGGCGAGGAACGTGATGTGGGTCTCCAGACTGCGATCAAGAAGTTGGAAGGCAGGGCAAGGAGATGTTATTCAGAGGAGTTCGACGATGTCAGCAGCGAGGAATTTGTCCAGATGATGCTTCTCGACGGGTGCTTCATAGTCGAGCTCATGCGGTTGTATCATAAGAGTAATGAGGTACTTATAAATTCCCATCCGGATACCATCTAACGCGAATTTTTCCTCGCTCGGATTCAAATCGATTGCTAATGCTTTCTTGTGTTTGTCCATTTGTCTGTTTGGAAATTAGTACGGTGAACATTTGGAAGAACCTATATTCGCAACGAGATGGATGCTTCCCAACATCACTAGAGATCTGCTAATGCTCGAGAACCAATTGCCCTTTTTTGTGTTGCAAGAAATATACAAGCTCACCACCTTCGGTGAGAAAGAGACCCCACTAAACAAGCTCGCGCTCCTATTCTTCGAGCCTCTACGACCCCAAAAGGGCGAATACACTGAGATAAAGTTGCAAGACCAAGGGACGCATCATCATCTCCTCGCTCTATTTCACTCTAGTTTCCTCCCGTGTGACTACCGTCCTTCTCTAAGGTTCCGAGGCGTGAGATGGAACAGACAGGAAAATTTACCGGGGAAGTTTTGGCTGGAAGAAGCAAGAACACTTCGGAGATCCGGCATTAAGTTCAAAAGCAATCCCGGTAACCTCCTCAACATAGAATTCGAGAACAGGGAGCTCCGAATCCCAACCCTATTCATCGACGACTCCACGGGACCTTTGTTCCGGAACTTGCTGGCTTACGAACAGTGCAATGCCTTCGCTGCGCCGTATTTCACCTGCTATGCAATCTTCCTCAACAGCATCATCAACGCGCCAGAAGACATCGAGATCCTTCAAGATGCGGGGATCATAATACAGTCCAAGGCCGTGGACGAAGAAGTGGTGAACCTTGTTAATAGCCTCACCAAGGAGCTTGTGTTCGATTTGCACGACATGAATGACTGCTACATAGTACAGCAAATCGAAGACATCAACGCCTTCTGCAGATCTTGGATGAGTAAATGCATCTATCACGTCTCCAACATCGATTTCATCAGTATCGGATTATCATTTATATTCCCTTCATTCAAATAATTGTATACCCACCATTTTCCTAGCCATCCTTGGAACACAAAATAATAGGCATGATCATAACCTTCCATGTATCCCTTCCTATGTGTTCTGAGATACTCATTCTATGTACTAATTCAATACTCATGCACTAATTGGTAAGGGGATATTGTTTAAGCACATCATGTTTGAGAGATTACTCAAATTTGGCTGCAAATGGAAAAGCTTGTGATCTGTGATCTGCATGAATCTCTCAAGTTTCTGCTCTTTTCCCATTGAGTCGTACCAGGCTTTATTTGCAAGGAAGTAAAGCAATATATAACTTCCAAGTCTCGTACTCAAAGTTAATTATCTCGAGACATTGTTTTTGCTGACTTGAGAGCGCTAATTACTTGTTGAGGCTTCTGACACCAGTTATAGCAGTACTGTAGCGGTATCTAGGGACTTGGAGTTGATTATAGTCTTTTTCTATTAATTTGCATTGAGCATAGTTACGATGTTAAAACCTAGCAACAGTAAAGAATGGATTATAAGTTAAAACCAGCTTAATCATGATGTTGACACGAAAAATTGACCAAGTTTCCAATTGTCGACTTGGTTGACAGAAGCCGGGAAAGAAGCGTTGGAGGCGAAGAATCACTAAGTGTTGAGTGCTATTAGTCGACAATCACTAAAGTAGAAATGAAATAACCGTCAAGTAGTGGAAGTGAGGAGTTAGGGGGCAATTGATAGGTGGCAATTATGAAGGAGTGGAGAAGACACGACTGCCGAAGTAATGGAGTCGTTTATTTCTGAAAAACCACTTATAGATAGGAATTGCTAAATTGTGGGAGTCACATAAGATATATTTAATTTCTTTGTAATCATTGTTAATAGTTGATAGTAGGTATAAATGCTTGAATTCCATTTGTAGATGGGATCTCCAATCGATCAATGAACATCAATTATTTAATTTTACTTCCGGTTTATCTTTAATTTCAATACCCTTTACATGGTTGGCAACAATTGTTCCCTATCACTACCTTTAATTTTCTCGTCGTTTATGTTACATGTAAAAAAATCAACAAATGACCATTTTAAGACCTTGGTTGTTTCACATCGATCCATATTTCGGAAGGTATTTCGTCGATGCTTTTCAGCAAAATATCTTTTTGCCACGCCTGATGGGACTCTTGTTTATTGATATGAGGAAACTTTCATTACGAGAACCAAAAGTCAACTAGAGGGAAATAATGTTGCTGACAACAACAATCCAGTATCACAAACTGAAAATGATGTCGTTGCCCAGTTTGAATCATCACCCACAGGAAGAGTTGTAAAAGAAGGATGACACGAACGAGGTGATCTTCCCAGGAACGTTACCGAAGAGCAATTAAGGGAAATGACACCGAATTCTACTATGATGTTGACCTTAAGGATGTTATTTGAAGAACCATAGAATGAATTGGCTAATTACAACGTGAGTCATATGTCATATGTAATCAAGACGATGGTTTTCAATGCTATGAACAATGCTCTGTTCAAGCCAGGGTCTTCCAACCAACTATTGCAAGGGAATTCCGTAGTACCAGGTTATCTTTCTAGTCCTTTAAATAACTATACGGGTCAATAAGAATTTTGCAAAGGTTCAAGTCTTCAAATCAAGGTCAAAACAATTGAAATGATGTCGGTCAAAATAATCAAATAAGTAACAACAATTTGGCTAACCAGACTGGTCAAATGCCAGAAGTTGAAAACATTAGGACAATAGTGGTTTTGAAACCACCAAATTACCAATTGAAATGCAAACATCCATGCTAGACCTAACTTACCAATTAACATCAATATAGATAATCCGACAAGACTAGTCTTGCTGCCTAGGGGGTATAATGTCCAACCAAATGTTCAATTATATTCCCATTGCTAAAGAGATCATGTGATGATAGGTATTAGATAGGGAAGTTATGAGACCCACATACAGAAAACCTTATCCTGGATGGGTCGATAACCAGCTTTTTTACAAAGGCTTTAAGATCCCTGACATAGCCATTTTTAATGGTGTAGAACATGTTGGTGGATTTGTGGTTCAATGTGGTGAAGCAAGTAAAAATGAGTTTTTAAGACTAAGACTATCTCTCTTATCTTTATCAAAATTACAATTACCCGGTACACCAATTTACCACCAAACTTGGTGCATAATTGGGTAGAGATGAAAAGATAATTCCATTCTCAGTTTTGTAAAACTATACCCAAGTTGTCGATCGCTGACTTGGCTAGCATCTATCAATATAATAATGAGTTAGTCGATCAGTTTATTGTTTGATTTAAGAAGACAAAAATATATGCCTAACTTTACTCTCAGAAAAAGAATTTATGAATTTTGCCTTTAATGGTTTGAAATTCAACATTAGACGTAGATTCGAAGGCTAGATCTATGTCCATTTGTTTCAAGTTGCGACAAAAGTCTCTCCTTACAAGCAGTTACTTAAAGAAAGAGATAAGAAGCCACATAGAAAGTTCAAACAAAATGTGGCCTTAATCGACAATTGGGAATCAGAAAATGACTCTAACTCCAATGAAAACATGGAAGTGGCTGTAGCAAAAAGATGCTCGACGAGCCTTACGTTTGTCTAGCATTGAGGCTTGCTAGGGTAAAAGAAACAATTATGATTTGGGCTAAAGGCGCCCAAGTTTACTCATTCGACATCATTAAGTTGGATGAAACCTTCAACTTGCTTCTGAAAGACTGCCTTATAAAACTGACCGAAGGCCAAATCATCCCAAATAAATAAGATTTAGTAAACAAAAGGTATTATAGTGGTACCATTCACGAAGCCATAACAAGGTGATCTATATTATTTTCAGGGAAACAAATTTTGGCAAGGAAAAATCAAGTTTGCCAATGAAAAAGAAAAAGGAAAAATGGAAGTAAAACCGCCTCAAAGGAATCTATGTCCACGATGCCAACAGGATATCGACAGAGAGGACTACGAATCGGCTAAAAGTAAAATGAAAGTGAACTTTCGGCTAGGCTAAGGCAGAAGAGTTACTTATGATCAGGTACTTATGGGTGCAGCTCATCGGTCAAGTGTGTTTAATCGAATCGACTTTCCAAAGAGATTACCAATGCGGAAGAAAACTCTCAAACAAAACAACGATACGAGGAGGGTGACCCTAGTGTACGGACACTTGGACAGCATAGTGAAAAATTTGACTATTTTGTGAAGTATATGCCTCCTCCTGGTTTCGGTGCTGATATAAAGGATATTGTGCCGACGGGATGGGGTGAGTCAGATGATAACTTCCAAGCAGATGAAGTTCCAGGGTTTTCAAGTCGATGAACATACAAAGTACCTTATAATTCTCCAGAAGGATGATGGATCGATGTAGGTGGTACACCAGGGGGCATGTTTACTTGGACTCAAAAGAGGGGGATGCGGCGGAAGAGGCAAATGCTCCAACAACAACTGGATCAATCTCAACCTCAACCTCAACCTCAACCTCAAGCATAGAGTTCCAGGCCACGAAGATTTGGGAAATCAAAGAACCTATCATCGAGGCTTTTGGCTTGAGCATAACTCCGTGGATACCCGTCAAGAACCCACCCTTTTTGTTTAGCATCTGGAAGCGATAATCTTGTTGTGACCATCTGCGAAAACAGTAACTTTCCAATCTGCTTGAACTTTCAAAACCACGAAAAGATATATTGTAATGCGAGATGGTAAAGTTGTCCATACAGCCGTCACCGTCTCATCTGGTACAAGCTTTTCCGCATTCATGAACTCTTGGGCTTTGTTTCCATTGTTAGTCCCTGCAGATACATCAGCCCTCAGATAATCACCAATGGATGTGTGGACCAAGCCAAACTAAGAAGATTTCAGAGAAACTTTAACAACACCCCACGACAATTATTGTAAAAGTAACCTAGTTTAAGAGATCTTTTCATCCACTAACTGCATTATGCAAAGGGGGAAAGGTGCTCAGAGTAGTTCGCTGGAAAAAGGAGAAAAGCATTGAACTAACATCGTGAACTCTAGTATTAGACTACACTACTAAAGAAATTGGAGTCTACAGGTTGTACGCTTCAGCTGAAGTCAGAGACACACAAATTAAAGGCAATATCGAGACGACATCCGCCTTGTTGCCGAAGGATCAGTGAAACCAAATTGAGGCCATGGCCTTGCAGTGCTGAGGTGTTACTAAGGGTGCGGATGACAACCATTTTGTTTCAGAAATCAATTTATGGCTAGAAATAGATTTCCACGGATGAGTTTCTAAGCAAAAATACGCGTTTGATAACAACATAAGATTTCTGTTCTCGAAACAAAAATCTGTTTGATAATGGTATAAAATTTCTCTCTTGGGCGACCGGCGGATGACAGGAGGAGGTGGCGTACGGAAGCGTGGCCAATGCGGAGGATAGCGGCAAGAGGCGGCCGGCGGGTGGCGGCGAGAGGAGGGCGGCAGGAGGAGGGTGGCAGCGAGAGGTGGTGGTCAGCAGCGGGAGGCGGGCAGGCGGCGGCCCACGGCAGTCGGCGATGGGGGATGATGGTAGACGGATGGCCGGAGGCGGGCGGCGGTGAGAGCAGGGCGGTGGCAGGAGGCGAGCGGTGGCCCAAGGCGGTCGGCGGCGGGGTACAACGGCCGACGGATGGCGGGAGGCGGCGAATGTCAAGTGGGCGGCGACGGGAGGTGGTCGGCAGCCCATGGCGGTTGACGGCGGGGGACGATGGCCAGCAGATGGTGGGAGGTGGCGGTGGGAGGCGGGCGGCGGCGGGAGGCAGGCGATGGCCCATGGCGGCTGGCGGACGGCAGGTGAGTGGCGGGTGGGCAACCGGCTAGTAACGAGGACGAGTGATGAGAAGAATTTTTATTTTTCATTTTTGTTCCAGAAATAGAAAAGTAGACTTCTTATTTCTGTTCAAAACCTATTTCTGAAATCAAAATTTATTCCAGAAATTGGAAAATGAAATTGCGTTGCCAAACGGATTTCTGTTCCAAACCTGTTTCCAGGAACAGAAAAATAGAAAAATAGAGAAACGGAATGGTTATCATTCACAGTCTAAGTGACCATATGATAACTCTTTTATCAACAAGTCAACAGTTTTGCATCTTTGTTTGGTCAATACTACAATCTAACATATAAAAAGATGCCTTCCTGACGATCAATTCACACCAAGTCCCCTTCCCTGATGCTGGTGCGCCAGAGTAGACCTGAGTGTCTGGTCGGGCTCGGGCTAGGGCTTGGGCCGGGCCATCTGTGCCCGACTTCTGGAGCTCTTGCCAGGCCCAAGCTTGCCGGCCTGAATAAGTGCTCAAATCCGCCTAGCTGAAAACAAGACTGAAATTTAGTGAAACTTTGATATTAACAAGGTGTTACTTTATATGAAAATGATCTATATGAAATGATTTTTCAAACTTTCATGCATTTGGTTTGCTCAAAGTGGACATTCAACTGTAAGAAATTTTATGGTCAAGAAAAAGAACCGTAGCTAAAATTGAGATCAATGATTTCTCCATTCGAAAAAGAAGAAATCGTTTTCTCGAGCTCTTCTCCACACGCAGCTCATGCAGAATGGAGAACCATTCTCAGGCGAAGTTTTATGAGCATTGAGATTAAGCTTATTAATTATTTATATATTCTATTTTTCTGCTGTCTTTTTTATGTTGCATTATTCTAATATTAAAAAATTAAAATTTATACTTTACATATCGGTAATATATATGAGATAACTTGACATTTTAATTAACATTGAAAAATATTTTCCGTCAAACTTTCAGTTACACTACCAAACAACTGAAAACTAGTCATTTTCTTTTAAAATCATTTTCACTAAAAAGATTTTCCTCCATTAAAAAGTTTATCGCAAAACAAACACGCCTATTTACTTGTGTGCTTAAACTTAAGCATATGCAAAAGGTATTTTTCGCTTTCAAGTCAAATTTTAAGATATTATTGAAATTTTTAAAAATTCATAAATAAAAATGGCGTGTCGAAGTGCCGGTATGTATGTGTCATGAAAGTTTTATATAGTCAAGACTAAGAAATGCCAAAGTACGTGCATCGCAAGATTCAAGTTAAGAATACAAAAATAAAAATCAATATGTCGACAAGAAAATTGTTTTCGGTTTACGAATTTCGAGGATGGGCCTGGAAAAAAAGACTAAAAATGTGCCGGACCTGGCCCAGGGATAAAAAAAGTTCTAAAAAATGACATGTGCAACCAACATTTGATTAGGATTTTCGGACGTGGACCTGGTCAGGGAATATTGAATCCCCAGGTGGGCACGCCACGAATAATTAATGAAAAGAATTAGGACTAATGTGCTGGCTTTTTGCTAATAGCGACAAAGGATTATCCCACCAAGATTATTAAAGGCTCGAATTTTTTGATTTTGTTTCCCGATGATTAGACTGGGGGATATGATCTTTTGCAGTGATGCGACCATTAATTTAATCTCGTTTCACACTGAGGAAAAGATGAGACACATAATCATCTGACAGTGGTGTCCTATCTCATTGTATGCAAGAGTTGTTCGAGAAAAATTAGGTATACAGACTTGAATTTGCATTGAGCATAGTTACAATGTCTAAGCCTGATTAAAGTAAAGAAAAAAGGGGTTATAAGTTGAAATCGGCTTGATTATGCAAATGATTAAGTCTTCAGTAGCACAGAGATATTCGGTAGTTATCAATTTACTTGGAATTCCCGTCACTTTTGACCATGAAACGATCATGTTACGCGTTATCATGTTGGGATTGCATGGAGAGATGGCGTGGAATCAGCTTCCCTGACCTCTTCTTGAATCTTTAGTTGTGAGAACTTAAGGTCCAATACTTTGTGACGCTTACGGCGATGATGATGAGGATGATGATCTCTACCTCTTCCATGGCTTTATTGATTCAAGAACAATTCTTCAATCTTACCAAGTAATGCAAACAATCTCATGTTTGAGCAACCACCCGGCGACTCGCGTCTTAACCGGTCCGAAACTTCGAGTGCCTCCCCCAGATTTCTTGTTTGTCAGGATAAAAAAAAAAACGTAATTGACTGGCATGTGCTGTAATCTCTCAATCGCATTCAGTAAACTACAGGAGACAAGCCAATAGGGTTCCTTGAACATGTCACTTTCTTTAACCAAAGTGCTTTTGGTTGGAATCTGGAGGAGATTCTGTCCAGCACGAACCTGAAAATTATAATTTTAAAACAACCAAAATGAAAAGAAGGACTCGACGGCAGAGTCCAATATTCTAAACCCTAATTCCTTTATGTTTCCTTTTTCTGACCAGATATTCCAAACGTAATTGAACTGTTCAACCTTGTCCTGTCTGGCCCTCAAAAGCCTTCACACGACCACGTGAGTGCTGCTTGTTTTCCTGTATAGAAAGGAGAGATCGTTCCCGGCGAATCTTGGACCTGAAAGAGTATAACCTATTTAAGAGTCTTGAAGACTGAAGAGCGAGTCTCCCTGATGGGCAAGAAGCGCAAATCTCCAAGAAAGCAAGAAGAGGCGGACAGGGACATGACGGTGGTCGCCGTAGATTATCCCGGCGACACGGCCGACGATGAGCCCCGCCGTTTCATTTCTCAGTGGTCGATCTTTAGGGTTCCAGCACATATCCGTCAGGTCGATGAGAAGGCGTACAACCCAAGGGTCGTCTCAATCGGCCCGTTCCATTGGAACCGGCCTGCCTTGAGAGCCATGGAAGCGCAGAAGGTGAGGTTCTACGAGCGACTCATGACACGGATGGCTTACGAAGATCGTGATGTGGGCATCAAGACGGCGATGATGAAATTGGAGCCCGATGCGAGGAGGTGTTACTCAGAGGAATTTGACGACATTAGCACCGACGAGTTTGTCGAGATGATGGTTCTTGATGGTTGCTTCATTGTGGAACTCATGAGGCTTTCCCATGAGAGCAATCAGGTACATGATTAACTACTCAAACTAATTCCAAGATCTAGGATTCATAGATGTGTCCTGTGATCGATTTGATTTGCCTTCACTGCAATTAGTGTTCTTGCACATGCTTCATATAAATGTATTCTTTTGTATGTGTTTTGGTTGAGATTAGGACGAAGAGGGACAATTTGTGGAAGAGCCGATATTTGCAACCAGATGGATGCTACCCAACATCACTAGAGATCTTCTCATGCTCGAGAACCAATTGCCAATGTTCGTGTTGCAAGAGATCTTCAACCTCACGACGTTCGACCAGAACGCAACGCCTCTAAACAAGCTTGCCCTGCTATTCATGGAGCCTCTGAGTCCGCAGAAGGGACAATACACCGACATAAAGTTGGACGACAAGGGCGAGCATCACCATCTCCTCGCCCTATTCCACTCGAGCTTCATTCCTTCCAACATTCGCCCTTTGCGAATCGAACGAGGCGCTCGATGGAACAGGCAAGAGAATTTCCCAGGGAAGTTGTGGGTCCACGAGGCGAAGAGGCTACGGAGAGCGGGCATCCGGTTCAAGGACAACCCTGGTAACCTCCTCAACATAGAGTTTGCGAATCGGGAGCTCAAGATACCCACCCTCTTCATCGACGAGTGGACGGGGGCGCTCCTGAGGAACTTGCTTGCTTACGAGCAGTGCAACGCATTCGCCCTGCCGTATATCACCTGTTATGCGATCTTCCTCAACAGTATCATTGAAGACCTGAAAGACAAGGAGATCTTGCAAGACGCAGGGATCATATACCAATCGGTGGACGAAGACGAAGAGGTGGTGGACCTCATCAATAGCCTCACGAAGGAGCTCGCGTTTGATATGAACGACATGAGCGACTGCTTCATAGCCGAGCAAATTGAGGACATCAACAATTTCTGCAAATCTTGGCAGAGCAAGTGCATTTTTCTGCTCTCCCGTTTTGAAAATATCTTGTCATTAATCATACCATTCAGATAGTTGTAATAATATTTTAAATTCTACGATTCACATTCTAACCTTATATTGTAACACACTCGATCATTCTTTTTATACTAATTCAATATCGATGTATTGCTCATGCAATTGCATCCATTGTTGTGAACCATTACGCCAATTCCGCTTAATTTTTGTTGATTTTTTGTCCTCCAAAGCGGTGGACTTTGTTTATCGAATAGTCGTTGAATTAATCTACCACAGATCGAATGCTTTCCTAAGTAGTTTCTGCAATTTGACTAAATGCTCCCGCTCTCTTCTTGCAAGTAATTGCGGAGACCAGGGAACAGAATGGCAACAACTGCTTTATTGATTTATTGTTGTGGACTATTTTACTGCTGTTCCAAAAAAAATCTAGACATTTTTTCTATAAGGTAAAATTTCTGAAATAGTTGGTAAATGTGAAAAAATTATTGGTAAAAAAAGTGACCGATTTTCCGGTAAATTATTGGTGACTTACCAACACTTTTGTGAAATTACTAACCCCTTTTATACAGTTTAAAAATGGGAAGATGGTTCAAAAAGTCATAAACCCATTGTATGGTCGCCGATTCTGTCTTAAACTTTCCAATTTGGCCAATTTAGTGCTAAATCTTTAGGCGAAATTCCAATGCAGTACATCCAATCAATTTAGGCCAAATATTGCTGATGTGGTGGTCTAGTCAGCACTAGTCGTCCTACGTGGCACAGCCAATGATCTAACATGTCCGACACCACTCAAACCGACGGTGTTTTTCATAAAAATTCTATAACTTTTTTCTCTTATTCTTTTCTTTCTTTTTCATTTTCCTCACTATTCATATTCCAACAAAAGGATTGACAGGTGTCACTAGGGCCTACAAGCCTCCACGGCCTCGCCGGCCAAGCGAGGGCCGCGACCCTAGCCCAGATCTAGTTTTGCGTTGTGTCGCTAGTGTGCCTGCAAGTCCTCGCCGTTTCGTTTTCCATTTTGAGATGAAGAGCTCTTCTTCATTCCCATTCAACCTTGTGTCTATTTCGTCATTCTCGTTTGTGAGATTTTGTAGGACCACCGCCAACTATTCTAAAAGTTTAAGCCATTAGATAATGCATGGTTTAATATTTAATTAATCTAATACTCCCCTTCACGCTTAGTCTGGTCGTTTTGCCTAGTACTAAACGTGTACATATTTAATTAGGGAGGCAAATGGGGCTTGGAAAGATTCGAACTCAAGACCTCTAACTCCGATACCATGTGAAATTTTATGGGACTATCACCAACTGTTCTAATAGCTTAAGCTTTTAGATGAAGACGTGGTTTAATATTTAATTAATCTAACATCGTTTCTCCCATAACAGTGACATAACACAGAACCAGAGAAGCACCAGTCAAAAAGCTAAAAAAAAATCAGAGACAAAAAGAAAAAAATGTCAAAACAAAATGAAAATGTAAGTGCTCGGTTGTCTCGCAAGTGGAGACCATGACACGAGCTCGAAGACAAGACTGATTTTCCTAGCCTAATTGTTTGAAGCCAAACAAAAGATTGGTAAGCTCGACGATTCACTTCGACGGACTCGATTTCCTCGCCTAGGCCAGCCAAGGTGTGGCTAGCGAGGGTTGCGACCCTCGCCTATGGCTTATGAAGGTGTGGCTGGAGAGGGTGGGGTCAGCGAGGAAGATGAATAGTGGTGTCGAAAAGTTTTAGAATAATTAAATATTAAATCAGCTTTCATATAATAGTTTAAGCTTTTAGAACAGCTAGCAGTGATCTCACAAATTCTCACATGGTATCAGAGGAGAAGGTCCTAAGTTCAAATCTTATAGACCTCTATTTGCCTCCCAAATTGCATATTTCCAAGCTTTAGGCTAAGGCCAAAGTCTAGCCTACGCGTGAGGGGGAGTGTTAGAATAATTAAATATTAAGTCATGCATTTATCTAATAACTTAAATTTTTAGAGTCGGCAGTACTTCCACAAAATCTCACAAAAAAATAAAAGAAAAAAGAAAGTGAAGAAAATGGAAAAAAGAGAAAATTTAAAATTTTAAAAAAAATTACAAAATGATGTTGACCTAGACATATTAGTTGCCAACCGTGCGCGTAAGACGGTCAATACTGCTTGGACCATCACGTCAACAATTTTTGCATAAATAGGTCGGATGGATTACATTGGATAATCGTCAAAAGGTTTAAGACTACATTGGCCAAATTGAAAATTAATGACTGAATTGGTGCCCATACAATAAGTTTGGTACTTTTGGGCAATTTTTACTTTTAAAAATTATTATTTTTTCTATCTTTACTAATTTTTATTTATCTTTCTTACCGACTACTTAAATTCACCGACTCTTATATGAGTTTTTCAATCTTTAATTGAGTGACTTGCCAACTTTTCTCCAATTAAATTCCAACTAGTTTGGATTACAACTCTTAATTTGAGATACTTATTGATATTTTTTTAATATATCAACTTTAATTATCATTTACTAAATTTTATTTATCGCTCTTATAAACTCCTCAAATTTATCAACTCTTATACAAATTTATCAGCTATTATTTTGTGACTTACTGGCTTTTCTCTCATTAGGTTGCTTAGCAGTTTTTGTTTGTCAAGTCTTATTTGAGTTATTTGGTATGCTTTTTGATTTTTTTTTTCTTATTTTTCCAAATTTTCTGTTGAGTTATTGACTTTTATTTGCCTTACTTGCCAACTAGTTAAATTTACCAACTCTTTTTATATTTTGCCGACATTAATTGAGTGAATATCGACTCTTCTCCAATTAAGTTACAAACTAATTTTACATTACTAACTCTTATTTTGGTTATTACCAGTGTTTATTTTATTTTTTCTTTTAAATCGCTAACTTTTCTTATCTTAAACAAAGAAACTTCGCTTGCTATTTATTAGCTTTTATTTAACGTTCTTAGCAACACCCTAATTTACCAACTGTTATGTGAATTACTAACCTTTATTTGATGACTTACCAATTAAGTTTAATTATGATTAAGTAATCCCATAAAAAAGTTGTCAAATTTAAAAAACAAACAAACAAACATAACTAACACAAATGAGAGTTGGTAACATAGAACTAGTTGATAACTCAATCAGAACCGATAAATCATTTAAATTAAAGTTAGTAATTCCATATAAGAGTTGGTAATTATAGGGCATAATTAAGAAAGGTAATGAAAGTTGTAAAGATAAGAAACATTTGGTAACTTAAAAAATAAAATTTTAAGTGGTAACCCAAATTCAATTGGTCATAAAGGTCCTTGCCCAGTGGCCGGCATAGCAGGCCCTCTACAAAGGTTGGTGAGAGCCCGCATGCCCTCATTGACCATCGCTGAGACCCCAGTGGCGAATCTCGGCGGTCGTTTTCGAGGTAGATGAACAGTGTGGAAAATGAAAACAAAAAGAAAAGAAAAGAAAAGAAAAAGAAAAATATGTAATTTCTAAAAAATGACGTCGTTTTGAGTAATGTCGAACATGTTAGATTGCCAGCTGAGCAACGTTGGATGGTCGACACTGACTGTGCCATCACGTTAGTAATTTATGATCTAATTGATCGGGTAGACTATATTAGAGTTTTACACAAAGATTTAGGATTGAATTGGCCAAAATGAAAAACTTAGGATTGAAAGGGCAACCGTGCAATAAGTAAGAAGACTTTTGTCAATTCAGTCCGAAACCTTTCAAGTTTGCCAATTGAGTCATCAACCTTTTCACTTCTTTCCAATTGAGTCCATATGGCCAATTTTGGCCGGAAAGTGCTGACGTGGACGCCAGCCGGTCTACGTGGTGCTAATGTGGACAATTTTAATAATATTTTAAAATTTTTCGATTTTTTATTTTTTATTTTCTATTCTTTTTCCTTTTCCTTTTTTTCTTTTTTCTTTTCCTCCCCTTCTTCCTTCTTCGGCCGATCGTAGGGCATCGGCAACTGGCCAGAGGGGGGAGGGCTGACGAGGTCGACCTCACTGGCCTCAGGCAAGCCTCGCCCCTACCGACCACTGGCAAGGGCCTCCCCAGCAACGGCGAGGCCGACTTCACCCAGCCATAGCAAGGCTTGCCCTCCCCAGAAATGGTTAGGCTCACCTTCGCCATGGTTGGGCGAGGTTGACCTCGCCGGCCTTCCTCTTTGGCCACTGGCTGACGTCTGGTGACCGATGGATGAAGGAGGGGAGAAAAAAAAAGAAAAAAAGAGAAAAAGGAAATAAAATAAAAAATTCAAAAAGTATTAAATATATTATTAAAAATTGTCTACGTCAACGCCATGTAGACCGCCCAACGTCCACGTTAGCGATTTCCGACCAAACTTAGCTGGAACAACTCAATTGGCAAGAAGCAAAAATATTTAGGATTCAATTGGCAAACTTGAAAATTTTATGACTGAATTGGCAAAAGTGTAATATGTTTAGGACTTTTTGGGCAATTTTCCCAAAGGCCCTTGCCCATTGGCCGGCGTAGTAGGCCCTCTACAAAGGCTAGTGAGAGCTTGCATGCCCTCATCGGCCATCGCTGAGACCTCAGTGAATCTCGGTGGCCCTTTTCAAGGTAGATGAACAGTGAAGAAAACGAAAAAGAAAAGAACAGAAAAGAAAAAGAAAAATATAGTAATGTCGGACACGTCAGATTGCCAACTGTGCAACGTCGAATGGTCGACACTGATTGTGTCACCACGTTAGTGATTTCCAATCTAAATTGATCGGATAGACTATATTGAAGTTTTGAACAAAGATTTAGGATTAACCAAAATGAAAAATTTAGGATTGAAAGGGCAATCGTACGATAAGTATTTTTTAACAATTTTTTCGTGGCCTATCGGTTGATCTAACTGGTGGTCTAAGACTTTGAATAATCGGGGTCTCATATTTTTTTTTTTAATGTATGATTAAGAAACTGAACCGTATTTGGCTCTCCATCCGATGTTTCATGAAGCTAAATTTAATTTAGGAGAACTTTTCATATCCGGCAAATGTTGTACACTATATTATGACCACAAATAGTGAAGTGCATATTCTAAGAATTATAGTACGAGAAAGAGTTATCGGTGTAATCGCACGTTGACTGCGGGGATGAGACGTGACCACGACAATACCAATGAGAAATTCAGTGGAAATGGTGCTGGCAATGTGCTGGAGACAAGACAATACCAATGACTGAAACATGTTTGCTTTTTCCCGTAAAATATAATATTATAAGTCGAAGCCAATCACGATTCAAATTCGTGTTTTACAATGAACGATCTTGCATCGTAATAATCAAAGCTTAATCAAATAATCTAATCTGGTTTCACACTGGATGTGTCTTGTCATGGTCGGCACATCATCTGTCTGTGTTTGTTGACCAACTTCATCCCATGGGCGACGCAACCCAATTATAAAATGATATGGTTTTTTGCATAGCCCAACCTTTTTTCAATGGAAATCCTCGTAAGCTTAGAAGCGAAGGAAAACGGTCCCGACCCTCTTTCTCTCGTGTGATGCGACGTGTCGCGAATTGTAGAATTAGAAGCTACTAAAATTTCATAAATTTCGCCAAATAACTCTTCGCTAATCTCGGAGACCATCAAGCAATAGATTATGGACCTTTATGGAGCATAATTTAATCTAAGAGGAAGTTGTGGATTAGAAGTTAGAACTTTTTATTTTTAAGTACCAAAAAAGTCATAAACATGTTGCATTTATGTCAATTCAGTCCTAAACCTTTTTTCCATTTTGCCAATTGAGTACATACGAACAATTTAAACCGGAAATCGTTGACGTGGATGTCGGTGGTCTTATATGGCACGACCGGCGTTGACGTTGACACTTTTATAATTTTTAAATTTTTTTTCCTTTCTTTTTTTTTCTTTAATTTTCTTTTCCTTCTCTTTCTGCTAGTGGCCGGTTGCTGGCGACCAACCACAAGCCATAATCGACAAGGGTCCCCCTCGCTAGATCTGGCGTGGGCCACCCTCACCAAATTTGGCAATGCCAACCCTCCCCAGGTGATGTTCGACGAGGCCACCCAGGCTTGGGTGAGGGTCAGCCTCGCCAAATCTGGCAAGGGAGGGCCCTCGCCGGCTATGGCCTGTAGCCGGTGGTCGACGACCGACCACTGGCAAAAAGAAAATGGAAAGAAAAAAAAAAAAAAGAAAAATTATCATAAAAATTGTTCATGTCAACGTCAATCGTGTCGCATAGAAAAGCCGGAGTACAAGTCAGCAATTGCCAAAATGTAAAAATTAAGATTAAATTGACATAATTAAAAATTTTAAGATTGATTTGCCACAAGGGCAACAGGTGTAAGACCTTTTTTGGTACTTTTCCATCTTTTAAGCACAGCTGATATTTTGAAAGAAGTCTTGGTCAAAGTTCAAAGGTTTTTGCTCATTACCTGTCAGGGTTTTATTTGATGTATTTGGCCAATTCCGAGGGGGATTATGAAGTCATATCCATACCTTACTTTACTTTACTTGCAGGTATCACTGCCAAAATGAGTTGGGTCAGGCAATGATCATTTCCTTAGCCAGAAAGCATATTTCTCTTGCAAGAAGATGGAAGGAGGCTTTTGCAAACGACATTTAGGAGGTCGACATGCGTATATGACTAAAGTTAACGAAATGATTATTGATTTTTTCGGCATTTTGATTGGTTAGACTAATGTTTATTTTGATAGGATTATTTTTGTTTTCGGGATTTGGATTAGTTAGACACATGTTAAATTTTCTTAGCAGTGCATGCCATATTTGTTTTTACACTATCAATGGACCCAAAAAAATGACAGTCGAAATATTTGTCTCTTTACCTTTGGCTTTTGCATCGGTTTTCGATCTTCTTTAGCTTTGTTTCTTTGCACTTTCACTTCAACAAATAGATACACTTATAATTAGTCATGGATTAATATTGCGTGTATTTGTTTCGCGGAAAATTAATGATTTGAAAAATATTTTCCTAAAAATAGTCTTTTATATAGCTTGAAATAATTAGATAATGAAAAATATTTCATTATCGACAACAATTTATGCCTAAATGTTTTCATGGACGATGAAGTTTTTTTATCGTTTATTCCTTTTTGTAAGCGATATAAACGATCATCTTTAAAGAAAATGTTTCAAATTATTCATTTCTCGTGAAACAAATGGAGCTTTAAAATAAGAGATTAATATCACGAAAAATCTCAAACGGGTACACCTGTGACAAATTTATCCCAAACTAATTTTTTGACAACAAAAAACCCCAAATTGGTAATTCCATGATAAATTTTCCCTCCGTTAGTTTCCGTTAAATTTTACCTTCAAATTTCTGAGTTAAATGACACGTGATAGTTGACGGGTGTACCGGTTTGGGGTTTTACCCTTCGTTTGTCACAGATGTAACAATTTGTGATTTTTCGTGGTATTAATCCAATTTAACGGAGGGTAAATTTGTCACAAGTATACCGGTTTAGGATTTTTTTTGGTTAAAAAATTAGTTAGGGGTAAATTTGCCACGTGTGTATCAGTTTGGGATTTTTAGTGGTCAAAAAATTATTTTGGGGTCGTAAATTTGTCACATGTGTACCAGTTTAAGATTTTTCATGATTATCCCTAAAATAAGTGCAAACATATTCTACAAAATAATATGTCACCAGGCAAATATGATTCCTCTTTCCATGTCAGACTTATTCAGGATGCTGCTTAGTTACGCATCTGCATCTGAGGAGGTTCCTATCACGCACGACTGCACTAGGTAATGAAACTTGAAGGCCAAAAAATATATATATTTCAGACCCCAACCTTCGAAATGTTTAAACTCTTGTTCTATCTGTACCCCGTAATGTTTAATCTTTATACCTCGTGACTGTATTGTGTTCCAGCGCATACTGGAAATATTCTTTCATTTTTAATCTACCAGAGCGAGATGACATCTTGCAGTGTCTTGTAGTTCATGAAGAACAAGTAAGCGCTAATATCTGGGAAAGCCGAGAGCAAGTGAAGACATGACGGCCACCGGAGATCTCCATGGAAATCATGCAACTGACCATAAGCATCGCTTCAGCGAGCAGTGGACGATCTTTCGGGTTCCGGAGCACATTCGGAAGGTCGACCAGAAGGCGTACAACCCTCGGGTCATCTCGATCGGTCCTTTCCACCGGAACCGGCCGGAGTTGAGGTCGATGGAAGCTCAGAAGCTGAGGCTGTACGAGCGACTCATGAAGCAAATCGGTGATGGGGACCGCGACGTGGGTCTGGAGACCGCGATCAAGCATTTGGAAGGCAGGGCCAGGAGATGTTACTCGGAGGAGTTCGACCATATCAGCAGCGACGAATTCATCCAGATGATGGTTCTCGACGGTTGCTTCATCGTCGAGCTCATGCGGTTGTACCATAAGGGCAATCAGGTACCTATTAATTCCCATCCCAAATACCATCTAACACAAATTTTTCCTTGTTTTGATTCATTGATTGCTAATGCTTTCTTGTGTCTGTCCATTTTGTCTGTTCGGAAATTAGCAGAGTCAACATGTGGAAGAACCAATATTCGCAACGAGATGGATGCTTCCCAACATCACTAGAGATCTGCTAATGCTTGAGAACCAATTGCCCTTTTTTGTGTTGCAAGAAATCTACAAGCTCACCACCTTCGGCGAGGAAGAAATCCCACTAAACAAGCTCGCGCTCCTATTCTTCGAGCCTCTACGACCCCAAAAGAGCGAATACACCGAGATAAAGTTGCAAGACCAAGGGAAGCATCATCATCTCCTCACTCTATTTCACTCTAGTTTTGTCCCGAGCGATTACCGTCCTTCTCGAAGGTCCCGAGGCGTGAGATGGAACAGACACGAAAATCTTCCAGGCAAGTTTTGGCTGCAAGAAGTAAGAATGCTTCGGAGATCTGGCATCAAGTTCAAGAGCAATCCCGGTAATCTCCTCAACATAGAATTTGAGAACAGGGAGCTCCGAATCCCGACCCTATTCATCGACGACTGCACGGGGCCTTTGTTTCGGAACTTGCTGGCTTACGAACAGTGCAATGCCTTAGCCGCACCGTATTTCACCTGCTACGCGATCTTCCTCAACAGCATCATCGATGTGCCGGAAGACATCGAGATCCTTCAAGACGCGGGGATCATAGTACAGTCCGAGGCCTTGGACGAAGAAGTGGTGAACTTTGTTAACAGTATCACCAAGGAGCTCGTGTTCGATTTGCACGACAGGAATGACTGCTACATAGCACAGCAAATTGAAGACGTCAACGCCTTCTGCGGATCTTGGAAGAGTAAATGCATCTATCAGCTCTCGCGCATCGACTTCGTCAGTTTAGGGTTGTCATTCCTATTCCCTTGGTTCAAGTAATTACGTGTTCGCTATTTTCTTAGTCGTTCACGGAACACAAATCACCTTCATATCTGTTCTGAGAGACTCATTCTTTCTACTAACCTAATACCCATACACTAATTGGTAAGGGGATATTGCTTAAGCACATCATGTTTGAGAAATTACTCAAATTAGGCTGCAAATGGAATAGCTTGTGATCTTTGATCTGCATGAAACTCTCAAGTTTCTGCTCTTTTCTCATTGAGTCGCACCAGGCTCTATCTGCAAGGAAGTCAAGCAATATATACGACTTCTTCTCATACCCAAAATGAATTGTTCAACACATTGTTTATGCAGACTAGAGAGCGCTAATCACCTGACTTTCTGTTTGGTGGATGGTGCATTTCCAGAGTAAAAAATTGTAACCCGGACACTTTAAAATTCTAGGGGAGCCCAGTCTAGACAAACTGATAAGTTCTTTTTCTAATTAAGTAATCAAGTAATTAATTATAATTAACTTGTTGAGGCTTCTAACACCAGTTAGAGCCTCCCTGTGGTGGTAGCTAGGGGACTTGGAATTGATCTTTTCCTATTATAAGAGCAAATGAGATGGCCAGAGGATCATGACTGTGACGGTGAGTGCCTAAACACCATAAGTATTCTTCAAGAATTGTTGTATAGAAATCGTACGTCGACCTAAAGATTACATAACTCTTATGAAAGAGTTCTAACAGAAAAATTTGACATGTAGATTTAATTTACTGCGAGCATTGTTACGATGTTTAAACCTAATAACAGTAAAAAAATGGATTTTATGTTGACATCAGCTTAATCGTGTAGATAATCATATCTTTGATGATCGATAGGTATCGATTTTCTTCAAATTCCTGTCACTTTTAACCATCAAATGATCGTGTTAGGCGTTGTCATGTCCGAATTTCATGAAATCAGCTTCAACGACCTCTTCTTGAACATTCCATTTAGCACTTGAGGTCTAATACTGTGTGAAGTTTACTTTGATGATGACGGAGATGATCTCTATACTATTCAAGAACAGATTTTCAATATTACCAAATTATGCAAACAATCGCACGTTTGCACACCCACCGGGCGAGTCGCATCTTAACTGGTCCAAAAAATTCTTGCTACCTCCTCCAGCATTTTTGTTTTTCAAGACCAAATAAAAAAAATGAACGGCATTAATATCAAATTGGCCCGCTATCATATTGTACAGAAGCTTCGCACAAATCTCTCGATTTTATTCAGTAAACTATACGCCATATGCCAATATGATTCCTTGAACATGTCACTTTAACCAAAGTGTTCCGTTCGTATCTGGGGGAGATTCTGTCTAGCATGAACCAAAAAATGGAAGTTTTAAATCGACCACTTATATTAATTTTTTTTGTCAGATAAAAACGACCATTGAAAAGGAGACTTGATGGCAAATTCCAATATAATAAACCCTATTCTTTTTACCTTCTTTTTTGACCAAATATACCAAACCTAAGTGAACTGTTCAAACTTATTCTATCTGGCCCTAAAAAATCTTCCTACCACCAGGGGACGCGTTTTCCTGTCTGGAAAATAGAGATCTTCACTGTAAATCTTGAAGAACAAGGAGAAGGCCTCCGAGATGGGCAAGAAGCGCAAATCTCCAAGAATGCTAGAAGAGGAAGACAAAGACAAAGCGGGGGTCGCCGTAGATTTCCCCAGTAACACAGTCGACCATGATCCCTGCAGTTTCAGCTCTCAGTGGTCGATCTTTAGGGTTCCGGCGCATATTCGTCAGGTCGATGAGAAGGCGTACAACCCTAGGGTCATCTCGATCGGCCCGTTCCATCGGAACCGGCCCACCTTGATAGCCATGGAAGCTCAAAAGGTGAGGTTCTACAAGCGCCTCATCACGCAGATGGGTTACAAAGATCCCGATGAGCGCATCAAGACAGCGCTGAGGAAATTGGAGGCCCGTGCGAGGAGGTGTTACTCGGAGGAGTTCGACAATATCAGCGCTGGCGAGTTTGTCGAGATGATGGTTCTTGATGGTTGCTTCATTGTGGAACTCATGAGGCTTCACCACGAGAGCAATCAGGTACATGATTAACTACTCATAATAATTCCAAGATCTAGGATTTATAGATGAGTCCTGTGATCGATTTGATTTGCTTTGACTGCAATTAGTGATCTTGCACATGCTTCATATAAATGTATTCTTTTGTATGTGTTTTGGTTGAGATTAGGACGAAGAGGGACAATTTGTGGAAGAACCAATATTTGCAACAAGATGGATGCTACCCAACATCACTAGAGATCTTCTCATGCTCGAGAACCAATTGCCGATGTTCGTGTTGCAAGAGATCTACAACCTCACGACGTTCGACAAAAATGCAACGCCTCTAAACAAGCTTGCCCTCCTATTCTTGGAGCCTCTGAGGCTGCAGAAGGGACAATACACTGATATAAAGTTGAACGACAAGGGCGAGCATCACCATCTCCTCGCGCTATTCCACTCAAGCTTCATTCCCTCCGACTATCACCCTTCGCGAAGTCAACGGGGCGCTCGATGGAACAGGCAAGAGAATTTCCCAGGGAAGTTGTGGGTGCACGAGGCAAAGAGGCTATGGAGATCCGGCGTCCGGTTCAAGTACAACCCCAGCAACCTCCTCAACATTGAGTTCGCGAATCGGGAGCTCAAGATCCCCACCCTATTCATCGACGAGTGCACGGGGCCGCTCCTGAGGAACTTGCTGGCTTACGAGCAGTGCAACTCTTTTGCCGCGCCATATTTCACCTGTTATGCGATCTTCCTCAGCAGCATCATTGAGACCCTGGAGGACATCGAGATCTTGCAAGATGCCGGGATTATAATTCAATCGGTGGACGAAGACGAAGAGGTGGTGGACCTCATCAATAGCCTCACCAAGGCACTTGTGTTTGATATGCACGACATGAGCGATTGCTTCATAGCCCAGCAAATTGAGGACATCAACAATTTCTGCAAATCTTGGCTGAGCAAGTGCATTTTTCAGCTCTCACGTTTTGATAATATCTTGTCTTCCATTTTACCATTCAAATAGTTGTGAAAAAAAGCCATCTGTCTTCTTCTTTTATTACCAACAATTTTTATTTATTCACCAGTGTTAACAAGCATTCGGTATTTTTAGGCACCAAATAATAGAACTTTGCGGGTATTTAGATTCATTCTATTAAATCAAGTCAATCTCGGGTAAAAAATAAATCTAATATTTTGTCGACTCCACTATATCTGCTGTTTTTTCCCCTGTTGGATAGCTCAAATACATGAGCTTAGCTGTAGAGCACCAAACTATGCAGAACGATGGTTGGTCGATTAGCCAGAACACACAACTTAATCAGTCTCCTTAATTTTGTTTCTTATTATTACGGGCGAAGCACCATTTCTTCCACCGGCACTTCCTGTGTGTTTCGAAGGTGTTTCATCAAGAAAAGGACTACCTAGCATAGTCATTTAGATTTATGATGATGTCCAAGAAAAGAAACAGTCGCCTGCTCAACTGGTGGTCCGAGACTTTGAATCATTAGGGTCTTTCTCATGATTATCAAGGAAGAAGTTGTATGATTGGCTCGATGCGTAGCTAGCTGTGTGTTTTACGTTGTCATGATCTTGATCTAAATGTGCAGACAAGTCTGTCATCGGTCAAGAAACCGAACAATATGGAAGAATCCACCCGAATTGGATTTTTTTAGATATCGAGAGAAAATTGGATTAAGTGAAACCGAACAATATGTGGCTCCATCCGATATGTCATGAAACTAAATTTAATTTAGGTAAAGTTTTTATGTAAGCAAATAACGTGAATAGTAGTGAATCTACTAATAAACTAGGCGAAGCAAAAGCAAACATTGTCCCACTAAACTCTGAGGATAAAATATTCTAAGAATCATGCTGGCAATGTCCGAGAAAGAATCATTGGTCTCATAGCACCTTTGGCTGCGTGGAGGGAGATGTGAACACGACAACAATAGCTAAAAAATTCAGTGGAAATTGTGCTGGCAATGTGCTACAGACAAGAAGCTACAAGACTGAAACATGTTTGCTTTCTTCCGCAAAACAAAATAATATAAAAAAGCCGGTCAAGCTTCAGGGGTCGTGATTTAATATGATCTTGCATCGTAATAATCGATACTTAATCAATAATCTAAATCAATAATCTAATCTGGTTTCACACTTGATGAGCCTGATCGTGCTCGGCACATCATATCTTTCTGTCTTTGCTCACCAACTTGATCTCATTGGGGACCCCAACACAACCAGATAAATGATTCTTTAAGACACCACAGATGAATATCCAAATACTCCCAGCAAGATAAACGATGTTGAAATTTTTTTTCTTTTAACAGTAGTTCTTATTCATGGTTTGACCTTTTCTCATTGTCAATCCTCATTAACTTAAGGATGTTCAAGATTCATGTATCTTGGTCGAAGTTTGAATGGTTGCTCGTTAAGTCTCAGGGTTTTCTCTGGTGAACTTGGTCAATTCCTGGGGGGGAGGTGGGGGTGTGGGGTTATGGAATCATATACATACTTCACTTGCAGGCATCACTATCAAAATGAATTGCATATTATTTGGTCAACCGATGATCATTTCCTTAGCCAGACAGCAAATTTCTCTGGCAACAAGATGGAAGGAGGGTCTAGCACGCAACATTAAGGGCCTCGGCATGCGCAATGTGACTAAAGTTAACGAAATGACCATTAATTTTTTTTCGGGATTTTGATTAGTTAGGCACATGTTAATTTCTCCTAACAATGCATACAACAATTGTTTTTGCACTATCAATGGACAAAAAAGTGTGATGTCGTAATGACCCTCTCTTTAACTTTAGCTTTTGCATCTGTGTTGCATCTTCTTTTTCTCTCTTCTGTAGCTCTGTTTCATTGCAGTTTCACTTCAACATTCGTATGCACGCACTCATAATTAGTAAGGGATTAACATTGATCCATTTAGATGTAAGTGCAAAATTATTCTACAAAATAATGTGCCACCAGCCAAATAGATACCTGGTACAATGTCAGACTCTTCCAAGGTGCTGCTTAGTTTTGCATCTGAGGAAGGTATTGTCACGCATAATTGCATAAAGTATTGAATCTTGAAGGCCAAAATATATATTATATAAAAACTTGAACTATTCAAACTTTCGTTCTATCTAAACCCCGTAATGTTTAAAATTTTTTTTCCACGTGACTGCTTGTGTTCCAGTGCATATTTGAAGTATTCTTCGATTGTCAACCTACCGGAGAGAGACGACCTTTAAAGTGTCTAGGAGATCATGAAGAACATGAAGCGCAAAGCTCAGGGAAAACCGAGAGCCTGCTGCAGCGAAGACATGACCGCCACCAGTGATCTCCGTGAAAATCGTGCAACTGATCACGAGCGCCGTTTCAGCAAGCAGTGGTCAATCTTTCGGGTTCCAGAGCACATTCGCAAGGTCGACGAGAAGGCGTACAACCCTCGAGTCGTCTCGATCGGCCCTTTCCACCGGAACCGGCCGGAGTTGAGGGCGATGGAACCTCAGAAGCTGAGGCTGTACAAGCGACTCATGAAACGGATCGGTGATGAGAAGCAGGAGGTGGGTCTCCAGACTGCGATCAAGAAGTTGGAAGGCAGGGCGAGGAGTTGTTACTCAGAGGAGTTCAACGATATCAGCAGCGAGGAATTCGTCCAGATGATGGTTCTTGACGGTTGCTTCATCGTCAAGCTCATGCGGTTGTATCACAAGAGCAACAAGGTACCTATTAATTTCCATCCCTGGTAACCCTCTAACATAAATTTTTGCTCGCTCGGATTCATCGATTGCTCATGCTTTCTTGTGTCTGCCCATATGTATGCTTGGAATTAGCACGGTGAATATGTGGAAGAACCGATATTTGCAACGAGATGGATGCTTCCCAACATCACTAGAGATCTGCTAATGCTTGAGAACCAGTTGCCCTTTTTTGTGTTGAAAGAAATCTACGAGCTAACCGCCTTCAGTGAGGAAGATCACCCGCTAAACAAGCTCGCGCTCCTATTCTTTGAGCCGCTAGGACCCCAAAAGGGCGAATACACCGAGATAAAGTTGCAAGACCAAGGGACGCATCATCATCTCCTCTCTCTATTTCACTCTAGTTTCGTCCCAAGTGATTACCATCCTCGAAGGTCCCGAAGGGTGAGATGGAACAGACACGAAAATTTTCCGGGGAAGTTTTGGCTGCAAGAAGTAAGAATACTTCGGAGATCTGGCATTAAGTTCAAGAGCAATCCCGGCAACCTCCTCAACATAGAATTCGAGAACAGGGAGCTCCGAATCCCAACCCTATTCATCGACGACTCCACAGGACCTTTGTTACGGAACTTGGTGGCTTACGAACAGTGCAACGCCTTCGCCGCGCCGTACTTCACCTGCTACGCAATCTTCCTCAACAGCATCATCGACGTGCCAGAAGACATCGAGATCCTTCAAGACGCGGGGATCATAGTACAGTCCGAGGCCGTGGACGAGGAAGTGGTGAACCTTGTTAATAGCATCACCAAGGAGCTCGTGTTCGATCTGCACGACATGAATGACTGCTACATAGCAAAGCAAATTGAAGACATCAACGACTTCTGTAAATCTTGGAAGAGTAAATGCATCTATCAGCTCTCGCGCGTCGATTTCGTCAGTTTAGGGTTGTCATTCCTCCCTTCGTTCAAGTAATTGCAGGCGCGCTAATTTCTTAGTCCTCCTTCACGCAACACAAATCACCTTCATATTTGTTCTATAGACTAATTCTTTGTACTAATTTAGTAGTCATGTACTAATTGGTTAGGAGATATTGTTTAATCACATCATGTTTGAGAGATTGCCCAAATTTTGCTACAAACGGAAAAGCTTGTGATCTGTGATCTGCATAAATTTCTCAATTCTCTGCACATTTAATATTGAGTCGCACCAGGCTTTTTTTACAAGAAAGTAAAGCAATATGTAACTATTGAGTCTCATACTCAAAATCAATTATTTCGACACATTGTTTATGTCGAAAAGAGAGCGCTAATCACCTAACTTTCTGTATGGTGCAGGGTACTTTTCAATAGAAAAAAAAGTATGGCCCGGACACTTTAATAAACTAGGGGAGGACAATCTAGACATACTGCTAATCACCTTTATAATTACTTGTTGAGGCTTCTAACACCAGTTGGAGCCGCACTGTGGTGGTAGCTAGGGGAATTGGCATTAATCATGGAGCCTCTTCCTACTTAAAAATACACGAGGGAATGAGGTTGGCCTTAAAAAGTCATGACCATGATGGTTGAGTGCCGCCTAAACACCTTAAGGTAATGCTTCAATGCTTGTTAATAAAGAAATCGGACGTCGACCTAAAGATTACCTAACTCTTATTTGTCATGCTGGCCAAACAACCAAATGAAAACGAAAGAGAAGTGATGGGGAGCCTAGTAATGACGGTGAAGCTAAACTGGGAGGATCGGTGGAGTTTTTACTGGTGAGAATGCCGGCATGAGTAACGAAAGGGGGTTCGAATCCTGCTGGCCGAATGACAAAGGTGGTTAGTCGATGGATAATAGGTTAATCTTACTGTACTCACCGTAATTACCGAGGGAGTGACGGAATCGGCTAAGATAATCTTAATCGGTCTAAGTATAAAGAGGGTTTGGTTGGCAAATCCACCACACGGTAACCTCGAAGCATGATGGATAGGGCAACCGAAGTATCTTAATGCCTTGCTTCCAAGAAAAACTTGTAAGGATATATTTAGGGTACCCGTACGGCGAACGAACATACGTAGTAAATGAGCAGATCCTCAGGCCGGCGAGCAAACTAGTTTAGGAAATCGGCAAATTAGCCCGGTAAGTTCGCAAAAAGTGGTGCCTAGGGCAACCTAGGTAGCAATGAAGAGGCACGAACGATTGTTTCTTAAAAACACAGTATGCTAAGGCACAAATTAAAGGAGGGGACGACGCCTGCCTTAGTGCTCTAAGGTTAAGATGAGGGATTTACTAAAAAGACAAAATTTTGAGTTACATTCTGAATTAAAGCCCGAGTGAATGGCGGCCGTAACTAGAACGTTCCAAAGGTAGTGAAATTCCCTGTCGGGTAAGTTTTTTGACCCATATGAAAGGCGTAACGGTTCCACTATAGACTCGTGTAATCTCAGTACCGATTACCCGGAACCCGTGGAGCTTACTGCAATGGATTTTGTTTTTCGGGTGAGAGACTAACACAATGTTTAGTGGGTAGTTTTACTGGGGTGGTCGCCTCCTAAGGTTTTAATAAGGTATCCTAAATTGGTAGTAACAGTAAAGGTAAAAGCATGCTTAACCGTGAGACAAACAAGTCGAGCAGATACGAAAGTAGGATTTAGTGATCCGACGAAAGCAGTTATCTAGTAGTAGGGACTTTGCTAGACAGATCAAAGTGACCCTGGGGATAAAAAAAAAAACACTAGTACTTTATAAGAGACCACATCGATGTCAACTCTTCGCATCCTAAAGGTGAACAAGCTTTCAAGGTTGGGGCAGTGACTTGGGTTTCTTGGACTCCTAGTGAACTATTGTGATTTTGCAGAATAATCCATTGGGCTCTCTTGCCAAGAAATTTTAGTTCTAGTGATTTAGTAATAGCGAAACTGTCGTTTTGTGTGTGTGTGTGTGTCTTGATATATAGTCGAAGAGAAATATCATGCTAGTAAGTGATTCTTGTGTGGTTTGTCAGAAAAAATTCTCAAGTGCTCTGTTCCAAAGCCTGTCTTTTGGAACCTAAATTCTCAAGTTCTTTTGGTCCTGACCTAATTACAAGAAGCAGTCTCTGGTCAAGACTCTGGTTACACCACATTATAATCAGCTAAAAGCCCATCGAGATTAATCAAAATCCAGACGGCAAGACCCTTAAGCATAAGAGAAGAAAAGGAGTGTGCCAGAAATCTTAGAATCACAAAACCAAAAGCAAAGAGTCTTAGAATCACAAATCATTACCAAAAGAATACACGGCATTCCACTCATTGTATCAAAGAAGATTCTGTATCGAGAGGCATTCATCTACCAAGAACCGACCTTCATTACCCAAACAATTCAGCAATTGAACCAAATGCACCAACACTGTCCTGTAAACTGATCTCCGCGCAGAAAAAAAAAAGTATTATAAAGACCAAAAGAATTATTCAGATTACATTGACTATATTCCTAGCAAAAGTAAAACTCAAAGAAAGCAAGTAATACACGATAGAACAGTTTGAAGGGTCTTCCTTCTCTCTAACCACAAACCCGCCTGCTGCTGCTGCCCCATCCGAAACCGTTTTATCAGTTTAGTCGAGCTTCACTGAAGAGAATAGGTAATGCACAAACCAGAATGAGGAGAGGAACCCGACCGTGCCAGTCGCGAGCATGATTGCGGTGACCATGAATAGGGAATAGCCCAGGTAAAGAGAGGCAGAGACGGGTCCGCTCAAGCTCTTAAGGTCGAACACAAGGTAGTTTACGGAGTACAAAAAGATGTATATCGCAACGGAACCAGAGGCAAAGAAGGATTTCCACCACCATTTCCAGTCCTCCACACAAAGATGCATATATGTCAAAACTAGAGATACTTCGGCACAAACCACGACCAGAAGGATCAAAACGATGAAGAGGAAACCGAAAACATAGTAGACACGGCCCATCCACAAACTAGACATGATGAAGAATAGCTCAATGAAAAGGGTGCCAAATGGGAGAGTGCCAGCACCAAGGACTAACAACCAAGATGGGTATTTCTGAGGCGGGATTTCCCTAGGAATCTGGTTAGTCCTCACAGGAAATTCAATCGGGGGAGCTTTCGCTCCAAGGTATCCACCAAAAAGAGTAAGTGGAACTGATATGCAGAACCAGAGCAACAGCAGGATAACGAAAAGAGAGAACGGGATAGCTCCGGTACTGTGACTACCCCATAAGAGAAAATTCAGAATGGTCAGGATCAAAAAGGCTATACCGGGGAAGAAGCATGCAGCTTTCCATGCGACCGACACCCATCCCTTGTGATCACCAGAGCTGATGGTCCTCCAAAGTCGGACAGCAACATAACCAGCAAGTACACCGAGAATCATGTAGAAGAACAGCATACCTGTGATAAGTGTCCCACGTGAAGCAGGAGACATGAACCCGAGCGCAGCAAACAATATGGTCACCACTGCCATTCCAAGAATCTGGACACCGTCTCCGACCATTATGCATAAAAGTGCGGGGTTTGACGGAGTGCGGAACACATCCCCAACCACGAGCTTCCACCCAGATAATTCCTCATTCATCTGAGCCTGTGCCTCCTTGTCGAGCTCCTCGTATCGAGTCAAGTCACGACGGACAGTCCTCAAAAAGATCACGAGGACGATACCGGCAAGGAAGGTGATCACCATAAGAGAATTGAGGATGGAGAACCAGTGGACTTTGGATCCTTCCATCTTCAAATAAGCATCCCAGCGAGATGGCCACTTGATATCGCTCTCCTCGAAGGCGATCTCATAAGTGAACACAATGGGCTGCCCTTCCTTAACGGACATTGACACAGTGGTTGGATCACATTTAATCGGAGAAGGATACTTCTCGAACATCTTCAAGTTCTTCACTGAATCAGCATTATGCATGATACTACAAGGCACAACCTCAAAACCCACAACCATATAGCCTGGCACATCTGACCCACCATTTCCAATGGTTGGAATCATCTCGGCTGCATCCCCTGTCCCCATAACACGTGCGACGTTGGTCTCCTCATACTTATGAACCAGAACAGTGAACTTCAAATGGTTAAACACATAATACATTTCCTGAACCTTGATTCCCACTGGGTACCCAGTCCACCGGAGAAAAAACTCATCCTTCTTCGTGTACCTTATTGCAGGCAAATTATCGAGGATCAGATTGACCTGATACATTTCATCGATCCTCTCCTTCAAGAGCTTGAAATTATCCGCCGTGAGCGGATCGGTGCGGCACAAGAAGATGTCGGACTCGTTGTTGTACATCTTAAACTGATACGGCGAGTTCTCGATGCGATCCCCCATGAGGAGCTCGCCGAGGTTCTCGGCGCTATCCTTCACGCCCCCCAGAGGCTGACAAAAGGGCAAGCTATAGTAGCTGAAGGGGATCTCAGTGTCGATTGAAGTGAGTGAATTCACCTTCACCGACAAAGGATCACCAACAGCATACTTATGCGGATAACTCCCAGGAAGGTAAAATCCACATCCACAGTTCAAGACAAGCGAAATGGCCAAGACCCAGATCTTGAACCGATCGAAGAAGTCCATCCTCACGACAATGTCTCCCGATTCGCGTCAGATCTGGACGAACCCAGTTGCAAAAAGCGCGTTAACAAGGCAATGCAAGAGCAAAACCCCCCACATGGCTTCCCCCATTTCACTCAAGAATGGCATCAAACATGCAGAAAAGCGACTAAAAACACAGAAAAAAGAAGAAGAAAACAAACCCCCGACACGCACTAGTAGCTACTCGAACTAAGAAAAGATCAAGAAACAACACATGACACGAGTGCTGACGAACGAACACGAACCCAACGAGGGGCATGGGCAGATCTGACTGACCTTCAGGGGAGAAACGCGCATGGAGAGAGAGGGAGAGCGGAGATTCGCGGGCAACCACAATGCCAGAGGCGAGATCTTGCGCCTTCTTTTATGTCTTCAGGGGGAAGAAGGAAATCGTGAAGATGCGAGCGGCGATAAATATATGAAGATGCGTCCAAAGACGGTTGGTCTCTTCGCGTGAGTATGCTGAACGGGGAATACGTATCCGACTACGGGCACAATTACCACGTTGCCCCCGCCGATCCATTTAATTTCTTGTTCAATGCCGCTGCTCAATCAACCATTATTTAGGATTAACACCACGAAAAACCTTAAACTAGTAAATCTGTGATAAATTTACCCTCCGTTAGTTTTCATTAAATTTTACCGTCAAATTGCTGAGTTGGATAACACGTAATAGTTTACGGATGTACCAGTTTGGGGTTTTACCCCTCCGTTTGTTACAGATTTATCAGTTTGTAATTTTTCGTGGTATTAATCTAATTTTATGGATGGTGAATTTGTCTCAAGTGTACCAGTTTAATGTTTTTGGTGATCAAAATATTAGTTTAGGGTAAAATTGTCATAGATATACTGATTTTGGGTTTTTCGTGATAAAAAATTAGTTCGGGGTAAATTTGTTGCAGGTCTACCGGTTTAGGATTTTTCGTTATATTAACCCTATTATTTATGGTGAATTATGTGTAAAAAATATTGACCGATACGATCAAGTTTGTGTATTTTATAATATAGATTATCATGGAATTTATTAACTCTGCGAAGATTATGGTAAGGGGAAAGAATTAAAATCCTTCAATATGAGAAATTTTAGTCACAAGTCCTTATGTTAGGTTTGATTTTTTTACTAAGATGAACAGCATGTTGAGATGGCTTTGATATCCATTTGAAGCACCACATTTGTGAAGTTTTAGGGTACATTCTAGGTGAAGATCAAATGCTTTGACATGGAGGGACAGATTTTTGACAACATCTATTTTAAAATCGCTGGATAAATTTATGGTGATTGGAAAAAAAGTTTTTAAAAAATACACTCAAGAATATCCTAGAGGGAGTGCGATTGAATACACTGCTTAGAAATTTATCTCACTTGCTAAGACTAGGAGGAAATTATTGTTGCGAAAGCAAGCGATCGAACAATAAAATAGACGGAATAAGAAAATAAATCAGATACTAGATTTACGTAGTTTGGTCACTATAAATCAAACGATACAACGGAGATTATAATCACAATCAAACACTCTCGGTGTTTCCTAGCCCCCTAATTACACAAAAATGACAGTGTTTAGCCTACAATTCCTTACGAAATAATCTCTTAATTTCACAAAGGATTTACACACAAAACTTATCACAAGATTTAATCAGCTTCAATACTAAAAGTTCTCAGCCTTTTGAATGCAATTCACGAACAAAGCTTCGCTACACGAACAGCACAAAGACCCATTGCCAAGCACCCAGCACCAATGGCCGTCACTCGCTGAAAACGGTGCTTCAACATAGAGAAATCTTTTTGTTATAGCTAGCAGGTATCACCTAGAGGGGGGGTGAATAGGTGATTCGAGTGATTTTTATGAATTTAAAGCGGAAACTATTTATAATCAGTAAAGTCTGAACAATGTTCAAATTCTGAATGTGATAGTGTGCAGTGTAAACAATATAAAAGGAGATTAGGGATAAAGAGAACTGCACACAAGAAGTTATAGTGGTCCGGCTTAGATCAAGCCTACGTCTACTCTTCTACGCTTACAGCCTACTGCCTGGATTCCACTATGTGATCAAAAGAATTACAAGATCTGAGTGATATTACTCGGTGATTGATAGAACTCTCTATCTCATACAATCACTTTTACAGAGTATCCCTCAAAATCTCATTATTTAGCTCAGGAAGGACAAGTAGTAGAATCGGAATAAGCTCAGACTTTGGACTTGTTGATTCTTGATTTCGTTCTATTACTTTCTACTTCTCATTGGTCTCCTTTTATACTCCTCCACTTCCAAACTAGCCGTTGGACAGTTTTCAAAGGATCATTTTCCAATTTTCACCTTGGACAGATTTGTATAAAATGGATTGAGTAGCCGTTGATTAACAAAATCCGAATCCCACTGAATCTGATTGCCCATACAACCAAAGTCTTGGTTTCCATAAGTAGAGTTTTATCCGTTGTGATATATACTTGTCATAATGTTTGATTGTCAATCAATTAGGCTTAGATTGAATCAATCAAAACTTTCCTTTTGTGAAATCCACGCCAGATCACTAACTGTTATGTTTCGTTCTGAATAAAATCTGAATCTGAAGAATTTCCGGTTCTTGCTTTACATTCAGAACCTGAGTCAGCGTAGTTCTTTAGTAAAGTCTAAGTTCTTCAAAATAAGAGTCTGAAGGTCTCTGACATCTTAAGAAAAAGACTGAGTGTCTATATTAGTAGAGTCTGAACTTCTCGTTCTGAACCTTGTAAAGTCTGAAGATTTCCTTATGAACCTCGTAAAGCCTGAGCGTCCATAAAGTTAAATTCTCTTGAAGTATTAAAGTTGCTACTTCCAGAGTATATATATCTGGATCAAAATACTTCAGAGTACATATCAGATTTACAAGATTAACATGGATAGTTTTATCAACTTCAAAATCTGTTTAGGAAATTTACTCAACACTTTTAACCGTGGCGTTAATTGATATATACGCAAACAAGCCACACTTGAGAAAGAAACAAAATTCCGGTGAGATTCCGTCGAACAAGTCCAAGATTTGGACTTTCTTATTTGTCTTTGCTTTGGCCGACTTCAACATCAGGGTAATGTAATTTGTGTGCCTTCTCTTGTTTTGTGTTGGAAAGCTTGTCCAGCGAAACTTTATATTTAGACGCCCGCAAATAATAATTCATCTCGCGCTGGGCTTCGTTCGTAGACTCAAATTCGAGACATATTTTCACAATTATAAAAGGCATCAAAGCATGGATCCTCACGAGAGGACACAAAACATACACTACGTGTTGATCCCATGGAGTAGTGCTTCAAAGAGAAAATTATTCAAAAAATTATTGAAAAGTTATAAAATTATCTACATCAGCACCGACGGTACCATTAGGAGGGCCGGCGTCCACGTCAGCAATTTCCGGACTTAATTGGCCGAAAGGACTACATTGGCTTATCACCAAAAGATTTAAAACTAAATTAGCCAAATTGAAATATTTAAGACAAAATTGATATCTATATAATATGTTTATGACTTTTTCTTGGTAATTTTCCCGTTTATTTGGTCATTATATGTTTCATGTAGAGATAAATATTTAGATCCCGAATATTTAATTTGGATTTAAGTGCACTCTACAAACTCGAGAAATTACTGCCTCGGTCAATCAGTTTGACGCTTTGTTTGTTTTATAGAAAATATTATATTTTTGGAAAATGACATTATTTTTCGATATTTAGCTGAAATCCAAAAGAAATTGGAAAAAATTTTCCGTCTTTTGGAAAGGAAAATTTGATTTGAATTTTCTAAATACACATATACTATTTGGACGTTAATAACTCATGAGCATCGCGCACTGGCATGAGTACTGGGATCTTGGGCCCGCCTTGATGAATTTGGGCACTGGCATTAGGGACCCAAGCATTGGTACCGGGGTCTCGGGCTCGATGCACTTAGGCCTGGGTGGTAGGGGACCCAGTCCTGGACACTAGGGAGCCAGGAACGAGTGTTAGGGTTTTCGTGCGCAAACGCAGAGTTTCTGGTCTAGATAATAATATCTAGTCATATTTTGAAAATTGATTTTCGATTTTTTAAACAGGAAATCATTTTCCTTGAATTTAAGCATAGATTTTCTATTGATTAGGAAGATATTTTCAGTTGACTTATTTTCCTAAGTGATTTAAATGCCGGAATATGATGACAATATTTCCCTGAAAAATGTTTTCGAGAAACAAATGAAGCTTTAACTCATTCACAGCCGAAGAGAATAGTGAGATCACGTTTATTTTTGGAATTGCAACGTTGTTTGAATATGCATCGATGCAGTCACTATAATTCCCAAATCAAGAGAAAGTGAAGCACAAACAGCCTAGCCAGTTTCAACCCAATTAGAAGGGCCAAAAAAGGAAAAGGCGGACGGTTTCGCCCGAGGCACATGGAGCACGAAGCAAGAGAGCGGTCCAGCTTACGAAAGAGACGAACGTGGGTACCACTTTCGATGCATCGAGATTTCCATGGCATAGTTTGCTAAAAGTCAAATTGCTTGTAGCATAGATCTAACTCTAGCCTGAAGAAATCTCAAAAGTGGTGCCAATTAGTTGAGATCTAAAGCTACTCGGGATCACGTACAAAATCCATAAAGAGCTAGGCCTATGCGCGTACTTCTTACTTACGCTATAATAAAAACATTTTTCATCGTGAGGGGAATAGAATTCCGGGAAAGTTTGAACGGCCCTTTGTCGTCATTAGTTCCCGTCCAATTCAAGAACCGGTAAAATTCCAACAAATGGTCGATGGGTTTGAGAAGACATCATAGAAAATGAAAGTGGCTTTAGTCATAAGAGAAGACATCATAGCCCTAATCCCGACTGCTGAATGATTTGACTTGGACAGCAGGTTGAAAGCTACACCGCACACGCCCTCGATGGAGACAGAGGAAAGCTTACCCGAGTATTAATGACTGAGCGATTTAGTTGATAATTATGGAAGAGCATTCAACGCCGTTTGATTGCGTTTTGCACTTTGTATGCGAAATCAAAAAAAAATTCCACGTGCGTCTTCTTTAGTCTCCCAATGACCCATGAAGCAAGTCAAAAGCGACTAATATTAATTTGATTTAACTTAGAAAAAGCAGTTATTGTTGTCCCATTTTGACTAAATTCCAAGGTTCAAATTCAATGGGAAGTCAGATTTCAAATCTAAAAAAAAAATTGGTAAAAGAAGTTAAAAGAAGAGTCTATCCCGTCTATATTGTAAGGTGATTTTACAAAGGCCCGCGCTATTTCCACCCCTCTTTAATATCGTCTTCCGTAAAATCAATACAATGAAAGATGAGTAAATTGTGTATAGTGCGTTCATCAACCACAATATTCAATTTTTAAGTAAATTCTCATAAATTTGTATTGAAAATTGAAGCCGAAAAATTCACAATTTTGAGGATTATCTGGGAAAATAAAGTTAATAATTGGCGGAATAAGTTTAGAAGAAGACAAGCATGAATGAAACTTTTAAATGTAACGGGTGCGGAAGAAACGGCTAGGGTGAAAAAAAAATTGTTTTAAAGGGATGCGGATGAAGGAAAAAAAAAGGTAAGTAATAAGCTTAGATCGAGAGTGGGACCCGTAAGGAATAATACAATCAATTCAACATGATAAGGTAAGGGAGTGTCAAGAGCCAATAAAGGGGTGGGAATAGCGCCAGCCTTTACAAATTAATAAAAAGAAAAGATTTAGAGTAATGAAAAGAAAAAACAAACACTAGAGAACTATAGATTATCGGTAAGAGCTTTATTTACAAAAAAAACCTAGTAAAAATGAAATTGGCATTTACATTCTTGCTTTGAATATTGTGATTCACAGAAAGACAATTTTTTTAATGGCATTGAAGCATGACATTGAACCCAAGGTTATGCTCCAAATCAATTGAGCTACGGCTTAAACTTGAGCTTAGAGTTGTACAATCTACATGGGCCTCAAATTCTAAGTTCTTGGACCTTTCTTTCATTCTTGCAAGCTTTCTCGCTTGGGCCTCAACCATAGCACTTCATCGTCACGGATTATGGTTAGTTAGTGCATAACATGTTTGGCGAAGAAGTGGAACCATTAGATTAGAAAGGAAAGCGAGACAACCCATGAGATTGAAAGATGAACACATAGAATTTAAGTGTCCGTTTGTTTCGCGAAAAATACACGATTTGAAAAATATTTTCCTAAAAATGATTTGGTCATATCGCTTGGAATAATTAACCAATAAAAAATATTTTCATTATTGATAATAATTTATGCCCAAACATTTTCTTAGACAATAAAAATGTTTTTCATGCATTCATTTCTGTAGGCGAAATAAATGATAATTTTTAAGAAAATCTTTTCCAAATCTTTCATTTTCCGCGAAACAAATGGACCCTAAATGAGCATTTCAATTCCTATATTAGGTCGTGTCGACAGGATGGGTCGGAATAATTTTGGGTGAATGTGGAGACCAGTTTGGCCATTTGTCCAATCGGCAGCCACTGAAGAGGATGTTCGTGAAGTGGCTTCACAACCTCTTCGAGACTAGACCGTTCTCGTCTCCTGATTTAGATTTCGTTCTAGATATGAGGATTTTACTCTCCCAAACTAGATCTAGATATAGATATGGGAGTTCACTACAATTATTTGATCTGTGTTCTTTCAATATATTGATGTTGATGTCTCTGCACGATGATGGTGATGAGGCTGTTGAACCTAGACGCACACATGGAGTAGGAGATCTCGTCATATGCTCATTAATGAATCCGGCGATCGATCGCCGAATGCTTACGATAGTAACTGTTCTTGAGAGATGAAAGTGTACTTTTAGTTGCAACCTGCCAACCTGTGCTTTGTAATTTGCATTATAGCATTTATTTTGTTTTGTAGTTATTTGGGATTTGCTAAGCTTGAAAGGCTTTTATGTACCTTTCGATTATTATTCTGCGGAATGAATGAAATCTTTCTTTCGATAAAAAAATTCTAACTCCATAACTAATAATGAAATAGATGGTTGAGAGACAAAATTACTCCAATGACTATCAACATTATATCCTTTCTATTGGGAATCATGATTCCAAACTAATTAATCAATCAATCATAATTCACTAATTCGTCAAATAGGATTCCTCCTCAATTATTTATCAGCACGTGCGGCCTGGGAAGGCTGCATTATTCCTTGGCCGGTCATGTGCTGTAGGCAGTGGTGCACGTGACGAGAGACCCACATGACACGTGATGAACCATTTGACATGTTGGGCATGCCAAAACTTCCAAGAAAGTAGGGTCTTTTCTTGGCTAATTGTGATTGCAAATAACCCCCCCTAATCTTTTTCCGACCAACTCAAAGTCATACAGATTTTGCTTTCACCGGTCTCGACCTTTATGAAATTATAACTAATTAATGTGTTAGAAAGTTACCGGTCGAAGGAGATCAAAGGTATATAAAGAGTATACAAATGCCACTGTCGAGTGATGTGACAAGTCGGATTTGGAGTGACACGTGGAATTCAATTGACACGTACACGCGAAAGGGGTAGAACTTAGCTTTGATATCATGATAAAAAAGTCAAATCCAACAACTTAAACTTCTAGGTGCAGAAAGACAACATATATATTGCTAATCGGTATATGATATTTCAAGTTGCTGGACTCGAAAAGTTATCCTCGCTCGCAAGTCCTAAAACCCAGGTTTTAGGTGCGTTCATCCTTCTATCCAGGTTTTGCCGGCCAATTAGCTAGTGAGGCATGACGGCTGGGTTGTGCGGGCGCGACCAGAGGTCAAAGATTGAGGGAGGTCTAACGATGGTGGTTGCGCGGGCTCTACCGGCGGCTGTGCAAATTCTCTCTGTGTTCTCGTGGAAGAAGAAGGTGCGGATGCAGTGCAGCCCTAACAAAAACTTTTTATTGTTCTGGTTGGGCTAAGGTATATCCAAAACAAGTCGAGGCCCAATATGTCCAAAACAATGCCCAACTATTTTCACCATTACTCGAAACAAGCTGACGCTCGACCCGACCTAATACGAAAATTTCTGGGTCGAGTTGATTCGGTTCGTGTTTAGCTGGGTTCTTTTGACAGCCATAATTTCAGCATAACATGTGAAGAATTTTCGTAAAATGAGGTTGTGAAATGGAGAAAGAACTAGATATATAGTAGCCAATTTTATAGGCTTCTTCATCATGTTTGTCCTTCCATGAATTTTTGGTCAAGGAGAGCAGAGTCACACCACTAGGTCGATGGACCGTAAAAGCTAAAATGGTGGGCATTAATTGAAATTAAATAGACGCCTATGGACTTCGGTAGGATTTTTTGTTTATGGTGTGGTTGAGGCCTGCCTAGCAAAGACCAAGGCTTGCTAATTTATCAAAGGTTGGGAGACACCCATGACGAGCACGGACCATGTTGTATCTATTATTCTCTTCATCATGCCAACCCTCAAAAGCCGAAAATTTTGGTGTCATTAAATGGAGAAACTCTAAAGGCTTTGTTTGTTTCGAGAAAGATAAATAATTTGAAAAATATTTTATTAAAGTTGATCGCCTGTATAGTTTGAAATAATTTGCCAATAAAAAATATTTTCATTATCGACATCAATTTATGTCTAAATATTTTTGTGGACGATGAAACTATTTTTCATTTGTTCGTTTTTATAAGCAATTATTTTTAAGAAAATATTTTCTATATCATTCATTTTTCGTGAGACAAACGTAGCCAAGTGGGACAAAAATATTCGGTGATCCATAAAATCGCATGACCTTTTTTACTAAAAGAATTCGTTAACTTTTATTGGTATGATTTTTTGTGAAAATGAAACAAGAAAATTGATGGTACCCGAGTTCGGCAGATGATAATGTGGTGCTTTGAAATCACCTAAAGATTTGAAAGAAAAGATGGGTGCCGTCACGAATTGATATGTACTTTCGGGTCCTCCGAAGCTGTGAATAATTTCCAAAACTTGATATAAATAATTACACTTAGGCTCCGTTCGTTTAGCGGAAAATATTCTCCTTTTGAAAAATATTTTCTCGAAAGTCATTTTCCTGGAAAATGTTTTAGAACATAATTTTAGGTGTTCGGCGACCAATATAAAAAGTTTTGGAAAATATTTTTCGTCGGCGACCGGTCGCCGCCGCCGCCGCCGCCGCCGAAAAATATTTTTAGAAACTTTTTCATATTGGTCGCAAACACCGGAAAATTATGTTAGAAAAACATTTTTGGAAAATGACTTCCGGAAAATATTTTTCAAAAGGAGAATATTTTCCGCCAAACGAACGGAGCCTTAAAGTAGAAATGGTTGTTTTTATTCCCTAGGGGTGAAAAGACTCTTGGAAGCTAAACTAGGTAAGGGAAGGTGTAGGGAAATTCATTTTTCAGGAAATAATTATGGATATGATATTGCCTTTTGTTTTTTTTTTTCACTTCTATTTACTTCTAAAACATTTATTATAGTGTTCAAACAAACCATGTGTTTTATCGTTATTAAGAGTGTTGTTTACTTGATAGAAAGAACCAAATTTGAAAAGGTAATGGATGGACAAAAGTCCAAAATAAATTATGTTTTCAACGTGTTATATTGTTATAAGGAGGGTGGATCTCGATAGGTTAAATCAAATCTGAAATTTTACCTATTTGAATGACATGAATCTTCGACCAAAAAAAAAAATTGACATGAATCGATTATGATTTACCACTTTAATTCGAAACAAACTCCTCGTCGTCTCGTGTTCCAAAATTTCCAAAATTGATCAGCATCTCAATTACTTATCAATAAAGTAGATATCCTTGACAAAAAAGAAGCAGTAGATATTGATTTACACCATATACTTTGTAAAAAATTCAACCCACTCTATCCACGTATTTACATATATTCTTATACCCTTTGTTTCGCGAAACGTGGATGATTCGAAAATCATTTTATTTAAAATAATTAGCCAACGAAAAACGTTTTTTTATCTATAGCATTTCATGTTTAAATATTTTCATGAAAAATAAATGAAAAAATTTCGTTCGTTCATTCCATCCGATAAAAAATACAAGCGATCATTTCGAGACGAATATTTCTTAAATTTTTTCATTTTTTGTGAAACAAAATCAAGTTTTGGTTACAAATTTTTTTTCGAGGAGGCACCAAACACTTTCTTTTCGTGACGCGCAGGGCCACCCCGCAGAACGCACATCCCACACGGCTCGCACCATCCTTTTCCGCCGTTTGTACAGCTCTTGCCGACACCTAATTTGTCCTCCTCCATCATCGTACCCCCAACCTTCACCTCCCATTATATATGCCCCGACCCTACTCCGATCTCCATTGATTCCTCCCCAACAGCAGCAGCAGCATCCCAAGAAGATCAAGATCCGACCGCCGCTCGCGGTGGCGCTGGTGGTGGCAGGCCTTCTTGCCAAAAGGATCCCTCCCGTCCGCGAGACGCCATGGCCGCCGGCGCTGCAGAATGCCTCCTCCGCTGCGTCTACGAGGGCTGCATCCCCGGGTGCGACTCCGGGGTCGAGCGGCGGCCGTACCACCGGAACTGCGGGTGCGCGCTCCACAAGAAGTCCCGGAGCAACTGCCCCCGCCCGGCGGGGAAGGGCAAGGGCGTGAGCGTGTCGTACCCGATCAGGAGGGCGTGGAGCGAGGGGTCCCTGGTGCTGATGGCCTCCGCGGGCTCGTCGCCGTCGTCGTCGCCGGTCGTGGGGAGGTCCCAGGTGGTGGGTTCTTGCGACGGGGACAGAGAGATGGATGATGGGTTTTGTCTGAAGATGTGAAAGTTTTGATCTTTTCTATGGTTTTTTCTTCGTTTTCTTTTGGGTAGCTGAGATGGGGGGTTGTTGATGATCTCGATGTTGCTTTATTCATTTTGATCTCTCTGAGACCAGCTTAGGAAATGTAGGAGAAAACTCCCTCGTTGAATTAGGAATCTGACTGATCTGTAGACATGGTGGTGGTGTCCTCTCTGGTGGTGTATGGGCGAAAGCGTGGTGATTGCAATGTTCATCTGTTGATATGTTGAGAGTCAATTTCATCTGACAATGAATGTACAAATCGATCTTAATGGAGCCATACTTTTTCTTCCAATTCTTGTTCCTGTTCTTCCAACTTCATTTTCATGGAAAGGAGTTGGGGTGTTTAGGAGGCCAATCTGATCACAAGAAAAGCCTCGACAGATATTTGTGATGGTGCATGGCTGAGATTTTTCTTGGCATTGTATTCAAATTCAGTTTCCTTTTGCTTGCACGGATTCAGATCATTTCTCACATCTTGCAATCACAATCTGCACGATTGGCCAGCGGCACATCGTGTTGATTCATCTTCTTCTGTTTGATTGATGATTACCCATCACACCAAAATTCCTTTTTCTTTGGGTGGGGTCAATCTTGAAATAGAAATCAAGGAGGGGAAAGAAACTATCTCCATGTTTGGAGGGTCAATTAATCTGAGTACGTGCAGGCCAACAGACTTCAGATGGAGACAGGACACATGGCGTGGCATGCATAAACCGAAGAAGAGTCAAGAGGGGCAGCAGCAGGCCATGTGGGTGGTTCTCCTGGCCGATGCAGTTCAACAGTATTCAATTCAAATGCCCTCAAGTTTGAACCTGGACTTCCATATTTTTTAAAACAAAAAGACATCCGAGTGGTTTCCAAAACAATTCTCTTTTATTTACTTTGGAGAAAGGATGGACCGTCCACTTTTTGTTGAGCTATTTTATTGAAGAACTCTGAGTTGTCGTCTCTTCTCCCAACTGTATGAAGCACAAGCTGGCATAAGCCCAAAGGATGAATGAGAGGAAGTCCAAGCTGTCTACATGAGAGCACTACCAAACGAAGAAGAGTCAGGTGACCACCCAAAAAGACAAAATTAAAGTAGCTCTCTTGGAGCCGTTGGGTGCATACAGATAGTTTGACCATCACTCTAAATTGTATTGTAGTTTCTGTTACTGATAACGTTCAGAAATTACTGCCTTTTAATAGTTCTAAAATGGCATAACTCGCATTTCTGATGGGAGAAAATTTGCTTTTGCAATAGACAGACACTAAGGTATTTTGTAATAAAATTCACATTTACTTTTCTATAAGAATTACTGACCACAATTTAAGAGTTACTTTTCGTATCGAAAAGTTATTAAACTTGTGGAAGAGTACTTATGATACAATTTGGTTTTTTTTTTTATAAAGAAAGTTAAGAATCAATGTGAAAAATTTACTTCTTGTGATATGTTGCAGTTTATTTTTCTCTGTGAAATGTTGCTGACCATTCTTAATAGTTTAATTGTCAACTGACAACCATGAGCAGGAAATGGAGCTAATCCTAGTAAATAAAAAGTTCAATGAGAGTCTAATTTACCGGAAGTAAAGACAAGGCAAATCTTGATGTTTTGGATCCCAAAAACATGACTGCTGGAGCTGATTAGATGGAGGAAAAGAACTACTAGAAACATAGGACATCAGAGGCGAGAGACTATCCTTCATTTGGTCCCTCTAAGTTAATAAAAGAATCGGAGGATAGATAACAGTCGTTTCTTCTAAATTCAACCAGCATGTTCAACTGATCTCTCTTGGCAGCATCAGGAAAATCAGTCAAATCTGTTTCTTATGCCCTGACTCCATGGAAGTCCTGCCAGGGAGATAGGCATAGATGACAATACTATGCTTCCATTTGTTTTGCGAAATAACATTTCCCAGGAAAACATTTTCTTCATTTTCCAGCATTTGGAACGCTTAGGAAATATGAGTCAATGGAAAATGTTTTCCTAGTAAACGGAAAAAAAGTTTTCCTAGTAAAGTTTAAATTAAGAAAAAATGATTTCCTCTTCAGAAAATGGTAAATTACTTTCCAAAATATGACTAGGTATGAGGGCTCAGACCAGAAATTTTGTGCTTAAGCACAGAAACGGCAATGCTCCTTCCCGGTCTCTGGGCAACGAGCTCGGATCCATCAAGATTGGGCCTGGAAGCCCGGCGGCCCGGCCCAGGTCCATCTAGGCCACGTACTAGACCTTGGGCACCGCACCTGGGTCCATCAAGGCCGAGCCCCGGCGCCTGTGCCCAAGTACCTGACTTCAGAGCTCGGGTTCATCGAGGCTGGGCCCAGGACTCCCGGGTCCCCCGCTCCTGCGCCCCTAGTCCGTCGATGTCAGGCTGGCCCGGGAGCTGAGGACCGAGGCCTGGCCTAGATGGACTCGGGCATGGGCGCCAAGGTCCTGGCCCCAACCTCGATGCACCTATGTCCGGTCACCTGAGCGCACTACCAAACGAAGAAGACTCAGGTGACCACCCAAGAAGACAAAATTTAAGTTGCTCCCTTGGAGCCGTTGGGTGCATTCGGATAGTGGAGCACACTGTATGCTTTGTGCGTAACCAATCCGTACTCCACTTTCTTTTTGTTAGTTGTATTTTTCTTGTTTTCCTATTCTTCGAACAATAGTTCATTGGTTTCTCCTCTCTTTCCAGCTCAAGACATTCTTTTTTCAGAGTCTTCGAGTTCACATGGTCATTGGCCAGTTAACTAACAAATCATTGACTATACACAATTTTGTTGGATGCTTTTCTGTCAATCTCGTCCTTAAAACACGGAATTATCGGGGTAAGTCAGCCGAACTTCTAGAGTTGCAACAGCACTCGAATATGTCCGAGCAAACACTGGAAAATTGGTGCTGCTATATCTCTAGATCTCATTAGAGATGACCACAGCTGGAATTATTTTTCTTTTTCGAAACATGGGGCGCCGGATCTTTTGGCTCACGTAATCCATGTATGTATGCAAACCTCTCAGTCATGCATCGATTAAGGATCTACCTCATCCAAAGTGCTTGACCACAGAACCAGCTCCCCAGGTTTAGATCAGAGATAATCACTTTCCTATCATACGAAGGATGACTCAATTCCACGTATCCCAAATAGAGTAACTCCTGTCCATTCCTAATTTGATGAATAATTTTTTAGGGGATTTTTCCAAAGTGCACTGCTGTTTATCTAGAAGATCTACAATCGACTAATCAAGTCACACACCGTCATCCCTAGATGACTGTACTACATGATAATGCATAAAATCAGTAATATGCAAGTTGTTGCTGATTATGGAAAAACACTTTGATGTAGGGCTAGTGTAGAATACAAATGCAATCCGAAGAGACAAGTGCAGAAAAACAAGATTCAATGCAATAGTTGCTGATGCATGGGTTACTGATCAATGAAGCAGACTTGAGACTTGGTCTTTGGAACTGATTGTTGCAAGTCATACAGACATAATAGAAAACAAGTAAACTGCAGCTGGTCACATGACCCGGCCAAATGAAGGGAACAAAAAACTACAGCTGGTCAAATCACATGGCGAAGAAGATAGAACATCACTATGTTCGTGATGGGAAAAGACAGAGGAGTATTTTGTGGTCGCCAAGAACAAAGCGACGGTGAATGGTAACTCAAAATAGAATTCAGTTCTTAACGTTGAACAGGGGAAAAAGGTCAGGTTGTGGTTCAGAAGCAAAAAGACAGTTGTAACTTCCATATCACCTCAAAACAATCGGGCCTGGATTGTTGTAATCAAATAGATTGCCCAATGAACATACTTGGCGTGTTCTGCTAGGTAATTCCGGGGGTTTCAGCAAGTTGCATCCAGAGAAATCCACTATGCTTAAGAATCTCAAGCCTCCAAGCCCCTGGAGCTCCATTAGTTTCCCACAATGTCGTACTCTTAGGTCTTCCAAGAGTTCTAAACCTGACAAATCTGGTAAGTTCTCAAGCATCTCGCACCATGAAATGTTAATAGATTTTAACTATCTCGCTCCGTCAAGCCCTGGAACCTCCACAAGTTCCGGACATTTCTTCAGTGTCAAGTGTTCTAAATCTTCAAATTCCGAAAGATCCGGAAGGTTTACAATTGACTTGCACTCTTCAATGTATAATGTTTTGCATGAAGAGAATTCCTCAAGTGCTTGGATATCACGGATCTTCTCACAGCCATTGATGCACAGATATTTCAAGGTTCCGGAGCATGGTAGGTCTGGTAATCTTTCCAAAGAACTACAGTCAGAGAGATTCAATTCTTCCAAGTGTTCAGCATTATAAAGGCCTGTTATTTCAACTAGCTTTGGGCAACTTCCAGCAGTTATTTTCTTCAGACCCTTTAAGTTAGAAAAGTCCGGTAAACTCTCAATGGAATTACACACAGAGATGTCTAGTTCTTCCAAGTATTCCCATCTATCAAGTCCTTGAATTCCAACCAGATTCCCACAAGCTGCAGCATCAAAATTCTTTAGAAATTTCAAGTTTGAAAGATCCGGTAATGTTTCTAATGCTGTACAACCCCGTATGATGATTGATCTTAATGAGACTAAACGTCCAAGGCCCTCAAGCTTATATAGCTTTTCACAAGATAATGCTGTCAAAGCAGTTAGGCACACAAGTTCTTCAAGCCCTTTGATTTCTGTTAATTCACAGCAACCGTGGAGATGCAATTCTGTTAAGCGTTTCAAATTTGACAAATCTGGAAATCTCTCCAAATTTGGACCTTGGTCAACTTCAAGCTTCAATAGACTTGAGGGAAGATCTGGGAGCCATTCAATTTTCTCATGAAGTTCGATATGGAATTCAGCAAGTTGGGAGAAGGTCTTCATCGTAGTTAAGGCACCCAAATCCTCGACTTTCATCGACAACTGTGTTAGATTGATTAGGTTGGCAATATCTGGGATTGTCGGACAGACGAGATGTAGACTAGTTAAGCTCGAGGGAAGCTCTGGCAGAGATTGTAGCTCTTTGCATTGCCCTAAATCAAGCTCTTGGAGACATGATAACTGGTGAAGGCTTTTGGGCAAACCGGAAATGCATGTCTTTTCTAACCGAAGGACTCGCAGTGAAGATAAATCCCCTACCTCACTAGGGATTTCTCCTTGCAGAGATTTACACTCTGAGGCATCTAACTCTTCAAGCTTCTTCAACCTTCCAATGGTTCTAGGTAAACTTTCTAAGAAAATATGAGTCATGAGCAGAACTTTCAAATTGTGTAGATCTCCGATGGAGTGGGGCAGTTCCTTGACACCCGATTTTGATAAACACAGTCGGGTTAAAGATGTCAACTTTCCAATGGAGTCGGGAAGTGTTTTCAATGAGTGGCATTGCTCTAGCGACAAGCTATGCAAGTTCCGGAGGGATCCTATAGAGCTGTCAATTCGTACCAGTGATCTACAATAACGAGCAGAAACAATCTCAAGCTTCCTCATGCGACCTATGGCCATGGGAATCTCTTTTATGGAACTACCATCAATAAGAAGCTCCCTCAAGTTTGTTAGTCCCCCCATTTCTTTAGGTAGCTCCTTGAGTTTCTCACATCCCCTCAAACTTAAGGATACGAGGTTCCTGATATTCCTGATAGAAGGATGAATTTTGACCAGATTAAGACAATATTCAAGATTCAAAATCTCAAGATTCTGGAGAGCTGAGAAGTCAGGAGTTTCAATCAACTTATTGCAGTGCAGAAGCCGTAGAACTTTGAGCTGGTTCGCGATCCACAACAAACACAATATAGCAACGTTAGCTCTTGAATTTATCATATACCTTGGAAAAGAAAAAAGAAGACAGAGATTTACCTTCTGTAATCCATTCACACGGTGCCATGCGTCCCAGTGTTCTGTGAGACCGCTGACTCTTACATTAAGAATAACCAAGTTCTCTGGATGAAAGTTTGTAGGGAAAAAAGACGTTGCACAGGCCATCCAATCAAGCCATCTTAATTTAGGAAGAAGGTCCTTGAAATCTCCCGTGACTTCTGCCTGCTGGATACGAAGGTACCTTAAGTTCGGCAGTTTTCTAAACTGCTCATTTGTTAAGCAGTATGGTTCAGAAAGCGAAGGAAAATACTTAAGATGGAGAGCCTCGATCTGATCCGTTCCCTGCAAGTGCCCAGAAACTGAGGAATAAGGGTGTTGCACAAGACCCAAATCTAGGCTAATGAAAAGTGTGACACATTATTCCATTTTTTCCATGTGTAAAATTTGGTATAATTGTACATCCATCCAATTTATAGCAGAACTCTAAGGATCATAAAAGCATTGATGCCAGTCATGCTCCATTACCATGTAGTGGGGTTCTTTGAATTAATCCAGTTCAAGGGCTTTCTAGTTTGACTGGCTTTTCTGGTTTTGATCAGTTTTCTTATAGGGGGTCAAACAGGACACAGCACATAACCTATACCCAGTTGAACCCATCGTGTGTGATTGTATCATGTAGCATCCTAACATATTATCCCACCGAATCAGAGAATGTCTAAACATGACTATACAAGTTAGGCCGGATGTCTACGCTTACTTATGGGGTATATTATGACACAGACACGATTTTATATGATTAGCTTGACCCCATATCAGCGGTATTGTGCCTAAACTGACGTGTCACAAATTTGCTAACTAGGAATATGAGCCTCCACACTTTTAGGGCACTTTTATAGCCTAAAAGAGGTAAGTAAAAAGTAGAGAGTAGAAAACATTGTACCTCATTCCTCTCTAGCACTTTCAAAGCTTCCTCATGAATCCATAATCTACTGCGTTCACTTGGTTTAACAGAGTTTTCCTTAAAAACAATTCTTCTACCAAGATCTCGCGATTGATCATGCATCCATAGCCTATTTCCCCTATTGCCATGGACAATTTTAACCAAGGACATGAGACTCAACACTTCTAGTCCCAAGTTTGGAGAGAAGCCACAGTCATCCCACATATAAATCGGAAGTCTTGGATCTGTTCCATTGAAAAAACATGCAATGTCGAGATATATTTGCTTCACATCATCGGTCAGTGCATCATAACTTATCTTCAGCTTCTCTTCAACCTTCTCAGAAGGCACTTCTCTCAACTTCTTTAATGTGTCTTTCCACGCTGCTTCACTTTTGTCGCACAAGAGTGACCCAATAACCTCAAGAGCCAATGGGAACTGCCCAGTAGTTGAGACAATATCACGACAAAGACCCTCGAAGGTTGGAGGGGGGAAGTCACGTTGAAATGCATGTCTACAAAATAGAACCGTAGAATTTTCGTCATCCAATCCCATAAGTTCATATGCCCAGTATGACGTCCCAAACTGATTAAGAATAGCCTTATCTCTGGTTGTAATAATGATCCTACTTCCAGAACCAAACAACTCATGCTTTCCCACGAGTGCCTCTAACTGATCTTTGTCACTCACATCATCAAGAAGAATGAGAACTCTTTTGCCTCCAAATCTGGAACTGATGATATTGATTCCGTGGTCTCTGTTAGAAACTTCGTGGGGGCTTCCTTTAAGAACTTCAGAGATCAGTTCCTTCTGCAAGTGCACAATTCCCTCACGTGATTCTGTTTCTCGGATATCTGCTAAGAATCCATGGCACTCAAATTGGCTCCACAGTTCATTGTAGATGACCTTGGCCAGAGTTGTTTTACCCGCACCACCCATTCCATGAATTCCAAGTATTCGAGTATCTCCAAATTTAGTATCTACTATAGTCATAATTTGTTTTACATGAATGTCCACTCCGACCAGGTGTGTAGGGTTCACTAACTTAAAAGCATTCTTTAACTCGCTCAAAACCTTTACAACAACGATTTTTATGAGTTCTGCCTCATTCCTGTCAAAATAGTGTTATAATTGAGATCACGAACAAAAATCTAAAGTAAATCTTGTTAGAACGAACTCAAATAACTAAGCGACGAGATGAATTGGCAAATTGATAATGGTCGATCATATAAACAACTAATGTACTTTGCCATAAAATAATCAGCTTATGTGGAAAAGGGATCTGGAAGTACCCATTAGCAATATTTTCGGATACCAATCCTTTCAAGGATCCAACTTCTTTTAGTGCTTGTCTCCATTCCTGGACAATGCTTTCCTCGAAACGTTTCTTGTATGAATTGAAGACATCTCCAAAGGTTCCTTTGAGCCATTTCACATCTGAGGGTTCAACTTTATAGAATATGGGCAAGATCACTTGTTTCATCTCTTTCTTGCACTTGAGCATCTGAACGAGCTCACGAAGGCACCATTTACTGGAAGCATAACATTCCGAAAGAACTGGGATCGAGATCTTACTATTGTTGATGGCCCGGAGAAGCTCGGGGCCGATCTCCTCTCCTAGAGGGAGTTCGTCATCATCTCTGAACACGCGAACTCGCGCTTCATGAAGTCGCTGGTATAAGTGGCTCGTGAAGCCCTTGCGAGAGTCTGGACCTCTGAAGCTTAAGAACACATCATAATCACATCCTGGAGCATCCGATGAAACTGGGGGCTTGGAAACCGGCTTCTCCACGAAGGTAATTGCCGTTCTGTTCATCTTCAGAAATTCTAAGAGGATGAAAACTGAAAGCAAGATCAATCGGGTGCGAAACCACTGCAAAAGAATGACAGATCTGACGATGCAGATTTCCTTTCTTTCTATAATGTACTAACGTTTTAAATTCAGTGGAGAGCAGGAGTGTGCAAAAGAATCGGGACCGCTCGGATCGGCCCGAGTAGTCATGGCCACGGGCCGGTTTTGGCCCGGAACCGGCCCGATCAAATCCGGGCCCGGCCGTTGACCGGGCCCGTGGTTCGGAACTGGAACCGGCCCGTGGCCTACGGGTCCGGTTCCAAATTATTTATAAAAAAAATTTCATTATTTAATTTTTTTTTATAAAACAAATTGAACTCTAATTACCATGCATTGTAAGTACATTGATATCCAATTGCAATGCTTAGCTTGGGTGTATTGAACTCTAATTACAATGTTTAGCTTGAGTTTTAGTCTCTTCATTCCCATTTGATGTGGGACTCTCGGTTTGCCTTAAACGCCTTCAATATGAGACTCTTGGCTTGTCTTCATGCAAATGCCAAGAGTCCCACATCGAATGGGAAATGAAGAGACCATCAAAGGGGTTGTTTATAAAATCCAAGCTAAGCCATGAGTATGCGAAGTTGTATGCATTTTGTGGCTACGATCCTTTGCTAGTTAAGAGCAAAGGGTTCCATTGGATCGCTTTAGAACCGGACCAGGACCAATGGTCCTGGCTCTGTCTCTATGGTTTGCCGGTCCGGTTCCTAATTCTAAAATTAAAAGACCGGTCTTATCGGTTCCGACCGGGAATCGATCACCCCTACAATTTTCATTTTATTATAATTTATATTGAATAATTCATTATTTCATATTTTTATAATTATTTATTTTTTTATTTCATAATTTATTTTTTTAATTTTTAAATTACGAACCGGAACCGGCCGGTTCCGAACCGGAACCGAAACCGCTAGGGGCGGTTCCGGTTCACACATGGCCACGAACCGGAACCGATCGGTTCCGAACCGTGGCCATGACTAGCCCCGGGACTGCCCGGAACCGGTGGTTCCCGGTTCCAATTTTTTGGAACCGGTGGGTACCGGTCCGATTCCCGGTGTGGAACTGCCCACCAGGACCGGATTGATAATATAATAATAATATATTTAATTTTTTTAAATTTTAATTAAAAAAATCTGACAAAAAAAATTTAAAAAAAGAAAAGAAAATGGGAGAGTTGTTGTTTTGTTTGCTTGCTGACTATTGTGAACTTGTGGCAAACTTCCACGTGTGATTTATAATATAGGCTACGAATGTATTTGATGTGAAGCTTGTGAAGTTGTGAACTTTGTGAGGAATCTTGTTGTGATGTGTAATTGAACTTTGTGGCAAATCTTGTTGTCATTGTTTCTGAAGGTTTTACGCTCATTCAATTTGTTAGCTTAAATGAGAGTCTCTTGACTCTTGAGGCTTGAGCAGGTTGTGTAGAAGCTTGGAAAGTTGTAGAGGGCAGTTCTGCATCAGACTATTTTAGATTAAAGTGCATGACTTCTGCATTAGACTAGTGAAATCAAATGCCAAAGTAGGGGTGTTCTATGTACACTGAAGATACATCACACATGTGCATTAAGGTAAGTTAAAGTAGCATGTGGTGAACACAACTCACCAATGGGCAAGAATTAGACTAGTTCATTTTTTGATTTGTCCAGGAAAACTTAGTGGGACTGGTTCCATGGACCCACCCAGGAACCGGACCAGACTGGCGGTCTGGTTCTCGGGTGGGTCCATGGAACCGACATGCGATTCTCGATTTCAATTTTTTGGAACCGGTCCTTAGCGGGCGGTCCACAGTTTCGGGGTAGGAATTGCCCACCTGGACCATGCTCATCCCTAGTGGAGAGAAACAAGTCAAGGTCCACACTCGAGGTGTCCCATCAGAGACGTACAAGACATCTGTTTCAGTAGTAGCTAGTTAACGTGGACAGGTCATACATGAAGATACACGTGAAAAACACATATGGAGTCCATCACCTCCACATATATCAAATAGTTTATTAAGTACATGTGTGACTTAGATTAAAAAAAAAATACCACATTTGAAAATTGATATGATATAAAACAGTCAATAATCATATTTGATCTATAACTCATTAGTTAAAAGTGGGTCTAACTGCTTGCGGGTTCGGACTTGGCCTTTCCTTTGATGTAGCATATATCTGAATTGAAGGGGAGTGAACTAATGCTGGGGTCACATGTAAGGGAAAGAATTCTGAGATTAGAAAAGTCTCACATCGAAGAATTTATGTGTTGTAAAATAGTTAATAATCACACTTAGCCCATTACTTATTCGTTTAATCTCTTAAGTAAGGATGGGCTTGGACATTTCTGATTAGTTTAACAGACAATACCAGGTGTGATGGGAATCTATCAGTTCTTTAACTTTGACCAAATATGCAATGTCATTATTAGACTTTTAATTCGTTCAACGTGATCCTTGAACTATTTTTAAATGTTTAATCTAGTCCCTAAACTTTCAATTTATTCAATATAGTCCTTGAATTTGCATAATAAAGTCAAATTAGTCATTATGTACTATCACAAGTATTAATAAGGGATAAGTACATTAGAAGTCCTAAAAATTGTCACAAAAAATGCAATTGAGTCCTAAAACTTTCAAAAGTATAATTAAGTCCTAAAACTTGTCATGAAAGTACAATCAAGTCCTAAAACTTTCAAAAAGTGCAATTAAATCCTAAAACTTTCAAAAAGTGCAATAAAAAGAAGAACTTAATTGGACTAACTCGACAAGTTTTAGGACTTAATTGCACTTTTTGAAAGTTTTAGGACTCAATTGCACTTTGTGACAAGTTTTAGGACTTAATTGCACTTTGTGACAAGTTTTAGGATTCAATTGCACTTTGATGACAAGTTTTAGTACTTTTAATGTACTTATCCCTATTCATAATTACACTGTTGCCCAGATTTTAGAATATCTGTTTCATTTCAATCCATTTCTTAAATCAATAAAAATATGCTATCTTTTTAATGCCTTTTTACTTTTTATGTGTTTATAATTATTACTATATTCTCACTTAAGTATATTTTAACTTAGGATCTCTATAATAATAAAAATATAACCCTATTTAAAGTTATATCAAATTCATATTCGTTTTATTTTAAAACAAAGTGCATAGATTTCTCGTATTTATATTAGTCTAAATCTTGTTCTTAATTTTTCATATATATAAAATTTTCAAGTTTTTGTGTTTCGTGTTTCCTTAATTAAATTTAGTTATCTGTAAATTAGGAAATTAAAATATTAGGAATATCAACCCGATACAACTTTAAATGAGGTTCTATTTTCATTATTAAAGAGATCATAAGCTAAAATATACTTAAAGAAATTCTCTCTCATCTTTTCTATAGCCATTTAATGTCTATCTTTTCGTTTTGGTACTCGTCGTTCATGATACTGTATCACAAAGAGAGTTATTAGATACCTTGCAGAAATATGCAAATATCAACTAAAAATCTTAAAGAAATTTGCAGTATTTTTTTTTTCAAGAATACATATCTAGAATTCCCTTGATTTATTATTTTTTTTTGGTACTCATCATTTACATCTATTGATGTTTAAAATTAAATACTGTTTCCAACTTTGTACAATTTAGTTTGTTTGTATCATGATCATCCATTCAATGAAAATGTTTATTTTACCTAGGTCCAACATATCTCACATCGGACATGAATATTACCAAGGAAAACCATCTAATGCTGGTAAAATAAATTAGAAAATACTCTTCTGGCGATTTGGTCTAAATTTCACAAGCACTATACTGTTCATGGAACACCTGTTTTTATTGTGTCCGTGGACGAAGGAAATTTGGTTGAACCCTATGTTGAATGTTCATATATCAAGTCATGGTCTTACTTGAATTGAAGATTGGTTTGGGAATTTGCAAGGAAAGTCAAGCAACTCACCTAATCTAGAGCTGGTTGCTGCAACACTATGAAAGGCGCGCAACCAAGCCATCTTCAAGAACAGAAAACCCGACACAATCAGCCTCATTGACTTTGTTCTGGCTGGGTTGAAGAGCTTTAACAGATGGAACCCCAAATCGAGTAGATCTGGGAACAAAGCCGACGATTTCTCATGGACTTGGAATCCACCGCTGGATGGAACTTATAAGATAAACATAGATGGAGTGTACGAACCTGGAGCTTCGGAAGGTTTGGTCGCTTGCGTTTGCCGTGATTCCGTCAGGAGGTTGCTGGACGGAGCAGCTCGTACGGTGGCAACGTCATTTGCACTGATGGCTGAGTCCCTCGCTTTTTTAGAAGCCCTAACTCGCTTCTTTCCCAAAAGACACAAAGTCCTTGTACTTGAGTTTGATAGTTTGGACTTAGTCAATGCCTTAGAGAGTCCAGATCAACTTAGTTGAGAAGCTCACGTGCTTATCTTGAAATGCAAAGATCTGTTACTATCCTTCTCTAGTATCCGGGTTATTCATCGTCCTAAGGAGGCCAACTTTATAGCGGACTGGGTTGCCAAAACCCACAAGAGAAACTGCCTACCTTTGAATTGGGTCTTGTCCCCTCCCCAAGTACTTTGGGAGCTCTTATATACTGATGCCCATCTATCGGCCCTACTATCCTTTCTTAGTGAATGATATTTTTCATTTTCTGACCAAAAAAAAATAAATACTGTTCATGGAACAAGAAACAATTCCTAAAAGGCATAACGAAAGGACGTGGAACAATTGCCAGAAACAGTCACCAGTTTCAACCAAAACAGATTGCAAAGATTTGCTTCGCTAACGAACTAGCCTAGAAAGAGACATATTATTGGAGAATACATACTAAGCGTTATTACATCGTTGAAGTTCTCTTCTTAGTGCCCTAAGCCAGCCAAGCCCACCTGAGCCAACATTTTCTCTCTCTCTCTCTAGCATAGGACAAATTTAGTTAGCTAACGGCCCAAAAAGCTCTTTGGAACAGTGTCAACATTCTCTTGAAATCAACCAAGACCAATATCACTCTCTAGGGAATTCCTATGACCCACTAGCATACACCCATTCCATATTCTATATTAATGCTTCACAGGGCTTGGGAAAGATTCACAAATTTCCAGCTACATTCTGAAACGAACCAACATACACAAAACCAAACAAGAAGATCTAGAAGAACTGCCGAGAGAGAAGCGAATGGCCACCATAGCAGCTGAAACGATGCTTCAGTGCATCTTTGATGGAAGCTTGTTAGTAAATGATGTGGAGATTGAGCGGAGGCCATACCACCGCAATTACGGTTGTGCGCTGCACAAGGTGAAAGGAAGTCACTCGACTGCTTGCACCCATCATAACAACATATCATTCCCCCGGAAGGAGTGATCAACCAACTGCTCTTTGTACGCAGCAGCTTCCAAGTTCTCTTCTCAGTCTTGCGTTGTCAGTGGTTCTCTGTCCACAGCAAGGACAACAAATGAGGTTAAATGAGCATTGTCAAGTAGATGATAGGTATATATATTGGAGGGATTGGACAGGAAAGAAGAAAAAAGGTTAGAAACAGGGAAGCTATTCTCTTTGCTTTTTATTAGTTCTTGTCTTTACGTGCTCCTCAAGGTAAAGAATCACCAGAGGATAAACAGCTCAAGCTTCTTTGCTAGATTCCTCCTGTAAATTCTGCGGAGTTCTATTCCAAACGAATTCTTCTCTTTATATAATTACATGGGATAGAGAGTTAAATCTATTTGCTTGACACATAAGTTAGCCAATTTGTAAACTTTCTTGCCAGTTTGTGTGGCAACAATGGCAGTGGGACATTGTACTAATTGTAACGCCCTGAGTTTGCCACTATACACATATTTTCCGCTTTGGAAGCCACTGGGCCCTCACGGTTTTGTTTCTCTGGGCTTCGCTCAGAAAACACATATGTATAAATAGAGTACCCCGAGCCTTATAAGCCAGTCCAGGACTCCCCCCTAAGCGATGTGGGACAAGAGAGGCTCCCTCCTTCCCCGCGCACGTCTGAGGACCGAGGCGCGGACGCACCGCCATCCCTCCTCCCCGTGCACTGTCGCCTAGGCCGTCACACTAATTAGCTAGTTTGATCTCATAAAAAGAAACAATTCTGGGTAAGGTGACCTTAAAAATATGGTAACACTAGAATTTGTCAGTGAATTTCAACAGGATATAGACAAATAAAGAAAACACTAGAGAGGTCCAGTGAAATAACTTCCCCGTCTGTCTCACTAATATTTCCAGATTATCCTGTTTAACTAATAAACATTTCCTGTCAAGCCTCTCCACATCGTTTTATTTCCTTATAAATTGCATTATTATGTGTTTCTCCGAACGAGAGACGGGTGACCATTTAATTTCTAAGTAAAGCATCAAATTAAAGGAAGAACAAGTCATTGAGAAAAAACCACATTACAGAAGGATTTTAAAAGTTTGCAGGAAATCTGTCTGATAAAGGACACGAGAAGTTACAGAAGAAAATCAATATTTGAGATGTGGTTGGACAAGAGAATACTCTAGCAGCGTTTTTGCTGATATTTACAGGGCATTGTTCTTAGAACAAGAGAATAGTATCCGAAGGACGGAAAATTCAACAAATACAAAAAAAGAGTCAGCATAGAGTCCTAGATGTTAAACAAAAGACCATCAGCTTCACTATAACTAACATTTGTAAGCATTCAGTTTGCCAACAAATTGGTCAAAGAAAGGGACATGCCTTTGGACAAATCTTGCTTGTTGCAAATAATTCTTGGATTTTGGCCTTTACTGGCCAATTCCATACAAGCGAAGCGGAGAAAACATTCAAGCTCAAAAGTGTTTCTGTTTCTTGGGGACCAGTCTGACCCTCCAAAGTTAGCCCTACCAAAAGGCACAGGACGATCAGGAATTAAGATATCATTGCAATTTCAGCTAATTGACTGGCCAAGAACACAAGCAAGAATAGTTTCTAACTCCTTAGAAATTCCACCAGCATCATTTTCTTTCTCTCGAGAACTCCTAATCCCAACGACCAAGCATCAAAGTTCTGCTTCTATCAAATTCATCCAAAACCATGCAAAATATTAGAGAATTTAAAGACATATGTTGAAATTTCCCACATTGCTTGACAATTGAGCTTATATACTATTTATATACACGTGGTCTTCCTCTTCCAATTAGCTTAAACCTTTGGGTTGGACATTTAATATGATACCAGAGATAAGTTCTGTCCCTTTATGCCATTCATTTATGAGTAACCAATCGCATCACACAACCAGACATGAAACTAAAAAAGAAGGAAGAAAGAAAAAGACTCAAATTTAGGACAAGTTTTTACTCTTGTTTAAATGCATTAGCTGGATACATAATGAAAAGGACACCGTCCCTGAATTTCAGACATACAGAAGCCAATTCAGATCGATAGAAAACATCAAAGGCTAGATCCTTTTGTTCATACCAAACATTGTCCTTCAAGCATAAACAAACATTTGTTATGATCCAACGCTTAACGAATTAGAATACCCACTTCGAAAAAATCTATGCTGGCTATGACCTTAACTTCAGATAGAAATTCCAAAATCCAAAGCCAAGCCAAGACAAGAGATCTCTCTCTCTATAAGGAATCACAGCATCCTTAGGGAATTGTGAACTAGTTAACTAACTTGACAAGACCGCCACATTTAGGCAATTTTAAAATCACAAAGCTCTCTCTTGAGAACATCCATCCTCTCTAAGTTATGCTATTTCCTGCTCTATATATAAGCTCCCTGGTACAAGACTTTCAAAACTTCAAAGATACAACTTTAGCCAAACACGAACGCGCTATAAGCTAAGACAAAAGGGAGATCGAGAAGATACTGACCACCTTAGTTCCTGAGATGATGCTTCGGTGTGTGCTGGAAGGAAGCTTATCACTGACTGACATGGAGATAGACATGGCAATGTTTCATACCCCAGAAAAGAATCGTGTAGGGATTGTTACCTATCAATGGTAGTTTCCAATTTCTCTTCTCAATCTTCCCCGTTAGTTAGAAGCTTGTCAGTCAGTATAAAAAACCCCTGTGAAGCAGCTTCAGCAGAACAATGATGTTTACATTTTGGAGCGGGATTTGTGGTGAACATAGGAGAGGAAAGGTTAGGAATCAGGAAGAATTTCTTTTTCTTTCCATTCTGTTTTTTTGTCCTATCATAGCCTTGATGGCTCCTCAAGGACAAATAGCCATTTAGAGAATAAGGGCGCGTTTGGCAATTGGCCAAACAGTAACTATTTCTATTATTTTGTTCCCAAAATCAATTTTGGAACAAAAATTTGTTTGGTAAATTTTTTGTTCCCGAGCACAAATTTACAAAAATTTGTTCCCAGAATCAGTTTTGGAAAAGAATCAAGAATAAAAAAAAAGTTGATTCTTGATTTTGGGAACAAGGATTAGAAATAGAATTTTTTTTTTCTTCTTTTTGGTTTTCTTCTTCTTCTTCTTGGCCTGTGGCCGGTCACTGGCCGCCGGCCACCGGCGACCAACCATAGGCCAGGGCCGACGTGGGCGTTGCGGCCCTCGCCGGATCTGGCGTGGTCGACCCTCGCCGTCGCCCTTGCCTAGGTGGCGAGGGTCCAGCCCTCGCTGGAGTCGGTGAGGGTGGCCCTCGCCTATGGCCGGCGAGGGCTACCACGCCCTCGCCGGCCCTAGCCTGTGGCCGGTCGCCGACACCGGCGACCTAGCCATGGCCAAGGAAGGGGAAGGGGAAGAAAAACAAGAAGAAGAAGAAAGAAATATTAAAAAATTCAAAATATTATTAAAATATTATTAATAAAAAGAAATTTTGTGCAGTTACCAAACACATTTCTGTTCTTTTTCTATTCCAAGAATAGAAATTTTGGGCAGTTACCAAACGCCGTCAAATGCTTAGAAATTGTTTCTGGGCACGGAATAAAAAAGAAACATTTCTGAGCAGAATCAGTTTCCGAAAACAGAATGGTTGCCAAACGCACCGTAAGTAATGTCAAATTACCCATTGCAAAACATAGTGCGTACTGTAGAAAATATATGGAAGCATCTTCTTTGCCCCTCCTTTTTCTTCAAATTATGACCAACATGGACAAAATAGATATGCTGAGTTCAATGGTCTTTTATACTCAAAATCTGTGGAATTATTGAACTCTTTGGAGGCTCTAACTCATCTCTATATCTTCCAAAAGAAATGCATTGTTGCTGGGTTTTTTTTTATGAACCAGCTAAGATGCTCTAATTCGTGCAAAACATATATGCCGACATGAATTCCGGTGAATGAGTATAGGTAGTGAGTTGGGGTGAATGAGTATAAGTACTGATTAAACAAGTTTTTCATAAAATACCTTATTAGAGTAAAAATTTAACCCAATAAAAAATGACAGATGTAAACCCAATATGTTAGATTATGTCTCGAATTTGAGCCCACGAATATAGCCCGACTCGAAATATATTATTATTTATGTGGATGTTTGAAATATTGAGCAAAGAAAGATGGGCACATAATTTTTCTTTGCAAGGTACAAACAAAAGGGAAAGTCCATGTCCACTAATATTCCTATTCAGATTTGGGAAATTTGAGTTTGACTCTGACCAAGATCTCCTTGCATATTTCATATAAGTATCTTTCTTCGTCAGACGAAAGGGAGTAGCGTGGGTCTTCGTGCCATTCATGTGCAGTGAAGTTTTACTTCGTGAAATTACATCCAAAGAGGACTAGTGTTTGTGGCTGTGAAATCTTGTGGTAAAATTTGCACATTCTTATGTGAGATTCAAAGATTAATTTGTAAGAAATTGTGATCTAAAAAACTGTGTGAGTTATTAAGTATAATTGGGGGCTGTAAAACACTGAGAGTGTTTGAGTGACTCGAGTGTGATTGTAATATCCGCTGTATTACTTGATTTATATTGACATTCTTTGTTGCTCTCCTCGTGCATGTAGGCCACCCCAACCGAATTACTTAAATTTAGTGTTTGATTTATTTTCTTGTTCTGCCTATTTTATTGTTCGATTGCTTGCTTCTACTAACAATAATTGTTGAGATGCACATGTGAACTGTGTTACAAAAGTCGCACATCGGATAAGTGGAGTGGTGTGGTGTGGAGCACTTAATATATCCATAACTTATTGGCTTAACCTTTTGAGTGAAGGTGAGTCTAATTAGATATGTTTACGGGTTTGGACTTGGGCTCCCTCTCAGTGATCTTTCCGAGTGAAGGTATTGGGCTTCTGCTGCGCGCTCTTAACAAATAATATTAGAGCCGATGGTAGATTGATGAGCCCCCAATATGTTCCGATGTTTAGTGAATATCTCAAGAAAGAAATCTGGTGACCAACGTGATTTTTGGGTAGTGGGTGTGGTGTAGTAACGCGGCTCTCATGGCAGACTTCATAGTTCAGCCTGGAGTAAGATACCATGGATAAAGTTAAGCGTTGATAGAGATTCAAATTGAGATATCTTTATGCAGAATGATACCTGGCTTAAGAGGGATTAGACCTAACACTGAGCTCACATGTGTGAAAGAGAGATTGTTGAGATGCATGTTTGAATTGTGTTAGAAAAGTCCAACATCGGATAAGTTGAGTGATACGGTGTGGAGCAGTTAATATATTATAATTGGCCTATAAATCATTTGCTTAACCTTTTGATTGAAGGTAGGTCCATCTGGATATGCTGACGGACTCGGACTCGGACTCGGGCTCCCTTTTAGCAATTTGGGTATCGAGCTTTTATTGTGCACTCCTAACACAATATGCATTCAGAACTCGGCCATTATAATACAAACATAACAACGTTTTCATGGATTCACTTGGCTAACGAAATAATCAATGGAGACGCTGATCTTCGGTGAAGTCTAAGCCAATATGAGAATCTACGTATTGAAAATGAACTACAAAAGCCACGTGCCAGCCAAGCCAAGCTGACATTTGAAACCATATTAACAGAGCTCTCTCTCTCTCTCTCCATAGTTAGAAATCAAGAAAAGCCTCGAATAATCCGTTATTAGTTAACTAATCAAACAAGAACACTCGAAGCGAAATCAACAACATTTCTTGAATTCTACCAAAAAACCGAGGTCTCTTTTCTAGAGAACTCCTACAATTTTGTTATCATCCATCTCTTCCTACTCCCATTTAAATGTTCACTGAGGCACTCAACTGATTTGCAACCAAAAACTTTAAGACACAAAATAGTCTTGAGCTCAAATTGCCAACACAAAAGGGGAAGCACAGAGGAACTTCAGTGGGAAGAAAGAGAAGAGAATGGCCGCCATAGCAGCTGAGACGTTGCTTCGGTGTGTCATGAATGGAAGCTTGTCGATGAATGATGTGGAGATCGAGCGGAGGCCGTACCATCGCAATTGCGGGTGTGCACTTCACAAGTTGAAAGGCAACCGCCCGACTGCTTGCTCTCGTCATAAAAACATGTCATTCCCCAAGAGAGAGTTATCCGGTAATTGCTCTTTGTACACGGAAGCTTCCAAGTTCTCTTCTCATTCTTCCCTGTTGAACGGTTCTTCCATCAGTAGCAAGGACAGCACATGACGGTGAATTAGCTTTGTCGACTAGACAGTAGGCATGCAGTGGAGGCATTAGTCGGCCGGAGGAGAACAGGAAGGTCAGAAACAGAGGATCTGTACATTCCTGTTTTGACGCTTAAAGTGCTCCTCGAGGCAACTAGACCTCAGAGGATTGATAGCACCGGCTTCTTCTCTATCTTCCTCCTGTAAATTCAGACTTTTATATGTATGCACACTCTTCTCCTTGTTTTCCTTCACATGGGACAACGGATGCCAAATTTATCAATTGAAACAATCAACGTAGTAGCCCTTCCCGCTTAGTTGAGTCTCCTTCTTAAAACTAGCATTTTATTTCTCAACGACGGTGAGCGAGGGTGCTTGACACAAGCCTACCGGAATGATCAACCGGAAACACAATACGTTAAACACTTTGTTCATCAGCTATTCTCTTTTAGCCGCTTGATTGATTATTCACTTTGCGATTCCTAAAACAAATCCTTAGGGTCCCTAATCATGACCCAATTTTTTAAACTTAGCAACTGAAAGTCTAAGCTGAATGTTGAGTTCCTAGGAAGCAAGAGCCAGAGCTTCGCTTGTATTGGTATTCTATAGGGAAAGTGGGGTTAACAAAGGGAAGCTGTGCCCAATGACTAGTATTCTTTTTGCTCTCTCACTCTCCGTCCTCAAACCAAGAATTTCTTAGCATTTAGCAGTAAGTCTACTATTTTGTGTGTACTGTGTTTCTGGCATTTAGTGCGAAGCCACAAAAATTTGCATGTTTGCATGTATATAAGAACAAGGCGCACCAATCTTATATCAAAGACATTTTCAATGGTTATGAAATAGGCCACGAATTCACAATTTGGCAAAACTAACAAGCAGTCTCATCCTCAAGGGCTTGGGGGTGAGAGTTTCATTTTATATTTCACCAAATAATCATATGAATTATCATTGATTCCTCATTAATCAACTACCCATATTTTGTTAGTAAGTAACAAATACTTATATTCGATTATTAATATTTATTTGATTGTTTACAAATTACCACCAATTTCGACAAAATTGCTAAGTTAAAATATCAACTGATATGGGTTGAAATTGGATACAGGAAAGTGTCACGTGTCCGATTTCTCCCATACCCATATGGGTTGAAAAGTGGGGCTTAGTGGCATTGGGGTTCAGTGCAAGACATACGGAAGGGTTGATACAATTGGCTTGTGAGAGTAGCGTTAGGGTGTTTATATTAGGAATCTAGAGATGTGATGATTATCATCTTTAAGGATTGGGTGCAAACTGGTCGAGAGCATAAGGAGCTGATATGGCTTTCCTGATAATGGCCATGTCGGTCAAAACCATTTGTTGTGCTGAAGTAAAATGCATGTTTTGCTCGAGGGAGGGGATGTCTGAGCTAAATTGGGCATAGGACAGTCATTTATAAGGATGCAATTCGCCACATTGTTTTTGGAAAGATTTATCGACATAAGGCTGGTTCGGTGTTTAGGCTCATCAGGCGCCGCATAGGCTTGTGCTCAGCTAGAAAGCTTTACGGCCCGTGACAATCACGTGCCATGTAATGGGAATTTAAATTGCCAAGCGAAAGTTCCAAACTCGGAACTTTACACCTTTTGTTTATTAAAGAATGAGAAAATAGTTAGGTATCTTCAACTTAACATGCTTGTTGAAGACATGAAAATCCTTTGTTCTAATCCAAACTCGCCAATATGATGCCCTGAATTCAGATGAAAGAGCAAAGTAGCTGATGTAGACTAAATTTTAATGACTAGCATAGAACAAGAAACAGTTAAACCAAAGCAAAGGAAGCATATACATATAGACAAAACAGAGCCAGTTGTGCATATAAGGACATTTCTAGGGATTCACTTGCCTAAAGGATTCCTTAGAAAATTCCTTTGGAGAAATCTACGCCAATCTTTCAACATATATGCCATAAACTTCACAAGCCATAGTCGCAAGCATGATGACTCTTTTAACCCATTTTATACATCATTGTGTTCCAGGATTCTAACAACTGTAAAAAGTTTATTCTAGTGATGAAAATAAATAAAATGAAAAAGTTAAATTCAACTTTGGTCCAACATCTCTCATGTAGAACATGAATAGGACATGAATATTACCAAGGAAAAAAAATCATCGAATGTCGGTTATTTAAATTAGAAAATACTCTACTGGGTATTTGGACTCTGTTTTCCAAGCACAGTATTGTTCATAGAACAAGAAACAATTCTTAGAAGGTATAATCAAAGAAAGAAGAAAAGTTTTCGGAAAAGACGAATGAAAATCCTACTATACATAAAGACAATCACCAGTTTCATACAAAACAAAAGTGTAAAGATTCGCTCTAACGAACTAGCCTGGAAAGAGATGTATTATTTGGAGAAATATATGCTAGGTGCTATTACGTCCTAGGAGTTCACTTTTTAGTGCCCTAAACCAGCCAATCTGACCCGAGCCTACTGTCCTCTCTCTCATGCAGCTAGGAATAACGGCATTCCTCGGGAAGAACAATTTTAGTTAACTAACGGCCCAAAAAGCTCTTTGGAACAGCTTCAGCATTCTCTTGAAATCAACCAAGACCAACATCAGTCTCTAGGTAACTCCTATGACCAACTAGCATACACCAATTCCATATTCTATATAAATGCTTTGCAGGACTTGCGAAAGATTCACACATCACCACCTTTAGTCTCAGACAAACCAACACATAAACAAAACCAAACAAGAGGATCTAGAAGAACCGCTGGGAGAGAAGTGAATGGCCACCATAGCAGCTGAAATGATGCTTCGGTGCGTCTTTGATGGAACCTTGTTAGTAAGTGATATGGAGATTGAGCGTAGGCCATACCACCGCAATTGCAGTTGTGCATTGCACAAGTTGAAAGGAAGTCGTTCGACTGCTTGCCCCCATCATGACAACATATCATTCCCCCGGAAGGAGTTATCAACCAACTGCTCTTTAACCACAGCAGCTTCCAAGTTCTCTTCTCAGTCTTGCTTTGTCAGCTGTTCTCCTGTCAGCAGCCAGGACAACAGTTGACAGTAAATTAGCATGATCAAGTAGATGATAGGTATATATTGGAGGGTTTCGATAGGAAAGAAGAATAGAGGTTAGAAACAGGGAAGCTGCTCTTTTTGTTCTTTCTTTTTTCTTGTCTTTCCGTGCTCCTCAACGTACAAAATCTCCAGAGGATAAATAGCACAGGCTTCATTGCTTGATTCCTTCTGTAAATTCTGTCGAGTTCCATTGCAACTCATTCTTCTCCTTATACAATTTCATGGGATAAAGAGTAAAATTTGTCATGTTGACATATATACTTGCCAGTTAGTGAACTTCCTTACTCTGTTCTCTCTTGAATATTCACGAGTCATGACTACGAACTCCCACAATGTGAGATTTAATCAGTTTCGCAACAATGGCCAGGAAGGGTACTTACAACTAGTTGGGATATATAACAGAAGTCTAATACCACCTTATAGACATTCACAAGAGGGAGCCAAATGGATGAGATGACTATAAGTTTACAATAACAGAAGAATAGCTTATTTAATCGTTCAAACCTCAGATGAATTACATGATGGAGAAGAGGGTGCAGTCTACAATTCTCGTCAAGAATTTAATTAGCGAGAACTGTTCCAAGACGTCGATAGTATGCAAAAACAGATATTAGCCAGACATGGACAATATGGGCAATTCAGTGAATTTTCACGTTAGTAGAAACTAGGGTCCAATCAAACTTCAGGAACAGTGAACTAAATCCTTCTGATGTTTGGGCTGAAGGAGCTCATGTTTCAGATTGGCGATGCTCAAAGAACTTGCCGCAATGTTCTCCTTGAAAAGAGATCAGCGACCAATGACCATCTTAGTTCTTGAAAAATTAATTAAAAGCTCAAATACGAAACTAAGTGAAATGACAAAAGTTATATTTAACCTAAGTTTGTCACCTCTACAGGCGATTCCGACTATATCTTGCATGCAACAACTAGAACAAGAAACAACATTTGCAATGCGCAAACCGAGTACGTGGACCAGAATTTCTAGAAAAGACAAACTTAACACAGAATATATTATATATATTTAAATCTTAAGTATTCACTACGCCAACGAATTAGAAAGAGACATCTCATTGAACAAATCAATGCTGGCTGCTAATAGCTGCTTGAATTTGACTTCTTGTGCTCTAAGCCAGCCAAGCCGAGGTGAGCCACTCTCTCTCTGTTCCTGAAAATTAGGAATCCCAGATTCCTCGGGAAGCACAATTTTAGTTAGTTAACTAACAACCCAAAAACCTCCTAGGAACACTGTGAATTTTGTCTTGAAATCAACCAACACCAAGGTTGCCCTCTAGAGATCTCCTAACACCCACTACACGATACACCAGTCCTAAATTCTATATAAATTCTTCCAAAAGATTACAAATGTGTCACAACATCATCACAGAAACATCCTCAAACACCCCAACAGAACCAAACAAGACATCTAGAGAATCACTGAAAGAGAAGAGAATGGCCACCATAGCAGCTGAATTGATGTTTCGCAATGTCTTTAATGGATGCTTGTCAATACATGATGTGGAGATCAAGAGGAGGCTGTACCATCGCAATTGCGGATGTGTGCTGCACAAGTTGAAAGGAGATCATTCCACAACTTGCTCCCGTCATAACAACATAACATTCCGCAGGAAGGAGTTATCGGCTAATTGCTCTTTGTCCACGACAGCTGCCAAGTTCTCTTCTCAATCTTGCGTTTGCAGTGGTCCTGTCAGTAGCAAGGATAGCACATGACAGTGGATTATCAAGTAGAAGATAGGTAGAGATTGGACGCATTGTATAGGAAGAATGATAAAAGGTTAGAAACAGGGAAGCCATTCAATTTGTTCTTTCTTATTTCTAGTCCTTACTTACTCCTCAAGGAACAAAATCTCCAGAGGATAAATTGCACAAGCTTCTTTGCTAGCTTCTTCCGTTAAATTCAGCCGACTTCTAATGTAAACGCACCATTCTCCTTTTTCTTTGATGGAAAAGAGAGCTAAAGTTAGCCATTTGGGATAAATATTAGCCGGTCGCAATTTTATTTACTGTCTTTCTTTGAAGACTCATAAATTGTGACTAGGAAATCTGTGTCAGAGAAAGTTAAACTGTATCTATTTGACATATATACTGAACTATCAACAGACTTCCTATGCGCTGTCTCGTCTTGAATACAGGCGATATAAGAATCTCACATTATGGAATTAATTAGGTTTCTCAATGATGGCTAGAAAGGGTTGCGGTGGTTAAACCAAACACGATCCTAGCCAAACTGAGAAGGTGACCTTGAAATATATCGTAACATATTACGGCTTTTTTTTTTTTTCCAAATTTTCCTCTATAACTTAAAAAGATTTCCGTGAAAGCCTCTTCTCCACATCTTTTTATTTCCTGTCGGATGAAGGACATAAAATGTTGCTGAGGAAATTCATTTAGTGAGACGTGGTTAGACAAGAGAATACTCTGTTGGCGTTCTTGCTGATATATACAAGGTATTGTTCTTAGAACAAAAGAAATAGCATCCAAAGGTGGTTTACAAAGGAAGTTGTACCAGATACAGACAAACTGTCACCAAAGAGTCCTACATGTTCATACAAAAGACCATCAGTTTTACCATAACGAACATTTGTAAGCATTCACTTTCCTAACAAGAAATTGGTCAAGAAAAAGACATCCCTTGGGTCAAATCTCGCTTATAGCAAATAATTCTTGGATTTCACTCCCAAAGTGTTTCTGTTTATTTGAGAATTAAAAGAAACAAATTGGGCATTAATTGTCAAATAATCATCACACAGCACAACCAGACAAGAAACTAAGAAAGAAAAAGACACTGTCTCTGAATTTCATGACCTGTAGAAGCCAATTCAGAACAATAGAAGTTCATCAGAATTTATTTTGTTAAGTAGTTCGCGGGCATGCACTGTCACACCCCAAACTCAACAAGAATAAGGGCATGACACGGCCATCCTTTCACCAAAGGATGCAGCCTAAACATAACCAAAACTCACCTAATATCATAATATATGCATCCACATATATATACATGATATAGAGTTTATTTGGTTACAATATCAGAGTTAACTACAATCCATAAAAAAGCTAAGTACATAACCAAAAACAAGCTAATACATTAAGCTCCACATCTATGCATAACTCGTACCAAAAAGTCCCCACTATCAAAATGTCCACCCCGATATCGAAACTCTCAAGCCCTACTTGCGGCTCGGTGAAGAACCTGAAAAACAAGTAAGATGAAAGGAATGAGCTACCACGACTCAGTGAGTAGATCGAGCACCCACTATGCACACAGTTATAAGACCAAACGAAAGCTCAATTAACCCAACATATAACAAACTCCAGGTTCAAAATACGTTATATGCTATTTTAAACATCACATTTTCACAATAGGAAAGCTCATTCCAATTAATAATATCAAAGAAGAAACCAATGGTCAAATCCATTGGCCAATCTCGTCAAAAAGCACACGCCAATGGTCCATTCCATTGGCCAATCTCATCAAAAAGTACATGCCAATAGTCCATTCTATTGGCCAATCTCATGCTCAGAAATCTAACTATGATCACGGATAACACCCTGTGAAAAACGACCAAGATTCTTCCCTTGGCAAGGTCTCCACCCACTATAAGCCGGTAGCTCGGCCCACAATGATATCCTAGACTAGTATGCGCATACTCATAACCCCTCATTGGGTTCAAAAAGACACCGAGCATCAAAATCCACATCCTCCCAAACCAGCAAATCCAATCCACAATCAAAATCACCAATATTCAGAAATCATTTCGTAAACGGGTATATAACCCTTCAAAAATCACATTCAAACTCAAGAACTCCTTATAAGTCGTTCACAAAAGATTTCACAAACCCCTTTACATTCCACAAGTTCAAACCGAAATCAAAAGGAAATCTTCTATTCCAAATACACAAAATGGCAGTAAATGCTCGATCCAGTTTTATGTAAACAAAATGTCATTTCTTATATGATAACATATCTATAACATCTTATTTTCTAAACACGAGCTTACAAATTTAAAGAAGAAATAGTACCATTCACCTTGAAAAGCCGAAAAACTAACCTACGGCGATTTCTCGAGCCGACGCACTCGAATATGTAACAATAAATTGAAAAACGGTATCAAAACCGAGTAAAATGTTACTTCAACTACGACTCGGCTAAACTAGCCTTAGACGCTAATATAACCACTAAAAGACGCCCTCAAATTGCTCGTCCAAAGCGATTATCCAAAATCGTCCACAATGCGGAGCTTGAGTGCAAAACTTGATTGCGCCATAACTTTCTCCACTAAACTCCAATCTAAGCAAGTTTATAGTCAAAAGAAAGCTCATTCGGAGCACTACAGGACCCCAACTTGGCAGCCCCAAAATCGAGCCGAAAACCGATGAAAATCAGCCTAAAAGCCGATGGTCGTGCACTGTTTACTGCACGCATTCAACTTCAAAAATTCATATCCAGCAAATAGTAAGTCCAAATAAGATTCTGTGAAATCTCACGCCTCCGCAACACCATAAACTACCAATTCTATATAAATACGCAGCTCTACGACTCAAAAATCTGGGTTCGCTGCTCGAATAACACATAACTCCGAATTACAAGCCCTAATCCGAAAAATATTCCGATTAATTGAACGAGGGGCGCGAATACTTACGGAGCGTTGCGTTACAAAGTCGAATCGGCTTAGCGAGACTCCCGCGGTGCAAAACCCTCTTCTCTTTTCTCTTTTTCTTCTTCCTCTTTCCTTTCCTCTCCTTTCTCCTCTTTTACTCTCTTTTCTTCTGTTTCTGTTCGTGCTCTTGGGTTTTAAGACGAGCCGAGCATCACTGTTGCTTCTTTTGACTTTTCAACCATTTTTCTCTTTTTTTTTAACCCATATTTTACATGCAACTGCCACTTGAAATTGTCATGATGTCAAACTATAGTGCGATTACTATTATGGAACAGTACGGAGCACATAAAAAGTGTATAGAAGTGAAGCCACCGCTGCTCAAAGTTATCAAACACTTAGGATCCCATGCTTTGATGCACTTTATTGCCGATCATTCCTTGTTTTCATTTTAGTAAAAAGAATTAGACCTTTGAATATGCTCTTGTAATGGACGACAACGCGTACACTTCGAGTTGTTGAAGCAAATATTAGGTATGGAAGAGGTTTAGCATCCATCGCCTAGAGTTCCATATTTCCTAGAACAAGAGACTGTTGTTTTCTAAATAACCTAATTCCCAAATTTTCCATCCCGGTCAAATGAAAACATCAAAGGCTAGATCCTCTTATTTATACCAAACATTGTCCTTCAAGTATCAAACAAACATCTTTTAAGATCCAATACTTAACGATTAGAATACCCACTTCGGAAAAATCTATGCTGGCTTTGACATTATTAGAAATTTCAAAGCCCAAAGCCAAGCCGAGCGAAGAAATCTCTCTACCTCTCTCTCTGACCTTAACTACGAAACACGGTGTCCCTAGGAAATGGCGTAACTACCTTGACCAGAACACCACATAAGAAGAATCTCGGCAATGCTAAAATCACAAAGCTCTCTCTCGTAAACATCCATCCTCTCTAACGTACTACAGATGCTCCCAGAGCATGCAATGCTTTCAATACTTCAAAGATACCACAACTTTTGTCAAACAGGAACACGCACTAAGCTAAGAAGAAAGGGAAACCGAGAAGATAATGGCCACCTTCGTTGCTGAGATGATGCTTCGTTGTGTGCTTGAAGGAAGGTTATCACTGAATGACATGGAGATCGAGCACCGGCCATACCACGGCAATTGCGGCTGTGCACTGCACAAGTTGAAAAGCACTTGCCCAAGTGCTTGCGGAACAATTTTCAGAAAAGACGAGAATTCAATCTAAAATCCTACATATACATACAAACATTCATCGGTTTCACATAAAACAAAAATGTAAAGATACGCTCTAACGAACTAGCCTGGAAAGAGACATTGAAGAAATACATACTAGGTTCTATTATGTCCTTGAAGTTCACTTCTTAGTTCTCTAAGCCAGCCAAGCCGCCCCGAACCAACTGTTCTCTCTCTCTCTCGGGAAGAACGATTTTAGTTAACTAACGGCCCAAAAAGCTCTTTGGAAGAGCTTCGACATTCTCTTGAAATCAACCAAGACCAATATCACTCTCTAGGGAACTCCTATGACCCACTAGCATACACCAATTCCATATTCTATATAAATGCTTCACAAGGATTGCAAAAAGATTCACAAATTACCATCTATATTCTCAGACAAACCACCACACAAAACCAAAGAAGAAGATCCAGAAGAACCGCTGAGCGAGAAGCGAATGGCCACCATAGCAGCTGAAACGATGCTTAGGTGTGTCTATGATGGAAGCTTGTTAGTAAATGATGTGGAGATTGAGCGTAGGCCATACCACCGCTGACGGAAACAGATTCCTAAACATAATACATAATTTGCGGAAAAACGTGCCCATTCTACGCTTGAATCACCGATCGTTTGAAGTATATTACATGAACGAACATACCTCTTTTGCCACAGATTAAATGCACCACTTGCAGGCTTCAGAGTTCTTGGCGGATTCCTCTGCGAAGCGGAACTTTTGTTTGCACTTTGGGAGACTTTTTAGAACTACGTTCTACAGAGAAGATTTTTCAGATACACAATCACGTATCTTCTGAATATCTCCCAGTTCAATTTAAACTGCCCTTAGCAGTTACTACTTTATCCGTAACCGCCTTATCCGCAAGTAATCCCTCAATGGATGATGGGCCGGCATGATAGATCATGGACCGGTCTTTCCCAACATGGGCGGCCCACATAAGATCCATCATCTCCCACTCGCACATGGTGGGCTAATCATAACTCTCTCTTCTCTGCAATATTCATACTAGCAAATAATCCGTGCGACCAGCATACTTCGAGAGCTCGTTGCGATGCATCTGTTAGGAATACATAGCAGCTCAAAATTGGGTACAACGTTTTCCGAGTAGATATAGTATGCAGTCCCCTAGATCAATCAGTCACATTTATATCCCTTTTGATCTCTTTTAGTATCTCGTATATTGTATTCACAACTATGATTTACTTAAAATCATAATTGGTCGACCTGTGAATACAAACATAGAATGTGACATCATAATAAATTGATCTTCCTCTTTCCTTCAATCTCTATTTCATCCAGCTCGCTTTTCTAGAAATGCCCCATTAGATCGAATCATTCATGACCATTGGCAACATCCTAAGATAGCGAACATCGAACAGAAACTTTGAGAATAAGTTAGAGTCGTGAGGGCACTAAATGAGGAACTCATATTCTCAAGAGTCTCACACGGCATAAAGTTGAGATCAAAAACTTTTGCCACTCTTATCGGTCGTCTTATGCATACGTAGTATGAAATACGTATTACGGTATTAACTCCTTTCCCGTGGAGCGTATGTCTTTATATTCAATACCGTACATGATGATAGTTCGGACATACCTAATGTCTAAACTTGAGTTCACGTATCTACTCCTCTAAAGAATCCATTAGAACTCACATCCGGCATCAAAGACGGATAAAGTAAAATATGTGGGTTATTTTACTTTCGGACATAGTAAATGTTATGTCCTCATCTTGGCACTTAGCTAAGGCAACATTTTTATTTTAAGCTTGAGCTCTCGATTATCGCCTAGATAATAAGCCTAAAAATTGTCTCATCTCTATTTATCGCACAGTAAATAGAGGCGATTACCCGTGTAAGTGGGCTAATCTCATCTGTCAGACATACTTTCTCGATATAATACACTAAGCATTAAGATGCATAAATATTAAATAAATTCATAGGCATTAATAATGATATAACAATTTCATTTAATGTGAACATTCAGGGAAATTACAATATTCAGTACATCAGCATCTACGCAATCCTAGAGATTTTACATGACCATTGAAAACATCTCTAGGAATTGGCTTCGTCATAGGATCTGCTATCATTCTATGCGTAGATATGTACTGCAAGTTCACATCCTTTCGTGCTACCATATCCTTGACAAAGTTATACTTGGTATCTATATGTTTGGTCTTGCCATGATATTTCGGATCCTTGGTGTATGCTATTGCTGCTTGACTATCACTATTGACTAACAATGAGTTTTCAGCACTCTTAGCAACACCTAAATGATCCAAAAATCTCTTAAGCCAAACACCTTCTTGTATCTTGCTCCTGACAACGCCACGAACTCAGCTTCCATCGTGGACAATGCTATACATGTTTGTTTCTTACTGCTCCAAGATATGGCGCCATTATTCAGTAAGTAAACAAAACCAGAGGTAGATTTCCTTTCATCTAAATCTCCTCCCCAATCAGCATCTGAGTAGCCTTCAAGTCGCAGATCCTTGCCTTGATAACTCAGTGAATAATTAGCAGTACCCTTTAGATACCTCATGATTCTTTTTACGGCTTTCCAATGTGCTTGACCTGGATTGGATTGGTACCTACTTACCATCCCAACTGCAAAACATATGTCAGGTCTTGTACACATCATAGCGTACATTAAACTTCCAATAGCACTAGCATAAGGAACACGTTTCATTTGTTCCTTCTCTTGTGGAGTCTTAGGACACAACCTATGGCTCAATCCTTCACCTTTTGCAATAGGAGTATCCATGGGTTTACAGTCTTGCATACAAAATCGTTCAAGAACTTTATTTATATAAGTCTCTTGCGAAAGAGACAATAATCTCTTGGAACGATCTCTTGAAATCTTAACTCCAAGAATATATGCAGCCTCACCCATATCTTTCATCTCAAAATTGGACGATAACCAACTCTTAATAGTAGTAACCAACTCCATATTGCTTCCGGCAATTAGTATATCATCAACATATAATGATAAAATCACAAATTGATCTTTGGATCTTTTGATATACACACAATGATCTTCATCAATCATTGTAAAATCAAACGCCACTATGGCATTATGAAAACGTATATACCATTGTCTCGAAGACTGCTTAAGGCCATATATCGATCTTAGAAGTCGACATACTTTTTGTTCTTGGCCTTTCACAATGAAGCCTACTGGCTGCTCCATGTAAATTTCTTCTTCTAATTCTCCATTTAGAAAAGCGATCTTTACATCCATTTGATGTAATTCAAGATCCATGCTTGTCACTATTGCCAGAATAAGGCGAATTGAGGTAAATCTCACTACAGGAGAGAAAGTTTCTTCATAATCAATTCCTTCCTGTTGATTATACCCTTTCGCCACTAGGCGAGCCTTATATCTTTCTATTGAGCCATCGGATTTGCGTTTTATTTTGAGAACCCATTTATTCCCAATAGCTTTGCGTCCTTCTGGAAGATCAACCAGTTCCCAAACATGGTTTGACTTCATTGACTCCATTTCTTCTTTCATTGCAATCATCCATTTTTCTTTGTTAGGGCAAATTAGAGCCTCATTTACATTCCTTGGCTCGTCTTCATTTTGTGGAGCGATCATGAAAGTTTCCCCTTCAATGTCAAAACGTCGTCGGGGAATACTTTTGCGACTTGTTCGCCGTATGGGAGATTGTACACGTGGTATATCATTCTCCATTATGCTCCCACTTAGATTAGATACTGACGGAATCGTCTCATCAAAAGGTTGCAATTGAGATTGAGTCGAATTCAATTCCTCACTTCTCACATTGCTTCCACTTGGACGAACTTTATCGATTTCACTATCAGGATCCAAGGTTTCAAATAGTGAGTAGTTCTCACCTATTTCGCCCTTCTTAGGAAACTCATTCTCTAAGAATGTGACATCTCGTGATTCAAATTCAGTTATACTCCCACTTTCTTGCTCACCTATAAATACATATCCTTTTGAGGTTTCCGAATACCTTATGAAGATACTCTTCTTACCTCTAGGACCTAATTTCCCATACTTATGAGAAGATTCATGTGTATAAGCGGCACAACCCCAAGGTTTCAGAAAACTCAAAACGGGTTTTCTACTTGTCCATAACTCATACGGAGTGGAAATAACTGATTTAGAAGGCACACGGTTAAGTATGTAGGCAGCAGTTAATAAAGCGTCACCCCAAAAGGTGATTGGTAAGTTAGCCTGCGCCATCATGGACCTAACCATTTCTAGTAGGGTTCTGTTTCTCCTTTCCGCAACACCATTTTGTTGAGGAGTATAGGGAATAGACAACTGTCTTTCTATTCCCTTTTCATCACACAAATTTCTGAACTCATCAGATAGATATTCTCGACCTCGATCGGATCTCAATGCTTTTATTTTCTTATCTAATTGATTTTCCACCAAGTTCATAAATATCTTGAAGCAACTAAAAGCCTCAGATTTATGAGAAATCAAATAGACATATCCGTATCGAGTATAATCATCAATAAATGTGATAAAATAAACAGCCCCATGTCTAGCCCTCACATTCATTGGACCACAAATGTCAGAATGGATTAACTGCAAAGGAAATTCAGCTCTTGTTCCTTTTCCAAATGGTTTCCTTGTTGTTTTCCCAGCTAGGCAGTGTTCACAAGTGGGCAAATTGACTTTTTCAATATTGCCCATTAAGCCTTCTTTGGCTAATCTATTCATTCGCTGTTGGCCTATATGGCCAAGCCTAGCATGCCAAACGTTCACATCATTATCACACGAAGTAGAAGACGTGAAGTGGGAAAAACAAACATTGACATTTACGTAATCAACATCCAATACAATAAAACCATCTAGAAAATAACCACAACCATAATAGCTCGTACCTAAATACAAGTCTACACCACTGTTATGGAAGTTCAAATTAAAACCAAGTCGAATCAACACTAAAACAGACACTAAGTTCCGACGAATCTCCGGAGCATATAATACATCATGTAGGAACAATGTGCGTCCACCACGCATCATCAACTGGCAGGTGCCAATTCCTTTAACTTCTGCTTTGGAGTTGTTCCCTACATAAATCCATTTAGTTCCCGTTGGAACTCGTCGGAATTCTATGAAGGCTTCTCTATCCTTCGCTACATGGTCTGTTGCTCCCGAATCTACGGTCCACAAAGGATTAGACTCAGTTAAAAATACAGAACTTGACACATAGACAAAGTTCTCAAGAATGCAAGGGGAGTTTACCTTCTTTGGCTCGCCGCAATCGCGAGCGAAGTGGCCCTTCTTGCTACAGTTGTAGCATTTCACCCTCGACATCTTCTTAACAAAAGAACGTTTTCCTTTGTCATGTTGATTAAATTTTGGTTTCTTACCCGAAGAACTTGCTCCCTTGCCTTTCCACTTCATAAACCTTTCGACGCGCTTGCGCTTGGAGCTCGAAGCCCCATGTGAGCTAGAACCAAGATAATAGATGTCGGTTTTCGGTTTCGCCGCCAAGAGGCGATCCTCTTCTAACTCAAGATGGCGCATGGCATCTTCAAAGGTCTTGATATTCTCATTATGGGTCGGTGCACCTTCATGTGCTCCCGGCTTTGAGGCAAGGAACGGATCACCGCTTGCACTTGTTGTTCATCGGTCGAATGTGTCCAAGATCTTTCGCTCGCCGATCATGTTCGACATCTTTCTCAGTGTTGTTTCATGGACTGACCATGAGGCTTCTTATACGAGTCAAACCTTATAGTGAGCTGTCTCAGCTTGGTCACCGATGTATGACCAAATCTCGCTGCTAATGCTTCCCACATCTCCTTGGCATTCTCAAAACGCCTGAACTCTCGCATGATATCATTCTCCATGCTACTCAGCAATGTGATGCGAGCAAGGGAGTTCTTCCTTTTCCATACAGCAAATGCATCCTTATCTCTCTTATGTTGTGCGTGTTTCCGTCTTCAGCTCTACCATAACCAGGTTAAGAGCTTCAAGAGCTTCTTGCTCTTCCAAAGACATATTGGATTTTCATATGCCAAATTTCATAATTATCACCGTTAAGCTTCTCTCCTTTGTTCAGTTCAGTAACTATATTCTTTGATGCTGAAGTCATGGTATCTGAACATTTCAGATATATACGTACGAATTATTAATGCCACTCATTTATGCATCAATTTTACAAAAACTGATTATATTAATGGATAATTTCACATAGGCTTTAGATTCGAAAGTTCACTATGTTCCCATTCGAAAGTTCACTATGTTCCCAATCATCATCAAAAATCCTAATGTGAAATTACCGTTAATGTAATCATTAAAGTAAAATTACGTTCTTTAAAGTTACTAAAACTTTTAGAACTCCCACTCTACCAGATAATATTAATAAGACAGATATTATAATAAAATAGTACCATAAACTATTCACAATAATAAATATCCATCAACATTCAATCACTAAGTACTATTTACATTAGGAAAGAAACTAGCATAGAAAAGAAACATGAACATCAACGTGAACAGAAATATCCACCTAGGATATCTTAAACCGAACTAAAATAACATAGAAGTCAACGATTCCTAACTATCGTAAGAATTAGGAAAAGACTTAAGAAAAACTTCATTGTCAAAACCCTTTGAAAGATCGATGGTCGTATCGGTTAGCCATGAAAAGACCGTCGGAAATCCCTTGGGTTTTCCCCATGGCGCATTTATTTTGCGCCAGGATGAGTTCATCCCAAGAGTTGACGTCTTCTTCGCCCCAATCCTTATGAATTCCTTTAGAAAATCCACAGTAAACTGTTTGTATTCTGGAATCCATGGATCACCCCCGTCATCCCATCCACCATCCTCAAAAAATATTATCTCCGGACCCTTCCACAAATCATCAATCAGCATTTTCCACTCATACGGAAGAGTGGTTCTTAGGGCATCAATCTTTTCTGAATCCAACATATGGTATCCATTCGAGATGATATCCCGTATTATCTTGTTGACCTTCATAATGTGCATATCCATGTGACATCCATCCCACCGATAGGCAGCTAAATCAGCTTTTAATTTCGCAAGAGTATTCATTTGTTCATCCATCCTCACGACTATCGGTGTGTGTCAATGGTACGCCTTTGTTCCTGCAACAAATGCAGAACAATAAAGGATTAACATATAATCCATTGAACATCACATTAGACATTCAAATATGCACATATTGCCACCGAAAAAACGCTCCAATTCAAGCTTCCACGCAAATTTTTTTTTTGGTGGTCAACGCCGGTCAACGATGGTCAACACAGTCAACGCCGGTCAACACAGGTCAACGGTCAAACGGATGACCGGGTCAAGTCAACGGGTCACATGGGTCGGGTCACGGGTCGGATCGGGCTTCCGGGCCGGGTCCAAATCAACCGGGTTGGGCAACCGCGTGGCTGATGTCAGCATGACGTCAGCCACGCCGCACACGCCCTCATGGCGCGTGCGGTGCACGCGCGCGGGGAGGAACCGCCACGCACGTGCCATGCACGTGCCGGCGAGACCGCCACTTGCGGCGGCGCGTGTGGGCGCGTGCAGCTCCTCCCGGCGGCGTGCCACCCATCAAAATGCTCGTTTCGATGAGTACTACGAACCTACGCCTTCAAAAAATAATTTTGACTCACGGAAATCGAGAAACGACCTCGAACAGTACGGCCGGGTGTCGGTTTTTCGTACCCGAGCGTTCGTCGGCGCCGTTTCACGAATTCCGGCCAATATTCCGTGTTATGCACACTAGCAACGATCAGGAAACAAGAACACATGCTCTGATACCAATGACGGAAACAGATTCCTAAACATAATACATAATTTGCGGAAAAACGTGCCCATTCTACGCTTGAATCACCGATCGTTTGAAGTATATTACATGAACGAACATACCTCTTTTGCCACGATTAAATGCACCACTTGCGTGCTTGAGTTCTTGGCGGATTCCTCTGCAAGCGGAACTTTTGTTTGCACTTTGGGAGACTTTTTAGAACTACGTTCTACAGAGAAGATTTTTCAGATACACAATCACGTATCTTCGAATATCTCCCTAGTTCAATTTAAACTGCCCTTAGCAGTTACTACTTTATCCGTAACCGCCTTATCCGCAAGTAATCCCTCAATGGATGATGGGCCGGCATGATAGATCATGGACCGGTCTTTCCCAACATGGGCGGCCCACATAAGATCCATCAACCGCAATTGTGGTTGTGCGTTGCACAAGTTGAAAGGAAGTCGTTCGACTGCTTGCCCCCATCATAACAACATATCATTCCCCAGGAAGGAGTTATCAACCAACTGCTCTTTAACCACAGCAGCTTCCGAGTTCTCTTCTCAGTCTTGCTTTGTCAGCGGTTCTTCTGTCAGCAGCAAGGAAAGCAGTTGACAGTAAATTAGCATGATCAAGTAGATGATAGGTATGTATTGGAGGGTTTCGATAGGAAAGAAGAATAGAACAGGGAAGCTGCTCTTTTTGTTCTTTCTTTTTTCTTGTCTTTCCTTGCTCCTCAACGTGCAAAATCTCCAGAGGATAAACAGCACAGGCTTCATTGCTTGATTCCTTCGGTAAATTCTGTCGAGTTCCATTGCAACTCATTCTTCTCCTTATACGATTTCATGGGATAAAGAGTAAAATTTGTCATGTTGACATATATACTTGCCAGTTAGTGAACTTCCTTACTCTATTCTCTCTTGAATACTCATGAGTCGTGACTACGAATTCCACAATGTGAGATTTAATCAGTTTCTCAACAATGGCCAGGAAGGGTACTTACAACTAGTTGGGATATATAACAGAAGTCTAATACCACCTTATAGCCACTCACAAGAGGAAGCCAAATGGATGAGATGACTATAAGTTTACAATAACAAAGGAATAGCTTACTTAATCGTTCTAACCTTAAATGAATTACATGATGGAGAAGAGGGTTCATTCTACAATTCTCGTCAAGAATTTAATCAGCGAGAACTGTTCCAAGACGTCGACAGTACACAAAAACAGATATTAGCCCGACATGGACAAAATAGACGATTCAGTGAATTCTCGGGTTAGTAGAAACTAGGGTCCAATCACACTTCAGGAGCACTGAACCAAAATCCTTTTGCTGTTCGGGTTGAACGAGCTCATGTTTGAGATTGGCGATGCTCAAAGAACCTGCCGCAATGTTCTCCTTGAAAAGAGATTAGCGACCGATGACCATCTTAGTTCTTGAAAGATTAATTAAAAGCTTGAATACGAAACTAAGTGAAATGACAAAAGTTTTATTTAACCTAAGTTCGTCACCTCTACAGGCGATTCCGACTATATCTTGCATGCAACAACTAGAACAAGAAACAACTTTTGCAATTCGCAAACGGAGTACGTGGACCAGAATTTCCAGAAAAGACAAACTTAACGCAGAATATTATATATATATATTTAAATCTTAAGTATTCACTACGCCAACGAGTTAGAAAGAGACATCTCATTGAACAAATCAATGCTGGGTGCCAATAGCTTCTTGAATTTGACTTCTAGTACTCTAAGCCCGCCAAGCCGAGCTGAGCCACTCTCTCTGTTAAAATATGTCTCGAGTTTGAGCTTGATAGACGAGTTCAATAGATGAAATCCGATTCGAGATTAATTATTATTTATGGAGATCTCGTTATTCCGAAGTTTGGATTTCCTATGTAAGTTCGGAATCGTGCATGCAGTATTTGGCAATTTTTGTTTACTAGTCGTAGACGATTTTATTTCAATTTGGAGTCCAAAGGATGTTGGACTTTGACTATAAAAGAAAGCAAATCGTGGACTTGTGTCAGAGAAAGGAAATAAAATCCTACTTGAAGTCTGCCAAAGAAAGACAAAATAGGAAAGTCCAAACTTGGACTTGTTGACGGAATTTTGTGGAATATTTCTTCCACGTTGAAGTTGGCCACTTTAATTTTTCCTTGGGCTGTATAAGGGCTGGTCTTTTGCCGCAGGATTGGCACGCAGTTGTTGATGAATACGTGAAGTTATTCTTGAAGCGCTGCTGGTGTGCGAGTGCTTGGCGGTGGGCAATCTTCGTGGTTTTGTTCGTGGAATTACACCGAGAGTTTAAGTGTTCGTAGCGATTAAATTTTGTGTTAAGATTTGTGTACAATTCCTTCTCGAGATTGAGAAATTATTTCGTGAGGAATTATGGGGTTAAACACTGCGTAAGTTATCGAGTGTAATTGGAGCTTGAGAAATATTGAGAGTGTTTGAGTGACTCGAGTGTGGTTGTAATCTCTATTGTATTACTTGATCTATAGTGGAATTTCGTGCTGCTCTCCCCGTGGACGTAGGCCACTACGACCGAACTACGTAAATCTGGTGTTCGATTTATTTTCTTGTTCTGTCAAATTTATTGTACGATCGCTTGACTTCCGCAACACTCTCTGTCTCCCTGACAATTAGGAATCCCAGATCCCTCGGGAAGCACAATTTTAGTTAGTTAACTAACAACCCAAAAACTCCTAGGAACACTGTGAATTTTGTCTTGAAATCAACCAACACCAAGGTTGCCCTCTATAGATCTCCTAACACCCACTACGATACACCAGTCCTAAATTCTATATAAATTCTTCCAAAAGATTACAAATGATTCACTGCATCATAAAAGAAATATTCTCAAACACAACAACAGAACCAAATAAGACACGGAAGAATTAGTGAAGGAGAAGAGAATGGCCACCACAGCAGCTGAATTGATGCTTCGTGGTGTCTTTCATGGATGCTTGTCGATACATGATGTGGAGATCGAAAGGAGGCCGTACCATCGCAATTGCCCGATGGGCGCTGCACAAGTTAAAAGTAGATAATTCCATGATTTGCTCCCATCATAACAAGATAACATTTCCTAGGAAGGAGTTATCGGCCAATTGCTCTTTGTCCACGACAGCCGCCAACTTCTCTTCTCAATCTTGCGTTTGCTGTGGTCCTGTCAATAGCAAGGATAGCACATGACAGTGGACTAGCATTATCAAGTAGAAGATAGGTAGAGATTGGACGCATTGTATAGGAAGAATGATAAAAGGTTAGAAACAGGGAAGCCATTCATTTTGTGCTTTCTTATTTCTAGTCCTTCCTTGTGACATCCCGAAAATTGGTTAATTTGGGATTTATGAAATACTGGATTTTGTAAATGTACTCGTAGTTAGTTCTCGCCCGGAACTGATCATTCCTGGGATACTAACCATTAGGGAAAGGCTAACGGGAGATTTAAATTCGTGCGACTAAGAGAAAATTCGATCGTGAATCGATTTTCGACCATAAAATCGCCGAGGTGACATTTTGATGCCACTGTTGGCCGATCCGAGGATAACTAGGGGTCAGTTCGCCATTGTTATAGTAGTGGATCGCGGGTGATTCCTCTGGACCACGAAATGAATTGACGAGCGATCCTGAACTTATACCAAACGATCGTGTCCCTCGGATCTAGTGATTGATCCTCGCGATTTAAATGACAACCGAAATCGTCACGAACCGAACGAACTTGCACGTGACTCGATTTATTATCAGTCACGGGTCGAACATGCGAATTTCCCCAACAAGCCGCCCGTTAGTTTGAGAAACGCTCGAGTTGCGTTTAATAAAATTTAATTATTTAATTGAGCCCAAATTGGACATCGGAAAATTAGGAAGTCACAACGGGACGTTAGGACGACGTTGCGGTTGGAACGTGTAATTTTGGATTGTCCCGATTCCTTCAGAAAAATTCGATTTCGGCAAGAAAATGGAAAAGTGACCATTTTACCCTTGGAAGGTTATAAAGGGCAAGTTTTAAGACGGAGGGGCATTTTGGTCATTTTGCCCTAACTTTTTGGTTGGACAATTTTGCCCTTGGAATCTTATGAAATTCCCGAATTGCCCTTGGATATTTTTGGAAAAGATTCGATCTCGGCCGTTGATTCCAAGATAATATCAAATCTCGGCCGTTGATTAAAAAGATTAGAGAGGGGCAAGATGGTAAATTGCCAATTTGGGTCAAAATTGCATTATTTGAGTCCAAGACCTCTCTCTCTCCTCATTTCCTCTCTCTCTCATCTCACGGCACCTCTCTCTCCCTCACCCACCGAACCAGCCCCCTCCCCTCGCCGAGCCGCCGCACGCCGGTCACCGCCCGCCCGGATCGCCACCACTCTCCACCGCCGCTTGCCGTCGCCACCGCCGAGCCGCGCCGCGGCGCCGATTGCCGCCCCGTTCCACTCTAGCCGAGTTAGTCTAGAGTCTGGTAAGTCGCAATCTAACCCTTGCCTAGGACATCGGGTATTATCGGACTCGTTTGGATGCGGTTTAGGGTGATTTAGGGGTTGATTAGGGTGTTGATCGTGGTTGTTGGTGGCTGATCATGGCTGTTAGTGGCTGTTGCGTGTTGGATTAGACGTCTGGGAATGAGTTTTGGCGGTTGAAATTCGGTAGAAATCAATTCGGGTTTGAATCCGTGAGGTTTGGTGTGATTTTCGGATTCGCGGTTACTGTACCCGTTCGGTTTGCTATTTTTGTGGAGAATTTTGTGGGCCGAATTTGAGGAAGTTTTCTTCATGAAAGTTGCTTCCAACATCTTGAAGTATAAAATATTTTAAATTTGGAATTTTTGGAGGCCATTTGGGTCACACGAAAACCCATTTTCAGACCATATTAAAACTGCCCGGAACACTGTTCATCCCGACCTTCTTGTCTTGCTGAATTTTTATAAAATTTTCCAGATCTATTTTCAATAAAATTCCTTCACAAAAGTCATTGGAGACTTTCATTTCTATGACATATAAAAATTTCAAAGCTTTTCAAGGTGATTTGGGTGTTGAAAGAAATGTATTTTGAGGACAAAACAGTCTGTTAGAGCGAACTGATTTTGGTCTGATTTCGAGGGACAAAAAGGCATGGTTGCAGATTGAACCGGATTTCGTGTTCTTCATAATAAATGTTTATCAAGATGTTTTTTATGATATATCCAAAATTTAGAATTTTTGGAGTTCTTTTACTATTTATTTTGATGGGAATTCTGTCACTGTGCAAACTGCCCAAATTTACCCTGATTCTTTGGATATTCATTTTTATGAGCGGAATGGTCGGGGTGTCGAGGTTGAATAGTTGCTGCCTCGTGACTGGAATTTATGCTTGAAGGGTGTTATATGAGTTGATTTGAGGATGAAATGAGGATGTTTCGAGACTGGAGTGAGACTGAATAGAGTGTCGGACGTTGTGGGATGGAATTGGCGAGCTTAGGGCTTGATTTAAGGACAAATGGTGTCGGTTTGGTGCGTGGTAGTATGGCTGGATTGTGGTGTTTAATATGCTTGGAAATGTCGAATTTATGCCTATGAACGTGGCTATGTTTGTGGGCCCATGAGTGGCCCTGTGTGTTTATTAAACCGTGATTTGATGGATTGAAATGTGCTTTGTTGTGTGCACGCTTGGGCCAGATTGAGTTAATTGTTAAATTGGCCATATAGAATGCTTGGTGAGCATGAATTGTGTGAGAATTGATGCGTGCACGGGCCACGTGTGATGGGCCAATTGTGTGTGGCAAGTGATTGTTGAGCATGTGCATGAACAAGAGAGTGGATTTGGTGTGGCATGTGCGATCGTGAGAATTGTGCCGTCCTGAGGCGTGTACTTCAACGCGGGACGATGCCCGGTATTACCGGAAGACTGCCAACCTGAGGCGTGTACTTCAACGCGGGTTGTGCCGTAGGTGGTGGGTGTTGAGCCTGAGGCGTGTACTGTAACGCGGGCAAGAGACATGGCCTGAGACGTGTACTGTAACGCGGGTCGAGGAGTGCTGGGAACATGGCCAACCTGAGGCGTGCACTTCAATGCGGGTTGTGCACTAGGAGAATGGATGTTGAGCCTGAGGCATGTACTGTAACGCGGGCCCTGAAGTGTTGTGATAAGTTGGTCGTAGTGGACCTGAGGCGTGTACTGTAACGCGGGCCACTGGCGAGAGTGTGGAAAAGATGTGATGAAATGGGAACAAATGCATGAAATGTCATTAGAACATGCATGTGAGTGGAATAGTGCTATTGTAAGTCTAACGTGCAGGTTGCGTGTATTGAGAATCAGGTGAGTACGATTGTGTGGACGTTGTTTGTGTGTTGCTTGATTCGGTGTCTGGACTTGTCTGGAATACGTGGTAGCCTATGTAAGGTTTAGGTTGTGAACTTATCGAGAAGTGTCTCATGGTTGTCTCAACCAAACCATTTCAGAGCACCCGCCCGAGCCATGAACCTTCCGCCGCCGTCGCAGCGTTTTGGGGCTGTTATGCACTCTGATCATGATGTTGTAGGATAACCCGATCGAGATTGAGGCCGAATCGGAGTCGTCGGATAAGCATGTGCCTGATGAGGATTCGGATGAGGATTCCGAAGAGAGTGAGTCAGAGTGGATGCCATCTAGAGGGCGTAGAGATTAGTTTGGAGCTGAGGAAAACTTTGGAAGTGTCCCATTTTTGGTGTAGTGCTTATCCAGGCTACTAATCTTTTTGTGATATCGGTGGTTTGCAGTTTAGTAGCTCAATGTGCATATTTTGCTTTGTGGTTTGTAAATTGACGGTTGTGGCATGAGTTTATGTTGTAATTGGACATTGTACTTAATTCGAGGTATAGTATAAGATTTGGTGGTTTGGCAATTTATTTTCCCTAGTACCCCCGGTAAATCATTGTCTGGGTGTTTGTTGTTTCCGCCGCGATTAAACTCTGATGGGTTCGTTTGGGTCGGCGACGTTTCCTGAGACGTCGCACTAATTCGACCGAAGAGGGATGTCGTGAGCTCGATGGGGTTCGGGGCGTGACATTCCTTACTCCTCAAGGAACAAAATCTCCAGAGGATAAAAAGCACAAGCTTCTTTGCTAGCTTCTTCCCATAAACTCGGCCCAGTTTTAATGTAAACGCACTATTCTCCTTAATTTCTTTGATGGAAAAGAGAGTTAAAGTTAGCCATATGGGATATATATTAGCTGGTCGCAATTTTCTTTGCTGTCTTTCGTTGAAGACTCGAAAATTGTGACCAGGAAATCTCATAGTGTTGGAGAAAGTTAAAATGTATCTATTTGACATATATACTGAACTATCAGTACACTTCCTGTGCGCTGTGTCGTCTTGAATACTGGCAATATAAGAACCTCAAAATATTGAATTAATTCAGTTTCTCAACGATGTCCAGAAAGAGTTGCGGTGGTTAAACCAGACACAGTCCTAGCCAAACTTAGAAGGTGACCTTGAAATATATTGTTAGATTTTACGGCTTTTTTTTCCAAATTTCCCTCTGTAACTAATAAAGATTTCCCTGAAGGCCTCTTCTCCACATCTTTTTGTTTCCATATAAATTGCATTATCATATACCATTCACTTTGTTGCAGCATGTTATTGTATTTCCTAAAGGGGAGCATGAAAATCCTGGGTTCTAATCCAAACTCGCCAATATGATGCCATAAATTCAGATGAAAGAGCAAAGTAGCTGATGTAAACTAAATTTTAATGACTAGCATAGAACAAGAAACAGTTAAACCAAAGCAAAGGAAGCATATACATATAGACAAAACAGAGCCAGTTGTGCATATAAGGACATTTCTAGGGATTCACTTGCCTAAAGGATTCCTTAGAAAATTCCTTTGGAGAAATCTACGCCAATCTTTCAACATATATGCCATAAACTTCACAAGCCATAGTCGCAAGCATGATGACTCTTTTAACCCATTTTATACATCATTGTGTTCCAGGATTCTAACAACTGTAAAAAGTTTATTCTAGTGATGAAAATAAATAAAATGAAAAAGTTAAATTCAACTTTGGTCCAACATCTGTCATGTAGAACATGAATAGGACATGAATATTACCAAGGAAAAAAAATCATCGAATGTCGGTTATTTAAATTAGAAAATACTCTACTGGGTATTTGGACTCTGTTTTCCAAGCACAGTATTGTTCATAGAACAAGAAACAATTCTTATAAGGTATAATCAAAGAAAGAAGAAAAGTTTTCGGAAAAGACGAATGAAAATCCTACTATACATAAAGACAATCACCAGTTTCATACAAAACAAAAGTGTAAAGATTCGCTCTAACGAACTAGCCTGGAAAGAGATGTATTATTTGGAGAAATATATGCTAGGTGCTATTACGTCCTAGGAGTTCACTTTTTAGTGCCCTAAACCAGCCAATCTGACCCGAGCCTACTGTCCTCTCTCTCATGCAGCTAGGAATAACGGCATTCCTCGGGAAGAACAATTTTAGTTAACTAACGGCCCAAAAAGCTCTTTGGAACAGCTTCAGCATTCTCTTGAAATCAACCAAGACCAACATCAGTCTCTAGGTAACTCCTATGACCAACTAGCATACACCAATTCCATATTCTATATAAATGCTTTGCAGGACTTGCGAAAGATTCACACATCACCACCTTTAGTCTCAGACAAACCAACACATAAACAAAACCAAACAAGAGGATCTAGAAGAACCGCTGGGAGAGAAGTGAATGGCCACCATAGCAGCTGAAACGATGCTTCGGTGTGTCTTTGATGGAACCTTGTTAGTAAGTGATATGGAGATTGAGCGTAGGCCATACCACCGCAATTGCAGTTGTGCATTGCACAAGTTGAAAGGAAGTCGTTCGACTGCTTGCCCCCATCATAACAACATATCATTCCCCCGGAAGGAGTTATCAACCAACTGCTCTTTAACCACAGCAGCTTCCAAGTTCTCTTCTCAGTCTTGCTTTGTCAGCTGTTCTCCTGTCAGCAGCCAGGACAGCAGTTGACAGTAAATTAGCATGATCAAGTAGATGATAGGTATATATTGGAGGGTTTCGATAGGAAAGAAGAATAGAGGTTAGAAACAGGGAAGCTGCTCTTTTTGTTCTTTCTTTTTTCTTGTCTTTCCGTGCTCCTCAACGTACAAAATCTCCAGAGGATAAATAGCACAGGCTTCATTGCTTGATTCCTTCTGTAAATTCTGTCGAGTTCCATTGCAACTCATTCTTCTCCTTACACAATTTCATGGGATAAAGAGTAAAATTTGTCATGTTGACATATATACTTGCCAGTTAGTGAACTTCCTTACTCTGTTCTCTCTTGAATATTCATGAGTCGTGACTACGAACTCCCACAATGTGAGATTTAATCAGTTTCGCAACAATGGCCAGGAAGGGTACTTACAACTAGTTGGGATATATAACAGAAGTCTAATACCACCTTATAGCCATTCACAAGAGGGAGCCAAATGGATGAGATGACTATAAGTTTACAATAACAAAAGAATAGCTTATTTAATCGTTCAAACCTCAGATGAATTACATGATGGAGAAGAGGGTGCAGTCTACAATTCTCGTCAAGAATTTAATTAGCGAGAACTGTTCCAAGACGTCGACAGTATGCAAAAACAGATATTAGCCAGACATGGACAATATGGGCAATTCAGTGAATTTTCACGTTAGTAGAAACTAGGGTCCAATCACACTTCAGGAACAGTGAACTAAATCCTTCTGATGTTTGGGCTGAAGGAGCTCGTGTTTCAGATTGGCGATGCTCAAAGAACTTGCCGCAATGTTCTCCTTGAAAAGAGATCAGCGACCAATGACCATCTTAGTTCTTGAAAAATTAATTAAAAGCTCAAATACGAAACTAAGTGAAATGACAAAAGTTATATTTAACCTAAGTTTGTCACCTCTACAGGCGATTCCGACTATATCTTGCATGCAACAACTAGAACAAGAAACAACATTTGCAATGCGCAAACGGAGTACGTGGACCAGAATTTCTAGAAAACACAAACTTAACACAGAATATATTATATATATTTAAATCTTAAGTATTCACTACGCCAGCGAATTAGAAAGAGACATCTCATTGAACAAATCAATGCTGGCTGCCAATAGCTTCTTGAATTTGACTACTTGTACTCTAAGCCAGCCAAGCCGAGGTGAGCCACTCTCTCTCTGTTCCTGAAAATTAGGAACTCCAGATCCCTCGGGAAGCACAATTTTAGTTAGTTAACTAACAACCCAAAAACCTCCTAGGAACACTGAATTTTGTCTTGAAATCAACCAACACCAAGGTTGCCCTCTAGAGATCGCCTAACACCCACTACACGATACACCAGTCCTAAATTCTATATAAATTCTTCCAAAAGATTACAAATGCGTCACAACATCATCACAGAAACATCCTCAAACACCCCAACAGAACCAAACAAGACATCTAGAGAATCACTGAAAGAGAAGAGAATGGCCACCATAGCAGCTGAATTGATGTTTCGCAATGTCTTTAATGGATGCTTGTCAATACATGATGTGGAGATCAAGAGGAGGCTGTACCATCGCAATTGCGGATGTGTGCTGCACAAGTTGAAAGGAGATCATTCCACAACTTGCTCCCGTCATAACAACATAACATTCCCCAGGAAGGAGTTATCGGCTAATTGCTCTTTGTCCACGACAGCTGCCAAGTTCTCTTCTCAATCTTGCGTTTGCAGTGGTCCTGTCAGTAGCAAGGATAGCACATGACAGTGGATTATCAAGTAGAAGATAGGTAGAGATTGGACGCATTGTATAGGAAGAATGATAAAAGGTTAGAAACAGGGAAGCCATTCAATTTGTTCTTTCTTATTTCTAGTCCTTACTTACTCCTAAAGGAACAAAATCTCCAGAGGATAAATTGCACAAGCTTCTTTGCTAGCTTCTTCCGTTAAATTCAGCCGACTTCTAATGTAAACGCACCATTCTCCTTTTTCTTTGATGGAAAAGAGAGCTAAAGTTACCACCCGCCTGGGTGGCGCTGCTGGAAAGGGCACTCTTCCTTTCGCAAAAGGTTGGGTGTTCGAATCCCGGGCGCCGCATGGTGACTTAACCGGTGTACGTGTGTGGTGGCTAGCACGTGTCGCCCCCAGGGTTTACCTCCCGACTGTCGGCCGTGCGGGGGTTCCCTGGGTTACAAAAAAAAAAAAAAAAAAAAAAGAGCTAAAGTTAGCCATTTGGGATAAATATTAGCCGGTCGCAATTTTATTTACTGTCTTTCTTTGAAGACTCATAAATTGTGACTAGGAAATCTCTGTGTCAGAGAAAGTTAAACTGTATCTATTTGACATATATACTGAACTATCAACAGACTTCCTATGCGCTGTCTCGTCTTGAATACAGGCGATATAAGAATCTCACATTATGGAATTAATTAGGTTTCTCAATGATGGCTAGAAAGGGTTGCGGTGGTTAAACCAAACACGATCCTAGCCAAACTGAGAAGGTGACCTTAAAATATATCGTAACATATTACGGCTTTTTTTTTTTTTCCAAATTTTCCTCTATAACTTAAAAAGATTTCCGTGAAAGCCTCTTCTCCACATCTTTTTATTTCCTGTCGGATGAAGGACATAAAATGTTGCTGAGGAAATTCATTTAGTGAGACGTGGTTAGACAAGAGAATACTCTGTTGGCGTTCTTGCTGATATATACAAGGTATTGTTCTTAGAACAAAAGAAATAGCATCCAAAGGTGGTTTACAAAGGAAGTTGTACCAGATACAGACAAACTGTCACCAAAGAGTCCTACATGTTCATACAAAAGACCATCAGTTTTACCATAACGAACATTTGTAAGCATTCACTTTCCTAACAAGAAATTGGTCAAGAAAAAGACATCCCTTGGGTCAAATCTCGCTTATAGCAAATAATTCTTGGATTTCACTCCCAAAGTGTTTCTGTTTATTTGAGAATTAAAAGAAACAAATTGGGCATTAATTGTCAAATAATCATCACACAGCACAACCAGACAAGAAACTAAGAAAGAAAAAGACACTGTCTCTGAATTTCATGACCTGTAGAAGCCAATTCAGAACAATAGAAGTTCATCAGAATTTATTTTGTTAAGTAGTTCGCGGGCATGCACTGTCACACCCCCAACTCAACAAGAATAAGGGCATGACACGGCTATCCTTTCACCAAAGGACGCAGCCTAAACATAACTAAAACTCACCTAATATCATAATATATGCATCCGCATATATATACATGATATAGAGTTTATTTGGTTACAATATCAGAGTTAACTACAATCCATCAAAAAGCTAAGTACATAACCAAAAACAAGTTAATACATTAAGCTCTACATCTATGCATAACTCGTACCAAAAAGTCCCCACTATCAAAATGTCCACCCCGATATCGAAACTCTCAAGCCCTACTTGCGGCTTGGTAAAGAACCTGAAAAACAAGTAAGATGAAAGGAATGAGCTACCACGACTCAGTGAGTAATACATTTCTTCTAAGTACATCGAGCACCCACTATGCACACAGTTATAAGACCAAACGAAAGCTCAATTAACCCAACATATAACAAACTCCAGGTTCAAAATACGTTATATGCTATTTTAAACATCACATTTTCACAATAGGAAAGCTCATTCCAATTAATAATATCAAAGAAGAAACCAATGGTCAAATCCATTGGCCAATCTCGTCAAAAAGCACACGCCAATGGTCCATTCCATTGGCCAATCTCATCAAAAAGTACACGCCAATAGTCCATTCTATTGGCCAATCTCATGCTCAGAAATCTAACTATGATCACGGATAACGCCCCGTGAAAAACGACCAGGATTCCCCCTTTGGCAAGGTCTCCACCCACTATAAGCCGGTGGCTCGGCCCACAATGATATCCTAGACTAGTATGCGCATACTCATAACCCCTCATTGGGTTCAAAAAGACACCGAGCATCAAAATCCACATCCTCCCAAACCAGCAAATCCAATCCACAATCAAAATCACCAATATTCAGAAATCATTTCGTAAACGGGTATATAACCCTTCAAAAATCACATTCAAACTCAAGAACTCCTTATAAGTCTTTCACAAAAGATTTCACAAACCCCTTTACATTCCACAAGTTCAAACCGAAATCAAAAGGAAATCTTCTATTCCAAATATACAAAATGGCTGTAAATGCTCGATCCAGTTTTATGCAAACAAAATGTCATTTCTTATATGATAACATATCTATAACATCTCATTTTCTAAACATGAGCTTACAAATTTAAAGAAGAAATAATACCACTCACCTTGAAAAGCCGAAAAACTAACCTACGGCGATTTCTCGAGCCGACGCACTCGAATACGTAACAATAAATTGAAAAACGGTATCAAAACCGAGTAAAATGTTACTTCAACTACGACTCGGCTAAACTAGCCTTAGACGCTAATATAACCACTAAAAGACGCCCTCAAATTGCTCGTCCAAAGCGATTATCCAAAATCGTCTACAATGCGGAGCTTGAGCGCAAAACTTGATTGCGCCATAACTTTCTCCACTAAACTCCAATCTAAGCAAGTTTATAGTCAAAAGAAAGCTCATTCGGAGCACTACAGGACCCCAACTTGGCAGCCCCAAAATCGAGCCGAAAACCGATGAAAATCAGCCTAAAAGCCGATGGTCGTGCACTGTTCACTGCACGCGTTCAACTTCAAAAATTCATATCCGGCAAATAGTAAGTCCAAATAAGATTCTGTGAAATCTCACGGCTCCGCAACATCATAAACTACCAATTCTATATAAACACGTAGCTCTACGACTCAAAAATCTGACTTCGCTGCTCGAATAACACATAACTCCGAATTACGAGCCCTAATCCGAAAAATATTCCGATTAATTGAACGAGGGGTGCGAATACTTACGGAGCGTTGCGTTACAAAGTCGAATCGGCTTAGCGAGACCCCCGCGGTGCAAAACCCTCTTCTCTTTTCTCTTTTTCTTCTTCCTCTTTCCTTTCCTCTCCTTTCTCCTCTTTTCCTCTCTTTTCTTCTGTTTCTGTTCGTGCTCTTGGGTTTTAAGACGAGCCGAGCATCACTGTTGCTTCTTTTGACTTTTCAACCATTTTTCTCTTTTTTTTTTGACCCATATTTTACATGCACTGCCACTTGAAATTGTCATGATGTCAAACTATAGTGCGATTAGTATTATGGAACAGTTCGGAGCACATAAAAAGTGTATAGAAGTGAAGCCACCGCTGCTCAAAGTTATCAAACACTTAGGATCCCATGCTTTGATGCACTTTATTGCCGATCATTTCCTGTTTTCATTTTAGTAAAAAGAATTAGACCTTTGAATATGCTCTTGTAATGGACAACAACGCGTACACTTCGAGTTGTTGAAGCAAATATTAGGTATGGAAGAGGTTTAGCATCCATCGCCTAGAGTTCCATATTTCCTAGAACAAGAAACTGTTGTTTTCTAAATAACCTAATTCCCAAATTTTCCATCCCGGTCAAATGAAAACATCAAAGGCTAGATCCTCTTATTTATACCAAACATTGTCCTTCAAGTATCAAACAAACATCTTTTAAGATCCAATACTTAACGATTAGAATACCCACTTCGGAAAAATCTATGCTGGCTTTGACATTATTAGAAATTTCAAAGCCCAAAGCCAAGCCGAGCGAAGAAATCTCTCTACCTCTCTCTCTGACCTTAACTACGAAACACGGTGTCCCTAGGAAATGGCGTAACTACCTTGACCAGAACACCACATAAGAAGAATCTCGGCAATGCTAAAATCACAAAGCTCTCTCTCGTAAACATCCATCCTCTCTAACGTACTACAGATGCTTCCAGAGCATGCAATGCTTTCAATACTTCAAAGATACTACAACTTTTGTCAAACAGGAACACGCACTAAGCTAAGAAGAAAGGTAAACCGAGAAGATAATGGCCACCTTCGTTGCTGAGATGATGCTTCGTTGTGTGCTTGAAGGAAGGTTATCACTGAATGACATGGAGATCGAGCACCGGCCATACCACGGCAATTGCGGCTGTGCACTGCACAAGTTGAAAAGCACTTGCCCAAGTGCTTGCGGAACAATTTTCAGAAAAGACGAGAATTCAATCTAAAATCCTACATATACATACAAACATTCATCGGTTTCACATAAAACAAAAATGTAAAGATACGCTCTAACGAACTAGCCTGGAAAGAGACATTGAAGAAATACATGCTAGGTTCTATTATGTCCTTGAAGTTCACTTCTTAGTTCTCTAAGCCAGCCAAGCCGCCCCGAACCAACTGCTCTCTCTCTCTCTCGGGAAGAACGTTTTAGTTAACTAACGGCCCAAAAAGCTCTTTGGAAGAGCTTCGACATTCTCTTGAAATCAACCAAGACCAATATCACTCTCTAGGGAACTCCTATGACCCACTAGCATACACCAATTCCATATTCTATATAAATGCTTCACAAGGATTGCAAAAAGATTCACAAATTACCATCTATATTCTTAGACAAACCACCACACAAAACCAAAGAAGAAGATCCAGAAGAACCGCTGAGCGAGAAGCGAATGGCCACCATAGCAGCTGAAACGATGCTTAGGTGTGTCTATGATGGAAGCTTGTTAGTAAATGATGTGGAGATTGAGCGTAGGCCATACCACCGCAATTGTGGTTGTGCGTTGCACAAGTTGAAAGGAAGTCGTTCGACTGCTTGCCCCCATCATAACAACATATCATTCCCCAGGAAGGAGTTATCAACCAACTGCTCTTTAACCACAGCAGCTTCCGAGTTCTCTTCTCAGTCTTGCTTTGTCAGCGGTTCTTCTGTCAGCAGCAAGGAAAGCATTTGACAGTAAATTAGCATGATCAAGTAGATGATAGGTATGTATTGGAGGGTTTCGATAGGAAAGAAGAATAGAACAGGGAAGCTGCTCTTTTTGTTCTTTCTTTTTTCTTGTCTTTCCTTGCTCCTCAACGTGCAAAATCTCCAGAGGATAAACAGCACAGGCTTCATTGCTTGATTCCTTCGGTAAATTCTGTCGAGTTCCGTTGCAACTCATTCTTCTCCTTATACGATTTCATGGGATAAAGAGTAAAATTTGTCATGTTGACATATATACTTGCCAGTTAGTGAACTTCCTTACTCTGTTCTCTCTTGAATACTCATGAGTCGTGACTACGAATTCCCACAATGTGAGATTTAATCAGTTTCTCAACAATGGCCAGGAAGGGTACTTACAACTAGTTGGGATATATAACAGAAGTCTAATACCACCTTATAGCCACTCACAAGAGGAAGCCAAATGGATGAGATGACTATAAGTTTACAATAACAAAGGAATAGCTTACTTAATCGTTCTAACCTTAGATGAATTACATGATGGAGAAGAGGGTGCATTCTACAATTCTCGTCAAGAATTTAATCAGCGAGAACTGTTCCAAGACGTCGACAGTACACAAAAACAGATATTAGCCCGACATGGACAAAATAGGCGATTCAGTGAATTCTCGGGTTAGTAGAAACTAGGGTCCAATCACACTTCCGGAGCACTGAACCAAAATCCTTTTGCTGTTCGGGTTGAACGAGCTCATGTTTGAGATTGGCGATGCTCAAAGAACCTGCCGCAATGTTCTCCTTGAAAAGAGATTAGCGACCGATGACCATCTTAGTTCTTGAAAGATTAATTAAAAGCTTGAATACGAAACTAAGTGAAATGACAAAAGTTTTATTTAACCTAAGTTCGTCACCTCTACAGGCGATTCCGACTATATCTTGCATGCAACAACTAGAACAAGAAACAACTTTTGCAATTCGCAAACGGAGTAAGTGGACCAGAATTTCCAGAAAAGACAAACTTAACGCAGAATATTATATATATATATATTTAAATCTTAAGTATTCACTACGCCAACGAATTAGAAAGAGACATCTCATTGAACAAATCAATGCTGGGTGCCAATAGCTTCTTGAATTTGACTTCTAGTACTCTAAGCCCACCAAGCCGAGCTGAGCCACTCTCTCTGTTAAAATATGTCTCGAGTTTGAACTTAATAGACGAGTTCAATCGATGAAATCCGATTCGAGATTAATTATTATTTGTGGAGATCTCATTATTCTGAAGTTTGGATTTCCTATGTAAGTTCGGAATCGTGCATGCAGTATTTGGCAATTTTTGTTTACTAGTCGTAGACGATTTTATTTCAATTTGGAGTCCAAAGGATGTTGGACTTTGACTATAAAAGAAAGCAAATCGTGGACTTTTGTCAGAGAAAGGAAATAAAATCCTACTTGAAGTCTGCCAAAGAAAGACAAAATAGGAAAGTCCAAACTTGGACTTGTTGACGGAATTTTGTGGAATATTTCTTCCACGTTGAAGTTGACCACTTTAATTTTTCCTTGGGCATGTATAAGGGCTGGTCTTTTGCCGCAGGATTGGCACGCAGTTGTTGATGAATACGTGAAGTTATTCTTGAAGCGCTGCTGGTGTGCGAGTGCTTGGCGGTGGGCAATCTTCGTGATTTTGTTTGTGGAATTACACCGAGAGTTTAAGTGTTCATAGCGATTAAATTTTGTGTTAAGATTTGTGTACAATTCCTTCTCGAGATTGAGAAATTATTTCGCGATGAATTATGGGGTTAAACACTGCGTAAGTTATCAGGTATAATTGGAGTTTGAGAAATACTGAGAGTGCTTGAGTGACTCGAGTGTGATTGTAATCTCTATTGTATCGCTTGATCTATAGTGGAATTCCGTACTACTGTCCCCGTGGACGTAGGCCACTGTCATGCCCCGAACCCTATCGAGCTCGCGACATCCGCCTCTGGTCGATTTTGCGACATCCCAGGAATTATCGCCGACCTCGAATACAATCGTCATAGATTTAATGCACGGCGGAATCCATAATTAACCCGGACAATTAAACTGGGGAGAATATTCAGGAAGAATGTACACATATCCGATTTCCATTAACATACTTATAAAATATTCACAACTTACAACCGCTACGATTTACAACCATCGCATACACTTGCACACCGCATTACAAACCATCGATATACCAAAAAGATCGATGACCTGGCTTTCTATCCCCAAAAATGTTACTTTCCAAAAACCTACTAGGAACCCCTATACTAACCCCTACGCCCCTTGTTAGGCGTCCATTCTGAGTCTGATTCTTCATCTTCTGACTCTGAACTCTCCTGAGCAGTCTGCTCCTCTGACGACTCTAACTCTGCCCCGATTTCAATCGGGTGATTGATGTCACCCGACTCAGCTGGAGCTGCATTCTGATACTCCTCAGCCAGAAAATCAAAGAAATTGAACTCGGGCACAAAATTGGGATCCATGTATTCCTCAAACGGGAGTATATATTCCGGGTCTCCTATCGGCTCTTCCGACTCCTTAGACTCGTCATTAGGCTCTACCCCGGGTTCTACTTCGGGCTCTGCTTCCTCTGGTTCTTCTTCGGGGATCGGTTCCAAGTTTATGTCCATCGGGTCGTCCTCAGCCTGAGATGCTTCAGGTTCTGGTTCATGCTCAGCCCTTGACGATACTGGCGCGGCCGATGTCGGATGCATTCCTGACTGGGCTAGACTAGTCTCTACGCTGGTCAACTCACCGTCAATAGGGGGTATTGCAGACGGGTCCCAGTCCCCTACTAAATCAAATGGGACATCAAAACCCCTAACGGGCCCGAACTCATCCCCGTCAGCATCCCGGAAGAACCAGGCCGTATATACATGAGTCTCCCAAAGAGGTAGTCCTACCTCTACAAATACGATAGTAGTATACCTAATCCAGGTCATGTTATCTGGCATAGGGATTTCTGCAACATCGATCTCGGAGTGCACTGGTACCCCTAAAAGCACTAGTGGCGGTGGTGGAGGATTCATGAGTCCTGTCGGGGTTCTGAAATTTTTGGTTGAAACAACCGTGAGAACACTTCTCAGTAAGTTCACCCCTAAACCCCACCTAGGCTATCACGTACCTCCAGACAATTTCATAAAACACAATCACACACATGCGCCACCTAATCACATAGCAGGCACATCAATTATTTTACCTGCTGCTTGCGCCCTGCACGTTAGTCACACTCACATTATATACAATCACATGCATAATAAATTCTCATTCTCGCGCATTTCCGCTTGCCTCACCACATTCCTTTCCGCACCACTCACCAGTGACCCGCGTTACAGTACACGCCTCAGGCCCACTGCGACTATCTCATCACAACACTCCAGGCCCGCGTACCCGTACACGCCTCAAGCCATGTTTCTTGCCCGCGTAAACGTACACGCCTCAGGCTCAACATCTACCACCTACTGCGCAACCCGCGTTGAAGTACACGCCTCAGGCTGGCAGTCTTCCGGTAATACCGGGCATCGTCCCGCGTTGAAGTACACGCCTCAGGATGGCACAAATTCCACGATCACCCATGCCATCTCATATTCACTTTCTTACTTATGCACATGCTCAACAAGCATTTGCCACACACAATTGGCCCTTCTCACGTGGCCCGTGCACGCATTAATTACACGAAATCCATGCACACTCAGCATTTGACATGGCCAATGATAATAATTAAAATGATCTGGCCCACGTGTGCACCCAACAAACATAATTAACTCAACCAATTGCACAATCACACATTTAATTTCACCACCACAATCTAATTATTTTCAAACGCACGTAAAACATAGAGATCACTATTTTTCTCCCACCAAACGACGCCAAATCGATTCCGGTCCTTCACGGGACTTTTTCACCATAAATTTCCGGTTCTAAAAATCCAACTTGCGTCCCGATCGGCCCATCACGGCCCCATGAACAGTAGACCACAGCCACTGTTATCCTCTAATTTCCAATAAATATTGCCCGAATTAATTCTTAAGACCCGCCACAAAATTTCCCCTCCTAATTCATGCAATTCCGCACCTAACTTATACCAGATTTCGCCCAAAAATCGCCCGTCGATACCCGAAGTCCTAAGTTGGGTTTAGAGCGCGACTTACCCGCGTTCTAGGCTATCGCGGCTAGAACGGAAAGCGGCGGCACTTAATTGGGAACGGCGGCGACGACGTACGGCTCCCGGCGGGCGGCGATCGGCTTGGGCGGCGGCGGCGCGGCTTGGGCGTGACCGGCAAGGCTCACGGCCAAGAGAGGAGAGAGAGAAACCGAGAGGGAGAGGGATGGCGTGGGGCTGGTGGTGGCGCGGCGGCGAGGATGGCACGGCACGGCGGTGGTCCGGCGGGCGTACGGGTGGCGGTGATGGTGCGGCGGCGACGGCAAAGGGAGAGAGGGAGAGATCGGTGGAGGGGGAGGGGGCTCACGTCAAGGGGGGGCTGCTCACGGTGGGGAAGAGAAAATGGAGGAGAGAGAATGGTCAATTTAGACCTAAATAGTGCAATTTGACCCCTTTTGGCAATTTATCAAAATGCCCTTCTCTCACATTTTTGATCCGACGGTCCAGATTTGATCTAATCTTGAAACCGACGGCCCAGATCGAATCTTACCAAAAATATCCAAGGGTATACTTGTAATTTCTCAAAAAGTCCAAGGGCAAAATTGTCCAATGAAAAAGTTAGGGCAAAATGACCAAAATGCCCTTTACCCATAAAACATGCCCTTTGTTAATTCTCAAGGGTAAAATGGTCGATTCTCCGTTTCTCATCAAATCAAGTTTTTCTGAAGGATTCGGGCACAACAAAAATTGTACGTTACAACCGCAACGTCGTCCTAACGTCCCGTTGTGACTTCCAAATTTTCCGGTGTCCGATTTGGGCTGAATTAAATAATTAAATTCTATTAAACGTAACTTGAGCGTTTTTCAAACTAACGGGCGGCTTGTTGGGGAAATTCGCTTATTCGACCCGTGACTGACACTAAATCAAGTCACGTGCAATTTATTCAGATCGTCACGACTTCAGTTGTCAATAAAATCGCGAGGATCAATTACTAGATCCGTGGGGCACGATCGTTCGGTATAGGTTCAGGATCGTTCGTCAATTCATTTCGTGGTCCAGCGGTATCACCCGTGATCCACTACTATGACAGTGGCGAACTGACCCCTGACTATCCTTAGATCGGCCAACAGTGGCTCAAAATATCACCTCGACGATTTAATGGTCGAAAGTTAATCCACGATCGAATTTTCTTTAGTCGTACGAATTTAATTCCCCGATTAGCCTTTCCGTAATGGTTAGCATCCCAGGAATGATCAGTTCCGGGCGAGAACTAACTACGAGTACATTCATAAAACTCAGTATTTTATAAATCCCAAATGGACTATTTTTCAGGATGTCACAGCCACTACGACCGAACTACGTAAATCTGGTGTTCGATTTATTTTCTTGTTCTGTCAAATTTATTGTACGATCGCTTGACTTCCGCAACACTCTCTGTCCCTGACAATTAGGAATCCCAGATCCCTCGGGAAGCACAATTTTAGTTAGTTAACTAACAACCCAAAAACCTCCTAGGAACACTGTGAATTTTGTCTTGAAATCAACCAACACCAAGGTTGCCCTCTAGAGATCTCCTAACACCCACTACGATACACCAGTCCTAAATTCTATATAGATTCTTTCAAAAGATTACAAATGATTCACTGCATCATAAAAGAAATATTCTCAAACACAACAACAGAACCAAATAAGACACGGAAGAATTAGTGAAGGAGAAGAGAATGGCCACCACAGCAGCTGAATTGATGCTTCGTGGTGTCTTTCATGGATGCTTGTCGATACATGATGTGGAGATCGAAAGGAGGCCGTACCATCGCAATTGTCCGATGGGCGCTGCACAAGTTAAAAGTAGATAATTCCATGATTTGCTCCCATCATAACAAGATAACATTTCCTAGGAAGGAGTTATCGGCCAATTGCTCTTTGTCCACGACAGCCGCCAACTTCTCTTCTCAATCTTGCGTTTGCAGTGGTCCTGTCAATAGCAAGGATAGCACATGACAGTGGACTAGCATTATCAAGTAGAAGATAGGTAGAGATTGGACGCATTGTATAGGAAGAATGATAAAAGGTTAGAAACAGGGAAGCCATTCATTTTGTGCTTTCTTATTTCTAGTCCTTCCTTACTCCTCAAGGAACAAAATCTCCAGAGGATAAAAAGCACAAGCTTCCTTGCTAGCTTCTTCCCATAAATTCGGCCCAGTTTTAATGTAAACGCACTATTCTCCTTAATTTCTTTGATGGAAAAGAGAGTTAAAGTTAGCCATATGGGATATATATTAGCTGGTCGCAATTTTCTTTGCTGTCTTTCGTTGAAGACTCGAAAATTGTGACCAGGAAATCTCATAGTGTTGGAGAAAGTTAAAATGTATCTATTTGACATATATACTGAACTTTCAGTACACTTCCTGTGCGCTGTGTCGTCTTGAATACTGGCAATATAAGAATCTCAAAATATTGAATTAATTCAGTTTCTCAACGATGTCCAGAAAGAGTTGCGGTGGTTAAACCAGACACAGTCCTAGCCAAACTTAGAAGGTGACCTTGAAATATATTGTTAGATTTTACGGCTTTTTTTTCCAAATTTCCCTCTGTAACTAATAAAGATTTCCCTGAAGGCCTCTTCTCCACATCTTTTTGTTTCCATATAAATTGCATTATCATATACCATTCACTTTGTTGCAGCATGTTATTGTATTTCCTAAAGGGGAGCATGAAAATCCTGGGTTCTAATCCAAACTCGCCAATATGATGCCATAAATTCAGATGAAAGAGCAAAGTAGCTGATGTAAACTAAATTTTAATGACTAGCATAGAACAAGAAACGGTTAAACCAAAGCAAAGGAAGCATATACATATAGACAAAACAGAGCCAGTTGTGCATATAAGGACATTTCTAGGGATTCACTTGCCTAAAGGATTCCTCAGAAAAGACCTTTGGAGAAATCTACGCCAATCTTTGAACATATATGCCATAAACTTCACAAGCCATAGTCGCAAGCATGTTGACTCTTTTTAACCCATTTTATACGTCATTGTGTTATAGGATTCTAACAACTGTAAAAAGTTTATTCAGTGATGAAAATAAATAAAATGAAAAAGTTAAATTCAACTTAGGTCCAACATCTCTCATGTAGAACATGAATAGGACATGAATATTACCAAGGAAAAAAAATCATCGACTGTCGGTTACTTAAATTAGAAAATACTCTACTGGGTATTTGGACTATGTTTTCCAATCACAGTATTGTTCATAGAACAAGAAACAATTCTTAGAAGGTATAATCAAAGAAAGAAGAAAATTTGTCGGAAAAGACAGATGAAAATCCTACTATACATGAAGACAATCACCAGTTTCATACAAAACAAAAGTGTAAAGATTCGCTCTAACGAACTAGCCTGGAAAGAGATGTATTATTTGGAGAAATATATGCTAGGTGCTATTACGTCCTAGGAGTTCACTTTTTAGTGCCCTAAACCAGCCAATCTGACCCGAGCCTACCGTCCTCTCTCTCATGCAGCTAGGAATAATGGCATTCCTCGGGAAGAACAATTTTAGTTAACTAACGGCCCAAAAAGCTCTTTGGAACAGCTTCAGCATTCTCTTGAAATCAACCAAGACCAACATCAGTCTCTAGGTAACTCCTATGACCAACTAGCATACACCAATTCCATATTCTATATAAATGCTTCCAGGACTTGCGAAAGATTCACAATGTACCACCTTTAGTCTCAGACAATCCAACACATAAACAAAACCAAACAAGAGGATCTAGAAGAACCGCTGGGAGAGAAGCGAATGGCCACCATAGCAGCTGAAACTATGCTTCGGTGTGTCTTTGATGGACGCTTGTTAGTAAATGATGTGGAGATTGAGCGTAGGCCATACCACCGCAATTGCGGTTGCGCGTTGCACAAGTTGAAAGGAAGTCGTTCGACTGCTTGCCCCCATCATAACAACATATCATTCCAACAGAAGGAGTTATCGACCAACTGCTCTTTGTCCACAGCAGCTTCCAAGTTCTCTTCTCAGTCTTGCTTTGTCAGCGGTTCTTCTGTCAGCAGCAAGGACAGCAGTTGACAGTAAATTAGTTTCGTTAAGTAGATGATAGGTATATTGGAGGGATTGGATAGAAACGAAGAAAAAAAGGTTAGAAACAGGGAAGCTGTTCTTTTCGTTCTTTCTTATCTTTTGTCTTTACATGCTCCTCAACGTACAAAATCTGCAGAGGATAAACAGCACAGGCCTCGTTGCAAGATTCCTCCTTTAAATTCTGTCGAGTTCCATTGCAACTCATTTTTTTCCTTTTATATGTACATGGGATAAAGAGTTAAATTTGTCATGTTGACGTATATACTTGCCAGTTAGTAAACTTCGTTACTCTGTTCTCTCTTGAATAGTCAGGAGTTGTGACTACGAACTCCCACAATGTGATATTAAATCAGTTTCTCAGCAATGGCCAATAAGGGTACTTGCAACTAGTTGGGATATATAACAGAAGTCTAATACCACATTATGGCCACTCACAAGAGAGCCAAAACATAATCTCTTAAACATACCTAGTTGAATTCAATTTTACTTGAAAGCTTGGGCCAATTAGTTACTTCCACCACATATTTTGATTGCTCTGCTTTACTTAATCATTCAAACCTCACATAAATTACAAATTTACTCGATTGTTATATAGAAGAACTACATGATGGCGAAGAGGGTACAGTCTACAATTCTTGTCATGATTTAAATCGTGAGAACTGTTCCAAGACGTCAACAGTATGCAAAAACAGATTAGCCATACATAAACAAAATAGGCGATTTAGTGAATTCTCAGGTTAGTAGAAACTAGGGTCCAATCACACTTCAGGAGCAGTGAACTAAATCCTTCTGCAGTTCGGGCTGAAGGAGCTCATGTTTGGCGATGCTCAAATAACCTTCCACGATGTTCTCCTTGAAAAGAGATCAGAAACCAATGACCATCTTAATTCTTGAAAATTAATTAAAAGCTCGAATATGAAACTAAGTGAAATGACAAAATTTTTATTTAACCTAAGTTCGCCACCTCCATAGGCGATTCAGACTATATCTTGCATGTAACAACTAGAACAAGAAACAACTTTTGCAATGCGCAACCGGAGTAAATGGACCAGAATTTCCAGAAAAGACAAACTTAACACGCACGCACACATATATTAAGTATTCACTACGTCAAGGAACATCTCATTGAACAAATCAATGCTGGCTGCCAATAGCTTCTTGAATTTGACTTCTACTCTAAGCCAGCCAAGCCGAGCTGAACCACTTCTCACCTCTCTCTCTCTCTCTCCGACAATTAGGAATCCCAGATCCCTCGGGAAGCACGATTTTAGTTAGTTAACTAACACCCCAAAAACCTCCGACTAAAACTGGGAATCTTGTCTTGAAATCAACCAACACCAAGGTCGCCCTCTAGAGATCTCCTAACCCCGACTACCATACACCAGTCCTAAATTCTATATAAATTCTTCCAAAAGATTACAAATCTGTCACAGCATCATCACAGAAATATTCTCAAACACACCAACAGCACCAAACAAGACATCTAGAAGAGTTAGTGAAAGAGAAGAGAATGGCCACCACAGCAGCTGAATTGATGCTTTGCGGTGTCTTTCATGGATGCTTGTCGATACTTGATATGGAGATTGAAAGGAGGCCATACCATCGCAATTGCGGATGTGCTGTTGACACCTAAATTTTACCAAAATCATTTAGGGCTTTATCGCATAAAAATTATGGTTTAATCTTTTAACCCCTTAACAAAAATATTTTCATTAAATTCCATGGCATATAGACATTAGATACATTTGCATTAATAGGGCCTATTAGGACATATTCATATAAAAAAAAAAATTTTTAAAAATTTTTTTCGAGTCGGGTTCGTTGGCCCATTCTTTTCCTCCCGTTTTGCTTTTATTGCGCGCGACCCATGTTCTCTTTTCTATTTTCACGCGGGCCGGCCCATTTCCCACGGCCCGGCTCGCGCACTGTTCACCTCCCCCTCCCCAGTCAACGTTCTGAGGCGTACGGGGGGAGAGCAGAATGGGCAGACCAGAAGCCGGAACAGTGCACGGAAGCCAGAGGGGCGCGGGGGACGCCGATGCAATCCTCGGGTCGGGGGGCAGGCTGGCCACGGCAGGCTGGCGGTGGCAGGGGCCATGCGCGCATGCCGGCCGGCTTCGCGCCCCTGGTCGTCCTTAAATCCGAGGAGAGAGAGAGAAATCGGCGGGGGAGGAACTGCGAGAGAGAGAGAGAGAGAGAGAGAGAGAGAGAGAGAGAGAACCGAGAGATCCTAGAGAGAGAGTTCCGGAGAGAGAGAGAGACGTCGGTCCTCCGCCGGCAACCGCCGTGCCCAATCCGCGGCCGACGATCCTCTGTCACGGTAGGTCCCGGTCTCGAGCGCTCGCCGGGTTTTGTTTCGGTTTGGGTTCGATTCGGGGTCAGTCTCCCGAGGATCCCGGCTCGTAGGTGTGCGAGGCGCGCGGGTGCAGCCCGATCCACCGCGTTCGCCCTCCATTCGCCACCGCCGAGTCGGGTAGGGACCGTGGCCGCCTCCCCTGCTTTCGTTTTTACTCAGTTTTTTGGGGGGGGGTCACTGGTCGGAGCTCGCGGCCGTCCGGCTTGCGCAAGTTCCGGTCCGTGACACCTCGGGCTCGGTCCTACTGCTCTGCGTGTTGTTGTGTGTGAATTTCGGATGTGTTTGAGCCTCAATCGTGCTTGAAATCCCTCGCTTCCGTCGACGCTTGCAAGGTGTTTGATGATATGCCTGAACCGTTTCTCGAATCTGTCTCTGTTTCGTTGCGTTTTCTGTTTGGGGACTAGAACGCAGGATGGTCCCGGCTGGGAGTTGGTTGCAGCGGCGGTGACGCGGGCAGAGGAGGCCCGCGGGTAGGGCGGCGGTCCGGGCGCGACCGCGAGGTGAGGTAAGGTGGCCAGTCCCCCGTCGGGATCTGGCCGGTTCTCGGCTGATCGACCTGCCAGCCTCTCGCCGAGGCTCGGTCGATCGGTCCTAGGTGGTCGCCGGTCGCCAGGTGGCGACCCGGCTGGAGGACGCTCGCCGCCCCTCGTCGGGGCGGCGATGCGGGCCAAGGTGGAGCGTCGGCCGAGGAGACCGGGCTCACGGAGGGCGGCGTCCACGCCGGCCGACGTGTGGCGGTGGCTGGGCTTGCGCTCCACGTCGGAGCGGTGGCCGGTGTTCAGGCGAGTCCGGGGCGCGGTGTGGCGGCCGCGAACCGGGTAGGGCAATACACGTCCGGGTCAGGTCGCGGGTCTGACCGGGTAGGGTTTTATTTAGTGTGTGGGTTTTAGTGTTTTATTAGGTCTTGGGCCTTTCGTGGGTGGGCCAAAATTCGAATTTGGGCTGAAGTGTTGTTAGTTTCTTTATTTATAGTGGGCTGGGCTTTTGTTTTTCTAAAAAATTTCGGGCTGGGCCCCTTTTTCTTTCTTTATTTGTTTTATTTACCAGACCGGGCTCAATAAATGAACCCAGTTCGGTGGTGGACCCGGGCCGGCGCGCACGGGTCGGTCCCGATCCGGGTCGGATGTGGAGATCTGACCCGGATCCGATTTTATGTTGTTTTTATATTAAAAATTATTAAAAAAACATTAAAAAAATTATTAAAAAATTATTAATTTTTTTTTAAAATATCGAAAAATAAAAAAAAATTATTTAGACTTTGGAATTGTTTTTTTGCCCTATGGTGTGATTAGTGTCATGTTCGATTGCACGTTGCTTGGTTCACACACTTCGAATTGCGTGTTTGATTTAACCTCGCACGTAGTTGATTATGCATGTTAGGTCTAGGCGTTGACTGTTGCTTTCTTTGGCTTAGTTAAGAATGGAATTTTGAGACTCCCGATTAGTGTGAACACGTTAGGTGGTGAATTGAACAAGATTAGGTACCGAAAGGGCACTAATTAGTCAATTAGTGTAATCAAGTCCCCGTACCCTTTGAATCTCTGGTTCGTAGAAGTAAAGCATTTCTCCCGTGCTTTACTTGGGTGTCTAATCGACCCACCAAAAATCGATTAGTGGCGACTCCTAAATGAAATTGATTTGCATGTTAACAACTTAAACTTAAGTCACGAATTGGTATGGGCTTGGGAGAGCTCGAGCTAGGTTTAACTTAGTAATCCATTAGCCAAACCCCTTAGGCGGCTGGGCTGGTTCGGGGAGGTCGCGACAGCTTAGCGACTCTGCTGGGGACTTGATAAAATTCTTAGTGGACTTAGGCCGTTTATCTTGTTCAATTATGTCCTTAATGTGAATGTTCTTGCAGTTGGGAGTTATAAGGGAATAGATTATTGTTAACCCTTGTTTTGCAGGTTTGGGGGTTTTGGAATGAATGTTTGTTTAGCATTTTTGAAGTGGTGATTGCATATGAATTGTTGTGTACGCCTTTGTTGCGTTAGCATTACACTATGGCACACACACAACCCGCCGTCGGTCCTGGGCCGCACTAGGAATGTTTAGGATGGTATTGAGTTGGATACAACTTCGACCGCGAGGCCGCGTAGTAGAGGTTGCCCAACTCAATCCCGAAAGCTTCTTTCTTGGTGTCGAGAATGTTTACCTTTGCCCGCGAGGTCGCGTCGCATTGAGGTATCATTCCCGACTGAGCCGGAGTCGCGAGGACTTGGCTTAGTACGAGAGGCCGCGACTAGTCATTCCACCCTCGTAGCTCCAATTTGTTAAGCCGTTTAGAATAGAAGTCGAGCCACACGCTTCATGCGTATGTCTATGTGGTTGTCGTAATTGTTTGGTGAAGTAAGTTTCCTATCATTTTCTTTTGCAATTTACTTACTTTTATGCTTTGGCTGGTCTATGACAGTTAGGTTGGTCGAGTCTTGGTCTATATGCAATGGGAAGATCCGACATTCGATTCGTTCCTACTTCGAAGGCCGAGCTCAAGCATTGGTGGGATCAGTTGGATCGTGAGGGCCGAGCCTATGTGGAGAACAAACTTGGTCGCCTTTTGCCTCTTCTCGACATCGACATCCAAAGTGGGGTCATGCAAGCAATAGCCCATTTTTGGTGTCCCCAAACGTCCACGTTCATATTCCATAAGCATGAGTTGACTCCGACTTTGGAAGAATATAGCGTTGCCATAGGAAAACCTTTGGATTTGGAGTTAATCGATCCACCCCTCGGGTCTGAATCGGAATCAATTTTGTCTGACTTTCTTAGAATGAACAAGAATCAAATCGGAAAGGTGCTAAAAGATAACTGCCATGCATGCCCACTTTCTTTCTTAGGTCAGTGTTTTGCAAATGCTGAGACCCTTTTAAAAGGTAAGATCTTCCTTCTAGCTTTCTTTGGGTTCATAATTTTTCCCTTTCGCAAGAATGCTATTGATCCTTCCGTTGCATGGGTGGTCAAACAAGTATGTGGTGGAGTTAGCTTTGTCAATACTATCTTGGCTGAAACATTTTTATCACTCACCCGATTTAAAGAAAATGAAGAAAAGGTTTTCCGTGCTCCTGTCGAGCTTTTACAAATCTGGTTTTTCTCTCATACAAGTGAATTTGGTATTCGCATGAATATCAATGACATTAGTGAGTCTAATCACCCTATTGAGGCATTTAAGAATCATCAGGATCGAACTCCGAATCTTTCTTTCTCAGAATGGGTAAATTTGTTGAAAAATCCGAAAACCAAGATTTTCCTATGGCAAGCTAAGTGGTTCCGACTTCACAAGGGACGTCTCTCTTATGGCAATAATGAACCAATCCCATTACTGGGAATCACCGGTATCACTTCCTACTACCCGCTCCGAGTGGCCCGCCAATATCGGGTCATCCAGGATCTACCACCTCCTCTCAAGCCAGATTCGCTACAAGTCCAATTTACCAGAAAGGGAGGAGATTACAAAAGAGAGCTTCGCCATGCTGAACAGGCTTGGCTCGCCTGCCATGCTCAGAAGTTAAATTGGCCTGAAGACGAGCTCGAAGGGAAAGAAAAGACTTATTATGCCACGGCCCGATACATCCGTCGGCATAAGATCCCGACCGAGTTTCTCCCAAAGATCCCGGACGTGACCAAGAAGCCAACGCGCCAAGCAGAAATCAACTATCTCAAGAGGAAGACAGAGAAGGCCGAAGAAAGCTTGAAGCGTGTTGCCAAGGAGAATAGGCAGTTGCGTCGAGCATTGGCTTCCCATTCGCATATAGATCAAGAGGAGTATGATAGATTGAGTTTGTCGTTTTGGGTTTAGTCATTCCGTTTTTAGTTCATCTGTCTTAGGATTCTTATTTTATCTTATTTTGTTTTATTAGCTTGATGTTTAGGAGCTTTGAGTTTTCAATTTTTAGTTCACTTTTCAAGTTTAGGAGTGTTACTCAATTAAGAACATTTTAATGAATGAAAGCGGCTAGACCATTGTCATGGACCGGTATTCTATATGAATCATGTGCTTATGTATGCTTGCTTATTTATGATTCAGGTGATTACGAACAGTCCGTATTTGTCAATTCGAGCTCAATCAACGCGCGGAGAGTGAAATCGAGATTGAGGAGCTTTTTCCTGTAGCCGTCACAACCGGGCTTTAGCTAGTGCATCCGTTCCACCAAGATAACCGAGACGGCTAAAAGGAGATCTCCGATCCGAACCTGTGCAAAAGTCAGAATGGAGAGCGAAGAAGCCAATGCGCGTATGACCAACATGGAAAACCAATTGGCCGAACTTACCACCATGATGGCCGAAATAAGTTAGAAACTTAAGGATCCTCCGCCTACACGTGCCACCGAGGCTTCTATCCCCACCTCGTCAGGGCATACTCCCCCGTTAGCCATTGATCCACATGCCACGGATCCTCCTGAAAAGGGGACAACATCAGATTCCCCTTTTGTCACACCGATCATTGTAAATCTGGACCCTGTTCCAAGGGAGGAGCCTATCTCCCGCCTCGATGAGGAAAGCGCAAGGCGCCTAGCTAAGATGGAGGAACGACTCTGTGTTCTTCAAGGGTATGAGATGCGAGGGGTTGATAAGTTATCTCCGTATGCTAAAGTGAAAGTCCCTGAAACCTTCAAGGAACCGGAATTTAGCATGAAATATGATGGCACCGGTTGCCCTAAGACTCATCTCAAGTATTACTTGAGAAAAATGGCTCGTTATTCCGACAACATACCACTCCTCATCTAGACCTTCCAAGATAGCTTGATTGGCCCTGCCATGTCATGGTTCATTGCGCTGGATGTTGAGACGATCACAGCATGGGAAGATCTTGCCGAAGAGTTCCTTCAGCAGTACAGGTTCAACTCTGAAATCATCCCCACGAGAGAAGACTTGGTTCGGCTAGAAAAGAGAATGAATGAACCTTTCAAGGCATTCGCTCAAAGATGGAGGACGATGGCATCACAAGTAAAGCCCCCGCTGATCGAGAGGGAGATGAGGTAACTTTTTCTGAAAACCCTGCCACCTGAGTATTTTCACGGAATGTTAACTTCTGGATGTCAAACATTTTCCCAACTGGTGGAAGTGGGCGAAGGGGTAGAATGGGCGATTGTCGATGGGAGAATACCCGCAGGGAATAGCAAAGGATTCCCAACAAAGAAGAACAAGGAAACCGCTGTCGAAGTCGCATTTGTCCAAGAGCCGTCTAAGTCTTTCTCAGCACCCCCACAAAAGCCATCAATCGTACAAGGGCATGCGCCCCAAGGGCATGATCGAAATAAGAAATTTCCTCATAGGGAATTCTCTTCGCTGCCAAAATCCTTGTCAAAGTTGTTGCCCATGCTCATTGAGAGGAGGATGGTAGCCAAAGAAGTACCTAGGGACAATCCTCCAAGGTTCCCTGGGTTTGACATGACTAAGACATGCGAATACCACCGGGGGGAAAGGGGGCATGACACGGACAATTGCTTTGCACTAAAGATCAAGATTCAAAACTTGTTGGACAAGGGAATTCTATCGTTCGAGCGAGCGCGACCCAATGTGAAGCAAAATCCTTTGCCCGACCATGCCGAGGGCGCAAATGTGGTGTTCGAAAAAGCGAATGTGAGCAAACAAACCTTCATGGTGAACATCCCAAGGCTATATGAAATTCTTCAGCTAGCTGGATACCACGAAGGAGGAAAGGATGTGACGATGGAAGAAAAATTAGACTATGTTCGTAGAATGATGAGCATGAGGGTAATTGGGAGTGCTGATATGGGACAGGGATTAGTCGCCATGACAACACCGGTCATGATATACTTCTCTGATGAAGATTATGCTAGTGATCAGGAGGTGGAGGATGTCGAGCCAGTGATAATTGATCTCGCAACTGAAGAATTCTCAGCAATCCAGGTTGGAAGGAAGGATATGACGCGAGTTGTAATCGAGCTGCCACCCCTGGAAGAAGAAGGGGCCATAATCCTTGAAGCCCCTCCGGATTTCAATACTAAGGCGGTCCCGTGGGATTACGAAACGGATGAAGTGAATGCTATCACCCGATCAGGTCGCTGCTATGCGCCTGTCAGGGGAATTGAGAAAAAAGCCATGACCGAAGAAGACGCAAAGCAATTTTTGGCAGTGATAAAAACGAGTGAATTCAACGTGGTAAACCAAATGCGGAAAATGCCAGCCCAAATCTCTCTCTTGGATCTTTTCAAATCTTCTGAGAAACACAAGGATGCCTTATTAAAGGTCCTTAACGAGGTTCATGTCCCGGAGATGATCGACGAAGCCCAGTTAGAGGAATTTGTGGGGACCATCCTGTTGAAGGATCAAATCTCTTTTGCGGACGAAGACTTTCCGATAGAGGGCCAAAATCATAATAAAGCCTTGCACATTTCGGTTAAGCATCACGATATGATGGTCGTAAGGAGATTGATCGATAATGGCTCCGCTTTGAATTTATGCCCGTTAGCCACTCTCCGTCTCTTAAAGGTCGATCTAGGGAAGATGCATACTGCCAAAAATCCCGTACGAGTGTTCGACGGCACTAGAAGGGAAGTAATAGGAGAGATAGAGTTGGAACTCCTGGTCGGTCCCGTGACGTTTCTGGTGCTTTTTCAGGTACTAGACATCCCAAGTGCATTCAACTTTTTATTAGGGAGACCATGGATTCATACCGCGGGTGCTGTACCCTCTAGTCTCCATCAGAAGGTGCGGTTTGTGGTCGATGGCAAAGCTTGTTACAGTACATGGAGAAACAGACTTCAAAGTCTATCACGAGACAGCCATCCCGTACGTGGAGCCCGAATGCAAAGAGAAATCCAGTTTCCAAACTCTGGAATTGGTATCTATGGTCCACGTTCCCGTTGCCTCACTCATGGGCACCCATGAACTGTCCAAGCCAACTCTAGCAGCTGGAAAAATTATGCTCGCAAACGGGTACAACCACGGGGAAGGCCTTGGATTGCATGGGCAAGGGATTCGGAAACCCATCGAAGTCGGAAAAGGTGCGAAGAGGGAAGGCTTAGGGTATCAGAGAAGCCAAGATAATGGAGACTGAGGCAACCGTGAAAGTCGGGACAACGGAGGTCGAGGCAATGATGGAGGCCGAGGTAATCGCGGAGGCCGAGGCGGCTCCAGGGGTCGAGGTAACAATGGAGGCCGAGGTGGCTGTGGAGGTCGAGGTAGCGACGGAGGCCGGGGCAACCAAGGAGGCCGAGGCGCAGGTCAGGGGGACCATGGCGGACATATTGGAGTGGAAAAAGTCTGCCGAGGCCTATTACTCCCCCTATTGAAAGAGATGTTCCCCGGGTCTCCGAAGATGCTACATGAGGAAGAGGCGGCCATCGACAGTATAGCTAAGCTATTCGAGGAGAATGTCATATGCACTATCCTGACGTGTGAAGAAGCTAATCTTCTGGAAGTGTCGCCGACCCTGCAGAGTAGGGTGGTTCCCGTTAGTGTTGTTATTTGCTTTATGTTCTCTCCCCTGCATGGGAGCTTAGCGTTGTTTCAATTTGCTAATCTAAACTCGTTTGTAATGAAAACTTTGTTTAGCCCCGAATCTTGAGCCGTTGGTTCGGGGCGGTATGTGTTGTAATGCGGCCTTATCCTTTTAATTCAATGAAATGCATGCATGTTTTCTTAAGGACACGTGGAACCGTACCAAACTAGTCCTATGATGGTCGCTGAGGGCTGGGGTCTCACGTGCTCCCTGTTTTCATGGTCTTCATGAGCAAGGAAATCCGATGACATGAGGATGAGCTCTTAGAAGTCTTTTCCAAAAATTTCAAAAGCATTTTCAAAATGGCATGTACCATGTTTTGTGTCCTAACTCATCTCATCACATCTCAGGCATCACATTATGCATAATCATGATAAGGACGCATGTGGTTCGGATTCGCACGAAGGGAATCTCTCAGGTATCGATAGCGATGACAATGATCCGAAGGGGATTGAGCGTGAATGGAAGCGACATGAGGAATCAAGGCCATTAACAGTGGAGCAAACAATCACCATAAACTTGGGTAATGATGAAAATGTCAAGGAAATAAAGATCGAGGCAAGTCTTTCGAAAGCAGAGGCCGAAAGAATGGTTCGCCTTCTTAAAGAATATCAGGATGTGTTCGCCTGGACGTACGCTGACATGCCGGGATTGGATCCAGAAATTGTAGAGCATGCTCTACCAACTGATCCTGACATACTGCCGAGGAAGCAAAAACTCCGAAGGACCAAGCCAAAGTTGTCCAAGAAAATCGAGGAGGAGGTTATGAAATTGCTAAAAGTGGGGTTCATCGAAGTGTCGCATTACTCCGATTGGATAGCAAACATTGTGCCAGTGATGAAGAAAGACGGTCGAGTCAGGGTCTGTGTGGACTATCGTGACTTAAACCGAGCTAGTCCAAAAGATGACTTTCCACTCCCACATATAGATGTCTTGGTCGATAGTACTGCAGGATTCGAATTGTTCTCCTTCATGGATGGATTTTTAGGGTATAATCAAATCCGTATGAAGAAGGAGGATAGGAGCAAGACCTCGTTTATAACCCCGTGGGGGACCTTTTGCTACAAGGTGATGCCTTTCGGTCTGAAAAACGCCGGGGCAACATATCAAAGGGCCATGGTCGTGTTATTTCACAACATGATGCACAAGGAGATCGAGGTGTATGTAGACGATATGATTGCGAAATCAAGACGAGGCGAAGACCATGTCGAAGTTTTGCAGAAGTTGTTTGATCGCCTCCGAAAGTTTAAGTTGCGCCTCAATCCCGGGAAATGTGTATTTAGGGCAAAGTCTGGAAAATTGTTAGGGTTTATGGTTAGTAACAAAGGCATCGAGATTGACCCGTCGAAGGTAATGGCCATTTGCGACCTGCAGCCCCCGGCCATTGTCAGAGAAGTCCGCAGTTTGTTGGGATGGTTAAATTATGTGGCAAGATTTATCTGCCAGTTGTCAGAAACAGCAAGGCCATTTTTCAAACTCTTGAAGAAGAACGCGAAAATCGAATGGGACGTCGAATGTCAGGATGCCTTTGAAAAGATAAAGTGTTATCTGACTCATTCCCCGATCCTGGTCCCGTCAGTGTCCAAAGTTCCATTAATCTTGTATCTAACTATCCATGATGAATCGCTAGGAGCCATGCTGGCCCAAAAAAGGCCGGACGATGGGAAGGAACGCGCAATATATTATCTCAGCAAGAAATTCACTACCTCCGAGGTGAACTATCCGGAGGTTGAGAAGACGTGCATAGCCTTGGTCTGGGTGTTGCACAGGCTACGCCAATACACCCTCCATCACCAGGTTCTGCTAGTAACTGAGAATGATCCCATCAAGTATCTCTTAGAGAAGCCAGCCTTAGTGGGGAAGCTGGCCAAGTGGCAGATTCTAATTTCAGAATTCGACGTGCAAAGCCTGGGGCAAAAGTTCGTAAAGGGCAGAGCCGTAGCGGACATGTTAGCGGAAAATCCTAAAAAAGCAGAAGACCCTGATGAAGATGGTGATATGGATAGGCAGATCTTATTTGCGTCGAATGACAAATGGACCATGTACTTTGATGGTGCAGTCAACTTATCTGGTTCCGGTACTGGGGCAGTTCTCGTCTCCCCGGATAGTCAGCACCACCCCGTGGCTGCCAAATTGACTTTCCCTTGCACGAATAACATCGCGGAATACGAAGCGTGTATCCTTGGCCTCCAAGCTACTGTTGACATGGGGATTCAAAAATTGCAAGTCTATGGCGATTCGGCCCTCATTATCCTTCAAACCGAAGGCAAGTGGCGAACGCGGGATCCAAAACTAGTCCCGTATCATGAAAGAATTTCAAGAAATATCATTCGATTACCTACCCAGGTCTCAGAATCAGTTCGCTGATGCTTTAGCCACGTTATCGACAATGCTGCAAGCAATAAAAGGCTTGGATATCGAACCATTAAGGATTGAAATCCTTAAGCGTCCGGCCTATTGTATGGTAATTGAAGAAGAGCCTGATGGAGAACCATGGTACCATGACATTCTGAATTACCTGCAGAAAGGTGAGTTCCCTCTAGGAAGTGAAGCATCAGACAGGAAATGTCTGATGAAGCTGGCCTCAAAATTCTTCATTAGCGGGGATGCACTTTACAAAAGATCTTATGACTCAGTGTTACTGAGATGTATCGACGCGAAAGAAGCCAATCGTTTGATGAAAGAGATACATGAAGGGGAATGTGGCCCCCACATGAACGGCCATCTCCTAGCAAAGAAGATCATGCGACTCGGGTACTATTGGTTGGCCATGGAATCTGATTGTATTCAGCATGTGCGATGCTGCCATCGATGTCAAATTTATGGAGATAGGATTAATGCTCCGCCGAACGAACTCCATCAGATGTCTCAAGCTTGGCCGTTTTCCATGTGGGGGATAGATATAATTGGACCGATCAACCCTAAGGCGTCAAACGGACACAGATTCATCTTAGTAGCAATCGACTACTTTACGAAGTGGATTGAGGCTAATTCATATGCTAATGTCACCGCAAAGAGCGTGGCCAAGTTCGTTCGCCGCGATATCATCGCCCGTTACGGAGTTCCGGAAGCAATCATCACTGACAATGGCTCTAATCTGAACAACAAGATCGTTGATGGATTGCTAGATACATTTCGGGTCCAGCATCTGAATTCATCACCATACCTGTCACGCCCCGAACCCCGCTATGGTCGTTATGATGCGACGACCCAGGACTCGTCGCCGACCCTTTTCTTTTTATCTTTTAATTACGCATGCGGAAACGATCACAACAATCCCCGGACAACAACAATAAACAGGGATAGTTAGGAAAACAATTCACAACAGTCAAACCACACTATTTTGATTTTCACTTGATTAACCCCTGGGAACATTCTTACAAGCCCACATCGGGCGCTACCACAAAAGCCAGCAAAAAGAGTAAAGGCTAGGGTTAATCTACTCCATCAACAAGTCGATCCCAAAAAGCCAGCTTCCAGACGCCCTGAACCAAACTGGGTGCAACAACATGCTAGGGGCCTGAAAAGTGGTTAACAACAACAAATGAGACGAAAGTCTCAATAAGTTAACAGCCTAAGCCCCGCTTAGGAGGCTAACTCGCACGGGGGTCCCTAACCAGGCAATACAGCATCAACAGCACATCATTAAACAGTCACAGGCATCCTTACCTCGCCAACATTCAAGCTAGAAATCATAATTTCAAAATTATAAATTTTCCGAAATAACAATAAATTAAATTCGGAATTAATTAATTAATAATATCCGAAAATAATTTAATTTTCCAAAATGTCAAAATATCTCCTCGAATTGAAATCATTCAAATCATTTCCTAAATACGCCAATTTATACGGCGAAAACCAACATTGGTATCACAATTTGACGCTAGAAATTTTCCGAAAATAATAACATTTAATTTTCGGAAATTAATTATTTAATAATAAAATAATAATATTTAATTCGGAATTAATTTATTAACTAATAAAATAATATTTAAATTCCGAAAATAATAACATTTCATATAATAATCAATAACAATAAACTAATCAATAACTTATACCCTAAACACAATTAATTAACCACTAACCCACAATTAACACAAACTAAACATAAATTAAACTACCCTAAGCAAGTTTAACGCCCTAAACACGGGATTAGGGGTTAACTTACTCGGCTAACGCCGGCGATGACGCGAGGACGACGGCAGCGACGAGGGCGATCCACGGTGGTTCCGGTTCGGACTCGGCGGCCGGCGGACAAGGGTGAACAGCGAAGGAATAGCCGCCAAGTGGGGCGATCGGCCGTGGCCCGGGCTATTCGGGGAAGCCGGGCGGGCGGTGGCGGTGTCCCGTAGCTGGGACGGCGGCGGTGACGTCCGGGACGGTGGCGGCGAGCGGCGGAGATGGACAACGGGCCGGCTCCGGCAAAGTGGGTGGGCAGAGGGCGAGCTCGCGCAGGGAGTCGGGACGGCGGTCGGAGGCGGCACGGTGGCGGTTAGGACGGGCTGGGGTGGCGCGACGGCGGAGCGGTGAGCGGTGGCCGAGGGCGAGCGACGCGCGGCGGAGCCGGGTGGCATTGTGGCTGGGCCGACGGACGCGTTGCAGCGTTGTCGCGCCGCGCTGGCAATCCGTCGACGAGCGGTCGCGGCAACGGACGGCGGCACGGCTCGATCGGTGACGGCAGCACGAGGCGACGGCGGGCGGTGGCCGGGCTGGTCCCGGCGAGGCGCGGTCGCGAGTGGAACAGAAGCGGAGCGGAACCAGAAACAATCAACGTCGGGGGAGGAAGAAAGGGAAGGAAGAGAAGGAAGAAAAAGAAGAAAAGGAGAAAAAGAAAAAGAAAAAGGAGAAAAGGAAGAGAGAGAGAGAGAGAGTTGGTGGGGTAGGTGGGGGAGAAGTCAGACACGCAAGGGGAGGGGATCGGCGGAAAAGAGGGAGGGAGAGAGAGAGAGAGGGAGAATGGTCAAATCGTACTCAAGTGCGATCCGACGGCCACGATTCAAATCCAAAAACGATCCGACCGTCCCCGAAAAATCCTAATTAATATTTTTAGGATTTGGCCAAAAGGGTGTTAATAAAAACACACTGCGAGGGTGGTCTACCAATCCAAATTCGCACCCGGTCAAAAATTCACTTTTCACGTATCCCGGGTAATATCGAGATTGGCCACACTAATATCGACACCGTCCAATTAAATTCGTTCCGGAATTCCGAGAAATTCGACACCAAAGTTTGGGCTCTAAATAACGGCCAAATTCGATCGAATGCGATTCTAGCGAAATCTCAATTTTAAAAACGATAACCGGGAGTGATCAGTTCCCGGGCGAGATTTTACTATAAGCACACTGACGAATTACACGTTTTATAAATCCCAAAAATGGATCGAAATTCGGAATGTCACAATACCGCCCTCGAATGAACGGGGCAGTTGAAACGGCAAACAAGAACATAAAGAAGATCTTATCAAAGACTGCTAAGAACTATCGCGATTGGCATGAAAGACTTCCATATGCATTGATGGCATATCGAACATTGATCTACACCTCGACCGGAGCAACCCCTTTTTCGTTAGTATATGGAATGGAAGCGGTCCTACCCGTGGAAGTCGAAATTCCGTCCTTAAAGGTTCTCTCTCAGGCAAAGCTTGACGAGGCCGAATAGGTACGACAAAGGCATGAACAGTTGAACATGATCGATGGGAGCAGATTACAAGCCATATGTCACGGTCAATGCTATCAGAAACGAGTAGCGAAGTCGTTCAATCGAAAAGTTCGTCCCCGACACCTCAAAGTCAATGACTTGGTATTGAGGAAGGTGATATCAATTGTACGTGACCCTCATGGCAAATTTGCCCCGACTTATGAAGGCCCTTATGTCATCAAAAAGATCCTGTCAGGTGGTGCTTTAGTGTTAGTGGAAATGGATGGCCACGAGTTGTCGAAACCTGTAAACTCTGACGCAGTCAAAAGTATTTTCCATAAATGAAATCAAGGCTAGAAAGCTGTTTCTTGGGCAATCCAAATCACTTAGTATCATGCATGTCATGCACACATTTCCATGCATGTACATGTGTTTGTGTTTCAGGTATCCAGCCGTAACGGAATGAAGGATGAACGACGAAAAGGCTGAAGTACAGGGAAGAGAAACGTTTCTCACGATAATAATTCTTTGAATGAATGCTCAAAGTTATGTTTGGTGATTGATCGTTATCCGGTTATGAACTTTCCTGTGTATGTGAATGATAAGTCAAAAATGCCCATGTCTTTTGAAAATGAACTTTGTAATGATTTTTATCTGTCTAAGTCACCAATTCCACTGAGGATCATTAAAATGGACAATTTAATGAGTGGTGCGGAAATGCTTGAATATGCTAAATGAGATGTGTCGGAATGATGAAAGGCAAGCCATGTTCCATACATTGTCCCATGTACTAATTCCTAGTGAGTTGAGCGGAAAAATTCCATGTTCACAAGGTGAAGGGTTATCTCGCAAAAGGTACGGCAACTAAACTGATGAGAGGCATTTCATTCATCCATCACAAACGCTATAGGTTACCATTTGGTTAACCCTTTTGAGCTCAAACACTTGTGAAGCTTCTTTCATACTACCCCTGTCAAGAACCACCCCACACCGGGGCAAATCGGAGGTGAGTCGGCATATCGAGGTGAGAAAATGAGTAGAAAATTTTCTTGCTTTCACTTGTATCAATCTTTGAGTGCCTCTATTACAAATGAACTAGTACGTGAATTCAAGTGCCTTAGGACAACGAAAAGCGTTTCTTTCTCTATCCTACACACTTATATCCATTGAATAGCCCAATTGAGCCTGCAATTTTGCTTATCATGAACCCAGTTGGTGATCATCCTCCACACCGGGTCAAGGTAAAAGTCACCACTATTCGAGCATCATGGTCCGGAGTGTCGACTAAAGATGAAGACTTGAGAGTTCAATAGCATTGTATTGTTTAAATTTGTCTAGGCCAATCCATAAGAAAAAAAAAAGGTGAAAACTAGGGGCACGAAAAAGCAGTGTACCTGGTAAAAGCAAGGCTAATGCCCATAAATATAAATGTAGAAAAAAAAAAAGAAAAAAAAAAGGATGATCTAGGGGGCATTAAAGGCAGTGTGCCCATTAGAGTGAGGCCGGCGCCCATGTATTAAATAAGAAGCAAAATGTCGAGACAATATGTGTTGAAATCACAAAATCAGCCCTAGTCAAGCAATAGTCGTCCTTCAAGTCTCAAGGAGACGAGTGCCAAATGGTTAAGATCGATAGTGCATTTCTGAGGATAATCCCCAATGGCGAAGAAGAAGACCGGTGACAATGTCAAGATGATCGCCAACTCTCACCCCAATACACATCATTGAGCCTGTGATCCTTTCGTTTCTCAATCGATGGACCTAACCTACGTTACGTCCTTCGTAAAGTCTTTTCTGATTGGGGCACTTGAGTCAACGTAGGAGCTCATATGTTTATAAGCATCGCTTGAAGAAGTGCAAACAAGATTATTTTCTATCCTATTTCGCAGAGTTCTTGACTTGTAAACCCGAAGATGATCTCGAAGTATTTATTTCATAGCTTCGACTTGGACAGTCTCATTTGTTAAACCATCGACCAAGCCTATATTACAGTCCTGATGAAGACCTCTCAGATTGGTAAGGTTGTACTGTTTGCGAGAATACTCGGACCTTTGTCGACGTGATGATGGTAAGACATAGTGATTCTCACAAAATAACCCTTTTAGATGAGAGTGAACAAAAGTCCTTTCTAATTGAAAGTCTCTCATTTAGCATTTTCAAGATGATTCATGTTATGAGTGGAAATTGTCTTAAATGATAATTATCCCCGGTGGAAAGTTGGTGATGCGGACATGTTAAAATCGTTACACATGAACTCCAATGGAACCGATCTTGAAGCATGTGTTGGTAGACTTTTGCCGGTCGTCTATTTCCGAGATGAATACATGTACCTATTATTACTAATCCTATAAGACAGGTGACGTTTCCTCAAACACCAACCTTCAGGCTGATCTCGGAAGTGCTAAGATACATCCAAGCATTCATGAATTCCCAAGACCCTGCTGGCAAGAACACAATAGGCGATCTATCAAACCCTCGGACAAGGACCTCTAAGTGTCTGAGTCTTTTCAAGTCCCGCTGACAGAGAGCCTTTAGGCAATCCGATCTAACCTACAGGTATGTACACCTAGGTACGCTTTTCAAAAGGTTTGTGGTCCAACCTTAAACCACACTTTTCAAAGGTTTGTGGTCCAACCTTAAACCACTCTTTCCAAAAGGTTTGTGGTCCAACCTTAAACCACGCTTTTCAAAAGGTTTGTGGTCCAACCTTAAACCACGTTTCCAAAGGTTTGTGGTCCAACCTTAAACCACGCTTTTCAAAGGTTTGTGGTCCAACCTTAAACCACATTTTCTTTAAACTATGCTTTTCGTTTATTTAGATTTTATTTTATTTTCTCTCTCCTCCTTCTTGTATTGCATCATCCCGTGCCCTCCGTCAACAAAATTTAGGCATCTCTTATCTTTGAAAGGAACCTCTTCGAGCTCCCCTTCAAAGAGGGGCAGCCGTTGACACCTAAATTTTACCCAAATCATTTAGGGTTTTATCGCATAAAAATTAGGGTTTAATCTTTTAACCCCTTAACAAAAATATTTTCATTAAATTCCATGGCATATAGACATTAGATACATTTGCATTAATAAGGCCTATTAGGACATATTCATATAAAAAAAAAAATTTCAGGTCGGGTTCGTCGGCCCATTCTTTTCCCCTCCTTTTGCTTTTATTGCGCACGACCCATGCTCTCTTTTCTATTTTCACGCGGGCCGGCCCATTTCCCACGGCCCGGCCCGCGCACTGTTCACCTCCCCCTCCCCAGTCAACGTTCTGAGGCGTACGGGGGGAGAGCAGAACGGGTAGACCAGAAGCCGGAACAGTGCACGGAAGCCAGAGGGGCGCGGGGGATGCCGACACGATCCTCGGGTCGGGGGGCAGGCTGGCCACGGCAGGCTGGCGATGGCAGGGGCCATGCACGCCTGCCGGCCGGCTTCGCGCCCCTGGCCGTCCTTAAATCCGAGGAGAGAGAGAGAAATCGGGGGGGGGGGGGGGGGAGGACTGCGAGCGAGAGATCCGAGAGGGAGAGAGAGAGAGAGAGAGAGAGAGAGAGAGAGAGAGAGAGAGAGAGAACCGAGAGATCCTAGAGAGAGAGTTCCGGAGAGAGAGAGAGACGTCGGTCCTCCGCCGGCGACCGCCGTGCCCAAGCCGCGGCCGACGATCCTCTGTCACGGTAGGTCCCGGTCTCAAGCGCTCGCCGGGTTTTGTTTCGGTTTGGGTTCGATTCGGGGTCGGTCTCTCGAGGATCCCGGCTCGTAGGTGTGCGAGGCGCGCGGGTGCAGCCCGATCCACCGCGTTCGCCCTCCATTCACCACCGCCGAGTCGGGTAGGGACCGTGGCCGCCTTCCCTGCTTTCGTTTTTACTCAGTTTTTTGGGGGGGTCACTGGCCGGAGCTCGCGGCCGTCCGGCTTGCGCAAGTTCTGGCCCGTGACACCTCGGGCTCGGTCCTACTGCTCTGCGTGTTGTTGTGTGTGAATTTCGGATGTGTTTGAGCCTCGATCGTGCTTGAAATCCCTCGCTTCCGTCGACGCTTGCAAGGTGTTTGATGATATGCTTGAACCGTTTCTCGAATCTGTCTCTGTTTCGTTGCGTTTTCTGTTTGGGGCTTGGAACGCCGGATGGTCTCGGCTGCGAGTTGGTTGCCGCGGCGGTGACGCGGGCAGAGGAGGCCCGCGGGTAGGGCGGCGGTCCGAGCGCGACCGCGAGGTGAGGTAAGGCGGCCAGTCCCCCGTCGGGATCTGGCCGGTTCTCGGCCGATCGACCTGCCAGCCTCTCGCCGAGGCTCGGCCGGTCGGTCCCAGGTGGTCGCCAGGTGGCGACCCGGCTGGAGGACGCTCGCCGCCCCTCGTCGGGGCGGCGATGCGGGCCAAGGTGGAGTGTTGGCCGCCGAGGCCGGGGCTCGGGGAGGCCGGCGTCCACGCCGGTCGGCGTGTGGCGGTGGCTGGGCATGCGCTCCACGTCGGAGTGGTGGCCGGTGTTCAGGCGTGTCCGGGGCGCGGTGTGGCGGCCGCGAACCGGGTAGGGCAACACACGTTCGGGTCGGGTCGCGGGTCTGACCGGGTAGGGTTTTATTTAGTGTGTGGGCTTTAGTGTTTTATTAAGTCTTGGGCCTTTCGCGGGTGGGCCAAAATCCGAATTTGTGCTGAAGTGTTGTTAGTTTCTTTATTTATAGTGGGCTGGGCTTTTGTTTTTCTAAAAAATTTTGGGCTGGGCCCCTTTTTCTTTCTTTATTTGTTTTATTTACCAGACCAGGCTCAATAAATGAACCCGGTCTGGTCGTGGACCCGGGCCGGCGCGCCCGGGTCGGTCCCGATCCGGGTCGAATGTGGAAATCCGACCCGGATCCGATTTTATGTTATTTTTATATTAAAAATTATTTAAAAAAACATTAAAAATTATTAATTTTTTTTTAAATTTCGAAATATAAAAAAAAAATTTAGACTTTGGAATTGTTTTTTTGTCCTATGGTGTGATTAATGTCATGTTCGATTGCACGTTGCTTGGTTCACATACTTCGAATTGCGTGTTTGATTTAACCTTGCACGTAGTTGATTATGCATGTTAGGTCTAGGCGTTGACTGTTGCTTTCTTTGGCTTAGTTAGGAATGGAATTTTGAGACTCCCGATTAGTGTGAACACGTTAGGTGGTGAATTGAACAAGATTAGGTACCGAAAGGGCACTAATTAGTCAATTAGTGTAATCAAGTCCCCGTACCCTTTGAATCTCTGGTTCGTAGAAGTAAAGCATTTCTCCCGTGCTTTACTTGGGTGTCTAATCGACCCACCAAAAATCGATTAGTGGCGACTCCTAGATGAAATTGATTTGCATGTTAACAACTTAAACTTAAGTCGCGAATTGGTATGGGCTTAGGAGAACTCGAGCTAGGTTTAACTTAGTAATCCATTAGCCAAACCCCTTAGGCCGCTGGGCCGGCTCGGGGAGGTCGTGACATGTGCGCTGCACAAGTTGAAAGGAGGCCATTCCATGACTTGCTCCCGTCGCAACTACATATCATTCCCCAGGACGGAGTTATCGGCTAATTACTCTTTGTCCATGACAGCAGCCAAGTTCTCTTCTCAATCTTGCGTTTGCAGTGGTCCTATCAGTAGCAAAGATAGCACATGACAGTGGATTAGCATTATCAAGTAGAAGGTAGGTAGACATTGGAAGCATTGTATAGGAAGAATGATAAAAGGATAGAAACAAGGAAGCCATTCATTTTGTGCTTTCTTATTCCTAGTCCTTACTTACTCCTCAAAGAGCAAAATCTCCGGGGGATAAATAGCACAAGCTTCTTTGCTAGCTTTTTCCTGAAAAATCGGCAGAGTTTTAATTTAAATGCACTATTATCCTTATTTTCTTCTATGGAAAAGAGAGCTAAAGTTAGCCATATGGGATAAATATTAGCTGGTCACAATTTTCTTTGCTCCGTCTTTCTTTTTGAAGACCCGTAAATCGTGACTAGGAAATCTCAGTGCCGGAGAAAGTTAAAATGTATCTGTTTGACATATATATTGAACTATCAATAGACTTCCTGTGCCCTGTCTCGTCTTGAGTACTGGCGATATAAGAAACTCATATTATTGAATTAATTCAGTTTCTCAATGACGTCCGGAAAGGGTTGCGGTGGTTAAACTGGATACAATCCTAGCCAAACTGAGATGGTGACCTTGAAATTTATTGTAATATTTTACAGTTTTTTTTTTCCCAAATTTCCCTCTGTAACTAATAAAGATTTCCCTGAAAGCCTCTTCTCCACATCTTTTTGTGTCGATATTTTGCATTATCATATACCATTCACTTTGTTACTGCATGTTAAGGTATTTCCTAAAGGGGAGTACAAAAAGGGATTTGTTTTCTGGTTTGCTGATTATGAGAAGAAAGTCATACAACAAAGAGAAAGAGGATTATGAGAAGGGAAATGTGAATTGTATGGCTAGGAACCACGTTAGGACTAGAGAGGGGTAAATATGTACTATTGAGAAAATTTAATTTGTTCAATTTGAGAAAACATATAAAGAGATGTAACGTTTTTTCTCTTATGAGGTCATATGTCCAGGCTTTTTAGAGCACCCGACTAATCCTATCACTTCGCTGTAGTCTCCTCCTTATCTATGGTGACAAGCTAATTACAAGAGGAGCAGTCCTTGCCCCTTGAGGTGGCCAAATAAAGTCAATACTGAAGGTACAACAAATTCAAAAGCCTTATAAGCTATTGGCAAAAGAGAATGTCCCAAGAGCATGTAATTATGCTTGATATGGAAGAGGGGGCACCTGTCTAACTATTTTAGCACGCTTCCAATCAACTAAATTTTCTCCTGACAGGAGACATCGATCAGTCAATCAGTTCCCTAGATAGCAATTCCCAATGGCTAGTAGCACAAATTCCAAGTATATTATATGAGAAATGGAGAAAATTATGCTCTTTTGTGGAGTGTATTTCAGGTGTGTTACAATTATAGAACTTGCCCTGTGTTTCCCCCAAAGGAGAGATGGGTGACCATTTAATTTCTTTCTAGAGCCTCAAGATAGAAAAGAAGTCGTTGTGGAAACAACCACAATGCAGCAGGATTTTAGAAGCTATAGGGTATTGGTTCCAAGATAAATGACTAAATGATTGTAGATTCTAACCAGATTCCATCCTGTCTGATGAAGGACATGAAAAGTTGCTGAGGAAATTCATTTAATGAGACGTGGTTAGACAAGAGAATACTCTCTTGGCCTTCTTGCTGATATTTCCAAGGTACTGTTCTTAGAACAAGAGGAATAGTATCCAAAGGTGGTTTGCAAAGGAAGTTAAATGTACGAAATACAGACAAACTGTCAACATAGAGTCCTACATGTTCATACAAAAGACCATCAGTTTTACCATAACGAACATTTGTAAATGTAAGCATTCACTTTCCTAACAAATTGGTCAAGGCAAAGACATCCCTTGGGTCAAATCTTGCTTATAGCAAAGAATTCTTGGATTTCACTCCCAAAGTCTTTCTGTTTATTTGAGAATTTAAAGAAACAAATTAGGCATTCACCTTTGAATAATCATCACAGAGCACAACCAGACAAGAAACTAAGAAAGAAAACAGAAGAAAGAAATAGACACTGTCTCTGAATTTCATGACATATAGAAGCCAATTCAGAACAATAGAACTTCATCCGAATTTATTTTAAGTAGTTCCCGGGCATGCACTACCACTTGAAATTGTCATAATGTCAAACTACAGTACGATTACTATTATGGGACAGTTCGGAGCACATAAAAAGTGTATAGAAGTGGAACTACCGCTGCTCAAAGTTATCAAACACTTAGGATCCCATGCTTTGATACACTTTATTGCCGATTATTTATTGTTTTCTTTTTAGTAAAAAGAATTAGACCTTTGAATATGCTCTTGTAACGGACAGCAACGTGTATACCTCGAGTTGTTGAACCAAATATTAGGTATGGAAGAGGTTTAGCATCCATCGCCTAGAGTTCCATATTTCCTAGAACAAGAAACTGTTTTCTGAATAACCTAATTCCCAAAATTTTCCATCCCAGTCAAATGAAAAACATCAAAGGCTAGAGCCTCTTGTTCATACCAAACATTGTCCTTCAAGTATCAAACAAACATCTTTTAAGATCCAGTACTTAACGAATTAGAATACCCACTTCGGAAAAATCTATGCTGGCTTTGACCTAATTAGAAATTTCAAGCCCAAAGCCAAGCTGAGCGAAGAAATCTCTCTACCTCTCTCTCTGACCTTAACTACGAAACACGGCGTCCCTAGGAAATGGCGTAACTAACTTGATCAGAACACCGCAGAACAAGAATCTCGGCAATGCTAAAATCACAAAGCTCTCTCTCGTAAACATCCATCCTCTCTAACGTACTACAGATTCTCCGAGAGTATACAATGCTTTCAATACTTCAAAGATACTACAACTTTAGTCAAACAGGAACACGCGCTAAGCTAAGAAGAAAGGGAGACCGAGAAGATAATGGCCACCTTCGTTGCTGAGATGATGCTTCGTTGTGTGCTTGAAGGAAGGTTATCACTGAATGGCATGGAGATTGAGCACCGGCCATACCACGGCAATTGCGGCTGTGCACTGCACAAGTTGAAAAGTACTTGCCCAAGAGGAACAATTTTAAGAAAAGATAATAATTCAATCTGAAATCCTACAAATGCATACAAACAATCACCGGTTTCACACAAAACAAAAGTGTAAAGATACGCTCTAACGAACTAGCCTGGAAAGAGACATATTGAAGAAATACATGCTAGGTTCTATTACGTCTTTGAAGTTCACTTCTTAGTTCCCTCAGCCAGCCAAGCTGCCCCGAGCCAACTGTTCTCTCTCTCTCTCTCTCTCTCTCTCTCTCTCTCTCTCTCTCGGGGAGAACGATTTTAGTTAACTAACGTCCCAAAAAGCTCTTTGGAACAGCTTCAACATTCTCTTGAAATCAACCAATACCAATAACACTCTCTAGGCAACTCCTATGACCCACTAGCATACACCCATTCCAAATTCTATATAAATGATTCAGAGGGCTTGCGAAAGATTCAGAAATTACTAGCTATATTCTCAAACAAACCAACACAAACAAAATTCAACAACAAGATCTATAAGAACCGCTGAGAGAGAAGCGAATGGCCACCACAGCAGCTGAAATGATGCTTCGATGTGTCTTTGATGGAAGCTTGTTAGTAAATGATGTGGAGATTGAGCGTAGGCCATACCACCGCAGCTGCGGTTGTGCGCTGCACAAGTTTAAAGGAAGTCATTTGACTGCTTACTCCCATCATAACAACGTATCATTCCGCTGGAAGGACTTATCAACCATCTGCTCTTTGTCCGCTGCAGCTTCCAAGTTCTCATCTCAGTCTTGCGTTATCCGTGGTTCTTCTGTTAACAGCAAGGACAGCAAATGACATTAAACTAGCATTTTCAAAGTAGATGATAGGTATTTATTGGAGGGATTGGCTAGGAAAGAAGAAAAAAGGCTAGAAACAGGGACGCTATTCTTTTTGTTCTTTCTTATTTCTTGTCTTTACGTGCTCCTCAAGGTAGAAAATCTCCAGAGGATAAACAGCACAAGCTTCTTTACTAGATTCCTCCCGTTAATTCTGCCGGGTTCTATTGCAAACGCATTCTTCTCCTCATATAATTACATGGGATAGAGAGTTAAATCTATCCACTTGACATATATATTAGCCAGTTAGTAAACTATCTTGCTCTGTTTTCTCTTGAATACTCATGAGTTGAGACTACGAATTTACTCGGTTTCTCGAGAATGGCTAGCAAGGGTCAAAACTTATTGGGAATCACAACAGAAGTTTATACCACATTGTTGACACCTAAATTTTGCCTAAGTCATTTAGGGTCTAATTGGATATAAAATTAGGGATTTATTTTTAACCCCTAAAACAAAAATATTTTCATCAAAATTGCATGGCATATAGACATTAGGTGCATTTGCATTAATAGAGTTTGTTAAAAATATATATATTTTTCTTGATTATTTATTTATTTTTATTTTATTACAAAAAAAAATCTCTCGCGGGCTAGGACAACCCAGCCCAATTCCTCCTCTTCTTCCCGCGCGGGCCGGCCCAATCTCCCTCCTTTTCTTGTTTATTTTCCTCTTCCCGCGCGGGCCGGCCCAATTCCTCTTCTTCTCTCCCCTTGGCCCGGCCCGCGATGGCTCATCTTCTCCCTCAACGTCACCGGTATGGGGGGGGAAGGAGCAGAAGTAGCAGCAACAGAGAGGCAGAGGCAGAGCAGGGGCGCGGGGGAGTCCAGGCGATCACCCGGCGTGATCCGCGGGTCGAGGCCAAGCCGGCAGTGCGGGCTGGCGGTGGCAGGGGCCATGCGCACCTGCCGGCCGGCCTTAAAGCCGAGAGGGAGATCGCGAGAGAGAGAGGGATCGGGAAGGAGAGAGTTCCCGAGAGAATGAGAGCAGAGAGCTAGCGAGAGAGAGAGTCCGGAGAGCAAGATCGAAGGCGAACAGTCCCCGGTCGGTGACTGCCGCGCCTCAGCTGCGGCCGACGAGCCCCCTTTCACGGTAGGTCTTGACCCCAAGTTCTCGTTGGGTCTCGTTTCGTGCGATTCGAGGCCGATCTCCCAAGGATTTTGGCTCGGTGGCGTGCAAGGCGACTGGACGTAGTCCGATCTATCTCACTCACCCTCGTTCGCCGCCGCCGAGCCGGATAGTGAGCGCCGTAACGGCCACCCCCTTCCCCTGCTGTTCCTTTGTTTTCCGGCTCACTGGCCGGAGCTCGCGCGGCTGTCCGGCCCGCGCGAGTTCCGACCTGTGATGCCTCGTGCGTGATATTTCCTATCTATGGTTCGTTTTGTGTGATTTTCCGGTGCATTTGAGCCTCGATCGAGCCTCGGATCCCTCATTTTCACAGCGTACGCCACCTGTTTGTCAAAATACCCTAAGTGTTGTCTGCTGTGTTTGGCTGGTAGAAGGGAGTCGAGCGGCGACCGGACACGGGTCCGGCCGCGGGAGGACGGTGCCCGGCCATGTAGGCCGAGCGACGGCCGAGCAAGGGCTCGGCCGCACGATTGCAAGCCCCGACCACGGAGGTCAGGGCATGCCGAGCGGCGGCCGAGCAGGGGCTTGGCCGCACTACCGAAAACCCCGGCCGCGAAGGCTGGGGCTCTGAGGGTACCGGCGCTCTGGCAGGCCGAGGAAGACGAGCCACGTCGGGCGGTGGCAGCGGACGCGGCGTCGGGCGGCGGTCGTGGAAGGCGAGGCCTTGGGCGTGGGGCGGCGGCCGTAGTTCCGGGTCGGGTGCGGGTCGCGAACCGGGTAGGGTTCCTCACGGTCGAGTCGGGTTCGCGGGTTGCAACCGGGTAGGTTTTTGTTAGTATTTGGGCCGATTTTATGTTTATTTGGTGTTTTAATGTTTTGGGCCTTTTAGTTATTAGAGTGGGTTTTATTAGGTCTTGGGCCTTTCGCGGGTGGGCCGAAATTGGGATTTGGGCTAAATTGTTTTGTTTTGTTTTTTTATTTTCAGTGGGCTTTAGGCCTTTATTGTTTTTTTTAAATAAAAAAAATTTCGGGCTGGGCCCTTTTTCTTTCTTTTAATTTGCCAGACCGGGCTCAATGAATGAACCCGGTCCGAACGTGGACCCGGGCCGGCGCGCCCGGGTCAGTCCCGATCCGGGTCGGATGTGGAGATCCGACCTGGTCTGTTTTATATCATTTTATTATTTTAATATAAAAAAAATTTAAAAAATTATTATTTTTTTTAAAAAATTAATTAAAAAAATCGAAAAAATCAGAAAATTTATTTGGACTTTGGAATTAGCTTTTCTTGCCCTTTTCGCATGATTAGTGTCATTTTTTATTGCATGTTGCTTGTTTCATACACTTTGAATTGTGTGTTTAACTTCACTTCGCATGTGGGCGATTATGTATGTTCGGTTTAGATATTGATTGTTGCTTCCCTTTAGCCTAGTTAGGAATGGAATTTTGAGACTCCCGATTAGTGTGAACACGTTAGGTGGTGAATTGAACAAGATTATGTACCGAAATGGCACCAATTAGTCAATTAGTGTAATCAAGTCCCCGTACCCATTGAATCTCTGGTTTGTAGAAGTAAAGCATTCCTCCCGTGCTTTACTTGGGCGTCTAATCGACCCACCGAAAATCGATTAGTGGCGACTCCTAGATGAAATTGATTTGCATGTTAACAACTTAAACTTAAGTCGCGAATTGGTATGGGCTTGGGAGAGCTCGAGCTAGGTTTAACTTAGTAATCCATTAGCCTAACCCCCTAGGTGGCGAGACCGGTTCGGGGAGGTCGCGACAGCTTGGCGACTCCACTGGGGACTTGATAAAATTCTTAGTGGACTTAGGTTGTTTATCTTGTTCAATTATGTCCTTAATGTGAATGTTCTTGCAGTTGAGAGTTATAAGGTAATAGATGATTGTTAACCCTTGTTTTGTAGGTTTGGGGGTTTTGGAATGAATGTTTATTTTGCATTTTTGAAGTGGTGATTGCATATGAATTGTTGTGTATGCCTTTGTTGCGTTAGCACTACACTATGGCACACACACACAACCCGCCGTCGGTCCTGGGCCGCACTAGGAATGTTTAGGATGGTATTGAGTTGGATACAACTTCGACCGCGAGGCCGCGTAGTAGAGGTTGCCCAACTCAATCCCGAAAGCTTCTTTCTTGGTGTCGAGAATGTTTACCTTTGCTCGCGAGGCTGCGTCGCATTGAGGTATCATTCCTGACTGAGCCGGAGTCGCGAGGACTTGGCTTAGTACGCGAGGCCGCGACTAGTCATCCCACCCTCGTAGCTCCAATTTGTTAAGCCGTTTAGAATAGAAGTCGAGCCACACGCTTCATGCGTATGTCTATGTGGTTGTCGTAATTGTTTGGTGAAGTAAGTTTCCTACCATTTATTTTTGCAATTTACTTACCTTTTATGCTTTGGCTGGTCCATGACAATAAGGTTGGTCGAATCCTGGTCTATATGCAATGGGAAGATCCGACATTCGATTCATTCCTACTCCGAAGGCCGAACTCAAGCAGTGGTGGGATCAGTTGGATTACGAAGGCCGAGCCTATGTAGAGAATAGACTTGGTCGCCTTTTGCCCCTCTTCGACATTGACATCCAAAGCGGAGTCATGCAAGCACTAGTCCATTTTTGGTGCCCCCAAACATCCACGTTCATATTTGATAAGCATGAGTTGACTCCGACTTTGGAAGAATATAGCGTTGCCATAGGAAAACCTTTGGATTTGGAGTTAATCGATCCACCCCTCGGATCTGAATCGGAATCAATTTTGTCTGACTTTCTTAGGATGAACAAGAATCAAATCGGAAGGGTGCTAAAAGATAACTGCCATGTATGCCCACTTTCTTTCTTAGGTCAGTGTTTTGCAAATGCTGAGACCCTTTTAAAAGGTAAGATCTTCCTTCTAGCTTTCTTTGGGTTCATAATTTTTCCCTTTCGCAAGAATGCTATTGATCCTTCCGTTGCATGGATGGTCAAACAAGTATGTGGTGGAGTTAGCTTTGTCAACACTATCTTGGCTGAAACATTTTTATCACTCACCCAATTTAAAGAAAATGAAGAAAAAGTTTTCCGTGCTCCTGTCGAGCTTTTACAAATCTGGTTTTTCTCTCATACAAGTGAATTTGGTATTCACATGAATATCAATGACATTAGTGAGTCTAATCACCCTATTAAGGCATTTAAGAATTATTACGATCGAACTCCGAATATTTCTTTCTCAGAATGGGTAAATTTGTTGAAAAATCCGAAAACCAAGATTTTCCTATGGCAAGCTAAGTGGTTCCGACTTCGCGAGGGACGTCTCTCTTATGGCAATAATGAACTAATCCCATTACTGGGAATCACCGGCATCACTTCCTACTACCCGCTCCGAGTGGCCCGCCAATATCGGGTCGTCCAGGATCTACCACCTCCTCTGAAGCCAGATTTGCTACAAGTTCGATTTACCCGAAAGGGAGGAGATTACAAAAGAGAGCTTCGCCACGCTGAACAGGCTTGGCTCGGCTGCCATGCTCAAAGTTAAATTGGTCCGAAGACGAGCTCGAAGGGAAAGAAAAGACTTATTATGCCACGGCCCGATACATCTGTCGGCATAAGATCCCGAACGAGTTTCTCCCAAAGATCCCGGACGTGACAAAGAAGCCAACACGCCAAGCAGAAATCAACTATCTTAAGAGGAAAACAGAGAAAGCCGAAGAAAGCTTGAAGCGTGCTGCCAAGGAGAATAGGCAGTTGCGTCGAGCATTGGCTTCCCATTCGCATATTGATCAAGAGGAGTAGGATAGATTGAGTTTGTCGTTTCGGGTTTAGTCACTCCGTTTTTAGTTCATCTGTCTTAGGATTCTTATTTTATCTTATTTTGTTTTTATTAGCTTGATGTTTAGGAGCTTTGAGTTTTCAATTTTTAGTTCACTTTTCAAGTTTAGGAGTGTTACTCAATTAAGAACAATTTAATGAATGAAAGCGACTAGACCATTGTCATGGACCGGTCTTCTATATGAATCATGTGCTTATGTATGCTTGCTTATTTATGATTCAGGTGATTACGAACCGTCCGTATTTGTCAATTCGAGCTCAATCAACGCGCAGAGAGTGAAATCGAGATTGAGGAGCTTTTTCCTGTAGTCGTCACAACCGGGCTTTAGCTAGTGCATCCGTTCCACCAAGATAATCGAGATTGCTAAAAGGAGATCCCCGATCCAAACCCGTGCAAAAGTCAGAATGGAGAGCGAAGAAGCCAATGCGCGCATGACCAACATGGAAAACCAACTGGCCCAACTTACCACCATGATGGCCGAAATAAGTCAAAAACTCAAGGATCCTCCGCCTGCACATGCCACCGAGGCTTCTGTCCCCACCTCGTCAGGACATACTCCCCCGTTAGCCATTGATCCACATGCCACGGATCCTCCTGAAAAGGGGACTGCATCATATTCCCCTTCTGTCACGCCGATCATTGTAAATCTGGACCCTGTTCCAAGGGAGGAGCCTATCTCCCGCCTCGATGAGGAAAGCGCAAGGTGCCTAGCCAAGATGGAGGAACGACTCTGTGTTCTTCAAGGGTACGCGATGCGAGGGGTTGACAAGTTATCTCCGTATACTAAAGTGAAAGTCCCCGAAACCTTCAAGGAACCGGAATTTAGCATGAAATATGATGGCACCGGTTGCCCTAAGACTCATCTCAAGTATTACTTGAGAAAAATGGCTCGTTATTCCGACAACATACCACTCCTCATCCAGACCTTCCAAGATAGCTTGATTGGCCCTGCCTTGTCATGGTTCATTGCGCTGGATGTTGAGACGATCACAGGATGGGAAGATCTTGCCGAAGAGTTCCTTCAGCAGTACAGGTTCAACTCTGAAATCATCCCCACGAGAGAAGACTTGGTTCGGCTAGAAAAGAGAAGGAATGAACCTTTCAAGGCCTTCGCTCAAAGATGGAGGACGATGGCATCACAAGTGAAGCCCCCGCTGATCGAGAGGGAGATGAGGCAACTTTTTCTGAAAACCCTGCCACCTGAATATTTTCACGGAATGTTAACTTCTGGATATCAAACATTTTCCCAACTGATGGAAGTGGGCGAAGGGGTAGAATGGGCGATTGTCGATGGGAGGATACCCGCGGGGAATAGCAAAGGATTCCCAACAAAGAAGAACAAGGAAACCGCTGTCGAAGTTGCATTTGTCCAAGAGCCGTCTAAGTCTTTCTCAGCACCCCCACAAAAGCCATCAATCGTACAAGGGCATGTGCCCCAAGGGCATGATCGAAATAAGAGATTTTCTCATAGGGAATTCTCCCCGTTGCCAAAATCCTTGTCAAAGTTATTGCCCATGCTCATTGAGAGGAGGATGGTAGCCAAAGAAGTACCTAGGGACAATCTTCCAAGGTTCCCTGGGTTTGACATGACCAAGACATGCGAATACCACCGGGGGGAAATGGGGCATGACACGGACAATTGCTTTGCACTAAAGATCAAGATTCAAAACTTGTTGGACAAGGGAATTCTATCATTCGAGAGAGCGCGACCCAATGTGAAGCGAAATCCTTTGCCCGACCATGCCGAGGGCGTAAATGTGGTGTTCGGAAAAGTGAACGTGAGCAAACAAACCTTCATGGTGAACATCCCAAGGCTATACGAAATTCTTCAGCTAGCTGGACACCATGAAGGAGGAAAGGATGTAACGATGGAAGAAAAATTAGACTATGTTCGTAGAACGATGAGCATGGGGGTAATTGGAAGTGCTAATATGGGACAGGGATTAGTCGCCATGACAACACCGGTCGTGATATACTTATCTGATGAAGATTATGCTAGTGATCAGGAGGTGGAGGATGTCGAGCCAGTGATAATTGATCTCGCAACTGAAGAATTCTCAGCAATCCAGGTTGGCAGGGAGGATATGATGCGAGTTGTAATCGAGCTGCCACCCCTGGAAGAAGAAGGGGTCATAATCCTTGAAGCCCCTCCGGATTTCGATACTAAGGTGGTCCGTGGGATTACGAAACGGATGAAGTGGATGCTATCACCCGGTCAGGTCGTTGCTATGTACCTGCAGGAGGAATTGAGAAAAAAGCAGTGACTGAAGAAGACGCAAAGCAATTTTTGGCAGTGATAAAAACGAGTGAATTCAACGTGGTAAACCAACTGCGGAAAATGCCAGCCCAAATCTCTCTCCTGGATCTTTTCAAATCTTCTGAGAAACACAAGGATGCCTTATTAAATGTCCTTAATGAGGTTCATGTCCCGGAGACGATCGACGAAGCCTAGTTAGAAGAATTTGTGGGGACCATCCTGTTGAAGGATCAAATCTCTTTTGCGGACGAAGACTTTCCGGTAGAGGGCCGGAATCATAATAAAGCCTTGTACATTTGGGTTAAGCATCACGATATGGTGGTCGCAAGGACATTGATCGATAATGGCTCCGTTTTGAATTTATGCCCGTTGGCCACTCTCCGTCTCTTAAAGGTCGATCTAGGGAAGATGCGTACTGCCAAAAATCCCGTACGAGCGTTCGACGGCACTAGAAGGGAAGTAATAGGAGAGATAGAGTTGGAACTCCTGATCGGTCCCATGACGTTTCTGGTGCTTTTTCAGGTACTAGACATCCCAAGTGCATTCAACTTTCTACTAGGGAGACCATGGATTCATACTGCGGGTGCTGTACCCTCTAATCTCCATCAGAAGGTGCGGTTTGTGGTCGATGGCAAGCTTGTTACAGTACATGGAGAAACAGACTTCAAAGTCTTTCACGAGACGGCCATCCCGTACGTGGAGACCGAATGCAAAGAGGAATCCAGTTTCCAAACTCTGGAATTGGTATCTATGGTCAACGTTCCCGTTGGCTTGCTCATGGGCACCCCTGAACTGTCCAAGCCAACTCTAGCAGCTGGACAAATTATGCTCGCAAATGGGTACAACCCCGGGGAAGGCCTTGGATTGCATGGGCAAGGGATTCGGAAACCCATCGAAGCCGGAAAAGGTGCGAAGAGGGAAGGCTTAGGGTATCAGAGAAGCGAAGATAATGGAGACCAAGACAACCGTGAAAGTCGGGACAACGGAGGTCGAGGCAATGATGGAGGCCGAGGTAATCGCGGAGGCTGAGGCGGCTATAGGGGTCGAGGTAACGTTGGAGGCTGAAGTGGCCGTGGAGGTCGAGGTAGAGACGGAGGCCGGGGCAACCATGGAGGCCGAGGCACAGGTCAGGGGGACCATGGCGGACATATTGGAGTGGAAAAAGGCTGTCGAGGCCCATTACTCCCTCTATTGAAAGAGATGTTGCCCAGGCCTCCGAAGATGCTATATGAGGAAGAGGCGGCCATCGACAATATAGCTAAGCTATTCGAGGAGAATGTCATATGTACTATCCTGACGTGTGAAGAAGCTGAATCTTCTGGAAGTGTCGCCGACCCTGCAGAGTAGGGCGGTTCCCATTAGTATTGTTATTTGCTTTATGTTCTCTCCCCTGCGTGGGAGCTTAGTGTTGTTTCAATTTGCTAATCTAAACTCGTTTGTAATGAAAACTTTGTCTAGCCCCGAATCTTGAGCCGTTGGTTCGGGGCGGTGTGTGTTGTAATGCGGTCTTATCCTTTTAATTCAATGAAATGGGTGCATGTTTTATTAAGGACACGTGGAATCATACTAAACTGGTCCTATGATGGTCGCTGAGGGTTGGGGTCCCACGTGCTCCCTGTTTTCATGGTCTTCAAGAGCAAGGAAGTCCGATGACATGAGGATGAGCTCTTAAAAGCCTTTTCCAAAATTTCAAAAGTATTTTCAAACTGGCATGTACCATGTTTTGTGTCCTAACTCATCTCATCACATCTCAGGCATCGCATTATGCATAATCATGGTAAGGACGCATGTGATTCGGATTTGCACGAAGGGAATCTCTCAGATATCGATAGCGATGACAATGATCCGAAGGGGATTGAGCGTGAATGGAAGCGACATGAGGAATCGAGGCCATTAACAGTGGAGCAAACAATCACCATAAACTTGGGTAATGATGAAAATGTCAAGGGAATAAAGATCGGGGCAAGTCTTTCGAAAGCAGAGGTCGAAAGAATGGTTCGCCTTCTTAAAGAATATCAGGATGTGTTCGCTTGGACGTACGCTGACATGCCGGGATCGGATCCAGAAATTGTAGAGCATGCTCTACCAACTGATTCTGACATACTGCCGAGGAAGCAAAAACTCCGAAGGACCAAGCCAGAGTTGTCCAAGAAAATCGAGGAAGAGGTTATGAAATTGCTAAAAGTGGGGTTCATCGAAGTGTCGCATTACTCCGATTGGATAGCAAATATTGTGCCAGTGATGAAGAAAGACTGTCGAGTCAGGGTCTGTGTGGACTATCGCGACTTAAACCGAGCTAGTCCAAAGGATGACTTTCCACTCCTACATATATATGTCTTGGTTGATAGTACTGCAGGATTCGAATTGTTCTCCTTCATGGATGGATTTTCAGGGTATAATCAAATCCGTATGAAGAAGGAGGATAGGAGCAAGCCCTCGTTTATAACCCCGTAGGGGACCTTTTGCTACAAGGTGATGCCTTTCGGTCTGAAAAATGCCGGGGCAACATATCAAAGGGCCATGGTCGCGTTATTTCATGACATGATGCATAAGGAGATCGAGGTGTATGTAGACGATATGATTGCAAAATCAAGACGAGGCGAAGACCATGTCGAAGTTTTGCAAAAGTTGTTTGATCGCCTCCGAAAGTTTAAGTTGCGCCTCAATCCCGCGAAATGTGTATTTGGGGCAAAGTCTGGAAAGTTGTTAGGGTTTATGGTCAGTAACAAAGGCATCGAGATTGACCCGTCGAAGGTAAAGGCCATTTGCGACTTATAGCCTCCGGACACTTTCAAAGAAGTCCGCAGTTTGTTGGGACGGTTAAATTATGTGGCAAGATTTATCTGCCAGTTGTCAGAAACAGCAAGGCCATTTTTCAAACTCTTGAAGAAGAATGCGAAAATTGAATGGGACGCCGAGTGTCAGGATGCCTTTGAAAAGATAAAGTATTATCTGACTCATTCCCCGATCCTGGTCCCGCCAGTGCCCAAAGTTCCATTAATTTTGTATCTAACTATCCATGATGAATCGCTGGGAGCCATGCTGGCCCAAAAAAGGCCGGACGATGGGAAGGAACGCGCAATATATTATCTCAGCAAGAAATTCACTACCTCCGAGGTGAACTATCCAGAGGTTGAGAAGACGTGCATAGCCTTGGTCTGGGTGTTGCACAGGCTACGCCAATACACCCTCCATCACCAAGTTCTGCTAGTAACTGAGAATGATCCCATCAAGTATCTTTTAGAGAAGCCAGCCTTGGTGGGGAAGCTGACCAAGTGGCAGATTCTAATTTCAGAGTTCGACGTGCAAAGCTTGGGGAAAAAGTCCGTAAAGGGCAGAGCCATAGCGGACATGTTAGCGGAAAATCTTGAAAAAGCGGAAGACCCCGATGAAGATGGTGGCTTGGATAGGCAGATCTTATTTGCATCGAATGACAAATGGTCCATGTACTTTGATGGTGCAGTCAACTTATCTGGTTCCGATACTGGGGCAGTTCTCGTCTCCCCGGATAGTCAACACCACCCCGTGGCTGCCAAATTGACTTTCCCTTGCACGAATAACATCGCGGAATACGAAGCGTGTATCCTTGGCCTCCAAGCTGCTGTTGACATGGGGATCCAAAAATTGCAAGTCTATGGCGATTCGGCCCTCATTATCCTTCAAACCGAAGGCAAGTGGCGAATGCGGGATCCAAAACTAGTCCTGTATCATGAGTTTCTGGAAGAGCTGGTGAAAGAATTCCAAGAAATATCATTCGATTACCTACCCAGGTCTCAGAATTAGTTCGCTGATGCTTTAGCCACGTTATCGACAATGCTGCACGCAATAAAAGGCTTGGATATCGAACCATTAAGGATTGAAATCCTTAAGCGTCCGGCCTATTGTATGGTAATTGAAGAAGAGCCTGATGGAGAACCATGGTACCATGACATTCTGAATTACCTGCAGAAAGGTGAGTTCCCTCAAGGAAGTGAAGCATCAGACAGGAAATATATGATGAAGCTGGCCTCAAAATTCTTCATTAGCGGGGATGCACTTTACAAAAGATCTTATGACTCAGTGTTACTGAGATGTATCGACGCGAAAGAGGCCAATCGTTTGATGAAAGAGATACATGAAGGGGAATGTGGCCCCCACATGAACGGCCATCTCCTAGCAAAGAAGATCATGCGACTCGGGTACTATTGGTTGGCCATGGAGTCTGATTGTATTCAGCATGTGCGATGCTGCCATCGATGTCAAATTTATGGAGATAGGATTAATGCTCCGCCGAACGAACTCCATCAGATGTCTCAAGCTTGGCCGTTTTCCATGTGTGGGATAGATATAATTGGACCGATCAACCCTATGGCGTCAAACGGACACAGATTCATCTTAGTAGCAATCGACTACTTTACGAAGTAGATTGAGGCCAATTCATATGCTAATGTCACCGCAAAGAACATGGCCAAGTTCATTCGCCGCGATATCATCGCCCGTTACGGAGTTCCGGAAGCAATCATCACTGACAATGGCTCCAATCTGAACAACAAGATCGTGGATGGATTGCTCGATACATTTCGGGTCCGGCATCTGAATTCATCACCATATCGCCCTCAAATGAACAGGGCAGTTGAAGCGGCAAACAAGAACATAAAGAAGATCTTATCAAAGACTGCTGAGAATTATCGCAATTGGCATGAAAGACTTCCATATGCATTGATGGCATATCGAACATCGATCCGCACCTCGACTGGAGCAACCCCTTTTTCGTTAGTATATGGAATGGAAGCGGTCCTACCCGTGGAAGTCGAAATTCCGTCCTTAAGGGTTCTCTCTCAGGCAAAGCTTGATGAGGCCGAATGGGTACGACAAAGGCATAAACAGTTGAACATGATCGATGGGAGCAGATTATAAGCCATATGTCACGGTCAATGCTATCAGAAACGAGTAGCGAAGTCGTTCAATCGAAAAGTTCATCCCCGACACCTCAAAGTCAACGACTTGGTATTGAGAAAGGTGATATCAATTGACGTGACCCTCATGGCAAATTTGCCCCGACCTATGGAGGCCCTTATGTCATCAAAAAGATCCTGTCAGGTGGTGCTTTAGTGTTAGTGGAAATGGATGGCCACGAGTTATCAAAACCTGTAAACTCTGATGCAGTCAAGAAGTATTTTCCATAAATGAAATCAAGGCTAGAAAGCTGTTTCTCGTGCAATCCAAATCACTTAGTATCATGCATGTCATGCATACATTTCCATACATGTACATGTGTTTGTGTTTCAGGTATCCAACCGCAACGAAATGAAGGATGAACGATGAAGAGGCTGAAGTACAGGGACGAGAAACATTTCTCGTGATAATAATTCTTTGAATGAACGCTCAAAGTCATGTTTGGTGATTGATCGTTATGCGGTTATGAACTTTCCTGTGCATGTGAATGATAAGTAAAAAATGCCCATGTCTTTTGAAAATGGACTTTGTAATGATTTTTATCTGTCTAAGTCACCAATTCCACTGAGGATCATTAAAATGGACAATTTAATGAGTGGTGCGGAAATGCTTGAATATGCTAAATGAGACGTGTCGGAATGATGAAAGGCAAGCCATGTTCCATACACTATCCCATGTACTAATTCCTAATGAGTTGAGCGGAAAAATTCCATGTTCACAAGGTGAAGGGTTATCTCGCAAAAGGTACGGCAACTAAAGTGATGAGAGGCATTTCATTCATCCATCGCAAACGCTATAGGTTATCATTTGCTTAACCCTTTTGAGCTCAAACACTTGTGAAGCTTCTTTCATACTACCCCTGTCAAGAACCACCCCACACTGGGGCAAATCGGAGGTGAGTCGGCATATCGAGGTGAGAAAATGGGTAGAAAATTTTCTTGCTTTCACTTGTATCAATCTTTGAGTGTCTCTATCACAAATGAACTAGTACGTGAATTTAAGTGCCTTAGGACGATGAAAAGCGTTTCTTTCTCTATCCTACACACTTATATCCATTGAACAACCCAATTGAGCCTGTAATTTTGCTTCTCATGAACCCAGTTGGTGATCGTCCCCCACACCGGGGCAAGGCAAAAGTCACCACTGTTCGAGCATCATGGTCCGGAGTGTTGACTAAAGATAAAGACTTGAGAGTTCAATAGCATTGTATTGTTTAAATTTGTCTAGGCCAATCCATGAGCAAAAAAAAAAAAAAGAGTGAAAACTAGGGGGCACGAAAAAGCTGTGTACCTGGTAAAAGCAAGGCCAATGCCCATAGATATAAATGTTGAAAAAAAAAGAAAAAAGAAAAAAGAAAAAATGATGAACTAGGGGGCATTAAAGGTAGTGTGCCCGTCAGAGTGAGGCCGGCGCCCGTGTATTAAATAAGAAGCAAAATGTTGAGATGATATGTGTTGAAATCACAAAATCAGCCCTAGTCAAGCAATAGTCGTCCTTCAAGTCTCAAGGAGATGAGTGCCGAATGGTTAAGATCGATAGTGCATTTCTAAGGATAATCCCCAATCGCGAAGAAGAAGACCGGTGACAATGTCAAGATGATCGCCAACTTTTACCCCAATACACATCATTGAGCCTGTGATCCTTTCGTTTCTCAACCCATGAACCTAACCTACGTTACGTCTTTCGTAAAGTCTTTTCTGATTGGGGCACTTGAGTCAATGTAGGAGCTCATATGTTTACAAGCATCGCTCGAAGAAGTGCAAACAAGATTATTTTCTATCCTATTTCGCAGAGTTCTCAACTTGTAAACCCGAAGATGATCGCGAAGCATTTATTTCATAGCTTCGACTTGGACAGTCTCATTTGTCAAACCATCGACCAAGCCTATATTACGGTCCTGATGAAGACCTCTCAGATTGGTAAGGTTGTACTGTTTGCGAGAATACTTGGACCTTTGTCGACGTGATGATGGTAAGACAGAGTGGTTCTCACAAAATAATCCTTTTAGATGAGAGTGAACAAAAATCCTTTCTAGTTGAAAGTCTCTCATTTAGCATTTTCAAGATGATCCATGTTATGAGTGGAAATTGTCTTAAATGATAATTATCCCCGGTGAAAAGTTGGTGATGCGGACATGTTAAAATCGTTACACATGAACTCCAATGGAACTGATCTTTAGTCGACAGTGGTGACTTTTGCCGGTCGTCTATTTCCGAGATGAATACATGTACCTGTTATTACTAATCCTGTAAGACAGGTGACGTTTCCTCAAACACCAACCTTCAAGCTGATCTCGGAAATGCTAAGATACATTCAAGCATTCATGAATTCCCAAGACCCTGCCGGCAAGGACACAATAGGCGATCTATCAAACCCTCGGACAAGGACCCCTAAGTGTCTAAGTCTTTTCAAGCCTCGCTGACAGAGAGCCTTTAGGCAATCCGATCTGACCTACAGGTATGTACACCTAGGTACGTTTCCAAAGGTTTGTGGTCCAACCTTAAACCACGCTTTCCAAAAGGTTTGTGGTCCAACCTTAAACCACGCTTCCAAAGGTTTTTGGTCCAACCTTAAACCACGTTTTCCAAAGGTTTGTGGTCTAACCTTAAACCACGCTTTTCAAAAGGTTTGTGGTCCAACCTTAAACCACGTTTCCAAAGGTTTGTGGTCCAACCTTAAACCACGCTTTTCAAAGGTTTGTGGTCCAACTTTAAACCACTCTTTCAAAAGGTTTGTGGTCCAACCTTAAACCACTCTTTCCAAAAGGTTTGTGGTCTAACCTTAAACCACGCTTCCAAAGGGTTGTGGTCCAACCTTAAACCACGCTTTTCAAAGGTTTGTGGTCCAACCTTAAACCACATTTGTTTTAAACTATGCTTTTCGTTTATTTAGGTTTTATTTTATTTTCTCTCTCCTCTTTCTTGCATTGCATCATCTCGTGCCCTCCGTCAACAAAATTTAGGCGCCTCTTATCTTTGAAAGGAACCTCTTCGAGCTCTCTTTCAAAGAGGGGCAGCTGTTGACACCTAAATTTTGCCTAAGTCATTTAGGGTCTAATTGGATATAAAATTAGGGATTTATTTTTAACCCTTAAAACAAAAATATTTTCATCAAAATTGCATGGCATATAGACATTAGGTGCATTTGCATTAATAGAGTTTGTTAAAAATATATATATTTTTCTTGATTATTTATTTATTTTTATTTTATTAAAAAAAAAAATCTCTCGCGGGCTAGGACAACCCAGCCCAATTCCTCCTCTTCTTCCCGCGCGGGTCGGTCCAATTCCTCTTCTTCTCTCCCCTTGGCCCGGCCCGCGATGGCTCATCTTCCCCCCCCCCCCTCAACGTCACCGGTACGCGGGGAGGGGGGGGGAAGGAGCAGAAGTAGCAGCAACAGAGAGGCAGAGGCAGAGCAGGGGCGCGGGGGAGTCCAGGCGATCACCCGGCGTGATCCGTGGGTTGGGGCCAGGTCGGCAGCGTGGGCTGGCAGTGGCAGGGGCCATGCGCGCCTGCCGGCGGGCCTTAAAGTCGAGAGGGAGATCGCGAGAGAGAGAGGGATCGGGAAGGAGAGAGAGTTCCCGAGAGAACGAGAGCAGAGAGCTGGGGGCGAGAGAGCCGAGAGAGAGCTAGCAAGAGAGAGAGTCCGGAGAGCGAGATCGAAGGCGAACGGTCCCCGGTCGGTGACCGCCGCACCTCAGCTGCGGCCGACGAGCCCCCTTTCACGGTAGGTCTTGACCCCAAGTTCTCGTTGGGTCTCGTTTCGTGCGATTCGGGGCCGATCTCCCGAGGATTTCGGCTCGGTGGCGTGCGAGGCGACCGGACGTAGTCTGATCTATCTCACTCGCCCTCGTTCCCCGCCGCCGAGCCGGATAGGGAGCGCCGTAACGGCCACCCCCTTCCCCTGCTGTTCCTCTATTTTCCGGCTCACTGGCCCGAGCTCGCGCGGCCGTTCGGCCTGCGCGAGTTCCGACCTATGGTGCCTCGTGCATGATATTTCCTGTCTATGGTTTGTTTTGTGTGATTTTCCGGTGCATTTGAGCCTCGATCGAGCCTCGGATCCCTCATTTTCGCAGCGCACGCCACCTGTAACATTCTGAATTTTCGATCTTTTTCCCGGGATTTATGAAATGAATATTTTGGCCAAGGCACTTATAGTGAGATCTCACCCGGAACCGCGCATTCTCGGGATACTAACCTTAGGGGTAAGGCCATCACGGGATTGAGTTCGCACGACCAAAGAACTCGACCTATGTTCGACCTTCGGCCATAAGGATTGACGAGGGAATGTTTTGGGCCAACAGAGAGCGATCTATTTGATTGATCGTGTCCGAAGGGAACTAGCGACAAACCCTCGCAATTACATGACAATCGAGGTTGCCCTGGTTCGAGCAAACTTAAACGTGATTTGACTTAGTGTCAGTCACGGGTCGAGAGCACGTAATCCTAATGAGCCACCTGTTAGCCAGAGATAAGCTAAAGTCGCGAGTGTTCGATTCTAGTCATTTCTTGGAATTCCGGCCTAGGAATCGAGAATTTTGAAAGTGACAATTTTGAGCGGCCGATGACGTTTTTGGCTTGGCCAACCTTGGGGCCACCCATTTCTGCAAAAACATGGATTTCGGTTCGGGACCGGAAAAATGACCATTTTGCCCCTGGACCCTGTGCTGGGTATTCCGAATTTTGGACTGAAAATTTGGAATTAATTAAGATATGTTTCCAGCTCAATTATTGGGGCTAATGACCATAATACCCCTCAATTATTGGATAATATTAAATCCAAGCCTTTGGATCAAGGGCATTTTGGTCAAAGCAATGGAGATGGTGACACATGGAATCCACTCACTAGTATTTGACCCCTTTGACCTCTCTCTTTCTCTCTTCACATTTTTCTTTCTCACGAAGCAAGTCCCTCTCTCTCATTTTCCTCTCCATTTCCCGCCGGTCATCCCCTCCTCCGTCCGGGCGTGATTGCCGAGCACGCCGTCGCCGCGCCGCCGTTCGTTGCCTGGCTGCCGGCAACGCTGCTGCTGCTGCTGTTGCTGGGCCGGCTGTTCCAGCCCCTTGTCCAGCCCGTTTGTCCGCCTTTTCAAAGTAAGTGACTTCCCCAAACTCTCCCTAGGACCTCGGGTATTGTAGGACGTGTTTAGGGCTCGGTTTAGGTGATTTGTGTGGTTGTTTTGGGACTTGGAGTGAGGCTGGATGTTCGGTAGTCGTGGACTGAATTGAGAGGTGGAAATATGAAGTTTGGGAGGTTCAGATAGGGCCGTGATAATATGGAACGATTATAGTTTGAATCCGTGAGATTTGGTGTGATTCTCGGATTCGTGACTACTGTACCCGTCCGGTTTGCCATTTTTGTGGAGAATTTTGGGGGCCGAATTTGAGGAAGTTTTCTTCATGAAAGTTGCTCCCAACATCTTGAAGTATAACATATTTTAAATTTAGAATTTTTGGAGGCCATTTGGGTTGTACGAAAACCCATTTTCAGACCGTATTGAAACCGCCCGGAACACTGTTCATCCCGACCTTCTTGTCTTACCGAATTTTTATAAAATTTTCCTGATCTATTTTCAATAAACTTCCTTCACGAAAGTTGTTGACGACTTTCTTTTCTATGACATATAAAAATTTCAAAGCTTTTCAAGGTGATTTGGGTGCATTGAATTAATGTTCGGGTATGTGTGACCGTGTGGTGTGGTTGTGTGATGGTGAAATGTATGTGGGGCATGTGATTGTGTGACGGTGTGATATGTGTGGCCGCGTGGCTCGTGTGGTACGATGATACGAGATGATTGGAATGGTTGGAAAAGTGGTACCATGAGGCGTGTTCGTTTACGCTGGGTAGGTTCCGTCCTGAGGCGTGTTCGTTTACGCGGGACAATGCCGTCCCTGACGAGGTGACGATGCCCGGCCCGACGGGGTGACGATGCCTGACGAGGTCAGAAGACCGTTGGTTTGATGCGTTTTACGTGGGTGCAGTAGTGGTGGAAAGTTGAGAATGAGCTGGAATTGGTTTGGCGTGTGAGAATTGATGCATGGCGTGAGTTCGTGTACGAGAATGGTTGGTATCGCGTATTGTGGTGCTCGACTATGGGGTAAAAACTGCTAGGCATGGTATGGGACGTGCCCAAGTGGGTTTTGCCTTATAATCAAGGCACGCGCGCGACAGTGATGAATGACTGTGGTATGTTGGCTGTGTTGTTATCTAACGTTCAGGAACGTGCATGATGGATCCTAGGTAGGATCGTATGTGTTTGTTAGTATAGTTGATTGATGTGTGTTATGCGTGTTTAGTCTGGCGGTACGTGAGAGCCTATGTGGGGTTTGGGGTTGTACACTTATTGAGATTCGTCTCACGGTTGTATAACCACCATTTTCAGACCCCCAACCTTAAACCAAGGAGGCCCGCCTCCTCTTTTTGGAGTATGAGCAATTGCCCATGGTGCCTTAGTGAAGCCCCAGGCAATGTCCAAATGATCCTCCGGAGTACGAGCAAGAAGATCAGGAGCAGATTGGGAGAAGGACGACCAGTAGGTTTCCCTCGGGTATTTTAGGGGCTGTGTAATATAGGTCTGACCAGTAACCTTTTGATAGATAGGTCGACCTATAGTGAAGTTAAGTTAGCCAAGCCACCTGATCTCTTCGTTATGTCGGTGGTTGTGAATGTTCATTTGTTAAGTTTGGTTGTAACATGACGTTTGTTTGTTCGGTGCTATGGCGTTGTATATAGATGAATGTTGATGTTTCTTGATTGTCCTGTTGATCTACCCCATCGTCGTCTTTTTAGTCAGGGGTTTTGTATTCGCTTCCGCATGTGTTTCCGATGTTTGGGTTGGGTCGGCGATGTTCCTGGGACGTCGTAATAATTCGACCAAGGAGCGGGATGTCGCGAGCTCGATGGGGTTCGGGCGTGACACCACCTGTTTGTCAAAATACCCTAAGTGTTGTCTGCTATGTTTGGCTGGTAGAAGGGAGTCGAGCGGCGACCAGACATGGGTCTGGCTGCGGGAGGACGGCGCCCGGCCATGTAGGTCGAGCGGCGGTCGAGCAAGGGCTCGGCCCCACGACCGCAAGACCCGACCCCGGAGGTCAGAGCATGCCGAGCAGCGGCCGAGCAGGGGCTCGGCCGCACGACCGAAAACCCTAGCCGCGAAGGCTGGGGCTCGGAGGGTGCCGGTGCTCCGGCAGGCCAATGGAGACGAGCCACGTCGGGCGGTGGCAGCAGACGCGGCGTCGGACAGCAGTTGTGGAAGGCAAGGCCCTGGGCGCGGGGCGGCGGCCGTAGTTCCGGGTCGAGTGCGGGTCGCGAATCGGGTAGGGTTTCTCATGGTCGGGTCGGGTTCACGGGTTGCAACCGGGTAGGTTTTTGTTAGTATTTGGGCCGATTTTATGTTTATTTGGTGTTTTAATGTTTTGGGCCTTTTAGTTATTAGAGTGGGCTTTATTAGGCCTAGGGCCTTTCGCGGGTGGGCCGAAATTGGGATTTGGGCTAAATTGTTTTGTTTTGTCTTTTTATTTTCAGTGGGCTTTGGGCCTTTATTGTTTTTTTTAAATAAAAAAAAATTTCAGGCTGGGCCCTTTTTCTTTCTTTTAATTTGCTAGACCGGGCTCAATGAATGAACCCGGTCCGGTCGTGGACCCGGGCCGGCGCGCCCGGGTCAGTCCACATCCGGGTCGGATGTGGAGATTTGACCCGGTCTGTTTTATATCATTTTATTATTTTAATATAAAAAAAATTAAAAAATTTTAAAAAAATTATTTTTAAAAAAATTAATTAAAAAAATTCGAAAAAATCAGAAAATTTATTTGGACTTTGGAATTAGCTTTTCTTGCCCTTTTTACATGATTAGTGTCATTTCTTATTGCATGTTGCTTGTTTCATACACTTTTAATTGTGCGTTTAACTTAACTTCGCATGTGGGCGATTATGCATGTTAGGTTTAAATATTGATTGTTGCTTTCCTTTAGCCTAGTTAGGAATGGAATTTTGAGACTCCCGATTAGTGTGACCACGTTAGGTGGTGAATTGAACAAGATTAGATACCGAAAGGGTACCAATTAGTCAATTAGTGTAATCAAGTCCCCGTACCCATTGAATCTCTGGTTCGTAGAAGTAAAGCATTCCTCCCGTGCTTTACTTGGGCGTCCAATCGACCCACCAAAAATCGATTAGTGGCGACTCCTAGATGAAATTGATTTGCATGTTAACAACTTAAACTTAAGTCGCGAATTGGTACGGGCTTGGGAGAGCTCGAGCTAGGTTTAACTTAGTAATCCATTAGCCTAACCCCCTAGGTGGCGAGACTGGTTCGGGGAGGTCGCGACACACATATTAGCCTCTCAAAAGAGGAAGACAAACACAATCTCTCAAACAAACCTAATTGGACTGAATTTCACTCAAAAGCTTAGGCTTAGTAGTTCTGCCCACCACATATTTTGATTACTCTACTTTACTACAATCAATCTGATTTGAGAATTTTTTTGCACTCGCAATGTACATATGAAATCTAACATTGGTAAAACTGGACAACAACAATATCTTGGACACAAATCCTCACCCAGTGAACCTAAGATGAATTGAGAATTTACCAATGAGGTGTTTTTAGTTTCTTCCTTTGGACTGCAACATGGATGAGATGACTATATGGAAAAACAGATATTATCCAGAGATGGACAAAATAGGTGATTCAGTGAATTCTCGGGTTATTAGAGCCTAGGGTCCAATCACACTTCAGGACCAGTGAACAAAATCCTTCTGAAGTTAGGGTTGAAAGAGCTCGAGTTTCAGAGTGGTGACGCTCAAAGAACCTGCCACAATGGTGTCCTCCAAAAGAGATCAGTGACCAATGATCATCTTCGTTCTTGGAAACTTAATCAAAATCTCTAATATGAAAGTAAATAAACGGACAAAATTTTTTATTTAACCTAGCTAAGTTCATCACCTATATAGGCGATTCGGACTATATTATGCATGTAACAACTAAAAGAAGAAATTACTCTTGCCAGGCGCAACAGGACGAACTGGACCAAAAATTTTCAGAAAAGACAAAGCTAACATAGATTACTAGATATATATAAAGTATTAACAGTTTCACAATAACAGAAATTTGTAAGTATGAACTACGCAAACGAACTAGAAAGAGACATCTTACTGGAGAAATCAATGCTAGTTGCTAATAGCTTCTTAAATTTGACTTCTAGTACTCTAGCCAGCCGATCCGAGCCGAGCCACTTCTCACCCCTAGATCTCTCTCTCTCTCCCCGACAATTAGGTTGCGCATGGCAACCATTCTATGCCCAGAATCTGATTTTGGGCAGAAATGATTCTTTTTGATTTTGTGTCTGGAAATAATTTCTAAGCAATTGAAGGCATTTGGTAACTGCCCAAAATTTTTGTTCTTAGAATAAAAAAAGAACAGAAATATGTTTGGTAGCTATACAAAATTTCTTTTTATTAATAATATTTTAATAATATTTTGAATTTTTTAATATGTATTTCTTTTTTTTTTCTTTCTTTCCCCTTCCTTTCCTGGCCATGGCCGACTGCCGGCGCCGGCGATCGGCCACAGGCCAGGGCCGACGAGGGTGTCGCGGCCCTCGTTGGTGGCTACGGCGAGGTCGGCCTTGCCTTGGCTGGGCGAGGCTTGACCTCACCGTCGCCAACCCTAGCGACGACGGCCCACGGGTGGCAGCGCCGCGACGCCCTCGCCGGCCCTGGCCTGTGGCCGGTCACCGGCAGCCGGTGGCCCACGGGTGGCGGGGCCGAAGAACAACAACAAAAAAAAAAAAGAAAAACACCAAGAAGAATCAGTTTTGAAAAAATTGTTCCAAAATAAAAAAGCTACCTTTTTTTTTATTCTTGATTCTGTTCCAAAACTGATTCTGGGCACAAAAAAATTGTGTCCAGGTACAAAAAATTTAACAAACGGATTTTTGTTCTCAAACTGATTCTGGGAACAAAAGAACATAATTAATTACTATTTGGCAAGTTGCCAAACAGGTCCTTAGTAACCCACCAATACCAAGGACGCCCTCTAGAGAACTCCTGCAACCCACTACCGTACACCAGTCCCAAATTCTATATAAATGCTTCCGAAAGATTGCAAATGATTCAGAGCAAATATTCGCAAACACACCAACAGAACCAAAAAAGAAATCGAGAAGAATCATTGCAAGAGAAGAGAATGGCCACCATAGCAGCTGAATTGATGTTCCGCGGCGTCTTTGACGGATGCTTGTCGATAAATGATGTGGAGATCGAGAGGAGGCCGTACCATCGCAATTGCGGATGTGCAATGCACAAGTTGAAAGGAAGCCATTCCACCACGTGCTCCCATCATAACAACATATCATTCCCCAGGAAGGAGTTACCGACAAATTGCTCTTTGTCCGCAAAGGCCGCCAAGTTCACGTCTCAATCTTGTGTTTGCAGTAGTTCTTCTGTCGGTAGCAACGAAAGCTCATGACAATGGATTAGCATTGTCAAATAGAAGATAGGTGGACACTGGAGGCATTGTAGAGGAAGAATGATAAAAGGTTAGAAACAGGGAAGCTGTGACATCCTGAAAAATAGTCCATTTGGGATTTATAAAATACTGAGTTTTATGAATGTACTCGTAGTTAGTTCTCGCCCGGAACTGATCATTCCTGGGATGCTAACCATTAGGGAAAGGCTAATCGGGGAATTAAATTCGTACGACTAAAGAAAATTCGATCGTGGATTGACTTTCGACCATTAAATCGTTGATGTGATATTTTGAGCCACTGTTGGCCGATCTAAGGATAGTCAGGGGTCAGTTCGCCACTGTCATAGTAGTGGATCGCGGGTGATACCGCTGGACCACGAAATGAATTGACGAACGATCCTGAACCTATATCGAACGATCGTGCCCCACGGATCTAGTAATTGATCCTCGCGATTTTATTGATAACCGAAGTCGTGACGGTCTGAATAAATTGCACGTGACTCGATTTAGTGTCAGTCACGGGTCGAATAAGTGAATTTCCCTAACAAGCCGCCCGTTAGTTTGAGAAACGCTCGAGTTACGTTTAATAGAATTTAATTATTTAATTCAGCCCAAATCGGACACCGGAAAATTTGGAAGTCATAACGGGACGTTAGGACGACGTTGCGGTTGTAACGTACAATTTTTGTTGTGCCTGAATCCTTCAGAAAAACTTGATTTTGATGAGAAATGGAGAATCGACCATTTTACCCTTGAGAATTAACAAAGGGCATGTTTTATGGGTAAAGGGCATTTTGGTCATTTTGCCCTAATTTTTTGATTGGACAATTTTGCCCTTGGACTTTTTGAGAAATTACAAGTATACCCTTGGATATTTTTGGCAAGATTCGATCTGGGCCGTCAGTTTCAAGATTAGATCAAATCTGGACCGTCGGATAAAAAATGTGAGAGAAGGGCATTTTGGTAAATTGCCAAAAGGGGTCAAATTGCACTATTTAGGTCTAAATTGACCATTCTCTCTCCTCCATTTTCTCTTCCCCACCGTGAGCAGCCCCCCTTGCCGTGAGTCCCCTCCCCCTCCACCGATCTCTCCCTCTCTCCCTTTGCCGTCGCCGCCGTACCATCACCGCCGCCCGTACGCCCGCCGGACCACCGCCGTGCCGTGCCGTCCTTGCCGCCGCGCCACCACCAGCCCCGCGCCATCTCTCTCCCCTCTCTTGGCCGTGAGCCTTGCCGGTCATGCCCAAGCCGCGCCGCCGCCGCCCAAGCCGATCGCTGCCCGCTGGGAGCCGTACGTCGTCGCCGCCGTTCCCGATTAAGTGCCGCCGCTTTCCGTTCTAGCCGCGATAGCCTAGAACGCGGGTAAGTCGCGCTCTAAACCCAACTTAGGACTTCGGGTATCGACGGGCGATTTTTGGGCGAAATCTGGTATAAGTTAGGTGCGGAATTGCATGAATTAGGAGGGGAAATTTTGTGGCGGGCCTTAAGAATTAATTCGGGCAATATTTATTGGAAATTAGAGGATAACAGTGGCTGTGGTCTACTGTTCATGGGGCCGTGATGGGCCGATCGGGATGCAAGTTGGATTTTTAGAACCGGGAATTTATGGTGAAAAAGTCCTGTGAAGGACCGGAATCGATTTGGCGTCGTTTGATGGGAGAAAAATAGCGATCTCTGTGTTTTACGTGCGTTTGAAAATAATTAGATTGTGGTGGTGAAATTAAATGTGTGATTGTGCAATTGGTTGAGTTAATTATGTTTGTTGGGTGCACGCGTGGGCCAGATCATTTTAATTATTATCATTGGCCATGTCAAATGCTGAGTGTGCATGGATTTCGTGTAATTAATGCGTGCACGGGCCACGTGAGAAGGGCCAATTGCGTGTGGCAAATGCTTGTTGAGCATGTGCATAAGTAAGAAAGTGAATATGAGATGGCATGGGTGATTGTGGAATTTGTGCCGTCCTGAGGCGTGTACTTCAATGCGGGACGATGCTTGGTATTACCGGAAGACTGCCAGCCTGAGGCGTGTACTTCAACACGGGTTGCGCAGTAGGTGGTAGATGTTGAGCCTGAGGCGTGTACATTTACGCGGGCAAGAAACATGGCCTGAGGCGTGTACGGGTACGCGGGCCTGGAGTGTTGTGATGAGCTAGTCGCAGTGGGCCTGAGGCGTGTACTGTAACACGGGCCATTGGCGAGTGGTACGGAAAGGAATGTGGTGAGGCAAGCGGAAATGCGCGAGAATGAGAATTTATTATGCATGTGATTGTATATAATGTGAGTGTGACTAACGTGCAGGGCGCAACCAGGATAAGCGCAGGTAAAATAATTGATGTGCCTGCTATGTGATTATGTGGCGCATGTGTGTGATTGTGTTTTATGAAATTGTCTGGAGGTACGCGATAGCCTAGGTGGGGTTTAGGGGTGAACTTACTGAGAAGTGTTCTCACGGTTGTTTCAACCAAAAATTTCAGAACCCCGACAGGACTCGTGAATCCTCAACTACCGCCACAGTGCATTTTGGGGTACCAGTGCACTCCGAGATCGATGTTGCAGAATTCCCTATGCCAGATAACATGACCTGGATTAGGTATACTACTACCGTATTTGTAGAGGTAGGACTACCTCTTTGGGAGACTCATGTATATACGGCCTGGTTCTTCCGGGATGCTGACGGGGATGAGTTCGGGCCCGTTAGGGGTTTTGATGTCCCATTTGATTTAGTAGGGGACTGGGACCCGTCTGCAATACCCCTTATTGACGGTGAGTTGACCAACGTAGAGACTAGTCTAGCCCAGTCAGGAATGCATTCGATGTCGGCCGCGCCAGTATCGTCAGGGGCTGAGCATGAACCAGAACCTGAAGCATCTCAGGCTGAGGACGACCCGATGGACATAGACTTGGAACCGATCCCCGAAGAAGAACCAGAGGAAGCGGAGCCCGAAGTAGAACTCGGGGTAGAGCCTAATGACGAGTCTGAGGAGTCGGAAGAGCCGGTAGGAGACCCGGAATATATACTCCCGTTTGAGGAATACATGGATCCCAATTTTGTGCCCGAGTTCAATTTCTTTGATTTTCTGGCTGAGGAGTATCAGAATACAGCTCCAGCTGAGTCGGGTGACATCAATCACCCGATTGAAATCGGGGCAGAGTCAGAGTCCTCAGGGGAGCAGACTGCTCAGGAGAGTTCGGAGTCAGAAGATGAAGAATCAGACTCAGAATGGACGCCTAGCAAGGGGCGTAGGGGTTAGTACAGGGGTTCCTAGTAGGTTTTTGGAAAGTAACATTTTTGGGGATAGAAAGCCAGGTCATCGATCTTTTTGGTATATCGATGGTTTGTAATGCGGTGTGCAAGTGTATGCGATGGTTGTAAATCGTGGCAGTTGTAAGTTGTGAATATTTTATAAGTATGTTAATGGAAATCGGATATGTGTACATTCTTCCTGAATATTCTCCCCAGTTTAATTATCCGGGTTAATTATGGATTCCACCGTGCGTTAAATCTCTGACGATCGTATTCGAGGTCGGCGATAACTCCTGGGATGTCGCAAAATCGACCAGAGGCGGATGTCGCGAGCTCGATAGGGTTCGGGGCGTGACAGAAGCTATTCATTTTGCCCTTTCTTATTTCTAGTCCTTACTCACTTCTCAATGTAAAAAATTTCCAGAGGATGAACAGCACAAGTTTCTTGCAAGCTTCTTCCTGTAAATTCGGCCGGGCTTTAGTATAAACGCATTGTTCTCCTTATTTTCTTTCACAAAAAAGTGAGCTAAAGTTGATATATTTTAGACATACTACCCAGTGCGATACTTCTTTGCTCTGTTTTTACTTGAACACTCAGTAAGTTATGACTAGGAAATTTCAGTGTCATATTTATTCAGATTCTCAATAACGGGCAGCAGGCGCACCTTAAGATATATTGCAATATTTTATGGCATTTTTTCCCTGATCCTCACAGTGACAACTATTATGTCAGTGACTTTCAATAGGAAATAGACAACTACAGAAAACACTACAAGAGGTCCATTGAAATACTCTGGTGGCGTTTCTGCTGATATTTACGAGGTGTTGTTCTTAGAACAAGAGGAATAGTATCCAAAGGGGCTTTACAATGTAAGTAAAATGCAACTAATACAGACAAACAGTCAGCATAGAGTCCTAGAGGTTCATATAAAAGACCATGAGTTTCACCATAACGAACATTTGTAATCATTCCCTTCGCTAACGAATCAGTCAAAGAAAAAGACATCCCTTCGGTCAAATCTTGCTTGTAGCTAATCATTCTTGGATTTTGTATTTTACTGGCCAAGTCCGTACGAGCCAAGCCGAGCGGCTCAAGTTTCTCAAACTCCAAAGTTACCCCCACCAAAAGGCACAGGACAAATAGGAATCAAGAAATCATTGCAATTTGAGCTAACTAACTGACCAACAATACTAGAGAGAATAATTTCTAACTCCTCAGAAATTCCACCGGCATTATTCTCTTTCTCTTGAGAACCATTCAAAATATTTGACAACTGAACATGCATTTATTTTGCGAAAAATGAATAATTTATAAAATATTTTTCAGACTCAAAACTTTACACCTGTTCTTCAACTTAACATGCTTGTTGAAGAAATGAAATCCCTTTTTGGGGCAAAAATAAATAGAAGTCCTAGAGTATGTGCAGGATTATTAGTTCAACCCAAGCTGAGCAATTTGATGCCATAAATTCAGATGAAAGTTAAATCTATCCACTTGACATATATATTAGCCAGTTAGTGAACTTCCTTGGTCTGTTTTCTCTTGAATACTCATGAGTTGTGACTGCGAATTTACTCAGTTTCTCAACAATGGCCAACAAGGGTACGCAAAACTCGTTGGGAATCACAACAGAAGTTTAATACCACAAAATAGCTGCTCAAAAGAGGAAGCCAAGCATACTCTCAAACATACCTAATTGAACTAAATTTCACTCAACAGCTTAGGCCGATTAGTTATGGCCACCACATATTTTGATTGCTCTATTTTACTCTAATCAATCTGATTTGAGATTCTCTTTTGCACTACATATGAAACCTAACACTGGTAAAACTGGACAACAACAATATCTTGGACACAAATCCTCACCAAGACAATCGAAGAGAAATCAAGATACATGATTTATCCTGGTTTAACCTTAACTAAGGCTACATCCAATAGAGGATTCCATTATATTTAGCACCTCCCACCTCTCTGTTTGATCTCTCAATTACAAAAGAAAGTGGCTATATACTTTTGGTAGCTATTCATGGACCCAAATCAAAACTACTAATAAAATACTAACCCAAATTAAACAAAGCCCTCTAGCATCGCGACGGCGTTGCCCCGTACGACCCCTGCTGGGGTGGAGCCCCCAACCTTCACCCGCTCACTGAGGAACGGACCCCCGTGCCTTCTAGTTGATGGGGAGTATGAACCACACCCCAACTCTTAACACTAGGAAAACTAGACAACAACTATTTTCTTGAATCTTGGCCACGACCCTGTCCAAACAGTCTGAGATGGAAACGAGCCTAATGGTATATCAACCAGAAACCATGCATTAAACTTTTTGTTTATCCGTTATTCTCTTTAGTCGCTTGATTGAATATTTGCTTTGACATTCCTAAAACTAGTCCTTAGGATTTCTAATCCTGACCTATATTTCTAAGCTTAGCTACTGAAATTTAAGCTAAATTTTGAGTTCCTAGGAAGCATGACCCAGCGCTTCGCTTGTTTTAGCACTTTACTGCTAGCAAAAAAAAATTGGTTTAACAAGGGGAAGCTGCATCCGATGACCATTTTTTCTCTCTCTATTCCCATCCTCAAACTAAGTATTTCTTAGTTTCTAGTAATAGGTCTACTATTTTGTCCTCAACGTTTTTCTGGACTAGTGTTCCGGCTCATTGGTCGCCGCATGGGTTTGTCCTTGGCTAGAAAGCTTTATGGCCCGTGACAATTACGTGCCATGTAATGGGACTTCAAATGTCTAAAGGGAAAGTTTTAGACTCGAAACTTTACACCCGTTGCTATATAAAGAACTAGAAAAAAAATAGGGTATCTTCAACTTTAACATGCTTGTTGGGGACATATAAAACCCTTTACACCTGTTGCTATTTATTTGTTCTAACCCAAACTGGCAAATATGATGCCATAAATTCAGATGAAAGAGCAAAGTAGCTGATGTAAACTAAATTTTCCATGGAACGTGACTAGCATAGAACAAGAAACGGCGAAAACAAAACCAATGAAGTATATAGATATAGACAAACCAGAGCCAGTTGTGCATATAACAACATTTCTAGGGATTCACTTTCCTAACAGATTCATTAGAAAAGTCCTTTGGAGAAATCTACGCGAATCTTTGAACATACACGCAATAAACTTCACAAGCCATAATCAGCCAAAGCAAGCTGACTCTTCAACCCATTTTACCTAGGACTCTCTCTCTCTCTCTCTCTCTCTCTCTCTCTCTCTCTCTCTCTCTCTCTCTCTATATATATATATATATATATATATATATATTTCAATCACGTTCTCTAGTAAAAAGTATCTTTAATTATTTATATTCTTTCAATTGCTGTCAGAATGAAGAAGCCAATGGCTACAGTTTTAAGATGTAAATGAATTTTCATACAAGGATCTCGACACGCTGCAAATCAATTCATTCATATGTATGATACTAATAGAAACTCCCGCAAATTTTCTACATGAGAGAGATATCTTGACCATCCTATTTTTTAGTAAGTTAGTGAAAAGCTGGAAGAGAAAGGATACAATCACGGTGCATTAGGATTCTAACAACTGCAAAAAGTTTAGTCTAGTTATGAATATAAAAAAATGAAAACGCTTTATTCAGCCTTGGTCCAACATGTCCCTTATAAGACATGAATATTAACAAGGAAATCAACTAATAACGGTTACTTAAATAAGAAAATACTCTACTGGTGAAAAGGACTATATTTTCCAAGCACCGTGCTGTTCATAGAACAAGAAACAACTCTTAAAAGGCATAACCAAAGAAAGCACAAAAACTTTCAGAAAAGACAAGAATTCAATTTAAAATACTACATATACATACAAACAATCCCCAGTTTCACACAAAACACTAGTGTAAAGATTCGCTCCAACGAACTAGCTTGGAAAGAGACATATATTGGAGAGTACATGCTAGGCTCTATTACGTCCTTGAAGTTCTCTTGGTACCCCAAGCCAGCCATGCCAACCCGAGCCAACTCTCTCTCTCTCTCTCTCTGCACCATGCATTTAGGAATAACAGCATTCCTTGGGATGAACGATTTTAGTTAACTAACGGCCCAAAAAGCTCTTTGGAAGAGCTTCGACATTCTCTTGAAATCAACCAAGACCAATATCACTCTCTAGGGAACTCCTATGACCCACTAGCATACACCAATTCCATATTCTATATAAATGCTTCGCAGAGATTGCGAAAGATTCACAAATTACATGCTATATTCTCAGACAAACCAACACACAAAACCAAACAAGAAGATCCAGAAGAACCGCTGAGAGAGAAGCAAATGGCCACCATAGCAGCTGAAACGATGCTTAGGTATGTCTTTGATGGAAGCTTGTTAGTAAATGATGTGGAGATTGAGCGTAGGCCATACCACCGCAATTGTGGTTGTGCCCTGCACAAGTTGAAAGGAAGCAATTCGGCTGCTTGCTCCCATCACAACAACATATCATTCCCTTGGAAGGAGTTATCAACCAACTGCTCATTGTCCGCAGCAGCTTCCAAGTTCTCATCTCAGTCTTGCGTTATCCGTGGTTCTTCTGTCAACAGCAAGTGTCACACCCCGTACCCTACGAGCACGCGATCATCCCTCAATGGTCGATCATTAAATGCGACGTCCCAGGCACGTCGCCGACCCAACCCAAACATCAGAGATTAGGCACGCGCGGAAACAAATAGAAACAACCCAGACAATTAATAATGACAAGGGGTAGCAATAGCATGAAACAATAACTGTAATTCCTACACTTGGCAGATACATACGACGCTCACAAAAAGACAATCCCCGAGCTAGGCCACAACAACAGAACCACATTCCTCGAAAGAGACAATAGTTCGCAAACTTAACTCCTCTACAAAAGGGGAACTCAAAAATACCGGGTACTTGACCCCGTCCTCGATCTCCGAGATACCCTTGCAGCGTCTCCAATCACTCATGGTCACGGATCTGAAATGGTTATATAATAACCGTGAGAACAAGTCTCAATAAGCAACCCCCTATACCCTACATAGGCCAATGCGTACCCAGACAAGTCGTACATGCAATCTACCCCATAACATATAAAATAAAATCGCATCCTTATACTTACCTCACCATCGAACCCATGCTAACACTGCACGTTAGTCATAACATGGTAATGCAGTAATAGTAACTAAATAGCACATCGCAATTGCTCAAACGCCAACCACACTTGCACGCAATTCATTTTACTAATTCGACCACACATTCAACCAGCCAATTCAATCACACTCAACCAGACATTTCAATCACACTCAAATCGCATGCGTGGCCGAACATCTTTCTCACGACCCGCGCCACTGCGCCTCAGGTCCATTCTCACTGCCCGCGCCACTGTGCCTCAGGCCCATCTGGCACACCGGCCATTCATGCTTTCACACGGACCGCCGTCAACACGTCCCAAGTCCGTAGCCCTCCGATCAATCCGGGCTCAATTCTAATGACCGACGTAAACACGTCCCGGTCCAACACACCTTTAACGGGCCACCGTCAACACGTCTCAAGCCCGCATCCATTTGGTACACCGGCCATTCATGCCTTCACACGGACCGCCATCAACACGTCCCAAATCCGTAGCCCTCCGATCAATCCGGGCTTGTCTCATGCACATGCACCACAACACAATTCAAAATTCTCACAAGCCGTACCAATCAAACTCAAGGCATGCTCACCACAACATTCCACCAACTCGACCTTCAAGTCGGTCACATTCATTGTCAATTTCACTCACAACCGCCACGATAAGCCAATCATTGACTCACCACAATAGCCACAAATATGCACCCACAATCATCCCAATTTCAAATCACAAGCTCACGATTCCGACATTCAAGTCAACACATTCAATTAATCCAATTCACCCACAAGCGCCACAACAATTTAGTCATGCTATTTATCTCAGTCAATCACTAAATTAGCCACACAATTACTGCCACAATAATTCACAAATTGAGCACAATCAGTCAAATTAGCCCACGCATAATTTAATTCCTAACCCGGTACCAAACACATCCTAAACAAGTCTAAAAATACCCATAGTCCTAAATAAGGAATAGAAGATCACTTACTAGGTTTTTGGCCTGGGAAAAATCGACTATGGCCCGGAATGGCCCGGTTGGAATGGCGGTGCCTCGACGCGGCCGAGGGCGCGACGAGCGCGGGGCTCGGCCATGGGCTCGGCCACGGGCAAAATTCTCAGTCACGGCTGGGCACGGGCACAGCGCGGGCAGGGGCGCGGGCAAACGGCCGGGACGCGTGGGCAACGGGCTCGGCCATGGCCCGGGCAGCGGCTGGTCGGTGGCCTGGGCGCCTTGGCCACTGGGCCGGCCCAGGCTGGTTGGCCAAACGAGCTTGCTGGCCGGGCGAAGATGCGCCAGCCGTGGCGACGGCGGCGACGAGCTCGGCGACGGCGACGCGTGGAGGGGAGAGGGAAGAGGTGAGCTGGGGCGGTGAGGGCGAGAGGGAGAGGGAGATGGGGCTAAGGGGGGCGGCGGCCAGCGACGGGCGGCTACTGTGCAGCGGTGGCGAGCCTTGAGGCCGGCCGGTGACTGGCGGCAAAGCCCGGCAAGCTGCAGCCTTGATCATGAGCCTAGTGGACAAGATGGGCGACAGTGCGGCTCGGCCAGGAAAAATAGGGAAAAGAGAAGGAAGAGGGCTCGCGCGCGGCAGCGCAGTGCGGCTAGGCACAGCGGATCGGCGTCGGGCGCGCGGCGGTCGCGAGCGAGCTCGGACGGACGGCGGCGGGCGGCAAGGAGAAAGAAGCGAAAGCAAACGCTAGAGCAGTCACGGGCCAAGAAGAAGGAAGAGAAGAAGAAAGGAAGAAAGAAGAAAAGAAGAAAAGAAGAAAAAGAGGAGAGAGAGGAGAGAGAGTCTGACAAGGGGGGAAAAACGCGTGCACAGCAGCAACGCGGCAGAGAGGAGAGAGGAGAGAGAGAGAGAGGGGGGGCCATCGTGCGCGGCAGAGGGGAAGAAGAGAGAGAGAGAAAGAGAGAGGGAGAGAGAGAAAGAGAGAGAAAAAAAATAAACTTCATTCAAATAATTATTGCGATTCAATGGCCCATATTTAAAATCGAAAACGATTCAACGGTCCAAATTAATCCTAGAATATAATAAGGGACAAAGGTCAAATTAATTAAATCAAACTACCCCGAGGGAGGTCTACTAGTCCAAATCCGCATCCGGTCAAAAATTCACTTTTCACATATTCCGGGCAATCTCGAGGCTGGCCACAATAATATCAACACCGTCCAATTAAATTCGTCCCAAAACTCCGAGAAATTCGACACCAAAGTTTGGGCTCTAAATAACGGCCAAATTCGATCGAGTGTGATTCTAGCGAAATCTCAATTTTAAAAACAATATCCGAGAGTGATCAGTTCTCGGGCGAGATTTTACTATAAGCACACTGACGAATTACACGTTTTATAAATCCCAAAAATGGGTCGAAATTCGGAATGTCACAACTCTTCCCCCCTTACAAAAATTTCGTCCTCGAAATTTACAATCCAACCCAACTATTCAAACAAATGGGGGTATTGGTGTCACATCAACTCTTCGCTTTCCCATGTCGCACCTTCGGTTCTATGGTGCTCCCAAATCACCTTGACCGTTTCGACTGACTGCTGAGCCAACTCGGGACCCGTGATACTCTTCTCACCCACTTCATTCCAACAAACCGGCGTTCTACAAGCTCTGCTATACAACACTTCAAATAGTGCCATTCTGATACTCTGCTGATAGCTATTGTTATAGGCAAACTCAACCAAAGGCAACTATTCTTCCCAACTGCCCCTAAAATCCAATACATATGCTCGCAGCATATCTTCCAAAGTCTGAATCGTCCTCTCAGACTGGCCATCCGTTTACGAATGATAGGCCGTGCTAAACTGTAACTTTGTTCCTAATGCCGTGTGAAGACTTTTCCAAAAAGCGGCAGTAAACTTGGGATCACGGTCCAAGGTGATCGTCACTGGCACTCCATGTAGACGAACTATCTGTTGCACGTATATCTCGGCATACCTTTCCAAGGCGAAGTCCTTTCGCACTAGCAGAAAATGTGTTGACTTTGTCAGTCGGTCGACTACCACCCAAATCGAATCATGACCCCTTTGACTTCTCGGTAAACCCATCACAAAGTCCATCGTGATGTGTTCCCCTTTTCCACTCGGGAATTTCCAATGGCTGCAACATTCCACTCGGCTTGCAATGTTGCGCCTTCACTTGCTGACATGTTAAACACTTTGCCACGTGCTTGGCTATATCCACTTTCATGCCGTTCCACCAATAATGCTGCCGTAGGTTCTGATACATTTTCATATTACCCCGGGTGAATACTATAATTGCTATGATGAGCTTCTGTCAAAATTTCCTCTTTTAGTTCCGCATCATCGGGCACACACAACCGTCCACGGAACTTCAGAATCCCATCCTCGGATACCTGAAAGTCCGGTTTCCTTTTTGTGACGTCCAATTCCAGAATCTTCTGGATTTCTGGGTCCGTCGACTGTAAAGCCTTAATCTTAGTTTGGATCTCCGGTTCAATCCTCAATGCGGCAAGTAAACATGAAACATGGCTCACTTCAATCTTAAACTCTGAATCCCGGACTCCCTCCAACAGGGTCCATTCTTTGACCATCATATGCGCGATGCTCGATTTCCAACTCAGTGCATCCGCTACCTTATTAGCCTTTCCGGGGTGATATAAAATATCGCAGTCATAGTCATTAAGGAGTTTCATCCAATGACGCTGTCTCATGTTAAGTTTTTTTTTGGGAAAACAGATACCTTCAACTTTGGTGGTCCATATAAACCTGAAACTTCTCCCCCCTCACAAGTAATGCCTCCAAATCTTAAGGGCGAAAATGATCGCGGCCAATTCTAAATCATGCGTCGGGTAATTCATCTCATGCGATCTCAACTATCGCGATACGTATGCTACCACCCTTCCATGTTGCCTTGGCATGCATCGTAGTCCCTTTAGCGACGCGTCACAGTAGATTTCATATCCTTCCAGACCTGACAGGACCGTCAACACTGGCATGGTTGTCAAACTCTGTTTTAATTCCTGAAACTCCTTGTGCACTCATCCGTTTATTCAAATTTCGTTTCCTTCTTTAGTAAACGCATCCACGGTGTCGCTCACGTTAAAAACCTTTTCACGAAACGTCTGTAATAGCCTGCCAGACCCAAGAAGCTCCGAATCTCGATTACCATTGTCGGTCTTGGCCAAGTCATGATGGCCTCAATCTTCATTGGGTCCACTGCAATTCCTTCCCCGGGTATCCCATGTCCTAAGGACGCCACTCAATGAAGTCAGAATTCGCACTTATTAAACTTAGCGTAGAGTGCATGTTCCCTTAAAGTTCGTAGAACTCTTTTCCAAATGTAACTCATGCTTAGCGGGACTCTTCGAGTATACCAGGATATCATCTATAAACACAATTATAAACTGATCCAGAAATTCCTTGAACACCCGATTCATTAAATCCATAAAGGCTGCAGGGGCGTTTGTCAGTCAAAATGTATCACCGTGAACTCGTAGTGTCCATACCTCGTCCTAAATGCCGACTTCGGCACGTCCTCCTTCTTAATCCTCTATTGGTGATAGTCAATCCTCAAATCGATCTTAGAAAACACTGACGCCCCTTGCAACTGATCAAATAGGTCATCAATCCTTGGCAACGGGTGTTTATCCTTAATAGTCACATGATTTAACTGTCTGTAGTCAATGCATAACCTTAACGATCCGTCCTTCTTCCTCACGAATAAAACTGGCGCTCCCCATGGAGACCCACTCAGACGAATAAAACCTTCAGCCAATAACTCCCGCATTTGGACCTTCGATTCCTTCAATTCCGACAGTGACATCTTGTAGGGCGCTCCCAAGGTCGGTTTTGTCCCTGGGGCCAACTCAACCACAACCTCGACTCTCCTATCAGGTGGCAATCCCGGCAATTCCGGAGGAAAGACATCGGGAAGATTACACACCTCGGCTATGTCCTTTAGCCTTGATTCCTCAACCAACTAGTCAGCCACAATTTAATTATCTTTTTACACCTCAAGGACAAAGCTCAATCCATCCAATTTCAATCCAACAGTCTCCCAAATTAAATTACCCCAGTTCTTTACAAAATCCGAAATTTCCAAGCATAACTCATCCTTCCAAACTCGTCCAAGAATGTCATTATTAAATCAGAAATCCATAAATCGATTACGCCTATTCACCATAAGTGATAATACGTCGTACATGATCATTCAAGTAATAACTTCTAAATCATCTCATATTGTACCCAATACCATCTCATAACGCATCTAGACTTTCAAGGCACATCCTTCACTTCCTTCTCAGCCACAACATACACTTTTCCTTACGTCCTTAGCCGATTCTGATTAATCTGCGGGGCAGCTCTCGCTTAATGTCCTACCTGCGGTCGCTGCGATTGCATCAGTGACCTAACCTGTCGGTTCAACAATTTCTCACTTGGTGGCCTTACTGTCCACATCCACAACATGCTCCACTTCTACCTTGGCAATAGTCATTCCTATGCCCCTTTCCACAAGACCGACATACGGCGTTAGAGTAGTAGTTCGGCTTTCCAAAGTTCTTTCTTAACGAAGGGACAAGTCTCTTGTTCTCGGTCATAAGCTTCTTCCCAAAGTTCCCATTGTCCCTAGCTGGCGTGCACCGCGATCCATATACGGTAACCCTCTCATTCATATCCCTTTCAACCGTTTAAGCCTTGTCATACAGCTCATTACAATCCCTTAAGTTCACTAGCATCAACTGACTGCGGAGATTCGGTTTCAATCCATCCCGGAACCTTCTTGTCCTATCCATACGATCATTAACTATCATTGGTGCGTACTTAGACAACCTTACAAACTTGACCTCGTACTGATCGACTAACATTCAATTTTAGCGAAGCTGAAGAAACCCTGTCATTTTCTGTCCTCGCGTACTCTCTGAAAGTACTTCCCATTGAAGGCCTCGATAACGACACCCCAGCTTGGAAATATGCCCTCTTAAATATCCTACTTCGGGGGCCCTCTTACCAATTCTTTGCATTTCCTTAGAGTTGATATATAGCCAGGGTCACTTTCTCCTCATCAGTACACCCAAATACCTCAAAAGCCCCATTTCCAAGTCCTCTATCCAAAGTAATGTAGCCTCAGGGTCACATTTACCATCGAACTTTAGAGGTTTCAATTTCAAATATTTTCCAACCAACAGACGCATCTATCTGATTGCATTAACTTGCCCTTGACCTTGATTTCCATAATTCCCATTATGCCCACGATTCTCGTTATTTCCATTGGCGGCAGCAACAGTGGCCTCAGCATCAATAGCAACAGTAGCATTTCGCTCCTCAGTCTGTCTTCCCATTAAAATTCCAACTTCCTTGAGTGCCCTCAAAATCTCATCCCATCTTGGATCCCCTAAAACTCCAACTTGCGGACCTACACGACCTCGACCTCGACCTCGACCTCTTCCTCGGCTACTCTTACTCACAGGATTCACACCACCCACTTACTTGCTATAATTCCCCTCGGGAATTAAAGACCTAGGCCAACTATACCAGTCTAAAGCCCTAGGCAGTGAATCACAACAAATAATTCACTAAGCAGGCAGCCAATCACAAACAACACCCAATCACAACCAATAGGGTTCGTGCACTTACCTCAAGTTCTGACGCACCTGCATTTCACACGTTATTACATAAAATCACTCAGCAATCACAATCAAACAGTCTGGGGTACGCATGGCACACAAATCTCTTTAACTGTCTACCCCAAAGTCATCGCTCCTTATCACTCCAGGTTTCGACCACTTGGATCGAGCTGACCTTGCTCTGATACCAAATCAATAGGGATGTCATACCCCGTACCCTACGAGCACGCGATCATCCCTCAATGGTCGATCATTAAATGCGACGTCCCAGGCACGTCGCCGACCCAACCCAAACATCAGAGATTAGGCACACGCGGAAACAAATAGAAACAACCCAGACAATTAATAATGACAAGGGGTAGCAATAGCATGAAACAATAGCTGTAATTCCTACACTTGGCAGATACATACGACGCTCACAAAAAGACAATCCCCGAGCTAGGCCACAACAACAGAACCACATTCCTCGAAAGAGACAATAGTTCGCAAACTTAACTCCTCTACAAAAGGGGAACTCAAAAATACCGGGTACTTGACCCCGTCCTCGATCTCCGAGATACCCTTGCAGCGTCTCCAATCACTCATGGTCACGGATCTGAAATGGTTATATAATAACCGTGAGAACAAGTCTCAATAAGCAACCCCCTATACCCTACATAGGCCAATGCGTACCCAGACAAGTCGTACATGCAATCTACCCCATAACATATAAAATAAAATCGCATCCTTATACTTACCTCACCATCGAACCCATGCTAACACTGCACGTTAGTCATAACATGGTAATGCAGTAATAGTAACTAAATAGCACATCGCAATTGCTCAAACGCCAACCACACTTGCACGCAATTCATTTTACTAATTCGACCACACATTCAACCAGCCAATTCAATCACACTCAACCAGACATTTCAATCACACTCAAATCGCATGCGTGGCCGAACATCTTTCTCACGACCCGCGCCACTGCGCCTCAGGCCCATCTAGCACACCGGCCATTCATGCTTTCACACGGACCGCCGTCAACACGTCCCAAGTCCGTAGCCCTCCGATCAATCCGGGCTCAATTCTAATGACCGACGTAAACACGTCCCGGTCCAACACACCTTTAACGGGCCACCGTCAACACGTCTCAAGCCCGCATCCATTTGGCACACCGGCCATTCATGCCTTCACATGGACCGCCGTCAACACGTCCCAAATCCGTAGCCCTCCGATCAATCCGGGCTTGTCTCATGCACATGCACCACAACACAATTCAAAATTCTCACAAGCCGTACCAATCAAACTCAAGGCATGCTCACCACAACATTCCACCAACTCGACCTTCAAGTCGGTCACATTCAGCTGTCAATTTCACTCACAACCGCCACGATAAGCCAATCATTGACTCACCACAATAGCCACAAATATGCACCCACAATCATCCCAATTTCAAATCACAAGCTCACGATTCCGACATTCAAGTCAACACATTCAATTAATCCAATTCACCCACAAGCGCCACGACAATTCAGTCATGCTATTTATCTCAGTCAATCACTAAATTAGCCACACAATTACTGCCACAATAATTCACAAATTAAGCACAATCAGTCAAATTAGCCCACGCATAATTTAATTCCTAACCCGGTACCAAACACATCCTAAACAAGTCTAAAAATACCCATAGTCCTAAATAAGGAATAGGAGGTCACTTACTAGGTTTTTGGCCTGGGAAAAATCGACTATGGTCCGGAATGGCCCGGTTGGAACGGCGGTGCCTCGACGCGGCCGAGGGCGCGACGAGCGCGGGGCTCGGCCATGGGCTCGGCCACGGGCAAAATTCTCAGTCACGGCTGGGCACGGGCACAGTGCGGGCAGGGGCGCGGGCAAACGGCTGGGACGCGTGGGCAACGGGCTCGGCCATGGCCGGGCAGCGGCTGGTCGGTGGCACAGGCGCCTTGGCCGTGAAGTTTGGGCCAAGGCTGGTTGGCCGGCGACAGTAACACGGTCGGGCGAAACGGGCGCCCGGCGCCGGTGCGGCGGCAGCAATGACAGAGCTCGGCGAGCGGCCCAGCGTGGAGGAGAGGAAGAGGTGAGGCTGGGGCGGTGAGCGGCAAGAAAGGGAGAGAGGAGATGGGGGCTAAAGCAGGGCGACGCCGGCGGTAGGCTGTGCACGGCGCAGCGCCGGCCGAGGATGGCCGGCGACGGCCGAGGGCGAGCGGCACTTAACAAAGCAAGCTGGCAAGGCCATGATCGCGAGCTGGTGGTGGGCGGGCGACGGTGCGGCTCGCCCCAGGAAAAATAGGGAAAAGAGAAGGAGAGGGGGGGCTCGGCGGCGACGGCGCGGCGGCTGGCTGGCATATCGGCGTCGGCGCGCGGTGGTCAGGCGAGCTCGGACGGACGGCGACGGGCAGCAAGGAGAAGAAGCAGAAGCAAACGCTAGAGCAATCACGGGCCAAGAAGAAGGAAGAGAAGAAGAAAGGAAGAAAGAAGAAAAGAAGAAAAGAAGAAAAAGAGGAGAGAGAGGAGAGAGAGTCTAACAAGGGGGGAAAACGCATGCACAGCAGCAACGCGGCAGAGAGGAGAGAGGAGAGAGGAGAGAGAGAGAGAGGGGGGGCCATCGTGCGCGGCAGAGGGGAAGAAGAGAGAGAGAGAAAGAGAGAGGGAGAGAGAGAAAGAGAGAGAGAGAAAAAAATAAACTTCATTCAAATAATTATTGCGATTCAATGGCCCATATTTAAAATCGAAAACGATTCAACGGTCCAAATTAATCCTAGAATATAATAAGGGACAAAGGTCAAATTAATTAAATCAAACTACCCCGAGGGAGGTCTACTAGTCCAAATCCGCACCCGGTCAAAAATTCACTTTTCACATATTCCGGGCAATCTCGAGGCTGGCCACAATAATATCGACACCGTCCAATTAAATTCGTCCCAAAACTCTGAGAAATTCGACACCAAAGTTTGGGCTCTAAATAACGGCCAAATTCGATCGAGTGTGATTCTAGCGAAATCTCAATTTTAAAAACAATATCCGAGAGTGATTAGTTCTCGGGCGAGATTTTACTATAAGCACACTGACGAATTACACGTTTTATAAATCCCAAAAATGGGTCGAAATTCGGAATGTCACAGCAAGGGCAGCAAAGGACATTAAATTAGCATTTTCAAAGTAAATGATAGGTATATAGTGGAGGGATTGGCAAGGAAAGAAGAAAAAAGGTTACAAACAGCGAAAGTATTCTTTTGTTCTTTCTTATTTCTTGTCTTTACGTGCTCCTCAAGGTAGAAAATCTCCAGAGGATAAACAGCACAAGCTTCTTTACTAGATTCCTCTTGTAAATTCTGCAGAGTTCCATTGCAAATGCATTCTTCTCCTTATATAATTACATGGGATTGAGAGTTAAATCTATCCACTTGACATATGTTTTAGCGAGTTAGTAAACTTCCTTGTTCTGTTTTCTCTTGAATACTTATGAGCTGAGACTACAAATTTACTCCATCTCAACCATGGCCAGATGGGGTACGCAAAACTTGATGGGAATCAAAATGGAATTTTATACCACATAATAGCAGCTCAAAAGAGGAAGACAAACATAATTTCTCAAACATACCTAATTGGACTGAATCTCACTCAAAAGCTTTGGGTTACTAGTTATGCCCACCACATATTTTTATCGCCGACTTTACTCTAATCAATCCAATTTGAGATTGTTTCTTGCACTCACATTCTACATATGAAACCTAACACTGGAAAAACTGGACAACAACAATATCTTGGACACAAATCCTCACCCAGTTAACCTAAGATGAATTACGAATTTACTAATGAGGTGTCCTTAGTTTCTGCCTTTGGACTGCAGCATGAATAAGATGACTATATGGGAAAACAGATATTATCCAGACATGGATAAAATAGGTGATTCAGTGAATTCTCGGGTTAGTAGAGCCTAGGGTCCAATCACACTTCAAGAGCAGTGAACAAAATCCTTCTGAAGTTAGGGTTGAAAGAGCTCAAGTTTCAGAGTGGCGATGCTCAAAGAGCCTGCCACAATGTTGTCCTCCAAAAGAGATAAGTGACCAATGACCATCTTAATTCTGGGAAACTTAATCAAAATCTCTAATATGAAACTAAATAAAAGGAGAAAATTTTTTATTTAACCTAAGTTCGTCACCTATATAGGCAATTCGGACTATATTATGCGGGTTATAACTAGAAGAAGAAACTACTCTTGCCAGGCGCAACAGGAGGAGGTGGAAGAAAAATTTCCAGAAAAGACAAAGTTAACATAGATTACTAGATATATGTAAAATATTAACAGTTTCGCCATAACAGAAATTTGTAAGTATGAACTACGCCAACGAACTATAAAGAGACATCTTACTGGAGAAATCAATGCTGGCTGTAATAGCTACTTAAATTTGGCTTCTAGTACTCTAAGCCAGCCGAGCCGAGCCGAGCTGAGCCACTTCCCACTCCTAGATCTCTCTCTCTCTCGGACAATTAGTAACCCACCAATGCCAAGGTCGCCCTCTAGAGAACTCCTACAACCCACTACGATACACCGGTCGCAAATTCTATATAAATGCTTCCGAAAGATTGCAAATGATTCACAGCAAATATTCTCCAACATGCCAACAGAACCAAAAAAGAAATCTAGAAGAATCACTGCAAGAGAAGAGAATGGCCACCATAGCAGCTGAATTGATGCTCTGCGGCGTCTTTGATGGATGCTTGTCGATAAATGATGTGGAGATCGAGAGGAGGCCGTACCATCGCAATTGCGGATGTGCGAAGCACAAGTTCAGAGGAAGCCGTTCCACCGCTTGCTCCCATCATAACAACATATCATTCCCCAGGAAGGAGTCACCGATTAATTGCTCTTTGTCCGCAAAAGCCGCCAAGTTGACGTCTCAATCTTGTGTTTGCAGTAGATCTTCTGTCGGTAGCAACGAAAGCTGATGACTATGGATTAGCATTGTCAAGTACAAGATAGGTAGACACTGGAGGCATTGTAGAGGAAGAAGGATAAAAGGTTAGATACAGGGAAGCTATTCATTTTGCCCTTTCTTATTTCTAGTCCTTACTCCTCAAGGAAAAAAATTCCTGAGGATGAACAGCACAAGTTTCTTGGCAAGCTTCTCCCCATAAATTCGGCTGGGTTTTAGCATAAACACAATGTTCTCCTTATTTTCTTTCACGAAAAAGTGAGCTAAAGTTTATATATTTTAGACATATAAGCCAGTCCGATACTTCTTTGCTCTGTTTTTACTTGAACACTAAGTAAGTTATGACTAGGAAATTTCAGTGTCATATTTATTCAGTTTCTCAATAATGGGCAGCGGGCGCACCTTAAGATATATTGCAACATTTTACGGCATTTTTTCCCTGATCCTCGCAGCGACAACTATTATGTCTGTGATTTTCAATAGGAAATAGAAAACTACAGAAAACACTACAAGAAATCCATTAAAATACTCTGGTGGCGTTTTTGCTGATATTTACAAGGTGTTGTCCTTAGAACAAGGGAATAGTATCCGAAGGTGCTTTGCAATGGATGTAAAATGCAACAAATACAGACAAATAGTCAGCATAGAGTCCTGTATGTTCCTGCAGAAGACCATCAGTTTCACCATAACGAACATTTGTAAGCATTCGCTTTGCTAACGAATTAGTCAAAGAAAAAGACATCCCTTTGGTCAAATCTTGCTGGTAGCTAATCATTCTTGGATTTTGTTTTTACTGGCGAGGGCCATAAGAGCCAAGCCGAGCGGCTCAAGTTTCTCAAACTCCGAAGTTGCCCCCCACCGAAGGGCACAGGACAATTACGAATCAAGACATCATTGCAATTTCAGCTTACTGACCGACAATACTAGAGAGAATAGTTTCTTAGCTCCTCAGAAATTCCACCGGCAATATTTTCTTTCCCTCGAGTACCATTCAAAATATGACAACTTGAGATGCGTTTGTTTGGTAAAAAATGAATAACTTGAAAAATATATTTTTTTAAATGATCGCTTGAAATAACTAATCAATGAAAAACATTTCATTATGGACAATAATTTATATCTAAACGTTTTCGTAAACGATAAAAAAAAATTTCGTTGGGTTTTTTTTATAGGATATAAACAATTATTTTTAGTAAATTATTTTTCAAATCATTAATTTTTAGTGAAACAAATGCACCCTTAGAGAAACTAATCAGGCATGGATTTCTGAGTAATTATCACATTAAACAACCAAACAAGAGACTAAGAAAGGAAAAAAAGAAGAAATAAAAAGACTGCATTTGTACGATCCATAATGAAAAGGACACCGTCTCTTAAGTTCCAGAAGTATGGAAGCCAATTCAGGTGAACAGAACTTCATCGATTTTACTTTGTTAAGTAGTTCCGGGGCATGCACTGCCACTTGAATTTGGTATGATGCCAAACTAGAGTGCGATTACTATTATGGGACAGTACTGTTTGCACTTATAAAGTACACAGCAGGGAAACTACAGCTACTCAAAGATATCAAACACGTAGGATCCCACACTTTGATACACTTCATTGCCATTTATTTCTTATTTTATTTTTAGTAAAAGAATTTGCCTGTTCGCTATGCTCTTGTAACGGACAACTACACGTATGCTTCACGTTGTTGAAGCAAATTTTAGGAATGGAAGCATCCATCGCGAAGACTACCATCTTTCCTAGAATTTGTACAGGATAATTAGTGTTGAAAATGGGAAGTTGAGAGAAAGGAACACAAGAGAATACTCAGAATACTCTTTGATATTTTTGTGGCTTGACTATTACAAATGATTCAATCGCAAGCCCTTTTATAGGTACATAAAGACCCTTAGTACATTGTATGCATTTATTAAGACCTCATAAAACTCCTAGAACTTTGTAGTACATGAATCTTGAAAATCTAATGGACTAATTAAATGCATGACACATACATGAACTACATTAATGCACCTAGGAACAAGTACATGGATAATACCAACCTTAGAATAATGCACCTAGATTCATGAATCAAGTTTAATTTTCAACAATTAGTTCAACCCAAACTCACCAATTCGATGCCATAAATTCATATGAAAGAGCAAAGTTGCTGGTATAAACTAAGTTCTTCATGCAACATGACTAGCATAGAACAAAAAACAGTTAAACCAAAGCAAAGGAAATATACGCATATAGACAAAATAAAGCTCGTTATGCATAAAACGACATTTCTAGGGATTCACGTGCCTAACGGATTCATCGTTAGAAAAGTCCTTTGGAGAAAACTACGCTAAATTTTTAACATATATGCAATAAACTTCTTAAGCCAAAGTCAACCGACGCAAGCTGACTCTCAAACCCATTACTAGAACTCTCTCTCTCTCTCTCTCTCTCTCTCTCTCTCTCTCTCTCTACATAGGTAGGAATGAGGAAAACCCTTGAAAAAACCGTTAACTTACAAGAGAGTTTTAGAAAAGTGATGGCCCTTCAAAGTACTCTCTCTCCATTTCAACCATGTTCTCCGGTAAAAAGTATCTCTAATTATTTTGGATTCTACGTGTTATTTTGGCTTAAATGTTTCTTTCAATTGTTGTCAGAATGAAGAAGCCAAGGTCTTTAAACATGTAAATGAATCATAACAAAGATCAATACATTGCAAATCAATTCATTCAGATGAATTATACTAATAAAAATCCCCACAAGTTTTCTTCACGGGAGAGATTTCTTGACCATCCTATTTCTTAGAAAGTTAGTGAAAAGCTGGAAAAACAAAGGATACATCATTGTGTACTAGGATTCTAACAATAGCAAAAAATTCAGTCCAATGATGAATATAGAAAAAAGAAAATGTTTTATTCAAGCTTTGTCCAACATCTCTCATATATGACATGAATACAAGGAGAATCATCTAATGCCGGTTACTGAAATTCGAAAATACGCTACGGGCGGTTTGGACTATATTTTCCAAGCATTGTGTTGTTCATAGAACAAGAAACAATTCTTAAAAAACATAACCAAAGAAAGCAGAGCAAATTTCAGAAAAGACAAGAATTCAATCTAAGATCCTACATATAAATACAGACAATCACCTATTTTACACAAAACAAAAATGTAAAGATACGCTCTAAGGAACTAACCTGGAAAGCGATATATATTGGAGAAATACATGCTAGGATCTATTATGTCCTTAAAGTTCACTTCTTAGTGCCCTAAGCCAGTCAATCCACCCCAAGCCAACTGTTATCTCTCTATCTCTCTCTCCCCCCTCGAGAAGAACGATTTTAGTTAACTAACGGCCCAAAAAGCTCTTTGGAACAGCTTCAACATTCTCTTGAAATCAACCAAGACCAATATCACTCTCTAGGCAACTCCTATGACCCACTAGCATACACCCATTCCAAATTCTATATAAATGATTCAGCGGGCTTGGGAAAGATTCACAAATTACTAGCTGTATTCTCAAACAAACCAACACAAACAAAATTCTTCAACAAGATCTAGAAAACCACTGAGAGAGAAGTGAATGGCCACCATAGCAACTGAAATGATGCTTCAGTGTGTCTTTGATGGAAGCTTGTTAGTAAATGATGTGGAGATTGAGCGTAGGCCATACCACCGCAACTGTGGTTGTGCGCTGCACAAGTTGAATGGAAGTCATTCGACTACTTCCTCCCATCATAACAACCTATCATTCCTCCGGAAGGACTTATCAACCAACTGCTCTTTGTCCACAGCAGCTTCCAAGTTATCTTCTCGGTCTTGCGTTGTCAGTGGTTCTTCTGTCAGCAGCAAGGACAGCAAATGACATTAAAAAAGCATTTTCAAGTAGATGATAGGTATATATTGGAGGGTTTGGATAGGAAAGAAGAAAAAGGTTAGAAACAGGGAAGCTATTCTTTTTATTCTTTCTTATTTCTTGTAGTGCTCCTCGAGGTACAAAATCTCCAGAGGATAATCAGCACAAGCTTCTTTGCTAGATTCGTCCTGTAAATTCTGCCGATTTCTATTGGAAACGAATTCTTTTCCTTATATAGTTACATGGGATAGAGAGTTAAATTTATCCACTTGACATAAATGTTAGCCAGTAAGTAGACTTCCTTGGCAGTTTGTGGCAACAATGGCAACAATGACAACAATGACACTGGGTTACTGTACTAAATAGCAAGTTTGATCTCAGAAAGTGAAATTTTTTTATGGAAGGTGACCTTGAAAATATGGTAAAAATTAAGAGCCGTTTTTTTTTTTAAATCATCATGGTGATAGCTAAAAGGGAGTATGAAAAGGGTTTTTTTTCCCGGTTTGCTCATTATAAGAAGAAAGTCATGTAACAAAGAAAAAGCAAAGAGGAGAGGGGTAGATATGAACTATTGAGAAAACACAATATATTAAATCTAAGAAAATTCACAAACAGATCCATACTAACTTCTCTTATGAGGTTGTACCAAAACATATATGCTGATATGAATTCGGGTGAATTAGTTTCGGTGCTGATTAAACAAGTTTTCCACAGAATACCCCTAGTACCAAGGAAAAATACTAACCAAAATAACTGAATGGCTGCTAGAAGATGACAAAGATGTAAAACCAATATACATACAAAACCTAGCCATTTTAATACTAACATAACACCACTTCAAAGCGCTAATGAAATAGTCAAAAGAGAGCTACTCTTCGGAGAAGTCTAAGCCAATATGAGATTCTACATATTGAAATGAACTACAAAAGCCATGTCCAGCCAAGCCAAGCTGACATACTAACGGCTCTCTCTCTCTCTCTCTCTCTCTCTATTAAGGAATCAAGAAAACCCTCGAATAATCCGTTATTAGTTAACTAACCGGACAAGAACACTCAAGGCAAAATTAACAAAATCTCTTGAATTCTAACCAAAACCAAGGTCTCTTTTCTGGAGAACTCCTACAATTTGTTATCATCCATCTCTTCCTACTCGTATTGAAATGTTCCCTAAGGCACTCAACTGATTCACAACAGAAAACTTTAGACACACAAAATATCCTTGAGATCAAATTACTGACACATAAGAGCAAGCACAGTAGAACATTAGAAGGAAGAAAGAGGAGAATGGCCACCATAGCAGCAGAGACGATGCTTTGGTCTGCCTTAGATGGAAGCTTTTCATCATAACAAGAGAGGTATCCAGTAATTGCTCTTTGTCCATGGCAGCTTTCAAGTTCTCTTCTCATTCTTCCCTTTTGAATGGTTCTTCCATCAGTAGCAAGGACAGCACGCGACAGTGAATTAGCTTTGTTCAGTAGATGGTAGGCATAATTTGGAGATGTTATTCGGCTGGAATATAACAGGAAGATCAGAAACCGAGGATCTGTATATTTTTGTTTTGACCCTTGAAGTGCTCCTCAAGGCAACGAAACCTCAGAGGATTGGGCTTCTTCTCCATCTTCCTTTTGTAAATTGAAGACTTTTCTATGTATACAGATTCTTCTCTCTTGTTCTCTTTCACATGCGACAACGGAAGTTAAATTTGCCAATTAAAAAAATCAAGTTAGTAGCCCTTCCCACACGGTTAAGTCTCATTCTCATAACCAGCATTTTATTTCTCAACGACAAGGAAAGGGTGCTTAATGTTAGCATTAGGCACACAAACATAACGAAATAGAGAGTAAAGGGGGGAAAGAGAAATCGAGATATATGGTTTGATGAGACTAGCAAATATCACCTAGAGGAGGGTGAATAGGTGATTTGAATGCTAATTGATCAATTTTAATGCTGAAGTAATTGATTTCAAGTAAAGTCTTAACAATGTTCAGATTTTAATCAGTCTTTGAATGGCAAACAAATAAATGTGCAATAAAAGGAGTTTTAGGGAAGAGAAAATATGCACACAGATGTATAGTGGTTCGGCTTAGATTAAGCCTACATCCACTCTCCCACGCTGATAGCCTACTGGCTGGATTTTATTAGATAATCGATCAATAAATTACAAGTTCTGAGTGATATTCTTCTGTGAAAGATGGATCACTCTATCTCTCTTACAAAAAGTCTCTCAAGATCACAAATATTAGCTCAAGAAAGACAAGTAACACTGGTAAGAGTTTTCCCAGACTTTGGAATGGATGATTCTGGATTTCGTCCCTCTACTTCTGCTCTTCGACAGTTTGTCTCCTTTTATACTCCGCCACTTCCAAACTAGCCGTTGGACAGTCTTCAGAGGGCGACAGTTTGTCTCCTTTGACAGATTTGTATAAAGAGGATTGAGTAGCCGTTGAGTGACAAAGTCTGAATCCCGTTGATTCTGGTTGCCCAAACAACCAGAACTTTGGTTTCCATAAGCAGAGCTTCTTTATTTAGAAATAAACTTATCGTGGGGTTGATTGTCGATCAATTTAGGATATCTCTCAATATTTATATTCCTTGCAAAATAGCCTTTTAAGATGGAATCAATTTGTGAAATTCAAGCTAGATTACTAGCCGTTGCGTTTATTCTGAGTAAGCGATAAAGTTTGGATAAAGTCTAATTCTTGACTCGCCTTCAGAACTTAAGTCAGAGGGGGTTGTCCTTTCGTTGCCAATTATAAACTGAAATTCTTCAACTGCTGTATACAAAGTCTGAACTTCGTTTATTGCTGTGTAGAACTTAGACTTTTCCTTATGATCCTTGTAAAGTCTGGACTTCCAAAAAATGACTTCCTAGACTTAGAAAAACTTCAAAGGTATTTGTCAGACTTACAATAACTCTTGGACAGTTCTGTCAACTTCAAAATATATTAGGAGGTTTTCTCAACATGGTTTATCCTGGTTCAACCTTAAACTAGGATTACTTCCAATAGAGATTTCACTATAATTAATACCTCTCACCTCTCCATTACATCTCTCAATTACAAGAGAAAATGATTATATACTCTCATTCACATACTGAATTTTAAAATGGAAAAAACCGTCAAAAACTCCAAACTATATCTACCATGATATATTTAACCCGAACCTTTCTTTTGCGACATAAAACATCCCAAGCTATACCCACAGTGTTATATTTTCCATGTACTTTTTATTGTGACAACAAAACTCCAAACTTATACCCGTACGACACATTTACCCTACATCAATAATCTGTCAGATGATTTGGCTTGCAATTTAGATTTGCGTTTTGCATAAGATTGAATACTTTAAATCCTAAAAGTATTTGAATGTTTGTGGGATAAATGACAGCACAAGTGTGACATCCTGAAAATTTGTCCATTTGGGATTTGTGAAATATTTGATTTTATAAATGTACTCGTAGTTAGTTCTCGCCCGGAACTGATCATTCCTGGGATACTAACCATTAGGGAAAGGCTGACTGGAGATTTAAATTTGTACAACTAAGAGAAAATTCGATCGTGAATTGACTCTCGACCATAAAATCGATGAGGTGACATTTTGAGCCACTGTTGGGCGATCCAAGGATAGTCAGGGGTCAGTTCGCCACTGTCAGAGTAGTGGATCGCGGGTGATACCGCCAGATCACGAAATGAATTGACGAATGATCCTGAACCTATACCGAACGATCGTACCCCTCGGATCTAGTGATCGATCCTCGCAATTTAAATGACAACCGAAGTCGTCACGAACCGAATGAACTTGCACGTGACTCGATTTATTATCAGTCACAGGTCGAATATGCGAATTTCCCCAACAAGCCGCCTGTTAGTTCGAGAAACGCTCGAGTTGCGTTTGATAAAATTTAATTATTTAATTGAGCCCAAATCGGACACCGGAAAATTAGGAAGTCACAACTGGACGTTAGGATGACGTTGTGAATGGATCATGCAATTTTGGATTGTCCCGATTCCTTCGGAAAAATTCGATTTCGATGAGAAATGAAGAAAGTGACCATTTTACCCCTAAGGATTTATAAAGGGTTAGTTATAATGGGCAAGGGCATTTTGGTCATTTTGCCCTAAATATTTGGTTAGACATTTTTGCCCTTGGATTTTTATGAAATTTCCAAATTGCCCTTGGATATTTTGGGTAAGATGCGATCTCGGCCGTCGGTTTCAAGATAAGATCGAATATGGGCCGTTGATTGAAAAGATTAGATGAGGGCAAGATCGTAATTTGCCGTTTTGGTCAAATTGGACTATTTAGTCAAGACCCTCTCTCTCTCTCTCTCTCTCTCTCTCTCTCTCTCTCCTCATTTCCTCTCTCTCTCCCTCACGGCAGTCCCCTCACCGTGAGCTCTCTCTCTCTCTCTCTCTCTCTCTCTCTCTCCTCTCCCGTGACCGCGACCCATGGCAAGGAAGCCGCGCCGCCGCCGTGCGTCGATCGCCGTCCGCCGTGCCAAGCCGCGCCGTTCGCCGCCGTCCACGTCAATCAACGCCGCTTGTCGCTCTAGCCGAGGTAGTCTAGGGCTCGGTAAGTCAACCCCTAAACCCTATTTAGGATGTCGGGTATTAACGGACTAGTTTAGACTCGGTTTAGTGTGGTTTTAGGGGCCGTTTAGTGTTGGATTAGAGGCTGATTGTGATGGAATTAAGTGCTGGAATTGTGGATTGATCATGGCTGAGAAGTGGGTTGGATTATGGTGATCTAGAGACCAATTTAGGGGCTAGTTAAAGTTGATTTATGAGCTGGGTTAGAGCTAGAACTTGAATTTTTGAAGTTGTTGTGAATCTCGGATTCGCGGTTACTGTATGTCTTCGACTTACTATTTTTGTGGAGATTTTTGGAGGCCGAATCAGGGGTGGTGTCCTTCACGAAAGTTTTCCCTCACATCTTGAAGTATAACATATTTTAAATTTGGAATTTTTGGAGGCCATTTTGGTCGTACGAAAACCCATTTTCGGACCGTATTGAAACTGCCCGGAACACTGTTCATCCCGACCTTCTTGTCTTGCCGAATTTTTATAAAATTTTTCAGATCTATTTTCAATAAAATTCCTTCACAAAAGTTGTTGGAGACTTCCATTTCTATGACATATAAAAATTTTAAGGCTTTTCAAGTTGATTTGGGTGTTGAAAGAAATGTAGTTTGAGGACAAAATAGTCTGTTAGAGCGAACTGATTTTGGTCTGATTTCGAGGGACAAAAAGCCTTGGTTTCAGATTGAACTGAATTTCGTGTCCTTCATAAGAAATGTTTATTAAGATGTTTTTTATGATATATCCAAAATTTAGAATTTTTGGAGTTCTTTTACTATTTATTTTGGTGGGATTTCGGTCACTGTGTAAACTGCCCAAAATTACCCCGATTCTTTGGGTATTCATTTTTATGAGTGAAATGGCGGGGGAGTCGAGGTTGAATGGTTGCTGCCCTCGTGACTGGAATTGATGCTTGAATTTGTGTTGTATGAATTAATTTGAGGATGAAATGAGAATGTTTCGGGGCTGGAGTGAGACTGATTAGAGCGCCGGACGTTGTGGATTGAAATGACGGACATATAGTCCGATTTGGAGACGAATTGTGTCGGTTTGAATGGGCTGTGATGTGGCTGTGTTGTGGTGCCCGTTATGACTTGAATTATGCGTGGAAATGTTGAATTTGTGCCTTTGAACGTGACTGTGTTTGTGGGCCCGTGAGTGGCCTTGCGTGTTTATTGTACCGAGATTTGATGGATTGAAATATGCTTGATTGTGTGCACGCTTGGGCCGAACTGAATGAATTGTCAAATAGGCCATATCGAATGCTTGGTGAGCATGAAAAATGTATGTGCATTGTTGCGTGCACGGGCTGCGTGTGATTGGCCAACTGAGTGGCAAGTGGTTGTTGAGCATGTGCATGAGCAAGAAAGTGAATGTGGTGTGGCATGTGCGATCGTGGGAATTGTACCGTCCTGAGGCGTGTACTTCAACGCGGGACGATGCCCGCTATTACCGGAAGACTGCCAGCCTGAGGTGTGTACTTCAACGCGGGTTGTGCAGTAGGTGGTAGATGTTGAGCCTGAGGCGTGTACTGTAACGCGGGCAAGAAACATGGCCTGAGACGTGTACTGTAACGCGGGCCCTGAAGTGTTGTGAAAATTGGTCGCGGTGAACCTGAGGCGTGTATGTAACGCGGGTCACTGGCAAGTGGTATGGAAAGGAATGTGATGAGACAAGCGGGAATGCGTGAAACATGATTTAAGCATGCATGTGTTTGCATATGATATGGGTGTGACTAACGTGTAGGTGCAAGCGGGATAGGCGCTGGTAAGAATAATTTATGTGCCTGCGTGGTGCCGATTATGTGTGTGATTGTGTTTGGTGATTGTCTGGAGGTACGTGATAGCCTAGGTGGGGTTTAGGGTGTGTGCTTATTGAGATGTGATCTCATGGTTGTTTCAACCAACAATTTCAGAATCCCGGCCTGAGCGATGAACCTTCCGCCGCCGCCGCAGCATTTTGCAATACCGTTGCACACCGGCAATAACGTGGTAGAGTACCCGACAGACGAGCTGGAGGCTCAGGAGGATTCAGACTCAAATTCTGAGGAGTCGGATTCGGAGTGGACGTCATCTCGAGGGCGTAGGGGCTAGAGTAGGGGTTGGGAGTAGGTCTTTTGAGGTGTACCATTTTTGAAAGTTAGGATATCCAGGCTATCAATCCTTTTGATGTCGGTGGTTAATAGTTATAAGTTCGGTGTGCTGGTGCATATGTATGGTGGTTTTGTAAATTGTGAATATTGTATAAGTTTGGAAGAAAAATAAATATGTATCTTCTCCTTTGTTTACCACAGTTTTTATTTGTCCGGGTATTAGTGGCTTTCGCTGATCGTTTTTAAATCTCTGATAAGTTTAATTGGGTCGGCGATACCCTGGGACATCGCATTAATCGACCAGAGAAGTGTGTCGCGTGCTCGATGGGGTTCGGGGCGTGACAACAAGTGCTATAACTTTCATACGACGCTCACTTGAGGAACAAAACTTTTTTTTCGATCACTTAAGTGCCAAATTGTTGAAAATTTGTTTACTTGAGTGCCTATTTTGGCAAATTTTCCTACGTGACATTTTAAATTAATTCTTTACCACGACGTGGCTTTTTTTAAAAGAAATTTAAGTCCAACTTGGAAAATCTTCGATTGACATGGCAAGAAAGGGTAAAAACGATGTCATTTTAGCCCTTTCTTCCCCAAATTCATGTCAAAACGAAACCCTAATTACTGGAAAGGGGAATGCTTTTGCAATAAGCTTGAGCAATAGAGAGGTTCGATCTTGAGATGAACAGCAGAAAGTTGAAGCTTACGAGATAGCAAAGTGGGGACCAGTCAAATCGGCTTCGGTGAGATTGAGATGATGATGAGTGAAACAGCGCGATGCAAGGAGTTGTGCTTGATTTAGAGATATTGCAATGAAATTGTTGGTTTAAGGACATGAATAATCATGCTCTTCGCTGGAATCCTGCAAATCGCGAAGAAATAAGGTGATGGATGTCACGCCCCGTACCCTACGAAGCGCTAACATCCCTACCTTGGTCGATTGCAGTGCGACGTCCTAGGAAGCGTCGCCGACCCAACGCCCAACAGAGAACAAGCACAAACGGAAGCAATTAAAAACAACCCTGACAATTATAAAAAACGAGCCAAGGATAACCAACAAGCAACCAACGCGGGAACATACTTGCACTTTACATTGCTATAGAAAACTTCTTTACAGACATCTATACACAAGTGGGAAAAGATATAAGTCCTCGCCTACATGATCTACAAGCCACGGGGTCAAAAAGGGAAGTGGCTAGGGAGGTCAGACTAACTCAAAGAGAGGGCTACAGTCAAAAAGTTACCAGCCCTCACTACTAGCTATGGCTCCGGATACCTAGGGTTCCCACTCAGGGTCGGAAGATCCAGTAGTTTCGTCCGACGGCTCCTCTGAAGGATTCTCCGAAGACTCGGACGGTTCATAATCCATATCTTCGGCTTGGGCTCGCTCATCTTCAGAGTCCGGCTCCAACTCTGGATCTAGGTAGAGACCTAACTCGTCGTCTACTCCCAGCTCTTCGTCAGATCCTACCTCGGCGACTTCTCCGTCTTCGCTTGAGTCTTGATCCATCGGCTCGGGTTCCGGCTCTTCTTCGGCATCTTGGTCCTGATCTTCAGCTATCACCTGTGGCTCCTGTGGCTCCTCATCCATAGGCTCGTCAACGCCATCTACATCGTAAACATCCTGAGGATTGATCACTTCGCCATTCGCATATATGGGTTCCATCAATCCATTTTGACCGATTGGCGCATCAAACGTTCTCAGGGGTTGCCCTAGGTTTCCGTCTGCATCTTGCAAGCACCAGGCTATGTACTCCTGGGTCTGATGAAAGTACTCTCCCACATTTACAAATACCACGGATCTATATCTCACATAGGATTCCCCATTTCCTGCGGGGTATGTACTGGTATACTGGTGTATCTGTACAGGTATTCCAAAAAGCGGCGGGTTCGGCATCCTTACGGCTGGGGGTCTGAAAAGTTTCGGTTTACACAACCGTGAGACGAATCTCAGTGAGTTCAACCCCTAAACCTAGGCTAGGCTAGCATGCAATCTCCTGACCGGAAAATAAATATGTGAAACCATAGTGCAACAACAATCAAATAATCCTCCGACTCTGCAGGTTAGGCAGTTCAATATATAATAATTACGGCACGTACGTGGCACATATTATTACACGTACGCCAATCACATGCTCATGCACCGAGGCTCACACACTCGCATGCCAGTCCATGCATGTTCATGCATGCAAATGTCGTCGACATGTCACGTGTATTTCCCGGCCCACTGGCCCACACTGGCACACTGGCAATCGCCCAATTTATTATTTATTACGACTCGAGTCAACAACATTCACGGCCCGGTGCGTCTAGCCCTGCTTCAAAGTGCATGAGGCGCAGCAACCGATCTGGCCCAGTGTCTCTAGCCTGCTTCAAAGTGCATGAGGCGCAACACTGTTCTCCTTGCGAACCAGAGCCTGCTTCAAAGTGCATGAGGATGGTCGCCTTCCGGACGTACCGGGCATCGTCCTGCTTCAAAGTGCATGAGGACGGTATCGACCCGAAGGTCATGTCCCAAAGGTCCTTAGGTGATCACACAACTCATGGACAGTTCTGAACCCAGCGTATAACGCTTCAGGGTATTTTAGGTGATCACATGCTCATGGCAGACACGCATTCTCACGCAAGTTCATCACATGCCTCACTCTTGGCATACGCAATGCGTGTCCATGTTATGCAATGCAATGCACCACGAGCACCACTATAATTCAGACACCCAATGTCACAACACGTGCTTAATTGGCCCAATTAATACCGTGTGGCCTAACGTGCGATTCACAAATCAGTAAATCATTGTAAACCAAACAATGGCCAATCGTACTCCATAAAATCAGCCACACCACATACGACATAGCAGTACGAAATCAATCACAATTAAGCACAATTGACGTACAATCAGTCGACCCGGACATACCCGGTAATTTTCCAACGGGCTCATAAATTGGTCATTTAACCCAATTAATCTCCCCAAATAATTCTCATTAATCCACTAAATTTCCAAATGATAATTTCTACCAATCCGTCCTCAACCTAGTCTGAAATACACACTGATACTATCTAAGCCATCCAAAATGTACCGATAATACCTAAACCAGTCCAGGAAAAATGCACTATCAGTCCTAATCCGGGTTTAGGAATTTTACTCACCTAATCCAAAATCACGACGTCGGGGAACGGCGGCCGATCACTGGTGAACAGTGAAACCGGCGGCGGAATTCCCGGCGGACGGCGGCGCGGTGTACGGACGGTGAACAGTACTCCCCCGTACGGACGCTGTACGGACGGGCTGGGACGGTGGCCGGCGAGGTGCCGGTGACAGCCGCGAGTCCGTACGGTCCGGCGTGAACAGTGATCCGTACGGGGCGTGAACAGTACCCCCGTACGGACGCTGTACGGGGACGGTGCTGGGCGGTGACGTATGGACGTCTTTGGACGGCCAGTGGCGTCGACGGGCAGCGATCGGAGCTCCGCGAAGCTCCGTGATGCTTGTTTGTAAAACAGAAAAAAAAAATGAGAAAAGAGGGAAAAAGGAGAGAGAGGGCTGTTTCTGGACTATAATCGGGGCTGTGGTGGCTGAACAGGTGAGAGGGAGGTCCAAGGGTCTTGTGGCGACGGGCCGGTGGGCGGCCGACGCGGCTCGGGCCGAGTCTTATTCCCGGCGTGAACGAGTTACCCGAGGAAGGTGCGAGAAACGTGCAAAGCGAACGAGAAACTTGAGGAAAAGAAGAGGAAATCTGCGAGGGAAATGGCCGAATGGTCTGCTTGAGAGAGAGAGGGTCTGGTCAAATGGGTCAAAGATGGTCTAAGTGGAGTCCAAGTGTCAAAATCTTGGCCATTTGGACAATTTTGCCCTTGATCCAATGGCTATAATTCCTTCTTATCCAATTATTTAGGGGTAAAATGGTCAATGATCCTTAACCCAAGCTGACCAGACCTGGTTTAGCCCTAACTCACCTTGGTTAGTCCCCTAATTAAATCCAAAATTCGGAATTACCAAAAATGGGTCCAAGGGCATTTTGGTAATTTTTCGGTCCCGGGTCAAAATTCCAATTTTCGCACATACGCGTTCCATATGTACGTGGCCAATATAATATGGCGTCGGAATCGCGAAATTCACTTTTTAAGTCCTCGAAAACTGACTGCAAAGTTTCAGGAATAAAATAATATTATTTTTCCAATTTTTGTCGAAATTCCACTTTTTGTCCAAAACGACTTCTGGTAAGCGTGGCCACCCAAAAATAGTGTCGGTCTCGAAAAATAATCTCATTTGGCCTCGAAAAGCAACGCTGGCGTCCCGAGGGGCAAAATCGTAATTTTTCACCCCCGGACCGAAATTCCAATTTTTATTTGTACTAACTCCAAATGTGTGTGGCCAGCGTGATATGACGTCAGATTCCCCAAAATAATCTCTTAAGCCTTCGAAAATCGACCTCGAAATCCGGGTCCAATTCCGTGAACAAAGCTCGCTAAACTTTCAATTTCAGGGTCTCTCACTAACGGGCGGCTGTTTAGGGTTTACGCGTATCGACCTAGAGTTATCCGAGTCATAACGGTCCCGATCACTCAAAGAATGAGAGGAATTATCGTTAGTTCCAAAGGTCACGAACGTTCGGTTCAAGCTCGGGGCCGGTTGGCCACGTGCACTCTCGGACTTACGGACTCACCCGCGATCCGTTTGTACATCGTTGGCCTTGGCCAGACCAAACCCGTCACTTTTCCTAAGATCGGCCCACGTTGGCCCAAAATATTCCCCCATCGTTTCTCAAGATCGGTACTCGGTTCGTGATCGGGCCCTTGGTCCACGTACCATTTTCCTAGTTAGCCATACCCTTTTGGTTAGTATCCCGAGAGTGATCAGCTCTGGGCGAGACTTACTAAAATGAAATGCGAAATATTGTCAATTTTATTGATCCCAGAATTTCGTCGAAATTCGGGCTGTTACAATGGAAGTTAGAGATATTAGAGATTCTTAAAATTTTCTATAGGATATTATCCTATGTTAGAGACAATTGTGATATTACTATCGATTGCACGTATATCTTCTTGATTGTGCATAACTTGATTTATGTATGTTACCTTATACAGTTGTCTCGTAAAGCCTATAAATAGATAGATGTAATCTTCATCGTGACACATCGAAATATATACAACTTTCTCATTTTCTCTCTTCCACATTTTAACATATTTAACTTGGTATCAGAGCCTTCGTTCCTGTGAAAACTTAGGTGCACTGGGTGCACACCCCAATGCACATCCAAATATATCCATCCCCATCATAGTCACTTAAGAGTGTTCACTTGTGCCCATAAGTCTCATATGAGGAAGCAATTAATCGAGTCATGTTCATAATAGTCGTGTTTCAACGCTGATCGCACTAACTGCGTTGCTTGTTGAGCCTTTTTCATGGAGGTGGCTTTCTTTTGATGCTAGCCGCACAAGCCACATCCCAGTAACTATTTTCCAAGCTAGCCATATAGGCCGCTTGATGTTACGATGCCAGCTGGCTTAGTTACTGTTTTGCAAGCCCGCCACATTGTCCGTTTGTTGTTCTCCTCCGATTCTTGACCTTTCGCGCGTCGTTTCGAGATGCCAACATCACCACTAGACTTGCTGCCCTCAAACGAGCCAAATCTGGAAGATGCCGTCTAATACACCGCCCCACTGAGAATCGACAAGCCTAGTGCCATGTGGCATCATTGTAGAAACAAGTGCCATGGACATTGATTCAAACTTCAGTTGACTTCTTTGAAATCACCTAAAGTTTGAGGGGAGAAGTTAAAGATATTAGAGATTCTTAAGATTTTTAGTAGGATATTATCCCATGTTAGAGACAATTATGATATTACTATCGATTGCACGTATATCTTCTTGATTGTGCATATCTTGATTGATATATGTTACCTTATATAGTTGTCTCGTAAACCTTATAAATATGTAGATGTAATCTTCATCGTGAAATATAAATGACTTTTCCATTTTCTCTCTCCCGCATCTTAACATTATTTAACTATGGAGATGCCACTTTGGCTGCATTAGTGGAAAATCACCGGCATCTAGCCAACACCTTTTTTTTTAATTTTTCCCTCAATTTTGCCGACTCGTTTTGTTTCCAGTTCAGCCCCCTTTCTGATTTTGTTTGACAGCTCCCTCTCTGAATTCACGTTTTTCCCCCTTTTTAAACTCTTTGCCTGAACATCTCCTCCATAATTTTTGCCAAGTTCACGGTTTTAGCTTGCAAAAAACCCCTCCACCGAATCTACTCGTTCGGGTTAATACCATAAAAAATCCCAAACTGGTACACATGTGGTAATTTTACCCCGAACTAATTATTTGACCACCAAAAATCCCAAATTGTTACACTTACGACAAATTTATCCCAAATTATTTTTTTTACTACAAAAAACCCCACACTGGTACATTTGTGACAATTTTATTCCGAACTAATTTTTTGACCACAAAAAATCCTAAACTGATATACATGTGACAATTTTACCCCAAACTAATTTTTTGACCACTAAAAATCCCAAACTGGTACATTTGTGACAAATTCACCCTTCGTTAGTATTAGTTAAATTAGATTAATATCACAAAAAACTACAAATTGATAAACTTGTGACAACCAGAGGGGTAAAACCCCAAATTGGTACATCCGTCAATTACCACGTGTCATCAAACTTAGCAATCTGACAGTAAAATTTAACAGAAACTAACGGAGGGTAATTTATCACAGGTGTACCAGTTTAGGGTTTTTGGTGGTCAAAAAATTAGTTCTGGGTAAAATTGTCACAGGTAAACCAGTGTGGGGTTTTTAGTGGTAAAAAAAAAATAGTTCGGGATAAAATTATCATATGTGTACTAGTTTGGGGTTTTTTGTGGTAAAAAATAAGTTTTGGGTAAATTTATCATAAATGTACCAATTTGAGATTTTTCGCGGTATTAATCCTTCTTGTTTTTAAACTTTTGATTCTCGTGTGTAATCTCTTCGTCAACTGTACACTGATGTTGAATGACTAGGCTCTGTTGCTCAACCATGGAGAAGAACAGAGAGAAACAGAGGATTAATCTCTTCCCCTTTTTCTTTTTTTCTTTTTTGGGTTTTCTTTTATATTTCTTTTATCCATAGGGCCAAAACAATGTTGTTTCATCTAGTTTTTGCTGATTGGATTATTTCCGGCAAGCCATGTCAGCCTATTTATAATAAATTAATGCAATGTTGAATTTTCCGCGACACAAATCTTTAATGACACTCAAGTGAAAGATTTTTAAAAAATTTGGCACTCAAGTGATCGAAAAAAAAGTTATGATACTCAAATTAGCGTTATACAAAAGTTATGGCACATATACTGTTCTTGTCCCAATATTTGTACTTAAGTCGGTCAAAGTCGTGAAAAAACTTCAAGCCCCCCAAAAAAATATCATGGGAAATTTTTTTCATGATTTGATCCGCTCTTATTGATGGGAAATTAAAAAACAGTCTCCAAAAGTCACTTTAAACAGGACCGCAAAGCGTGGTGCCTAAAACCAAGAGCTTATTGCCACAATGAAAAAAATGTATAAGATAGAACACGGGCTCATTATTCTTCACCCACATTGGTCATCTTCCAATATTTTGAATCCAGCACGATTCGTGTATATTTAGATGCAACATTCAATCTCCCAATTAACAATTAATAAATTATTTTTTTCCCTCTTTCCCTTGTAAGACTTTCCTCCAACATCATATACACTTGATCAAGCTGCTGGGCCTCAACTGTCCCAGCACGCGTACCGGTAGTCAGTCGAGGAACCTAGTGTCAAAAAGTGCTGAACAAGCTAATATCTAGCAAACCTTCATAGCCATGAAAGCTTAATGCAAGATGGATAGCACCGAAGTGAAGGTACGCATATCCCTGCTGAGTCCACCATTGTGTGAGCCATGCAACTGCTCTAGTTGAGTAGCAAGAACAAGACGTTGGTTAAAGCGAGTAGACCGCACATGCTTGTTAATTATTTCAACCAGATGCTTCTCTTATTTTTGGCCAAAAAAATTGCTTCTTTTGTTGTTTAACGTTGGACCTCCATTGTGAGCAAACTTCTAATGACACTCAATTATAAAATATACCTACAATTACTTAGTCGTAAGAAAATGCCATTGCAGTGATGATCATGGATGTCCTTCTCTTATTTGGCTCGACCTTGTCACAAAAAACTATCATAAATTTAGACTTTCAAAGGCTTTTGGCTATTCATTTTCTTTTTAAAGTCGACTACTTTACGTGAAATTATTTGTATGCCCCTCCTATTTCAAGAAAACTACGCATGGTATTCTATCCAATTAAACAATACAAACCAAGAGGATATGGCATGACTAACCAATCATAGATTTTGCCAAGTACAAACAAATCAACATGGAACCAAATCCCAAAAACTCTATTGCGTCGGTGAATCTATTTAATAGTTACAAGTATTTGCTTCAAAATTTTACCAAATGGCGGCCTTAATTATCGAATGGAAGCTACAAGTCGCAATTGCGGTGGTAGCCAGGTCCAAATGGTGGAACGGGGGTTCGAGGCAAGATCCGGCAATGAAAATATGTTGCCTCGCCTCCTTCTCCAGATGCCAGAACGGCCTTCTAGGATTGGGTATCTTGCCTTGTTGCGGGGAGAGAGGCTAAGCCAAAAGCCAGAACGAGCATGAGGATCATCCATGAGCATTTCAGATTTGCTCTCTCCACTGTTTCTTTTTAAATATTTTCTCACAAAAGTATATGCATGACTCTTGCTCTAGTATCGCTATTTATATGTACAAAATTCTAATGAAAAGGATGCGATCACCATATTGCTGTTATGACATTACAAATGTGTAGGGTTAGATTTCTGGATTTGGAGTTACTAGAACTGATAGATGCAAATTAGCACAATTTATATATATCTGTGTGTAAGCGCGCGCACGGGCGCGTGACAATTTCCCTTGAGCCAAATTCAAAATTATTCCTTTTATGCAATTCACCCACCACTACTTGGATCTCATTCTCAACATGTATGCCCTGCATAAATTTTGACTTTACAATTAGGTAATCACACAATTTGTTATAGAAAAGTATTTCAAATAACTTGCTTTCCATCTTGCTTTTCATTGTCCAACATTTTCTTAAGAAGATCTCTCTTGTTCACTGTTTTAATGGATTCACTTTATTCAACAAATATTCGTAAGTTCTAGTACCACGGATTCTCTAATTAGATGTACGCTCAAGTTTCGAAAGGGGTTTAAAGTTTCGAAGGATGTTTATGAGCTAAAACCTTAGTCACTGTTCTTGAAATTTGAGTGCTTTGTTATGTCACAATGTGATCCAACTTCAAGTAAGAAATTGATAAGTATTATATATCAACCGGCTACACCAATGAACACAACGAGTACTTCACGTAGCAATGCAAGCAATTTGGCTTTGTTGCTGTGAGAAAGTAATTTCTTAATACATTTGAAAACTATTGAATTCGGAAACGAAAATCACATTGAGCAACTAAGTAGCAAGATATGAATGCTACTAAAAAAAACAACACACGATGAGCAGAACCGTCCCTAAAAATGGAAAATCTTGTCGCTAAAGACCATTAGCTACGGCTCATTGCCCATCGCCAATATTGACACCTAAATTTTGGCTAACCATTAAGAATTTATTGCATAAAAATTAGAGACTAATCTTTCATCCCTAAAAAAAAAATATTGCATTGCATATAGAATATAGGAGCCTTATTCGTAATAGGCTCATATAGTTGCATTTAATCAAAGTTCTAAAAGTATTGGAATATTTATTTTTAAAGTAGGTCAAAGTGGTGAACATTTTTAGACCAAAAAATATGTCATGGGACAAATTTTCAAGATGTGATCTGCTCTTGTTGATGGCAAAGTCAAAGATAGTCTCCAAAAGTCACTTTACACAAGCTTGGTGCCCAAAACCACGATCTTACTGTACTAATGAGAAGATAGAAAAAAGAAGACCACAAGTGTCAAAACTTTCATACGGCGCTCATGCCATAACTTTTTCCCCTTCACTTAAGTGTCGTATAAATTTTCAATCAATCTTTTGAGTGTCATAAATTTTAAAAAACGTTCACCCCAGCACTTGGGTGAATGCTAAAAAAAGTTATACCACTCAAGTGATCAATTGAGAGTTATGGCACTTAATTTATCATTTTTTTAGAAGTTATGGTACTTAAGTAATAAAAAAATATTGTGGTGCTCAAGTGAGTACCGTACAAAAGTTATGGTACTTGTAGTGTTCTTATCCTGAAAAAGATGCATTTAACAGAGCATTGGCTCAGCGTTCTTAACCTATATTGGTCATCTTTCCACAGTTCGAAGCTAGATTGATTCACGTGTAGTTAGATGCAACATTTAAGGACCTTATTAACAATTTTATTTTATCTATCTTTCCCTCTTTCCGTTGAATGACACTTTCCTTCAACATCGAACATGCTTGATCTTGCCGTAGGGCATCAACTGTCCCAGTTTGCATGCCGGTTGACGAGGAACCTTGTGTCAAGAAGTGTCAAGCGAGCTGTCATTGGCAAACCCTTACGACCATGAAAGCCTAATTCAAGACAGATAGCACCAATGTGAAGTTGCGTCTGCCCCTGTTGGATCCACATTCATGGGAACTTGGGACAGATCTTGAGGGTGAGAACCTGCTCTTGTTGAGTCACAAGAATTATAGACAGTTTGATCAAAGCAAGTAGACTTCTCATGCTTCTCATTATCTCAACCTGATGCTTCTTTTCATTTTTGGCAAAAATGTTTAATGTTGGAAAGATGATGACAAACGTTTTCGAATTTATTGTATTTTTCTCAAAAGAGGGTTCAAAATAGACATTGTTTAAAATAAGAGTATAAAATGGCCAATTCGGTTTGAAATAAGAGCTTGAGCTTGCCAGCTGGCCAAATTTTCACCGGCTAGCGATCACTTGATTTTTTCGACGGTCAGAACAGAGCATTTTTCTCCAAAATAAAATCTGGATAGGTATTAAAAAGCAAAAAAAAAAAAAAAGAAATCCAAAGCAGAGGAGAGAGATCAGTGATGAAGAGGAAGAACGGGGTGGAGTTCAACGAGTCGCCGCCGGATGACTTCGACGAAGATCGCCGTACCGATAATCAAGCAACAAATCATTGGTTTTGTAGGGTTAAAGAAACATCTCAAAGATAGAACGCAGTACCTAAAATCCGACTGATGGAGGCATAACCTGCCAAGCCTTTCAGAGATTGGACACGAGATTGGGGAGCATGGGGGGCCATGCTTTGGGGAAATCGTGCCTGCTGTTCATTGCAATCGATGACGATACACCATGTGAAAAGAGCCAATTCCAATTTAGTCCAATGTCACATAATCTCTACTCCATTATTTTGTTTCTTCTTTGACTTTAGCATTTGTCCTACCTAGAAATTGATTTTGAGAATCCGGGTTATCGAGCAAATGATGCCGGCCCAACAATTACCAAGTGGATTCTGTAATTGATGTACACTAAAGTAGCGAAAGGGGATCAAAGTTTCGAAGGATGTATATGAGTTAAAATCCTAGTAAGTGTTCTTGTAATTTGAGTGCTTTGTCACGTTACAATGTGATACAACTCCATTTAAGAAATCGATTAGTATTATATATCAACCGGCTACACTGATGGACATAATAAATACTTCGCATAGCAATGCGAGCAACTCGGCTTTGTTGTTGCAGTGAGAAAGAAATCTTCTCGTAAATTCTTAATACATTTGAAAACTAATGAATTTGGAAACGAAAATCACATTGAAAAACCAAATAGCAAAATACGAATGCCACTAAAAAAAAAACACAACACGCGACGGGCAAAACCATCCCTAGAAGTGCAAAATCCTGTCGATAAAGACCATTAGCTATGTCACGCCCCGTACCCCACGAAGCGCGAGCATCCCAGCGTGGTCGAATTTGTTGCGACGTCCCAGGACGCGTCGCCGACCCAACACCCAACACTCAGAGATCATGTAACATCCTGAATTTTGACCCGTTATCGGGACCAATAAAGCGTATATTAATTCTCGTGTGATTTTAGTGAGTCTCGCCCGGACTTGATCAATCACGGGATACTAACCAAATGGGAAAGGCTAAATAGGAACAGGTACGTGGACCGAGAAACCGATCGCGATTGGACACTGATTTCGAGAAACGTCGAGGGAATATCTTGAGCCAATATGGGCCGATCTTAGGAAGATAATGGATTTGATATAGTTAGTAACGTGCGATTGGATCGCGGGTGATTCCGCACGACCGAAAGTACGCCTGACAAACAAATTCCAAATTTTATCCGAACGATCGCGACCCCCGGTACTGGTGATAATCTCTTACCTTCTCTCGAGATTTGAGACTATCGAGACTCGGACAGTCTTAGGTCGATACGCGTAACACCTAAACAGCCACCCGTTAGTGAGAGATCCTAAGATTTTAAAAAAAACGAACTATTTTGATCGCGATATTGAGCCGAACTCCGATATCAAAATTTCAAGGGTAATTATGACTATTTTGTAGGACGGACGTCATTTTATAGTGGCCAAGTAAGTTTGGGACAAGAACGGCTGAAAATAGGAATTTCGACAAAAATTGGGAAAATTACGGTTTTGCCCCCGTGGGCACCGGGGCAGGATTCGGAGGCCGTTTGAGGTTATTTTTCACGGCCAAGGTCATTTTGGAGTGGCCACGTACATTTAGAGTGGTTTTGGACAAAAACGGGAATTTCGGCAAAAATTGGAAAAATAATATTATTTTATTCCCGGGACTTCGCAGGCGATTTTCGAAGGCGTAGAAAGTGAATTTCACGAATCCGACACCGTATTATGTCTCCCATGAACATATAGGACCGGTATGGACAAAAATTGAAATTTCGGTCCGGGATCGGAAAATTACGAAAATGCCCCTAGGCCATTTTAATTTATTCCGAAATTTGGATAAAGTTTGGGGACTAACTAAGGTTAAGTAGACCAAACCAGACCTGGTCAGCCTTGGTTAGGGGCATTTGTCCATTATACCCTTGAATTATTGGAGAGGAATGAATCTAGGCCATTGGATTAAAGGGCAAATTGTCCAAAACCCTTGGATTGATGACACTTGGATTCCACTCACCCAAGTTTGACCACTTTTGACCTGCTTCTTCTCTCTCCTCAATCCCTCTCAGCTCACGTTCTCTCTCCCCCAACCAGCCTTCACGATCGTCCTCTTCACGCCGCTCCTCTGTCATTCTGCTCCGCCGGCCACTGTTCACGTCGGAACAGCCGCGCCGCCGGAGCTGCTGACCTCTGGCCGCCGCACACCACCCCCTGGCACTGCCCCAGCCTTCGTCGACCAGCCCCACCCTCCGAATCGTCCGCCCCACAGCAGCTGTTCCAGGCGGGAGAGAGAGAAACGCAGCCGGTCTTCACCCCGCCGGCACCGCGCCGCCGTCCACCGCCGTGCCCCGCCCTCGTCGACCATCTCGCCCTCACCGTCTCTCTCTCCACTGTCCTCATCCCTCAAGCCCAGCAGCCTCCCCTGTTTTGGCCGAGGTGACCGTGAGCCACACCGGCGCCGCCGTGACCGCCGGCTTGCCCCCGGAGCGCCGCCGTCGATTCTCACCGCGTGTCGGTAATCGACCGCCCGCTCCCGTCGCCTCGAGTCGATTTTAGGCGAGTATAAACCCCTAAACCCTTAATTAGTTTATTTGTGCATTTTAGAGGGTAATTAGGGGGTTAATTAAGCCTAATCATGGTCTAGATATGCCTAATGTTGTGTGGGGTGATTAGGGGACCTAATTAGTGCTTAATGAAATGGTTTAGAGGTGAATTAAGGCCTAATTAGTCTGCTGCCCTGGTACTGTTCATCAGTACCGAAATTGCATAAATTTGTCTAAGTGTGGCACTAATTAAGTTCAAGTACTAATGACTTGGAAGTGGACATTTTGGGGATTATTTAGGCTTATTTGAACCTTAATCAAGTGGATTTGGTTGTTGGGTGATTGGGGTTTAAGATTAGAGCCTAATGAGGGTGTTTAATTGTGGTTTAGTGGGCAAAATGTGTCCTCCCCTGGTACTGTTTATTGAGTACCGAATTTGTGCAATTTATCCAAGTTGAATACTTAGTTGAGTCATTGGTTGATGGCAAGGGATTAGGCATTCTTAGAGGTTACTTAGGACTTATATAAATCCTATCTTGTGACCCCGTACCAATGAGAATGAGGACTAAGTTTGATTTACCCAAGGCGGGCCTTAGGTGCATTACATTGAATTGTAATAAATGTGCGAATCAATGTCGAGTGGATTGGGTGAGAACGGAAGTAAATTGATTGTCTTGAGGATGAGTTGAATGCGTCTAAGTCGAGAATGAGTATGCTTGGTATATTAGTGTGGGCGATTAACCTTGAGTGCCTTGGCTTGTATTCATCTCTCGTGACGTTGATTGATCAATATTGGACGCATTGATGTACATGTTGAAGTGATTCAAATTGTGGCCTTCGGGTCGGGCCTTCGGGTCGGGAGAAATTGTGGCCTTCGGGTCGGGCCTTCGGGTCGGGAGAAATTGTGGCCTTCGGGTCGTGGCCTTCGGGTCGGTTTAACTGCTGTTGGCCTTTGGGTCGATTTAATTGAATATGTTTTATAAGGATATTAAAAGTCTAACCTGCATGGCGGAGTAGTGAATTGGGCTATGGGCCCGAGTGGACTTATATTGATTGTTATACTGGTTTATCTATTTATGTGTTTTATTTACCCTCTGGAGGTGCACATTAGCCTAGTTTAGGATTAGTGGTTTTTACTTGCTGAGTTTTTCTCACGGTTGTGGTAAAACCGACTTTTCAGATCTCCAGCCATGAACTTCGACGATGCACCGTTACGCTTTGGGATTCCCCACCATATAGAGCGTATGCTGACCGTGCACCCCGTGGGGAACGGGGAGAAGTACTATAGACACTATGCTTTAGTATGGGTAGACGTAGGCTTAGCTCACTTTGAGACTCATGAGTACCTAGCCTGGTGTTTGCGGGATCGTTTCGGAGTAGAATTCGGTCCCATCAGGTCCGCCGACGTCCCGTTTGTGGGAGAGGGTCAGCTAGATATTCAATGTCCAGACGGTGATGTAGTAGATGTTGATATGGAGGGCAATCCTGATTCTGAGGTTGAGTACGAGATTGTGGAAGAAGAGGAAGAGCACGAGGAGCTTGGTGGATTAGCCTTCGAGCCGGAGATAGTCGATCCAGCTCCAGAGCAGGTGGACGCAGAAGCCCCTGAGCCTATGGACATAGACAAGTACGAAGAACAAGACCCTGAGCCAGAGATAGAGTTGGAGGCCATGAGTTCTGAGGAGGATCAAGAGCGATTCGAGAGTTCTTCGGAGTCGTCGGGTTCTGATCCTGACTGGGTACCGTAGGTTAGATATCAGTATAGGAGTGAGGGTCGACACTTTTTGACCGTACCCCTCCGGTAGTTAGTTTGACACCCCTAGGTCACCGATCCCTTTTTGTTCGTGGCCTTTTTGATGTACCTTTTTGTTCATAAATGGATAATGTATATGGGGGTTTAATCGATCGTAATTTGTTTTCTCTTGCCACTCTTGGTTGCTTTTAAATTGTCTGGGTGTATATATACATTTATTATATATACGTCGTTTCCGCATGAGGCGTGTTTTCTCTGATTTGGGTTTCGGGTCGGTGACGTAGCCTGGGAGCGTCGCACTACTATTTCGACCTATAAGCGGGATGCTCATGCTTCGTGGGGTACGGGGCGTGACATCCTCGTTCGAAGTGGTATCAGAGGAAGGACAGCTCGGTCCATTCTGGTCGAGCCCTGGAGTGTTAGGGAGGAGCGACCATGGGTAGCCATAGGGTGACCTAGTGTGCTAAGAGTACCTCCAAATTGCTTGTGTTTGAATGTTGTGGTGATTATTTGAACCAGTATTATGCAGGTGTGGCAGGACCCAAGGTAAATGTGCGAGTTCTTGGGTGAAATTATGTGCCGTTATGCTAGCTGCATGCTGAGTGTTTCATTGCTTTTGTATTGATACCTGCCTAGGACTTAGACCGGATTGTTTGGTTTAGGTCTCTAATTCCTGGACGGAATTATATTAGGTAGTTGAGCACTCAGATTTGGAAGGATGAGCAGCGAAGGAGGAAGTGTGAGAAGAGTCCCAAGGAGGGGCACAGGAAGAGGAACTAGAGGTGGAGGTCGTGCTCGAGCGAGAGCTGTAGAAGACCTCGAGACGGGTGTTAGAGCGGCAGGAAACCCCGGAGTCAATGCTGGAGCTGCAGTAGACCCCAGAATGGAACAAGTGATCGAAACCCTAAGAGAAATAGGGAATGTCATGGGCAGACAGGCCCAAGATAGAGCAACAGTCATTGCTGAGGCTGCTGGGGCTGCAGCAGCCGCTGCCATCAATGGGAATCAAGCCCAAGCCCGGCAAGCTCAAGCTCAACCAATGGTAGCAGCTAGACCAATACACCAGTTGGTGGAGCAGTTTCTTAAGCTGAAACCGCCCAAGTTCACGGGCAGAGGTGACCCAGAAACCGCCCCACGTTGGGTGGAGGAGTTGGAGAAAGCATTCGACTTGTTAGGGTGTACTGAGGCAGAAAAGATTTCGTTGGCGACTTACCAGCTGCAAGATAATGCGCACGACTGGTGGAAGGCAGTTAAGGATAGAGTATTTCCAGAAAATATGGAACAGACCTGGGCAATTTTTGTTGAGCATTTCTATGGGCAGTTTTTCTCAGAGAGTGCCCAAGAGAAGAAGATGGCGGAGTTCATGAGACTTCGTCAGGGGTCGATGACAGTAGTTCAGTACGAAGCAGAGTTCACAAGACTGTCCAGATTCGCCCCAAGGATGGTTGAGAATCCGCTGGATAAAGCTCGTAGATTCCGGGATGGACTGAAGTCGGATCTTCGTACCCAGATGCTTTTGTTGAATATCAAAGATTACAGAGAATTGTATGAGCGAGCCCAAACGATGGAGCGAGATCAGATGGAAAGGACAGCAGCATCGGGTTCAAGGTTTAATCAGAATCGGGACAATCGTCGCTTCGGCAAGAAGCCGATGGCTAGCAATAGACGGTTTGTTCCACTTCCGAGAAGGAATATAGGGAAACCCAGCCAGTCGCCAAATAAATTCGGGGCTTGTTTTCGTTGCGGGAGTTTGGGACACCAGATAAAGGATTGTCCCCAACAACGACCTTTAGGACCCCCAGGACAACATCAGCAGCCCAGAGTAGGAAATCATGCCAGAAATCCCCCACCGGCTATTCAAGGCAGACCACCTGCACAAGCACGGGTATACGCAATGGCGCGTAAGGATGCGGAGGACGCGCCAGGCGTGGTCACAGGTACCATCTCTCTCTGTGATCATGCTGCCTATGCGTTATTTGATCCCGGGGCAACCCATTCGTTTATTTCAGAACAGTTTGTTAGATTGGTTGGTCTGGAGCCTATATTACTTGCAAGCATGTTATGTGTGACGACCCCATTGCATGATAGGGTGTTAGTATCATTGGGGTGCTTGGGCTGTAAAATCGTGATTGGGAATGTAGAGGAAAGGATTGATTTGGCTGTGTTAGCCATGTATGATTTCGATGTGATCATCGGTATGGATTGGCTGACGAAGCAGAAAGCCGTTATGGATTGCGGCAATAGGACAGTCCAATTTAATCCGATTGGACATCCTAGGTTTGAATTTCAGGGAAACCGAGGAGGAACCACAATCCCTTGGATCTCCTCAGTAGAGGCAACTGAGATGCTCGAAGAAGGTTGTGAGGGATATTTTGTTAATGTTAAGGATCCGACCTTAGCGGAACCCAAGTTGGAAGAAATCCCTATTGTGTGCAATTTCCCCGAGGTTTTCCCTCAGGAATTGCCAGGCCTACCGCCAGAGCGGGAAGTGGAGTTCGTAATAGAATTGGCCCAGTGACCGAACCGATTTCTAAGGCCCCATATCGGATGTCCCTATCGGAGTTAAAGGAGTTGAAAGTCCAAATGCGAGAACCGCTGGATAAAGGGTTCATTCGTCCTAGCGCGTCTCCATGGGGAGCGCCAGTCCTATTTGTGAGGAAAAAGGACGGGACGTTGAGATTATGTATAGACTATCGGCAGTTGAATAAGGTGACTATAAAGAATAAGTATCCACTGCCCAGAATTGACGACTTATTCGATCAGTTGCAAGGAGCGTCAGTGTTCTCCAAGATTGATCTACGGACCGGGTATCATCGGTTAAGAATTCGGAAGGAGGATATACCCAAGGCGCATTTAGGGACGAGTATGGGCATTGCGAGTTTACGATCATGCCATTCGGTTTGACGAATGCCCCTGCAGCTTTCATGGATCTGATGAACAGAGTTTTTAAGGAATTCCTGGACCAGTTCGTCATTGTGTTCATCGACGATATTCTAGTATACTCGAAGAGTCCAGAAGAACATGAAGTGCATTTGACTGAAGTATTACGGACGTTGAGGGAGCACGCACTTTATGCGAAGTTCAGCAAATGCGAGTTCTGGCTTAGCAAGGTAGCATTCCTTGGACATATTGTATCGGGAGAAGGAATATCCGTGGATCCAACTAAGATTGAGGCAGTGCTTAAGTGGCCCAGACCGACATCAGTGACGGAAATCAGGAGTTTCTTGGGATTGGCCGGTTATTATCGACGTTTCGTGGAAGGATTCTCGTCGATAGCCATGCCATTAACGCGATTACTAAAAAAAGAGGTTAAGTTTGAATGGGATGACAAGTGCGAACGAAGCTTTCAGGAACTTAAGCACAAACTGACAACAGCTCAAATCTTAACTATTCCATCTGGACCTGGTGGATTTGAGGTCTACAGTGATGCTTCACTCAGAGGACTCGGTTGTGTACTAATGCAGCATGGAAAAGTAGTTGCATATGCGTCACGTCAGTTGAGACCACATGAGTTGAACTATCCAACGCATGACCTAGAGTTGGCTGCCATTGTTTTTGCACTTAAAATCTGGAGACATTATTTATGTGGGGAAAAGTTCCAGATTTTTACGGATCATCAGAGCCTCAAATATCTGTTTTTGTAAAAAGAGCTAAATATGAGGCAGCGTAGATGGATGGAACTTCTGAAAGATTATGATTGCGACATCATGTACCACCCTGGAAAGGCGAATCGAGTGGCGGATGCGCTAAGTCGCAAATCAAGTATGGCGCATATGATGATCAAGGAGTGGACGTTATTGGAAAAACTTCGAGACTCGGAATTTAAATTTGAATTAGGCCATGTGTCAAATCTGCTGGCTACTTTGAGAATCGAGCCGGAGATTCGGACCAAGATTAAGGCGCTGCAGTCCACGGATCAGGAAATTCAGAAAATCGTGGAAATGGATGCCGCTACAAGGAAGCCAGATTTCCAAGTATCAGAGGATGGAATCTTGAAATTTAGAGGACAATGGTGTGTACCTGATGATACTGAGCTTAAGGAAGAGATACTAAGAGAAGCTCATCGCAGCAATTACAGTATCCACCCTGGCAGTACGAAAATGTACCAGAATCTACGACAATATTATTGGTGGAATGGATTGAAGACGGATGTGGCCAGGTATGTGGCTAAGTGTTTGACATGTCAGCAGGTAAAGGCGCAACACTGTAAACCTGGAGGACTGCTGCGACCGTTGGAAATTCCAGAGTGGAAATGGGAACACATGACCATGGACTTTGTAACCGGATTGCCGAGAGGCCAAAGAGAGCATGATTCCATTTGGGTGATTATGGATCGACTTACGAAGTCGGCATATTTCTTTGCTGTACGAAAGGATTTCGAGCTGGAAAGGTATGCAGAACTGTATGTGAGACACATCGTTAAACTGCATGGAGTGCCGGTAACAATTACATCAGATCGTGACCCGAGGTTTACGGCGAATTTTTGGAAAAGTCTGCAGACGGCCTTGGGAACGAAGGTACAGTTCAGTACAGCTTACCATCCGCAGACTGATGGACAATCAGAAAGGACAATTCAGACCCTCGAGGATATGTTAAGGGCCTGTGTATTGGACTTCCAAGGTAAATGGGAAGAACACCTGCATTTGGTAGAGTTTGCATATAATAACAGCTATCAGCAGAGTATCCAGATGGCCCCATTTGAAGCCTTATACGGCAGAGCATGTAGGACTCCTGTGTGCTGGGATGAAGTAGGTGAACGGAGTATTACTGGCCCAGAGTTGATCCAGCAGACAGTGGAAGTTGTCAAGATTATCCGAGAAAGGTCAAGACGCCCAAAGTCGCAGAAGAGCTATGCCGATCGGAGACGACGACATTTGGAATTCCAAGTTGGAGACCATGTATTCCTCAAGGTGTCACCTATGAAAGGGTTATCCCGATTTGGCAAGAAAGGGAAGCTGAGTCCGAGGTTTGTCGGACCGTTCGAGATCTTAGAAAAGATTGGCGATATGGCGTATAGGCTTGCCCTGCCACCTAACTTGTCCCAGGTACACAATGTCTTCCACGTGTCGATGTTGAGAAAGTATGAACCAGACCCGACACACGTTCTAAGATATGAAGAAATAGACGTGGACGACAGGGTGTCGTACGTGGAGAGACCAGTCAGAATTGAAGGTCGGAAGGATCGAGTACTACGGAATAAGACGATTTCGATGGTCAAGGTAGTCTGGGAACACCATGGGATGGAAGGCGCTACATGGGAAAGCGAGGAGGCCATGCGACATCAACACCCCCAGTTGTTCGAGGAACAAGTTTAGAGTACAAATTTCGGGGACGAAATTTTTATAAGGGGGGAAGAGTTGTAACATCCTGAATTTTGACCCGTTATCGGGACCAATAAAGCGTATATTAATTCTCGTGTGATTTTAGTGAGTCTCGCCCGGACTTGATCAATCACAGGATACTAACCAAATGGGAAAGGCTAAATAGGAACAGGTACATGGACCGAGAAACCGATCACGATTGGACACTGATTTCGAGAAACGTCGAGGGAATATCTTGAGCCAATATGGGCCGATCTTAGGAAGATAATGGATTTGATATAGTTAGTAACGTGCGATTGGATCGCGGGTGATTCCGCACGACCGAAAGTACGCCTGACAAACAAATTCCAAATTTTATCCGAACGATCGCGACCCCCGGTACTGGTGATAATCTCTTACCTTCTCTCGAGATTTGAGACTATCGAGACTTGGACAGTCTTAGGTCGATACGCGTAACACCTAAACAGCCACCCGTTAGTGAGAGATCCTAAGATTTTAAAAAAAACGAGCTATTTTGATCGCGATATTGAGCCAAACTCCGATATCAAAATTTCAAGGGTAATTATGACTATTTTGTAGGACGGACGTCATTTTATAGTGGCCAAGTAAGTTTGGGACAAGAACGGCTCAAAATAGGAATTTCGACAAAAATTGGGAAAATTACGGTTTTGCCCCCGTGGGCACCGGGGCAGGATTCGGAGGCCGTTTGAGGTTATTTTTCATGGCCAAGGTCATTTTGGAGTGACCACGTACATTTAGAGTGGTTTTGGACAAAAACGGGAATTTCGGCAAAAATTGGAAAAATAATATTATTTTATTCCCGGGACTTCGCAGGCAATTTTCGAAGGCGTAGAAAGTGAATTTCGCGAATCCGACACCGTATTATGTCTCCCATGAACATATAGGACCGGTATGGACAAAAATTGAAATTTCGGTCCGGGATCGGAAAATTACGAAAATGCCCCTAGGCCATTTTAATTTATTCCGAAATTTGGATAAAGTTTGGGGACTAACTAAGGTTAAGTAGACCAAACTAGACTTGGTCAGCCTTGGTTAGGGGCATTTGTCCATTATACCCTTGAATTATTGGAGAGGAATGAATCTAGGCCATTGGATTAAAGGGCAAATTGTCCAAAACCCTTGGATTGATGACACTTGGATTCCACTCACCCAAGTTTGACCACTTTTGACCTGCTTCTTCTCTCTCCTCAATCCCTCTCAGCTCACGTTCTCTCTCCCCCAACCAGCCTTCACGATCGTCCTCTTCACGCCGCTCCTCTGTCATTCTGCTCCGCCGGCCACTGTTCACGCCGGAACAGCCGCGCCGCCGGAGCTGCTGACCTCTGGCCGCCGCACACCACCCCCTGGCACTGCCCCAGCCTTCGTCGACCAGCCCCACCCTCCGAATCGTCCGCCCCACAGCAGCTGTTCCAGGCGGGAGAGAGAGAAACGCAGCCGGTCTTCACCCCGCCGGCACCGCGCCGCCGTCCACCGCCGTGCCCCGCCCTCGTCGACCATCTCGCCCTCACCGTCTCTCTCTCCTTGTCCTCATCCCCTCAAGCCCAGCAGCCCCTGTTTTGGCCGAGGTGACCGTGAGCCACACCGGCGCCGCCGTGACCGCCGGCTTGCCCCCGGAGCGCCGCCGTCGATTCTCACCGCGTGTCGGTAATCGACCGCCCGCTCCCGTCGCCTCGAGTCGATTTTAGGCGAGTATAAACCCCTAAACCCTTAATTAGTTTATTTGTGCATTCTAGAGGGTAATTAGGGGGTTAATTAAGCCTAATCATGGTCTAGATATGCCTAATGTTGTGTGGGGTGATTAGGGGACCTAATTAGTGCTTAATGAAATGGTTTAGAGGTGAATTAAGGCCTAATTAGTCTGCTGCCCTGGTACTGTTCATCAGTACCGAAATTGCATAAATTTGTCTAAGTGTGGCACTAATTAAGTTCAAGTACTAATGACTTGGAAGTGGACATTTTGGGGATTATTTAGGCTTATTTGAACCTTAATCAAGTGGATTTGGTTGTTGGGTGATTGGGGTTTAAGATTAGAGCCTAATGAGGGTGTTTAATTGTGGTTTAGTGGGCAAAATGTGTCCTCCCCTGGTACTGTTCATTGAGTACCGAATTTGTGCAATTTATCCAAGTTGAATACTTAGTTGAGTCATTGGTTGATGGCAAGGGATTAGGCATTCTTAGAGGTTAGTTAGGACTTATATAAATCCTATCTTGTGACCCCGTACCAATGAGAATGAGGACTAAGTTTGATTTACCCAAGGCGGGCCTTAGGTGCATTACATTGAATTGTAATAAATGTGCGAATCAATGTCGAGTGGATTGGGTGAGAACGGAAGTAAATTGATTGTCTTGAGGATGAGTTGAATGCGTCTAAGTCGAGAATGAGTATGCTTGGTATATTAGTGTGGGCGATTAACCTTGAGTGCCTTGGCTTGTATTCATCTCTCGTGACGTTGATTGATCAATATTGGACGCATTGATGTACATGTTGAAGTGATTCAAATTGTGGCCTTCGGGTCGGGCCTTCGGGTCGGGAGAAATTGTGGCCTTCGGGTCGAGCCTTCGGGTCGGGAGAAATTGTGGCCTTCGGGTCGTGGCCTTCGGGTCGGTTTAACTGCTGTTGGCCTTTGGGTCGATTTAATTGAATATGTTTTATAAGGATATTAAAAGTCTAACCTGCATGGCGGAGTAGTGAATTGGGCTATGGGCCCGAGTGAACTTATATTGATTGTTATACTGGTTTATCTATTTATGTGTTTTATTTACCCTCTGGAGGTGCACATTAGCCTAGTTTAGGATTAGTGGTTTTTACTTGCTGAGTTTTTCTCACGGTTGTGGTAAAACCGACTTTTCAGATCTCCAGCCATGAACTTCGACGATGCACCGTTACGCTTTGGGATTCCCCACCATATAGAGCGTATGCTGACCGTGCACCCCGTGGGGAACGGGGAGAAGTACTATAGACACTATGCTTTAGTATGGGTAGACGTAGGCTTAGCTCACTTTGAGACTCACGAGTACCTAGCCTGGTGTTTGCGGGATCGTTTTGGAGTAGAATTCGGTCCCATCAGGTCCGCCGACGTCCCGTTTGTGGGAGAGGGTCAGCTAGATATTCAATGTCCAGACGGTGATGTAGTAGATGTTGATATGGAGGGCAATCCTGATTCTGAGGTTGAGTACGAGATTGTGGAAGAAGAGGAAGAGCACGAGGAGCTTGGTGGATTAGCCTTCGAGCCGGAGATAGTCGATCCAGCTCTAGAGCAGGTGGACGCAGAAGCCCCTGAGCCTATGGACATAGACGAGTACGAAGAACAAGACCCTGAGCCAGAGATAGAGTTGGAGGCCATGAGTTCTGAGGAGGATCAAGAGCGATTCGAGAGTTCTTCGGAGTCGTCGGGTTCTGATCCTGACTGGGTACCGTAGGTTAGATATCAGTATAGGAGTGAGGGTCGACACTTTTTGACCGTACCCCTCCGGTAGTTAGTTTGACACCCCTAGGTCACCGATCCCTTTTTTTTCGTGGCCTTTTTGATGTACCTTTTTGTTCATAAATGGATAATGTATATGGGGGTTTAATCGATCGTAATTTGTTTTCTCTTGCCACTCTTGGTTGCTTTTAAATTGTCTGGGTGTATATATACATTTATTATATATACGTCGTTTCCGCATGAGGCGTGTTTTCTCTGATTTGGGTTTCGGGTCGGTGACGTAGCCTGGGAGCGTCGCACTACTATTTCGACCTATAAGCGGGATGCTCATGCTTCGTGGGGTACGGGGCGTGACAGATCAATACACATGCGGAAGCAACATATATAAATACATATATACACCCGTACAATAAATAAGATAACCAAGGATAGCACAACACGAGAGATCGTTATGATTAAAAACATATACATTTCATTACTATCAAAAGTAGATACAATATCCATTTATCGGGAGTACAGACTACCACAAAAAATGAACAACGGCCACTAAGGTCAAAAAGGGGTCAGTGGCCAAAGGTTGCTGAGCTAAGACGGCTTCAGTCAAAAAGGTGCAGCCGTTCCATCTAAGGCTAAGATCAACCTAGGGGACCCAGTCCGGATCAGAACCAGAAGACTCTGATGAAGAAGAACTATCTGGCAGCTCCTCATCAGAATCTAACGAGTCTAACTCGGACTCAGCCTCCTCGGGCTCATCCTCTGCATCCATCGCCTCGGGCTCGGTGTAACGACCCGGTCCAACGAGGGCGGGGAGTGGTCGCCGGGGCCAGAGGGCCTGGACAAGGAGCGGCTCCTGGCAGGCTTCTAGGATGGCAAGGGGGCATGTCTCTTGTCCCACATCGCCTAGGGGGGAGTCCTGGGATTGCTTATAAGGCTTGGGTGGCCTATCCTGTGTAACGCGTTTTAAAGCCGTGAGGGTCAGTGGGCCCAAAGCGGACAATATTACACAGCGTAGACCCGGGGTGTTACAAATGGTATCAGAGCCGACTCCGGCCGCGTGTGGGGCCACGGCGGGATGCTGTGCTCGAAGGAGGGAGAATGTAACGACCCGGTCCGACAGGGCGAGTGGTCGCCGGGGCGGAGAGGCTGGACAAGGGCGAGCTCTGGCGGAGGCTTCACAGGATGGCGGGGCATGTCTCTTGTCCATCGTCTAGGGAAGTCACTGGGATTGCTTATAAGGCTTGGGTGGCCTATCTGCGTAACGCGTTTTAAAGCGTGAGGTCGGTGGGCCCAAAGCGGACAATATTATACAGCGTAGACCCGGGGTGTTACACTCGGGGTCCTCCTCCAGCTCCATACCAACTCATCATCATCCGGCTCCATGTCTATCGGCTCGACCTCATCGATCTCGTACTCCATAGGAACGCCATCGGAGCTCACACCCTCGTCGACTGAAGTGGCGGGGTCTACTATATCCCCATTGGGACACTAGGGATCAATCTCACCTTTCCCGTTAAACGGGATATCGAAAGTCCGAAGGGGTCCGGTCTCCTCCCCATTATACGTCCTATCACACCATGCCACATACTCATGGATCGCAGACTCTAACTCCCCAACATCTACCCATACTAAAGTATAGTATCTAATATACATATTCCCCTCTCCTACGGGATGAACGGAAAAAGTCTTCTCGATGAAGTGGGGAATCCCAAAACGTACAAGCGGTTCTGCCATCCTCACTGCCGGGGGTCTGAAATATCGGTTTCCAACAACCGTGAGACGAATAGGCAAGTAAATAACCCCTAAACCTAAACCAGGCTAACATGCACCTCCTGACAGGCGAATTAAACACGCATAATAGTATAGCATAAACATCACAATAATTGGCATGGGCTCGTGGCCCAGATCATTCATACTATGACCCTGCAGGTTAGACATTTTCTAACAATATTCACGTGCAATTCACTGAACATGCACATGGCTAACATACTCGGCACACAATTGCTATTCTCATGAATAAAACAATTATTCCGACCCGAAGGCCAACAAATATATCGACCCGAAGGCCACGACCCGAAGGCCAACAAATATATCGACCCGAAGGCCACGACCCGAAGGCCAACAAATATATCCACATCAGGTACGTGCACTTTCGCACTCACAATTCCAGCCATATCAAAACACATTATGCGAAATCACATATAATGGCATTCAAGTCAATCATGAACATACAATTCACTAACACCATATGTGCCCAAGTATAATTCGTCATAATTCGACCAATTCAATACATTGTCGGCACGCCCAATTCATTCCGTTTTAGCTTATTGAAACTCGGCATTCAATACATGGTTTAAACCCGAGACCAATTTATATAATTCAAATCCGCCATTAAACCAATCAATTTCGGCTACTATGCCAACAACAGGGATTCACACAATTTAACCCAAACAAGTCCCATTTAGCCATTGGATCACCCAAACTAAGCAACCACAATAAGAATCCAATTAATCCCAACTTAGACAATTTTAATCCAAATTCGGTTCTGGTGTGAACAGTACCAGGACAGCCCACATTTGGGCATTAAATCACATCTAAATCATCCTGTAATTAAACCCTAATTCACCCATTTAAAGTGCAAATTAAACTAATTTGGATTTAGGGATTTAATACTCGCCTAAACCGATTCGAGTCGACGGGAACGAGCGGCCAATCGCCGGTAGACGGCGGAATCGGCGGCGACGTTCCAACAGTACGGACGGCGGCGCGGCGTACGGACGGCGGCGGTCCGGCGGTGTCCCTCACGGCCGGGGCTGATCGGCGGTCTGAGGGAGGAGAGAAAGAGAGGGAAACTGAGATGGTGAGGCTAGCACAGCGGCACGGCTGGACGGCGTGCGGCGGCGCTCCGGCGGACGGCCTTCACGGTGGCAACGAAGGAAACGGAGGAGGAGGAAACGGCGTGGAGGGAGAGAACGGGAGAGAATGGCTGGTCCAAGGGGGTCCAAGGTGGTCAAAGTGGTCTTGGGTGGAATCCAAGTGTCACCCATCTAGCCCACATGTCCATCCTACCCCTTGATCCAAGGGTTGACATTCATCCTCATCCAATAATAGAGGGGTAAAGGGGGCATTTGGTTCAATAATTGGGCTGACCATAATAATATAATTAAAACCTTAATTTAATTCCAAAATTAGGCCCAAAATTCGGAATAACTAAAATAGGCATAGGGGCATTTTGGTAATTTTCCAATTTCGGATCGAAATTCCAATTTTTGTCCATACCAATCCCAAATATACGTGGCCACTCAGAAATGGTGTCGGTCACGCAAAATAGTCACTTACGCCCTCGAAAATCGGCTTCAAAGTCTTGAGGGTCAAAATGGTAATTTTTCACTTTCGGGTCGAATTTCCATTTTTCGACCGTACACACTCCAAATATGTGTAGCCACCCTAAAATGGCATCGGCCATGAAAAATAGTCGCAAATGTCCACGAAATTTCGACATCGAAGTTCGGGTCCAATTTTCGCGATCAATTTTGCTCATTTCGAAATTTTAGGGCCTCTCACTAACGGGTGGCTGTTCAGGGGTTACGCGTATCGACCTAGGGTTGTCCGAATCGTGATGGCCTCGATTTTCGGAAGAATGCGAGGAATTATCACTAGTGCCGGAGGTCGCGATCGTTTGGATTAAATTCGGGATTCGTTCGCCACGTGTACTCTCGGTCGTGTGGAATCACCCGCGATCCGATCGTACTTCATTGGCTAAATCGAATCCGTCACTTTCCTAAGATCGGCCCATATTGGCCCAAAATATTTCCTCGACGTTTCTCGAAATTGGTGCCCAATTCGCGATCGGGTCCCCGGTCCACGTACTGTTTTTCCTATTTAGCCATTCCCATTGGGTTAGTATCCCATGAGTGATCAGCTCTGGGCGAGACTTACTAAAATTAAACGAGAAATAATATACACTTTATTGGTCCCGGAAACGGGTCGAAATTCGGGATGTTACAACTCTTCCCCCCTTACAAAAATTTCGTCCTCAAAATTTGCAATCTCCACTTACTCCTCAAACAAGTAGGGGTGCTGACGTCGCATGGCCTCTTCACCTTCCCATGTGGCGCCTTCTGTTCCATGATGCTCCCATACAACCTTGACCATTTGAATCGTTTTGTTCCTCAGCACGCGATCCTTTTTGTCCTCAATTCGTACTGGCCTCTCTACGTATGACACTCTGTCATCCATGCCTATCTCTTCATACCTTAGAACATGGGTCGGGTCTGGTTCATACTTTCTCAACATCGACACGTGGAAAACATTGTGTACCTGGGATAAGTTAGGTGGCAAGGCGAGTCGGTACGTCATATCTCCAATCTTTTCCAAAATTTCAAACAGTCCGACAAACCTTGGACTCAGCTTTCCTTTCTTACCAAATCGGGATACCCCTTTCATTGGCGACACCTTAAGGAATACATGATCTCCGACTTTAAATTTCAAAGGTCGTCGTCTCCGATCGGCGTAGCTTTTCTGGCGACTTTAGGCTGTTTTCAGCCTTTCTCGAATGATTTCAACAGCTTCCACTGTTTGCTGTACCAACTCTGGGCCAGTAATACTTCGTTCACCTACTTCGTCCCAGCACACTGGTGTCCTGCATGCTCTATCATACAAGGCCTCGAATGGTGCCATCTGGATACTCTGCTGGTAGCTGTTATTATAGGCGAACTCTACCAAATACAACTGTTCTTCCCACTTGCCTTGAAAATCCAATACGCATGCTCTTAACATGTCCTCAAGTGTCTGAATTGTCCTTTCAGATTGGCCATCTGTCTGCGGATGGTAAGCCGTACTGAATTGTACTTTCGTTCCCAAGGCCGACTGTAAACTCTTCCAGAAGTTGGCTGTGAACCTCGGATCGCGGTCCGAAGTGATCGTCACCGGTACTCCATGCAGACGAACGATCTGTCGCACATATAGTTCGGCGTATCTTTCCAATTCGAAATCTTTTCGCACTGCTAGGAAGTGCGCTGATTTAGTAAGTCGATCCACTATCACCCATATGGAATCGTGTCCTCTCTGGCTTCTCGGTAGTCCCGTTACGAAATCCATAGTGATATGCTCCCACTTCCATTAAGGCATCTCTAATGGTCGCAGTAGTCCTCCGGGCTTACAATGTTGTGCCTTCACTTGTTGGCACGTCAAACACTTGGCCACATGCTTGGCCACATCAACCTTCATTCCATTCCACCAAAAGTGCTGTCGAAGGTTCTGGTACATCTTAGTGCTGCCCGGGTGGATGCTATAATTACTGCGGTGTGCTTCACTTAGAATTTCTTCCTTGAGCTCCAAATTATCAGGTACACATAGTCGCCCACGGAACTTCAAAACTCCATCCTCGGACACCTGATAGTCCGACTTCCTCTTGGCGACGTCCATCTCAATCATCTTCTGAATCTCTGGATCCGTATACTGCAATTCTCGGATCTTGGTCTGAATCTCCGGTTCTATTCTCAAAGCAGCTAACAAGTTCGATACGTGGCTCACTTCAAACTTGAACTCTGAATCTCTAAGCCTCTCAAGTAAGGTCCATTCCTTGATCATTACGTGCGCCATACTTGATTTACGACTCAGCGCATTGGCGACTCGATTCGCCTTCCCCGGGTGATACATAATATCGCAGTCGTAGTCCTTCAGCAGTTCCATCCATCTGCGCTGCCTCATGTTCAATTCCTTCTGCGAAAATAAGTACTTGAGGCTCTGATGATCCGTATAAATTTGGAACTTTTCCCCGCACAAATAGTGCCTCCAGATCCTGAGTGCAAACACAATCGCAGCCAGCTCCAAGTCGTGCATCGGGTAATTCAGTTCATGTGGCCTTAATTGGCGCGACGCATACGCGACTACTTTTCCGTGCTACATTAGTACACAACCGAGTCCTCTTAGCGAAGCATCGCTGTAAACTTCAAACCCTCCGAGTCGAGACGGAATAGTCAACACTGGAGCGGTTGTCAGCTTGAGCTTCAGTTCCTAAAAACTCCATTCACACTTATCATCCCACTCAAACTTGACTTCCTTCTTAAGCAATCGGGTTAGCGGCATGGCTATTGACGAGAATCTTTCCACAAAACATCGATAATAGCCAGCCAATCCCAAGAAACTCCTAATTTCCGTCACGGACGTTGGTTTAGGCCACTTAAGTACTGCCTCGATCTTAGTCGGGTCTACTGAGATTCCGTCTCCCGAAACTATGTGTCCAAGGAATGCTACTTTACTAAGCCAAAATTCACACTTACTGAACTTGGCGTAAAGTGCGTGCTCCCTCAGGGTCCGTAGTACCTTAGTCAAATGTACTTCGTGTTCCTCCGGGCTCTTCGAATACACCAGTATATCGTCAATGAACACTATGACGAACTGATCCAGGAATTCTTTAAATACCCTATTCATCAGGTCCATAAAAGTTGCAGGGGCATTCGTTAAGCCGAAGGGCATCACTGTAAACTCATAGTGCCCATATCTCGTCCTAAAGGCGGTCTTAGGTATCTCCTCCTTCCGGATCCTCAACTGGTGATACCCTGTCTGTAAGTCGATCTTGGAGAACACTGAAGCTCCTTGTAGCTGATCGAACAGGTCGTCGATCCTTGGCAGTGGATATTTGTTCTTTACAGTCACCTGGTTCAACTGCCAGTAATCTATGCATAGTCTCAACGTCCCGTCCTTTTTCCTCACAAACAGGACCGGCGCTCCCCACGGAGACGCACTAGGACGAATAAACCCCTTATCTAGCAATTCCTGCATCTGGACCTTCAACTCTTTCAACTCTGATAAGGACATCCGATATGGTGCCTTTGAAATCGGCTCTGTCCCAGGAGCCAGTTCAATCACAAACTCCACCTCTCGTTCAGGCGGTAAACCCGGCAATTCCTGAGGAAAGACCTCGGGGAAATTGCATACTACGGGTATTCCTTCCAAATTAGGTTTCGCCACTATCGGATCCATTACATTCACCAGATATCCCTCGCAACCTTCATCAAGCAACTTAGTCACCTCAAACGAGGAAATCCAAGGATCGAGGTTCCTCCTCGGTTTCCCTGGAATTCAAACCTAGGATGTCCAATGGGGTTAAATTGGATCATCCGATTGCCACAATCCATAACGGCTTTCTGTTTCATCAGCCAATCCATGCCAATGATCACATCGAAATCATACATGGCCAATATAGCCAAATCAATTCTTTCTTCTCTATTTCCAATCACAATTTTACAGTCAAGACACCCCATCGATACTAACACCCTATCATGCAGTGGGGTCGACACGCAGAGCATATTTTCAAGCAATACTGGTTCAATACCAACCAACCTAACAAACTGCTCTGAAATAAATGAGTGGGTCGCCCCTGGATCAAATAACGCATATGCAGCATGATCACAGAGAGAAATAGTACCTGTGACCACGCCCGGCGCATCCTCAGTATCCTTACATGCCATTGCATAGACCCTTCCTTGTGCAGGCGGTCTTCCTTGAATAGCCGGTGGGGCATTCCCGGCTTGATTCCCAACTCTAGGTGGTTGTTGCATCGGGGGTCCTGAAGGGCGCTGTTGAGGACAGCTTCTAACCTGATGTTCCAAGCTCCCGCATCTAAAACAAGCTCCAAATCTGTTCGATTGCTAGTTATGTTTCCCGATGTTCCTCCTAGGCGGTGGAACAAATCGCCTATTACCCGTCATTGGTTTCTTACCAAAGCGGCGATTGTCCCGATTTTGAGCAAACCGTGACCTAGATGCAGCTGCTCTATCCATCTGATCTCGTTCCATCGTTTGGGCTCGTTCATATAATTCTCTATAATCTCGAATATTCAGCAGGAGCATCTGAGTACGAAGATCCGGTTTCAAACCATCCTGGAATCTTCGAGCCTTGTTCAGTGGATTTTCCACCATTCTCGGAGCAAATCTCGATAGTCTCGCAAATTCTGCTTCATACTGGACTACCGTCATTGATCCTTGACGAAGTCTCATGAACTCCGCCATTTTCTTTTCCTGGGCACTCTCTGAAAAGTATTGCCCATAAAAACTCTCAACAAATGCAGTCCAAGTCTGGTCTGCCCCCTCGGGAAACACTCGGTCTTTGATGGCCTTCCACCAGTCATTAGCATTGTCCTGGAGTTGATACGTTGCCAGAGTAATCTTCTCTATTTCGGTGCATCCCAGTAAATTGAATGCCTTTTCCAACTCTTCCACCCAACGTGGGGCGGTTTCAGGGTCACCTCGGCCCGTAAACTTGGGCGACTTCAATTTGAGAAACTGCTCTACCAGCTGGTGCATCTGTCTATTTGCCACCACTGGTTGAGCTTGAGCTTGTGTTGACACCAAAATTTCGGCGCATCATTTAGTGGTTAATTGCATAGAAAATTAGGGATTAAATTTTAACCCCTGAACAAAAATATTACAAATCGCATAGCATAAAGTTTAGGTTCATATAGATTAACTACATTTCGCATCGGATCGGCGGTGGTAAGCGAGCTTAAAATTCATCACGTAAATCGAGCTCGGGCACCAAACAAGACTCGGCTCACTCGGAAAGCATGGGCCAAAAATCACACGCAAAAGGGCTTGGTTGTCTTAATTTGAGCTTAAATTAGCCCATTATGCTTAATTAAAGAAAAGCCCAAATTAATTCAGCCCACTTAGAATTAAATTAAAGCCTAAACCTAAGCCCATTAGGACTAGAAAGCCCGGCTAATTGACCTAGGTTTACACTATAAATATATGTTTATGTCTCATAATCTGGGGGGGAGCTTTCATAATTTCAGAAATCAGATTTTTAGAGATAGCAAAAGGGAGAGAAAGAGAGAGAGTCGGTTGCGTACGGGTGCATCCGCTGCGTCCACGCTGCCCCTCTGCCGTGCCCGAGTCACTGCCGCTGCTATTTCGCAGCGCCCAAAGGACTCTGCAGTTTATCCCCAGCGGTGCTGCTCTCCCTCGTGGTCACCTTGAACGCCGCAGGATAACTTCTTGCTCCAACCGGCCACCGTGAGCAACACCAGCAAGTCTTCATCGCTGAATCTGCAATTGCAGCGAAGCATCTTCCCGAAGCATAAGACTAGTCGCTTCTCCTGCCCAGTTGAAGACTTGTCCAAGTTGAAGGCTGAACCCGTGAGTCCAAGAGGTTGACTTTGTCACCTTTCTGCTAACGTTGCTCCCTCCTAGTGTCCCCGAAGCAGCAGCCCAGCTGATCCTGATGATCTCCACCTTCACGTGACGGCTCCTGCTCGTCTCTTCTCTATCCAGCGACCAATCAACAGCAACTGCAAGCAGCGAATTTCCAGGAAGTCCAGTGAGTTCTTGAGCAGTCTTGATTCTTTTGTGATTAAAGCGTCACAACCAGCCACCATAATCGGCTAAGCATCCAAGCCCACCGAGAGCACTCTCGGCCGAGAACCAGTCCAAGCCGTGGAGGTCCCCAACTAAACACAATCCTGCTGTCCGTGAGCAACACCGACGAGACACCACCGCTATTACTCTCGACGCTGTGCCATCGCTCGTGCACCGCTGCTCGTGCACCGCCACTGTTCCCGACGTTACGTCGCCGCTCCCGACGCACCACCGGTCACAATCTCGATCCGCTGCAAATTCAAATTAGGAAAGAAATCTGCAAATCAGGTAATTATCTTATCCCGATTTGATTTGAATATTTTATTACCTAATTTGTGCTTAATGATATCTAATCTTGCATACTTAGATAATAGGCAATATTTCAATTAGGATTTATTTCCTTTTTTTTTTTGAAATCTTGGATATCTGATGTTATCAAATTTGGATAGAATTTGGAATTTTCAAAATCCTTTTAATATATCCAAGATATTTGAGATATCTAAATTTTTTCAAGATGTGATCGATTAGGAAAATTTCCTAATCCGCAACCACACACGTGGAAATAAATCTATCTATCAGGCTTTAGATAGAGTTATTTCCATAGCGGGTATTTCAAATTTTAGGATCGATCTGTCAGGCTTCATATCGAAACTTAATTCGAAAGATTTAGCCGTTATATTTTTTTTACTTGATTTTAATTTCGAATTTTGATAAAAAAAAATGCCAAAAATATTACTCTAGAATAGGTTAATTTCTTTAGTTTAAAATTGCATGTTTAGATAATTGGCATTTTTAATTCCGAATTTCATTAAAGAAAAAAAATACAAAAAAATAACATGCCCGTCATTAGAAATAGGTCACGTCGTCGCATGACATATAGTTTGCATGTTAGGTTGCATTAATCGCATGTCAATTTTTTGCACGCCATTACATATAGGTTAGCTTTCATTTAAATAAATAAATAAAATCAAAAAAGAAAATTTCTGCACCTTTGAACTCTAAGTCAGGATTTATCAAAATTGTCAAATTAAGTATTTTTCTTGAAATTGGTACCGAAAGGGCATTAGGGAATCTAGCGTAACCAAGTCCCCGAATCCATAATTTCTGGTTCGCAGAAATAAAATAGTACTCCCGCTATTTTATTTAGGTTTCTAATCAACCTACCTTAAATGATTAGTGGCGACTCCCATTGAAAATATTTGCATGCTCATAATTGGACCTAAGTTGCGAATTGGTAGAGTTTGGGAGAACTCGAGCTAGGTTAGTTAATTTAATTGATCTAGTAATCCATTAGCCCAAAAAATCGGAAAACCCGATTTTTTTAGGTCGCGACGGCTTGGCGACTCTGCTGGGGAGATTAACTTTAATTTTTTTAAAAAAAATTTTAAGGAGGACTTAGGCCAAAAATTTTTATGGAAAAATCACTCGATTTGACAAAATTTGATTGGATTCTCATTCTTAGGTGTTAAATGGTTTTGCAGGATGGGAGTTATAAGGGGAGTAGTGATTGGCTAACCCTTTGTTTTGCAGGCTTGGTGGAGTGGAATTGTGATTTAATTTTTGTACTATTGAAGTGGTGTTTGCATATAATTGTTGTGCATGATTTACAGTATTTGCACTACACCACACACAACCCGTGACCGGACCTGGATCACACCCATAGTTTTAAGATGGTATTTGGATGGTTCTTTAACCTTGGCGGTAAGACTTCGCTAAAGGTTATCCCATTTGGATTCCGAAATTTTTTTCAAAAAATGGCTCAAGGGTCGTCCTCATGCATGTGAGGCTACAATGCATGGAGGTTACCCTTGTCGACCGAACCAAGCCGAAGTGATTGGACCCGACTAGTCATGACTACAGTATGCGAGGCCGCGACTAGTCATGATGATTGTACGCGAGGCTGCGACGTGTCGTTTCGTTCATCATTTCACTTTGCAAAAGCCATTAGGATAGATAGATTAAGATTTAAACTCACGATTCATGTGCATGTCTCTGTGATTGACATTTTTTCCCCAAAGACGGTAATTTCTCGAGCTTTATCTTTGGTTTTCTTCATCTTATTTTGAGTCGGTCCTTGACTTAGGTTGAGTCATTTGGCACGTGGTCTATATAAGAATGGGTCGCCTCGATATCCGTTTCGTGCCTACTCCGAAGCTAGAGCTCAAGAAGTTATGGGGCCAGTTGAAGCCAGATGGTCAGTAGTACATTCTCAAGCGCATTGGATTCATACTGCCAATCCTAGACATAGATGTTCAGAGTGGGATCATGCAGGCACTTGCTCATTTTTGGTGCCCCGAGACAACCACATTTGTGTTGGGAGGTAAGTTTGAGCTCACACCGACTCTGGGAGAATACAGTATTGCCATTGGGAAATCGATTGAGTTGGATATAGTCGAACCACCCATTAAGGTAGATCCTGTGGTAGTGCTTGCTGAATTTTTGAATTTGACTAAAAAGGAAATTGAAAAAGTGCTAAAGGGTAATTGTCAAGCATGCCCATTATCTTTTCTTATTGAATGTTTCGAAAATAACTCCGTCCACGTGAGATCTAAAATTTTTATCTTAGTTTTTTTTGGACTCATCGTTTTTCCATTCCGTCAAAATGCTATTGATCCGGTGATAGCTAGGATGGTAAAACAAATATGTGGTGGAGTTAGTTTTATAAACACAATTCTGGCAAAAACTTTCATGTCTCTGACACGATTCAAGAAAGGAAAAGATAGAGTTTTTCGAGCCCCGATTGAGCTTTTACAAATCTGGCTTTTCTCACACCTTTCTCAATTTGGGGAAAATATGACTGTATTTGAAATGGACATGACTGATAACCCTATTTTAAGGTTCAAACAAATACAAGATCAAACTAAGAGCTTGCACTACACACAATGGGTCCATCTGTTCAGGGATCCAAGCTCTAAGATTTTCCTTTGGCAAGCTGTGTGATTTCGGGAGGTTGAGGCTCGATTATACCATGGCGATCAGAAGCCCGTACCTTTGATGGGCATTTATGGGGCAACCTGCTATCAGCCCCTTCAAGTTACACGTCAATTCCGAGTTCTGCAGGGTGTCCCACCTCCACTCAGGCCCAATGAATTTCAAGTCCAGTTCGAGAAGGACGAGTCCTACAGAGTCGAGCTTAGGCGTCATTCTGAGGCTTGGCAGAATTGTTCCACTCAGAAGCTGATTTGGCCCGCGGATGAGCCCACCGGAAGGATGAGAAGTCACTTTGCCACAGCCCGGTATATTCAGCATCATACCATCCCTGCTGAGATACTCCCGAAGATCCCGGTCGTGACAGTACGGCATACCCTTCAGACTCAAATCAAAATCAGCGAAGAAAAGGCGACGAAGGCCTAGGATAAGGCAGATGCTCTGGCTGAAGAGAATGCACGATTACGGCGCGCCTTGAAGGCCCATTCATCTATAGATCACGTAGCCTCTAAAAAGAGGAAGACTATCTGATTTCTAGTTTGGTTTAGGGAGTTTTTCTTTCTTTTTAAGATGGAATGTTAGCTTACATTTGTACTTCATGCTATTGATGTTTTTTGGTAATAAATGTTGCTGAACGATTTTTATAAGAATTCTTTTGAGACATTTTCCATTTTGAGCAATTCAATGAAAAACGTTGAGCTATAATTTGTAAATTTTGGAATCGGTCCAGGTTTTTATTGAATAAAGCAATTTGGAATTTCGGGATTTACTGGACGAATCGGTCGTTCGAAAGAAATTTCATCTTGAGGGTCTAGAGGATGTCATGGACCGACTCGTTATTCTTACTTGTCGTATTTATTCCACTTGTTGCTTTTGCGGGTAATTTGCCACGGATCCCCCTCATCCTCATAATACTCGATCGGTGACCAAAAGAAGGATGGCCAATCAAGCCGAGATTGCAGCCATGATTGACGAAAAGCTGAAAGAATACATGAATATAATCAATGAGCAGATCACAACTGTCATGTCCAAAATGATGAGTGATCTCATGGCCAAGCAGCAGCAGATCAATGTTGCCTCCCATTCGGAGATTCCACCTCCAACCCGTCAAGGCCTCTGCCTTGACAAATCTCCTGCAGTAAACACTAATCCAACCCTTCCACTGGATGATGCCATTTTGATCGACACTAGTGCTTCTCCGTCGGTCCCTGTTCCTCATTCACCCCCCAACGATGAGAATGCCGGTTACGTGAAGTGGAGGGAACTCAAAGTGTTCCGCCTATTGATTTGTCCATTTTTACCCGGGTCCAAGTGCCCGATAAGTTCAAGATGCCAGCCTTTGAGAAGTACGACGGCACCTCGAACCCAATTCAGCACATCGATATGTACCAGGGGCTCATGAATAGATATGTGTCTAATGGACCCCTAATGATCCAAACCTTCCAAGCAAGCTTGAAGGATGCTGCAATGAGGTGGTATACCAACCACCAGATCAACCGGAAAGACTCGTGGGAAGAGGTGGCAAACCTTTTCGTCAAGTACTTCAAGTTCAATCTCGACGTCACTATTACAATGGAAGACCTGGAGAGAGCTGAGTAGAAAAAGGGCGAGACTCTGAAGGAGTATGTCACTCGTTGGAGGAACATGGCAGGGAAGATCATGCCTGAACCTTCAGAACGTGACTTAATGAAGTTGTTCGTGTCCACTTTACCGCAGCCAATTCGTTCACGAATGTTCGTAACGGCCGCCCAATCTTTTGATCAGCTGATAGCCATGGGTGAGGAGATTGAGACCGGGCTCAAGAAAGGATGGTACAGTGAGTCAGGTTCATCAAGCAAGAGATTTACTAGTAAGAAGGACAAAGAGCATGTCCCCGAAGTCAACATGACCTATGTGCAGAAGACGGCAGCTCAGGCCCCGAAGCTACAATTTAGCACCCAGCAGACGACCTCTTATGGACGGCAAGGCCAGCAAGACCCACGCCAACAGCGCAAATCTCGCCCGGTTACTCCACTTCCCGGGACGTTATCTCGAGTCTTTGGCGGTGCTAAGGAAGAAGAACTTGCTGAATTGAGCCACAAAGATCTAACGCTGCCGGCTATGCAAAGTATGATCCGTCGAAGAAATACGATTACCATAGAGGTGAGGTTGGGCATTCGACAGATGATTGCCAAGTGCTTAAACATCGAGTGCAGGATCTACTCGAGACTAGAGCGTTTGCACTACAGCCAGCCAGTAAGCCCAATGTGCAGAACAATTCACTCCCTGATCATTCGAGCAGTACAAATGTTGTCCTTGGCCTAGGAGTCAAGCAGGTTCGAGGCTTCAGGGTCCCTCTCGAAGATATGTTCGATGCTTTAGTCCGAGCTGGTTATGTTTCGACCGGTGAAGTGGTGTCACTCAGTGACATAAGAAAGAAAGTGGATGAGTTGGTGAGAGAGGGGATGATTGGGATAGCAGATGAATTCGGGGTAGTGGCTGCTATATCCCAAGTCATCATTGATTGGAATGAAGAACTCGCAAGGATGACCGATGAACAAGTGAAGTTGGATCTTGACATGCCCACTCTCGAGGACGCCTCTGACGATGACCTCGGGATCATTATACCCGACACTCCGGAAGTATTGATCCTGGCATCACCTCAGCCCTACGCTTATGAGAGTGACAAGATGGTCCCATGGTCGTACGACGTTGATCTGATAACGAGGTCAGGGAGAACTTATCCTGATAAGCAACCGGCCAAGCCAGTGGCTGAGAAAGAAGCGAAGGAATTCCTAGCTGTGATTAAGGCTAGTGAATATAACGTGGTTGATCAGCTGAGAAAGTTACCTGCACAAGTCTCGTTGTTGGAACTTCTCTAGACATCAGATAAGCATCGGAGTGCTTTAATGAAGGTGTTGGGTGAGATTCATGTGCCCGAGACTATTGAAGAAGATAAGCTAGAAGGGTTTGTCGGGACGATCCTCCTCAAAAATCAAGTAGCATTTTCTGATGAGGAAATCCCAGTTGAAGGACGTGGTCATAATAAGGCGCTTCACATATAAGTGAAGTACAAGGAGACTCACATGGCTAGGGTGCTTGTTGATAACGAGTCGGCTCTGAATTTATGCCCGTTGGCTACTTTGAAAAGGCTGGGCATTCCTCCATCTACCATGCAAGCAGCCAAGACTTCTGTATGAGCCTTTGACGGAATAAAGAAAGATGTCATAGGCCAGATTAACTTAAAGCTGCAGATCGGACCTTCAGTGTTTGATGTTCTTTTTCAAGTGCTGGATAGCCCTTCTGCTTTCAATTTCTTGCTGGGACGGCCATGGATTCACAGTGCAGGCGCAGTACCCTCCAGTTTGCATCAGAAGATCAAGTTTGTGGCTGAAGCAAAGTTGGTTACAATTTATGGAGAGGAAGATCACCGAATCTTCAATGCAACATCGATCCCATACATAGAACCCGATCATGTTGAGGAGGATAGCTATCATTCATTTGAGATAGTTCAAGTTGTTCAAGCTTCCTCTGATATGCCGTTGCCCATTCCTGAAGTTTCTAAAGCAGCTCTCATGGTGGCTAAGGTCATGGTCGGTAATGATTTTAAGCCAGGTCAGGGTCTTGGGAAAGAAGGCCAAGGCATTCATGCCCCGATCGAGACAAATGGACAATCCCACAAAGCTGGTTTGGGATATCATAGGCAGGGAAGCCGCGAACAAAGCAACGATTGTTGCAGAAGTCGAACAGGAGCAGGTCAAAGTCCCTTACCACCTTCCATCAACGACACCTTTCACTCGGCTGGAGTTGTGGGAGGATATGAACATTTAAATCTGAGCCCGACTGAGGATGATCTTGGGCTTATCTTTCCTGAGTCGCCACAAGCCCTAACTGACTCACCTAAGAAGCACGGTAAAGCGATTCTGGTCAGTTTGTCTGACGATTCTGAGGATGACCGTCCACCCTGTATTTTCAAGAAGCCGGAGTTGAGGGTGTTGGACTTTGATGATGGTATACCTTACCTCACCGGTTGGTTTGCTAAGACCTCCATTTGTGTAATCACTGAAGGACCACTTGAAGGGATGGGCGATAGCCCTCAAGAGTAATCATTTCTAGTTTTCGTATCTCCCTTGCGCGGGAATCTTTATTGCTTTTTTCGATTGTCATTCCTATTCATGTTGCACTTAGGTTTTTCAATCCAATAAGATGTAATTCATTGGTTCAATATCAATAAAATTACAGCATTTTTTAGTATTTTGAATCTTGTTGAAGTGTCCCAAACCAACCCGATGACGATAACCAACGATTGAAAAATTTGTCATCTACGGTAAGAACTGAGGGTTGGGCTTCTCAAGAATTCTTGTTTCGAGGTCTTCGAAAGCAAAATAAATTTCAAAAAAACAATTTTCAAAAATTGCATGTAGTTAAGCCCTGTCTTGTCTTTTTGATCTCTTTCTTTCATGTTTCAGGACTAATCTCGAGGCATGCGAAGGGACGGGAATCGTGGACCCTCATATATGTGATGCAAGCCAATCCTATGACTCAGATGATTCTAATCCGAATGATGAAGAGATACGACGGAACTTGAAAATCCATGAGAAATCTAAGCCTCTGACCGCCGAAGAAACCATGGTGATCAACCTTGGCGACACTGAGAATCCTAGAGAGGTTAAGATTGGGGCATGTCTTCCTGAAGATGTGGCCAAACGCTTGACCCAGTTGTTGAAGGATTATCAAGACATCTTTGCCTAGTCTTATCTTTGATATGCCAGGTCTTGATTGATCGATCGTCGAACATTGTCTACCGACTGATCCTTCGGTTGAGCCTGTGAAACAAAGGCCGTGAAGAGCTAAGCCAGAACTGGCGAAGAAAATCAAGGAAGAGGTCATGAAGCTTCTTGGCGTGGGATTTATTGAGACTACCCAATACTCATAATGGGTCGCTAATATAGTCCCAGTGATGAAAAAAGACGGTCGGGTTCGAGTATGTATTGACTACCGAGATCTGAACAAAGCTAGTCCTAAAGATGATTTTTCACTCCCGCACATTGATGTGCTTGTGGACAGTACAGCTGGATTCGAACTATTCTCCTTCATGGATGGTTTCTCAGGTTATAATCAGATCTTGATGAATGAGGATGATAAGTTGAAAACAGCATTTACCACTCCTTGGGGGACATTTCATTACAAGGTGATGCCCTTCAGTCTCAAAAATGCTGGGGCAACTTACCAGCTCGCAATGGTCACGTTGTTCCATGACATGATACATAATGAGATCGAGGTCTATGTTGATGATATGATTGCAAAAACTCGACGTGGAGAAGATCACATAGAAATCTTGACAAAATTATTCGACGGGCTTCGTAAGTTCAAATTGCGCCTCAATCCGGCAAAATGCGTGTTCGAGGCAGCCTCTGGCAAACTACTTGGCTTCATTGTTAGTAACAAAGGGATTGAGATTGACCCGTCAAAAGTGAAAGCCATTTGTGAAATAAAATCTCCCTCTTCGGTGAAGGAAGTTCGTAGCTTAATGGGCAGACTAAACTATATTGCCAGATTTATTTCTCAGCTATCTGAGACAGCGAAGCCTTTCTTTAAACTCCTCAAGAAGAATGCGCTGGTTAGGTGGGATGAAGAGTGTGAACTGGCATTCGACAAGATTAAGCACTACTTGATGAATCTGCCAGTGCTTGTTCCACCAATGCCGGGGCAACCTCTGATCCTGTACCTTACAATCCACAGTGAATCCTTAGGTGCCATGCTTGCTCAGAAAAGTGAAGAGGATGGAAAGGAGCGTGCGATTTATTATTTGAGTAAGAAATTCACCGCCTCTGAGATGAATTATTCCGAAGCAGAAAGAACGTGCGCAGCATTGGTTTAGGTACTACACAGATTGAGGCAATACACTTTACACTATCAGATATTGCTTGTGACAGAGTGTGATCCCATCAAATACTTGCTCAATCAACCCGCTTTGGTTGGAAAACTGGCAAAATGGCAGATTCTCATCTCAGAATTTAATGTTCGATTCATGTCCCAGAAATCAGTCAAAGGACGAGTAATTGCTGATGTCTTGGCTGAAAATCCTGGGAAAAATGAGGATCTGGATCCGTTAGAGGATAGAGTCATGCCAATTGATGAGTATGTATGGACCATGTATTTTGATGGAGCCGTAAACTTGTCAGGATCAGGTATCGGGGCAGTTTTAATATCTCCAGGCGGACAACATTATCCGGTCGCAGCGAAACTGATATTTCCTTGTACGAACAATATCGCCGAATATGAAGCATGCATCCTCGGGTTACAAGCTGCAATTGAAATGGGAGTAGCTCGACTTAAGGTGTTTGGGGATTCAACTCTCATTATTCTTCAGACCGTTGGTAAATGGCAAACTAGAGATGCTAAGTTGCAGCCCTATCACGTCTATCTGGAGGAGTTGGTGGAAGAGTTTGAAGACATTTCGTTTGAATACTTGCTAAGAACTCAAAACAGTTTTGCTGATGCTCTGGCTACGTTATCGGCAATGCTATGAGTGACAAGCGGTTTAGAAGTTGAACCTTTGAAGATAGAAGTCTTACAGAAACCGGCTTATTGCATGGCCTTGACAGAGGAGCCCGACGGCAAGCCGTGGTATCATGATATCAAGGTATATCTTCAAACACAGGAGTTTCCTGAGAAAAGTACCGCATCTGACCAAAAGTATATCAAGAAAATGGCATCGAAGTTCTTCTTGAGCGGAGAATGCCTATACAAGCGTTCCTATGATTCGGTTTTATTAAGGTGTGTTGATTCAACCGAGGCTATTCATTTGATGCTAGAAGTACATGAGGGAGTATGTGGTCCGCACATGAATGGTCATATGCTAGCAAGGAAGATAATGAGGATGGGTTATTACTGGCTCACTTTAGAGAGTGATTGCATTCAGCATGTCCGGAGTTGTCACAAATGCCAGATCCATGGTGACAAGATTAATACTCCCCCGAATGAATTGCATCAGATGTCTGAACCATGGCCATTTTCTATGTGGGGCATTGATATGATTGGCCCAATCAATCCTAAAGCGTCAAAGGACATCGGTTTATCCTGGTCACTATCGATTATTTTTCGAAGTGGATCGAAGCTATGTCCTATACGACAGTGACGGCCCGGAATGTGGTGAAGTTCATTCGTCGAGACATCATTGCTCGATAGGGTGCACCTGAGACCATAATTACTGACAATGGGTCGAATCTAAATAATAAATTGGTGGATAATCTGTTCAAGGAGTTCAAGATCAAGCATCTGAATTCCTCTCCATACCGTCCGCAGATGAACGGAGCGGTCGAAGCAGCCAACAAGAATATCAAGAAAATTTTGACTAAAACAGCTGAGAACTATCGTGATTGGCATGAGAGATTACCTTTTGCACTTATGGCATATTGAACTTCTATCCGGACATCTACAAGGGCAACTCCATATTCTCTTGTGTACGGTATGGAAGCAGTTCTACCTGTTGAGATTGAAATTCCTTCATTACGTATTCTTTCACAGGTACAATTGTCAGAAGCAGATTGGATCCAGCAGAGATTGGACCAGTTGAACATGATTGATGAGATAAGGCTTAGAGCTCTATGTCATGGCCAGTGCTACCAATAACGAGTTGCTAAATCTTTCAACAAGAAAGTCAAGCCTCGACATTTTCAGGTAGGTAACCTTGTCCTGCGGAAGTTATTGCCGATAGTTCCTCTTGCAGAAGGAAAATTCGCCCCAAACTACGGTGGCCCGTACATTGTGAAGAAAGTCCTTCCAGGAGGTGCTTTGATTTTGGCCGAGATGGATGGTCGTGTTTTTTCCAGTCTAGTTAATTCCGATTCTGTGAAGAAGTATTACACTTGATTTGTACTCATTCTGACTTTGTTTCTATCAAGTATCAAGTTGAATTTCATGAATCAATTTATGTTACCAAGTTTTGTTTGAGGAAGGCTTTTGATTTGGCAATCTGTTTCTGTCCTAATGAAGCGATCATATTGCATGAGGGACTTCAAGATGACGAAAGGCAAGACATTTCCATACACGTTCTGAATAATAATCCCCAGTGCGAGTTGAGTGAAAATTTCGTGCTGACAAGGTAAATGATTATCTCACGAAAAGTATGACGACCAAAATAATGAGAGGCATTCATTCCCTCTATCTAAACACTATAGGTTATTATTTGCTTAACCCCTTTGAACGAAGTTTCATTTCTTACCCCTGTCAGGAACAACCCCGTACCGGGGCAATTTTTTAGAAAGTTCAAAATGGTTAGAATTTTCTTGCTTTCACTTGCATCAATCTTCAAGTATATTTACTGCATGCAAATTCAGTGTTAGCTCGAGTGCCTTAAATATGACGAAGAGCATTTCTTTCTATATCCCTACACATTATACCCTTTGCATACCCAATTTGAGCAGTGAATTCATTTCAACCCGATTGGTGATCATTTTGGTGATAAACAAATGAAATCATCTCAAAGCAAGTTCAAGGTGACTTGAGGCAAATGGGAGCTAGAAAGAAAATTCATCAGAAAGGACGCAAAAGGACTCCGTTAAATCGAAGTTCTCTCTCTCGGAAAAATCTCTCGAAAAGAAAATCTCTCTAAAAAAAAAGAGAGAGAAAAAGGAGGGAAAGAAAAGCTTCAGCAAGAACTGAGTCGACATACAAGATCAGTCTTCAAGGAAAAGACCGTTTGAAGGTTCATTTGTGGAGCAATTGCTAGAGATAGGTCAATGGTACCAGTAGCATAATTGGATGATCACCAATCTCCATGTTCATAATACCCCCTTTTGATGAAATAAGCCATTCATTTCAAGCCTACCCGAACCTACGTTACAACCCTTACCGAAGTCTCTTCAAAATAGGGCACTTGAGTTAACGTAGAGTTTCAAATGCTTATAAATGTTGCTCGAAGAAGTGCGAGCAAGATTTTTCTATCTCATTTTTGCAGCATTCCTGACTTGTAAACCCGGAGCAGCTGGTGATATCAATTCTTTCAATAGCCTCGACTCGAAGAGTCCCTTTCGCTAAGCCATTGACCAAACCCACGTTTTAGTCCTTATAAAGACCTCTCAGATTGGTCAAGTCATACTGATTTTGAGAATATCCGAACCCTTGTCAAGCACGATGAAGAGAGTTTGAGTGATTCTTATACCCGCATCAAAGGTCGGGTCAAAAGCCTTTCATTGAGAGTGAGTAGAAAGTCCTTTTTGATTAAAGGTCTCTCATTTAATGTGATCAAATTGTCAAAAGGACGAGATGGTTGTTCTTATTGATAAATTCCCCAGTAAAGCTTGGTAATGCAAGCAGATTCATGAATTATGTTTTCTCTGCCCCTGCGCATGTGTTGTTTTAGCCTTTTCTCAGGTAAAAACAGGTGCAATGCAATTGGCTTTGCCATTTTTATAACACAAGAAGAAATCAGGTACGTCTACTAATCATTCTTCATTGTTTCTCTTTTCCCAGAATGTGAGACATGATCTCTTTCATATGTTCGCCAAGTGGAACAGGTGACATATCATTTGGTGTTGCCAAGTGAAGTACGCGGCACACCCCATTGTATGTTCGTCCAGTAGGATAGGCGGCATAATATCTCATTTCGTGTTGCCAAGTGGAGTACACGGCACACCCCATTTTATGTTCGCCCAGTAGGACAGGGAGCATAATATCTCATTTGGTGTTGCTAAGTGGAGTACGCGGCACACCCCATTTCATGTTTGCCCAGTAGTACAGGCAGCATAATTTCTCATTTGGTGTTGCTAAGTGTAGTACGCGGCACACCCCATTTCATGTTCATCCAATGGAAGAGGTGACATGATCCTTTTCGTGATTGCCCAGTGGTATGGGCAACACATCCCATTCTTTCTTTATATCATGCGCTATTTCGCATCTGTAGGAAACTACAGGTAACAGATAGGCAATCCAGTACCTCGAGAACCTTACTTCCAGTGGACCAGAAGTTTGGAGATCGAGGGAAGTCAAAGCATTATAAAGCTTTCCCTCACTTGGACGCTTTTTGTGCGATCCGTATGTAAGGCTCTTTCACCGCTCTACACGAAGTGAGAAGCCTTAGCATACGTTCTTTATTGTTTGCATATCATGCATCATTGCATTAAAAAAAAATTATTCATCATTTTGCATAGTTTAAATTTAGGTCTCAGTCTTTGAGCGAAACCTCTGCGAGCCTCCACTTAAAGAGGGGCAGCTGTTGACACCTAAATTTCCGCGCATCATTTAGTGGTTAATTGCATAGAAAATTAGGAATTAAATTTTAACCCCTGAACAAAAATATTACAAATCGCATAGCATAAAGTTTAGGTTCATATAGATTAACTACATTTCGCATCGGATCGACGGTGGTAAGCGAGCTTAAAATTCATCACGTAAATCGAGCTCGGGCACCGAACGAGACTCGGCTCACTCGGAAAGCATGGGCCGAAAATCACACGCAAAAGGGCTTGGTTGTCTTAATTTGAGCTTAAATTAGCCCATTATGCTTAATTAAAGAAAAGCCCAAATTAATTCAGCCCACTTAGAATTAAATTAAAGCCTAAACCTAAGCCCATTAGGACTAGAAAGCCCGGCTAATTGACCTAGGTTTACACTATAAATATATGTTTATGTCTCATAATCTGGGGGGGAGCTTTCATAATTTTAGAAATCAGATTTTTAGAGAGAGCAAAAGGGAGAGAAAGAGAGAGAGTCGGTTGCGTACGGGTGCATACGTCGCGTCTGCGCTGCCCCCTCCGCCGTGCTCGAGTCGCTGCCGCTGCTGTTCCGCAGCGCCCAAAGGACTCTGCAGTTTATCCCCAGCGGTGCTGCTCTCCCTCGTGGTCACCTTGAACGCCGCAGGATAACTTCTTGCTCCAACCGGCCACCGTGAGCAACACCAGCAAGTCTTCATCGCTGAACCTGCAATTGCAGTGAAGCATCTTCCCGAAGCATCAGACTAGTCGCTTCCCCTGCCCAGTTGAAGACTTGTCCAAGTTGAAGGCTGAACCCGTGAGTCCAAGAGGTTGACTTTGTCACCTTTCTGCCAACGTTGCTCCCTCCTAGTGTCCCCGAAGCAGCAGCCCAGCTGATCCTGACGATCTCCACCTTCACGTGACGGCTCCTGCTCGTCTCTTCTCTGTCCAGCGACTAATCAACAGCAACTGCAAGCAGCGAATGTCCAGGAAGTCCAGTGAGTTCTTGAGCAGTCTTGATTCTTTTGTGATTAAAGCGTCACAACCAGCCACCATAGTCGGCTAAGCATCCAAGCCCACCGAGAGCACTCTCGGCCGAGAACCAGTCCAAGCCGTGGAGGTCCCCAACTAAACACAATCCTGCTGTCCGTGAGCAACACCGACGAGACACCACCGCTGTTGCTCTCGACGCCGCGCCATCGCTCGTGCACCGCCGGTCACCATCCCGATCCGCTGCAAATTCAAATTAGGAAAGAAATCTGCAAATCAGGTAATTATCTTATCCCGATTTGATTTGAATATTTTATTACCTAATTTGTGCTTAATGATATCTAATCTTGCATACTTAGATAATAGGCAATATTTCAATTAGGATTTATTTCCTTTTTTTTTTGAAATCTTGGATATCTGATCTTATCAAATTTGGATAGAATTTGGAATTTTCAAAATCCTTTGAAGATATCCAAGATATTTGAGATATCTAAATTTTTTCAAGATGTGATCGATTAGGAAAATTTCCTAATCCGCAACCACACACGTGGAAATAAATCTATCTATCAGGCTTTAGATAGAGTTATTTCCATAGCGGGTATTTCGAATTTTAGGATCGATCTGTCAGGCTTCAGATCGAAACTTAATTCGAAAGATTTAGCCGTTATATTTTTTTTACTTGATTTTAATTTCGAATTTTGATAAAAAAAAATGCCAAAAATATTACTTTAGAATAGGTTAATTTCTTTAGTTTAAAATTGCATGTTTAGATAATTGGCATTTTTAATTCCGAATTTCATTAAAGAAAAAAAATACAAAAAAATAACATGCCCGTCATTAGAAATAGGTCACATCGTCGCATGACATATAGTTTGCATGTTAGGTTGCATTAATCACATTTCAATTTTTTGCACGCCATTACATATAGGTTAGCTTTTATTTAAATAAATAAAAAAAATCAAAAAAGAAAATTTCTGCACCTTTGAACTCTAAGTCAGGATTTATCAAAATTGTCAAATTAAGTATTTTTCTTGAAATTGGTACCGAAAGGGCGTTAGGAAATCTAGCGTAACCAAGTCCCCGAATCCATAATTTCTGGTTCGCAGAAATAAAATAGTACTCCCGCTATTTTATTTAGGTTTCTAATCAACCTACCTTAAATGGTTAGTGGCGACTCCCATTGAAAATATTTGCATGCTCATAATTGGACCTAAGTTGCGAATTGGTAGAGTTTGGGAGAACTCGAGCTAGGTTAGTTAATTTAATTGATCTAGTAACCCATTAGCCCAAAAAATCGGAAAACCCGATTTTTTTAGGTCGCGACAGCTTGCTGGGCCTGATTTCCATGAATAGCAGCAGCTGCTGCAGCCTCAACAGCCTGGGCGGTCACATTATCTCGTTCTTGTGCCTACCTATCCATAACATTCCCAATCCTTTCTAACACCCTAAAGACTCCTTCCATACGCGGATCTTCCACAGGTCTAATATCAACTCTGGGGTCCACTGTAGCTCCAGCATTAACTCCAGGGTTTTCTACCGCTCTAGCACCCATCTCAAGGTCCTCTACAGCTCTAGCTCGAGCACGACCTCCACCTCTGGTTCCTCTTCCTACGCCCCTTCTTGGGACTCTTCCCACACCTCTTCCTTCGCTGCTCATTATATCCGCTTCCTACCACTCTCCTACCTGCTGTAATTCCACTAGGAATTAAAGACCTAAACCAAACTAATCAGGTCTAAGGCCCTAGGCAGGTAGCTAGCACGACAACAATCAACCCCTCAGCATGCGGCTAAACATAAACAACATAGAACCTCAAACAAGGAGATACACATTCTCACCTCAGGTCCTGCCGCACCTGCACTTTACGGGTCATATCCATAAACACTCAATCAACACACAACTGTCAGGAGGTACATTTAGCACACGAGGTCATCCTACTGGCTACCCAAGGTCTCATCGCTCCTTATCACTCTAGGCTCCGACCAAATTTGACCGAGCTGACCTTGCTCTGATTCCAAATCAAACGGGGATGTCACGCCCAGTACCCCACGAAGCGCGAGCATCCCAGCGTGGTCGAATTTGTTGCGACGTCCCAGGACGCGTCGCCGATCCAACACCCAACACTCAGAGATCAATACACATGCGGAAGCAACATATATAAATACATATATACACCTGTACAATAAATAAGATAACCAAGGATAGCACAACACGAGAGATCGTTATGATTAAAAACATATACATTTCATTACTATCAAAAGTAGATACAATATCCATTTATGAGGAGTACAGACTACCACAAAAAACGAACAACGGCCACTAAGGTCAAAAAGGGGTCAGTGGCCAAAAGTTACTGAGCTAAGACGGCTTCAGTCAAAAAGGTGTAGCCGTTCCATCTAAGGCTAAGATCAACCTAGGGGACCCAGTCCAGGTCAGAACCAGAAGACTTTGATGAAGAAGAACTATTTGGCAGCTCCTCATCAGAATCTAACGAGTCTAACTCAGACTCAGCCTCCTCGGGCTCATCCTCTGCATCCATCGCCTCGGGCTCAGGGTCCTCCTCCAGCTCCATATCCTGCTCCAGCTCATCATCATCCGGCTCCATGTCCATCGGCTCAACCTCATCGATCTCGTACTCCACAGGAACACCATCGGAGCTCACACCCTCCTCGACTGAATTGGCGGGGTCTACTATATCCCCATTGGGACACTGGGGATCAATCTCACCTTTCCCGTTAAACGGGATATCGAAAGTCCGAAGGGGTCCGGTCTCCTCCCCATTATACGTCCTATCACACCATGCCACATACTCATGGATCGCAGACTCTAACTCCCCAACATCTATCCATACTAAAGTATAGTATCTAATATACATATTCCCCTCTCCTACGGGATGAACGGAAAAAGTCTTCTCGATGAAGTGGGGAATCCCAAAACGTACGAGCGGTTCTGCCATCCTCACTGCCGGGGGTCTGAAATATCGGTTTCCAACAACCGTGAGACGAATCTCAGCAAGTAAATAACCCCTAAACCTAAACCAGGCTAACATGCACCTCCTGACAGACGAATTAAACACGCATATTAGTACAGCATAAACATCACAATAATTGGCATGGGCTCGTGGCCCAGATCATTCATACTACGACCTTGCAGGTTAGACATTTTCTAACAATATTCACGTGAAATTCACTGAACATGCACATGGCTAACATACTCGGCACACAATTGCTATTCTCATGAATAAAATAATTATTCCGACCCGAAGGCCAACAAATATATCGACCCGAAGGCCACGATCCGAAGGCCAACAAATATATCGACCCAAAGGCCACGACCCGAAGGCCACGACCCGAAGGCCAACAAATATATCGACCCGAACGCCACGACCCGAAGGCCAACAAATATATCCACATCAGGTACGTGCACTTTCGCACTCACAATTCCAGCCATATCAAAACACATTATGCGAAATCACATATAATGGCATTCAAGTCAATCATGAACATACAATTCACTAACACCATATGTGCCCAAGTATAATTCGTCATAATTCGACCAATTCAATACATTGTCGGCACGCCCAATTCATTCCATTTTAGCCCATTGAAACTCGGCATTCAATACATGGTTTAAACCCGAGACCAATTTATATAATTCAAATCCGCCATTAAACCAATCAATTTCGGCTACTATGCCAACAACAGGGATTCACACAATTTAACCAAAACAAGTCCCATTTAGCCATTGGATCACCCAAAACTAAGCAACCACAACAAGAATCCAATCAATCCCAACTTAGACAATTTTAATCCAAATTCGGTTCTGGTGTGAACAGTACCAGGACAGCCCACATTTGGGCATTAAATCACATCTAAATCATCCTGTTAGGCTCCAATTAAACCCCACAATCATCCAATACACATTCATCTATAATTAGACCATAATCTAGTCTAATTAAACCCTAATTCACCCATTTAAAATGCAAATTAAACTAATTTGGATTTAGGGATTTAATACTCGCCTAAACCGATTCGAGTCGACGGGAACGAGCGGCCAATCGCCGGTAGACGGCGGAATCGGCGGCGACTTTCCAACAGTACGGACGGCGGCGCGGCGTACGGACGGCGGCGCGGCGTACGGACGGCGGTGTCCCTCACGGCCGGGACTGATCGGCGGTCTAAGGGAGGAGAGAAAGAGAAGGAAACTGAGATGGTGAGGCTGGCACGGCGGCACGGCTAGACGGCGTGCGGCGACGCTCCGGACGATGGCCGGCGGTCGGCGCTCCGGCGGACGGCCTTCACGGCGGCAACGAAGGAAACGGAGGAGGAGGAAACGGCGTGGAGGAAGAGAACGGGAGAGAATGGCCGGTCCAAGGGGGTCCAAGGTGGTCAAAGTGGTCTTGGGTGGAATCCAAGTGTCACCCATCTAGCCCACGTGTCCATCCTACCCCTTGATCCAAGGGTTGACATTCATCCTCATCCAATAATAGAGGGGTAAAGGGGGCATTTGGTTCAATAATTGGGTTGACCATAATAATATAATTAAAACCTTAATTTAATTCCAAAATTAGGCCCAAAATTCGGAATAACTAAAATAGGCATAGGGGCATTTTGGTAATTTTCCAATTTCGGATCGAAATTCCAATTTTTGTCCATACCAATCCCAAATATACGTGGCCACTCAGAAATGGTGTCGGCCACGCAAAATAGTCACTTATGCCCTCAAAAATCGGCTTCAAAGTCTTGAGGGTCAAAATGGTAATTTTTTACTTTCGGGTCGAATTTCCATTTTTCGACCGTACACACTCCAAATATGCGTGGCCACCCTAAAATGGCATCGGCCACGAAAAATAGTCGCAAACGTCCACGAAATTTCGACATCGAAGTTCGGGTCCAATTTCGCAATCAATTTTGCTCATTTCAAAATTTTAGGGCCTCTCACTAACGGGCGGCTGTTCAGGGGTTACGCGTATCGACCTAGGGTTGTCCGAATCGTGATGGCCTCGATTTTCGAAAGAATACGAGGAATTATCACTAGTGCCGGAGGTTGCGATCGTTTGGATTAAATTCGGGATTCGTTCGCCACGTGTACTCTCGGTCGTGCGGAATCACCCGCGATCCGATCGTACTTCGTTGGCTAAATCGAATCCGTCACTTTCCTAAGATCGGCCCACATTGGCCCAAAATATTTCCTCGACGTTTCTCGAAATTGGTGCCCAATTCGCGATCGGGTCCCCGGTCCACGTACCGTTTTTCCTATTTAGCCATTCCCATTGGGTTAGTATCCCATGAGTGATCAACTCTGGGCAAAACTTACTAAAATTAAATGAGAATTAATATACACTTTATTGGTCCCGGAAACGGGTCGAAATTCGGGATGTTACAAGCTACGCCTCATTACCTGTCGCCGAGTTGCTGCTAAATCGAACACGCATTAAGTTCTCAAAAACTACCCAAGCTTTTTTATGTTATGAAAGTCAATTGCAGAAAGAATAAAAAGAAAAGCCAAATAATTAAAACGACACTCAACATCGGATATACCCAAGATTATGCTTAGTCGTAAAAAATGCCTTTTTTTTCTTTTCTCTTTTTGCGCTTTTTATTATTTTAGCCTTTTTATCTTTTAATCTAATTTAACTAATATGTGGGCTAAAAAAGTAAGATTTGGACAAAAATGTCTTTTTAGCCTTACATTTCATGTTTTAGTTACGTCAAAGCAAACATGGGGGAGAGAAAATGATAAAAAAGAGCCACGTCAATATTTTCAGTTAGTCAAGTGTGACGGAGTTGGCAAAAAGATTTGATCACATCAATTTGACAAGTTTTAGGATTTAATTGTACTTTTGTGAAAAGTTCTAAGGCTTCTATTGCACTTATCCAAAAAAACAATGTAGGTAAAAAGGAGGTACGATAAATCAAATCGCAACCAAATCTGCAACAGGTTTATTCAATCGATGAATTTATTGAACAATTACAAGTAACTGCTTCAAAATATTCACTAGATGGCGGACTTAATGTCGCAGTGGCTGCGACAAGCCTCAATTGTGGATGGGATTAGGTCCAGAGGGCACTTCGTGCCAAGATCCGGTGGATAAGGGTTTGTGAATGGGATTAGATCCAGTGGGGACTTCGCGCAAGATCCAGTGGGTTGCTTTGCCTTCTTCTCCGACGCTGGCGGGGCCTCTCGCGAACAGGTCTCTCGCCTTTGTTGCAGGGAGAGAAGCGAGGCCAAAAGCTAAAACGAGCATGAAGAGGATCCCTGAACATTTCATTTTAGCTCTTGCCATTGTTTCTTTCTTCTTCTTTTTACCTAATATTTTTCTCCCAAAAGTATATACATGACTCTTGCTCTAGTATCGCTATTTATAGGTACGAATTTTATTGAGAATAATGTCATCTCTATAGGGCTTGTGATGACATTACTCATCCGTAGTGTTAAGAGTTCTAGATTTGTTCCCATAATTGATCATTGACAGATGCAAATTAGTTCAAGTCATTCAGCATACTTCTATATATACATGACAACTTCCCTCGAGAGCCAGATTCTAAGTCGGTCCTTTTGTAGAATCCCCTATTTAAAGGTACGAGTAGTGTTAGAGTTCTAGATTTGTTTCTAGATTTGATCATGGATAGATGCAAATTAGCACAAGTTATTCAACATACTTCCATATATAGATGACAACTTGCCTCGAGAGCTAGATTCTAGGGAAAAATGCCAAAAAAGTCCTAAACATTTTGCATTGGTGTTAATTTAGTCCTAAACCTTTTATTTGTGCCAATTCAGTCCTAAACCTTTTGCATTGGTGCCAATTTAGTCCTAAACCTTTTGCAATGATGCTAATTAAGTCCTAAACCTTTTGTCTTTGTGCCAATTTAGTCATTCCGATCAAGTTTGGCCTGATTTTGCTGATGTGGACGCCGGCTGGCCGGTCACCGGCACTGACGTGGACAACTTTAATAATATTTTAATATTTTTTTGAATTTTAATTTATTTTTTCTTTCCCCCTCCCCTCCCTCCTTCCTTCAACCGGTTACCAAACCGGCGATCAGCCAGAGGCCAGAGGTCGGCGCCGGCGAGGCTCGCCCTTGCCAGCGACGTCAAAGGCGAGCCTCGCCATGGCTGGGCGAGCCCCGACCTCACTAGATCCGGCAAGGTCATGCCTCGCCTAGCCGCCGTCGAGGGTCGACCTCGCCAGATCCAGCGAGGTCGGGCCTCGCCCAGCCATGGCGAGGCTCGAGCTCTCGCCGGAGGTCAGCCTCGCCAGCGGCCTCCGACAAGGGCTGGAGCCTCGCCAGCGGCCTCCGACAAGGGCTGGAGCCTCGCCATGGCTGGGCAAGGTTGAGCCTCGCCGACGGCTGGGCGAGGCACGACCTCGCCACATCTGGCGAGGTCGGGCCTCTCCCAGCGCGAGGCCGCCCTCGCCAGTGGCCAGCAAGGACGGACCTCACCCAGCCATGGCAAGACTCAAGCCCTCGTCGGAGGCCGCTGGCGAGGGCTCTAGCCTCGCCATGGCTGGGCAAGGCCCGACCTCGTCGGATCTGGCAAGGTCGAGCCTCGCCGGCGGTTGGCACGACCTCGCTCAACCATGGCGAGGCTCGCCTTTGCCATTACTAGCAAGGGCGAGCCTCGCCGGCGCCGGTCCGACCGGCGACCAGCTGGAGGAAGGAGGGAGGGGAGGGGAGGGGGAAAAGAAAATGTGACATTCTAATTTCGACCCACTTGGTATTTATGAAATGCGTAATTTCAATAACGCACTTGTAGTAAATCTCGCCTAGACTTGATCACTCTTGGGACACTAACCAGTAGGGAGAGGCTAATTAGGGATCTAGATTCGTGCGACCATAGAATCTGAGCTTGGACTGACTTTCGACCATAAGGATTGTCGGGGTGATATTTTGGGCTAATATAGACCGATCTAACGATGGTCATGGATCGATTTGCGAATGTCGTAAAATTGGATCGCGGGTGATTCCGCCTCGCCAGAATACGAAATTTGTAAACGATCTCAAACCTATTCCAAACGATCGCGTTCTTTAGAACTAATGATTGATCCTCGCAATTACATGACAATTGAGGTCATCATGGCTCAACTGAACTTAAACATGGCTCGATTTAGTATCGACCACGGGTCGAATATACGAATTTTCCCGAAAGCCGCCCGTTAGTCTGAGATAAGCTCAAGTCACGTTTATTTGAGTTTGGCCATTAAATAGAGACTGAGTTTGGGTGTTGAAAATTTTGAAAGTCGTGACAGAGTAATTGGATGACGTTGTTATTAACTTGGTCAGCCTTGGATTTGTCCGGATTCGTCAGAAAACTGAAATTTTGACAGGAAGTGAAAAATGACCGTTTTGCCCCTGGGACTTTGTTAAGGCTAAGTATAAAAGTGGAAGGGCATTTTGGACATTTCACCCCACTTTAGAGATATAAATTTTTGGACAATTTTGCCCCTGCACTTTTTGTGAAATTCCTACTTTACCCTTGGATATTTTTTGTGAGAGTTGATCTTGGCCGTCGATTTTTGGATAAGGTTGAATCGTGGCTGTCAGATGGAAAGTAGAGAGGAGGGTAGGATGGTAATTTCACCTTGGGAAGACTTTGACTAGCTATTTATTCTTCTCTCTCTCTCTCTCTCTCTCTCTCTCTCTCTCTCTCTCTGTCTCTCTCTCTCTCTCTCTCCCCTCATTTTCTCACGCCTCCCTCTCTCCTTGGCCGAATTCCCTCCCCCTCCCCCTCTCCCTCACGTGAAAGTGGCCAGCCGGCCACGCCTTTGGCCACCGCCGCACGTCCGTCCGCCCGTAGCCGCCGCTCGCCCCCGATGGTTCTTATCGCTCGCCGCCGTCTCTGCTGCTGTCCCTCCTTTGTTCAGTCACCTTCAAGTGCTCGAGCTCGCGTAGGACCTCGAGTAAGTGATATCCTAAATCTTGCCTAGGATAACGGGTAATTTCGGGTTAGTTCAGGGCCGTTTTAGCGAGTTTTAGGAGTTATTTGTGGAGAAATTGGTGGACTGAGTTGGCTAAGTTGTTTGGATGGATTTTTGATCATTTATGAGGTGGATTTGAGGTTAATTGATTGATTAGGTAATTGGAATGATTACGGGTGACAATCGTGATTTATTGCGTGAAAAACGGGCCTAAAGGTGCCGTTATAGTGATTTCTCTGTGATGGTTGAGTTTCTGTGCATATTGTGGCTGAATTGGTGTATGTTTATGTTTGAAATGTGGCGCGTGCTGGATTGGGGCTGTCGGAAGGAGTACGACACCCTTGAGTAGTGTAATTTGGCTTAAAATGCAAAAATTCGCGTTAAATCGTGCACGTGCGAATTGAATTGGTAAAATTGTGGGTTAGCATGGCTTATGGGTAGCCTGTATATGTTGGATGAAGTGTGCGAGTTGGTCGTATGAAATTGTCATGTGATTGGGTGCCCAACGTGTTGCACAATCAGTAAATACCCTGAGACGTTTTTACGCGGGGTCCAGATAACAAATGGAAAATGTGTGCACATGTGATAACATAATCTCTGATGCGTTTTACGTGGGGAATTGAACCCGTCTTGAGGCGTGTTACGCGGGACGATGCCCGGTTATACCGGAAGACCGCCAACCTGATGCGTTTTACGCGGGTTGTGCCGTAAAAAGGGAGATCGGTGTTGCGCCTGAGGCGTGTTATGCGGGCTAGAGACACCGAGCCTGAGGCATTTTTACTCGAGCTATAGAAGTGTTGTTCAACCTGATGCGTGTTACGCGGGTTGTGTTATAAAAAGGGAGAACGGTGTTGTGCCTGAGGCGTGTTCGTTTACGCGGGCTAGAGACATCGAGCCTGAGGCGTGTTCGTTTATGCGGGCTATAGAAGTGTTGTTGGACCTGAGGCGTGTTTACGCGGGTTAGAGATCGATGGCTTGTTTTTGGACCTGAGGCGTGTTTACGCGGGTCAGAAATGAATTGGATGCGTGTACTCCAGTGAAATGGGAATCGTATGATGTTCTGGTTGTTATGCGAATGTGAGCATGGATATGGTTGGATTGGTATTATTGAGTGCGACATGGTGTCGGTTTCTAGTAATAATGTTTGAATTCACACGTAAGATTTCGTGCGTATCAAGGTGAGACATTTGTGCTTGCTGTTGTTCTGGCTTGATAGTTGTGTGATTTGTGTGCTCGAACATGCCCAGAGATACGTGTTAGCCTAGGTTGGGTTTAGGGTGTTGCTTACTGAGAAGTGTTCTCACAGTTTTATTTTAAACCATTTAGCCGATCGAAGTTTCAGTGGAGTCGGGAGACAAGGACAATCCGATTGAGATCAATGCTGAGTCCAAGTCTTCAGAGGAACAGACTGGCATCGACGAGACTGATTCTGAGTGGACCCCTTCTAGGGCGAATAGGGGTTAGTTAGAAGTTAGGGGTTGGACAGTTTTGAGAGGCACCCCTTTTTGGTGGTATTATTAGTCTACCCGATGCCGCTAGTCCTTTTTTGATATCGGCGGTTGTTGGTGCAGAGGTTGCTGGTTGTGATGGATTGTAATGGATATTGTATATATCGCGATGTAATAAAGTGCTTGGTGGTTTGGTGATTTATTCCTCCCTGTTACCCCTTTTCTAATTCTTGTCCGGGAGCTATTCTCGTTTCCGCCGTGTTCGAACTCTGACGTGTTGGTTTGGGTCGGCGATGTTCCTGGGACGTCGCACTTTTTCGACCGAGCTTGGGGTGTCGCGCGCTCGTCGGGGTTCGAGGCGTGACAGAAAAAAATTAAGGAAAATTCAAAAAAATATTAAAATATTATTAAAGTTGTCCACGTCAGCGTCGGTGGCTGGCCGGTCGGCGTCTACATTAGCAAAATCTGGCCAAAATTGACCGAAAATACTGAATTGGCACAAAAACAAAAGGTTTAGGACTGAATTGGCACAAATACAAAAAGTTTAGGACTAAAGTGGCACCATAAAAAGGTTTAGGACTGAATTGGCACCAATGCAAAAGGTTTAGGTCTGAATTAGCACCAAAAAAAGGTTTAAGACTAAATTGGCACCAATGCAAAAGGTTTATGACTTTTTTGGCACTTTTCCCCTAGATTCTAAGTCGCTCCTTTTATAGAATCCACTATTTAAAGGTATGAATTCTATTGAGAAAGATGCCATCTCTATATTGCTTGTTATGCTGTTACTCATCCGTAGCATTAGAGTTCTAGATTTGTTTATAGATTCGATCATTGATAGATGCAAATTAGCACAAGTTATTCAACATACTTCCATATATACATGACAACTTCCCTCGAGAGCCAGATTCTAAGTCAGTCCTTTTATAGAATCCGCTATTTAAATGTACAAATTCTATTGAGAAAGATGCCATCTCTATATTGCTTGTTATGACGTTACTCATCCGTAGTGTTAGAGTTCTAGATTTGTTTATAGATTTGATCATTGATAGATGTAAATTACCACAAGTTATTCAACATACTTCCATATATACATGACAACTTCCCTCGAGAGCCAGATTCTATGTCAGTCCTTTTATAGAATCCCTTAAAAGTACAAATTCTATTGAGAAAGATGCCATCTCTATATTGCTTGTTATGATGTTACTCATCAGTAGTGTTAGAGTTCTAGATTTGTTTATAGAATTGATCATGGATAGATGCAAATTAGCACAAGTTATTCAACATACTTCCATATATACATGACAACTTCCTTCGAGAGCCAGATTCTAAGTCAGGCCTTTTATAGAATCCATTATTTAAAGGCAAGAATTCTATTGAGAAAGATGCCATCTCTATATTGCTTGTTATGACATTACTCATCAGTAGTGTTAGAGTTCTAGATTTTTTCCAAGAATTGATCATTGATAGATGCAAATTAGCACAAGTTACTCAACATACTTCCATATATACTTGACAACTTCCCTCGAGGGCTAGATTCTAAGTCAGTCCTTCTATAGAATCCATGCCCCATTACTTTGATCCCATTTTTAGCACATATTTATGCTGCTTAAACTTTGATCTTTACATTTCGGTAGTCACGTGATTCGTTATAGAAAAGTATTTCAATGACTCATCTCTTGTCACGCCCCGAACCCCATCGAGCACGCGACACACTTCTTTGGTCGATTAATGCGACATCCCGGAGTATCGCCGACCCAATTCATATATTATCAGAGACTTATCTCAATCAGCGAAAGCCACAATCCGGACAAATATAACTGGGATAAACAGGGAGAATAAACATATTCATTATTTAACCAACTTTATACAACATCCATAATATACAATCCGTCTCCTATACATGCACACCGTACTAACAACTACACACCATCAATATCCAAAAAGATCGATAGCCTGGGTACCCTATTATCCAAAAATGGGACACCTCAAAAGCCTATTCCCAACCTCTACACTAGCCCCTACGCCCTCTGCTTGGCGTCCACTCAGAGTCTGATTCCTCGGCACTCGAGTCTGATTTTCCCTGAACCTTCTGCTCCTCTGAGGACTCCGGCTCGGCCTCGATCTCGATCGGGTGGTTTATATAACCCGACTCCGCTGGAACCTCCACGCGCTCTTCTTCAATAGGCTCCTCGTCCGACTCGTCCTCTGGCACAAACTCGGGATCCTACCATGGCTCAAATTCAGGTACGTCCTCTGGTCTTCCTTCAGGCTCATCTTCTGGGGCCTCTTCAGGTTCTGCCTCAGGTTCTTTCTCTTCTGGTTCTTTCTCTGGGATCGCCTCGAGATCCACGTCCATCGGATCATACCCCGCCTGGGACTCTTCCGGCTCCGGCTCATACTCGACCCCTGAAGGCCCCGGTGCTGCAGGCGCAGGCTGAAGTCCTGACTGCGCTAGACTAGTCTCCAAACTAGTCATCTCGCCATCCGGGGGAGGTATGGCTGATGGATCCCAGTCCCCAACTCCATCAAAGGGAACATCGAAGCCACGGACGGGACCGAACTCATCTATCCCGTCCCGAAAGTACCAGGCAGTGTACGTATGGGCCTGCCAGAGGGGTAGTCCTATATCTACCCAAACTATCGTCGTATGCTTAACCCAGGTCATGTTATCGTCTATCGGGTACTCTACAACACTGTGGTCGGTGTGCATCGGTACTCCAAAATGCTCAGGTGGCGGCGGTGGGGGATTCATTGCTCAGGCCGGGGTTCTGAAATTGTTGGTTGAAACAACCATGAGATTATATCTCAATAAGCACACACCCTAAACCCCACCTAGGCTATCACGTACCCCTAGACAATCACAATCACAATCGCAACCACACTCAACCATCACATCGCAGGCACACAATTCATACTTACCTGGGCCTTTCCAGCGTGCAACATGCACGTTAGTCACAACAACACCATTTCCAATCACATGCACGTTCTAATTACATTTCATGCATTCGTTCCGGCCTCATTACATTCTTTCCACCCAACTCGCCAGTGACCCTTGTAATAGTACCGCCTCAGGTACACTGCGACTATCTCATACTCGACTCGCCAATGACCCGCGTAGTAATACCGCCTCATGTTCACTACGACTATCTCATACTCGACTCGCCAGTGACCCGCGTAGTAGTACCACCTCAGGTTCACAGTGACTATCTCATAACAACACTTCATGGCCCGCGTAATGGTACCGCCTCAGGCCGTGTATCTTGCTCGCGTAATGGTACCGTCTCAGTTTCAACACCCACCACCTACGACACAACCCGCGTAATGGTACCGCCTGAGGTTGGCCGTCCTCCGGTAATACCGGGCATCGTCCCGTGTAGTCGTACCGCCTCAGGACGGATCAATTCCCCGCGTAATGGTACCGCCTCAGGGATTTCCGCAACCACACATACCGTGCCACACACGATTTCTCGCTTGTTCACATTCTCAATACCCACTTGCCAATAAATTGGCCAATCATACGTGGCCCGTGCACACATTAAACCACGCATTTCTCAAGCTCAATAAACACCCAACACGGCCAATTGACAATCAATTCAATTCGGCCCACACGTGCACACAACGGCCCACATTTAAATCAGTCAGTTCACGATTCACAAACATATAAGGCCACTCACGGGCCCACAATCACAGCCACATAATGAGTACAATTTCAGCATCTCCCACACTCATTTCAAGCCATAACGAACATCACATTCCAGCCACCTCATAACACGTCAAACCGACACTATATGCCCTTAAACCGAGCCAAATGCTCGTCGATTCAATTCACAATGTCCAGCACTTTACTCGGCCTCAAATCAGTCCCGAAACCTCACCATTTCAACCTCGATTCAGCTAATATCAATCCTCAAACCGATCCACTAAATTAATTCCAAAACAGCCCATAATTTAGCCAAAATCGCGTCTAATTAAATCCGATTCCACCCCTAATTCGTCCGTCGATACCCGAAGTCCTAAATAGAGTTTAGGGCGTGACTTACCTGAACTCTAGACTAGCTCGGCTAGAGTGGAAAGGGGGCGGCTGGTCGGCGGCACGCGGCGGCGGCGATTGGCTGGACGGCGGCTTCCTTGGCCGCGGTTCACGGTCACGAGAGAGAGAGGGACGGCGTGAGGGTGGTGGTGTCACGGTTCGGTGATGGGACGGCGGTGGCATGGCGGACGGACAGTAGCCGGCGAGCGGGGGCGCGGCAAGGGGGGCGGTCGGTCGGTGAGGGGAGAGGGAGAGTGAGCCGAGAGAGGAGGTGAGAGAGTGAGGAGAGAGAGAGAGAGAGGAATTTGGCCTAAATAGTCCAAGGCCAATAATTGATTTACCAAAAGACCATCGTGCCCCTCTCTCACAATCCAAATCGACGGTCCAGATTCGATCTTATCTTGAGATCGACGGTCCGGATCAAATCTTTTCCAAAATATCCAAGGGCAATTTGGAAATTTCTCAAAAGGTCCAAGGGCAAAATTGTCTAAAAATCTCTAATTCTAAGGCTAGGGCGAAATTACCAAAATGCCCTTCCCAAATTACATTGGCCTTAACAAATCTCCAGGGGTAAAATGGTCATTTTCCATTTCTCGCCGAAATTCAATTTTTCTGAAGGATTCGGACAAATCCGAGGCTACCCAGACAAATGACAACATCATCCAAGTGATCTGTCGTGATTTTCTGAATTTCCAATGCCCAACTCGGTCTCTAATTAATGACTAAGTTCTAAATAACGTAACTTGTGTATATCTCATACTAACGGGCGGCTTTTGGGGAAATTCGCATTATTGTCCCGTGGCCGATACTGAATCATGCCACGTACCAGTTTACTCGGGTCGTGACGACCTCGGTGGTCACTTAATTGCGAGGATCGATCGCTAGATCCGACGGGCACGATCGTTTGGTATAGGTTTAGGGTCATTCGTCAATTCATTTCGTGGTCCAGCGGAATCACCCGCGATCCACTAATATGACAGTGGCGAACTGATCCCTGGCTATCCTTGGATCGGCCTACATTGGCTCAAAATGTCACCTCGACAATTTTCATGGTCGAAAGTCGATTCACGATCGAGTTCTTTAGTCGCGCAAATTTAAATTCCTAATTAGCCTTTCCCTAACGGTTAGTATTCCCGAAGTGATCAATTCCGGGCGAGATCTAACTACAAGCACGTTCATAAACTACTCATTTCATAAATCCCAAGTGGGTCAGATTTCAGAATGTCACATCTCTTTTCTTCTTGTCATTGTGCCACATTGCTTGAGAAGCTCTCTCTTGTTCCCCATTATATTGGTTTTACTTTATTAGCTCGGTAACAAAAAGAAATAGTGTTGGGTTCACCGGCATGAACTTGGACGAGAGCAAATAAATTTGGATTCCATCCTAATGATACTTGTGTGTGTGTATAGACACATTTAAACTTACTCCTCTTCCATCTATCACTAAAATCGCAAGAATGGCAGTACATTCAAAATATCTACAGTCTCGTGTTAGCTCGTTTGTTTAATTTCGCAAATTGAAGTATTTTCCCGACATTCCTATAATGAATTTTTGAAACTGAAGAAAGATTTGGTTAGCTTTTTAGATTTGAGTTCTACATGATATTAAGGGTTAATACCATAAAAAACCCCAAACTGGTACACTTGTGAGAATTTTATCCCAAATTAATTTTTTGATCACAAAAAATCCCAAACTGGTACACATGTGACATTTTTACCCAAAACTAATATTTTGACCACTGAAAACCCCAAACCGGTACATTTGTGACAAATTTACCCTCCGTTAATTTTCGTTAAATTAGATTAATACCACAAAAAATCACAAACTGGTACACTTATGATAAACGGAGGGTAAAACATAAAACTAGCACATCGGTCAACTATCGCGTGTCATTTAACAAAGCAATTTGACAGTAAAATTTAACAGAAGTAAACTGAGGGTAAATTTGTCACAGGTGTACTAGTTGAGGATTTTTTTGATCAAAAAAATTAATTTGGAGTAAAATTATCACAGGTGTACAAGTTTGAGGTTTTTAGTGGTATTAATCCTAATATTAGATACCTCAAATCCTAAAAGTATCTAAATATTTGTTTTTAAAGTAGGTCAAAGTCGTAAAAATCTTTAGATTAAAAGAAATGTCATGGGACAAATTTTCAAGATGCGATCCGCTCTTATTGATTGGAAAGTAAAAAATAGTCTCCAAAAGTCACTTTAAACAGGCTGCAAAGCGTGGTGCGCGAAACCAATATCTTAGTGTCATAATGAAAAGAATGTTGTTTAACAGAGCATTGGCTCATTATTCTTAACCTACATTGGTCATTTTCCCATGCTTCGAACCCAGCTTGATTCACGTCTATATAGATGCAACAGTCAAGAACCCTAACAACAATATTTTTTATTTGTCTTTCCCTCTTCTTGCCGAACGAGACTTTCCATCAACGGTGAACATGCTTGATCTTGCTGTTGGGCCTCAACTATCCAAGCATGCATGCCGTAGCCGAGGAACCTAGTGTCAAGAAGCGCTGAGCGAGGTGTCACTGGCAAACCTATACGGTCATGAAAACTTAATGCAAATGGATAGCACCAAGGTGAAGATGCGCATGTCCCTGCTGGATCCACTGTCGTGGGAACTCGGGATAGATCTTGACAGTGAGAAATTGCTCTTGTTGAGTCGCAAGAATAAGAGTTCGGTCAAAGCAATTAGACTTCTCATACTCCTCGTTATCTCAACTGGATGCTTCTTTTGTTTTTGGCAAAATGGTTAATGTTGGAAAGATGATGAGAAACGTTTTATAAATTGGTTGTATTTAGTTGTGATCATCATCCATTAAGCTCCGAACTGAAACTACAAATATAGCTCAGGGAAAATTCAAAAAAATGGCCTCAAGTGGGGTTATTAACTCAAAAGAGGGCTCAAAATGGATATTGTTTCAAATAAGAGTCCGGTATGTCCAAGTCAGTCTCAAATAAGGGCCTGAGCTTGCCGGCAGCCAAATTTTTACCGGCTAGCGAGCAATTAATTTTTCCAACGGTCGAAGCAAAGCATTTTTATCCAAAATAAAATCTAGATAGGTTTTCAAACGGAAAAAATAATCAAAGCAAAGGAGAGTGATCGGTGATGAATAGGAAGAAGGGGGCGGAGTTCAACGAGTCGCCGCCTGGTGAATTCAATGAAGAGCTTGGAACCGAGAATCAAGCAAGAATCCATTGGTTTTTTTTCAGGTGAAGGAACTTCTCAAAGATAGAATTTGCAGTACCTAGAATCCTATCGATGGAGGCATAATCAGAGGCCTGCGAAGCCTTTCGGAGATGGGACACGAGATTGGAGAGTAAGGTGGACCATGGTATGAGGAAATCATGAGCAAATCAAAGCTCTCATTGTTCCTCTGATGTTGTTCACGTCGCCCCGAATCCAGAGCCAATTCACCTAAGCCCTAGCTGTCGGGAATCGGAGAAGGGGAAGGGTTTTAAGCATCGGAATTGGGGGGAGATGGGACCAAGTAAGTGCGGAGACAGAGGTTCTTGATGTCGATGGCAGTGGCCTGGTGGATCTGCTTGTCGATGGAGGACTCGGCAATGAGGCGAAGGATGGCGAGGGAGTAGTTGGGGTGACGGAAAGCGTCGGAGAGGGAGGACGTGGCCTGGCAGCAAGGGTCGGGGCCATAGATTGTGTGGAGGAAGCACTGGGAGAGGAACTGAATTGTCTCGTGATTTCACTCCAATTAGCTTGAGCAGGAGCTCCGATGAGAGTGGCGTTTGACTCTCAAGGCTAAGGTGAGATTTTGAATGTGGCAGAGGAGAAGAAATAGAGGCTGCGATCGCAGAACTCTTCCAGCACTGGCACAGTGGCACTTTTAGCAATAATAATCGCCTCCATGCGCGGCCTCTTGTGATGGTTTCGAGCACCAAGAGTGCAGAGAGGCTTGGCATTGAGCTTCGCCATCCCAAATTCTTGAATTCATCTGGCAGCGATTCATCAGACTTTACCATCCTCTTCTTTCTCCCCATCGCCGATCTCTCCCCTCTGGTTTGAACAAGACTGTCCTATTTTGGCCACCGAAAAAATCAAATGCTCGCCAGCCAGCACTTAGACCCTTATTTGAGATTGACATGGCCACTTCAAGCCTTCATTTGAAACTAGATCCATTTTAAACCCTTTTAGGAAAAAAACTTCAAGTTCTTATTTGGAATTTTACCCATATCCCACGATAACAACACGCCCCTATATAAATTTCTATATGGATTTAATCCATGACCAACGTACACCACCACAATCTCTGATGTCATAATCCACTTAGGCATCGTTGACAGCAATAGAAAGGGAAAAAGAAAGACATAAGAATCAATCTTTATAATTTCTCAACTATCATGGACATTTCTTAGTTTGACAAGTGTATCCACATAGAATGAAAAGTTTCTCAAGGTAAATGACAGTCCCTGAATCGATCGGAGTCGACGCAAGAGCCGGTGTGGAGACGATACGTCATCTATAATTAGATTAGTTTAACGTTCAACCTGAATATTTTTTCAACTGAACAGACAAAGAAGAAAAAATTTGCAGGATAAAAAGGAGATTCAACATGCTGGCTAAGGGAGACTCAGCATATCATAATCTAAAGTCAAGTTCCACGTCCATCGCCCAAGCAAATTTTGCCAACAGAGACTTATTGAATATTTGCAACAGTAAATAATATAGGTCATAACATTTCAGAGACCGGCGGACCCGGCAAACTAAAAAATCAGGAGACCAGGAAATTCGGAATTATTGTGCCGTCCTTTTCTAGTGGGAGAAAAAGTAGCACTGAAATAATGTTACTAGTGTTCAGATCATAAAATGACTAATTCCGAAGATTGCCTCGACATGTGCAAGGTTTGAAGCTATACTAACCTTTTCAATTGGAACTTCATGCCGCTTGCACCATGCGACCGTGATCCTTTGGCCAACCCCAGCCAACTGTTCTCTCTCTCTCTCTTTCTCTCTCTACCATTCATTTAGGAATAACAGCATTCCTAGGGAAGAACGATTTTAGTTAACTAACGGCCCAAAATGCTCTTTGGAACACCTTCAACATTCTCTTGAAATCAACCAAGGCCAATATCACTGTCTAGGGAACTCCTATGACCCACAGGCATACACCAATTCCATATTCTATATAAATGCTTCCCAGGGATTGCGAAAGATTCACAAATTACCAGCTATATTCTCAGACAAACCAACACACAGAACCAAACAAGAAGATCCAGAAGAACTGCTAAGAGGGAAGCGAGTGGTCAACATAGCAGCTGGAATGATGCTTAGGTGTGTCTTTGATGGAAGCTTGTTAGTAAATGTTGTGGAGATTGAGCGTAGGCCATACAACTGCAATTGTGGTTGTGCGCTGCAGAAGTTGAAAGGAAGTCATTCGACTGCTTGCTCCCATCACAACAACATATCAACCAACTGCTCATTGTCCGCAGCAGCTTCCAAGTTCTCATCTCAGTCTTGCGTTATCAGTGGTTCTTCTGTGAACAGCAAGGACAGCAAAGGACATTAAATTAGAATTTTCAAAGTAGATAATAGGTATATATTGGAGGGGTTGGCTAGGAAAGAAGAAAAATGGTTATAAACAGAGAAGGTATCTTTTTGTTCTTTCTTATTTCTTGTCTTTACGTGCACTCCGGACGACAAACAGCACAAGCTTCTCTCTAGATTCCTCCTGTAAATTCTGCTGAATTCTATTGCAAACACATTCTTCTCCTTATATAATTACATGAGGTAGAGAGTTAAATCTATCCACTTGACATATTTATTAGCCATTTAGTAAGCTTCCTTGCTCTGTTTTCTCTTGAATACTCATGAGTTGTGAGGAATTTACTCAGTTTCTCGACAATGGCCAGCAAGGGTTTGCAAAATTTGTTGAAATCACAACAGAAGTAATACCACATAATTGCTGTTCAAAAGAGGAAGCCAAGCATACTCTCAAACATACCTAATTGGACTGAATTTCCCTCAAGAGCTTAGGCCGATTAGTTATGGCCACCACATATTTTGATTGCTCTACTTTAATCAATCTGATTTGATATTCTCTTTTGCACTACATATGAAACCTACCACTGATGAAACTGGACAACAACAATATCTTGGACACAAAGCCTCACAAAATAAACCTAAGATGAATTACAAATTTACTAATGAGGTGCTGTTAGTTTCTGCCTTTGGACTGCAACATGGATGAGATGACTATAAGTTCACAATAACAAAGAATAGTTAATTAATCGTCTGACCAAGATGAATTACAAATTTACTCAACTGTTATACAGAATAAGTACTTAATGGAAAAACTTCGACTCAGAAAAGACCCATGAAATAATGGTTCTAATCCCAAATCTTTCAAATATACACGATAGAGAAGACGGTGCACTTGATTATTCTTATCTTGATTTAAAATAGGCAGAAATGTTCCAAGACGTCAACCGTATGGAAAAACAGATATTATCCAAACACGGACAAAATAGGTGATTCAGTGAATTCTCGGGTTAGTAGAGCCTAGGGTCCAATCACACTTCAAGAGCAGTGAACAAAATCCTTCCGAAGCTAGGGTTGAAAGAGCTCAAGTTTCAGAGTGGCGATGCTCGAAGAACCTGCCACAATGTGGCCCTCCATCAGTGACCAATGGTCATCTTAGTTCTCGGAAACTCAATCAAAATCTCTAATATGAAACTAGATAAAATGACAAAAAAATTATTTAAGCTAAGTTTGTCACCAATATAGGCAATTCGGACTATATTATGCATGTAACAAGGAGACGAAGAAACTATTCTTGCCAGGCACAACAGGAGGAAGTGGACCAAAAGTTTTCAGAAAAGACAAAGTGAACATAGATAACTAAGAGTTTCACAATGACAGAAGTTTGTAAGTATTCGCTCTGCCAACAAATTAGAAAGAGACGTCTTACTGGAGAAGTGGAGATATCAACGCGGGCTGCTAATAGCTTCTTGATTTTGAATTCTAGCGCTCTAAGGCAGCTGAACCGAGCAGAGCCACTTCTTACTTCTCTCTCTCTCTCTCTCTCTCCTACAATTAGTAACCCACCAATACCAAGGTCGCCCTCTAGAGAACTCCTACAGCCCACTACCATTCATCAATCGCAAATTCTTTATAAATGCTTCCGAAAGATTGCAAATGATTCACAGGAAACATTTTCGAACATGAATCACTGCAACAGAAGAGAATGGCCACCATAGCAGCTGAATTGATGCTCCGCGGCTGTCTTTGATGCATGCTTGTCGATAAATGATGTGGAGATCGAGAGGAGGCTGTACCATCGCAATTGTGGATGTGCAATGCACAAGTTGAAAGGAAGTCGTTCCACCACTTGCTCCCATCATAACGACATATCATTCCCCAGGAAGGAGTTACCAACTAATTGCTCCATGTCCGCAAAAGCTGTCAAGTTCATATCTCAATCTTCTGTTTGCAGTAGCCCTTCTGTCGGTAGCGAGGAAAGTTCATGACAATGAATTAGCATTGTCAAGTAGACGATAGGTAGACACTGGAGGCAATGTATATGAAGACTGATAAAAGGTTAGAAACTAGGAAGCCATTCGTTTTATCTTATTTCTAGTCCTTACTCACTCCTCAAGGAACGAAATTGTAAGTTTTTAAAGATGAAAAAAAAACAGAGGATTGAAGTGCTGAAGAAGAAAAGAAGTATACGGATATGCAGCCAACAAGGAAAACTACATCCGTCTGATTTCTCAATCTTAAATTTAAAGTTGAAACAAACTGAAAGTGAGAGAATCGTGGATGAAAATCCCAACAACATATCTAACTACTTCCTAAAGACTAGGATAACATGATTTTATTAACCGAAACAAACTAAAGAAAAAGAAACGTATTCAAAGAACACGTGTAGTACTGAAGCAATTTTATAACACTCCTCCTTGCTTTAGGTGCTGCAAATCCCGAGCTTCTTCCTTAGATCTTCAAATTTGCTTATAGGCAATGGCTTCGTGAAAATATCTGCCAACTGATTTTCTGACTTGCAGTAAACAAGTGCAATTTCGCCTTCTTTCTGCACTTCCCTTAGAAAGAAAAACTTGATTTTGAAATGCTTAGTCTTCCCATGAAAAACTGGATTGTGAGAAATTGCAATTGCTGCCTGATTATCAACAAGAATTTCTGTGTTGTTCCACTGCTTCAGGTTCAAATCACATAAAATTTTTCTTAGCCAAATTGCCTGATTAACTGCTGCTATGGCTGTTATGAACTCAGTTTCTACTGTGGATTGTGCTACAACTTCCTGCTTTTTAGAGCACCATGAGAAAATTCCCGAGCCAAGACTGAAACAATAACCAGAGGTACTTTTCATATCATCCACCGAACCTCCCCAATCACTATCAGAAAATCCCAACAGCTTGAAATCTTGGCTTTTCTTAAACTTCACACCAAATTCAATTGTTCCTTTAATGTATCTCACTACTCTTTTTGCTGCTCTTAAGTGCATTTCAGTAGCACAATGCATAAAACGAAATACGAGACTTACAGAAAATAAAATGTTTGGTCTTGATGCCATGAGATACATTAGACAACCAATCAAACTTCGAAAGTAACCCTCTTCAACTCTGTCAGTCCCGTCCTCTTTGCTCAAGCTCTCCTTTTGATTCATTGGAGTGACCATTGCCTTGCAATCCTCCATACGAAACTTCTTGAGAATTTCCTTGGCATACTTCTTTTGACAGACGAAAACTTCATCTTCCAACTGCTTAATCTCCATTCCCAGAAAGTATGTCATTAGTCCAAGGTCTGTCAATTCAAAGATCTGCATCGTTTCTATTTTGAACTCTTCAACAAGCTTGGCATTCCCACCTGTGATTAAGAGATCATCAACATAAAGAGAGACTATAAGCAGATCATCTCCCTTATGTTTCACATAAAGAGTAGCCTCTGACATGCTTTTTTCGAATCCGAGGCTTGACAGATGCTCATCTATCTTGTTATACCATGCTCTAGGTGCTTGTTTCAAGCCGTATAGAGCCTTCTTGAGCAAGTAGACGTTCTCCTCTTCACCTTGTTCCACAAATCCCTCGGGCTGTTCAACATAGATTTCCTCTTGCAAAATACCATTCAAGAATGCAGATTTTACATCTAGTTGAAACACCTTCCAACCCTTTTGAGCTGCAACTGCTAGCAAGAGTCTCATGGTGTCCAATCTAGCCACGGGTGCAAAGGTGTCTAAATAATCAACACCAAAAATCTGTGCATAACCCTTAACTACAAGTCTAGCCTTATACTTGTTGATGGAACCATCTGCATTTAACTTGGTTCTGAACACCTACTTTACTCCAACAACCTTTCTATCCTTCGATTTGTCAACAAGCTCCCAAGTCTTTTTTTTTTTTATCATCGACAACTCCTCTTCCATTGCCTTCTTCCAATTCTGGTCTTTAATAGCTTCTTCATACCTTGCAGGTTCACAAATGGCCACATTGCATCTCTGATAGATATCAGAGAGCAGTCTTGTTCCATGGATTGGTGGATCATCTTCCAACTCTTCTTGCCACTGTTCTGTTGCTCGCTCCTCTATTGTTTGGAAGGGAAGACTTGATTTATGCTTGCTCGTGGATGTCTCTTGTGTCTGTTTCTAGTTCCACTTCTCATCTTCATTAAAGAACACATCTCTACTGACAATTATCTTCCCTGTTTGAGGTTGATACACCTTGTAGGCCTTGGAGGAAGAACTGTAACCCACGAAGATGCCCGGTTCTGACTTCTTGTCAAGTTTATCACGCTTGACCTGTGGAACGTGAGAGAAACACATACAACCGAACACTCTAAGGAAATTGAGTGAAGGTTTATAGCCATACCATGCATCGAATGGAGTTTTGTCCTCTAATGCCTTGGTAGGCAATCTATTCTGCAAGAAAACCGTAGTGCTTGCTACCTCAGCCCGGAAATTCTTTGGCAACTCCTTGTCATGAAGCATGCATCGAGTCATTTCCATTATGTATCTGTTTCTCCGCTCACTGACTCCATTCTGCTGTGGAGTGGGGGGAGCGGTGAGTTGGTGCTCAATGCCAGATTTTTTGCAAAACTTGTTAAACTGCTCTGAAGTATACTCTCTTCCATTGTCAAACCTAATGCATTGAATGTTGCTGCCACTCTGCTTCTCCACCATTTTCTTGAACTTCCAGAACGTGCCAGCCACTTCTGATTTGTGCTTCATGAAAAATATCCAACACATTCTACTGAAATCATATATGAAAATAACGTAGTATCGACTACCTGCAATTGATTGAGTTCTTTAAGGACCAGCAACATCTGTGTGGATTAGTTGCAACTTGTGAGAGGCTCTCCAAGTTGACTTAGGAAATGGATTTCTATTTTGTTTACCGAATTGACAGGCATGACAATTCAATAAATGGTCTGCAAAGACTGGTAAACCATTTGACAACTCCTTTTTTTTCATCAACAACATTCTTGAAAGGTGACAATGGCCTAGTCTTTTGTACCAAGTCTCAGTCACATTCTCCTCCATGGAATAAGCAGCTTGCTCCTCCTTGGTTGGTTCAAATGAGAAGCTCTTGCATCTCATTTTTGCTTTGACGATTTCCTTTCCATTTGCATCTTGTATGAGGCAAAGTTTATCTTCAAAAAACACCTTGAATCCTTTTTCAATGAGCTGACCAACGCTCAACAAATTTTGGTCAATATCAGGTACAAAGAGAACATTTGAAATTGACTTTGTACCTGAATTTGTTGAGATGACAATGGTTCCCTTTCCCTTCACCGGAATATGGTTACCATTTCCTATTCCGACCTTTGTGATTGCTGTGGGCTTCAACTCTTTGAAAAGACTTCGATCGTGAGTCATGTGGTTTGTACAACCACTATCTATCAGTCAACTCACATTTGATTCTCTGCTTGAGAAGCAAGTGGCTACAAACAATTGATCCTCCTCTTCTTGGTCTGCAACTTGAGCATCTGCTTCCTGCACCTGATTTTTATTCCTACATATCACTGCCTCGTGTCCGAGTTGATTGCATTTGGAACATTTGGCGTCAGGTCTCCTCCAACATTTGAATGGAGGGTGACCTTTCTTCCCACAGTGATGGCAAGGAGGGTATTTACCCTTGAAATTTCCATTTTTGCTTTTGTTGCTACTCGAAGCAGGTAAGACCGAATTTCGCTCTTGGCTTTTCTTCTTTTTCTTATTGTTTTTGTTAGCTTCATGATGTTTTGCAGGTAAGGCTCCTTCAATTTCACCTTCTAGCCTCATAGCTCTTCTTTGTTCCTGCGCTTGTAAAGCATTCAACAGTTTTGCCATAGTGATTTTTGACATATCCATAGTGTTTTCTAAAGATGTAATTGTGGCCTCAAATTTTTCAGGCGTTGTTACAAGGATTTTTTCAACAATCCTTGATTCTGGCAGAGAAGAGCCGAGTTGTCACGCCCCGAACCCCGCGAGCGCGCAACATCCTGCAATGGTCATTATGATGCGACGTCCCAGGACGCGTCGCCGACCCAACATTTTATCTTTTGGTTACGCATGCGGAAGCTAAACAAAGATTCACCCAGACAACAACAATAAACAAGGATAGATAGGAAAACGGTTTACAACATCGAAATCAAAACACCATTTTAACATTTACTTGATTAACCCCTGGGAACATTTTACAAGCCCACTTCAGGCATTTCCAAACATAGTCTACAAAAAGATGTCGGGCTGGGGGTCAATCTATTTCACCAAAAGTTAGCTTCCAGGCACCCCGAACCATACTCGGTGCATCAACATGCTAAGGGCCTGAAAAATGTTTAACAACCACAAATGAGATAAAAATCTCAATAAGTTAACGCCTAAGCCCCGTTTAGAAGGCCAACTCACCTCGGGGTCCCTAACTGTGCAATACAAAGATCAACAAGAACATTATTAAACAACCACAAGCATCCTTACCTCGCCTTGGTACACTCGTTGATGAAATGAACATGTCACATACTCGAAGCATTTAAATAGATTTCCCATGCATCAATGCATCACAGGCGCGCGTGTCTCGATTATAAGACAGAATCCACTTGGGCACGTCCCATACCATGCCTAGCAGTTTCTACCCTATAATCAAGCACTATGCATCACACGTATTCCAGTTATTATGCCCCTCGGGCCACTACACATCAAGCGATCTGCAGCAAGATGGCAGTCTTCCGGCATAACCGGGCTCCGTCCCGCCCCATCGGGCACGGCTACGTCAAACGATCTACAGTAAGACGGCATTCCAATACGGCAACATCAAACGATCTACAGTAAAATGGTATCCCGTAAGGAGCATCGAGTCCGGCCTCGGGCCGCGACAAGACATCCGGAGTATCGGCAATCCAGATAATCTCCAGGCATCCGATAAATCAGGCATCGTCAAGCGATCTACAGCAAGACGGCTCCGACGTGTGACCACACAAGCACACAAGCATTCCGGCCAATTATTATCTTCTCAATTAGCCCATGCGTCCGTGAATAGTGCTCACATTAACGCCATACAACTTTGAGACACATGGATTCCACTCACACCAACTTTGACTCATTTGACCAGACCCTCTCTCTCTCCAGCAGACCATTCGGCCATCACCCTCGCAGGTTTCTCTTCTTTTCCTGTTTCTGTTCTGTTTTGCACGTTTCTGCTCAAACCGGTACTGTTCACGCCGGAACGAAGTACTAGCCTGGAACTGCTGGCCGCCCACCGCCGTCGCCATGACACCCTTGGACCTCCTCTCTCACTGTTCGGCCACCACGATCCGGTTTTTGTCCAAAACAGCCTTGTTTCTCTCTTTTTCTCTTTCCCGGTCTGCAAGCGTACCGCCGGAGCTTCATTGAAGCTCCGATCGTGTCCGTCGACACCCAGCCGTCCGGCCTCGCCGTACGTCGCCGTCGGCCACGATCCGTATAGTGTCCGTGCAGTGCTGTTCACCGTCCGTACGGATCACTGTTCACGCCGGACCGTACGGACGCCGCGGCTGTCACCGGCACCTCGTCGGCCACCGTCCCAGCCCTGTCCGTACAGTGTCCGTACGGAGTGGTACTGTTCCCCCGCGTCCGTACGGAACACATTCACGCGGATCCGTAACCCCCGCGGCCTTTTGCCGCATTGTTCAGCCCGTTCCGGCCTGATTCTGTCTCGCCTTTTTGGGTAAGTGTTTTCCCCAAATGTCATTTAGGACCTCGGGTATTTCTAGACTCGTTTGAAGTTCGGTTTAAGTGATTTTAGGAATTTGTTTGTGGGCTGTTTCGTGGCTGTCTTCGGGACTAAGTTAGGGGTTGAATGTTTGGAGGTTGTGGGCTGATTGGGCGACGAAATTCGAGGTTTAGGAATGCTGAGTTAGGGCTGTGATGTCGAGGATCGATCGGGAATTAAATGGATGATTAATTGGAAATGTATTGGCTTGATTGGGTTTATCGGATTAATTGTGTAGTTTGCTGTCATTGGCTTGTTCTGGTTTGTGCTTGGGCCGAATGTGATGTGGTGCTATGCCGTGTGTGTGGCCGTGAGGTGTGGTGGCGTGGACATTTGAATGTGCATTGAGTTCGTGTGCCGAGTGTGGGTGATCATGTGGTGTTCGTGTGATGAGAATGCGTGTTTGTGAAGTGTACGTGAGATGTGAATTTGGTGCGTGGCTATGTATGTGTGAGACGTGTATGTTTGGCCGTGCGTGTGCTGGTTGTGTGTAAGTGTGGTTTGAGTGGAACGAGGATATGAAAATGTGAGATTGGTTGGAAAGGTCCGTCCTGAGGCGTGTACGTTTACGCGGGACGATGCCGTCCCTGACGAGGTGACGATGCCCGGCCTGACGAGGTGTCGATGCCTGACGTGGTCAGAAGAACGTTGGCCTGATGCGTTTTACGCGGGCGCGGTAGAAGGAAAGTGTGTGTAGGATTCCGTCCTGAGGCGTGTACGTTTACGCGGGATGATGCCGTCCCTGACGAGGTGACGATGCCCGGCCCGACGGGGTGACGATGCCTGACGAGGTCAGAAGACCGTTGGCTTGATGCGTTTTACGCGGGCGCGGTAGTGGTGGAAAGGTTGAAAATGAGTGGGATTTGGCAAGACAAGCGAGAGGATTGTGGAAAGTGACGCATGGTGTGAGTAGCGTGCGAGTGTGTTTGTATCGCGTGATGTGATGCTTAATTATGGGGTAGAAACTGCTAGGCACGGTATGGGACGTGCCCAAGTGGTTTCTGTCTTATAATTGAGGCACGCGCGCGTCTGTGATTCCTTGCTGTGATGTGTTGGCTGTGTTATTGTCTAACGTGCAGGAACGTGCGTGATGGAGTCCAGGTAGGGTCGCATGTGATTGTTAGTTTGGCCGATCGTTGTGTGTTATGTGTATTTTCGTCTGGCGGTACGTGAGTGCCTACGTGGGGTTTGGGGTTGTACACTTATTGAGATTCGTCTCACGGTTGTATAACCGTCACTTTCAGACCCCCGGCCCTAAACCCGGGAAGTGCGCCTTTTCTTTTTGGAAGTCCGGGGAGCTACTGTTGGTGCCCAGTGGAGCTGCAGGTGAGTTCCAGAAATTCAAGCCAGAGATTCAGAAGCAGAATGGAAGAGGGCGACCCTTAGGTTTTTCCCTAGGGTGTTTTAGGGGTTGTATAACTTGGGTTATCCGATAGTGAAGTTAAGATAACCAAACCTCTGAACTTTTGTTTAAACGGTGACTGAGGATGTTAGTCTGTATTTATGCCTGTAATATGATGTATGTATATTTGGTGTTGTATGAATATGTGGTTGCTGGATTGTTCTGTTGTTCTACCCCGTTGTCGTCATTATTTGTCCGGGGTTTTTTTTTTTATTCGCTTCCGCATGTGGCTCTGATGTTTGGGTTGGGTCGGCGACGTTCCTGGGACGTCGCATCATTTCGACCAGAGCAGGGGATGTCGCGAGCTCGATGGGGTTCGGGGCGTGACACCAAAACAATGTTGTTTCATCTAGTTTTTGCTGATTGGATTATTTCCGGCATGCCATGTCAGCCTATTTATAATAAATTAATGTAATGTTGGATTTTTCGCGACACAAATTGTTAATGACACTCAAGTGATCGAAAAAAAAGTTATGATACTCAAATTAGCGTTATACAAAAGTTATGGCACCTGTACTGTTCTTGTCCCAATATTTGCACTTAAGTCGGTCAAAGTCGTGAAAAAACTTCAAGCCCCCCAAAAAAATATCATGGGAAATTTTTTTCATGATTTGATCCGCTCTTATTGATGGGAAATTCAAAAACAGTCTCCAAAAGTCACTTTAAACAGGACCGCAAAGCGTGGTGCCTAAAACCAAGAGCTTATTGCTACAATGAAAAAAATGTATAAGATAGAACACGGGCTCATTATTCTTCACCCACATTGGTCATCTTCCAATATTTTGAATCCAGCACGATTCGTGTATATTTAGATGCAACATTCAATCACCCAATTAACAATTAATAAATTATTTTTTTCCCTCTTTCCCTTGTAAGACTTTCCTCCAACATCATAAACACTTGATCAAGCTGCTGGGCCTCAACTGTCCCAGCACGCGTACCGGTAGTCAGTCGAGGAACCTAGTGTCAAAAAGTGCTGAACAAGCTAATATCTAGCAAACCTTTATAGCCATGAAAGCTTAATGCAAGATGGATAGCACCGAAGTGAAGGTACGCATATCCCTGCTGAGTCCACCATTGTGTGAGCCATGCAACTGCTCTAGTTGAGTGGCAAGAACAAGACGTTGGTTAAAGCGAGTAGACCGCACATGCTTGTTAATTATTTCAACCAGATGCTTCTCTTATTTTTGGCCAAAAAAATTGCTTCTTTTGTTGAACGTTGGACCTCCATTGTGAGCAAACTTCGAATGACACTCAATATAAAATATACCTACAATTACTTAGTCGTAAGAAAATGCCATTGAAGTGATGATCATGGATGTCCTTCTCTTATTTGGCTCGACCTTGTCACAAAAAACTATCATAAATTTAGACTTTCAAAGGCTTTTTTGCCTATTCATTTTCTTTTTTGCCTATTTCAAGAAAACTACGCATGGTATTCTATCCAATTAAACAAATCAAACCAAGAGGATATGGCATGACTAACCAATCATAGATTTCGCCAAGTACAAACAAATCAACATGGAACCAAATCCCAAAAACTCTATTGCGTCGGTGAATCTATTTAATAGTTACAAGTATTTGCTTCAAAATTTTACCAAATGGCGGCCTTAATTATCGAATGGAAGCTACAAGTCGCAATTGTGGTGGTAGCCAGGTCCAAATGGTGGAACGGGTTCGAGGCAAGATCCGGCAGTGAAAATATGTTGCCTCGTCTCCTTCTCCAGATGCCAGAACGGCCTTCTAGGATTGGGTATCTTGCCTTGTTGCGGGGAGAGAGGCTAAGCCAAAAGCCAGAACGAGCATCAGGATCATCCATGAGCATTTCAGATTTGCTCTCTCCACTGTTTCTTTTTTAAATATTTTCTCACAAAAGTATATGCATGACTCTTGCTCTAGTATCGCTATTTATAGGTACAAAATTCTAATGAAAAGGATGCGATCACCATATTGCTGTTATGACATTACAAATGTGTAGGGTTAGATTTCTGGATTTGGAGTTACTAGAACTGATAGATGCAAATTAGCACAATTTATATATATCTGTGTGTAAGCGCGCGCACGGGCGCGTGACAATTTCCCTTGAGCCAAATTCAAAAATATTCCTTTTATGCAATTCACCCACCACTACTTGGATCTCATTCTCAACATGTATGCCCTGCATAAATCTTGACTTTACAATTAGGTAATCACACAATTTGTTATAGAAAAGTATTTCAAATAACTTGCTTTCCATCTTGCTTTTCATTGTCCAACATTTTCTTATGAAGATCTCTCTTGTTCACTGTTTTAATGGATTCACTTTATTCAACAAATATTCGTAAGTTCTAGTACCACGGATTCTCTAATTAGATGTACGCTAAAGTTTCGAAAGGGGTTTAAAGTTTCGAAGGATGTTTATGAGCTAAAATCTTCGTCACTGTTCTTGAAATTTGAGTGCTTTGTTATGTCACAATGTGATCCAACTTCAAGTAAGAAATTGATAAGTATTATATATCAACCGGCTACACCGATGGACACAACGAGTGCTTCACATCGCAATGCAAGCAATTTGGCTTTGTTGCTGTGAGAAAGTAATTTCTTAATACATTTGAAAACTATTGAATTCGGAAACGAAAATCACATTGAGCAACTAAGTAGCAAGATACGAATGCTACTAAAAAAAACAACACACGACGAGCAGAACCGTCCCTAAAAATGGAAAATCTTGTCACTAAAGACCATTAGCTACGGCTCATTGCCCATCGCCGATATTGACACCTAAATTTTGGCTAACCATTAAGAATTTATTGCATAAAAATTAGAGACTAATCTTTCATCCCTAAAAAAAAAATATTGCATTGCATATAGAATATAAGAGCCTTATTCGTAATAGGCTCATATAGTTGCACTTGATCAAAGTTCTAAAAGTATTGGAATATTTATTTTTAAAGTAGGTCAAAGTGGTGAAAATTTTTAGACCAAAAAATATGTCATGGGACAAATTTTCAAGATGTGATCTGCTCTTGTTGATGGCAAAGTCAAAGATAGTCTCCAAAAGTCACTTTACACAAGCTTGGTGCCCAAAACCATGATCTTACTGTAATAATGAGAAGATAGAAAAAAGAATACCACAAGTGTCAAAACTTTCGTACGGTGCTCACACCATAACTTTTTCCCCTTCACTCAAGTGTCGTATAAATTTTCAATCAATCTTTAGAGTGTCGTAAATTTAAAAAAAAGGTTCACCCCAGCACTTGGGTGAATACTAAAAAAAAGTTATAGCACTCAAGTAATCAATTCAGAGTTATGGCACTTAATTTATCGTTTTTTTAAAAGTTATGGCACTTAAGTGATAAAAAAATGTTATGGTGTTCAAGTGAGCACCGTACAAAAGTTATGGTACTTATAGCGTTCTTATCCTGAAAAAGATGCATTTAACAGAGCATTGGCTCAGCGTTCTTAACCTATATTGGTCATCTTTCCACAGTTCGAAGCTAGATTGATTCACGTGTAGTTAGATGCAACATTTAAGGACCTTATTAACAATTTTTTTTTATCTATCTTTCCCTCTTTCCGTTGAATGACACTTTCCTTCAACATTGAACATGCTTGATCTTGCCGTTGGGCATCAACTGTCCCAGCTTGCATGCCGATTGCCGAGCAACCTTGTGTCAAGAAGTGTCGAGCGGGCTGTCATTGGCAAACCCTTACGACCAGGAAAGCTTAATTCAAGACAGATAGCACCAATGTGAAGTTGCGTCTGCCCCTGTTGGATCCACAGTCATGGGAACTTGGGACAGATCTTGAGGGTGAGAACCAGCTCTTGTCGAGTCACAAGAATTATAGATAGTTTGATCAAAGCAAGTAGACTTCTCATGCTTCTCATTATCTCAACCTGATGCTTCTTTTCATTTTTGGCAAAAATGTTTAATATTGGAAAGATGATGACAAACGTTTTCGAATTTATTGTATTTTTCTCAAAAGAGGGTTCAAAATAGACATTGTTTAAAATAAGAGTATAAAATGGCCAATTCGGTTTGAAATAAGGGCCTGAGCTTGCCAGCTGGCCAAATTTTCACTGGCTGGCGATCACTTGATTTTTTCGATGGTCAGAACAGAGCATTTTTCTCCAAAATAAAATCTGGATAGGTATTAAAAAGCAAAAAAGAAAAAAAGAAATCCAAAGCAGAGGAGAGATCAGTGATGAAGAGGAAGAACGGGGTGGAGTTCAACCAGTCGCCGCCGGATGACTTCGACGAAGATCGCCGTACCGATAATCAAGCAACAAATCATTGGTTTTGTAGAGTTAAAGAAACATCTCAAAGATAGAACGCAATACCTAAAATCCGACTGACGGAGGCATAACCTGCCAAGCCTTTCAGAGATTGGACACGAGATTGGGGAGCATGGTGGGCCATGCTTTGGGGAAATCGTGCTTGCTGTTCATCGCAATCGATGACGATACACCATGTGAAAAGAGCCAATTCCAATTTAGTCCAATGTCACATAATCTCTACTCCATTATTTTGTTTCTTCTTTGACTTTAGCATTTGTCCTACCTAGAAATTGATTTTGAGAATCCGGGTTATCGAGCAAATGATGCCGGCCCAACAATTATCAAGTGGATTCTGTAATTGATGTACACTAAAGTAGCGAAAGGAGATCAAAGTTTCGAAGGATGTACATGAGTTAAAATCCTAGTCAGTGTTCTTGTAATTTGAGTGCTTTGTCACGTTACAATGTGATACAACTCCATTTAAGAAATCGATAAGTATTATATATCAACCGGCTACACTGATGGACACAATAAATACTTCGCATAGCAATGCGAGCAACTCGGCTTTGTTGTTGCAGTGAGAAAGAAATCTTCTCGTAAATTCTTAATACATTTGAAAACTAATGAATTTGGAAACGAAAATCACATCGAAAAACCAAATAGCAAAATACGAATGCCACTAAAAAAAAAAACAACACGCGACGGGCAGAACCATCCCTAGAAGTGCAAAATCCTGTCGATAAAGACCATTAGCTACGCCTCATTGCCTGTCGTCGAGTTGCTGCTAAATCAAACACGCATCAAGTTCTCAAAAACTACCCAAGCTTTTTTATGTTATGAAAGTCAATTGCAGAAAGAATAAAAAGAAAAGCCAAATAATTAAAACGACACTCGACATCGGATATACCCAAGATTATGCTTAGTCGTAAAAAATGCCTTTTTTTTCTTTTCTCTTTTTGCGCTTTTTATTATTTTAGCCTTTTTATCTTTTAATCTAATTTAACTAATCTTTGGGCTAAAAAAGTAAGATTTGGACAAAAATGTCTTTTTAGCCTTACATTTCATGTTTTAGTTACGTCAAAGCAAACATGGGGGAGAGAAAATAATAAAAAAGAGCCACATCAATATTTTCGGTTAGTCAAGTGTGACGGAGTTGGCAAAAAGATTTGATCACATCAATTTGACAAGTTTTAGGATTTAATTGTACTTTTGTGAAAAGTACTAAGGCTTCTATTGCACTTATCCAGAAAAACAATGTAGGTAAAAAGGAGGTAAGATAAATCAACGCGCAACCAAATCTGCAACAGGTTTATTCAATCGATGAATTTATTGAACAATTACAAGTAACTGCTTCAAAATATTCACTAGATGGCGGACTTAATTATGCAGTGGCTGCGACAAGCCTCAATTGTGGATGGGATTAAGTCCAGAGGGCACTTGGTGCAAATTAAGATCCGGTGGATGAGGGTTGTGAATGGGATTAGATCCAGTGGGGACTTGGCGCAAGATCCGGTCTTGAATGGGATGAGGGTTGTGAATGGGATTAGATCCAGTGGGGACTTGGCGCAAGATCCGGTAGTAAAAATGGGTTGCTTTGCCTTCTTCTCCGACACTAGTGGGGCCTCTCGCGAACAGGTCTCTCGCCTTTGTTGCGGGGAGAGAAGCGAGGCCAAAAGCTAAAACGAGCATGAAGAGGATCCCTGAACATTTCATTTTAGCTCTTGCCATTGTTTCTTTCTTCTTCTTTTTACCTAACATTTTTCTCCCAAAAGTATATACATGACTCTTGCTCTAGTATCGCTATTTATAGGTACGAATTTTATTGAGAATAATGTAATCTCTATAGGGCTTGTGATGACATTACTCATCCGTAGTGTTAAGAGTTCTATTTGTTCCCATAATTGATCATTGACAGATGCAAATTAGCACAAGTTATTTAGCATACTTCCATCTATACATGACAACTTCCCTCAAGAGCCAGATTCTAAGTTAGTCTTTTTATAGAATCCCCTCTTTAAAGGTACGAGTAGTGTTAGAGTTCTAGATTTGTTTCTAGATTTGATCATGGATAGATGCAAAATAGCACAAGTTATTCAACATACTTCCATATATAGATGACAACTTGCCTCGAGAGCTAGATTGTGACATTCTGAAATCCGACCCACTTGGGATTTATGAAATAGATGATTTTATGGACATGCTTGTAGTTAGATCTCGCCCGGAACTGATCACTCTTGCGATACTAACCAATAGGGAATGGCAAATTAGGGATTTAAATTCGCGCAACCAAATAAACTCGATCGTGAACCGACTTTCGACCATAAAAATTGTCGAGGTGACATTTTGAGCCAACGTAGGTCGATCCAAGGATAGTTAGGGATCAATTCGCCGCTGTCATACGAGCGGATCGCGGGTGATTTCGCTTGACTACGAGATGAGTTAACGAATGATCCTAAACCTATACCAAACGATCGCGCCCGTAAGAACTAGCGATCAATCCTCGCGATTACGTGACAACCGAGGTCATCACGACCCGAGTGAACTTAAACGTGGCTTGATTCGGTATCGGCCACGGGTCGAGTGTGCGAATTTCCCGAAAGCCACCCGTTAGTTCGAGATATGCTCGAGTTACGTTAATTAAATTTAGTCATTAATTAGAGACCAAGTTTGGGCATTGAAAATTATGAAGGTCACGCCAGGATAATTAGACGATGTTGTGATTAGCGCGATTAGCCTCAGATTTGCCCGGATTCTTCAAAAAATTCGAATTTTGGCGAGAAATGGAAAATGACCGTTTTACCCTTGGACTTTGTTAAGGCCAAGTATAATGTGAGAGGGGCATTTTGGTCATTTCACACCAACATTAGAGATAAAAAATTTTGGGCAATTTTGCCTTGGAAATTTTGTGAAATTCCAATTTTGCCCTTGGATATTTTTGGTAAGGATTAATCTTGGCCGTCGATCTTAAGATGAGGTTTAATCGTGACCATTGATTGGGAAATAGAGAGGGGGGTAAGATGGTCATTTGGCCAAAGGATTAGACACCAATTATTGGTCATTAGCCTATATATCTCATTTTCTTTCTCTCCCCCTCACTCTCTCACTCTCGGCAAACTCTCTCTCCCTCACTCTCTCCCTTAGCCGAACCTCCCTTCCTCCTTGTGCCACATGACCGGATCAGTCGCACGCCGGAGCCACCGCCACCACCGTGGCCGTTCGCCTCACATCACCATCATCATCTCACCTCACCCTCTTTCCCTCTCTTTCTTGGCCTCTTAGATCAGCTCAGCTCCGCCGGAATAGCCGCCGTTCACCCAAGGCCGCCGTGCGCTCGCCGGTCTCCTCGGCCGCTTGGTGTCGCCGCCGCTGTGTCCGCCCCTTGCTGCCCCTTTTCCTTGCTGGTTCTTGGTCTAATTTGAAGGTAAGTGATCCCCTAAACCTTAATTAGGCTTATGGGTACTAATAGACTAGTTTAGGGGTTGTGAGAGGCCAATTTGGAGCTGTTTTGGGCTAGTTGGTGAGCTGAGTAAGTGGACTGATTTGGGGCTGATTAGTGGACGAAATTGTGAGGTTTTAGGGCCCTCATTAGGAGCTGAGCATAGCTGGAATGAACACATAGGATGGTGGACTTGTTGGTGAAATTCGTAGCTCAAAAAGTAATATTATGTGTGTATACTTGGAAATGGTTTTGTGGCTGTTTGTGGTTGCTAAATGATGGGGTTTTAATGCCCAAATGTGAGTTTAATGTGTGGAACTATGGGCTGAGTATATTGGCCTCTCTATGACCGAATTTGCTTGGTTATTGTGGCTGAATTGGTGCTTGCCTTAAATGAATTGAATTGGTTGGTAATTGTGTACATGTGAGTGGCATTGAGTAGATGTGATGTGGCATGTGCGAGTATTAATCTCTGAGGCGTGTTTACGCGGGGAAAAGAGAGTGAATTGAATGATGGTACAAGGGTGAATTAAAGGATCGTATAATCCCTGAGGCGTGTTACGCGGAGAATTGAGCCGTCCTGAGGCGTGTACTTTAACGCGGGACAATGCCCGGTATTACCGGAAGACTGCCAACCTGAGGTGTGTACTGTAACGCGGGTTGTGCTGTAAGTGGAGGATGTTAAGCCTGAGGCGTGTACTGTAATGCGGGCTAAAAAGTGTTGTGAATTTGAGGCGATCGTAAGTGAACCGTGAATTAAAAGTGGACCTGAGGCGTGTAATGTAACGCGGGTCGTGGGCAAGTTTAATGTGAATAGTACGATGAGACATGAACGAGTGTGTGAAATGCGGAATTGGTAATGCCATATGTTTGACTTTTGTCTGTAGGCATGAAAATTTATTTGGAATGTGTATGTGGTTGGAATTTGTGTAATTGAGACTAACGTGCAGACTGTGCGCATTAAAAGCCCAGGTAAGTGCAATTGTGTGCCTGTTATGTGGTTGCTGAGTGTTATTGTGTTTTGACTTGTCTGGAGGTACGTGTTAGCCTAGGTGGGGTTTAGGGTGTTTACTTGCTGAGACGTGTCTCATGGTTGTTTAACCAAACAATTTCAGAACCCCGGCCTGGACCATGAATCTTCCTCCGCCACCACCTCAGCGTTTTGGTATACCGATGCACACCGACCATGCAGTTGTAGAGTATCCGATAGATGATAATATGGCTTGGATCAAGCATACCACCGTAGTCTGGGTAGATATAGGGCAACCCCTTTGGCAGGCCCATACTTATACCGCCTGGTGTTTCCGGGATGGACTGGATGAGTTCGGTCTTGTCCGAGGCTTTGATGTCCCGTTTGACGGAGTGGGAGATTGGGATCCGTCAGCTATACCCCCTCCTAATGGTGAGATGACTAGCCTGGACACTAGCCTCGCACAGTCAGGACATCAGCATGTACCTGCAGCACCCGAACCTTCAGTGGCTGAGCCTGATCCGGAGCCGGAAGAGTCACAGGCAGGGTATGATCCGATGGACGTGGACATAGGAGAAGTACCCGAGGAGGAGCCCGTAGAAGAGGAAGACCCTGAAGAAGAACCAGAAGAAAAAGAGCTCGAAGAAGAGCCTGAGGAGGAACCAGAGGAGGAACTAGAAGAAAATCCAGAGGTAAAACCAGAGGATGAGCCAGAGGAAGAGCCAGAAGAGGAGTCTGAAGAAAAGGAGCGAATTGGGGTTCCGTTAGAGTCTGGTGATGAGGACAACCCGATTGAGATCGGGGTGGATTTTGAGTCCTTAGAGGAGCAGGTGGCTCAGGGGGCATCAGATTCGGATTCTAGGGAGTCTGACTTGGAGTGGACGCCGTCTAGAGGGCATAGGGGCTAGTTTAAGGGTAGAGTGAACCTTTTGAAGTGTCCCATTTTTGGAACTAGAGTATACCGAGACTACTGGTGCTTTTGATATCGGTGGTGTAAATTTTAGTAGCAGGTGTGCATGTATATGATGTGGATTGTAAATGGTGTATTGTATAAGTTAGACTTGGTAATGAATATAAGTACATTCTCCCTTTTACCCCTAGCAAATTATTGTCTGGGTGTTAGTTGCTTCCGCTAGTGCTTTATCTCTGGATGAGTTGGTTTGGGTCGGCAATGTTCCTGGGACGTCGCGTTATTCGACCGAAGAGGGATGTTGCGAGCTCGATGGGGTTCGGAACATGACATCGCTAGTTGATTTGGTATCAAAGCAAGGTCAGCTCGATCTAAGTTGATCGAAGTCTGGAGTGATAAGTGATGTAGCTAGCAAGGATCACCTAGAGGGGGGGAATAGGTGATCTAAATAAATTCTTTGCCAATTTAAAGCGGAAGTAAAAGATCAAGAACAAAGTCTGAACAACAAGCAGATTCTGATCAGACTTTGTGACAAATGTTCTTGTGAGCAGTATAAACAATATAATAAGAGATTAGAGATGGAGAAAACTGCACACAAACAATTATAGTGGTTCGGCTTAGATCAAGTCTACGTCCACTCTCCCATGCTGACAGCCTACTGGCTGGATTTTACTAATCAAATCAATGAGAAGTTACAGCAAGTTGTGCCGCTTAAACCCAAGCACTTCTCCCCGAAGTTGGTGATGCTTATACCAAGCCGATAGATCACACTATCTCACACCTATGCACACACTTATAACACTGTCTACACCTCTCAAATGATTACACGTTTAAGCTCACGAAAGACAAGAGATTGAATCGGAGTATGCTCAGACTTTGGACTTGTTGATTCTTGATTTTTTTTCTCTACCTTCTGCTCCTCGTTAATCTCCTTTTATACTCCTCCACTTCCAAACTAGCTGTTGGACAGTCTTCAGAGGATCATCTTCCAATATTCACCTTTGGACAGATTTGTATAAAATGGATTGAGTAGCCGTTGGTTGATAAAATCTGAATCCCGCTGATTCTAGTCGCCCATACAATCAGAATCTTGATTTCCATAAGTAGAGTTTTATCCGTTGTAATGCATACTTGTCATAGTATTTGATTGTCAATCAATTATAGCCTTAGATTGAAACAATCAAAACTTTCCTTCTGTGAAATCCATACCAGATCACTAGCTGTTATGTTTCGTTCTGAATGAGTTTTGCTTCTGCGTCTGCGTTTGCATAACTTCTGCATCTGCGTCTGCATAACTTCTGCGTCTGCGTCTGTTTCAGAACTTAGATTAGTGTGGGTCTTCGGTAAAGTCTGAACTTCTCATTCTGAGTTTGAACTTTCTCGTTCTGAGTCTGAACTTCTTGTTCTGAGTCTGAACTTCTCTTTTGCTTGAAGTTCTTTCACAATCTGAACACGAACTAGATCAAGATTGCCATATGCTTTTCTTCCAACAATAACTTCCTGAATCAAAAATACTTCAAAGCATTTATCAAACTTACAAAACACTCATGGACAGTTTTGTCAACTTCAAAATCTATTGAGAATTTTCCTTAATAATAAGGAGCGATGATTTTGGGGTAATTGACTAGGGAGACCTTAGTGAGTCATAGGGTGGAATGAGCTACGCGTGCCTCTAGACTGTTTATTGTGATTGCTGAGTGAATTGAGTGCTATAACGATTGGAATGCAGGTGCGTCTAAACCTGAGGTAAGTGCACAGACCTTATTGATTGTGGCCTGGTGCTGTTGTGATTAATTACCTGCTGAGTGAATTATTGTGTTAATTCACTGCCTAGGACTAGATTGGTATAGTTGGCTTAGGTTTCTAATTCCTGAGTAGAATTATAGCAGGTAGGTGAGCGATAGAAAATCGTGAGGATGAGTTCGAGAGGTAGAGGATTAAGAGGCCAATCAAGTTCACAAGCCCAACCTGCGGGGGATCCGAGAATGGATGCGGTCATGAGGACCCTAGAGGAGATTGGTAATATGATAGGACGACAGACTCAGGAACGAGCTGCCACTATTGACCAAGCTGCTGAGGCCGCTGTGGCCGCTACCGCTAATAATAATGGGAATCAAGGGCAAGGACAAGTGAATGTGAATAGGCAAATGCATCAGCTAGTTGAGCAATTTTGAAATTAAAGTCCCCTAAGTTTGACGGTAAGGGCGACCTTGAGATTGCGTCGCTTTGGGTAGAGGAGTTAGAAAAAGCTTTTGATGTTCTAGGGTGCACCGAGGAAGAGAAACTGACCTTGGCGATGTACCAACTCTAAGGAAGTGCGAGTGATTGGTGGAAAGCCACCAGAGGAAGGGTGTTTCCAGCTGGTGCCGCCCAGACTTGGGCAATGTTTGTGGAAGTCTTTAATGGTAAATACTTTTCTGAGAGTGCCCAGAAACAGAAGTTAGCCGAGTTTATGAGGCTTCGTCAGGGACAGAGGACAGTAGATCAGTATGAGGCTGAATTCGCCCGATTATCTAAGTTTGCCCCAAGGATGGTGGAGGACCCGTTGGATAGGGCTCGGAGGTTCCGAGACGGTTTGAAGCCGGACCTTCGCAGCCAAATGATTTCGTTGAATTTGAGGGATTATAATGAGATTTATGATCGGGCCCAAGCGATCGAACGTGACTTAGCGGATAGGGCTGCCGCTTCTGGGTCAAGATTTGCCCCGGGTAGGGACAATCGCCACTTCGGGAAGAGGCCGATGGTGAGTAATCGACGTTTCATTCCTCCTGCTAGGAGGAATATTGGGAAGCCGAACCGTTTTCAGAATGGTCCATGTCGGGTGTGTGGGGAAAGACATGGAAATGGACCTTGTCCGAACAGGGGCGGAGCATGTTTCGGATGTGGCGGGTTTGGCCATCAGATAAGGACTTGCCCCAACATCAGGCAGAATAGGTCGCCTGCGTTGCCGCCACCCCGGAACGGGAACCAAATTGGAGCTGCCCCGTCGGCTAATCAGAATAGGCCACCGGCCCAAGGACGGGTGTATGCCATGGCAAGGAGAGAAATTGAGGACACGCCAGTGGTGGTCACAGGTACGGTTTCTCTATGCGATCATGCTGCATATGCTTTGTTTAACCCTGGGGTGTCACATTCATTTATATCAGAGCAGTTTGTTAAATTGACTGGCATAGAACCGCAATTGCTTGATGTTGTGTTATGTGTTACCACTCCACTGAATGATAAGGTGCTAGTCTCATTAGGGTGCCCGGATTGTAAGATTGTGATTGGTGATAGGGAGGAAAGGATAGATCTAACAGTTTTATCCATGTATGATTTCGATGTGATCGTGGGTATGGATTGGTTAGTTAAGCAAAAGGCTGTTATGGATTGTAGTAGCAGGGTGATCCAATTTAATCCGATTGGACATCCGAAATTCGAATTTGTGGGAAATCGAGGAAGAACCTCGATCCCTTGGATTTCGTCACTCGAAATGACTAAGTTGTTGAATGAAGGGTGTCAAGGATTTCTAGCGGCTGTGGTTGATTCGACGGCTGAGGAGCCGAGGCTAGAGGACATAGCCGTGGTGTGCGATTATCCCGATGTCTTTCCTCAGGAATTACCGGGATTGCCATCAGAAAGAAAAGTAGAGTTTGTAATCGAGTTGGCCCCTGGGACTGAGTCAATCTCGAAGGCACCTTATAGAATGTCGTTATCAGAGTTAAAAGAGTTAAAGGTGCAAATGCAAGAATTATTAGACAAAGGTTTTATTCGTCCAAGTGCGTCTCCATGAGGAGCGCCAGTCTTATTTGTGAGGAAGAAGGATGGGTCATTGAGGTTATGTATTGATTACCGGCAGTTAAATCAAGTGACGATCAAGAATAAATATCCCCTGCCAAGGATAGATGATTTGTTTGATCAGTTACAAGGGGCTTCGGTATTTTCTAAGATTGATTTGAGGACGGGATATCATCAGTTGAGGATTAGGAAGGATGATATACCGAAAACAGCATTCAGGACGAGATATGGACACTATGAATTTACGGTAATGCCATTCGGATTGACAAACGCCCCTGCTGCCTTTATGGACTTAATGAATCGGGTGTTTAAAGAGTTTTTAGATCAAGTCGTTATAGTCTTTATAGACGATATATTGGTGTACTCAAAGAGCTCGGAAGAGCACGAGTTCCATTTGAGTAAAGTTTTACAGACCTTAAGGGAACACGCACTGTACGCCAAGTTTAGTAAGTACGAGTTCTGGCTCAGTCGAGTAGCATTTCTTGGGCATGTGATCTCAGGGGATGGAATTTCAGTAGATCCGACAAAGATTGAAGCCGTGATAAAGTGTCCGAGACCGATGACGGTAACCGAGGTTCGAAGCTTCTTGGGTTTGGCAGGATACTATAGACGTTTTGTGGAAGGATTTTCAGCTATAGCAATGCCGTTGACACGTCTGTTAAAGAAAGAAACGAAGTTTGAGTGGACTGATAAGTGTGAAAGGAGTTTCCAGAAATTAAAGCATAGATTGACGACTATTCCGTCAGGATCTGGAGGTTTCGAAATTTATAGTGATGCGTCGTTGAAAGGATTAGGATGTGTGCTGATGCAACATGGGCGAGTAGTAGCCTATGCATCAAGGCAGTTGAGGCCGCATGAACTGAATTGTCCGACGCATGATTTGGAATTAGCCGCGATCATTTTCGCCCTTAAGATTTGGCGACATTACTTATGCGGAGAGAAATTCCAGATATATACGGACCATCAGAGTTTGAAATATTTGTTTTTTGAAAAGGAACTTAATATGAGACAGCATCGTTGGATGGAGTTACTTAAGGACTACGATTGTGATATTTGTATCACCCCGGAAAGGCCAATCGGGTAGCCGATGCATTGAGTCGAAAGTTAAGCATCGCACATTTGACGGTCAAGGAATGGACCTTGTTGGAAGGAGTGCAAGACTCGGAGTTTAAGTTCGAAGTAAGTCAAGTCTCGAGCTTATTTGCCACTTTAAGAATTTAACCAGAAATCCAGACTAAGATTAAGGCTTTACAGTCTACGGATCAAGAAATTCAAAAGATTCTAGAAATGGACGCTACCAAGAGAAAGTCGGACTTCCAAGTATCTGAGGACGGAATCTTAAAGTTCCGTGGACGGTTGTGCGTGCTTGATGATGCGGGACTTAAGGAAGAAATCTTGTCGGAAAAGCATCGTAGTAATTATAGTATCCATCCGGGGAGTACAAAGATGTATCAGAATTTGAGACAGTATTATTGGTGGAATGGTATGAAGGTGGACATAGCTAAGCACGTGGCTAAGTGTCTGACGTGCCAGCAAGTGAAAGCGCAACATTGTAAGCCCGGAGGATTGTTGCGACCTTTAGAAATCCTAGAATGGAAATAGGAACATATTACTATGGATTTTGTGATGGGATTACCAAGGAGCCAAAGAGGCCATGATTCCATTTGGGTGATTGTTGATATATTGACAAAGTCAGCGCACTTCTTGGCCGTGCGAAAGGACTTCGCATTGGATCGGTATGCTGAGTTGTATGTACAACAGATAGTTCATTTGCATGGGGTGCCAGTGACGATTACCTCGGATCGTGATCCTAGGTTTACTGCCAACTTTTGGAAAAGTCTGCAAACGGCATTAGGATCAAAGCTGCAGTTTAGTACAGCTTACCATCCACAAACGGATGGCCAGTCTGAGAAGACAATTCAGACTCTAGAGGATATGCTTCGGGCATGTATATTGGATTTTCAAGGCAAGTGGAAAGAGCAATTGTCCTTAGCGGAATTTGCGTACAATAATAGTTTTCAGCAGAGTATCGGGATGGCGCCATTTGAAGCGCTATATGGCAAAGCATGTAGAGCGCCCGTATGTTGGGACGAAGTTGGAGAAAGGAGTATAACCGAGCCAGAATTAGTTCAACAGTCAGTCGAGGTAGTTAAGATCATTCGCGAAAGGCTGAAGACAGCTCAAAGCCGTCATTATGCAGACAGAAGGCGAAGGCCTTTGGAATTTCAAGTAGGGGATCACGTATTCCTTAAGGTATCACCCATGAGAGGACTATCCCGATTTGGCAAGAAAGGGAAGTTGAGTCCGAGATACGTGGGACCCTTTGAAATTTTGGAAAGGATTAGAGACTTAGCTTATCGCCTTGCATTACTGCCAAATTTATCGCAGGTGCATAATGTATTCCCCGTGTCGATGCTGAGAAAGTATGAACCGAACCCAACTCATGTGTTGAACTATGAAGAGATAGAAGTTGACGACAAGGTGTCGTATGTCGAAAGGCCAATAAGGATCGAAGATCGGAAAGAACGAGTTTTAAGGAACAAGACGATCCCGATGGTCAAGGTTGTTTGGGAACATCACGAGACAGAAGGCGCTACTTGGGAAAGTGAAGAGCTAATGCAACGTCAATACCCCCACTTGTTTGAGTAGTAGGTTGAATTGTAAATTTCGAGGATGAAATTTTTATAAGGGGGGAAGAGTCGTGACATTCTGAAATCCGACCCACTTGGGATTTATGAAATGGATGATTTTATGGACGTGCTTGTAGTTAGATCTCGCCCGGAACTGATCACTCCTGGGATACTAACCAATAGGGAATGGCTAATTAGGGATTTAAATTCGTGCGACCAAAGAAACTCGATCGTGAACCGACTTTCGACCATAAAAATTGTCAAGGTGACATTTTGAGCCAATGTAGGCCGATCCAAGAATAGTGAGGGATCAATTCGCCGCTGTCATACGAGTGGATCGCGGGTGATTCCGCTTGACCACGAGATGAGTTGACGAATGACCCTAAACCTGTACCAAACGATCGCGCCCGTCGGAACTAGCGATCAATCCTTGCGATTACGTAACAACCGAGGTTGTCACGACCCGAGTGAACTTAAACGTGGCTTGATTCAGTATCGGCCACGGTTATCGGCCACGGGTTGAATGTGCGAATTTCCCAAAAGCCACACGTTAGTTCGAGATACGCTCAAGTTACGTGAATTAAATTTAGTCATTAATTAGAGACCAAGTTTGGGCATTGAAAATTATGAAGGTCACGACAGGATAATTAGACGATGTTGTGATTAGCGCGATTAGCCTCAGATTTGCCTGGATTCTTCAGAAAATTCGAATTTTGGCGAGAAATGGAAAATGACCGTTTTACCCTTGGACTTTGTTAAGGCCAAGTATAATGTGAGAGGGGCATTTTGGTCATTTCACACCAACATTAGAGATAAAAAAAATTGGTAATTTTGCCCTTGGAAATTTTGTGAAATTCCAATTTTGGCCTTGGATATTTTTGGTAAGGATTAATCTTGGCCGTAGATCTTAGGATGAGGTTTAATCGTGACCGTTGATTGGGAAATAGAGAGGGGGGTAAGATGGTCATTTGGCCAAGGGATTAGACACCAATTATTGGTCATTAGCCTATATCTCTCATTTTCTCTCTCTCCCCCTCACTCTCTCACTCTCGGCAACCTCTCTCTCCCTCACTCTCTCCCTTGGCCGAACCTTCCTTCCTCCTTGTGCCGTGTGACCGAATCAGCCGCACGCCGGAGCCGCCGCCGCCGTCGTGGCCTCACATCACCCTCATCATCTCACCTCACTCTCTTTCCCTCTCTTTCTTGGCCTCTTAGATCAGCTCAGCTCCGCCGGAACAGCCGCCGTTCGCCCAAGGCCGCCATGCGCTCGCCGATCTCCTCGGCCGCTTAGTGTCACCGCCGCTGTGTCCGCCCCTTGCTGCCCCTTTTCCTTGCTGGTTCTTGGTCTAATTTGAAGGTAAGTGATCCCCTAAACCTTAATTAGGCTTATGGGTACTAATAGACTAGTTTAGGGGTTGTGAGAGGCCAATTTGGAGCTGTTTTGGGCTAGTTGGTGAGCTGAGTAAGTGGACTGATTTGGGGCTGATTAGTGGACGAAATTGTGAGGCTTTAGGGCCCTCATTAGGGGCTGAGCATAGCTAGAATGAACGCATAGGATGGTGGACTTGTTGGTGAAATTCGTAGCTCAAAAAGTAGTATTATGTGTGCATACTTGGAAATGGTTTTGTGGCTGTTTGTGGTTGCTAAATGATGGGGTTTTAATGCCCAAATGTGAGTTTAATGTGTGGAACTATGGGCTGAGTATATTGGCCTCTCTATGACCGAATTTGCTTGGTTATTGTGGCTGAATTGTTGCTTGCCTTAAATGAATTGAATTGGTTGGTAATTGTGTACATGTGAGTGGCATTGAGTAGGTGTGATGTGGCATGTGCGAGTATTAATCCCTGAGGCGTGTTTACGCTGGGAAAAGAGAGTGAATTGAATGATGGTACAAGGGTGAATTAAAGGATCGTATAATCCCTGAGGCGTGTTACGCGGGGAATTGAGCCGTCCTGAGGCGTGTACTTTAACGCGGGACAATGCCCGGTATTACCGGAAGACTGCCAACCTGAGGCGTGTACTGTAACGCGGGTTGTGCCGTAGGTGGAGGATATTGAGCCTAAAGCGTGTACTGTAACGCGGGCAAAAGACATAGCCTGAGGCGTGTACTGTAACGCGGGCTAAAAAGTGTTGTGAATTTCAGGCGATCGTAAGTTAACCGTGAATTAAAAGTGGACCTGAGGCGTGTAATGTAACGCGGGTCGTGGGCAAGTTTAATGTGAATAGTACGATGAGACATGAACGAGTGTGTGAAATGCGGAATTGGTAATGCCATATCTTTAACTTTTGTCTCTGGGCATGAAAATTTATTTGGAATGTGCATGTGGTTGGAATTTGTGTAATTGAGACTAACGTGCAGACTGTGCGCATTAAAAGCCCAGGTAAGTACAATTGTGTACCTGTTATGTGGTTGCTGAGTGTTAGTGTGTTTTGACTTGTCTGGAAGTACGTGTTAGCCTAGGTGAGGTTTAGGGTGGTTACTTACTGAGACGTATCTCATGGTTGTTTAACCAAATAATTTCAGAACCCCGGCCTAGACCATGAATCTTCCTCCGCCACCACCTCAGCATTTTAGTATACCGATGCACACCGACCATGCAGTTGTAGAGTATCCGATAGATGATAATATGGCTTGGATTAAACATACCACCGTAGTCTAGGTATATATAGGGCAACCCCTTTGGCAGCCCCATACTTATACCGCCTGGTGTTTCCGGGATGGACTGGACGAGTTCGATCCTGTCCGAGGCTTTGATGTCCCGTTTGACGGAGTGGGAGATTGGGATCCGTCAGCTATACCCCCTCCCGATGGTGAGATGACTAGCCTGGACACTAGCCTCGCACAGTCAGGACATCAGCATGTACCTGCAGCACCCGAACCTTCAGTGGCTGAGCCTGATCCGGAGCCGGAAGAGTCACAGGCAGGGTCTGATCCGATGGACGTGGACATAGGAGAAGTACCCGAGGAGGAACCCGTAGAAGAGGAAGAACCTGAAGAAGAACCAGAAGAAGAAGAGCCCAAAGAAGAGCCTGAGGAGGAACCAGAAGAAGATCCAGAGGTAGAACCAGAGGATGAGCCAGAGGAAGAGCCAGAAGAGGAGTCTAAAGAAGATGAGCGAATTGAGGTTCCGTTAGAGTCGGGTGATGAGGACAACCCGATTGAGATTGGGGTGGATTCTGAGTCCTCAAAGGAGCATGTGGCTCAGGGGGCATCAGATTCGGATTCTGGGGAGTCTGACTCGGAGTGGACGCCGTCTAGAGGGCGTAGGGGCTAGTTTAGGGGTAGAGTGAACCTTTTGAAGTGTCCCATTTTTGGAACTAGAGTATACCCAGACTACTGGTGCTTTTGATATCGGTGGTGTAAATTTTAGTAGCAGGTGTGCATGTATATGACGTGGATTGTAAATGGTGTATTGTATAAGTTGGACTTGGTAATGAATATAAGTACATTCTCCCTTTTACCCCTAACTAATTATTGTCTGGGTGATAGTTGCTTCCGCTAGTGCTTTATCTTTGGATGAGTTGGTTTGGGTCGGCGATGTTCCCGGGACGTCGCGTTATTCGACCGAAAAGGGATGTTGCGAGCTCGATGGGGTTCGGGGCGTGACATAGATTCTAGGGAAAAATGCCAAAAAAGTCCTAAACATTTTGCATTGGTGTCAATTTAGTCCTAAACCTTTTTTTGTGCCAATTCAGTCCTAAACCTTTTGCATTTGTGCCAATTTAGTCCTAAACTTTTTTTTTGTGCCAATTTAGTCCTAAACCTTTTGCATTGATGCTAATTAAGTCCTAAACCTTTTGTCTTTGTGCCAATTTAGTTCTTCCAATCAAGTTTGGCCGGATTTTTCTGACGTGGACGCTGGCTGGCCGGTTACCGGCACTGACGTGGACAACTTTAATAATATTTTAATATTTTTTTGAATTTTAATTTATTTTTTCTTTTTTCTTTTCTTTTTTTTCCCCTTCCCCTCCCTCCTTCCTCCAACCGGTCACCAAATCGGCGATCGGCCAGAGGCCAGAGGTCGGCGCCGGCGAGGCTCGCCCTTGCCAGCGACGGCAAAGGCGAGCCTCGCCATGGCTGGGTGAGGCCCGACCTCACCAGATTCGGCGAGGTCATGCCTCGCCCAACCGCCGTCAAGGCTCGACCTCGCCAGATCCAGCGAGGTCAGGCTTCGCCCAGCCATGGCGAGGCTCAAGCTCTTGCCGGAGGCCAGCCCTCGCCAGCGGCCTCCGACAAGGGCTGGAGCCTCGCCATGGCTGGGCAAGGTCGAGCCTCGCCGGCGGTTGGCACGACCTCACCCAGCCATGGCGAGTTTCGCCTTTGCCGTTGCTAGAGAGGGCGAGCCTCGCCGGCGCCGGCCGGACTAGCGACCGGCTGGAGGAAGGAGGGAGGGGAGGGGGAAAAGAAAAAAATAAATGAAAATTCAAAAATATATTAAAATATTATTAAAGTTGTCCACGTCAGCGTTGGTGACTGGCCGGTCGGCGTCTACGTTAGCAAAATCTAGCCAAAATTGACCGGAAATACTGAATTGGCACAAAAACAAAAGGTTTAGGACTGAATTGGCACAAATACAAAAAGTTTAGGACTAAACTGGCACCATAAAAAGGTTTAGGACTGAATTGGCACCAATGCAAAAGGTTTAGGACTGAATTGGCACAAAAAAAAGGTTTAAGACTAAATTGGCACTAATGCAAAAGGTTTATGACTTTTTTGGCACTTTTCCCCTAGATTCTAAGTCACTCCTTTTATAGAATCCACTATTTAAAGGTATGAATTCTATTGAGAAAGATGCCATCTCTATATTGCTTGTTATGCTGTTACTCATCCGTAGCATTAGAGTTCTAGATTTGTTTATAGATTCGATCATTGATAGATGCAAATTAGCACAAGTTATTCAACATACTTCCATATATACATGACAACTTCCCTCGAGAGCCAGATTCTAAGTCAGTCCTTTTATAGAATCCGCTATTTAAATGTACGAATTCTATTGAGAAAGATGCCATCTCTATATTGCTTGTTATGACGTTACTCATCCGTAGTGTTAGAATTCTAGATTTGTTTATAGATTTGATCATTGATAGATGTAAATTAGCACAAGTTATTCAACATACTTCCATATATACATGACAACTTCCCTCGAGAGCCAGATTCTATGTCAGTCGTTTATAGAATCCCTTAAAGGTACGAATTCTATTGAGAAAGATGCCATCTCTATAGTGCTTGTTATGACGTTACTCATCCGTAGTGTTAGAGTTCTAGATTTGTTTATAGAATTGATCATGGATAGATGCAAATTAGCACAAGTTATTCAACATACTTCCATATATACATGACAACTTACCTCGAGAGCCAGATTCTAAGTCAGGCCTTTTATAGAATCCACTATTTAAAGGTGATAATTCTATTGAGAAAGATGCCATCTCTATATTGCTTGTTATGACATTACTCAGCAGTAGTGTCAGAGTTCTAGATTTGTTCCAAGAATTGATCATTGATAGATGCAAATTAGCACAAGTTACTCAACATACTTCCATAAATACTTGACAACTTCCCTCGAGGGCTAGATTCTAAGTCAGTCCTTCTATAGAATCCATCCCCCATTACTTCGATCCCATTTTTAGCACATATTTATGCTGCTTAAACTTTGATCTTTACATTTCGGTAGTCATGTGATTCGTTATAGAAAAGTATTTCAATGACTCATCTCTTGCCTTCTTGTCATTGTGCCATATTGCTTGAGAAGCTCTCTCTTGTTCCCCATTATATTGGTTTTACTTTATTAGCTCGGTAACAAAAAGAAATAGTGTTGGGTTCACCGGCATGAACTTGGACGAGAGCAAATAAATTTGGATTCCATCCTAATGATACTTGTGTGTGTGTATAGACACATTTAAACTTACTCCTCTTCCATCTATCACAAAAATCGCAAGAATGGCCGTACATTCAAAATATCTACAGTCTCGTGTTAGCTCGTTTGTTTAATTTCGCAAATTGAAGTATTTTCCCGACATTCCTATAATGAATTTTTGAAACTGAAGAAAGATTTGGTTAGCTTTTTAGATTTGAGTTCTGCATGATATTAAGGTTTAATACCATGAAAAACCCCAAACTGGTACACTTATGAGAATTTTATCCCAAATTAATTTTTTGATCACAAAAAACCCCAAACTAGTACACATGTGACATTTTTACCCAAAACTAATATTTTGACTACTGAAAACCCCAAACCGGTACATTTGTGACAATTTTACGCTTCGTTAATTTTCGTTAAATTGGATTAATACCACAAAAAATCACAAACTGGTACACTTATGATAAACGGAGGGTAAAACATAAAACTAGCACATCGGTCAACTATCACGTGTCATTTAACAAAGTAATTTGACAGTAAAATTTAACGAAAACAAACTGAGGGTAAATTTGTCACAGGTGTACTAGTTGAGGATTTTTTTGATCAAAAAAATTAGTTTGGAGTAAAATTATCACAGATGTACAAGTTTGAGGTTTTTAGTGGTATTAATCCTAATATTAGATACCTCAAATCCTAAAAGTATCTGAATATTTGTTTTTAAAGTAGGTCAAAGTCGTAAAAATCTTTAGATTAAAAGAAATGTCATGGGACAAATTTTCAAGATGCGATCCGCTCTTATTGATTGGAAAGTAAAAAATAGTCTCCAAAAGTCACTTCAAACAGGCTGCAAAGCGTGGTGCGCGAAACCAAGATCTTAGTGTCATAATGAAAAGAATGTTGTTTAACAGAGCATTGGCTCATTATTCTTAACCTACATTGGTCATTTTCCCATGCTTCGGACCCAGCTTGATTCACGTCTATATAGATGCAACAGTCAAGAACCCTAATAACAATATTTTTTATTTGTCTTTCCCTCTTCTTGCCGAACGAGACTTTCCATCAACGGTGAACATGCTTGATCTTGCTGTTGGGCCTCAACTATCCAAGCATGCATGCCGTAGCCGAGGAACCTAGTGTCAAGAAGCGCTGAGCGAGGTGTCACTGGCAAACCTATACGGCCATGAAAACTTAATGCAAATGGATAGCACCAAGGTGAAGATGCGCATGTCCCCGCTGGATCCACTGTCGTGGGAACTCGGGATAGATCTTGACAGTGAGAAATTGCTCTTGTTGAGTCGCAAGAATAAGAGTTCGGTCAAAGCAAGTAGACTTCTCATACTCCTCGTTATCTCAAGTGGATGCTTCTTTTGTTTTTGGCAAAATGGTTAATGTTGGAAAGATGAGGAGAAACGTTTTATAAATTGGTTGTATTTAGTGTGATCATCATCCATTAAGCTCCGAACCGAAACTACAAATATAGCTCAGGGAAAATTCATAAAAATGGCCTCAAGTGGGGTTATTATCTCAAAAGAGGGCTCAAAATGGATATTGTTTTAAATAAGAGCCCGGTATGTCCAAGTCAGTCTCAAATAAGAGCCTGAGCTTGCCGGCAACCAAATTTTTACCGGCTAGCGAGCAATTAATTTTGCCAACGGTCGAAGCAAAACATTTTTGTCCAAAATAAAATCTAGATAGGTTTTCAAACAGAAAAAATAATCAAAGCAAAGGAGAGTGATCGGTGATGAATAGGAAGAAGGGGCCGGAGTTCAACGAGTCCCGCCTGATGAATTCAATGAAGAGCTTGGAACCGAGAATCAAGCCAGAATCCATTGGTTTTTTTTCAGGTGAAGGAACTTCTCAAAGATAGAATTTGCAGTACCTAGAATCCTATCGATGGAGGCATAATCAGAGGCCTGCGAAGCCTTTCGGAGATGGGACACGAGATTGGGGAGTAAGGTGGACCATGGTATGGGGAAATCATGAGCATATCAAAGCTCTCACTGTTCCTCTGATGTTGTTCATATCGCCCCGAATCCAGAGCCAGCTCACCTAAGCCCTAGTCGTCGGGAATCGGTGAAGGGGAATGGTTTTAAGCATCGGAATTGGGGGGAGATGGGACCAAGTAAGTGCGGAGACAGAGGTTCTTGATGTCGATGGCAGTGGCCTGGTGGATCTGCTTGTCGATGGAGGACTCGGCAATGAGGCGGAGGACGGCGAGGGAGTAGTTGGGGTGACGGAAAGCGTCGGAGAGGGAGGACTTGGCCTGGCAGCAAGGGTCGGGGCCATAGATTGTGTGGAGGAAGCATTGGGAGAGGAACTGAAGTGTCTCGTGATTTCACTCCAATTAGCTTGAGCAGGAGCTCCGATGAGAGTGGCGTTTGACTCTTAAGGCTTAGGTGAGATTTTGAATGTGGCAGAGGAGAAGAAATAAAGGCTGCGATCGCAGAACTCTTCCAGCACTGGCACAGTGGCACTTTTAGCAATAATAATCGCCTCCATGCCCGGCCTCTTGCGATGGTTTCGAGCACCAAGAGTGCAGAGAGGCTCTCAATCTTGCGTTTGCAGTGGTCCTTCTGACCGTAGCAAGGAGAGCACATGACAGCGGATTAGCATTGTCAAATAGAAGATAGGTAACATTGGAGGCATTGTATAGGAAGAATGATAAGAGGTCAAAAGCAGGGAAGCCATTAATTTTGTCCTTTCTTATTTCTAGTCCTCGCTCACTCCTCAAGGAACAAAATTTCCATTGTATAAATAGCAGAAGCTTCTTTGCTAGCTTTTTTTGGTAAATTAAGCCAAGTTTAAATGTAAACGCATTCTTCTCCTCATTTTCTTTCAGGGAAATGAGAGCTAAAGTTATCCATTTGAGATATATAAGCCTGTCATATACTACTTTGCTCTGTTGTTTCTTGAATACTTGTAAATTGTGAATAAAAAATCTAGAGTGTTAGAGTATATTGAGTTTCTCAATAATAGGCAGCAAGCGCACTTAACATTGTGGAAGATGACCTTAAAATATGTTGTAACATTTCACAGCTTTTTTTTCCCCAAATTATCACGCTGACAAATATTATTTCAGTGAGTTTCAATAGGAAATAGATAAATGAAGGAAACACTAGAAGAGGTCCATTGAAATAACTTTCCCTGAACGCCTCTTCTACACATCTCTTAATTTCATATAAATTGCATTATCATATGTCATTCCCTTTGTTATTGCTAAATGTTTCTCCCAAAAGAGAGACAAGTGACCATTCAATTTCTTAGTAAAGCATCAAGATAAAGAAAAAGTCATTGACAAAACAACCACAATACGGCAGGATTTTAAAAGCTATCAGAAATGCGTTCCAAGATAAATAATTAAACAATTGCAGAAGCAAGATTTTCTATTCCAACCAAATTTCAACCTCTCTGATAATGACTTGAAAAGCTACAGAGGAAAATCATTTCTTGAGACATGGTTAGACAAGAGTTTGCTCTGGTGGCATTTTTGCTGATATTTACAAGGCATTGTCCTTAGAACAAGAGAATAGTATCCAAAGGTGTTTTACAAAGGAAGTAAAATGCAACAAATACAGACAAACATTCAGCATAGAGTCCTGGATGTTCAAACAAAAGACCATCAGTTTCACCATAACGAACATTTGTAAGCATTCAGATCACTAACAAATTGGTCAAAGAAAAAGACATCCCTTTGGACAAATCTTGCTTGTAGCAAATAATACATGGATTTTGTCTTTTACTGGCCAAGGCCATACAAGCCAAGCCGAGATAACATTTTACGCTCAAAAGCATTTCTGTTTATTGGGGGCCAATCTGACCTCCAAAAGTGTTTCACGCTCAAAAGTGTTTCAGCTCATGGCTAGCCAAGCCAAGCTGCTCAAGTTTCTCAAACTCCAAAGTTACCCCCACCAAAAGGAACAGGACAATTAGGAAACAAGACACTATTGCAATTTCAGCTAACTAACTGGCCAACAAGACTACAGAAAATAGTTTCTAACTCCTCGGAAATTCCACCAGCATCATTTTTGCTCTCTCGAGAACTCCTAATCCCAATGACCAAACATCAAGTTCTACTTCTATCGAAATGCATCCAAAACCATGCCAAAATAAAGGAGAATTTAAGAAAAAATCAGGCATTCATTTTTGAGAAGCCATCACATAACACAACCAAACAAGAAAGTAAGAAAGAAAAGGACTCTCATTTAGGACAAGTTTTTACTCATCTCTAACTGCATTTGCAGGATACATAATTGTCACGCCCCGTACTCCACGAAGCATGAGCATCCCGCTTATAGGTCGAAATAGTAGTGCGACGCTCCCAGGTTACGTCACCGACCCAAAACCCAACACAGAGATCACGTCACATGCGGAAGCACGATATATAAGTAAATATATATCACCCAGACAGAATTTACAGGGACCAAAAATAGCCGCACATAAACGATCACCAAATAAAAACAACTTTACTCTTTTATAAACATTTAGAAGCTTATACAGTATCCACTTACAAAGAGCCATAACAAAACGAGTCGCGGCCACAGACAACAAAAAGGATCAGTGGCCAGGGTACTAAGCTGAACTAAGATGGGCTTCAGTCAAAAAGATATAGCCCATACTAAAGTATAATACCTAATGTACATATTCCCCTCTCCTACTGGATGAACCGACATGGTCTTCTCGATGAAGTGGGAAATCTCAAAACGCACGAGCGGCTCCGCCATCTTTACTACCGGGGGTCTGAAATATCGATTTTCCAACAACCGTGAGATAAAACTCAGCAAGTACAAAACCCCTAATCCTAAACTAGGCTAAAGTGCACCTCCAGACAGGTAATTCAAACATGCCAATTAATCAACCAGTAAAACACTATAATTATCTTGGGTTCACAGCCCAATACATTATCTCGAAGCCCTGCAGGTTAGGCATTCAACAACAATAATACTTGCGTGCAATTATTCCGACCCGTAGGCCCGACCCGAAGGCCAACAGTTGAATATAACGACCCGTAGGCCCGACCCCGTAGGCCCGACCCGAAGGCCAACAGTTGAATATAACGACCCGAAGGCCAACAGTTGAATATAACGACCCGTAGGCCCGACCCGAAGGCCAACAATTGAATATAACGACCCGTAGGCCCGACCCGAAGGCCAACAATTGATAGAACAACCCGTAGGCCCGACCCGAAGGCCAACAGTTGAATATAACGACCCGTAGGCCCGACCCGAAGGCCAACAGTTGAATATAACGACCCGTAGGCCCGACCCGAAAGCCAACAATTGATAGAACGACCCGTAGGCCCGACCCAAAGGCCAACAATTGATAGAACGAACCGTAGGCCCGACCCGAAGGCCAACAATTGATAGAACGACCCGTAGGCCCGACTCGAAGGCCAACAATTGATAGAACGACCCGTAGGCCCGACCCGAAGGCCACAATTGAATATAACGACCCGTAGGCCCGACCCGAAGGCCACAATTGAATATAACGACCCGTAGGCCCGACTTGAATAAAGCTCAAGCATGAGCATCAAAGCACCCAATTCCAATCAATCAACGACATGATGTGCGAATCATATGCCCAGAAATTCAAGCCAATTACCCAAGCCAACATGCCAAATACAATTATTCACCAAGTCAGTGAATTTAACTCATCCTTGGCACATTCAATTTATTTTCACATTTATTCCGCGCATTCATTCCAAAGTAGTTCAATGCGCTAAGACCCGCCTTGGACAAATCGATCTTAGCCCTCATTTTCACCATCACGGGTCATTCAATAGGATTTATATAAGCTCTCAATAGTCACCCAATTGTCTAACACCAAGTCATTAATCAATGGACTAAATAAGTCCCAACTTAGGCAAATTGCACAATCTCGGTTCTGTGTGAACAGTATCAGAACAGGGTACTATTTAGACACTAAACCACACTTAAACAATCTCATTAGGGCCCAATCACATACCCTAACCACCCAGCCACCAAATACACTTAATTACACCTTAATTAAGCCTAATTAACCCTTAAAATGTCCAATTCAAGGTCCTTAATCCATGAATCCACTTAATACACAACTTAAGCCATTTTATTGCAAATTCGCATCCGGTGAACAAGTATCGGGGCAGCACCCTCTTTGGGCCTTAATCCACCTCTAAATCACCTCATTAGACATTAATTAGGTCCCCTAATCACCCCACACAACATTAGACCTAAATAGACCATGATTAGGCTTAGTTAACCCCCTAATTACCCTCTAAAATGCACAATTAAACTAATTAAGGGTTTAGGGGTTTATACTCGCCTAATTCCGATTCGGGACGACGAGAACGGGCGGTCGATCACCGACACGCGGTAAAAATCGACGGCGGCGTTCCGGGGGCAAGCCGGCGGTCACGGCGGCGACGGCGGTGGCGATGTTACTCGGCTGAACAGAAAAGGGAAGAGAAAGGAAGGGTGAGGTGGTGCTGGTCAGCTGGGGCGACGGTGGTGGTCAGACGGCCAGCAGCTCCGGCGGTGTGGCTTGCTCCGGCGTGAACAGATAGCCGAGCTGAGCAGAAACGGAAGAGGAACGGAGGAGGAAGAACGGCATTCAAGGGGGGGACGGGAGAGAGAGAGAAAGCTGGCGTGAGTGACTGAAGAGAGAGAGAAAGGGCTGGTCAAAATGGGTCAAATTTGAGCTAGTGGATTCCACATGTCAAGATCCTAGGCCTTTGGACACTTTTGCCCTTGATCCAATGGTCATGATTCATACTCATCCAATAATTCAAGGGTAGAATGGTCATTTGCCCCTAACCAAAGGCTGACCAGACCTGGTTTAGCCTAATTAACCTTGGTTAATCCCCCAAATTTGTCCAATTTTCGGAATTAGCCAAAATGGCCCTAGGGGCATTTTCGTAATTTTTCAATCCCGAACCGAAATTCCAATTTTTGTCCATACCGGTCCTATATATGCATGACCAGCATAATATGGTGTCGGATCCTTAAAAAAAATCATTCTTTAAGCCCTCGAAAATCAGTCCGGAAATTTTGAGGGGTAAAACCGTAAATTCTCATTTTTCTCCCACCAAACGGCGTCGGATTAATTCCGATCCTTCACGGAACTTTCTCGCCATAAAATACCGGTTCTAAAAACCCAACTTGTGTCCTGATCGGCCCATCACGATCCCATGAACAAAAGATCACAGCCACTGTTATTTTCTAATTTTCAATAATTAATGCCCGAATTAAATCCCAAGGCCCGCCATAAAATTTCCACTACCAATTCATACCATTCCGCACCTAACTTTATACAGATTTCGCCCAAAATCGCCCGTTGATACCCGAAGTCCTAAATTGGGTTTAGAGCGCGACTTACTAAAATCAAACGAGCATTAACATACACTTCATTGGTCCCGGTAACGGGTCAAAATTCAGGATGTTACAATAATTGTAAGGACACTGTCATTAAATTTCAAGACATGTAGAAGCCAATTCAGATCAATAGAACTTCAAAGGCTAGATCCTCTTATTCATACCAAAGATTTTCCTTCAAGCTTAAACAAACACTTTTTAACATCTAATACATTACGAATTAGAATAAACACTTCGGAAAAATCTATGCTGGCAATGACCTTAACTACAAATAGACATTTCAAAGCCCAAAGCCAAGCCAAGCCAAGAAATCTCTCCCCTCTGTAAGGAATCACAGCATCCCTAGGGATTTGCGTACAAGCTAACTAACTTGACAAGAACACCACATAACAAGAATCTTGGCAATTCTAAAATCACAAAGCTCTCTCTCGAGAACATCCATCCTCTCTAACGTATGCTATTTCCGGCTCTATATAAATGCTCCAAGAGTATACGAGACTTTCAAAACTTCAAAGATACTACAACTTTAGTCAAACATGAACACGCAATAAGCTAAGAAGAGAGATCGAGAAGATAATGGCCACCTTAGCTGCTGAGATGATGCTTCGCTGTGTGCTTGAAGGAAGCTTATCACTGAATCACATGGAGATTGAGCGCCGGCCATACCACCGCAATTGCGGCTGTGCACTGCACAAGTTGAAAGGCACTTGTCCAAGTGCCTGTGATAGACACGGCAACGTTTCATCCCCCAGAAAAGAATCATGGAGGGATTCTTGTGTATCAATGGTAGTTTCCAATTTCTCTTCTCAGTCTTCCCCGTTATTTAGCAGCTTGTCAGTTAGTATAAGAGACCCCTGTGAAGCAGATTAAGCAGAACAATGACGTGTACATATTAGAGCGGGATATATGGCGAACATAGAAGAGGAAAGGTCAGGAATCAAGAAGAATTTTTTTTCTTTCCTTTCTTTCTTTTTCCTTTCATAGCCTTCATGGCTCCTCAAGGAAAAATAGCCATTTAGAGAATAAATAATGTCAATTCAACCATTGTATTATCACATTCTCAGTACTGAGAAATTACATGGAAGTATCTTCTTTGCTCCTCCTCTTTTTTCTTCAAATGTAAGACCAAGATGCAAAAAGAATATAACTACATAGATATGCTCAGTTGAATGCTCTTTTATACTCAAAGTCTCTGGAATTATTAAACTCTTTGGATGTTCTAGTTCATCTACATGTCTTTCAAAAGAACAGCATTGTGGCTCGGTTATTTTGATTAGGGGTGAGCGGTTCCCGGTCCGGTCCGGTTCCAAGGTGGAACCGGGAACCGGACCGAGAGAACCGGTTCCCAATTTTGGGAACCGCGGACCGGACCGGTTGGTTCTAGGACCGGGAACCGGACCGGACCGTCGGTCCGGTACGGTTCCAGTCCGGTCCAATGGAACCGGTTACTTAGAGTTTAGGGTTTTTTTTTTGTCAAACACATAAGGTTTAGTTCACATTTTACTAATTTTTGTCAATAAATTTATGTCAATGAAGTTTACTTAAGGTTTAATTCACATTTTACTATTTTTAATCAATGAATTTATGATAATGAAGTTCACTTAGAGTTTAGTTCACATTTTATTAATTTTTTTAAAGAAAAAAATAACAAAAATATATATTAAATAGTCGGTCCGGTCCGGTCGGTCCGGTCCGGGTCCGGTTCCCCCTTGGAACCGGGAACCGGACCGCCCGGAAACCGGTTCCGCTTTTAGGAACCGGGAACCGGACCGATAGTCCCGAGAACCGGACCAAACTTGTCGGTCCGGTCCGGTCCAGTCCGGTCCCGGTTTGGGCGGTCCAAGTTGCTCACCCCTAATTTTGATGGCCAGCTAAGAAGAACCAAGAACAAGTTAAAAGCAATAGTCATCTTCTTTCTCAGACCATTATATTTCTCATAAGTCATTCTTTGTAAAGCCTGGATTTTTTCTTTTTTGTCGATAGAAACGACTACAGACTTGAGAGATTTTACCCTTGATCAGCTTTGCACGGGCATGGATCAACACCAATTAATCTAATACGGGTATTTTAAATAAAAAGAAGTAAATACAAGATGAAATTCGACAGGTATGCCCTCATGGTCTTCACGGTCGATGCCTTATACGAAGGTGAGGTTAATTATTTGTTGCAGAAGCCAAGCGATCGAACAATAAAATTGACAGAATAAAAAAATAAAGCGGACACCAGATTTACGTGGTTCGGTCATAGCGACCTACATCCACAGGAAGAGCAGCACGGAATTCTACTATAAATCAAGCGATACAACGGAGATTACAACCACACTCAAGTCATTCAAACACTCTCGGTGTTTTCCAAGCCCCAATTACACCCAATAGCTCATGCAGTGTTTAGCCCCACAATTCTTCACGAAATAATCTCTCAATCTCGCAAAAGAATTGATACAAATTCTTATCACAAGAATTTAATCGCTAAAGAACACTAACACACGGATGTAATTATCTGAACTTCGAAGCCCCACGATGGAGTCCCTCTGCACCTCTTCGCACAGCAAAGCACGCCCACTGCTCCACTATCAAGCACTCAAATCGGCGCTTCAAGAGGACTGCATTAACAACAGCGCTTAAGGAATCCACGATATATATCCAAGAAAGAATGCGCACAGTAGCCGACATTAACGTGAGAAGGAAACTGTGAACTTCGGTCAACGAAGTCCACCTTCGCTTTCCTTTTCCAGTTTTCGTTGGCCGACTTCAGTAGGAAAGATATCCATGAATATATATTTTCCCACGTGCCAAGCCCCAAATTGGATTGGTCAAGGAAGTTGACTTCGTGTGGCCTCACCAATTTCGATATCATGACAAAACAGTAATCCTTAGACAATCTGGACTCTTATTACCGAACGGGAAATACGATATCCATGCAGCACCGCTGCGAACGTCCATAAGCATCACTTTCGGACTTTCCTTTAATAAATCTTGGGTTGGTTTTCGTTCAACGGGCTCAAACTTGAGACATATTTTCAACATTATTCATGAGTCGGTCTACAGAAAAAGACATATTTACTAAGTTAGATTCATAAAAAGAAAAAATATATTGAAGAAATTATTTTGGCGGACAGCGGTAATGGGGGATGACTCAACCATCAACTATTTGTGCAGAGTAATTACAAATTTACTGTTTTCGTCCCTATACCCTGATCTGAGTCCTGGTCAATGACCAAAAATCATACTTTGCTTGATGATCTTTTTCTAAAGTGAAGAGAGCTACTATGTACTATCTCTAACGTTTCGTAGTCACAAATTGCTAGACCAAAAAACGATGTTGATTTCACAGAAGACAAAGGCCTGCTTAGATATTGACACGGTGCCTTTAGTCCGCTAAAATTATTCCATTTCGTATCTTTTTTTTTTTATTTGGTCATTTCACCTGCAGATGACCATTTAATTACAGCCACAACTACTCTGAAGGCTCTTCTACTTGTCACAAGGAGAATAATTTGCAAAAATATTTTATTGCAGTAGATCCTCTTTTTCAAGGCAAAGAAAAAGGACCCGTGAATGAGAGGTTTATAACCAATCTCCCCCCTTGAAGGAGCAGCCTCATCTATCCTCACAAGTCATTGATAATGTTGACGACTGTTACAATCGGAACTTTATTCCTATTAGTCCCTTACATCGGAAAAGAAATCAAATAACGATGATTAGATCTGATCACCTTGTATAAATAGTAATGATCTGGGGACAGGATATGATGCTAACTACAAAGTCCTAGTAGCGTCAATAGACAGCATGTTTCTCTTTCACATGATAACTTTACACAACCCACATAAACCAATTACAGGCCACTCTCGGTGATAACTGTTGATAGCAACAAATCTGTCAAATTTGTGGCCAAAAAACAAACTAATCTCTAAAATTTTTAATAGATTCTAGTTTAGTCCTAATACTAGCAATCCAATCACTTTTATCCTCAAACTATTGGCAAGAAATTGTTTAAGACATTCAAATCCATTAGCCTAGTTGATAGACCCATTGGCAAAGTTAATGTGTCTGCGCTAATTAATTTAAGCCCCCTTTCTTAATCAAGAATGCCAACAGTTGTGAATGTCATTCTATGATACTTCCAGGTCTAAAAGGGTCCAACTAAATTTTAAATTAAGCTTTATGGAACACATCAGTGCTTTTCTCTAACCCTTGCTTCAAGGACCAAGAAACCTATTATTCAACAGCTGAACCAAGAAAAGTAATTCTATGGTTTGCCTCACTGACAAATATAGGAAAAAGGCATAGGTGAAAAATGAGGTGCGAGAAGGCCTAAGACCATTTTGATTATAGATATTAGAAAGGCCATATAGTATAGTTTAACTATATAACAGTGTCCACATAGACATGCCCACGTAGTGGAGAAGATGCATTACCTTTTTCTCAGCAAGATGACAACCTATAAGCATTTGCTGCTGGCATCATAGACAAATATTCTATCAATGGTCTGCCCTCAAAGTACTAGTCAGGAAAAACATCTCTTTGGACTAGACAGTGCTAAGAACCTAATTCCAAGAGGAGCAACATTCCCATAGCTTAAAGCTACTGTTGGGAAAACTCAATTCCCGATCGACACATTCGAAACATATTCGGAACGAATTCGATCAATGCGGAAAACGTGCCCGAGGACCATCAACTTGTATCACCGATCGTACAGGCATATCACATAACGAACATACCCGGTATTGTCACAGATTAAGTGCCACTTTGCGCTTGAGAGTTCTTCGATCGTCTTTTGTACTCGTGTGCGTTCCAAAGGAAAACAGAGAAGACGTCGTATTCGAAGGAGTGTGTTTGCATATGGAAAAAATCACGTTGGTTTTCCAAGGGGTGCCTTCTATTATAGATAGGCAAATAACTACCTTGTGGGCCCTTGTGGCTCACGGGCCGGGTTTGGCCCATCTTGGGCGGTCCACTCATTATGTCTTTCATCTCCCACTCGCCCACGATGGGCTAAACACAACTCTCTTCCTTGCAAAATTCATATTGACAAATAATCCGTGCGACCAGCATACTACGAGAGCTCGTTGTTATACATCTGTTAGGAATATATAACAGCTCAAATTTGGGCATTATCCAGAGTAGAATTAGTATGCAGTTCCCTAGATCAATCAGTCACATTTTTTATCTCTCTTGATCTCTTTTAGTATCTCGTATATTGTATTCACAACTATGATTTACTCAAAATCATAATTGGTCGACCTGTGAATACAAATATAGAATGTGACATCATAAATCAAATTGATCTTCCTCTTTCCTTAAACCTCTCCATTTCAGTCCAACTCGCTTTTCTAGAAATGCCCCGTTAGACCGAATTATCATGATCATCGGCAACATCCTAAGATAGCAAACACTGAATAGAAATTTTGAGAATAAGTAAGAGTCGTGAGGGCACTTTAATTGAGAAAAACTATTTTCCTCAAGAGTCTCACACGACTTAAAAGTTGAGATCATAACTTTTTGCCAACTCTTATCGGTCATCCCATGCATACGTAATATGAAATACGTATTACGGTATTCTCTCCTTTTCCCATAGAGCGTATGTCTTTACTCTCAATACCGTACAGATGATAGTTTAGACATACTCAATGTCTAACTTGAGTTCACAAATCTACTCTATTCATAAGCATCTATCAGAACTCACATCTGGCATTAAAGACATGTAAAGTGAAATATGTGGGTCATTTCACTTTCGGACATAATAATCTATATGTCATCATCTTAACATTCTGTTAAGGCGACGTCTATGCTTCAAGCTTGAGCTCTCAATTATCACCTAGATAACAAGCTTAAAACTGTCTCATCTCTATTCATCACACAGTGAGTAGAGGCGATTACCCGTGTGAGTGGGCTAATCTCTCATCTGTCCGACATACCTTTTTCAATATAATGCACTCAGCATCGACATTCACAAACGTCGTACAAACTTATAGGCTTTGATAATAACAAACTTCATTAATAGTGAACATTCTGGGAAAATTACAATATTCAGTACATCATATTCTACACAGTCCTAGATATCTCACATGACCATGGAAAACTTCTCTAGGAATCGGCTTCGTCATAGGATCTGCCATCATCCTTTGTGTAGATATGTACTTCACGTTCACTTCCTTTCGTGCAACCATGTCATTGACATAGTTATACTTGATATCTATATGTTTGGTCTTTCCATGGTACTTGGGATCCTTAGTGTACGCTATTGCTGCTTGGCTATCACAATAGACCAATACTGGGTTTGCAGCATTCTCAGTAACACCTAAGTGATCCAAAAATCTTCTAAGCCAAACAGCTTCTTGTGCCGCTGCTGATAGAGCCACGAACTTGGCTTCCATTGTAGATAAGGCTACACACTGTTGCTTCTTACTGCTCCAAGATATGGCGCCATTATTCGGTAAGAACACGTATCCAGAAGTAGATTTCCTTTCTTTTAAATCTCCTCCCCAGTCAGCATCAGTATAGCCTTCAAGGTGTAGATCACTTCCTTGATAAGTCAGCGCATAGTCGGCACTTCCCTTTAGATATTTCAGGATTCTTTTGACGGCGATCCAATGTGCTTGACCTGGATTGGATTGGTATCTACTTACCATTCTAACTGCATAACAAATATCAGGTCTTGTAAACATCATAGCGTACATCAAGCTTCCGACAGCACTAGCATATGGAACTTGTTCCATTTGCTCCTTTTCTTGTGAAGTCTTAGGACACATTCTGTCGCTTAATGCTTCGCCCTTTGCAATAGGAGTATCTATTGGTTTACAGTCTTGCATACGAAATCGCTCAAGGATTTTATTCACATAAGTCTCTTGTGAAAGGGATAAGGATTTCTTTGAGCGATCTCTTGAAATCTTAACTCCAGGAATGTATGCAGCTTCACCCATATCTTTCATCTCAAAATTGGAAGATAACCAATTCTTAATTGTATTAACAAACTCCATACTGCTTCCGGCAATTAGTAGATCATCAACATATAATGATAAGATCACAAATTGATCTTTGGATCTTTTGATATATACACAATTGTCTTCACTAATCATTACAAAATCATATGCCATTATGGCATTGTGAAAACGTATATACCATTGTCTCGAAGACTACTTAAGGCCATATATCGACCTCAATAGTCGGCATACTTTATGCTCCTGGCCTTTTGTAATGAAACCAACAGGCTGTTCCATATAAATTTCTTCCTCTAATTCTCTATTGAGGAATGCAGTCTTTACATCTATTTGATGTAATTCAAGATCCATACTAGCTAATATTGCCAGAATAAGGCGAATAGAGGTAAATCCGACCACAGGAGAAAAAGTTTCTTCAAAGTCAACTCCTTCCTGTTGATTATATCCTTTCGCCACAAGGCGAGCCTTATACCTCTCTATTGAGCCATCAGCCTTACGCTTTATTTTGAGAACCCACTTGTTCCCAATGGCTTTGCGTCCTTTTGGAAGGTCAACCAATTCCCAAACTTGGTTTGATCTCAATGACTCCATTTCCTCTTCCATTGCATGTATCTATTCTTCCTTATCAGGGCACTTTAGAGCATCGTTCACATTCTTCGACTCATCTTCATCTTGTGGGGCGATCATGAAAGCTTCTCCTTCAATTTCAAAATGTCGACGGAGAATCCTATTACGACTTGACTATCGTATGGAATGCTGTACTCCTGATGATTCACCACGTTTCATTGCGCTCCCACTCGAATTAGATAATGGTGGTGTCTTCTCTTTAAGTGGTTGCAATTGAGACTGGGTTGCATTCAACTCTTCATTTGTTACAATGCTCCCACTAACTTCACTATCACGATCCACAGATTCGTATAGTGAGTAATCACCACCTACTTCGCCCTTTTTAGGAAATTCATTCTCTAAGAATGTGACATCCCGTGATTCAAATTCAGTTATACTTCCGCTTTCTTGCTCACCTATGAATACATATCCTTTTGAGTGCTCTGAGTATCTTATAAAAATACTCTTTTTGCCTCTTGGGCCTAATTTTCCATACTTGTGAGTAGACTCACGAGTATAGGCAGCACAACCCCAAGGTTTTAGAAAGCTTAAATCAGGCTTTCTGCCTGTCCATAACTCATATGGAGTAGAAGCAACTGATTTAGAAGGCACACGGTTAAGTATGTAGGCAGCAGTCAACAAAGCATCACCCCAAAAGGTGATGGGCAAGTTAGCTTGTGCCATCATTGATCTAACCATTTCCATTAAGGTTCTGTTTCTTCTTTCCGCAACACCATTTTGTTGAGGAGTATATGGAGTAGTCAGTTGTCTTTCTATTTCCTTTTCATCACATAAATTTCTGAACTGATCAGACAGATATTCTCGACCTCGATCGGATCTTAATGCTTTTATTTTCTTGCCTAATTGATTTTCCACTAAGCTCATAAATCTTTTAAAGCAATTTAAAGCCTCGGACTTATGAGAAATCAAATCGACATGTCCGAATCGAGTATAATCATCAATGAATGTAATGAAATAGACAGACCCGTGCCTTGCTTTTACATTCATTGGACCACAGATGTCAGTATGGATTAATTGCAAAGGAAATTCAGCTCTTGTTCCTTTTCCAAATGGTTTCCGCGTTGTTTTTCCTTCTAGGCAATGCTCACATATGTGCAAATCAACCTTTTTAATATTGCCCAATAAGCCATCTTTAGCCAATCTATTCATTCTTTGTTGGCCAATATGACCAAGTCTAGCTTGCCACACGTTCACATCATTCTCATAAGAATCAGATGATGTAAATAAGGAATAACTAACATTAACTTCACAATAGTCAACATCTAATACAATGAAACCATCTAAAAAATTTCCGGAACCATAATAACTTGTACCTAAACACAAGTCTACACCATTGTTATGGAAGTTTACATTAAAACCAAGTCTAACTAAAACCAACACCGAAACTAAGTTCCGACGAATCTCTGGAGCAAATAGCACATCATGTAGGAACAATGTGCGTCCACCGCACATAAGTAGTTGGCAGGTGCCAATGCCTCTGACCTCCACTCTTGAATTGTTCCCCACGTATATCCACTTCGTTCCTTGTGGAACTCGTCGGAACTCCACGAAAGCTTCTCTGTCCTTCGCTACATGGTCTGTGGCTCCCGAGTCTACAGTCCACAAAGGATTAGATTCGGTTAGAAACACTGAACTAGACACATAAGTAGCATTTTCATGAATGCTAAGGGTTTCTACCTTCTTTGGCACGCCACAGTCGCGAGCAAAGTGACCCTTCTTGCCACAGTTGAAACATTTCACTCTTGAAATGTTCTTCTTGAAAGGATGCTTTCCTTTCTCCCGTTGGTTGAGCCTCGGCTTCTTCCCTGAAAGACTTAGCCCCTTGCCTTTCCACTTCTTTGACCCAGTAGGGTGCTTCCTCTTGGAGCCCGAAACTCCATGCGAACTAGAACCAGCAAAGTAAATATCAGTTTCTGGTTTAGCCGCCATGAGGCAATCCTCTTCCAGTTCAAGATGCCGCATAGCATCCTCGAAGGTCTTAATACCCTCATTGTGGGTCAAATGGATCTTCATATGCTCCCAGCTTTGAGGCAAGGAGCGGATTACTGCCTGCACCTGCTGTTCATCAGTGAGTATGTGCCCAGCATCCTTTAGCTCACTAATCATATTCGACATCTTGCCTCAAATATTGTTTCATGGTCTTTCCATGAGACATCTTGTATGAGTCGAAACGGATAGTGAGTTATCTCAGTTTGGTCACAGAAGTTCGACCAAATCTTGATGCCAGTGCAGCCTACATGTCTTTGGCGCTCTGGAAACGTCTGAACTCTCGCATGATGTCATTGTCCATGCTGCCTAGCAACGTAATACGAGCAAGAGAGTTCTTTCTTTTCCAAACAGCAAAGGCATCTTTGTCCCTCTTGTGTTGGGCAGTTGTCCCATCCTCAGGTTCTTCCATAATCTGGTTAAGAGCTTCGAGTGCCTCTTGCTCTTCCAGCACATATTGAATCTTGAGACTCCAAATCTCATAATTGTCGCCATTCAATTTTTCTCCCTTATTAAGTTCGGCAACTATGTTCTTAGTTGCTGAAGCCATCGTATCTGAACATTTCAGACACATACGCACGAATTATTAAAGCTTATCTAAATGCTTCATCAGCATCATGATTACATAAACTAATCATATTAATGAATAGTTTCACAAAATGTCTTAAAGTCGAAAGTTCACTATGTTCCCAATCATCGTCTAAAAATCCTAATTTGAAATTACCATTAACATAATCATTTATGTAATGAAATTGGTTCTTCGAAAGTTATACAAACTTTTAAGAACTTCCCACATGTAACATAACACATAATATGGCAATATAAAATGAGAAATCACAAAAATTCATAGCCATATATATATTTCATAACACATTCACAAATGTTTAAGAACATGTAATATCAACATGAAACATGCACAGAATTGATTCCAAATCCTAAAGAACAACATCAAGTGTACCAATCCAACACATAGACAGGAAATGACTCATAAAATTCTTTAGAAAATTCTATTTTCTTTGGAACATAAACAGAGGCTCCCGGAAAACCCCTAGATCCGAGCCATGGTTTGTGTCGAGACCCATCCAATGCAAGGGTTGATGTTCTCCTTGCCCCAACCCTTATGTATTGTTGCAGAAAATTCTCCACAAGCATCTTATAGCTTGGACCATTTAAGGTTTCTTTAACCTTATCAAGCATTCTTCCCAACTCCTCAGGAATAGTGCATTTTAGGGCTCCGACCATTACATATTCCAGCATTACAAAACCGTTCCAAATGATATCCTGTATCATTTGTTGACCTTGATGATGTGTGTCATCATATCATCCCTAGCGTCCCATCGATAAAGAGCTAGCTTGACTCTTAGGTTCTCAAGCTTCTCCTTTTGAGCTGCCGTTCTTGGGATTATCGGAGTGCGTCTCAAATGTACCATTGTTCCTGCAACGAATGCAGAACAAAGGATTACTTATAATCCATGATACATTAAGATAAGGAATGCTTATTCATATACATATGATCTAGCACTTGTATTTCAAAAAACTATAGAGAAATACTAGAGAAAATGCCAAAGAATATACCCCTAAGTACGTGTACATAGGGTTTACCGTGCATTTTCACATTCATAAGTGCAGCAAACATGTAATATGAATATACCATAACGTAGAGCATTCCGATACGAGCACGTCGATACCAAGAACGCCCAAATCGGAGCTCAAATGAGCTCGAACGGGCCGAAAGAACACATAGGGTCATTCTGCCCGGTTTGAACCGGTCCGGTTCGAACCGGTCCAACCATTGACCGGTGAACGGTCACGGTCAACCGGGTCGGTCAACGGTCAACCAGATCGGGTCAACCGGGTCGGGTCTCGGGTCCGCTTCCGATGGCGTCACGCTGACGTCATCGTCGGCGGTTAATCGGCGACGGACGCACCGTTTCGCACGACCGCGGGTGGGCCTCACGCGCCGTCACGCCCAAAGGCCCTTGGCGGCGCGTGAGGGCGCGTGCGGCCTCCTCCGGAGACGCGCCGCCCATCATTTTGCTCCTCTCGACGAGCACTTTCTGTTTATGTAATAAAATTCAAGTTTTGATCCAAAAAAAATCGAAACATGCATGAACAGTTCGGCGACGCGAAGAAAACGAACAAAAAAAAAACGAGGCCAAAACGAAACAACAAGCAGTATACGCTTTAGACGATACATATGCATGATCGGGAAACAAGTAAACGGGCTCTGATACCAATGTTGGGAAAACTCAATTCCCGATCGACACATTCGAAACATATTCGGAACGAATTCGATCAATGCGGAAAACGTGCCCGAGGACCATCAACTTGTATCACCGATCGTACAGGCATATCACACAACGAACATACCCGGTATTGTCACAGATTAAGTGCCACTTTGCGCTTGAGAGTTCTTCGATCGTCTTTCGTACTCGTGTGCGTTCCGAAGGAAAACAGAGAAGACGTCGTATTCGAAGGAGTGTGTTTGCATATGGAAAAAATCACGTTGGTTTTCCAAGGGGTGCCTTCTATTATAGATAGGCAAATAACTACCTTGTGGGCCCTTGTGGCTCACGGGCCGGGTTTGGCCCATCTTGGGCGGTCCACCCGTTATGTCTTTCAGCTACCTAAGCAAGCCTCCCCATAATTCAAAAATCCCGACCATAGCCTCCATTATTGATTACAAAGAGTATAAGGTTTTATCAGTGAACTCATTTTTCCCAGAGAAATCCTACAACCTTCCATTCAAAATATAATATTCCTGTAGTGCATTGTCGTGTAAAGTTTACAACTTCCGTATCAATTTTATGCTCAACACTAGGAAAATTTTTGATAATTCAAGCTTAAAACGTTGCTCTGCCTCGGGAAAGTTCTCGATTATCGAGTAGAACTTCTGCGATTTAATTCGTATGATATCAGTTAAGAATAGAACTTCCTGTACAGAAAATTGCTGGACAACCCAACATCCCTAGTGATGTACGTTTAGTTAACTACCTTGACAACAATGACAAAAACACTAAAAACAAGAATCTCTAGATTTCCGCCAAACACGACGTTTGCTCTCTAGAGAACACCCATAATCCCTTGCACGCACTAATTTCTAGCTCTATATAAATGCTTTCAGAGCAATGCAATACTTTTGCATGGCGAGGTTTAATCTTCAGCCAAAGGAAAATCAACAGTAAGCTCAGAAGAAAGGGATATAGAGAAGAAGATGGTCACCTTAGCACCTGAGATGATGCTTCGGTGTGTCCTTGATGGAAGCTTGTCGCTGGATGACTTGGATGTTGAGCGCAGGCCATATCATCGCAATTGCGGATGCGCCCTACACAAGTTGAAGGGTACTTGCCCAAATGCTTGTACTAAACATGGTAATGTTCTTTACCTGAGAAAGGAATCATGGGGAGATCATGCCTTGTCGGCGACAGCTTCAAAAATCGCTGCTCAATATTCCCTGTTAGTTAGCAGCGCATCATCAATTAGTATAAGAGAGCCCTGTGAGGCAGTCTTTCCCCAGCAATGACATCTGTACGTTCCGGAGAAGAATTTGCAGTGAACACTTGATTGTCTCACTAATATTTCCAGATTGTCCTGTTTAACTGATAAACATTTCCCGGAAAGCCTCTCCTCTACATCTCTTTATTCCATATAAATTGCATTATCATATCTCATTTCTTTTGTTATTGGCTTTTAAGGCACATCCTAAGCGGGACTATGAAAGGGGAATTTTTTTTCCTGGTTTGCTCATTATGACAAGAAAGTCATCTAACAAAGAAAAAGCAGAGACGATCTCTTTGGGACAAGAAAGGGGTATATATAAACTACTGAGAAAACACGATATATTTAATTTAAGAAAACTCATATAGAGATCATTACGTTTTTCTCTTATGAGGTTGGATGTCCAAGGCTCTGAGAGCATCCAACTAACCCTACCACTTCATGGCAGTGTCCATGGTAACAAGCTGATCACAGAGGGAGCAGCCCTTGCCCCTTGGGGTAGCCAAATAATGTCAGTAGTGAAGGTACAATAAAATTCAAAATCCGTGTAAACTTTGAGCGGAAGAAATTGTCCCAAAAGCATCTAACTACTTTAGCATGCTTTAGATCAGCCAAGATTTCCCTCGACATGAGCTATAAATCAGTCAATAGTTCCCTAGATAGCAATTCCCAATGGTTGGTAGCACATGTTCCAAGAATACTTTGTCAGAAATCAAGAAAATTATCCTCCTTTTGGGGTTAAAGAAGTGCATATTTCAGGTGTGTTACACTTATAGAACTTGCCATGTGTTTCTCCCAAAGGAGAGATGGGCGACCATTTAGTCTCTTAGTAAAGAAACAAAATAAAGAAAAATAAATCATTGAGAAAACGGCCACAATACAGCAGGATTTTAAAAGCTTGGAAAATTGGTTTCAAGCTGAACAATATATAATTAAAGAAGCATTATTTTTTATGCTAAACAAATTTCATCCTCTCTGATAAAGGACACGAGAAGTTGCTGAGGAATATCATTTCTTGAGACGCAGATCGACAAGAGAATACTCTGGTGGCGTTTTTGCTGATATTTACTATGTATTGTTCTAAGAAGAAGAGAGTAAGTATCCAAAGGTGGTCTACAAAGGAAGTTGAACGTAACAAATACAGACAAACAGTTTAGAGTCCTAGATGTTCATAAAAAAGACCATCAGTTTGACCATAACAAACATTTGTAAGCATTCACTTTGCCAACAAATTGGTCAAAGAAAAAGACAACCCTTTGGACAGATCTTTCTTGTAGCAAATAATTCTTGGATTTTGATTTGTACTGGCCGAGGCCATACAAGCCAAGCCGAGAAAACATTTCACACTCAAAAGTGTTTCGGTTTATTCGGGGCCAGTCTCACCCTCCAATGTCAGCTATTGGCTAGCCAAGCGAAGCTGCTCAAGTTTCTCAAACTCCAAAGTTACCCCCACCAAAAGGCACAGGACAATTAGGATCATTGCAATTTCAGCTAACACAAGAGGGAATAGTTTAACTCCTGAGAAATTCCACCAGCATCATTTTCTTTCTCTCGAGAACTCCTAATCCCAATGACCAAAATCAAGTTCTACTTCTGTCAGAATGCATCCAATACCATGCAAAATATTTGAGAATTTAAAGAAACAAATCAGGCATCACAGTTAGGACAAGTTTTTACTCTTCTCTAACTGCATTCGGAGGATGCATAATGAAAAGGACACCATCTCTGAATTTCAAGACATATAGGAGCCAATTCAGATCAGTAGAAGAACATTCCAATTTACTTTCTAAAGTAGTTCCAAGGTATGCAGTGCCACTTGAACTTGTCATGATGTCAAAGTAGAGTGCGTTTACTATTATGAGACATTATGGTGCACATAAAGTATACAATACTTAAACTACTGCTGCTCAAAGATATCAAACACTTAGGATCCCATGCTTTGATACACATTATTGCAAATTATTTCTTATTTTCCTTTTAGCAACAAGAATTAGCCCTTTCAACATGCTCTTGTAACGGACAGCAATGCCTATACTTCAGGTTGTTGAAGCAATATTAGGTATGTGGGATTTGAAGCTCACGGAATAACAACTTACTTGAGGATCACTTATGACATCATTTTCGTTCTTATCAAGTTAATTAAGTCTGCAGGTCAAAGCATGATCATGATAACTTCCTTCAATAGGGAAATATTTTTTTGGACTCGCTTAGCACCACATCTATAAGCCAAGCGTTATTTTTTATTTGATAACAGTGTGTAATCTCAAGAAAGCAATTACAAGAACAAATACGCAATCACACAGCATGGTTGCTCCTGTGCAGACACTTTCTGTACAAATTTGTGTGGCAGTGAAAACCATCAAATTTTGCAGGAAGAATTCACACATTGCATCAGCTAGCCATTCATCACAACCAAAGTTAATATGAATTTTGAATTTGTTGCACCTTCAGTATCAACATAATTTGGCCACCCCAAGTGGACAGGGCCGCTCCTCTTGTAATTAGCTTTTACCATAGACAGGGGGAGACTGCCATGAAGTGATAGGATTAGTCAGATGCTCTAAGAGGCCTGGACAGACCTCATAAGAGAAAAATGTTAGGATCTCTTTGTGAGTTATCTTAAGTAGAACAAATTGAGTTTTCTCAATAGTACATAGCTACCCCTCTCTCGTCCTAATGTGGCCCCTAGCCATGCAATGCATATCTCCCTTAATATAATCCTCTCTCCTTTTTCTTTGTTTTATGACTTTCTTCTCATAATCAGCAAACCCATAAAAAATGCCTTTTCATAGTCCCTTTTAGGAAATATGATAATGCAATTTATCTGGAAATGAAAAGATGTGGAGAAGAGGCTTTCAGGGAAATCTTCATTAGTTACAGATAAAAATCTAAATTATACATGGGACAAAGGGGGAACTTCTTTCTATTGAATTCACTATCGTAATAATTATCACCTGATGATTTGGGAAGAAAAAGCTGTAAAATGTTGCAATATATTTCAAGGTCACCTTCTTAGTTTGGCTAGGATTTGTGTCTGGTTTAACCACCGTAACCCTTTCTGGCCATTGTTGAGAAACTGCATTATGAGTTTCTTATATCGCAAGTATTCAAGACGAGACAGTGCACAGGAAGTCTACTGATAGTTCAATATATATGTTGAACAGATAATTTATACTTTCTCTGACACTCACAATTTACGAGTGTTAAAAAAAAAAAGGCAAAGCAAAGAAAAATGCGACCGGCTAATAAATATATCAAAAGTCTAACTTTAGCTCTCTTTTCCATGAAAGAAAATAAGGAGAAGAATGTGTTTATATTAAAACTCGTCCCAACTAACGGGAAGAAGCTAGAAAGGAACCTTGTGCTATTATCCTCCGGAGATTTTGTTCCTTGAGGAGTAAGTAAGGAGGACAAAATGAATGGCTTCCCTGTTTCTAACCTTTTATCATTCTCCTATACAATGCCTCCAACGTCTACCTATCTTCTACTTAGCAATGCTAATCCATGGTCTTGTGCTGTCCTTGCTACTGACAGAAGGACCATTGCAAACGCATGATTGAGAAGAGAACTTGGCGGCTGTTGTTGACAAAGGGAAATTAGCTGATAACTCCTTCCTGGGGAATGATATGTTCTTATGATGGGAGCAAGTGGTGGAACGACTTCCTTTCAACTTGTGCAGCGCACATCCACAATTACGATGGTATGGCCTCCTCTTGATCTCCGCATCATTTTTTGACAAGCATCCGTCAAAAACACCTCAAAGCATTAATTCTGCTACTATGGTGCCCATATTCTTCTCTTTTAGTGACTCTTCTAGATTGTTTTTTGGTTTTGGTGGGGTGTTTAAAAATGTTTATGTGATGATGTTGTGAATCATTTGCAATCTTTTGGAATAACTTATATAGTATTTGGGACTGGTGTATGGTAGTGGGTTGTAGGAGTTCTCTAGAGGGTGACCTTGGTATTAGTTGAAATGAAGACAAGGTTGACAGTGTTCCTAGGATTTTTTGGGCAGTTAGTTAACTAAAATTGTGCTTCCCCAGGGATTTGGGATTCCCAATTGTGGAGGAGAGAGAGAGAGAGAGAGAGAGATCTAGGAGTGAGAAGTGTCTCGGCTCAGCTGGCTTAGAGTACTAGAAGTCAAATTCAAGAAGCTATTAGCAGCCAGCATTGATTTCTCCAGTGAGACGTCTCTTTCAAATCCGTTGGTGTAGCAAACACTTAGAAGTTTCTTTTATTGTTAAATTTTTATATATGTCTAGTATTCGATGTTAACTTTGTCTTTTCTACAAATTTTTGGTCCCCTTACTTCGGTTGTGCCTTGCAAAGTTGTTTCTTGTTCTAGTAGTTCCATGCAAGATATTGTCAGAATCGCCCGTAGAGGTGACGAACTTAGGTTAAACAAAACTTTTGTCATCTTGTTTAGTCTCATATTTGAACTTTTGATTAATTTTTCCAAGAACTAACGTGGTCGTTGGTCACTGATTTCCATTGAAGGGGAACATTATGGTATGTTCTTTGAGCATCGCCAATCTAATTTATGAGCTCTTCAACCTAACTGCAGAATGATTTTTTTCACTGCTCAGCATCGCCAATCTAATATATGAGCTCTTCAACCTAATTACAGAATGATTTTTTTCACTGCTCTTGAAGTGTGATTGGACCCTAGGTTCTATTAACAGGAGAATTAAGTGGATCACCTATTTTGTCCATGTCTGGCTAATATCTGTTTTTTAACACTGTTAACATCTTGGAACAGTTCTGGCGGATTTAAATCGTGATAAGAATTGTCGACTGCACCCTCTTCGCTATCGTGTATAATTGGAAGATTTGGGATTGGAACCATAATTTCATTGGTCTTTTCTGTGTCCAAGTTTATGGGACTTCCGATTTGCTAGCTGTATAATGTAGTCATCCCATATAACAATTGAGTAAATTTGTAATTTATCTTAGGCTACACGATTAAGTTAACTATTCTTTTGTTATGGTAAACTTATAGTCATGTCATCCATGTAGCAGTCCAAATGCAGAAACTAAATACACCTCATTAGACAATTCGTAATTCATCTTAGGTTGACTTGGTGAGGATATGTGTCCAGAATACTGTTGCTGTTCAGTTTCACCAGTGTTGTTATGTTGCATGCGTGGAATGCAATTGCAAAAAAGAATCTCAAATCAGATTGATCAGAGTAAAGTAGAGCAATTAAAATCTGTGGTGGCCATAACTAACTGGCCGAAACTTTCAAGTGAAATTGAGTTCAATTAGGTATGTTTAAGAGATTATGTTTGGGCTTCCTCTTTTGAGCAGCTATTATGTGGGTATTAAACTTCTGGTGTGATTCCCAACAAGTTTTGAGTTCCCTTGCTGGCCATTGTTAGAGAAACTGAATATATCTGACATTGTGAGAGTTCGTAGTCTCAACTCATGAGTATTCAAGAGAAAACAGAGCAAAGAATTTTACTAATATATGTGAAGTGGATAAATTTAACTCTATATCCCATGTAGTTATATTAGGAGAAGAATGCGTTCGCAATAGAACTCGGTAGAATTTACAGGAGGAATCTGGCAAAGAAGCTTGTGAAGTCTATGAAAGGGGCACTGTCTCTGAATTTCAAGACATATAGAAGCCAATTCAGATCAATAGAACTTGGCAATTTAGTCCTAAACCTTTTGCATTGATGTCAATTTAGTCCTAAACCTTTTTTTTGTGCCAATTCAGTCCTAAACCTTTTGTATTTGTGCCAATTCAGTCATAAACCTTTTTTTGGTGCCAATTCAGTCCTAAACCTTTTGGTATTAGTGACAATTCAGTCCTAAACCTTTTGTATTGGTGCCAATTGAGTCATGAACCTTTTTTTGGTGCCAATCCAGTCCTAAAACTTTTTGTATTTGTGCCAATTCAGTCCTAAACCTTTTGCATTTGTGCCAATTCAGTCCTAAACCTTTTTGAGCTAAATTAACCGGAAAGACTAAATTTGCACAAATACAAAAGGTTTAGGACTGAATTGGCACAAATGCAAAAGGTTTAGGACTGAATTGGCACCAAAAAAAGGTTTAGGACTCAATTGGCACCAATACAAAAGGTTTAGGACTGAATTGGCACCAATACCAAAAGGTTTAGGACTGAATTAACACAAAAAAAAGGTTTAGGACTGAATTGGCACCAATGCAAAAGGTTTTGGACTGAATTGGCACCAAAAAAAAATTTAAGACTAAATTGACATCAATACAAAAGATTTAGGACTTTTTTGACACTTTTCCCACTTCATTCGAATTTATTTTGTTAAGCACTGCCACTTGAATTTATCATGACGTCAAACTAGAGTGCGATTACTGTCACGGAACAGTACGCTGGACATAAAGAGTATACAGTAGTGAAACTACTGCTGCTCAAAGTGCTTTCATACACATTGACAATTATTTCTTATGTTCCTTTAGGAACAATAATTCGCCCTTTCACTATGCTCTTGTAGCGGACAGCAACGCGTATACCTAAGGTTGTTGAAGCAAATATTAGCTATGGAAGGGGCTTAGCATCCCTCGCCTAGACTTCCCTCGTTCCTAGAACAAGGAATTCTTGTTTAGAAATATCCTAATTCATAAATTTTTCTTCCTCGTCAAACAAAACATCAAAGGCAAGACCCTCGTCTCAAAACCAAACAACGTCCTTCAAGCATAAACAAACATTTTTTAGATCCAATACTTGTTGGGGTGTGGTTCAATTCCCCTGGGTCGCCAGAGGGCATTTATAGTTTGAGCCTGTATTTTATTAGTAGTTTGGGACTTGAGCTCATGAATATCTATTGAGTATATATAATCCATTTCTCTTGTAATTAAGGTTGTAACAGAGAGCTGAGAGGTGCTAATTATAATGAAATGTAGCCCTAGTTTAAGGGTGAACCAGGAAAAACCTTATGTCTCGATTCTTTTTCTCGCATTTACTCTCTATTTCGCTGTGTTTGTATGCCTAATCCTAACAATACTTACCAAATTAGAATATCCACTTCGGAAAAATCTATGCTGGCTGTGACCAAGCCAAACCAAGAATAATCTCTCTCTCTCTCTCTCTCTCTCTCTCTCTCTCTCTCTCTCTCTCTCTCTCTCTCTCTCTCTCTCATAACAAGAATCTAGGCAATTCTAATATCACAAAGCTCTCTCTTGAACTTTAGTCATACACAAACGCGCAATACGCTAAGAAGAGAGGGAGATCAAGTAGATAATGGCCACCTTAGCTGCTGAGATGATGCTCCGTTGTGTGCTTGAAGGAAGCTTATCACTGAATGACATGGAGATTGAGTACCAGCCATACCACCGCAATTGCACCTGTGCACTCCACAAGTTGAAAGACACTTGTCCAACTGCTTGTGATAGACACGGCAATGTTTCATACCCCTGAAAAGAACCATGGAGGGATTGTTGTCTATCAATTGTAGTTTCCAATTTCTCTTTTCAGTCTTCCTAATTAGTTAGCAGTTTGTCAGTTAGTATAACAGACCCCTGTGAAGCATTTTTAGCAGAACAATGATGTGTACATTTTGGAGCGGCATATGTGGTGAACATAGAAGAGGAAAGGTTAGGAATTAAGAGAATTTTTTTTTTCTTTCCATTCTATCTTTTTTCCTTTCTTAGCATAGATGGCTCCTCAAGGACAAATAGCCATTTAGAGAATATAATGGTCCGTTTGGGAAAGGCTTTCCCAAGGGGCTTTGGGCATCTAAAGCCCTTGGGCCAAATTTTGGGTGTTTACTGTATTTTTTCCAATTCAACTAGAGGAAAAGTTGGCTTTGCCAAGGCTGAAAGCCCAGGGCAAGTCTTGGGGTGCCTTGGGCTTTCGGCTTTCTAGCATACAAGTCCTAGGGTTAGTAAAAAAAAATTTCTTCCAAAACTGTAACAGTCTGAATTTTCGATCCTTTTCCCGGGATTTAAGAAATGAATTTGACCAATACACTATAGTGAGATCTCACCCGGAAATGCGCATTCACGGGATGCTAACCTTAGGGGTAGGGCCGTTACGGGATTGAGTTCGCACGACCAAAGAACTCGACCTGGGTTCGATCTTCAACCATATCGATTGACGAGGGAATGTTTTGAGCCAACCGAGACCGATCTATTTGATTGATCGTGTCCAAATGGCACTAGTGACAGACCCTCGCAATTATATGACAACCGAGGTCGTCCCGGGTGGAGTAAACTTAAACGTGATTTGACTTAGTGTCGGTCACGGGTCGAGAGCGCGTAATTCCAGAGAGCCACCCGTTAGCCAGAGATAAGCTAAAGTTACGATTGCTCAATTTTAGTCATTTCTTGGAATTCGGGCCCGGGAATCGAGAATTTTGAAAGTGACAATTTTGGACGGCCGATGACGTTTTTGGCTTGGCCAACCTTGGGGCCAACCATTTCTGCAAAAAAAATGGATTTCGGTTCGGGACCGGGAAAATTACGATTTTGCCCATGTGGACACCGATGTTGGATTTTGAGGCCGTTTGAGGTTATTTTTCGCGGCCAAGGTCATTTTGGGGTGGCCACGCACATTCAGAGTGGTTTTGGCCAAAAATTGGAATTTCGACAAAAATTGGAAAAATAATATTATTTTATTCCCAAGACTTTGACGTGGATTTTCGAGGGCTTGCGCGATGAATTTCGCGATTCCGACGCCATATTATGTTGGCCACGCACATATGGAACACGTATGTGCGAAAATTGGAATTTCGGTTCGGGATCGGAAAATTACGAAAATACCCCTAGGCCATTTTTAATTAATTCCGAAATTTGGATTAATTTTGGGATTAACCAAGGTGAGTTAAGGCTAAACCAGGTCTGGTCAACCATGGTTAGGGACAAAAGACCATTTCACCCCTAAATTATTGGATTAGATCAAATGTGGGCCCTTGGATCAAGGGCAAAATTGTCCAATGGGCTTAGATTGAGACACATGGAATCCACTCACACCACCTTTGACCCATTTGACCAGACCCTCTCTCTCTCCTCTCAGCCTATTCGGTCATTTCCCCCGTGAAAATTCTTCTTCTTCTTCGTTTCTTGTTGCAACGGATCGGTTCTTGCATTTTGCGAGTGCCTGTTCACGCCGGAAGCAGTACCGGCCGACGGCGGGCCGCCCACCGCCCGTCGCCACGGACACCCTTGGACCTCCCTCTCACTGTTCGCCCACCACGGCCCGGTTTTGTCCAAAAACGGCCTTGTTTCTCTCTTTTCTCTTTCCGGTCTGCGCAAGCAGATGCACGCGGAGCTTCAGCCAGAGCTCCGATCGCCCGTTCGTCGACACCCGGCCCGTCCCGGCCTCGCCGTACGTCGCGAGTCCAGCCACGATCCCGTACGGTGTCCGTACGGGTGCATTCCCGTCCGTACGGATCACATTCCCACGCCGGACCGTCGGGCCGCGCGGCCCATCCACCGGCACCTCGCCGGCCACCGTCCAAGCCACGTCCGTACGGTGTCCGTGCAGGAAATCTTGTTCATTCCCCCCGTCACGGGTCACACATTCACGCGTCCGTACATCGCCAGCGACGCCGCTCCGCTGCTGCCGCTGTCCCGGCCCGTTTCAGCCCCGTTCTATCTCGCCTTTTTGGGTAAGTGTCTCCCCCAAAAACTACCTAGGAGCTCGGGTATTTCTAGACTCGTTTAGGACCTGATTTAGGCGATTTGTGACTGTTTTAGGGGCTGTTCGGGACTGATTTTAGTGACTGATTATTTGGTGGTTGCGGACTGATTAGGCGAAGAATTTTGAGGTTTAGGGAGCTTGGATTAGGGCTGTGATGTTGAGGTTTGATCGGAATTAAATTGTGCGATTAATTATTGGGATTGTGCCTTGAATGGAAATTTGTGCGTGATTGTGCGATTTGTGGTAGTTGGCTGATTTGGGATTGTGTTTCGGGTTGTGTACGTGTGGTCGTGTATGTCACGTGTGTGGCCGTGAGGTGTGATGGTGTGGCAGTGCGATTGCACAATATGTTAGCGTGCCAAGAATGTGTGATAGTACTTCGGGATCGCGTGTTATATGTGTATGATTGTGTGGTGTGCTGGCGTGGTGAGAATGTATATTTGCAAAGGGTATGTGAATTGTGAAATGTGCATGCAAGGTGGAATTGTGTTTGGCCGTGCGAGTACTGGTCGTGCGTAAGTGTGGTTTGAGTGGAACGAGGATATGGAAATGTGGTTTGGTTGGAAAGGTCCGTCCTGAGGCGTGTACGTTACGCGGGACGATGCCGTCCCTGACGAGGTGACGATGCCCGGCCTGACGAGGTGTCGATGCCTGACGTGGTCAGAAGACCGTTGGCCTGATGCATTTTACGCGGGCGCGGTAGAAGGAAAGTGTGTGTAAGATTCCGTCCTGAGGCGTGTACGTTTACGCGGGACGATGCCGTCCCACGACGAGGTGACGATGCCCGGCCCGACGGGGTGACGATGCCCGACGAGGTCGAAGACCGTTGGCACGATGCGTTTACGCGGGCGCGGTGAGTGGTGGAAAGGTTGAGAATGAGTGGGATTTGGCAAGACAAGCGAGAGGATTGTGGAAAGTGACGCATGGTGTGAGTAGCGTGCGAGTGTGTTTGTATCGCGCGATGTGATGCTTAATTATGGGGTAGAAACTGCTAGGCACGGTATGGGACGTGCCCAAGTGGTTTCTATCTTATAATTGAGGCACGCGCGCGTCTGTGATTCCTTGCTGTGATGTGTTGGCTGTATTATTGTCTAACGTGCAGGAACGTACGTGATAGATTCCAGGTAGGGTCGCATGTGATTGTTAGTTTGGCCGATCGTTGTGTGTTATGGGTGTTTTCGTCTGGCGGTACGTGAGTGCCTACGTGGGGTTTGGGGTTATACACTTATTGAGATTCGTCTCACGGTTGTATAACCGCCACTTTCAAACCCCCGGCCCTAAACCCGGGAAGTGCGCCTTTTCTTTTTGGAAGTCCGGGGAGCTGCTATTGGTGCCCAGTGGAGCTACAGGTGAGTTCCAGATATTCGAGCCAGAGATTCAGAAGCAGACTGGAGGAGGGCGATCCTTAGGTTTTTCCTTAAGATTTTTGGGGGTTGTGTAAATCGGGTTGACCCATAGGGAAGTTAAGTTAACCAGACCCTGATATTTTGTTGACGGTGATTTCGGATGCTAGTTTGTTAATTATGCCTGTAATATGATGTATGTATATTTGGTGTTGTATGAATATGTGGTTGCTTTGGATTGTTCGTTGTTCTACCCCGTTGTCGTCATTATTTGTCCGGGGTTTTATTATTCGCTTCCGCATGTGGCTCTGATGTTTGGGTTGGGTCGGCGACGTTCCTGGGACGTCGCATCATTTCGACCGGAGCAGGGGATGTCGCGAGCTCGATGGGGTTCGGGGCGTGACAAAAACTATCCTCACCAATTTTTTGGTTTTCTGGTTTTGCCCTCATTATAACTATCCATCTTCTCTGCATGAGGGTGGCCAGCGAGGCCAGATCTAGCTGCGAGGGGTCGATGTCATCGCGTGACCCAGGCGACGGTTGCATGTCGCATGACCACAGGTGGCCCTCCCCTGGGTTGCACAACCCTCGCCACAGGTCGCACGACCCCAGGCAGCCGCCTGAGGTTGTGCGACCTTAGACGACGGCCGCAGGCAGGCCGGAGCCTAAGGGTTTGGGTTTTTTCTTTCGTAAAGAAATAGAAAGAAAGTCATTTTCAAGAATAATTTTTCCAAACACTATTTTACCCAAAGTTGCTTTACAATGGACTTTTAAATACAATTTAAAATTAACAATTTGTATTTCGGAAAATTCCTTTATTGATTGATTGCTCTTATCACAAGCTAAGACTATTTAAGAGCACGCACTGCCATAATTGAGTCGCAACAAATAATCTCCTTTGTCAGACCATTTCCTCGCGAATTACTCTCTCTTTAGATTTTTATGCAGATTTGGACATTGACTGCATGTCGATCCTCTTTTCTCTATGTCTAGCAGTGACAGGAATAGTGCCCATAAGCTTAGAACCAGCACCAATCACGACCAACTAATTAGAAGAATCATGAGTGCAAGGTTTCCGATAATGTAAATTTCGGAGACACCACATTTACAATAAATGGAAAAGACAGCACTTTGTCACTCCGTTGAAAAAGAAAATCGCCAGAACACAAGCAATGGCATGAATCAAGTGAACTCTCAACTAAATGAAAATGTCAATTAGGGTGAAAAGGCTAGTATGGACACGGCATTCAAACTGTCCGATTTGCAACAGCTATCGAGAGGCACGTGCATTGCCCTTCTGGGGAATCAATCAAGAATACAGATCTGGTTCTCTGTTACAGTAAATATGAATACCTTTTACAGCAAAAACAGTAGCACAGGATACGATGTTGACCATACAATGCAACAGTAACGAGCTTAAATGACCATAACGTAAATTTCACATAAGGCTGGTTATCCACATCTACAAATAACAAGACGCTGTCCGTGGCTAATAGGCAATTACCAACTCTTAATCGCTTTTAAGATCATTCTATCCACTAAATTTTATTTGATGAGATTCAAGAACCAGCTCTATTAGGAAGTCCAGATCAAAGAAAGCAATCGGTGCTTAAGCATTTAAATAAAACAATTTAAGGGTACCATCTTCTTTCTCATTTCAATGAAAAGGTGCGGGAGGAAAAGGAAACAACCTGCGGAGCCCTGAGAAAGGCACCGGTGGCAGGCTAGTGCCTGTGGATCATCCAGTGATTACCGGACGATGGGAACCTGAGGTCTACTCGTAGCACCACTAATGCTGTCTAGATCCGGTGGTTTGCAAAATTTGGGACCTAGGAAAATTCAATGCAAGAAAATTTTAGCTAGTGGGCCAAATCGACAACAGATTCAGCAAAAACCCATCTTCACTTCATCAGTGAAGTAGCTTTCTCCTCTCTCTTTAATGGTGTAAGTTCGTTACCTAAATAAACTTCAGGCAGACAGCTCTTCAAGTACATAAAAACCAATGACAGCCTTATTGAAGAAATTAAATCATCTGGGTCTAGTTAGATTTGCAGTCAAAAGTCCAAATATTATCCATAAACAGCACTTTTGATCTCTAAAATTATAATGAGCTTTTTATGTAGTTCTTCCACTATAAATTCGACCACTTTTTAGTGTGGGAGAATCAATTTTCACTCATGGTCCTGTGGAAAAACAAATTGCACGGTTTTATCCTCTAAGTTGTGTTGGCATCAAATGTTAGACAACTAGTCACGTACGTTGACGTGAGTGATGGACAGTGTTTGCATAGACAACTCCAGTTTTGTTATGGATGCACTCATTCTTGAGTGCCTACACATATCATGGATATCGAGAATCATAATTAAGATGCTATCACACAACATCGATCTAAAGACCAAATGTATTTTTCTATATGTTGAAAATATATTGTATTAGGAAGTAGTTAGCAGATGAGTCTTAAATAAGGTAATTAGGTTTTTGGGTGTCTCTCAATACTCCATAGATAAATCCATCTTATTATTTCATTAAGCCATTGAGTAAAGATGTAGAACTTGACTATTTTCTCTCTCCCTCTCTCGAAGATCCCGGAGTATTTACACTACTTAAGGAGCACAAACTATATTTTCCGTGCAATATGTTGGTGTTCTTCTATAGCCCTGTCACTGAAAGAAACGGCATACATTTTTCGAGAGCTAACAAGAGCAAGTATTTTCCTTGGCACAAGGGGGCATAGGTTAAAAGGAGGTAAAAGAACGGTCTGTAATTCTAGAGGAAAAGCGTAAATCTATGGATATTACAGAGGGCAACATAGTGCACAATAACAAAACAGTTCTACATTGACAACGCCACTTACTAGGAAAATGCTCATTTGTTATTCCTAATTGACAAGCATATAAAATTCCGCTACCATCACCAAAAAAACAAAAAAAGATAGTTGTCAACGATCAGACTTTGACAAATTAGTCAAGAAAAACTTCTATTTGGACCAGTCAATGCTGAGGAAACTAGTCCCAAGAAAACAACATTCTCAAAGCCTAAAGCCAGCTAGCCAAGGCTCCCATAATTCCTAGGACTCTCAACTCTCCACCATATGCTCCACTAAAAAATTAAAATTTCCGAGGGAGACAGGTTCGCAGATACTCACTCTACCAAGAGCAAGTAACCCTCCATCAGAAAATTAAAACTATAACTAAAAGGAACTCCAATCCTTATTCAGGCTAACCAAAGATTTCCAAAGTTTCGACAACATAAATTTTTAAAGTAAATGTTCGAAATTCATATCCTCATACGTCCCACCAGCTTAGACTCTTTAAGGATTGACCGAGGAAATTCCCTCTGCAGAGTTGATCAGTATCCTGGACTCTTACTTGGGGCATATAAAAGAAATCAAAAAGAAGACAACATGATTGACTGCTATATGATTTGCACGCAACTCTCACCTCCAAAGCCACAATGGACCATAGAACATGTCTTATTCGAAAGTATATCCAAAAGAAATTGACACTCCAACGTTTAGATCCAAGGAGATCCGTTTTTTTTACTATTTTTTTATGGAAAAAGCCCACAAAATGAACAAAATGATTTCCAGGTATCCAATTTTAAATGAATTAGTCAAAGAGAACTTTTTCTTAGGAATCCATGCTGCCAAAGCCAACTTCCAAAGAACAATTTTAAGTTTTCAGCAATCAGAGCCAAGCCTCTCTCTCTCTCTCTCTCTCTCTCTCTCTCTCTCTCTCTCTCTCTCTCTCTCTCTGTGAACATTCTGAGGAATCAAAACATCCCTTGGCAAGTCCGTGATAGTTAACTAGTTTGACAAGACACGATGGAGAATTCACCAACACAAAGTTTTCTCTCTAAAGAACACCAAAGCCTCCTAACATACACTCATCTCGAGCTCTATATAAGCAATCTTGAAAGCAGCGAAAGCTTCAACTACTAGAAGAGATCGAGAATTACATCATCCAGTAAACACAAGCACATACCAAGCTCATAAGAAAAGGGAGATAGAGAAGAGAATGGCCACCATAGCAGCCGAGATGATGCTTCGATATGTCCTTGATTCAACTTTGTCGTTGAACGACTTGGAGATCGAACGGAGACCATACCATCGCAATTGTGGATGTGCACTGCACAAGATAAAGGGCACTCACCCAAGTGCTTGCAATATGCGTGGCAATGTTTCGTTCCCTAGGAAAGAACCAACAGGAGATCATTGTTTGTTGATGAGAGCCTCCAAAGTTTCTTCTGTCTTTGCACTTAGTTAGCAGTTTATCAATCAATGGTAGACAGCCCAATGAAGTAGCCATTTCGCAGCAATCAAATCTAAATTCTGGAGCAGAATATGTGGAGTACAAATCTAGAAAAGTATAAGCTAGGAACCAAGTAGAGATTTGTCTCCTTTTATAACCACTAACAGCTCCTCATGAACGAATAAAACTATAGGATCAATAGCACCAGTTCAGCTATTGTAGCATACTAATACTACCCATCCTTCAGCAATTATGCAGGAAATCTTCTCCGGTCATTTGATAATTGAATGAACAAAACAACTTTAAGGTCAGTATTCTTCAATCTAGTGCTAGCTAACGCTTCGGAGCATGAAAACGTCTACATTCAGAAGACTTGCAGTTGATTGTTTCAATGCTTTGATCACAGAGCACCAGAATGTCTCCACAGCTACAACATAATTGACATATATATATATATATATAGATAAATGTATAATTGATTAGATCAGGAAAATGCACAAATTGCAATTCAGGTTGTATTTGCCCGGTGTATGTTACTTCCGGTAGGTGATGTAACAGACCAAATGCTCTGTAAAACTTACATGGACTCAACCTCCACATTCTCCACAGAATGTTGCTTCGTCACGAGTTCACCAAAACAAACTCTTGCTTCCCAGCATACCATAATAACACAAATCTCAACTCTCCGATGTATACAGCCCATTGGAAGTGCCAATACTTTATTAAGGAAGAAAAACAAAGAACGCATCAAGAAATTATAACGTGGAAAGACTTCATCTTTCATAGGGAATCATCAGCCAAAATTTGTGCTCCCACTTAAGCTCTACTTTTCATCGATTCATAGTCCATGAAAAGAATTGCACAGCATCTGGTACCATCAGCAGAAAAAGTATGTAATTCTTTCTTCATTTCAGACTGCTAAAACATACCCTCCCCTAATTTTGTTCCGCCGCAACGATCCGGTATCACCTTAAAAATGTCATTTTGACAATCTGGCATCAAGAAGCTCAAATGTGGCATCAAAATCGGAAATTTCACCACCGACTTACATAATTCTCCTGGCAAAGGCAGACATTAAGTGAAAGGAGAATCATTCTCATCCAACATGCAACTTCAGATTATGCGCGGCAAGCATGAAGTACCCTCTCATAGCTAGTAACGACAACAAAGCTCGCAACTTGTTTTTGAGGTAAGAACGAGACACGAACCTGGCACAGCAACAACCTAGAAAAAGATACACCCATATATTTTTTCCCTGAGAAAAGGGAGGTGAGGAAAACTTTCAAGGACGTTAAAAGGAAACTCTACCCCAGTTTTTCATGCATTTGCCCACTTGAAAATTGCAGCTAGCTGCCTGCATTGGTCAACCTCGAAGCGACGCGACACAGACCTGACAGAGTCTTTTCTTGTGTCTTAAGCAATGAAGGAAGACCAAAGGCCTCTTCACACGCAGACAAGGCCCATTATTGTACAAAAAGCAGAGACTTTCACAGAGCCAAGCTCTGTGTTGTGATTCCACGTGCGTGTGGCCCTGCCGTTCTTGATCTCCTTGTCCGTCGTCCATCATCATCTACGAGGAAGCCCGCCATCAAGTCGTGTCTGCATTTAGCGGTTAGAAGCTCGAATATGTATTTTGGCATCTCATTCATTTACACGTCCATTATTTTTTTCATTTAGAGAAACCCGTCTGCTCATATTTATGCCAAAAAAATCATATTTCTAACCTGACAAGATTTTTAACCTTAATCTTGTTAGGTTAAAAAGAAAAGAAAAGCTTTCATATGTCTTAAATATAGATTAGATTAGTACATTACTAGACAAATAACATAAAAAAAAATTATAAAAATAAAGTATGCAGTAGATTTGCTGAGACTTACTAAGAAAGAGTTGATTTCATGTAAGTGCAAACTATGGCAAAGTGTCCTAAAAGTAAAAGTATGTAATGCAGTTTCTCTAATCAACTTCAAAAAAAGGTTGATTTCATGTAATTTGCTGATGTTTTGGCTAATTTTGCTTTAGATCTTAGAGAGGGTCAGGAGTTTGGTTTACGCCACCAAAACAACCAGTACCACTTTCAGGTGATAGAGTCAGATTTTATTTTTTTTTTGTACATTGGAAAGTTATGATTCGATAAATTAGGTCGAGACCTCCTCCTTACCAAAAAAAAATCATGGTAACGTGTTTGATGTGCCTTAGTAAGTAATTGTGAATTTAGACTAGTACAAGAGTAGGGCCACTTTGCTGGCAATGAAGTCATAGGCATGCCAAAATCGTACCTGGAATCAGCTATGTTAATTGGAGTGATCTCAAACCTAACTATAGTAATAATTGGGACTTAGCACATCGAGTGCATGCCCTCCTTGAGTTCTCCATAGACTGATCATGGGTCGGTTTAGCCAAGCAAGGGCTGGTCTGAGCCCATCTCGGGGCTGGACAGAACGACGTTTTCACTACTAATTCATGTCCGAGCCCATCAACTATATATGCAAATGGGAAACTAAAAAGAAAAGGATTGTTATGCTCACGAAGATGCTATTCATGAGCCAAAGGCTCCATCTATATGGATGGTGGATGGATTTGGATCTTGTAATGAAGGCCCGCTCAATGAAGCCTTGTATTGGAGGGGTCAAATTATCAATCCAAGCTTCTTTTTTTCCCCCACATATTTCTCTCCTCTCATGAGGACCTTACTTATATATATACAGTAAAAAGGAAAAATCAATTGCCGTCTAGTTCAGCATTTCCAAGCAACTTTGGACCTCCAAAGGTCTTGAACCGAAATTTTGATGTTTGGTAATACAATCTCAAAGGCCTTCGGTGCAAAGTTTTGCTTTGCATATACATGCAACTCAAGACAAGTCCCCACTTCTTTGGGTATTAGCATATTGGAATGCAATTTTAAGGAGATGATAAATTTTTTTTCCAACTTTGCCCTCACTGAACTATTTAAATTTCAGTTTTACCCTCATTCTCACAAGCAAACAAACACGAGGGCATTGATGTGAGAGCTCGGGAGAGCTTAGATCTAATCGGTGTCATGTGACCTCGGTGGCCCATCACCCAGGTCACACGACATCGGCTTTACCTCATTTGGGGTCACGCGACCTCGGCGGCCTTCACATGGGGTTGCACGACACCAGCGGTTCGTCTCTGGGGTCCCCCTACACTGGTGTCGCCTCGCCTAAAGTCATGCAACCTCGGCACCACATACATTCTCCTTTTTTTATTTTTTCACTTTAATAATTTCTTTGTCGTAAGTATTTTACAAATTGTTTATCAAACACTATTTGCTTTTCATAATAATCTTTTTAGTCATTGTTATCTGCATAATTACAAAGTCTTTAGGCAAAAGTTACCCAAAATGCATCCTATATCATTCGAGTTTCACGAGAAGATCGGGAATCCCCAAGAGCCAAAAAGTATTATTAGTATTTGTCATGAAAGATCGCACCGATACTTTCAAATCGAATTTGTGAAACAAGGAATTTTTTATACGATAAAACATGGTCTTGCTATTTGTTGGAGATTTGATAGACCAACAAATATCAAAAAGTTGAAAACAACGTTGAGGAGTTTGGTAAGATTTTGAGTATCTTGGGTATCTCGAGCAGCTATTGTCAAAATAAATTCTGAAATCTAACCATCAAAGACAAATTAAATCACACACATCTCGAGTATGGAAGAAAATGGACATCTCTTCTGGTCGAGACAAGTTGGCAAATCTGTGTAAGATCCATTTTCATGTCGACTGATGTGGATCACCTACCCCCCATACCCAAAAGTCACATCACACATTGAGAAAAAAGGGATTTTTGTTAGGTCAACAAGACCAAGCATCCTAAGATTTTGTAGGGAAAATGGGGTGCCTAGTTGATTGAATTTGAATTCCTCTTGATTTTGTTTGTTATTAAAAAAAAAAAGCAATTGCCCTAATCTAATGCATTTTTTCTGAATTCTGAACTTGCCCTTGATTTGATCAAAAAAAAAAACTTGCCCCTGATGAAGAAATCAGCAGGAAGAAAATGGCAACATGGGACCACTCTCTTCAAGCACCAAGTTACTGCAGAAAAAAGAAGAAGCTTTTCTCAAGATTTGAAAGAAAGAAATTGCTGCATTGCAGGGTCAACATCAGTAGGAAAACAAAAGGGCAACTATCTTTTTTACAGAAAAAGAGAATAGGAAAGCCAAAGATGAGAAGGTGTGTGGGTCTGCAAATGTTTGGCAGGAGATTTAATTGAAATCACCATCTGCCCTTTACAGGAAATTAAACCTCAGCAGAGATAGGAACAAAGATACAATGATAAGAGGCCTGAAGATTCCACTCCTCAGTTCTTTTCAAGATTGATAGATTTCAACTTTTGCTTTCATGTCATTCAATGGAGACCAATCCCATTCCCATCCCATCTAGCATCCATCGTTCCACACACTGATGATGATACAAGAAAATTATTTGCCAAAATGATATACAGAAAGACATGACATGCTCTTTTCGCAATGCTTAAACATGATTGATTTATAGTCCAACTTCGCACGTAATCACATAAATCAATCTCTTGTGTCTCTAACATTATTCTCGTGCATGTACCGAATCAAAAAAAAGGATATTTCAAGACCTTGCGTAAATCGTAAGAGATTTCCTTTTGCTTGAAAACCTATAAAGTGTTTCTTCCTGTTACAAGATAAAAACCCTTGATCTCAATGTTGAATGTCAAAAGTTGGTCCACCAAATGAAGCAGATAGATCGAATTGAATTCCCATATCAGTCATGTCGTTTTCAAAATTGCAAGGTGCATGTGGCATGCACTATTCCGCTGGTATTATTGTGCCAATGAAGCTTATTGATTCCATATCAACAAGACACAGCAAAAAGAAAATCTTACTATTTTCTTGCTCTGAAGATGCTAAGCCATGATTTGGAGCTGAGCAAAATCCCTAGATTTCTATATCAAAGATGGTAAATACATTTCATAGGATTACATGAACTATTTATTTTTTTGCATGCCCTGATGTTAAGAAGATGGATAATTCGCAACCATTCAGCTATAACTATGCCCTCGATTCTATTTTTGAATTCCCTCGCATGTTAGATTACAACAATGAGAGAGTTTGTAATTTGGAATTCGGATTTATGGAAAGACAAAGAAAAAAAAATCCATCGAAGTTTTGATTACCCTCTAAAAGTTTTCACTTCCGATTCCAACAAAACATCAACCTATGATCTCCAACATTTTCCAAGAAAAGACAAACATCGATAATATCTAAGGTGTTAATTTCTAAACTGTCCAAAAAAAAGTTTGAAATTTCATATGAGTTTCAGTAGGTTACCAACACAACATCGAAAGAATCAGGTTATCGGTATCCTTCCTTACAAACAATTTTTCAAACAGTAGCCAGATCTTTCAGAAATCTGGCACCATTAAAAGATAAAAATCCTGTCTTTTCGGGAATGAAACAGTAGAATTGTCCCATCAAGAAAATTTCAGTCATTGCTCACACGATTTGGCATAATTGTTTGGTTTATTCAAAGCAAATGAAAACAGTATCTGGTGAACCAGTGAATGAGAGAAAGGAGTCCTTGTCAACCAAAAGCCAACAATGTGTTTTTGAGTAAAGTTCATTTAGAGTGGCACACCTTCAGAAGGTCAAAGACTAGCGGGTTCAGTACAACTTCATTTTCGTGTGGGGGTGTGAACTTCGACTCTCAAGCTCGAAAGGGTCCACTTTGGAGACGAAGTCGAGGACAATCGGATTGGAAAAACAATCTCAAAGAGAATCCGAGAAACCCGGTTCGTCACTAGAAAGTCAATGTAACCAATCTAGTCGTCATGTCGATATTCAGGGGCGATGCATGAGCATGCGCGTTTGGAAGGAAGCAGCCGCATGCAAATTGAACAGGGGTTCCCTACACAAGAGCCCCTTGATGTAAATCTACGGCGAAATTTCAGAACCGAAATTCCGTGGACGGTAGACCTTTGACATGGAAGCGCCTTGCCCATATAAAATGGATGGGTATGTGTGCATGAATATAAAAGTGTGGATGTCTTCTATTCTTATAAATGAAGACAATGGGTTTAGTGGACTCGACACTACAATAACTGCATGCAGGTGCGCGATTATTGGATACACTTTTGCGTGCTCGCAATCCATAATTGGCACTATTCAACGATTACTGTTTTTTATTTATTAAAATTGAATTTATCATTATAATTGTTGTGTCCTATTGAAACAGTATAAATGTTTACATAAGAGTTACGGTTATTTTTTTTTATTAATTAATTTCGAATTCTATTACTTTGCCTAATAGTTATTAGGTGTTCTTATAACCTTTGAAAGGTTGTGTTTGATAGGCTATAACTTCTTAACATTTGAAAGGTTGGTATTTGTTCGGTTGTTATTTTCAGAAGTTATAAAATTCCGAATTAATAAAAATAATCCGAATTTTCAACGTGTCTGTTCACTTTGCAACCTTTCCCAAATGGTAGCTTATGTTCTGAAGAGTGATATAAATTCGTCGATTTTCTGTTTCATAAAAGGTCTTGTCGATCTTTCTTTCTCAAAAAAAAAAAAATTCATCCGTGGTTTCTAAGTCATTTCCTTTTGAGAGTTATTGGAGAAATACTGGAATTGCCATATGGTATTCTTCATCAAGACTTTATTATATCCTGGAGGATTTTTACCGGTACCCATTAACAATACCGTGGGGCAAATAATTCCTTAAAATGAGCGTTATCGTGCTTCAAAGTCCGATTCAATTCTTCTTCCCGATTGCTTGATTTTTTAGCCCCCCCAACAGCTAGATGATTAGTTCACTTCCTAGACAGAGTTACACAAGTTGCTGTGTGGAAGATTTTGAGAGGAGGGAAGTAGAGAGAAAAGAGGTCCATGTGAATGAGATGATGGGCTCTATGAAAACGAGTGATGAGGGGGAGGGAGGGAGGGTGGGGTTGGTGAAGGCGACTTGAGCACGCATATGAGCAAAGGGCTCGTCGGGATTGGAGAGGAGTGGGGGGACCATCCGAAAGCAGCATCGCCCTAGACAATGGTTTTCGATTCGTGTTCATCATGCAAGAAAAGTAAGATGATGAAAACCCAATGTGGAGGGACCACTCTCGATCGATCGCGATCCCGATCGCACCCGTCGCCCCCGCCCCCGCGCGAGAAGATGCTCCGGCGATTGTTGTCCACCGTATCATCGGTTAGCATCGCCGGGCGTGATCATACTCGATGTTAGCATCATTGGCACGCGATCGCAGCCGATGCTAATGTAGGGTGGGCTGGTAAGGAAAGTTAGGGCAGAACTCGGAATCCATGTTATTTCCTTGTAGCTCAAGAGGGATCGGTGTTCGATCGAGTTGAAAAGTTTAATAGAAGAGGATATCGAAGAGGCGTTACTCCACTTCCAAATCCCTGTAAGTTATCGCAGATCAAAACTCATGTAGATGCCGACTGTTCTTTCTTAAGAGGACCGAATGCAAATTAATAATCATGAGAGAGAACTTAGTTCGATAGTGATAAATGAAATCCTCCTCAAATACAAGGATTGAATTTATCAGATAAATTGACAAAAATAATCCCTAAATTTTGGCCTAACGTGCAATGTTATCCTTAAACTTTTAATTCGTTTAATTTGGTCCTTGAACTATTCTCAATTGTTCAATCTAGTCCCTAAACTTTCAATTTATTCAATCTAGCCTCTCAATTTTTCATAAAGAAATAAAAAAAAATTCATAATTACTTTATGGCCCGGATTTTAGAATATCTTTTCATTTCAATCCATTTCCTAAATCAACAAAAAAAAATGTTATCTTTTTACTACCTTTCTACCTTTTTGGACTTTATAATATTGCTATAGTTCCATTGAAGTAGATATAACTTAGATTAGAGTCAATCGAATTCATATTCCTTATGTTTTAAAAGTAAGTGTTTTCATAAAAATATACGATAAGGTTATTAATTTATCTATAGAAACCTCGTACTTGTATTAATCTAAATCTCGTACTTAATTTTTTTTTATTTTCACGGCACTATCCTCAATGCCTCACGCATGAGGTCATTTGAACTCCTCCTTTCAAAGTTTTCGTGTTTGGTGTTCTCTTAATTATATGTAATTTAAGAAATTAAAATAGTAAAAATATCGACCCGATACAACTCTAAATGAGATTTTACATGTACCATTATATAGATCATACGTTGAAATACACGTAAACGGTATTATCGTAACATTTATAAAACCTAAAAAAATAATAAAGTAATAGAAAGGTCGCCATATTTTTTCGCTGATTTAGAAAATTGAGTGCGACGAAAAAAAATTCTAAAACCTTGATAATAGCGTGATTATGGAAAGTTGTGAATAGCATCGAAGGACTGGTTTCACTTCGCTATGAAAAGTCGGGGGACTTAATTGAAAATTTTGGGATCAGATTAAAGAATTAGGAAATAGTTTAAGGATCTCATTAAACGAATTAAATTTTAAAAAAAATGGCATTATATATTGAGCCAAAGTTAAGGCACTAATCACGGCATCTGCCTGAGATATTACTGCATACCACTTTTTGTCTTGCTGCACAAATTGACATTAGAGAAATGGGAACCCAACGCATGCAATGCATACACCTACCATGCATGCATGCATGCGTCCCAGCATGCATGCATGCACCCGTGCATGGTTTGGGGGGGGGGGGGGGACCAAGATCAGTGGGCAGGCGCGTGAACTGGGGACGTCGGTCAGCCGCCGGATGCCGCTGTCCCGTGGGCCCCACCCACCCCCCCCTTTACCTCCCTCCCTCCCTCCCTCGGTGTGGTCCCATGAAGCTGGGATGAGCCACGTGTCGTGTCCGTACCGGTGGGGGCAGAGCTGTCGGCTGGCGCTGGCGCGCGCTCGCGGTGGTCCAGAGGAGATCGAACCCGGTTCGGCAGGCGCAGCGGTGGTCAGAGCAGGGGGACCGAAGACATTTATGACAGGATCGAGAAATTAAAAAAAATGCAAAAAAATAAAAAAGGAATAGGAATTGGAAAAAAATTATATTTAAAATAATAAACTAGGACTTTTTTGGTTTTTTTTTTTTTTTTGGGTAAAAAAACTAGCACTTTTAATATACGACTTTTGGTGTATACGCCTGATGGAAAAGTACAAAATTCAAATCACATCATCCGCCGCAGCGCCTGGGACATTTTGCAAAACGTTGAATTGAATTTCAAGACACGTACTCGCTTATCCATAAGTTAAATAAAAGAAAATTTTTTCTTCGACCCCGAAAATTTTAAAAATAAAAAATAAAGGAAAATTTCTATTGGATAAAGGAAAAAAAAATAAGTAAAGGGAGCAGCGACCCTTTTGGCGTTTAGATTAGGGGGGAAAACGAAGCGTTCGTTCTGGTAGATGCCAAAAAGAAGATCCTCATGTCAGCGTGCATTCTAAATGGTAACCCCAAAAAAATAAAAAGAAATTTTTGAAAAGCAGAAGTGAAATTAGATTAAGAAAAATAACAGGTGAAGACAAAAACCACACGTATGTGAAAATGACTGAATTAGTACATTCTCCATAGTGCCCAAAGTTTGCACCTTTTTTTCTTTACCCGGATACATGATTACACTTGTTGTTTTGTATCTTCCAATTCCCTCTTCATTTATCGTTTTAGGAGTTTATCGCGTCGTTGAGGATAAGTTTCGTATCTTACCATCCCCTCTTCATTTATCGTTTAGGAGATCGTTAATTTGGTCGAAACTTTCTATGCTGGCCGGAACTTTCTCGATTCAGCTTAGATAAGGACCTTAATGCAAAAATACTCGGTTTCGTTATTAAATTACCGCGCTTTGTATCTAAATTTCCAAACTTTTTATCGTGATTATGACTATTGCGGTCGCATAATTTCATACAAGAAATAAAAATTCAAACTTTTTTTCTTTTCATCTTGATCACCCACAATTATCTTTTGACTCATGCTCAAAATTGCCAATTAGATCACTCCACAAAAGTCCAACAGCTGTTCTCCAAACCCACCGTCCCATAAAAATAAACCAGAAAAGAAGAGACTTTTCTCTCCTTCCTCGTTATAAACAGGAGACACTTTCCATTCTCAAATCTCGAGTCATTTTCCAAGAACTCACCGCTCCTCCCGCGAGAAGAAAAAACATCACCACCACCACCACCACAACATCCACGGCGTTCTTGTCGTCGTTGCAGTGACAAGAAGAAGATCTTGGTCATCCATGGCGTACAACCACGACCAAATGCCGCAGGAACAGGTCCCCTTCCGCCACTACACGGACCAGGGGCACCACCAGGGCAGGGACGGCGTGCACAAGTTCTTCTCCGCCTCGATCCTCCGCCCCCAGAACTTCCTCCGCCTCGACTCCGAGCCCAACGGCGCGCACAACGACGACGACGACGCCGCCGCCGCCGCCTTCGACGACGACGACGGAGGGGGAGGAGGGGGAGGAGGAGAGGAAGAGATGGCCGAGGACGACGACGGCGGCGGCGGCGACTACGAGAGCGCGAGGCACAAAGCCGAGATTTTGAGCCACCCGCTGTACGAGCAGCTGCTGAACGCGCACGTGTCGTGCCTCAAGATCGCCACGCCTGTCGATCAGTTGCCCAGGATCGACGCGCAGTTGACGCAGTCGCAGAGGGTGGTGGCGAAGTATTCCGTGCTGGGGAATGGTGGGGTCGTGGACGGGAAGGAGCTCGATCAGTTCATGGTAATAGTTTCGTGTCTTTTGGGGGTTCTTCTTCTTTTGGTTGATTTCTCACAAAGTGTTTGGTTGACTGATTCTTGATTTCATGGCATCTCTTGTGGAATTCTGGAAGTGGGTCTATCTTAGTTTCTGATAAGTTTGTCGTGGTTGGTCAATGCGATTCAGCACTCAAACCTGGAGCTTCAGTTTTGCTGGGAATTGTGTGGGTTTTCAGGGCATGTAGCGTCTCTTAAATTTCGAAACTTTCCTCTGTTTTTCGTTTTCTTTTGCAGTATTTAGACTTGTGTTTGAACGGGAGGAATTTCTTGTAGAAACGTTTTTGTGGGTTCGGCTTGTTTGCGAGAAAGATCCGAACTTGACTTCGATGCTGCTTTCATATAATTTAGCTGAGAGTCCATTGATCGGAACATGGTGGATATTTTCTTTCTTTTTGATAGATTTGTTCTAGATGTGGCAGTTGAAATCTCGGTAACTCTAGTTAATTCGAGTTGTCATCTTCAGAAGTAAGTATCTGCCTCAGATAAGAGATTGAGAACTTGAATTGAGTTATACTTGTCTTCACTCTGTTGAGTGTTATATCTTCAAAGCCTGGGTGTTCTTATTTTGCTAATGCTTCCTCAATTCTGCATCTCCGGTTCCTTAGGGTTTGGTTTCACGTTCTGACTTCTAGTTCCAATTGAGAGAGAGAGAGAGAGAGAGAGAGAGAGAGAGATTTGTCTTGTAGCTAGAGTCCTGCTTCCTTTTGTTTTTTGCTTCTATTTCATGATCTGCTGGGCATTGTCGGCATTGTCTTCGTTTGGGCTTCGGAAAGAATGTGAGGTACGAAAAGATGTCAAGTTTAGTGGATAGAACGACTTTTTGGCTCAGGATTCTATTTATAATGTCCTCTTGTCGCATCAATGTGGGAATCGTGCTGTTTGAGTAACACTAATAATTCAACTTTTGAGAGTGCTTCGGAGAATCTGTTGCCACATGACTCCACTTGTCTGTTCTAGTACACAGTATCTCCCTAGATTTTCCTAGCACAAAAACCAGCTTCAAGATCCTTCTGTCACCTAATCTTTGATTGTTCTCCAAAACAAGGATAAGGATCTTGCCGTAATTAAAATTTCCTGAAAAACTGACAGCGTGTGTATTCATTAAGTCGAAGAGAGATGTCTTTTTGTGCTTCACAGTCCAAAATAACACGAATGAAAATATGGAGCTTCCACAATTGCTTCCTGGGTCAACTGCAACTGATGTTGCTCATTAAAAAAATTTCCTGCAAATGTATAACACAGATGATCATCATGAAAACCTTCGGTGCAGTAGTATCTGATAGTTGGCTTCCTTGAATCTCATATCACTTAGGTTTAACAAACTAGAAGAATTACTGTTAAGTCTGCAGAACTTAATTCATCTTTTGAGATGACAGAAAATATGCCGTGTACGCGCTTCTGTGGACTGAGATCTTCTGTGATTTGGTGATCAGCACCAAAGTGCGGAAGTTGATAAAATAAACTAACATGCATTAGAGGGCATGAAGAAATTTCTGCTGTCGTGACTGCTAAGCGGTTTTACATTGTATAGCCGATAAATTTTGCTATATACATTTAAGAAAAAAAGTGTTGTCTCCTCGAATAAATGAAGGCCCTAAGATTCCATTAATTGCTTGAGACATTGTACACACTCATCATTAGTTATTTTTACTCCAATCTTCTCTGTTATTTTGATATAGTTTTTGCACTATTTGAGCTTCGAGGTCTGCCCTGTAGTTTCTCATCTGAATTTTCTTGTCTTTCCCCCACTTCTGATGCAGACACATTATGTTCTACTGCTCTGTTCCTTTAAAGAGCAATTACAACAACATGTTCGTGTTCATGCTATGGAAGCAGTGATGGCTTGTTGGGAGCTGGAGCAAGCACTTCAGAGCTTAACAGGTTGTTCCCTTTTCCTAATCCTATGTTTCATTGTCTCCTTCTGTTTGAGTTCACGTAACCAATTGTACATATCCCCAGGTCTTTTGGAGTCTCTTTTTGTGGATGTGATGGTGCAAATGAATATTGAAACTTTCCTGATATGAAGAGTAAATAGTATTTAATATTGATGTTTTAATGGAGTCATTATTTCTGGTAAAGGACCTTGGACGTTGCTAAGTATTGTGCACTCTCTCCTCACTCTCTAGCGGATTCAATTCAAGGGTATTTTGGGGTGACATTTGCTCTTTTTACTTTTTGTTTACAACTTGTTTGGTAGAGTTTGAAATTTCATTCTTTTTTTGATTTTGAACTACAAACATCAAAACCTTTAGATTTCTAATCATTTAAATTTTTTATGTTTTGATGGGAAAGCAGCATTTTGGAGGGAAAGAAGATATGTCCTGAACGCACTCTTATTTTATCCAGAAACTATGGTCCATCAAAGAAAAATTATTAGCATGACACCAGATATTGGCTAATTATGATTTTCCTCACATTGCCAAAACAGGAGTATCTCCTGGTGAAGGGACAGGGGCTACAATGTCTGATGATGATGAGGATCAAGATGATAGCGATACCAAATTGTTCGATGGAAGCTTTGATGGGCACGACAGTATGGGATTCGGGCCTCTAGTTCCGACTGAAAGCGAGAGATCCTTAATGGAACGGGTGAGGCAAGAGCTGAAGCATGAACTCAAGCAGGTATCCAGTTATTGCCTAGCACTATTTGTTTTGGTATATTACAATTCTTATACGATTGATCTGCTTTCCACTTCTCAGGACTATAAGGAAAAGATTGTGGATATCCGAGAGGAGATTCTGCGCAAGAGGAGAGCCGGAAAGCTGCCAGGTGACACCACCTCTCTGTTAAAAGCATGGTGGCAATCACACTCCAAGTGGCCCTACCCAACAGTATGGATATTATGACTCTAATCTCATTGTTCGGTACCAGTTCATTCCAAACAATTTGCTGTGGATTTCTTATTACTTCGCCTGCTTAAAAAATCATCTCAGGAGGAAGACAAAGCAAGGCTAGTACAAGAGACGGGCTTGCAATTGAAACAGATTAATAATTGGTTTATAAACCAACGGAAAAGAAATTGGCACAGTAACCCATCGTCTTCCACAGTTCCCAAGAGCAAGCGCAAGAGGTAGGCTGATGAACATACAGAGTCAAAATTTTGGACTTCTTTGAGAATGATATCTCACTGTGATTCTGAAAGAAGCCATGCAGGTGATCCGGATAAAGAGAGACCTATGTAATGCAGCGTCAAAAACCACTTTCCATCTATTGGTTTGCAACAGCCGCCACATGTGAGTCCTTTCGACAGGAAAGGTCTCGGCCAATAGTTACATGGGCAGCGAGAAGACAGCACTTTAAAGATGGTATAGAAGAGCTAATGGTGGATCAACTATGCACTTCAATATACTTAAAAACCATGCTTATGAAGAAAAAAGTCGAAAACCCCCCTCGGCTTATTGCCCAGCTCTTTCAAAAGGAGAATGTGTATTGCTGTGATACTGTGTTTAACTTGCCAGAAACGTGTTGGCACGATTGCTATTAATTTATCTCGCAACAACATTAGTGCTTATCTGATGCTAATCTAATGATCGTGTCTCTTCATAGTGGAGTTTTTATTCATAAGTTCTCATCTGAAGCACTTCTATCAAATTATGGAAAGGAGCTTACATAAACCTCATTTTAGCAGAAGTAGCTCGCTGGTGGCTGATAAGAACTGCACTAGTCTTGCATATGGAACAGGGCATAATGTTTGCTATTAGCATCGGGTCAAAAGCAAAGGAAGGAAGGTTCCTGCACTGTAACTGGTCAATGGCTTGAGGTATCTTGTAAGAATCTCTATCAGCTGGTTTGCAATAAAAGCAAGCTCATTGAAGAGAACACTAGTTCAACTTGGATGAGTTTGAATGTCACACTCCAACATGGACTGCCTAACATATTTGACCTCAAAACCCAAGAAATATTTAGACCGTCCACACTTTGAAATGACATGAGCAAATCATCATAGCTTTCGTAAAGATCAACAGGAAGCATCAACCTCTCTTCGACTGTATATCCAACATCTGAAAACTCAAGATTTTTCGAGCACCGAATTCTTCATTGAATCACCAAAAAAAGAAGGAAATAGCATAAACTAATTTTCCAATCCATGCTCAGTGATTTTCGATCTTTCTCGTGGATCGCTATAGTATCCATAGCTTGCACAACGTATTTCGATAATTATTCTAGGCTAGAGCAATGAAGTGACCCCCATCGAACAAGAATTCGCCGTGATAATGCAAAAGAATTCTACTTATTGTTTGTCTTTTTTACTTTTTTTCTAATCGGGTCTTTATACTTTTAATTTGTTTAATCAATTCATCCTACTTCCTTACCAAGTCAATCTGACACCAAATCCGATCAAATTCAGATGACGTCAAATACAATGCCAAAGTACGATGTGAATAAATTTTAGCTAACATAGAGCCTATAGGGATGCCATGGTTGAAATAATTAGCTAATATGAGCAGCGCCACAGTATAACGTGGATAAAAATTTAGCCATTTGGATTCTCACATGGACGTCCATGAAAGAAAAACTCTATTCAACTTCACAAGCCAAAAACACCGTCTGTTGGATTTGGTGCCGGAGGGTTGATTATAAAGTTTGAGAAAGTAAAAGAACTCGATTAGACAAATAAAAGTAGAGATATCTGGTTATTGAAAAGGGCGAAAGCATAAGGATGCAAAAGCATAATTTATCCTCTAAAATAATGAAACCAATGAGAGGTGTACACAGGAACAAATCAAAAATAAAATATCATTAAAAAAAATAATTGGCAAAAAAATTCAAAGAAAATCTCTATCATTCTCATGACGGTCCAATTCCGGCTTGTCTCTCCTGATCATTCCTGAAACTGCCCACAAACCTAGCAGGGAAACCCTTCATCAACAAGCCATCTTCCTCTCCTCTATCACCACCTCCATCGAAATTGAGTGCGTAGCTCTCCGCATCATATCCAAACTTGCTGGTGTTGTTATTCCTCTTCTTATCCGATCTCCAATACCCACCAACCTTTCTGATGAAGTTCTTCCACTTCGGCCCCGCCACGACTTCTGTGAACTCCCTCGCTTTCTTGAGCTTGCTCATCGCCCAAGACTCATCGCCGTCGCCGCCGCGCCGCACGTAAGGGTGCGCCCTGCTGCCGCCCCGCCACCACTTGAGGCAGAAACAGCCGCACCCGCTCGGAGAAACGTCGTCTGCATAGTAGTCGAAGCCGTCTTCTCCTTCATGTCCATGTTCTTGAATTGGTGAAGGGTATTCTTTAGCAGCCATGAGAGAGAGAGAGAGAGAGAGAGAGAGAGAGAGAGAGAGAGTCTATGAAGGTCCTTTGATGAGGGAAAAAGTCGATATATACGGTATGAGAGAGGAGGAAATATCGAAGAAAGAAGCGCGCCAGATCAGGAGCGTGACCGTGTTGATTAGGAGAGGGAAGAGAACCAGCCAAGAAACAACTGACACCGTGGTTGCTTGTACAATTCAACAACAAGAAAACAGAAACAAAACATCAAAGTGGATTGCGAACGAAAAACAAGTCCGCCGGAAATTTCGTGGGGGATTCGATATTTTTAAGAGTCGTCTAGTTTGACCATTATACAATGGAATCAAACAGCAAATCAGAACAGAAAGAAAGAGTTGACCAGCACCAAGACGTGCAGAGTTTCTTGATCAATTGGCTTCTCTCATTATCTCTCTCTCACACTGATTCAAGCACCTTCGTGGAAAGCATGGTTTTCACGATGGCATCTCCATTGTTTCCCCGAGTAAACGCGATTAATTTCCGCGGCAAAACTTGTAGATAGAAAAAGAGATCCATATTAAGATCCCAACTAGGCGTTAAATTAGTTTGGTCCTGAAAGTTTCCAATTTCACCAGCAAAAATCTGCACAAAAGTTCAGACATCATACGAGTCTTGGCTTCATTTTGTTGACTATTAACTAGTCTTATGACCTGACCTGCAAGATACCCGTAACCCACCCCATAAAGGGGCAAATTTTCTTGACTTTAAGGAAAACAACATTGAAAGCTCTAGGCACAAGTGGGTTCATAGTAAAGCCGCCGAAGCCGGACATTGGCTGCCCAACTTGACCCGAGTGAAAGTGAACGTGGTATGGCGATTGAACCACCCTTTAATGCCAGTAGACCATATCATTATATTGGAACAAGACACAAAGCCGGCAAAAAAGCCTATCGAGAATCAAAGAATGGAGCTTGGCCTCATCAAGCATGTATCTCGGAAAAAAAAATGAAAAAACACGAGACCGACAACGTTAACACATAATAATCAAATCTACTTTTCTTATAGCATTCACACAGAAGCACATCAGCCATTTCTATGATTCAACATACAAAGACGAGGAAGAGCCAACTATGAACTTCAGCTTGTCTGGTATACTCTGTGTTTCACTGACTATATAGAATACCTATGTGTGATTTTGCATCTTTTGAGAGATCCTCGAGCACATGGATCGCAGTTCGTTTGCAATTTCGGTGAAGCTTGGTCTCTCTGATGGCTCTGCTGACCAGCATCTCTCCATCAGGGATCTCCATTCCAGATCACAGGATTCCGGTACTGGCGGTCGCAGCGTATTGCTCACGATACCACCTGAATTAATCAGAATCTCAGAAATCAGCAGCAAATATTCAACCAATTGAAGTAAAAAGTAGTATGAACTTTGACCTATGATGGCCCCATAATGCAAATCCGCGTATGGTTCTTCTCCAGTCAGTATTTCCCACATCACAATGCCAAATGAGAACACGTCAACCTAAGCAGTAGGTTGTCATTAAACAGATTGCAGTTAAAAGTAAATACATACCGATAAAAACAACCATATAGATTCAAACAAATGTATACTTGGGATAATCAGGGGAGTGAAAATGAAAGTGAGACGCCAACCTTCTCGGACACGAGACTACTGCTGCCATTTAAAAGCTCAGGTGCCATCCAAGGAAGCGTTCCTCGCACTCCACCTGATATCAGCGTTTGACATTTTACCTTGGACAGACCCAGATCACCAACCTGAGAGACAAGTAAAAGATCAAATTGGAGGACCGTTCAGAAGTTCTGGGGAAAACCAGATTTTGCTATCCTATAAAGAACAGGAAAGATTATTAGATCTGTGGCAAGGAAATAGCAAGTATCATGATCAACCTGAGGCATATTGAAGTCAAACAACACGAACAAAACAGATTCCATCACCTCTTATCTGTTGGACAACAGATGTCACGAATCTAATCTAATCAATGATGAGCTATTCTTTGGTTAGCAAAACCCAAATGTCAGAACTTCACTAAGATGCTAGTTGGGCCCAGCATCTATGTGGAATACAAAAATATTAATTTGAGAATGTCCTTTAGCAGAAGAACTTCCAACAAGATAACTTCCAAAGAGAGGAAAATACCAGAAATTTAATGTTCAATGATCATTCCCACATCTTGCAAGAGAAACACTTTAAATGCAGCCACAGATCATGCAGCAGCTGCACAACTACACTGCATCGACAATTAGACAGCCTACAGCTGTACCAATAAGCCGATCAAAAGCAAACTTTGTGGATGGCCTGAGTGTTGCAGCAATCGTGCTTCAGGCCTATTGCACTGATTGTGCAAACACGAGTATAACTCAGTGAATGAGTTAACAGACGGACACAAGAATATATGTTAAAGGTGTGCATTATCCTCAAAGTCCAAGCTTTGCAACTTCCAGACAGATATTTGCCAATAAATCAATCTTGCTTGTTTTTTGGCAGATGAGTGGAAACTCTTATATTGAAACAGACAAAGTTAGTTCAAACTAATTGAGTCAAATTAACAGGAAGTGCTTTAATTTTACCACAGGCCCCCGATTTTGGTTTATGGTGTTCTTTCCACAGTTTGACACAGCAGAACAATAAGTTATCCCGGGTCAGCAAGATCACTTTGTCATGAAGGAGATCTAATAATGTCCTTTCAGAAACTGCCATCTAACACATATACACCACTGTCTTTTGAGTACTAAGACATCACCCCCAACATATCTACAAACAGAGAAATTGGGATTGGCACATGCTCGATTAAAGAAAGTTAATCAGTCATTCTTGATGTCCCTGCCATCCACCTAATGCAGACAACCATTTTTTTTCCACTGAATCACTCGACAGCTCCAGGAGCAAAGTCTGTGTCCTCTTGCAGAGTAGAATAGTACCATGGTAAGGACAAATATCCATAAGTTCATAATAACGAGTCAATAAGCATGCACAACATAACTCACAGCTGCATTAGAGACATCATATGAACTTCCTTATCACTCAAGCATTGAAAGAAGAGAAGAGACCAGGGAATCAATGTAATAAAAGTTCAGCATTTTGAACTCCAATCAACCATCCGTCCACTGACCTTACAGATTGGTCGATGGGGATCTCGAAGATTGACGAGAAGGTTGTCACTTTTCAAATCAAAATGCACTATGTTCTTCCCATGCAGGTATTCCATACCAAAGGCCACATCCATTGCAATCAGCAGACGCTTCCGCTTGTCAAGGTTCCTGATAAGAACTTAGTTTAGTGATTTGTCTTTTACAACAAATCAAATACAAACTAAACATTCAAAAGAACTGATGAAAAAGTGACCTAATTGTTGCGGACATCTTCAAACACCCAACTTAGACATGTGCACACACATATGCACGTCCACACACAGGCGTGCCCACACACACACATGTTCATGCACACACACGCCCACAGAGAGAGAGAGAGAGAGAGAGAGAGAGAGTCATACCTTTCACTTTTCTGCAACGCATTTCGCAAAGAACCATTAACCATGTACTCCGTTACTGTTGCCACAGAACCTCCAGGGCCATCAAGCACAACACCATAAAAGGCCACCACATTTGGATGATGCAAGTCAGCAAGCTTGATTGCCTCATTCCAGAAATCATATCTCTGTCTCAGCATGGCAACAGTACCAGGGATTCAGAAAGGATACTATTAAATATCAAAAACAACAAAAAGCAAGAAGATCCACACCATTCTCTCTTGCTCTGAGGGCTTCCCAGAAAAGCACCTATCATTTATCCGTTTGATGGCTACATCAGTACCCCTCCATTTTCCATGATAAACAGTCCCATAGGTGCCAGAACCTAATTCTCGCAACTCTTCAAGGTCACTGTTCTTAATTATCTGCAGAATGGAAATCCAAGCAAATCAAGATCTGAGTCCCAGAAATACTGAACATATATCAGAGTATAGAAAATCTCTCACTTGCAAGCGACCAATGCCATCTGATACAGGAAACCCGAAATTCACCCTTGCTGCCACTGTAGAATTAGCATCCTACATGATAAATGTCAGAGATACATGATCATTATATTGATACAATTGAAGGATGAAGCAACCTGATAACCAACACTTTGAAGAACACAAAAGAGCTTAAGCACCTCAGTGTCAGCATCTTGCTGCACATCTTTTTCCTGGTATGCTTCATGAGCGGGCTCATTTCCTTCATAAACTGTTAAGTCAGGATTAGAAGGAAGAGCTGACTGAAGAACAGAAGCAGCTACACCCTCAGCAACATTCTGAAGCTCTTGCTTGATGAGATCCTCTGCTGAACCTACAGAAGATAAAATTAAACAACTATAAAAAAAAAACAAACAGAAAACTACCTTTATAAACATAGAAAATCCTATAAAGAACAACCTTTGGAAGATCCATATTGTTCTGAACTGATGTAGTTTGTGAAATTATTGAATGGTTGCTGGACTCCATCCTCCAACTGTACCTCTGCATTCAAGTCCCCGACCTTTCCACAACGGTTATCCAAGAACTGATCCTTAGCTCCAAGGCCTTCTTTTCTCAGTGCAATTTTGGTAGGTTTTGGAGGAGGAAAATGATTATCATGATTAAAATTCCAGGGATCCTGGTTTATGAAAAGTGACTTTGAAGGATCCTGGATATTATCAGTCCTACCATTCGAGTTTATAGTTCCAATATCACCAGGAACATTAATTGGCTGGAATATAGAAGCATCGTTGTTCCATGGAGCACTAGAAGAGATTCCCTCAGTCACAGAGGCTAAGCCAACCCCAGAGAACACAGAGTTGCCATGATAGACACCTTCAGGTTCCATTTGGATAACTATCCTAGATTGAGAATTTGATCTTGGAATACCAACATTAGGTGGTTGAGATGTGTTTTGGAATTCCACCGGTCGAAAATCACGCAAATAAGGAACTTCAGGTGCCGAAAGAGCAGACGTCTCGGAAATTGGGGCTTGAGTAGTCTGAGGAAACATATAGGAAGCATCAGAGAAGATGTCCCCTTTCAGATTTTGCTGTACCTTTTGCTTCAATATCTCTGCCGTTCTTTGTTCTTCACCTGGCAACTTACTGTGCTCAACAATGGCAGGCATCTCAGGGGGGCTTATCAGTAGAGTTTCCATTCTCTTATCAATGGGTTTTACAGGACCCATGGAAATGGAATAGTCCAGATTTTCTAGTCCAGATTCAATGCCCGGAAATCGAGAATATTCTTTTGAAGATTCATGAACCTGGTGTTCAGATGACTGAGCAGGTTTGCCTCCTACAGGACAAGAATCGGCAGTAACTGGCTTGCTAGCCATGGCCTCCGGTTTAAGATGGGCTTGAGCTGGCATAAAATGCTGCTGGACACCTATTTCAGGAGAAGACTCTGGAAAAACACCCATGAATGCACCAAATGGGGACTGGTCATTGCCAACAAAGCCCTGCTTCCTAAAATCAGGATAGTCCACTCTTGGAAAAGCAGCGCTCTGATTTTCATGTCTTGCCTGCAAATCCTCAGGAAGCTTTTCCTTGTGAGCAGAAACTTTAGGTTGAGTGCCATTTCCCGGATCAATAAGACCATCCCCTGGGGTTCCAGTTACCATAACCCTGTTCATGGGCCGAGATTGTACATTGTCTTCCAGGCGGAGACTATGGTAAATTGAGCTTGAAACCGGTACATGACCAGTACTACTGTCTCTTTGGTCCTGCACCAAGGTATCAGAATGTACATGAGGCAATGCCTTTTGACACATAACGCATTCATCAAACCTCTGAACATTATCAGCCTGCTGATGAGTTGTTGATCCATCAGAGTAAACTACCTGTCCTGGGGGATAAACTTGATGCCAACCATAAGCACCACCAACCATTGCAGGAGGTGCCTGGACTTGATATGCATTGTGATTTTGCTCAACAGGAAGCAGAACCAACCTCTGCCCAGATGTTCCATCATGGCCCAACTGAGTTTGTTGAGGATGAAATAACTGCTGAACTACAGTTGGCCTCAAACCCACTTGCGAAGAAGCAGGAACCATTGTCATATGTACGGGAGATATGAACTGATGAGAATTACCACCGACAGCACTCTCAGAGAACTGTTGTTGGGTATACACAGGCCCAGATGTTCCCAACAGATGAGGATTTGAAAAGCCCATCAAAGGAGACACGGGAACATAATCGGTGTGGTTGCGCTGATCCGCATAACCCTGCGTGTAAGGTGAAGCTGATGGAATTCCTCCTGCGGCTTGCTGCATATCATAAGCCAATGGTCTCTGGGGCACGGATTTTTCTAGCTCAATCTCAGGTTGTAAAGATGATGCTTCGAGAGGGCCAGACTTGACTACTGGAATGCCAACAGTTGCAGAAGAATCATCAGCATAGGTCATAGGGTTTTGATCAACAAAAAACAATTTTGAATTATCACTAGAGGCCGCTAAATTTCCTCCAGGAGATAACGTGCTGGTCGATGGTGGCCCACTTAAATCTGATTGGATAGGAACTGCACTATCAACAGCTTCAGTACCACTAAAATCAGAATTTTGCGTGGATGTTGCACTTGCTATACTCTCTTTCCTAGTAATGCCACCCCCCATACCATCCATTATACCATTGACTGCTTCAACATATCTCTGCCCACTACTGTGCAAGTCCCCAAACTGAATTCCTGAAGAATCAAGCTCAGAAGCAGAGAAAAGAAACACTCGTATCTTAGCTGAACCATCTGAAGACCTCTCGACCAACTTCTCATACTCTTCCATCATATTATCAAGATCATCAGGACATGAAACTGAAACTAGAGCATCAAGATCCTCATCAGGGAGCTGGTACTTTATAACAACTGGCTGCCCATAAGTATCCTCCAACTTCTGCACTAACTCATTAAAGCTCACATCTCTCTTGACGCTGATGATTCTTGTTTGGCCTCCAACATATCTCAACATACCATCACTTGGTCTAGGTAAGATTTTACCCCCAAAACTACACAAGAACTTAACTTTCTTTCCTGACACTGAATCTTCACCCCCTTCTTCGCTTGGCTGACCAACCCCACTTCCACTACCTTGGTTGCTCGAATGGGGCCTCCGACCAATTCCCGAATCATTACTAACCTGCTCTTCCACATTCCCGCTCTCCCTACCAACCAAATTCCCACCAGAACCACTCCGATTCACAATTTGACCTCCGACCTGATCCACTGCATTGCTGACGATCCTATTCCCTACATAAGGGCCTTGACCAAACCCTGGAACTGCCTCATTACCATTCTGATCAACGGCATTACCTCCTACTGTACTCACCAAACTAGGGTTATAACCGAACCCCATAGCTGGATTTACACTCATGTGTCCATAAGGAACCGGCGCATGAGGATACCAAGCGGCAACACCAGGCGCACCATTCGAGTATCCCAAACCTCCGTATCCAACGTCCGGAACCGTTGCCGGATAGAAGACCGGCATCGACTGAGGGCTACCGGCCTCGTGCGCAGGGTTCATGAAATACCCTTCCCCAGTCCGGGCGGCAGTTGCGGGCTGCGCAATGCGTGGCTCCTCGGCCGTGGTCCGAGCCACGTTGAGGGGTCTTAGATCCATGGGGACGGAGCTTTGATCGAATGCCATTCTTCAAACGAATATTCGCCGCAACACAACCCGAATCAGGCAATGCGAGGAACAGCCCAAAAGCGAGGTTCTTTCTTCCACACAAACTACGACTACCCTTATTCGAGTCCTCCTATTTACATTCAGATTCTGGACACTTCTCGCGATACTGCACCAAACCCAATTGAGATTGAGCTGATTTACCTCCAAAGAAACGATCTTTCGACAAGCCCGGACAAAAGAAAACACACAATAAAAAAAAAAAAAAGGCCGACAAAAGAGCAAACTAATCAACCAAGAAATTGGACAAGCACCTTCCACAGGGAGAGAAAGAAGGAGAGAGGCGAGCTGGGTCGGCAGAGAACAGTGCTCGAGCGATCACTACAGCAGATAAGAGCTCAATTTAGGGCTTTGCTTCTCCTCTCTCTCTCTCTCTCTGTGGGAACTTGCAGGTGCATCTGCAGTCGTCTTCTCCACAATTCGCTCTGTTTTCTGGAACCTTTTTAGCCTTTTTTTCCTCCTTTTCCTTATAAAATGGAGGTGTAATCTAGCAAGATATAGTTAAATTACTCAATTTTAATTTATTCATTTCTTAGGAACGAAGGACATGAGAAAGAGAGAGAGAGAGAGAGAGAGAGAGAGAGAGAGAGAGAGAGAGACAGAGAGACAGGGGCACGTGTAGGGGTGCATGCAAATTTGAGGTTTTTGAAGGAAACGAAACAGAAGTACTAGATTGAGATCGGTTCAAAATTGAATTGCTGATTCTGAAAATTTCACGTTCGCCGTTGGATGGTTGATATGCAACAGGATTCAATTAAGGAACTAATTCTAAACACGCAGGTCGCTTATCTCTATAGGAAAAACAGAGACACGATCGGCTTTCTTTAAACTTGATCAGAGTTTGGTTAGTTGAGACGGAAAAACAATTGTTATTTGAGAGAAAAAAAAAAGAAGAAATCTCATGACCCATTAAATAATTTCAGAATAAAACAACATCTTCAAAGTAAAACGTTGGTTATGACCAGAAAAAAAACAAAAGAGTAAAACATTGGTTGCCCAACAAAAACCCTTTTCACGAGGCAAAAGCTACCTCAGGTTCGTCCGAATTGCATAGAAACAAACACACAACCATGTTGTCAAGCTCCGTTGACTATATTATTTCTGGTCATTGTTTAATTAATAAAATCCAAAACCATGCAACCTATAGTTTAGCAACTACTTTCTCCTCTAAGAAATTAAAAAGAAAAAGTTTTGAAAAGTGGATTTTTTTTCTATATGATTTTATCTTATTGTCTTGATTTGGGTGGTTTAAAACTAAAGGGAATTAATGCTTTGCATAGGTTTCTAGACTTTTTCCTATATTTTGCTTTAATTATGGTTGAATGGATAAGGCGGGTCAAAAAGTGGAGAAAGTGACCAAAAAAAAAATTTGTAGGGTGACCGCCATGGAATAAGGTCTTTGAATGAATAGAAAAAAATAAAAATAAAGTTGGTGCCTTTTTGTCTAAAGTATATACGTGTGAAAGACATCACATATGCTCTAAACAAAGGCTAATTCAGCTTATATTTGGAAAAAGGATCTTCTCTATTGATCAATAAATAAACAGTTCAAGACCAATTTCATCATTTTAAAAATGTAAATGAAATCGTCAAAGTTGGGTGTGCTCGAAGAAAGCCATTTGTCACCCACACTTTGTTCATTGCTTGTTGCCCTTCCAATGTGATATCACTCCCATTGTATAAAGTATCATGCAATGGCTCAATTGTTATTCGTAAACATATATGATGTGTCGTCTAGTTAAAACAAAGTTGGATCTCATTTGATATCAAATACAAAAGATTTATTTCACGGTGGTATAATATTTAAGTGTAAACAACGGGATTAAAACTGCTCTACATAATGATGGAGACAGATTGACTTGTTCAACTCATGCTTTTATCGCTACATTTTCTTTTGTTATTAATCTATAAGTACAAGCATGAAAATTTACTACCTAGAAGTTTATGGAACACCATGCAAGTCTCATGAACCGGTTAAGTTCACGCATTTGGTCTTAGTAATTGGTACGGAGCAATACGATTGAATCACTATTCTTATTTTGTATTGTATATGATGATATGCTGTGGAAAATGCCTTCCATAACCATTTGATCAGCTTGACTGGAAATGCACGTTATATAGTCTGTTGCCATGCTCCATATCGCCAAATTAATGGAGACATGGGACAAGCCATGAATTTTACTACCTTTCAACATTATCATTTGGTGGAAATATTAGGAATTAGAAATGGCAAGATTGATCTTCTCGTGTCTCTTCCTTGCAAGATCACAGCAATGAATTATCCTTTACATGCGAGGCAACAAATCTTCAATCAAATACTCATCAACCATGCATCTTATATGAAAAAGCACTTCTTGAGTTCGTTGTAAGTCGGGCTTAACATGAAAAAGCACGAGATCAGAATTATTAACGGAGAATGCGGGATTTCAAATTCCAACCTCTCTTTGCTACAGTGTTATGCAATTAGACATTAATGGTCCCTAACCTGTGAAATTCCCTAATATAGCATGTCCCTAACCCTAGCACCTTTGCATGAATTATTACATACGTGGCCCAAGGTTTTTTGACTTGTGGGGTCTTTTTCTTGTCACGGGAATCAAGATAACTGACGTGATATAACGATACACGTTCATATGCACACATCTTATTCATTGCTGTGCTGGTGCATGTGTGATGTGTCTCTGTATTGAACTTTCCCCACCAACTTCATCGAAAGCCACCTTACTTTGCCAAGAAATACACAAAACAACGTTTGTCCCCACGAATGGTCCGAACATGGTCAACAGCAAATCCCAGATTGCGACTCATCACACCAGCTTTGTTTCATTTTATTTCTGTATTGTTTTTTTATTTAATCGGCCGCCTCTGTAAATTAAGACTTCGTTAATTTCACAAAAAATAAATGATTTGAATAAAAAATTTGTAAAGATGATCGCTTGTGTTGTTTAAAATTATCAGTTAATGAAAACTCTTTTCGTTATCAACAACAATTTATATATAATTATTTTCGTGACCAATGAAAATATTTTTCGTCATTTATCTATTTTTGTATGCGATACAAGAGATCAGTTTCGGCAAAATATTTTCCATATCATTTATTTTTCGCCAAACGAACGGAAGCTGAGAATATTTGTCGGACCTATTTTTGTTCTCATGATCGTATTAATTCACTTAATAACACGATTTGAGTATGTTCTTTCCTTACTAGCTTGTTTGAAAAATTAATTATGCTCTTTCTTTTCCCTTTTTTTTTTTTGCTTTCTTTGGGTACATTAAGTGTAGTTTTTTGTGATTATTAACTATTATTGTCTTGTCACCAGTCTTTTTCATTCACCATGACTCAATGACGTACCTAATTAAACATAACTGAAAGGGAAGGAACTAGATGTTCCAACAACATTTTGACTCGTTGACTGTTAGACGGTCTCTTATTGATGATATTCTGGCCCAAGGGATATTATACCTTTACTGTTTGCAATCTTCTGCTGCTTCAAACTGTAAAAGATTGATTATGAACTGTCCCCAGATGGATGCTTTTGCATTTCGCGGAGCCCGTGATCTTGTCTTTGTTGACAGCCCTCTTTCTTTTATTGTAGTTGTATCATGTGCAATTGCCTGAATCACGGGACATTCTTTAGGCCAAAACTACTTCTTTTCTCGCTGGTTGAGCTTTCCACTGAAAAACAAATACCAATTGTGGGAATTCCGTTGCTTCGAGCGTGTTACCTTTCATCAGTGCAAGAAAATTCTGCACCTATTATTACAAAATACTGTGGAGTAGCACAATGCTCTGCCTCTGCATCAGGTCCCAATGCATACGGTGCACTTTTCGTGATAGCTGATACTAATGTGTAATGTCTAAAGTAGAATATTGGGCGATAAGCAAAATCCAGACTTCCTTTGTTGTATTGATGAGATCAAGCTAAAGTCTGATTGATGAAATCAAAGTGTTTCGAAACCATGTTCGAATCTTATGGTTCTTGCTATCTCATTCGTTCAAACGTTTAGCAAATATGCCCAAAATCTTTGCAGTAGTCTTAGGGTGCGCATGACAATGTTTCTATGCCGGGGAACTATTTCTACTCAGAAATGGTTCTTTTTTATTCTGTGCCCGGAAACAATTTCTAAGGATTTGAAGGCGTTTGGTAACTGTCCAAAATTTCTATTCCTAGGATAGAAAAGAACAGAAATACATTTGGTAACTACACAAAATTTCTTTTCATTAATAATATTTTAAATTGATTAATATTTTTTTTCTTTCTATCCTTCCTTCTTTGGCCATGGCCGGTCGTTGGCGCCGGCGACCGGCCACAGGCCAGGGCGTCGCGGCCCTCGCCGCCGCCCGGCCGCCCGCCTCGCCGCCGCCTCGCCGTGGATCGCGACGGCGAGGCTCGGGCTCGCCCAGATCGGGCGAGGCCGACCTCGCCGTGGGTCGCGACGGCGAGGTCGGCCTCGCCCAAATCGGCGAGGCCGAGCCTCGCCATCGCGACCCACGGTGAGGTCGGCTTCGCCATGGGTCGCGACGGCGAGGCTCGGCCTCGCCAGATCCGGGCGAGGCCGACCTCTCGCCGTCGCGACCCACGGCGAGGCTCGGCCTCGCCCGATCCGGGTGAGGCCGACCTCGCCATGACCGACGGTGAGCCGCCTCGCCTAGGCGGCGAGGGTCCGCCCTCGCCCTCGCCGGCAAGGGGGACTCTCGCCTCCGCCGGGTGGCCGGCGAGGGCCGTGACGCCCTCACCGGCCCTGGGCTGTGGCCGGTCGCCGGCCGGCGGCGGCCAGCGATCGGCCACAGCCTAAGAAGAGCAACACAAAAAGAAGAAAACAAAAAAAAGAAAAAGAAGAAAAAAACTGATTCTCAAAATTGTGCCGAGAAACAAGAAGCAACTTTTTTTTACTTCTTGTTTCTCTTCCAAAATCGCTTTCGGGCACAAATTTTTGCAAAAATGTGCCAGGAACAAAAAGTTTACCAAACGCATTTGCTCCCAAACTATTTTCGAGAACAAAAGAACAGAAATTTTTACTGTTTGGCACGTTACCAAACGGGCCCTTAGTAAACTCATGAATATTGCCACGACGTAGTACCAAAGTCTGCATCTTCTCAAAAAACTTGATACTCTTATTGATCCATTCAAGATGGTTTGAATGGGCAAGGCAACTTGAGTTTTCTCCATTCCTCTCACCGTAATAATGCATTAGCAGCAGAATATATGGAAAGAATAAAGAAACTGACTCATTAGAGAATGTATTTGGATAAGAGAAATGATTGGTGACAGGTTTTAATCTATTGTGAGAATAATAATTTGTTTTGGACCACAAAAAATCAAATAACAAATAATTATAAATTATTGTGAGTAGACATAGCCACGGTTCGGAACTGGCCGGTTCCGGTTCGTGGCCATGTATGAACCAGAACCGGCTGTTCCGGGCTGCTTCCGGTTCCGGCCCGGTTCGGAACCGGCCGATAAAAATTTAAAAAATAAATTATGAAATAAAAAAATAATGAATTATCAAATTATGAAATAATAAATTATTCAATATAAAATATAATCAAAATGTACATTGTAATCAAATTTGGGGAAAAAAAGAGTTTCTCCACTTATCTGCAGTTTTTTTTTTGGAACCGGGTTCTGGGTCGGTTCCAAAATTGTTGGAACCGGAACCGGGCCCGTACGCCGGTAACCGCGGGCCCGGTCAAAGGGCCAGTCCCGAGTTTGACCCGGGCCGGTTCCGGGCCAAAACCGGCCCATGGCCATGTCTAGTTGTGAGTAAACTCTTTCAAAAATTTATAGCTCACAACAAGCTGTTATTCTCACAGCGACCTATCAAGATTGAAATTAGAATCAACACATTTGAAAACCTTTGGAACTAGTACGAGAGACGCAAGAACCGATCCAACAAACAACAAAATTGGCTCGATCAAACAAACCCAGTTGGGTCAATGCTAAATTAACCGCTAACGTGGCCAGACAATGTTGACTAGTATCTGCTGATGTGGCAAAGCCATAGATCGACACACGGTAGAGTCAACGACGACATGGCATTGACATGTAGGATGACCTGTTCTCCAGTCTGACGTGGCAGATGACATGGCGATGAGTGGACGTCACTTGGCCGTTGGTTTGACATGTAATTGACATCAGCAAGCACGCCCGCAAGGAAGACTATTGACAATGGACATGTGTGGGGCACATGAAGCGCGTGAGAGCAATTTGATCCCTAGTTTTGCGGCACATGGAGGCGTGTGCAGTGGCGGAATACGCCAGGATTTCAGGAACTGAGTTGTCTAAGGGCGGGGAATGTGGTGGTAGTGTTGGTTTTTCGAAAATAGAAACAACAAGTATTGAATCAAAACCTATGGGGGGCGGCGAGTGTGGTGAGAGAGCGGACACGGGCGTGGCTAAGGATACTACTATCACCGTGGAGAGAGATCATGGGCAATTCCTCAAATAGGAAAAACTCCAAAACATATTAGAAAGTCCAACTCAAAAACTTAAAACTAATAGGTGATGGGATACCACATGTATATATAAAGAACACATAAATCAGTAAATAAATATGTCAGATACTTTAGTACTCCATTTTCACGTGTGTCGGATTATGAACGACATATGGAATTTCACGTGTAGAGGCCGCGTATGCAAAGTAAATTGGTACTGCCAAGATAAAACTAAAATATGCAGAAGTGAAATATACCCTTTTATTGCTTCGTATATATTTATGTATTTTCACACGCATACCTATCTGCTCATTATGTTCAGACCGAGAAAACGAAGCAGAAAGAAAGATGACACAATTCTATGGACGGACAATAACAGAAGACCGAACGCATTAACCACATCTTCAAAGCACACAACGCCTCTCTCTTATGTAATGGCATGCGTCCTTCTCTCTGGTGTTGCTGGCAACCTGGAGATGAAGTTCCTCGATGGTAACTCGTCATCTACATTGCCCTCATCGGCGCCACCTTCATCGAAATTCATGGAGTAACTCAGAGCGTCATAATGGAGATCCACGGACGAGTGCCGCCTCTTGTGCCTCCCGAGACGCGACCTGGGATTCTTTGTCTTATCCTTGAATTCAGGCATTTCCTGGGCATTTACAGGTTTCATCCACGGACAGGACAACCTCCCGAGCCGAGGAGACGCGGCGTCGCCGTAGGAGGGTAGAGGCTCGTCCTCCCCATGGCATTGGCGCATGTGGAAGCAACACGGAAGCTGGCGGAGGGAGGACTTAATCATCTGCCTGAGAGAGGTGGGGCTCGCTAAGTCCATAACAGTGGCCGCGTATTGCTGGTCGCTACGCTGGTGGGGTCACGGCGGCGGCGACGCGGTGGTACAAAGGCATGGCTGGTGGCGGGTCTCTAAATTATATGGAGGAGATGAGGGAAGGGATGTGGTTGTACAAAGGGATGTTGCCTTGGAGACAGAAATAGCATACTGACGTAGTATCGAAAGAATTCTAGATTCCGTTTTCTGTAAAGGAGTGGTTTTACTTTTTTGAAGGCGGAATTTTGGGGAAGTTGAGATAATTCTTGAAGTTCCTGTCTAAATCTTGATGCAACCATTTTTATCCCCGTGAAAGCTGAAAGGAATTTACGAAAAATACATTAACCTTCTAGAACTTTTGACTATTTTGTTTATCGTGCATCAGTATATACAGGTATGTAATACGATGATGTTCTTAACTTCGGGCGCATCACAAAGTGTTGATCTCCACACACACACACACCAAAAAGACAAAATCTCGACATCTTCTAAACAATCATACATGGGATTATAGACTGAACAACACATGCAAATAATACCTTCTCAATAAGCTCTTTTATTCATAATTTATCCCATGTGTCGTAGAACGCGTGTTACACAGACATTGGTCAAATAATTATGAGTGAATGCTGAGATTCCAAAATAAGGGTTGTTGGGAGCGCGCAGCAGAAGCTCGATACCGTCATCTGGAGAGATCGTCAAGAGAGAGCCCAAGGCCGAGCCTGTCGACATATCCAGTTGGATTCACTTTCACTCAAAAGCTTAAGCTAATAAGTTATGGGCCAACTAGGGTATATTAACTACTCACTACCACATCGATTATCCGATGTGGGACTTCTCTAACATAACTCACGCGTGTATCTCAACAATCTCCCCCTCACATGTGAGCTCAGTGCTAGGTTTGTTCCCCCTTAATTTAAATATTTTTTTTGCATTAACTTATCTCGACTTGAATTTCTAAGTCATTGCAATGCACCTGCAACTATGCACAACAAGGGTGCGGGTTATTGTATCCGGAACTGTCACCAATCATTACCTACAACCTTTGGATTTGCGTCATGTAGCGATCCAACACACCACAAGAAAAGATCTAAACCATTCGTTCCATCTTTCCCTATCCGAGGCCAAGCGAGCCCTAAATTTGGATCTAGGGCTCAATTGACCTCCCCCGAGCTGAGCCTTGAGCCCTCGACTCATAGCCGTCAACTCTTGTCCTCGTTGATGGAGACAAGGGACGAACCGGCATTGTGCTTGGAGATGGAGGACGAGAGCTCAGTCGGATGAGCGAGCAGGGCACGTGAGTGTACAAAGAACGGAACGAGTGAGGTCGAGAGAGAAAAAGAGAGAGGGGCCACTGCAGCTTTGACGGCTGAAGGAGGGGTGGTGCACGCGTGCGACGGCGGTGCCCGGGTTCTGGTGGCTTGGTATGGTTAGGTGGGAGAGAGGGAGAGAGAGTTTTTTGGCGGGGTGTTTGAGAGATACATTACGAAAATCCAATTATCCATGAAGTGGTAACAGTACATGGTCACGGGGTGCAAAAACAGTACCTCCGCACCCCTTCAATTAGGATAGATTAGATGCTTCCGCCGAGGAAAAGAAGTACAAAATATTTGTTAAGTAGTTGCTTACATCAAAAGCAATGAGGATTGTGAAGTAGTTCAACATAGATTGAATCATGATGCTTGCAGCTGGGAAACGTATGTGCGCACGTCTTAGTCTAGATTACTATAATGCTCAAATTGCCATTAGAGGAAAACCTTGAGGTAGAGTGTGGTGATGGGTATGCATAAGAAAATCAGGAATTGACATCTTCTGCTATCATGAAAGAGCTATTAGTCTTCATTTTGTGAAATAAAAAGATATTTCAAAGATATGGAGATTTAGGTTCTATTCATTTCGCGAAAAAAGTGACATTTTTGGAAAATATTTCCAGAAAGTCATTTTTTTGGAAAATGACTACATTTTCCAATGTTCGGCTAAGACTTGAAAATGAAATGAAAAATATTTTCCGTCATTTGTTAAGGAAAATCTCATTTGATTTTTAGCGTCGTCGTTTGGTTGGAAATTGTTAACATGAACTTGACCATCCTACGTGGCTCGGTAGGCGCTAAGTGGACAATTTTTTGTAATTTTTTAAAGGAAAATATAATTTTTTAATAATTTTTTTATTTTTGAATTTTTAAATAACTTTTCTTTTCTTTCTTCCTTTGCCAGTCGTTAGCCACGGCAACAGCTGGCGACTGGCCACAAACGAGGGACGAGCTCAAGCCTCACTGGTCGCAGGCGATGTCGAGCCTCGCCTGACCTCACCTCACCTCACCTCACCAAATTTAGCAAGGCTCGGCCTTGCTTGAGTAGAGGCCTTCCCAGATCTGGCGAGGCGAGGCTCAAGCTTGTTAGCCACGGGAGAGCTTGTCCCTCACCTATGGCGGGTCACCGGGCGTTGTCGTGAGTGGCAACCGGCACCGGAAGAAAGAAAAGAAAAAATTCAAAAATTCAAAAAATGAAAAAGAAAAAAAAAGAATTAAAAAGAAAAGGAACGTGAATGAGTGTAGGGAGGAAAGAGAAGGGAAAATTAGAGGAAATCATTTTCTTCGAAACATATTTTTTTCATTGGGGGAAAATGTTTTCCTTGACTAATTTATTTTTTCTGAACTGAATGCCGAAAAATCTGGAAAATATTTTTCTAGAAGTAGTTTTTCGTAAAATGAAAAAGTATGGTATACTATACACTGCCACCCAAGGGCCCAAAAACATTGTCAAAAGAAGGCAAAACGAAAACAAAGCCCAAAGCCACGATTGATTCAAATGTGCAAGCGCAACAACTAATATTCTTTCGTCTAAGTCTCGCAACAAAGTATTTTCTATAGACGTAACAAACTTATAAGACATGGGTGAAATTTGATTAGGTACATATGACATGTCGGTCATGCAACTGATACATAATATACTTTCTCTTATTATGACATTATTTTTATTTTCTTAGAAATCCTCCGAGCTCGTTTTCATCAAGAAATCTCTCTCTATCTTTTTTTTTTTTGGTGATTAGTAAAGAATGCACAAATAAATCCCAAATTTGATCCAAACAATTTGAAAATTTTACATCACGGGGCCCGATTTGGAACTCGAGTAAAAGTTTGTGCTTTTATTAAGACAAAAAAAAGTTCGGACCATAATTATCACTCAAGGTAACGTTTGTGTTTTTTTTAGGAATTAGCCCAAAAAATGTGGGTTGCACGAATTTTCGAAGCCACCTTGAGTCTATTGCGGGTTATGAGGTGAACCCTCCACTAAAGTTCTAATTAAATGAAGATTTGGTGAGCGGAAGAGTTCTAGGGCTTGAATACGAAATAGAACCAATGAATAATAATAAGTCTGATCGTTTGGCTAAAACCCCCAAGATAAGATAAAGAAAAGAGGAGAACTTCTAACACAATTTATGTAGCAGTTACTTGGTCCAAAAGAAGGCCCTGGTCATTTAAAATAAAAAATATAGCACGCACATAAAGTCGCAATTATATTGGGATTATATAACAATTTCGCATGGAAATAAAACGTACACGTGTTATAAACATTGCGCGGCCGATGATAGCGATAGATTATATATCCATTAACAATTCATTGATTGTCTTTTCTTGCGTCCGATTATTGCAATTGCTTGACCCCGCCCAATGCAAGTGAGCACTTAAATTTGGTGAGATTCACATTGAAATTGCACGATCCAATGACGCGCATGCACCAGACTCGCATAAGTCGAGCACTTAGAACAACTCTCTCCCTCCTCATATTCGAATCAACTAGAAAACTTTAATTGCAATATGACGCAAAAACCGAGGCAAAAAAAAAAAAACACTGCATGAGTTAACCAACAAGAGTACGATGTCAATTGATTAATCTGTTAATATGCTAATTCGGTGTACCAAGAGAGAAACTCCTCAGTGTGTATATATAGAGTTCTCTATCTAGTGTGTATTAAGTTACCTTTTTTCTTGATAGGTAAAAGTCAGGAAAATTATCAAAAAAATCATAAACTTATCGTGTGGATGTCAATTTAGTCTTAAATATTTTGATAATTTACCAATTTAACCAATTTTAGCCAGAAATCGCTATGTGGCACAACTGGTGCTAACTTAAACAATTTTTTTCTTTTTGAATTTTTTTCCCTTATTTTTCCTTCTTTCTCCACCGATCATCGAGCCTCAGCAATAGCCAGTGACCAGCCACTAGCAAGGGTCAACCTCCTCGGATTGAGCGAGGTCAAGCCTCGCCTAGCCTCTAGCGAGGATTGACCGTGCCGGATCTGGCGAGGTCCAGCCTCGCCCTCGCTGGATCTAGTGAGGATCGAGCCTAGTCGAGGCTAGGTAAGACTTGCTCAAGGCTGGTGAGGTCGATCTGCCAAAGGTCGGGGCGGTCGACCCTCGTCCGCTTTCGCCTGTGGTTGGTCGACGGCCATCGCCAAGGCCCAACCAAGGAAGAAGGAAAAAAAAAGTAAAAAAGAGAAAAAAATCTATGATTTATAACAAATTAAAAAAAAAAAGCAAAAATAGGTTCCCGTCAGTGATGGCTGTGCCATGTAGAACGGCCGACATCCACGTCAGTGAATTTTGGCCAAAATCAAAATTTCAAAAGATTTACAACAAAATTGATCAAATTAAAATGTTTAGTACTGAAGTGGCATGCGTATAAAAGAATGATGACTTTTTTAGTAATTATCCCTGTAAATGTCATATTCCAAACACCAAGTCTAGTCTATTGCTAGAAGAGATGTGTCAAGCCTTTAAGATGCTGATTACAGAGGTGAAAACTAAGGCAAGTCATGTCACATAATTATTTGAGGATGCGAGTAGGTATATATGTAGCAGGTTTTGACATTATCTGGACAGGCTATTGAAACTTCGAGGTAGGATGGTCAGCAGCAGGAATGAAGCTTCCTTGCTTTTTAAGAAAAATGAAGGGCCAAATAAAAAAGGCAAGCAGGATGCTATGAACTTCCTTAGTTCGATTCCGGGTTCACCTGCAAGCAAAAGATTCTTGTAAGATCTTCCTTTTTCTTCAACACCTACCCTCTCTCTCTCTCTAAATATATGTTCATTCATCCGCTGAATTAATCCAAAGCTCATTTGCAACTTAATTCTAGTACATATTCTTCGTAAACTCGATTGCCAAGATGCTTCCTGGAGTCGAATGTGCCCGGAGGAGAAGGTTCTATCAGAGCCGAGAACAGCCCGACTCGCCGGTCATCACTACTACCGCCGCTACGACTACTACAAGACGTTCCTCGTTCTGTCTCTACACAACCCAGCATGCCGCCGCCACCTCTTTTCTAGTACGTAGTTCTGTCCTCTCTGTCTCTGTCTCTGTTGCGTGAGGTCGTAATTAGAGGGCCTCGAGATTTCAGGGAAAAGAGGTTTCAGATGCATATATATATGCGAATCTATCGCGAAATGTTTCGTTGAGTCTCTTCTCTTCAACATATCTTGTTTCTGATATTCAAAGTTAGGTTAGATTTGTCGCTTGATCTGATGTATCCATAACTTTTCTCATTTTCTTCTATTGTGAAAATCAGCAAGGTAGGAACATAATCAACCAAGCATATGGAGATGACGAGGAACTGGGAGGAGTGGCAAGGGAAGCCAAGCATAGACTGGATGAGAGGTTGGGAACTCAGAGGAAACCAGAAACCATGAGAAGGTCAACGGACGAACTTGCGTTATGACAACTTGTTCTTTTTCTTTTGTTTATTTTTGTTGGAATTAGCTGCAAGGTATGAATTGGAGCAAGAACCTTCAGACTCTATGGTTGTGTGGGATTTGTTCTCCAAATTGGAATTGGAGCGAAAAACCGTTTAATTATTATCTTTGCTTGATCTTTTTAGGCACGACGATGGAGAGAGCTCGAGAGCAAGGGAATTGCAATTGCAGACGATGGTTCATGGAGTGCAGAGTGTCAGCAAAGGCAGCGGTTCTACCATTTCGAAGATGTTTGGTTGGGGCAAGATGACGAGGTGGAGAGCCACAGATCAAGACGAGTGCGCCATTTGCCTGGAGAGGTTCGAGGCCGGCGAGACCCTGGTGCACCTACCCTGTGCGCACCGATTCCACTCAAGGTGCTTGGTTCCGTGGCTGGAGGCTCACGCTCATTGCCCCTGTTGTCGAATGGGCATCTCCACATAGTCATACAGGGGAAACTTCCCTGCGACTTCCTTCTTTTGAAATGCTGTGTTACCAGCAGCAAATAGTGTTAGCAGTCGACAACATGGTCGAATCATTTGGGCAAGTTTAAACATATATGTATGTACTACTTGCATATTGTGGTAGTTGACCCTTCATAAATCTTTAGCGGGCTATAGAAACGATCGGTTAAGGATGCATGTGGAGAGTGACGAAAAGCGAATCATACTCTAAACTTGAGAAATTTGAGTTGAGAAATCTTAATACATAAGCACAAATTATATCCACAGGTGTACATGTTATAATCGTTATTCAATTGAGATACGGCAAACGAAGACCCATCGTGTCGGTACAACACGAGCTCCTAAGGAGTACCGATGAAATATGTGTCTGGCGATAAATTTAAGCAACCTGCCGAACTCATCACCAGAGGAAAAAAGCTGTAGCTGCCAAGCAGGAGGATGATGGCTACCTTGGAGCTTGGCTTTGCCAAGCACGTCTCAGAAAGAAAAAACCTGAAAAAAACAGCGGTACAGCCGATAATATCAAAATCTACTTTTATCATATATTCACACACAACACATCAATCTTCAGGATTCAACTACAATCAGCAACTTGTCTGGCATATTTGAGCTTGAGGGATCATGTACAACATCTATCTGTGATTATAGATCTTGGAAGGGCTCTTCAAAGCAATAGAACACAACTCCTTCGCACTTTCGACGAAGCTTGGTCTTTCTGATGGCTAATATGACCAGCACCTTGATGTAGCTAGCAAGGATCACCTAGAGGGGGGTGAATAGGTGATCTTAAACAATTTTTATATTTTTATGCGGAAATGAAAAACACAGATGAGTCTGAATAAAATTCAGATTCAAAACAGATTGTATAGACGGTGCTCTTGATGTGCAGAATGTAAAATAAGAAATAAAGGATAGAAAATCTGCACACAAGTTTATAGTAGTTCGGCTTATAGTAAGCCTACGTCCACTCTCCCACGCTGACAGCCTACCGGCTGGATTTCACTATGTAATTAATGAGGAATTACAACTTTAGAGTGATAGCACTCTTGTGTATGATAGGACTCTCCATCTTACACAATCACCCTTACAAGGTATCCCTCAATATCTTAGTTTTGGCTCAGCAAGACAAGTAAAGAATGATCAGAGTAAACTCAGACTTTGGACTTGTTGATTCTTGATTCTGTTTTCTTCTGCTGCTCGTTGATTTCCTTAAATACTCTTCTACTTCCACACTAGCCGTTGGACAGCTTTCAGAGGATCATCTTCCAATCTTCAACTTGGACAGATTTGTATAATAAGGATTGAGTAGCCGTTAGATGACAGATTCTGAATCCCGCTGATTCTGGTCGCCCATACAATCAGAATCTTGATTTCCACAAGTAGAGCTTTGTCCGTTGTAATGCATACTTGTCGAAGTATTTGATTGTCCATTAATTATTGTCTTAGATTTAAACAATCAAAACTTTCCTTCGTGAAATCCATACCGGTCACTAGTCGTTATGTTTGTTTCGACTCTCGCATCTCGCGCCTCGAAGAATTTCTGCGTCTCGCGTCCGAATAAATTCTTCGTCTGCATCTGACTAATTCTGCGTCTGAATCTCAGAACTAGGATAATGTGGGTCTTCAATAAAATATTTGACAACTTGTAAAGTCTGAATAACTTCCTTCTGAGCTTCCATACCTGGAATAAATTAGTTCAGAATAAGTTTCAAATTTACAATAAATTGGAAGGTTTTGTCAACTTCAAAATCAATAGGAGTTTTCCTCAACAATCTCCCCCTTTTTGATGGTGACAAAACTTTCCTGCAGATTGAATTAATTTGAAATTGATTTGTAAATGAATAAGCATATTGAGCGTATTGATGCTCAGATTGATATTGAAAGAGCAAACTCTGTTGTCTGTGTCTTTCTCTTCCTTTGCATATAACCTGCATTTGTTCCTGCGTATTAACATTAGTATAGCAAATCTATAGCAAATCTGCATATAATTTCTCCCCCTTTTTGTCAACAGCAAAAATAGAGAGAATAAGTAATTGATATTAAGCAATCAATTAGTCTAACAACAATTGTTAGAAATATTACAGACCAGATGAAATTAGATTGGTTGGAGAGAAATGTTAAAAACAAGCTATTTTTTTGAAGGGGTACGAATCAGTTGAAAATTTTCCAATATTGAGACAGTCTCCTCAATCTTCGAACTGCATTGACCTACAGCCTTATCCATGTTGGACGAGCATGCAGCAATGGCTTTCTCTAGATCTGCTTTGTCTGCTGCTGCCTGAAGCTGTTGAGATTTGTTGTTTTCCTCAACAATTCTTTTAAGAGTCTTCATGTCTTATTGTAGAGCAGCTTGTTTTTCTTTAATTTCAAGCAGAATAGAGAGAATGTTCTAATTGATAGAGGACTGTTCCTGGACATTAGCTTGCTGATCGTTCCCTTTGGCTGATTCCGGTGGAATCTCCCCCTGAACAGGTGCTTCATCTTCAAAAACATATTCTTCATGAATTGGTTCTGAAACCTTGGGATCCGGTTCAGGAACATGTTCTGAGCCTCCTGTTTCAAAGTGTTCAGCTTCTGCTTCATCATTTTCATCATGCAGAAGAATTTTTCGTTTCTTGTACACTTTGATTGGGTTAGGAGAAACAGTCTTCTTGCTAGCTGAGCTAGTTCTTTTTCTTTGCTCTTTTTTTTTTCTCAAATTTCTTTCCAACATATTTGGCCTCCGACTATTGAGCCTCTTTTCCCTTTGCTTTTTCTTTTACATCATCAAACTGTTTCATCTTGGAGAGCATTCTTTCCCCAACATACATACAGGGAATAGGGTTCTTGCGCAGATCATCAGGAATAGATATTTTTAAGAACATGAAGATGCGAGAGATTAGAGCACCATATGGCAATTGACCCTTGTCCTTCTGCAATGTTCTGTACATATGGAAGATGATGATATGAGGAAGAGAAAAGGATTGACCTGTCAAGATAGCCCAGATGAGCTTGATTTCAGATTTTGATAGGTCAGTTTTTTAGGCTGCTTTGGGCTTCAAACAGTTGATTATGATCTTATGCAAGATTGCCAATCGTCTGGATAAGTCAGAATAGGAAAGATGACATTTAGATCCTTGAGCAAATTTTGGATTTTCAGAAGCCACCTTTGAAGCATCTTCAAGATTTACTGCCAAAGGAGTAAACTTAGAGTGTTTTGCTCCAATTATCCTTGCCAACTCATCCGCCTTTAGATCAAACCTCTTATCACCAACAGTAAATTGAATCCAGTTGGATGATAGAATGGAGAGATTTGAATAAAAATAGGCAGTTAATTCAGCATAAACATTGACAGACTGAAGGCAAAATTCACAAATTCCCAACTTCTCAAACAGATGCTTAACTGAAATGCCAGCCTTCTCTAGATAGTCAAAATCTACAGTCCTGTGATTCATGACCCCTCGAGCAAGTAACGGATCATAATACACATTATGTTCAGTGCTTCTGAACAAACTTCCTGTACCAGGCAAACCAGATGCTATTCCCACCTTCATCTCAAAAAGATAAAAGAAACGAGCATCATCATCAGGAACAACAAATTTTGAGGCACTAGTGGACTTAGGGCTTATATGAATCGATTTCTTTTCAGAAGGAGTTGAAGCTTCTCCGACTTTTTCCTTGCCCTTTATGGAGGAAGTCTCTTGTGGGGTAGAGCTGGTTGGAACTTGTTCAGATTTAGTGCAGTATTCAGAATAGGTTTGCACAAGGTGTGTTTCAGAGCGAAGATCGTTGTCTTTCAGACAAGCAAGAAGGATCGACTCAGAGGCATTATTCCTTTTCAACTTTTGATAAATTTCCCACACACGTTTAATGCTTTTGTACCGAAAATCAGTTTTACCGGATGATTTTGGTGGAGACGATCGCTGAGGTGGTGTCGCTTCAGAAGGGTCTTCAGGATGGTTCGACTCTGTATCTGAAATCTCCATATACTCCGCTGGTGCAGTAGACTCGGAGTCCTGGTTGAGAATGCGTGACGATCTTCTCTTGAAAGGCATTTTGATTGCTTTTTGAGCAGAAAGATTTGATCTTTGGAGAAGGAAGAGGAGGAGAGTTTCTGAATATCGGAAGGGTGTTTGAGAGAAAAGATCTTACTAATAGGGTTTTGAAAAGACACGAAGAGGTTTATAAACGAGAAGGACGGTTTTTGGAAAGTAAAAGTATTTTTAGACAGTATAAAAGGTAAATCCGAACATATAGGAAGGTAAAACGCCTTTGAAAGTATAAATAAACACGACAATCTCAGGATAATATTTTAAGCATAATTTATCAGATAAATGAGGATATGTACTTGATTTGCTTCCAAAACTGACAAATATGAATATATCCTGCCAAAACTGTCAAAAATATACCCGCCAAAATTTGAAATATGAACGTACCTTGCTTTGTGAGTCTGAAAAAGATATTCAGACTGAGAGCACTTGAGTCTGAAAAATTCCTGTCTAACAGATGCTTCACGAAAATGGATAAGAAATGCATAGTTTATTTCTAATATATTCAAATGATGACTTATCAAGAGGTTTTGTGAATATATCAGCTAATTGATTCTTAGAATCAATGAATTGAATATTCACATCACCGTTTTGAACATGATCTCGAATGAAATGATGCTTGATTTCAATATGCTTTACACGAGAATGAAGAATTGGATTTTTGGTCAAATTAATGGCACTTGTGTTGTCACATTTGATTGCAACACTTGAATCTTCGATGGCAAAGTCTCGCAACTGCTGTTTCATCCACATAATCTGTGCACAGCAACTTCCCAAAGCTACATATTTTGCTTCTGCCGTAGAAAGTGCGACTGTATTTTGCTTCTTTGAGTACCACGATACCAACATATTCCCAAGTAGTTGACATGTACCTGTAGTACTTTTCCTGTCCACTTTACATCCAGCCAAATCAGCATCAGAATAACCAGTTAGAGTAAAATCTGAATCTTTGGAATACCAAAGACCTAACATTGGATAAGTTCAAATGTATTTGATTATCCTCTTAACTGCAGAAAAATGTGATTCCCTTGGGTCTGATTGAAATCTTGCACATATACAGACACTAAAAAGTATGTCAAGTCTAGATGCAGTAAGATATAATAATGAACCTATCATGCTTCTCTATACCTTCTGATCAACCTTTTTACGATTTTCATCTTTGTCCAGTTTGGATGTATGAGACATGGGTATGTCTGTTTTCTTACAATTCTGCAATCCAAACTTTTTGACAATCTACTTTGCATACTTCTCTTGGCAAATGAAAGTACCATCTTTGGTTTGTTTCACTTGTAGTCCAAGAAAGAATGTTAGCTCGCCCATCATACTCATCTCGAACTCATTCTGCATATTCTTTGAAAATTCTTTGCACAGCAGTTCGTTAGAGGATCCAAAAATAATATCATCAACAAAAATTTGAACGAGCAGAAAATCCTTACCTTTTCTCTTGATGAATAAAGTTGTATCAACCTTACCTTTTGTGAATTCATTTTGCAGAAGGAAGGTACTCAACCTTTCATACCAAGCACGGGGTGCTTGTTTCAGACCATAGAGAGCCTTTTTGAGTTTATATACATGATCAATCTTTCTTGGTTCTTCAAAACCTGGTGGTTGTTCCACATATACTTCTTCTTTGATAAATCCATTTAGGAAAGTACTCTTCACGTCCATCTAAAACAGTTTAAAGTTATGGAAATAAGCATAAGCTAATAGTAGCCTAATGGCTTCTAACCTGGCAACTGGTGCATATGTTTCATCATAATCTATGCCTTCTTCTTGTGAATAGCCTTTTGCTACCAGTCTTGCTTTGTTTCTAGTAACTTTCCCTTTGTCATCCAGTTTGTTTCTGAATACCCATTTTGTTCCAATGACTGGATGATTTTTGGGTCTTGGCACAAGCTCCCAAACTTTATTGATTTTGAACTGCTGAAGTTCCTCCTACATAGCTTCGATCCAGCTTTCATCTGATAATGCTTCACCAACTTCTTTTGGTTCTATTTCTGATATCAAGGCCAAGTTGTTGATGTTCTCCTTGTGTTTGGATCGAGTCTTGATACCATCTTCTATATGTCCAATGATGAGATTCTTCGGATGACTGGATTTATGTTTCCAGTTTTTGTCAAATTTATCATTCTGAATATCATTAGACTCTGAAAGTTCAGATTGAGTTTGGATTGTATCTTCTTTTCTTTCTTCTATGAGTTCGACAATCTCTGGAGCTTCTGATGACTCTTGGATGATGGAAGGAGGTTCAGATTCGTCTTTGTGAGTCTGAATATTTTCTTCAAACTTTACATTCATTGCTTCTTCCACAGTCTGAGATTTCTTGTTGAAGACTCTGTATGCTTTACTTGTGGTAGACTATCCAAGAAAAAGTCCTTCATCTGCTTTCTCATCAAACTTGCCAATGCGATCATTTGGATTTTTTAGAATAAAGCATTTACAACCAAACACACGAAAATATGAAATATTGGGCTTTCTACCTTTAAAAAGCTCATAGGGGGTTTTCTCAAGAATGGGTCTGAGAAAAGCTCTGTTGATGATATAACATGCTGTGAAAACTGCATCTGCCCAGAAATGAAAAGGAATCTTGCTTTCAATCAACAGAGTTCTTGCCATTTCTTGCAAAGAACGATTTTTCCTTTCCACAACACCATTCTGTTCTGGTGTATATGGAGTAGAAAAATTGTGTTGAAAGCCATTTTCCTCACAAAAATCTGAAAAACTTTGATTTTCAAATTCTCCCCCATGATCAATTTTAATGCAGGAAATGGTATAGCCCTTTTCATTCTGAACTCTTTTTCAAAATTTTGAAAAATATGAAAATGCTTCATTTTTATGAGCAAGAAAGAACACCCATGTAAATCTTGTGAAGTCATCAACGATAACTAAACAATACTTCTTACCACCAATACTTTGTGTTCTAGTTGGTCCAAACAGATCCATATGAAGGAGCTGCAAAGCACGATCAGTAGTAACATGATGTATAGATTTAAAAGAGTTTCTTACTTGTTTTCCTAGAGTGCAGGCATTGCATAACTCTGTTTTCTTGTATTTCAAATTTGGTAGACCTCGAACCAGTTTCTTGTTTGAGATTTTTGAGATTTGTTTCATACTGACATGCCCCAATCTTCTGTGCCATAGATCTTCATCCTCTTTGATTGAGATCAAGCAATGAGTGGAATTTGGATTGACATCCAGAAGATAAATATTGCCATGTCTTCTCCCAGTGAAAGTTTGAGAAGAATCTTTGCTTGTCCCTGAGCATATATCTTCTTAAAAGTTGATTCTGAATCCTGTATCACACAGTTGACTTATGCTTATCAAGTTGTAGTTGAGTCCTTTTACCAGTGAAACACCCTTGATTGTAAGTCCTCCGATTTCAACGGTTCCTTTGCCAACTATTTTTTCTTCGTTATTTCCTCCAAAGGAAACTTTTCCACCATTCAGACTTTGTAGTTCAGCGAATATGCTTGGATCTCCTGTCATATGTCTAGAGCATCCACTGTCTAAGTACCACTTCCTTTTTCTCTTCGTGGTAACCTGCAAAAAATCACAACATCTCAAGTTTTCTTTGGTACCCAAATTTGTTTGGGTCCTTGAGGATTAGTATAGGCTGTCTTAATAAAGTCTCTTCGAACGGGTCTCCAGACCTTAGGACATTCATTCTCAAAATGTTGTGGATCTCCACATTTTGAGCATCTGAGAGCACTTCGACCAACAGGTTTGACAAAATTCCTTTTGAAATGGTTTTTGTAAGCTTGTCGAGGAGGTCTTTGTTTTAATCTCTCATTGACCTTTGGAAAATCAATCAAGCTGTCACTTTCCTTCATAAATCCGAGACCAGATTTGTTATAGTAAGGAATTTGGATGGAAACGATATGCTTCAAGGTTTCTGAACCTTTTGAAAACTTGGAAGTAATTTCTGAAACTTTCTTTTTCAAAATAGCATTTTCATTGGAAAGAAAATCTCGACTTTCCTTGATTTGATGAAATTCTTTTGGAAGGAAATCGATTTTTTCTTTTTGAGAAACATCCTGTTGCCTCAGTGATGAGTTTTCCTTTTTCAAAGAAGAGATTCTTCTAAGAGCAGTTTTAAATTCAAAACATAATTCATCAATATAATTTGATACTTCAATAGGCATATCAGAGTGCTTTACCTCAATTTCCACTTTAGGAACAGAGTTTCAATCTGAGTCTGAGTCTGACTTAGCCATTAGACAGAAATTTGAGATTTCTTCATCACTGTCTTCGCACTCTGTATCACTCTAGGTTTCTGCCTTTAAGGCATTCTTTGCTTTCTCAAATTTGGTCTTCTTTTTCAGAAGTGGACAATTTGGCTTAATATGTCCACGTTTTCTGCAGAGAAAGCATATTACTTCCTTTGATCTTTCAGATTCATCGATAATCTTCTTTTTCTCAAAAGGTTTCTTCCCTTTGAGGTTTCTTCCTTTGATTTTCATCTTCTTATACTTTTTTTATGAAGAGAGCTAGTTCTTCATCGTCAACATCTTCATCTTCAGAATCTGCACCAGAATCAATGTTAGTCTTTAATGCAATTGACTTATTACCTCTGGATTCATTCTCCTCATTCCGTTTCTCAGTCTCATACGATTGAAGAGTTCCAATTAACTCATTCACTGATAGAGGCTTGATCCTTTGTGTCTCATGAAGAGATGTTTTGATATTATCCCATTCCTTTGTCACTTCTCTCAGTAGTTTGTTGACTTTTAATGCATCTGGGACTGGTTGTCCTTGATATGCAAGACCGTTTACTATGTCAGTAAACCTATCATAATATCAGCAATTGATTCTTCAGGCTTCAGTTTGAAGGATTCATATTGACCAAGTAAAAGATTGATTTGAGTTTCCTTGGCTCGATCTGTTCCTTCATAAGTAATGTGGAGAGTATCCTAGATTTCCTTAGCTGATTCACAAGCAGTAATTTTCTTATATTCAATAGGAGATAAAGCACAATATAAAGAATAAATTGCTTTGGAATCTAAGGTTTCTCTTTTGGATATCTCAGTTTGAGATAATGGAGGATCTGCTGCTTTGCTTGCATCTGCCTTTTCTTTTGAATCAGAAGATTTTGGGTTGACTCCTCTGATGATGACATCCCATTGCATATGATCAATTGACTTAATGAATGCCTTCATCTTATTCTTCCAGACACTATATTTCTTGCCATCGAAATATGGTGGTCTGTTGTTGCTTTGTCCTTCAATGAGACCTGGAGCACCAAAGCTAGCCATATAGATCGTTAGCTCAGAAGTAAAACACTTCAATAAACAAGCAACCCGCTCTGATACCAATTGATGTAGCTAGCAATGATCACCTAGAGGGGGGCGAATAGGTGATCTTAAATAATTTTTATATTTTTATGCGGAAATGAAAAACACAGATGAGTCTGAATAAAATTCAGATTCAAAACAGATTGTATAGAGGTGCTCTTGATGTGCAGAATGTAAAATAAGAAATAAGGAATAGAAAATCTGTACACAAGTTTATAGTAGTTCGGCTTATAGTAAGCCTACGTCCACTCTCCCACGCTGACAGCCTACCGGCTGAATTTCACTATGTAATTAATGAGGAATTACAACTTTAGAGTGATAGCACTCTTGTGTATGATAGGACTCTCTATCTCACACAATCACCCTTACAAAGTATCCCTCAAGATCTTAGTTTTGGCTCAGCAAGACAAGTAAAGAATGATCAGAGTAAACTCAGACTTTGGACTTGTTGATTCTTGATTCTGTTTTCTTCTGCTGCTCGTTGATCTCCTTAAATACTCCTCTACTTCCATACTAGCCGTTGGACAGCTTTCAGAGGATCATCTTCTAATCTTCAACTTGGACAGATTTGTATAATAAGGATTGAGTAGCCGTTAGATGACAGATTCTGAATCCCGCTGATTCTGGTCGCCCATACAATTAGAATCTTGATTTCCATAAGTAGAGCTTTGTCCGTTGTAATGCATACTTGTCGAAGTGTTTGATTGTCCATTAATTATTGTCTTAGATTGAAACAATCAAAACTTTCCTTCTGTGAAATCCATACCGGGTCACTAGCTGTTATGTTTGTTTCTGAATTCTGCATCTGCGTCTGAAGAATTTCTGCGTCTGCGTCTGAATAAATTCTTCGTCTGCATCTGACTAATTCTGCGTCTGAATCTCAGAACTAGGATAATGTGGGTCTTCAATAAAAGATTTGACAACTTGTAAAGTCTGAATAACTTCCTTCTGAGCTTCCATACTTGGAATAAATTAGTTCAGAATAAGTTTCAGATTTACAATAAATTGGAAGGTTTTGTCAACTTTAAAATCAATAGGAGTTTTCCTCAACACACCTCTCCATCATTTGACAACTTGTAAAGTCTGAATAACTTCCTTCTGAGCTTCCATACCTGGAATAAATTAGTTCAGAATAAGTTTCAGATTTACAATAAATTGGAAGGTTTTGTCAACTTTAAAATCAATAGGAGTTTTCCTCAACACACCTCTCCATTAGCGATTTCCATTCTGGACCACAAGATGCTGGTACTTGCGGCTGTAGTGTATTCTCACGATACCCCCTGATTTGATTGCATTCTCATTAGATATTCACTTAATTGAGATAAAAGTATAACACGAAGTAACATCGCCTATCATGTGATTAGCATCCAAATCTGCATACGGATTTCTTCTAGTCAACAGCTCCCACATGACGATGCCAAATGAGTACACATCAACCTAAGCAAAAGGTCAGGTTATCTTTAACACATTGCGGATCTAAAACTCTGGGCATATTACATTTTGTTCCAGATTTTTTCTTGAACCATATTATTGATTAGTGGGTCATCAGTTATGGACATCAAAGATATATAAACTTAACTAGATAACATCTATGTATGCAACCCATCAATTGGAGAAAATTTCACCCAGAGACGGGGTCCTAAAAAGTACCCTACTGGCAACAGTACACAAACACGTTTAAGTTGGGATATGAACAGAAGTCAAAATGAAAGGTGAGCTCCCAACCTGCGCAGACACAGGATTACTACTGTTATTCAGTGGTTCAGGTGACATCCAAGGAAGTGTTCCCCGCATACCACATGACATTAGAGTCCGACGTTTTAACTGGGAGAGTCCCAGAACACCAATCTGACAGGAAAGTGACAGATTTCAGACATCAAATTAAAGGATTGCACAAAATCGGAGGACTGACAAAGCCGTCAATTGCTGTAAAGAGGTTCCGAGACATTGGCAATGAAGCTGGTTTTAAAGTTTCATGTGCAGCTACTTTGGCTATGATATGAAAGATATGCTCACGTATCTACAGTTTGTAAAAGAGAGAGAGGACTATGAGAATAGTGATTGGACTGGACAAACTTAAGGTGAGAACTTTGCACGGTGCACGGAAAGAACAAGATGGGAAGAAAAAAAGAAAGAAGTTATTTGGGTTTTTTTTTTAGGTTTGTTAGTTTTTACCCAAATTTTTTTGGACAGAATTACTCATATTCCGTCGCCGAAAATGTCTCAAGCTCGCCGGCCGGCTAGTTCAGGTGCTTATTTGAGATTGAATTAGCCACTTTAAGTATTTATTTGAAACAATGTCCACTTCGGATTTTTATTTGAAAAAATAAGCTCACTCTGGATCCTTATTTAGAATTTTCCCATAATTATATAGGTACATTTAGGGATGAGCGGTTTCAAGTTCCGTAAACCTTCTCATTTTTTGGAACTTAGAACCAATTCTGCATACTCTATAATATAGAACCTACCTTGTCATAAGTTCCAAGATCAGTCTCAGGATCCTACCTAGGTTTCACCTGTATTATTAATTGAACGTTTGTAACGAATCATCGTCTTTAATGACTGTCACTTGCTGCTACAATTCACTGACCATAACTTATATTCATACACACAAAAAATATGAAATATTAACAAAGTAAAATTCTCAGTCATAAAATGGAAACCCAAACTAGTGGCTCCATATTATACACTCATTATTAGACGCCATGGAATACCGTAGGATCACGTGAAGTCATAAAAAAAAAAACACAAAACTTATTTTAAGTTATAGTTTCCACCTACGTAGAATCTGGAACCTACTCGTCGAAACAGGTTCCCCATTTTTTTGAACTTGGAACCTAACCTGCATATTCTGCTCACCCCTAAGTACATCTATTTCATTCTTCTTTTCCAATAAATCTTATCGAATAAAAAATATTTTACTGATAATAAAGAAAAATATTGACGTGACCTTAGAAACCGTACTTCCTATCTTATCGTGTATTTGTATATATTTATAAAAAAAATAAATACAGGAAAAAAGAAATGTTTCAACGAGTCTCATAACATATGAACTGGATACAAAACCACGGAAGGATAGTTACAAAAAAGTTTTGAACCTATTGCACTTGTATTAATTCAATTCTAAGCTTTTCAATTTAGCTAATTTAATTCTAAACCTTTGACAAATTTGTCAATGTAGTCAATCTGGCCAATTTTGACCGGAAATCGCTAATGTGGATATTAGTCATCTTACGTGGTACAGCTGGCACTGATGCAGACAAATTTTTTAATTCATTTTTATTAATTTTTTTCCTTTTTCTTTTCTTCTCTTTTCCTTCTTTTCTTTTTTGTTTTATTGTGGCTAATGAGGATTATCGGAGCTCGTTGGTCTCTAGGCGAGGCCATGGTAGCTGAGGGCAACCATCATAGTGCCTTGCCCTTGGCTGGTGAGGCTCGCCTTGCCCAAATCTAGGCAAGGAGGCCTCAGCCCCGGCCGCGATGGTCTGGGCAAGGCTTGCCTCGTCGGCCACGAGCGAGCGAGCTTTGCCTAGATTTGGGCAAGGCTAGCCTCACCATGGCCTCGCCCAAATCCGGGTGAGGTTGCCTCACCTAGTGGCCGGCGTGAAAATAAAAAGAAAAGAACGAAAAGAGAGGAGAAGAAAAAATTAATAAAAAAATATTTAAAAATTTGTCCACGTTAGTGCCGGCTGTGCCACGTAAGTCGGTCGGCGTTCACATTAGCGATTTCCTATCAAAATTAATCAGATGAACTACGTAGGCAAATTATTAAAATGTTTATGACTAAATTGGCCAAATTTAAAGGTTTTATATTGAATTGACACAAATACAATATGTTTGGACTTTTTTGGTAATTTTCCCAAACCGTGAATGGTGGGGGTCACTTGATGTAATTTGATAAGAGACTGTTGGCAGTTACTTTTGATTTAGACTATTCTTTTTAATACAAAAATATGGGTTGTATGTATTTTCGAAGCTATCTTGAGTTTATTGCAAGGTTGTGATGTGAACTCTCTCCCAAAAGTTTTAATTAGGGATAAGTGCATTAAAAGTTCTAAAACTTATCACGAAAGTGTAATTAAATCCTAAAACTTTCAAAAAGTGCAATCATATCTTAAAACTTGTCAAATTAATCCAATCAAGTCTTTCCTTTGATTGCACGTTTTGAAAGTTTTATGACTCGATTGCACTTTGACAACAAGTTATAGGACTTGATTGCACTTTTTGAAAGTTTAGGACTCAATTGCACTTTTGTGACAAGTTTTAGGACTTCCAGTGCACTTATTTCTCTTAATTAAATGAAGTTTTGGTGAGCGGAAGAGTTTAGGGCTTGAATACGAAATGGAACCAATGAATAATAAGTCTAATCGCTAGGCTAAAAGCCCCAAGATAAGTTAAAGAAAAGAGGAGAACTTCTAACACAATTTATGTAGCAATTACTTGGTCCAAAAGAAGGCCCTGGTCGTTTAAAATAAAAAAAAATAGAGCATACAAATAAAGGCACAATTATATTGGGATTATTTAACAATTTTGCATGGAAATAAAACGTACATATTTTATATACATTTCGCGCCCTAGGATAGCGATAGATTATATATCTATTGACAAGCGATCAATAGTCCTTGCTTGTGTTTGATAATTGCAGTTGCTTGAGCTGTTAAATTTGATGGTATCCCCATTAGAATTACGCGATCCAGTGACTCGCATGCATTGAACTCACGTGTGTCAAGCACTTAGAATAACTCTTTCCCTCCCTACATTCGAATCAACAAAAAAACTTTTGATCGCAATATGACGCAAAAACCGAGGCAAAAAACGCACCTTGAATTAACTAACAAGAATGCGATGTCGATCGATTAATCTTTTATTATGCTAATACGGTGTACCAAGAGAGAAATTCCACGGTGTATATATTTAGAGTTTTCTCTCTCTTGTGTGTATTAAGTTACCTTTTTTTCTCAACAGACAAAAATCGGGAACATTACCAAAATATTCTTAAACATATTGTACGGATGTTAATTCAGTTATTAATCTTTCAATTTCACTAATTTAGTCCTAAATCCTTTGACAATTTGCCAATGTAATCTTTTTCGCCAATTTTGACTGGAAATTGCTACGTGGCATGTCTGACGTTGAAGTAAATAATTTTTTTTTGCTTTTTTATAATTTTTTGAATTTTTATTTTCTTCTTTTTTCCTTCTTTCTCAGTCAATCAACGGGCCTTGGCGATGGTCGACGACCAGCCATAGATGAGGGTCAACGTTGCCCAGCCACTAGCGATAATCAACCTCGTCGGATCGGGCAGGGTCAAGCCTTGCCTAGCCACTTGCGAGGATCAACCTCGCTGTATCCAGCGAGGTCCAACCTTGCCCTCGTCGGATCTGGCAAGGGTTAAGCCTCGTCGGGGCTGGGCGAGCCTCACCCAAGGCTGGTGAAGTTGACCTTGCCGGCCCTCGCTTGTGGTCGGTCATGGCCATCGCCAAGGCTGGCAACCAGCTAAGGAAGAAGGAAAAAACAGAAAAAAAAAAAAAGGTAGGTAAATCGTCAAATTCTTCAAAACTAAATTGGTTAAATTGAAATATTTAGTACTAAATTGATATCTGTACAATAAATTTATGACTTTTTCTTTGGTAATTATCCCGGCAAAAGTCATAGTCCGAACGCCAACTTCAGTCTCTTGCTAGTGAAGCCTTTAAGATGCTGAATTCAGAGGTGAAAACTAAGGCAATTCATGCCGCCTAAATTTATTAATTGAGGATGCAAGTACGTACGTATGTAGCAGGTTTTGACTTATCTGGACAGCCCATTAAAACTTCGTGGTAATGAAGCTTCGTTACTTTTTAAGAAAAACGAAGGCAAAAGAGTTACGCAAGCAAAGATGCAATGAACTTCCTTAGTTTAAATCTCAACTACACAAATGACAAGATTTTTTTACACCGTTTATTCGATTTATACTTTTCACCTGCACTTTTTATATACTGAGCAACAGATTTTTGCAAGATCTTCCTTGTTTCTGCAACACCTGCCCTCTATCTCTCTATACATATGTTCATTCGTCGACTGAATATATCCAAAGCTCATTCCCGACTTAATTCTAGTACGTATACATCATAAACTCGATTGTAAGGATGCTTCTTGGTGTTGAATTTGCCTGGAGAAGAAGGTTCTATCATAGCCGAGGACAGCCTGACTCGCTGGTCGTCACTACTACTGCCGCTACGACTACTACAAGACGTTTCTCGTTCTGTCTCTACACAACCTACCATGCTGCGACCTCTTCTCTTGTACATAGTTCTGTCCTCTCTCTCTGTTGCGTGACGAAGTAATTAGAGGGTCGCGAGATTTCAGTAAAAAGAGGTTTTAGATGCATATGTGTATGCAAATCTATCGTGTAATGTTTTGTTGAGTCTCTTCTATTCAACATATTGTGTTTCTGATATTCGAAGTTAGGTTATTTTAGATTCATCACTTGATCTGATGTATCCATAACTTTTCTCATTTTCTTCCATTGTGAAAAATCAGCAAGGTAGGAACATAATCAACCAAGCATATGAAGATGACGAGGAACTGGGAGGAGTGGCAAGGGAAGCCAAGCATAGACTGGATGAGAGGCTGAGAATTCAGAGGAAACCAGAAATCATGAGAAGGTCAACGGACGAACTTGCATTATGACAGCATGTTCTTTTTCTTTTGTTTATTTTTATTGGAATTAGCTGCAAGGTATGAATTGGAGCAAGAACCTTCAGACTCTATGGTTGTGTGGGATTTGTTAGTTCTTTAAATTAGAATTGGAGCGAAAAACCGTTTACTTGTTATCTTTGCTTGATCTTTTTAGGCACGATGATGGAGAGAGCTCGAGAGCAAGGGAATTGCAATTGCAGACGATGGTTCATGCTGTGCAGAGTTTCGGCAGAGGCAGCGGTTCTACCATTTCGAAGAGGTTCGGTTGGGGTAAGATGATGAGGTGGAGAGCCACTGACCAAGATGAGTGCGCCATTTGCCTGGAGAGGTTCGAGGTCGGCGAGACCCTGGTTCAGCTACCCTGTGCGCACCGATTCCACTCAAGGTGCTTGGTTCCGTGGCTGGAGGCTCACGCTCATTGCCCCTGTTGTCGAATGGGCATCTCCACATAGTCATACAGGGGAAACTTCACTGCGACTTCCTTCTTTTGAAATGATGTGTTACCAGGAGCAAATAGCGTTAGCAGTCAACAACATGGTGGAATCATTTGGGACAGTTTAAACATATATGTATGTACTACTTGTATGTTGTGGTGGTTGACCCTTCCTAAATCTTTAACGGGGCAATAGAAACGATCGATTAAGGATGCAAGTGGAGAGTGACGAAAAGCGAGTCATACTCTAACCTTGAGAAATTTGAGTCGAGAATCCTAATACATATGCTCAAATTATATCCATAGGTGCACATGTTATAATCGTCATTGAATTGAGATACAGAAAACAAAGACACTTCGTGTCGGTACAACACGAGCTCCTAAAGAGTACCGATGAAATCTGTATCTGGCGATAAATTTAAGCAACCTACCGAACTAATCACCAGAGGGAAAAAGCTATAGCTGCCAAGCAGGAAGATGATGGCTATCTTGGAGCTTTGCAAGCCTTGCCAAGCACGTCTATGAAATGGAAAACCTGAAAAAAACAGTGGTACAACCGATAATATCAAAATCTACTTTACACACAGAGCACCAATCTTCAGGATTCAACTGCAATCGGCAACTTGTCTGGCATATTTGTGCTTGAGGGATCATGTACAACTCCTATCTGCGATTATAGATCTTTGAAGAGCTCTTCAAAGCAATAGAACATAACTCCCTTGCAATTTCGGCGAAGCTTGGTCTTTCTGATGGCTCGGATGACCAGCACCTCTCCATCAGCGATTTCCATTCTGGATTACAAGATGCTGGTACTTGCGGCCGCAGTGTGTTGTTCAAGATGCCCCCTGATTTGATTGCAATCTCGTTAGTCAGCAGCCAATATTCACTTAATTGAGATAAAAGTATGAAATGAAGTAACATCACCTATCATGTGGTTAACATCCAAATCTGCATACGGTTTTTCTCCTGTCAGCAGCTTCCACATGACGATGCCGAATGAGTTCGCATCAATCTAAGCAAAAGGTCAGGTTATCATTAACACATTGCGGACTTTAAAACTCTAGGTCACATTACACTTCGTTCCAGATTTTTCCTTGAACCATGTCGTTGATTAGTGGGTCATAAGTTATGGACATCAAAATCGACAGACTCAACCAAATATATATATGTGTTTACACCAAAATCGGCATGGATGTCACGTCGGTTTAATGTCAAAATCCGATGGACAATGGAGCTCAGTCGTAGTACGTTTGGATAAAATTCGGGAATATAGTAAGCGTGAGTGGCACCATGTCCCGAACTCTGTGACCGGAGAGAATCGGTAATTTTACCGAAACATGAAAAGTTTACATTTCGGGAAATGTTGAAGTTACCGAAAATCGGCAAGATCACAACCCAGCCACGTGAATCGTGACAACAGGAAGTTATGAGCAAGAAGTGGAGATAGTAAACACGAACAGATCGTGGGAGATCATTTATCCAAATTGGAAGTTATCCCAGCAGTTGAGATCAAGTTTTGGTGGACAATGAAATTGGAAAACGTGGGTAGATAAGGCAGTTATTGAAAGCGCCAAAATTCAAAGTTCGAAAACAAAGAAGTAACCGACAAGCAGTTACAGGGTAGGAGGAGATATACGTACTCAGAGGAAAGAAGAAGAGGAGAACACAGACACAAGAATGCAAAAACACTCAAGTTTATATGCACTTTAGTTTCATTTGCACTTTTACTTCCTGCGTTTACAGCTTCCTGTAGCTTTAGTTAACCTTCAAGCCCTTTACCGCTTTCGTAGGAGTATTGTAACGTAGCTTGGAACTCTGTTGATCCCAGATCCATTTTCAATCCACTCAATTTCTACCCGCTTCCACATAAACCAGCACTACACTCTGTTTTTTCGCCACGATATTCCTAGTAATCAAGCCACAGAACCTACTTTAATAAAAACCGAAAATCACAGTTTCGGTGAAGGATATTCCTCGTCGCAAAACGAGCGAACATCTTTTTGGCACGCCCGGTGGGACCTGCGTGGTAAGATTTGGAGAAATGGTGAGAACTAGGCAATCTGAAGGAATACCGGTCGGCAACATCAACAATCCAGTTGATGAAGCACGTTCTGAACATTCTGCAGCAAATCAAGTAGAGGAGAATGCCGACATTCCTCGACAATTAACTGAAGAACAAGCCCGTGTGTTGGCACCAGATAACACCTTGGTAGCCACGATAAGAAGGATGTTTGAGGAGCAGCAGAACGATCTTACCAATCATATGGTGCGACATGTAACTGATGTGATAAAGCCCATGGTGATCAATACTATAAATGAGGTAATATCGCGTCCCACTTCATCTTCTCAAATTCCACCCTTTTATGTAAATCCTCCGGCGACAACATCATTCCCACCAACATCGGGACCTCTTGATGTTGGATATAATGGTAGTGGGGGATCAAATTCTCAACCTCCTGTTAGAATTATACCAAGGCCAGAGAATCCTACCCCTATAAACCTTGTGAATGGTGTGAGTGCTTATAATTTCCCTCAAAATGCCTCAAATGAGGTTAATTTGATTAATCCTGTGACCACTAATGCACCATCAGGGACGAATGTACCTCTACCAGTGAATATGCCTAATATTGACCATATCAGACCACCTGCGCCTCAACCATATCCTCATGTGATAGAAAATCCTCTTTATAGACCACCACTGCCTGTTAATTTCAACGTAGAGCAGCAAGGGGTGAATCGACCGCAACAGTTCGATCCTAGAGGTCAAGATCCTTGGGTAGGCCAGCAAAATTTAAGGCCATGGAACCCAGATAGAGTTGCAGAATTGGTAATGCAACAATTGGGAGCAGGAAGAGGAATGCCAAGGCCAGTGTATAGGAAACCACATCCCGATTGGGTTGACAATATACCATATCCGAGGGGTTTCAAGATGCCAGATTTTGCTGTATTTACAGGAGAAGAAGATCAGTCAACTGTGGAACATGTGGGTCGATTCTTAGCACAATGTGGAGAAGCCGGAACTAATGAGTATTTAAGGTTAAGATTGTTCCCACTGTCTTTGTCAAAAACAGCGTTTACTTGGTATACGAATCTGCATGCGAATTCTATTCAGACATGGACGGAGATGGAAAGGCAGTTCCATTCTCAATTTTACCGAACAGTACCAGAAGTAACGGTAGCCGATTTGGCCAGGATGTATCAATATGGTACCGAAACGGTAGATCAGTATATTGCACGTTTCAAGAAATCCAGAAACCGATGTTTAACGTCACTTACCGAAAAGGAGTTCACGGATTTGGCTTTTAATGGCTTGAGGTTCAACCTTAAAGAAAGATTTGAAGGACAAGCATTTGATGATCTCTTTCAGTTGAACGCACGGGTTTCCAAGTACGAACACTTGTTGAAGGAGAAAGATAAGAAGCCGAACAAGGATAATCGGCATACAGTGGCATTTGCTGAAAATACCGAACAAGGTGATATAGCCGAAGAGGAGAATGAAATAGCCGTAGCAACTATGGTGCTTGAAAAACCGTATGTGTGCCCAGCACTAAAGCCAGCCAGGATGAGAGATGCATCCAAGTTCAAGGCTAAGGAGACAAATAACTATTCCTTCGACATCTACAAGTTGGATGAGATATTTGATCTGTTATTGAAGGATGGAGTGATCAAGTTATCTGAAGGGCAAATAATTCCGCCAAAGGAGGAAATGACAGATAAGAGGTATTGCAAGTGGCATCACTCTACAACCCATGATACGGTGAATTGCATTGTATTTAGGAAGACTATTCAAGAAGCAATTCGCCAAGGCAAAATTAAGTTTGTTGAAGACAAAGGTAAGGCCCCAATGGAAGTGGATACAGACCCTTTCCCGAACATGATTAGTATGCTTAACATACGAGATATGACAGGTGACAATAACAAGCAACTTTGCGCTCGTTGTCACCAAGAGTTAATTCACCAGAATCGGGAAATACCCAAGTTCCAATACATGAGAGGAACAAGGGGGAGATATCGATCGGAATCGTTTGTCCGCAGAATAAGTAGACCACAGGTAAAATCTGAGATTGTTGCTACCGAAGATCAGGAAGTTCAATCAAGACAAACAGCACATGTTCCCGAAAGAAAAGATGTTAGTCAAAGATGTGAGAGGAAGGAATATCACTATGGTTCGTCACAACCAGCTTTCCCACTTCGGGAATCAACCACTCAGGTTCATGAAGAAAAAGAAACATTACCCAAGCCCGCAAAGAAAAAGAATTTGTGGCAACGATATAAAGAAGGTGATCCTAAAGTCGGATTGCTTGGACAACCTAGTGGGAAGTTTGACTATGTGGTCTATTACGGAGATACGGATGATTATGCACCTCCGTCATTACCAATTGTGCCGACTGGCTGGGGAGATGAGTTTGATGATCCACCACCGTCAAATTCCCAAGAGATCCACAAGCGAAAAACAGTTAAAGTGCCACACAATCCTCCCGAAGGAAAATGGTCGACAGTTAAATCGCCAGGACAAGCGTCTTACAGAACCATTAAGAGGCGTTTTCAGCGGATGAAAAATAGGCAAAGGAATTTCCAAGATAGCCGAGTTAAAAGTATAGCAAAGCAGGATTTACCTTTCACATCTGTTAGTAAGAAAGGTAATTGGGTCTGGAAGAGAAACCCTGATCAAAAAGATCAAATTAAATCAGAGCCAGGGGATTCGGGAAATAGTTCTCAAGTTGAGATGAAAAAAGAAGAAGTTTCACAAGCTCCTCAGACAGTTAATTTTGGGCAGTTCACTGTAGCTCTCAATCCAAGACATCAAGGAAAGGTGGGGCAAAAGGACTTGGGTCCTAAATGGTCACGAGGAAATGACACGAGTTACCGAATTGGCTACCCCAAAATGTCAAAGAAATATGATCATCCATTACGGATAAATATGATCCATGCTAAACTTCCAGCGGAATATGGAACTGATTTGGTAGTGGAAGAAGATACCGAACACATTTCGGAAAAGGAAATAGCCATGGCAGAATTCCAGTTTCCCGACAAGGAAGCCATTAAGTTTGATAAGGTACCTTCTGCAAAAGCAAAGCATCTAAGATCCTTGGTTATTTCAGGAAAGGTCAATGGTAGGTCTGTCGGTAAAATTTTCGTAGATGCTGGAGCCACTTTGAACCTCGTATCTTACAAGTACTTCAAGAAATTAGGGAAGGATGATGATGACATTATCCCTTCCAATGTTCAGCTGGCTGATTTTCTTGGGGAAGTTACCGAAGTCAAGGGGGCAATAGTGCTGGATTTGATTATAGGGTCCAAGTCGTCCAAAACGACTTTCTTTATGATAGAGTCTGATGGTTCATATAATCTGCTGCTCGGAAGAGATTGGATACACTCTAATCAGTGCGTACCTTCAACTTTGCATCAAGTCTTGGCATTTTGGAATGGCGAGAAAGTGGAGTATGTTGAGGCAGATTCGGGATATGTTTCAATCGGGTGGACTGATATTTGCCAAAAATATCGAGACTGTGCATATGAAGGTTATGCTGTTGAAACACCAGGGACAGATCCACAGTCCCTTGCTTATTGCCGCTTTGGGGATGCGAAAGCCGAATGGATCCCTAAGTCAAGCTTGGCATTGGAAGAATTACATACTCTATATGGAAAGCGAGTCAGTATTGCAAGAAGTTTGTGAAAAGTATTTTGTATATTTGGCGGAAATGGCGCATCAAAAGGTTGAAGCCTCAGATTGTATAGATGAATGGGAAGATCCACTGGTCAAAGAAGACAGGACAATGGAGGCTCAAGATCCATTGTTAGAAGTTGATATAGGGGAGCCTGGTCGTTTCCGCCCGATATATGTGAGTGCTTTTTTACAAGGGGGCATGAAAGAAAAGTTGGTTAATCTAATCAAAGAATATAAGGATTGTTTTGCATGGGACTATAATGAAATGCCTGGTTTATCAAGAGACATTGTAGAATATCGTCTTCCAATCAAAAAAGGATTTCGTCCGCATAAGCAGCTAGCAAGAAGGTTTGCTCCAGATGTGGTGGATAAAGTCAAAGAGGAAATAGAAAGGCTGCTGAAAGCAAGATTTATTGAAACAACCAGGTATGTAGAGTGGCTTTCAAATATTGTCCCTGTGAAAAAGAAGAATGGGAAGCTGAGAGTTTGTATTGACTTTCGGGATCTGAATAATGCCACTCCAAAGGATGAATACCAAATGCCTATGGCAGATATGTTAGTAGACTCAGCATCGGGAAATGAGATGTTATCCCTGATGGATGGTCATTCGGGTTATAACCAAATATTTATAGCTAAGGAAGATGTCCCGAAGATAGCATTTAGATGTCCTGGTGCAATCGGGACTTTTCAGTGGGTGGTTATGCCTTTTGGACTAAAGAATGCAGGAGCTACGTATCAGCGGGCAATGAGTTTGATTTTTCATGATATGATTTGCAAATTCTTAGAAGTTTATATTGATGACGTGGTGGTTAAATCAGCTCAAAAAGATCATCTGGATTATCTCGAGCAAGCGTTTATTAGGACAAGGAAATACAAATTGAAGATGAATCCAACCAAGTGTGCCTTTGGAATACAAGCAGGAAATTTCTTGGGATTTTTGGTCAATCAGAGGGGAATCGAAGTTGACAAGAACAAAACAAAGGCTATTATGGAGCTTTCTCACCCTACATCAAAGAAACAACTACAGATGGTGATCGGGAAAATAAATTTTCTAAGAAGATTCATTGCCAATTTGTCTGATAAAATGGAGCCGATGACACAGCTTCTGCGTCTCAAAAAGCAGGATGAATTTATATGGGAAGAAAAACAACAGAAGGCGTTTGATTCGATCAAAGCTTATCTAATGAATCCGCCTGTATTAATGCCGCCAGAAGCAGGCAAACCACTGAAATTGTACTTATCAGCTACCGATATAACTATCGGGAGTATGTTGGCTCAAGAAAATGAGAATGGGAAAGAACAAGCGGTATATTATTTGAGCAGGGTGTTAACTGATGTTGAAAAAAGATATACCGCAATTGAAAAATTATGTCTATCTTTATACTTTGCTTGTATGAAGTTAAGGCATTATTTGCTGCCAACTACAGTACATGTGATCGGTAAAACTGATATAATAAAATATATGCTATCCCGACCTGTTATAAAAGGGCGTATAGCAAAGTGGGCCTTTATAATGTCCGAGTTTGATTTGATATATGTGCCGATCAAAGCAGTAAAAGGCCAGGCCATTGTTGATTTTCTTACCGAATATCCATGTTTACAAATGGAAGAAAATGAGCAAAGTCTCAGTCAGGTGCTACCATGGACCATGTATTTTGATGGATCGCGTGCTAAGAGCATGGCTGGAGCTGGATTGGTAATAATTTCTCCCGATGGGAAACTTACAAGGTGCGTCTGTAAGTTAAATTTTGAATGTTCAAATAATCAAGCCGAATATGAAGCATTGATTATCGGATTGGGAATACTGATTGAGTTGAAAGCACAATTTATCAAAGTATTCGGTGATTCACAATTAGTGGTAAAGCAATTAAGGGGAGAATACCAGTGTCTGAATAAGAATTTGATTGGTTATTACTATCTAGCTAAAAAGCAATTAGAGCAATTCAGGGAGTACGACATAGCCCATGTTAAAAGAGATGCAAATTTTGAGGCTAACGAGTTGGCTCAAATAGCTTCTGGATACCGAATATCAAAAGAGTTAGCTGACATCACAACCACCATAATACTGTCGGTACCTTCTATTGAACAAAGAAAGATACCGATAGCAGTTAGCGAGGTAGTCCAAAAAGAGGATTGGAAGCAAAGTATCATCGAGTATTTGAAGAATCCAGATTCAAGAGATCGAAAGCTGAGAAGACAAGCCCAGAAATATGTCGTATTAGGAGAAGAATTATACCGAAAATCCTCAGATGGATTGCTTTTGCGTTGTCTTGATGAAGATAATGCAAAATTGGTTATGGCAGAAACACATGAAGGCGTGTGTGGAGCTCATCAAGCAGGAATCAAGATGAGATGGCTGTTAAAAAGGTATGGATATTTTTGGCCAGCAATGATGCAGGATTGTATTAATTATGCCAAAGCATGTCTTTCATGTCAAAAACATGGACCGTTGCAACATGTACCTGCTATGGAGCTCCATTCTATTATAAAGCCGTGGCCATTTAAAGGATGGGCAATGGATATAATTGGTAAGATCTACCCACCCTCTTCTCATAAGCACAGTTATATTTTGTTAGCCACAGATTATTTTACGAAATGGGTGGAGGCCATTCCATACAAGAGTATAACACAAAAGACCGTGATCAAATTTATGGAAGAAAATATAATTCATCGATTCGGCTTGCCTGAATCAATTACTGCCGATCAAGGTACAGTGTTCACTGGAAGTGAGGTAAAGGAATTTGCACGATCAAGAGGAATCAAAATGATTTATTCCACACCGTACTATCCTCAGGCAAATGGACAAGCTGAGGCTACTAACAAGGTTGTTATTGGTCTTATCAAGAAACATCTAGAAGAAAATCCAAAGGAATGGGATACTTTGTTGTCAAGAGTATTGTGGGCATACCGAACGTCACGAAGATCAAGTACAGGTATCAGCCCTTATATGCTTACATATGGACAAGAGGCAGTTTTACCAATGGAAATAACAGTGCAATCTTTAAGAGTCCAATTACAGAGTGAAATGTTGCCTGAAGATTATAAAGATTGGATGCATATAAATCTGGATGAACTAGATGAGGTTCGTGCGGCTTCTTTGGATCAATTGATCGCACAAAAGAGAAGAGTAGCTAGAGCTTTTAACAAAAGAGTTAAAGTTAAGCAGTTTGTGGTGGGGGATCTAGTATGGAAAGCGATACTGCCTTTTAATCTCCAAAATAGAGAATTCGGTAAATGGTCATCAAATTGGGAAGGACCCTATTTAGTTACCGAAGTGCTGAGTGGGAATGCATACAGGTTGATGGATGTCAATGGAAAAGAACTATCACGTTCTATAAATGGGAAATTCCTAAAGAAATATCATCCATCAATCTGGGAAACATAAGGAAATTTATTCATCTACTAGAAGTCAAAATACATTCTGATCTTGGTTACAAAGATTTGCAGATCCTTAACAAGTTTGAGATTTTGGGTTACAAGATTAGAATGTAAGGCAAGATTCGGGTGAAGTTCAGAAAGTTGTTCTTCAAGATACTTCATGTGACGAGAATGGAAGCGGACAACTTCAAACTTTTCCCAAGCTTCTCGAAGCAACTGTCTGTACCTGTTTGAAGAAACTTCAACCATGGATCTAACTCGAAAGATTTCATCTCTGACCATTCTTTGTTCTACACAACGATGATTCAAAAAGAAAGTAAGGAGTCGACGTGCCATATCAACGTCATCTTTGGCCTGAGTACAAGACTCCTGGGTTTGAGCATATTCAGCCTTAGAATCTTGCAATCGGGAAAACTCCTTTTCAATATGAAGTTGAAGAGCATCAGCTTCCACAACAACAGGTTCCAAATTCCAAATCTCCCTCACATTATGTTTGAATGCATCAAAGTTATCAGGGAATAAAGAACATAGCTCCCAGACTAGATCCAGAAAGGTAGAATCTGCAGACAGAAACACTTTGGATCTGAAAAAGTCTGTCAGGTTGGTAACTTCTACCTTATGATTGTTGTTCAATAATAAAGCATGGTGTCCTTGGGACAGCAGTTCGTGTAGTCGTCTCCATAAGGATCGATCACCTATAGAGAATGAGGCAAGTTGTCACGTTAAAGGGAATGAAGAATGGTCGTCAAAGGTCGGGTAGAAAGTTTACCTTCATAAGTATTACGACTATTCCGTGAGCGAGACCAAAGAAGCATGAGATGAAGAACCATGTGAAGACATCATGAACTGAATTGTGAGTTTGCAGGGAATCTGTGGCAAGCTTAAACAGTTATAAAGGGAGCAGATCGTGGAGGATGATGTGTCAGAATTTTCTCGGAGAGACGGGATGGAGATGGAATTTGAATCATGTATGTGGATAAGCAGTTATTAAGTTGGTAACCAATAAGTTCAGAGAGAATGAATGATAGGAAAGATAAGCATTTGATCTTTCAGTTACTCAAGTTACAGTGGAACAGTTATCTTTGAGTTGATTCAGATATCCAAAAGAACCAGACAGAGATAAAGAGTGATATTCGGGTAGAACGTTTGAGTTACCGATTGCTAAAATATACAGCGTCGGGAATTTGCTTTATCGGGATATCTTACATTTGAATATACATCGTCGGGAATTTGTTTTATCGGGATATTCCACATTGGAATATACAGCATCGGGAATTTGCTCTGTCGGGGTATTTTACAATTAAGCAAATGCAAAGAAGACCAAGAATGGACTCCAGCAAATGGTTTCAACATTTTATCTCCAATTAGCCAATAGGGTTTTGGCTTCAGTTACAAAGTCTCTTAATCTAATTTCTAGCCCGTAGTTTTCATCCATAATCTCTGCCCTTTTCTTCTCATGAACCTTAACTAACCCAATAGTATTATCAAACTCTTTCTCCAATTCCCTACATTTCTGCATCTTGCGTCTAAGTGTGGGAGAAAAGTTTGAGACTGTGAATTTCTGGTCTATAATTTGAGCATCCACCATCCTCAGCTCTGCTTCAAGTTCTGCTTTTCTGGCCTCCAAGCTTTGAAGTTTGCTTGCTTCAACTTTAAAATGATTATAGAAGAGACGAGCATCTTCACGCTTGTTGGCTAATTCATCTTGGATTGCCAGTCCTCGGCTTTCTCCAAAGAGAAGATGGGGAAGATGATCAAGATTGACTCTGATTTTAGTCACAGCGTCTACAAAGTCAACAGCGAAGAGATCAATTTTGTCTTGGAAAGAATCCGACAAAATAAAGGATGGATGGCCAGAGCATATTTCCTGGAAAAGATTCCTCGCTTGGCGTTCTTTGTTAGAGTCAATGATCAACTTTCCATAACCAGGCTCTAATAGGTTTAAGAGCTATTCCCATTTAGCTCTAGCCACTTCTCTAGGAACTTCGGCAAGCATTGACAAAGTTGAAGGCCCTGAGGAATCATCAGTCATTGAAGAACTGGGATGGATACCTGCCAATATTCTTTCCAACTCCTCCCGTTCTGCTAAAGAGAAAATTTCTATCTGAGCAGATGGGTTGGGCACAGCAGAGGATGTTGAAGGAGGTAAACCAGTGATGATCTGAGAAGTTGGTGGCACTTGCACACTCAAAGGGTCCTGAGACGTCGTTTCTTCAGGCGTTGGAATTTCTTGAGGTGCAGAAACAGGTATGTCAGAAGCTGCAGCAGTAACATATGTATATCAGATAACTGAATAGAAATTTCGAGTCAAATACAGGGCAATAACATTTACCAGTAAAAGTTAGAGGAAGATTTTCTTCAGGTTCTATGACATTGGTAGGAATATCCTGCGTTGGTATACCTTCTTGGGGATTTGAAACAGGAGTTTGATCTTTAATCAACTCAGCAGTGACTTCTATCAAAGAAGCAGGAATTACTGGTGAAGGATTTGGGGCTGATATGATAAGAGCCTTGCTAGGAGAAGCAACACTGGATGGATTAGTCTTGGAGGTATCTGGATTAATCAAAAGATATACAGGTTAGTGCTAATATGCACATTGCTAGTCTCCATAAATAGAGCAAGAGAAGTACCTTTTGGTGGGCGCGGTTTCATCATAGCTCGAAGTGTGAGCTCTGAAGATTGATCAGATGTTGGAGGATTTTCTGGAGATTCTGAGGAACGAATAGTTACTTTTCTAAAGCCGCATTTTGCTGGTGCTTTCTTTGGGGCAATAGAGTCCGAAGCCTTTCTTTTCTTGTTCACTGCGAGAGTATGATATTAAATAGGAGGCTGAAATCAAGCAAAACATATATTGACAATGAAATTACCTTTGGAAGGTTCTATTGACTTGGTTGGAGACTTATTCACGGCCTCAATTGCTTTTGGTGCTATAGGAGGAACAAGCATCTTTTATTTTTGAAAGAATCGATCCGAGGATTCGAAAACACGATCTTTTGATAATCTTTCCACCAAATGTCAAAATCGGCTGAAGAATAATCGGAGTAGCCAGTGAATTCAATGACACGAGACAATCGGTAGATACTCCGTATCAACGTGGTCAGCTCATTAAAAGGTTGATCATCCTTCAGCTTGCAAGTTAATTTATCAAAAGAAGCAACAGAGAAAGTGTAAAGAGCAGGAACAGGAACTCCTTGAATTAACCCAAGTTGCCTGGCACAGTATTGGGGAGAATTGATTTCAAAGCCAGCAGCAAACCTGCCTTTTGTCGAAAATCTCACAGGGAGATCAACAGAAGTCAAGACAGATTGCCAAAAATCACTTTTGTTCTTCTGAAAGGCAGGAAGGTAAGATTTGAATTGAGGGGTAAAGAAAGGAGAGAAGGAATGTGAATTCTCCTCAGTGGAATAAAGTTGAGAAATAAAGTACCGAAAACAGGAGGATGGTGTTTTAGGAACAGAGACCAGTTTCCTGCTCAAAGTTTGGCAGATTAATTGGTCAGGAATAGAAACCGAGAGAGGCTGGATAACTTGATCTTTGGAAAACCAAGTGGGGAAATAGAAGGTTGCCCATGCTTGAAGAAGCCAAAGGGGACCACCAAAAACGCCACTAACTTCATCTGAAGCAGTGGAAGAAGAGGCATGGGCTAAACCCCGATAGAGTAAGGCCAACAGTGTCTTGCCTAAAGAAAGCCGGGTCCCTGAAGCTAAAGCAGAAGCAACAGCAACAAAATCATTCGAGACCCTAACTATAGGGTGGTAGAAAAGGAATTTACAGAGCCAGTATAAAAGAAAAGCAGTGTGCTCCTCATCGGTAACTGCATTTTCCTTTTTAAAGTAGTTTTTCAGGAATGTCCCGTAGGCCATTTCAGAATCAGATAATTTGCCGAGCGGCGAATGAGAGTCTAGAGGCAGGGTAGATGGGTCTGTACCCAAAAGAGAGAGCCCAGTAAGGCAGTGTACATCAAGCAAAGTTACCGACATAGGAGAAAAAGGGAAAAAGAAGCAGTTGGTCGAAGATGACCAAAAACAGGACAACGCGCCAATCAGTTCCCGATTCACATGGTAGTCGAAACAACTAAGACGCAAAACATCGTGGATGGAAAGGGTATTCCAAAGAGAACCCTTAGAAGGAAAAAGACGAAGGTACCATTGATAGAACTCAGAATCAAAATCAGAGAAAGCCCTAAGGCGAGAAGGACGAGAATACCACTGGTACGCCAAAAGAGATGACTCATGGATGGGAAGTACCTCAATCTGATGACGAGGGAAGCGGTTTGACAGGCATTGTGGAACGAAAAAGTGATTGTGAGCAGCAGGGCCAAGGATATAAGAATCTTCAAAATCATTCTGTACAGAGAACAGATGAGATCCTTCTTTGAAATTATCAGAATCCCGGAATAGATAATATCGGTCGAGGGCATCTGATGCAGAAAAAGAGAAAGTTTGGTCCTTGGAAGCTTTGGAAGCCATGGATTTTAGTAGAGTGTCGGAAAAGATTGCAGAGATTCAAAAAGGTGAAGATGAAGAAGAACGAAAAAGGAACGATTTTTATAGAAAGTGTTTTGGAGACGAAAAGGTAGGGGCGCGAAGCAAGGTGATGAAGCAACGTCAAGAATAGGTACTATTTCTTTGATATTTAAAAGAATTAAAAGTTCTTTTAATTCTTTTAAAAGGGGGCATTTGTTTACACCAAAATCGGCATGAATGTCACGTCGGTTTAATGTCAAAATCCGATGGACAATGGAGCTCAGTCGTAGTACGTTTGGATAAAATTCGGGAATATAGTAAGCGTGAGTGGCACCATGTCCCGAACTCTGTGACTGGAGAGAATCGGTAATTTTACCGAAACATGAAAAGTTTACATTTCGGGAAATGTTGAAGTTACCGAAAATCGGCAAGATCACAACCTAGCCACGTGAATCGTGACAACAGGAAGTTATGAGCAAGAAGTGGAGATAGTAAACACGAGCAGATCGTGGGAGATCATTTATCCAAATTGGAAGTTATCCCAGCAGTTGAGATCAAGTTTTGGTGGACAATGAAATTGGAAAACGTGGGTAGATAAGGCAGTTATTGAAAGCGCCAAAATTCAAAGTTCGAAAACAAAGAAGTAACCGACAAGCAGTTACAGGGTAGGAGGAGATATACGTACTCAGAGGAAAGAAGAAGAGGAGAACACAGACACAAGAATGCAAAAACACTCAAGTTTATATGCACTTTAGTTTCATTTGCACTTTTACTTCCTGCGTTTACAGCTTCCTGTAGCTTTAGTTAACCTTCAAGCCCTTTACCGCTTTCGTAGGAGTATTGTAACGTAGCTTGGAACTCTGTTGATCCCAGATCCATTTTCAATCCACTCAATTTCTACCCGCTTCCACATAAACCAGCACTACACTCTGTTTTTTCGCCACGATATTCCTAGTAATCAAGCCACAGAACCTACTTTAATAAAAACCGAAAATCACAGTTTCGGTGAAGGATATTCCTCGTCGCAAAACGAGCGAACAATATGCAACCCATCAATTAGAAGATTTGTTGGAGAAAACTCCAACCAGAGATGGGGCCTAAAAAGTACCCTGCTGGCAACAGTACACAAACACGTAAAGTTGGGATATGTACAGAAGTCGAAATGAAATGTGAGATCCCGACCTCCTCGGACACAGGATTGCCGCTGTTATTCAATAGTTCTGGTGTCATCCAGGGAAGTGTTCCCCGCATACCACCTGATCTTAGAATCCGACGTTTTACCTTGGACAGTCCCAGATCACCAATCTGACAGCAAAGTGACAGATTTCAGACATCAAATTGAAGGATCTTGCACAAAATCTGAGGACTGACAAAGCCGTCAATTGCTGTAAAGAGGTTCCGAGACATTGGCAATGAAGCTGGTTTTAAAGTGTCGTGTGCAACTCCTTTGGCTATGATACGAAAGATCTGCTCATGTATCTTCAGTTTGTAAAAGAGAGAATATGAGAATGGTGATTGGACTGGACAAACTTATGAGCTAAAGGTATTTCCATTTCTCAAGGCCTATTTACAAAGCCAAACCAAACGGATCTTAAGGTGTGAACTTTGCTTTGGATGCTAGCTGAAATCAGCTTGAATTGTCGGACAACCACTTCCGACATACGTTCGATTCTTCTTTTCGAATTGATCTTATATTCATATTTTTAATACATCCAACATCGGATCAAAAGTATTCTACTGAGAAAAAAGAAAAATGTTGACGTGACCCTAGAAACCCTACTTCCTATCCTATCGTGTATTTGTATGTATTTATAATAAATAATTACAGGAAAAAAGAAATGTTTCTACGAGTCTCATAGCATATGAACTAGATACAAAACCATGGAGGGATAATTACAGAAAAAATCATAAATCTATTGCACTTGTATCAATTCAAACCTAAACCTTTTAATTTGATTAATTTAGTTCTAAATCTTATGACAATTTGCTAACGTAGTCTATCCATCCAACCAATTTTGGCTGGAAATCGCTGACCTGGATGCCGGTCGTCCTACACAGTATGGCCAGTGCTAATGCCAACAAATTTTTTAAATATTTTTTTATTTTTAATTAATTTTTTCCTTTCTTCTCTTTTTTTTTTTTCAATGTGGCCATTGAGGATCGCTGGAGCTCGCGGGCCGCTAGGTGAAGGGCACGAAGACCTCGCTAGCCGCAAGTGAAGGTCGCGGCCCATGCCCAGCCAAAGGCCCATCCCAGATCTAGGCAAGGCCATCGTAGCTGTGGGCAACCTTGGCTGGTGAGGCTGGCCTTGCCTAGATCTAGGCAAGGTAGCGCATTGCCCGCGGCCGCGATGGTTTGGGCAAGGCCAGCCTCGCTGGCTGCGAGCGAGTTGGCCTTGCCCAAATTTGGGCGAGGCTAGTCTCACCATGGCCTCTCCCAAATCTAGGCAAGGCCACCTCACCTCGCCGGTCACAGTGAAGAAAAAAAGAAAAGAAGGAAAAGAGAAGAAAATAAAAAAAATTAATAAAAACTTTGGAAATAATATTAAAAAATAAAAAACAAATATGACGGCCGACGTCCACGTCATCAATTTCTAGTCAAAATTGACCGAATGAACTACATTGACAAATTATCAAAAGATTTAGGATTAAATTGGCCAAATTAAAAGGTTTACTAAATTGGCACAAGAATAATATGTTTAAGACTTTTTTGGTAATTTCCCAAATCATGAATGGTGGGGGTCGCTAGATGTAATTCGATAGGACACGATTGGCAATTAATTTTTATTTAGATTGTACTTTTTAATACAAAAATATGGGTTGTATGTATTTTCGAAGCTACCTTGAGTCTATTGCAAGGTTGTGACGTGAACCCTCTTTCAAAGTTTTAATTAGGGATAATGACACAACTAGTTTATGAATTTTAGTTAAATGTGCAATGTGATCGCTTAATTTTTAATTTGTTCAATGTAATCGCTTAACTTTAGCCTAATTTATAATGTAGCCCCTTAAATTTTAATTTATTCAATGTGGTCCTAAGATTTTTTATACATGTTCAATGTAGTTCGCAGTGTATATATTTAGAGTACGATGTCGATCGATTAATCTTTTATTATGCTAATGCATTAACCAAGAGAGAAACTCTGCAATGTATATATTTAGAGATTTCTCTATCTTGTGTGTATTAAGTTATCTTTTTTTCTTGATAGGTAAAAGTCAGAAACATTACCAGAAAAAGTCGTAAACATATTGTACAAATATTAATTCAATCATAAACCGTTCAAATTGGCCAATTTAGTCTGAAATCTTTTGACGATTTGATAATGTGATCCTTTTAGCCAATTTTGACCATAAATCGATATGTTGTACGACCGGCGCTTACGTAAATAATTTTTTGCTTTTTTATATACATTTTGAATTTTTCTTTTCTTTTTTTTTCCTTCTTTCTTCGCCAATCGATGGGCCTCAATGATAGTCATTGACCAACCATAGGCGAGGGTTGACCTCACCCAGCTACTAGCGATGGTCAACCTCGCCATATTGGACAAGGTCAAGCCTTGCCTAGCCACTTGCGAGGGTCAACCTTGCCGTATCCAATGACGTCCAGCCTTGCCCTTGTCAGATCTGACAAGGGTCGAGCCTTGTCGGGGCTGGGCAAGCCTCGCCTAAGGCTGCTGAGGTCAATCTCGCTGGCCCTCGCCAAGGCTGGCAACCAGCCAAGGAAGAAGGAAAAAACAAAAAAAAAGGTTGTGTATTTAGTACATAGACAAATCGTCAAAAAAGTTTATAACTAAATTGATTAAAATAAAAAATTTAGTATTGAATTGATATCTGTACAATAAATTTATGACTTTTTCCTTGGTAATTATCCGGGCAAAAGTCATAGTCCGAACGCCAACTTCAGTCTCTTGCTAGTGAAGCCTTTAAGATGCTGAATTCAGAGGTGAAAACTAAGGCAATTCACGCCGCCTGAATTTATTAATTGAGGATGCAAGTACGTACGTATGTAGCAGGTTTTGACTTATCTGGACAGCCCATTAAAACTTCGTGGTAATGAAGCTTCGTTACTTTTTAAGAAAAACGAAGGCAAAAAAGTTACGCAAGCAAAGGTGCAATGAACTTCCTTAGTTTAAATCTCAACTACACAAATGACAAGATTTTTAACACCGTTTATTATATTTATCCTTTTCACCTGCACTTTTTATATACTGAGCAACAGACTTTTGCAAGATTTTCCTTGTTTCTGCAACACCTGCCCTCTCTCTATATACATATGTTCATTCCTCGACTGAATTAATCCGAAGCTCATTCCCGACTTAATATTAGTACATATACATCGTAAACTCGATTGTAGGGATGCTTCTCGGTGTTGAATTTGCCCGGAGAAAATGGCTCTATCATAGCCGAGGACAGCCTGACTCGCCGATCGTCACTACTACCGCTACTACTACGACTACTACAAGACATTTCTCGTTCTACACAACCCAACATGCTGCGACCTCCTCTTCTCTTGTACGTAGTTCCGTCCTCTCTCTCTGTTGTGTGATGTAGTATTAGAGGGTCGCGAGATTTCAGTAAAAAGAGGTTTTAGATGCATATATGTATGCAAATCTATCGCGTAATGTTTTGTCGTGTCTCTTCTCTTCAACATACTGTGTTTCTGATATTCGAAGTTCAGTTATTTTAGATCCATCACTTGATTTGATGTATCCATAACTTCTCTCATTTTCTTCCGTTGTGAAAAATCAGCAAGGTAGGAACATAATCAACCAAGCATATGAAGATGACGAGGAACTGGGAGGAGTGGCAAGGGAAGCCAAACATAGACTGGATGAGAGGCTGAGAATTCAGAGGAAACCAGAAACCATGAGAAGGTCAACGGACGAACTTCCATTATGACAGCTTGTTCCTTTTTGTTTTGTTTATTTTTATTGGAATTAGCTTCAAGGTATGAATTGCAGCAACAACCTTCAGACTCTATGGTTGTGTGGGATTTGTTAGTTCTCTAAAATTGAATTGGAGCGAAAAACGATTTACTTATAATCTTTGTTGGATCTTTTTAGGCACGACGATGAAGAGAGCTCGAGAGCAAGGGAATTGCAATTGCAGACAATAGTTCATGGAGTGCAGAGTGTCGGCAGAGGCGGCGGTTCTACCATTTCGAAGAGGTTCGGTTGGGGCAAGATGATGAGGTGGAGAGCCACGGACCAAGATGAGTGCGCCATTTGCCTGGAGAGGTTCGACGTCGGCGACACCCTGGTGCACCTACCCTGTGCACACCGATTCCACTCAAGGTGCTTGGTTCCGTGGCTCGAGGCTCATGCTCATTGCCCCTGTTGTCGAATGGGCATCTCGACATAGTCATACAGGGGAAACTTCCCTGCGACTTCCTTCTTTTGAAATGAGGTGTTACCAGGAGCAAATAGTGTTAGCAGTCAACAACATGGTCGAATCATCTGGGCCAGTTCAAACATAATAAGTATGTACTACTTGTGTATTGTGGTAGTTGACCCTTGATTTATCGTTATCGGGCTATAGAAACGATCGATTAAGGATGCGTGTGGAGAGTGACAAAAAGCGAGTCATACCCACAATTTGAGAAATTTGAGTCGAGAAATCATAATACATATATACAAATTATATCCATGCGTGTACATGTTATAGTCATTATTTAATTAAGATACGGAAAACAAAGACCCTTTGTGTCGGTACAACACAAGCTCCTAAAGAGTACCTATGAAATCTGTATCTGGCGATAAATAGTAATGTATCGAACTAATCACCTGAGGAAAATAGCTGTAGCTGCCAAGCAGGAGGATGATGGCTAGCTTGGAGCTTGGCCTTGCCAAACGCGTCTCGGTAATGGAACATCTGAAAAAAGAAAAAAAAAACAGCAGTACAGCTGATAATATCGAAATCTACTTTTATCATATATTCACACACAGCGCACCTATCTTCAGGATTCAACTGCAGTCGCCAACTCGTCTGGCATATTTGTGCTTGAGGGATCATGAACAACACTTATTTGCAGTCATAGGTCTTGGGAATCAGAATACTACAAGGGTCATAACTTTCGTATGGTGCTCACTTGGGTGTCATAATTTTTTTTTCGATAACGTAAGTGTCATAAATTCTAAAAATCGTTTACTTGAGTGACATAACTTTCAATCGATTACTTAAGTGCCAAATTTTTTTAAAAGCGTTCAACCAAGTGCCGGAAATCTGACGTGACATAGCACTTATGGTGAACGTTTTTAAAAAATATACGGCACTCAATTGATTGATTGAAAAATTATCTGTCACTCAAGTGATCGACAAAAAGGTTATGGCACTCAAGTGAATGTCGAACATAAGTTATGACTCTCAAATAAGTACTGTACGAACGTTATGATACCCGTGGTGATTTTTCCCCTAAATCTTGGAAGCGCTCTTCAAAGGAACTCCTTCGCAGTTTCAGCAGAGCTTGCTCTTTCTTATGGCTCGGATGACCAGCATCTCTCCATCAGAGATTTCCATTATGGATCACAAGATGCTAGTACTTGGGCAAAAGTACACTAGAAGTGCCATAACTTGTGTACGGCGATCACTTTGCTGCCATAACTTTTTTTCGGATCACTTTGGTGCCAAGTCGGAGGAAAATAGATCACTTTAGTGACTCCGGCCAAAAAGCTGACCTTGCATTTATATTAAAAAAAAATGGTGTAATTTGTACACGTGAAAATTATGTGGCTTTTTTCAAATTTTTTAATTTTTAGAAAAAAAAAAGTGCAGGAGCCCTCGCTGCGCGAACCCACCACCGCCGAGAGGGCCGACGTGGTGGGCGCTGGCGCAGGCGAGACCCAGCGCGACCGGTGAAGGAGATCGCCTCGCTTGGCGGGCGAGACCTGGTCGCGAGCGAGACCTGCCGTCGTGGCGGCGAGACCTCGGTTGCGACCGGCACGGCGAGGTCGGCCTCGCCTTGTTAGGTGAGGCGAGACCTCCGGCGACGCGAGGTCGGCTCGCTAGGCAAGGCGAGACCTCGCCGTCGCCGGGTCGCGACGGCGAGGTCTCGCCTCCCGATCCGCCTCGCCGACCACTGCGCCCACCACCGCCGGCCCTTCTCGGCGGTGGTGGGTTGGCGGCAGCAGCGGCGAGGGCTCCTTCGCCGCTGCTGCAGGCTTTTTTTTTTAATATTTATTTATTTATTTATTTTAATTTTTTTTTTTAAAAAGTACACGTCAGCGGACTAAACGGCGTCGTTTTTTTGTTTTTAATGCTTACTGGACCTCTCCGGTGAGCCATGTCAGCGCCACATCGGATTTCCGGCGAGCCACGTTAGCATTGGCACTAAAATGATCATTTTTCAAAAAGTTAGCACCAAAGTGATCCGAAAAAAAGTTATGGCACCAAAGTGATCGCCGTACACAAGTTATGGTACTTCTGGTGTACTTTTGCCCTAGTACTTGTGGCCTCAGAGTGTTGTTCACGATACCCCCTTATTCGATTGCAATCTCATTTGAATTCTTTATAATTTTTATTTCTTTTCTTTTCTTTTTCTTTTTTTTTTCCTCGGACCTAGGGCCGCACCGCCCTCGCCAAATTTGGCTAAGCGAGGGCTATGGCGCCCTCACCCAATCTAGGCGAGCGAGGCCGTTGGGCTTCGTCCAGACCCGATGAGGACCGTGACACTCTTTTTAGTGCCGGCGACCCTTGCCGGCCCTAAGTCCATGGAAGAAAAGAAAAAGCAAAGAAAATAAAAGAAAGAAGAAAAAAAAGTATCAAAAAATTATTAAAAAATGTCCACTTCAACGTTGGCCGGCGTCCACGTTAGCAATTTCCAGCCATACTGGCAAGATGGACTTAATTGGCAAAATATGAAAATATTTAGCACTCAATTGACATAATGAAAATATTTAGGACCGAATTGGCACAATCGCAATAGGTTTAAGACTTTTTTAGTAATTTTTCCTCGCGTCCATGATAACTCTCATTCCAATCAAAAAGTAAAGAAAAAAAGGAAGAAGATAGAAGACTCATTTGATACTAGAACTTTCAAATGCGTGAAATTGCACTTATTTCCAACTTTAATTCTACAATTAAAAAAAAGTTCAAGTGCATCGATATACCGAGAGGAAAGAAAAGCGGGAAAATAGAAAGAGAAGTGAAGATACCAATGTCACAAAATAATTACATGGGTACGTCTATTTGATTCTTCTTTTCCAATAAATCTTATATTCACATTTTTAAAACATCTAAAATCGGATCACAAGTATTTTACTGAGAAAAAAGAAATATATTCTCGTGACTATTAGAAACCCTACATCCTATCCTATCATGTATTCGTATATATTTATAAAAACAAATGCGGAAAAAAACCAAAGAAATGTTTCAACGACGAGTCTTGTAGCATATGAACTAGATACAAAACCGCGGATGGTGGGGGTCGCGAGATGTAATTTGAAAAGAGCCTGTTGGCAGTTAATTTTGATTTAGACTGCACTTCTTAATATACAAACATGGGCTGCACGTACTTTCGAAGCCACCTTGAATATGAATTGGAACCAATGAATAAATAAGTCTAATCGTTTGGCTAAAACCCGAAAGATACGATGAAGAAAAGAGGACGACTTCTAACACAATTTATATAGCAATTGGTCGGTCCAAAAGAAGGCCCTGCTCATTTAAAATAAAAAAAAATAGATCATACACATAAAACGTGCATGTTCTATAAAATGCTGCGCTTCCGATGATAGCGATAGATTATATATCCATCGACAGGCCATCAATAATCTTTTCTCGCGTCTGATTATTGCAGTCGCTTGAACAGTAAAATTTGGTGGGATCCACCTTAAAATTTACACGATCCGATCCGAAGACTCGCATGCACCGAACTTACATAAGTCAGGCACTTAAGAGTAACTCTTTCGCTCCTTATATTCGAATCAACAAAAAACTTTGATTGCAAAATAACGCAAAAGCCGAGGCAAAAACACACTGCATGAATTAACTGACAAGAATACGATGTTGATCGATTAATCTTTTAATATGCTAATGCGGTGTACCAAGAGAGAAACTCCTGAGTGAGTGTGCGTAGAGTTTTCTCTCTCTTGTGTGTATTAAGTTACCTCTTTTTTCTCGACATAAAAGTTAGGAAAATTATTTTAAAAAAAACCTTAAACCTATTATACGGATATCAATTCAATCCTAAGCCTTTCAATTTGGCCAATTTAGTCCTAAACTTTTTGACGATTTACCAATGTAGTTCTTCCAGTCAATTTTTTTTGGAAATTGTTACATGGCACGGCTGGCGCTAATGTAAACAATTTTTTTCCTTTTTTAATGAATTTTTTGAATTTTTTCTTTTTTTTTTTTTCCTTCTTTCTCCATCAATCGTCGGGCCTCAACAATAGCTAGCGACTAGCCATAGGCGAGGATCGACCTTGCCTAGCCTCTAGCAAGGGTCGACCTTGTCGGAAACGATGAGGTCTAGCCTTACAATCGCTGGATCCAGCAAGGGTTGAGCGTCATCGGGGCTGGGTGACCCTCGCCCGAGGCTGGTGAGGTCAATCTTGCCAAAGGCCAGCGAGGTTGACCTTCGCCTATGGCTGGTTGCCGGCCATCGCCAAGGCCCAGCAACCAGCCAAGGAAGAAGGAAAAAACAGGAAAAAAGAGAAATGAAAAATAAATAAAAAAGTGAAAAATTCAAAAAAATTATAACAAAATTAAGGAAAAAAAAAAGCATAACAAAAAATTGTTCCAGTCAGCACCCGCCATATCACGTAAAACGGCCGGAGTCCACGTTAGCGATTTCCGGCCAAAATTAGTCGAAAGGACTATATAGGCAAATTGTAAAAAAGTTTATAACTAAATTGGCCAAATTAAAAGATTTATTACTAGATTGACATCTGCACAATAGTTTTAGGACTATTTTGATAATTATCCCGGTTAAAGTCATTGTCCAAACGTCAACTGCAATCTATTGCTAGAAGAGATGTGTGAAGCCTTTAAAATGCAGGTGAATACTAAGGGAATTCATGCCACGATAATTAATTAATTGAGGATGCAAGTACGTATATGTGCAGCAGGTTTTTGACCGTATCTGCCCAGCCCATTGAAACTTCGAGGTAGGATGGTCAGCAGCTGGAATGAAGCTTCCTTACTTTTTAAGAGAAAAGAAAGGCAAGCAAGATGCTATGAACTTAGTTCAATTCCGGGTTCACCTGCCCCTTTTATATACTGAGCAACAGACTTTTGCAAGATCTTCCTTGTTTCTTCACCACATATCCTCTATCTCTCTAAGTATATGTTCATTCATCCACTGAATTAATACAAAGCTCGTTCCCGACTTAATATTAGTACATATACATCGTAAACTCGATTGCCGGGATGCTTCCTGGTGTGGAATGTGCCCGGAGGAGAAGGTTCTATCAGAGCCAAGGACAGCCCGACTTGCCGTTCATCACTACTACCGCAGCTACAACTGCTACAAGACATTCCTCGTTCTGTCTCTACACAACCCACCATGCTGCGACTTCCTCTTCTCTAGTACGTAGTTCCGTCCTCTCTCTCTCCCTCTCTGTTGCGTGGTGTCGTAATTAGAGGGTCACCAGATTTCAGGGAAAAGAGGTTTTAGATGCATAGATATGCGAATCTATCACGAAATGTTTTGTTGAGTCTCCTCTTCAACATATTGTGTTTCTGATATTCAAAGTTAGGTATTTTAGGTTTATCTGTTGATCTGAAGTATTAATAAGTTTTCTCATTTTCTTCTGTTGTGAAAAATCAGCAAAGTAGGAACATAATCAACCAAGCATATGGAGATGACGAGGAACTGGGAGGAGTGGCAAGGGAAGCCAAGCATAGACTGGATGAGAGGTTGGGAACTCAGAGGAAACCAGAAACCATGAGAAGGTCAACGGACGAACTTGCATCATGACAACTTGTTCCTTTTCTTTTGTTTATTTATATTGGATTTAGCTTCAAGGTATGAATTGCAGCAAAAATCTTCAGACTCTATGGTTGTGGAGGATCTGTTAGTTCTCTAAATTTGAATTGGAGCAAAAAACCATTTACTTATTATCGTTGTTCGATCTTTTTAGGCACGGCGATGGAGAGAGCTCGAGAGCTAGGGAATTGCAACTGCAGACAATGGTTCATGGAGAGCAGGGTGTCGACAGAGGTGGCGATTCTACCATTTTGAAGAGGTTCGGTTGGGGCAAGATGATGAGGTGGAGAGCCACGGACCAAGACGAGTGCGCCATTTGCCTGGAGAGGTTCGAGGTCGGCGACACCCTGGTGCACCTACCCTGTGCACACCGATTCCACTCAAGGTGCTTGGTTCCGTGGCTCGAGGCTCGTGCTCATTGCCCCTGTTGTCGAATGGGCATCTCGACATAGTAATACAGGGGAAACTTCCCTGCAACTTCCTTCTTTTGAATTGATGTGTTACCAGGAGAAAATAATGTTAGCAGGCAACAACATGGTCGAATCATTTCCGCCGGTTTAAACATATATGTATGTACTACTTGTATGTTGTGGTAATTCACCCTTCATAAATCATTAACGGGCTATAGAAACGATCGATTAAGGATGCATGTGGAGAGTGCTGAAAAGCAAGTCATACTCGTAACTTGAGAAATTTGAGTCGAGAAATCATAATACATATGCACAAATTATATCCATAGGTGTACATGTTATAGTCGTTATTCGATTGAGATATGGAAAACAAAGACCCTTCGTGTGGGTACAACACGAGCTCCTAAAGAGTACCGATGAAATCTGTATCTGGCAATAAATTTAAGCAACGTACCGAACTAATCACCAGAGGACAAAAGCTATAACTGCCCAGCAGGAGGATGATGGCTAGCTTGGAGCTTGTCCTTGCCAAGCACGTCTCAGAAATGGAAACCCTTAAAAAAACAGCCGTCCAGCCGCTAATATCGAAATCTACTTTTATCATATATTCACACACAGCGCACCAATCTTCAGGATTCAACTGCAATCGGCAATTTGTCTGGCATAGCTGTGCTTGAGGGATCATGTACAACTCCTATCTGCGATTATAATTCTTGGAAGAGCTCTTCAAAGCAATAGAACACAACTCCTTTGCAATTTCAGCGAAGCTTGGTCTTTCTGATGGCTCGGATGACCAGCACCGCTCCATCAGCGATTTCCATTCTGGATCACAAGATGCTGGTACTTGCGGCCGTAGTGTATTGTTCACGACACCCACTGATTTGATTGCAATCTCATTAGTCAGCAGCCAATATTCACTTAATTGAGATAGAAGTATATAACGAAGTAACCTCACCTATCATGTGGTTATCATCCAAATCTGCAAACGGTTTTTCTCCAGTCAACAGCTCCCACATGACGATGCCAAATGAGTACACATCAACCTAAGCAAATGGTCAAGTTATCATTAACACATTGCAGATGTGAAACTCTGGGCCATGTCACACTTCGTTCCAGATTTTTCCTTGAACCATGTTGTTGATTAGTGGGCCATAAGTTATTGACATCGAAGATATGCAGACTTAACTAGACATATACGTGGGTAATATCCATGTATGCAACCCATCAATTAGAAGATTTGTTGGAGAAAATTCCAACCAGAGATGGGGTCCTAAAAAGTACCCTACTGGCAACGGTACACAAACACAAACACAAGCACGTAAAGTTGGGCTATATGTAGAGAAGTCGAAATGAAAGGTGAGATCCGAACCTTATCGGACACAGGATTACCACTGTTATTCAATAGTTCTGGTGCCATCCAAGGAATTGTTCCCCGCATACCACCTGCTATTAGAGTCCGCTGTTTTACCTTGGACAGTCCCAGATCACCAATCTGACAGTAAAGTGACACATTTCAGACATCAAATTAAAGGATCTTGCACAAAATCCGGGGACCTACAAAGTCGTCAATTGCTGTAAAGAGGTTCATGGACGTTGGCAAGGAAGCTGGTTTTAAAGTATCATGCACAACTACTTTGAATATGATCTGCTCCCGTATCTTCAGTTTGTAAAAGAGAGAGAATTATTAGAATAGTGATTGGACTAACAACTTAAGGCGAGAACTTTGCTTTGGATGCTAGCTGAAATCAGCTTGAATTTGGAACACAATTTAACTAGATGAAACACCAAAAGTCAAATTCCTTTGGCACAAGAGCTTCCGACAAAATAACTCTGAACACATAAAACAAAGTAGAAATTTGATGGTCGCATAAATAGGGTTAATGATCATTGCACCACCTCATGCAAGACAAACACTATCAATGTAGCAACAAACCATGTTGCAGAACTCACTGCATTGACAATTAGAAAAAGTACAGCTGCACGGACAAGCAGAATGACAAGCAATCATTGTGCTTGAGGCTTGAGCAGCAGCATAGCAGATATCAATGCCGACATGCATGTGTAGCAATTGCGGAGCACAAAATTGCAGTTAAGCTTCGTATGCGTAAATATATGGACAGAGAAAGACATTCAAGCATGTTCAATGGTGTCTCGTTTTCTTTTCTTTTTGTTTGTTAGACATTTGTGGAAGCTCTTATATTTTAGCAGGTAAAGTACTTCAAAACAATCGATTCAGAATAACAAGAAGTACTTCAATGTGACCAAGCACCCCAGCTTTTAATATAGGTTTTCTCCTGAATGACTAAACAGCTCCAGTATGCAAATCTATTTCCTCTTCCCAGAGAATAACAAGTGTCTGAGCATGCACAACATAACTCATATCTCCGAAAAAGAGATACATGTAATGGCAATCAACCACCAGTCCACTAACCTTACAAGTTGGTTGACGGGGATCACCAAGATTGACAAGTAGGTTATCACTTTTCAAATCAAAATGCACTATCTTCTTGTCGTGCAAATATTCCATACCAAATGCCACTTCCCTTGCGATCAGCAGACGCTTACGCATGTCAAAGTTCCTGAAAAAGAACTTAGTTAAGTGGTGAAAGGTGTGCGTCAAACTATTTATAAATGTACACATATATACATATGTACACACACACACATACATATATATATATATATATATATAGAGAGAGAGAGAGAGAGAGAGAGAGAGAGAGAGAAAGTCATACCGTTCACCTTTCTGCAAAGCCTTTCGTAAAGAACCATCAACCATATACTCAGTCACTGTTAAAACAGAATCTCCTGGACCATCAGGCCAATCGTGCACAATGCCATAGAAGGCCACCACATTTGGATGATGCAAATCAGCGAGCAATTTTGCCTCATTCAAGAAATCATGCATCTGCCTCGATACAGCAACAATGCCAAGTATTCAAAAATAGTACTACGAAAAATCAGAAACAACAGAACGCAAGAAGATCCACACCATTCGCTCTTGCTCCAAGGGCTCCCCAAGAAAGCACCTGTTGTTGATCCGTTTAATGGCAACATCTTTACCCCTCCATTTTCCGTGATGGACAGTCCCATAGGTGCCAGAACCTAGTTCTTGCTTAACTTCAAGGTCACAACTTTTAATTATCTGCAGGATGAAAATTCAAGCAAATCAATATCCGGGGGCAAACACAACCACCTATTTTGAAGTAAAGGAATTTTCTTACTTGCAAGCCACCGATTGCATCTGACACAGGAAAGCGAAAATGTACCCTCCCTGCCAACATAGCACTGACATCCTGCGGGATGAAAAGATGCAATAAGCAATTTTAAAATTCATGCACTTCAAGGAAACTACCTGATGGACACTAAAATATGTATGAACACAAAGGATCTTAAGCACCTCAGAGTCAGCTTTGTGGTGCTCATCTTTCTCCTGGTCGAATTCATGAGTAGGCTTATTTCCTTCATAAACTGTCAAGTCAGGATAAGAAGGCAGAACTGTCTGAAAAGCACAAGCAACTACACCCTCAAGAACATTCTGCAGTTCTTGCTCAATGATATGCTCTGCTGAACCTACAGAAGATCAAACAATAAAAATAAAAACCCCAAACACACCCAAAATTAGTCATAGAAGTCCTAAAAGAAGCACCCCTGGAAGACGGAAAACAATCTGAAGATTTGCAGTTTGTCAATTTATTAAATGGCTGATGGAGTCCATCCTCCAATTGCATTTTCTTATTCAATTCCCCAACCTTCCTGGATTGGCTAACCAGGAAGAAGACCTTAGTTTCTAAAGGATTCTTTCCTTAGTGCAATTTTGGAAGGTTTTGGAGGAACATGAGCATCACGATTCAAATTCCAGAGATTATTAACTTTAGACTCGGCACCAGAAGAGCCAGAGCATTCGTTGGAGAATCATGAATTTTATACTTGGATATACGAGCAGGTTTACCTCTGACAGGAGAAGAATCACTAATAACTAGCTTACTCGCCAAGGCCTCCTGTTTAAGCTGACATTGAGCTGGCATAAAATGCTGCTGGGTGCCAATCTCCAGGAAAGGTTCAGGAACAAGACCCTGCAAAACACCAAATGGGGACTGTCCATTGCCAGCAAAGCCCACCATGTGCTTCATAGAATCAGGATCATTCATTCTCGGAACAGTTTTGATATTGTCTTCAAGAGGTAGACAATGGTGAATTGAGCTTGAAACAGGGAGATGGCTAACAGTAGTGTCTCTCTTGTCCAGTACGACAATATTGGAAAATGCATCAGGCAATGCTTTTTGACAAAAAGCACGTGTCTCAAACCTCTGAATATTTTCAGCCTTGCAACAAAATGCTGATCCATCGCAATAAACTGCTTGTCCTGGTTGAACCTGGGAACCATTAGCATCTCCAACCATTGCAGAAGGTGCTTGGACTCGATATGCATCGTGATGTTTCTCACTAGGAAGTGGAACCAACCTCTTCCCAGATGTGGCCTCTTCCCCCGACTGATTTTGTTGAGGATGAGTAAATGGCGGAACTACAGTAGGCCTTAAACCCGCTTGAGAAGATGCCATATCCGTTGTTCTATCTACAGCAGATATAAGCTGCTGAGAGTTACCACCACCAGCATTCTCGTGAAACTGCTGCTGGGCATAAGCAGGACCAGCAGTTCCCAATGGATGAGGACTTGGACGATCCATCATATGAGGAGGAGGCAGGTGATCTATGTTGACATTCTCCTTGTGAGGATCCATGTAACTTCGGATGTAAGGTGAAGCTGATGGAATGCCCCCTCCTGCTTGCTGCAAATTGTTAGCCAATGGTCTCTTTGGTGCAGTTCTTTCTTGTTCAATCTCCAGTTGCAAAGATGATGCATCATTAGAAGCAGCTAAATTCCCTCCAGGAGACCGTGTGCTGGTCAATGGTGGCCCATCGATATCTGCTTGCACAGGAACTGTTCTATCAAAAGCTTCATTGCTGCTAATATCAGAATTTTGTGAGGATGTTGTGCTTGCTGTACTCTCTTTCCTTGTAGTACCACCACCCATACCATCCATTGTACCATTCATGGCTTCGAGATTTCTCTGCCCACTACTGTGCAAGTCGCCAATCCTAATGGCACTTGACGAATCCAGCTTGGGATCAGGGAAAAGAAAAACTTTTAGCTTAGCTGAACCATCTGACAATCCGCTGTCTAATCTCTCACACTCATTCATCATATGATCAAGATCATCATGACTCGTAACAGAAATCAAAGCGTCCAGATCGTGATCAGGGAGCTGGTACTTCACAACAACTTGCTGCCCACAAGTATCCACCATCTTCTGCACAAACTCACTAAAGCTCACATCTCCCCTAATGCGGACTATCTTCATTTCGCCCCTGGCATATTTCAACACACCACAATCGGGACTACGCAAGAGTTCACCCCCAAACTTACATAAGAGCTTAACTGTCTTTCCCAATACCAAATCCTCCCCAACTTTATCAATCAGCCGGCCAGCCCCACTTCCACTACCTTGGTCGCTCAAATGGGGCTTGTGGCCGACACCTGAATCACTGCTGAACTGCTCTTCATCATTTCTGCGGTCTATAGTGACAAAATTCTGGCCAGAACCATTCCGATTTGCGTTTTGAGCTCCGGCCCGACCCACTGTATTGCCGACGATCCTATGCCCTACATACGGGCCATAACCAAAGCCAGGTGCCACCTCATTACCACTCTTATCAATACCATTTGCACCAACGTTACTTACAATATGAGGATAACCAACGGCTGCAGATGGATTTGCACGTGCATATCCATGGGGCGCCGGCACACTTGAGTGCCACTCGGCACCACCATGAGCAGCATTGGCATATACGGTACCTCCTCCGAACCCGGGGTTGGGAACCTGTTGAGGGTTTAAGACCGGTGCCAACTGAGGGTTAACAGCCGTGTGAACAGGGCTCGAGATAAACCCGTCCTGCGTTTGGCCGGTAGCCGAGGCCTGCGTCACGGTAGGAGGTCGTGGATCCTTTGAGGCTAAGTTCTGATGAAATGCCATTTCTCCAAAGAGTACTAGAACAGCGCAATTCGAACTCGGAGGATGCCAAACAGTGTGAAAAATTCAAGGGTTTTCTTTAACAGATTGCGATCACCTCAGTTCTGCTCCATATGAGCTGATTTAAAGTTCAAGGAGGGATCTCTACACTAGCGCAACAAAAAGGAGGAAAAGGCAAAAGAACTAGTTGACAAATGGATGAGTACCAGAGAACTTGGAGGCGTGGAAGAAGAGGACTTCAAAGAAGACGAAGGCTGTGCTCTGTCAGCTCAGCAGACACATGAAATTCGCCAATAGGGAGAGAGAGTGAGAGAGAGGAGCAAAGTTTGCGGAGACCAGCCTACCACCTCTCGCTGGAAATCTCTTATGTAGCCTGACAAACTATAAGTCTTCGTCTTCTTTATTTAATGCTAAAAAACTTCGAACTTTCTTCTTGTTATTCTTCTGCTTCTTCTTCTTCCATGACTCAACTTTCCCATGTTCTTATCTGAAAAATTCTATAGCGTTCCAGAAACTTCTGGCTAATACTTTGAAACGGAAACATCATTGGCAAGGTTATTCCACAAGACTTAAACAGTGAAAACGCAGAAAAACAAACTTCTATTCTTTCATGGGGATCTGGTAATCTGTCGTCTATTTATAGTGGTAGTCAAGAAGGATTCCTGGGAGGTGGCTGATGGATTCGGGTTCTGCAATGTAGGTAGAAGTTTACCAACTACTGCGGTCGAGGTCATCAACCGGTCCATGATCGATTATCAACGAAACCCGTTCTGCTACATCAAATTAAATGTCATATGCTCGAAAGGATCTTAGACCCTCGAAGGGAGTACATGCTTCAAGGGCCCGCTTAAAAGCGCGTGTTTCAATGCGTTCTTCTGGACGTGATTAATTCTGCGCATCACGTTAGTTACCCCATGAAGTGATTTTTCACTGTGTTTCTAGGAACGTGTGTGTTATAACAAGGTGAATTTGAAGCTTTTTGGCCAAGATGAGGTCGCTCCACTTTGCCTTTTTTTGCTTGGAGAGAGGGCTTGAGGGTCAAGCTGTGCTGTTACTGTTGCAGAGTGTGAACCAAAACCCTATAGCCGACAGGTACATAGGGGAATTTTCCTCGTGACTACCTACCTCTCTTTGGATCCTTGTACTTAAAGAAATGTTACGGTCAAGGACACTTCTGGAACCTTTGGACAAAACAGAAGATAAAAAAAGGACACCCCAACGATTATTTTCTAACAAAATTTTCTCTGAACATGACACCTGAGATTTGAGATAGTTAGAATCAGACTCTTCTTATTGTAAGAAAAAATTTTGGTGCATTGATAGCAAGACTGCACCAAATTCAATTGTTTAGATATATTTAGCTACAAGCCTCTGGAACATGTATGTTAATAATTTTCACTTTTTTAACATGTCTTTTGCGGGATGGTTATATTTCGTAACTATAATCAAATCACTTCAAAACATTTACAAATACGTGGACAATCATTTTGATCATAGCCTTCAATTGGTAGGAAAGAACCTAGCTACGATGTGTTTGGTATTAAGACTCGCCATCATGTGCAAAAAGGGTTTTATACCTGATAGTATTATGCACGAAATAAATAACAAAAACCAGTCAAATCACATATAAAGAGGGCCGTGGAGATCTGGACTTTTAACTCGTGCTTTTACATGAGAGAGAACGGTTGATCTTATCGAAAAGTTACCGGTGGCGGAAAGCATATTTCAAGAGTGCACACATGAATTTAGTCTCCTATTTCATTTTTTAAAAGGTTTAAGACTTAATTAGCACCAAAAAAAGATTTAGGACTAAATTGGTACCAATGCAAAAGTTTAGGACTGAATTGACACAAAAAAAAAGTTTAGGACTAAATTGGCACTAATGCAAAAGGTTTAGGACTTTTTAGCACTTTTCCCGTGAAACAAGTGATGCGAGGCAAGGATAAGTCAATTGATCAAGAACTTTAGAAAAAAATTGATCAAGAACAATACGCCAGGATCATAGAACTTACGTATGCTATGAATTACCCAATAACTTTAGAACTTGTAAGTGCATCTCATTGTAAGGAAATTGATAAATTAATGGGACATCTAAAACATTACTATGCATTATGCATTATGTTATATTGGTTCTTCTCCTTCATTAATGATTAATACCCAAAAAACCTCAAACTGATACACTTACGATAAATTTACCCCAAACTAATTTTTTACAAACTGGTATACCTGTAACAATTTTACCCTTTAATAGTTTCCGTTAAATTTTACAGTCAAATTTCTCAATTGGATAACACGTGGCAGTTGATAGGTATATAAGTTTAAGATTTTACCCTCCGTTTGTCACAAGTGTACCATTTTGTGGTTTTTCGTGATCAAAAAATTAATTTATGGTAAATCTGTCACATGTGTATCAGTTTGGGGTTTTTAATGGTCAAAAAATTAATTCGAGTTAAATTTGTCACATGTGTATCAGTTTGGAATTTTTCGTGGTATTAACCCTTTTTTTTTATACGAGTTATGTTAACAAGCGACCTAAAAATACTAATTAATTAAATAAGAGGGGAAATCGATATTCAAAGCATGTGTCACTACAACGGAAGTTACAATTTGTTTTGTTATTTGATTGTTTAAACAAAATGTTGGTAGCTCAATCGTTTGACCTTAACTTTGTGGAAATCTAATCCTTAACGCACACCGGCTTGTCCGCATTAGGACCGGTCGTAGAGTAGCGGCGAGAAATGTACGGCACCGCTGGTCGCTACGCGGCGTCGTTTCGGACATATCCCCCCCAGAAAAATCTCAACGGCTAGTTCCAAGTGACCGTTTCAGAGCGTTCTTGGTTTTCAAATCTGAGGAAAACCGATTTCACAAACACTTCCTAAAACATCAGCACAAAACCAAGAAACGCCTTCCTCTCTTTCATAATCCCCCACAACCCACCACGATCGCAGCTCCGGTTCACTCTCGAACCTCGCCAAAACTCGATCTTGATCCCGGAAAGCTCGCCAAGTTTCGATCTTTCCTTCGCACCCCCGCCTTCGCGAACATGCCTCAGTCGTACACCCCCGCGTACTACTCCACGCTCCATGACTCCATCACCTCCCTCTGCAAGACCATACTGCCCTTCTCCTTCAAGAAGCGGCGCCTGCCGTCCGCCGAGCACAAGCTCCAGCAGATGCAGTCCGATAACCTGAAGTGGCAGCAGGACTCCTTCCACCAGATGCTCAACCTGATGGGCCTCCACAAGGAAGGGATTTTGGGCGAAAGCGAGGTCTCGGCTTTTCGGTCGCATTTGCTCGAGACCCTTATCGCCGCGCCGGCGTGTCACGAGCATCCGACCATACTGAGGGATAAATTGCTGTTCTTGCAGGTAGGCTCATTTTTCCATTTACTCGCCTTTGAACTGCTTTTTCTCGTGAGAAATTGCTGGTATTGTAATGTTCTGGGGATTGAAGTTATATACGCGTGATATGTCGAATGATCTGGAGTTTTGAACCTGATTGGTGCATTTACGGCTCTACCTCCCGAGTCCTGACCAGGTTTCATGACTATGACAAAACTGAAAAATGGTTAGGAACCATATTGTCTCACAAGTATATTGAAGTACTTAGATGTATAAAAATATTTATTTTATCCGTTAGGTCAGCGGCACGCAGGACAAGTATTTTGAAGCTCAATCTTGGGTATGCTTGATACTTGAGTCTCATGATCACTTGATTCAAGCTCCCACAAGAACTATTTTGATCTTTAGTCTGCTAATCGGTCTTGAAGAGCTTAATCAAGGAGCTTGCGAGCAGTTTAACTTGCTTACATTCCTAGTTAGAACACTAGTAATGATAAACCAACTAGAGGCTTTTTTAAGAAGTCTATGGTGATATCATATAAGTTTGGCAAAAGCTCATAATTGAGTCTTAATTGGGTTCTGGTCTACAATGTTGATAGTCCAGTTGGAAGCAATAAAGTTATATACATATATGTGTGTGTACGTGTGCGGGCGTGTGACTCCAGAAATAGGACATCGAGTGGATATGCAATATTTTGAGTTCAACTTAACTGTTTGTTGGTACTGAAAGTGAGAGAATGGGTGAGGATTATGGGAGGATCATTTACTTGAGATCTCCTATTAGATTGTAGTAGAACTTTTCCCATTTCTCACAATTGCAGTATGTGACATCGAACAAGCCACGTAACGTTTATGCGCTTTCCTGTTCTCTCATCAGAGTAAGGACTGTCACCAATTTAAGGGTCGTGTTATATTGTTGAAATGCCTGATTGTTGCTGTCCTTATTAGGAACTCTTGTATGCCAAATGCATCACGGTGGATGAGTACCACTCTTCGAAAAGGCCACTATTGCAGAGACTTGCAGTTCAAGGAGCTGAGATTGATGCCAGAGATGTCATACTTGCTGGGCCAAAAGACACAAAAGAGAATTCTGATGAAGAATGGTCTGTCATTGACTTGAAGGATGAGAATTCCACGCTCAATAAAGAGAACTTGCAGTCAAAGAGCAAACTGAAGCAAAACTCAACGATGAAGCATATTAAAGGAGCAGTTTCCGCTCTTAGTTTTGGATCATCTTACAAACCGAGCAAAAGCAAAGCTGAAATAAGCATATTTGACACATTCTCTCAGAATCTGAGCTCATCAAATTTCGACATGACTTCCTCTAACAATGAAAAGCCATTCTGGGATGGCCGTTTAAAGGAGAAAGAAACCGAAACACAGTCAATACTCATGGCAGAAAGCTTGCCCCAAGAATCTTTGAAGGAAAGTGGTGCAAGTAGCAAACAAAAGAGAAAACCATTTAGGACTATCTTTCAGAAAGAGCAGAGGGAAGGACATGGAGGAGACAATAATAATGGTCCTGAAAGTGAGGAGAGATCGTCGAAATCAGCGAAGAAGCAGTGGGGTTTTGAAGGATTGAAGAAATGGAAGAAACACGATTCAGATGATGAGACTGCTCCGTTGTCACTTAATGAAAGGTCATACAGTGAAGCTTATGCATGCATTGGTGAGGGACCTGATACTAAGCAGATTAAGAGAAAGTTGCTTTCGGATGGTTCCCCATCAGATTTTTTCATTGATAAGGTATGTGAATTTACTTGTTGAACATTGTTCTGAGGACCAAGTGCCTTCATTTGCAACTTTGAGTTAACACCATTAACCAACTCAACAATGCAATTCTTTTGCAGGTTTTGGGTGATAAAATAAAGAAGGAGCTGTCTCGAATTCAAACAGAACTTGGCACCACAAACCCCAAGATGAAATTCTCGTAAGCCTTCTTCTTTAGAGGAATCATAAGTAATGCTGGCGTCCGTTCTCCTCAGCTTGAGTGATTCAAAGTAACGATTTTGTTGCATGTTCTGTTTCTGTTCACCAGAGATGAACAGATTGAAGCCATTTCAACTAAGCTTCCTGTGGACAAGGCTGATCTGAAAAAGTTCTTCCCTAGGTAAGAAACCGATTCCTCTTTTGTTAGTTCTCTTTTCATCCACCACAGAGTGATCTTTTGATTCATCTGCTTTTACTCTCAACTATATTAAATATACGGGAAAACTAAACGAAGTTATAATAAGTTCTTGTGTTCCTTTATGTCATGCTAATAATAAGTTCATCTACTTTTTCCTTATAAAGATCGTGGTGTGATCAATATGGGGATATGGTGCTCGACGTGGTGAAAAAAGAGTTCAAGGATCACGTCGGGGAGATGGAGAAGTTGAGAAATGCGGCAAGAGAGAGACACAACCACTCTGCCCGATGGACGACATTTGATGACGACGAGAATTGTCACCCAAATCTTTTTGCTGCAAATAAGGATTACTCGTTGCCTCAGAAGCAACCATTTGATTCTAGCTGCTTTGAAGAAAACCCTTTCTTTCAGAATTACGCTGAAGGATATGGACGGAAGTACTAAGCAAAGAAGTGGATTATGGAAAGAATCGACTATGTTTGGAATAGGAGTCATAAATCTTGGGTTGGAAAAATGCAAGGAGGCCTTGTCTATATTCTTCAACCTATTCTTATGATACATGGGGAGTTACCATTGCTCCCAGTGGTAGTATGTGTTGTATTAGCTGTAGTAAACTAAGAGAAGAAATCTGTTCTTCAAGAAAATTACATTTCTTATAATTTGAGCCCTCCTCTCTCTCTCTCTCTCTCTCTCTCTCTCTGGTGCTAAACATGTTAAACAGAATTTAAAAGCGAGGAACGAGAAATTTCGGGATGTGTCATCGTCAGGTCATCCTGATAGCCTAGATGCAGAATCTAATGTCTCCAGGTGCAGGTGGATCCAATACGATAATTTGTCTTGGGAATTTACATTAAACCAGATCACAATCTTCACCCTATTTGGGTGGTGTTACAACAAGTAGATAAAAGATATGCCTAAACAAGCTTGTGGAGATAAGCACAAAGTAGGAAACTGCTCCAACGCTTAAGGTCATTGAATCGAGATTCTAGACTGCACGGATGAATTCATCTTTGAGTTTGACATACATACATCTCTTCTTCTAGACAACTCCATGAGATTTAGGTAGCAAAACTACCAGCACACGCTCTCTCTGACTAGTAGCTGTGTGGATAATCTGGTTTGTAACAATGACATTTGTCAAAACAACACTGGGGAGAACTCTATCCTGTGATCTATATAAAGTTGCGTGACCATACACTTCGCCACACTGCTCAGAAGGAAGCTTGGGGAAGAAGAATGCATAACCCTCCACCACCACCCCACGATCCTCACCACCCCCCACCCCACGAGCCGCCTCCCGGTCTTCCACATCCCGAGCCACCTCCTCCTCATGGCCACCCTCCCCCTCCTGGCCCACAAGCACCACCTCCAGGGCCTCCTGAGCCTCCCCCTCTTCACCCTCACCCTCACCCTCACCCTCACCCTCACCCTCACCCATGACCCGATCAACTCAATCACATCCGAAATATGTGTGTTTGCGTACGTTTGTGTTTAAATTTGGATTGTTGTATGTATAGTTTTGTCTGCTATGCTTTATAAGTGGCATGCTGGCATTGTGCTGTTTCATCTGACATCATGTCACACAAGATGGCAAGAGTCGTTCCAAAACTCGCCTGATGTTCGGGATCTTCGACGGCTCTGCTTTTATCACTTCATATGTACGTATACATGTTGCAGTGCAACTACAATTAAATAAGTGTTGCCATCGATGCTTCTACTTGTCCCCATTTTGCTATTTTTGGGTATTACAAGAAGGGCTGAAGCATAATGAAGTTCTGGTTCGAAGCAATTGGCAAGCTTTGAACCTTGTTTAATGCAAAAGCAATAAGAAAAGCTGACGACGTTCTAAGTAGTAACACCACTAATTGAACAAAGAACAAGAGCTATTTAACAAGAGTATATGATCCGCGCACCCCCACCCACCCACCCCCCCACCCTACCAAGAGTTAAGAAGCTAGTAGATGCAAGAAACACGGGGAAAACAGAAAAGGAACGTGCAGCTTAAGGCCAGTGGAATGACCCACAAATGTGTGGAGGGCAATAATCATGAAAGGGGAAGTCTCAACAAGGAAAGTCGATATGTACAAATTCCAAGCTACATGAACATCTGACAATTGTCTTGATATCATGATCCTTATCATCATCATCCCCTGCCGAAGAATACAACAAAGTTCCTCTCAGGAATCATCTCGAGCTTGTTCCAGTGCCAATTAGAAAGAAAAGTTACGATCTCATGACCGAAAAAATGAAACCTCGCTAACTTCGAGCTTCTCCATCTCAATGCCAAAAGAAAGAAGCAGAAGAGAAAAAAGGGTGAAAAAAAAAAGATGGCTTCTATTACCGGAATGAACTATACATACGCAGGGAACTCTCACCAATCAACCATGTAACCTGACTACATTTATTTCCCACTCGTCTAATTTATTTCTCATCTTGAAAACTGCATGACCTTCAGATAATTTGTATAATATCATCCTTCCAAAAAGCATTTGACGTTCTGAAGTCCTTCGACGAAGATACTTCTCCTTACTCTACCCTTTGGTGCCACCAGCTGTGGAGGCCGCTCCAAGTGAAAACTCACTATCACGACCGTCAAATTATCGGTTGCTCCTCTCTTTATTGCTTCTTCGACTACCTCTTTGCAGCATAATTTCACATCATTGTGCTCTTGGAGCCGCCTCCTGGCAAAATCTATGGCATTCTGGCTAGTAAAGGAATCCCACATCCCATCGCTTCCGATTATCAAAAACTCATCTTCTTTATTCAACGTCACCAACTTAAGCTCTGGTTCGGCACTTAATGGCCCGCCAACTCCGCTCATTTCCTTCATACCTTCGAGATGCCAATCTCCCAATGCACGTGTGACAGCTAACAGACCATTCAGATAGCCATCGTCAACAAAACCACCCAAGGACTCAATCCTCACCTTCTCTCTCGTACAGCAGGGCCTGTGGTCTTTAGACATTTCCAAAGCAACTCCTCGTCGTGAGAGTACAGCCCGGCAATCACCAGCGTTTGCCACCAATAAAGACCTGTTGAAAGCATTCCTGAGGAGTTTACAAACACATTTCGACCAATCATAATGAATATGTCAACCACAATAGTACCTGCTATAGTTCTCATGTAAGATTCAAGTTTCACATAAAAGGTGTAAAAAAAGCCTGATGCTTCCATCTCTTGATTTCAATTTAAGTCATTTATCCTTTTTCTGTTCCTATCAGCGCATAATCCTACATTAATTTGATCATTCAACCAGCATGCTTAATCAGCAGACTGAAGAGCACAAGTTACCTGCCAAATATCATCGCAGTAAGTGCAGTCGTCCCAGAGGACAAGGCAGTCTCGAGTGTGCATGACTTTGCAAATGCAGCATCAACCTCTTTGAATGATCTCACGACGACTTTCTCAAGCTCTAGAGGGAAATCAGAATCCTCAACTATAACTCTAGGCAAATGGTCGCGGACAAACTGTGCAGCCGCCTTTCCCATATGCCCATCAAATACCTGCCATATGCCAGATTAACCGGTCAGAGCCAGAAGTTGATAGATTAATATTAGTATAATTATTTTCACTATCTAAGTTCATTCTGGCTAAGTAATTGTGATTGATGTATACTCTATTAGTGCAAGATCCGACAGACCCTGGTTAAATCAAATAATAGAAGGTCTGAATGCAGCATATCTATCGGAGGCTTGAATCACGTGCAGCTCTAGACAAAATGAGCAGACTGATGATGAGATTCAAAATCTCCTAGAGAGAGGGTTAATGTATCGCAGAATTCCAAAAGCTGAAAGGCTGGACAAAGCAGATTCCACGGATTAGGTTCGACCCAGTGCAACTTTATGAGTATCTAATGTTTATATAACGCACCTTACACTTATAGCATCAAATGACCCAAAAAATCCTAAACATACAGGGCAGAGATGCCTAAAATATTCAACGGCTACTTCTGATATAATTTGAGCATCAATATTTAAGCTCGGTAAAATTTCAAAGCCATGGTGATAAGTGCATTGCCCAGGCATGATGCATTAAGAGGTTGATAATATAGATGATTCACCAACATTTAGACAATCCAAGAATAGAACTAAATCACATGTATATCACTGATTGAGCGCGGTGAAATAATTGAGTATCAGTCTGTAGCTAACAAGCAGGTTAAAGGACTTACGCCATAGAGAGAAACAACTTCCTGATTAAGCTTATCGTAGCCAAAAGTCGTAGCCAGATTGCCAATGCAAACATGGGTATCCTCCATATGGGGCCGACCACCGATATCAGACCACTCTCCTGACCTAAGCTTGGGTATGAAGTTGCCTAACATGTTCAGTCTTTTCTCTAATGCCACGTTTTCCTCACAAATGCTTTCCAGCTGCAAAAGGAAGAGGAACTATCTGATTAATATGAGAATTCACAGGGGATGACTAAATCAGGAAAAATTCAATAACAATCAGTCTTTCATCGAAAGAAGAAAACGTAGCAAGTCACTTGACCACTGGTATAGGAGTCATTTCTTGTTCTTTGGACAGAGATACAATTAAAAACGAACAAAACCTCAATCTAATCACATGAACTGGTTTTCAGCACAAGAAGTTTAAGGATGATGACAATCATTCAACGGGGAGGCCACATTATGAAAAGCAAAAATAAAAGGTTCCCGTCTACCATACGGAGAAAAACAAAACTTATGCCCCTCAGTAACAGAAGCAGCCTCAAAGCAACATCTATGTAACTTGTGAAATCAAGTTAGAAATTAATGCATCTTCCCTGATCTAATATGCAAGGCAATGACCTAACCATGTCTCTAGCATGGACCTTTTTTTTTTCTAACTTTTACGGGTAAATCATGTATTAATCAACTTGTCAATGGCTCTCACACTCTTTGGACATAGCCAGGTTTCCTGCATTAAAGCCGGTAACGAATTTCATTTTGAAAAGACTATTTCTATGACATGAAGTACGGCCTACACAGTTCCTGCACATGATATATTCTTCTTCCTTTGTTTTTCCGCTCTCCCGGTGGAAATTTCGAGTGCTCGTGCATTCAGCAAAGACCAAAAGTAGGGAACTTAACATGTGGATATAATTTCGCCCTACATTCAAAGACAGCCTCTTAAATTGAGAAAAGGAAGAGCAGAGACAATAAAAGGTCTTCCAAACAACAAAAAAATCTTTAATTTTCATGAATTAGCGTATGAAACCTAAAAGCAAGTACAAACAACAACCAAGCTAGCAAAATAGTGACCAACAGAAAGAAAGAGAAATTAGTTCACACCAAACCTAGAGAGAACATGACCATCTACTTCAATATCAGAGAAGACAAATATACCAACAAGTTAAGCAAAAACCAGTCAAAGTCACAACCTCAATACTCATCACCCACGAAGAAAACCATCAAAATACACACTCATCATCCTAAAGAAGTCACGGAAACACATTCAGAGCTCAAAAACTATGAAATCACATCCACAAACCCCAGCTCTCAAATCAAGTTCCAAAATTGAATTAAAAACAGAGAATTCAACCACAAGAAATCAAACAATGACCAGAAAAGGGAAACAAGAATTAATAAAAAATCAGCAGAGCGAGCAAATTTTTCTTTTTTAAAGAAAGAAGTCAAATTTTCTTACTGGGAATGAACTGCGAAGGCCAGCCTGGTCGGCGGGGCACACAACAGGAGGCTGCCTGTCGAGATTCTCCATCTGGGTATGCAACATTTCGCAATGCGAGGGCCAGGACTTGCTGTTGCTGGAATCAAGATCCTCCATCTCCTGCTCACCATCCTGAACACACATGGCTGACTTCTCTCCTCCTCAGCTGTTTAAGCCAGCAACTTGGGTTGGTGCTGCTGCTGTTGGTGGTGGTGCTCTTGCTGGGGGAGGTATCTGGAGGAACAGAACCGACAATTTAGAAAGGGTGGAAGGAAAATAGTGGGCTTGGAGAGAAGATTCTGAGGTATATCAGTGGAGGCTGCTCTGTTTTTCAGTAGACAGAGAGAGGAGAGAGAGAGAGAAAGAGAGGGAGAGAGAGAGAGATGACGAGGGCCGTTAAATTCCAGATTTTTCTAAGAAAGCGTGGCTGAAAAGATCGGTTGGTTGGCTGGGGTTTTATGCTCTTGTCCATGTTCCTCCCTCTGCTCTCTTCTTCTTCCTTTTTGGTTTAGTCAAAGGTTAGGAAAAAAGATATTTGTATAATTCTTTGGTTTTTTGGGTCGAAGATGCTGTATAATCCGAGCAATCGACAAAATCAACCGCAATATCATTTTTGTAAAAGATATTTATGAATAATATTCTTCGAATAAATGATGGTAATTCTCACATGTTTTAGGTACATTTTAATTGTTCGGCACCACAAAAAAATCTAAATTACTCTCACTATGCACCTTAGTACCCAAATTTTTTTTTGTCGTGTCACTAAAGATAAAAAACTATTCCTACTATGACATCAATACCCTAATTTTTTCCGTCTTGCTAAAATTCCCAAACTTGTATCAGTGTGATACTTATACATATTTGGGAATATCGGCGTCATACTGAACAATCTTTATGATTTTCTTGTCATATCAGTATAAGTTTGGGATGCCGGTGGCATAAAAAGATTTGGGGTATTGATAGAGTTTTTTTGTGGTTTTTTCTCCATTTTTAATTGGAGCTACTAAAATGAGCATAGACAATATACAGTCATGGGAGGAAATGTTTAGATGGAAAAGGAAAAATACAATTGGTCAAGAGGAAAGATACAAAGTTGGGGTGGGGTCCTGTTGGATTTTGATGGGTTGAGTCGGTCATTGAATGAATGGCATTCGGCCATTGTTGTCCTGTTTTGCGCAATAGCTGAGGTGGCCCCCCTTCTTTGCCACCTTTTCATCTTTTAGATTTTTCTCTGTTGAGGTTTAGATTTTTTTCCTCTCCCCCCTTTGAAAGATGCTTTTTCCTTCTTTTTTGTAACGTTTTTGGATACTTTTAGGTTTTAACATTAAACTCGTGGAATTTGTTAGAGGATGGATGATTCAGATAAATGGTGGGAATTTAGAGATTTTTCTTTGGAAGTGGGACTAGAATTTAAAGAGATTGCCAAGGGCTCCACACATGATAAAAATCCCTTTTAGAGATCTCGATGACAACCAATTTACGTGCACATAAACATTTCACGGATCCTAATTTCTTTTTAAATTGAACGTAATATTTATATGTGTGTAGTTTTTTTTTTTTTTCGGTTTCACTCGTCTATTCTATATACAAGTGTGTATTACTCACAAAATTGAACTTTGAATCTAGTACTCTCCGGCTCCAGTTGTATGCTTGTTGGTTGTGCACAAAAATTAAAAGCCCTATGATTGCAACAAGAATATATATATGATTTGAGTTATTTTAGGAAATGAACTTAAATGGTAATAGGATGGTGAAAACTAACTTGAATACAAAATCCATGAAAAAAGATTCACAGTAAGAAATCACTATTATAACGATCCTTTAACTTGTCATTTTGTTTGTTGTTTAGTGTTATACGATATTTATTCACCTCTTAGGCTCCGTTTGTTTTGCAAAAAATGCTCATTTTCGGGAGCTTAAATTGTTTGGGAAAATGAGTCAAAGGAAAATGTTTTCTTACCAAAGCTTAAATTTAAGAAAATGATTTCCTTTTTAAAAAATCGAAAATTATTTTCCAAAATATGATTAGGTGTTGACACTTGGACCAAAAGTTCCGCACTTGGGCATAAGAACCCCAATGCTCATTCTCAGGCCCTTGACAGCAGGGCCAAGTCCCCAACGCCTAGGCCCCAGTCCATTGAGGCCAGGCTCAAGACCCCCGCACCCCGTCCCAGGTCCATATAGGTCGTGCTTGAGAAGCCGAGCCTATGTCCTCAACGCCCGTGCCCAGGTCCATCGAGGCTAGGCCCCAAAACCTAGGCACCCGAGACCAAGTCCCCAAAACTCGGACCCAAGTCTAATGAGGCTAGGCCATAGAGGCCAAGCCTTGGACCCCGGTGCCCGCGTTTAGGTCCCTAGTGCCTGGACTCAGGTCCATTCAGGCCGTGCTTGGGACCCCGGCGACCTTGCTAGATCTAGGGTGCCGAGGAGCCGGGCACAAACACCGAGTTGTCGTGCTTGGTTTTAGTGGACCCAAGATTAGTGCTCGTGCTCAAAAGTCGGGGATCCGAGCTTGAAACCTTGATGCCCGTGCTAGGTTCCTTAGCTACCCATGTGCCAGTCACTAGTGGTTGAATAATGTATATTTATTTACGAAAATTAAATGAGATTTTCCTTGTCAAATGACAGAAAAAATTTTCCAATTCATTTTCCTTAGCCAAAGACCGAAAAATATTGTAATTTTCCTGGAAAATTAGTTCTCCGAAAATATTTTCCAGAAATGTCACATTTTTCATGAAACAAAATGTAGCCTTAGTGTATGTATGGACTTTATTGAAATTTTTAGACAAAAAAGTTTGAGGCTGAACGACATTTGGGGTTTATTTACAACAATTTTGGTTACATTATATAAAACACTCTGCTCCTTTAATAATTCACAAAACCGAAAGTAAGGACATTCCAGTTTTTATATCAACCTAACTCTCAAAAAAATGCACCTGTCTGTCAAAATCGAATTGCCACCACACGTGACCTTATAGGGGGCGATATTGAATGGCAATCTCTTTTGTGTCAATTTTATGAAACCCCCCATATTTTGCGACCGTCACAGTTTTATAGTTTCGAAAAAATAAATTTGCGTGGTGAACTGAGAAGATGCCACAAGATCAATACGTGGCCTTATGGCCTCTCTAGTCAATCATAACTCATAAGATAACGCATGATTGTTAGGTAGTTTTGAAAAATCAAGCCAATTACTTGCATCTATGCTCGAGGGGGGGTTGGTGGTGGTGGGTTGGACACACGTTTGAATTCAACCAGCCACAAAAAAAATACCACATTTTTGTAGCATTGTAAATAAAAAAAAATTAGCACCTATAATGTGGTCCTCCTATAAGTTTAATCCTGTCCTTTTATTGGGAATTTCAGATTAAAAATTAGTACTCTAAATGGATATGTTATAATATTAGGACATTTTAATATTAAATTACGCTTACATTTAATTGGTTAAGTTTTTACAGTAATTAACTCGGATGCTACGAAATTTTATATAGGAGCAGAGTCGGGTCTTGTCCCATCTCATTTTACTTGTGCGGTTTCTCCGTTTACTAAATTTCACGTATCGTTTTTAATTCAGCTTGCAAGTGATAGGAAGTGTTAAGAATTCCAGAATTTGAAACTTTTAAGTTTGGATTTTTGAATATAGCCAAGAATAATATGAAATATAGCCCAAAGTCTATTTATATTTTGTTTACATAATTTACTTTAGAAGATGTACCATATGATTTGCAAGAGGGTTTTGCCAAATCAACGAAAGTGACATTAAAACATAATTTTTGTTATAGTTTCCCTTTTCTATTCTTCCCTAGAAGAGTAAGGTGACGATCCTTACAAAATGAAATAAAAGCTTCTACACAGTTCCTTGTATATTTAAGAAGGCTTCACAAGTCCTCCCCACATGAATCACACGATCATGGATTATTCCTAAAGCTAGACGACACTTTTTAAGTGATGACAAATTGGGATTTCCTTCCTTTTTTTTATGGGAAATAATTCCTTAAAAAAATGATTTGAAAGAGAGATTGTAGGCAGTTCATAGGTTGGTGTGAATTGTAAGTTAAGTTCTGATGGGATAATAGTGATGGATTGACATGGACGTTAGATTTCTGCTGTGCGCTCCACGTTACATTGCGTTGCGTTGCTTTTCTCCTTTCCACAGAAAAGGCAAAAATATCACTAATCATTTTCGAATTTTGTGTTACGTCATTTTCCATTTTTCGCAATATATAATCTCACTGCTTTTATTTTGTTTTTTTTGTTTTTCTAATGAAAAGAGAACTATGTTAACAACATGTCTTGCCAAATGGGGAAGAAGAGATTACGCCCTTTTTATTGTATTTATTAGAAAGATACGAAGGTTCACCTAATATGTATGGAATTTCTTAAGAGCATGGGAAAATATGACTTTCGTCTTATAAGTACAATAAGAAGTCCTCTGGAAATTCGCATTTTTTAATTTTATTTACTAACAGATGGAAAATTATAGTCTCGACCATATTAGTTACGAACCCATTTGAACTTTTGAACATTTTGTAGAAAATAAAATTGCGGAAAATGCACAAAAAATTGAAAAAGAGCAAGGCGAGATTAATTCGTAGAATGAGCTAAAATTTGAATTCCATCAAAGCGTTAATCGTTATTGCCATCATCAACTTTTCGATTTTAAATTCTGTGTCAACTGATTACGATTTCTCAACCAAACTACGGTTGGCTCCCTAGATTTCAAAAAATGTGTTGATGTTGTCTCGGGGCACTTTCCAAAGTCAAAGACTCCTTTTGTTGGCAATTGCAAACTTTCCTTTCTCAATTGGACACTGACGTGGCCCAATCCTGTCCAATCAAGTTGGTGAAGCTACTGCAACTTTGGTCCCTGGTCTTTCGATTTCTCTGCTGGTGCGCTCCTCGCCGATATAATTATTCGCACTGCTTATATCATTACATGGACCGGTTGATGATATTTGCAAAGTGGGTCAAAGACAAAAAAAAAGCATAGCGCAATTTCATGACATTTTTAGTGCATTTCCCCCTTAGGACAAAGAAGTCTGCAGCCCATCTCTTGCCGCATAGCAGAAGCGAAGCTTCTGCTAGTGACGCACACCTTAAATTAGTGAAATGATTCCTTTGTCTTTTTCATGCGTTGATGGCCAATCTTTACTCAAGAGGTTGAGCAGGAAATTGCAGAGAGACCTAGAAGTCATCCACGGTACCACCTCTTGGGATTTTAGGTGTCAATATCATGGGAAACTTCTTGGTTATATCCTCATCCAAGTTCCCTTTCTTTATTCCATTATAATTTTCAGGGGATGCATAGATATGGACCCGATTCAAAGAAACGCAACCTAAATCTCATATGAGTTTGGTATTATTGTTATAACAAACCATACGAAACCTTATCGGATTCAAAGGGAAAGTTTAATGAATCTTCTAACATCTCGACATCTCTGACACGGTAACGAATTTCACTCATACGTCCAGGACACGCTCTTGAACGTGGTTAAGTGAGAGAAATGTGCCTTCACCCCACCCCACTTTCTCCTTTTCTTAGTTTAATAGAAAGCTTAAGTTGATGATGTCCTTCAAGAATGCAAAGCATGGTAGTTTCTAGATTATGAAAACTAATGGGCCCAAAAGAATCAGAAAGAAGTAGAAGTGAAAGCCTAACAAGGCTGTTTCAAGTAGCCCATTAATGAATGTACAAGGGGTCACCTAACCGATTTTGTGAGGAAACACTGGATTTTGAGGCATATATTTGGGCCTTGGACACGACTCTTTAGGCTCGCCGGCTTGACCAGGATCGCGGAATCGATATTTCCATATGAGCTGACCTGAGCTCCGCTAATTGATCAGGTCTATATGTGAAGAAAGGTATTGATTGATGCTTAGGTTTGGACGTCTTCTTATCAAAAGATTTCTTCCATATCAAGAGGTGAGAAAATTTCTTCTCTCTATCAAACCTCTTCATCACCCTCGAGTGAAGCAAAATGTCTATTCTTAGAGATTTGCCTAACATCATTTTTAGTTCCTTGTGTGATTCATAGCATTGTCTGTATCCTTTTTTTTTTTTTGGTCGTGGTATCCTTTTTAGTATATGCACAGATTCGTCTTCTTCAGATTTTGTTGTCCATCGAAGATGTTTCCTCATAGCCAATCACATATTTCTTCTTGGCCAAAAAAAATTACAATAATATGTCTCACAGGCTTTGTACATAACTCAGTAGTTTTTTTTTTTTGGTTGCCAATTGCATCACTCAAGTTCAAGATCAGTTTGAGAAAAAAAAAAGTTCAAGATCAGTTTTTCTACTGAGTTTTTGAGAACATATACTTGTCCCTATGGACACCTTGATCATACTTGACCTAGCATCACGCACTAAATAGCAATCTAAAGGCTTTGTAATCTTGACACATAGACTAAGATAAATTTAATTCAATAAGTTTAGCCAAAACTAGGAATGTTATGGTTCCTTTTCAATGGGTAGGTTCGAAATTGTAATAACTGTGCTTTTGAGGCTCTCTCTCTCTCTCTCTCTCTCTCTCTCTCTCTCTCTCTCTCTCTCTCTCTCTCTCTCTCTCTCAAATATGACATGTGGGACTCTACGAAGCATTTATTAATTAAGACTCGTTAGACCACTCATGCCTCAATCATTGAACTAATAATAATATATCCAAAAAATTGGTGATGAACAAGATCATCCCAAGAACCCTGAAAACTTGCATCATTTCTGTGAAATGCTTCCCCTTCTTCCATCATTGGTTCTTTTTAAAGATCATCCTAAAGGTCTCCTTTTCGTTTCCTACTTAATTGTCTCGCTACACTTATTGCTAAACAAGGAGCTTTGGCCCTACTTTTTCCCTACATTGATCAGTTGAGATTTTGGAATGTTTCCCTTTACTTTAGTGAATTAGTCCAATGAAGTAATGTGTATTGCGTCCGGACATTGCTCTGGAGTTGCCTCCTTGTTCTCAGAAGCAGCCGAGGAATCGGCGGCAAAGTCCTTACGCCCTTCAAGTTGTTCGCTTATTTGGAGTTTGCCCTTCAAACTTCAATTAGCTTTGCCTCTTACAATATTCTTTTTCTCTTCAAGAGTGACAAAGAATCGTATGTGATATATCAATACCTTAATTAATAGTTTCCATATATCTCTAAATAGGTTTAGTATGAACAACTCCTTATGTCATTGGAATTCATATTAGAAAAGACGTATCCTTGTACTCTGATTGATTTTGTATATGCTTAGGCTCCGTTCGTTTGGCGGAAAATATTCTCCTTTTGGAAAATATTTTCCCAGAAGTCATTTTCCTGAAAAATGTTTTTCTGGAACACAATTTTCTGGTGTTCAGCTAAAATCTGAAAAAGTTTCGGAAAATATTTTCTGGTGTTCGGCGACCGCCGATCCAGTGGCGTCCGGCGACTGGCGGTGGCGACTGACGGCGGCGATCGGCAACCAGCGGCGGCGGGCGGCGATCGGCGGGGACCGACGACCGACGGCCGGGCGGCGGCCGACGACAGACGGCCGGCGGGCGGGCCGACGACCGACGGCCGGCGGCGGCCGACGACCGACGGCGGACTGGTGACCGACGACCGGCGGCGGCAGGGACCGCATTGGGCGGCGGCGGTGACCGGCGATCAAGCGGCGGCCGACGACCGACGGTGGATCGGCGACCGACGACCGGCGGCCGACTGCGGTGACCGGCGATCAACTTCTTCTCCCACGGAAAATATTTTCCCTCCCATGGGCAATTTTGCCTTCACTTTGGGGGAAAATGATTTCCTCTTTTCAAAGAGGAAATCATTTTCCCCCAAAGTGAAGGCAAAATTGCCCATGGGAGGGAAAATGTTTTTCGTGGGAAGTTATTTTCCGCCCCCCGAACACTGGAAAATCCGGAAAATATTTTCCTGGAAAACATTTTCCGCCAAACGAACGGAGCCTTAACTTATTGAAGTTATTCAATTTTCTTCAACCAACCTTTGCATTGGAAGTTGCAGTTCCGTTATGGATTGTCGAAGAAATAAGATTTTTAATTGCTTTCCTGCACAGGGATGCATTCACGAACTTGAACACGGCTATTGGCAAAAGGTATTAATGCCAGGGATACTAACAATAGCTGCTTAATAAATAGCATGATAATGCATATGACGATATTAACTGTTTGTTAGTGCTCGGGTTGTTCAGTTCAACAGCAGAAACTTGCAACATTATTTTGTAAGCAAGTTAGGGTAAAATGCATTAGCGCACGTACATGCACATGCAGCATTTTTCTTTGTAAAATTAGGTTGTTGATTCAATAAGTTGTTTCAAAATATACAATTTGTCTAATTCATAAGTATATCTGTTGCTATTTCTCAGTATGAAACCTTTGGTTCGGATCTCACCATCCCTTTTGTTACTGAAGTCGATCGGATCAACAATAATTTCTCGGTTGACAACGAAATTCGAAAGCACTGAAATGTTCGATATCAGTATCCGTCCGTCATCATCTCATGCAATATGAGAAAAAAGGCGAAATATTTCCATTCACAAGCATTTAGCCTTCTCTTGTTGTGCAACAATATAAACTCTCTCAGGAGTTATTCCAGAGCTCCAATTTAATGTGGTCAGAGGTCATTCTAAGAGCAAGAATGCTGTATAGCTACAACAATCTAATGGGTCTAAGTGACTTTAAGTCCCTTCAGTCAGCTCTCTTTGAGAGTCAAGCGAAGATCATCCTTTTCAAAACTATTGGAACAGAAAGGGCCCAAAAAATGAAAAACAAACAAAAAAGAACCAAGCTGGAAAATTAGTGCTTGTGGTGCCTAGGTTTGTGGTTTCTTGGACCATAGTAGTCTTCATGTATGCTTGGCAAGAAGCCGTCACTTGATTTCTTGGGTGCTGTTGAAGCTCTCTTCTTCTTGCTTCCAACGCTATCAATCCCAAGTTTTACTTGAGAAGTGGCCACAACCTGCAAAATGGTTAAAAAAAAAACAAAAGCTTTTCACTATCATGGAACAATTGAAAAACAAAAAATGAAGAAGTGATCCATATCTCTAATTAATCTTGTTGAAATTTACAAAAGATTATGCATGGACTTCAATAATGCTAATGTGGGTTGCATGAAGGAGCTGAATATATATGATACTCACATGGTCAGGGAGTTTCTGGTGACCCACAAGGGATGCCAAATCTCTGCTCAAGCGAATCCCTTCAAAAACCAAAACAAGAATGTCAAAAGAAATATTTCATGTGCTTAAAAAAGAATACTATTTAAACCCAAACTTTCTTGATGGAGAATGCTTAGATGAATACCTTGAGCTTGAAAAAGGAGAAGAGATAGAAGCAGAAGAGGGATTAGCAAACTAGGCTTCATTTGCCCAGGGAAGTGTTGATGGAGGTCTAATTTGAAATGAAGTGCCAGAAAGAGCTGGATGATAAAGAGAGAACACAAAGATTTGTTTTGCACTTGAGTTTTTTTGTTTTGGCTTCTCTCTAGCTCTTTCACTGCAAATTTCCTCGACCCCTCTTATAGCTTGTGAGCTAAGGGCCAATTGAGAGTTGGAGGATGGAATGAGAAGTGAGTTTATTATTGGTTGGATAATTGGCTTGTCGGGGCCCACTTGAATCCTTCAACATGACATCGGTCCATGGCATTTTTGTCTCCCTTTTGTTTTCTTTTATTTACTTTCCCTCGACAAGTGAATATTAGGATCTTGATAAAATAAAGTTTTTCCAAAGTTCCCATTGCCACCGTATTATGAAATATAAGTGTATACAAGCTAGTTAGAAAAATGATCAACGAAAGCACGAATATACTCCGCTTGTTTGAGAAAGTATGATCTGCGTCCACAAATGTATTTTACTCTTTATGAAATAGAGTATAATGTAGAGCGTATGAATTTATAATCTCTTTTTTTTTGGGGGGGGGTCTTTATGGTCGTATGACGTCAGCATCTTAATGTGCTCAAAATTCAAGCAAGATCAAAATTTACCTTCCCAAATTATGCATCTTAGTATGCACTGCAATGATATAATCTATTAATTCTCTTCTTAAAGAGTTTGTTGAAAACACTATGCTTTGGCATCATCAAGTACCTCCGCAGAACATTATGCTCATTGTCATTTTCTTTCATGAAATGGGAAAGCATAGGTCAATTTGGACATTTGATTAGACAACCCATTTGGCAATAGCTGTACCATCTGTATGAAATCTTTTTACTTCGCCCATCGTATCGAGTATTGGTGCTGGTATTGAGATGTTTATCTGATTAAATAACATGATGTACTAATTCCATTTAGGATGATTAGTCAACAAAACGATTACGTGGGTCGTAATGTATCCTATTGCTTGTTTCGTGCAAAAGTCATATCATGCTGAAATGATGGGAAATTGGAAATGGTGGACGAAAATTTTCAAGATTCAAGGGGTTTCTGACCTAAGTTTTGTGAATTTTCCATAGGATGCTTTATCACTGTCTTTTCAAGTTGACCATGCATGGATCTTTACCTATATATCACGTCATTTCACGTCAGGTTAAAAAGATGGAAAAAAGAAATCACCCAATTTACAAGCAAAATGACTCCCCTGTGTCAATCTTGTAATTACGTTCTCTCTTTTTTTTAATTCCAATTGTCTTGTGGCCTATAGAAGGTTCTCGTTATAAATGGATAACCACATTTTTTTAAAAATAATTAGATGTCCCTAGAGCAATCTTAATTTATTCACCATTTGCCTTCCCTTTTCAAAAAGAGAAATATTATAATCATATAGATGTTTCAAGGGAGACAAGACCCTACTATTTATGCAATATTTCCTATTTGTATATCCACTCATATTGGAACTTCGGAAGACAACAATTAGTGAGACAATGGAACAGGAGTTGCAAAACTCAACATGATGATGTCACTTTGGGGACATCATTTACCACTAAACTCAAAAAGTTTTCAAGAGGAGAAGCGCTTTCGCCTAGGTTGTTGTGTTATATTAGCTAGCCCGCACACAAGAACGTTCCTATTCTCTATAAAGTCATTATTGAACAAACGAGGTGGAACAATTTTGTTTCCTTTACTGAATAACTAATAAATAATTAAGTGGTGTATATTTATAAGTTAATTTATAGTTTGGTTCGATTTTGCTACTGAAAGGGACCGACCCATCTAGTTCTTGTTTAGTATGGTTCCACACTGTCTTAGTTTTCCCAAATCAAATTGGTCCAGTTTGGTTTGAAATTTCTAATCTACTCGACTTCCAAATCAATCGAATCGAATCGAATCATATCATGCTTGTTGGCACCGAAATTTTGGCCAGTCATTTAGGAATTTATTGCTTAAGAAAATTAAGGATTGACCCAACCCCTAGACAAAAATATCATATGCATAGCTCACATTTTATTTAGGACCAATACTTGCCATAGTCACATGCGGCGCACATGTTCCGGTCACATGATAAGGATTAATATGATATTTTGTGGACTAGGGTTTCAAATTAAGATGAAATCGTCGATGCTGGTGCAATCTTGATTGTCTTGGATTAAAAATTTAAATCCAATATGAGTCTAAGATTACTCCAAGATATGTTCGAGGATCAATTCTAATTTGGATATTGGCTCACGACAGTTACCTTTTGAATGCTTGATGATACTATCTCTATCGTGGTATCTCGTCTTCAAAAGGGATTGAATCGTTCGTAATTTTAAACAAAAGAAAATTTGAAGGCTTGAATATGTTCGGAGATATCAATATGGAGGAGTCGTTTAAGGTAGGGATATTCGATGAGGGCATAGTGGATTCTTGAAAGATTGAAGTGAATAACAAAATTTTCACTTCAGTGGATTAGGACGAGAAAACAGCCAAAAGAGAGAATGGACTAAGAGTCTGATCCATATGAGTGAGAGACTTAAGAAAGAAAAGGACAAACAAACAGAATTGGAGTCAAATTCAATCAGCAAGGAAATTCGAAGCAACCAGAGTGACAGTTTGAAGGAAGGGGGGCACGTCAATCTCTCGAAGGACATCACATATGCACGATCTCTTCAGTTACAGGGCAATTCTTCATCCCATCAACAAGGACGAGCTCGCTCCCTATAAATAGAGACGCTCGGGAAAGAAGTGAAGGGGGGATGATCATAATTCCAGAATTCAGAGATCACTCAAATAATTCAGAGAGAGGACACACTTGAGAGAAAAAAGAAAGAGCGAGGAGGAGGACTCGCGGCCGAACCACTTTCGTCCGCATCCTGCTTGAGCACCGACGCAAGCCGCTGCTTCCACCGCCACAGAGCTGCTGCTCTCCAGCCACAATCGACGCCGCTGCTCCCTTGAGCCGATCCTGTGACGACAAACCACCGTGATGTTGCTGCTTGATGAACCGTGAAGTCACTTGGTTGAGCATCACTGAGTCATCGTGGCCTGTTGCTGTGCCACAAACCCCCTGACGTGCTGCTGCCCGAGCCGACGGCGTCCGAGCCCTTGGCCATGCTCCTTCCGAATCATCCCAGTTGAGTCTACCACGAGCGATACTGTCATCCAGCTGTGCACTGAGCTGTCCAGCCGGATTATCGCCGGAGAACACCTCACAGTGGCCGAGAAGTTTCTTTGCCGTCCAGCTTCCAACGGCGTTTGTTCAGCTCCTCGCATACCAGTCGTCAAGGCCTGGCTACTCAGTTCAGAGTTACCCAATTTTCTGGTCTTGGTTGTCGCTGTTCATATTGGCGGAAGCCACATGTTCGTTTGCCCTGCTTTGCAACACGTCCATCGACTTGAAATCTCCCCTGCTACGGTGTGAGGTCCACCAAATTTGCTACTGCCGCCTTTGAGTTGACCCATCATCGATACTGTTTTGACATTGCCGCGATTAACAGCTTCGGCCAAGCACAACCGCGAAAACTACCGCCGATCCTGAGCCGTCCGTTGGGTTCAAATTTGAAAGCCAATCCACAAATTAGGTACCAATCCTATCCATATTAATTTGTATATTTCATTATCCGAATTAATGGGCATCGTTATCTAATTTGAGTCTTCAAGTTTTATGCATATCTCCAAGACTTTTCAGGTATCCCTAAATTAGGAAGTTTTCCTAATTTGACAACATGCACATGGTCGACAGTCCGATCTCACTCTCGGGATACGACTCGCGATTGCACAGAAAATCGGACAATTCGATCCCATGCCCGGGATACAATTCGCCGGTTTTATTAGTTACCAAATTTGAATAGATTGTGCTGATTCTTTACCCAAAAAAAAAATAGATTGTGCTGATTTTCAAATATTTTGATGCGATTTGATTGCTATGGATGATGTTTGATGTTGGTTTGATTGCCATGCATGTTTATCTATAGTTATAGATAGTATTAGGATAATATTTTTCCTAAGTTCGAAAATACCAAAAAGATTTAAAGTGGTAGTTTAGGATAGAGTTAGGTTTTAAATTTTTTCTGATAGGATAGAATAGCTCCGGATAGGGTCCTAGTTTAAACTTTACTAATAGATAGAATAAGATAATTCTAGTTAGAATTTGCATCCTAGGATATTATCCATAGTTAAGATAAGATTTTAATTTAAATTGGGATTAAGATATGTTAACTCCTAGTTTGAATTAAATAATATCTAACTATAGATAATTTTGTCCTCATTAATTTTAATTTCGAATTTTTAATTAATAAATGAAAACACCAAAAACACCCCTTGTATGTCATTTAGTTAATTATATATCTTAAGTTAACTTAATTAGATCGCATGCCATGTTAGAATAGGTCATGTAGACTATATTTAAGATTAGGTTCGCATATCATGCATTGCATATAGCATAGTTTTAATAAAAAATCAAGAAAACCAAATAAAAGATTTGTTTAGAAACCATGGTTAAGATAGGTTTAGTCTTTATGTCATCAATTTCTACCTGGATGTTTGAATTATTACTTTGATGCAATTTATTTAAATCCTTTGGTTTATTGAGTGTTTATTTCATGACTACGTAGCCGCATGATCACCTCACATGTTAGTAAATAGGTTTAAAATCAATCCAAGCTGCCTGTCAAAATATTTTTGAAAATAAAAGGAAAAAGGTACTGAAAGGGTATTGGAGTAATTTAGTATAACAAAGTCCCCGAATTCATAATCTTTGGTCCATAGGAGTAAAGTAGAACTGGGTTTCTAATCGACCCACCAAAAAAAATATATTAGTGGTGGCTCCAAAATGAAAATGATTTGCATGTTAAGAATTTTAACCAGCCCGAGCTAGGTTTAGCCATGGTAATCCATTAGTCGAACCTCTAGGTGGTGCACCTCGAGGGTAGGTCGCGACAATGCTAAATTTAGGAAAAGATTGTTCTATTGACATCTTGTTTGGTTTGATTTGTGCTATCGACATTATTGTCATAAGAGGGCGAGCATCATTCCAACACCAATGACCAAGCTGTGCGTAGGGTGAGGATTGACAGTAGGATAAAGACTGAGCGATGAGCACTTAGCTACGAGGATAGCTTCTTTTTCTTCAAACTTGTTAAAATTGGAATTTGGCTTAGGCTCCGTTTGTTTTACCAAAAACTGCATGATAAAAGAAAATAATTTTCATGAAAATAATTTTCAAGAAAAACGGTTAATTTTCATTTGTTTAGTGATTTAGGAAAAAAGTTTTCCTTCTTGTCAGAAGGGGAAGTCGTCCCGCAATCTAAGCTTGCTGTTTTCAATTTATGGAAAACATTTTCGGTTAATTGATTAGTTTTTCATCATCCAAACACCAGAAAAACGGAAAAAAACTTTCTCGAAAATAATTTTTCTTTAAACAAACAGACCCTTAAGCTTGTGAGTAGAATTAACTCTCTAAAGCAAGCTGCTTGCTAGTAGCTCGTAGTCTGCTCGATAAACTTAATTACTTGTGATTAACTTAGCTGCTTTCAAACTGGAGCTCGAGCTCAAGTTACACGAGCATCTGGTCGAGCGAGCTCAAGCTCATACTCTGCTCAACAAAAGCTTGGGAGTCTAACAAGTTTAATCGAGCTTCTATTATTTTTTTCAAAACTATTTAATAGTTTTCAAAATATACATTCAATTTCCCAAAACTAGATACTATCTAGTAGATAGTATTCAAGCTTATTAAACTCGAGCTCAAATTAATTTATTTGTTGGCTATGATTGAGCCGAACTGAATTGAGCTCAAGTATATTTTGATTTTTCTGGTCAAGCCGAGGTCGAGTAGGTAAATCTATACTTGATCCAACTTGAGTCAAGTTCTGAGTAGCAATGATGCGAGTCAAGCTCGAGCTCGAACTTGATAGTGTATCGACTGGATTTGGGTCGATCACGCCCCTATATGCGAATCTCTTCCTTCCTTAGCCAACAAAAAAAAATGTTTAGAATGAATTGTCATCGTATATCTCTTCATTGTCTAGAAATAAAAAATAAAAATAAAAAAGAAATATGGCAGTTTTATTTTTGTCCGACAGATGAAAAATGTACATATCTTAAATAAATGTAGTAAAGAGGAGGTTTAATAATTTTTTATGATGTTATGACAGTTGGAGGTGGCATTAAGAAGCAAGTGTGAAATGAGTGTAATATAAAGAGTGGGTAGATTGCTAGGAACACGAAGAAGTAAGTAAAAAGTGGATCTATCTGGCCTCCATATTTATGGAACTCACCTCATTTAGAAAGCTTATCTCTATCTTTCGGCATCTAAACGGGAGGTGGTTTAGAAATGGACTTTCAGATCGGATGGACTGGCCATGTGAGAAAGGCACATATCATTACAATAAATTTGATCTTATGGCCGCCAAACTTGATTTTGGTGGCTGGAAGTTTGCCAGATCCTGCACTTTTGGCAACCAAACTCTTTTGGTTGCCAGATCTTGCACTTCTGGCGACCAAATTATGAGTCGGTCAGATATAAGTTTAAAATTCCCAAATTGAACCATAATTTCACTCTCTCCCTCTCCTTCTCTCTCGCCGTAATCCGACTTGCCCCTTAATCATCGCCGTGTGCCCTGGCTAACGCCACCGCCATTCGCCCCTGCCCTGGTGAGCCCACTTCTTCCTTCTTTTGAGCTTTCTTGTTCCGGTTGTGTAAGGCCCGATTGGGGTCGTGCACTATCCTCTGTGGCAATTAGAATCAAATGAGTAACTTTGTTTATCTATTAACTTTTTAACAAAATGATTAAAACATAGGATTTACATAAGGGAAAATTACCAAAAAAGTCATAAACCTTTTTTTTTACCAATTCAGTCCTAAACCTTTTGCAATTATGCCAATTCACTCCACCCGGCCACTTTTGGCCGGCCGGCGCTGACGTGGCCGCCGGCCGGCTGACGTGGCACCGGCCGGCGTCCACGTGGTAATATTTTAATATTTTTTTATTATTTTCGAATTTTTTTTCCTTTTTTCTTTTTTTTTTTTCTTTTCCTTCTTCCCCCCTGGCCTGTCCGGCCAGGGGGAAGGCGCGTTGGCGAGGGCCCAGCTCCGGCAAGGCGAGCTGGGCCTCGCCGCCGCTGGGCAAGCTCCGCCTCGCCAGAGCTGGGCGAGGCTCGCCCAGCGGCGGCGAGGGCCCAGCTCGCCATGGCTGGGCGACGTCTCCTCCTTCGTCTTCGTCGCAGTCACCGAGTACTCGAATCTCGGCGGCCATGGCCTCACCTTCGCCGTCTCTGCTACCATGGACCTCCCAGCCCTGCCCAACCAATATCTGGGCCTCCTCAACGCCAGCAACGTCAGTTCTTCAACTACCTCCTCGCTATCGAGCTCGACGCCGCCAGAACTTCAAGTTCTAGGTCTGAATCTGAAGAGTGGGAAGGCGATTCAGGCATGGATTGATTACGAATCGGGGCGACATCAGATCTCCCCGTGACCTGATTCGACCCATTTTCTGCGCTCCCCTTGTTTTCCTTGCCTCCATAAGTTTTTGCCTTCCTCGGAGAACCAATCTGGTTCATGAACTTGAGTAGAGTCTTCGCGTCGATGCTCGCGAGACCTCGGAGCAGTCCCCGCGGCCTCAGGCTCGGAGTCTTCCGGTTTTGGTTCGCCGGCGTCGAGGCCTTCCATGAGCTCCCACACATTGATGGCTTCAGGCTTCCTCGCCGCGAGCCGGCGACCCTCCCTTCAATCTTCTCGCTCGTATAGTGATTTCTTGTTGCCGCGAGGGTGGCGGTGGCGCAGCAACCTCGCTCGTCGCTGTCCCTGATGGCTCCGCCCATGGCGAGCTCCGCCTCGCCGGAGCCGGGCGAGGTTCGCCTAGCGGGGGCAAGGCGGAGCTCGCCCAGCCATGGCGGCTGCGGGGAGAAGGAAAAGAAAAAAAAAAGAAAACAGGAAAAAATTGAAAATAATAATAATAATATTAAAATATTGCCACGTGGACGCCGGCCGGTGCCACGTCAGCCGGCCGCGGCCACGGCCACGCGCCGGCCGGCCAAAAGTGGCCGGATGGGCTGAATTGGCATAATTGCAAAAGGTTTAGGACTGAATTGGCAAAAAAAAGGTTTATGACTGAATTGGCACAATTGCAAAAGGTTTAGGACTTTTTTGGTAATTTTCCCATTTACATAACCATAACTTGTATTGGAACTACAAAACTCTCTCATATTTGATTAAATTTCAATCACTATCCATCCTTATCATAAAAAGAATTACGATCTAGTATATGTTTTTCGAAATAATTATTGTTATTATTGTTGTTATTATTATTATTATTATCTGTTATGACTGATGTGGAAACAATAATGAAATAAAGCTGAGAAGAATAAAGAACACATAAATTTACGTGGAAAACCATTGAGGGAAAAACCATTGGGAGAGGAGAAGCAAAATACACTATAGAATATTAAGGATTACAAAAGGTGGCTCAAAAGCTAAAGACTTTTTTTGTCTCAACTTTTTAACCTAATAACTTAAGAGAAAGCAATATTTATATTGCCCCCAAGCCCTAATGTTGGCCTAAGCCCATAAAGAATTTAAGACATACTCAAGAAATCTCCACCTTGGCTTGAATTCTACATTAGCAATAACAATCTTCTCCTCCCATTAGAGTAAAACTCAGTTGCAGCAAACATTAACTAAATCCAAGCAATACTTGAATTTAGTAATAGACAAGGGCTTTGTCAACATATCAGCTGGATTATTTTCTGTACCAATCTTCAAGACCTTGATATAGCTATCAGCAAGAATGTTTCGAATAAAGTGATACTACACATCAATGTCTTTTGTCCTCTCATGATACATCTGATCTTTAGTAAGATGTGCAGCACTCTGACTATCACAATGGATAAGCGTTACACCATGATCTCTCTAAATAAGCCTCTTAACCATATAGCCTCTTTAACAGCCTTTGTAATTGCCATATACTCTGCCTCTGTACTAGATAAAGTAATTGTATACTATAAAGTAGCTTTTCAACTGACTGCACAATCTCTAATAGTAAAGATGTATCCAGTGAAAGACCTTCTCTTATCAATGTCACCAGCATAATCAGAATCAATATATCCTGTAAGAGTATCACCGGTTTTCTCAAACTTTAAACCAAAATCAGAAGTACCCTTCAAATATCTCAAAATGCACTTCACAGCTTGCCAATGAGCTTTTTCTGGGCATGATAAATATCTACTTATCATGCTAACAGCATGTGAAATATCAGGTCGAGTACAAACCATGGCATACATGAGGTTGCCAATTGCGCTAGAGTATGGAACACGTGACATATATTTTAGATCCTTATCTGTTTGTAGACATAAACTAGCTAATAATTTAAAATGAGCAACAAGAGGCGTACTTACTGGTTTGTCATCTTTCATACCAAAATGATCTAACACCTTCTCAATGTAACTTTTCTGGGAAAGCTACAATTTTTCCTTTTTCCGATCTCGCCGAATTTCCATGCCAAGGATTTTCCTCGCTCCACCTAAATCCTTCATATCAAATTCCGCGCTTAACTGTGCTTTCAAATTTTATATATCAAATTTATCTTTTGCTGCAATCAATATGTCATCGACATATAACAACAGATAAATAAAAGAACCACTTTGAAGTTTGCACAGATATACACAACTATCAAATTTGCTCCTCAATAGCCAAGTTGCACCATAAACGAATCAAATCTTTTATACCACTATCTAGGTGATTGCTTCAAGTCATAAATAGACTTTTTCAATAAACAAACATGGTCCTTCTTACCCTCAAATTGAAAACCCTCTTGTTGACCCATATAGATTTTCTCTTCAAGTTCACCATGCAAGAAAACTGCTTTCACATTGAGTTGTTCCAACTCTAAATCATGCATAGCGACTAACACAAGAAAAACTCGAATGGAGCTATGCTTAACGACAAGAAAAAACACATCATTAGAATCAACTCCTTCAATCTGACTATAACCTTTAGCAACTAGACGATCTTTGAATTTGATGTCTTCAACTCCAGGAATACCTTCCTTTCTTTTAAAAAACCCACTTGCAACCCACAATTTTCTTTTCTTTTGGTGGCTTGACAAGATCCCACGTTTGATTCTTTTCAAGAGATTCTATCTCTTCATTCATAACAATCAATCACTTTGCTGAATCTTTTGAAGGTATAGCTTCCTTGTAGGTTTTAGGCTCATTATACCCTACTAAATTTACAACTGAAAGAGCATAAGCAACAAAATCTGAGAACCCATATTTTTCTAGAGGCTTTGTTATCCTCCTTGGTCTATCTCTAGCAATAGAATATTGTTCTTTCTCAAGTTCTTCAATCTCAATAGTATCAGTAGATGACTGAATTGGTTGCGAAGAAATTACTTCAAGCTTCACATTCTCCGCAGCACTTTCTAGATTTTCATGACAAGGAACAGATGACTCCTTGCTAGGATGAAGCATAACAGACTTATAAAAACTAACGTCTTTGCTAATGATAATCTTAGATGAATTAGCACACCAAAGTCTATAACCCTTTACACCAGAAGCATAACCAAGAAAGATGCATTTTTTTGCTCTAAGCTCTAATTTGCCTTCACTAACATGTGCATATGCTGGACATCCAAATACTCGAAGTGAAGAATAATCAGCAGATTTACATGATCATATTTCCTCATGTGTCTTGCACTCAATAGATGTGCAAGGATAACGATTTATCAACCAAGCAGCTGTATTAACTGACTCAGCCCAACACTCCTTGCCTAAACCAGTGTTAGACAACATGCACCTAGTCCTTTTAAATAAGGTTTTGTTCATGCGTTCTGCAATACCATTATGTTGTGGTGTATTCACTGTAATATGATGTCTTACAATGCCTTCGTTTTTGTAGAATTCATTAAACTCACCTCCACAAAATTCTAGCCCATCATCTGTTCTTAGTCTCTTGATCTTCTTACCAGTCTGCTTCTCAATCAATGTTTTCCATTACTTAAATGTAACAAAAACATCACTCTTTTGCTTTAGAAAATAGACCCAAACTTTCCTTGAAAAATCATCAATAAAAGTAAGTACATACCTCAAATCAAGGCCTTTCGAAGGAACTTTCGCAGGGCCCCAAAGATCAAAGTGAATATAATCCAAAGTGCCATTTGTTGTGTGAATTCCTATCTTGAAACTAACCCTTTTCTATTTTCCAAAGACACAATGCTCACAGAAATCCAGTTTTCCAATTTTCTGACCACACAAAAGACTTCTTTTACTCAACTCCTCCATCCCTCTAAGACTCAAATGGCCTAGTCTCATATGCCATAATTTAGTATTATCTCATTCTGACATAAAGGATGAAACTGTAGCTACACCAGTAACTGTAATACCTTGCAGTTGATACAAAGTTCTAATTTTTAGACCTTTCATCAACAGAAGTGAACCTCTCATAATTTTCATAACTCTACCTTCGGCTGTAAACTTACAACCATTAGCATCAAGTGTATCCAAAGAGATAATGTTCTTCTTCAAATCAGGAACATGTCTGACATTCTCCAAGGTTCTGATCATGCCATCGTGCATCTTACTACTGACAGTCTCAATTCCACCTGCTTTGCATTTAGCATTATTTTCCATTAGAATAACTCCATCATCATATTCATTGTACGTGGAGAACCAATCACGATTAGGATACATGTGGTATGAACATCATGAATAAAAAAATCCAGCTATTACTGAATTTGTCTTTATCATCTGCAACCAATAACCAATCTTTGTTTTCTTCTTCAGCAACACCAGTTTGAGCGGGATTTTTGTTTCCCTGATTCTACGTATTCTGGTAGTTCTGATTGTTCTGTCGATTTGCATTCCTTTGATTTTGCTGATTCAGATTATTTTCTCTTTGCTGTTTTGCCTTAATTTCAGACAATTTATCTTGATATGTCCCTTAAATTTACAGTAGTTGCAAGTCAAATCCCTATGCTTCGATTTTGAACTGCTCCTACCACCATTGCTTCTCTCAACAGATCTTCCTCTAGCAACTAAACTAGCCCCATGATCATTATTGCCTTCAAAAGTCAATTATGTATCTAGTTTATGCTTATTTAGAAGACTAGTCATGACATCTTCAAAATCGATAGTTTTTCGACAAAAAATCATAGTCTCTCTAAAATTCTTATAAGAGGGAGGTAGTGAAACTAGCAGTAAAAGAGCTTGATCCTCATCTTCAATCTTAACATCAATACTTCTTAATTCAGAGATAATAGCATTGAAATCAGAAATATGAGACTTAAGAGAAGAACCTTATGCCATACGAAGAGTGAAGAGTCGTTGATTAAGCCTCAACCGATTGGTTAGGGATTTTGTCAAAAAAATACTCTCCAATTTCGTCCATAAACCTGAAGCTTTTTTATGATTTAGTACCTCCTGCGGAACTTCATTGGTGAGACACAACTGAATAGCAGATAGAGCTTTTTCATCCAATTTTTCCCAAGTTTCATCCGATGTGCCAATTGATTTCTTTCCTTTCCCAAACGAAAACTCTGCTGTGTAAAAACAACCAATACCATAGGTTTGCTACTCCCATCAAACTTCTCAATATCAAATTTTGTTGTTGAACTTGAAGCCATAACCAGAAGATCGAAAAACCTCAAGGCTATGAGACAATAACGAAATAAAGCTAAGAAGAATAAAGAACACACAAATTTATGTGGAAAACCCTTGAGGGAAAAATCACGGAGAGAGGAGAAGCAAAATCCACTATAGAATATTGAAGATTACAAAATGTGGCTAAAAAGCTAAAAACTTTTTGTCTCAACTTCTTAACCTAATAACTTGAGAAAAAGCAATATTTATATTGCCCCCAAGCCCTAACGTTGGCCCAAGTCCATACAAAATGTAAGACATACTCAACATTATCATTATTATCTTTTGGCTAATTGTCACAATTCTTTGTTATTACGTCCTTATCAAGCCCGATCTGGTATGTCCCTATTCAGTTTTTTATCTTGGTCAAGTTCACAAATTTTTCCTTTATCACACGCGTAAATTGTTCGTTGATCATATGGCAACTGCTTCACATTGAATGACGTCAAACGAAATATGAATGGTCAAGTTGGCAATTCCTCAAGAGCCCTTATCAGTGACTCAGCATATAGTTGAATGTCCAGAAAATTCTGAAATTTTGTTGGGCAATATTGATGTTCTAAAGTTTGAACCGCTAAATAAATGCACGGTTTAATATATAAATGGTCTTATATTCTCCTTTATTTGGATATTAACTTAAGACTAAAACGTAGAAATATGTAATACGGGAGGCAAATATGGGCTTGAAAAAAATTTGAACTCGAGACATCATGTTTAATAACATGTGAAAGTTTGTGGGATCAAAGTTAAATATAAATGGTCTTATATTCTCCTTTATTCATTTTGGAATTGTAGGCTGCCTCCCACAAATTTCGCAATGAATAAGGAAAAATAAATGTCTAGTTTAGCCAAGAAAATGTTAAACTAGCCCTTCTGTCTTACCAAGACCAGTCTCACTTGTATTAAATAAATTGCTGTCCAGATCTGATGAAGCACAATGTCCAAAGACATACAGTATCTGGTCAAAGATAGCTTTATGGGCAACAGTTTCTTCAACATTCAACTCCATGATCGACCCTGATGGATATGTAAAATACGTTCTCTCTAGCTTGAACAATTACATGTTGAATCCCTCTGGAGTTTGAAAAGGGAAATGGAGAGAAGGGTAGTGATCATAGGAGCAGGAATCAGTGGCCTTCTCGCCTGCAAGTATTTGGTCGAGAAGGGCTTTGACCCGGTGGTGTTCGAGGCCGACGATCGCATCGGGGGACTCTGGAATCGCACCATTCGATCGACCAAGCTCCAGAATGCGAAGGAAACTTACCGGTTCTCAGACTTCGATTGGCCGGCCTCCGTGCAGGACATCTACCCGAGCCACACTAAAGTCCTGGACTATGTAGAGTCCTATGCTCTGCACTTCAGTTTATATCCTTACATCAAGTTCCATTCCAGAGTGATTAGTATCAATTATGTCGGGGAGTCGTTCAAAGAGATGAAGATGTGGGATTTGTGGGGCGGGACAGGGACGGCCTTCGGCTCGAAAGGGAAGTGGCATATTACTGTCCTGGACACAGAGACTAATGCCACAGAGGTAAATTAGCTATTTCTTGATAGTTCAGTTCAATTCGATCCTGAGATTTGAGAAGCATCAATACGTGCTTATTGTCTAGTTTCAGACATTTATGATTGCTTGATGCGATTTTAAGTGAATGGTGCAGTTTGGCCAGGTTCACCAAGCTGAATTTGTTATTCTCTGCATTGGACGGTTCAGCGGGCTTCCTAACATTCCAGAGCTCCCACCGAACTATCGCTCCGAAGTGTTTGATGGCAAGGTGATGCATTCAATGGAATATTCAGATATGGAGAAATCTGCAGCTGCTGAATTGATCAAAGGAAAGCAAATCACAATCGTCGGTTCGCAGAAATCGGCAGTGGATTTAGCATTTGAATGTGCAAAAATAAATGGTAAGAGCAATATCGAGTAGACTTATCTGCTGGTAGACTGTGGTTGTGTGAATTGTTACTGTGAGCTATATAATCAAGTTCTGTCAAAGCTCTGAAATTCATAATATCCTCTTGAAAGTTCATCTGAAACTTCTGCAATTTCGTCGAACTACATTGAAACCCATTCTATAGATGAGTAGACAAGCGCATGGAGTGGGGTTCAATCATGCTCAAAGTTTCTGCACATAAATGATTTCGTATCTACAACTCCTGACGCTTCTTATAGGAATTGAATGGTTGTGGTAGCACACCAACAAGGACCATATTCTAATAGAAGACTTCATCGAGAGATGCGCTTTCCATGCTTTAAATGATCGAGCTTATCTGATATTAGCGTTTTCCTTATCCCATCCTCATTTCTTGGTCGGAATCAGGAGTCAAATACCCTTGTGTGATGATCCAGAGGAATCCTCATTGGTTCCCGCCCAGCGAAAGCTTCTTAATGTCTCACCTTGGCTACTTGTACTTCAATCGATTCGCAGAGCTGCTTCTTCATAAGCCGGGACAAAACGTCCTGTACCGGCTTCTTGCCACAGTGCTTTCCCCATTGGTATGCGCATGCTTCCACTTTTTCGGTTTAGTACCGCAAAAACTTGCTTGTCTATCAGTCGTAATCGTAAATAGACGACTCTTTTATCTGTCAATTTTTTTTTTCATAATTCTCTTTGTTATGTGCATCCACTTGTCAATCAAAAAGTTTGTTCACGAGGTAACCCTGAAATTTCTAGAGATGGGGCATCTCGAAATTCTCGGAAATCTATCTCCAGTGGAAACTCCCGTTGAAGAAGTACGGATTAGTACCGAGACAAAGCTTTTTCGAGGACATGTCTTCGTGTCAAATTGGCGTTTTGCCCGACAAGTTCTACGATAAAGTGGGGGAGGGAAGAATCCTAATCAAGAGGTCGGAGAGCTTTCGCTTCTGCAAGGAAGGTCTGATAGTCGGCGGAGAAGACAAACCGATCTCGAGCGATCTCGTGATCCTTGCTACCGGATATAGAGGCAATCAGAAGCTCAAGAACATTTTCAAAACTTCAGTCTTCCAAAAGTACCTCGTGTCTTCACCAACATCAATCATTCCTCTTTACAGGTACCATTTCATACTTGCAGCTGCAGCACCAGTTAGCATTAGTTTCCACTTAGAAGCCTTGAAATCCAAGATGCATCTTAATGTTTAAGTGAGGATTATCTATCAAGGACCAACAATAAGATATTATCTAACTCTGAGACCGCATTGCAGCATCTGGCTAACCTTAAGGTCTATTATGTATTATTACAACAATAAGGTGTGGTACGAATTCGAGGGCACTCAAAACGTAGTTTTTATCCCCAGAGGATTTTTTAGTCTCATTATACCTGTCTTAAATGCCGACTTCAGGCAGGTGATTCATCCTCGGATTCCGCAGCTCGCGATTATAGGATACGCAGAGGGCTTCGCGAACCTGCCGACCTCGGAGATCAGATGCCAGTGGCTCGTGCACTTCCTTGAAGGTAACATCAAGCTGCCGAGCATCGGGGCTATGGAAAAGGACGCAGCGAGTTGGGAAATTCACTTGAAGAGGTACGGTGGGAGGAATTTCTGGAGATCATGCATTGGAACCACCAACATATGGTACAATGACCAGCTGTGCAAGGACATGAACTGCAATCCCAGAAGAAAGAAGGGGTTTTTGGCCGAGTGGTTCCAACCTTACGGACCAACTGATTATGCAGGCCTAACTGATCAGAAACACTAAAAAACAGACATAAACCTTCCTATGATCAGTGATGGATTCGACATGTTGCTTGTGATATATTATATTATAGAATAGGGGATTGGTTCATGATATGGTCGTATGCTTGGATTTTTAAGCAAAAGTCTACAAGATTCGAGTCATACGAATGCAAAAAATAGTGATTTTTTGGCATTTTGAATGTAACTTCTTGAGACAACCCGCCCTTGATACCATGCTCTACAGAATGAGGGTGCTAAAGACATATTTTCATATGGTGATTTGAGATAAGCGTATTTTCAATGGCTTCCTGTGCTCTCTGACTCAGCCCAATGGTTATAGAGAATCCAAAGAGAAACTGCAGATTCGTACATAGAGGAAGATGCCCACAAGTCATAAAGAAAATATAAATTAATTAAAGATGATTGAGAATTGATCAAATTGCAATGAAAATCAAGGACCAAACCGTAAAAAATTAGTATAATTTACTCGAGATAAAACCTTCCAGAAGAGGGGGAAAAGACAACTCTTATTTGTCCTCTGTTTTTTTGTTGGGGAAAACAAGAAGCGAAAGACGTGAGTTTTGAGATGTTATCCCAAATTTGTATGGAGCCCCCAGTTACTTCGTTTGAGCCAGCATTTCCACATACAAGACACTCGGGAACAAACAAACATCACCCAACTGCGAAACTACGATAAAGAAGAACTAATGAACGAGAAACCCAGATCACAAAACAGAGACACCACGCTCTGCAACCATCTTGATGACCATGGCTTCCTCTTCGATGCACCAGCTGTCTTTCGCCAAACGCCCCCTTCTTCCTCGTGATTCCCGGCTGCAACCTCGCCCCCAATTCTCGTCCGTACGCTTCGCATCGTTCAGCGTCCGAGCCAGCTCTGCTCTTGCTGTTGAGCCGGTACACCGTACACTTTCCAAACGTTACGCCCGTTTTTTTTTTTTTTCCTGTCTCTCTTTTTTTTGTTTGCCCCAGTCTATTATGGAGTTCCTGCTATGCAGTGTTTTTGAGGCTGTTGATATACCGTAACTATGTATGCTCTAGTGTTGTCTTATTGTAATTCTCGCGTTCTTATTCCACAAAAAAGAAGTAAACTGTAATAAGAATGACATCAAGAACTGTCAAGAACAACCCCAGAGCCAGACACCTAACAAGTAAAAACTTTCATTGAGCCTTACTTGCTGAATTTTGCAGCATTTTTCTGTTAATGTGTTTCCCGTGGCATGCTGTTCAAGGTAGTCAATCTGACTTTGTGATGTGGTAACTTTCTGATTGTATAAGCCTTATTAGTCCACAATGAGTGTGACTTCACGATAATACATTGATCCCATCTTGGTTTAACACTTCACCAGAATTATGCTACGTAACCGCAAATGTTTGGAATTTAAAAGAGCGGCAACATCAACTTAGAAAGGCAGGATTTTTCACTGCCTCTTGAATTTGTGAGCCAACTAGGAAGTCAAATTTATTTTTTCTGTGTTTTAAGTTTGAGGGTTGAGTGGCGAGTGCAGACATTTCTGTAGTGTAGCAATTTAGTTTATGATGTATATGCGAATGATAACCATAACGGAGCCATCCAAGTTTGACTCTGAAATTTTTTCATTTTAATGAATCTGCTGCAGCTGAACTGTCTTAGTGCTGGATCTCTAGTCTGTTAATGACAGATCTTTTTCCCTTAGTAATGTTCCCAACAAACTGAATTTTTTTGAAATGCCATTTTATGGGATATATGCCAGTGCCGACATCCTTATGCAACATCCTTGTGGGCCAGCTTCTTTCTTTCTTTCTTTCATTAATATGCTTGTGAGTGAATCAGATTTCTCATTTCTCAGGACTTGGGAACTCAGAAAGATCGAACTTTGGAGGCTGAGATATTTTCATGCCCGATATGCTATGAACCATTGATAAGAAGAGGCCCATTTGGTCTAAACTTGTAAGTTCCGGAACTCATTATCTGATTTAGTCAACTGATTTGCATTAATGCTTTGATGGGATTAGTTCTTACTCATAACTTCAAAATGTTCAGGAAAGCTGTGTATAGGTCTGGTTTTAAGTGTAGTAAATGCAATAAGTCATATTCCAGCAAAGACAACTTTCTAGACCTTACTCTTGCTGCTGGTTTAAGGGACTACATTGAAGTGAAGCCAGAGCGGACAGAACTATTCAGGTATTATTAACTGTGGTTTACGACCAGGCCGCTTCAACTTGAATTATGGAATTATCATCATTTAATACCTTTTGCACTATTGGTGTAAAGGTCTTCTTCTTTTTTTACTTTTAACCATTACCTTTTTCGCTCTTTACCTCCACATCTGAAGTTATGTTCAATTGGTTGGGGTGGAAAGCAGGCGAGGGAGAACAAGTCCATACTTCATATGTTGAACTGTGATAATCGAGTCCTCTTTTTTATAGGCAGCAGGTTAAGGTTCCTCTATGGTTTGTGGATGTTCTTATAAGCCGGAATGGAATTTTGGAAATTATAAATTCCATAATGCTTTTAGTTGGTTGTGCCATTATTTGAGATGACTTTACACTTTTAACTACTGAATTAATTGTGTAATGGCAAGGATATTCACATAAGAAATAGGATATTGCCCTTCCCCAAGGATGGATGTGCTAGCTTCCTTGCACCCATTGCGAATAATACTTGGTCTTTTCGCAATTTCCTCATTCTCAGATCATACTTTTCTGCTCAATAAACCCACCATATTATTTAATTGCAAGGTACATAATGTACATTCTTGCTCAATTTCTGCACTACTTCGTCTTCTCTAGATTTCCTTAAAGATTCACTGATAAATTTCCGTGAGGGTTCCGATTCCTCACCTTGCATTCTTGCTTTTTATAGGAGCCCCCTTGTTTCATTCTTATAAGAGAGAGGCTGGCGTCAAAATTTTAACCGCAGTGGCTTTCCTGGTCGAGATGAAGAAGTACGGTTTCTGGCTGATTTTTTCCATTAATGGATTTAGCTATGAGGATATGTGGAAGATCATTTTGAAACTGCAATAGCTGTAGAAATTTTACCTTGTAAAATGTGCATGCGGTGTTCTTACATGGGCTATAAAAAAATATCAGATTCCTCCACTAAACCTGTTATGCAGGAGCAAGCCAATTCTAATTTTCTAAGCTTATTGTTCTTGCAAGATTTCCATGGTAAGCTGCTAAAGGTGTAATCTATTATCTGAATGCAGTTTAAAATGGCTGAAGAGTACTTCAAACCCGCAGAGGGTGGCCTTCTAGTTGATGTTAGCTGTGGAAGTGGTTTGTTTTCCAGAAAATTCGCAAAATCCAGGACTTATTCTGGAGTAATTGCTCTTGATTATTCCGAAAATATGCTGCGCCAGTGTTATGATTTCATTAAACGGGACGATGCTGTTTTAAAAGCGTAAGTTCTTTCACTCCATAGGAACTTGAAATTGTGGAAGCTGTCAAGTAAAATGTTATTCTTGTGTGCCTGTGAAATTAATAACTTATAGAGGAGATGGCTTTCATGATGCCTACTATTCTGGGACATTTGCAGGAATCTAGCTCTTGTTAGAGCTGATGTTTCAAGGCTTCCATTCTCATCTGGTTCGGTTGACGCTATACATGCTGGGGCAGCATTGCACTGCTGGCCTTCCCCTTCCAATGCTGTACGTTTCTATCTCTCATTTAATCTAGCTCAGTGTTATTGAACCGTACTGTCTCATAAGTCACATAGGCATCCCGGAAATTGACTAGATACTGGAGTTATGTTCGGGTGCTTCACAGAATTCAGAATGAGTAAAGTGAATTTCAAATACGAAATGGTGACACATGCCAGCGAATGAATGTTAGGCTTGAAGTTGTATCACAGATGGATGTCATTCCAAGCAGCTTACCTTAGTATTTTTTGTTTTGATCTCCTGAAGATACTTCTGTCTGGGTCATCATTTCCTTCAGTGGGGATTTGTATTAAAACTTGGAAGAGATTATCGATTACAAAATATAGTTGACAGTTACGCATCCATTATCGCTTTGAATGTGGCCAAGACATTCTTACTTTGAATATGGCCTATGGGCCATATCAACCTCTTTTCAGTGGTCATACTGGCAAAGTCACTCCGTGGAAGGATGGGTTAGTTATTATCAAGTTAAAATGGAAACTGGCCAGCTGCTGTGGCCCTGGACATCTTTATTGCACTACTCACTTCCAACAAAGATTAGCATTGAGTTGCCAACAATTGCCATTATAACAGGGGAATTACCTACCACAGATATCTAAAAGTCGAAGGATTTATAGGGATTACGTCCAGAGGCAACTTCAGACACTGTGCTATGTCTGCCTCCAGAAGGCAGAAGTACGTCATCAGAAGCATGGAGAGAGAGAGAGAGAGAGAGAGAGAGAGAGAGAGAGGGAAGGGGGAGTGGGGGCGGAAGCATGTAGGACCTGATAGCACCTCCCCTTGAACATGATGGTAACTTCAGATGGAGCTTAAATGAGTTGGTAAACCTGATTATGGAAGAAGGCTGAGAATGGAGACAAAATAATGAAATGCTAGAGCTATGTCTTCTTTTAATATGAGTGATGAAGGGTCAGGCAACAAGAGCCAGTAGTCTCTTCTGTCAAGAAGTCAAGCAACAAGTCTTCCTAAGCAGAGAGGTTATTTTATGTGGTAACGCTACAAGAAATGTAGAGATTGAGACAAATTGAATAGGTTCACAGCACGGCTGGCATGGAAATTAATTAGGAATGGAGCTTGCACAACCAAATTATATGAGGTTCTTAGTACCTTCGTGCAGTGATGCAGTGTGTTACAAGTGTATTGATGAAGCTGATGGTTTGGGAGTAGTTAGCGGATTGGTCTATGAGAGGTCTCTAGTAAACTCATGGAGTATTTCACATATATACATGTCCAGGCCATATTGACCAAGGAGGGATACCGCGGTGGAAGAGGGGATGGAAATCTTTGTAGCTTTAGATAGTTACTAGCATACTTTAGAATCTGGTCTTGAGGGTTGTGAATCTGTACCGTTTCAAATAATTTCTTGCCGGTAATTTTAGAAGTTAGTAATTTCATATCTGCATGGAAAAATAATGATAATTCATGGATCTGGTTTGCATGATTCTGTGACTCCTCCCTAAAGCGCTCAAAGCAAATTTCATCATGGCTTAATGTGGCTGAACTCAATGATAGGTTCAGTTTATCTAATCACAGTACAATGATGTGAAAAAAGATGTGGAAAAGAAATTTTGGTGATTACAGGTCTGACGAGCTTTAGCTGTGGAACAAGTTCCTGATATACACACTATTCTTCATCTACATCAAATGGCTCATATAAAGTTCTCGACCCCTCTGCCATGTATCGGCAGATTGCAGAAATTACTCGAGTATTGAGAAGCGGTGGAGTTTTTGTGGGAACCACCTTCCTCCGGTACACTCCGTCTACTCCCTGGATAATACGGCCTTTCAGACAGGTACATCTGTATGCATACTGCTTGGCACATTAGACCCATTTTTCTTCTTATAATACCACTTTTGTACACTTTAACCTGCATACATTGCTACTCCGCTTGGACCATGAGGAGATGAAAATAAGATATACTAATTCACTTACGAATGGATTGTCGTTTCATTAAGGTCTGCGATAGAGGTTTAGATTTTGAACATCCAATGCATGTGTATTGACAAGTAATCCATCTTGTGGTCTGATGCGAGCCCACTTGCTCCAGATATAGTATACTAAGTAGCGCGCGACACGCGACACGACACGCGATACGTTATTTCAATTATGTATAAATAAATATATTAATTAAGAAACTAAAAATAAATAATTAAATTTGAAAAAAAGGAAAGTACAAACGCTGCCTTCTCCTTTACGTCTCCACCCTATTTTCTCTCTCTCTCCCTCCTCCAAAGCCTTCTCTTTTAAGTTTTAACACTTTTTCTCCTCACGCTCCTCGACGCCCGCGAGGGAGAAGATATGCCTTCGGACACGAGCGAGCGCAGGCCGGCCCAGCCTTAGGCCTCCTCCATCGTCGCGGGGGGAGGAGCCGGCCTGCACCATCCGCCTCCGCCGCCTCAGGCGGAGCCGCTACTCTGCCTGTGCTGCGACTCCACCAACACCAAGTTTTGCTACTACAACAACTACAACCTTTCCCAGACTCGCCACTTCTGCAAGTCCTGCTGCCGCTACTAGACCCAAGGCGGCACCCTCCGCAACGTCCCCTTCGGCAGCGGCTCCCGCAAGTCAGCGGCAGCGGTGTCGGCGTCGGCGTCCGCCTCGTCGAAGAGGCCCCGCCTCCGTCCTCGTCTCCTTTCTGCAACTCCTCCAACTCCTCCATGACCCACGACCTTCGGCGCCGGACACGCGTGTCACCGGCATGTCCGGCGCATTGACCGCGTGTCGGATCTCCGACACGCGTTGACCACGTGTCGGCCGCGTGTCCGAGCGTGTTGAAGCCTGTCGGACACGCGACACATGTCCGACACCAACTCGGACGCCTCCCAAGCATGTCGGTGCTACTTAGTTCGTTTCATCAATGATTACTTGTGTGACTGTTTTCTAGTAGAATTGGATGCATAAACACAACGAAATAAAGAGTAAAGGCGAGAAAGAGAAATTGAGATATAAGGTCTATCCTGGTTCACCCTTAAACTAGGGCTACATCCAGCAAGAGATTCTACTATAATTAGCACCTCGCACCTCTCTGTTACAATTTTCAATAAAAGATAAAGAGATTATATATAGGCGGCATAAGAAAACCCTAGGAGCCGAGAAAGTCCTAGGCCATTTAGTAACTATTCACGGGCCTAAGCCCAAACTACCAATAAAATACTAACCGAAACTATAAAAACTCTCTGGTGGGACCATTAGTAAGTAATTCAAATTACTACAACACCCACACGCAAGATCTATTTCAAATATTCAACACGTATTCCCCGTAGTAGATAATCTATGAGTTGATTAGTCTGGATCTCCTTTTTCGCTCACTGTCTTGGTTAAACCATTCTACCTAGGCTGAATCTAACCCTCTCCTTTTCCGAAGTTGAAATTTCTTGAGCAAATGGTTCTGATCCGTGCACCTATAACTCACTCTGCATAACTCATAGTGCAATTACAATATTTTGTGATACTAGGACAGCTTCTGATTGCCACATACCATGCACTCTTACAACTTTCTGATGTATGCTGGACGATCTCATCCTATGTTAAACTCCCTCATAGAGTGTCTTGTGAAGACAAAATGAAATGCTCTCAGACAACAATAGAGACCGAAAGGTTTTCTTCCTTCATGGTCTTAGCATCTCTGCCTAGGTGGATTTCCACGAAACTCTTTTTTCGTACGGAGTGATTTCCTTAAGGTTGTCTCAAAGACAAGCTGTTATTCTCATAATGCGCGTCGAGCTTGTTTGTGACAAAGTTTGGTTGTGTGGCAGAGAACTGCGCAGAGTATCGGCTTTCTGACTGCCGAAGAGATCGAGGATTTGTGCACTTCATGTGGTCTAACCAATTACACAAGCAAAATTCAGCAATCCTTCATCATGTTCTCTGCTCAGAAGCCTTGACACCAAGTAATGCTCAAAATTAAGATATTATTTGCCCCATGATTAGTTTCAGTGTTTCTTCCTTATCAATAAAGTGGGTACTACATGATTTCTGAGAACATGTGAAATTATGAGCTTGAGTTCTGGGGAGGTGTAAAGTATTGTATTGTTACCAATAAGAAAGAAATGCATTTTGGTGTCAGAATGATGATATTTTAGGGCCTTCTTTGAGAGAGGGACCGGAATGACAGTGCAACGGCCAATGCCACGGTCGATTTTTTTGTTAATGATGATTTGAATCCAATGTTTGATGGTCCCAGATGGTCGAGTTGATAAAAACATTGGGTTAGTCTGTGGGCAAACTGATCCAATTTGTTTCTAGTGTTTAGGTGACCAAAACAATCTACTCCCTAGAGTTTTCTCTGTTATTCTTCTCTGAGAAAAGACCAAGTTCTTGGAGCTGCACATAAGGTTAACAGGCACACCAAAGAAGTAAGTCGAATTGACTCTCATGATGTACCTCATTAGACAAAAGAGTTTTCTTTTGTTCTTCTTTTATGAGAAAAGACCAAGTTCTTGGAGCTGCACATAAGGTTAACATGTAGACCAAAGAATTAAGTCGAATTGACTCTTATAATATACCTTATTCCAAAGGAAAAGAAGGGATTTAAATAATCACAAGAGAAAGGAATTGGAGAGATTTAACTAAAAATGCATTTTGAATTCTAGCAAGAGAAAGGAATGAAATGTTACATGTTATGACCGTAACTCTAATGTCTTTTTACGTGATTGTAATAAAAACTACAATAAGGGTAAAACTAGGGAAGAAGAAAAAATTATTTGATAAAAGCACAAATGCCCAAATTAACTACTCCTGATCCCACCTGTATACGTATCTATACGCATACAATAAAGAGTCTACTTATGTGTACAAAATCTTGTGATATTCATGGGATTCTCTGTGAGCTTCAACACATAGGCTCTACACATTTATATGTACTGTAATCAATTATGTTCGTAATGTTAACAATTTGTACATGAAAACCACACTAGCATCACTCTTAGATCTTTCTTTTGGAGAAAGGGCTCTACATGTGAGCTAGCTCCTACAATATTAAGTAATATATATGATATATAATTGTTTTTGGGTGCGAATATAATAAAGATGGGTGCATGTGGAGGAGGGTTGGAGTTATAAATAGGAGGTTTAATATCAGGAAAAACTCCAAATTAGTATATTTGTGTCACATTTATTACAAACTAATTTTTGTGTTACAAAAACCCTTCATACTAGTACACTCGTATCACATTTACCTTCCATTAGCTTCCGTCAAATTTCACTGTTAAATTGCTTAGTAGGAATAACGCGTGGTAATAACTCGGATGACGTGGCAAGTCCATGTGAAAATTCAAATTTCTCTCTTTTCTATTATTAATGGAATGACACGTAATAATAACTCAAATGATATGACAAGTCCACATGAAAATTCGAATTTTTCTCTTTTTTCATTATTTTATTCTTATAATTTTTAGTTTTTACGTCCCTTTCTAACAGCAAAATGTTTTATTCATTTTTTTTACTTTTTACCCAGTGCGCTCCAGCCTTAATATTCAGCTTCGTCTTCGATTTCTTATTGCCGTCAAAACCAATCTCTTTCTTTATTTGATATCTTGCTTAATTTCACTCATCCATGAGCACTCATCACTGCACTCTTTTTATCCTCTGTTTTATTTTCGGATCTTTCGAAACAAGCCGAACGAGTTCGACAAACAAACTTGGGAAAAAAAATCGAAATCGAGAGATTACCAGAGATAAAAGAACGTGCTCGACAAAGAAGTGGGTGGTCGAATGAGTCACGAAGACGAAGGCGAAATAGAGTGCTTGATGAAGACGAAGCCGAACAGACAACTGCTAGGGATCTTTCGGACCTAGCCCAACGAGATCAACAAGCAAACCCGTGAAAAAAAAAATTTGAAGAGGAGAAGAGAGGCAAAAGAGTATGATCGACAGAGAAGAGTGTGCTAGAACGAGTCACGAAGACGAAGAGGAAGAGGAAGCAGAGTGCTCCGAGGGGGAGAGAATGAGCCATACTTGTTTTCAAACGACGGCTAATTGAAGCCATTAAAAAGAAGAAGTTGAGTATTAAGGTTAGAGCTTTCTGAGTAAAAAGAAAATGAGAGAGATATGAATTTCCTTGTGAATTTGCCACGTCATCTGAGTTATTGACACGTATCATTCCAGCTCAATAATTTAACGATAAAATTTTACGGAAGGTAAATGTGACATGAGTGTACTAATTTAGGATTTTTTGTGATACAGAAATCAGTTTGAGGGCATATATGACACATGTGGACCGGTTCGAGATTTTTCGTGATATTAATTCTAAATTGAAAAGGCATTTGGAAGGGCGCAAAGAGATGCCAAAACTTTTGTTTGTTCTCCTTGCTGCTTCTCCTTTGACCATTGACCACCTCCGAAAAAAATAAAATAAAAATTGGAAATAAAAGCCCCATAATTAAACACTCAAAAACTTAGAAAAAGAAACATAGAAAAGAATAATTTTGTCAGTGCAAAGCTCCAGGAAAACGTTGTTCTCTAATTTTTTTTTTATGAGTCTACACAAGTCGAATACCAAAAATTATCTTATATAGCAATTACATTAATAACGTGATGGAGAAAAGAAATAAAGTTAAATCAATTTTCAATATAACGAAAAGGAAAGTAAGTAAATATGAATATATTCATATTATAAACCAAATATAATGGCAAATAAAACAAAATCCATAAGAAGAATATAAAGAATAAAATAACTAAAAATAAATATATCCGTACGTATATAGGTAGGGATTATTTAGCTCTAAAAAAAAGTAAATGAGAAAAGAGTTTACGTAAAGTGTAGTTAAATTCTATTCGAGATATAAAATGGTGCTGGTACAAAAAGAACGTGGTGTCGGGATTGGAATCGGGATAGCTATTGGAACTAAAATGAAAAAATCTTTATTTACACAACCATAATTTGAATTCGTACTACAAAACTCTATTGATATTTTTTAATAACTCTCATATTTGATTGAGATAATAACAAATAATAGCATACACAATATATCTTGATTGAATTTGAATCATTATCCATACTTATCATAAAAAGAATAATGATAAATTACTTCGGAATTTTTTTTCAACTCCAAAAACAATTACTTTATCTTTCTTGACGTGCCCATCAAGCCTGATCTGGTCGGCCCCTATTCAAATATTTATCTTGGTCAAGTTCACAAATTTTCCTGCATCGCAAACATAAATTATTTGACCTTATCGCGCGTGCTTCATGTTGAACGACGAACAAACGAAATTTGAATGGTCAAGTTGGCAATTTCTCTCAAGAGCCTAGATCTCTGTATTTAGCTGAAAGTTAAAGCTACTATGAAATTTTGTACCTTGTAGAATACTTCCAATTATTATAAAAAATTTAAATTATTACGTCAAGGTTTGGTTTAATATCTAAGTATTTTAACACTCTCTTTCATGCTTAAGTTGAACTTTGGGCTGACACTAAAGTATGCTAATATATAATACTGGAACAAAATAAAAGCCCGCAAAGATGAATTTAGAACTTGATGTTTTAATACCAAGTGAAATTTTGCTGGATTACAACTAAGTGTTCTAAAATTCTGTTAGAATATTTAAGTATTAAGTCACGTCTTCATTTTTTGACCAAAAAAAAAGTCGTGTCTTCACTTAAAAGTTTAAATTTTAAAACGATAGGTTGTGCCCAAAATTTCACAATAAATGAGGAAAAAACAAATGTCCAGTTGAGTCAAGAAAATGTTAAACTAATCCTTTTGTCAAGACCAACAACCAAGACCCCTTGTATTAAACAAATTGCCATCTAGATCAGATGAAGCACGATGTCCAAAATGGTCAAAGTTTGCTTTATGCGTACCAGTTTCTTCAACATTCAATCCATGATCAATCCTGATGGATATATAAAATATGTTCTCTCTAGCTTGAACAATTACATGTAGAATCCCTTTGGAGTTTGAAAAGAGAAATGGAGAGAAGGGTAGTGATCATAGGAGCAGGGATTAGCGGCCTTCTCGCCTGCAAGTATTTGGTCAAGAAGGGCTTCGACCCGGTGGTGTTCGAGGCTGACGACCGCATTGGGGGAGTCTGGAATCACACCATTCGATCGACCAAGCTCCAGAATGCGAAGGAAGGTTTCCGGTTCTCGGACTTCGATTGGCCGGCCTCTGTGCAGGAGACGTTCCCCAGCCACACTGAAGTCCTGGACTATGTTGAGTCCTATGCTCAGCGCTTCAATTTATATCCTTACATCAAGTTCCATTCCAGAGTGATTAGCATCGATTATGTTGGGGAGTCATTCGAAGAGATGAAGACGTGGGATTTGTGGGGCGGGACGGGGACGGCATTCGGCTCAAAAGGGAAGTGGCACATTACTGTCCTGGACACAGAGACTAACGCCACGAAGGTAAATTAGCTATTTCTTGATAGTTGGGTTCAATTCGGTCCTGAGATTTGAGAAGCATCATTACATGCTCATTGTCTAGTTTCAGATTTCCATGATTGCTTGATGCGATTTGAAGCGTGGTGCATATTGGCCAGGTTCACCAAGCTGAATTTGTTATTCTCTGCATCGGACGGTTCAGCGGGCTTCCTAACATTCCGGAGCTCCCACCGAATTATTGCTCCGAAGTGTTCGATGGTAAGGTGATGCATTCAATGGAATATTCAGATATGGAGAAATCTGCAGCTGCTGAATTGATCAAAGGAAAGCGAATCACAATCGTCGGTTCGCAAAAATCGGCAGTGGATTTAGCAGTCGAATGTGCAGAAGCAAATGGTGAGAGCAGTATCGAGTAGACTTATCTGCTGGTTGACTATTGTTGGGTGAATTGTCACGTATTATCCTCTTAAAAGTTCATCTGAAACTTCTCCAATTTTGTTGAAGTACATCGAAACCCATTCTATAGAAGAGTAAGCTAGTGCACGGAATGGGGTTCAATCATGCTTAAAGTATCTACACATAAATGAATTTGTGTCTGCAACTCCTGACTCTTCTAATAGGAATTGAATAATTGCGATATCTACTGCATACCAACAAGGACCATATGCTAATAGAAGACTTCATCAAGAGATGCGCTTTCCATGCTTTAAATGATCGAGCTTATCGGATATTAGCGTTTTCCTTATCTCATCCTCATTTCTTGATCGGAATCAGGAGTCAAGCACCCTTGTGTGATGATCCAGAGGAATCCTCATTGGTTGCTACCCGGTGACGGCTTCTTAATATCTCACATTGGCTACCTGTACTTCAATCGATTCGCCGAGCTGCTTGTTCATAAGCCGGGGCAAAACATCCTGTACTGGCTTCTCGCCACAGTGCTTTCACCATTGGTATGTGTATACTTTCATTTTTTCAGTTTAGTTCCACAAGACTTGCTTGTCTATATCAGTCATAACCATAAATAGATGACTCTTTTATCCGTCAAGGTTTTATTTATTTATTTTCATGATTCTCTTTATTATGTGCATCCACTTGTCAATCAAAAAGTTTGTTCACGAGGTAACCTTGAAATTTCTAGAGATGGGGCATCTCGAAATTCTCGGAAATCTATCTCCAGTGGAAATGCCCATTGAAGAAGTATGGATTAGTACCGAGACACAGCTTTCTCGAGGACATGTCTTCGTGTCAAATCGGCATGCTGCCCGACAAGTTCTACGATAAAGTGGAGGAGGGAAGCATCCTAATCAAGAGGTCGCAGAGCTTTCGCTTCTGCAAGGAAGGTCTGATGGTCGGCGGAGAAGACAAACTGATCTCGAGCGATCTTGTGATCCTTGCCACTGGATATAAAGGCGATCAGAAGCTCAAGAACATATTCAGATCTTCAGTCTTCCAAAATTACCTCGTCTCTTCACCAACTTCAATCATTCCTCTTTACAGGTACCATTTCATACTTGCAGTTGCGACACCAAGTAGCATCAATCAAAAACCTTTATATTCAAAATGCATATCTTATTTCCAAGTGAGGATTACCAACAACAAGATATTATCTAACTCTGAGACGGCATTGCAGCATTTGGCTAACCTTAAGGTCTCTTGTGTAACATTACAACATTTAGGTGTGGTACTAATTTCAGGGCATCCGAAATGTAGTTTTTTTCCCATAGGATTTTGTAATGATGCTGCGGCCGATCCTGGTTTTGTTGTAACAGTCTTATGTACCGACTTCAGGCAGGTGATTCATCCTCGGATTCCGCAGCTCGCAGTTATGGGATACACAGAGGGCCTTGCAAACCTGCCGGCCTTTGAGATCAGATGCCAGTGGCTCGTGCACCTTCTTGACGGGAACATCAAGCTGCTGAGCATCGGGGCAATGGAAAAGGACACAGCGAGGTGGGAAATTCACATGAAGCGATACGGCGGGAGGAACTTTTGGAGGTCATGCATTGGAACCACCATCATTTGGTACAATGACCAGCTGTGCAAGGACATGAACTGCAATCCCAGAAGAAAGAAGGGGTTTTTGGCCGAGTGGTTCCAACCTTATGGACCAACTGATTATGCACGCCTCACTGATCAGAAACACTGAACAAAAGACATAATCCTTCCTATGATCAGTGATGAATTCGACATGTTGCTTGTGATATTTTATATTACAGAATAGGGAATTGGTTCATGATATGGTCATATGCTTGGATTGTTCAGCAAAAGTCTACATGATTCAAGTCATATGAATGCAAAAATAAGCGTGATTGCATTTTGAATGTAATAACTTCTTGAGACAACCCACCCCTCAAACCATGCTTTACAGAATGAGGGTGATAAAGACATATTTTCATTTGGTGAATTGAAAAGAGCCCATTTTCAATGGCTTCTTGTGCTCTTGCTGGATTCCTTAATTCAATAAGAATCTGAGTCTACCCCCTCATGCTTCTCTATGACTGCCGAATGGTTATAGAGAATCCAAAGAGAAAGTGTGGATTGTAACATGGAGGTAGATGCCCCACAAGTCATCAAGAAAAAATAAGATTAATTAAGGACGACTCTATTTTCACTTTCGATAGGGACCAAACACACCCTTTATTAACCGAAAAGTCTAAAATGCCCTCAATTAATATTGCAACTAAGTTGGCCCGAAAAAGGCAAGTAAATTGGGATCTAAACACCATCTTTCTCGAAGCCAAATAAATGAAAAAAAAATTGGAAAATACATACACAACGCAACTAGAAATCTCATGAAGATAATCTGCAAAACTAGGGAAAAAAATATAGAAAGCCAATGAATAGATTAGTAAATGAATTGCACTTGAAGCATTGGTGATTTTAGGGTCATGCTATTTTCACCTCTTATATACCTGCATACACAATCAAAATTAGGGGTGAGCATGGTTCCAAGTTCTACTTTGGAACTTGAGAAAACCACTAATTTGAGTTTTCATTTTATGACTTGTTAATGTTTCATATTCTTCATATGTTTAAATATTAGTTGTAGTCAATGGATTATAGCAGCAAGTGGTGGTCATTAAATATAATGATTTACGCAATTATTAAATTAATAATACAAATGGAACCTAGGTAGAACTTGAAACCGTCCCGAAACCCGTGATAGGGTAGGTCCAAGTTCCAAAAATGAAAGAACTTATTCTCATGGGCGGGTTCCACCAAGTAGAACTTGTACAGTAACATGGAACCGCTCACTTTTAGTATCGATTCACGCAATGACTTTTCAATTTAATTATATTTATTTGAACTGTAATGCTAGGAAAACTAATCTTTTTATTCTATTTGATGAATGACAAGTTTGTTTAGTATTGTTGCGTTCATTTTTGTTTTGTTTAACTAAAATGAAATTGAAAAAAAACCTATTAGACCTCAAGCCTACCCTAAAACCTGTGATAGGGTAGGTTCTAGGCTCCAAGTTCTCGACGAGTAGGTTTGGGTTCCAAAAACAAGGAATCCGTGCTCGATGGTAGGTTACAAGTTCTAAGTGAAATATGTAAGGAACCTAGAACCGTTCACCCTTAATCAAGATCTACACCCTCAACTCTCTCTATCTCTCTGTGATTGGGAGCAAAGTCATTTGGTTGGGAAAAAACATAAACTCAAGATAAAATCACCTTTGCCTAAGGTGCGTTTCATTTACAAATCTCTTCGATGATTCGTCGTGCGCTTAAAGTTTATCGGGAAGATTTTCTTTAGTTAATGAGCAGTGAAAATACTTTCAATCTGTAAATGATAAAGAAGTCCAATGAAGATAACCTGCAAAACTAAACAAGAAAACATTGAAAGCCAACAAACAGATTCAAAATTCCTTACCAAGAAGATGGAGTAGGGTTGTGTGTTTAGATCCCAATTTTCTTGCCCTTTCATGGCCAATTTAGCCGACTATTTCAATTGAGTGCATTTTAGACTTTTTTTAAATAATAAAGACGTGTTTTAGCCATATTGAAAGTGAAAATAGAGTTGCCATTTAACTAAAGATGATTTATTTATCGAGTCGATGAACACAAGAATCGTAGCGGAGAATGATCATTTGTCGAATTGCAAAATCCAAGGACCAAACCACATAAAATTAGCATAATTTGCTCAAGTTAAAAGCTTCTAGAAGAGGCAGTAGAGAGAACTCTTCTTGTCCTTTTTTCTTTCGTCGGGGAAAACAAGAAGCAAAGATGAGATTTTTTCGATAATATCGCAAAATTTGTAAGGAGCCCAAAGGTACTTCGTTGAGCCTGCGTTTCCACATACCCGACACTCGAGAACAACCAAACATCACCCAACTGCCAAAGTACGATGAACAAGAACTAGAGAACAAGAAACCCCGGTAACAAAACAGGGACGCCACGCTCTGCAACGATCTTGATGACCATGGCTTCCTCTTCGATGCACCACCAGCTGTCTTTCGGCAAACACCCTCTTCTTCCTCGTGATTCCTGGCTGCAGCCCCGTCCCCGATTCCCGTCCGCTCGCTTCCCCTCGTTCAGTGTCCGAGGCAGCTCTGCTCTTGCTGTTGAGCCGGTACACTTTCCAAACGTTACGCCCTTTCTTTTCTTTGTCTCTGTTTTTTATCCCCGGTCTGCTATAGAGTTCAAGCTAAACAGTGTTATTTGAGGCTGTTGGTAAACTGTAACTATGTGCTCTCTAGTGTGGTCTTATTGCAATTCTCGCGTTCTTGTTCCACGAAAAAGAAGTAAACTGCAATGAGAATGACATAGAGAACTGTCAAGAACGCCCTCAGAGCCAGACACCTAACCGGTAAAAACTTTGATTGAGCCCTACTTGCTGAATTTTGCAGCATTTTTCTGTTTGTGTATTTCCCGTGGCCTGCTCTTCAAGGTAGTCAATCTGATTTTGTGATGTGGTGACTTTCTAATTGTATAAGCCTTATTAGTCCACAACAAGTGTGATTTTACGATAATAGATTGAACCCATCTCGACTTATTACTTCACCGGGGTTTACTACCTAACCCCAAATGTTTGGAATTCAATAGAGCTGCAACATCAACTTAGAAAGGCAAGATTTTGTATCGCCCCTTTGAATTTGTTAGCAAACTAGGAAGTCAAATTTTTATTGTTGTGTTTTGATTTTGAGGTTTGAATGGCGAGTACAGACATTTCTGTAGAGTAGCAATTTAATTTATGATGCATTTGCGGATGATTTCTGTAATGGAGCTATCCAAGTTTGACTCTGAAGAATTTTTCAATGAATTTGCTGCAGCTGAAATGTCTCGGTGCTGGATCTTCTAGTTTGTTAATGACAGATCTTTTTCTTTAGTTATGTACCCAACAAACTAAACTTTTTTGAAATGCCATATTTGTTGGGACATATGCCCTCGCTGACATCCTTCTGTGCCAGCTTCTTTCTTTCTTCCATTAGTATGCTTGTTATGAATCAAATTATCATATCTCAGGACACGGGAACTCAGAAAGATCAAACTTTGGAGGTTGAGATATTTTCTTGCCCAATATGCTATAAACCCTTAGTAAGAAGAGGCCCATCTGGTCTAAACTTGTAAGTTCTGGAACTCATTATCTGGTTTAGACAACTGATTCTGCATAATGCTTTGATGGGATTAGTTCTGACTCATAACATCAAAATTGTTCAGGGAAGCCGTGTATAGGTCTGGTTTTAAGTGTAAAAAATGCAATAAGTCATATTCCAGCAAAAACAACTTTTTAGACCTCACTCTTACTGCTGGTTTGAGGGACTACGTCGAAGTCAAGCCAGCGCGGACAGAACTATTCAGGTATCACTAACTGTGGTCTACGACCAGGCCGTTTCAACTTGAATTATGGATTGTCATTGTTTATTACCTTTTGCACTATTGGTATGAGGGTTATCTTCATCTTTTACCTTTTAATCACTTGCTCTTTACCGCCATATCTGAAGTTATGTTCAGTTGGTTGGGGTGGAAAACAGGTAAGGGAGAACCAGTCCACACATTGTATGTCGAACCGTGATAATTGAGTCCTCTCTTTTATAGGCAGCAGGTTTAGATTCCTCTATGGTTTGCGGCAACTTGTCGTGCCGCTTCAACTGGAATTATTGGCAGGGACATTTATATTAGAAATGGGAGATTGCCCTCTCCCAAAGGATATGTAGCTTTCTTGCACCTATTGAGAAAAATATGTGGGCTTTTTGGAATTTCCTCTTTCTCAGATCATAGTTTTCTTCTCAATTAACCCACCATCTTATTTGATTGCAAGGTTACATAATGTATGTTCTTGCTTGATTTCTGCACTACTTCATCCTCTCTAGATTGCCTTTAAGATTCACTAATAAATTTTCTGTGAATTATCTGATACCTCACCTTGTGTTCTTGCTTTTGCTAGGAGTCCCCTTGTTTCATTCTTATACGAGAGAGGCTGGCGTCAAAATTTTAACCGCAGTGGCTTTCCTGGTCAAGATGAAGAAGTACGGTCTCTGGCTAATTTTATCCATTAAAATATAAGCCATGAGGATTTGTGGAAGGTCATTTTGAGACTGCAAGAGTTGTAGAAAATTTTACCTTGTAAAATGTGCATGCGGTGTTCTTTCATGGGCTATAAAAAAATATCAGATTCCTCCACTAAATGTGTTATGCAGGAGCAAGCCAATTCTAATTTTCTAAGCTTATTGTTCTTGCAAGATTTCTAACCTGTTATGCAGGAACAAGCCAACTCTAGTTGTCTAAGATTATTGTTCTTGCTAGATTTCCATGATAAGCTGTTAATGGCGTAATCTATTATTTCAATGCAGTTTAAAATGGCTCAAGAGTACTTCAAACCTGCAGAGGGTGGCCTTCTAGTTGATGTTAGCTGTGGAAGTGGTTTGTTTTCCAGAAAATTCGCAAAATCCGGGACTTATTCTGGAGTAATTGCTCTTGATTATTCCGAAAATATGCTACGCCAATGCTATGATTTCATTAAACAGGATGATGCTGTTTTAAAAGCGTGAGTTCTTCCATTCGATAGGAACTTGAAAGTATGGAAGCTATCAAGTGAAACGTTATTCTTGTTTGCTTGTGAAATTAATACTAAAGAAGAGATGGCTTGGCATTCTGGGACATTGCAGGAATCTGGCTCTTGTTAGAGCTGATGTTTCAAGGCTTCCATTCTCATCTGGTTCAGTTGACGCTGTACATGCTGGGGCGGCATTGCACTGCTGGCCTTCCCCTTCTAATGCTGTACGTTCCTCTCTCTTGTTTAATCTAGATCAGTGTTATTGAGCCCGTCCTGTCTCATAAGTCACATAGGCATCCTGGAAATTGACTAGATACTGGAATTATATTCTGGTGCTTTATAGAATTCAGAAAGAGTAAAGTGAATTTCAAATAAGTAATGAGGACTCATGCCATCAAATGAATGATAGGCTTGTAGTTGTATCATGGATGGATGTCATTCCAAGCAGCTTAGGTTAGTATATTGATTTTGATCTTCTGAAGATGATTCTGACTGGATCATAGTGGGGATTCTTATCGAAACTTGCAAGAGATTTTACTGATTGCAAAAGATAGTTGACTGTTGCGCAGCCATTATCGATTTGAATATGGCCAAGCCATCCTATTTTTAATGGTTATATTGGCAAAGTCACTTCGTGGAAGGATGGCTTCGCTTATTATCGACATAAAAATTGAAACTGGCCAGCTGCTTCTCATGGCCCTAGACATCTTTATTGAGTTATTCGCTTTCAACAAAGATGAGCATTTGATTTGCCAACAATTGCCATTATAAACGGGGGAATTACCTTCCACAGATATCCAAAAGTTGACAGATTTGTAGGGGCCTTACGGCTAGAGGCAATTTCAGACACTGTGCTATGCCACACAGAGAGAGAGAGAGAGAGAGAGAGAGGGTGCGAACATGTAGGACTTGAATGCACCTCCCCTTGAATCTGATGGTAACATAACATGGAGCTTAAGTGAGTTTGAAGACCTGCTTATGGAAGAAGGTTGAGAATGCGGACAAATAATGAAATGCTAGTGCTATGTTTTCTTATAATATGAGTGACGAAGGGTCAGGCAACAAGAGCCGGTAGTCTCTGCTGTAAAGAAGTCAAGCAACAATTCCTCCTGAGCAGAGAGGTTATTTTATGTGGTAATGCTAATAGAAGCAGTGGAGATTGGGACAAAGAACAGGTCCACAGCACAGCTATGGCATGGAAATTAATTAGGAATGAAGCTTGCGCAACAAAATTATATGAGGTGCTTAGTACCTTCGTGCAGTTATGCAAAGGGTTGCAAGTGTATTAGTGAAGCTGATGGTTTGGGAGAAGTTGGCAGATCGAGATATGAGAGGCCTCTAGTAAACTCGTGGAGTATTTCACATACATACCCCTCCAGTCCATATTGACCCAGTATCGGGATACTACAGTGGAAGAGGGGATGGGGAGTGCTTGGGGAGTTCGAAATCTTTATAGTTTACATAATTACTAGCATAATTTTAGAAGCTGGGTTGAGGGGTTGTGGAATCTGTACTGTTTCAAATAACTTCTTGCGGGTAATTTTAGAAGTTAGTCATTTGATATATGCATGGAAAAATAATAATAATTCATGGATCTGGTTTGCATGGTTCTACAACTCCTCCTCAAAAAGTGCTCAAATCAAATTCATCATGGCCAAATGTGGCTTAACTCAATGATAGATTTCGTTTGTCTAATTACAGTACAATGATGTGAAAAAAGATATGGAAAAGAAATTTTGGTGATTACAGGTTAAATTTTAACAAGCTTTAGCTGTGGAATGAGTTCCTGATATTTAAAAAATTTCTTCATCCCATCAAATGGCTGATATAAAGTTCTTGACCCCTCTGCCACGTATCGGCAGATTGCAGAAATTACTCGAGTATTAAGAAGCGGCGGAGTTTTTGTGGGAACCACTTTTCTCCGGTACACTCCGTCCACTCCCTGGATACTGCTGCCTTTCAGACAGGTACATCTACTTGGCACAGTATACCCATTTTTATTCTTGTAATTAAATTCTAGAACCGTGTGAAATAAGCGAGGGACCACTTTTGTACACTTTCACCTGCACATAACGCTACTCCACTTGGAACATGAAGAGATGATATGAAAAAATAAAAATCACTTACAAGTGGATTGCCGTTTCATTAAGGTCTGTGATAGAGGTTTAGATTCTGATCATCTAATCCATGTGTATTGAAAAGTAATCCATCTTGTGGACTGGTGGCGAGCCCAGTTACTCTGGATGTAGTATATACATCCACCAATGATTTCTTGTCTGTTTTCAAGAACCACTTCATATTTGCCTTGGAAAAACATGTCAATTTGAGTAGTAGCAACAAAATTCATGGAGCATGAGTAAGTTATTCCTGTAGTTGATATTCTAATGAGCGGGTTAGTCTTGATCTCCTTTTTGGCTCACTGTCTTTGTTAAACCATTCTATCTAGGCTGTATCAGACCCTCTCCTTTCCGAAGTTGAAATTTCTTAAGCAAATGGTTCTTCTGATCCATACACATATGCCTTAAACTGTATAACTGCATAGTGCAGTTACTATATTTTGTGATACTAGGGCAGCATCTGTTTGCCATGTACCATTGTACTCTTACACTTTCTGATGTATGTTGGACGATCTCATCCCATGTTGAAATCCCTCGTAGATTATATTGTGAAGACAAAATGAAAAACACTCAGACAACACCATAGACCGTAAGGTTTCATCATTCATGGTCTTAGCATCTGTCTAGGTGCATTTCCAACTCTTCTTCTGTACGGAGCGATTTCCCTAAGGTTATCTAAAAGCCACTATTATTCTCATAATGTGCGCATCAAGCTTGTTTGTGACAATGTTTGGCTGTGTGGCAGAGAACTGCGCAGAATTACAGCTATCTGACCGCCGAAGAGATTGAGGATTTGTGCACATCATGTGGTCTAACCAATTACACAAGCAAAATTCAGCAGTCCTTCATCATGTTCTCTGCTCAGAAGCCTTGACACCAAGTAATGCTCAAAATTAAGATATTATTTGCCCCATGATTAGTTTCAGTGTTTCTTCCTTATCAATAAAGTGGGTCACTACATGATTTCTGTGAGCATATGACATTGTGAGCTTGAGTCCTGGGGAGGTGTAAAGTATTGTATTGCTACCAATAAGAAAGAAATGCATTTTGGTGTCAGGATGATAATATTATAGGGCCTTCTTTGAGAGCTTCGAGAGGGACTGAAATGACAGTGCAACGGCCAACGCCACGGTCGAGTTTTTTTGTTAATGATGGATTGAATCCAATGTTTGATGGTCCCAGATGGTCGAGTTGATAAAAACATTGGGTTAGTCTGTGGGCAAACTGATCCAAATTTGTTTCCAGTGTTTAGGTGACCAAAACAATCTACTCCCAAGAGTTTTCTCTGTTATTCTTCTCTGAGAAAAGACCAAGTTCTTGGAGCTGCACATAAGGTTAACATGTACACCAAAGAAGTAAGTCGACTTGACTCTTATGCTGTACCTCATTAGACAAAACAAGAGAAAGGAAATGAAGAGTAATATACTAATATGATATGACTTTAGCTTTACTGTCCTTTTACGTAATTGTATTATGGGAAAGAAAAATATATTTAATAAAAGCATCAATTCCTCCGAATCCCCTCAAACTCTTCCATATTCAGATGGATTTGCGGGGACTTATAATGCACATCAAATTAACTACTCCCGATCCCACCTGTATATGAACTGTAGGTAACCAACGACGAGTCACTTATGTGTACAAAATCTTGTGATATTCATGGGATTCCTTACGAGCTTCGATACATAGGCTCTACACTTATATACGTACTGCAATCGATTCCGTCCGTCACGCTAATAATTTGTACATGAAAACTGCACTAGCATAGCTTTGGATCTTTCCTTTAGAGAAAGGGTTCTACATGTGAGCTACTTCCTATGATGTTGAGAAGCATATGTTTTGCATAAATTATAAAACTTTGGGTGTGAATATAATAAAGAAGGGTGCATGTGGAGGAGGGTTGGAGTTATAAATAGAAAGGGCATTTGGACGGGGGCAAAGAGATCCCCTCGTGCGGCTCACCCGCTGACCCAAAACTCTTGTTTGTTCTTCTTGCTCCTTCTCCTTTGACCATTGACCACCTCCCCAAAAAAAAAAAAAAAAAAAAACCATAATCACACACTCAAAAACTTTAGAAAAAGAAACGTAGAAAGGAATAATTTTCTCAGTACAAAGCTCCACGAAAACCTTGCTCTTTAATTGTTTTTTTTTACGAGTCCGCACAAATAAATTGTCAAAAGTGCAATTTGTGTAACGATTACAGTAATAACGTGATCGAGCCAAAAAAAAAAGGGGGTCAATGAATCGAATTTTTTTGCCCTTTTTGTTGAGTATTTTTTGAATTATAAAGTACCTCAAGTTATATGTATCTTATGCAATAAGAAATGTTTCCTTTGATTAGTGTCGAATTTATCATCGGATCCTTTGCACGTGAGGTACTTCTTTACTACACCACCGTGCACCTTTTCATGGCACGTGGGGGTTGCCCATTCTTTGAAACTTTTGCTAAATTCTTTTATTTATTTATTTATTTTGGCCCTTTTTTTCCTTTTCTTTTTTCTTCCTTTCTTTTTCTTCCCTTTGTTCGAAGTTTTTGTTTTGAATGTTGTTTTCATAGAAAAAGTTGATTTTGTAAATTCAAATAAATGGAGGTTGCACGTGAGTAGTTTCCTAATTCCAATGGTCGGTTCTGATAAATCAAGAGGCGCCCATTAACCGAAAGGTTATTTGTATGTTCGGGACAAAATCATTTCGATGTTGTCCTGAAATGTATGGACAATATTTTGCTCTCCTCACTTTTGTCTTATCTTTTGGGTAATGAAGCCATTCTACATTCAAAATCTCAGAAATTATAAATGCTTTGGTATCTTGCCTATTTTAAAATTTATAATTTCTTCGATCATAGTATAATATACATACGTATATGTGTGTGTGATCGTATGTTGTCTTAAATATGAGAAAACGTTTTACGCATCCGTTGCATTGGTGTCCTGGAAAAGAAATTGATCACTTTGGAATAAAGTGTTGCATACATAGAGGGAAACTAATAGGGATTTGAATTTTGACAAAATCTAAGTATTAATATGCTTATTTCTCCATGTATCAATGGCAAGTGATAAAAGCGATTACATAAAATACTATTTTGTAAATTGTAGACATAAAATTGTGGGTCGTAACGTGAAATTAAAACAATAGGGTTTTGATTTTCTTCATTCTATATGAAATAGCGAGAAAAAATGCAGATAATCATCGAAAAGAAAATATATGAGCTGGAAAAAGGACAAATGTACAGGCGATTGTGAAAAAATTGATGATTGCATTAAGTAAATAATTCGCAAATAGATCCTCATAAATTATAACTGAGATATTGAAGCAAAATACTTGTTAAGTTAATTATTTTTTACTATAAAGCCATTAAATAAAAGTGTATGGATTTTATCTACCGCGATATCCTATATAATCTCACGTACACAAGCATATCCAAAATGATACGAGACCTAAAAATCAAGCTAGCAATACATTATTCACAAATAAATCCTTACGAAAAATATAACCGGTACATTAACTCAACGAGAAATAAAAAATCTAGATTAAGATCTCATTTCAATTCGAGTTTAGATGTATTGTGTCATCATAATAACACATTAGCATAATTTTGCAAAGGCGGTGTTAAACTAATGCATTAAAAACGTATTGGTGTATTTAAAAATTAATTTCCTATTTCGAGGAAACAGGTGGATCTCTCCCTTCAACAACATGTAGATGTAAATATTAAATTAGAATAAATTCCCAATAATAGAAAGGTCCAGAGACCTACCAAGGCAGTGGTCAATATGCCTATAAGCCAGCTTCGTCAGGACTTCTAGGCTAAAAAAGGATACGAATTTTCTAGAGAAGATTAAAATAATATCTTATATTATATTAATCCACGATTAGATGGCTTGATATTGCTAATGAATATCATTAGCTAGTGCTCTTATAACCATGGTCATTGCAATTATATGGAGCGGGGTAATGATTTTAGAGAAAAGAAATATCACGAGATGCAGTAATTTCACAACACCACAAGATATTAAAATAAGCAAAGTTTAGATTTTTTTTTTTAAAATTTTAAGGTCGTAAGGGAAAGTAACGACATATAGTAGAGAGGTACGCCAATCCAAGCACATCGGACGTATCAATGTACGTCGAACGTAACTTAACAGATTATCTAAACAAACATTCAATTATTCATATTTTTTCGTATGGTTATAGTTCTTAAGGTAGAAGAATGGGTAGTTGAGAAATGAGTGAAATTCCTCTCAACTAGGCCAACTCTTGATTTCAATGATTAATCTTTTATAAGTATATTATAGTAGTTTTCGAAGGGTCCATTTAGAGTGATTCTTATTTTTTTAGCTTAGTATTACTATTATCATTGGCTTTTTATCACTGGGGAAAGTTATTGTTATAATAATTGGCCATTTACTTACTAGGCATATTTTAAAACTTATGTAAGGAATGCAATGGAATCCAAAACATTTTGATCATTACAATCCAATCGTGAACCTTTCTTAAAAAGTGCAATCAAGTTTTCTTGGATGAATAGGACCAAAAATCACCTATGCAAGAGCCTTAATACTTCACTTCTCAATATAAATTTAGGACTTAATTATGCTTTTGAGTAAAATTTTTAAGACTTGATCGCATTAAATTAAAATATTGTTTGATTACTTTAATTTTAAAGTTTGGGATGAGATTGCATTCGGCATATCAGGCGTTTGCATTGAAAGAGGATTGACAAAATGCATGCTTAACTTTCCAATCGCAAAACCCCAGTTCAAGTAAAGAACCAAAATGTTAGACAAAAGGAAGACTAATTAGGAATTGGTCTCCCAATAAAAGAGTATTTAATACAATACATAGCAAACCCCAAGATTAGCCCTTGGTTGGAGCACAGAGGCGCGCCGAACTACGCACCCTCAAAATTGGCAACGGGGAAAATCTTATTAATTAGGGTCATTAATGTTCGCCTTTCTAGTGCTTAGTGAGTTGTGTTCTTTGATTGCATATTGGCTACAAATCCACACAGACAAACGCCAACAACACATAATTATTTGAACTCGCGAGCACAAACAAGATCTCCTCCTCGCTTTTGAGCGAGTGGAGTGGTTGGTCGGTCTAATGTTGCCATGTTTGATTCCCCAAAACCCGGGTGAATTTCCTCGTACATGTCTCTCCTTTTGGCTTTGGCATGTCTTTGATGGCAAACCCACCACCACAATTAGGGCAAAAAGGTAACACAGAGGGAGAAAGAGACAGATAAAAGAAGAAAACCCATCACCAGGGTTTAGGAAATTGTGTTTTTCACGGCTTAATATCGGTGATTAATGTTCACTAGCTTCCTCTTTTGGGCCCTTGTCTCCTTGTATCCCGTGAAGCAAAGGAAAATCAAAGAAGAGTAGTAGGATCCATATTGAAGAACCCCTTTTCTTTTCTCGAGATTATTATTGCATCTACCCTATGCTTGGACATCATCTGCATCCTTTTTGGAGGGGTAATAAGAAATTTGTTTGATGACGAGGGTGTGTGTTGAACAAGAGTGACTTGGAGGGTTTTTCGGTCAAGAATATTAAATTTTGGGTCATCGAATGGACTGAACTTGCGGTCACATATGAACACACTAACTAGCTGAGCTGCAAATCGAAAGGGATCTTGAGTGGAGTTTTGAATTCTTGGATCCCTAAAAACACGCAGAGCATCCACTGCTGCTTGAATAGGTTCAATTCACTGGTAGTGAACAGGGAAAGTTGTGGGATGCTGCCTCCTTTGTAATTTATATAAATACATGCTTTTACCCTAATCGAGTAAATATTTAATCTTAAAGGGTTTAGTCGGATGGTAAATAATTGCGATTCCGAGCTTCAAGGAGCCCGAGATCTCAAATTTAGCTCTTGCTCAAAAAGCTAATGCACCTAACAAAGAACAGGTAATTAATCGGTCGTGAGGATAGATCGACGCGTAAAAATAACTAATGCTACGCTTATCCGCAACTACTTGCCCCGTAAAAGGGAATCCATGATATCAACACTCAACAAGTTTTGAAGCCATATTATTAGGTAATAACATATTATGGTAAAAAACTATTCTCGGATTGACAATTTTCTATATTTCAATCGTATAGCTTTTAATCTATTAAGTTAATTAACCACACATTCTTTTAATAAGATAAACTTTCAGAAATGACAATGATTTTGCAAAATTTTGCACATAGACAATGTCAATTATCAACATGTTACGGTCGACAACTAATTTTTTGGATCAACAAATTTTATATCTTTACTTTATTTGTGCTCTTATTTTTGCCACAAAAGTTCACTTCTTATTATAGACAAATTTACAAGCCCCAATATTTCCAATTGCGCTTTTCCTTTCGACACCATACTTTTCGCGAAAGTGTTCTAACTAATACTCAGACGCTGGTCTTGCTTTATGCTTGATAATTACTTCATTTTGAAGTAAGGAATGTAGAGTTGACCTTTTACGTAAGCATATACATGAAGAAATTCAGAGAAAGTAAATAGCGCAAGTTATGGAACAACAGGAACGAATTGTTTGTCTAAACTAATTTACCCATTTACCCTAGTGAAAAAGATTGTCCTTTATGAAGAAGTCAAGCAAAATGATAGGTTTGACAACAAAAGAAAGGTTATATATTCTTTTTGTGGTCGCTTTTTTTGACTTTCGACATAAATCTTGCAAAATTCCAAACGAAATAGTCATATCGTTGACGTGAAAAGAGCGGAGTTAATCAATATAATCCTATGACGTATGTATTCATAATTTTTCATGAGATATGATTGGTCGTATCTATCGTGTCGATGCAACGGAATCATGAAAGCGAATAACAGGAAGTTTTGGTGGACCAACTTGGCTTGGTTGATGGCATGTAAAGTAGTAGCTGAATCCCATTTTCAGCATGAAACACAATTGATCACGTCAAATCAAGCTGTCATACATGGAAAAAGAAAGTGTCTGTCGATGGCTGATCATTACCATATCAAGAACAATATATCATCAAAAGGGCTGTCCCAAACCAAACTTTACCCTCCATAAATTATTACATTGCATGTGGACTGAATGGCTTCCACTACACAAATTGCAATTGGAACACACCAAAAGAAAATGAAAATGAATGTGGGTGTCTCCAATTTCAAAGTCCACACGCACCAACAAGTTGCTGGGCTAAACCCGAGATCAGAGAATCAAAAAGAAACAAAAGGCAATACATATGAGCTAAAAGGCACATCCTCCGAGGGAAGTGTAATATTTTCTTGTTTTTTGGGTTGGTCAAGTTAGGTTTTTTCTCATGTAATTCTTTATATTTGGCGAGTAAGAGGGCTCTCCAGCCAAGGAGATGATAAACATTAATTTATGAGACTTTTGAAGTGAATGGGAGACACGGAAACAGCGCCCACGTTCTGCCTCATATCTTACTCCCTTACTTTAATACTCTCTCTCTCAAAAAAAAAAGAAAAAAAAATAGATAAGTGTTTTTTTTTTCAAGAAAAAATAGAAACCCGCTTCCCAATTGACAAAAACTTTGGGTCTCTCAAAACTCAAAGGGACACTAAATATATACCCTTCCCTCTCTTGTGATTCTCCATAAATACTCTTCTTTCCACGTACCATTCTCTCTCTCCCCTTCCCTTCCTTCCCTATCTTTTGATTACTGGTGTCTCAATTCCACTTGCTCACATCCTCAACTTTGTGGCTAGTGTGTTGTCTGTGTTGATCACCTATACCATGGTGAGTGACTCTCTCTCTCTCTCTCTCTCTCTCTGCTTTGAGTTTCCTATGATCTGATGAGAATTTTGGGTTCTGGATGGTGCTTTTAGGGTGTTCAAAAGCCTGCATGGTTGGATGCTCTATACACACAGAAATTCTTTGTGGGGTGCTCTTACCATGAGAATGCAAAGAAGAATGAGAAGAACGTATGCTGCTTGGATTGCTGCGTTAGCATATGCCCTCACTGCATCCCGATCCATCGCTTCCACAGACTTCTCCAAATTCGGCGCTACGTGTACCATGACGTCGTCCGGCTAGAGGATCTCCAGAAGCTCATCGACTGCTCCAACGTCCAAGTAATGATCGATCGCCGATAATTATATCGAAAAGAAATAAAGAACTTTCCTAGAGCTTTGTTAGCGACATAGTGATATAATCTCTAGCTGATCCTATTGATTCTCTTGATTTCTTGAAAGGCATACACAATTAACAGTGCTAAGGTGGTGTTCATCAAGAAAAGACCACAGAATAGGCAATTCAAAGGGGCCGGGAATTATTGCACTTCCTGTGACAGAAGCCTCCAAGAACCCTTCATCCATTGCTCTCTAGGGTGCAAGGTAACTTTATTTCTTTATCAAGAATTAATCATGTTGTTTGATTTTCTTTTCATGCATAATCATGAAAAGATCAGGAAATGATCATTCAAAGCAACCCCTAAAGAAGAAAAAAAGGGCCTAATTACACTTTAAACCCCTCAACTGTAAGAATTCTTGCTCGTTCAAACCCTAAAAACGTGAAAAAATGGCTTTTGATTGATGTTATCTTACTGTCAATTTTTGCACTTAACTACTTGTGTCTAATTAGCTAGAAGATATCATATGATCTCATCATCTTACTTAAACTGTATACACACACACACATAATTATTTTCAATCTGTAATTTAAGATAACATCACGCACTACTTTTTGCAGATTTTGGAGATAAAAATATAGGAGTCTATCTATCACTGTAGTTGAAAGAGTGAATTCTGAACACCATTTCAAATTATGAGTATCAAACATCAATAAGGGCTTACTAATTCCACGAGAATAATAACCATCATATGATTTATAAAATTGTATGTCCATGTACTCGAAGGTGGATTATTTGCTGAAACACAAGAAGGACCTCACTCCCTACCTAAGGAAATGCAAGACCCTGCAGCTGAGCCCCGACTTCTTGTTCCCGCAAGACATGGCCGATGACGACATGATGACCAACGAGACGCAGCACTCGACCATTGTCGACTGCAGTGACTCGCCGATGAGCGACTCCTCGGGCTCGTCCGGATCGGAGATCAACAACAACATGATGATGATGAGCAATAACATCGCATGCGGCGGAGAGGTTGTGCGCAAGAAGAGATCGAGTGGACACTACAGCGTGTGTGGAAGATCAGCAAGTAAAGTGTCGCAGGAGGACATAATTATGGCCTCCAGCATTAGTAGTACCAGGAGAAAAGGCATCCCACATAGATCTCCTCTATGTTAGAAGAGAGGAAAAAAGAATAATATTAACTTCAAGTCCTTTTTTAACAAATTCTATCAAAAATATGATTTCCTCTCTCTCTCTCTCTCTCTCTCTCTCTCTCTCTGGGTCTCGTTTGGAGTAAAATAATGGGTTGGTCGGAGAGTTTGTCTTAATGGCATCACGTGATTCCCAGTTCCAAGTTATCGGCAGTACAACTTTCTAGGGTTTTACATTGTAATTGCCTAATGTCCTTATTATATATACAAGCTAGGAGCTAATTAAGCTCGTTCAATTTGGACCCAAAAAAGTTCCCATTGATGAATGGACCACTCTCAATGATCTTTCCTTATAGATCTCCATGTTACATGTACTAGAGCATTCCATTCCATGGAGAGAATTTTTAGGAACCACTACTTAAATCGAAGGTCGCTGTATATCATAATTCTTCAAACTTATTTTGATCTCACATGACACAAGCCCACACCTACTTCCATGAACTTAATTCAGTGAATTGATAATTTCTTTTTCGATGATTTTAACCTGAAATTAACTTGTCTAACCATGCCACATTACCGATTGAATTGCTTTAACGGTCCATAAATTTGAGAGAGAGAGAGAGAGTAAAAAGTTCTAAATAGGATTTGACCGGTCAAATTCCTCCTCGCACACTCAATAAGAAAAGTGGGGGTGCTCTGCCATGAACTCAGAGTTTACACTTATAAAATAGTTGTCGTTTGAAAAGGGACGTAAAGGCTAATCATAGCATGTTATTTTAGAAGACAAAAAGGTGTGGAATCTAGAACAGTAATGGAAGAAAAATAATGAAAGCGATACGCCTATATATTTCTGTTAATGAGTTTCACTCGAGACTCAGATAGAGAGCACATGAAAACAAATCAATGGCTCTTGAATACGGTGTTAGCTATGCAGACGTACATTAAGATCTTAGGGTACGTTTATTTCGCGAAAAATAAATAATTTGAAAATTAATTTTCCGAAAAATGATCGTTTGCATTGCTGACGAAAATAAATTAACGGAAAATATTTTCATTATCTACGAAAATGTTTAGACATAAGTTGTTATCGATAATAAAAACATTTTCCATCGACTAATTATTTCAAGTGATATAAGCGATCATTTTTCGGAAAATATTTTTCAAATCATTCATCTTTCGCGAAACAAATAGAGTCTTATAGTCCAATCCACTTATGGATTTTGAACAATGCTAGAGGCATTATGTTTTCTTCTTTTAAAGTTATTTATCCCTGGAAAATAAAGAGTAGAGTACAGATACTCTTACGATTGCATTTCAACCATTTCTTTTTTGATTCGAATCGTCGTGTCGCAAGGGTAACAGAGGCGTGAGCGGGTTTCAACAATCTAATCGAATCTTGACATATTTCTTTGAATCAAATTTCAGTAAAGGTCTAAATGTAGACCATAGTAAAGCCTATCTTTTAACTGCAAATTTGAGGAAGTCCCACGTTCAATGGTATTATTGCTTTTTTCCTTTTTCATGGTACCAGGAGAATCAACTTTTCCTTGGAATACTTTGATGAATTGATGTTTTGACGTAGAAAGAAGCGATAACTTGGAAAACCTTCCACAATTCGACTGGAATTCAATTTGATAATAATCTGAATACAAAGCTGGACGTCATTTAATAATGATAAGACTCCTAAAGATATCCGAATTAATGAAGATAACATCAAAGCAAATCAAATCTAATCTTATCTAATAAAATCAAACGAAATATTGATAATTCGAAATTGCCTAAAGTAAAAAACTGCCTGAAACTCTATCCAGACGACTTCGAAATGCTAAAATCCATCATATGTCACAGCATAGCGGTGAGTCCGAATGATACGGCCATTTCGCTTCAACCGACCAATTTTGAGCGCGATCCGAGGTCGTTTTCCCCAAAATCAGAAAAACTGCCGAGATTTCCGGCGATTACGACGATCACATTTTTCAAGATAATCACAGGCTAATTGTTCTACATCATGTTTAATTTATTTTTTGTATATGCGATAGGAAGAAGATAAAGGAGATAAGAAGTGGAGGGTGAGAGCTCGACCTTGCAACGAGATTAATTGTGTATTCGTGCTAAGCTACACTCAAACAAGAATGGAGCCAAAAAATTCGAATACTAAGTTCTAAATGTGGAAACTCGCTGAAAATGCAAATGAAAATAAAGAGTTGTTTCGTCGTAGCTGGAAAAATGAATGCGGAATGTGCCTAGTTTATTATTGCTAAACGATAAAAGAGTGATTTAAGTAAACTATTAGAGAACTCCGCATGGCAAAGTGACGGGATTAACCCGACAAGATCAAGCTGTCGGGAGATCATGCATCCCGACGGTATTGAGATTAAACACCAGTTAACCATTATCTAGTTACAACGGTGCCACCACTAACTAAAAAGCCATGCATACATTGATCTTCATATCGATTTGACCACTGTAGATTGTAAGGCCACTGTAGAGCACTGCACATTTTCGGAGTGTCACGTGTCCTTAATGATGAATGTTTGTCCATTCGTATTGCCAATTGTCATCCAAAATCACCGCCCGAGAACCCATTAAGAAAAAAACGTTTATGTAAGATAAATGGCTCGATTGGGCAAAGGATTGGACTTCTTAGAATCCTAATTTGAATTCTTTGTACTCTTTCGATCATTTACTGAAGGATCCGGGTCGTAAATCCGGATTGCCTTAACCCAAATTTTGTATCACAGATCAATTCGCGGAGCTATGCTTTCGTTGCACTACAAAAAAACACGAAATTTGCGACGAACGTTTTTCCGTCACAAATTTGCGACGGAAAATACAATCCGTCGCAAATTCCGTCGCAAATTTGCGACGGAAAAACGTTCGTCGCAAATTTCCGACGGAAAATAAAACCGTCGCAAATTTGCGACGGCATTGTAAGTCCGTCGCAAATTTGCGACGAAACAACGTCCGTCGCAAATTCGTAGTTTATCAGCCCGTAATATTCCAACCCTATCTCTCTCTCTCTCGCTCTCTCTCGTTTTTCTCCCTCTTTCATATGTCTGAAATCAGCAAAATTCGCGGGCGCACATATTAATCTCGGTGAAGCTTTTGTACCGGTAAGTGTCATAGCTAGCTTCGTGACTATTCGTCGTTGCATTGTAATTTCTTTTTTTTTAATATATGTTTATGTTTATTTTTTTTTGGTATCTGCATCACCGGTTTAACGACCGGCGACACCTCGCCGGCCTTTGGATTAGGCCGAACGGCCACGCCATTTTGCGACGAAAATAGTTTCCGTCGCAAATTTACGACGAATAAATGAAAATTCTGTTGTAAATTTGCGACGGATACTATGTGCCGTCGCAAATTTGCGACGGATACCTGATTCCGTCGCAAATTTGCGACGAATAAATGGAAATTCCGTCGCAAAATTTGCGACGGAGTTCGATCCGTCGCAAATTTGCGACGGAAAACTATTTCCGTCGCTATTCCGTCGCAAATTTGCGACGGATACTATTCCGTCGCAAATTTGCGACGGCACATAGTATCCGTCGCAATTTTGTGACGGATACTCTATCCGTCGCAAATTTGCGACGGAACATAGTATCCGTCGCAATTTTGTGACGGATACTCTATTCCGTCGCAAATTTGCGACGGCACATAGTATCCGTCGCAAATTTGCGAAGGATACTGATCCGTCGCAAATTTGCGACGGCACATATATCCGTCGCAAATTTGCGAAGGATACCTCGATTCCGTCGCAAATTTGCGACGAATAAATGAAAATTCCGTCGCAAAATTTGCGACGGATACTATTTTCCGTCGCAAATTTGCGACGGATACATTCCGTTTCCATCGCACATTAAAAATTATTAAAAAATGATTCTTAAGTGATTATTCTTTTTTGGGTATGTGCCTAATTGAAGGTCTCGCAATCCAAGTGGACGTTGCAATTCTCATTAAATTGATCACTTTCTCCTACAAATATTTCAGTCAAATATTTGGGTAAGTCTTCTTTACATTGTAATTTTTTCTATTTTTGCAATTTCATATTAATTGTTGCGTGAATAACAAAAATTATCATTTCCAAAATTTTATGGTTTTAATTAAAAACAATAGATATGATATTTTAAATATTTTACCAGAATTTTTTATTTTAATACGAGACACAATGCAAAGAGAAAGGGTTTGGATGTATAATAAGAACTTACACGGACGTCAAGGATTGACGAGATGAGTTTAAATCTTGGGTTGGAACTATTTTTAGACTTTGCTAGTAGTAAATATGAGTTTATGGATGGAAATAAGTTAAGGTGTCCGTGTAAAAAGTGCGGTAATGGTAAATTTCTTGTGTGTGATCAAGTTAGAGAACACCTTATTAGATTTGGGTTTACTCCGAACTATTATAATTGGACTTCCCATGGTGAACCATTTATATCTGATGAAGGATATGGAAGAAGTGACCAATTGTCAGTTAGGGAAGAATGTGACTATTATGAGCAATTGAACCCATACGAGAGGATGGTGATTGATGCAGCTAGTTATAATTTTGTCACAGAATCAAATCATGCAAGTACTAGTTTTACTCCTACACGTGAACAAGTGGGTACTAGTCATGCTTCACAATTGGAAGATATAGGAGTAACGGGTTTTGAGGAGAATGTGTATAATGAAACTTTTCAATCTAATCAGTTCTGGGATGTCTTGAAAGTAGCAGATGAACCTCTATGGGCAGGTTGTAAGGACCACACTCAATTATCGGTGACAGCCCGACTATTAAATATCAAGGCAGAGCATAATGTGTCTGCGGATTGCTTCAACTCTTTTGTTGAAGTAATGCGGGAATCATTGCCTCGTGATAACAACATGCCAAGTGATTTTTATGATATGAAAAAGCTAGTGGATAACTTAGGTCTTCCGGTTGTAAGGATTGATGTATGTAGTAGGGGTTGTATGATATATTGGAGAGATGATGAAAATGCAGAATCTTGCAAATTCTGTAGCCAACCTAGGTACAAGATTAACAGGAGGCCGGGTCGTAATCGGAAGCGTAAATCATGCAAGCAAATGTTTTATCTGCCCTTAATCCCTAGATTGCAAAGGCTTTATGCGTCTAAAGCCACTGCCGAACACATGACTTGGCATGCAAATCATGAAACAGAAGAAGGTCTAATGTGTCATCCTTCAGATGCAGAGACATGGCAACATTTTGATAGAACATACCCTGAGTTTGCAATAAAGCCTCGGAACATCAGGTTAGGTCTCTGTGCCGATGGATTTGCTCCATTTGGGAAAACAGGAAAAAGTTATTCATGCTGGCCAGTTATCTTAACGCCGTACAATCTTCCACCTGGTATGTGCATGAAAACACCTTATATGTTTTTGACATTGATCGTGATAGGGCCGCAAAATCCAAAAAAGTTGATAGATGTTTATATGCAACCATTGATTGAGGAGTTATAACGGCTATGGGTTGAAGGTGTCCCTACGTATGACGTTTCTACCGATCAAACATTTGTTATGAAGGCTGCCCTCCTTTGGACGATAAATGACTTTCCAGCTTACGGAATGTTATCTGGATGGAGTACAGCTGGGATCTTAGGATGTCAAATATGTTTGGAGAGGACAAAGTCATTTAGATTAAAACATGGAAAAAAGCCTAGCTATTTTGACTGTCACAGACAATTTTTACCGCCAAGTCATCCTTTCAGAATGAATAAGAAAGAGTTCAGCAAGAATAGGACTGAAAGAACGCGTCCACCATTGAGGTTGACTGGCAATCAAATTTGGGAGCGTGTGTAGGACTTTCCAACTGTTGTTGAAAACCCGCAAGGCATGACTTTTGCGTACGGAAGTACACATAAGTGGACAAAACGCAGTATTTTTTGGGATCTACCATATTGGAAGGCCCATCTTATTCATCATAATCTTGACGTCATGCACATAGAAAAGAATGTTTTCGACAATGTCATAAATACTGTGATGGATGTCGCCGGAAAAACAAAAGACAACTTGAACGCAAGAAAAGATATGAGAGATATTTGCGATCGGCCAATACTAGCTGTGGATGCAAGCAGCAGGGGACCAAAACCGAAAGCAGTTTATACATTGGATAAGCAGTAGAGGCGAGTTGTTTGTCAATGGTTGAAATCTGTGCGGTTTCCTGATGGATATGCTTCGAACCTCGGGAGATGTGTTGATTTGAAGGAATGCAAGTTGACAGGTTTGAAGAGTCATGATTGTCACATCCTGATGGAAAGACTAATTCCAATAGCTTTGAAGGAAGTTTTACCGAACTTTATATGGGGCGCCATTACAGAATTAAGCAATTTCCTCCATGATATTTGCTCGGCAGTGTTAAAAGCATCGCACATGGAAAAACTAGAGAGAGATATTCCAATTATTCTTTGCAACTTAGAAAGGATATTTCCTCCAGCGTTTTTTTATTCGATGAAGCATCTCTTAGTTCACTTGCCTTATGAGGCTAAAGTTACAGGTCCCGTCCAATTTCGATAGATGTATCCATTTGAGAGGTAATGTTTTCTTTAAAATACAGTTCAAATGAGTTTATCATATAATATGTCCCGATAAACTTCTTTCTATTTCAACTAGATTCTTAAATCATTTGAAGAAAAAAGTGAAGAATAAGGCACATGTTGAAGCTTCAATTTGTAATGCATATATTGTGGAAGAAGTGACGACATTTGCATCATACTATTTTGAGCCGCACGTTCAATGCAAGAGGCGGAGAGCAGGCAGAAATGATGAGGGCCCCATTGATCCCAATTGCACAGCATTCTCTATTTTCAATTATCTGGGTCGACCAAGCGGCGCATGTCAGTTTCGTTATTTATCAGGCGAAGAACTTCATGCAGCCCATACTTATATTTTACTGAACTGTCCAGAAGTCGAGCCATACTTCAAGTAAGTGTAAATTTGTAAATATATGTTTTGTGTGTCAAATATTTGCTAATAATGATATGGTTTTTAATATTAGGATTTTCCAAACTTCAATGTTTGGACTACAACCAAATGAGTTTGACCGTTTGTGCGATGAACAATTTGCAGCATGGTTCAAGACATATGTAAGTTGCCTATGGATCAAAACCAAGTTATTAAAATTATATACATCATTTAGTTAAATATATATTATTAACTTTGCATGTGTAACCTTATGTTCACAACAATTATGAACACTTTGGAGGGCAAGAATTGTTATATTATCTGTCATGGGGTCCACAGTTAAGAGTTCGAAGTTGGCCAGCATATTTCATAAATGGATATAATTTTCATACTCAAGAATATGGAATGGGAAAATCCACAATGAATAGTGGTGTGTCTGTTCGGTCATCCAATGGTGACAGTTCGAAAGATAATTTTTATGGCTTGTTGGATGAAATCATAGAGATAGAGTACCCTGGACCATTAATGATGCGGGTTGTGTTATTTAAGTGCACGTGGTTCGACCCCGTCAAAGGAATGAAGGTGCATACGAAGTTCAATTTGGTTGAAATAAATCACAAGAAAAGGTATATGAAGTATGAACCATTTGTCTTGGCACAACAAGCAATTCAAGTATGTTATGCATCATATCCTAGTTTGAAACGTGACAAAGCTGATTGGTGGGCTGTATGTAAAATCAAAGCACGGAGGAAAATCGAGGAACACTGGACGGATAGAGCCTACCAACAGGAGGAAGTGTCTAACACGGTTGAAATTGAAGAATATAACATACCAACTTTACGAGATCCGTGTGGAGCAATGATAGATGTGGATCCAACTGAAATTTGCGAGTTAAATGTACAAGAATATTCAGAATCTGATTTTCAGACAGATGACGAAGACGAGGACAAGGACGATGATGAAGACGAAGACGAAGATTAAAATTTTTGTCACAAAACACTACAGATGTGTAATTATTAATGCTACAAGTGCTATTTTGGTTGTTATCATTATTGTTATTGTGCTTTTTTATTATTGTTATTGTCGATTATTCTTTTTATTTTAATTGATCGTCCGAAATTTTGTCCCTAAATGCCGACAAGTCTAATATTATTAACGTGCCCTAACATTTCCGATATTCTAATTTCTATTGCAACATTTGAGATGCCTAAATTTTGGATTGAAAAAAAGATGTAACAAATTTACGACCCAAATAAATGACATGCTAAATTTTTGACCGAAAAAAAAGTCACAAATTTACAACGTTCATGTAGTATGTGCATATTTGCGCCGGACTCAAGCTGTCCGTCGCAAATTTTGCGAGAGAATTTGTACCGTTCGAAATTGTATACGGATAATTTAATCCGTTGCAAATTTGCAACGGAATTTTTTTTACGTCGTAAATTTGCGACGGATTTTTATTTCTGCTGGAAATTTTTTGTCGATCGCAAAATTTGCGACCGATATGGAAAGTCCGTTGCAAATTTGCGATGGAAAGTTGATTTTGCGATAAGATTTTTACCAATCGAAATTTTCGGCATAAAAAAAATCCATTGTAAATTTGCGACGGACTCAGCCATCCGTTGCAAATTTTGCGACGGACTCAGCCGTCCATTGCAAATTTTGCGACGGACTAAGATTTCTGTCGCAAAATTTGCGACGGACTAATCTGTCTGTCGCAAATTTGCCGTTCAAATTTTGCCGTTAAAATTTGCAACGGAAAAATTAATCCGTCGCAAATTTGCGACGGAAAAATTAATCGTTCGCAAATTTGCGACAGATAGCTTAGTCCGTCGCAAATTTTGCGAGAGACAGATTAGTCCGTCGCAAATTTACGACGGACAGTTGAGTCCGTCGGAAAATTTGCGACGGACAGTTGAGTCCGTTGCAAATTTGCGACGGACGGCTGAGTCCGTCGCCGTCCGTCGTAAATTTGCGACGGACAGTTGAGTCCGTCGCAAAATTTGCGACGGACTAAGCTGTCTGTCGCAAGTTTGCGACGGATAGCTGGAGTCCGTCGCAAATGTCCGATGTACAACCACAGTCCGTCACAAATTTTAGGAGGGAAATTTTGCCGTTCAAATTTGCAACGGAAAAATTAATCCGTCGCAAATTTGCGACGGAAAAATTAATCCATCGCAAATTTACGACGGATGTTTAATTCCGTCGCAAATTTGCGACGGATTTTTGTTTTCGTCGAGAATTTTTGTCGGTGGAAAATTTGCGACGGACGTCAGCATCCGTCGCAAATTTGCGAACGACCGAGCAAGTCCGTCACAAATTTACATTGTTATTACCCCTCCCCTTTCCCCGACGCCGCCCCCCGCCCGATCTGCGCATTCCCTCCCGCCAGTCGCCGTCGCCGCCCAGCCGTCGCCGCGCATCACCGGTCGGCCCACGAGCCCCCGCCCGTCGCCGGTCGCCCCAGCCGCCCGCAGCCCCCCCCGCCCGTCGCACGCCCCGCCCGGTCGCGCCCTTGCCCCCGCCTCGCCGACCGCCTCGCCTCATCGCGCCCTCGCCCCGCCTCGTCGCCCGCCCCGCCTCGCCGCCACCCCGCCGGCCCTTCGCCGCGCCGCCCGGTCGCCCCTTAGCTCGCCTCGTCGCCCGCCCCCCGCCGGTCGCGTCCCCGGCGGCCAGCCGCCGTCGCCGCCCGGCCTCGCCGCCGTCGCCCGCCCCCGGGAGCCGGCCAGCCCGCCCAACCGCCGCCGACGCCGTCGTCCTTCGCCACCGCCCTGTCGCCGCGTGCCGCCGTGCCGCCGCCAACCAGCTGCCACCCGCCGCCCGTCGCCGCCGCCCGACGCCGTCGCGCCCCACGCCTTGCCGCCGCCCGACACCGTCGCCGCCCCGATCTTGTCGCCACCGAGCTCCGCCGTCGTTCGCCGGTCGTGGCCGAGCACCCGGCCGACTAGTCACCATTTGAGCTCACGCTTGCGCCGGGACCGCCACTGTTCTATCGGCCGATTTTTATTGTCCTTGAACCAAGTAAGCAACTCTCTAAACCCTAGTTAGTATAATTAGGTAATTAGTCGGACTTGTTTAAGGATTATTTAGGATCACTTTTCGTTGGCTAAGTTACGGGTCGATTTCAGGATTGCATGTGGCTTTGATCGATGGTCGACTGGTTAATTTGTCTATTATGTGAATGATTAAGCGTTAAATGACGATAAGGTGATTGATTAAGCGTTTTCACAGAAAATGCTTGAAAATTGAACAATTCTATAAAAAATCAAGGAAAATTACGGAAAATTAAAACAACGGTATATGTTGGCAACTAATATGAAATTTGACGGTAAAATTTTTTTAAACTTTTTAAAAAACAAAAATTTCAGAACATCACAAAATGGCAAAAATTAATAGTGACCACCCATTTTCAATGAAATTTAGATTTTTTAACGTTCAGGGGAAAAAAATATTAAAAAATTAAAAATTTCCATAACCTTATAAAATGGCTTAACATAAATGTGGTCACCCATTGTGAGGGAAATTTTTATTTTTTTTGGGTGAAAAAAAAATTAAAAAAATATAAAATTTCAATACTGCATAGAATTGCCTAGAAAACATGTGGCCATCAACTTGCAGTGAAATGTAAATTTCTTTAGATGGCCAAAAATAAATTAGAATTGAAAAATTTTCAAAATTTCACGGAATGACTTATAATACATGTGGCCACCCACTTTTAGTTATATTTAATTTTTTTAACGTGCCCTAAAAATTATTAAAATAAATAAGGACAAAAATTTTGGAAACTTTACTTAATAGCTTAGACTACCTGCGGCCACCCAATTTTAGTATGGATAAATTTTTTTATTTCACGAAAAAAATTTATATTAAAAAATAATAATTAAAAAATGCTTAAAATTTTAAAATTTCAAAATTTTACAAAATGTCTTAGAATATCGATGGCCACTAACTTTTAGTGAAATTTTGTTTTAGGGCCCAAAATTTTTTTTTGCAATAATAATAATTTTTTTTCTTGCAAAACTGCTTAGAATGACTTAGAATACCTGTGGCCACCCACTTTCAGTGAAATTTAAATTTTTGTACGTTGTCAAAAAAAATTTAATCAAAATGAATGCGATTCATATAGTGATGTTTAATACCTGTAGCCACCCAAATCGTGCTCATACATTGATGTTTCATATCAAAATGAATGGGATTCATAGTATATTTGTTTGTAGGAAATTGCACATCATAAACACTCGACATTGGCTCATTTCAAGGAAACATTTTCTCAGTCTTTCCATCAAAATGGTAAGCTTCGTCATTTACATCATTATGTGTTCGTAATACGTGTCAATAGTTCTTTACATATTCGCATAACCTTCCTACTTGTCAGTATAAACGTGGAGGTCACATGCCTAGAAGACAAGGCTCTTTCTCGTCCTCGTCCCCGTCCCTTTCCTCTTCCCCTATCCCGGCATCTAACCCTCAACCACAGTATGGCCCGTCACAATATGGACACGTTGGCCCTTCCTCCAACACTCAACAACATGTTACGGGACTTGGCCACATGCGAACTGAACGTTCTCCAGTTCAATCTCCTTTAGCTCCATCTCCTTCCGTTCCACCCCATTATTCGGCGGAACAATCAAATATTGACGGAAACAGAGGTTAAGAAGATAACCGATTCTTCATATGCCCATTTGGAGATTCGTAAGTACTTCATTTTTATTTTAGTATATGTAATATTTAGGGCTTTAGATATTGATGTCAATTGAATTGTCCATGTTGCACAATATTCATATGAATGCAGATTCACGAATGCTCCGTCTGTTGTGAGGGAATTGAACAAAATAGTAAGAAACTTTTGGATGGGAGAGTATATTACTTACAGAAATGTTCCACAAGAAGTGAAAGAAATGTGGTGGAATGAGTTCAAGGTAAGTTTTACATATTTTATTTTCTCACCAATTAAGTGTGGTGTAGTATATTGATGGTCAAGAATGATGTAAAGGGACCAGAACAACTCAGTAGTTTTCGATACCTAAAGGACCAAATATTTTCCCCAACATGAACTTTACAAAATCTGTCTATATTTGTCTAGTGCATGGTTATGGATATTTAATCATCATAATAATTTTCAATTTGTATTTTTATTCATTGCAGTGAAAGTTCAAGTGGAAGGAAGCGGAAGACAATGAAGTGAGAAGAATTTTCGATAAGAAAATAAGTGATTTTATGCGAAATGTCATGAATAGAGCGAAGAGCAAGCAAGCGAAGCCGTCTTTCTTTACAGCTGACAATTGGGAGGCAATTAACACATTTTGGGCATCTGAACAGAGTCGGCAACTCTATGAGCAGAATAAGAAGAATCGATCTTCTAGTTCTAGTGATGGGTCAGCCACATATGCTGGGGGCTCTATCAACATTGCGGAGCATCGCAAACGACTGGTAAGTCTGTTAAATGAGTTATAAGTTAATTTAATTCAATTACTCATGTTTAAATTTTGTAGGCACATGAATTGGGGACGGAACCGACATTTGCAGCTACATTTGAACGCACATTTCAAAAGAAAGATAAGACATGGACTGTCGATCGAGCAAAAGCTGTTAAGGTATGTAAGGTTATACTTTAGCTTATATGTAAACTATAATGAAAACCGTGAATGCTTTCAATATTTTTGGTAGATATATATATAGTGATTTTATTTTCATCTACATTGTTAATGTAGGAAAAATATGATGAACTTTTAATGAGCAGTGCTAGTGGTAGTGATGATTGTCTTGAGTCCCGGCCACCAGTTGATAATATGGCATTATGGATGGAGGCAACGGGTGGGGCGAAAAAAGGGAAAATATTTGGGATGGGATCATTATCAAGGATGTACATGCCGAATAGTCCTGGAATTTCATCATCCACTGGGACTGGTCGAAGGAGGTCACGAGCAGACGAGCAATTGACCCAAGAAGTGAATCGTCTGAATAATTTACTTGTTAAGAAGGATGAACGAATACATAACTTGGAACAACAAATGAGAATCGTTATGCAACACCTTAACATCAATCGCTATGACGATCCTCATGTACCTCCAGCCAATCCAGTAGGTGATGGGTACAATGATGACCAACACATTGATGCCGAGAATGCTGCTGATGATGATGATGATGAAGATTTTCTCCGGTCTTTCTAGTTAAAATTCTCAAAATCGGGGTTAAGCTTGCTTCATAATCTTGGTTTTTCATAATTTCACTCATATTCATATGTAAGAATATTTATGTTCGTCCCAAAACGTATTTTTGTTAACCCTTTTGTTATTTTACACCTAGTTTCACATCCATGCATAAACGCTTTTTTTATATTCTGGACTGATTTATGTATCGACATTTCCTCAGGTCTCGACAAAAGTGACTACTTTTGGTGTCCTGCCATCGTACCAAAGCTGCGTCTTCTTCTGTATGGTTTTTTTGCGTCTTCTATGGTTGTCCCGTCTCTTAGTTCATGTTTTGATTGTATTGTAAGATTGGATATCAAATAGGGCAAAAGTACACCACAAGTGCCATAACTTGTGTACGGCGATCACTTTGGTGCCATAACTTTTTTTCGGATCACTTTGGTGCCAAGTCGGAGGAAAAGAGATCACTTTGGTGCCAATTTGGCCGGAAATCCGACGTGGCATTTTTTATTCATTTTTTACGCCGACGTGGCTCGCCGGAGGCTGAGTCAGCGTGTACAGTCAGCATTTTTTATTTTAAATAATTTTTTTAGCGTGTACAGTCAGCATTTTTAATTTTTAATATTTTTTTCTTTTTTTTTCTTTCCTTTTCTTTTCTTTTCTTTATTTTCTTTTCTCCCCTCGCCGGCCGGTGCCGGCCGGCCACCGGCAAAGCCCGCGAAGGGCTGGGCGAGGCGGCCTTGCCCATGGCCGACGAGGGCGGCCGACCCTCGCCGCGGCCGAGGCGGAGTCGGCCTCGCCGGCGTCGGGCGAGGGAAGCCCTCGCACAGGCGGGCGAAGGTCGCCCTCGCATCACCGACGAGTCGGGCGTGGGCGACCTCACTCGCCCGGGCGAGGGCTTCCTCGCTCGGCTCGCCGGCGAGGTCGCCCTGCGCCGGATACGGGCGAGGGCGACCCTCGCCGGCGTCGGGCGAGGTCACCACGCCGGACTCGGGCGAGGGCGACCCTCGCCCGCCCGGGCGGGGGCTTCCCGCCCGGACGCCGGCGAGGGTCGCCCTCGCCGGATCCGGCGAGGGTGACCCTCGCCGGCGTCGGGCGAGGTCGCCCACGGCTCGGGCGGGCGACCCTCGCCCGCCCGGGCGAGGCTTCCTCGCCGACGCCGGGCGGCGAGGGTCGCCACGCGGTCGCCTCGCGGGCGAGGGCGACCCTCGCTCCGCCGAGTCGCCAGCGAGGGCGACCCTCGCCCGCCCAAGCGAGGGCTTCCATCGCTCGCCGTCGGACGCCGGCGCGGGTCGCCTCGCGTGGGACCTCGCCGCGAGATCGCCTCGCCGGATCTCGGCAAGGGTGACTCCTCGCCGCGCCGCCGTCGGCGAGGAAGCCCTCGCCGGGCGGGCGAGGGTCGCCCTCGCCGAGTCGGCATGGGCGACCCTCGCCCGGCGAGGCCCCCGGCGGCGCGGCCGGTCGACGCCGACTCCCGGCGAGGGTCGCCCTCGGATCGCGCCGGCGAGGGTCGCCTCGCCGGATCCCGGATCCTTTGGGTGAGCGAGGGCGACCCTAGTCGGCGTGGGCGACCTCGCCACGGCTTGCGGGCGGCGTAGGAGCCGGCCTCGCTTGTCGCCGGTGAGGGTCGGCCGCCCCTCGCCGGCCATGGGCAAGGCCGCCCTCGCCCAACCCTTCCCGGGCTTCGCCGGTGGCCGGCCGGCAACCGGCCGGCAAGGGGAGAAAAGAAAAAAATGAAAAGAAAAGAAATAGGAAAGAAAAAAAAAGGAAAAAAATATTTAAAATTAAAAATGCTGACTGTACACGCTAAAAAAATTATTTAAAATAAAAAATGCTGACTGTACACGCTGACTCAGCCTCCGGCGAGCCACGTCAGCGTAAAAAATGAATAAAAAATGCCACGTCGGATTTCCGGTCAAATTGGCACCAAAGTGATCTCTTTTCCTCCGACTTGGCACCAAAGTGATCCAAAAAAAAGTTATGGCACCAAAGTGATCGCCGTACACAAGTTATGGCACTTGTGGTGTACTTTTGCCTATCAAATAGTATTATGTCAGACTCTACAACTTTCCTTCTGTTATTTATTTCAATTATATGTCATTGTGGCTGGTTTGTCAGAATTTATGGTTTGTTCGTTTTTCTGTTTCAATTATATATCATTGTCTCCTTTGATTGATATGGACAAGAATTTATGGCCGAAATGATATAAAAATAGCGACGAATATTTTAAGCCTAATTTTGCTATCATTAAAGTTTGTCACTAATTTGCGACGAAATTCGCGACGAATTTTCTGACGAAATTCGCGACAAATTTTACGACGATTTTGCGACGAAATTGCGACGAATTTTGCGACGGACAAAGTCGTCGTAAATTTGCGACGACAAAGTCGTCGTAAATTTGCGACGAAATTGCGACGGAATTTTGCGACGAATTTGCGACGGATTTTTGCGACGAATTTTGCGACGGATTTGCGACGGATTTTTGCGACGAATTTTGCGACGGACAAACGTTCGTGGTAAATTTGCGACGAAATTTGCGACGAAATTGCGACGGATTTTTGCTACGAATTTTGCGACGGACAAACGTTCGTTGCAAATTTGCGACGAATTTGCAACGGATTTTTGCGACGGATTGAGTTCGTCGCAAATTTGCGACGCGACGAATTTGCGACGGATTTTTGCGACGAATTTTGCGAAGGATCGAGTTCGTCGCAAATTTGCGACGAAATTGCGACGGACTATGTGCCGTCGCAAATTTGCGACGAATTTTTTTTCTCCGCAAATTTGCGACGAACTTGTGAATTCTCTGTCGCAAAATTTTGCGACGGCACATAGTAGCGACAGAATTTTTTCCGTCACAAATTCGATTTGCGACGGATTTTTCCACATTTTCCGTCGCAAATTTCGTCGCTAATCCGGTGTTTTTTTGTAGTGTTGGTAAGGTGGTCCCTAAATTTAGCGTTAACAGTGGACATGTGTTGGTGATGTAATTGAGAGGTCTCAACCATAGAATCAGAAACATTTAAGTGGCTTCTAACTCTAATTATTCAGCGCACGTCTTAATCTTTTGATCCGAAACAATAACTATCGCCAATTTTCAATCGTCATTGAATGTCTTAGTTTTCAATACTCAGTGGAGTTTTCAAAGAGGATTACTCATACAAATATTTCTCCTCTTCGATTTTGATCCATCTACAAGTATATACACTCTTTGAACTTGTGATGAGCTTTATAAAAAACCAATATTGTTTAATTATTTGGGGCTTAACTAAACAAGTAAGAATCGATCCATCCGCAAGACAAAAGCAAAGCGTAACACCCCCGAAGAGCCCAGCTCGCTTTAAAGATGGAGAAACGAGTGAGTGATGTGGATCTTCACAAGCCCAATATTTCTATGAGAAGTTTTGATGGACACCATAGGCCCAGACCCAGAAACTTAACCAGCCCAGCAGCCCAGATGAGAATTTCTAGTGCAATACTTTCTTTTGTGCAACCAAGTACCTCAACTTTTTAAATATGGGTCAATGTGAGCTTTCCTCTAAAATCACAAAAAATACCAACTTGGACACCGATGCCATTTAATAACCATCAACCATCCACATCGGTATCCTATGTGGCCTCTCGAGATGATGTTACGTTAGCAAAAATTTATTGGACGACTAAAATCGTCCAAGTCGGGACTCTCTCTCTCTCTCTCTTTCTCTCTCTCTCTCTCCTCATCACTAGTTAACACTTAAATAGAGATGACACGATTTTTGCCAAGTAAACGACTCAAGTCATGAATTATGCTTAAATTTTTCCGTGCAAGTGAGTTACGTCACCAAACTGACCTAACATGGTGATTTACTTAACGGATGCTTCACGATAAACTAGAAAAGTTAAGGTACTTGATTGAAAAAACAAAGAGGTTTAAGGATCTAGTTGTTTCGCAAAAAATGAATGATTTTGAAAATATTTTCCAAAAAAATGATCGCTTGTATCTTTTGAAATTATTAGTCAATGAAAATTTTTACATTGTCAACAACAACTTATGGTTATTGAAATACTTTGAAGATAATACATACTAGGTCTCACCCGAGGAAATCATCGGCATCCTGTGGTCGATTTGGAGGGCACATAATGGGTTTGTTTTTATCTCCCGCTGGCGGAACCCGAGCAGAACATTAGAACTTGCAATTACACAGTAAGCCAGTTTTTTGAGATGGAATCCAAGGCCGAAAAATGAAATTAAGAAAAAGGAAAAGCTTACCTTCTTCATGGCAGCCGCCAGAGAGAGGATCTCTGGTACTCAACGTCGATTACTCCAAATCGGAGAACTCATCAGAAGCAGCCGTAGCAGGGGTGATTCGAGATTACAGAGGAGTGTTGGCGGATGGCTTCGCGAGCTCCATCTTGGCTGAATCGACCAAAACCCTAGCTTTGCTAACTAGTCTACGCTTTGTCGAAGAGAGAAGCAAACGTGAGGAGTTCCGTGGAGTTCAGCTTCAAGTACAAACATATTGTACTTTGCCGGTTGGCTGTATTGTAGAAGAAGAGCAGAGCCCATGGGCACTACGGGCCTAGATTGATGAGTGCAAAGCAAAACTGGCCTAACTGAAATCTGTGAACCTAGCCCGATGTCCAAGAGATGCAAGTAAGGGCCCGTTTGGTAACGTGCCAAACAGTGAAAATTTCTGTTCTTTTGTTCCCAGAAATAGTTTGGGAACAGAAATGCGTTTGGTAAATTTTTTGTTCCCTGTCACATTTTTGCAAAAATTTGTGCCCAAAAACAGTTTTGGAAGAGAAACAAGAAGTAAAAAAAAGTTACTTCTTGTTTCTTGGCATATTTTGAGAATCGGCTTTTTTTCTTCTTTTTCATTTTTTTGTTTTCTTTTTTTTGTGTTGCTCTTCTTGGGTTGTGGCCGGTCACCAGCGGCCGGCGACCGGCCACAACCCAGGGCTGGCGAGGGCGTCACGGCCCTCGCCGCGCCGCCGGTGGAGGCGGGGGTCCCCCTGCCGGCGAGGGCTGGACCCTCGCAGCCTGGGCGAGGCGGCTCGCCGTCGGTCATGGCGAGGTCGGCCTCGCCCGGTTGGGCAAGGCCGAGCCTCGCCGTGGGTCGCGACGGCAAGGTCGGCCTCGCCCAAATGCGGCGAGGTCGAGCCTCGCCGTCGCGACCCACGGCGAGGTTGGCCGCGGTGGGTCGCGATACCTCGCGGTGCGTCGCGCAAGGCTCGGCCTCACCCGGTCAGGCCGAGCCTCGTCGTCGCTACCCACGACGAGCCGACCTCACCGTGGGTCGCGACGGCGAGGCTCGGCCTCGCCCGATCTTGGCAAGGCGACCTCGCCGTGGGTCGCGACGGCGAGTCAGCCTCGCCCGGATCCGCGAGGCCGAGCCTCGCCATCGCGACCCACGGTGAGGTCGGCGCCTTCGGCCGTGGGTAGCGACGACGAGGCTCGGCCTTGCCGCAGGCAGGTGGCCAGGGCGGCGGCGATGGCCGCGACGCCCCGGCCATGGCCACGGAAGAGAATGGGTAGAAATGAAAAAAAAAATTTATTAAACAATTCAAAATATTATTAATAAAAAGAAATTTTGTATAGTTACCAAATGCATTTCTGTTCTTTTCTATTCCAGGAATAGAAATTTTGGACAATTACCAAACGCCTTCAAATGCTCAGAAATTGTTTCCGGGCACAGAATCAAAAAGAATCATTTCTGAGTAGAAATAGTTCCCGGTCACAGAATGGTTGTCATGCGCACTCTAAGCTCGCGAATTGGGTCTCTAAAGCCCAGCGAAAGGAGGAACTTCCCTCAAACTGGATATCTTATCCCTTGAAACCTTTGTTGGATATCTTATCTTGCAATGTGAACGAACTTTCTTTGAGTTAATGAAATTTCTATTTTTATCAACCAAAAAAAAGAAATAACAACTTCTGTCTAAACATTTTCATGAACGATGAAAATATTTTCGTTCATTCATTTTTGTAAGCAAAACAAATGATCATTTTTAAAAAAATATTTTTCAAAATCATTTATTTTCCACAAAATAAACACACCCTAGATATATAATTGTAAAATGGATAGAAGTTCAAAAACTTGTAATGTCATTACCCCTTTTAAATACGTCCGACTTAAACCTGTTCACCAATAAACATCCTACTTTTATTTCGACAAGGCTTTCTTTTAATCTCCTAATCAATTATTGCCCGTTCATGTGTCCACAATGTTCCAATATACTTTTAAAGTCTCTTTTCCAAACCTTTTCTCCAGTGATTTTATACATTTAGATAACCCAAAAGTATCTTCAAATAATGTGTAGTTTTTTAATAAATCCATAATTTTGTCTGCTAAATAACTACCTCCAAAATTGTCGGCTGGAGAATGACCCCTGTCAAATCTTTCTTGTGGCTTTGTATAAATTATCATTCTAACTTGACACTTTGACAAATTCACTAGCTACTTATTACTGATTCCATTCATTGCAGCATTGACAAGTACCATAGAGGGATAGGACAAAGATCATTTGGTCAATCGGATTATAATTTCTTTGAAATTTTGGGAAACCCATTCACTGAATTCATGACTCAGCAAGAAAAAAAAGTGACTAAAGATCTTTAGTCACCTCTATTCGATTCATTATTTGCATGACTTTTTGGTCTGATTGTGATGCCTCGTGCATTATCTCTCGCCACCGTCTTAGATAAACCCTAAAAATGGAGCTCATCATCCCCAGATTGACGACCATGCATAGTTTTGGCTAATTGGGAGGTGAAAGCGGCGGGGAAATTATCAAATCAGTCATAAATCTATTATAATTATGTAAATTCAATTATAAATATTTTGCATTATTATCAATTTAATTCATCTGATCAATTTTAATCGGCCGGCGTTGACGAGGACGCATGTCGATGCCGGCCGTTTGGCTAACTTTGACGTGGTAATTTTTTAAAATATATATATTTTATTTTTCTCAATTTTTTTCATTTTTCCTTTTTTTTCCTTCTTTCATCTTCAACCTCCAATGACCAGCTAGAGGTGGGGGCAGGCAAGGCCAGCCTCGCCCACGCTTGGCGAGGTCAGCCCCGCCAATCGCTAGCAAGGCCGACGCCAGTGGCTGGGCGAGGCTCAAACTCGCGCTCCATTGGCAAGGTCGACCCTGCTAGCCGCTAGCGAGGGCGAATTCAAGCCTCGCCAAGGGGACCTTGCTAGTGGCGGGCGAGGCATGCCCTCGCTAGCAACCAACAGGCCCGACCTTGCTAGTAGCCAGCGAGTTCGAGCCTCGCCCAGCGATGGCGAGGTCAAGCCTCACCATGGGCAGGTGAGGCCGACCTCGCCGGCCTCCAGGAGGAAAAAAAAAAGGGAAAGAAAATAAAATAAAAAAGGAATAAAATAAAATAAAAAAAATAAAAAATTTGCCACGTCAGCGTTAGCCGAACGATCGACGCCGGCCAGCATCCCCATCAACGTTGGCCGCCCATAATTGGCCGGATGTACTAAATTGTCACAAATGCAAAAAGTTTAAGACTGAATTAGTACAAAAAAAGGTTTAGAACTGAATTGACACAATTGCAATAAATTTATGACTGTTTTGGTAATTTTCCCCGAAAGCAACTAAAAGCATACATATCAGATCACATCTAAAACTAGAAAGTGAGTGATTTTAATGGACAATAATACAATAAATAGAGCCAAAAATTGATATTTTAGGGAGTTAATTTCATAGGGCTTTTCCCTTTTCTCATAGTGGCGCAGTCTTCTTCATCCTTTTATAAACTGCACTTAGAATTTATCCTAATTTAATCGAGCTTTATCCTAAAGATATACATTCTCGACATCTTTCAATCGCACTATCATTCATAAACATAGAATTTTTTTGGTGCTTAGGGCTCTTTCTTTCACGTCTTTTTGCATAGGACAGAAAATTCGAAGCATAAAGTCCGACACTTTCCCAATGATTCGATTCCATCTTGCGTATAAAGTGAAGCATTGCGAGTTCAAGGAAGTTAAACATGCATGGTATACCGACGTAACATCTTCTCTAACTATTTAACCTTCTTTGTCATGATCAAATTTAGATCCAATTTCTTGTGGCCCGTCTAGGTTGTCTTCCTTTTCTTTCTCTAGGTAAATTGGCTTTTCGGATCACTTTAGTGCGAGTCGGAGGAAAAAGAGATCACTTTAGTGTCAATTTGACCGGAAGTCGACGTGGCATTTTTATTAATTTTTGGCGCGACGACGTGGCTCGCCGGAGGCTGAGTCGCGTGTACAATCGTATTTTTATATTAAATAAATTTTTTTCAACGTGTACGATCAGCATTTTTAATTTTAAATATTTTTTTCCTTTTTTTTTCTTTTCTTTTTTTCTTTTGTCCCTCGTCGGCCGGTCGCGGTGGCCGGCCGGCCACCGGCGAAGCCCGGGAAGGGCCGGGCGAGGGCGGCCTTGCCCATGGCCGGTGAGGGGCGGCCGACCTCGCCGGCGTCGGGCGAGGAAGCCTCACAGGCGGGCGAGGTCGCCCTCGCCGAGTCGGGCATGGGCGACCCTCACCCGGCCGTAGCGGCACCCTCGCCCGCCGGGCGAGGGCTTCTCGCCCGACGCCGGCGAGGTCGCCCTCGCCGAGTCCGGCGTGAAGCGACCCTCGCCGCATCGGGCGAGGGCGGCCACGCGGGCCGGGGAGGCCTCGCACAGGCCGGCCTTGCCTGTCGCCGGCGGGTCGGCCGCCCCTTGCCGGCCATGGGCAAGGCCACCCTCGCCCGGCCCTTGCCGGGGCTTTACCGGTGGCCGGCCGACCACCGGCAACCGGCCGGCGAGGGGAGAAAAGAAAAAAAAAGAAAAGAAAAGAAAAAGGAAAGAAGAAAAAAAAAAGGAAAAAAATATTTAAAATCAATCCTTGGTGAGTTCATAATAAGAGATGATGCTTCTCGACATTTGAATTTGAGATTTGGAATCTTGATTCACGACGTCTTCTCTAGAGGAAGGGAAATAGGGGAGGTACAAATTTCAGGAAAATTATTTAAATAATCCTAATTAAGCCTATTGTGTGACTGTTAATTCAGTCCTAAACTTTTCAATTTGACCAATTTAGTCCCAAACCTTTAAATAATTTTCCAATATAATCCTTCTGGTGAATCTTGATCGGAAATCACAGACATGAATGCCAGCTATCCTATGTGGCACAACCACACAACCGGCTTTGATGTGGCGTCTTCTCTAGAGGAAGGGAAATAGGGGAGCAACAATATTCATGAAAATTGTTCAAATAATCATAAACCTATTGTATGATGATCAATTCGATCATAAGTTTTTCGATTTGAACAATTAACCTTCTGATAATTTTTCAATGTAATCCTTTTGGCGAATTTTTGTCAGAAATCGCAGACGTGGACGCCGACTATCCTGCGTGGCACGGCCGGCATTGATGTGAATGATTTTTACAATTTTTTTAATTATTATTTTTTCTTTTATGCCTGTGGCCGGCCTCCGCCGCTCTCGCCCATTATCTCCTCTCATGGGTGCCTGAAGTCAAGAGGTCGCACGGCATCCCAGCAGTAAACTTCTCCAATGTGTCAAGTAGGGATGAACTCATATATATTCCACTCCTCAAGAGGCTGGGAGATGAGTATCAAGGCGAGCACAACCTCCTTGGGCGAGGGGGTCGCCAATCGTCGGCCACCGCCAAGACTGGCCACAAGCGAAAAGAAAAAGGAAAGGAAAAGAAATTCAAAAAAATTGGCAAAATAATCCACAACCTTTAGAAAGCAAGAGACATATATCATTGTTTTGAGATACCTGGCGCAATCAATTGAGGCTTAGGGTATTTCCAATCCAGAAACCGAAAATCACCTATTCAAATCTCGCCGACTGCATGTACAACACTCGGATTCAAGGCCTCCTGTTCGGAATAAATGCCTCGATTTAATCAGTTATAGCTTGTAGGGTGTTACACGGGCCTCCAAATAGCCCGACCTCTAAGTTCGTACCCCGCTTGGTCATCAAAAATTAAAAATAGTAAATTCATATGAAACCACAACCTTCATTAGCTACTAGTTCTATAATTTGAGAAGTGGGTACAAAACCCAAAGCATTTTACACAACCCTCCAAACCTAAAGGCCAAACTACAAATGAACAAAGCCCCTACCACGTCACATACAATAATTGCAAATGTCCCCAAAAGTGATCCCCCGAAATCCAAATCTTAGTCCTCTTTTTCTATCTTGTCCCTGCACATAACAAACTGGGACCTAGTTTTATGTCACAAAAGCGTTATTATTGGAAAATGCAATCTAGCCATCGGACAAAGCCAAACCCATCTTGTGTTTGCGCTTTCAATAGCATCAATTTGCCAAATAAGCTCCTCCCCATGTTTGGGTATCCGAGAAATATCACTTTCAACTGGAGAACTCAAAGAAGAGAGTGTCTATCGAAAATTATGTATCGAGTATGAATCCGTTAAATAAAGATTCAACCCGAATGAAGTGCGCAGAAACTCGAATCTAACTGGAGCACATGGATTGCCTTCATCTATTGTTGAACCATCTGCCGATGAGTCACATTAACCGAACGAATGTTGGATTTTTTTTTTTTGTTGTGCTTATTAATATGTTTGATTGCTTTTTACATATATAACAATATTATTATATAATATTCAGTGTCAATCACCTCCCACAAAATGTTGTGCATTGGCGTTGTGGCAAATGGCACCCTCATCTCCATGATTGAGCCCTTACAGCTCACGTCCTCACCCACCCCCATCATTTTTTTTAAAGACCCCCTTATGTTGTTGTCTTTATTGGCCCAGATATTCCTTGGGACCTAAGTTTTTGTTTCTTATTTCTTGGAACGCCTCAACCGGTGGCAAAACTCTTTGAAATCTTTCGACATTGATCCAGTCATTTTTCGGAAGCTTAACGCACAATCAGCTCAAGCTAGCTTTACCCATTTGAGAATTAGGGTTCATCTCACGGTTTCCGTAACAAGGTTGGTAAGGGTATAGTCTTTCGCCGATTAATTTCGTCCTACGATGAAAATCCGGAGTCTTAGAGTAAGGGGATGCTAGCATTTCGACGTAAAAAGCGAGGATGATTTAGGTATTTGAAATGGTTTGGAAATTGTTCAGAGTGTGAACCGTAAGTCTATGAGATTAAAAAAAGGGAATGTCGTGCGTGTCTTCCTCAGAATAGATTTGTCCGAATCCGCATGCATATATAGTTTAAGAAACTTGCCTCTGTACTATTCTTGGAATCAGGTGTTTTGCTGTGTGAAACAATTACCTAAGCCATGTGCAATGTGCCGCGTCTAGGAGCTAAGCCAGCACAAAGCACCTAAACAAAGTTAGGTCAAAGACGGCTTTCAATAGTCTGAGCATAAGAGGCTTTGATTCGATGCATCGGCGGTTTTAATATGATTTCGCTTGTGTGAGTTTGAACCTAGATTTGGTTTGGTTCTCGGGGCCGGTGATTCGAGGGGCTCGATGCGCGCATCCATATGGAAGGATGTAAAATGGCTTTTTTCTAGCCGTGTTGGCTCAACTCGCGAAAATGGACTCAAATAAGTGAGAAAGACTCGAGAATTTCGTCTCGTTAAGGATTTGGTCCGGTCCGGTCCGATGTGATCCACACGTAAAACCGAGCCCCGCGGTTGGTGTACGCGCATCGGATGTTGATGTAAAAGCATTGGAACTGGACCGCAAAGATCTTTGAGACTTGGCATCAAATTGAACGGCAAAGGGGGGCAATCGGTACTGGTACTACTTGGGGGCAATGAAAGTGAGCCGGGGACCATACACGGATTGACCTGTATTCCACAGAAATATCCAAAAAGAAATTGACATGTTTTAATAGGATGTGTATGGTCAACATAGAAACATAATGCACGACATACGACCTAATCAATAGTAGTATTGACTTTTTCTTGCCAAGTATATCTACTTGGTGTTCTACTCCTTACATCGCTGGCATTTTGGCATGTCCTTGGAGCTAAATATGCACAAAATTACTCTCTGACATTTTTTTACATTTAATATAGAATAATGAAATGGATATAAGAATGATCGTGAGGCGTAGGGATAGATACAGAATGTCTGCGAAAGTCTTGCACAATTGCGAAAGTCTAGCAAGAATCAATCAATCCGATCTTTGATCGAGCGTGTGGAAGCTTTAAGCTACTAAAATCGGCATAATATATCTAGTCACTTTCTATCACATTATCATGAAAGCTCAAAACACAAGTGTTAAAACATCTGCTTGTTTAATGGGTTTTCGTGGTTTTTACACGAATTTGTCATCCTCTCCTTATAAACTTAAGTTTTTCAGTTGTACTTTCTGACATGACATTAAAGTTAGGTTTTGTCCCCGTTAATTTCGCATAAACAATCTCCCGTTCGTCAAATTTCACGTGACATTCCTAAAGGGTTTATATATATATACACTCGAATTGAATCAATAGACATAGAAAAACAGCAAACCCTATGCTTAAGCAAGAAGCAACTTGGTTGGGGACAAAAATGTTCTTGCTCACCTGGATGGCATTAAGTATGTAGAGAGAGAGAGAGAGAGTGTGTGACACTTCGAACTTGATGATGAATCAACACGCTTTTAGACCCAACAAACGAGAGAGAGAGAGAGAGAGAGAGAGAGAGAGAGAGAGAGAGATAGTAAAGATTGCTTTGCACTCAAATAAAAATGCGGCTTTGCAAGACATCCCGCCACGTCTTAGGCATTACTCAACCATTTATATACTTATAAATTTCAAATGTTATCTACACTCGTTGACGAAATAACTTATGCAGTAGAGATCTTGATAAGAATAAGGGTTAATATCATGAAATATCCTAAACTGGTATACTTATGATAAATTTACCCTACCAAAAATTCCAAACCGGTACACCTGTGATAAATTTACCCTCCCTTAGTTTTCGTTAAATTTCACCGTCTAATTTCTAAATTGGATAACACATAACAATTTACGGGTATAACACTTTGGGGTTTTACTCCTCCGTTTGTCACAGAATTTATCAATTTGTGACTTTTCGTGATATTAATCCAAATTTACGAAAGGTAAATTTGTCACAAGTATACCCGTTTAGGGTTTTCGGTGGTCAAAAAATCAGTTTGAAGTAAATCCGTCACAGGTGTACCAGTCTTGGGTTTTTCGTGGTATTAACCTTAAGAATAACGTGTGGGAAGAGAAGCAAAGTTTTAATCTTGATATCCTTGGCCTAGACAAATACATTCAGCTAGCATACACAGTAATGAAGAGATCTAAAGTGGGGGGAGGGGGTCAAACTCCTTTGCTAGGGAGAAAAGGACCTTCAGCAGGTGACCCACCCACCCATCTTCCATACGTAAACGATTCTCCTTCACCAGAAAGCAAAGAAAAACAGAGCCCATTCTTCTACCCAAGAAGAGCAAAAACAGAGAGCCCATTTTTAGCCTTCAAAAAAGCCTTTGCATTTACCGACACGGAAGCCGTCCATCTCTCTCTCTCTCTCTCTCTCTCTCTCTCTCTCGCCCCTCACCGAAACGCAAGAATCGCCTGTAACAGAGATCTCAGCTCTTCACACTCACATCACATTACTCTCTCTCTCTCTCTCTCTCTCATCAAGAAACAGGGGCAAACGCGAAAGAAGCCATCAATGTCGCGCCTTGGATCAATCCCACTGCTCTCTCATTGCCTCCTGCTCTCTCTGTTCTGCCTCTTCTTCTTCTCCTCCTCTGTCTCTTCCGACTCCAGCTTTCGCTTTCACCGTCTCAGTGATTTACGTGTTCCGGGTTTGTTTCTGCTGCTTTGGGTTCCTCTTGATGAAGTTTTTTGGCCTTAAAGGCCGGTATTTTTTATTTTTGCTTTTTGGTGCAATGACATGCGGTTTTTGCCTTTTGGTTTCTGTTTGCTTTTTTTTTTTTTTTCAGATGATGGGTATGAGAAAGGGTCTCTTTGGGTGGCTCCGTTGGAGGCAAGGAGGCACCTTGCTGATGAGACGACGGGGAATTCCTCGCTGATATTAGCAGCTCAAAGGACGCGCCGGAGAGACCCCACCAACGATTTCAAACGTTACACTGGTGGATGGAACATTAGCAATCAGCACTACTGGGCCGTGAGTGATTTTTCTTTTGGTTTGTTTTTTTGTCGTTTACCAAAAGTTCCAGAATTTGGAGTTGTTTCGTCAAATTTATTTTGGTGTGGCCGTTTCTTGATATCAGAAGTTTGGGTCAATCGCCTTTTTGTTGGTTTCTCTTGCTTTTGCTGGCTTCGAGATTTTGGTCTCTAACATGGGTCGTGATGGTTTCTTGTGCGGGTTCTAAAGGTCCCCAGGTTCTTTTATTAGCCTCCTGGTCATATTATTTTTAAATGGTGAGTTTGTTGTTCATCTCATGATGAAAGTTTTTGGTGTGCTTGTGATAGCCATCGTTGCCTGATAACCGGTGGCTTCTCAATTGTACAATAAAGAAGGCTATTCTGGAGTGTATTATAATTTTAGCTTAGAGAAGAGTGTTGGACTGCTCTGTGCTTAATTGGGGCTGTGCTGGAGTTACTTTGTCGATGTGGATTGGTTGTGTTATCTATGATGTCGATAATATTTTTGGGTTTTATCTTTTTGGGTTTCTTGTTCTGTACTTTTTGGTTGATCATTTACTTGGGTAGGGACTGATTTCTTGATTTTGTAACGTAATGCAGTCTGTGGGATTCGCCGCCGCTCCATTCTTTGTCATCGCAGCAGCTTGGTTTGTAATCTTCGGGCTGTGCTTGTCTTTCATCTGTCTCTGCTACTGCTGCTGCCGAAGAGAACCTTACGGATACTCCCGGGCTTGTTATGCTTTGTCTCTCATTTTTCTTATGCTCTTCACAATTGCAGCGATGTAATTCCCTGCCTCCTCACATTTAGACAGATGTTCAAACTGTTGGTCGGTCGATTCTAAATTGAGTTTGTCTCTCTTTTATGCGACTGCAGAGTTGGCTGCATCGTTTTGTACACTGGTCAAGGGAAGTTTCATGGCAGTACCTCGGATACTCTTAATTTTGTGGTGTATCAGGCAAACACCACCTCTGAAAACCTCAGGAAAGTGTCAGATTATCTTGCCACGGCAAAGCAGATTGGAGTGGATGCCAATTTTCTGCCTGCTAGTGTTCAGAACAATATTGACGCTGTGCAAGGGAAGATCAACTCCTCTGCAGCTACTCTTTCTGCCAAAACAACGAAGAATTCCAAAGATATTCAAGATGGCTTGGATAGCATGTAAGCTAAAGGCATATATACATCTTATATTCATGTTTGTAGTTCTTCAGGAGACCTTGATCACCAACTTTTCCCTCTCTATGCCAGGAGGTTGTCTCTTATTGTTCTTGCTGCTGTCATGCTATTCTTGGCATTTCTTGGATTTCGTAAGTTATCTGACTTTCCTTGATCTTTAAGTCAGCAATAAATATGATAATCTGTATTATTCTAATACCATTGATATAAATATTCTTGCAGTGTTCTCTGTTCTTGGATTGCAGTGTCTTGTGTACTTGTAAGTAACATAAGATTTAAGCCTTTCCTAAATTGTGGTTATGCTGATTGAAACTTGCTTTATAAACACTTGTAGCCTGGTCATACTGGGATGGATTCTTGTCACTGGCACATTTATCCTGTGTGGCGTGTTTCTGCTCCTCCATAAGTAAGTGATGTAATTTATTTATCTTTCCTTGAGCATTAAGTTTCCTATCCATTGAAAGTAATTTTTTAGGCTACTTGGCAATGCACACTGTCAATTGCTAATCATATGTTTGACCTTTCATACCGCACTGCTTTACTTTATAATAATTCTTGTGATAGGTTCAAGCTTGGATTTCCATACCCTTTTGTTGGAACAAGCTGATTTATCTGTATCTAGAACAGAGGATCATGAAGCTTCTATTTTTTAGTTTATCACATATTATTCATGATTATAAAGGAAGAACCATGAAGCTTCTTCTAACAAGTTTGTCATGTTTTGATCAACTTAGTTATATATGGACCTTTTTCTCTGTCAGTTCTCACAACTTCTGCCAGTCACAATTATTTCCAGTCAATCTGTTATCCGACTCATCAGTTGGGCACTTTCTTGTTGATGAACTGTGTGAACCACTTTGAGCATCTCTAGAAAGGGTCTGTGGATATTTTCTTGAAGATATTATAAATCAAGACAAATTATCAAATGCTATCATTCTTGCACTTTTGGCAAATTTAGAGCTTTCCCTGGTGAAATTAGAAGAGTTCTACACATGATTGGATTGTCCTAACACAACTGTTCTTTTGGAGTTATGGTCGCCATATTCATGGTGCTCATTATATCCGGATGGGGATTTTTTTGGTTTAGAGGGAGAGGATGGGCTACGGAGGGGAAGTGTTTGCAATTTTCTAATAAGCATACGGATTGTGCTTTTACACCATTAAAACTAGTCTTACGTTAGTCATGTGATTTTGTTGCCAAAAGAAATTAGAAGTTCCTGCTCAATTACCTCTTGTTGTTTGCCAGTGTTGTTGCAGATACATGTGTTGCAATGGATGAGTGGGTGCAGAACCCCACAGCTCATACAGCTTTAGACGATATTATCCCATGTGTTGACAACGCAACTGCCCAGGAGACATTGTTACGCACCAAAGATGTGACCTACCAGCTTTCAAGAATGGTTAATGTGGTCATTACCAATGTATCAAACGTCAACTACCCGCCAGCAGCTGGATCTTTATATATCAACCAGTCTGGACCATTAGTGCCCACCCTTTGCAACCCATACCACGCTGATCTCACCACTCGACAATGTGCTTCTGGCGAAGTCGATTTTATGAACGCCACACAGGTACAATCGTAGACATCCCCTTGTTGATGAAGATCCACTAGAATGATATAGAACTGAGTCTCGGACTTAGTAGATACTCCATACCTTCTTTCTTTTTTTCCAGACTTCACTTAATGCCTGAAAAATCAGGAATTATTTGGAAAATATTTCTGCAAACTGTTTCATGTCTTCAGGGATAGAAAATAATCTGGTCAAAGACCCATTCACGAAATAGCTTTCGAGATATTTTCTTCAAAATTTTTCTTGAGAATTCTGGAGCACAAAACACATCTTTTCAATATTTTCCACTTTTGTTTATCAAGTATGTAATGAAACATGCAGCACCTATCTATTCATCCTACTTTAATTCTGAACCGTCTAGCAAGAAAGTTGTTATCGCTCTTCCCATATCTTCTGATAGTACTCTTATCTGAAAAAAACTAAATACTCTATTTACATCCTACAACAATTTCTTATTTCCTAAAGAAACTCTAAGAACAACTTTTGAAGAACATTTCTAATAAATCGCTCTCAGTGGCATTTATCTCTTGTTGGGAACAATGTCAGCAAGGAGACTCAAACATAAAGTTCCTTTTCTTGCAGGTGTGGAAGAATTACGCTTGTCAAGTGTCCTCATCAGGCATCTGTACTACACCGGGACGGTTGACACCGTCATTTTACAACCAGATGGTTAGCGCCGTAAATGTGAGCTACGGCTTATACCACGATGGTCCGTTCCTTGTCGGCCTTCAGGATTGCTCTTTTGTTCGCCAAACCTTCACGTCTATAAGTAGCAACCACTGTCCTGGCCTCCGTCAATACAGTCAATGGATCTATATCGGCCTGGTGTTAGTCTCTGCAGCCGTAATGCTGTCTTTGATCTTCTGGGTGATATATGCAAGAGAACGACGCCATCGTGTATATACTAAGCAGTTCTTGGCCAGATCTCAAGAAGGCCGAGACAAGGCGCCATAGGTTTTTTCAAATATGTAGAGATGTTAGTTTCCTTCATGTACATTTCTGTGTCCAACGTATCTTTCCTCTGTTTTGGAAATTATACTTAGGCAGTGTTAGAACTCCTCTAGTACGATGACGACGCTTTTAGTATGTTGACTTGTTGCTGATGTTTGAGAACCCAAATGAAGGAACGAGTGCCTTTGCCTATGTTTTCTTCTTGTCAATGACTTTGTTCCCTCTTCATTCATTTTAGTGGTATCGGGCAAACCCGCAACCGCGTAGATTCAGGGGCTGGTGACTGCATGAGGTACACAAGTCGTCCGGTCCTTGCTTGCTTTCCAAGATCCGAGCAGGTCTTGGAACGGAGGACGGACGAAGGACCGATGTGCAACCACCGGGCCACGGTCCACGGGACAAGAAAATGGAGGAAGCTAGACCTGGTTTTCCCTTGACTGTTTTAGCCTCTCTGGGGTTGTCTCTCTCTCTCTCTCTCTCTCTGATCTTAGCCCCACCAAAAAACATATGTTTAAAGCTTAATATATGGCCTAAACCAATGTTAGAGACACAAAAGTCCAAGCTATGGCACACTAATCCTTGGACTAGCAGATGAAATGTCTTGCCATCAATCAACATCAGATTGGTCCAGCTCCCAGAATCACTATCTATCTCCGGCTTTGCGCACACTTGGATCTCTTTCACTGAAAGATCAAAAGTAGATCAACTAAAGAAAAAAATCATCAACATCATGGCGGAACAGAGATGTGGTGACTGGGATAATGTTTGTTAGGTGCCCTTTTCTGAGACAGTTCTTTGTGGCGTTCTGAGATGATGCTTCTGCGATTTCCTTTCTAAAAGAAATAATTACCTAGTGAAATGGTTGGACGTCTCCATCATTTTGATCCGAAAATTTGTCCTCATTTCTTGCCGACTTGATCATCCTCATCTTGTGCGTGGAAGCAAAACAAAAGTTTCTTCCAAACTTGTTCCTCGTTGCCACGTCTATCGTCTCTCATGGGTACCGTGCCTCCAAAGATTTTCATCGCTGGATTAAAAAGTAAAAGTTCACAACGGTCCGATTGGATTAGGTTGAACGATTGAGATCTAATGCATTTCATTCCGTAAATGAATGATTGTGAAGGCACCGTAACGGTTCAAGACTATAAATTGACCTTACTCTTCATATATGGGATAAGAAACTAAAAAGAAACAATGACTTAATTTGAAACTTTAAAAAATTAAAAACCTGCTTTTGAAGAATCGCTACGATCACCTTAATCACAAACCAATCAATCTGTTGTCAAAATATGATAGGAAATAAAAATGAAATTTAGAGGCCACCCTCGTAATGCGTATCCGACAGAAAGCTATACTTCACTGGCTATCTTGTGACTTTTAAGACTATGTATATATCCCCAAGCTATACTTCACTGGCTATCTTTCGTGAACTAAAATTTTAATATTATTTTTTATTTTTGAATTTTTATTAATTTTTATATTTTGGCTTTTTTTTTTTTTTGGGGAGGGGCCAGCATTAGGAAGGTGTGCAAAAGAGCCCGAACCGCCGTGGCCGAACCTCGCCAAGAATCGCTCGTGAGTCGGGCGGGCTGGACTCAACCGGATCGGCAAGGCTTGCCGTTGGGCAACCGATCCGGTCGGTCTAGCTCCGGCATCCTCGCCCAATGCGAGGCGACCTCGTCCCGCAGTTTCCGATCCTCGAGTCGCCGCGAGGCTCGTCTGCCGCGCCTTTAGCGAGCAGGCCCTCGCCGCCGGGTTCCGATCTCGGCCGGTCTCGGTCGCGCCCGGAACCGCTAAATATATCCCACCCCCGTGTAAAATTATCACCGATACATTGAGGTTTTATGATTAACCCTTTCTTTACTTTCAGAGTATCAAATGTCCGGCGCATGGGGTTTCTTCTTGGTAAGTGTTGTCTGAGTATGATGGTTCTCATGACCTAAACCCTAACCTGAAGTTTTGAGTGTTACCAGAAGCTAGCAGTATGATTTTTTTAACTTCATTTGCTCCACAAATCTGGAGTATATGGTAACGCAGCAAGCACTTGTAGCTCCATGGCAATGAAACTTTGAAACTTGCAAACCATTTCCTTCATTTTGTCCCCTAAGAGCAAGTGACTGCAGTCAATTTCCTTTTGGACATGTCCTATTGTGCTTAAATTAACTAGTGGGACCAGTTCCATGGAACCACCCGGGAACCAAACCGGACCGGTCCGCGAGTGGATCCATGGATTCAACGGGCAGTTCCCGATTTCAATTTTTCAGAACCGGTCCTTAGTGGGCGTTTCCCGGTTCTAGGGTGGGAACCGCCCACTCGGACCATGCTCACCCCTAGTCAGCATTGATTCAAGATAAATCCAAAACCTAACCAGACCGACTCTACCCAACTGGTTCTAGTCTAGTTTTCGGTTACAAACAAGTTTTTGAACTGGCTATTACTGGTCCGGTTCTTTGTTTTGGGTGTAGAATCAAATTGAACCAAGGAAGCGAACCCAAAGACCAGACCAAGAAACCCTAATTCTCTCTTCTCAATTTTATCTTGCATCTTGTATTCTTGTTATTGCCATTTCTACCTTTTGTTTTAAGGGGATTTTTAAATAAAATTTGTCCTTTCAAGAGATAAAAAAAATGAAATTAAAAAAAAAAGAATTGGCTAGTTCTCGGGTAAACCTTGGAATTGGACCGGACCGGACCAACATGTCGATTCCAAGGTCTATAAGATAGACGCCAGGTTTTAAAAATTGGGAACCGGTCTCAACGGGATAGGATCGAGGTCTGAAAACTCACCTTGGAATCACCCCTAACTACGTTGACTTAGATGGTAAGGGAGTTTGCTTCTTCACTTATGGGGGATAAGAATAGTAGGAGTGTCATGATTTTTGTACATTTTTTTCTGTGCCAACGACCCTCGTTAACCACGAAGGCCTTGCCCTTGGCTGGTGGGTCTGCAAAGGCCCTAGGCAAGGCCATTGCCGAAGGCTTTACCCGTAGCCAATGAGGCCACAGAGGCCTTGGCCAGCAACTAATTGGGTCGCAAAGGCCTCACCCAAGGCCATGACGACCTCGCCGGCTGTGGGCGAGGCGGTGAGGGCGTGAAGGCCCTTGCTAGATCTGGGCAAGGCCGCCACCTGCAATCGACGAGCGTCGTCAGCGATCCTCACCGACACAGAAAAAAAAAAAAAAAGCAAAGACGAAAAGAAAAAAAAATTCAAAAAAATTATCAAAAATAATAATTAAAAAATTTTAAAAATTATCTACGTCAGCACTAGCAATGCCGCATAAGATGAATGGCGTCCACGTCGAATTTTTCAGTGAGGCAAAACGCCGATAGCACTTCAGTGATAGATTTTTTTAATTTGTGACACTTAAATAAGCGAAAAAGAAAATTATAACCGTCAAATGAGCGTCGTACGAAAGTCATAGCACTCTTATTATTCTTATCCCCTACTTATGGTATTGCTTCAAGCCTTATCGAAAGCACTTTAAGACTAAAATCTTGAATGCACCACGCCTTTGCAGAAGAGTGCAAACGGATGTGGTACAATGCGTACTCGAGATCGCAAAACAAGGTGGACTAGTAGAGGTTCACGAAAGTTGGTTCGGACCACTACCTAACCCGCTAATATATTTAAAAAAAAAATTAACGTGACCCGTGATTAAAACTCATACACACATATAAGTTCCTATCCAAATTGGAAATCGACTCAGAATCACAAAATTTCAATGGTAGGATTTGCCAACTATTCAGCAATTATGCACGTAGCGGAAAGAATTGTAGTACCCGCGTCGTTCTCGCCAATGTAGAAAGGTCAATATAAAGGGGTATTCCAATAAATCAGGGGAAAGAAGGAGCCCACAAGTTTCCCACAAACTTGGAGCTCCCTCTAAGCTTGCCATACAAACGAGGAGGATCACCCATTAATCGTTTGTTGGCTCCTTGGAGCAAAATCTTGCATGCATCTCCATTTCCATGGCATCAAGAACTGAAGCATCATCATCAAGAACGTGCCTATGCTCGCCCACCAATCACCCGGGCTCTTTCCGATGCAACCTCCACAAGAACCACCCCGCGAGGGCCACGGACCGGAGGGCGGCCCGCCGCATGCCCCCACCAGGGCACCGGGAACTGGGGATGATGACCAGAGATGAGGGGATCAAGGCATTGCTGCTGCAGATCATCAATCCATCGAGGCACGACCTCAAAAGGAAGAGGAGCTTCGAGCCCAAGCCGAGCAGGTTTTGCTTGATGAATGGGGTTGCAGTTTCTTGATCATTTCATTTTATAGTTAGGAATATGTGCATGTACATTTGGTACATGTCCACAGATTTTTACAATAGGGTTAGTCTGGATTTTAATTGACCTATGATTAGAATTTGAATCTTTATGAGATGCACACATTTATGTAATCTGTCTTGACCTTTGTTAAGTCACCAGTGAAAGAGACAGAAATAGAAATTTCTACATCAGATATATTTTATGAGAAGACTAGTATATTTTTTCGATGCTTCCCATGAGTTTTCAACATATTTGTTTTTCTCGAAAATTTTATGTTTATAAATTCTCTACTCATGCAACGTTCAATTCATATGAGAATAGTATTTTTTTTTTTTAGAGCTATGGTAATGACAATAATCGTAAAATCGTAAAAGAAATATCAGCTTGAAAATAATAAATACCATTTACTAGATAAGTGAATATCATCGGTTCATTTGTCTTATATATAAATTCATTCTACATTTACCAAACATCTCCTACGTGGATTTACCAAGAACTAATTGAATTCAACTCAGTCATTTCGTCATTTCTTTTTAAGTAATTAATTTCTTTCAAGTAACATTAACTCTAATATCGAATTTCTCTACACGTGACATTGGATGGAATCGAACTAGTTTTACTTTTTTCCATGGTATGTCATATTCCAACCGATAAAGTCGATTTTTCTCTTCATATTGTTCTATAGGTAAATGAATGGATTTTTTTCTAAAAATATATAAACATCACATACATGCATAATAAAGTCACTTTTACGTGAAATTATAGATATAGGTAACTTCTCATTCTCGTAGAGTTAAATTCCACTATCTTATTGCTTCAGCCATTACTAAATAAATGTAATATCGCTATGTTAATTATTCGGAAAATTTCTCTCAAATTCTTCCTAGAAATATTGTCTCATTTTCATGCTCAACCTAACTACTAATAGTGAGATATTCTCTAATTAAACTTTCACTTTTTCTTGAAGAAACGGCAATGAACTGCTATGCTAGTTCCCCTTCAAATAACCCGCTAATCAGAGTCTTGCCCCTAGTTATCGAGACAAATATTTCAAAAGTCTACCCATGTCGAAAAACAAAAACCCGGTTTTTTTAACCTATCCAGAAAAGATTTGCTTTCATATACTTAAAACTACACTTGATAGGCATGTTTGGGCCGTTTCTTGACCATTTAAAATTAAGGGCGTGTTCATTTCGAGAAAAACTTTAAGATAGAAAAAATGCTTTTCGGGAAATCATTTTTTAGGAAAACTTTTTCTCATGTTAGGGAATTCATTTTCCTAACTTTAAACGTGCATATTTTCTTTGACCGTAAATGGCTGTCAGTTGACTAATCCTTTTCAGCAAACCAAACGCGTAAAAGTCTAGAAAACTAATTCGCGAAAAATTCTTTCATTCAAGCAAACACACCCTAAATGAACATCTAGCAAATCCAAACATGAACTGATTATTGCCATGAAATAGAAGAATATTGCTTGCAATAAAAAAATAAAAAAAAGATTGCTGGTTTTGAATTGATTATTTCAAGTGGGAACAAGAATGAGCAAAGCAGGCCCGACTTTGACCTGTGACATCGATGAAGACTTGAAAGTTCAGCATCAACCCAGGTTTCATATGTGGACTGGACTTGTGGAAGTCAATCGCGTTAGTTGACCAAGATTCATGCATACCGACTACTACTGATTTCTTGACCCATGAAAGCTTACTATAATAATAATAATAATAAAAGTATTTCTTTACTCCGATCTTTGTTTTTTTGGGTCAAAACGGGAAAATACCACTAAAAACTCTAACTCGTGCCGACCGTAATACCACTACTCCAAAACTATTTTGTCGCCAAAACCACCAAACTTGTACTGATATGATAAAAATACTCTTTGTCCACCACAAATAATGCTAAACTTTTCCCATTGGGAACCCATATCCCCAAACTTGTACTGGTGCGAAAAAAAAAATTTCTAGTCACGCCGGTACAAGTCCGGGGTATCATGTCGTAATTTAGGGTTTTTAGTGGTATTAACCGAGGTGGAAAATAAATCATCTACCTTTATGTTCCTACACTTCAATATACGTATATATTCTGGTCGATGAAATGCTTAAAATATCTATAAGAACTCATCTAACTTCGAGTTGTCAATTATCGACCATCCTTAGTACCACATCATAGCGGACCCAAATAGTTGTGCCGACCATTGATTGGAATGTGTCCTAGTTGTTCCAATCTAAGTCAACGTTTTGTGGTGATGGTCCATTTGCACTTTAAGCCTTGAAATACATAAATGATGATTTAAATATTTAGGCTCCGTTCGTTTGCCGGAAAATATTCTCCTTTTGGAAAATATTTTCCCGGAAGTCATTTTCCTGAAAAATGTTTTCCTGGAACACAATTTTCTGGTGTTTGGCTAAAATTTGAAAAAGTTTCGGAAAATATTTTACGGTGTTCGCCTGCTCCGGCAATCCGGCCCGGCGGCCGGTGGCGGCGGCCCGGCCGCGGCGTCAGCGCGGCGTCAGCGGCAGTGGCCAGCGGCGGCCGGCGGCCAGCAGGCGGCGGCGGTAGGCGGCGGTGACCGGCGATCCACTTCCTCTCCCACGGAAAACATTTTCCCTCCCATGGGCAATTTTGCCTTCACTTTGGAGGAAAATGATTTCCTCTTTTCACAAAGAGGAAATCATTTTCCTCAAAACAATGAAGGATTTGGGGGTGGGGAAGGAAAATGTTTTCCCACGGAAAACATTTTCCGCCCCCGAACACCGGAAAACGGGGAAAATATTTTCCGGAAAAATATTTTTTCGGAAACGAACACAGCCTTAGAATCATGTTTTTTTTCAATGGAGAAATCGAATCTTGTCCACTGAGGAATTGTTCTAAAAACGCGTTTGGCTTTCCTGGAAATGAGGAAGATTTTTGGTGACCCTTAGTTTTGGGCCACTTATGTTCTGGTCTCAATTCAACTTTGGCAGACAAGTTTGTCTTGAATAAATCAGAGCCTATAAACAACTCTTTTTTTTTTAAGGAAAATTGTTTCCCAAAATTTGTTTTCTAATATTCCCGTATTTGGAGGTTGAAAAACTAATCAATTTACGAAAAATATTTTTCATGAATTGAAAACAACGAACATATATTTGGGGAAAATAACTTCCCCTTCTAGTAACCTAAACACAAAACAAATAAAAAATAATCTTTTTCCTTAAAATGATGACTTTCATGAAAAATATTTTCATTATCATGAAATTCTCGGTTATGGTGCTTTTGTTTCACGGAAAACTCAAGATTTAGAAAACATTTTTCAAAAAATGATTAATTATAATATTTTCCTTTACATGAAATTCTCGATTAGTTCTCTCAAGATATGCATGAAGTAAATTAAATCGAATGGGCGAAAATGTTGCGCCGTCTCCCTAAATAATTTGAGAGAAGAGGAAATGCCTGATGTGGGTGGCTTCTGGCCCATTTGCAACCATATGGGCTGTCACAGGCACATCCCCAACACCCTTTGCAACATTTCTGGATCGCCCTTTGTCATAAACATTAGATAACTCCTCTTCTTTTCTTTCTTTTGTTTGCTTTTTCGCCTTAAAAATTACTGTCGATTAACAAAAAATTAGAGCACACATCGCCGTAAAAAAAATCTTTACACGAGAGATCTTATGCACCATTGATTTCAGGACATTAATTACCGAATCTCTCGCTAATAACCATCAAAGAAATGGTGAATAAAGCCATTTGTAGAATACTATTTTTGCAGTGACGGTATATGCTAGAAGTACTCTTTATTAAAACATTATTAACATCCTATCCCATCCTATGATCTTGAAAAAACTTTCGGTCTTTCTTTTTGTGCTTATTAAGTTTGGTATTCGATCAAATATTCATGTTAATCTTTTGGCTCGTGCTCTGAACCTCGTGCAAGATATATACATAACAAGAAGAATTTTTCTCATCTAATTTATATGTGGGCCTTCAAAGTATTGCCGAACCAATAATTAAAAATCTAGTTTTTCTTCGAACAATTTTCTTTCTCTCCCCGCATCTTTACATCGAGCTCTTTTCGCATGTGCAATTTTTTAATTAAGGCTCAATTTTTTTTTTGAACAAATTAAGGCTCAATTTGGTCGGCGGAAGTATGGCATAAAATATGGTGCATCTTCTAACTTCAAATATCATATGCCTGATGACATCAATTGCACATCTTGGTGGCATTAAAGAAGTACCATAAAAAACATTAGATTAGACCATAGATGCTCTTGCATTTTTAGGTATTTTCTTCTCTGTTTTTTTTTAATATTTACAAATATTCAGAATGTTTTTTTTATTTAACTGAACAGAGAATATAATGGGTATGACATGGATGTAACTAGGATTTGTACTGAATCTTGTCCTTTTTCTCTCTAAAAGAATTCTCTAATTATGTGGCAACACCTCACCCCATTGTCCATTAAAAAACACTGCAGATGTTTTTTCTATATATATTTTTACATCTATGGTTTTTTGTCCCTTTAGCATCCCACATTTTCACTTTTTATGAGCAGGAATCACGTGTGAAGAACTCCCTTCAAGATTTGCTTTTACGAACACCCTCTTTCTTTTGACCTAATACATGAATATATTGATTCTTATAGTTCCAAAAATTTGTTGGAATTTAGGGTGTGTACGTTTCGCGAAAAATATACCATTTTTGAAAAGTATTGTCCAGGATGTCATTACCTGACTTCATTTTTCGGTATTTGGCTAAAACATAAAAAAGACCTGGAAAGTATTTTCAGTCATTTGGTTAGGAAAATCTAATAGAGAAAATTATCAAAAAATTTGTATTTTTAAATTATTTTTATCTTTAATTAATTGTTTATTTTTATATATTTTCTCTTTTCTTTTTTTCTGTTCTTTTTTTTTCTTTTTCCTTTTGCCTTGGCTGGTCGTCGACCACATCAACACTTGCTGTGCAACGTAGGGCAATCAGTGTTGGGAAAACCTCCTAATAGATTTTGAAGTTGACAAAACTATCCATGTGTGCCGTATAAGTCTGATAAATGCCTTGAAGTATATTGATTCAGGAAGTTATTCTTGGAAGAGAAGCATATGGCAATCTTGTTTAGATTATGAAATTACTTCAAGATAAAAGATTCAAACTTTATACCGCAGATGAAGAAGTTTAGATTTTATACTGAAGATAAAGAGGTTCAGACTTTATACCAGAGATGATGAACTTCGGATACAAGTTCAGAACGTAGTCCAGAACGTGACACGTATTCAGAATGTACATAAAGGTTAGTAATCTGGCTTGAATTTCACACTTAAAATAAATTGATTGACTCAATCTTGAAGATTGTTTTGCAACGGTTTAATATGCAAAACATCTTGATTGATTGGCAATTAATCTCGAGATAAGTTATTTTCTAAACGGAGAAGCTCTACTTACGGAAATCAAGACTTTGGTTGTATGGGCGACTAGATTCAACGGAGATTCAAATTTTGTCCCTCAACGGCTACGCAATCTTCTTGATACAATTCTGTCCAACGGATAGATTGAAAGACAATCCTCTGGAGACTGTCCAACGGTTAGATTGGAAGTTGAGGAGTATAAAAGGAGACCAATGTGCCAAGGAGCAGAAGTAAGAGACGAGATCCAGAATCTAGAATTCCAAAATCTGAGCGATCTTCAATCTATATACTTGTCTTTCGTGAGCGTTAAAGTGTAATTTTTTAGAGAGACTGAAAAGAGTGATTGAGCGAGATAGTGAGACCTATCATATACTAAGGATTATCACTCACGGTTATAATCTCTTAATTGATCATCTAGTGGAATCCAGCCAATAGGCTGTCAGCATGGAAGAGTGGACGTAGACTTGATCTAAACCGAACCACTATACATCTGTGTGCAAATTTTCTCTTCCCTAAAACTCCTTTGATGAGACAAATTCTGAAAGAAATGAAGAAGATGACGATGAGGAGATGAAGTTCCTGATCAAAAGATTTCAACACCTTGTGAGAAAGAGAAGAAACTCCAAAGAGAAGAAGTCAACAAAGAAATCCGGAGAAAGAAAATATTTTAAGAACAGAGACGACAATGAAGGTAAGGATATAATAAGTTTTGAGTGCAGGAAAATGGGTCACATAAAACCCAATTGTCCTTTATTCAAGAAAAGGAAAGGGAAATTCGAAAAGTAAGAGAAAGCTCTAAAGGCCAATACGTGGAGCGACACAGAGTCTCAATCCAGCGATGATGAAATTAATGAGCAAGGAAATCTATGCTTAATGGCGGACATTGAATATGAAGAAGATGAGGTGATTTGTTCAAATCTTATTCTCGATGATGATGATCTTTTTGAAGAGTTATGCGTGGAACATGAGAATGCGTTGAAGAAGATTTCCAAGTTGAAAAAGGAAGTCTCTAAATTGATACAGCAAAAAATTACAATTGAGAAAAAGATCATTGAGCTTGAAAAGAAGAATTCCTCCATCAAGGAAGAGAAAGATAATTTGCAAAGAGAAGTTGATTCCTACAAGGAAGAAATTTCGAAGATTTGCAAAAAAATTTCTCTCGGCTCGAAGACATTAGAGCATGTTCTATCCATACAAGTCCCCTATTACAACAAATTCGGCCTTGGTTTCGAAAATACAAGTGAGATCAAGAATGACTTTTTGAAGGTCAAGGAGAGATTAAAGCGCAGGCCTTCAATCTAGCATTATAGAAATCATTTTTGTAAGCAATTTGTCAAGCCTATTGGATTTCAATATGATAATTGCTTGAACTCGAGTGATCCTAATCACTATAAGCAACAATGTCCAATTGATTGGAAGAAATCCAAGACAATCAATTGGAGATTTGATGCTTTCTCTAACCAAAAAGGACCCAAATAAATTTGGGTACCAAAGAAAAGATGAGATTACTTTTCTTGTAGGGATTAAAGGAAAGAGAATTTGGTAAGTAAAGATATATTTTTCAAATTCTAAATTTGCTTTGGATACATGCTTTAAATATCTATGAATTCTCTTTGGACTTAACATTTTATATCTTCATGTTATGCTCTGCTTGATTAAAGACTTGATATGACATGTTCTATAATTACGTTGAAAATGTCTTTTTGAAATAAAAGTCAAATTCATTTTGGTGGATCTTGAGATGATTTTTTATAATAAAAAAATTGATTGATATCTTATTTCATTCTGGGAAAGAACTAATTCGGATTTGTGGACTCGTTACATGCTCTATGATCTTGTCATGTCTTATAAAGAAATAATTTTTTTACGAGATATTGTTTTATTATGCATGATATATTTCCCTTAAATACTCTACCAAGATGACATGGGAAAGTATCATTGGACTTCTATGAAAGTTTCCTTTTTTTTGCGCCTAACAAAAGGAAAGGATCCAAATATATGGATACCAAAAATGAAATGAGTTTATTGCAGGCAATTATACAAAGGAAGCGTAATTAAAGAAGGATCTCAAGTGATGAATTCTTTCTAAAGAGGAAAGGTATATTCTGAACATGCATGTTGGGATATGAATTGGTAATATTTATTGCTATGTGTGTAAGATATTGCATAGATTTAATGCTTGAATATTTACATTCCTTTAGCGAATTTCGTTAATGTTATATTATCTTTATGCATCCAAGATTCATGCTTAAACAAAATTCCTACAATCTCGAAAGATGTTATTGCATATTTTGGATACACTTGCTATATTCTTGGAAGTACTATTGTAATTGACAAGTTTGATCCGCAAATCGGAGGAAGGTATGTACGTGACATTCTCTATATTTTGCAAAGATTATCATCTCTTTTACAAGTATTTGCAGGCAGTAAAAGAATCTTTCCAATAGGAAGTTTGAAAAGCTTGATATCAAAATTATGGAGTTTCTGCAACATTTTCGATGAGCAAAATTCTCACAAATTATTGGAGGCATATCAAAATATTCTGAACAAACACTTAATGCGTCGTACGAAAGGATAAGTAACTTTGGGTTGAAATATTTGAAAGAAAGGGAATAATATATTATGTGAGATATTATATCTTTAACAGCAAATTTGTGCAAAAAGTTTCTTGAGTTTATGCAGATTAAATTCGAGACAAGTTTGAATGAAGAAAACAAATTTCTTTCCTGAATTTATTGCAAATGAATGTGGCGGATGTTGCTGCTTCAAAGAAAATAGAGGAACAACATTCTGTTCAATGTGCACAAGCCGCAATGAAAGCTACTCGCAAAAGCTGTCTTGATGACAGGGGGAGAAAAACAAAAAGGTATGAAGAACAGTGGAAAAATGCAAAAGAAAGGGGGAGAATCATCTCAAAATGGCATCAAATTGAGGGGGAGCATAGATCAAGTATAAGAAAACCCTGATAAAATTGATTTAATTTCTACCCACTCTTGATTACTATGGAAGAAAAGGTAATGTATGTTAGAACTTGCTAAGTTCTACGTAATCAGGGTTAGTATTTCTTATATTTCCCTTATATTTTGTCATTAACAAATCTCATATTTATATTCTTGTTTTATTATGACAAAAAGGTGGTGAAATTTTTATTCTACATCCGTGTTACTTGATATATATATTTGATATTTGATATTTGAAACATGAGCTATATTGAATATATGTTATGAAAGATGATGTTTCTTAAAATTTTCATGTTAAATATATTTTGAAGATAGTATGTGAAGATGAGCTGATTGTATATTCTCTACGTGACGCCCTTTTCATTATTATTACTTTTTTATTATGACAATAAGGGTGAGAGATTGTAAATGTGCATACATGCTTACTAGTTAATTATATTTACTTGATGCATAATATTGAGCTGTGATTATACTTCCATATATTGGTATGATCATTATGGAATCTATGGACTTTTATGCATATATATTTTTGTGATGCTGACAAAAAGGAGAGAAATATGCAGATATGATATGCTCAAATATGCAAATATGATATGTTTTAATATGCAGGTTTTTGAATACAGGTCATTGAATATAAATGTTCGGATTTTGCACTCGTACGATACGATGCAAATCATATTTTGTGTCTTATCTTATTCAAAAACTGAGTATAAAAGTCTCATATCAAATTGCTCTGATCATATATGATATCTTGAATATTTGCTTAAATATATGTTTGATCTTTTCACTCAAAATACTTTCAAAATAAGTTAATCTGCATGAAAAGTTTTGTCATCATAAAAAAGGAGGAGATTGTTGGGAAAACCTCCTAATATATTTTGAAGTTGACAAAACTATCAATGAGTGTCCTGTAAGTCTGATAAATACCTTGAAGTATTTTGATTTAGGAAGTTATTCTTGGAAGAGAAGCACATGGCAATCTTGTTCAGATTGTGAAATTACTTCAAGATAAAAGATTCAGACTTTATACCGCAGATGAAGAAGTTCATATTTTATACTATAGATAAAAAGGTTTAGACTTTTATACTGTAGATGAAGAGGTTCAGACTTTATACTCAAAGAGTTTTAGACTTTACACCAGAGATGATGAACTTCGGACACAAGTTCAGAACGTAAGTCAAGAATGTGACACGTATTCAGAACGTATATAACGGTTAATAATCTGGCTCGGATTTCACACTTAAAATAAATTGATTGACTCAATCTTGAAGATTGTTTTGCAACGGTTTAATATGCAAAACATCTTGACTGATTGGCAATTAATCTCGAGACAAACTATTATCTAAATAGAGAAACTCTACTTATAGAAACCAAGACTTTAGTTGTATGGGCGATCAGATTCAGCAGAGATTCAAATTTTGGCTCTCAACTGCTACGCAATCTTCTTGATACAGTTCTATCCAACGGATAGATTGGAAAACGATCATCTGGAGATTGTCCAACGGTTAGATTGGAAATGGAGGAGTATAAAAGTAACCAACGTGCCGAGGAGCATAAGTAAAAGACGAGATCCAGAATCTAGAATTTCAAAGTCTAAGGGTGCGCATGACAATGTTTCTATGCCGGGGAACTATTTCTACTCAGAAATGGTTCTTTTTTATTCTGTGCCCGGAAATAATTTCTAAGCATTTGAAGGCGTTTGGTAACTACACAAAATTTCTTTTTATTAATAATATTTTAAATTATTTAATATTTTTTTTTTTTTTTTTTTTTTTTTTTTTCCTTCCTTCTTTGGCTATGGCCGGTTGCCGGCGCCGCGATCGGCCACGAGGCCGGGGTGTCGCGCCCTCGCCGCTGCCTCGCCGCCGGCCTCGGCCGCGGCTCGCCCGATCACGGGGCGAGGCCGACCTCGCCATGACCGACGGCGAGCCGCCCTCGCCCCCGGGCGGCGAGGTCCAGCCCTCGCCCTCGCCGGCAAAGGGGACCCTCGCCTCCGCGGCGGCGGCCAACGAGGGCCGTGACGCCCTCGCCGGCCCTGGGCTGTGGCCGGTGGCGACCGGCCACAGCCCAAGAAGAGCAACACAAAAAGAAGAAAACAAAAATAAGAAAAATAAGAAAAAAACCGATTCTCAAAATTGTGCCGAGAAACAAGAAGCAACTTTTTTTTACTTCTTGTTTCTCTTCCAAAACTGTTTCTGGGCACAAATTTTTGCAAAAATGTGTCCGGGAACAAAAAGTTTACCAAGCGCATTTCTGTTCCCAAACTATTTCTGGGAACAAAAGAACAGAAATTTTTACTGTTTGGCACGTTACCAAACGGGCCCTAAGCGATCTTCAATCTATATACTTGTCTTTCGTGAGCTTTAAAGTGTAATCTTTGAGAGAGACTGAAAAGAGTGATCGAGTGAGATAGTGAGACCTATCATACATTGAGGATTATTACTCACAGTTGTAATCTCTTGATTGATCATCTAGTGGAATCCAGCAAGTAGGCTGTCAGCGTGGGAGATTGGATGTAAGCTTGATCTAAACCGAACCACTATACATTTGTGTGCAAATTTTCTCTTCCCTAAAACTCATTTTATTTATTTAATTGCACATTTACTTATTTGCCATTCAAAGATTGATTAAAATCTGAACATTGTTCAGATTTTGTCAGTGATCAATTACTTCCGCATTAAAATTGATCAAATAGCATTCAAATCAACTATTCACCCCCCCCCCCTCTATGTGATATTTCCTAGTCTCATCAATCAGCACTGACTGGACCTCTATGTCAGCGATTTCCGAGCAAAATTAGCCGGAAGAGCTGCATTGATAATTTGTTAAAAAGTTTAGTACCAACTTGGCAAATTGTCAGAAGATTTAGGATTAAATTAGCACTATTAAAAAGTTTATGACTAAAATGACCACAAAATAATAGATTTAGAATTTTTTGAACAATTTTCTCGTGACGACTCAATTGATACTTTTGTGTTTGTTACGAAAAAGCCTTCCATGGTCAACTTGGGGGACTCATTTCCCGATAGTAATGGTCGTAATAACGTGCACTTTATCATAATTTTTATGTAAAGTGTCGTGACGTGATTTGTGAAAACTTTAAAATTCACAATCAATCATGGAATTTATCACCCTCACAATTCATCCAACATCCATCGTCTTCCTTGGGATTAGACGTGGGAAATCATAGAAATTCCTAAAAAGAGATTTGGTAGGTACATCACACAGTTTGATAGATTTTGGTGTGTACTTATTATACGCTCTCCAAAGTTGAAGATTTAAAATGATTCATCTTTTTCGATGAGTTGAATCTTCCGTTACAAGCAAAATGATAGTTGTACTAACCATCAAATTGTCATTTAAAATACATAATAAGTTGTACCAAGATCAAGACACACTAGGCAAGATAGTTTTACTGACGCATCATGCATTGTAACGCTCAAGATGGCTTGGGAAGTAAGATAAATTGGTACGGACCAATATTTCTATTTCTTAAGATGACCAATAGTCAAATCAAACTTTGAGGGAGAAAATAAAAAAGTAATAAATCTAGAAGACCTTTCAGATGAGTTGCGATTGGACCCAATCTTTCCCTTTCACTATGCACTAAATTAAAGTTCCTTTCGTATTCACAAAGCAAAGTGAGTAGTCTTCTGGACCATAAAAAATTGGGTCTCTTCACATGAGTACATAGAATGCCTTGGACTCGATGATAATGATCGATATAATTGAATATACTCTTGTTAACGAGGCTTACGCGTTCTTGTAAGCTCGGAAGTTCGCTGGTAGGACTTCTAGAAGAATCATTTTATGTTCTTCGAAGTACGATTGCCAATCGATCATCACATGTGCAGTATCGTGCACTTTCATATTTTCTTTTTAAGCTGGTAAAACTCGACGATATAGATGGTCTATTTGGGTGAATGGGGATGCGCACATAGAACTCTTTTGACTCTTGCGGTTGCGAGTTGTACTTTTTAGGAGTTTCTTTGAAGATTTCAAGAATTAAGAGGAAATGCAAGATAGCTTGCGTTATTGCTCCACTTAGCAACATTCTCTATAGTGGAAATACTCTAGTCATGGTGCACAATCTCAGTCAACAAAACAATCGAGGTACACAATGAAAATACACAAGTAGGAATTTAAATTAACGTTTGTGATAAATGTGGTGCACATCAAAACCTTCTACCACAAGAATCTTCATTAAAAAGAGAAAGAGTAGATCTTCAAAGGGCAATTGAGATCTCTTTTGCCACCATTTCCAACTCTCACGTGGTACCAAAAACATCAAGAAAGATAACATAAAGAAAAATACCCAAAAAAGAAAAAGAAAGATAAAGCTTTATATAGATGGGCCCTCTTTTGTACAAATAAAAAGGGAAAATTGCTCAAAAAAACAGCTAAATATGTCGCACTTATAGCAATTCAATCCTAAACTTCTCAGCTTGGCCAATTTAATCATAAACTTATTGCATACCAATTTACTCTTTAACTTTTCGATTGTGTTAATTTAGTTTTAAAATTTTTTGACGATTTACCAACTTAGTCCTATACATTTTGATGATTTGTTAATTTTTTGTTCGAAAATCGCTAAAGTGGCGGTCTAGCCAGCGCCGGCCATCCTATGTTTGATCGTTAAAATGTTTAGGACTACACTGTCAAAAGTTTTAGAACTAAATTAGCACAATCGAAAGGTTTAGGAAGAAATTGGCATAAGTATAATAGTTTCGGGACTAAATTGGCCAAATCGAAAAGTTTATGAGGAAATTGATACAAATACAATAGGTTAATGACTTTTTCAATAAATGGGTGACAAAGATACATGCATACGCGTTCAAGGGTCGATTCAAATCTTGATTTTTCTCTCCCTATTAAATTGAGGAGGGGTCCAATTCCATTGCCACTAGGAAAGCCACCACCCTATTGAATTGGTGGGCTATGTCTCAATTTTGACCAATTGACCATGCAAGAACTTTGGATTTTGTGTGTGTGTGCGTGTGTGTGATTGGTTCGGAGGAAAAGGGCAGAATCTTCCCCTAAGCTCGTACAATCCGACTGCTTTCCGACGAAGCATCGCTTGACTTCTTCTATTCAACCCTATCTAGAAGAACATCCATGTTCCCACCTCTCCCTCTTCCATAATTTGCCCGTCATAGACACGTCGGATGTGTCCTCTTGTGTAGGCTCATATAAAGTTGTGATCGACTTTGTTTGATAGTGACTAGGTTTAAAACTTAGGTAAAGTAGTGGAAAAGATTACCAATTTAGGCACATAATTTTGGAATTTGCACCCTCGGCTTAATTCTCGAGTTCGGAAAAAAGATTGGTCGGGTTATCTGTTTGTTTAACTTTTCATGTCGCGTGACGGAGAAGGGGGGGCCTTCTCGTGTGATTAAGAGCGAGATTTGCGAATCGAATTTTATGCGGTCGTATCATCGACCATCAACGAGAGAGGGATTCTGAATAAGGATATCTGCCTAAGTCGGATATGTGAATCAGAATTTAGATTTTTACGTATATTTAATATGTAGTTGGCGTACGCGGAAAGCGTTACTTCCAACATGGATGGTCTAGATGCTAAGAATGTCATAGGGTGGAGCTACGGCGGCTTTACACAAGACAAACTCCTTCTCCACGAGCAAAATTAAAATTCGTTTTCGACATGATTCTTTCGCAAAGACAAAAGGCATGTTATCTTATTAATATCTCAATCTCGACAATGGATGTCCTCCGCACTTATATTTATTCATGCATAACAATATCTAAGGTCATTGAATGATGAGATGGCCTCACGACCTATCTTTCCAATCAAACACGGGGCTCGATCAAATCCGAAAGAATTCAGATAGATCGGGAATCACGCGAAGCGCGATCGATCGATCGATCGAAGGGACTTATATACAGCAGAACGACCCCGTCGCCATCTCTCGCGACGCTCGCGCTCGGAAAGGAGAAATGCCCTTGCACGGCACGAACCCGCCGCACGACCCTGGTCCACGAAAAAAGAAAAAAACCGGGGGAAAGCCAGGAATCCATTCGAGTACCGCGACGCACGACCGGCGCAACGACTCATAAGAATGAATCAAAATCGAGTCAGAGTATGTAAAATCGTGAGCGTTAACCATTACAATCGAAGTCGTCGGCCGTTATGCATCAAGTGTGTCGGGAAGTTGGGACACGCGCGGAGGAGGGGAGCGAGATTTTCGGAATCAACCGCGACGGCTAGAGAAGAAGAAACGGGGGTCGGCCGTGTGAGGGGAGCGTGGGGTTTCGGGTGGGAGAGGAGACAGCGTACGTGGCGGGGTCACCCCCACCACCACCCCTCAAGAATCTCTTCACTTAAAATTATTTTTACTATTTTTTTATTTTTTTTGAGAAAAAGGAACTATGATGCATGAGCTAGTCACGAGTCGCGATTTTCCCCCACTTTTTTCCCCCTTTTTTTTTAAATTTTAATTTAATTTAATTTAATTGATTCTTTTAAATTTTAATGAACCGGGGTTGGGGTGGTTTCTTTTGAAATGGGGGGACGCGGCCCCTGGGATTTTCACAATCCGTGGGACTTGGATCGGATCTCTCTCTCTCTAACCCCATAACACACCACCCCCACACCACGCCACGCCACGCCAATTTTTCGTCCTTAAAAGTTGCTAACCCTCCTCCCTCTCTCTCTCTCTCTCTCTCTCTCTCTTGCAGCCATGCCCCTCCCACTCTTTTGCATTTGGAATTTCCCCCCCCTCTCTCTCTTTCTCTCTCTCTCTCTTTGGGTCGTCCTCTTTAATGCGATTTAGAGATTCCTTATGCGTGGCCCCTAACGGCATATGGAGAGATGCGGCTGATTTGGACAAGTTCATGAAATGTTTTCGCCACGGATTGGTGTGGGGTTCCCCCCCCCACCCAAAACCCAACCTTATTCGATTCATTAATTAGTGTCTTAGAAAACGAACGGCAATTTAAGAGAGCGTGGCTTTCACGGCGGATCGCCCGCCCCCTTCTTCTTTCGTATGTATCAAACATGGTCCAATGTATGCTCGAAAGATGATTCCTAATGTTAAAACACCCCCCCAAAAAAAGGAACAAAAACAAAGACAAAACAAATGATTGCCCGCTCGATATATTGGTTTTTTTGGGATGACGAAAGCTGTTGATTTTTTTCCTTTCCCAATACGTGTCTATAGGACAAGAAACTATATCGAGTCAGGGAGCGAGGCCGGGTTAACAATTAAGTTAGCTCTCGTCAAATTTCAAAGAGCTCTCCACACTCGACAACAAATTAAAGCGTCCGATTATCAACTTTGGTTTCCCGTGGCGAAATTTTCTTCAAGGAAACTACATGCATCTTTCCCTAATAATTGTCTGATTTAGATGGAATCGAAAGATTATTTTCATCCGATGAGATTGGTCCGACACCACTGAAAGAAACGTCACCCAATTCCAAGCCCAATACAGAAAAAGCAAATTCATGCCAAAATCATAATTAATTCAACTTTAATGATTTATATTAATCACCAACCAACTAGATATTTAAAAGCCCCAGCGTCAATTCAGAAGAAAAATCAACCGAAAAAGAAAACTCAGAAATAAATGCTCGTGTAATAGGAGGACCCCGGCAGGAAAGATCCTTGCAACGACAGGCCCCGCAAATACACGAAACCCCAGGGGCCTCCGCTGCAAAAAAAAAAAAAAAGAAAAAAAGAGAAAACCACCCCCCGAAAGCAGCGTCAAAATATCGCGATATAATCGGCGCTTCTTCTCGCGGTTCGCGTCCCGATGCCCCCCCCCCCGTCCCCCTATAAATACATAGCTCGAGTGAAGCCAGGTTTGCCAAACTCACTCCCCAAACCCCCCCTTCTTTTGAAAAGAAAAAATTCCAGTCTCTCTTTCTCTCTCTTCCGAAAAAGAAAACGGAAATCAAAACCTCCACTTTCTCTCTCTACTGCAGCAACAGAAGAATGGCGGCGACCACCAGGAGAAGCGCCCTCCCCGGGCCGAGCGGGCCGGTGCTCCGCCCCCTCTACCCCTACGGCCGCTTCCACGCGCCGCCGCCGTCCCGCTACGCCTCCGCCTCCTCCTTCGCCTCCTCCTCCTCCTCCACCTTCGCCTCCCGCGCCTCCGCCGCCGCCTCCGCCACCTCCTTCTTCCGCCGATCCGCCTCCCCGACGCGCGTCAACCTCCACTCCCCCGCGCAGCCCTCCCCTTCCATCCGCTTCGCCCTCGACCGCCCGACCTCCCCCAGCCGGTCGATCTCCGTCTCGCAGCAGCGCGGCGGCGGCGGAGGAGGGCAGTTCGTCCGGTCGAGCGGCCAGAAGCCGGCGCCGCGGCGGACCTGCATGTGCTCGCCGACGACGCATCCCGGCTCGTTCCGCTGCAGCCTGCACAAGGGCTGCGGATCCCCGAGCGCGGGCGCTGGCTACGCTCCGAACCGGCTGAACGCGAGGAGGTCCGCGATGACGAACTCGCTGGTGAGGATCGGGGGCGTCGAGGGCGACCTGGTGAGGAGAGCGCTGTCCGCACTGATCAGGCCGTCGTCGCACCAGCAGAGGCGGAGGTCCGCGTTCCAGCCGCGCCCGAGCCGGCTCTCGGTCATGTCCAAGGCGGCGGCGGAGGAGCACTCGTGATGGAAAGCCGCGGTGATGATTTCTGAGCCTGATTTTGTCCGATCCGACTGCGGATCCACACGCACGCAACCTCAGTAAGAGCTCGTGCCGCAGCGCCATCCGAGGGAAGGGAGGTTCCAACGACGGCGGCGCAGATCTGAGCTGCTGCGGCGGACGGAGGTTTTTGTGTACTCCGGCGACCGCAACCGCCGCCGAAGAAGATCCGATCCGATGCAGGAGATCTTCAAAAACTGAATATACGATTGTGTAAATAAAGGCAAATATATAATCAATACTTCTCTCGACTAAATTCAATCAGATTTTGGATCATCGAATCTCTGATTAATCAATCAATCTGGACCTAAAAACAAGAGACCTTAAGAACCGATCGGTTCCATTCCCTCCGTCCGTCCTCTGCATCTTCTCGATTCGTCGAAGCCCCCCTAAAACCCTCCGAATACGCCGTCATCGCCGTCGCCGACGGCGGCTCTTACCCCACCGATTTCACTCACCGCCGCGTCTTGGTGCGGTGCGAGCGTTCTCGATCCACCGTGCCATCGTTCGACGTCCTTTCTCCCTTTTTTCCGACTTTCCTCCGTTCATCTGCGTGTGGATTTTCCTCCTCTTTTTTTTTTCCATTTCAGTTTCCTATTATCTTTTTTTATTTTTCTTTCCCTTTTTTGCCTTTTTCCGCTTTCCTTCCTTTCTTGGCCCCTTGTTTCATCACCTGTTTTTGTTCTTTTATATTTACGTATTATTTTTTATCTGACTCGTTTATCTATGTTTTTTTTTTGTATTATTATATGTTTTGCAGGTACCAATACAACTCTACAAGGACCATAACTTGGGGACCCATAGATTCATGGAGTAAGGACCGCCGCCCCCCGGAACGACGAATTCGAACAAGAGAGATTATATTAAATGAGATGGACCTTGCTTCAAGTTGGTCACCCAACAATGACATAAATGACTATATATATATATATACATATATCTTAAGTAAAATTTAAAAAACTTCTCGGGTTGGGTTTCGAATTTAGGGCACTGATTTTATCTAATTGAATTTGTTGGCAAAAGTGCCCACTTGCTGAGCTACGACAAAAGGGGCGAAAAATTGCACTTGAAAATGAGTGATTGAGATTGAGATTGAGATGGAGATGGACTGGCACGGATTGGTGTACGAGCTCCTTTCTAAAATTACAGATGTTAAAAAAAATAGATAAATTATATGAAATTGTTCCATGGAAAAGAGAGATTTGGAAGTATGGGGAGGATTTTGGGAGGTTTTCAATTCCATTGGTGTCGAATCAACAAAGTGGGAAGGAGGGGGGAGGCGATAATGATAAATTATTGTATCACAGAAAGTCAAAGATGGGGGCAAAAAAGAGAGAAGGTTCTCCTACTGAGCTCCCCAGCTTGAAAGATGTCCTTTCGAAGTTGAGAATTTTGAAGAGAGAGTGGTGGTGGTGGCGGTGGCAACTTGCAAGTGAAGGATGAAGAAGAAGATTGCTGCTGTACATTTGTAGAATTATGGGGCGCCCCTACAAGGCGTTGTTGTGACCCTTTGGGAGTTCTTGCGGGGGGCGATGGAGCGATATTGGAGAGGAGAAGATGAGGCAAGCAAAGGTTGTATAAGCTATAAAGGCTTTCTTTCAGGGTTCGAAGATGGTGACACCTCCTTCCTTCCGCCCGAAAATTCTTCCCAAACGCCAATTAACACGAAGCACGTACAGAAGAAAATTCCACCGAGCCCCTCCCACCTTCTAGGAGAAGCCGTTCTCCTATTCCTAGGGGAAGAGAATTCGGAGCACATGCCTTCGATTTTTCGCCGTGTTATTTTTCAGAACTCGAGAGATCGAGAGTTGACTGAGCGAGCGAGCGAGCGAGCAGAAACATGGCACCAGCAGCCTGCCCCCATTGATTAAAAGCGCGACCGTGGCCGAGGATACTTGTCAAATTGATAGGCGCAACGTGCAAGCAAGCGACGGTGGAGACTTAAAACATATTGTATTGTTGTATTATTCAAGCTTCCTGATCCGAACCATCTCCTCCTCCACTTCCTCTTCCTCTCCTTGTCATGGAGAGCGTCTAGAAACGTACAGTTTAGTGGTTCCCTTATTCAAGAAAAATTCAAGGTGCGTCACATTATTCATCGGTCAGGGAAATAGTGATGCGTAGGTAGTGCCAATTTAATGGTCTCTCCCTCTCTCTCCCTCCCTCTCTCTCTACCTTATCTTGCACCATCAGAGTGGCCCCACAAGCTAGGTTGCCCCCAAAAAGAAAGAAAAAAGAACAGAAAACTGGACAATAGCGAAGCTGAGACAGGGGCATCAGGACAAGGACAACCACCTCGGCCAAAGATAAGGTTACCGAAAGTAAGACGTGAGGTGGTGGTGGTGGGGTTGGAGAGTTGGACCGGGAAACGTTACGAAAACAACACAAAAGACAGCCTTTGCTCGGTCCCGGCGCGTCGACGTCCCCACCACCGTCGCGGTTCAAGGACCGCAAAAGATCTTTGAACTGCTAAGGATCGGGTACGCCCGGCGCTCGCCATCGGTGCAACCTCACGAATCTCTCCAACTTTTCGTTCGGAGAGCCGATTTCAGCGTTGCAAAGTTTTGAGACGAAACAAGTTGGAGATGAATAGACCATGCAGTTCTCTTCTATGAAAGATCATAGTTAGCGGGCTTCTTTTAGGTTTGATAGAGTTTTCAGAGGATAGAGTCGGGCAAGATTATCATTAGTCAAGGGTGAGATGATTTTGATGGGCAATAAAGAAAAGTGACGAAAACTCCACATTCTATGATGCTTTCTTTTCTCTGTCACCCAAGCTAGTTGGGGGGGACTGCCGTGCGTGTGGCGCCCACAAGAACCACTGCTTTTTCTCCGAAAGAAAGTGTCGAGTGCGTAAACGTTGTTTAGCGGTGGAGAGTTGGTCCACTCCCACTTGACAGCGGGTGAGTTATGGCGTTCGATCGGGCGAACAGCTAAATCTTATCTCCACTTTTTTCTTTTTGGCCATTCGCCGAAAACCTTTGCCCATCTTTAGCTATTAAAAAGCAACCTTCCTCTCTTTTTTTCCAATTTCTCTGTCTATTCATACCTCGGTCGGTTGGATGTCCATAGCGCTGTTCAGTGGTGTAACCATCTGATCCGCTTTCGAAAATACTACTTTGAGTGACTACATAATGTGATCATCTTTTGGACGTGAGTGTTCATCGTCGAATCGCTCTCTTCCATCCAACGTCCCGCTTTGAGATGTCATGAGCTCCCCGCACGTTTTCTCATCGGTACTGCCCGTATGGTCCGGCAATACCCTCTCAAACATCTCCTCTCAAACTCGACATGATTTGATAGATGTCAACTTGAGTTTGGAGAATAAATCTATAAAATGCCCAGGTGGATGTGTCTTGGTGAAGATACTTGCAGTCTATTCAGGGGATGAAGTAGAGATACGTCGAATGGTACCACGAAGAGCATAATATCATATGAAATGACATTTTATTTCAATGTATTTGATGTGTTCGTGGAAAATATCATTATGTGCAATTTAGATATCACTTTGGTTGTCGCAATAAATGACTATTTCGCTATGATAACGCACTCTCATGTCTTCTAGTAGCGCACTCTCATGTCTTCTAGTAGCCATTGCAACCATAATAACTCCAATGTCGTATCAGCAAGAGCTCGATATTCTGCTTCTATGCAAGAACGAGCGACAGTGGTTTGTTTCTTGCCACGCCATGAGATAAGTGAGTTGCCCAAAAAGAAACAGTAGCCTGTAGTGGAGCGACGATCTTGGGGGTCACCAACCCAGTTAGCATCAGAATAAGTCGTTAGCTCTATGGTAGAATGAGTAGAAAAGTGAAGGCCATGAAATAATGTACCCTTGACGTAGCGAAGAATTCGAAGGACTGCAGCAAAATGAGCCATATGAGGCGCAGTCATGTACTAATTAACACTGTGAATAGCGTCAGGACGGGTAACAATGATATATATAAGACTGCCAACCAACTACCGATAAAATGTATCATTCGGCAGAAGAAGAGTTCCATCCTTGTCAGTGAATTTGGCATTCGACTTAATGAGAGTGGAAGGAATCTTGTTGTCAGTAAGGCTAGCTCGCGAGGTAAGATCAATGGCATATTTTGCTTGGGAGAGATAAAAACAAAAGGATTAGACACAATTTCCAAGCTTGGAAAATAGCTGAGTTGCTCGAGATATTTCATTTCAAACTATTGACTGAAATACTACTAGAGTTTTGTAATGCCAATCTGATTATTGACAGTAATAATCATATCATCCACATATAAAAGTAGCAGAATGTATCCACAATGCGTGCGCTTTCCAAAGAGAGTGTGGTCATATGGACAGAATTTAAAACCAAAAGATTCCATGGTTGAGCTAAATTTGGAATACCAAGCACGAGGAGCTTGCTTCAACCCACACAATGCCTGATGTAGTCAACACACTTTGTTAGATGAATTGGTGTATCCAGAAGGAGGTACCATATAAACTCTCTCTCTGAAATCACCATTGAGAAATGCATTGTTAACATCCATTTTAAACAAAGGCCAACACTTACCAGCGGCAACATCAAGAAGATTGCAAACATAAGTAAGAAGCAACGGGGGAAAAGGTCTCATCATAATCAATGTCGTACTCCTAAATAAAGCCTTTTGCTATTAGCCGAGCTTTATAGCCATCCACAGTACAATCTACCTTGGTTTTAATCTTCTATTCCCATTTACAACTGACAGCGGACTAACTAGGAGGCAAATCAACCGAATCTCATGTATGAGAATTTTCCAAGGTCTGCAACTCACTTGCCATAGCTTGCTGCCAAAGAGGATTAGCACTAGCTTCTTTATATGTGCAAGGTTCGTGAGAGAAGCAATGATAGAGTAACAATGATAATCACGAAGACGAGACAAAGGTTGACTTACTCTGGTGGAACGATGGGCAAAAGTAGATGGAATGTGTGAAGACGTAAAATCCTCGGTTGAGGCACACATGTCAAAAGTTACCGAGGTGGGATGCGAGTGCGGCACATGTGACGGCGTTCAATCTCCGTTCCTAACGGGATTTTTCGGGTCTGACTCGCCAGAGGATGGCGAGGCTAGTGGTGTTGTTTATTTTGTGCAACAAGCAGTGGAAAGTGTCGGAATAACACTCACCAACAACGAGCTCAATGGATCCGAGGTTGGCAGAGAATCGACGCAACCGGTGCAATTGGCGTCACCGCGACCACCGTGAAGGAACACGGCCGATGCAGGTGGCATTACTAAATAGACTCTATGGACGCTTTTTCATAAAACAATGGCTCTGATATCCAGTTTAGAGTGAAGCGGAAAAGAAAATTCGGAATTTGTGTATGTTTGTTCATTTATCAAGTGAAGAGTACATGAGAATGACTTATATGACGACTATATAAAGTAATAAAATATTAAGTACATGATATACAGAATCACGTAATATCGTAAATATATCTCTAACGCTCCCAAACCACATCACGGGGTAAACAGACCCAACACTTTGTCTATATATATATAAGGAGAGAACATGTGAGGTGAAAACAAAGTAGTACCAAAGAAGGGGGTGGACAGATATAGAAAATGAGGAAAACTGGGGTTGTTTGGTTGTGGATCAGGTGGCTCCAATGGTTTCATAATAGCTTTGAGAGAGAGAGAGCGCCATGTGCATGCACCAGCCACGAGGCATGTTGGGTCGAGAAAGACTATGATGCTGATCACAACATGTACAATTCACATCCAATTCAAAATTAAATTTCTCTGCTTTTGTTCTCTTTCCAAGTGGATAAGGATCAACTGTTTTTTTGTTTGGGGGGGGACCTTTCCAATTTTCATTGAGTAGGCAAACGAAAGGCAGTGAAGTTGACGTCCCTCTCTATCTCTCTCTCTCTTGTTATTTTGCTAACATAGAGTGTCAGCACTGAGTTACTGTTCACAAAGCATTTAAATAAGCAAGCGTTCGTGTAGCTTACTGGTAGGTTTGTGATTTAAATACTTCGCATCGTTCCTGTATCAAAGCAAAAAAAAGTAAGAATCTGATCCCAAGTTGATCAAGACTTCCATGTATCTTGCATCCTTGTCTAGGCTTATTCTATATTCAAGTGGAGCGGAGATGACGCTTTAGTGGAGATGACTGTGCCTTCACTTTTTGATTGTCCTCTTTTTTAAAACCCTAATGATGCCATATTTAGATCGTATCTGCCTTTTGTAAATTGATCGAGATGTCCAGTTACTAAAGGCCTTTTGGAGTGTTTAAAAAGAAGAATTTCGAAAGGTGGAATATAAAACGAGGGTTCACATAGTATTGCGGTAGAAGGATACGTATCTATATTAATGGGACGAGCCCGTTAACACAATGCAAAAAAATGTCTATTCATTGCTCCGCACCCATATGAGGAAATGCTTAAGGTCATTGAGCTCATGTTTCGACCTAAAAAATCCAGCTTTTAAGCTGGTTTTGGGGGCTGTTTTTTCATTGCGGCACACTAACATGCTATATCTCCGGCTAATTTTCAATGTTGTTGTTTTCACTATAATTTCTGTCTCTTGTTAATAGCATAGTTGTTAGGTTTTGTTCGAGTGTGTTCTATATATGCGTGTCAAAAGACAATCATAACCGCGAAGAATCAAAAGAACAGTAATGCCGGTAATGAATCAATATATAAATGTATAGTTAAATAGTTGCGCAATTAATAGAAGTTGAGAGTTTGCTATTTCATTTATGGCGTTTTTAAGAAGATTGAGATTTTGATTCTTGCTCGTCTTCAAGAATGTTGATTCCTGTACACCCCCCTTGTCCACTATAGAATTTAGTACACTCGTTTGTTTTTTCGTTTGCCCAGGTGGCTAGCTGGGCGCTCTTCTAGGTTGAGTGTTGAATCCGGGCGGTGAGCACGGTGGCCGTGTGTGGTGGTAGAGTTGTGCTGGGTTTCTCAACTGGTTACCCAAAAAAAAAAAAAAAAAACCTTTTCTAAACATTGGTCTGCTTCTGTTAAATGGAGTTAACAATTCTTTTTTTTTTAATTTTTCCGTGTTTTGAGTGTGTTTCTTTTGCCCCTCAAAAAGGGTTTGAACGGAATTAGGACGTACCTTGAAATGTTCGGTTTAAGATGTCAACGAAACACCGTCTATTGGGTGACCCAATCACCTTAACCCCATCAAGCACGAGTAGGGAAGTTAAAGACCGGCGATAGACTAATCATGGTTTGGCGAGACCAAGGATGGTAGACTGGGGAATCGAACCGGTACTCTTCGACTTGCAAAGCGAATTATGGACCACTCAACCAACCCACTCGGTTGGTCCCGCTTTGAGCATGTTTAGAGGTGGATAATCTTAGCAACAAACATAGACGAGATAATCTCCATGAATTGTGATTGATCATATCTATTATGTTTGCATGTTCTTTCGAGGCCGGGTTGAATTAATCTATCTTCATATTATTATTTATTTTAATTCATTCACCTTGGTTTTTTCGGAATTTTAGTTAACCTTCTTCCTTGACTTTCATGGAAAAATTCCTGATTGCATTGGAGTAGGTATGCAGCTGACGATGGCAAGTTTCTCTATGAGATCTTTATGACTTAGTCCAATTTGTCACGACTCATGACAAGTGCATATGTATCCTTATGCCGAAGAAGCTCGCTTGAGGAATTTATCGTTCCGAGCTCACGAGATACTGAACTAATCTTATGAATCAAAGTAATGCGCAATTCATAACTCAATTATTGGACATCTTTAATCTTACATAACTATAGATGATTGTAAGTATTAATGTTTATATAAATCTCTCTCGATAAGATTTGAAAAACATTGCGTAGTTGAAACCTATTTGTATGGTTTTTCAAACCCAAACCGAGAGTCAAAACTCTGGATAATGTTCCTTATTCACTAGAGGAGCAAAATAATCAAATATCATTCAGGATAATACGGCATCATTATCCTAACAAATCGACTTCTGGTCCAAATTTGGTGCACAATAATTTAAATCCCACCTCGTGTAAGCTCGTCCAAAGCACTTAGTATATATACTTGCAATCATTACGATGCATTGAACTTGAGCAACCATTGATCTTAGAATACAAATATTAAATCAGAAGTTTAATTGTGCTGTTTATTTGCTGACTCCAAAGCTTCCTTCTTTATCAAAAACAAGAAAAAGCTCGACCCGAAATGATCCTCAGCACCACAGTTTTTAAGAGTTACAATGAATGTCTAAAGAATGAATTATTCGACTAGGTTCGGAAGCCGGTCGAATCGAATAATTCGAGCTCGAGCTCGATTTCATCGGGGCACTCGAGCTACCTGAATTCGAATCAAACCGAACAAAAGATTCGAGCCAATCTCCGGGTGATCAACATGAAGTGAGCTCAAACGGGTAGGTGAAGAGTAACTTGACTCATATCTAATCCCTCCACTAACCTCAAAACTGGTTTGGATCCAAGAGTAATTATCTAGACTTGACATAGTCTAGCGAAGATGAGGCACTCAATAATCTTCCATCCCCATCGACCATATGTATTCCAACTGAGAAATGATTACATAGCGCCACCGTCCTCTTGAAAAAGAGATGTTGCCTTCTCCGCCTTTGATTAAATGTGAATATAATAAAAACAAAATAAGAGAGAGGATAAATATGAAGAAAAACCCACAACACTACAAAAATTATGATTCGTAGCCACTCGCGACCAACAAGTGAGCGGCCATGACCGTGAGATCAAATCAAGCGGCCATGGACTCGAGCTTTGTGACTCAAAACTCAAGCGGCCATGGCTACTGCAAGCTCAAAGCTTAAGTGGCTGTGGCAACCTCGAGCTCTGTGGCTTGAAAATATCTAGTGGACATGACCACTGCGAACTTCTCGATTCGAAAAGATCTCTCAGCCATGGTTGGCGCGAGCTCAAGTGGCCATGGTTGCCGAGAGCTCAAATGGCTATGGCGTCCACAAGCTTGAGTTTGAACAACCATGGTTGCTGCAAGGTTAGAACTTGAGCTCACGGCTATGGCGACCGCTGTGACGACCTCTATGGACTCTCTCTCTCTCTCACGCACAATTTTGTTTTCATTATATTGTCTGATGTGGAGCCTATTTCGAGTCACATGATATTGTTAAGAGACTAAGCGTAATTGGGCATCTGTGTCAGCCAATCTTGCCCGCCTCCCACAAATCGAAACTTGTGGCCGACATAGCACCATTAGAAATTCCAGCAGAACGGCGCCGTTGTCACGCCGGCGGGACTCATTTCCATCTTTTTAGAAAGAAAATTTAGAAGTGGGATCAAGAAGAGTTGATCTTCTTTGATGGGCTTGAAGATGGGCCCATTCTCTTAAGCAATATGTCACATCCATTACCCACCATCGTAGGACTAAAGAACTATGTGGGCTTACCAAGTTTCTCTTTGATTGAATTACTCAGATGGTGTGGTGCATGTTTCGTTTAGGCACTGCTTGCTGAGCACAGATGGTGTGTTTGTTTTCGTTGTTGTGCATAACACTTTGACAAGCGCCACCACCACCTTCGAGTCATTATAAAAGGAATCGAGTCGGTCGGGTCGTGTTATCGTAGTGTTTGACCCAACCCGTCCTCCATCCGTGGCATATATACCCACATAAGGAAAAAGGAAGGACCGAAATGGATCGAATGAATGTGTCCTCAAGAACTTGTGAAATAGACCAACCACCTAAACCGAAGAAGGTGGAAATCAAATGCATCGACTTAGCGTTAATTGGGGACTACCTCTCAAGAGGTTGCACCTTTTTTAAGAAGAAGATTTTACCAAAGAAAATGAAGAAAGTTCAATGAAGTCTTCTTTTTTTTTTTGGTGTAAAATGTAAGTAGTATATAACAGATGATGTACAGCAGTTTAGGGACATACCCCGGCATTACAACTAGTACTAATAATTCGAGAATATGGAGGTAGGAAGTCTCCATAAAGTAGCTAAAACAAAGTTAGCTTGCGAAGGTTTGATTTTTTGGTATAGCGAAGCTCTACCTCTTACATTTTTCCGCACCTTCGCCAAAATAATCTGAATGTCAGTTGGATTGTTTTGAAACCGCCTATGGTTGTGCTCCATCCAAGTGCAATATACAGTCGCTAGGAAAGATACTTTGAGGAGTTTCGCTGCCAAATCTTTACCTCTTGTTGCTCTAACCATCCATTGAAGCTCTTCATTCCATCCCCATACATTACGCCTGATCCCATGTTACGCAAGAATATTGCGCCAGATGCTACATGTCCATTTGCATTGGAAGAAAAGGTAAGTCCTGTTCTCTATACTTGCCCTACAGAAGGTACATTGGACATCGACTGAGGTCATCCACCGTGATATGATCTCTGCTGTCGGAAGCCTATCCCTACATACTAGCCAACCAATAAAATTGTGTTTGCTAACGTCGCTACTCCATATTAAGTTATACCACTCCACAGCCGGACTCTCGTGTCTAAGTTCATCCAAGACATCATGGCAGCAGTATCTTGGATTAGACATGACTGGGGTTAGGACATGACGTAGTTTGAGGAGACATCGCCAACTCCAGGCCATACTACCCTTCATGTCCATCTGCAAAAATGGGGTTCCTCTGCATTTTGTACTATGGACCCAGGAGCTCCAAAGTGAAGAAGATGGATGATTGATAAGATTCCACATTGTGCGCCCTAATAACACTTTGTTCCATAGGTTCAAATCAGGCAATCCTAACCCTCCTTCCTTTTTGGGTGAGCATACTACACGCCATGCAACTTTGTGCGATCCACGGTTTGTTGAAGACCCAGCCCATAGGAAGTGGCGAATCTTCTTCTCAATCTCATAGATAGTTTGCTTCGGAAGAAGAAACATTTGCATCTAGTACGTGCAAATAGATATAAGGACCGATTTGGTTAGTTGTAACCGACCCGCATAACTCATATGCTTCATTCCCCAACTCTCAATTTTCTTGAATATCTTATCAGTAAGGCTTTTGCAATCTGAGTGGGTGAGTCTTTTAGTAATAAGAGGAACACCCAAGTACTTGATAGGGAGAGTACCTGCGGGAAAAGGCGAATGGTCCAATATAAGAAGCTTTTCCTCCTCATTTAACCCAGAGAAAAATATTTGGCATTTGTCAGGGTTAAAGAAAAGAAAAGCGGATGACAAGTTATGAATTGAAGAACATCCATAACGATAATGGTTAAGAATTCTTTTTTCATTCCATAAACATCATTAGGCCAACCCTTGCCGACCATTGCCTATGGCTAGTGGCCGGCGACCGGCCACTAGCTAAAATAAAAGGGATAAAAAAAGAATAGAAAAATTCAGAATTTTTTTTAATAAAATTCCAAAAATCATACACGTCAACATCTGCCATGCCATATAAGCCGGCTGGTGTCCACGCTAGTGATTTTCAATCAAAATTAATCGAGAGGACTAAATCAGCAAATCGTTAAAAAGTTTAGAACTAAATTAGCACAATTGAAAAGTTTAGGACCGAATTGCCATCATATAATAGGTTTATGACTTTGTAGACAATTTCGCTAATTTCTTGTCATTTTGACTTGTAATGATACCGAACACAAATATTTTCTATGCCAAAGAAGCTCGCTTTAGGAACTTATTGTTCCCAGCTCACAAGATACTGTAATTATCTTACGAACTAAGTAACCTTCAAATCAAAATCGAAATAGACAATTCAAACTAATTTTATTCTGGTTGGTAGTCTAAGGAAATCACTTGTAACTTTTAAAAAGCTACACCGACATTTTAATTTGACATAACGATAAATGATTGTAAGTATTAATGTTCATAGAAATCTCTCCTGATGAGAACTGAAAAAGTGTGGCGTAATTGAAATCTATTTGCATGGTTTTTCAAACTCAAACCAAGAGTAAAAACTCAGCAAAATGTTCATCATTCACTAGAGAAGCATTTAATCAATATTTATCGCGATAATACGGCATTATTATCCTAACAAATCGACTTTCGGTCCAAGTTTGGTGCACAATAATTTAAATCGCACCTTGTGTCAGCTCGTCCAAAGCACTTAGTATTTACATGTAATAATTACGATAAGCAATAATTATTTCTTGATAAATTAGATGTTGAATTGTGCCGTTTATTTTCTTTTTTTTAATGAAAAATAAGAAAAAAGCTCATCCTGAACTAATCCTCAATTCCAAAGTTTAAAAGTACAATGAATATCTATAGAATTAATTACTCGACTAGATTGGAGACCTGCTCGAATCAAATAATTCAAGCTCGAGCCCGATCTCATCGGGTACTCGAGCTACTTGAATTCAAATCAAACCGGACAAAAGATCGAGCCAATCCTCGAGTGATCTATACGAAGTCAAGCTCAAATAGCTTAGGGTGAAGAGTAACTTTACTCATATCTAATCCCTACACTTAACCTCAAAGCTGTTGGGATTAAAGAAATTCAACTTCTTAAAAGAGATTCAGAAGTGGGATTAAAGAGTAATCTTCTTTGGTGGGCTTGAAAATGGGCCATTCTCAAACAAATGTCCCATCCATTACCCACCATCGTATGACTATGAACTATGATGGGCTTACCTAAGTTTCTGTTTTTGTGGATGATCTTGATGCATGACTAAAATTTGTTGCACTGCAAGTTTAGTTTTTGTCGCTGGTACTGAAAACAGATTGTCATTCTATGGTTGTACATAAAAAATTTTATGACAACTACCACCTTCGACAAATTATAAATGAAATCGAGTCGGCCGGGTCATATCATCGGAGTGCTTAATCCGACCCAGTCTCTGTCCAATGAATGTGTCCTCAAGAACTTGTGAAATAGACCAACCACCTATACCCAAAAGAGGTTGCAATCAAATGCATCCGCATAGCGTTATTTGGAGGCTTACCCATCCAGCAGCTTCGCATCTTTTAGAAGATTTCATCAAAAAAATAAAAACGGGAAAGTTCAATGAAGCCTTCCTAATGGAAACGAAAAGCACATTACAACCTATTAATCGAAAAACATCCATAAACGACAATTGCTAAGAATTCTTCTTTCATCACATGTTTTTTCCACAGAAAAACAAAAATCATCATTTTCGGTACCGATTTCTTGTCATTTTGACTTGTATTTCTGAGCCTCATAGAGGTCAAAGGTTTGACCAATGATGGAGTGAATCTTGGAGGTGGGCTCTGTTTGTTGGGCTTTGTGTCGTTTTCACCAGGCCCAGTACCACGATTCCTATTTTCAATCGAAAAGGGGGGACATGCCGACATGGTTGGTTTACAGCAATTGAGTCGTTCTCTGCAGTGTTTCAGCTTCTGTTATACTCGCGCTGCAAGCGTGTGGAAGCTGGATGGTTGAAGAACTTAGATCTAAGCGTGTCCTTAAAAGGGTTCGTCTGAACTCTGGGACGTTAAACACGGGATATTCTCTGGGGCAAGGGAAGAACGGTACGTTAAAATAAAGAACGCATCCGTGGAGTCCACCATCACTGCAATGTAAATAGACAGGTCACGGAGGCCCCTGTCGAAGACTTCGGTTTCCCCTGCTTTGATAAGATACCCTGGTAGTCACTACCAAGGATCTAAGGCAGGCCCCTTGATAATTATTTTTTGAAGCGGTGGAAGTTTTTTAGGGTTCGAAGGTTTTGTAATTTTTCCCTTTTTTCAATCGACGCTTCCACACGAGAAATCGTCCTCACTTTTAAAAACCTTCAATTTGCATCTCCTCCAAACTGAGAGGACACATTGACCCCCAAACCCTATGGCGGTGGCCACGGGAGACTGAGCCCCGATCTGGACCGGCAATGGTCGGGGACGGCGGGGGGCTAGGGCGGGGAGGCGGCGCTTAGTTGGTGACGGGTAGGAGAGAGATGGTGGAGGAGAGAAATGTGTTTTAGGGGATTTTGTTTGGGGTAGGGTAGTTTGGAAAGGAAAATGAAAATTTTTGCAAGTAAGTAGGTTTGTGACAATGGAGATGTTATGCAAAGTGGAAAATTCAGGCATCTAAATTATAGAATTTAAGAGTGAGGAAGGCATTTGACGTGGGAGTGCAAACCTCAAGAGACATTTCGTAGCTATTCCGTTGGAATATATATCTACACCCACACATTCCCCTTAAACCCAACAACCTCGAGATGTACTCTACCAAATGTTATACTCGCAAAATGTCTTGCCCGACAATTTCTTTCTTATTTAAGTGCGACGTTGCTAGTACACTGCCTCACGTTCAAAATACAACGGGAACAACCATGTTCAAAGCGTATATCACAAGGGAAACACATCTATCCTACTTTATCTTTTCAACATTTGATATCTAAATAAATTCGTAAATCCGGTGTCCTATATATCGATAAATAAAAGAAACTCCCCTCAGCTAAGTTTGCCTATTCTTTCCCTTCCACGATCCAACGATGTTTTGAAGATCAAGACTAATCGACAAACACAAGAAAACGGGCTCACATGCACTCTAGCCTCTAGGGTTCACGTGAGGTTTAGGGATCGGTCAAAATCCCCACCTAAAACGACGAAATCACGTCCGGGCTGGTCGGCGGTCCTTGTTCTATCCACGTAGAGATAGAGCCAAAAACGAGCGTTAACATCCTTCGTCAACATCCTTTCGATATGAGCCAAAACCTGCAAATCCACATGATTAGAAACGCTGAGCTTGATTACTGCCCCAACAGAAGCATTCATTAGCAAAAAAACCCTAGCTTAATTAAACTTACCCGCTCCCACATGGGATCATCCCTTTCGGTGCCTGCAAGGTGCCTTGTGCCTTTCGAATTGTTTAGTCTATACTTATATTGAAAGTTTTTGAGAGCAGAGGGGGAAAGGGGGGGGCTCGACAATCAATCTGTCCGCCACCGCCGCGGCGACCCGGCAACAATGGCCGGACCGATTCTTCCCGGGACGGACGGACGGCAAGCGATGCTCCGGAGTGGGACCCGACCCGGGTTTTGGTGCGTTCTTTGTTCGGGCCGGACTAGCACAAATGCTCGAGTCACAAACAAAAGAGACGTGCTAGAGAGGCCAAAGATGGAGTGGACGCTACTACAAGACATGGGGTGGAGTCGCATGAAATGAAAACCATGTGCCGCCCACCACCAACCCCCCACCATTTTGGACAAAAGCATGGCACTTTCCTTCGCATTGAACTTCGATTCTTTTGTCCCTTCAAGATTAGGGTTGTTTATGGGCTTCCCATCCTGGGAAAAAATCAAGTGAATATACCCTTATTTTTTATTTATTTATAACAATCCCATATGTTGATCAAAGATGTGAATTGGGAACTCAAAACTAGCTTTTCTATTTTGGTAAGCGAGAGCTAAACTTATAAGATGAAAAGTATAGTATCACTGGGGGCATGAGAGGCTCAAGTTTTGCAAGCACATAAGCACTTGCATCTCACGATGGAGTTGCACAGGGCATCATATGCATTCCCTAGACGAAGTTTTGAAGGTCGTTTTCTCACGGAGGATCGAAAATTTTTGGTAAGTTGAATCAAGATCATGAAAAATACAGTCGGTAATGAAATTATATATGAAAATCCTATTTTTCTGATCGGAAGGTAATATCGAAACTTTTTATGTCATTTCGAGTTTCATCTTCTTGATGACGGCCCAAAATAAGGAGAGACCTTTAATAAATATATGTATGTGTATATTTATAATTTGGCTAAACGAACATAAAAAATTACACCAACAAATAGGACATGGAAGCAATATAACCGTCCCTAGTTCTCCTCGACGAGCGAGAGAGAGAGAGAGAGAGAGAGAGAGATGGTCTGTACAAACGCCAAATCATCTTCTGCACATCTCCCCATCCATCCATCCATCAACACGACCAGACACACACACACGGTGTCTGTCTCTGTGTGTGTGTCTCTAAGTATGCACTGAAGATCTTTCTTCACCTGTCTTTCTAGCTTTACAAGAAGAAGAAGAACGGTCGCGACCCACCAGGTGAAAGAAAGAGCTTTGTTTGTCCCTTCCATGGCGAATCTGAAGGGAGGGACGAGGCCGCCGTGGGTGGGCCTTGGTGCCGCCGTGTGGCTCCAGATAGGCTCCGGCAACGGCTTCAACTTCCCCCTCTACTCCCATTCCCTCAAGTCGGTCCTCGGGTTCAGCCAGCACCAGCTCACCATGCTCGGCGTCGCCAACGACATCGGCGAGAACGTCGGCCTCCTCCCCGGCTACTTCTGCAACAAGTTCCCCCCTTGGGCCGTCCTCTTGATCGGCGCGCTCGCCTGCTTCTCTGGGTACGGCGTGCTTTATCTCGCCGTGAGCCGGACCGTCGAGTCTGTCCCTTACTGGTTGGTGAGTTCGCAAGTTTCTTGCTCTCTGTTCTTGTTCGAGCTACCTACTTGAGCTGTTGTTTTGTTCAATCAGTAAGTGTTAAGTGTTTTCCTTCCTTAGATGGGTCTTTTTTTTTTTTTTTAAGTATCTGACTTTGGGGTTTCTTTAGATCGTGTTCTCATGATGTTTCTTGATCGAGATGCTTACAGCGAAATTAGAAAGAAAAGTAGAGAGAAAAAGAAGTTGCAGATACTTATGGAATTAATCTACTTTAGCTGTTACTGTTGTCGTTAATGTAGATACACATACTCTCGAAGTCACAAGTATGCATCTGTGACTAAGTTGAATGTGGCCTAGGCGAGGAATTTGTAGTTTAGAGAAGAGCGTATGTGTAGTCGATTTGTTTTGTTGAAATGGTGAGTACCCGAGTTAGTGGATTGAGTATTTGATTGGCTGAGTTGATAGTTGGAGTAGATCACGGGTTATCTTATTTCCGTGAGCTAGAATTAAGGATGAAAAAGGGGAAAGGTTTTGACTGCTATTAACATGTAGTATTAGCAACGAGATTGGCTTTGGATTTTTCCTATCTGAGATGGTCGGATGCTGAGGGCCGGTTAACTTAAAATAGGAGTCATTCTTCAATGGTAATATTTCCATCGAGCCATTAACTGTTAACTATTGTCTTTCTCGAGCTAAGAAACTCAAGTGAGTGGCAGACTCAAAATTAAACTTCCAAGCCCAATAAGGTCGTTCCGTCATTTGCTTCTTCAGAAGTTACTTATCTCACTTACTAAGGTGTGGATACTTAACAAGTTTGTATCTATTTGTCAATGTGCATTTTTCGGTGGTGCAGTTGTGGCTTGCCCTCTGTATTGCCACCAATAGCAGTGCCTGGCTCAGCACAGCCATTCTGGTAACAAACATGAGAAACTTCCCTCTAAGCCGAGGCACGGTTGCAGGGATCCTCAAAGGTTATGCAGGCCTAAGCGCTGCTGTATTTACTGAAATTTACAGTGTCTTGCTTCGACATTCCTCTTCCAAGTTACTGGCATTCCTCTCCATTGGGATCCCTCTCCTCTGTATCACCTTGATGTACTTTGTTAGGGCTTGTACTCCTGCTTCAGGTGAAGATGCTTCAGAACATGGCCATTTTCTTTTCATACAAGCTGCAAGCATTGTGCTTGGCTTATATCTCCTAACGACGACGATATTAGATGTTGTGCTTTCTTTGACGCCTCCCATATCCTTTAGTTTCATTGTCATTATGATTCTCCTTCTCATGGCTCCTCTGGCGATTCCTGTCAAGATGACATTGTTCCGCAGCAAGACAAATAAATCGGAGACTTCTAACCAATCAGCTACGTCTTCCGGTTGTTCAATAAATGAGAATGTCGATGAGAAAACTGAGCCACTTTTGACACGTATATCATCTGCTACACATGTAGCAAGTTTCTGTGAGAGTGATGGGCCATCAGAGATTGACTTGCTTTTGGCAGAAGGTGAGGGAGCAGTGAAGAAGAAGAGGAGGCCCAAGAGAGGGGAGGATTTCAAGTTCTTTGAAGCTCTTGTTAAGGCAGATTTCTGGCTTCTGTTCTTGGTGTATTTTGTCGGAGTTGGTACTGGCGTGACCGTGCTTAACAATCTGGCCGAAATAGGGATTGCTCAAGGTGTCCATGACACAACCATCTTGTTGTCTCTCTTCAGTTTCGGCAACTTTGCGGGCCGTCTTGGCGGGGGTGTCGTTTCTGAACATTTTGTCAGGTCGGTATACTACAGGATATTGTTCTCCGCTTTCCATTTTAACAAGTCTGGCGTTGTTCTTTAATTAGTGAATGCATCTGGTCAAGGTATCAACACAAAAAGACCATACTTGGCAAAAGAAAATCTTAAGTGCATAGTGAATATCATGCGGGTCAGTCCTCCTAGTTTCCAGTAAAAGATGTAGAGCATCTCTTATATGAATTGTCTTGGTCAGATTTTGCCTGAAACTAGATTTTCCGTCGTTTTCTTTCCAAATCCTTCATTCAACCAAAATTTTCTTTCTTATTTATGACTGGTTAATATCTGGGAAGACTTCTTTTCTCTTCTTCTGCTGCATGTTGTTGATGGTGCTTGTATAACGCTCTTCGATAGGCGACTGAAATGTTTGTGGGCCATCTTATAATTTTTTCACAAAATATCACAGAAATATACCCCACGTTCAGACCTTACATTTTGAATATGCGCTGCTTGTGCAGGTCAAAAACTATGCCTCGAACAGTTTGGATGACATGGACTCAAGTTGCTATGATTGCCATATACCTTCTGTTTGCTTCTGCTTTTGACGGTACACTTTTTGTGGCGACTGCATTACTCGGTATCTGCTACGGTGTCCAACTCTCTATAATGGTCCCGACCGTCTCCGAACTTTTCGGACTGAAGCATTTTGGAATATTTTACAATTTCATGTCACTGGGGAACCCAATTGGTGCATTCCTCTTGTCCGGCCTCCTAGCCGGGTATGTTTATGACAACGAGGCAGCCAAACAGCACGGACTCTCTCTCCAAGGACTCGTGCTTCTAAATTCGAGCGGGTCCTGCCTTGGTCCAAACTGCTTTAGGCTCACTTTCCTTGTTCTTGCTGGTGTCTGCGGTTTTGGAGTGATATTGAGCATAATTCTGACTATCAGAATAAAGCCCGTTTACCAGATGCTTTATTCTGGGGGTTCATTTAGGTTGCCAAACAGTTCTAGTCACTGATAGATTCGAAGGAACAGAGCATAGGCACGAACGTTTAACTCATGGGACAGCATGTGGTTACCTATATCTCACACGGTAGCGACATGACTCAGAGCACGTCTTAGTGCCACCCAGAAAAGCAAACCACCAGTTATAAGATTGGTCATGTTATGGAAAGTATCCTACGCATTGAAGCAAAGATCTGCATTTTTGCTGTTACAGAGCTGGCTACTTTGATGTGATTTTTTTGTCATTGAAGAGTACTGCGCGTGGATGTGGATGTATGAACTTATATTGTGTGGGCTTAAATGTGGTGTTTGGAAAATTAAAGCTAAGAGTTATTGTAGCTGCTCAACAAAGGAAGGGTGTGCATAATTTATTATGATATTAAGAGTTACAGCTACTCAAGACTTGAATTTTCTAACTAAAATGCGCGAATACCTTCTTTTGAGAAAATATTTTTGGTGCAGAAAGTTTCAAATTCAGGATCAACGGATCTTCCTACTCTTTCATTAGCCTTCAATGCTGATAATTCTAGACTCCAGTCGCTTCTGATTAATCTTTTCAGCCGACACAGCAGTTAGAACCAACTGTTCCAGCACATTTCAGCATTTATTTTTGATGTTGTTGCCTGAAAAGGATGAATACAGCTAACCACTTGGAATCTTGCACCGCATGGAATTGGCCCAGTGATGACCCAAGTATATGTATTAACACAAGCGTAATGCATATGCTATGATAACAGAAATGAGGAAACCAAACCACCCTATCAACACGTGCTACCTCTCAAATTCAGAACAAGAAGAATGGAACAGACACACATGGCTCCTCCTTCTGAAGAAAGAACTTCTCCATAGAAATTCTACCCCTGATCATCCCCATGCTAAGCAAAAAAGCACCCAACATAAATATCTCAAAAACTCTTTCACAACTCTCTCAAGTAGGTTTCATGTCATCGAACAGCTTCGCCCACAGGGATTGCTCATCATACTCATATGCATCCATCTTCACCTTGTTGATATCACTCCACAACAGCTTCGGGCTTTGAGCTGTCCTCTCGAGAGGTCCGGACAGTTTCGGGCTCCTCGGGACCATGAACCTCTCTTGAACCCTGCCGTCAAGAGGCCCGGACAACTTCGGGCTCCTCGTCGGGTGCAGCACCTTCTCATGGACCCTTCCGTCAAGAGGTCCGGACAAGAACTTCGGGCTCGGGCACCTCGGCAGCGCAAACACCGGCTTCTGGTGGGCTCTGGTGCCCAAGGGGCCAGAAAACTTCTGGCTCTTATGGGCCAGCAAATACTTGTCCAGCATTCTTCCATCCAAAGGCCCAGACAGTGTCATGTTCCTCCTGTCTTGGTACTCAATTGTCTTTTCCTTCACCTCCTTCTCACTCTTGTGCTTCCTTGACAACAATGCACCTCTCCAGTGCTCTTTGTACCTGTTGGGCTGTGGTGAGGCCTTCACATCCCTCTCTTGATCATGGAAAACAAGCTTGCCAATGTACTTACCCACAGACCTCTTGGTCCTGCTGAATGCCATGACGAGGCCAGAGATTGGCCTGAGCCCTCCATGCTCCTTCTTGGCAAGCTTGAGGATCTCCAGCCTGTGCTTGGCCACAGATATGCCCATGCTCTGGAGGAACTCATGGTCGAAGTAGCTGATATCCTCCTCCTGAAGCTCGTTGAGCGCGAACACACGACCATACTCGTAGATGAGGGTTGGGTCAAGGCTGCTCTTGGATAGCCAGGAGAACCAGTCCATATTTTGATGGGGGCTTGGCTTGTGTTTCTTGGGTTCTTGAATGTGCTTATGTGATGTTCATGGGTGTGAGAGGTTGGTGTTTTGGATGTGTGAGAGAAGGAAGAGAGGTGAGAGTGGGAGAGATAAGAGGAAGGGGCAAAGGAAATTCCGGTTTTCGGTCTGCAATTTGGAGGATTGTGGGTATATATCTTTCATGTGAGTTTGGAAGGTAGTTGAGGGATTGAGAGTGACAAAAGCAATGAGGTGTGCCAAATTAGACCAGGAATTTACTGCTGTTTCTGGGTGTCACGGTCATGAATGCATCTTCTTCTTTAAGCCCATGTGGGAGTTAGAGAGAGAGAAAGAGAGGAATGTGGGGTAAGAATAGTGCATGGACAAGTGACTCTTAGCACTTTGCTGAAACCAAAAAAGGAACAACTTAAAGCATCAATTGGGACCATGAATTCGTTGAAGGGACCGGCAGGTGAATGATTAGTCTCCAAGTCACGGATGGATGAACGTTACCATTTTCCCCATGGCTTTAAGTTAATCTTTGGGTGATTCATTAAGTACCGATTAATGTTCGAACATCACTTGCTTTTCTCCTTTCGAATCTCACTCATGTCGATTTTAACCTTTTGTCGATTCAGCTACATGTTCATGATAGATTCGAGTTGTGGTCATACGTCGTGGCTAGGGGAGCATCTCAGTTTGTCATCAATCAAAGGCGTGTTGGAATATCACCATCCTATCAATTTATCGCTAAACTAGATGGACTAAGTAGGCTAATCGATGTGACAATGTAGCCACCCCTTCTTTCCAAAAACATCTAGATGTTGAAATTTTCGTTCAACCTTCTTTCTCTGCATGGTTAGCTCTCTATCCTTGGGCAAATACTTGATAGCAATCCATCCCCCCATCGACTAATGACGGCAAATTTAATAGTGGCACTCAAGAAGCCAAACTGAGTAAATAGTGAGAGTCAAGTTAGGCCAACCATCATATGGAAAATTTTTACATGTTGTTGGGAGAGAGCTATGCTTTTTCTTCAATTGGGTTCTTAATAATTGTTAGGGGGCAGGTGAACTCTAATTAAAAGTAGGCTGAAAAAGTCATTGAGGCCAAAAGAAGGGGGAGATATGGCCATTTTAAAGATATTAAATCATATAAACCTAACACCATAATATGCAATGACCGAATTAAATACTATTCTTTTTCTCTCTGGGGCATTGACTTAGTCACTTTTTGTCATCTTGGGTTGAGATTATTATAAAGGTCAGGTGGTGGGTGAGATGGGTTCACGAGCCACTAGGAGTACCTAGGGAAATGAGATGGAAAAGATTTGGCTTTGATTGTTCTTGTAGTGTTCTTCAGATTTACATTCTTTAAAAAAATTGTTTCCAAGAACCAAAAAGAGAGTAATTAACGCATGTTTTTCAAGGCCAGAATATCTTTTGGGGATTTGAACTTGGTAAACAGTTTTAACTTAGTGAAAGCAATGCATACAAATGTAATCTTATGGTTACCAATTTTTGTAAACATGACGATATCATGCATCGACTTCTGTTATATTAAATGGACTCTCCGAAAGATTATTGAAGAGTTGAACTGAATACGTTATATTAAAGGGATTGATAGCACTTTAAATAATGAAAAATTCTTACCTCGATGCAGTCCATCATGCACTGAATAAGCCGATGGCATCGGCTTATATCACTGGATCATTAAGATTTGTTTAGTTTCTTCTGACGTCTTTGCATGTATAAATTCCTTTTAATTCCTGTTTTTTAGTTATTTTGTTTTTTTTTTCTGTTTATGCTTATTTCGGTTTGAGCCCATGATGTGGGACTGAAAATATCACAGGGATCAATCATCTCTTCTCCAAATTTAATGCAGAAGTGGGCAAAGCTGATCATAAACCCCACAACTGTGGAAGTTGCAAGGTATGGCCCTTAGCTCTTCTTGAAAACCACATTGCCACTATTCAACAATTTATGACCTCCATGACTCATGATTTTTTTCCTTTAGTGCAAGAAATTCGCGTTGAAAGAAACCTGCACACAGTGATTCCTTGCGACCAGCTCTACGTTGACAAGAACAGTATCTTTTCAACAAGAAAATCTCCGTCCTTGGATCATCTTTCCTCTTAGTGTTGGTTGCCGATTCATTGTTGTCGTCTTGTGATACAGAGAAACATACAGCATTTTTTACATCACTAGTTTTAGTAGTTTCTGCATTGCCAGTTACCGGTGCAGTTGCTCTTGAGAGTGAGTTTCGCCATTTCTGACTGTAGTCATAGTAATGTGCCTTTGCATGCAGGAGTTTTTGGAGACCCGGCTGCGCCGTCTTCTTCTCGAGCTCGGTTGAAACATGTTGGAAGGCATCATGCCGGTGTTATGAATTTTCATTTGGCGGGTGTGGTTGTCTTCTACAAGCTTGGATTGCTTGGACTTACCAAGCGGTGCTGGTAATGTCTTTGTTTCACATTGCAGATCCTTTGTTGCCATAGAAGAGTAGTGATACCTTAGGTTCTTCTGTAATTACTGCTGATTTCTTGTAATGTTGCCACGAAGGAGCACACGAATTCGTAAGGCTATAGTTATAGCTACCTCAAGGACCAAAGCGGCAAATTCAGAAACCCCTACGATCATGGTTTTGTGAAGAATCGGTCATATTTTCTAACTGACGACTATAAGGATGACTTGGATTTCCGATGTGATCATGGTTCTGGGAGAAATCAATCTGATCTTTGATTGAAAGATGCGAAACAGAGCAAGGGCTCCTTTCCTGATCGATATATCATTTGGCAAGCTTCCAAAATAGTCTTTAGGAAAAAGAAGTGAGGAGAGTTTAATACTGAGAGGAAGCACTCTTCCTGTCATGTAAACTTGTAAACTAGACAGAACTTTAATTTGCGAATTCAAAGATTGTTGAAAGAAAAATTTTTGTTGGATTTAAGACATTTACTTATGTATGGATGCAATTAGAGAGATAAATGTGGGGTGCAACATTCATAACTTTCATTAGGGTAAATTAAAAGTGGACTTATAAAATTAATGCACACGGACACTATAAGGTTGAGAAAAGGATTTCTCTTTTTTTGTATGAAAGTAGATCGATAAGCAATATAACCTGAAACAGTTCGAAAATGCATATATTTTGATAGACATAATAATACGTTTGACTTAAAAAGTCTGATGTTAATCCAAGGACGAGAGTCTTAGGCACAAAATTCTTAGTTAAATGTTATAATACATGTAAATTATAATAAAAAAAAAATTTCAAGTCTTGTGCATTGAACGGGCCGGCCTTTTACAAGAACCTAGGAAAGGACATCTTCTGGGGGCGATGGTTATTAGTAGAATAACGTTACAAACTGATGAGACTAAAACTATCTAGGAATCACGACATTGAGATTGGTGATTGAAGCTGGAGATATTTGCGCTTGAAGTACTAAAAAGTAGGATCTCGTAAACAATTGAACTGCTCACCACAATAACAGTCACAAACCACCCTCTTTTTGCTCGGTCAAAAGCAAAACCATGAAAGTCTTGCTAGGAATCCATTATACTTCTGGTTTTTTCAGTTTGATGCATATGCTGTTGAGTTCTTGCTAGTGAGGATCTTGTCGCTATACCATGTTTTCTCGGGAATCATTGCGGTTCATTCGTCAAGTCCTAGAAAATCAACGGCTGAGGAGTTGTTCTTCCTTCAGGAAATGGCAATCTGGTGACACAAGAAATGGAGAGACATTGCTGGGTAGTTGTGCAGGGTCATTAGTTTCTTCAGGAGTTTTGATTGCTGGGTCATGCTTTGGATTTTGCTGTTGGGTTTCAAGTTCCTCAGGGACTAGCCCATTTTTGTCTTTCGCGGATTATCCTAAAGAGACATGGCGTTCTAGTGACGATCTCCAGGCTTCAACGAGCAGAAAGAAACGCAACTTCCTCGTCGGAGGTAAGCATACATATATTTATCAAAGAATTGTCACACACCGTATCATTAGCTGACGTGGTATGCCAAATCTGGTAGAAACCACTGTGTCGTCAAATTTCCACTATTTCTATGCTAATTAGTTTGATAATCACTTTCAGATGCATACAGAAGACGAATCTTCTTTAATTATGAGAAGCGGATCCGGATGCAGAGTCCCCCTGAAAAGGTACACCTCTGCTCATCTCGGTCATCGAGCTAAAAATCACCTGGAGGAGTTCGATAAGTCACCTGAATTTACCTTCGAAAATGATTTCTTGCTTCAGCCTAAATCGCAGCATTCTTTTCGACCAAATGTAATCTATGAGAGCTCACCTGTTTTTTTTTTTAATTTTTGATGATATTCAAGGTTTTCGATTACTTTGCATCAGTCCGGATGCCTTCAGGAGAGGTTCTCATGACGCCGGCGGACTTGATGCGAGCAGTTGTACCGGTGTTTCCCCCCTCCGAATCGGATCGTGTTAGAGAGGGATATTTGAGAGGAGAGAGGATACCTGGAGACTTATATTGTCCTCCTTCGAAATTTTTTATGCTCTTCGACATGAACAATGATGGACTTATTTCATTTCCAGAGTAAGAAGAATGTCATTAGCACTCTTCTGGATTGGCCATGAAAACTCTTCATAATTTCCACCTATTAGAATTGAAATCGACCTGCATCACTAAGGTGGCTTTCATTCGTTTTTAACAGGTACATCTTTTTCGTCACGCTGCTCAGTATCCCCGAGTCAAGTTTTGAGGTGGCATTTAAAATGTTTGATCTGGACAATAATGGGTAATTATGGTTCATCCAAAAAGTTCTCAATAGCTTTGTAGATTCTCATATTACTCTCCCAACATCCATAATGGAAGATACATATCTTTGCGGTGTTCAGTATGCTCCCCTCTTCATCCGATGCATATTGTGCTTTAGATACAGAAAAGATTATGAGAAGTGCTACTTTATATTGAGAAAAAGGATATTTTATATCCATAGGAGATAAATTATCGACGGTCTGATAATCCTTTATGTACCTTCTAATCAATTCTGTGCTGAAACAAGTATGCATTCGTCAACAGCGAAATAGACCAGGAAGAATTCAGGAAGGTGATGGCTCTGATGCGATCCCAAAACAGACAAGGGGCTCGGCACAGGGACGGCAAGAGAGTCGGGCTAAAAGTCAAAGATCCGGTGGAGGAAGGCGGTCTGGTGGAGTACTTCTTTGGCAAGGATGGCCAGGAAAAGCTAAAACATGGACGATTCGTCCAATTTCTGAAAGATTTGCATGATGAAGTACGTGCTCTCCCCAAATTCTTTTAATTCACCACCTGTGTTTGTAGCTATCGAATATGACTAGATTGCTCATTCAGATACCTTACAGACCAAGTTCTCCCCTAACAAATTCAAGGACTTTATATTTTTTTTGTCTAATCAGATCCTGCGTTTAGAGTTTTCGCATTACAACGCTAGATCAGTAGGGACAATATCAGCGAAAGATTTTGCCTTGTCCTTGGTTGCATCTGCTGACATGAGCCACATAAACAAGTTGCTTGACCGGGTCGACGAAATAGATGGGGAACCATTACTCAGAGACCTGAGGATCTCCTTCCAGGAATTCAAGGATTTCGCAGAGCTACGTAAGGTGTTGCAGTCATTTTCGCTTGCCATTTTCAGCTATGGGAAAGTGAATGGACTGCTCACGAAAAGGGATTTCCAGAGGGCCGCTTCCCAGGTACTTGCGTTTGTCCTCATGAAAAATTTTCATTTCCGAGCTATGCATTCTCTGTAGAAACTTATGGTTAATTGTTTCTTGGTCTTCACAAGGTGTGTGGCATTTCCATTGCAAACAATGTGGTGGACATAATATTCCACTTGTTCGATGCAAACCGCGATGGAAATTTAAGCTCGAAGGAGTTTGTTCGAGTAGTACAAAAACGTGAAAGCAATGAAGCGCGGCCTAGAGAGGCCGGTGTCAAGGGTCTGTTTTCTTGCTGGAGCAATTGTGCAGCTGGTTGTACTTCCTCAAAGCTTCTTTTGTGACCGACACTGATCGCTACTCAAGTTTACAAAGCTATCGCAAATAAGTTTACTACAGTATGAGCCGGACAGATCTTTGCTCTCTTTCGCCATCACTCGCAGTTCAAAGATGTGATCATCAGCTTTGCTGAAAGCCTAGGTTCCTAAAACCAGAAAATTCGTCGTCCTGTTCCAGTCATAACGCATAGATTTGAAGTGATCTTTCCACTTCACGTATGAGATTGTTTTCACTCCACTAAACTGGTGTGGTTTTAAAATTAAATACACTGGGTTAAAGCGTCTCGTTCCAGTTAATTCTTCTGACTCCTAGATGTGCTGAAAAGTTTATCATGGACATCCTCCATTGTGTTTAGATCGCAAGGGGAAAATAAAACATCACGCATAGCCGAAAACATGATGGCAATGAATCTGATGTAAAAAGATGGAGAAATTCTTACGAAGAAACATTTATACTTTAGACAGGATTAGCATAAGACACCAAGAAATCAAGATCAGAGAAGTAAACAAACTTCCAGGAAAGAAAGGCCCAACTATCTCTCATTAGGACTAGTACTAGTGGTAGTACATTTACTTTGGCATGCTTTGGTTAAACTGAAATTTGCTTGAGGAACACTTCAAGCTAGGGATCAGTTCCGCAAACGCAACTCCAACATGTTAAACTTGGAGCTTCACGTATTCCTACTCCTACTGTTCCTTAAAAGGAGCTGAGCATCTCGAATGCTGGTATTAAAAAAAAAAAAATCCATCTGTATGAAGAAGCTTTCTACAAGCACGAACGCTGGTTACAAGGTGACAGAATATTGGAAGCACTACCAGGAAAAGCCTTACAACAGCAGCAAACCAGAAAAACTCCTTCCCAAAATATTTACTTTGTGTGTGGATATTTTGTTGCTTATCCTTCTGTATCATCAGCTACTGAACCTTTGTCCCCCGTAACCATGATAATCTGTTCATCTTCAACCTTTTCCTTTTCTGGTCTCTTTTCCTTCTGATCTTTATGAATCACATTACAATTGATGGTGTGCCATACAGGTCTCTCTTCTTGGAACAATCTGAAAGGTTTAAGGCAAACATTCAAATAGAAGAAACGAGCACATGCTTTTGAATTGAGAATTGGTGGGTTAGTCACAGCCAGGATGGCAGTACATTAGTGATCAGTGACGAGAAAAGGAAGAACCACATACGGATGCTTGCAGAGCATAGGGCTTTGAATTGTGAGAGCGTATTTGCACGTGGACAACTCTGTGATGGAAGTAATCATAGCTCTAGGCTCTGAGCATACAAATCTCACCTACACTTGCGCAAAAAACTTGGATATGAAAAAAATAAAAAAATAAATAAAGGGGATCCTTTACTGATATATTAACAATAGAAGTCATTCTACCTCAGTCTCACGAGGCTGATTTGTAAGATCACATGTAGTCCCGTTAGTGTACTGATGAGCATGATACCTATGTAAACCAAATATATATGTATCAAATTGTGCTCTATCTCTGGCTCCAACAAGAAAGTCTCCTCCAGAGAGTCCTCTATATTCACGAATAGTGAAAACAAGGCCATTGGACAAACCTTTGAGAAGCATCTTTTGATCGGGGATCCTTCAATGTCGAGACATCAGAGAGATTCTGGTTGAAAGCAGATGTGGCCTCTGAATCATATATACCTAAGATAAATTCCTGGACCACCTGTAACAAGCAAATAATGGCTTGGATTAGCATGAAGCATGAGGTACGACAAAAAACAAGTAATGACAAAATTAAAATTTCTTTTTGGCCAAACTGCGACATAGATATATACGTGAAAGAAGGACAAGTATTGCATGCAAGTTCTTTTCGAAATTGCCAAATCTGTCAGTAGCAATGCAAAAACACAAGCACTTCACATGCAACCATAATTACCTTTTCATCCTCCACGTGAAATTGCCGTATCTTCCCGTGATAACAGAACTCATATGACCACCAACCTTCTTGCTGCATTTAAATTAGAGATGGTAATAAGCGAAGTAAGTTATCAATAAATACCATATGTCCTGGCAACCTAAACATCTACTAGAAAACCTAGATGTAACACATCCCTGATGGTTCTATCAACTAGAAATCAGCTTTCTACTTTTTTCCCCTCTCTACGATAAGAAGGAACATCAATTAGAGGTGGGGCAATAGGTACTAACTCGTACGAGACAGCTGTCCTTTAGTACTTCAAGCAGCTCATCAGGTGTCTTCAATTTGACGCGTTTCTCCGTTTCCACAATCATATTGGTCACATTCTGCTGAATAATTGGTTTTTCACTCTTGGCTTTCTCAACCTTGGGTAAGAAACATAAGTACTTCTGTCCATCTTTACTGGGCATAACTACTGATTCCTGATCATCATCCTGAAAAATTACAGCTAAAATATTAAGTTCAACTTAATTTTCCTACAACGAAAATAAAAAAACCACGCAAAAAGTCATAATACAGAGACATCAAACTAACCCTAAAATTAGAAAAAAATCACACATACAACAAATCCTAATGACCCTACAGGCAAAAGCAGAAGAGACTTCAAAACATGCACACACCAATAAATAACAATTGTGTAAATTTCTTAGCAACTGATCCATCCAAACTATAATAATTCCAGTGAATAATAGACTGAGTAAGCAGAGAATAAACTTGAAAAGTGTCATTACTTCCCCGGATCATGCAACGTAATGCAGCATCTCCGATTTATTCATATTAGCCAATTAAAACACCATGCAAGTCCCAAGTAGAGGCAGGAAAAACCTAATCTCGCACTTACCGGATGAAAGGGAGAGTCTTCTGGATGGAACTCGATATTATACTTTGGTTCGCGAGAACTACGTCCAAAAGTACCACCTGTCAAGACAGTGTCATGAGAATAAGGAACTACTGGAGCCTATACTCGTGTACTTTCAAGTCTTCTGCGGTTTCTACAGTATGGTTAACTTAGTTCTACATTAATCAGAAATGAAGATCTGCACAGAGCACATAAACAATCATGAAATAAACTGCACGAGAAAGTCAAGCCAGATTATCAGCATCACAACAAGGAAGTTTGCTCAGACAGGTCAATCATAGATTTCCTGCACTCATAGATTGTTGCTGTATCCTTACCAAAGAGATGAGACCAAGTGTTCAGATTTCTATATATCACCGGATCATTCAGTTCTAAATGAATCTCTCCTGCTTCCAAATCACAAGTGCATGTTTATGTAATTTGATAGAAGAAGCCGTCATCTCACAATTTGGAAAATGTCAGCTTGACCAGTGGAAAGCAACGTGTCGGCTAGAAACCAAACTATTAGGAGCGAACTCACAAACCTGCCAAATGTTTGGCAAAAAGAAGACTTCCGCAAGGTCCATTTTTCTAAGCAAATTAAAATCAGAACCAGAAATTGAACAATCTCCTTCTTGATACACATACGATACCTATTACCTCGATCACTAATCTCAAAGAAAGAGTGCTTGCAATTGCTGAAACGTATCTGCAATTCAGCGAAATTGCTGAATGTATCTAGATGTAAAGAGAAGAAAGAAAGACTTCTTCCTTGTACCATCAAGAGAGTAATCAATTAACGGCTTCTCATAGACAGCTGAAAAATCAATCACATGCCCCTTCCATCTGGGAAGTGAAAACTCTGACAGCATGACAAAACTACCAAAAGACTGATGCTTCTTTCCACGGCTCACTCCCGATCGCATTTCCTACATCCCCTCATCATTACCTTGCTAGGGGGAAAATAATTCAGTAGGAGCTCGACCCGAATTAAAAGAAGGATTCAAAAATCATACTTAAGCACCAGAACACTAAAGCAAGCCCGTGCTTACCAATTTGCATCGCATTACTCGCAAATAGATGCATTATGCTTTGGTAAGCAAAGCTCGTGCGATACGATAGGGCTACATAACCACTCTCAAACTAAATGGAGACCCGAGTCCAGTTGCAAGAACACACACGCATCGAGGTCGATCGAATCACACCATCTGCGCATGTTCTTTAAAGCACCCAAATCAAGATTAAGAATATCTGGAATAAATATCAAGAAGTACCGATCGCGCAGGCTGTAGTGAAGCACAGAAACAACTATCTTCGATTTCTAATCGAAATGGTCCAGAAAAGACCTGAAGCTAAATTCTATCCAAGCATTCTAGACATTACCTCACGCTAACAAAGAAACCCAGAAAGAGAAAAACACAAAGAACGTAATTTGAAGGAGATACGATACATGAAGGAGAACAGAAATCAAGAAATCGTGCGATTTGCTGATATCAAGAATACGTCCCGGCGAGGCAACTGAAGATGATGAGAGTGGGATCAATTACCAACGTGAGCCGTCAAGATCTTGTCGGCCAGCACCTGCGCGCAGAGGACGCATTGGAGAAGGATCGACGACAACAACAGCAGCAGCAGCCTCATCTCTCTCACTCTCTCTGTCTCTCTCTCTCTCTCTCTCTCTCTCGATAGATCGAACTTTGCGAAGACCCAGATGGGAATTAGGAGCTCTTTCCAGCAGAATCTCGAGCTGAAAGAGAAATCTGCTCTCTCGCTCTCTCTCTCTATCGATGGAAGACGAAGACGGAGCTCTCTGCAAGCGCGGTGTCCGCGACGAATACGACGACGACGACGACGACTACGGTGGTGGTGATGGTGGTCGTGTGGTGGCGGTGAACGAAAGACGTAGCCCGACGTGGACTGCCCAATCGCCTGCCGCCACGTCATTCGGCCGCTCGCCCCGGCGGTCGCGTGACTGGTCACGTGCTTCTGTTGGTAACGCTGATTTACGAACTCCAAAAGCATAATCGAATCTACCACGACTTGTGACTAATTTGTAATTACTAGTATCAATCGAAAAGCTACTGCTAACCTAACCACGAAGATTTCAAAGATTACCCATAAATTGATCAAATTATTAAGCTTTCAAAGAAGTTACTAATCTTATTTTTGAAATATTTACTAATGTTTCGAATGCAATTACCATTGGATCGATTATTTGTGTGGATCTCGGCCGGTTAAAAAATTGTAGATCGAGAGCTCACCATCCATAACATATAGGAACCTAAAGTTTGCTAACTGCGAGTTAATTTATCAATCTCATTGAAAAGCTAATCTTTTGAATAACATCTCTGGCATTTTAATAAGGGATAAGTGTATTGTCAATCCCTAAACTTGTCAAGAAAATGCAATTAGATTCTAAAATTTACAAAAAGTGCAATCAAATATAAAAACTTGCCAAATTAATGCAATCGAGCCTTCTGTTAACTCCGCCCAATAGACTAACAGAAAATGATGACATGATTTTTTTAATTTATTTTTTTCTCTCTTTTACGTGACATTGGTTTTACTAAAACATGATTAAGATTAAAACGACGTCGTTTTGGCCTAAATCATAATTTTTTAACCAAAGTCTTAATTAAATTAGATTAAAAATTATATAAAAAAAGGAACACAAAAGAGAAAACAAAAGGCAAGGGCGATGGGCCCCGCCGCCACCTCCCCACCGTCATTGGAAAGGGCCAGCGGGAGCCTAGCTCCTTATTTTAAAAAATTACCTTTTTTAATTAAGATTTTGGTTTAAAAATTAGGATTTAAGCCAAAACGATGTTTTTTAATCTTATATTTTATACTTTAGTAAGGTCAATGCTATGTAGAAGAGGGAAAATAATTTTAAAAAAAATCACATCATCATTTTCCGTTGGTCTAATTGCATGGAATTGAAAGAAGTACTTGATTGTACTAATTTAACAAGTTTTAGGACTTGACTGTATCATTGGTAAAATTTAGGATTCAATTACACTTTCGTGATAAGTTTTGGAACTTTCGATACATTTATCCATTTTAATAATTATACATCTTTCAACTATTTGTGGATAACTTTTCGTGCGGGTATAGTATGATAAAGATTTCATTGCTTATGGCAAATTATGCAATCGACTTAAAGAAGCACATGATGGTAAATATCTCACATGCTTAGCAAAATATCACATGATTATTAATTCTGACACCACTACAAGTCGGTGAGCTTTCATATGGTTAGCAATTTTCTTCGTGAATTGATGTATCAACTTATATTGATGGACGGTCCCGTCATGAACTTGCAATCATTCATTTTTAGTAATTCTCAATATAGATAGATAGACGTCATGGTTGGCTCTCTTTGAGGGCCAAGGCTAGGCCTGCCGACTTTACTTAAATTGGTTTAGATCTATCCTGCTAATTGTTTCCTATACAATTACATAACTAATCGGAAAGGTTTTCACTAATTCCCCAAATTTGGACCACATGCTTAACCAAAGAACTTCATGAGTGGAAATCTAGGGCCATTTTTAAACTCCAATTAGCTTTACCGCTGACCTATTGGCTAACTAAACGAAGTTTGTAGCCATCAAACGGACTAAAAAGTAAGGGTGATTGGTTCCCAAGTAATCCCGTTCCCACTCAGGAATTGAGAACCGAATTAGAGAGACTGTTAGTGGTTTCTGGAACCGTGAACTGGACGGGTGCCCCATGGAACCGGAACAATCGGTGCCCCCTAGAACCAGATCGGACCGGTCCTTGTCCAGTTCTTGGGTGGCCCAATGGAACTAGTGGCATATTCGGTTTTTTTTTATTTGTCATTAATATCCAAGATGAAATTGAAGATGCTCTTGACAATCAATATGTTTCTACAATCAATGGATTACGTGTAACATTGTAGGTTTCACAGAGATTTTTCCAATTGTGGCAAAATTTGGTTAAAACGAGCAACTACTGTTGTGTTTTGATTTGTTATTGTCGTCTTACTCGTGTGCATAAGTAAACATAGTTGCTCAAGTCTTGAAAGGCATTCCTTTGTGAAATGGGAGATAAATTAGGGTTTTTTTAATATTTTAAAAAAATCGATTCGATATGGATAGTTCGGGTGGGTGGTTCCACATCTGGAACTGGGAACTGGATCGAAATTCACCGGTTCTGATTTTATGGAACTGAGGATCGGGCCGGTGCCCTCGAGAACCACCCCGAACTAGCCTGACTGGTTCAGTTTGGGCAACTCCTTTTGCTCGCTCTTACTAAAAAATGTATGAATTTCACTTGTTTCTTGAAATGGGCTTTCGTCTTTCCAAGACCATCTATTTCCTTATCGCGAGATCAATGTGTTCGCGATACTCTATCCATATTGCAATGATCCCTGGTTAAAGGTTCATCATCACCATGAAAGCTTTTGCCTCATAAAACCATCACGTGGGATCTCCATCAGCAGCACATCATTACCATCATTTCAGAACACCAAAGTCAAACCCAAATTCCCCACTTACAAGGAGCTATCGGAACCACCAACACATTCCCGTCACTGTCTTTGGAGTTACTCCGAAGGTGGTCGTTGTTGTCCATTCCGTCCAAGCCAAGAAGAATCTCCTACACGAAATCACAGCAGCACGAGGAGTTGTCCTTTCCGAGTTTCCCAAAGTCAATCTCAACATCATCACTTTCCCAAAACCTCCCCCCTTTCTGTTGTTCTTGTTGGGGTTTGCTTTGGGTTCTACAGATTCACATGGTTTTCTGCAGAAAAGATAATGGGGAGTGCGGTCAAGTGGCGGACAGATGAAAAGGTCCCACCTGTTAAGGCTGTCTGTGACTTGTGATGGCGATCATCTGTGGCCACGCCAAGAACTGCACACCAGCCATATTAGCTTCATCATCATCATCCCATCATCCTCTCTCTCTCTCTAAACATGGCCGATGATTAAATTAATTGATCCCATGATTTGATTGGAATCTTTCGCACCCTGTGTGTTTTCACGATGTCAGGAAGAGCAATGCCCGCCGCCTTCTATTTCTTTTTTTCACTTTCTTTCTTTTTTTTTCCGTCGTGCAAAGCATGGAGATGTGTTGACACTTCCATCTTGAGATTATCATCGAATTGATTAAGATTCATCGTGGGATCGTACTCTGAAAAGGCGGCCACAATGTTGAATGAATACTTTATTCGATTTTTTCAGACAGCACTTCCAAGGATTTAACGGGGGTTGTCATGTTAGGAGGCTTACTAAGACACTAAACTTAAACGAAGAGTATCAAGAAAATCATAATATGAAATATTATATTATGAACGAGCACTTTATTCGATTTAAATTTCCTTGATCATGATACATCATGACAATTTCTTTTGTATTTTTTCCCAAACATAATATTTACCTTAATAATTTTTTTGCACTTCACCAAAAAAAAAAAGAAAAAAAAAAGGAAAGAAAAGGAAAAGCCAGGGTCCCCAAGGAGCTTGGAATTCACGAAATGCTGGCCCCTCCTGCATTATTCTCCATTCTTGTCCAAAGCCCAGATTTTGTTAAATTAATCAAAATCAAAATAAAAGAAATCAAAACAACAAAACAATTTTCAGACAGAACAACAATAAAATAAAGTGGAATTTTTCTTCTTTTTTTTTTTTTTTTTTTTGTGGCGCTTACGTTAAGCAGTGAAAATCTTCAACGTCACGTAAGGAGGAACAGCCCAACCACGCATCGCTCCGTTTCTTTCCCCCCCTTCCCCGTCCGTTCTCTCTCCCTCCCTTTGAAAGTTCAACACGTTCTTTCCTCTCACGAATCTCGCAGTTTCTCCAACATCTTCCTGGGCTTTCCCGAGAAAGTTGGCAGCTTTCTCGGCAGACCCGCTTCCCAGACAAGCGCCTCCGGATTGAAATTCGAGGGAATTCTCCGGGCTGCGGGTTCCCATCTTTCTGTCCCTTGGCTGCGTAAAGGTGACCCCTTTTCCCGTTTTCTTGGCGTCTCTCTGAATTGGGTCTGATCTTGTAGGGCTCATGTGCCCGAATCCCGTTCGGAGAGACCGGAATTCGCGCTTTGGATTCGTGTTTCGATCTGGGTCTTGAGCTTTGTTGGATAAAGCTGCGAACTTGAGCCTTGTCTGGGAGGATACCTGGCGTGTCGAAGCTGTTTAGGAATATTCGAGGGTGAATTTGTGGGGGTTTAGTGGCGTGCTTGTTTCGGTGGTTCCTGTTCTATCGAGTGCTTGAGGAGGGCGGGCAGAATACTGTTGCATTCGGTGTCGCGTGTGTTGGTGCCGATTGGGTCGGATTTTGCGTAGATCGTTTCGTGGTGTATGGTTTGATTCAACTGGTAGTGTTCAGGTCGATTTGTATGTGTTTACCGGATTTGGTTGTGGTTGTCTGAATCGGGCAGTGACAAGGTGCGGTGTTGTGTATAGCTAAAAGTATATCTTCTTTCACTTTCTTGATTGGAGTGCTTCAACTCCAAGGATCGTTTTTATGATGGGGAAGCAGAGCGGGAGGAAGAAGGGACTGGTGGGAGGAAAATCTGGTGATACCATTGCAAAGCAACACAAAGCAGGAGAGAACGGTCCAAAAGCATATGATAAGGACACGGCGGTCTTCATTGCGATGTCCCAGGAACTGAAGGATGAAGGGAATAGGTTGTTTCAGAAGAGAGATTATGAAGGGGCTATGCTGAAATACGAAAAAGCCCTCAAATTGCTCCCTAGGGTTCACATAGATGTGTCGTATCTGCGCAGCAATATGGCTGCGTGCTATATGCAAATTGGTCTCAGTGAGTACCCGCGGGCGATCAATGAGTGCAACTTGGCCCTAGAAGTCACGCCCAAGTATTCTAAAGCACTGTTGAAGAGGGCGAGATGTTATGAGGCATTGAATCGATTGGATTTAGCATTGAGGGACACTTCAACAGTTCTGAACATGGAGCCAAATAATGTAATGGCATTGGAGATAGCAGATAGGGTGAAAGCTACAATTGCAGAGAAAGGATTGACTGTGAACATCGAATCGATTGAGTTGCCGCCTGACTATGTTGAACCTCCTAGCTCTTCATCATTGGCAAAACGAGTGAAAGAGAAAGCTCGGAAAAAGAAAAGTAGCCGAATTGAGGGGAAGAAACCTCTCGAAAAACCTAAGGAGATTGAGAATGTTGATAAAGTTGAGGAAAATAAGGCCGAGCAGATTGAGAGTGGTAAGGATGAGGAAGGAGCCGAAGAGAAGAAGCCAGAGGATAAGGCAGTAGTGGAGGAGAAAATCGTGAGCATAAAGGACGAAGAGCCTAAGAAGACTGTAAAGTTGGTTTATGGAGAGGACATAAGATGGGCTCAGTTGCCACTTAATTGTAGTCTCTTGCAGGTGCGGGAAGTGATACGTGATCGCTTCCCGAGCTCCAGAGCTGTTCTTGTAAAGTACAGAGACCAAGAAGGTGACTTGGTCACAATTACTACAGATGAAGAACTAAGGTGGGCTGAGGCATCCACAGAGCCACAGGGTTCTATCAGATTGTACGTCGTACCAGTGAATCCTGACCAGGATCCATTTCACGGGAGACTTTCAGACAAGGAGGATGTTCATGACATTACCATCAAGAACAATGGACTTCAGGAGAATGGGCACGTGGTCAAAGCCGATGAAGCAGGAAAGAAGCCGACTTGCATTGATGACTGGATAATTAATTTTGCTCAACTTTTCAAGAATTATGTTGGCTTAGATTCTGATGAATACTTGGATCTTCACGAACTTGGTATGAAGCTTTATTCTGAAGCAATGGAGGAAACTATCACTAGTGATGAGGCTCAAGGCATTTTCACAGTAGCTGCTGAGAAGTTTCAAGAGATGGCAGCTCTAGCTTTGTTCAACTGGGGTAATGTCCACATGTCAAGGGCAAGAAAAGGTGTGCGCTTACCAGAGGATGCTCCAGAGGATTCCTTACTCGAGCAGATAAAAATTGCATATGACCGGGCATTAAAAGAGCATAGAAGTGCAGGGAAGAGATTTGAAGAAGCATTGAAGATTAAACCAGATTTTTATGAAGGATATCTAGCCCTAGGGCAGCAACAATTTGAGCAGGCTAAACTTTCTTGGTATTATGCACTAGGCAGCAAAGCTGACTTGGAAACATGGCCTTCTTCTGAGATTCTCCAACTGTATAACTATGCTGAGGACAACATGGAAAAAGGCATGCAGATGTGGGAAGAATGGGAAGAGCAACGCCTGAAGGATCTCTCAAATCCAAATACCAGTAAAGTTCAGTTGCAACAATTAGGGTTGGATGGATCGTTCAATGAAATGACGGCAAATGAAGCTGCTGATCAGGCTGCAAACATGAGATCTCAGATAAATCTTTTATGGGGTAGCATGCTGTATGAGCGTTCCATTGTGGAATTCAAATTAGGATTACCTGTCTGGCATGAATGTTTGGAAGTTGCGGTCGAGAAGTTTGAACTTGCTGGAGCTTCTCCAACGGATATAGCGGTTATGGTGAAGAACCATAGTTCAAATCATGGTGCAATTGAAGGTAACATTTATGTACTCATTGTTGTGTTGTGTTTGGTGAACTTATTAATCTTGAGAAGAAGCTGATCCTCTCTCCTGTGTGACAGGTTTAGGATTTAAAATTGATGAGATAGTACAAGCATGGAATGAGATGTATGAAGCTAAAAAGTGGCAGAGTGGTGTTCCATCAGTCCGGTTGGAGCCATTGTTCCGGAGGCGAACATCCAGGCTTCATGATGCTCTTGAACAACATTAAGTAACATGTCCTTGTACAGGCTTTCCAAGACAGACATCACTCTTATTTTTCTCCACTTTTTGGGTTACACGATGCTGTGTGTTGAGGTATGTGGTGATGTCTTTTTATGACAAAACAGTGCCGGTTCCTATTGCGGTTCTCGCCAAAATAAACGATTGTTGCATAGACTCTAGAGTTTTTGACTAGTTATTAATTTTCCCCTGTATTGCTTTCTCTCCAAGTCTCTAGTACTATTATATCATTAAAAAATTTAGGAAAAGCCAGTTCTAGGCGTGGTCTATTTTGATTTGCTGTTGGAGTCTTCTTGATTGCCCTTTCATGTGTTTCCTTCACTTGATGATTTCTTAAAGTAAGGGAGAAACTGAAACCTTTGTGCTTTTCGATGGGAAGTTAACAATGTTAGTTCTCGTGAACTTGTGAGATAAACATCTGCGAAGAAACCTTTATTAAGAGCTTGTTGGGGATCTTTAGCTAGTAGGACATGGTTTTAGTTGCACCTTCACGGTCAATACTGATATCCTTATCAATGGCCTTGTATTCTTGCTGCTGTATGACTGCCTAGTGACTACTGAAGAATCATCTAGATAATATGTGGTCATGCTTCTTGCAATAAATAAGGGGGCTTGGATAGCATTGTTGTACCTGGAATTAGGAACCTGCAAAAGTCATCATTTGAGGATTTTGATGATGGATGGGATTGGCTATAGTATTTGAGTACATTGCAATGACCTGTAGAGCAATAGCTCGTTCTGTTTGATGCAAATAATGGAATTTTCAATGACTTAAAATAGCTTTCTTGGAAAGGAGTAAGTGTCTGAAAATTTTGCTTCTGCTGAGAGTTGTTAATGCGATGCAAATATCGCGGGAAAGAATTGTATTTCATGGTACTGTAACTGTGTCATGTACATGTTCAACATCCTCTTTGTTGAGTCCCTTGATGGAAGTTGTCTTTTGATGATGTTTGTTTCCTTTTCAATCAGTCTTGGGACAGATTAGTTCCATTGAGCTTTGTATATTACGTATGTGAATATTATTTTACTGGCGATTAATCAACAAGGTTAATGGTGATAAATTATTAGCTAATGGTTTGTGTTGTATATTCGAAAGTGACTCCTTAACCCCTGGCACTTAACCTCTTAGCTGCTCATTTCCCTCGGAATATCTTTTCTATCTTTTGACTTTGGAGTTCTGGTCTGCAGGATATTTTTGCTTGTGGTCCATTCATGGCCTTTCGTCCATAGAAGTATTGTTATATTGGTTGTGCCGGAGTTGGAGTTCGGGTTTTCAACCATCAACGCAATGACTTCCCACATATTTATTGGGGAAAAGAAGCAGGGATCTCCATTTAGGATGCCGGCTTCGTCACCATCATTGCCTCGTATTTTTCCTCCTTAGGATAGAGTATGTACACTGGTTTAAAAGAAAAAAATATAGTATTGTGTTCAATTTTCTGGTACTGTAATATGATTTAATTTTAGTCTTTCTCGAAGAGGTTCAATTGTGGGTATTGTTTGAATTGTAAGTGGTTCTTCGGTTCATTCACGTACCTTGTCAGTCAGAGTCGGTCATCTTGGCTTGTATTTCTAATTTAGTGTCAACTTCATCCTTTGTTCAACTTGTTGGAGTTACATGAGTTCTAGTTACTGTGAAGTTTCTATCTTTGTGCTGGACGAATGTTGTTTTCGAGAGCAAGATTCTCTGCCACAGCAAATTTGCCAGGATCGTGGACATAATCGTGTGTGCGATTTCTTGTGTGGTCTTATTTCATCGTGACCGCATATTTTATATAATCTTGTGAATATCAGTCTGCTCGTTTCCACAGAAATTTGTTATACTCATAATTTCAGCACCGGTAGGCTCTCTTCACACGAACAGATATTTGCGAAATCGGTTCTCAGATTAATTTGAAGGAGAATGCCCAGAAAAGTTTATAATGTTCCTATCAATTGCGTGGAATGAATTCATGACCCATGTGTGAAACAAGAAGACTATTTTTCTTAAGCAAGCATGTACATGTCACATTGTCGACACCTAAATTTTCACTCAGCGACCTCTGGGGCTTCACCTCGTGAGGTTCGCGACACACATCAGTTTCATCTGCTCACACAGAAAGTTTCATGAACAATATGACCAACTTTAACCTCAGAACAAAACTTCATACGGGGACAGACTGTATGCGCCACCCACAACTTTGATACTCGATCATTCTATGAACTTATCAGACGTATTTACAACACAGCCATGACGCAACTTCAGCTTCTTCCGGCTTTGAATTCAATGCCCTGATGCTTTCAATATAGCGGACCAGTCTGTCGAAACTGAGATGTCACCAGTGCAGCTGCCATCAGAAGTCTCGCAGTGACCATTGTTTTTCTTTTTTCTGTTTTTTTTCAGATTCACATCTACTCATCGTATTCTTGATCTGATCTCCTCGCCATAACCTTCATGCCAATGCCCTCGGAATCAGCCCAGTCTCCAATATATTCCACATCTTCATTGTATCCGTTGAGGAAAAAATCTACACAATTCTTCCCAAAACCACGGTCATAGGGGTTCCAGAATCTGCCACCCAGGTCCTTGAGGTAGCTATAGCGCATAGAGTTCTCCCTCTCGTTCGTGGTAATATTACGAGAAATCTGTCACAAGGAATTTTGCCACTTTTAGAAAGGTCGTTGGAAAAAAAAGTGCAAGGAGTCCAACTAGACAAGTAACAGGCGTGTCACTACAATAAACAACAAGATAAAAAGTGTTTGTCATTTTTCATTGCGACATAAAGATGTGCAATAGAGAACGATGGATGTTACCTGATATGCTTGCAAAGCTGTCAATGCTACAACACCTGAAAAGAGGAAAAACTCGGCAATGAGAAATGACATAGCACCAGTGTGATGGATACAAGCATGTTTCAACCAAGCACCAAGAGAGGATGGTGCAGCTGGATCACCCAGAACTCCTGTATGCAAAGATTCTATTGTTATGAGGGGAAAAAATGCCACAAGCAGAACTTAATAACTTACACTGAAAACTGATAAAACCTACTTGTAAGAGCAACTGCGCCGGTAATTGACATAGCCAAAACTTCTAAAACTAGGAATACAAAGAAATCCCACTTGTTCTTCTGCATCACAATTGAAAAACTGTGAATTAAAATATATGAACAAGAAGGGAGATAAAAGGAAAAGTACTTTTTTAAAGTTGAGCTAATCTGAACTTCATGATAGTATTGAACTCGAAAATCGATTGTCAATCACATTTTGGAAACAATTAAGACTGATGGTCATGTGACATGAGAAACTATGATAACACCATGAGCTAATGAAATTTCTTTTTGAAAACGTATTCAATCTCGCAAAATTCCATGGAGAAAACTACTATAATTTGAGAAAAAAGCAAGGTCGCGTATTGGCTTTCAGCATCATGTAAGAGTACCTTGCCAATGCAGTTGGATACCAAAGGGCAATGATGGTCGAATTGTTCAACACAGCGGTCACAAATGGAGCAATGTTTTGCGCGGAGAGGCCTCACAATCTAACACTATAAAAGAAAGATCAGGAAAAAGATAAAGAAGGAATGAGGTATATGCTAAATATAAAGGTTAACCGATGCCACCTTGCATGTTGTGCAGAGCTGAGACCAGTTGCCAGCAAGCAAAGCGGGATTATTTATCTCAATCTTCAACAGTGGTTCCTAATGATCCCATATAACCAAAAATAAAAAGAATAAAAAAAAATTACCAAACTGCTTAGAGCTTAAATATCAAACCAAACCTTCACTTAAGCGCTTTAGAGTATGTTAATGTTAATAAAAGAGTAAATTCCACTGGGCTAGAAATTCGATTGACTGTTGAGATACAGAGTACAATACAAAAGATTACAAGGGAAATAGCAATCTGGGTCAAAGCGCACATTGTCTGTCATAATCTTATGATCATGCGAGCTCACTCTGATGTATCCTGGATCCTTGCTGCAATCGAAGAAAAGGCACAAATTAAATAGGTGAAATAACTGCGAATTTGGCACCTGATAAGAACAAAAAAGTACTCATAGAAAGTACCACGCATCCTTATATAATCTTATATGCGAATGTAGCATATGTAACTGTGAGCAAAACAACAACTTTGCTTCCAGCACAGTAACTAAGTCATTGGGAATTATCCTACACATGATTCAAAATGTTCTCGACACCCTAGTCAATAAACCAATCCTTATATATTCTAGCAAGTAAAGAAGGAAAACAAACAAAAACTGTCGAGAACAAAGTTAAGGAGAAACAATAACAGGATAATTAAATAATCATGCGTAGATAAAGTCAAATATCATGATCACTACTATACATGCAAAACCTTCAGGACAGTATAGATAAAGTAAAATAACAGGACATAGTACAATGAGGTGTAGAAACAACAAAATATTCTGCTTTTCTTCTTGAGGGGTTGGTGCCATGTAAAAGTCTTTACACCTCACAATTGTTTACCTGCTGCACCTGTAAAGCATGACAAGTCCAGCACTTGCTAGGAGAGCCCCCAGCCATGCAAGAAAGTCAACACCAGATCTTAACTTTGGTAGATCTGATCCTGCACCACGAATATAATTTTAAGTCCTGTAAAGGTTGTTGGATTGAACCATCAATCCAAAGAAAACTAATGATGCGCACACATGGATGTGAGACAGAGGGAGAGAAGTGGAGGAGGGGGTGCACTGAAGATACCCATTATGATGGATTTTGTGTAGGTCACCAGTAGCAAAAGAATTATGACCCACAGAATGGGTGCGAACCCGAGATTGAAAAACTTCCCAAAGCCACTATTCCAATAAAGCTTCTGATCAAGCTGCTTTCGGGCATTTTCCTGCAGAACAGATTTCTCAGTATTTCAAGATTGTATGATGTTGGGGAACTAAGCAGTAGATTAGTCAAGTGCCTTTGACAGAGATTGACAATGGACACATGGCCTGATTTTTAAGGTCAGAGTAGTACATCACAGAAATTACAGTACGCCACCAGGTGAAGATAGCCATATCATATAAAAAGGAAACATGTTCCCAAACCAGCCTCCAAAAGATCAATCACATTAAAAATTGCATGTTTGTGGTAGTGCAATAGTCATATCATGTTAGAAGGAAAGCTCGTGGGTTTGACTATCTTTTTTGGTGCTAATCACAGCTTTAGAATTTTTTTTAAGGTAAATATAGCTTTAGACTAGGCATACTTCATCTCTTATGCATAAGATGTCACCAGAATAACGGTAACGTACCAAAAATAACTCTAACGCAAGGTTGCTTCTATATCTTATATCTACAAAGTTTCCTATCGTATCACGGAAAGATGTTACAGGCAGCTTCACTTTCACAGGAAGCCAGGAATGCAATGAGTATGTCATCACAGGCACGGTACAACAGGAGAATGTGTAGCGATAACATCTGAAGTGCAAAAATTCATCATCATGACATATTAGAATGACATGTCAGCGAAGCACCTACAAGGAAATACACAACTTGTTGGTAATTCCTATCAGATGCAAGCTGAACTGGTGTAAGGCCAGTATTATCAGTCACCATCAATTCCTCCTTGCCAACCCTTACTAATTCCTCACACGCCTCCAAGTTCCCCTGAATAGCGGCCCAATGCAAAGGAGTGCACCCTAAACCAACAGAATTAATATGTGATCAGCTAGAGGCAACTATGATTTTCTTATCATCACATTCATTGGGCCAGCTCTGCAAGAATGGAGCATGTAAACTCACCCTCTTTGTCCTTGCGTCCAACATGAGCATCTAGAAATAAGAGAAGACGTATACAATCGGAAAAACCTTTATAAGCAGCCCTGGAATTCAATGACAAATAATAATGTCCCATCAGGTGTTTACAGTAGAAGGAAGCTTTTTGAAAGCATCAATTCACATAAATGCAGAAGGCAAATAGAATGATGCAAATATGCGTGTTCAAAAGAAAATACTTGGAGAGGAGCAACCCTCCGATTTCTATAAGAATCTGGCTATTGAAGTTCATGCCTTTAACAATCTCAAAAGAATGAATAATAAAAATCAACTTGATCAACTTTTGGTCTCTGCACATTCATTATCTTTTTCAAATGTCTCTGAACTTACAATTACAAATTTCAATCCATCATTTTCATGAAAATGAGCCCATGCCCCTCTTCCAGACCATTAGAGCATCAAATTGAGCACATTAACAGTGTCACATGGAAACAGACAGCATGTAAGCCAAGTAACATGACTAAAAAGCTCTCCTAGGAGATACATCTTAACAATGACTCCTTAATACTAGGTGGGCGGCACATTTGCATCCTGAAGACAATCATGCGAATGTGATTTGTAAAATGATAACATCCTCAAGAATGCAAAATTATGCAGCTTGACCACAAGCTAACTATAGGTAACTGTACGAGTAGAAATATATACGATATCGTAAAGGCATTAGACTGCAGGTTCTCAGGTACCAGTGCAAAAGGCTTCTTCCATCATTGTCAGGAACATCAGCGTCCACATTCCATTTTGAGATCATACAATGAAGGAAAGCAGTATGACCATGCTGAGCTGCAACATGTGTTGTCTGCGATCATGTCCATGTGAACGTTCAGCAGTAAGTACAAAGCTGTTTCTGAATTACTAAGACGAATGAAATCTCCAGCTACCAGCTTTCTATGATGTTTCTATTCACAGTAAATAAATCACTTCTTCTTTCAGTATGGTTTCTTGAACAGATGTATAGTTATATGGACCAAGAGTTATTATGGCTCTCAGATCCAGAAGCCAACAACTAAAAGGCCATGTGCCACGATAGATAAAGAGAATATTATATCAAACGTACACAGACATGAACAAACCTGAAACCCGCACTTGTCAGCAGTATTAATCCGAGCACCCTCTCGAAGTAAAAGATCTGCTACCTTGATAGCACCTCGTGCCGCACTCCAGTGCAATGCTGTCTGCCCAGTGTGATCGACTGCGTTTACATCTCCACCATGCTGGAAAGAACAGAGAAGAATTAGACACCAATTATCCTTGGTACACAATCAAATTCTACTCAATCACTCTCCCGCAAAAACTTCTGAGCTTAACATGGTTCACATCCACAGAACAATATCTTGCAAGTTAATTTTTGAAACTCATAAAAACTAAATGTTAAGGCCTATGAGTGACGTTCTGCTCTCAATGATTCGACCAATATTCTTATCACCAAAAAAGAAAAACCCAGATTTCCTTTTTCACATATATTCTCAGAATCGAGGAGAGTGATTGGAGAATCCTAAATTCACTGATGAAAAAAACCCCCTCACTCTAAACAGTATTCATCCGCATAAAACACACATAAAGGCACGAACTTCAGAGAAGCCAAGCACAACAAAGCCAACTCATAGTTCCCGGAATAAGAATGAACTTGGGAAACATACAAGAAAAAGTGCTTAAAACCCAGAAAACAGAGGAACCAATTCAAACAGATAAATCATCTGGACACAGTAAAAACCATCTAGACGACCCCATCAAAAAAGCGCAACCTTTTCGTTCCTCGCTAAAGGGATACACTAAAAGAAAGGGAGAGAAGAACCTGGATGATGTATTGAGCAGCAACACATCTGTTGTTCAGAGCAGCCCACTGCAGGGCATGATAACCAAGCCCATCTGGCTCGCGCACTGAACAACCCTCCACCTCCACCAGCCTCCTGAGCTTCTCCACGTCGCCGTACGCGGCCGCGGCATACACATCGTTCCTCAACCTCTCCTTGCCAGCTCCTCCGCCGCCGACGCCGCAGGGCTCGACGGCGGCGGCCGGCCGGGCCTCCTCGACGGCCTCGATCTCCATCGACATCGTGATATCCCCGGAGTAGGTCGTTGGGAATATCTTGCTCGGGGAAGGCGAGACGAGAGGGCAGTTTTTCGTTCAGGTACGGCAGGAAGGAATCGGACAAAAAGGTGGTTTCTTGCTCGTCGGATATTTGGAAGGTTCGTGTGAAAGTCTGACTTCTTGGCTGACTCAACACAACTCTTAAGGAGATTCGCATGTACATTGGCCCACGTTTGCCTTAGAATATGTCCAAAAACACTGGCTGATCATGAGCTGCAAAATGCGGATGTCGTCAAATCTGTGAACTACGTTGCATATCTCGTGGTTTTCAGTTCTTTTGAGCTCCAGAACTCGAAGGGTCATTGCGGATCTATATATTTTAGTGATATCATTGTATATGAACGGAACTTCCGCGATCCTGAATTTTGGTTATCATATGGGGAGAAAGGAAAGCATGTAGTCGCATTTTTCGAATATTCGCTGTGGAGATGAAAGATGATAAATTGAACGAGTTAGGAAAGAGAAAAAATGTATCGATTTATCAAGATACTCGATAGCCCAACGGTAAGAACGGACCAAATGAGGACACCAATGGTAATGGTGCTAGCTAATCTTACTTAACTATGACTGGTATTCATGAATTTGTTTGCTACCTTTATGAGTCGAGGATGTTTGGCGTTTTAAGTTCCCTTTTCTTGTAAAGGAGAAGTTAGAATTAAGTTAACAAAAAGATTACTGCAAAGAAAGTCATCTCTTCAACGCGAATCCGCATGGAGTATAGCATGGAATACCAAACAGAAACGAGTAAATGCATTGGACGGATGAGGCTGTTTGAGCACAATTTGGGGAAAAACAAAGCTGAAAATGAGCAAATTACCAGAGTTCCCTGATCACTCTTGGATGAGCTAAACAAACACAATCAGACCATCGTCTATGGTTCTTGCAGATAGCTGACATCCTCAATATATATTATCGTAGTTCATACGTTTCAACAACTACTCGGTCCAGGGGAAAACATACTAATGAGATACAATGCTCCACTTATTGAATGCGAATAATTAGAGTAGCATGCGACCTCATCCAATTGTGAGTTCACAACATTCTCGGAACTGCCAACTTTTTTACTCATTAATATGGATACTTGAGCCGATGGCCACGAAAAAAAAGGAATATTTGTGGTGATAAAGGTCGTCCGCTGCCTGTCCACAACGACTACCTGCAAAAGCAGATGATTCTTGCTGTGAGATACATGAATCCTGTCGCTTCAAGTAACCAAATTGAACGTAATGATTAAACATTCTCGGATCAATTTTTGCCTCACATGGCACGCAGCACACTCAGCAGACAATAAAGTGCACCAAAATGCTAGCAATCCAACCATCGAAGAAGCATATGTAATCAAGCAAAATAAGATACTGAATCTACTGCCCTGGCGATCCCACGCAATCTGAACTGTCTTTCCAGATGTGGCAGATATGGCATACTTGACAAATGGAAAGAGATGCAAATCCAAAGGAATGACAAGGAAAGAACATTGGCGAGCAATCCAGCTAAAAGACACTTTGACCTACTACTGTCATTTGCCATTCCAAAGATATGAAAATGAATCAAAACTGGCATTATATATTCAAGAAAACTCGGACAACTAAATGAAGCCTATTCCACCGCCCCTTGCTTGAACCACAGAAAAAAGGGAGGAAATCGGCAGCAGATGGCTATCTAGATAAATATCAAATAACACAGCAGACAAAGGGAACTCGGGGATGTAAAGGTGACTCTCATTTCCTTCAATTGATGATAAAACTTTGATACGAAAACAAAACTAACGGCTTCAATTCCCCATGACAAACTATTGATCGAGGTCCCTGTTTAGCTATCTGGGAAATGAAGAAATCCAATGATTCACTTCACAATTTCATCAATGCAATGATTTTACTTCCATCCACTCAAATCACACACAATTCATAGCTTCAGCATGATCTACAATTCCTTAGGCAATCCAAACAAGAATGTAAACTTGGACGCTAATAAAACGAAAGCTAAAACACTCTTAGCAGCTATAAGTGAGAACTGAAAATCGAATGCTGAAGACTCGAAAACTCACTCCGGCAACTTCCCGGACCGAAAAGTCGCAAACTTGGACACCTCCGAATACTTATACTCAATCCCATTGTCCTTCAGGAACTCCTCAATCACCTTCTTCACGGCCTCGGGATCACTACTCTCGCACTCGATCTCATAACACGTCCCGAACTCGTACTTCGTCTCGTCGACCTCCAAGGTCAGCCCTTTCCACTCATACACATCCCTCACATTCCCAAACCCTCCCAGCCCCACAAACTCCCCCACCCCAAACTCCTCCCTGCACCTCCTCAAAACCCTAGAGCCCACCGACCCCATCCTCCCCGGATCGGCCACGCACTCCCGACCTTCCGCCGGGTCCAGCTCCTCCTCGTCCTCCTCGACGCGGCTGACGCCGTCGACCAGGACGGCCCTCGCCTTGAGCGAGGCGACGCAGCGGGCGTCGCCGTTGTAGAAACGGAGGCGGAGGACGGCGCGCCGCGAGGAGAGCTCGCCGCCGGCGCCGTCGAAGAAGAGGTTCTCCTGGCGGTCGGTGCGGAGCCGGTGGGGGGAGAGGAGGGCGGCGACGCGGCGGTGGGCGCCGGCGTCGGGGAGGCGGAGCTTCACCTCGACTTCCATCGCCTAAGGGATTCAAGAGGAGGGGGAGAGGCCGATGCGGTGGGCCTTGGAGGGGAGGTTGGAGGGGCGGTCGAGGTGTTGGAGGATGGAGGAGGTTCCGGCGGCGGCAAGGGCGGCGGAGGAGGCGGGAGGGCCGGCGGCGGCGGCGGCGGCGGCGGAGCGCTTGCGGGCGTCTTCGAGCTCGTCCTTGTCTTCGATCTTGACTTCGATCTTGCTGGGTTTCCTTCTCAGCATTTTGCGTTGCGTCGACGCTCTCCCTCCTCGCTCTGCGTTCAGGATTTAGAGGGACTTCCCTAGATTTGATTTTATTCCAAAATACTTTTTTAATTTAATTATTTTAAATTCAATAAGCTCTCTAAACTTGATCATATCAACCTAACAATCTCCCGAGCTCGATGTATAGTCTCTGAAATTTGGCCCAATGCATAACGGGGTTAATTAAAAAAAAGTTAACCTTGTTTGAGAAAAAAAGTTATGGTGATGAGCCTGGCGAATCTCTTCCATGGCGTTTATCGACGGACGATGGTCTACAACTTGATTACAACAAAACGACGAAGTTTGGCGTGAAAGATTCAATCCTGAGATATTTTTGACTTGGGCTGAAGTGAAGGAGACGAACATTTTTATCGTTATTCTTCAAGTTGTGGTTCAGAGAATAAAACAATGAATAATGCTTTAAATCCAGTCAGCAAGTCACGTGGATTTATTGCTAAAGTGGAATAGTCAAGTTGGAAAATCAATGGTTTTAAGTCAATAAGGGCAGATTTGAGATTTAAGTGAAAGTTGGTGCTTTTACGAGACAAAAAATTACGAGACAAAAAAAGTTCGGGCAGAATTGTCCCTTGACCTAAAGTTGGTGCTTTTTTACAGGACAAAAAAAAGTTCGGGCCAAAATTGTCCCTCGACCTAAATTTGATGCTTTTTTTTGGAATTAACCCATGCATAACGTAATCCCCGAACTTTTGATTTGTTCAGTGTGGTCCGTGAACTTTAACTCAATGTACAACATGGTGTTGAATTTTTAATTGGTTTAATGTCCTCCTTGATTTTTTGGTATATATTCAAACTAGTCCCTAGACTATATGACGATATTCAATATTGTCTCTGAATTTAAATTAATGGAATGACAATATTAAATATTTTCATGTATTAAAATTTCATGGATCATATCGAACTAATTGAAAGTTCATGGACCACATTGAACATATTCATTATAGTTTAGGGTCTAGTTTGATACATGCAATAAAAGTTCGGGATCACTTTGAACAAATTAACAATTCGGAGATCACATCGACATGTCGTGTAAAAGTTGTTGGACCATTTATATTATTTTTCCTTATAAAAATAATGGCCGGCCAACGGATATGTGCTCGTTACGTGTCAGTTTTGCGCCTTTCACAAGCAAGGGCATTTTGGTCCAAAAACTACCGTAACCCCATAACCAGATATATCGAAATTAAAAAATAAAAAATTCCTCAATTGATTTTACCCTCTTCTACTTGCATGCAAGAAAATGCATAGTCGGCTTTGCTCCAATCTACAACACGGTGTTCTCATTACAGCTTTCTTCTTCATCTATAGTCTTGTAACGGAATTATAAATAGTTGAATAGCGTAAATGACTAAAATATTTTATAGGAATAAAAAGCAAAAAAAAAAAGAAAAAGAAGAAAAAACAGAAAATTGAGCCATGAATCGATCGAACCAAACCGAATCAAAGTTTTCGGTTCGGTTTCAATTGTTTGAGCGAGTTTCGGTTGGTTCGGATGCTTCCTTACGGTTGAACCTCATGCCTAATTGTAGCCTACGATCAATCTCCAATTTTCCGATAATATGCTCGAGAGACCTTAGCGCTTTCTTTTTTGAGGGGAACAAAGTTAAGTTTGGGGGAGCCTAAGAAACGGGCGCTATTTCGAGAATTATTGAATCAAAATGATCAGGTTCGTGAGTAATTTGAAACTAAGCTAAATTGGAGGGGAATTTTGAGACAAGAGCAACACTCCAATGAGTGTTTTGGAACTTTCCCTACAAGCATTTAATCCCATTCCAGGTAACTTCATTTTTATCTTTAATTCAAAATCTTTACTTTGATTTCGATATAAATTTAAAATGAATCTTTTGATAGAACAAATCTAAATAATTAGTATGTTTTCAAATTCCTTGGTCATACTATCTGATCATGACTTCCCTCTGGACATGTAAATGTCAGGTAACATGTTATGTTTCTGATACAAGCATAATCATGTTATATTACACTCTCCTCCTCATATGCCTATATGCGTGTGTGTGTGCGTGTGCGGGGCAAAAAAAAATGGTCTGAAGGGCATATTCAACAGCAAGTTAATTAGCAGCTGAACTTTTTCATTTACTTATTAAACTGTTCATCCAACCCAAGATAGGATTTAAGAGCCAAGAAGCGTTTCAAAAGGATTGATTGATTGCTACAGCTGCCTAGGCATCGCCTTCAATATGGACCAGCATAAAAATCCCACCATATCTGCAAGAGTCCCTCTGTCCACCTTTCTCTCTGGTTTAGTCTTTAAGCCATGGCAGCTGTTGGTTGTTTGTTTGTAAAACAAACAAAATAGTGCATTTTTCTTTGTCCCACATGAAAGTTTTCGGTAAAACGCCACTTTATAACTGTGAATATCTTCGTCGGGTTGTGCCTGGCCTTGTTGGTCCGGATGGGGGCTTGGCCACGGGTTGGACTTCTTGGGCGCGCCCGGTTTAATTAGCATTAATCCCTTTATTTTTTTATTTCGTAAGGTTATCCCATTAATCTTTATTAGTTGAAAGGTTGTTTTTTGTTTATTAAATAATTTTCGAAATTATGAAAATTCGGAATTTTATTTATATATATTTTTATTTTATTTTATTCCGAATTTTACATGTGTCTTTTCAAGACAACTTTTGGAGATTATACTTATTCAGTTTTCAACCTTTCCCGAAGGGTTGCATTTGTTTAGTTTGCAACTTCTTCCGAAAAAATATCTTTGTTAGCTTTGCAACCTTTCGTGAAGAGTTGCCTATGAAGACCGATTTTATATATATCGAGTTTTGGCAAGAAGAAAAAAGAGATCAATTTTCAAGTCTTCTTTCGAAAAACTACAGTCATCATTTTCAATTGTTTCCTAGAAAGATCCTGGAGAAATACTAGAATTGCTATCTAGTATTCTCATTTTGAGACTTTATTGTATCCTGGAGGATTTTTACCGGTGACCATTAGCAAAATTGTGGGGTAAATAAATCCTTAAGGAAAGTGATATCACGCCTCAAAGTCCGACTTGATTGCTCTTTTGATTCGAAGCCATTCAAATTTACAAGCAACAACATCAAGATGGACATTTGTGCACACACTCTCCATCGGGTTGTGCCTGGCCTTGTTGGTCCGGATGGGGCTCGGCCACGGGCTGGACTTCCTGGCACCGAGCGCCCTGGAAAACCGGAAGATATTGGGGTTCGAAGATTGCTTCGGCGCGATAAACAACTTGAAGAATTGCGGCGCCGCGCTCTCTCACGCCCTCTTGGGCAAGCATCCCCTGTCCAAGGCGTATCTCCGTGGGGGCGTGCTTGAACCCAAGGAGCTGCTCTTTGGCCGTGCGGTAGACACGGATGCGGTCCTTAAAGAAGTCTTGGGTTTCCTTTGCAAGACTAAGTCGGTCTCGGCCGCTTGCTGCCACTCCGTGAACGAAATCAGCGACAAATGTTGGGCGTTGGGGCTGGTTTTGAAGAACCGGCTGACGTTCCAGTTTGTCAGCACTTTCTGTAAAGCCTACGACAATTGATCCATTTCATGTTGTTTCCGCGAAAACTAATGGGAGATTGTTCGTTTGGACTGGAAATTAAATCAAGGTTCCATTCCTTACTGTGATCATTTTGCAGATGCTATAGTTCAATATGCCTAAGCAAGTCATTCATCTATTCTCCTCCTTTCCTGAATGTTCCGTCGACCTCTCCTTTCAAATTCGTGGCTGCGGCGAGTAAAGATGTGGACCGCCGAGTGACACGAAGGTAAACTTCGACATTTTAAAATATAATTCAGTACTCATTCTTGCCGTCTAAGCACGCAAGTCTTGCAATTTCACACTCGCGTCGTAACAGGAATCCGAGGGAAGGTCAAAGTCTACGTTCTCTTTCTGAGCTGAGACCATAAATTGTTTAGGCCTTTGACAATGTAAACACGAGAGGAACTTCAACTGTCAACACGCCGAACGGGCTCACTCAAGTTGAGGCCAGACGAGTAACCGCGTCTATATGCCAGATGAAGCAAGTTGATCCATGCTGACTTGTTCTGGCCAGGACCTAGTGCCTTGTGCTGCTTGCTTCAAGCTCTCATTCGGACTAAGTCCGGAAACGCTCGAAACAAGAACGTTTACCGATCTCCCCGTGCCTGCTCATTTTGTCAGGTTTAACATTCTAGCCATCGGAGTCTCAGATCCCTAAGGCTGCATATTCACGTGCAATGCCACAACCACAACTTTGGCAGGCAGAAGCAGGAGCCAGGAAGTATTTCAAAATGCCTGAACGACACTGTTACGTGCAGTATAGGTAACCATCCTTGTCTGGACAAACTTCACAATTATTACAGAATTGGGACTCCTCAGAATGGGATGCGGCCATTTAGGCATCAAGCAAACGGGTACAATCCCTAAAATTGCGCCATCAAAAAGCTTCGCCGCCCGTTGCAAGTCGATGTGGGTGGTATCAGTTAAAACTGATGCGGTTTGTACAAAGACTATTTGCACATAATATGATCCTGGTAGGCATTTGAAAATTTTCGGGCATTAGGCCAGAAACTTTTGTAACTGGACAGCCTATACCGGGACTCCGTGTATGGTTCTGCTTACAGATGGCTTTTTGAGTGATTGGCCAAAACAAGAAGTCTCTGTAGCGAATTTTTCGTCGGATGATACTGCTAAAGGAATCAACGAATGGAGTTACATCTAACTTTAGTTTGCAAGCAAAATCGCACAAATGCATAGACGTCGACAATATTAACCATATAATTAAGCGGGATTGTGTTAGGAAACTTATCTTTCTGAGATGTCTCTACATACACAGCAAAAATGAAGCTAAACACATTCAAGGTCAGGGCCCTCGACATACTCCCATCTATCGTGACCACAGTGTCATTTTCCACAGCCGAATTGGCACCGACTCTTGAGCAATGCGATTTGCCACTCGCGAAAGTAAAGGGCTGCGGCTCCGAGATCAACAACACTATGTATCCCCAGCAATCAGGCCGACAATCTCGGGCAGGCTTGCCTTGCAGGCAGTGGTCAATGGGATTCCGGATCTCTGCTGGGTTCTGGTCGTGCCGCCTTTTACGCCGGCGTCGGATATTCAGTTTCTTCTCAAGGGAATCTGTTCGATAGTTGGACGACCTGTCACCGGTCTTCAATATGCAATATTACTTTCTTCCATACATTTTTGCCTATCACCGGTGTTTTTCTTCTTCTTCTACCAATGACTTTTTATCTATCTTTAAAAAGTAAAAGATTAAAGTCGATGAAATGCTCAATGCGCTTCCGCATTTAATTTCATGAGTTGACTCAATCATAAGCTCCATCATGCGATATAGCGCATTAAATGCTACACACCATCATAAATGAAAAAGCTTCAGCAACTGTTCAAAGAACAACTTTCGCCTCCATAAAGCCTCGGATTGCACCAAAGCATTGTCATTATTTGGCTCCTGAGAATGGCAATGCAAGGATCTATAACGCTTCTTCTTTTTGCCTTGACTTTGATGACCATCTCGGTCGAGCCAGGAGCGGCCCGGCGCTCCCGCCACCTTTTGGCGGGCAGCCACCCCAACCACCGCCTCCTGGGGCCAGCCCCGACGGCGACGGAGCGATGCAAGTCAGCTCGGAGGTTCGCCAAAGAATGCGGTGGACCAATATCTGCCGCTTTCTATATGCAAGATTTTGGTGTCGATGATAGGTCTATTAGTTGTTGTCAGGCCATTGGATCAATTAAAGAAGATTGCATGACTAGTTACCTCAATCGGCTTACGTACAGATGTTCTCACGTTATTTATGGACGATAGGTCTTATATTTGGGTTATGCAATGTTGGTAAAGAAATAAACGTACTTGAAATTCCTGGCAATTCGTTCACTACTGAGTTTGGGGATCTCTGGACTTGCTAGAGCCCTGTGGGATAATTCTTGCTACATCGGGAATCGGCCCAAATTAGCAAAGTTAGACAAATCTGCAGGTGGGTGCATCAGACAACTTAAGCAAAATTAGATCAAAAGTTCTGAACAATAAAGTGCAACAAAATCTTAGAACATTTTGAATCTTGTACAATCGAGTCTTAAACTCACCAAAGATGACGATAAGTTTGGACCTTTCTCCGCATTTGAACATGGTTCAACCATATCCCTAGAATGACAAGTAGTGCTTTTATTGCCATCGATGATACTTGAGGTGAGGCACGCGCTACGAGCGCGCTCGAATCGAGGTTATTATGATTGAGAAACGTTGGGCGGTTACTACATGGAATGGATGCGTGAGCCGTTACTCGTTCCGTAGTAGCCTTTTGATCAATGAAGATATGTAGTGAATAGAGCCGGTAAATACCAGAACAAGATCTTTGGAAATTTGAAGTTTTCCGATTTAAAGTAAGTTCATTAAAATGTACAGTTCTTCCATTTTCAAAGTGTCTAAGAAAGTGTTATTTCCATTTTTAGTTAACTCAACTAGTGCCCAGGGGAGCTTGTTGACAAAATCCAAAAGCAAGCACCAGGAAAAATGGAGGGACTGAACTAGTGGCCAAAAGTAAAATGAGATTGGTTAGGGATGTGTCAACTGAAGGAAAGTGATTGAAGACATCCACGGCTCACTAAATGAAAAACATATGAAATATTTGAAAGTAACGGTTTTGATAGAAGTTATGACAGCCAAGCTAACAGTTTTGTAACGTTTTTATGACAGGTTTGGTAACGGTCTTGACCGTAGTCAATTTGTAATGGATTTGTAATAGTTTTTAACTTAATGAAAGAATTGATGATGGAAAATGGCTCTCTCTTTCTCTTTTATTACAAATTGTTACTCCAAACATAATATTGGGCGAAGGCCTTCATGGCCACACCGGCCGTGGGCGAGGCGGCCCTTGCCCAGTCTGGGCAAGGCCTTTGCAGTCGGTGGCCCTCGCTGGCCCTACAACAAAGGAAAAATTAAAAAGATAAAGAAAAAGAAAGATAAAAAAAATTCAAAAAAATTCAAAAAATCCACATCGGATGGAAAATTAATTAAAAAATTCACGTAGGATGATTTGCCGGAATGTCACTCAAAAGATCAATTTTACTCCGATGTGGCACTTAAGTGAGCCGAAAAAAAAATTTGTGGTACTCAAGTGAGCACCGTACAAAAGTTATGGTATTTGTCCTCTTTCACTTTGTCCAATTTAGTCCTAAACCTTTTAATAATTTGCCAATGTAGTTCATCTGGCCAATTTTAGCCAGAAATCGCTGACGTAGATATCGGCCATCTTACATAACACTATCTAGGACGGCCGGCGCTAATGTGGATATTTTTTTTGCAATTTTTAAAATTATTTTTCTAAATATTTTAGTTTTTCTTTTTCATTCTTTCTTCGCTGGTCACGGGGCCTCAATAATGTTCAGCGACTAGCTAAAGGTGACGATTGGCGAGGCTCGCCCTTGTTGGGATCCGGCGAGGTCGAGCCTCGCCCAAAGCTTGGGAGGCCTGACCCTCGCTAGATCTCAAGGAGGGTGATCCTCGTCGGTCGTTACCTAGTCATCGGCTATCGCCGAGGCCCGGTGACTATTGGAGGAAGAAGGAAAAAAAAGAAAATATAGAATATAAAAATAAAAAAAATAAAAAAAAAAGTCGCAAATATTGTTCAAGTTAGCGCCGGTCATGCCACGTATGATAACCGTCGTCTATGTTGGCACATAAATTTTCGCTTCTCATCTAGTTATTCATTGCATAGAAAATTAGGGATCAATCTCGACCCCTAAACAAAAATAATTAAATTACATATAGATTTTAGGAACATTTTACATTAGTAGATAAGCTCATTAATTGCACTTAAATTAGACCGGCGGTGGATGGACTTAATGTTAAATTCTGAACTTATTTAAATAATTTGGACTGAGCCTACGAAGGAAGTAAAATTGGGCCAAGCCCATGGAGACCCATAATAGCCGAAACTTACGCCAAGAAAAGGGGGATTGTGAACTTTAATCTAGTTGAGTTAAGATCAAGTAAAAGGTTTTGAGTTTAATGTTAATAGAGCCCATTATTCTTTAATATGGCTGAAATTAAGCCCAGATAATAGAATTAAGACTTAGGTTTTCACTATAAATACATGAGGTCACCAACAATTAGAGGGGTGGGCAGCAGTAGGGAGACATTAGCTCATTCATAGAAAAACACATGAGAGAGAGAGATCACGGCCGTGACCCCGTCGGCTCCGCTAGCCGGTGTTGCCTTGCTCGTTGGACTAGCACAGTTGTGACTCCTCACCGACGAAGCAGCTGCCGAGAAGCTGTCCCCGTTCAAGAACTCCATCACGAAAACTCCAACACAATCGCGGCACCCTCCAACCCGACGATGCTGTTGATCTGATCTTTCGGCTCCTCGACGACGAGCCACTACACTGCACCAGTCACAGCTACCAAACAACTGGAGCAACCGCTATGGTCCTGCTGTTCCGTGATTCCTCACCAATGAAGCAGCGTGTGCGCAGCCATGCCGACAACCTACTACCCACCTGCATCACCGAGCTGCTGCTGATCCGTGATTCACCATCGCTGAGTTTGCTATTCCCCTTAGCCCGCTGCAGTTGTTTATGTTTTTGCAGGTTTGATGAACTCCTCAATGAAGATCGGTCAAGTTTTTGGCCTTTCCTTGACCTCACTTTCGACTGAGAGTCCTCGCTAAGCTCCCTTGCCGTGAACTAAGACATCACTGACAAGCATCTTGCCGTCGGTAGCCGAGAGTCGGTCCTCACCGTGAGTCCTTAGCCGTCAGTCCATGATTTGGAAAACAAATATTCAAACTAGGTAATTATCCGATTCAAATCTAAATTATATATTTTATTGCCTATTTTGATGACATTGTGATCTAACATGATTATCTTGAGATTTTAGGTATATTCAAATTAGGAAAATTTCATAATTCTAAACGTGCGCAAAATTGGTCATTCAATCTCTAGGCACATTCCGACCCAAAAAAATAAATAAATCTCCAGGCATTAATGTAAGGTTATGGATTGCACGGAAAAGTGGTAACTTGATCTTTAGTTATTAAGATCGGGGTGTTGGATTATTTGTTTCCAAGTTCGAATTGAATAGACATCTTTGGTGATCTTGGGCTTATCTTTTGCAATTTTGAGCTTGTTTGATTAATTTCCTTATTTGAAAAATGCAAAAGAATTGCATCTCTTGATTTATTAGGATAGATTTGTTAGATAATATCTAATAGTTTAACATGAGTTTCCAAATCCAAATAGGATTTAATCTAATTTACAAATCCATTAAATCTCTGTTTCATAGAACTGAAGTATACTCACATAGTTTACTTGGCTTCTAATCAACCCACCGATAATTGATCATTGGTTACTCTAGAATAGATTAAATTACATGTTGAAATTAAAATCCAAGAGAGCCCGAACTAAGTGTAAGATTAGGCTGCGTATGGCAACGATTCTGTGCTCGGGAACAGATTTTGCTCAGAAATGATTCTTTTTTATTCCGTGCCCGATACCAATTTCTAAGCATTTGAAGGCGTTTGGTAACTGCTCAAAATTTATACTCTTGGAATAGAAAAAGAACAGAAATGCGTTTGGTAACTATACAAAATTTCTTTTTATTAATAATATTTTAACAATATTTTGAATTTTTTAATATTTTTTTTTCTTTTTTTTCCTTTCCTTCCATGGCCATGGCCGGTCGCCGGCGCCAGCGACCGACCACAAGCCAGGGCCGGCGAGGTCGGCCTCGCCTTGGCTGGGCGAGGCTCAACCTCGCCCAAATCTGGCGAGGCCGACCTCACCGTCACTAGATCTGGGCGAGGTCGAGCCTCGCCCAGCCATGGCGAGGCCTCGCCATCGCGGCTGCAAGCCGCCCTTGCCGGCCCTGGCTTATGGCTGGCGGCAGGCCTGAAAGAAAAAGAACAACAAACCAAGAAAAAAGAAGAAAACCAAGAAGAATCAAAAATGAAAAATTGTTCCAGAATCAAGAAGTTACTTTTTTTGCTTATTAATTATGTTCCAAAACTGATTCTGGGAACAATTTTTCGCAAATTTATACCCGGGCACAAAAAATTTAACAAATGAATTTCTGTTCCCAAACTGATTCTGGGAACAAAAAAATAGAAATTTTCACTGTTTGGTAAGTTGCCAAACGAGCCCTTAGTAATTCATTATCCATTTTCCAAAGGGAAGGTCGCGACCGTCCATATTAGCGATTTTCGGCCAAAATTAACCAAATGGACTATATTGACGAATTATCAAAAGGTTTATGACTCAATTAGCGAAATTAAAAGGTTTAGTACTGAATTGGTACAAGCGAAATATGCTTAGGATTTTTTTCGTAATTTTCCCGTTATTTGCGTGAGTTCTTTATCCTTCATTGTTTGAGAGGAAGTAGTGAAAAAAAGAAGAAGGTATAGAGAAATTGTGGGGAAAATTACTCAATTAGTCCTAAACCTATCGTACGAATGCCAATTTAATCTTAAATTTTCCAATTTTTCCAATTAGTCCTAAACATTTGTGCGAAATTCCAATATTGTTGTGCCATGTAGGACCGATATCGATAACATGACCGCTATGTTAGCGATTTCCGGCAAAAATTGACCTAAATGACTACATTAAAATTTTACACGAAGATTTAGGACAAAACTAGCAAAGTTGACTAGTTTATGATTAGATAAGCATATGTACAATAAATTTAGGATTGATTGGGCAATTTTTCCAAAAATTGTTCGCTCGTTGCCCACTCTTTATTTTGCTGTGGATGCAGAGAACTTTATAGTACAGGGGTCAAAATGTATTTTCTGATTAACTTTGATATTCTTAGCAGTAAGTTTCTGAAAATTTACTACAGCTTCAATGACATCTTTAAATTTCACATTTAGCTCAATAAAGAAAACTCCTTTTTCTCATCTAATGAATGCACTTCAGTTACACTTTATTATGAGTGAAAGCTCAGCAAGAGTTGAAAGAGCAACCTTCACCAGGATAAGACTCATGACTCCCCTGTATATATCATCTCTCTGCCTGGACACTTTAGCCTATCATCCCACTGTACCACTAACATTGGCTAACTTAACATGGCAATGAAAGCTCAAGCTATGTCCTCTCTTCTTCTCTTTCAGATGATATGGGTAACAATCTTGGTCGACCCCGGAGTTGGCCCAATTGCCTCTATCTATGGCCCCACACCACTTCCAAGATCGGTCCCATTAGTGCCTCCAAGTCTCGGGCTGATCCCGGCGCCACCACCAAGACTGGGGTTGACACCTCACGCACAACCAACTTCAGGATTGAGCTCACTGTAGTAGGGGTGAGCATTAAGTTCATTTCGGTTGTATATTTGAATATGTTTTGAAATATTGAAAGCTATATATTTATAACGATTTTTTAACATCATCAACTTCTAACGGTTTTTATGCGCCATTAATCTATAACGTTTTTGTAACATTTTATAATTGTTTTGTAACGGTCTTGACCGCTATAATTTGCAATGGATTTATAACGTTTTTCAATCAAATGTAAGAGTTGATGATGGAAAACAACTCTCTTTTTCTTTTACCCATAAATTGTTACTTATATATATCAAAACAGGAATATTCTCTTTTTATCTTTTATACATATCTTTTCTTGATTATAAATATAACATTGTTCATATTCCTTAAATTATTCTGTGCAAAATAGAGAAGAAGTTTTTGTTGTATCTCGGGAGGATAGTTGCTAGCGTCTAGTGCCTTAAAATTCGTACTTCGAAGGGAAAAATTATCCTAAAGTGATTATTTTCTCAACTTTTTCAACAGATTTCCAGCAATTATTTACTTTTATGATCTAATATTCTTCCAACAATCTTAAGGATAATTCCGCCCCTTGGAGTACGAAACTTGGTACGATATAAGTTTTAGCGATTCCCCTCCCAAGATTTAACAAACCTTCTTTATAATAGAAGGAAGGGGAACATCATTATGTATATAATCCAACAAAGAAAGGAAATATATATAAAGAGAAAAGAAATAGTCTTGTTTTGAGATATCACTTTTCAATTATGTTTAGAGTAACAATTTATAGGTAAAAGAAAGAGAGCCGTTTTCCATCATCAATTCTTGCATTTAATTGAAAAATGTTACAAATTCGTTGCAAATTGATAGAAGTCAAGATCGTTATAATACCTTTATAAAATATTACAAAACCATTATAGATTAATGGCGGACAAAAACCGTTAATAATTGATGACCGTAAAAAACTATTACACAACAATAGCTTTCAATATTTCAAAACTTATAAAAAAATATAACAATCCCCCACATATTTGAGTGCCTCAAATCCTAAGGATAATTGCCTTATGGATTCCTAAATTGGAGCTAATGCTGCTACCACCGTTGTTGGAATTGAACGAGGACTTAGAGATGGTGAAGGACAAGTATCGCATATTCATGGGCAGTTTGTCGTGGGACATTACCGGGCACCAGCACAAAAAAGCTTTGGGTGGTTTCGGTAAGGTTATTGAGTGCTAGGTAAAATAGTTCTTTAGAGCTTCAATACCTATGTTTGTTTTTTCGAGAGGAAGTTGGGCGTTTGTAGGTGTTTTCTCTCTTTAGTTCATGATTATTTAAGCATGCATCTAGGACTGGAAATTGGAGCACTTAATGATTTTCTATTTTATATTCATGAATTCACTAGTTTGTGTTTGATTTTCGGCGAAGATTGACAATTGTAATCAGATGATACATCGAGGTATATGCCGATGTTGTAGCGGGTGTGAATGGCTTTTAATACCTTAGTGTAGTTTGATTTTGGAGAAAATTTTCCCTATTTAGTAGAAGGGTTGCCAATGAAGAGGTTTTCTCTATAACTAAAGAATATCAATGTCAAATGTTCGATTACTTTAGCTAAAGTGAAAATAATTGTTGACTGGCAATGTGTCAAAGGAAATGAACAACGCCATATTAATTTAGTTAATCCTTGCTACTATCAACAAATTGTTGTTTCTTGGACCAATTTTTTTGGGTTACTTTTCCACAGAATAAGTTGAACCTTGGGTGTTGTTTTTCATGTCTGGTAATCCTCTTCATTGAGAATCTGATAGAATAATGTTCAGATAGATAAACGGTGAAAATATAATCTAATGATGTATGGGAAACCACTAAATCTCGTTATCAAGAAGATAAATCCTACATGCTTACATTAGGATGTGTGCATCCGTTAATGTTCTTTCCCTGAATATTCTGTGTTGGGGATGTTTATATGTTTTATTCTTGTCTTCTACTTCTGGCTCATATCAACAATTTCAATGTGCCCAATTGCTTGGTAACTGCTAAATTTTTTTTTCTTGTTGTGAAGTCTATGCGCAATTGATGCTACCTAATGTACCTATATAACTTGTGAAATGTGCTATCATGTAAACTGTTGCATGATAATTTTTGTCTTTGGTCGCTAAATTGTTGTATGAGAATTGAGTGTAATGTTTTATGTGTGTGAATGTGAGACTAAATGAACAAAAAGTGTGAACCGAAAAGAAAGATATGAAGGTCAAATATGGACTTTAGAGTTGTAATTTTGGCCATGTGAATATAAAAATAGTGGATTTTCCGCTTTATTTACAGTGACGTTAATTGGATATCAGATTTAGATGAGACAAATCTACTATAGGATTGTTCACCTTTAGTACAGATGCTGTAACTTGGAAATTAGCCAAACAAAATTGTGGGGGAAAATGACAATCCTACTAAACCAAAAGTCAATTTGGTTGAATTAAATGATCAAATGACATAATTGTTGTGATCATTTCCTAAGCCAATATTGTGCTAATGTGAAAGAATAGGCAGTAAATTTAGATTTGGCAATAATGTGAAAGAATGGTCATTTTCATTGCGAATGAGATTTAGATGAGACAAATCTACTATAGGATTGTTCACCTTTAGTACAGATGCTGTAACTTGGAAATTAGCCAAACAAAATTGTGGGGGAAAATGACAATCCTACTAAACCAAAAGTCAATTTGGTTGAATTAAATGATCAAATGACATAATTGTTGTGATCATTTCTTAAGCCAATATTGTGCTAATGTGAAAGAATAGGCAGTAAATTTAGATTTGGCAATAATGTGAAAGAATGGTCATTTCCATTGCGAATGAAATCAACACCTTTCGTGTCTATGCATTGTGATTTCCTAGCAGCAATAGTGATTTCCAAATGGCAATAACCATTGCAATGAAAAAAACTTTCAATATGTCCATCGATTATTTAAAGTGAGAAGTGATTTTGGCCGATCCTTTGACAATACATTGAGGGGAGTGAGACTTAAGCCAGTCGAAGAAAATAAATAATGATGGCAACCAATTTATGTGATTAGCGATCCCATGAATTGGGTTCATATGGGCAATAAAAAGTTACTTGTTCGTCTAGCGATGCACTATTAAAAATTTCAGTCCCCCCTAAAGTGAGAATAGTGCAAGACTGCAATAAAAAAGAGGTTGCGCTTAGCACTTAATGAATTCTATAGCCATTATTGGTGGTGTATTAAACTGTAGGATATACTCGATGAATCACCTATATAAATGTGTAGTGTGGCCGCTCCTATGAGAATTATTGGCAACAATCTCTAGAGCACTTATGAATAAACCAAGCACGTGCATGGCTTATTAGTGCAAAACCGCGTTGAACAACAAAATTCGTGGGAGTCTAACGTAATTGATGAAAGTTATAATTCACAAAAAGAAAATTTTGGTTCATGAAGTTTCAAACTTTACCAATGATTTCGTAAATTATATAATACTTTTTCTAGGCTTGATTCATAGCCTAATAAGCATCACTTCTGATGCATTACTCTCCAATAACCCAGCATCATTCTTTCATTTCTTTTTATAACCTTGTGAAATATGTGGGAGATTGGTGTATATTTGAATAAGTTTTGAAATATTGAAAGCTATTGTTTTTATGGGCATACAAGGATGCGATTGGGGTATACACAAGGCTCGCTTTACTGGACAGTGCGATAACACTGGCCAGACTGGCCGCTGCGCTTTCGTCTTGAGAAGATTGCCGCCTAGAAAGTTTCGCTTGTATCCTTTCTTACGTCGAACCCCTTGAGCGGCTCTGCGAATAACTCCCACGAGCAGCACCAGAAACTGTAGCGTGACGACATGGTGGTCGCAACTTTTTCAAGGAAAGTGTCGTTGAACCCATTCCAGTATGCTTGATTTCAATTGTTCTGTGGTCTTGTTCTTTTGATATGATAGGTTTGTGTATTAAGTTGTGCTTTATTCTCAGCAGGAATAAACCAAATTTTGGTAGTCGTCTCTCAGCAAGAATGAACCAACAAACGCCTGGCAGTAATCTTGATGGCAAGAGTCCGAAGTATAAACCAAGGATTTCGGCCAGAAAAGGATTTAGCATCAGAAACACAGGCCTCATATCATGTTACGGAGCAAAAATTGATGTTACCCTGAAATTGATACACAAAGAATTCAAGTATATACAAATAGTACATTCCTATCTTGCGAATGTTTGCAACTTTCCCAAGATATTGATGTGAAGGAGACGCTTTAATTTTCACTAGCATACTCCTAACATATACAGGCCACATTATTTCGAATATACACGAGGCCTAACATTGAAATATGTAGCACCGCTACGTATGTCGATACTCTCATTGAAGGGTCGCACGGCTGGAATTAACTTCGTCTGGACACTGTCGAGGAAGGTAATGCTGTATCATGTGTTGCTAGACTAATTTCATGTTTTTCACTCATCTCCAACAACAAAATGAATGGGGGAGAGGAAAACTGTGATCTTGCTCATTATCTTGTTAACCAACCGAGGCTAATCGCAATGAAGTAATGAACACCCTTTCTCTGTAGGAAAACACGATGCACAAGTCAGGGATGATTCTCTAGAAGAGAAAAACTGACAGACAAGTCTCCTTTCAATTTAGAAGCATCGGCAGGATAACTTACTGAATACAATGTCAATCTCTCTAGGAAAAGTTCTGCGGCTTACTGCTTGCGAAAGCCAACCAGACAACAGTGCCGGTCAAGTAAAAGAAGATTGATGGAGCAAATAATGACATCTGCATAATGCAATCCCCAATTAAAAAGGATACACTAAGAAAAAAGAGAAGATGTCGAATTGTAATATTTGTGGTGAATGACAGTGAACTTACGCTCCACGAGTGAGTTAAATCAAGTAGGTAACCAGTGAGGGCAACCCCTACGATGCCCGGTATGGCCCCAACAGTATTTGTTATACCCTGAAAAAAGTTTGCGGACCATTCGTCAGACAACACAGTACAGTATAAGTTGACCTTTTCAAACCCATTTCGATATTGTAGGAGTATATCTGTCAAATACTGAGTCATTTGATTTAAAAGCAACAAATTTAAATAGGATAGCAGGTTCAGGCGCTTAGAAGCAGAACAAGAAATGATATGGCCTCCAATAAGAAGTAGACTGAGTTTTGTAAGCTCCCAAAATGAATTTCACATAGAACCTGCACTAACTGAAATGCAGCTTGTTCTGCAGCATCATTTGATGCCCACGATTAACAGGAGCTTTGTACTCAAAGTTCATATGAACAGCATTCTATAGGAGCTTACCAAGAGTATACTTGCGTATTCCGGCGACATATCTTGATGTGTACAATAAAGACCTGACAAACAATCGACTTATCATAATTCTGAAAACAACAGAGAGAATGAAATAATGATTCTCTTTCATATTGATGGCAAATAATGATTCATTGTAGCTAAAGTACTGTGCAGAATTTAGTACCTGACAAGGCAAAACTTGAGAGTGCTAATCCTCCGGTGAGAATTCCTACAACTTCCCAAGGTGCCAATCCTAGATCTATTGATGAAAGGGTCATACAAACTGCTGGAGATAAAAAGGCAATTGTTTGGCAAATCTTTCGCACCTGAACACCCAAAGCGATCAACAGCAAAGATTATATCTGTAGCATGTCCGTCCAAGAAAACCGGTTTGCATTTTGTTAAGTTGTACCATTTTCAATTATTTCATCTCATGAAAACATGATATAAGGATCGGCACAGTAGAACAACAAATACCTTAGTTGTTTCCACTCCATTGGCAATTAAATTGTCTGCAAATTGTGATGCAACACCAGTCACGAAAACGGAAGCCAGTGGAGGAAGAATTGAGACCTAAATTAGATTGTGCGGTCTATATGAGTGGGTGATAATCCAATTTTCACAATCGGAAGCAACATCAACTGAAGAAAAATTGTTGAAGACGTATACGAAAGCATCAAAACGAAATGGTCAGGGCAGTCAATAATTTTCCCTGAGACTTAGTCAATGGTATTGAGACATGAATATTCTGACTTACCCATGCAGCTTCTGTCAAATTTAGGTTCAGCTCCTCACTGCAAAGTAAATATACATTTAGTTTGACCAGTGTAACTAGAATACAATGTAGTAAGAATGCATATACTCATCATCTTGGAGGTGATCAACAAATAATAAAACTCAATGCAAGAGCTGGAACCCCTACTTTATTGATAGTCTACATGGATGTTTTTCTCAGACCTGAGAAATTTTCAGGAAGCAACTAAATTTATTCCAAGTGAGATCATGTTAACCTTGAAGTTTCGCAATTGGAAAGGCAATCTTGCCTTTTGATTTGCCTCCAACAATTTTGACTTCTAAGGCTAATCCCTAAGTTACATGGCAGCTATTAAGAAGAAAGTCTCCAATTCTACATCATAATACCCAGTAAACACATTGCATATTTCTACAGACTCTTCAAATCGTTGGTAAGTCATTCGCATATCCAGGCTGAGATGAGTAATGAAGGTACATGCTACCCTAACTTGAAGCCTGCATAAAAGTCAGTAACACAAGATTGACAATGCTATACCTAAAATATGTCGGAAGCCAAGAGAGGCAGGTATAGTGTCCCCAACTTCCACAAAAATGAACATATATCATTGCCCGAACTGCTTGATTCTCAAAAAATGCCTTCCAGGGCACATCCTATTAAAAGAACAATCATAAGTAGCGAGTTCTGTCAGACAAAAAGATAGAAAAGATGATAGAGTCGATCATTAGAAAATGAAAGAGATATGACATGAGAGAGTAAAAAAGACTTTGGTGCTCACTCTTAGAAGATCGAAATAAAAATGAGGATATTGTTCACATTATCAATGTTATCGTAAGAAGATGATGCCGGGTATATGCATCTAGGATGGTTTTATTGGTTTGGTTTTCCTGTGCATTTGCTACATGCAACTTTTTCTATTTGATGTGGCCTTTAGAGCGGCTCTTCAAGTTGCTCATCTGTTTAATATCTATAGACCACATAAAAGCAAATGGATCTTCGAAAGTAAAGTGACACGAGTGTCATGCAACTGATTTTCTTAAAAAGATTACCTTCAAAGTCCCGGCCAAATTACTTAGAGAAGTTGTCATTGAATTATCTGTAGAGATATCCTCTGACCCTGTCAAATAGAAGAAACATGCTCACATGTTAAATCAGATATAAAGCTCCAAATTCAGCAGCTGATACACTGAGTTAAAACTACGAAACATCTAATTGTAATGCTCAGAATAATAGCTAACACGGCACCTGGGATTCGTATTCCCAGTTCTTTAAACATAATTGGAGAATGAAAAATTCTCTCAGCAAGACAGTCCAAAAAATGATGAATCCTTAACTCATCATCCTTGACGAGCTAATAATAGCAAAATATTCATAACTGTGAAGTCAAGCAAAATGAGGAAATTCTTTGAAAAGTTTATGACTAACAAAAACCTATCGTTTCACTAGGAAGAAGAACAGGGTGTATCATAAGGTGCGTATGAGATTATGGCATTGTAAATCCATCTGCTGGATGAAGGATAGGCTAAAAGCATAAGGTCTTGGAAAGTGCCTCGCTCAATTCGCCTAATTGAAGAGGCATTGCAAATCACATTGATGTGACTCGTGATTCATCTTACACAATTTGCAGTCTTGCTTTGTCAGCTGCTATCTAAATAATTTTTGAGTTGCTGATCGTTTATCAACAGAAGAAAGAAAAAGAATAAGAATAGGCAAGGTGTGATCGTAAGATAAAGGGGAGGGAAGAGGTGAAGCAAAGGTATTAGAATATATTGTGCCGAGCCTTTCATTCCATCATTGTGTATTTAGATGACCAGACAAATTAAGGTGGTTACCAACAATGCATAAAGCATATTCCAACCTTTCCGGTACTTATAGAACCTTCAAAAAATTTACTCTCATATAGTAGTCAAGCAACATGAAAACAAACTGAACTCACGTGATACTGATCTGGAAGCAGTTGAACCTTCTCTCTCTTCTTTAATTAGCTGAAAACCTGTAAACCTTCAAAATTCATATAACCAAAAGTAAAAAGGCACAACTCCGTTAAATCTTTAAGAAGAAAAGACATAACATAAAAATGCTTCTAGACTAGCATACGACATACTGATTAGCATGAATAAGGAGAACAATCAAAACTACTAAAATGTTCTTTCAGAATTCGAACCTGCTAATATTGGGGAAGAAAGGGCAAAGAAAATTTCTCAAAGTAGAAAGCGGAAGAGTTCGAGTAAGATTCAAGATTACTTACCAACCTATCCCCAAAAGACCAAAAATGTAGAAAACGGATTCCCAACCAAAGTTTTGGATCAGGGGAGGAGCCAAAAGAAGCCTGCAAAATTGTTCAACTGTAAGTTTCAATTATCAAAGTTTCTCATATAACATAGACAAAACTTACCACAATGATCAGTTTCTCATAATCCATGCGAAGTGATATAACCTAGACTGCTTATCACACTTACATGCAGACTGAAACATTGATCTTGAACATCAATATGGTACGAATATGAATTGGCAGCTTTAGTTAAGAACTTCGTTTACAACTCAATTTATTGTACTACTTGAAGATATATGTGCTATTGACAGACTTTAGCTCCACAACTGACAATTTATCGGTTGCAAGTGATGCTATTGCTCAAAGTGGTAATCTACATGAACAACAAAAATAATTAAATATAACTTAAGAGAGTAAACGAACCTACTTGAAATAATTGAAGAAAAAAATAAAATAGGATGCCAAGGCCCTAATCTTTCAGTAAATTAGGGCTTCCAGGTCAAGTCATCTGTAAGTATTGGGAGATTGTCTCTTGCTTTTCTTCATCTCTTTGGTCCAAGAGATGATTAGACAGCCATAGATATATCAAGGTAAAAAAATTTGGGTGTTGACAGAAGTCAAAGCAAATTAGAGAAATCAATGACAGGCTGCCATGAGGTTACAAGTGATTAGTTAGTAGGATCAGCGCTTCCTTCAGTTTGGTGGATAATGAAACACCACCATGACTTTGCATCATCTGATGAACAATTAATCCTCGATCTTAATGACTAAAAAGAGCTGCAAAAAAACCTATTTTGGCTTCAAGGTTATGAGTCCGATGTAGGAACTGAGTTAGCTTAGCAATCACGTCATTACAAAGAAAAGAAACTCAGCCAAGCATCATCCTCCAATCACATACCCTGTAACACTGCCAACACTTAGACCACCAAAAACAAATGCTACTGCTCGAGAGCGTTCTTCCAATGGTATTGTCCTGCACAGTTAGGAAATATAGACGTTAAAGAAGAAGAAGAGCATTCATTAAGAAAGCACCTCCGTTATCAAATCATATTTTAACTAGATCAAAATATGAGGACACTCATCAACCGCTGCATCAAAACACCAAATCAGCAAACCCTGCACTCTACCTGATGAATATATTTGGATCACTCAAAGAAAGAATGGACATACAGCCACTATTTTTTTTTCGCCACGTATGATTAAGAAATGTGAATCAATTCTTAGAAACAGAGCAATAAAACTGAGCGGATCAGCCAGCCGGAAAAGCTTCGGTAAAAAGATCTGAAATGCAAAAAATGTATGATCACTTCCCACTAAGTAAATTTGCGAATATTTCTAGATACATCTGACTGAATAAGGTCCATGGATCTAATCTCTTAAAAGCGCGTCTCTTCAATTATAGTCTCTTTTTTCTTTTCACTATAATCCCATCAAATTATTCTGTTCCATCTAATTAAGAGACAAGTAGGACCTGGTTTACATGCAGGTGTCTCTATCGAGCAGTGTTGGATGAGAGGTGAGAAGATATTTATCTTCACACATTTTCTGTCCGTTTTCACATTTTAAGGATCAATGGACTTCACCTAACTAAAAAAACAGGGTAATACATGCCTGGCAATGAGATCAGTCGCTGCAGATGGGGAAACACCTTCGCCAATTCCGACCTACAGATGAAAAGTGGAAGATGGTCATCATTGAAACTGAAAACACAACTATCAACAAAAAATATAAACTGAAAACATAACAACAGTCATTGCATACAAAATCAAATGAAGATGCCACCTATGAGAGCAGAACTAGTTTTCCAAGAATCATATTAAGCACAACAATTAAAATGCAAGTTGTCTTATAATAACTAAACTTGCTAAAGCCAAACCCCAGAAGCAAAAAGGGAAAGTAAGATCATTATGACTTACATACCAAAATTCTAGATAAGACTAATCCAGGCATGAATCCTGCAAAAACAGGAACAAGTGCTGTTGACAATGACCAAGCCAATACCCCAATCTCAAGAACTTTACTGCACAATTAAAGAAGAAGTTAAACACTATTAACAGGTAAGGATGGTGCATCATTGCATAAGTTGGGACCGACAATAAGAGAATTCCCCCACCCAACTCATTGTGGATCTACAAAATAGCTTCTATCATAGCTTCACTGTCATTTGCATAGAAAAATCAATGAAGTTAATTATTATTGCTGATAGGGTTTGAGGAAACATGATTCAAAATATGAGAACAAAGTTGAAACCAGTAAGCAAGTCAGCTGAAGAGAGCCTCACAAACAAAAGGTGGGAAGGCAGCAGTTATGAGGAAAAGAAGTCGAAAATTTGTCTCAGTTAGACATGAGCTCGTGTCTGCACTTAGTTTCATTAGTTGTCAATCTATTGGTAAAGCTAATAAGATAAAATTGAACAGTTGTCCACTCAAACTGCACTAGTTAGAAGGTAAAGTTGATCTAGGTCTTAGCATGCAGAGCTAGCAGAACTAACTTTAGTTGACACGTATGGCACCATTGCAATCCATCCTTCTCCTCCAAAAGGAGATTTGGTCAGTTCTATTTCTTGATGGGAGCGGGGAAGGCCCAATCAAGTGCCTCAGCCAACTTTAATGACAATTGAATTGCAATACTTCCCCCAGACTGGATGAATTTTAAGACAGCACAAATCTTTAGGGAGTTAGCATTCATTTGTACGTTATCTGTTCTTTTTCTCTGTTTCTCAGATGAAAACATGCCCAATAATTCGCCAATGAAATAACATGACTTGATAAAAAAAAATAATGCGATTCAAGCAAGGGATCAAGAACTAACCGCCCACCAAATATCTTCGCAAGCCAACCTCCAGGCAACTGGCTCAATGCGTACCCCCAAAAGAATGATGACTGCACCAACCCAGCCATTGAAGAATTCCACCCGAACTGGTGAGACATCGGAATTATAGCAATACTCAAGTTCACCTGCCACAGCATTCAACCAACAAGAGGGAATTTTTTAAAGAAAAGAAACTTCAACATCAAATCCAATGACCCTATACGAAGCTGATCCGAATACCATTTGGAAGCTCACACTTGCAATATAAAATTAAGGCACAAAAGATGCACAACCGCCTCAAACACTTAACACATTACCATTATTCATGACCAAGTAGGAGCTGATGATCGAACACTGACCTTATCCATGTTACAAATGACGAAAGCGAGAGAAGTAGTGCCAATGAGCGTATATCTCTGCGGCAAATTCTTCCACGGAGGCCATCTCCAATCAAAACCCACTGCTCCTTCCTCCCTTTCATCTCCCAACGTGCCACTAAAACCAGAAACCAGCTTAGTCTTGTCCAATTCATCGACCCGGACGACCCCACTGGACCTCTCGCTCTCCTTCACGTCCTGTATCTCCTTGATGCTGGAAAAGACTCTAACCCTAGCATAGTTCTTCGACGCGAAGCGACTCAGCCGCCGGGCTCTGAACGAACCGGGCAAGATGGAGCTTCGGGTGCTCGGGCAGCGAGGCCCGAAGCAGAGGTTATCGGCTCCGAGCGAACATCTTGCCATGGATGCTCTGCTTTACTTCACTTCAAGAACAGGCGCGAGCAATCGCGGGTCCGAACTGAACTCCCAAAAGAGGAAACAAAGAACGGGAAAGAATCGGGTTTTTGCTTCTTTGGTTTACGTCTGTGCTTGGAATTGGTCAGGGAAGGTGGAGGAGGAGAGACGAGCAGAGGGCGTGGCATCTTTGCCCGGGACTTTGCGAGGAGTTTGAGGTGGCCACGGAAGATCAAGATTGTGGCTCCTATTAACTTGGATGCTTCAGAATATTCCATTATTTCTTTTTTCTTTCTAAATCTTCTTACTTATATATGTTTACAGCACTTGTGCAATAATTTTGTGATTAGCTCCAAAATAATCCATAAATTATTTCTTTGCATGGAAACTTACTAATAAAATGGATAAGCTGCTAATCATGTGTACATTCTCGTTTTATATATTGAAATCGACTGATTAGATGGACTATAATGAAGTGAAAAATTACTGTGCTGATTTGTTCATACTCGCTTTTTCTATTTTGAAGAATAATTATCAACATGTGAAAGCAAAAAGGTTTCTATATCCCAACAAAAAAAAGAGTTACTATCAATAATCTCGCTTAGGCGTTTCCAATTTCTTGGGAAAGTTCGAGTACTCAGTGGAAAGTGCAGTCATCAATTGTTCTTCTCATAAAACTCATTTCGCCAAGACCCAAATGTTAAATAATAGCAGCCCCTCGTGCGCGGTGGCGCCACCGCTCGCCACCAGTGTGCAAGGGGTCGCTGAATCTCACTTGGCAGTCACGAGAGTCGTCCGCTCACCACCATTGCGCCACGGGTCACGAGCCCTCGTCTTTGCATAGGAGTGTCACCAGTGATTTGCCAAGTCCCCGACGAGGGTCGGTGTAGAACCTATCGCAAGGTTGCCCTCTCGCTCTCTCTCTCTCACTTTATTTTTTATTTTTTGGTTCCTTTTGGCCTTTTTTGTTTTCCTTAATTTTTTGGCTTTTTGGTTTTTCTCTAATTATTTATTCTAAATCATGACTTTTTCTAACATGACATCACATTAGGATCACGTCAGTGCCGCATATACGAAAACAATAAGCCATATCGACATACCACGTAAGCAAAATTGGATGAGCAGTCGCTAGAAAGACCAGATTGCACATCGGCCAAACGTTGAGAACTATTAGTGCAATTTTCTCAATTATTAAATCACTTAATTTTTAAAATTATACGAGTGTGGGCATAAGTTACCAACTATGTAATTAATTTAACAATATGAAATAAATGTGTAAATAACATTTTTCGAGCTTTGTAAGGAGATTAGCGGGATAACAACAGCAGAAGTGTCATAACTTTTTTTTTTTCGCTTACTTGAGTGCTATAAATTTGAAAAATCGATCACTTGAATCTTATCGCGATTTGTTTAAAAAATCGACGTGACGCTCGAAAAATCGATGTGGACAATTTTTGAAAATTTATTTAATTTAATTATTTTTTTATTTTTATTTGGCCAATCTAATTTGCAAATGGGCACGATGAAGAACTTCATCTTTCCCATGGTTGGGGCTACTATAGCATTTATGGATTTTGGCTAGCTAAACCCAAATTCGGCGAGGGCTCCGCCGCACGCCTCGCCACTCAAGACTCCCAGTAATTCCTCCTCGCTCCACTTATCATACTTATCGAACGTGTTCTTGTACAGTTCCAAGGCGCCCTTCGTCTGGAGCTTGGTCTTGATGGTGTCGAGCGGGCACAAGCACACGTAAGTGAACGCGCCAGCGATCCTGCCTCCGGCAATGCGAATTAGGGCTCACATGAAGATGGAGAGGTTCTTCATGAGGGACTGCACTTTGAGACTGTTTCTTGAGGTGGGTTTGATCAATTTTGAGTAATTAGGAGGGAAATTAGGGTTTTTGAGAGAGAGGATTGTGGAGGAGAAATTGAAGCCGGCGGCAGGATGTGCGGTAGTCTTGGGGGTCTCGAGGGCGGAGGCGAAATGAGAGAGTTGAAGTAAGTGAAGAGGCTCATGAATTTGGATGGAAAGGGGTAGTGATTGAGGTGCAGAAATGGGAGGTTGAGAGATATAGAGAGCCTTCCCTCCTTTCTTTCTCTCAAGCTTGCAACTCGATCAGCTTTAACTCTCGGCTGCCATGGCTGATCCAGCTTCAAGTTCACGGCGGAACACCTTTGCCCAGTTGCAGAAAACGGGGGAGCACTTGATCGGTTGTTTGTCAATGAGAAATTGTTCCTTCTGACCTCTGACTTTTGGCATCCCCATCTATGTTTCACTTGCGGCAGCCATCGTGGCTTGAAACTCCAGTGGCCATGGCCACCCAAAGCTTAGAGCTTGAGCAGCCATGGCAACCCCCTTCTCTCTCTCCCTAAGTTTTTCTTTTTCTTTTGTTTTCTACCTTCGTGTTTTTCTCCATTTTCTTTTATGTTACATGATGTGGCAATAAATTCACCATTTTATTTTTAAAAATTTCCACGTAGAAATGAAAAATTAAATAAAAAATCCACATATGACGATTTGCCGGAAATGTCGCTAAAATAATCGATTTTACTCCGATATGGCACTTAAGTGAGCGAAAAAAAAGTTATAGTACTCAAATGAACGCCGTACGAAAGTTATGGCACTCTTACTATTCTTATCCCGAAAATTAACAATACTCTAAGTTCCGGACACTATCAAGAATTTAGCAATGTTTTGAGTTTATAATGTCAAAATGTTAAACTTTTTTTCAATTAGGTATCTATACGGCCGGGTTTTCAAGTTATTTGGCAACATGTGTTGGTTCTCATGGAATTACCATCCTTTTGTAATAATCGACCAATTTTAACTCGTGCGGAAATTCCTACTTTAACTCGAGCTAATCATCATTTTTCCCCATTAAGTATATTTAGTATGTGGTTCACCACTACTTTTGAGTTTTGATATGGGATAAGTGAAGTAGCTAGTACTGTCACCCAGAGGGAGTTGAATAGGTGATTATAACCAATCTTGACAAATTAAAGTGGAATTAAAACAATCAAAATTAATATCTCGTGAAAGACAGAGTCTTAAGTGAGACTATACTATTATCAAATTCACTAGTATATACTATCAAAGATAATGATTAAGAGTTAAGGGATAAAGAAAACTACACACAAAAGTTATAGTGGTTCGGCTTATTGCAAGTCTACGTCCACTCTTCACATGAACAGCCTACTGACTGGATTTTACTAGTAAATCAATCAGAGGTTACAAATGAGAGTGACAACACTCAATCTTGATCGGTTCCACTATCTCAAAGTCACTTGTCTCACAATCTCAAAGAGACTCTTTTTACACATATTAAAGATTATTGTTTTGTAGAACACCAAGACAAGTGTATAAGGTAGAAGCTCTCTTAGACTTTGGAATTTTAGATGCACAATCTCTGTGTCTTTCTCTTCGGTATCAAAATCTCTTCTTATACTCCTCCACTTCCAATCTAGCCGTTGGACAGTCTTTAGAGATTCATTCTCCAATCAACCGGTTGGATATGAATGCTTCAAGGAGATTGAGTAAACGTTGAGTGATAAAATCATAATTCCCCATTAATTCAGTCGCCCATACAACTAAAGCTGGGTTTCCATAAGTAGAGTTCTTCGTTTGGAAAGAATATATTATCTAAGGAAGATTACCAATCAATCAAAGATGTTTTGCTTTGAGTAAGTTCGTTGCAAAATAATATTTTAGATTCATGATCAATCATCATATTCTATAAAAGAAATCCGAGTCAAGTCACTAGCCGTTGCGATATATAATTTGTGTTATGAGTCTATATGAACTTCTTCATCAGTGATACTATTTGAGTCTGAATAGTCCCTAAGTTTGAATGGATTTAGTATAGAATCTTAAGATGCCAAACGTCTTGACAATATGCACATCCAAGCTTTGGTGATGCCTTCATATTACTCTAATGATATACATAGCATATTTGATCTCCACGAGGTGAACAATCATAACTTCAGACACAATATTCAAATAACAATGATCAAAGTATGAGTATCGCTTATTCATCATCTGAAAATACTTTCGTCAGACTCAATAGATACTATGGAAGGTTTTGTCAATTTTCAAAACATATTAATAAGTTTTCTCAACAATAAATGCATTAAAATTTTTAAAACTTCTCGCCAAATGTTCTGTTTACATATGAATTTTGCTTTCTCAAGTGCATGTTTCATGCATGGATGTAAATGATTTTGCCCCACAAATCATCCAATGAAATTTACAAGTACTATCACACCCCGAAACCGACTATGATGGGGGATGACACGACCATCTTTCCACCCGAAGGACGCAGTCTCAAACCACCAAAAAGTCCCTACAACATCGATGTTGCTCTATTGGCTACTAACCAAAGAACCTGAAAAAATTGAGGAAAGAGAGGGGTGAGTAACTATAACTCAGTAAGTAATGCGTATCTCTTCTAAGCAGATCGAGCAACCACTATGTATGTATACATAAAGCCATCCCATAATTCCAGAAGTTAAACTCAAGATATAAAATATATATCGAGTCACATAAGAGTTATTTCATTTCAACAAGTTTTATACAATTCAGAAATACTCATTTAAATCATCATAAGCATCGATGGTCAAGTTCATTGATCAATCTTTGTTAAAAACCACGTCAATAGTCCATTTCATTGACTAATCTCAAATCACACATCAATGATTTATTCCATTGATGAATCTCATATAACATCACACATTGACGGTCCATTCCATCGACGAATCTACTACTCAATATCAAACCATGGTCATGACACAAAACATTGTGACAAAACTATCAAGATTCCCTCATTGACAAGGTCTCCACCTACAAAGCCGGTGGCTCGGTCTAGAAGGATATCCTAAATCAGTATGCATACCTCGAAACCCCGACCCGGGTTCACAGTCATATTGAGCATCAAACAATCATCATCCAATATCAGAAATCCAATCCATAATACATTTCACAAACCAAACAATTAACTTTCTCACAACACGACTTGTCCGCCGTAAATACATTTCGTAGAGCATTTTTTGAATCATTTTCAAACTAAACTAGTTCGTAACGCGATACACATATGTATCCTTTCACAATTCATTTCCAAAAACGATTCCCAAATCATTCTCAAATACTAAAAAGTAGTAAATGATTGATCCATATTTATGCAACAAAATGCTCTTTTAAGAATATATATATATCGAATCATAATCTCTTCGAGACATGGGTTTTACAAAACCAAAGAAGAGATAATACCACTCACCTGAAATCCCCAAAAATCAAACAATGACGCTCACTTGAATCAACGATCTCGTAATCCTAACAATTAAACGAAAATCGACATCAAAACCAAGTAAAATACTACGATAACTACGAAATGGCTAATTGATGCTTAAACGCTAACAAGCCAACACAAAGGCGCCCACAAATTGCTCATCCAAAGCGATTATCCAAACCGTCAGCAATGCGGAAGCTTGAGCGCGAAATTTGATCGCATAAAAACTCTTTCCATCGAACTCCAATCCTAGCAAACTTATAGTAAAAAAAGAAAGCTCGTTCAGAGTGTTACAAAAGCCCTAGCTTGACCGCCCCAAAATCGAGCCGAAAACTGACGAAATATGGCCGGAACGTTGCTGGACATATATTGTTTACCTCTTGCAAAAAACTTCAAAAATTCATTTCGGGCAAACGGTAAGTCCAAATTGAGTTCCATAAAATCCCACGGCTCCACGATATCCTAAACTACCAATTCTATATATATATACGCAGCTCAACGACTCAAAAATCGGACTTTGCGGCTTAAATTTCTTTAAATTCCGAATTTAAACCCTAAATCTGAAAATTTCTCCGATCGGATGAACGAGGGGCGCGAATGCTTACGGGGCGTCGAAATACGAAATTGATCGGAGTTGGCAAGGCTCCGGTGACATGAGCCTTTCCTCTTTCTTCTTCTTCCTTTTCTTTCCCTTTCTCTCTGTTTTTTTTTTTCCTTCTCTTCTCTCCCCTGCTCTGCGCAAGCTCTCAATTAAAAAAGAAGAGCCGAGCGTCCACTGTAGATGCTTTTTGACTTTTTTTTTAAAAAACCCAAATATTACAAGTACATACTCCATATACAACATATTACAGGAGGAGGCGTCGGGACAAGTGCTGAACTACAGCTCAACACAATGTAAACCAAAGCTGTTTTGTGTCGTGGCTTCTTGAATGCATCGTAAGGGGCCTCGTATGCTACTGCGCTATCTATCCTTATCAAGGCCATTCCTGTCGTAAGTTAGAAGGCTTTCTGCAAGCTCGAAATTTCGGGTTGCCAACAGTATGTAGTCTGTCAATTGGTTAGTATGTCAAAAATTGCAATATACTCAGAGAAGCTAGTAATGTACTATTTCTTTTGGAAATTGGTGTTTTTAGTAGTGTTGGTAATTTATTAACTTGTTATCTGACATACGTGTTATTGGCCATACTTTTTAACAAACGGTATTAGAAATTCATCGACGAAATCATAAATTTGCCGACTAATTTTTGTCCAACTTTTTTTATGATTGGAGCGCAAAACTATCAAAATTCGATTGCTATCTCAGTGCCAAGACCCAAACTAGTGCTTGGTGCTAAGGCTAGGGGTGAGCAATGGTTCAGGGTAGACCCTAGAACCAAGCTGGACTGACCCTACCTAGCCGGTTTTGGTCCAATTCCTGGTTCCAAATTTTTGGATCCAGCTATTACCGGTCCGGTTTTGGATGCAAAATTGGATTGGAGAATCGTACAAGGAAACTCTAATTCTCTCCTTTTAGTTTTACTTGCATACTGTATTCTTGTTGTTGTATGTCTTTGCCTCTGGTTTCTCTCTCTCACTCTCTACTATTTTGCTTTAACTGCTATTTGTCTCGGTTGTAAATAAGGGGATGTTGTACTAAAGTTTGTCTTTTCAAGAAATAAAAAAAAATAAAAAAAAAAGGATTTGGATGGTTCCCAGTAGACCTTGGAACTGGTTTACAGGATAGGTTTCAGGTTTCAAAAATTGAGAACCGATCTCAATAGGATAGGTATTGTTCTAGGTCTGAGACCTACCCATTCTAGAACTGCTCACCCGCAGCTAAGTCACCTCGGGAAGCATCGGGAACTCGGTTTTTGCAGGACAAGTGGAAAACCCGGAATGGTTTGCTCGAAGAGCAACAGGACAGATATTCTTTGGTTTTGCAGAAAATACATCTTTTTCGCAAATTAGAGTTTTCCTGCAAAATTTTAGAGGAAATCGTCGTGTATTTGACATTAGATTCCAGAAGCACCTCTTTCTTTACGTATAACTAGTGGAAATCAATCTCTCCGCTTGGCTGGCTAAGTAATTGTTAATTAGGCATTCAGTAGTAACATTGACAGATATCTGGTCCCCCAAGCAAGTTGGAAAATTATGCTTGAAGAAATTTTGTTTTTTAAAGAAAGCGAACCCATGTTATTATTTTTTTATGAGAACCCTATTCCTAATGAGATTAATAATTGGATGAGAGAGGACTAAAAATCATAATTTTGCATGTACCCATTCCCATTTTGGGCGGAATGTACATATAAGTGGGTAAAGCTCGCATGAGATTGAGTCATCTGGCATCTTCACGTGCGAGATTTACTCGGGGATTTGCTTCTCATGGTCAGTTTAGAATATCTCTAACCCTAGCAAATCTCTAGTTATATACGCAGCAAATTCTTGTGATGATTGACTCTCAAATTTGAAATCTGAATTTATTAAGATAAGTTTGATGATGCATTGTTAGTAAAAAGTTTTCAGACTTAATGTTGGAAACACATGGTTGTAAATTCATAAGATCAATGTAACTCCACCTTCAGTATAAAAAGATAGTCACACATCCAACATTGGATAAGTGAGATGTGTGTTTAGAGTTTTGTAACAAACTTATTCAACACATGGATCATCCAATGGTGAATTTGTACATGTATTTAAATCGGCGGCAAATCTAATAAAAGTCCAAATTTATATCAGTACTCCGTGAGGGTATAGCTGTGAATTCATAAGGAAATGTTATCACATTTATGGAATCAATAATGCAGTATAGATACTAAAAAAGTATCCTACAAAAGATGTTGTTCATAGGTTTAATATACAAAACACATATACATAATGAAAGGTAAGTATAACTAAATGCTAACCGGAGATAAATCACATCAGTTTGCCATTCATGAGAGCAATTATATTTAGAATGAAGTATAATTTTCTAAGATCTTGAACTTTGTACGGATTAACTAAAATTTTTGGTCGATAAATATTTCAATTGATCACTCTTAGACCCATGCAGCGCACTGACATCTTGCTATTTATATGTAAAAACCATTTCCGGATTTTTTAGTCAGGAAGGGTCTTAGTGAAACTCCTTTATCTGTCTCATCTCCTTGTTATGCCTAAACTGTTATTTTTCTGCCGCCACAATTAACTTCTCTCTTAATGTGGTTCTAGCTCCCACATGCATTGTATTCAGTCTATGCTTCTGGGCTGACTATTTCAAGCCCTCTGCGTAGTCCCGTTCTAAGTGTGACAGGGATTGATCTCTCTGCCATGGTATCATTGTTAAGTAAGCATATTGTGACAGTGCGGATATTGATGCGTTACAGCATTCCCAACCAATAAAGTGACCTCATTTCGATCTCGTGATGTATCCTCTATCGTGGAATGTACAAAAGTTTCTGGAATCGATTATAGCGCCTGATGGTTGACGGCATCTCGCTAGCATACCGCACATTTTGTAAATGGGATACTCTCTTTTGATTGACATGTTGGGACTAATTTCATGAGCTCTAGATTTTAAATATAATCAAGGAGAAGCGAAGGCAAAATTGCAAAAACCCTCTAAAAAGGGTGTCAACACAGTAAACTAGCTCTGCTCTTATTGGTAGATGTAGGCTTTTATCGTCATGTACTTGGACGAGAGTGATCATTGCTGAATGGTGAAACTGGACGAGAGAAAAATAAGTTGTTTAGCCAGGCTTACCAGCTAATGTGAGATGACCCATAGATCGAAACTGATAAAATTTATTCATTTACTCATAAAATTCAAAACTAAAGGAAGAAATTTAAACGTGTTCGGTGTATATATACAAACAACAAGAAGCGCGGAGAGAGAGAGAGAGAGAGAGAGAGAGTATATATAACAATGCTTTGGCATCATACATTGATTTACATATTTGTCGAAAATAAAGCAAGATAATCAGAAGTGTCCAAATTACTCTCTTAGCTCTCTTTCATTTATTCCTCCAAAGGCTTCGCCAGGTCTTGAAGAGAATCAATCCATCTTGAGTCCATTTCCCTATTATAAATACCAACCAAGTGTTCTGTATCGCCGCACCTCCTAAGCTGCATATTCATTCCATTTGTACCAAAGAACCCTCAAGTTGATCATCCTTGTCCCAAAATGTTCAAAAGTTGTCCATTGATGCCAAGGAACCACCTCCTAGATATTTCGTCAAAGGAGGCAGTGTTGGTCCGGTCGAATCTTTTCCAATAGCTCGAATACCAGTCGTCGATCTGAGTCTACTGCGCTCAGTGTCCTCGACGTGTTCTGGGAAAGAACAAGAGGACGAACAAGAAAAACTAAAGTCTTCTCTTAGTGAATGGGGTTGCTTCCAGGTATGAGGCCTTTCACCACCTTAAAACAAGAAGAAAAAGAGTGTCATGACCACAATATTTTAATTGTTCTTGTAGTGATGCAATATTCTTGTTTCTCAAAGAAGGTAAGAATATTAAAAAGTCGAAATTCCGTTCCCTTAGGCGATAGGACACGGCATACCAACCTCATACTTAGAAAAGGTCTGCCTGATCACGAAGGAGTTCTTTGCACTTCCAGTGGAAGAGAAGCAAAAGTATGCTCGAGATCCCGCTGATCTTGAAGGATATGGGACCGACCCTATACTTTCCGATGAGCAAGTTATTGACTGGTCTAAACGATTATTCCTCAACCTACTTCCACTAGATTCGAGGAAGCTCAAACTTTGGCCTGAAACTCCAGAAGAATTCAGGTGCTATCCTCGGTCTGCCGTTATATCATCATCTTCTATTTTGATTTCTCATCTCATGCCAATACATGTACCTGTGTGGACAGGAGCGAAACTATTTGTTAGAAAGTACATGAGATTGAAGTTTAAAATATTATTTGCAGCAAACTATGGACTTCTTGATCCATAGTTTGATTGGCTTGCCTTTTTTATCTTGCAGAGAAGTTCTTGCCATATATTTCAAAGAAGTGAAATCAGTAATAGATCTGCTCCAGAAGGCCATGGCCAGGTCCTTAGATTTGGAAGAGAATTGCTTCTCGAAAAAGTATGGAGACCGAGCATTCATGGCGGTGAGATTTAACCATTACCCTCCATGCTCGAGATCTGATTTAGTACTTGGTGCAAAGGCTCACTCAGATGGTTCAGGAATCACAGTTCTTTTGCAAGACAAAGAAGTGGAAGGCCGTCAAATTTTCTAAGACGATCAATGGTTCAGAGTTCCGATAGTTCCTGATGCATTTGTTGTCAATGTAGGCGATCAGATGCAGGTAACCTATAAAAGATAGAATCTGAACGGATATAGATCTGAAAGCACAGATAGGAGGTAATCCAAGAAGGCGACAACTTGTCATTCTTGTGATCAACTTGACCAATTAGCAACAATAGTTAGGATAAGGTGTTTTGATTGAAAAAGTTGATTCTTTGCTACAATTAGCATCGCCAGTGAAGCTGAAATGGCCAAATCAGTGAATTGCAGTCATGAGAATAAAGAATGTCGACCTCGCTAATTATATACTGATAGGCAGCCCTGCGCACTTATTTAAAGTTTTATAATTGATGATATCAAAGAGCAAGAGGACAATTGGTAAGCCTATTTGTCTCTTTAATGTTGGAAGACCACTCTGTCATTAGATTTAAGTCCTTTACTCTGCCATTAGCGAAATCACCATTCACATTGGAGTAGACTTTGAGCCATCCATCATGTTAGGATTAGGCGTACAAACACAATGAATAGAGAGTAAAGGCGAGAAAGAGAAATCGAAACACAAGATTTATCCCGGTCCACCTTTAAACTAGGCGTATATCCAGTGGGACCCCCCTGCTTTTCTGTCGATAAGGAGTATGAACCACGTCCCAACACATCAATAATCAGTACAATCTTTACAATAATCTAAAGATAAGAATTTATCCATTGCTAATGGAAAATTCTTCTTTCGACAGCAAAGCTAGTACACTTTACATGTTTGCATCTGTTGTCTGGAACTTGTGGAGGGAAATGGTGAGTGGACTATAATCTTCGCTTAATGATGCATCTCAGATAATGAGTAATGGGATCTTCAAGAGTCCATTGCATAGGGTAACTGCTAATGCACGGAATGAAAGGATATCAGTAGCAGTGTTTTATTTGCCGGATACCACAACTGAGATCGAGCCAGATGAAGGGTTGATAACTGAAGAAAGGCCTCAAATGTACAGGAAGCTCAAGAATTATGCAGCCATCAACTTTGAGTGCTTCCAGAGTGGGAAAATAGCACTTGACACAGTCAGACTATGATGCCCAGTCATTTTCTTTGTCTTGTCCGTCAAAGGATAACCTGTCTTCTATACCTGAAAGAACTCATTATACGTGTTTCCAATCTCTCTCTCTCTCTCTCTCTCTTTCTCACACACACATTGGACATTGTGCCACTTGTAAATTTCCATTTTACGTATGTAATCAGATTTTGATTTTCTATTATATTGCCAGGAAAATATTATTATCTTCCCTCAGCATGTCGATCTATTTCTTTTCTCTGTAGTAGAAACCCTTTTCTTATGCACACCAATGCAGGCTACTTGTAGTATCATACTAACATGATTCTCCTAAGAGCTTCCATAACTATGATATTTTACGGTATGTTTATTTGAGTGAAAGAATTTTTGGCAACTTAATTTTCTAGACTTTCACCCATTTGGTTTACTGAAAATAATCAGTGAAAGGAAAAACATTTACAGTCAAAAAAATATGCATACTTAAAGTTAGGAAAATGAATTTCCTAACCATTTGACCAAAAAAAAATTCCCTAACCAGAAAATGGAAAAATATTTTTCTGGAAAATGATTTTCTGCAAAGTATTTCCTTTAACATAAAAGTTTTCCCTAAACAAACACGCCCTTACTTTGTGATGCTACAAATTTACATTTGTTATTTTAGCTAAAGTTGAGCTTGATCATTGTGCTTTAGATTCCTTTACTTCATAAAGAAAAACTTATGAAATATCAGCATGCATAGCCACTTGACTGTTGTGATTTTTTTTATACTGCACTTGAGTAGTTTAGTTATTCAACATGGATATTTTACTCGGTCTAATCCCCTAAAATACTCCCACCTTTGGGTATAGTCCCAATTCTAGCCGAATTTTCTTTTTGTCTAAAAAATCCTTAACTTTAGGTCCATTCCAAGTATGGCCCGAGCTTTTTTTTTGTTCAAAAGAAAACCCAACTTTAGTCATGGTCTTAAGGTTCCGCTTTTAGGAGTGAGCGAAATAAAAGATAAAAAAAAGACGAGGGTGGACCGGTGGCGGCAGAGCAGGAGACTAACGCCGCCCTTAAACCCCCATCCCCGACCTTGTGATGTCTTTGGTTCTTTGTTTTTTTTAATTTGTGGTTTTCTTTAGGGATAATATCATGAAAAATCTCAAATTGGTACATCTATGACAAATTTATCCTGAACTACTTTTTTTACCACCAACAATGTCAAACCAGTTCACTTGTGACAAATTTACCCCAAATTAATTTTTTGACAATCAAAAACCCCAAACTGGTACATTTGTAACAAATTTACCCTCCGTTAAATTAAATTAATACCACGAAAAATCACAGATTGGTAAATTTGTGACAAACAGAGCGGTAAAATCCTAAACTGGAACACCCGTCAACTGCCGCGTATCATCCAACTCAGTAATTTGACGGTAAAATTTAACGAAAATTAACAGAGGCTAAATTTGTCACAAGTATACCAGTTTGGGCTTTTTGGTGGTCAAAAAATTAGTTTGGAGTAAATTTGTCACAGATGTACCAGTTTGGGGCTTTTCGTGGTATTAACCCTTTTCTTTAATGTCCATATTTGATATTTATTTTTAGTTTTTTCAATTTTATTTATTTTCAACTTTTTCTCTTAATTTTCTGATGTGGCGTCACAAAACGGATTAAAAAAATTGATAAAGGAAAAGCCATGTATGCATTTTTATCCATTTGAAACTAAAAGACTTGACGGAAGGACTAAAGTGGACAAAAGTTACTAGTTTTAGTATTTAAAAGCTTGATATGAAAGTTTTAGGATTAAAGTATACCGAGTTTTTTTTTTTGCCAAATAAAGTATACCAAGTTGATAAATTTTAGGACTTGCGCTATGATTATGTCTTCTCATTTATTAAGATGTTGGTAAATTACATATGGGGATGCATTTACTAAGCCATACTTGTAGACATAAAGAAGTTGGTCTAATTTATTGGATGTTAGTAAATCCCTAATGTTGTTGGTAGTTTACTAACCACACTCGTAAATGAAAGAACTTGATAACTTACTAATTTATTCGAATGTTTATTAAATTCATTGAGTGCTGGTATTTTATTGACCCACTTGTAAAATTTGAAAAAAAATTGTGATTCACTGATTTATTTTAAGAGTTGGTAAATTCTCTATAATGTTGGTAATTTACAACTCAAACTTTTAAATTTCGAAAGAAGTTGGTAAGTCACTAATTTAAGGCAATATTGGTACATTCCTTATAAAGCTGGTATTTTACTAAAATTTCAAAAAAGTTGGTAATTTATTACTTTATCAAGATTTCAGTAAATTTCTTGTAGTGCTAGTATTAAACCACAAATAATTATAAAATTTCAAAGGAGATGTCAACTTACTAATTTATTGGAATGTTGGTAAATTTCTGTTTGTCGAATTTTCTTATTAAGTTGGTTTTTCACTAGTGTTAGGTGGTCTTAGGCCTCTCTCACCCCAAAAGTTAGCTCAAAATGTGAGATTTTCCCTCACACTTATAAAGTAACCACTAGCCCCTTCTACCAACCTCAACACTAGAGGCTTTCCCTCACACTTATAAAGCAACCACCAGCCTCTTCCATAACCGATGTTGGACAACCTCAACAATTTCCTCCTCACACATCGGGGTCATGGATCGGAGCCCGTATCTCTCCCATGTGACTGTTGGGTACAGATTTGTTGGCAACCTAGGCTCTAATACCAGTATTGGGTGGTCTTGGGCCTCTCTCACTCCAAAAGCTAACTCAAAGGATGAGGCTTTCCCTCACACTTATAAACTGACCATCAGGCTCTTCCACAACCGATGTGGGACAACCTCAACAATCTCTCCTTCACACATCGGGCCTGAATCGGAGCCGCAACAACCCGTAACTCTTCTATGTAACTGTTGGGTCTAGACTTATTGACTACATAGACTCTAATACCAGTGTTGGGTGGTTTTGAGCCTCTCTCACCCCAAAAGCTAGCTCAAAGGGTGAGTCTATCCCTCACACTTATAAACTGTCCATCAGCCCCTTCCACAACTGATTTGAGACAACTTCAACAACTGGAACTTTAAAAAAGTTGGTAATTTACTACTTTATTTATATACTAGTAAATTCCTTGTAGTGCTGGTATTTTACTACAAATAATTGTAGAATCTCAAAGGAGACAATGACTTGCTAGTGTTTTAATTGCCGCCATGTAGTGAAACAGAGATTGAGCCATATAAACAGTTGATAAGTGAAGCAAGGCCTCAGATATACAGGAAACTGAAGAATTACACGGGCGTCAACCTTGTGTGCTTTCTTGGGAAAATAGCGCTTGATAGTTGATGCAGCCTGTGTTAGGTAGAGTTATATCAGCTGCATCAAACTCTTATAGGTAAATTTAATTGTTGTGTCTTAGCTGTCCATTTCTAGATCTCGTATTATTTCACATTATCAAATTATCTGCACTGAAAGAGCGACGCATTCCTTGCCGAAAGAGATGCACTTCGATAAAAACATTACTCTGAAAATTATCTTTTCATCTCCCAATGATCTTACAAACTGCATACCCTCTACTGGCAATAAGGAAGTGATAATATAGACAAAATGATTCGCTCCGAACCGTTCACACAGATGCTGATTCAAATCACCTTCCCAATGGCCCAAGCAGATAGAATATTGCACATCAACAGCTATCAGACAATTGGCACAACAACTTCCCAAAGGATAAGGCCTTTTTTAGTGTCTGATGATTTCTCAGACAAACAAGATCACATGCAAGGACAAGAAGGCAGTGTCTAACGCCTTCTAACATCATGCAAGAGCCACACTGAAACAGTATTGCTATTATACTAGAATAAATAGTTCCCTAGTTTCTCCCTTACCCCCCAAAAGGAAAAGTAATGCTTGTAAAAGATTTGCTGCATACGACCCAACTGCATATGGAATTGAGATATCTATCCTCACAGGCTACCACTTGAATACTCATAACAGATACTACAGGCGGAATCAAGTTCAAGTTATCATTGATGGAATCTAAACAAGGATATCATGGTGCAACAGCAATGTAGTAGGCATAATGCATGAGCATTGGCCTGAAATATTTAGGGTTCATTGTTTAGTAGAAAATTTTCACCATCCGTGATTTTGCAGTACGTACCCTGTAATCAATGAGAGATAAAATAGTTTCACAAGCAAAGTTGAAATAATGATTTTTGCGCATTAGTTATTTTTAGTACTTATCTCATCGATATATGGACATAACCTTTCCAAAAATTCACTGATTTCCAGTGGCAAAAAGAATTCTTTCCCCATTCCCAGTTCCTCGCAAGAAGCAGAACATAAACAATATAGAGGCTGCTTGGATCATCCACTAAGTTCTGGCCAGGTTAAAAAACTGACTTGACAGCACGTGAACGCAGGATTTCAGGCCAAAATATTGCTGATCTCTTGTGCTAAAATGACAATCATCTGTAAAGATAAGGGTCCAAAGAGGGATTGTTTTGACCATGAAAGTGATGCAGCCTGGTGTAGGCTACTCGAACGTTAGAATCGGGAGAGTGATTTGCACACACGGAACAGGACGAACAGTAATTACAGTCCTGCATAAGCTCGGGAAAATGGATGTAACTTTGTCGATACAGATCGGAATGACCTGATTCCAAAGCCAAATGAACAAAGACTTCTGGATTGACAATTTCTCTGTTTTGAGTTTTCTCAAATAAGCACTGTAGGAAGGAAGAAATCGGGGTGGAAGTGGACGGATGTAAATGGACGGAACAGAGGAAAAGATAGAACTTCGTTGGTTGCGCTTCCAGGCCTCCAAGGAAGTGGATAGGGCACCGATTCTTCTAGATCGATGACTGCAGCTCTTCAAGGATGCAGATTTGAAAACCTCGGACTCTTCGAGGACGGAGTGAAAACTCTTCTAAGTTTTCAGGGTATGAACTCTTCAAGGTTCATGATAATTGCTTGATGCAAAATTTTCATTAATCAAATTCGTCTGCCATTTACAGAAATTTGATGGCCTTTTAGCCAAAGAAAGAGAAGCAAACGCATAGGAAAATACTAAAGTCAAAACTTAGAAACTAGAAAACATTAAAGATCATCGAAACTAGAAAACATTAAAGATCATAGAAACTAGAAGCTATTAAGAGCGAAACATTTTCCAACTTCTTCATGGTTGTCCCAAGGTGTCTCCTCAAGCGTTTTGTGTTCTTCGATGCAAATTCATCGAATCGGCAACTTTCGACAAGAGACTCTTGAATGCGGGTTCATCGAATCGGCAACTTTCGACGAGCTTGAATGCGGGCTGATCTTCTTGGCCGAGTGAGCTGGTTTTCAATGCAGATTGCATCAGAAAGGGTCGACACAATCCTTTACAAATTTCGGGAATGAGGCAGATTATCATTATGCGCACCTGTAACTTTTCAATTAGGTACCTTTAACAAATAGCTAAGACTCTCATCATTCTTATCTATGATTTAGTATTAAATGCACAACTGAACTAAAGTCTTTTTATGTCACATGATACTATAACAGTTCTTTTTACAAGTTCTTATCTAGGTTAATCTAACGGTTTAACTTTATCGGAAATTAAGTTCATGCAATCCGCAACAAGTGAGCACGCACGAAAGAACAAGGCTCAATAGGTACTCCACATTAATCTCGCTTTGTCTACAACCTGAGCAATACAGTAATGCATTTACCTACTGTTTCTTCTATGGGACAAGGAAAGCCTAGGCAGTCACTACATTGTATAGTCCAATGTTTTGAATTAAAAAGAGTAGATAAGAGAAGCGACAATTGATAGGCTGGCTATGTAATTGTTAATTAGGCATTAACATTGGGCCTAATTAACAAGGTGGAACACTGTGCCTGAAGAAACTTTATTTTTAAAAGAAATGTGACCCATGTTGATATTTTTTAATTAGAACCCTGTTCCTAATGGGATCAATAATGCAGGAGAGAGGACTAAAAATCATTATCTTGCATGGATGGCGGACCATATATTTATACACCCATTCCCATTTTGCTAGAAGACTATGCTGGAAGAAACTTATTTTTTAAAAGAAAGCTGATCCATGTTATTATTCTTAATTGGCACCCTAATCCTAATGAGATTAATACTTGCATGTACCCATTCCCATATTGGGCGGACCATATATATAGCCATTGCTAAGAGAAGTTCTCGAGTGACAATTTTTAATCATCACAAAAAGTTTATAAAAGAATAAATACAAGTTAATTTATCCCCTAATTGCGCATATCTCAAAAAAATTGTTCAAAATTAATTTTTTATAGCTAGGAATATGATATATTCTTAAATGAGAATTTTAAATCATCACAAGAAGTTTACGAAAGAAGAAAAATAAGGTCTAGAAATTTGCCTGATCCGATTGTGAAACTCCTTCATCAGTCTAACTCATCTCTTTGGTATGACTAAACTGTTCTCTTTCTGCTGTGGTTCTAACTCCCACATGCATTGTATTCAATCTGTGCCTCTGGGCTGATTATTTCAAGTCCTCTGCGAAGACCTCAGGAGTCAGAAACAAATGTCACAGTCTCCATGAAAGTAATAAGCTTGAAGTCCCGTCCGAAGTGATGCATCATGGGTGTTACTAGGGATTGATCCATGTGCTATGCTATCTTTTGACAATAAGTAATTTATGTGACAGTGCGCTTATAGAGGTGTTATAGTATTCTCAACCAATAAATTTGACCTCATTTTGACAACATGATAGATGCTTTACCATCGAATGTACAAAAGTTTTTTGAATCGATTGTACCGCCTGATGGTTGTTGACATCTCATTAGCATACCGTGCATTTTGTAAAGGATACACTTTCTTTTGATGGACATGTCTGTACTAATTTCATGAGTTCTAGATTCTAAATTTAATCGAGGAGAAGCAAAGGCAAATGTTAAATTTAAGACTCAATTTATTTCGAGAAAAATGAATGATGTGGAAAACATTTTTAAAAAATGATCGCTTATATCACTTACAAAATGAATTAACGAAAAATATTTTCATTGTCCACAAAATTTTTAGACATAAATTATTATCGATGAAAACATTTTTCATTGACTAATTATTTCAAGTTAAACACAATCATTTTTTGGAAAATATTTTTCAAATAATTCATTTTCCACAAAACGAACGGAGCCTAAGTTGTCTAGCTAATCTCACAGGATAATGTGACAAGATGCATAGATCAAACTGAACCTTTTTCTTTAATTTACTAATAAAACTCAGAAATGAGGGAAGAAATTGAGAGAGAGAGAGAGAGAGAGAGAGAGAGAGAGAGAGAGAGAGAGAGAGAGAGAGAGAGTATATGACAATGCTTTTGCATCATGTATTGATTGACATATTTGTTTACAACATGAATTTGTTAGCATAACAATATTTGGATTACTATGAAAGTAATAATATATTGTGAACCACAAATTCTCTAAGGAGTAAACCCCACAATAATTTATAATTATTTATTATTTGTTTTTTTATGGTCTAGAATCCACCATTATTTTCACATTAAATTAAAGACTGTCACCAATCATTTCTCTTTAAAATAAAAAAAGATAAGCAGAAGTGAGGTCTCTTTCATAGTTGTCTTTCTTCCAAAGGAATAACCAGGTCTCGAAGAGAATCAATCCATCTTGATTCCATTTCCGGATTATAAATACCAACCATGTGTTCTGTATCACCTCGCCTCCCAACCTGCTTGCTCATTCCATTTGCACCATGGTTAGAGTCGAAGAACCCTCAAGTTTGTCATCCTTGTCCCAAAATGTCCAGAAGTTGTCCACCGCTGCCGAGGAACCACCTCCTGTATATTTCGTCAAAGGAGGCAGTGTTGGTCCGGTCGAATCTTTTCCGATAGCTCAAATACCAATCGTTGATCTGAGTCTACTTCGTTCGGTGTCCTTGACGTGTTCTGGGAAGGAACAAGAGGATGAACTAGAAAAATTGAAGTCTGCTCTTAGTGAATGGGGTTGCTTCCAGGTATGAGGGCCTTTCACCACCTTAACAAAAGAAGAAAATACTTTGATGAGCAAAATATTTTGAGAAAACCGAACCACTAGTTCGAAACCTGATGTATGGAATGCAATTGAGTCCTCCGTTTTTCAGTTGGTTCATTCAAGTCATATACTTTACGAAAAAGTGCAATCAAGTCATATACCATTCACTTCGGTTTAATTAAGTCATCATCTTTTATTAAAAATGCAATTAAACAATAAAATTATATTGAAATGTCCAATTTAAGGATGTCACATAACAACTTCTTGAGGACACGTAGGCAATTCTAGGTGTTGTTCATTGAAATGTCTTTATTACACTTCTCGAAAAAGGTTTAGGACTTGATTGCAATCCATACTCAAGATTTAGGACTTACTGTACCATTTTCCCAAAATATTTTAGCTGTTTCTTGTGGTAATACAATTTTCTTGTTTCTCAAAGAAGGTAAGAATATTAGAAAAAGTTGGAATTCTTTTCTCTTAGGCAATAGGACATATTCCTGGAATTGATCGATGAAGTAGATAAAATACAAACTCAATTTGGTTATGTTAACATTGTTCTCTCATGAAGGTACCCTAAGCATTTAAGATTTGTTTATAATAGGAAAATGACACATATAGTCACTGAACTTTTAATTTGTTCAATGTAATCCTTCAATGTTGTCTCAATATGCAATATCGTCCATGAACTTTTAATTCATTAAAATATGATTTGTGGATTTTTGGTACATGTTCAATTTAGTTTCTGAACTATATGAAAATGTTCAAAATTGTCCATGATCTTAAAATAATGGGAGGACAACATTTAATATTTTGATATAATTCAGGAACTACATTGAACATGTACCAAAAGTCCAGAGATTACATTGAACAAATTAAAAGTTCAAGGATAACATTGCACATCAGGTTAAAGTTCAAGAACCACATTGAATAAATTAAAAGTTTAGTGATCACATTGCACATTGAGCCAAAGTTCATGGACCATTTGTATCTTTGTCACCTTATAATAGAATGCAGTTTTTTTTTCAAGTAAACAAATATATGACACGTTAAATAATCGTCCAACTTGCGACGTGAAGAATATACTTCCCTAATATAGAGATGATGTTGTCTGAATACTTCTAAGATGCTAATCTCAATGAATTGGCAGCTTTCTGTGGCCTAAAGACTAAGACTGAAGCAATAATTTAAATCCTCGTGAACCCTATCCATTCATAATATGGATAGCATGTCTTTGAATAAAGGGATATGTGTACCGGAAGTCCTAAAACATTGAGTCTTAAAACTTAAAAAAAGTATAATCAAGTCATAAAACTTATCAAATTGGTGCAATCAAGTCATTCTTTTAACTCTGTCCAATTTGGCTAGCGAAAAATGCTAACGTGATTTTTTTTTTATTTTCTCTCTCTTACATGGCGCTGACGTCTAATAGTTTGTTAGAAAGTTCAACCCAAAAACTTAAATTAATAGATGCAGAGAGATCATATATCTAAAGAACATATAAACCTTATAGTTAAGAGATGTGGGATATTTCAACATTAATGTAGACCGGAGCCATTTTTTACTGCAGTTTTTTGTTCATTAATTACTCTAAAATTCTTCCATTTCCATGTAAAGATTTTTTTTTCCCCTTCATAGTGAGAGAATATACCCTCTCTAGTGAAACAAAAGCCCTTACTTGTGAGCTAGAACAGCGGGGCTCTAGGTCTTTCTATATAATACTATTTTGACTCGATGCCTAGTTAAGTATGTGAAAGACCAAATTCATTCGCTTTTAAATATAGGCAGTGTGTCGGGCCCTGGGGGCTGCTCCATTCTGATCCAAAAAGCGGATTCTCGGTTGCTTGCTTCCTTGCCGGTTTGGGCGGACCACCTTTCTCGGGCAAAACAGTCCATAAACACAACCGATATAGTTTGATTCCTTGCCTCAATTAGTAGTACCTATATAGTCCACTTCTTCCTCCTTTGGTGTCGTTTCTAGTCTATCTCTTTCAATTTTTCTATGTGAAAAGTTAAAAATCTGGAATGAAATGCCTTGTCGGAGGAAGGAATGGACATTGGTTAAACATAGTAGAAGGTAGAAGACATCCACGAGCACAGGCTGTTCGGATGCTAGAGGGGCACATTTATGTGTTTATTGATATCCCCGAACCAGATCTTTTGACAAGTTACTGACTGAAGGGAGTGGGATCCCTAGCCAATGCTAGCAAACTGGGAAGAGAAGGGAATTCAATCCAATTGACCGCTTATCTCTAGCTCGTGAACTTAGCCAATACAATGCTACGTGACAGCACCCAATTTTTTTCTGATTTGGCAATTTGATCTATAATTTCTCATTCATGGATGTTGATAAAATCCTTCCACTTAGCAGCACAGGTAGTGAATGGGAAGATCACAAAATTGGCAGAAGAAAGGTTTTTTTTTTTTTTTGGTAGACATATGGAATTGGCTAAGCATTTTCTTAAGAAAAGTACTAAAAAATCATTAACCTATTATATGGGTACCAATTCAGTCATAAACCTTTCAATTGGACCAATTTAGTCATAAACCTTTTCACATTAATACTAATTCAGTCCGCCCATGATCCGTCCAATTTAGCTCGGAAACTACTGACGTGGACGCCGGCCATTCTAAGTGACACGACTAGTGCTAACATAAACAAATTTTTAATTTTTTAATATATTCGAATATTTATTAAATTTTTAAAAAAAATTCCCATTTTTTTTACCTTTCTTTTTTCCTTCTCTTCGCTTTGGCCTATGGCCGGTACTCGGCCATGGCCGGCGATTGGCCATAGGCGAGGGTTGCCCTCGCCAAATCTGGAGAGGGCAGCCCTTGCTCAGGTCGTGAGGCTAAAGGCTGCAAGGGTGACCCTCGCCCAGGTCATGAGGGTCGAGCCCTCACCAGATCCGACAAGGGCGACCCTCGCCTATGCCCTTGTATGTGGCCGATCACCGGCCAAAGGAAAGAGAAGGAAAAAAAAGAAAAAGATATTTAAAAATTTTGAAAAATATTTAAAAATTTGAAAAAATTATTCATAGCAGTGTCAGTCATACCACGTAGGACGGCAACAATTTCTTACCTAAATTGACTGGATGGACTAAATTGATATAAATGTGAAAAGATTTATGACTAAATTGGTCTAATTAAAAGATTTAAGATTGAATTGGTACCAATTAATAGGTTGATGACTTTTTTGGTACTTTTTCCCATTTTCTTCGGGCAAATGGCTTTATGTCTACTACCGGTTCTTCCTCCTGAACTACGAACCATCATTCACATAGACGGAGATAAGCTAATGAGCTCGGATATTAATGCCAGCCTGTTGCCAATAAGCTTTGTAACCTCATATGTAATGGAAAACTGGAGCATTTTCTGCATCAGTGGATGAAGGATTGCACTTCTACAAGTAAACGAGGTTCGAATAGATATTAATTGTGTTAGAAAAGATATGAATCAATGTGCGAGTCCAATTCCGATATTGTGATTTCAATTTAGAAGGTATGATGTAGATGGCATGTTGAAGTGATCTTTTAGTCATTTGACCGGCTATTAAAAGACAAGGCTTGAGATAAGAACAGCGAAAGTATCATAACTTTCGTACGGCGCTCACTTAAGTGCCATAACTTTTTTTTCGTTAACTTAAGTACCACAAATTTGAAAATCGATCACTTAAGTGTCATTGGCGATTTGCCTCACCAGAAAATCTGATGTGGACGTCAGTCGTCCTACGTGATACCGCTCACGTTGACGTAGACAGTTTTTGTAAATTTTTTCGCTCATTTAAGTGCCACAAATTTGAAAAATCGATCACTTAAGTACCACAAATTTGAAAAATCAATCGCTTAAGTGTCATCGACAATTTGCCTCATCAAAAAATCCGCCATCGACCTCACCCAGATTTGGTAAGGGCCTTTACGCCCTGGCCCACGGCTAGGGAGGCCACAATAGCCGGCAATGGCCTCGCCCATAGCCGGCAATGGCCTCGCCCAAGGCCTTCGCAACCCCGCTAACCGAGGGTGAGAGTTTTTGGCCAACGCACAAAAAAAAGGAAAATTAAAAGAAATCAATTGTTTTGAAAAAAATACAAAAAAATCCAAAAATGACAATTTGCTGGAAGTGGCACTCAAATAATCGATTTTACTCCGATAATGACTTACCACCTGGCAGCAACGATCATTTAGATCTAGAAATTAAGGAGTTCACAATTATGTTTCCTTTTGCTTCTTGGTTAAGAATTGAAGCAGAAGAAAACTTCAGTTTCATAGTTTGCTCTTTAGAGCGTCGGTATGCCTATTTTATGAGCACGAGAAGATCACGAGTAGGACACCGATCAACAAAGTATTAAGAGAAAGCTAAGTTGATGTTACTACCACCAATAATTGATATCATTTGTCAAACCAAAATAGTAAATAATTGTTTGCTGACTTTGTTGAAGCACTGCACAGGGAAACAGTACCCAAGTAAGTAAAGTTACGAGCGATCATAGGTATCGTAACTCAAGGCCATTGCTTTGTCACTGAATTTGGATGAGACTTCTTCCTAGACCAGGTTGGAGAGCGGGGCAAGATTTACGCGAGATTCAATTATTATCCTAGATGTCCAAGACCTGATCTGGGCTGTGGTCTCAAACCGCATGCTGATGGATCACTGTCACACCCCAAAAACAACTAGAAAAGGGGGATGACACGACCGTCCTTCCACGCGAAGGACGCAGCCTCAACAATAACCAACAACCTGTTATCAACATACATATATATATATATATATCAAACCACATATATATCAGATAAACCAACGGGTTGGTTACAACATCAGAGTTTCTATAATCCACCAAAAAAACATGTACATCAAGAACTCAGCCAACCCGACGAACTATCAATAACCTTACAAATAACTCCAAAAATCATACCCAAAAATCTTACTACCAAACGTCCCCGCGATAGCGCTCTCGTACTAACGGCCGCTAGCCGAGGAACCTGAAAAGATTAGGAAAGAGAGGGATGAGCAACCGCAACTCAGTGAATAGTACATCTCTTCTAAGTAGATCGAGCAATCACTATGCATGTGTACAAAGCAATACCAGAACTTCAGAAGCCAAACCCAAGGTTTAAAATACATATAGAATCACATAAGAGTTATTTCATTTCATCAAAACTTTGTACAAGTCACAAATACACATTTAAATCCACCATCACAATTCAAACTATCAATGGTCAAGTCCATTGATCAATCTCTATAAAAACCACGTCAATGGTCCATTCCATTGACTAATATCAAATCACACATCACCGGTCTATTCCATTGATGAATCTCATATTACATCAAACGTCGATGGTCCATTCTATCGACCAATCTATTGCTTAATATCTAATTATGGTCATGACATAAAGCCTTGTGACAAGGCTACCAAGATTCCCCCCTGGCAAGGTCTCCACCTACAAAGCCAGTGGCTCGGCCCAGAAGGATATCCTAATCCGGTATGCATACCCCAAAGCCCCTCAATGGGCTCATAGCGATATTGAGCATCAAACAATCGTCATCCAATATCAGAAATCCAATCCAGAATATATTTCACAAACCAAACAAATAACTTTCTCGCAATATGGCTCATCTGCCAGAAATATATTTCATAAAGCATTTCTTAAATCATTTCCGAACTCATTTCATAAACTAGTTCGTAATTGAATACACATATGTATCCTTTCACAAAACATTTCCAAAACGATTCCCAAATCATTCTCAAATACCAAAAGTAGTAAATGCTCGATCCCGATTTATGCAACAGAATGTTCTTTTAAGTTCAATATATATATCGAATCATAATTTCTCAGAAATATGGGCTTTACAAAACCAAAGAAAAGATAGTACCACTCACTTGGAATCCCCAAAAATCAAACAACCACGCTCACTCGAACCAACGATCTCGTAATCCTAACAATTAAACGAGAATCGACATCAAAACCAAGTAAAAAAAAACTACGAAACGGCTAAACGACGCTTAAACGCTAACAAGACAACTCAAAGGCGCACACAAATCGCTTCTCCAAAGCGATTATCCAAACCGTTCGCAACGTAGAATTTGAACGCGAAACTTGATCGCACCATAAATTCCTCCACTGAACCCGTTTCAAGCGAGCTTATAGTCAATAGAAAGCCCACTCAGAGCACTACAAGAACCCCAACTTGACCGTCCCAAAATCGAGCCGAAAACCGACGAAAATCAGCCTAAAAGCCGCTGGTCACGCACTGTTCACCTTGCGCGGCCAACTTCAAAAATTCATATTAGGCAAACCGTAAGTCCAAATCAAGATCTGTAAAATCCCACGGCTCCACGACACCCTAAACTACCAATTCTATAAATATTTGTAGCTTAACGACTCAAAAATCGGACTTCGCAGCTTGAATTTCTCAAAATTCCTAATTTAAACCCTAACTTTGAAAACTTCTCCGATCGGATGAACGAGGGACGCGAATACTTACCGGGCATTGCAATACAAAATTGATCCGAGCTGGTGAGGCTCCGGTGACGTGAGCCTTTCCTCTTTCTTCTTCTTCCTTTTCTTTCCCTTTCTCTCTTTTTCTTTCTTCTCTTCTCTTCTCTTCCCTGCTATGCGCAAGCTCTCGGTTAAAAAGAAGAGCCGAGCGTCCAATGTAGATACTTTTTGACTTTTTGACTTTTTTTTTTTTTTGTAAATACCCGAATATTACAATCACAATCGCCATTGTCCTGCCTGATGAAGAAGTGGAAGGCCTGCAGTTCCTCTAAGCGATCAGTGGATCACAGTCTCCACCATTCCTGAGGCTCCTCTCATTAACAGAGGAGATATAGTGGAGGTCAGTCTTTAAGTAGTACATTTCCCGAACTTGCAAAGTGATGTGTAGAAGTATATTTAATTTACGTAATAGTTATGAGTTTAAATTGTTGAAGTTGGCCTAAAGGAAGATCGAAATTGTGAGATAAATGGGGTATGTGTGATGCAGATAATGAGCAATGGGATTCTCGAGAGGCCTATGAACAGGGTGGTGACATTTGACAAACACCGCGAGCGATAGAATCTCGGTTGCAGTATTTTGCTGTCTAGAGGAAGAGAAGGAAATCGGATATGCTGCAGGGCTGATCAACGAGGAAACCCCGAGATTGTACTAGAAAATCTTTTGCTTTGAGCATTACCAGTTAGGGAAGAGACCTATCGAGGCTTTGAAAATCTAGCTTCAGCTTGTTTTACCACTCCCTCCTTTATAACCATTTTTCCCCCTGTCGAGAGGGAATGATTTTGGTTCCTCGGTTTGCGTTTGGCCATGCACTGAAAGTAAGAATTAAGAACATCCATAACAGGTAAAGCCCCATAAAAGCGGTCAAAATTTAACCAGCACAGATACACGTAGTCATGGCCACGGGCCGGTTTTGGCTCGGAACCGGCCCGGTCAAACCCGGGCCCGGCCCGTTGACCGGGCCCGCGGTTCGGAACCGGAACCGGCCCGTGGCCTACGGGCCCGGTTCCAAAATTTTTGAACCGGAACCGGCGGTTCCGGTTCCGGTTCCGGTTCCAAATTATTTTAAAAAAAAATAATGAATATTTTTTTTTTAAATTCATTATTTAATTTTTTTTAATAAAAAAAATTGAACTCTAATTGCCATGCATTGTAAGTGCATTGATCTCCAATTACAATGCTTGGCTTGTGTGTATTGAACTCTAATTACAAAGCTTAGCTTGGATTTTATAATAACAGCCTTTGATGGTCTCTTCATTCCCATTCGATGTGGGACTCGCTTGCCTTGAACACCCTCAATGTGAGACTCTTGGCTTGTCTTCATGCAAATGCCAAGAGTCTCACATCGAGTGGGAATGAAGAGAGCATCGAAAGTGAGTTGTTTAAACCCATGCCAGCCCACAAATGTGAAGTTGTATGCGCTTTTGTGGCTACGATCCTTTACTAGTTAAGACAAAGAGTTCCATCGGACCGCCCTAAAATCGGACGGACCAATGGTCGCTTCAGTTCTATATGATTTGCTTAGTCCGGTTCCTAGTTCTAAAATTAAAGGACCGGTCTTACTGGTTCGGTTCCCGGTTTTGACCGGGAACCGATCACCCCTATAATTTTCATTTTGATTATAATTTATATTGAATAATTTATTATTTCATATTTATTTTTTATTTTTTAAATTACGAACCGGAACCGCCAATTCCGAATCGGAACCGGTCGATTTCGAACCGTGATCATGACTAGATACACGTAAGCACTGTTAAAGTTTAGGCTAAAGGGCTGGTCTAAGCACAGACCGATGGGCGCTCCAGGTCAATGAGCACAAACACCAATACTAAGTGAGCAGTGGAAATTGGGTTTTCCAAGAAACTGCCCGATCCCATCTTGTAAAGAAAAACAAGAGACGATAGACACGTGCAGCCTTTTGTCTCTATCCACTTTGTTTGGCCAGATTAATTTAACCCATTGCTCTGGCACTCATATCTATGCAAGTTTTCCTCTTTTCTTTGGACCTTTAGCTCCTATTTCAAGATTAGCATCTTTTGGAATGAAGCAATCAAGTTCATAGCAGAGACAAAGAAAGATGAATAGTAACATCAGTTGCTTCTCTGAGTTTATAACAAGATCCTTATTGACAAAAACAATTTCAGAGTCCCACTTTCAACTGTTAGAATATAGCTGGTCTACCTGGACGGGGTCGATGGGCGATCAAGAAGGCCCATGGCCTAGGTTAGCGACCTCCATTGCACTTTGGAGGGGAGCTCACCTAAGGTCAACCCGTAGTGGTTGTGCCTACATCATAATTGATCCTTGTCAAGAAAAAATTTCATCAATTTGACACGTGACACTAAGATTTAGGCTATTGGTCCAATTAAAAATAAGTGACTCCATGATCACTCTACGAGAAAGAGAACTTGGACTCTTCTTATTTTTTTGATAACTAAGGGAAGTTGACGTGGATATGCACAAAGAAAGAAAACAAAGCTTATCTGCTTTCTTCTTCTGCCCTAGAATCCAATCCACACTGTATCTGAATCCTAACAAAGCTAACACAAGCAAATCTTTAGTTTTGCTTCCTCTGTCATTGACATGGCGCAGCCTCCTCTTCCTCCTGCACAATCTGTTCAGGAACTGATCTTGGATGGCGGAACAGTACCAGAGAGATATGCTTATAAAGATGACAAAAGTGCAAGCTTTGATGAATCTCTTCCTCTGATGGATGTTCCAGTCATCGATCTTGGCCTTCTCACACCTTCATCATCATCACCAGCTGGAGAGGAATTAATTAAACTCCGCTCAGCTCTCGCTTGTTGGGGATGCTTTCAGGTCAGATCTTTGCGTCAAACAACAGTTTCTTTCATTTCCCAGCATACAAAATTGCCACTTTAGGCCCACTTAATTCCAGTTTAGTCGATTTTATTCCGTAGATCTGAATAAGAAAAAACAAAAGGCTAGAAGCAAAGGCATATAGGATAGGAAGACGCTTACTTTAAGTAGAGATTCTTTGATTTGCTTAAGATCACATCTATGGCGTAAAAGCGGCTAAAATTTGCATTTCATTTGCAAATTCATTAGTTCTTTACAGCAGAATCTGGAGTTACCAAACTCTGTTGATATTACTGTTCTTAATAATGCAATCCATATTTTGACTTCCTTCGTCTTTTCTGTCTCAGGCGATAAATCATGGGATCAGCAGCTCATTTCTAGATCAACTGCACGAACTAACTCAACAATTATTTGCGCTTCCAAAAGAGGAGAAGGAGAAATGCGCTAGAGCGCCTGATGGTATTGAAGGCTATGGAAATGACATGGTTTTGTCAGAGCAACAAGTAATCGACTGGAATGACCGCTTGTACATCATCATATCCCCCGAAGAAAAGCGAAAGCTTGAAGTTTGGCCTGAAAAACCCGAAACTTTCAGGTAATTAGACAAGATAGCTGCTTCAAATTCAATTATGTAGGTCATATGGTACAGTTGGGAGAGTTAGTTCTGCTTGGTAAGAGGGGTTCTAATGTGTATCATGATGTAGCTAGCAAGGATCATCTAGAGGGGGGTGAATAGGTGATCTAAAAATTTTGATCAATTTTTAAAGTGGAAACAAATGATCAAGATTAAAGTCTTAAAAATATTCAGATTCTGAGTAGACTTTATAGACAATGTGCTAATGTGCAGTATAAAAGATAGAATAAGAGTTTAGAGATAGAGAGATTGCACACAAGAAATTATAGTGAGTCGGCTTAGATCAAGCCTACGTCCACTATCCCAGGCTGACAGCCTACTGGCTGGATTCCACTATGTGATCAAAAAAGGATTACAAGTTCTGAGTGATATCACTCTGTGAATGATAGAACGATCTATCTTATTCAATCACTCTTACAAAATGTCCATCAAGATCTCAGTGTTAGGCTCAGGAAAGACAAGTAGTAGAATTGGAGTATGCTCAGACTTTGGATTTGTTGATTCTTGACTTTTGTTCTCTACCTTCTGTTTCTCGTTAATCTTCTTTTAAACTCCTCCACTTTCAAACTAGCCGTTGGACAGTCTTCAGATGATCATTTTCCAATCTTCAACTTGGAAAGATTTGTATAAAATCGATTGAATAGCCGTTGGTTGACAAAATCTTAATCCCGCTAAATCTGGTCGCTCATACAATAAGAATCTTGGTTTTCGTAAGTAGAGCTTTATCCGTTGTGATATATACTTGCCTTAATATTTGATTTTCAATCAATTTTGCATTATAGTATTTTAAGATTGAGTCAATCAAAACTTTCCTTCTGTGAAATCTATACCAGATCACTAGCCGTTATGTTCGTTCTAAATAGTTTCAGAGTCTGGATAATTTCTAGTTCTTACTTCACATCCAGAACTTAAGTTAGTGTGGGTCTTCAGTAGGGTATGAACCTTTTAGAAATAAAGTCTGAAGTTCTTCATCTGCTTAATATAAAGTCTGAGTGACTTTTACAGTAAAGTGTGAACTTCTCGATCAGGTTCCTGTAAAGTCTGAGATCTTCCTTCTGGTCCTCGTAAAGTCTGAGTGTCTAGAATCTGAACTTCTTGATCTAGTTCCCATAAAGTCCAAGATCTTCCTTCTAGTCCTCATAAAGTTTGAGTGTCTAGAAAGTTTAATTCTCTTGAAGAATTGGAATTGCCATTTCCAAAATATATCTACTTGGATCAAAATACTTCAGAGTATTTATCAGACTTACAAAATTCACATGGACAGTTTTGTCAACTTCAAAATCTATTAGGAGGTTTTCTTAACATGCCAGAAGAGAGTTCTCATATGATATGCCGAGAATGGACTAGTTTGAGCAATGGTAAGTAGGAACAAAACAAGATAGACACAGGAAGACAAATTAGCTCTGTTTATGTTGTTATCTGTTGTAGATCTGCAACAATACATACTATATTGACCTTCTTAAAGCATTGTAGGGAAGTAATACACGAGTACACAGTAAAGTTACGGCCAATCATAAACAATGTATTCAAGGCCATGGCATTATCGCTGAATCTGGAGGAGAATTGCTTCCTGAACCAGTTTGGAGAACGAGGGGTGATGTTTGCAAGGTTCAATTATTATCCTCGATGTCCGAGGCCTGATCTTGTCCTTGGCCTCAAGCCACATGCCGATGGATCAGCAATCACTGTGGTTTTGCCGGACAGAGAAGTGGAAGGCCTCCAGTTCATGCACGATGGCCAGTGGTTCAGAGTCCCCACCATTCCAGGGGCACTTCTTATTAACGTGGGAGATCAAGTCGAGGTCAGTCCAGTACTCGCGTATTTTGAAATTCAAAAGAATGCTTCTCAGGGATATCTATCTATTCATTTTATACAAGTTTAAGGTCTTGTAAAGAATGGCCCTGACAGTTCGGCATTGCGGGGGTGAATTTGGTATGCGTTGTAATGCAGATAATGAGCAACGGCATTTTCAAGAGCCCGATGCACAGAGCAGTGACAAACGCAGAGAGAGACAGGATCTCTCTCGTGGTGTTTTGCACTCCGGAGGAAGAGAACGAGATTGGACCTGCTGATGGGCTGATCAATGAGGAAACGCCAAGATGGTACAAGAAAATCAGGAATTATGCCGAGACTTACTTTGAGTATTACCAGTTAGGAAAGAGACCTATTGATGCTGTCAAAATGTAGCTTCAGGTGGTTATTATTCCACCCTTTGTAAGCACAAATCAGAGTTTTTCACTCCTGATCTATTTGTCTATTTGTCTTATTTCGTTTACCTCATCCAAAGGTAATGACTTTTAGTTGTGTTTTCCTCCTCATCTATTTGTTTGTCTTTTTCTGTTTACCTCATCCTAAGGTAACGGGGATAAAGACACTAGGAGTGCCATAACTTTCGTACGGCGCTTAATTGAGTGTCATAACTTTTTTTTCATTTAAGTGCCACAAATTTGAAAAATTGATCATTTGAGTGCCATCGACAATTTGCCTCGCCGGAAAATCCGACGTGGACGACCTACGTGGCTTCGCTGAAACTGACGTGGACAATTTTTTAATTTTTTTTAAAATTTTTGAATTTTTTTGTTTTTCTTTTTATTTTTCTTTGTTTTTTGCAAAAAAAAATTTGCCGGCGAGGGTCAAGGCCTCGCCCAGATTGGGGGAGGGCCGCCTTGCCCTTGGCTACGAAGGCCCTGGACGAGGCCGTCGCGACCTCACCGGCGGCAGGCGAGGCCGCGAAGGCCATTGCCAGATCTGGGCGACCTCGCCAGATCTGGCGAGAGCCTTCGCTGCCTCACCCGCAACCGGCGAGGCCGCAAGCAAGGCCGTAAAGGCTCTCGCCGACCGTGACCGAGGAGGTGAAGGCTCTCGCCAGATCTGGCGAGGCCACAATGACCTCGCTTAGGAATTTCGCGACCTTGGGCGAGGCAGCCTCGCCAGATCTAACGAGAGCCTTCGCCGCCTCACTTGTGACCGACGAGGCAGCGATGGCCTCGCCAAGGGCCTTCGGGCCATATTGGCCGATGGCGAGGCGACCCTCGCCCAGTTTGGCCGAGGGCAAGGCCTCCGGCAACCCTCGCTAACCTTGAAAAAAAAAGGAAATATAAAAAAGATAAAGAAAAAAATTCAAAAAAATCAATAAAATAACATTTAAAAAATCCACGTCGGATGGAAAATTAATTAAAAAATTCACATAGGATGATTTGCCAGAAATGGCACTCAAATGATCTATTTTACTCCGATGTGGCATTTGAGTGAGCGAAAAAAAAAAGTTATGGCACTCAAGTGAACGCCGTACAAAAGTTATGGCACTTCTAGTATCCTTATCTCTAAGGTAATGACTTCTAGTTGTGTTGGTCATGCACCGAAACTAAAGCATAAGAAAACATAGTTCTTGTTTCTTCTTTCTTTTCTTTATTTTTACAAGCAGTTTAATTTTTCAACCACGGATTGAAGTTGAATTCAGAAGAGCCGTCTGGATAGGAATTGAACTTAAATCAGTAAACCAAACTGATTTTTTTTTCCCAAATGAAATAACGGGGAAAATTTCAAATAAAGATCTAAAGTGCCATCCTTTTTTCTCAAATTGGGACATGAAGTGGACCTTATTTCAAATAAAGATCTAAAGTGGCCAAATCATCTCAAATAAGAGCCTAAAGTTGCCAAATCATCTCAAATAATGGCGTGCAACCGAACCGGGTTTACCTGAGAACCGAACCGGACCACCCGAAAAACAGGTCTGGGAACCGGTTCCTATTTGAAACGGTCGAGGAATCGGTTCCATTTTTTGGGAACCGGTTGGAACCGGTCCGGTTTCCAGTTTCAAGTGAAAATCCACCCGGGAGCCAGACTGACTGAACTGGTTTTGGAATCGATTTTTAGCTAGTGTTAAAAAAAACCCTCGATCATACTATTACTATATTTTGGTTATTGATTTTGGTGGATAGTAATTTATATTCCTCATCTTAAGGATTGTTGCTTTTGGCGGATAGTGATTTTTATTATTCATTGTTTACTTTGAATCGTTTCATTGCTACTCATATTATTTTGCTAAACAAAATAAAACCAGAAAAAAGAACAAAAGAAAAATAGGTTCTCCCGTAGACCCTGAAACCAGATCAAAAAAACATAGTAGGTTCCAAAACAGGTTTCAGGCAAACAGAGTAGATTCCAGATTTCAAAAATTGGAAACTAGTTATAACACGATAGGTTTCAGGTTCCAGGTCTGGAACCTACCCACCCTGGAACCGATCACCCTTAGTCTCATATAAAGACTTTTGGCCGGCTGGCCTAGATGTGACTATTCTGGCAGGGGTATTTTAGTAAAAAAATTCTAAATATATTTTTTGATTCTTTTTACTTTCCTTTTCTTTTTCTTTTCTTTTTTCTTTTTTTCTTTTTCCCTCCTCCGGTCAGTAATGGTGGGCAGAGGTCGCTAGCCTCAGGCGAGGGCTGCCCTAGCGAGGGCAACCCTTGCCCGGCCTCACCAGCCCAGGCGAGGGCGTTCCTCATCAACGTCAGGTGAGGACAACCCTCCCTCGACGCTACCCTCTCTTGCGCCAAATCCAGCGAGCCAGATCCCTCGCTGGATCTGGCCTCGCTTGTGGCCGACGGAGGCAATAGGGAAAAAAGAAAAAAGAAAAGAGAAAAGAGAAAACAAAAGAAAGGAAAAAAATTCAAAAAAGTAAAGGACGAAAATGCCTTTCGGCTAGTTAGGTTAGGCTCTTCTTTAAGATTGATATGGTCACTTCACATCCTTATTTGAAAAAATAATGGCACTTCGAGCCTTTATTTGAAAAAAGGTCCACTTCAAGCCCTATTTAAGAAAATCATGCACTTCATGCCCTTTTTTAAAATTTTCCCTAAATAAAATTAGAAGCCGATACATTGCGAATCCTAGTGTAATTTGATTAGATTCAATCTGACCATCGGATGGGAGGGTCATATCGGTTCTTTCACCCGACACGAGTGAGTTGCAATGAGTTCGATGCCCGTACACATGGGTTATCTCCCCTTGTTACAATATGTACATAATCTCTTTCCTTGTTGGGCTGTGGCACGATCGGTTTGTAATTTGGTGATAGAAAGGTTAAGTGATCAAACAATTTGGATGAACTTATTCAATAAGCAATATGATGGTCAGAGAAATATTCTTGCAGTACAGAAGCATCGTGTATGAAGGTTAACCACAAATGATCTACTGGGGCATGTAACTCCAAGATAGGTTGGACCACTTTGAATTTTCTAAAGATGTGAACTTGATCGTAACCTTTTTTTACAAAGATCAGTGACTTAAATGAAACTTTTAAGAACTTTGGGGGGGCCCAACTCCCAAGGCCCCAGCTCTCATTTCAGTCCACTATGGTTAGCTTGACCATGAAGTCTATAATCATGGACAATCAACAAAAGATTAAACAAAACCAAAGGTGCAATCTTTTCATTAATCAGGTCAGGTCATGCTACCATACACATACTAAGTTGGAGTCATCACACACACCTTCTGCAATTTTCACGTTTTCAATATTATGGCATGATTAATGCATTGGCCTACTTTTGCCTTCACACTGACGAATTGATAATGCAAAAACAAAAATATATTCATGTGGTAGGAAGGCAACTTTTATTGCTAAACATGAATCATGAATTTCTTCTTTCTAACGGGTCACGTTGACCTCCAGGTTTAGGATGTAATTGGTCTTAAAACTACCATTCCCATGGCAGACTCAGGACAACTAACTGTCAACTGACTCCACAGATGTTCCCTCGTTAATTTCCATTCTGGAAAAAAAGACTACATCACAGGACGGCGGAATGGACTCCTGCTGGTGTTCTTCTCCATGTTGGCTTAGATTTGAACAAGCAAATAAACCTTTCCTACATCTAGCATGCTAAATTAAGAGAAGTGCAGGTTTCTAACATACTAAACACAAAAACAGCAGCGAGAATAGAGTCTAGAATGGCAACTTCAAAACACCGGTTCAAGTTACATATCTCTTAACATAATTCTTTGAAGCAATGTGCGTGAAAACAGATGAATTGTTACCTTAGAAGCCAATAAAAATCCCATTTATCTTCAAAGGTACCTCATAACAGACTTTCATTACAGGAAGAAACTTTAAGCCAAGTTCACTCTGCGAAAGTGTAATATTTACATTGTAGCACAAAGGTGAATGGAACTTTGGCAATCCAGATAGTGGAAAGATTTCATTATAAGCAAAGCAAAAAGAATCACAACAGGAGTTTCGACATCATCTTTTCACGATCCTATCCCAATCAATGATTCTTTCTGAAAAACCTCAGTAAACCACCAATAACATGCAAGCTGATCTAGAGCTTTTAGAGCAGTTACTCTGTTCTACTCACTTTATGTCATGAATGGCCTCCCAGGCAAAAAGAATGGAAACTACACATCTATTACATCTGTACACGGGGGATTATAGGTGCGTAAACTTGAATCGCATCGAAAAACGTGGATGCCGTACTTATATTAGGCTGGAAAATGACGACGTTAGCTCGTAAGGAATGCTGGCTAGCGGCCCACGTTGGCTTGCAAGCTCGTGTATGTCCTTTACAATGTCGAAGACGGCCTCAGGCTGTGCCAGCTTCAGCGCATTTTCCGACATTTTCTTGCGTTCTTCCGTTTTGGTGGTGAACCATTCAGCCACGATTCTGGCCGTTTCTTTGGGACTCCGGGTGAAGACACCGGCTCCATTGTCCACTACATAGGGAACATTGCCCTTTTCCTGCGGTTGCAAATGACAAATGAGCATCCATATTTGCAATTCCGATCTACCAAAGTGAATACACATGATCAGTCACAAACCTGTCCGGGAATGTAGTCATTGAGGATAATTGGAAGGCCTCTGATCAATGCTTCTGAGATCGTGCCAGGTCCGGCCTGAAAAAGGTATTATAGTTATAGATGTAGCAATTTACGTAGAAAGTTCATGTTATAAATTGAACACATACGGAGGAGGAGGAAGACACATAGACCCACTTTTGTTATTATGCAGTCGCAAGCTCCCATCCATTTCTCCATCTGGGTCTCAAATCCTCTTACCTAAATAGTAACGTCAGATCAGTTTTTTCGCTCCACAACGTTTGTACAACAGCAATTTCTCTTATTAACTCAGAAGCATTGGATCAAGAAGCAAAAGCGATTACCTTAACAGGGATCTTCCACTCTTCAGATTCTAATGTCGATGCGAGTGCTTTGTTACGGCCACATACTATGATCAATTGCCCTATTGGATTCCCAAGTTCTTGATCAAACAATGACTCTCCTAATGCCTTTGCAGTTTTCTTAACTGGGCCCATCCCTTCACCCCCTCCCATTAATAGAACTGCAGGCAAATTTGGATCCATTCCAAATTCCTTTCTAAGCTCATCCTACAGGTGAATAAAAAGAATTGAGAGTGAAATAAAATTCCGATTGTGTAAGAGAGGAAAGCATGTGCTTCCTTAATCAATAGCAGTCAACCTTTGAAAGAACTGCACGTGCAAAGGATGGCCGAATAGGGAGGCCAAAAACGCGCGTTTGGGACTCCGTAAGGCCATCTAGCAAAGCCCTTTTGGCTACCTCTTGTGAAGGACAGTAGCATCTATTTACTCCAGGATGAAACCTGAAATAAGTTTTTGGAAATAACAAATTACATAACAGACGATTAGTCGGAAGCCATAAATGAGCAATGCATCTTTAAACGCAACAATATGGACAAACCATGTAGGATGACATGTGTTAAGATCCGTGATTACAGTCACGAAAACAACTTTCTTCTGAAGGTTTTGCCACTTGAGAACCCAGAGAGGAACATGCTGCATCAGAGGATGAACACTAATAATGATGTCTGGCTTGTATTCCATCAGACCAGCCTCCACCTCCCTTCAATCGGAAAATTGAATGCATCACAAAACAGGAAAGCAACATTATTAATGCGGTATTGTTCTAGGCCTATTACAAATCTATTACGACCGCGTTTCCAGCATCAAAATCAAGTCATTTCAGGTGACATAAAGAGCCTTCTTTTTTTCATTTTTCCCTGAAAAAGTTAACAAGCATTTAGTGATTGGTTAATATGGAAATAATTGCTCATCCTGAAAGTTGAGAAAGAATCATGACAGCTTAGTGAATGATGATGGACGGTAAAAGCAACTATGCATTGCTGACCTAACTAGAGTATCTCAGCATATAATAACCCACTTGCAGATTTTTATAAACCTCTCTGACACCGGTAGATCTATATACCCTCGGTTTTTGCAACAAAGTAGCAGAACAGAAGGAAAAACAAGGAAGATCCAAAAAAGTCAAAAATTTAACATACTTGGCGTAGTAAGCTGCGACTGCAGCGAGGTATAGGGAGTGAATCCAACGCGGAGATGTGCTGTGAAAAGCAACATTCCACAGCTGTACATGCTTCACCAAGAACTTGTATGATTTCTCCATGTTGTTCAAAGGCCAGCCCGTATATTCTTTCCATACGTCCTTAACAAATATCTGAAATCATAAACAAGAAAGAACCCATCAAGAAAATCAATCTGAGAAAGCTAAAACCTTTTGAAAGACTTCAACAACTTTTGATGAGAACAAAAATATGAAAACGGATCAAATTCACTCAGGCAACAAAACCAAGATGATCAACCGAAAGAGTGAGCGTATTTCAAAATTAATTAACCTAGAAAGACATTAAAATTGGAAGACTGAACAAATTTCAACACTACTGATGCAAATTTCAAGATCCAAAGTCGACAAAACCAAAATGATCAACCCAGGAAGACATAAAAGAAAGAAAAAACAAAGTCAAATCAAACTCATAAAGCTTACCCTGTACTCATCCCCGAACTCCAACCGAAAGGCGTCGCGAATAGCCTCCGCCGACGCGCGGTGGCCGCCACCCGTGTCGCTCATCAGGATCAAGACGTTCTTCGTCCGCTCGGCGCCAATCTGCACGAGCTCCATGCAATCCTCGTCTTCCTCGAAGTCATCGTCCCCGAACTCGGGCGACGACCTCTTGCGGCGGGAGTTGCCGCCGCCGCCCTTGTCGCCGCTCTTGAAGAAATCGCGGGCCTTCCTCTGAAACGCCCTCTCTCTGGCCGCCGTCCCCTTCCTCGGAGACGCCACGGACATCACCATGTCCACCCAAACCCAACCCCAAAAGCGCGAAACTTTAACCGATCCAGGGGCAAATTCGAACAATTTGGGACGTACCCACCAACCAGTATGGCCTGAAAGATGGCCTTCGGGAGAATTGAGGTTGAGACTTTCTTGGGGGCGTGGCGTTTACTTGGGCGAAACGGGGTTGAATGTAATAAAGGTTCGATCTTGGGGTCGCCCAACAGTTTTTTATGCGTGTAATTTTCACGGCGAGGTGGGAGTCTTTGGGCGTCAGATCAGATGGGCATTGGTTTGGGAATGTCCAGGAGGGAAGATTCGGATCTTTTCTGATTGATGAATAGCGTGTGATTTCGAGGGTAGTTTTTCAGTGCAACTGGGGACGAAGAAGAAGAAGTTTTGGTGGGGTGGCTTGAGTAGTTGAGTGGGTTACTGTTTTTTTTTTTGCTGTCGAGTCCTCCTACTCTTGGGTATTTGCTGTCGTGGTGTCGAACTGTTAATTGCGGTTGGTAGTTGAAGAGTGGCCAGTTTGTTTCGGCCGCCGACCCTTTTGTCCTGCCTCGTGTTGGGGTTTCGGCGTGCCTTGTGTTGTGACTTGCGAGCGTGACATCCTCTTTCTCTTCTTCTCCCTATTTGGTTTGTCTTTTTTCGGGGTCCGTTTCGATTGGCTGAGAGCGATTGGGACGTGGTAAAGCCGACTCGATGATTCGAATCACAACATGTTTAGTTTGAAATGACTTCGCAAAATCCATCGACATGGCATTATTCGATGTACATAAATTGAGGCGATTTACTTGTATAAGTAGAGTTTAATCGAATAGAAAATTCGATTTATTCATATCATCAAAAAGTTTCGTCTTATTGTATTTCATTATATTTAGCAAGTCCATTTTGTTCTGTCTTTTCAAGCAGAATCGGCGATCAGTCCAACCGGAGATCTAATCGGAAGATGACGCTCGTGTTTTATTTGCCCAAACATCTTTACATGATGCCTTATCGAACTCCCTTGGACCCGATCAAGTCCTTAAACTATTTCGTCTACACTCTTGGACGTTAAAATAAGGAACGTAATCCTGTCAGCCTGCCAGATATATACAGCTGGATAGATAGGCAAGGCGACCCCGATCGGAAGCTTAGACTTTCCCTACTTTGATGAGGTACCCTCGACTCCCGTATAATTAATTTCCGATAAAAAGGAAAATTTATTTTACCCGTGATTCTTGGCAACCCTTTTTATTTTGTTCTTCTATTCTCTCACGTAACATTATTTCTAGCATACCTGTTGTTCTTATTACTTTTGTTCTCCTTGTCCACATGAATTTAATGAAATTTTATATAAAGTCTACATCAATTGGCAACAAGCGAACAATACTCAATTCCCCTAATTGTTCAATTGGCTAGGTGTCTCGTCCAACTTTTTTGACCCCTTTTGATTGCAATGTACTGTGGCATAATCAACAACTCCATCTATCCAACAGAATTTTGTTTAGGCATCGTCCCAAGAAAAACTCTAAAATGATATATTTATGATAAATTTACTCATAATTTAATTTTTTGATCATAAAAAATCAAAATTGATACACTTATTATAGATTTACCCTAAATTAATTTTTTGACCGTCAAAAACCTCAAACTGATTTATTTGTGGCAAATTTACCATCCGCTAAATTGGATTAATATCACGAAAAACCAAAGAATGGTACACTTGTGACAGACGGAGGGTAAAACCCCAAACTGATACACCCGTCAACTGCCGCGTGTCATTCAACTCAAAAATTTGACCGTAAAATTTAACGGAAACTAATAAATAGTAAAATTATTACAAGTATACGCGTTTGGGGCTTTTCGTGATCAAAAAATTAAGTTTGGATAAATTTATCACAAATGTATCAATTTGAGGTTTTTTAGTGTTATTAATCCTTTTTTTTTAATAGCTATCACATTAATTTGATGGTACCCCCATCTTGCACAATAACCGTGCAAAAAAGGGAGAACCAAAAACACAAAAAGATTTGGAATTGTGTGTGGGACTAGTATGAAACGTTGCGTGACAGCATGAACCTCAAACAGGGACTGATTCCTTAACGATGCTCTGTACATCTTTTGCTTATTTAGCACGCAGTAAAAAAAAAAAAAAAAAAAAGAGATTATCCATTTCGGATTTCCAACTGTCGAAGCAGCAGATCGATAGCTGTTGACCGAAAGCCTTTCTTGATCTTTTATTGGTTTCCAAGACGGTATATGCTCCGTGGAGTGCCCGCATCACATTGATAAATGGATTTAAGCAAAAGCCAATAGAAAAAAAAATTAGTTTCTATTAATTTCTGTTAAATTGAATTAATATCACAAAAAAATATAAACCGGTACATCTGTGACAAATAGAGGTTAAAACTCCGAACTTGTACACCCGTCAACTGCCATGTGTCATCCAACTCAATAATTTGACAGTAAAATTTAACTAAAATTAATTAAAGGTGAATTTTTCACAGGTGTACTAGTTTGAGGTTTTTGATAGTTAAAAAATTGGTTTTGGTGTAAATTTGTCACGAGTGTACTAATTTAGGATTTTTCTTGATATTAACAAAAAAAAACACACACACACACAGAGAAAACGTACGACCATTTTTTCAATCTGGCCATAGCAATTTCGAATTCATCTAACCGTGAAAGCACATACAAGTTTTTATATTTGTGGATTAGTGTTAGGACAAGCTTTTTATCTAAATCAAATCGTGCTTATTGAGTTGTGATTCGGTTTTGATCGAGTAGAAATAATAAAACCAACGGATATATAGAGAAAGACGCTCGTGAAATACTCCGCCTTTGGGTCGAGAACTTTCGCGAGTTATTTTGCGCGAAAGAAAAAAATTGACTGTAAAATGGACGGAAATATCAATTTTGCAGGCAAAGAGAGAGAGAGAGAGTAGATTGGCAGGGGGGGCCTGGGCACGAGACCAAAATTATTTCGTGGGTCATGAATGTAAATACTAGGAAAATCAGGGCGCTAGAGGAAATTGCTCTTTGGCCCCCTAATTTTGCTTTCATGTTCAAATGGGGGGACCCGATTCTTAACTCTTTTTATGAGGGGCCCTGTTGAGACCTATAGCTTTAATTGAGTAAGAGGGGCCAATTGGGGCAAGTTGAGCTGGACAACAGCGCAAAGTCAGCCGGTCTCTGTGAGGAATCCACATAATTGCATGATCTCGCATTATAGTTTTGTAGGTAGAGGCAGTACCATTGAACTTTTATTACCAAACATTATAATAACGGAATTATTGCATTGAAAATCCTTAAACGTATCACGAAAGTGTAATTAAGTCCTAAAACTTTCAAAAGGTGCAGTGAAGTCCTAAATCTTATCAAGAAAATGTAATTGAGTCCTAAAACTTTCAAAAAATGTATAATCAAATCCTAAAACTTGTTAAATTGGTTTAGTTAAGTCATTCTGTTAACACTTTTTGAAAGTTTTAGAATTCGATTGCATTTTCGTGACAAGTTTAGGACTGGATTGCACTTTTTGAAAGTTTTATAACTCGATTACACTTTCGCGACAATTTTTAAGACTGAATTGTACTTTTTGAAATTTTTAGGACTCAATTACACTTTCGTGATAAATTTTAGGACTTAACTGCACTTTTTAAAAATTTTAGGACTCAATCGTACTTTCTTGACAAGTTTTAAAACTTCCGGTGCACTTCTCCGTATAGTAAATCGAAAGTACCAAAAACATACATGAATTTTCACCTCATATACCGTTTGCATATCGCTATTTTTGAAAAGATCACTTCACACTCGAACAAAATCCCACATTAAAAAGACTAAATTGCTCTCTCTTTACAAATATTCAAACTTCCAAATGCTCACAAGCCCTAACCTCAATTGCCTCACACCTTCAACACCGGTCCCCACCTACCACCACCCCCCATTGCCAACCGTCGACCTGCCACCCCCGACCACCGTTTGTCACCGAAGCAATCTCCACCTCCGACACCATCGACCACCTCTCTTTGCCTTTTTCATGCTCCCCTCTCTTTGAACTCTCTTCTTCTTCATCGATTCTCTCAAGAGGCCGTGGAAGACCTCTCAAAGTCGTCCACGGTCTCAGCTGCGGCTCACGACCTCAACCGTTGCCATCCATGACCTAGGCGCAGGATTTCCTAGGATAAATCTTAAACAAAATAGACTTCATGACAATATCAATTGTCAAACACCACCTTTTGTTCACATTAGGTTTCAATTGAAAAAAAATATCATTTTAGGAGTCTAATTTGAATAAAAGTGGCGCATATACAATCTAGGGCAAAAGCCACTACAAATCTTAAATTATACCCATTGTAACACATTTATGATACCCAAAATTCCAAACATATACCTGTGTGACACATTTACTCTCCGTTAAAGTTTTGTCGGTGAAAATTATTCAAAATCGCCAGAAAGCAAACACTATCGATACAACATCCACATGGTTTATGTGAAACAAAAACAACTTATCTAGTGGTACATGGACGAATGCTAAATGTGTCACGTATATACTAGTTTGTAATATTCATGTTACGGGAAAAAAGTTTAGAATGAATGTATCCCAATTGACATAATTTAGAGTTTTCGATGTAACAAAAAAAATTTGAGAAAAATAAGTCGTGACGAACGTAGTTTGGAATTTTCTTTTTTTAGCTTTTTTCCCTAAAATCTATAAAGGGACATGAATTCGTCGTACGTGGGAAATGCAATCTTAGGCAGTACATCTTCTTTTGTTGTTGGGTAGTGGAATGGAATCGCGGTGCGTCATCGGCGAGGCTCACGTGCGTCATCCGCCCCCAACCTTACGTTCCATCCCCATCCCATCTTTGCCGGTCAACGCCACCAGGTCTTCGAGAGAGGACACGCCCAATCACGCGCGTCCAACACCTGGAAAAACTCCGGGTTGGTGGGGGGGCCCACGCCCCTTCGCCACATCGGACGGCCCAAAGGCGACGACTTGACCCCGCGAGATCATTTTTCTCTTTCCACCCTTTTAGCACCCCCCCGTAAGTGCGAGGAAATTACATGTTTTGCTCTTTCTTCAACGTGGTCTTCGAATAAAATCATTGAAATTTGCAGAAATTTTTCTCATCAAGGTCTCGATATTTGGTTCTCGTATTCATCCATCTATAACCAACCAAAAGTACTGGGATATAAGAAAAATCAGAGCCATCTTTGACGTTTAATTTTTTTTATATATGTGGTGTCCGTTTCATAAGAAAATATATTTTCTTTATACAAGTAGGTGCAATAAGTGCATTTCTCATTGCCGTGCTTTCGTATGTAAAAAAAAAATTATCTAATAACTTTTAACTTGTAAAAAACCACTGTTTGGAATGGCTTCTTTAACGCATTTTTAACTTTTATAAATTCTTTGAAACCTATTTTTCAACTTTTTAGTTCGAAAGATTTGAAATCCGTCGAACTATTAGAACATGAATTTATAGAGACGTATATAATTTCTTCCAAAATCCAAAACTTCGTTCAAATTTTGGAGAGAACGATATAAGTAGAACTTATAAATAACTAATAACTGTAACAGCAAAAAGCTCTAAAACTGTAATTTGTCATATAGAAAGATAAATCCGGATTATTTAGAACTTGTTTGTTCGGACTATTTAAAAGTAAAATTTCGAAACACTCTATATGAATTTATGTGTCGATATTTGTATATTTCAACAGGTTCAAGTGTTTAATAATTAAGAAAAGCTGAGATGCATAAACTAACCCAATAATTAACCCTTTTCTCTTTTAGACCCTGCCACAATCATTAATGGCACTCTGCACTAATAATCCCCTTTTCCATACCAATAAACAATTCACAAAACCTTTTTCCCTTTTCATTTTAGCAAAAAAAAAAAAACCTTTTTCCACTTTTTCCGTGTGGAAAAAAAGAGAGAAAGAATCTAGGGTAATGGTACAAAAATTTCATAAACTTTGATGTAATATGCAATTTGATCCCAGAACTTTTAATTTGTTCAATATAATTCTTGAATTTTAGCCTAATGTTCCTAAATTTTAAATTACTTTTGACAATTCAATTTAATTTATTTAAATGTGATCCTCTAACTTTTAAATGCTCAATTAATAAAGGTTACACGAATATTTTAAAATCGTTCAAAAAATTATACGAACTTGGGATTTAATGGAACATTTTCATATACATTAAACATCTACCAAAAGTTTAGGGACTACATTGATTAAATTAAAAGTTTAGAGATCACATTGAATATTAGGTTAAAGTTCAGGGATTATATTGAATAAATTACATATTAGATTAAAGTTCAATAATTATTTGTGTCATTATTTCGAAAAAAAAAAAAGAGAATCCAAAAAAAAAAGAGGAAGAAAAATGGGAAGAAGACAACCTACAAAGAAGACAGCAGCTGCAACAGGAAGCCCCAAACCACAGTGAAGCACTAAATAAAAACTTTCAGACACTACCGCAACACAACACAACACAACACAACACTCCCCTCTGATTCCCTCCAACATCCTCAATGGTCTCTCGCGATCCCAGCCGTTGATTACCCCCCGACCCCCACCCTGATCGATGATCCTTATGATCCCCTCCACATCTAGGGTTTCCTCCGCCACCACCACCCCCACCCTCTCCGCCACCACCCCTTACCATGTCCTCTCCGATCAACCACCACCACCACCGCCGCCCCAGCCACCCCAGCCCCAGCCCCGGCCACCGCCCGATCAACGGCCAGGTCCCCGCCCCGCCGTGCTGCCCCCACCTCGCCGACTTCCGCGCCCGTAACGGATCCAAGCCCTTCCGCGTCCTCCAGGACTGCCTCCGCGTCAAGCCCCCCGGCGGCCGGGCCGCCATCCGCCGCGACCCCTCCGAGGTCCCCCGCTGCGGCGCCTGCGGCGACGCCGCCCGCCCCGGCTCTACGTGTGCATGGCCTGCGCCGCCGTGTCCTGCCACGCGCCCCCGCTGGGCCCCTCCCACGCGGCGGCGCACGCGGCGGCGATGTCCCCCGGCCACGAGATCGCCGTCGATGTCGACCGCGCCGAGCTGTTCTGCTGCGTGTGCCGCGATCAGGTCTACGATCGCGACTTCGACGCCGCCGTGGTCTTGGCCCAGACCGCGGCTTCCACTCTATCGACCTCCACCAGCTCCTCCGGCGGCTCCCTGGCGGTGGTGGCCCCGGAGAACCTGCGCAAGCGGCGGAGAGTTGACTACCGGCCGTGGTCGCCGGACCCGCGGGAGCGGGCCCTAATGGGGAGCTGCTCAAGCCCGCTCGAGTCCGTTTCGACCTCGGAGTTGCCGCGGGGCTTGCGGGGGCTCAATAATTTGGGGAACACTTGCTTCATGAATTCGGTGTTGCAGGCATTGCTGCACACGCCCCCTTTGAGGAACTACTTCTTGAGTGACAGGCACAATAGGTACTTCTGTCAGAAGAAGAATGGGGTTAGTGGAAATGCGAGCAAGAGAAGTGTAGATGGTGCCGCCTCTGATGGAGGCCATGGGGGCAAGAATGGCAGTTTCTGTTTGGCTTGCGACCTGGACGCTATGTTCTCCGCGGTGTTTTCGGGGGAGCGGACGCCTTATAGCCCCGCGAAGTTCTTGTACAGGTCTGTGAATGCGGAGGGAATTGCTTTTCCATGAATTTTTTCGGGGTAAATGTGGATGCTTGATGGTTTGTAATCGGTTTGTAGAAGCACATGGAGGTTGGAAATTGTCCAAGAGGCTCTGTAAATTTTTCTTTTGTGGCCTAGTGGCTGTGAAGATATGGAAGTTGTTTGAGCAGTGCATGTTCTGCTATATTGTTAGTATGATGGACATTACCTAATTTTACAATTGCGTTTTGGCCTTCTTCGTGTCGTAGCTTAGCTGCACCATATTTTTGGCAAGTGGAAATTTGGAAAATCTTAGAGAGTACCCCTTATCAGATGTGCTCTCAAAATTTAGAACTTACCATTTGATGTAGTGCCGTGTGTCTTTTGTATTTTCAAGTGTCTTGGAAAGCATTGTTTCTGATTTTAGTAAATTTAACCAGTGCCCCTAGGGGCATTTGTTAACAAGGCCTTTAAAAATTATTTTCTTTGATTTACTACTTTTGTCTACTGGCGTTTCTGAAAATGGCTGTGGACATAATGGATAGGCATCTTTTCCTTATTCTATTGATGCATGCTTTTGTCAAGTTCCTTGTTGATCATCAATGTTGGACTGAGACTTTCTTAACTGTTCTATCTAATTGACTTAGAGGAAATGTGCTTTATACTTTTTGATTGATTTGGTTGTCCCACAGTTGGTGGCAACATGCAGCTAACTTGGCAAGTTATGAGCAGCAGGACGCACATGAGTTTTTCATTTCCATGCTTGATGGGATCCATGAGAAAGTGGATAAGGATCGACGCCGGCCACAGAGCCAAGGTAAATTTTTAAAGGCATCACATTGAAACCTGTTACATCCAATCTCCATTTTTTACAGGCAGTATCAGGAGTCTGCTGGTGCTGAGGACAGAGATCAAGATGTTATTAACATTTTCTCTTGGGTCAGTGGTTCAAGTGGGCTTGTTTGTTTGTATAATCACGTAGGATCACGCTTGTTCTGGGTTATTACCTTTCTGGCATTTCCCAGCCCTAATAATTTTGAGTCCCTTGGGAACATTCATTTTGTTCTAGTGTCATGCTTTCTTAGTGGCATCTCAGTCAGGTGATTCAACTCTATCAACTAATATCTGTGGGTCTTTATATTCGGCATGTGTTAGCCTCTAGTTTCAACTTTTCTTGCAAGTTATTCCATGGTAGAACTTATTATTTGTTCCATCACATGGTAATTTAATGCATCTACAATCTCTGCAGACAACTGCTTTCCTGTGCAAGTGCGCTCTTTGTGTCGTGTTTAACAGTTGTGTGTTTGTACTTTAAAATATGTTCTGTTGTGACTTGTGATGCTGTTGAGGAACTTTTATCTTTACGAATTATGGATTCTCAGATATCTTTAGAATTACGCTAATGCATTACTACAGGGAGTGGAGATTGCTGTATTGCGCACAGAGTATTCTCTGGTATCTTACGCTCCGATGTCATGTGCATGGCTTGTGGTTTCACATCTACAACATATGACCCTTGCTTGGATATTTCTTTGGATTTGGAGCAAAACCAACGTGGTTCTGCGAAGGCGACATCAGCTAAGTCACTTCACTCCTGCAATGGCGAGGCAGAGTGCATGAATTCAAGCCAGAACTCTGGGATACCGACCTTGATGGGCTGCTTGGACCGATTCACAAGACCCGAGAGGCTTGGTTCGGACCAGAAGTTATTCTGCCAACAGTGTCAGGTGAGTCAGGAGTCTCTCAAGCAGATGTCCATACGGAAGCTCCCATTGGTCTCTTGCTTTCACATCAAAAGATTTGAACATTCTTCCATACGGAAGATGTCGAGGAAGATCGACCGATATCTGCATTTTCCATTTTCATTGGACATGGCTCCTTACCTCTCTTCTTCCATTTTGAGGAGAAGATTCGGGAACAGGATTTTCCCTTTTGATGGGGATGAACCTGACGCATCAAACGAGTTCTCCTCAGAATTTGAGCTGTTCGCTGTTGTCACTCACGCTGGTAAATTAGACGCGGGCCATTATGTGACTTATTTGCGTCTGTGCAATCAGTGGTACAAGTGCGACGATGCTTGGATTACCCAAGTGAATGAGAACATTGTGAGAGCAGCACAAGGGTACATGATGTTCTATGTCCAGAAAATGCTTTATTATAGAGCAAGTGATAAAATGGGGGCTTCATGATAGCCTTCGGAAATTGAAATACCAGTTGCTGGTGCTGCATTATGCGCGTCATAGGATATTTTGCGCTAAATCGCTGGCACTCGGGATCAATATGCAGAATAAAGTGAAGAATAGTGCTGCAGTTGCTGCTTCATCTGTGAACTAAACTTTAATGAGTTGCTCCAACTAATTGATGAATGCCAGACGACTCTCTTCCACCAGGGCAAACATCCGTCGGGAAATAATCTGTAATTCTACTTTGGAGCTATAATGAGCCTAATTTTATTTGGGGTGCCTCAGCGGACGAGGGAATCGCTTAGAGAAGCCTTCGGAGTTATTTATGAGTTAATTATTTCAACTTTTCCCCCCTAATTTTTCCTGCTTGTCCAAGTATTGATGGTGGGTTGATTCTTTTTTTGACATGGATCCTCGCGAAGGTTGATGCTTGGAGGTGTGGGTTCTTTCCGGTATGCTCATTCCTTGCATTCCATAATGTACTTGTATTGGGATTTTTTTTGCTTCGGAGCTTTCTTGGGGAGGCGCTTCATATTCATTTCTTGAAAAGGAAATGTCGGGAATGTTATGCCAGAGATTTTGTATGTCGTACTTGTTTTGAGCAAAGAGAAATCATAGTATGACTTACTACACCTTTACATTCTTGATAGTGTTCTCTTGCCATCATGATTTGGTCTGATTATCAAAGTCCATAAACGCCAACCTGACTTTGGCGAAAAAAAATAGTCGTGACCTTCAATTCAAATGCTACAATCTGAATGAAAAGCAGTACGACGCATTTAACTTTATGAACTGCATGCAGGATCGAAGAATGAAAACTCAGATCGCTGTTTTTCCAGTTCTTTTAGATGTTGTTGGATCTACAGGTTAGACTTTTTGCTCTCTGGCTTTAGGCAAGACAAATGTTAGAACGATCTCTCTAGCTGTAGCATAAGCCCAAATCTTCCTGAATACGAGTACTAAATCACCAAGTTAAGACAAAACTACCCAATACCACTGAAGAAGCTTGTTCCGTATGAATAGAGCCAAGTGAAACCTTACAGAATGAAGAGAAACTAAACGCACAGTAAGAAATAGACCGACATAAACAGAAATGGAAAAGGGAATGATAGATGGACCAATGTAATAACTGCGAAGGTGTGTGCATATTGGGAAGGTGATAGCTTAAACTGAACTGCACGCCAAAGAAGAAAACGATACTTTAAACTAAACTAGTGAACTAATGGTTGAGTTGATGCTTCTGAAATCCATCATTCATCCAGGAGTTCGCAGTCCATCCTCCTCAAGTACAATTTTTTGCCTGAAATGTCATATCCCACGTTATGGAACTGCTGAGCATTTATTCCTATCACAGAGTAGTCATCAGGATTTTCCAACATTGTCATGCAGAAATACGTCGGTGAAGATTGAGTAAACAAGCTCTCTGCCTCTAATCCCAGCTCCGCACCGCCACTGAAATGAAAAGTGACGACGGGAAATCCCTTGGTGTCATTGTTAACATCACCTATAAAGCACAACGCATTGGGTTCTTCATAGGGCTTGAACCAACTTTTCAGTTCCGTCATATCTCTTACTGCGTTGGCAAGCTCCTCGTACGCACGTTGGATTAAAACACTACTCTCTCCTCCCGAGTCAATTATGACGCCACCTTTTCCTGAAGCTCTTCGCTCAAATGCAGCTCTAGGAATATTAAGCATAACTCCTCCTAGACTTATCCCTTCCAGAGTGACAAAGTAAAATCCTTCATATACGTCTAGGGGTGTCGAGTCTCCCTCAAGGATGGCCCCTTTCCCTAAAATTAACTGGTTGTATCCATAAGAAGGATCCTTAACTTTTCCAACACAATAGGAGAATTTACCTCCTAGTTGTGTAGCTAGAGACAACTTATTATAATTTAGTCCAACCACTCCCATAACTGCGTCGGGTTTCTCCCCACTCTCGTGACTGCACCCGAAGACAACATTTGGTATGGTGAGTAGCCCTTCATCGGAAGTGTCGAATATGAGTGACTCTCTGGCAAGTATCCCTTCTGTTGGGCGTGCGCCTTCATATTCTACCTCATATTTGCAATTGCGGCGCTCATCACATTTTGGACGATGTAAAGCCTCACAATATTCTGACAGGCATGATACGTTTGTATATGTTGATGATGTGCTAGGATCGTATATTGGGATGGAGGCTTGAGCACAATTTTCGCAAGGAATGCATTGAACCCAGAGAAGGGTACTTCCGGTGTCCATGACTGCAAGCACTGGGTGAGAAGTGTCTTTTATGTAAAACTCTACAAAGAACACGCCCACAGAGGTTTTTGCACGTAGCTTTGCTTGAATGTTGTCTGAGCACGACGCATTTACCTCGCAGCTCTTCATCTTTTGCTCAATAATGGCAAAGCGTGCGGCAGAATTTTCTAGAGCAAACTTGGCACGATGAATGTCAGTATGATTAGGGTCATAGAATGGCGATCGGATGGAATTGCGATGGATCAGTTTGGCCACCACCCTCTTCGGCATACTACTAGCACTGATGCTTTTGGTGGCATTGCTGTTGGTCACAATAATGCTCAACATAAAGAGGAGTTCGTAAGTTAGCAAAAGAAGAATTTGGTAAAGCGAAGCCATATGTAGCAGTTGAATAGTCTGGTGCTTAATATTGGATGATCTCTGCAATTGTCCGTAGAGTCTCCCTTAAAAAAGATTTAAATAGATGAAAGAGGGCTCAAGTAGGTGAGACATGAAAAGGAAACTGGGAAATTTGTGGCTATGTCATATTCTTTAACTCAGATGATTGATAATTTCCTTACCAATAAAGATGCGTGAATAACCAGCCTGCATGACAGGAAATTTGTATGAACTCACAAAGCCATGGCAGACCCATGTTCTCAAATTAAACATGCAAGTAAAATTTCATAAACCCCAGGGCAACCTCTGGTGGTTTGCTCGATTCCAAGAATTACTTACTGGCCATACCATCTGAGTATTTCAATAGCAAGATGCCCATGTGCTGCAAGGGTCTAAGATTAGATTTGTTGATGGGTGAATGAAGTTCTTGCAGAGTTCGATATCATATCTTTTTTCTCCTCCATTTATCTTATTTGATTAGTTAATTCTGTTTTTCATCCGCTTCTCCAATTCTATCTAATCTGACATCTGTTATCTAACATTAGCTTTTTCTCTCCCCTTTGCATGTACGTGCGTAAATGGCTCAAGTAATCCTTACCAGGAAAAGCTCGCTTGTTACAGATAGAGTTGGTATTATATTGCACTAAAGGCAGATGTATTGAAGATGAGTAGCGCATAATTCTTTTCACCTTTCACTATTCTGTCACTTGCTTCCTACTTTCAATGAAACTTCATAATTTGGACCTTTATTTTTCAGTTTTTTCCTTGAAAATTACTTTGTATAAACATGTACAAATGCAGTAAAATCTTTTCACAAGCTAGTCACAAAATTACTTTGTATTTTACAACTTTCTTAGTCTTGTATTCGAAGTTTGATTTGCTTGAAACAGAGCATCAGTTATGGGTTTCTTCCATATATACAGAATGGTAAAAAAATTGAATTTTCCGATTGATTCTTCAAAGAATTTACTGATACACACGTGCTGTTGATTCATTTTTCGTAATGTCCACGCCGCTTAAAATGCAAACTGCAGAAACAAATATAACCGTCGACTAATGCTAAAGAAAATAAAACTCGTTCGAAGATTTGGTTTACAAAGTGATGTGCCTGCTTAACCGCTCATACATGGCATACTTGGGTGACTTAAAGCAATATTGTAAATTGGTCATGCCATACCTAACCCTACTCATGGTCACTCAGGCATAGCTGAAGCTGAAAAGTTTATGCCAAGAGAAAAAAGCATCACTATATGAATTTTAGGATTTATCTAATCCATTCAATAGTTTGGGAAATTGAATAGAATTCTCACAATTCCAGTGTTCAGTTGCATCCAACTTAAGCCTGTACAGACTAAGTATGGGAATTAGTGAAGGATATCTTATTTCAAGAAAGATGCTGCTATTGTAAAACCAGTTCAAATTAACATGGAAGATATTTAGGCCGTTTGGCCAGAGGGGACAAAAATAAAAAAGAAAGGAATCCTATTTATGTAAGTTTGGCTCATTTGAGGGTTTAAATTTGTAACTTCAGTTCATATGATCGTTAAATATTCAGGGAAATCATTTTCCAAAATGAACCACATAAACTCAAAGTGAGTTTAGGGAACTGTCACATGAACATGTTTAATTTTGGCTAGACGGTCTTTTATGGAAACTGTAACTCCTATGTATTTCAAAGGATTGTCGTGAATTTGCATAATTTGCTACTAATAATTCTAATGGATAAAATGAGCCAGAAACCGTACTTCCTCATCTTGACCATAAACGCCTCTGCTGTTAAAATTCTGACGCCGGTCTCTCTCATCGAAGAATGAAACAAGGGGGCTCATAGCAAAAGCAAGAATGCAAGAATATACATTGTGCACCTTGCAATTAAATAATATGGTGGGTTAATTGAGAGGAAAAGTATTATCTGAGAATGAGGAAATTGCAGAATGACCAAGCACTATTCTCAGTGGGTGCAAGGAAGCTAGCACTTCTATCCTTGGGGAAGGGAAATCTTCTATTTCTTATGTGAATATCCATGCCACCACACAGTTAATTCAGTAGTTAAAAGTTATAAAGTCATCTCAAATTATGGCACAATCAACTAATAAGCATTAAGAAATTTATAATTTCCAAAGTTCCTTTCCATCTTATATGAACTTCCACAAACCATAGACGAATCTAAACCTGCTGCCTATAAAAGAGAGGACTCGATCATCACAGTTCAACAAATGAGTATAGACTTGCTCCCCCTCGCCTGCTTTCCACCCCGACCAACTGAGCATAACTTCAGATATGGAGGTAAAGAGCAAAAAAGGTAATCGTTAAAAGGTAAAGAAAGAAGATGACCTTAATAGTGCAAAAGGTAATCAACGATGATAATTCCATAATTCAAGTTGAAGCGGCCTGGTCCTAGACTACAGTTAACAATATTTGAATAGTTCTGTCAGCGCTGGCTTCACTTTGATGTAGTCCCCTAAAGCAGCAGTAAGTTGCCTAAATCAGAAAATGACTTATTGCAATTATTACAGTTAAAACCAGACCTATACACTGCTTCCCTGAACATTTTGAAGTCATGAGTTAGAACCAATCCCATCAAAGCATTAATCCGGAATCAGTTCCCTAAATCAGAAAATGAGTTCCAGAACTTAAAAGTTTAGACCAGATGGGCCTCTTCTTATCGAGGGTTCATGGCATCGACCATGAAAATATCTCAGCCTCCAAAGTTTGATCTTTCTTGGTTCCCAAGACCTGAGAATTGAGAATTCTGATTCACTCACAAGCATATAAATGAAAGAAAGAAAGAAAGAAAGAAGCTGGCGCACAAGGCCGTCGGCACGGGCATATATCCCTAAAAATGACGTCTCAAAAGAGTTCAGTTTTTTGGGCACATTACTTAAGGAATAAGATCTGTCATTAACAGACTAGAGATCCAGCACCAAGACAGTTCAGCTGCAGCAGATCCATTAAAATGAAAAAAACTTCTTTGGATGGCTCCATTACAAATATTATTTGCAAATTTACATGACTTGAATCTTGTAGAATAATACTGTAATACTTTGGGAGGAACTTCTGGAGATAATGCATTGGAACCACCAACATTTGGTACAATGACCAACTGTGCTAGGACATGAACTGCAATCCGAGAAGAAAGAAGTGGTTTTTGGCCGAGTGGTTCCAACCTTATGGACCAGTTGAAGCTGATTATGAGAAACTCTCATCAACGCGGCCTGCATAATCAGCTGGTCCATAAGGTTGGAACCACTCGGCCAAAAACCACTTCTTTCTTCTCGGATTGCAGTTCATGTCCTTGCACAGTCGGTCATTGTACCAAATGTTGGTGGTTCCAATGCATTATCTCCAGAAGTTCCTCCCACCGTATTGCTTCATGTGAATTTCCCACCTCGCTGTGTCCTTTTCCATTGCCCTGATGCTCGACAGCTTGATGTTACCGTCGAGGAGGTGCACGAGCCAGGTCATCTGATCTCCGTGGTTGGTAGGTTTGCAAGGCCCTCCGCGTATCCTATAATTGCAAGCTGGGGAATCCGAGGATGAATCACCTGCCTGAAGTCGGTATATAAAACTGTTACAACAAAACCAGGATGGGGCGCAACACCATTACAAAATCCTATGGGAAGAAAACTGCATTTCGAATGCCCTGAAATTAGTACCACACCTAAATATTGTAATGATGCACAAGAGACCTTAAGGCTAGGCAAATGCTGCAATGCAGTCTCGGAGCTAGATGATATCTTGGTGTTGATTCTTGATAGTTAATCCTCACTTAGATAATAAGATACGCATTTTGAATATCAAGGTTTCTGAGTGGAAATTGATGCTATGCAGTGTTGCAACTGCAAGTATGAAATGGTACCTGTAAAGAGGAATGGTTGAAGTTGGTGAAGGGACGAGGTACTTTTGGAAGATTGAAGATCTGAAAATGTTCTTGAGCTTCTGATTGCCTTTATATCCGGTGGCAAGGATCACGAGATCGCTCGGGATCAGTTTGTCTTCTCCGCTAACTATCAGACCTTCCCTGCAGAAGTGAAAGCTCGGCGACCTCTTGATTAGGATGCTTCCCTCCTCCACTTAATTGTAGAACTTGTCGGGCAGCATGTCAATTTGACATGAAGACATGTCCTTGAGAAAGCTGTGTGTAGGAACTACTCCATACTTCTTCAATGGGAGTTTCCACTAGAGATAGATTTCCAAGAATTTCGAAATGCCCCATCTCTAGGAATTTCAAGATTACCTTGTGAACAAACTTTATGATTGACAAGCGGATGCATATAACGAAGATAATCATGAAAAAAGAACTTGACAGATAAAAGAGTCATCTATTTATGGTTATGATTGATAGACAAGCAAGTTTTGCAGAACTAAACCGAAAAAATGGAAGTATGCATATACTAATGGTGTAAGAACTGTAGCGAGAAGCCGGTACAGGAAGTTTTGTACTGGCTTATGAAGAAGCAGCTCGGCGAATCGATTGAAGTACAAGTAGCCAAGGTAAGATATTAAGAAGCCATGGCTCGGCAGAAACCAATGAGGATTTCTCTGGATTATATCACAAGGGTACTTGACTCCTTATTCCAATCAAGAAATGAGAATAAGATAAGGAAAACGATAATATCAAATAAGCTCGATCATTAAAAGCATGAAAAGCACATCTCTCGATGAAGTAGTCTTGTATTAGCACGTGGTCCTTGTTGGTATGCAGTAGTTACTGCAACCATTGAATTCCTATAAGAAGTGTTCGGAGTTGCGTATACAAATTCATTTATGTGTAGATACTTTAAGCATGATTGAATCCCATTCCATTACTAATTTACTCTCATATAGAATGGGTTTTAATGTAGTTCAATGAAATTACAGAAGTTTCAGATGAACTTCAAAGCTTTGATAAAACTTGATTATAGCTCACAGTGACAATTCACCCAACAATTGTCTACAAGCAGATAGTCTACTTGATATTGCTCTTACCATTTGCTTCTGCACATTCGACTGCTAAATCCACTTCCGATTTCTGTGAACCGACAATTCTGATTCGCTTTCCTATGATCAATTCAGCAGCTGCATATTTCTCCATATCCAAATATTCCATTGAAGGCATCACCTTGCCATCGAACACTTTGGAGCAATAATTTGGTGGGAGCTCTGGAATGTTAGGAGGCCCACTGCACCGTCCGATGCAGAGAACAACAAATTCAGCTTGGTGAACCTGGCCAAAACGCAGCATTCACTTAACATGGCATCAAGCAATCACGGAGATTGAAAGTAGACAATAAGTACGTAGTTATACTTACTCAAATCTCAGGATGGAATTGAACCAAACTATCAAGAAATAGTTCATTTACCCCTGTGGCATTAGTCTCTGTGTCCAGGACAGTAATGTGCCACTTCCCTTTTGAGCCAAATGCCGTCTCCGTCCCACCCCACAAATCCCACGTCTTCATTTCTTCATATGACACCCCAACATAATTGATACTAATCACTCTGGAATGGAACTTGATGTAAGGATATAAATTGAAGTGCTGAGCATAGGGCTCCACATAGTCCAGGATTTCAGTGTGGCTGGGGAACTTCTCCTGCACAGAGGCCGGCCAACCGAAGTCCGAGAACCGGTAATGTTCCTTCGCATTCTGTAGCCTGGTCGATTGCATGGTGTGATTCCAGACTCCCCTGATGCGGTATTTGGCCTCGAAGACCACTGAGTCAAACCCCTTCTCGACCGAATACTTGCAGGCGAGAAGGCCACTTATTCCTGCTCCTATGATCACTACCCTTCTCTCCATTTCTATCTTCAAACTCCTGAACGATTCAACATGTAATTGTTCAAGCTGGAGAGAACATATTTCATATATCCATCAGGATTGATCACGGATTGAATGCTGAAGAAACTGTTCCGCATAAAGTAATCTTTGACCACATACTGTATATCTCCGACCTCATTTATTGTGAAATATGTGGGTTGCAGTCTACAATTCTAAAAATTTAAACTTTTTAAATGAAGATGTGATTTAATCTTTTAATTATTCGAACAAAATTTTGGAACACTTCACCGTGGCCATACAAAATTTCACATGGTATTAAACATTAGGTCCCGAGTTTAATTTTTTTTCAAGCTCATATTTGCCTTTCGTATTACCCATTTTTACGCTCTAGTTTAATTATCGTTCGAGCAAAGGAGAGCGCAATATTAAATTACTCGTTTCTAGTAATGGTTTATATTTCAGAGTTGTCTGGACGTTAGTTCGGCATCTCATGTGGGTCCATTCGTCTAAGTTTTGGCAAGTTAGGAAACCTAGAACCAGAAGCCCCCATTTGCTCTGCTCTAGAAAATGGTATGAATAACTCAAAACTTTCTGCACATGCTAGTCATTGATATCATTAGGTCGAGATTGCAGGACCTTCATTGATGATGACTTGTGGGCAAACTCAGCAAAGATTCTATATGTTGTCACAAGTCATCATCAATGAAGGTCCTGCATCCTCGACCTGACATGGACGAGAAAATAAATCTTGCTGAGTTTGCTCACAAGTCATCATCAACGAAGGTCCAACTCAGCAAAGATTCTATATGTCGCCACAAGTCATCAATGGAGGTCCTGCATTGACATGGACGAGGAAATATTCACCGATGTGTCCGAGTGGAGCCCCAGATTTCTGTTCCGTCTCTTTCCTGAAGCTATTTCGATTGCTGGACCCTCCTAATTTAAAAGCTCCTACTGCTCTTCCATTACTCCTCCTGGCAGTCTCTGCACAAGCACACGAGACTGACCATTATCGAACGACCAACCCCTCCATTCATTGGCACTAAATAGCCGCCCAACTGGCCCCCCTCTAAAGGCTCTCGTTTAGTACCCCTCCCCAACTCACAATTAGATTCCGCCTGCGTGCTGTTTGTTTTGTCATTCTGGACCTGGTCATATTGTAATGTCCCATTTGAATTATCAGCTATCCGCGGCAAAGGAATAATAAAAAGATGAGCAACCATCTGATCATGATCCAATAAAATTGGAACCATCTAACCTATAACTCTGCCGACCAGACCGGTTACCGGTTCCAATTTTTATTGGAACCGTTGAGCAGCGGTTTCCGGTTCCAGATTGGGACCGTCCATCCAAACCGGTAAGTTTTATTTTTTCAAACCATGCTCTCTCCCGCTCCTCCCTCCTCGGTCTCCCGCATGCTCACTCTCGAAAGAAAGAAAGCCACTCAACTTTCTCGTCTCATCTCGCTCTTGGTCGCCTCTGCGCTGAGCTCTCACCTCCGGCGATATTCGCTCCCACCTAGATAGAGCGAAAGTGGAGAGGAAGAAAACCCACAAGATCAGCAGAAATCAATGACAAAGCGTCCAAAACCGGCAGCGAGTGAAGCCAAACGCAAGCAAAGAAGAGGAGGAGGAGATGGAGAAGGGAAAAGGAGTAACGGGTATGCGGAGAAGCTGGGTGATCAACCGCACCATCAACTCGACTTTTCCTGCCTCTGGCGATATCCCTGATCCTCTCGGGTTCTCTCGGCACCTCTCTCGATCAGGTATGCACAGCTCGTTCGTTCATCGGTTGAGTTCGCATTTCTTGATTTGTTTGGTTGGGCATTGAGTTCGTGTTTGTTCTAATCAATTTCCTTTTTCCTTTGTTTGCAGGATGATTCTGCAGTCACCCGACAAAAGGAGGACGCTGAAGCTGATTGGAAACTTCAGGTACTCCTTCCGCTTTGGAACTGCTATTACTAGTCTTGTGAGGATCTTCGGATCTGAAACTGTTTATGTTTGAGCTAACGTAACAAAGAATATAGAAGAATATCTTCTTGACCACTATTCCCAGTGTAAGTTTTTGAACAAGGTGTTGCCGCTTCTTTTGATTCAATACAGGACACGGCTGGTTCCATGGACCCACCAAGGAACCGGACCGGACCTCGGGAGGTTCCAGGTCCGGCCGGACCACCGGTTCTCGGTCGTTCCGAGAAGGTTTCCTAGCTCGCCAAAAGTAGTCAACTGGACCCACTTGATGTACCCATTCAAAAAACTACCCTTAAAGGCTAGCCTCGCAATCCCTTGGAATATAAATAGCCAGTCCCTACGAATGGTTCTGTGCAGTGCACACATTTACAGAGAGTTTTTCTTTGGTCGAACTTTTACAGAGTTAAAATGGCTGATAAATTAGCTGATCGAATCAGGGCAATGGGCTTGAACGATACTGTAGAATGGTATCCTGTGATGTCGCCTGAATGGCCAGGTATGTTAATTTATATATACTGTTAACTCATACTTTAGTTTCGGAGGTCTAGTGGAAACATATGGTCCCGATTTGGGACCGGTGATGGAACTTGGCATGTACATCGGGCATGCGATTCACCACTCCAAATCGATTTCGGCATTTTTTATCGCTCTTTTTGATCTTGCTCATGAGTTATCCGGTAGTTATTCTAGATAACGGTAAAACCTTGGAAGTACAATCTTATGACTTATTTCAATTCGTACGTACATTGTCTCACCGAAGGAGGAAACCGTAAATTGTTTGATACTCGACGTCTAGATTGATATGTAATCTCACCTAATTAGACGAGAAAAGAAGTCTAACACATGACCAGATTTTTGGTTTGTTTACTTATAAAACTCGTACATTGACTGCTTAAATAATATCACCGCACATCAAGACTACTGTTATGAATCAAAGACAAATATTTACGACAGTCCTAACATGATCTTTGTGATTTTTCGTTTTGAAGGCGAGGTACGCTTGTATGAGGTGGAAAAGGTGTTGTTCCATGGCAAGTCCAAATATCAGGAGCTTCTTGTTTTCCAGGTGACTTCTTACCTTCAATGATCGCTCTCCAATTTTACACATGACAAAGCAATACTACGCTATTTAGTATTTAGGATACAGATTGGATCCTGATGAATTATGAAGATCGATGAACACACACAAACTCTGCATATGTACCACCACCTCAAATAAGATTTTCTTGGGGGAGATTATTTTTGCAAATCATTACCTTAGGAGAAAGTCGACGGTGTTGATATAACAAAGTTTATTTTCCAAATTCAGTAAAAAGATCACGTCAAACATTAGATAGACTTAGGTTTGATACTTCCCCTGCCTAAGAAACAATTTCAACAAGCAGTTAGTCAAGTTGACAGCGTCTTGGATGGTATTCTTACTTGCAACGAGCGGACAGATATCTTTGGGCTCTTGATATATTTTCGCTTGTTCATAGTCAGCGAAGCATGGCAAAGTGGCAATTCTGGATGGTCAACTTCAACTGTCAGAGAAGGATGAGTTTGCTTACCAAGAGATGCTCACACATCTTCCCCTCTGCTCAATCCAGAACCCAAAAAAGGTGGTCTCTCTCGTTATTTCTTTCAACTTCTTTAAGTTTTGATGCTGTTAAAGTGCTGGAACGTTTCACTTGATTTTTTTTATAGGTGCTGCTCATTGGTGGGGGAGATGGAGGTATTCTGAGGGAAATATCTCGTCATTCGTCCGTTGAACAAATTGATATATGTGAAATCGACCAAATGGTGATTGATGTAAGCAAAATAAAACTAAGCTTGAGCCTCTCATTGTTCATGAAATTCTAAGGTTCAGGAGGGCCTATACACTTCTTGTGTCCTGTTGCAGGTTTACAAGCAATTCTTCCCTGATATAGCAGTTGGGTATGAGGATCCGCGATTGAACGTGTACATTAGCGATGGTATTTCTTTCTTCTATTGTTCTTACACATTGCTGAACATAGATAGGCTGCGAGAGATTATCTAATTCACATACTCTATTTTCTTTTTTTGGTCACGTACTCTATTTTCAACATTGCAGGAATTGCTTTCTTGAAGGCTGTTCCTGAAGGAACTTATGATGTGATCATCCTGGATGCATTTGAGAGCATGGGTAATGTCCATTGCCTATTTACCTTCCCCACCCTCTTTGAAACTCAGTGTATTCTTCAATCAATCGAATAACTTTTGTTTTCTTTGCCAAATAAAAAAAAAATCTTATATGGTACGTCACATCTTCTTATTTCAAATATTTTGCAACGTTCAATCACCTCCAAGAAAAGGCGAACATACTGATCACGTTGAAAAAAATATTCAGGAACTACTGCAATTGAATTAGCGAATAAAGAGTTTTTGGAGTCGGTGGCTCGGGCGCTCAGTCATGGAGGCGTCATGTCCGCTCCCGCTGATAGTTTTTGGCTGGACAACTTCCAAATGGAAGATACAATTAACGAATGTCGCAAAATCTTCAAGGGCTCAGTCAGATATGCTTGGAGTACCGTTCCTTCCTACTCAAGGTATCAAACCGAACTCTCTTACCGTTTTTATGAATTTTTCCTTTGTATTTTTTTGTCAAGTTTATGACGAGACGAATGAATTTTCAACTTTTTTCCATTAGCGGGACGATTGGATTTGTCCTGTGCTCCAACGACGGGCCGGCAGTCGACTTTGAGAAACCTGTCAATCCTCTAGATACCGAGAACAATGGGGTGGCTAAAGGGCCTCCTAAGTTCTACAACCCTCAGGTAGAAAAGGAAACAAAAATGTCACGCATCATGTTAACCGAAACTTCGACGTCTTTCTAATGCAAACCTCTTTGCCTTCTGTTGTGCCAGATCCATGCTGCTGCTTTCTGTCTGCCGTCTTTCGCGAAGAAGGTGGTGGGCACCAAATTCTGATGAACAGATGTTCCTCAGCGTAACCGGTTAAAGATGGAGAAATAGGATCTCAGTCGCTAGTGCTCACTTCTGTCTTCATTTTTCTTTCCTTTGCCCATCGTTTCTCGTTCTATCAACTGTGATACCCAATGTGTTCATATCGTATTACGAATAAGCATCACAGTAGTTTCTCGTCAATTGTCTATAATCGCCAATCGCTGACAGGCACTGAGATATCATTTTGTTTGGTTAGAGGTCGTCAAATCCCCGTCCTGCTCTAAGCTACTGAGTCCATTTGCCCAAGTTCCGCGGTCATACATGCGCAAACGGATTCAGACTTATCACTTATTGCCCGTGGCCGCGATGATCTGGGTGAGGGCAGAGACCCTTGCCCTCCCCTAGTGGCCAGCGAGCTCCGGCGACCTCTTCTGCCATGGTGAAAGAAACAAAAGAAAACGAAGACAGAAAAAAAAAAAGAAAAAAAGGAAAGGAAAAAGAAAATAAAAATATAGAATTTTTTTAAAAATTTGACAAAAATTGTCCACCTCAGTAACCGCTATGTCATCTAGGAAGGTCGGTCCACGACAGTCAAAAGGTTTAGACTAAATTTGTCAATTAAAAAGGTTTATGCCTGAATTGAAACAAATGCAACATGCTTATGATTTTTTTGGTAATTTTTCCATCGATAGTCCTTGGATCACAAAATAATAAATCGAACCATTAGTAGAAAAATATGTCAATTTTCGTATGTGTTGACACTTTACGTAATATCCTACGATGAAATATATGATTACAACGGGTTACAACTGTGGAATTGATCCTTAAAGAGACGCGCCTATGTTCTTTCACTTCCAAGTAACAATAACACTAGTCTCTCTGTTGGCCCAAGGAAAATTAAAAGGGTTAATACCACGAAAAATTTCGAATTAGTATACCTATGACAAATTTGTCGTAAACTAATTTTTTTATCACGAAATATCCCAAATTGGTACACCTGTGATAAATTTACCCTATGTTAGTTTCTATTAAATTTTACTGTTAAATTTCTGAGTTGGATGAAATGTGACAGCTGACGGGTGTACCGGTTTGGAGTTTTACCCCTCCGTTTGTCACATGTTTATCAATTTGTGATTTTTCGTGGTATTAATCCAATTTAACAGAGAGTAAATTTGTCACAAATGTACGAATTTGAGGTTTTTGATGATCAAAAAATTAATTTTGGATAAATTTGTCACATGTTTATCTGTTTAAGATTTTTCGTGGTATTAACCCAAATAAAAATTCTCGTTCTTAAGCTATTTCGACATTATTAAAAAATCATTTAATGCTTGTAGGTAAACTTGACTGTGAAAAGGCATTTAGACATTACTTTGATTAAAATGAAAATTGTTCAAAAAGTCCTAAATCTATTGCACTTTTGCCAATTCATTTCTAAACATTTTAACTTTGCCAATTGAGTCCTAAAAATTTTCACATTTTTTCAATTGAGTCTATTTGGCCAATTTTGGCCGGAATTCGCTGACGTGGACAAATTTTATTAATCTTTTAAACATTTTTTTGAATTTCTAACTATTTTTTTGGATTTTGAATTTCTTATTTTATTTTTTCCTCTTCTTCCTTCGCCGGTCGCCCAGCCTTCGGCGATCGGCCAGAGGCTACAATCGGAGAGGGTTAGCCTCACCGGGATGGCGAGGGACAACCTCACCGGATTTGGCGAGGTCGAACTCATGGCCGACGAGGTTGCCCCTTACTTGCTTCAGGGGAGGTTGAGCCTCGCCCTCTCTGGTCTTTGGCGAGGGCGTCACTCGCCAGGCGAGGCTTGACCTCGCCAGATCTTGGCAAGGGCAACCTCGCTTGAGGCCAATCCTCGCTCCTCACCAGATCTCGGCAAGGGTGACCTTGCCTGAGGCTGGCGAGCCTCGTTGATCCTAGCCTTTGGTTGGTCACCGGAGGCTGGGCGACCGGTAGAGGAAGAAGAGGACAAGAAAAGAAAAGAAAAGAAAAAATCAATTAAAAATATAAAAAAATAATTAAAAATCGAAAAAAATATTAAAAAATTAATAAAATTTGTCTACGTCAATGCCAGCCGTTTGCATCAGTGAATTCCTGTCAAAATTGGACAGATGGACTTAATTGATAAAATGTGACAAGGTTGAGGACTCAATTGGCAAAATTGAAAAGTTTAAGACTGAATTGGCAAATAAGTAATAAGTTTATGACTTTTTGGATAATTTTTCCTCGATTAAATGGCCAATAGACCGCTAATATATTAGTAGCTTTTTAATTAATATGTGAAAAGGCATCTATTATATCTTCCTATCCGGTTGCGAAATAGCCTACATGCATTCAATTAGGCACCCATTTAGAAATGGAGAAAATGCCCTTGAAGTAGACATCCAATTGATGGATCGGGGAAAATTGTCCAAAAAGTCTTAAATTTATTGCATTTTTGCTAATTGAGTCTCAAAACATTTAATTTTGCCAATTGAGTCTTAAACCTTTTCAAGTTTTGTCAATTAAGTTCATTTAACTAATTTTAGCCAGGAATCGCTGACGGGGACGCCTTTCATCCTATATGGCATGACCATCGTTGACGTGAACAATTTTTAACAATATTTTAATATTTTTTTCGAATATTTATTAATATTTTTCTTTTCTTCTCTTTTCCTTCTTTGCTTTCTTCTTTTTTTCTTTTTCCCTTTTTCCCTTCGTTGGCCATCGTTAAGTCTTGTCGATGGCCGGTGGAGGTTGCTGGTCTCAAGCAAGGGTAGCCCTTCGCCGGATCACATGAGGGTTTGCCTCCTCAGCCAAGGCTCAGGCGTCTCTTGCCTGAGGCTGGTGGAGGGAAAAAGGAAAAAAAATAAGAGAAGAGAAAAGAAAAAAAAGAAGGAAAAGAGAAGAAGAGAAAAAAAATGAAAATAATAAATGAAAAACTTGAAAAAATATTATTAAAAAATATCTATGTGATTTTCGACCAAATTATTCTAGATGGACACAATTGGCAAAACTTGAAAATTTTTCAGGACTCAATTGGCAATATCGAAAAGTTTAGGACTCAATTGGTAAAAGTACAATAGGTTTTGAAGGAAAAGAGAAGAAGAGAAAAAAAAATGAAAATAATAAATGAAAAACTTGAAAAAATATTATTAAAAAATATCTATGTGATTTTCGACCAAATTATTCTAGATGGACACAATTGGCAAAACTTGAAAATTTTTCAGGACTCAATTGGCAATATTGAAAAGTTTAGGACTCAATTGGTAAAAGTACAATAGGTTTTGCATTTTTTGGTCAATTTTCCCAATGGAATGTATCCTTCGGCAAATTTAACTCACGACTTCTAGTTATGACTTTTCTTTTTCCTAGGGTTTAAAAATGAAATAAAGTTTTCTTAGAGTTCAATAAAATAGTAAAGGAATTATAAATTATTTACGTGCCGACATTTGCATATTTATAGAGGTTCTAGGTGTTTCGCTTTAGATACTAAATTATAATAGTCTCACAATCTGAAGGAGAAAAAAAAAGTTCAAAGTTAAATGAGACTTCAATGAACCGTGTCTACGGTTATGAAGATGCTCAGTAGCACGAAAGTTACTTGAATTGTAGAAAATATTTGATTAGTGAAATGTAATACCATTCATGCATCCATTTGATCGTGAAATCGTTACCATTTATTTATCGAGTACAGAAAGATCATGCTTAAAGACAGACAAGCAATGGATTCATCTGTATCTTATCCTGGACCAGGAGTATCTTAGATGTACACATGTACAAATTTTTTTTCAATGCAATACCAATGTCGGTGAGAACCAGTCTGCCAAGTTAGCTAATACGAATCCCAGGAATACCTGCAAGTAAGAAGCCACGAACAAATTAGTCGATAAAAACAATGCTCGAAGCTTGGAGAGCCTGTGATTTTCTGTATTGTACCAGGACCGAGCCAAGGATGTAAATTAGCGAAAACCGCCGACCGTGTATTAGGATGTCTTCCAACATGGCGACGGGTATCTCGAGGGAGGCACCTAATGATGCCACCAGAGGAGTGGTCCAAACAACACTGAGCGCCCTATTAATAATTGACAAGTCTTATTAATCAGATTCAAGAATGTAGGAATCGTCATTCATCAAGGTTTAGCCTCTGAACTAACCAGAAATAATTACAGAGGAAATTTCCCACGAAGCAGTTGGCAAGAACAACACCCATCACGGCCGCAGACTGAGGAAAGGCAAATTTGGGCTCTATGTCTAAAGCAACGAGAGGCCAAACTGAAAAAATCCAAGCATAAGAAATAGTTAAGACACCATTGTTGAAGAACAGACAGTAATTGGTTTAAATGCCAACGATTCTGATTTAGAAAATCATTGAATGCGTCTTTCCATATGAAAACTTCGCATCACTTTTGCAACTTACGAGTCCTACGGCTCAACGCATGTTCAGCCACAATTATAAAATGCCTGCGACTGGGTTTTGACTACTTAACATCTAAGAAAGAGGCATAGCATGGAATGCCAGATGGGCATTTGATTCTCTTTTTGATGTTGCCCATTCAAGTCTAACTCATGTCAATGTCAACTGTTCAATTGCTGCTGAATCGTCTCCACAGATTCAAGAGCTCCGCCATTTGTAAAAGGTGGGGGACGGTCTCTTAAGTTCTTTTTGACTTGGTATTCATGCTACCAATGATGTGTGCATTAAGTCTATGTGCATGTATGCGGAGACAAAAGGAGTACAAAATGGTTCACATTACAGCAACATTGGATAACTCAGCAGACCTGAACCAACCATCCAGTGAACTTAACATGGCAAGAAACAGAGACTTAAGCTATCCATTTTGTTCTGACCACCTTATGGATTCCCAAGGAACTACCTCCACAAAAAAGAATATACCAACAAGATAATCGGAACACGTTTTAAATTAAACCCTTGCAGTGATGGAAGGGATATGCAGCAGTGCTGCCCACTTTCCTCTCAACCATCTTACCCAGAGGTAATTGCACACCATCATGCGAAAAAACTTATGCTCATGAGGAAGCTGAAATTAAGGGACTGTTCTTACCAAGCCACCAAAGTGCGAGAAGCGAGAATAGTCCAATACAACCAAATAACTTTTGCATGTCCACCCTTTCTCCTTCCTCTCCAGCGTACTTCTTGATAAGCACTGAAATTTTTCATATGATTCTCGTTAGCTGCTACATCTTTGTTGAAAAGTTCAACCGAAGGAGAAAATTCATTTTGAAGAAAAAGAAAATGCCATACCGGCAAATAGTCCATCGATTGCAGCCGAGAGAATCGCGAAAAGATTCCCTATAAGAGAGTTGGTTCTGTTGTTGAAGGAACAGATTGAACACAAAAGAAGAAGACCTTATTATTGGCTGGTCAGTAATTTCAATCAGTACGCCTAAAAAGTACGAATTAAGAGTAAAATGAAAGCGGAACCTGAGAAAGAACTAAATATGCAGATGATAATAGGCAAGGACTATACATATTTATTTCGTTATTACATCAACTTGATTTGAGTTCCAGAAGAACTATCTCACAAGAATGTTCCATTTCTAATAGGAAACAAGTAGAATGAAAACACAAGATGAAGTTGAATGATTTTGGAAAACAAAGATTACGTACACAGTTGTGTTCGATTGTGATTGATCGGTACTTGAAGTCTTCCCTAGTGCAGTCATGGCAACTCCGGCTATACTGATAAAGACCGAGATTACTTTTACTACACTTATGGAGTCCCGTCCCAGAAATGCACCAATCAGAAGGGTGAAAAGTCCTGATGTCGATAACAATATCGTGGAGCTGGCAACGCTTGTTCGTACGAGTGCAGCATTCATGAGATACTGCAAACAATGATAACACCCTTCAATACTATGCTATATCTAAAGGAGTGCCTGGTATTCAACATTACTCATTAAGACTGTCATGGTTTTGGATGAAGCAGATCATAAACAGATCATTGTAAGACCAGACGTTGCAATCAATTGATTCCAGTAGAGGATAATAGATGAGTGCCAATTTTATGCGAAATATGCTGAGAAAAGACATGATTTTGTATTGGTAAATTAGTACTTCTCTTGTAAGCCCCACAATGATAATTATACCAACTTGAGAAGCTGTGAAAATCACATGCTTTGTATGAGAAGATATATGATCAGACACTTAAAAGTAAGGTCGCAGTAAAGAATGTTAACAATAAAAACAAACTGGTCTCTCACCTCACACACAAACCAAATAGGCGCAAGGGTGCAGGCAACTTTGAGAATTTGCTTGCTTTTCATCTTCTCCTCTTGTTCCACAATGTCATCGTCTTTTGCTTCTGAAACAGAGGCCTTACCCTCATCAAGTAAATGAACTCGTTCGCCTGTTGAATCCACCACACTCAACTTTTATTGATTGACCATTTCAATATCACCCTGCTTCCCATTATTTTAGCCAGGAGAATCTGTACCTGCACAGATTGCATCGACCGTCTCCGCACTAGCCGCACTATCGCCACTTTCACTAGTGCGGGATTTTAGGGATTTCAGTAACCAGTCCTTGAAGAATGCTACGGGAAGATAGAACACCAAGATTGAAGTCCCGAGATAGGTCACCGCGAATGGCTGCTCATACTTCTCGAAAACACCCTGTTACACCAGTTGATATGAAGCTGGTAAAAGTTACTGCGACAGAGGAACTGATGTTCTTCGGATTCATAAATTTTTATCAGCAGGGAAAGAAAATTAAATCACTACCTAATAGGATCAGCAATCCAAGCAAGATAAAATAGGAACACACGGTTCACTGATTAAACAATGTAAATAACTAGGATCACCAAATGAAAACTCTGAAAACAACGTCAAGGTGCGTCACCTATTTAGGTTCTGATAAATAACTCATTCGTTAAGCACGTGATGAAACCTGTACGAGTATAACGAACCATGCATGCTCAGTTGGCTCAATTTAGATGTATATTCGCATATTTAGGGATGCTTAGCAATGTTAATTATCTTAATATGAAACGATAATGCATCATACAGAGGTGTATTTACTCCCATGGGGAAAGATGAGGACACCGAAGATTATCTGATCAACTTTCCTCTTTACCGGAACTTCTAAACCATTAGGTAAGCTCCTGGATTTACATATTTGCAAGATCAAGATGTATTTTGATTCTTGACCAAATAATTAAATTGTTTGTACTTTTTCATATAGGTTCAGCATGTTTTGCTTATTTTTATATTCCTTATGGTGCTTCTGTGTAATCCCACTCGACCCACGCAGATTTACATCTTTTGATTGGAGGATTACGTGTGACACAAGAACATCCACCAAAAGTTCAGCTGCACCCAGAAAACGGAAAGCTCGCCATAACTCAAGAAAGATTGAAGCCATATCTTCTTCTTCTTCTTCTTTTTTACCCAAAAGAAAAGATAAAAGGAACGCAAGAATGAATTTTGCACAAACACAGTGAGAGAGACTAACCTGAGTGACTTCTGCGGAAGTGACCCACATAATCACAAAAGTAAAAATGAGAAGCAACCCACCTTTGTATCTCCAACTCATTTTGCCTATTTCGACAGATATTAGTTTACAAGCAAAGAAGAACAAATAAGACACAACTTTCGAAAAAAAAAAATGAATCGTTTAAGAGCAGGGAGAGAGAGATAGAGAGTGAAGCGCCGATGTGTGTCTATGTGAACGGAGCTTCGTTCCCCTTTGTGATTGTTCGTGTTGGTGTGTGTTGATGTCAACGCAGGCAATCATTTTATTACTTATCAATCCGAATCATTTCTCTCCCCTTATTCACAATCCCCGATATCTGGCCGTGATATCCTTTGTGATTTTGTTTCCTCAATTTGGCTTATGTGTATCTTGTAATAATGTAGACCTCGCCGGCCCTAGCCTCTGGCGGCGACCAGCAAGGGGAAGAAGGAAAGAGAAAGAAAAAAGGAAAAAGAAAGGAAAAAAATAAAAAAAAATGATTTTTTTAAATATTAAAATATTGCCACGTCGACGTCGGCCGGATGGTCAGCTCTGGTCGGCGTCCACGTTAGAGCTGGCCAGCCAGCCAAAAGTGGTCGGATGGACTGAATTTACACAAATGCAAAAGGTTTAGGATTGAATTGGCACAATTATAATAGATTTAGGACTTTTTTGGTAATTTTCCCGAAAATTTCAAATAAAGACCCGAAATTGATTAGTTTTCCCAAAAAAGGATCCAAAATGAACTTTGTCTCATATAAGAGCCTGAAGTGGCCAGCTAGTCTTAAATAAGAGCCTAAAGTGGCCAACATAATTTCAATTAAGGGGCTCAATTATAATGGATTTATGACTTTTTTTAAGTTATTCTCCCAAAAGATGACTGCAAGGGGGGGGGGGGGGGGGTTGGGACAGCATCCACGTCCATTGTTATTCCAATTAAAGCAAAAAACATGAAATATAAATGAGATAAAAATGAAATCGCTCCTTGGGAAAAATTTCAAATAAAGGCATGTAGTGCAACAGTTTTTTCAAAATAGGACTCAAGGTGAACTTTGTTCAAATAAAGGTCTGAAATGGCCAACTAGTCTCGTATAAGGGCCTCAATTCACAGGCAGCCAAACCTTATCTACTATTAGGGTCATTTTTGTCCAAGAAATTTCTTTTCTTTTTATTTCTTCTTTTTTCTTTTAGTCTTTCTGCTTTCTTTCTTCTTTTTATTTCTTCATCATGCTAATGTGTTCCTTCTTCACTCTGCATCACCTCCATTTTGGACACCAGATAGTGTGTGCTTCAGTCCTGAAATCAACCAGGGTAGAACCAGGAATCGGACCCATGATAACCGGTCTGATTCCAGGTTCTAATGCACCTTGGTTTGGTTCCTGGTTCTCCTGAGAACCGAGAACCGGGAGCCGGGAGCTAGGAACTGGACTGAGAACTCGTAACCAAACCGGCGGAACCGAGAATTCAAGTCGTAATATATTACTGGAACATGACACACTACTTTATATTCTAAAGGCATCAAAAGAACTGGATGTGATGCGACGATCACAAATAATCAATGTCTCGTCAACATACGTTTCACCGAGAAATGCCTTCAAAGTACACTAAGGAAATGCTTGAGTGGTTGGATAAACTAAGCACCCCAACAAGATGCAAGCCGATGGCCGATGCAGCACATGTCCTTGCAATGCAACCAGTATTTCCAGGAATCTGCCGAGAACAACATAAGGCAGAAGTGAGAACCTGAGGAGCTCAGTTATGCAAGAAAACGAGGCTTCAATGCGTTAACTTGCAATTCGACAAAAAAAAAAAACGTGTTAACTTGCAAAATAAGTAAACTAGCTAATGCCTGAATCACTAGTCAATGGTGCCATCTATCAGTCTATACCCCATATGTAATCCTCCTTAATCGAACTAGCTCAAACAGTGGAGGTACATAATCGAACAAACCAAACGACTTGAATAAACTTATTTGGCGAAGGACCCTGCAACGACTTCCCGTTCACGAGAGGCAGCGAATCCCCTTCATTGTCCCCATGAAATTCTTTCCAAGTCCTGAATAATTGACATAGCTGTGTTTCGGTTTCACATGATGTTCTATTTCAGCATTATTGCTGTATTTGTTGACGTCAAATATGCATATCGTCCTAACATTGGGGTCTTGTTGTAATTTATATCATTCTATGTCGTTGATAGAGTAAGATAAATTACCTTACAGTACATTATCCGGTGAAATATGCAATGGCGAGTATCATACTATCACAAAATTCCACATTGCACTCAATATATTCAAGGTAGATTTGTTGTGCTCATTCAAATAGATTGGAATCCGTGGACCTTGTGCTCTGTAGGATTGTAGATATGGTGATTAGTATGGTCATGATCTTTCTCCACAAAAACCTGCTATAGAAGGAATGAAACCTCAAGATTGTTTAAAAAGTGACAAGACCAGAATACATGTTTAAAAATGAGGATGGCTCTTGATGTTTTACTACTTATCAATACATCTTAACGAATCTTTCTCAAAAGTTAAATAGTCTTAGTATGTTAACATGTATGGCGATAATTTAGGTTTAATCTTACTTGCTTCAAATATATGAACGCCTTCTAATTATACGAATCATTCTATAATTTAGGTTTTATGTTACGTGTTTTGACTTTGAATTGTTTATTTTATTTTACGTGTTCATCTTTTATGGATTATATTTATTGACAAATGGGAATCATTTTTGTTGTTATGTTCAATTTCCTTTTGCTTAACTAAAATGAAAAAAAAAAAAGAACTTGTTAAACTCTGAAACCGATCCACAAACCTGTGAAAAGGGTAAGTTCGGGTTCTAGGTTATGCAAGGTTGATTTTAAGTTCCAAAAAGTGAGGAACCTATTCTGATTAGAACTTGGAACCGCTCACCCCCTGATGCCTTCAATCATTAATATCTCTAGCGAGGCCCAGAACTGTGTTTTCCCTGCAGGTTTGATCATTGAGTACTTATAGCAATCATTATCTGATATTTGCCCCCACTATGTCTTGACTTTCTTCCCCAGGATCCACTCACGTCAGCCACATGGAGAACAAAAACGCATCAACACCATTCTAGAGGTGAAGAGAGAAAACGTGCAGAAAGAAGAAGGTGAGGCGGGGAGCGCTCATCGGTGGAAGAGAAGTCAAAAGGAAGGGAGCACTCCTCTGCGGGTTTTGACTGGCGTGCCAGGGACACCCACGAAGTCCACATACCCACGAAGAGAAAATTTTTCTCTTTTCTTCGGCCGCTTCCGGCGGAATTGAGTGCTATTGTCCATCGTCCCTGCATGCCCTGGCATGTGGAATTGATCCAGTTCACACCCGTCCAGTTCTCCGATTTTCGATTCTACCATGGAACCATGCTCATCCTTAGATAGGTTGCGAGAAATTATTTAATCAAAACACTTTAATTTCAACATCGTAGGAGTTGCTTTCTTGTAGGCTGTTCCTGGAGGAACTTATGAAGTGATCATTTTGGATGCATTTGAGTGTATGTGTATCGTCGAGTGCCTATAACCTCCCCCACCCTCTTTGGAATTTAGTATACCTCCAATTAATTGAATAGCTTTTGTTTTCTAGGCGGAATAACAAAAATCAAACACCTCCAAGAATAGGAGTACGTGCTAATTATGTGGACAAAATTTCAGGAACTACTGCAATTGAACTAGCGAATAAAGAGTTTCAGGAACTACGAGCAATTGAAGTAGGTGCAGAGCCGACCTTGAGAGAATCAAATTGCTTCGACAGTTGTGGAAGCACATTGAATACTTGTTTCATCTCATTCTCAAGAGCATCGATGCGGTTTTGATCATTCACTTCTGTCAATGATCGAATCACTTGCTTTTATTAATTTTGAAATTTATTTTAATGAAATTAAACTTCCTAAATGCAAACTAGGATGGCAAAGATATCAAACTCCCTAAATAAATAAAATAGGAAAGGTAAGACATCAATTGAAAACAACTTTACCTTTTTTTTAAACGACTTTTGCCATGACAACTTCATCACTTCCATTTTAAATTGACAATGAGAGAAAACTCACGACTGACCTTGGTTAGCATGGACCTACGAAAAAAATATGGTAAAGTGAACAAATTGCAAAGTAAAGGGATAGAAAACTTACTTTGGCAATGGTAATGCCAATCACATAGACATGCATATGAATAGTGTGGTTTGATTTCTACTCTAGACAGCCTAGCAAAGTGAAGCTAAAAGAATGGTCTGACTGTCGCAGTCTCGCGTTGGTATCGGGTTCTTCTAGCCTCGACTTAGTCGAAAGGAGTACCTTATAGTCACACAGATAGCTGCTAAAGATAGACACTTTACGACACCCAAAAAGAAATTTTGGGGAAAAGAAAGGTAATCTCGAACGCAAGATCTCTACACCAAGGTCTTGCGTTCAAGATTCTACCTTTCTTAACACCATCCTAAAAATTCCTATCGCGGTTCAAGTTCGGCGGCATGGTTGTGTGTGCAAAAATGTAGTTTTAAAGCAATAAATCATACACAATAGTTTATAAGCAAATGTTGCTTCAAAGGTTTGAGAAATAAATATTTATTATCAAACTCCGAACCTATAAGATAAGGGGTCAGTGATCATACCTCCCCTTATAACTTCTAGCTACAAAAACATTTGACATTCATGTTAGTGACACAATTGAACAAGGTTATATAGCCTAAGTCCACTTAAAAATCAAGTTCCCAGCGTAATCGCCAAGCTGTCGTGACCTCCCCGCCGCGTGGCCGTTCGATAGGCCAACAAGGGTGGTTTAGAGGATAATGGATTGCTAAGTCTAAACTTAAGACTTAACTCGGGCTCTCTCAAGCTCATACCAACTCACTACTTAAGGTTCAGATTATTAACATGCAAATCAATTTTATCTAGAAGTTGCCACTAATCAGTTTAGGGTGGGTCGAATAGAAACACAAGTAAGGTAACGGGAAAATTGTTTTACTCTTACAACCAGAGATTCAAATGAGTTCGGGGACTTGATTACACTAATTATCTAACTAATGCCATTTCGGTATCTACCCTTGTTCAAACAACATTTAAAGGTATTCATGCAGTCTTCCTAAAGATTCACAAATCATAGGGTTCTAGCTCTAACTAGGCTAAGGAAACGACAATCAATGCACTTGAAGTGTGCAAACAAAGGCCTAACATGCCTCTCATCAGGCATATGTAATGTGAAATTAAATATGCAATTCAAACATGCAAATCAACCGACGTGCAATTAAGCATGGCATTTAATCATACAAAACATGCAAGAAAAGGCAATTCCAAAGCCTAATTTCTATTTTTTTTATTTTCGGTAAAAAAAATTCTTTTTTAAAAAAAAATATCTTTTAATATTAAAATAATTTATATTATATTATATTATTAAACGGACCCAGGTCGAATCTCTGGATCCGAACGTGGCCCGGTCCCAAAAAGGGAACAGCTCAGGTCGACCAGAACCTGCGGTCTGGCCGGCTTCTCGCCTGGCCATTGGCCGGGACCTGCCTTGGTGCCTCAATCCTGAGGAAGGCACAGCCTGGTCGGCCACCAACTGGCCAGCCACAGCGACTGCCGGTCGAGCTTGAGCCCAGGCCTTTCATGCCCAAGCTTCAGTTGAGGCTTGGTCGGCGGCACCCGACCACTCTTAGCCATGACTCAATCTCGACCGGTCACCACACGGGCATCACCGAGGCCACTGTCCTCCGGTCGGCCCCTACGCCGCCGACTGAGGACCAAAAATTTCGGATCTCATTGAGGCATATCGTCAAACAGATGGGGTGCGTGACTAGAACGAGTAGTTCCCGACCCAAATTGTAGTTCAAGCTTGCTCCGGAAACCTCAACGCGCAACCTACAAGCACATTCGGACCCAAATCAAGGACATCATGGGCCGGAGTTCGCGCGAAATGGATGGCCACGGACTATAGCCGGTGTGCTAAGAAAACAGGGGAAAACAGGGGCTCGAGGAGCTTAGTGGTTCGGCTCCGGCTAGGGGATCGTCAGCCGACTTGCAGGCGACGGTGAGGCTGGTCGGGGCTCCCTCTCGCTTTGCACTCACTCGCTCTCGTGCGGTTTGCTCTCTGTCTCGCTCTTTTCTTTCTTCTCTATCTGTTTTTTCCTCTGAAAATTCGCTTTGGGCCCCCCTATCTCTCTCTCTTCTCTGGTCTTTTTATGCCCGACGGCCACTTGCATCTGCTCCATAACTCCTCCGTTCAATGCTCTGCATCGCTGCCTATGCCTACTCTTGGCTTTTGTGGCCATTTTAGGCGGGTGGGGAGGCATGCTTGGCTCGGGGGGAGAGAGGATGGGGGTAGAGCATTGATTGCCCTTCACTGAGTGCTCCCCCTTCCGTTCATTTTACTTGGTGGAACGGCAAAGCCCTACGACGATGATGAGAAAGGGGAAAGGAAAGACAGAGGATGGAGGGAGGCTCGGGGCTGCGCGGGGGGAAAAGAAAGGGAGTGGGTTGGATCGGCCCGACCCAGAAAGAAAGGGGGAAAAAGAAAGGGAAGGGACTGGGCCCGCGGGGAGGAGAAAGGAAGAGAGGGCCAGGTTGGGGCCGGCCTTGACCCGGCCCGATCAGAAATTTTTTTTTCTGATTTTCTATTTTTTTAAAGAAAAACTTTAATTAGTGAAATTGAAGTTTAATATGCCAAATATCTAAATGAAATTTAATTAATATTAAATTTTTTTTGTTTTAGAATTAAAGACATTAACCCCTAAATTTTTGTATAATTAATTTTGGGTAAATTAAAAATAGGTGTCAACCCACCGTTGGTCCCCGTGAAAAGTCAAAACCGACCGAGAAATGCTTTTCATGGCCGACTAACCCTCCCTCGCCAACAAATAAATTGTCCAAAAAGTCCTAAACCTATTACACTTTTGCCAATTCAGTCTTAAACCTTTTAATTATGCCAATTGAATCTTAAACTTTTTTACGTTTTTCCAATTGAGTCTATTCGGTTAATTTTAATCGGAAATTGCTAACGTAGACGCCGGCCGTTCTACATGACATGACCAACGTTGATATGGACAATTTTTAATAATATTTTAATATTTTTTTTCGAATTTTCATTAACTTTTTCCTATTCTTCTCTTTTTTCTTTTTTCTTTTTTCCTTTTTCCCTCCGCCGGCCATCATCAGCCCTCATTAGGCGAGGGACGCCTAGGCCTAGGTTGGTGAGCTTGCCAGCCCTCGCCTAGGCTGGCGAGGGCAAACCTTCGGATTTGGTCAGAGAGATAAATCTTCCCAAATTTTTAGTGATCCACATGCTAATTTAGGCTACCATGGGCTTTGGCCAAATTTCATGCTCCGGCGGACTCAGAGTCTCTATGCTTAAGTCCATTTAGCACTAGTCCAATTAAGATGGAATTTGTATGGGTTTGTTACTATTAGTGCAAATACTCCTAACATGCAAATCAATAATGGGGTTGAGCACTAATTTTTTATGCAATAAGCGACTAAACATGTCGCCAAAATTAAGGTTTCAACAAACTGCTTCATTGGTTGTCCATAATTAGTCTATATATAAATCTGTAAATCGCCCCAATATCCCTCATACAAGTTTGAATTAACTCCATAATTTCAGAAGCCTGACTTCCATCCCATTGGATCACAAAAGCATTATCTGAGAGTTTTTGGGAAATTTCCACGGTCTCCTCAGAGACTGTTCCTCGGGGCGATTGGTAGCCCTTGGATCACAAAATAATGAATCACAACTATTAATTGAAAAATATGTGAACTTTCGTACGTCACTGCACTTCGTATACGATCTTACAATGAATTATATGTGACCACAAGGGGTTACACGATTGGAATTGATCCTTCAAGAGACCATATAAAAGCGCCTTGAGTTCTTTTGATTTTATTTGTTGAAATCATATCTCGAGTCTAAGCTCGTTGAACGAATTCGGTCAGAATTAAATTATTTGGTACTTAAAGTTGAAAATTGAATATTAGCTCTACAGGGATTTCCTTCTATTTCGCGTTAAAGTCGACCAAAGAATAAAAGAAAAAAAGGGGCACTTTGCTGATTGTTGGTGAAGTCACGATCAAGATAACAACAAAAAGGGTAGTTCTTGTTTGATTCGGTCAAGAAATGAAAGGGAACGTCTTGGAGGAGCTGTCAGATAGAAAATAGGACAGTTGACTTTGTTGACTAATCCCACTTTGATATGTTTCCCTCTCTTGTACGCCGTTGTTGATAAAACGAAGAAATATTGAAGCGCCGTTTCTAAGCGGGTACTTGGCAGTGGGTTCACTGGTTTTGTTAGTGAAATTACATCAAGAATTTTTGTGTTGAAGCTAATTAAATTCTTGTGGTAAGAATTTGTGTATAATTCCTTCGTGAGATTGAGAGATTATTTCATGATAAATTATGGGGTTAAACACTGTGTACGTTATTTAGTGTAATTGGGGTTTAGGAAATACTAAGAGTGTCTGAGTGACTCGAGTGTGGTTGTAATCTCCGTTACATCGCTTGATCTATAGTGGAATTCTTTGCTGTTCTTCCCATGGATGTGGTCACTTCGATCGAATCGCGTAAATCTAATGTCCGATTTATTTTCTTATTCTGTCAAATTTATCATTCGATCGCTTGCTTATGCACACTATCTGTCCCATTACCTAGCACCCACCCATATTTCTATGATATCATTCATTTAATACTGTTTCAACTTCGCATATCCTGTTGGCCCAAGAAAAAGTACGAGGCTCGTTCTGACTTAGCCGTTAAGCCATTTCGACATTACGTTAAGAATCATATAATGCTTGCATGTCAACTTGACCAGGTCCTTTTCTTACATAATGATCCCACCAATTTGTTTCGATTAAATGGCATAGAATCCGCTAATATGTTTTACCTTGCCTTCTTCCTAATTAGCACGCATATAAAGGCAGAACCCGAAAAATCAGAAACATCACATCCTATATACATACGCCACAAAGAATTCAATGTGGTGGCCAAAATTTGCTCCAACATAGAAGGTGTTATTATTAGTGTTACCATTAGCATTACAATGTAGGAAAGTCTACATTTATCTCTAATTCTTGAGATTACTAACCACTAACGTCAATAAGTAAAAACACAAGCTGCATCAAAACGTAGGAAACAACAAAAGGTTAATACTATGAAAAAAATTAAACCGGTACACATGTGACAAATTTATCCCAAACTAATGTTTTGAACACCAAAACCCCCAAACTGGTATACCTGTGACAATTTTACCTTATGTCAGTTTTCGTTTAATTTTACCGTCAAATTTCTTTGTCGGATGACACGTAGCAGTTGATGGGTGTACCAATTTAAGGTTTTACCCTCCGTTTGTTACATGTGTATCAGTTTGTGATTTTTCGTAATATTAATCCAATTTAACGGAGGGTACATTTGCTGCAAATATACCGGTTTAGGGTTTTTGGTGGTCAAAAAATTAGTTTGGGGTAAATTCGTCACAAGTGTACTAGTTTGGAGATTTTGGTGGTAAAAAAAATAGTTTGGGTAAATTTGTCACAAGTATACCAATTTATGATTTTTCGTGGCACAAATTTAGCTAGTGCTCAAAAGGCCTAAAGTTCCTTTCAGAAAGGAAGTATTTCTTCGTTCAGAATCCAAAGTAATGCTTAAAATAAAACAGTTAAGCTTAGAACGAAAACCTAGCATAGAAAAACCGATATTACTATTTTTTAATTAATCTGTAAAATAGTCTAGGAAATGTTCTCAGAATATTTATCCAACCGATCGGTATATTTTACTCATGGCTTCTAGTTATGACTTTGTTTTCCTAAGTTTTAAAAATGAATTAAAATTGTTTTGAGTTCTATAGAATTGTAAAGGAATTATAAATGATTTTATATGTCAACATTTGGATACTTTGCAACGATTTGAGGTATTTCGCTTTAAATACAGATCAACCTATCATAGTCTGGCAAATTGAAGGAGGAAAAAGTCCAAGAGACCGGAAGTCAAGAAAACTTAGGGAGAATTACCAAAAAAGTCCTAAACTTATTGCAATTATGCATATTCAGTCCTAAACCTTTATTTTTGTCAATTGAGTCATAATCCTTTTGCATTTGTACCAATTCAGTCCATCTGGCCAATTTGGACCGAAAATCGTTGACTTGGACGTCCGCTTTCTTACGTGGTGCGGTAGGCGAGGCTCGCCCTCGCCAGAGGAAGAAGGAAGCAAAAAAAAAGAAAGAGAAAGAAAAGAATAAAAGGAAATAGAAAAGAAAGATAAAAAAAATTCGAACAAAATATTAAAATATTATTAAAAAATTATCCACGTGCACCATGTAGGGCGACTGACGTCCACGTCAGTGAATTCGAACCAAAATTGGCCGGATGGACTCAATTGGCAAAATGTAAAAAGGTTTATGACTCAATTGGCAAAATTGAAAAGTTTAAGACTGAATCGGCAAAAATGCAATAGGTTTAGGACTTTTGGAACAATTTTCCCTAGAAAAGCCGATATATATTACTATTTTTTGAGAGGTGAAATCTCATGCCATTGATGTATCGGAACGTGTGAACGCTAAATTCTCTATGTGGTCAAAATTTCTTGCATCTCATGATGATGCATGGAAAGTTTCACTCGATTTTTCTTTGCGATTATATATGTCGTTTTTCCAGTCAGCCTTGCGAACGTGACGGCATTGAAGGGGAAAGCGCGGGGCCAAGACATTTTATAATTCATCTCATTCCAGAAACTTGAAAGAGTCTATGAAAATGATGTAAGCACCAAACAAGAACATTTTTACGAAAGATAATACTTATCAAGTAAGGCCCACACGGAATGCGTTGAGTTGACGCGAACTCCTCCGCAAATCAGAGTGTCTCTTGGCTCCCTCAAGAGCAAAACACCCCAAGTTGGATTCTTCGTAGCTGTTTCCTGTGGCCGTCCTCAAGAGTTCGCTGAACGAGAAAGCAACGAAGATAGAATAGTACCCCCTTTGTGAAGACTTGTTCTCTTCCTCCATTGTATAAATGCGCACACAAACTTCTTGATTAGGAGTACCTGGGGTGGTCGATCCGATTCAAACACTCGTCTCTTCTCCTCGCCGCTGTGCATTGACGTTGTGGTTTTCTCACCGAAAAAATGCCAAGAAGGAACACTTATGCAGATCATTCGCGAGACCCCCGAGTCGCGGAAGAAGGAGAAGAAGATTACTACGAAGTGTTCCTGAGCTTCTGCGGCGGAGACACTCGCGCCGGCCTGACTGACCTCCTCTACAGGAGCCTGGTCGGAGCGGGAGTCTGCGTCTACAGAGACAACAACGAGCTCCACACAGGCGAGCTGTTTGGACCAGAGCTTCTCAGCGCGATTAGGCGATCTGGGATATTGATCCCAATCCTCTCGAAAAACTACGGCTCGAGAGAATGGTGCCTCCGTGAGCTCTCACAGATGATGGAGTGCAAGAGACGCAGTGATGGGTATGTGGTGTTGCCTGTATTTTACGGGGTGAAGCCAGCGGAGGTGCGGCACCAGGTGGGGATTTTCGGGGAGGGATTCCGATCCGGTACGAAGTGGTTCGATGAACGGGTTGTGGAGGATTGGAAGCAGGCGCTCCGAGAAGTCTGTTCCAGATTGGGAGATGAATCCGGGAGAGGGTACGTCTTATTTTCTAAACAGACCTTGTTTGCCTTTTTTGTATTCATGATATCCTCTGTTTTCCTTTTGCCAACACAATACCTCATCTACTTCCATCAACGATTTTGGCCGCGTTTGTTTCACGAAAAATTAACAATTTAGTTATTGGAAAAAACAAAATTTCTTTCATTATCATTATCATATCCGTCGACAAAAACGAAAGATCATCTGTCCGCAAATTTTTCATGCTTCTCTGCCTAGTCTCCGAACGAGCCTCACATGTGTATTTAAGTAAGTTTTTTTTTTTTCTTTTTATCACACACAAGAAAGAATGATTACATGAACGCGACGCGATATATTAGCCCGGTTTCGTATACCCAGCTATCTTGAAACATCGAGATTCATGAAAGATGCGCAAAATGATTTCTTTTCAAGTTTAAATGAGTATTCAGGTTCTAGTTTACGTCCTCGACTTCATTGTTCTTCGACAGGCAGGAAACAGAGTTAATCAAGAGGGTAGTTGAGCAGGTTTGTGGCGCGTTAGAGGAAGCCCATCATCTCACCTGGTCCATGGAGACGAAGGTGAGAGCGAGACTGGAAAAGGATTATCACCATGAGTTGACGCTCCCCGAGAATGCGAATCGTGCTGCGAAGGAAAAGTTAGCTCACGATTTTCACGACAATCTGAAGCGGACGCCGGTGCCTAGGAGCATGCGGAGTGATGGGAAAATGGTCAGGAACAAAATACACATAACTTTGCATGAGTACCCACCGCCTTGAAATTTATACTCCATGACTCAGGACAGGATGGAGCAATAAGTTCGTAACGTATTGCCTCGAAGCTTTGCTTCAAAACCATGTGACCTCCAAACCAGTTTTTCTTACCATGCTTGTCCTGGACCAGTTCCTACGTTTTGTTTGGGTCGAGCTTGCAGTTCATTGTTCAATTTCGATTTATTTACCATTTTGTTCCTGCTGAATTGATTTGGGAATTCTAGTAGCAAAAGCATGAAAAATCGCAGTATATAGTGTCCGTGAATGTTTGCGAACATAATCTGCAACCTCTTTTGATCCATGAATATAATTTGGAGCACATTATCATTCGTTCTATGTCGAGTCCTCGAGAACACTTTAGCTTCAAGAATGAAGTTGGGTGACAGTCGATAAACTTACCAGAAACCATGCTCAACTTCTCGCCGATCTTAGTCCGTTACTTATAAAATAGATAGGCCAATCTCTATATCGGCAACATGGAGTTTTGTGTTAGCTTTGTTCACATAGAGATTAGAAAATTGGTTCTTGGATTTGGAGATGGTTCACATAAAGCTTTTGAAGGCTACCTTGAAGTTTAGTGTTGTGTTCTCTCCTCGGGGCAGATGGTCAAATTAGAAACATGGTGAAGCACCGTGAGGAAGGAAATGCACGTCACCGATATGGTGGAATGACGGGAGAAAAACGATAGTAGAGATGCGAATGAGAAACAAATAGAGAAAAAGAAATCAAGTTAATCATATAGAACATCTGAAGACGGATTGGAGCAGATGAAAGGGTCATGATGCTGACAGTAGAGATGCGAATGAGAAATTCAAATGGGTTACGATAGTTCAATTCAACTGCTTAGCCGGTAAATTTTTCCTATTTATTATATAGAGACTTCGATTCATGTCATAAGTTAGATATCGTTTGACTCTCTTTATTGTTCTTCCAATTGATTTTTAGGATTGAAGTGCTGATGTCAAAATTATCCGGAGTCGAAATACAAAGTTTAGTAGATGATTGTGCAATGGAAATTGGTACATGCGATCGCTATGTAATGCTTATTGTTAAATATGAACTTCTCACATTTTCAAGTACCTGCCATTTGTAAAAGATGCGATTTTTTCATTTTTATACATGGTTTACTATATTAGCCTAGTGAATAAAGGAAAATATGAATTAAGAATACATTTCAGTTACTCCCTATAATTTTTCATAACTTTTATGTTTTACTCAGTTCACGAAACCGTCGTTGCACTTTTACTCGAATTCAATGATGGTCCTTGTACTATATCTCTTTATACATTTATTTCCCTAACTTATCTCCAACGGTTATTGAAGGACAAAATTCAAATTTTCATCAAAATATTAGCAGAGTATACTGGATCGATAAATCGACCTGCAGTGTACACGTGTTCAAGTTTCTAAAATAAGTTACACTTTTGGTCCTCGTACTTTTGTAAATAGTCCAATTCAATCCTTATGTTTCGACTCCTATAATTTTCGGATGTAGATGTCACGGAATTTTTTTTTTGAAGGGTAATATAAGGACCGGTTTTGTCATTAAAATGAAATACAAGGACTGAAATTTAATATTGCTAAAAGTATGAAACCCCAAAACCGTAACTTTTTAAAAGCTTGTAGAATTTGTCGCCTTGTCGTTAAACTTGTCAAATGGGTGAGTTGAGTCGAGTTTGGGTCAGATCGAAAATGATCCGACCCATATTGATCCATTTAATCCATTTTGACCTATTTTCATACAACATAATTCAAGCGACCCACACCCGTTCTAATCCATACCCAACTTGACCATATTTTAAAAGTAAATGACAAAAATGCCCTTTCGTCTACTAATAGGGTTTGAAGTGGCCATTCTTTGAAACCCGTTATAAGGCCACTTCTTTGAATCGGCCCTTATTCGGCAAGGCCTTTTTTGAAAGGGCACTTCGTAATCGTTATTTGAGACAACGTCCATTTCAAACCCTTATTTGAAGAAAAATGGAAAAATTTAAAAAGTGCTTGTGATCCTTCTTTAAGCTAATATTTATTAATATTTTCTATGGGCTTATTTTTTCAGACCCATTTTGCCACCTCTACTTGTCAGTGATAACTTTGTAGGTCTCAATGGAAAATTGAATTTTATCTTTAAATTTCGGCTGGACTAGAGATAAGTTGGGTAACTAAATAGTAAATATGTAACGAAACATGACCGAGAGGGATTGAAACTGAATTAGGCAATTGTACCACGGCCATTTCTCCAAACTTTTTCTAAAAAATGGAGGATTGAAAGTAGGGGTGTGTATCGGTCCCGGTCCAATTCGAACCAGATCAAACCCGATTGGTCGGTTCTGGTGGTTCCGGCGGAAATCCGTCCAATTCTCGATTCCAAATTTTTGGAACTCATAATAACTAGTTCAGCTCCTGAATCTGTATCGACGGCCTAGAGTATTTTATATTTTATTTTTTTATAGCATAAACCATACAAAAATTGAAGACAAGGTATTGACCGAGCAATATGTTTTGTTTTATTTATGAAACCGCGAGTTTTGTAGAGGAACGAGGCGGCCGGCAACAGGTGGCGAGAGGCGGGTGGGCGGCTGGCTGGTAATAAAGACAAGTGATGAGATGAGTTTTTATTTCTCATTTCTATTCAAGGAATAGAAAAATAAAATTTTTTTACTTTTTATTTCTATTTCAAACATATTTTTGAAATCAAAATTTGTTTCAGAAATAGATTAATAAAATTGTGTTACGAAACAAATTTTTATTTCAAACCTGTTCTTGAAAAAAAAAACAGAAAAAACATAATGATTATGATACTCGATCGAACCGTTCTTCATTTCAAGATGGAAATCGACTCGCTCCAGAACAAAGTCAGAACCGACCGAGAAATGCTTTTCATGGCCGACTAAACCCTCCCTCGCAAGCGCGAGCGTGTGAGCGCAGATCTCCCGGTTTGTTCTTCCCAGGTTCGAAGCAAAGCTCAACCCAGAATGGGAGTCGGTGAGGCAATGCGTAATCCTTTGGCCGTCGCCATCGCATCGATCCTTCTCGCCGTGCTCGCACCCCGTTTCCTGAAGAAGAAGGAAACCATCGCAGGCATCAAACCCGACGGACCCATATTGGTGGAATCCGCTCCGTCGGCCTCGGGGAACGACTACGAGGTGTTCTTGAGCTTCCGCGGCAGGGACACCCGCACCGGCCTCACCGACTACCTCTACAACAGCCTCGTCGACGCCGGGGTCTCCGTCTTCAGGGACGACGACGAGCTCCGCATCGGCGAGAAGATCGGCCCGGATCTTCTCCGAGCTATCAAGAGCAGTAAGATCTCGATCCCGATCCTCTCCCCGGATTACGCTTCCAGCAAATGGTGCCTTCGCGAGCTGGCCCGGATGATCGAGTGCAAGAGAAGTGAAGGGCACGTAGTCTTGCCCATATTCTACAAAGTGGAGCCCGGGCACGTGCGACACCAGACGGGGAGTTTCGGGAAGGCCTTTCATACAATTAAGAAGCATCATGAGGCAGAGGTGGTCCGACAATGGGAGCGAGCTCTCCAGGAAGTAGGAAGCTTAAAGGGATGGGAATCAGAGAGAATTGCTAACGGGTACTTCTTTTTTCACTCATGGTCTTGCTTAGCTAGATCTAAAGTCTGCAAATTTTATGCCGTGATCACTTTTACAGCGGAAAAAAGATGATGGGTTTTCATCAATTGGCTGGTTTTTGCTTCCTGTTTATATGCGGTGGATGTGCTTCGCGGAGATATTGATGATGGTTTTCTTGAATTGAACTTTGCTGTCATTTCACAGACATGAAGCTGAGTTGGTAAAGATAATTGTCAGGAAGGTTTTGGGCGAATTAAAGGAAGCTTTTCAGTTGGATGTCACCGAGAACTTGGTCGGGATTAGTAATCATGTAGAGGAGATTATGAGAATGTTAAGTACTGATGACAGTGATACTCGATTTGTTGGAATCCTTGGAATAGGCGGTGCTGGTAAGACGACTCTGGCCAAGGTCATGTACAATAAACTCTCCAGTCAGTTCGATCACTGTAGCTTCTTGGCAGATGTACGAGAAACATCAAAAGAGAGGGGTGCCCACCATTTGCAGAACCAACTAATCTCCGATATCCTAAAAGGAAAACACAATGATGTCTCCAATGTCGATGAAGGACTTAGAATCATCAAAACTAGATTTAGGCATAAGAAAGTCCTCATTCTTCTCGATGATGTAGATGATGTTTATCAGTTGAACTGTTTGGCTGGAAAACGTGACTGGTTTGCTTCCGGAAGTAAGATCATTATTACGGCAAGAAAACTGACTTTTCTTGATGAGCCTCGGGTGGACAACTCGTATGAACTCAACGGATTGGATCCTGACAACTCTTTGCTTCTTTTTAGTAGACATGCATTCAGAAGGGACTTCCCTTTGCCTGAATTTGGGGATCTCTCGCGTGATATCGTGTCCACTACAGGAGGGCTTCCTTTAGCACTCGAGGTTATAGGTTCATTCTTGTGCGGAAAACGCCTAGCAGTATGGAAAGATACGTTGAAGAAGTTAAGGAAAATACCACATACGGAAGTGCAAGAGAAGTTAAGGGTAAGTTATGAAGCATTGGATTATGAGCAAAAACAGATATTTTTGGATATTGCCTGTTTTTTTGCTGGAACTGACGGAAGAATTGCATCCTATATGTGGGATGACTGTGAATTTTTCCCAGGGATGGGAATTGAAGCATTGAGTTTGATGTCCCTGATAAAAGTTGGAAATGACCATAGGCTGTTAATGCATGACCAACTGAGAGATCTAGGTAGGGAAATTGTCCGGCAGGAAAACTATGACGAGTCCTGGAAACGTAGTAGATTATGGATTCACAAGGAAGCCTTACATGTTCTAGAGAAGAATAAGGTGAGAGTTTTCTTTGATTTTCTTTTTCCTTCTTAGTCGATGTTTCTTATTTACCATAATGAAGAAGAAGAAGTTAGCATATTGAACTACTCCTGCCCTAGTTAAAAGAAGGCCTGTTTGTATTATTTTCGACATTGTGGTACCCATTGCATAATACAAGTTGGTAATTCATGGCAGTAGTGTCCCTAGAGGGCTCTCTTCTGTGATAAACAGAGGTTCTCAGCTAACTTATGGAGTTTTATTCATTAAAGCCTGCAACCTAAGGTTTTTTTAGCAAACTTAATTGTAGTAGTGTTAAGCATTTTATGTGTTAGCTTTCTGATTAGTTTTGTATGATAAATTTGTTGAAAAATACTATACGAAGAGTTTAGCAGCAACCATGTTTTAATTGGATTTAGTTTGAAGCCTAAGAGGATTTATATCAAAACAACATGCTTAGTTAGTCGTCATGATGCTATATTTCTGATTTTTGGCATTCTTTCTTTCAGGGATCTAAAAAGATAAAAGCCCTCTGTCTTAACCAAAGTGGCTTAGGCAGGGTGTACAGCAATAAACCATTTGAAAAGCTACCAAAACTAAGGTTCCTTGAGATGAATAATTTAATCCTCTCTGGAGATTTTGAGTATCTTCTTTCTGAATTACGATGGCTCTATTGGAAAAATTGTCCGCCAAATTTTGTGGCAACCAATTTTCACGCAGAGAAATTAGTCGTTCTTGACTTATCAAGGAGCAAAGTCACAGATCATTGGGAAGGATGGAATCAAATCAATGTAAGATGAAAATATTTTATATTTTTTAAAAATGATCACTTACTCTCAGTGGCTCATGTCTATGTTTTTCTTCGTACAGGTGGCAAGTAATCTGAAAGTTCTTAACACTACTAATTGCCAGGACTTGAAAACATCTCCTGATCTCACAGCTTTTAAAAATCTGGAGATTTTAATTCTTGAAAAGTGTGAATATCTAACAAAAGTTCACCCTTCTATTGGAAACATCAGCACCCTAATTTCCCTAGATGTGAGAGACTGTTTCAGACTCAAGGAACTACCAATAGAAGTGAGTCAGCTACAAGAATTAGAGGAGCTTTTTATAGATAGAACTCGGATGGAAGAAATTCACATGTCTAAAGGTTCAATGAAGAAGCTCAGGACTCTTAGTGCCAAGTATTGTGAATCATTGGCTCGAATATCCAGCTCCTTAAGCCATCTAGCATCTCTGTCAACCCTTGATTTTACGGGATGCAAAAAGCTTGCTGAACTTCCAGACTCCATAGGGTGCCTTCAGAAACTGCAGTGCTTATCATTAAAGGAATGCAGCTCATTGAGAGGGATCCCCAACTCAATTGGCAAGTTGGAATCGTTAATTGAGCTGGACATATCATACACAAGTTTTACAGAGTTACCTGAATCCATTGGAGACTTGTGTAATTTAGAAGTTCTGCAAATGGCGCGGTCAAATGTAAAAAGGTTACCTAGTGCTATTGGGATGTTGGGGAAACTCACCGAATTAGATGCCACAAATTGCAATATCCTAGGAGGAGAAGTTTGCAGTGATATTGGGGAATTGTCCTCATTGAGGGCCCTCCGATTGTTCAAGACAGGCATTTATGGCTTGCCAGAAAGCATCTGTAAGCTTTCTTGTCTCCAAGACCTTGATTTACGAGGGTGCAACAAGCTTCAATTTCTGCCAAACCTTCCCTCTGGCTTGAGAACTCTAGGTCTCACTTGTCAGAGTCCTACATTGCCAGTCCTTTCCAACTTAATAAATCTGAAGGAACTTAGTGTCATGGAGTGCTGTACACTTGAATGCCTCCAAGAGCTTCCGTCTGAACTGTTGAAGCTTTCTGTTACAGCATGCCAAATGCTGAGAAAGTTGCCAGATTTGTCAAACTTGAAGCATCTTTCAGTGTTGAGTCTGAAGGTTTGCTCTGAATTGAGAGAAGTTAAAGGTCTGGAAGGATTAGTGTCGCTAACAATGTTGGATGTGTTGAAGTGCCCAAAGTTATCTAGGCTTGATGGGGTAGAATGTTTGATGTCTCTGAGGTACTTAAGCATAGGACCGTCGGAAGCATTAGAGAGGTTGATGGATCGTTTGGAACTGAGTAATTTAAAGGTGCTTCCAAGTTGCGAGAATCAAGTTGAAATTCAAGTTCTTAATAGCTTCATTTGCTTGGAAGTTTTGGATCTCACTGATTGCAAGTCTATGGAAAGACTGGACCTTTCATCTTTGAAGCTTTTAAGGAAAGCAAATGTTAAGAAATGCAAGAATCTAGTTGAAATTAGAGGCCTTGACAGTTTGGAATACTTGGAAAGGTTGGATATCTCTGAGTGCACATCCATTAAGAGACTGGATATTGCAAAATTGAAATATCTGAGATATTTTTGGGCTTCCAAATGCAAGAATTTATGTGAAGTCCGAGGTCTTGATGTCTTGGAGTACTTGGAATGGTTGGACATCTCTGGGTGCACATCGATCGAAACATTACCAGACCTTTCATGCTTCAAGACCCTGAAGTTTCTGAACATCAACCACTGCGAAAAACTACGTGATATTCAGACCCTGGAGAAATTCTCATCCTGCCAATGGCTATATATTGATGGATGCAAGTCCCTAGAGAAACTGCCAAACCTTTCAAAATTTGAAGGTTTGATAGAGTTGATAGTGAAAGATTGTCATGAACTTCTGGATATTTCAGAGCTCAAAGAATTGAGATCATTAGAATTTATAGATATGTCAAGATGCAAGTCCATTGAGCATCTACCAGATTTGTCATTGTGCAAGAACCTGAAATGTTTGGTCGTAAGAGACTGCGAGAAACTTATTGAGCTTACAGGACTTGGAGACTTGGCCTCGCTGTGGCAAGTGGATATTTCTGGATGCAAGTCACTGACAATACCAGAATTACCTGGAACACACATCATACAGAATTATGAAGAACCTATGCACCATCCCTTGTATGGGACTATCACTTTCAGCTGATGGGCTGCATATAGTTCTACTGCCATGTCGAAGTTGAGAAAGTAAAAAGAAGGTGATCACCGATGCCCTGTCAATAGCTATTTCCTGTCTTTCCTTTGCGGCTACAGAAAGCAATTTGATATCTGTTTCAAGAAGGGAATTTTCCTTCACGGCTTTTTCTATTATCTTTTCTTTCCACTATATATAGTTCAAGCAATGGAAAGAAGTTGATGCCCCGGCAATTGTTCATTTCTAGAGTGGAACTACTGCACCCAGTTGGAAACCTTCTCTAAGTAGATTTGATATAATCACGGGTAGACAACTCCAGTTCTTAATCTTCAACACGAGATTGATCAGTGATGTGCATGTACAGACACTTTGGAGGTTAACTTGCTTGGATACCTGATATGCCGCGTTTCTTTTACTAACACAGGGAACAGGTGACTAAAGTAGAACATCTTCTCATGAATTTTTAGGTCAGATTTGTTGATTTATATTTGCTGTTACTTGCCTTATCGTTATGAAAATTAACTTATCACGACATGCCATTTCTTGAATTGTTACCGGGATTCATGCAGTTTATAGAGGCTCTAGTTTGGGATTGACTACATATTGCAGCTTCCTGTGGAAGAATTTTAAGTGTAGAAGACATTGCCAAATGTTGGAACACTTCTCCAGCTTAGAGCTTGCAAATTCCTCCGAGTTTATATGAGAGATGAATTTTTGAAGAATTAATATTCCTGGCTATATTGAAGTGCAACAAGCAAAGCTTCATTCGACTTTTACCGAGGAACCAGTGTTTTCTCCTCAATATCATTAAGGAGCTTTCCTCTTTTTCCTTTCGTGATAATATTATGCCCGAGAATGTTCCTTGGTTTCAGTATTGGACCATTATGCAATCAGTTTTGAACGAAGAACTAGACTTCTTTTTCATTGTGCAATAACAGTGACACTACTTGCAGGAGCACCCACGCCGGGTGAACCTGTTCTTCGTTATATCTCGATACTTCCTACATATCCCATGTAAATGAGCAAGGGTTAAAGACAATTCTAAATCAGAGTTAATAACTAGGGCAGCCGCTTGATCGCTACTTTTTCTCGTGGTTTTTAGTTTGCTTCCTTAGGGGCTCGTATCAGTTACCATGAATTGACCAGGAAGACACCAAGCAGGAAAACTATGAGATTTGATGAGATTACTGTCAACTATTCTAAAAACTTAAGCAGTTAGATGAAAACGTGATTTAATATTTAATTATTCTAACAAAAATTATGCATTGATTTGCCTTTTCTTTCTTTCGGTTGCCCATATTAGTTCAAGGAACCAGGAGACTCCCCAGAACATATGGAAAGCTGGCTGCCTCGTCAGAGGACGTCTTCCGACATAGCCACTGATATTGTGTACCAGCTAAATGAAATCAGATATGGCGAGAAAATTTCTTTCTAAGACACTAGATGCTATTAACTTGTGATTCTCCAATTGCAAACGATGCAATTGGCAGGAGTGACTCCCGCCATTCTAGATTGAGAAAGAAGCAATTAGAGTGGAACCGAATATTTTGCATTCTTTGACACGTGAATAGGAGTGAGCTGTTCCAAATTCCGTACAAATTTTACCTGAAACCTGAAATCTATCTGTTGAAACAGGTTCCTCATATTTTTGAACTTGGAACCTATCATGTCATAAGTTTCAGGGTTTACTCAAGTTCCACTTGTATTATTAATTGAATGATTGCAGTGCATTATCATTTTTAATGATCACCACTTGCTGCTATAATTCACTGACCAAAACTTATATTTAGACACACGAAGAATATGAATCATTAACAAAATAAAAGTCTCAATCATAAAATGGAAGCTCAAATTAGTGGTTCCAGATTATATACTAATTATCGAATGATATGGAATATCACAGGATCGCACGAAGACATAGACTAAGAAAAACACAAAACCTTATTTTAGGTTCCATATTTTAGTTTCCACTTACCTAGAACCTATCCGTCAAAACAGGTTCTCCAATTTTTGGAACCTGGAACCTATCCTACATATCCTGGAACCTAAAATCGACAGGTTCCTACCGGTCTGATTCTCAGGTTTCAGGTTCTGTCTTGGAATTGTGCTCACTCCTACACGCTAAGAAGCGAGAGAAATCACTACATATCTGTATAATTTTTTTGAGAGATAATCATTTCTGTCTGAGTGGACCAATTCAATCTTGCATTAACTCGAGGGAAGGCAAACAACTCCGCTTGTTATAAACTGCTTCTGAGGCTATAAATTACTATTAAATCTAATTGGCACCTGTATAAGAAGTCCGGTTTATTAAAGATGATAAGTTCACATGTGTCCAAACTTGTTCGGAAGATGCGCACTTGGCCCGGTAAAGCATATGCCGTTCACTTTTAGTTCATTTATTAGTGATCTTCTATTCGTTGTAGCTTATAATTTTCTCAAAAAGAAGAAAAAGAGTGCAACCGATGGTGCTGGTGCCGGCAATTCGGGCACTGTGGGAGCATCCACTTCTCTGTTCATCTCTCCAAGTTGCTGGCACTGGGCGAGGGTGGCCTTCACCCTTGCTTGGGCTGGTGATGCTGGATGAGGTTTGCCCTCGTCGGATCTAGAGCAGGCAACGGCAGCTTCGGGTGAGGGTTGCACTCGCCAGATCTGGCGAGGGTGGCCCTCACCCAATGCTAGTGAGGAACGCCCTCGCCAACCCAGGCAAGGGCAGCTCTCGCCCGCCTAGGCAAGGGTGGCCCTCGCTTGAGGCCGACGACCTCCACCCGCCATCGTTGACTTGAAGAGGGAAGATGGAAAAAGAAAAGAAAAATAAAAAAAAATTTAAAAATTTAGAAAATATACTTAGAATTTTTTGACCAAAATACCCTTGTCGTAATAGTCACCTATTGGCCGGCTGGCCAAAAGTCCTTATTTGAGACGATTTGGCTATTTCATGCCCTTATTTGAGATGATTTGGTCACTTCATGTCCTTATTAGAAATAAGGTCTACTTCAGACCATTATTTAAGAAAATAAGGGCACTTCAAACCTTTATTTGAAAATTTTCCCATAATTTATTAAATAAAATACGGTTTGAAATTAAAAAAAACAATATATCGTTTTTACTATATCTCAATGAATTTCACAATACATCAAAAAAATTAATTGAACAAGTTATACTTTATATGTAAATTCCTTTTGCTTATATGATCAAACTAAATCTTGGTAAAACACTACAAACGGCCTACCTTTTCCTTACGTTTTACTGCTCTAATTAACTTCATTTTCGGCCGATATAATTGTGAAGCATGTCACTCTTGATAAATATGATCTTATGCATCAAATTACATCTGGGACCAATACTATTTCATATGCTAGATGCTTAGAATCATGAAAATACGATTTATATTTATGTTATAACAAGAAAATGCAGTTATCTAATATTTGCCTGAATAACATTAGAAGGACCCCTTTTTCAGATTGCAATTTACTTTGACCTGACAATTTTAGCTTGCACTTTACTTTAACCCCTCATCGCGTTGAAAATTGTCATCTTTAGACGGTACACGAAACTGCAAAACACGTTTCCTCACAAATTTGCTGATAAGAACATAGTAGGCATATATACCACATCCACAAATTCAATGTTGGGATCGAAGTCTGTATGTTGCCGAGGGCATCAGTATAGATGTCTCTTTTGGGAATTTATCTAGAGAAGTAGGAAAGGAAAAGAAAAAGGCAAAGGCAGAGGGAAAGGAGAAGGACGAGGGAAAGGGAAAGGAAACGCAGGGAAAATTGCAGAGAAAAGGATGAGGGAGAGATTTTGCGTCCTTCTGTCGACCTAAGACTCGCATTTGAGGAATCGGGTGGATTCACATTTGAATGACCCTCTTGAAACATCCTTGGGGAACCTTTAGCATAATTCTTGTAGGGCTCATCCCCCATGAAAGCAACAAGTGGTGAGTTCTGAGAATCACCCATCATTGGCCTCTTCAAGATCTCCACATACTCCCTCCACCATTGCATATAGCTGCTTTTCTCCAGAAATATGTCAGGCGAAACCTTGCACTCCTTGATCAAACCCATAACATATTTCTCAAACTCGATTAGTTTTGCTCTTTCGGAACTGTTTGATGATCCTCCGCTTTCCAGCAATCTGCACGACCGGATGGCCTCCTCCACGTGTGCCCAAAAGCACGAATCCTCCGTCACACTCGACTCGATGTTTTTCAATTTCGAATTCGAAGGACCAGCCTGCTCCTTGGACTTTTCTTTTGGATGATCTTCCAGCCATTTTTGAAGCAGCTTGTAGTGTTCGGATCTTCCTCGATTTAAGTAATCCTTCCGGCCCCTTTTGTAATATTCCGCTATGTCCAGCGGTTCAACTATCCTCCGGTAATTTGTCCCTCCAAAGAGCCAACGGTTCCGCAGTGGAGTGCCCCATACTTGAGGCTTCTTGTCCGCTTCTGTGACCACACGCTCCCAGTAATCCGTGAGGATCGTCTTGTACTTATCAACTCCATTGTCACGCCTTTCTCGTGCATTTTTGAAGCTGTCATAGTAACCAGGACCCTGGCCGTTGGCTTTGCATACCTTCATGTACCACTCCAAGAAAGCCAGGTACACTTTCATTTCGTCCAACTTCTTGGCAGGATCAAATGCCTCTCTTTGTCGTCTGATGACGCCTCGTTCATGCTTTACTATGTCCTCTATCAGAGCATCACTGACCTCATTCTGCTGCTGTCATTGCAATGGGAGTCCACTCAGTCAAAATTTTTAAGCATTCATAACATTTAGAGCTTGCAACTTCAGCAAGTTTTCCTTTTATCCAGCTAAAATTCTGAATTAATTGATCGGCATTTTAATTAGGTAAAAACATGGTCAACATGGCAAAAGTGGGATATCTGTGTGGTTCCAAGCAACACAACTATCTGCTATAAGGCAAACTTCCCCTGATGGAATGTAACCTGGAGAAGAAGGTCAAGTTAAGATACCTGAATTGACTTGAGGCCGACCAATACCCCAGCTTTATATGAATCTGCTTCTTGACCATTCAACCGAGAACAATCATAGTGAATTAATCTTTGCTCTAGGCATCCAATGACATTCTTATAATCAACACTTTGCGACTCTCGGTTTCCAACAACAATTTCCGACGTGAGCAGCTCCATGACGGACTCAGGGGCTTCAAAACAGGCGGCACCTGATTCAGAACACAAAAGAAATGTACAGAAAGGTTTGTATTGACTTGGGTTAGTGGTGGGAGGGTGAAGGAATAGTCTAGGGAAGCAATCATCCTTATGAACTACATGCAAGAAGCATGAATTCCAGGTCGAATATTGCGATATGGCTTGTTGGAAGGCACTGTCCCCGAGGAGCGGCGAACCGAAAGTGATACAAAGGGGGAGCGTTCTCTTCGTTGCGTCGAGCTTGTTTAGAATCCATAATGTGAAAAGGGAGGCGATGGATCCACCCAAACAGTGTCCTGTAATAATATAGGGAACAGAGTCCTCAGAATTGGCTGAAGCTACAACCTGCATTGAAGCAGAATAAGCATCAATCCACATTCTCAACTTATAGGTGTCAAATAGAGTCTTTCAGATAAGATGAACATGCACAGTTAATAAATGAAATGAAACTCCACACAATCATATGATTCAGTTCAGTGAAAGATTCATGAATTTATAGGATGAAAATACCAATTTGATGATCCACTCCTCAATTTTACGACAATGCTCAGAACAGTGAGAAAAGGCATTTCCATAGCAGAACAGTGCTTCACTTCTCATCTAATAAGCTTAACGATAAGTGGTAAACAACTCTAAATTCCTCAATCAGAGCAATTATTAGCATGTCTACTTCAGCAACAATTTCTATAAGTAGTGATTCCTAGATACATGCGTACTTATGATCTTACAGCATATATTAGTAATGATAAGAATGGATAACTCGAGAGAAGATATAAAAATTGCTACCTTTTCTTTGAGTATAGAGAGCTTGTTTTGAAGAGAGTTGAACAGAGAAATCGCAGCTTTGTTTATATGAAAAGTTGAATTGTTTTCGGAGCATAGGAAGTGAAATTCGGGGATATCCAATGAAGAAACCAAATCTCTTTCTTCTTGAAGTTGGCCTGTAGTAACTGGTGCGGTGACGAAAGCAATGATATTGTACTTCAGGTGGTGAAATTCATCGATTATTACAGGGATATTCCCATATGATCGGAAGGTCGCGGGTTCAAATTGCGGAAACACCCTCTTTACACAACGCAAGAGGAAGTGTTGGTTGATTCTCCGCTCAAGTTCGGATATGTCATTCCATGAATCCTGAAGAAGATTCGATGACACAGCCAAGTTTGCCAAATGCAGTCCATTGCTGAATCTGCAGATCAAGAGAAACAACATAAAACTTATCAAGAACGCGGATTAGGAGTAAAAGTCAATCCGAAATGCATTGTCTCATCACAGGTTGCCGAATCCGGTATTCTGCTTTAGAAACCTAAAGTGATGGAAAAAGAATTTCTTTACGCACGGAGGATCTCCATCACGGTCCATTCTCAGAGCTTCGTCAGATTCGTTCAGACACAGTAACTTGACAACGTACCTCCAGTTTCAACCTCATTCCAGTAACAACCACTGCAAGTGCCAGTTTGCTCAATAAATTTCTCATTCCACAAAAACAAAAAAGTCAATGCTTGGTATACAAAGACTATTTAACCCCAGCAAGAGCCTACCACCTCGCTTATTCTGCGGATCTTAGTCTTCTGACTTGGCCACAAACAGATAAAAATTTGATATATTTGGCCACCCATGGGAATTGTAAAGGGTATTATAAGGAAAGGACAATAATTAAACCTAAAATAGAAAGACTAAGGAGATTCCCAATATAAATCCACATCATTTATGTGCTTATTTTTTATTGACCTACTTTTATAGGCTTTGGAGCATTAATGATGTGAATTTTTTTTTTGCTTTAATGTGATTATGTTATTAATAACCCACTTTTATAAAAGAGAGTTTTTTTCAATTATTATTCTTTTGTTAGTTAGTTTAGTTGCGTGCTAATTTGAGAGACTATTATTCTTTTTTTTAATGAAACAAAAAGAGACAGCTTGGATGACATACAACCGTGGACTGACAAAGAAATAAATACACAAAGACTTGCATTTCTAGAGAAAATGCATATATACATTAATCCATGAGTTTTTTAGGCTGTGCATTACATTGAGAAGATCAATAGACCCCACTTCCTTCTTTATGAAAGAAACAACAACCGAAAATTCTCGTTTCCCTGAAAAGGGACACCATAAATAGTTTTCTGGAAGTGATATTCAATTAGCATATAGTCTATGTTACATTAGGTCACATGTTGATTATATAGATAATTTTGATACAGATAATTATATACTATAGATTGGGTCGCCAAAGCCCACCGCAATAATATTTACCGGTTAATGTTATTCCTAGTTTGATGACAGTATATTCATGTCAAGAACAGGGGATGCCTTGTGATGATATTACAATCCTCAATTTTTTGTAGGTGGTTAATGAAAAAATTGAGGCACTACGTTTGGACAAAAATGGCTCAACAGAGCTTTAAAAGAATGCCTAACCTGAAGTTCCTTCATGTGAGTCTAGTGGAATTTGGTGGAAATTTTAAGGAATCACTTACTCAATTAAGATGGCTAAAGTGGGAGAGATGTCCTAACTCTTTTGATGCGACCAATGTTCATTTGGATAAATTACTCGTGCTTGATTTATCAGGTTGTAATATTCGTGATGATTAGGGAGGATGGAGTTCAATCAAGGTAAAGATGAGAAACGCTTTCTCTTTTGTTACATTCAATGATAAATCATTCTATTTCCATCAGCTAACCTTGGAACATGTTTCTTTCTTATAGATGGAGAGGTTGAAAGTTCTCAATCTTTCGTGGTGCTCACATTTAAAGAGAACCCCTAATCTCTCCGTGTTTAAAAGTTTAGAGAGGGGCTAATCCTGGAGAACTGTGAGAATTTGGAGGAACTCAACCCTTCCATTGGACATGTCAAGTGCCTCCTTTCCTTGAACTTGAGGTACTGTGGGAGTCTTAAGAAGTTACTTGCACAACTAGGTGAACTAAAAGAATTGGAGGAACTTCTCGTAGATGAGATTGATATACAAGAAATCCCTCAATGTATAGAATTTCTGGAGAAGCTGAAGATGCTTAGTGCCGTGGGTAGCCGTCTACTTTATCAAGTTCCCAACTCAATAAGCAGTCTAGTAAATTTGTCGACCCTCAACTTGAACACCTGTAAAAAATTACAAGAACTTCCGGACTCCTTCGAGGCCCTTAGGAAATTGCAGCGCTTGTCATTAGTGCGCTGCTACATGTTGGAACAGATCCCTTCTTCAATTGGGGAGTTGGGAGAGTTGGTTGAGTTGGACTTGTTATCAACAGGGATTAAGGAATTACCCGTATCCATTGGCAAATTGAACAAATTGAAAATTTTGAGGATTTCTCACAGCGAGATAGAAAAGTTACCGAGCGCCGTTGGAGAATTGGAAAGCCTCCAAGAGTTGGATGCCTCAGGCTGCCATAAACTGGAGGGACAAATTCCTGAAGATATAGGTGGATTGTCTTCTCTAAAGACCCTTCGTTTAGGTAGAGCGAAAATTTCTGGCTTGCCGGAAAACTTCCATCAGCTTTCTAATCTCGACCACCTCGATTTACTTTACTGTAGTGAGCTTCAGTCACTGCCAAAACCTCCTTGATGGATCTTATGTGGGCCGCCCATGTTGGGAAAGACCGGTCCATGATCTATCATGCCGGCCCATCATCCATTGAGGGATTACTTGCGGATAAGGCGGTTACGGATAAAGTAGAATCGCTAGGGCAGTTTAAATTGAACCGGAGATATTCGGAAGATATGTGATTGTGTATCCGAAAATCTTCTCTCGTAGAACGTAGTTCTAAAAAAGTCTCCCAAAGTGCAAACAAAGTTCCGTCGCAGAGGAATCCGCCAAGAACTCTCAAGCCTGCAAGTGGTGCATTTAATCTGTGGCAAAAGAGGTATGTTCGTTCATGTAATATACTTCAAACGATCGGTGATTCAAGCGTAGAATGGGCACGTTTTTCCGCAAATTATGTATTATGTTTAGGAATCTGTTTCCGTCATTGGTATCAGAGCATGTGTTCTTGTTTTCCTGATCGTTGCTAGTGTGCATAACACGGAATATTGGCCGGAATTCGTGAAACGGCGCCGACGAACGCTCGGGTACGAAAAACCGACACCCGGCCGTACTGTTCGAGGTCGTTTCTCGATTTCCGTGAGTCAAAATTATTTTTTGAAGGCGTAGGTTCGTAGTACTCGTCGAAACGAGCATTTTGATGGGTGGCACGCCGCCGGGAGGAGCCGCACGCGCCCACACGCGCCGCCGCAAGTGGCGGTCTCGCCGGCACGTGCGTGGTGGTTCCTCCCCGCGCGCGTGCACCGCACGCGCCATGAGGGCGTGTGCGGCGTGGCTGACGTCACGCTGACATCAGCCACGCGGTTGCCCAACCCGGTTGATTTGGACCCGGCCCGGAAACCCGATCCGACCCGTGACCCGACCCATGTGACCCGTTGACTTGACCCGGTCATCCGTTTGACCGTTGACCTGCGTTGACCTTCTTTGACCGGTGTTGACCGGCGTTGACTGCGTTGACCATCGTTGACCGGCGTTGACCGACGTTGACCGGCGTTGACCACCAAAAAAAAAAAAATTGCGTGGAAGCTTGAATTGGAGCGTTTTTTCGGTGGCAATATGTGCATATTGAAATGTCTATTGTGATGTTCAATGGATTATATGTTAATCCTTTATTGTTCTGCATTTGTTGCAGGAACAAAGGCGTACCATTGACACACACCGATAGTCGTGAGGATGGATGAACAAATGAATACTCTTGCGAAATTAAAAGCTGATTTAGCTACTTATCGGTGGGATGGATGTCACATGGATATGCACATTATGAAGGTTAACAAGATAATACGGGATATCATCTCGAATGGATACCATATGTTGGATTCAGAAAAGATTGATGCCCTAAGAACCACTCTTCCGTATGAGTGGAAAATGCTGATTGATGATTTGTGGAAGGGTCCGGAGATAATATTTTTTGAGGATGGTGGATGGGATGACGGGGGTGATCCATGGATTCCAGAATACAAACAGTTTGCTGTGGATTTTCTAAAGGAATTCATAAGGATTGGGGCGAAGAAGACGTCAACTCTTGGGATGAACTCATCCTGGCGCAAAATAAATGCGCCATGGGGAAAACCCAAGGGATTTCCGATGGTCTTTTCATGGCTAACCGATACGACTATCGATCTTTCAAAGGGTTCTGACAATGAAGTTTTTCTTAAGTCTTTTCCTAATTCTTACGATAGTTAGGAATCGTTGACTTCTATGTTATTTTAGTTCGGTTTAAGATATCCTAGGTGGATATTTCTGTTCACGTTGATGTTCATGTTTCTTTTCTATGCTAGTTTCTTTCCTAATGTAAATAGTACTTAGTGATTGAATGTTGATGGATATTTATTATTGTGAATAGTTTATGGTACTATTTTATTATAATATCTGTCTTATTAATATTATCTGGTAGAGTGGGAGTTCTAAAAGTTTTAGTAACTTTAAAGAACGTAATTTTACTTTAATGATTACATTAACGGTAATTTCACATTAGGATTTTTGATGATGATTGGGAACATAGTGAACTTTCGAATCTAAAGCCTATGTGAAATTATCCATTAATATAATCAGTTTTTGTAAAATTGATGCATAAATGAGTGGCATTAATAATTCGTGCGTATATATCTGAAATGTTCAGATACCATGACTTCAGCATCAAAGAATATAGTTGCTGAACTGAACAAAGGAGAGAAGCTTAACGGTGATAATTATGAAATTTGGCATATGAAAATCCAATATGTGCTGGAAGAGCAAGAGGCTCTTGAAGCTCTTAACCTAGTTATGGTAGAGCCCGAAGACGGAAACACGCACAACATAAGAGAGATAAGGATGCATTTTTGTATGGAAGAGGAAGAACTCCCTTGCTCGCATCACGTTCTTCGAGTAGCATGGAAAATGATGTCATGCGAGAGTTTAGGCGTTTTGAAAATGCTAAGGAGATGTGGGAAGCATTGGCAGCAAGGTTTGGTCATACATCTGTAACCAAGCTTAGACAGCTCACTATTGGATTTGACTCATATAAGAAGTCACATGGTCAGTCCATGAAACAACATTTAAGGAAAATGTCAAACATGATTAATGAGTTGAAGGATGCTGGCCATGTTTTGACTGATGAGCAGCAAGTGCAAGCAGTGATTCGTTCTTTGCCTCAAAGTTGGGAGCATATGAAGTTGCACCTAACTCACAATGAGAACATCAAAACCTTTGAAGATGCAATGCGCCACTTAGAGCTAGAGGAGGACCGCCTCTTGGCGGATAAGCCGGTAATTGACATTTACTATGCAGGTTCTAGCTCACAAGGGCCTTCGAGCTCTAAGCGCAAGCGTCCTGATTCGTTCAGAAGGTGGAGAGGTAAGAGAGCGAGTTCTTCGGGGAAGAAACCAAGAGATGAACAACACCAAAGAGGAAAGCGTCCTCATGAGAAAAAGATGTCAAGAGTGAAGTGCTACAACTGTAGCAAGAAAGGCCACTTTGCTCGCGATTGTCGTGAGCCAAAGAAGGTTAATTCATCTTGTATTATTGAGAACTTTGTTTATGTATCAAGTTCTATATTTCTAACTGAATCAAATCCTTTGTGGATGTAGATTCGGGAGCAACGGACCATGTAGCGAAGGATAGAGAAGCCTTCGTAGAATTCGACGAGTTCCAATGGGAACTAAATGGATTTATGTAGGGAACAACTCGAGCCGAGGTTAAAGGAATTGGCACCGCCGATTGATTATGCGTTGTGGACGCTTGTGTTCCTACATGATGTATTATATGCTCCGGAAATTGTCGGAACTTAGTGTCCTGTTTTAGTGTTGATTCGACTTGGTTTTAATTTGAACTTCCATAACAGTGGTGTAGACTTGTATTTAGGTACGAGCTATTATGGTTGTGGTTATTTTCTAGATGGTTTTATTGTACTGGATGTTGATTCTGTAAATGTCAATGTTTGTTTTTCCCACTTCACGTCTTCTACTTCGTGTGATAATGATGTGAACGTTTGGCATGCTAGGCTTGGCCATATAGGCCAACAGCGAATGAATAGATTAGCCAAAGAAGGCTTAATGGGCAATATTGAAAAGTCGATTTGCCCACTTGTGAACACTGCCTAGCTGGGAAAACAACAAGGAAACCATTTGGAAAAGGAACAAGAGCTGAATTTCCTTTGCGGTTAATCCATTCGACATTTGTGGTCCAATGAATGTGAGGGCTAGACATGGGGCTGTTTATTTTATCACATTTATTGATGATTATACTCGATTCGGATATGTCTATTTGATTTCTCATAAATCTGAGGCTTTTAGTTGCTTCAAGATATTTATGAACTTGGTGGAAAATCAATTAGATAAGAAAATAAAAGCATTGAGATCCGATCGAGGTCGAGAATATCTATCTGATGAGTTCAGAAATTTGTGTGATGAAAAGGGAATAGAAAGACAGTTGTCTATTCCCTATACTCCTCAACAAAATGGTGTTGCGGAAAGGAGAAACAGAACCCTACTAGAAATGGTTAGGTCCATGATGGCGCAGGCTAACTTACCAATCACCTTTTGGGGTGACGCTTTATTAACTCTTCGCCTACATACTTAACCGTGTGCCTTCTAAATCGTTATTTCCACTCCGTATGAGTTATGGACAAGTAGAAAACCCGATTTGAGTTTTCTGAAACCTTGGGGTTGTGCCGCTTATACACATGAATCTTCTCATAAGTATGGGAAATTAGGTCCTAGAGGTAAGAAGAGTATCTTCATAAGGTATTCGGAAACCTCAAAAGGATATGTATTTATAGGTGAGCAAGAAAGTGGGAGTATAACTGAATTTGAATCACGAGATGTCACATTCTTAGAGAATGAGTTTCCTAAGAAGGGCGAAATAGGTGAGAACTACTCACTATTTGAAACCTTGGATCCTGATAGTGAAATCGATAAAGTTCGTCCAAGTGGAAGCAATGTGAGAAGTGAGGAATTGAATTCGACTCAATCTCAATTGCAACCTTTTGATGAGACGATTCCGTCATTATCTAATCCAAGTGGGAGCATAATGGAGAATGATATACCACGTGTACAATCTCCCATACGGCGAACAAGTCGCAAAAGTATTCCCCGACGACGTTTTGACATTGAAGGGGAAACTTTCATGATCGCTCCACAAAATGAAGACGAGCCAAGGAATGTAAATGAGGCTCTAAATTGCCCTAACAAAGAAAAATGGATGATTGCAATGAAAGAAGAAATGGAGTCAATGAAGTCAAACCATGTTTGGGAACTGGTTGATCTTCCAGAAGGACGCAAAGCTATTGGGAATAAATGGGTTCTCAAAATAAAATGCAAATCCGATGGCTCAATAGAAAGATATAAGGCTCGCCTAGTGGCGAAAGGGTATAATCAACAGGAAGGAATTGATTATGAAGAAACTTTCTCTCCTGTAGTGAGATTTACCTCAATTCGCCTTATTCCGCAATAGTGACAAGCATGGATCTTGAATTACATCAAATGGATGTAAAGCGCTTTTCTAAATGGAGAATTAGAAGAAGAAATTTACATGGAGCAACCAGTTGGCTTCATTGTGGAAGGCCAAGAACAAAAAGTATGTCGACTTCTAAGATCGATATATGGCCTTAAGCAGTTTTCGAGACAATGGTATATACGTTTTTATAATGCCATAGTGGCGTTTGATTTTACAATGATTGATGAAGATCATTGCGTGTATATCAAAAGATCCAAAGTTCAATTTGTGATTTTATCATTATATGTTGATGACATACTGATTGCCGGAAGCAATATGGAGTTGGTTAATACTATTAAGAGTTGGTTATCGTCCAATTTTGAGATGAAAGATATGGGTGAGGCTGCATATATTCTTGGAGTTAAGATTTCAAGAGATCGTTCCAAGAGATTATTGTCTCTTTCGCAAGAGACTTATATAAATAAAGTTCTTGAACGATTTTGTATGCAAGACTGTAAACCCATGGATACTCCTATTGCAAAAGGTGAAGGATTGAGCTATAGGTTGTGTCCTAAGACTCCACAAGAGAAGGAACAAATGAAACGTGTTCCTTATGCTAGTGCTATTGGAAGTTTAATGTACGCTATGATGTGTACAAGACCGACATATGTTTTGCGATTGGGATGGTAAGTAGGTACCAATCCAATCCAGGTCAAGCACATTGGAAAGCCGTAAAAAGAATCATGAGGTATCTAAAGGGTACTGCTAATTATTCACCGAGTTATCAAGGCAAGGATCTGCGACTTGAAGGCTACTCGAGATCTGATTGGGGAGGAGATTTAGATGAAAGGAAATCTACCTCGGTTTTGTTTACTTACCGAATAATGGCGCCATATCTTGGAGCAGAAGAAACAAACATGTATAGCATTGTCCACGATGGAAGCTGAGTTCGTGGCGTTGTCAGGAGCAGTACAAGAAGGTGTTTGGCTTAAGAGATTTTTGGATCATTTAGGTGTTGCTAAGAGTGCTGAAAACTCATTGTTAGTCAATAGTGATAGTCAAGCAGCAATAGCATACACCAAGGATCCGAAATATCATGGCAAGACCAAACATATAGATACCAAGTATAACTTTGTCAAGGATATGGTTGCACGAAAAAATGTGAACTTGCAGTACATATCTACGCATAGAATGATAGCAGATCCTATGACGAAACCAATTCCAAGAGATGTTTTCTATGGTCATGTAAAATCTCCGGGAGCGTAGAAAGTGATGTACTGAATATTGTATTTTTCCCCGAGTGTTCACATTTAATGAAGTTACTCTCTCATTATTAATGCCTATGAATTTATTTAATATTTATGCATCTTAATGCTTAGTGCATTATATCGAGAAAGTATGTTCCGATGATGAGATTAGCCCACTTACACGGGTAATCGCCTCTATTTATGTGCGATAAATAGAGATGAGACAATTTTTAGGCTTATTATCTAGGTGATAATCGAGAGCTCAAGCTTAAAATAAAAATGTTGCCTTAGCTAAGTGCCAAGATGAGGACATAACATTTACTATGTCCGAAAGTAAAATAACCCACATATTTTACTTTATCTGTCTTTGATGCCAGATGTGAGTTCTAATGGATTCTTTAGAGGAGTAGATACGTGAACTCAAGTTTAGACATTAGGTATGTCTGAACTATCATCTGTACGGTATTGAATGTAAAGACATACACTCCACGGGAAAGGAGTTAATACCGTAATACGTATTTCATACTACGTATGCATAAGACGACCGATAAGAGTGGCAAAAGTTTTTGATCTCAACTTTATGCCGTGTGAGACTCTTGAGAATATGAGTTTCGCATTTAGTGCCCTCATGACTCTAACTTATTCTCAAAGTTTCTATTCAGTGTTCGCTATCTTAGGATGTTGCCAATGGTCATGAATGATTCGATCTAATGGGGCATTTCTAGAAAAGCGAGCTGGACTGAAATAGAGAGATTGAAGGAAAGAGGAAGATCAATTTATTATGATGTCACATTCTATGTTTGTATTCACAGGTCGACCAATTATGATTTTAAGTAAATCATAGTTGTGAATACAATATACGAGATACTAAAAGAGATCAAAAGGGATATAAATGTGACTGATTGATCTAGGGGACTGCATACTATATCTACTCGGAAAACGTTGTACCCAATTTTGAGCTGCTATGTATTCCTAACAGATGCATCGCAACGAGCTCTCGAAGTATGTTGGTCGCACGGATTATTTGCTAGTATGAATATTGCAGAGAAGAGAGAGTTATGATTAGCCCACCATGTGCGAGTGGGAGATGATGGATCTTATGTGGGCCGCCCATGTTGGGAAAGACCGGTCCATGATCTATCATGCCGGCCCATCATCCATTGAGGGATTACTTGCGGATAAGGCGGTTACGGATAAAGTAGTAATCGCTAAGGGCAGTTTAAATTGAACTGGGAGATATTCAGAAGATATGTGATTGTGTATCTGAAAATCTTCTCTGTAGAACGTAGTTCTAAAAAAAAGTCTCCCAAAGTGCAAACAAAGTTCCGCTTCGCAGAGGAATCCGCCAAGAACTCAAGCCTGCAAGTGGTGCATTTAATCTGTGGCAAAAGAGGTATGTTCGTTCATGTAATATACTTCAAACGATCGGTGATTCAAGCGTAGAATGGGCACGTTTTTCCGCAAATTATGTATTATGTTTAGGAATCTGTTTCCGTCACTCCTTTAAGCTTATCATCCCTGCAGCTCACCTGTCAGAGCGGCACGCTTCCATCGCTCTCTGACCTAAGTCATCTAAAGAAGCTGACCCTTCACTCTTGCATGTCTCTTCAAAGCATTCCAGCGCTTCCCCCTGGCATAGGGAAGCTTCGCGTTTGGAAATGTCCCAAATTGGAAACTCTGCCAAATCTTTCCAATTTGAAATCCTTGTCGGAATTAGAGCTCTTGCAATGCTATGGGCTGAAGGAATTGGATGGTCTGGAAGCTTTAGAATCCCTAAGAAGGTTGGACGTATCCACAAGCACAGAGTTGTCCAACCTCCACGACTTTGAAGATTTAGAGTCGTTGAGATACTTGGACCTGCAAAGCTACGATGGAAATGTGGATAATCTCCATGTGATAGAAGGCCTTCGCCAATTGAAATCCCTGGAAGTGTTCAATATCTCTGCGCGCAATCACATTCAACAACTGGACCTTTCAAATTCGAAGGATCTGAAGCAATTGATTGTTAATAATTGCAAGAGCTTAGATAAGATCGACTTCCATAATGGTATAAAATCCCTGGAACGCTTTGATAGGGATGGGTGTCAGTCACATATCATCAGCCTCTTTAGCAAGTGACAGGTCATGATTCCAGAGGGAAAGAGCAGCAAAAAAGCTGACTAAGGTTCACAGGCTATTGAGCCCGAATCAGACAAGCAAATCCTCCTATGAGCTTTCCTGAGGAGTCTCAGCATACACTAACCACTGCACACGGTGTAGAGCTAGCAACGAAGGCTGCGTCCACATTAAGCTTAAGAGCTCCTTTCTCCGGCGGCGTCCAGATCGCAGGTGAGATACCTTCTCGTTCTGATTTTCTCTTTTGATTTACGCTGCAACTTTTGATATTTTCGTGCAAGGCTATAGCTTCATTAACAGTCGCTTGTGGATCTGGTGATTTGCCTCTAAAAATCGCATTGGTTCTCGCCTTCCACAGGAACCAGAGTACTTAAAAAACGAGCTCAAGAGACGGCGAGGCTGGTAATGCGCTCTTGTAGTTTAATAGCCACCGATCTATGCTTGTGAGGCCTTGATCTTCAATTCTGATTTGTAAATTGTGGTCTGACCAGACTTTGGTTGTCCAGGGACAAAGGAGAAAGAGGTGCTCTGTTGTCTCCGGACACTTCTTACACACTGGGCACAATGGGTCAGGTAAGATTCTTCGCTTGAACAAGTTTTCCTTTGTAGGCAAGGCATTTTGGCAAAGTTGCCATAGGAATAGTTTCATATTCCACACTTTAGACCATAGGGCTCGTGGTATTTGGTACGAGGATGAGGCTTGTTGATTGGCTGGGCCGTCTACTTCTTTTCTGAGATGATTATAACCGCTTTTGACTGAGTAATTCCCTGATTTGGCTGCTGTCCATACCAGTCTATCTTTCTCTTCAATAGATGGGATGGGGATGGCCAAGATTTCTTCCACGATACTATCTTCAAACAAGCTATAAAGGCTTTGTTCATTCCATTTGGCCCGGTCTCTATTAATTAACTCAGACACTAATTGAGGATCATCTTGGTTTGTTGGACCGGCAATTGTACCCAATTTTGTCCACCTGTCTTCACGAATTTTAATCGATTTTCCATTCCTTACTGACCATTGAACCGAGCCAGCTAATGCATCTCTTCCAATCAGCAAGCTGTGCCACCCCCAAGACGATCTTTGTCCTTTCCTCGCATGCCAAAAATCAGTGTTGGGGAAGTAGAGCCCTTTCAGTATTTGGCACCAAAGCGTCGAAGGTAATTGTGCCATCCTCCAAGCCTGTTTGCCCAACATTGCCCTATTAAAGGTGATTAGGTCTCGAAAACCCATACCTCCACTGTCCTTCCTCTTTTTCATTACCTCCCAACACTTCCAGTGTATACCAGCCTTAGAATCCTTGTTTTTCCACCAGAATGAGGCAATTTTTTGTTCTATGGCTCTACACACGGAAAGCGGTATCTTGAAGATTGACATGGCATATTGCGGGAGAGCTTGGACAACCGTTTTCAATAAGATCTCCTTTCCAGCCTTCGACATCATCTTTTCTTTCCACCCTTCAAGTTTCATGTTTACCCTAGCTAGTATCCAAGCAAACATTTGCTTCTTTGATACGCCCCAATCTGAAGGGATACCCAAGTATTTCCCTGTTTTGTCTATTTCTGGGACTCTCAATTCCTGCGCCATATTTCTGCGAAGATATGGGGGCAGCCCGAGCTAAAGAAGACACCCGACTTGTTTAAATTGATTGCCTGGCGGCCCTGGCCCGTGGCAACACAGTATTGATTGAGAATGTTAGCTAGGTTTTGGCATTCTATAACTATCGCCTTTTCAAGCGGAAGCCCTAGCACTGCTTCAAGGTGTGCGCTTTATGAAAGAATGGAGAAGAGAGAACATGGGGCGAGAAGTAACCGTGGAAGTGGAGTCTGACAACTCTACTTTAGTTCAGTCAATCACGTGTGAAGACCAACCTCCTTGGGATGTGGAAGTACTCATAAAAGAATGTCGGGCCTCGCTTTCTTGTATGCCTTTTTTATGTTTATCCCACTGCTCTAGAACCCAAAATAATGCAGCGGATTGGGTCGCTAAAGCTCAACTTCGCGGGACTCTTCCTCGGTGCTGGGTGTCCAATCCCCCTCAATCCCTTTTAGATATTTTGTATGCCGAAACCCATTTCAGTTGTGCTTTCATTTTATCTACTTAAATGAAATGGAAGGATGCATTTTCGACCAAAAAAAAAAAAGGTTCACAGGCTAAGGTTAGATTTTACATTTGATAGTACTGTATACGATTCATTGGGAGCGACCCCAAAAAGATAGGGCCGAGGACACTGCGCTGCATGAAAGAATTGTGAAGAAGATGGAAATTATGGCAGCAAGACAAAGATCTGATTCTGGAGATTGCTGAAGTCTTCCTTCTAAATGTAAATATAGCAGGTAAACCACCGCTTTTCTGTTGAGATTACCTGCTTTCATTAGTATTTTAAGTTTGCATGGGGATTTTCTTTGACGTGTTATTATTTTCCGTCTTAATTCCGGGAACTGGGGGAAGTTGTTGGAGCAAGTAAATTGTAATGCTTCAGTGTTATCTGGCTCGTGATCATGATACGAATAAAAAAGATCAGAATGCCTCCAAAAGTATATTAGATGTCGTCAGTCAAATAGTAAGAGATTCTTCATCCTCGACATGGTATCTATCTGCGCTTGTGTAAATAAAGTAGTACTTTTCTCCAACTTCTGTTAAAGTTGGTTTTCTTGTACTATGTGGTTGTCCTTTTTATGCAGAAGGATGAAGAAAAGAAATTTACTATCTGACGGATTCTGGATACTGCCCTTGGATATGTGATTTTGATTGCATTTTAGCAATTTGTTATTTTGTCATGGAAGCAGGCAGTGAAGGTACCATAATGTGTTTTGGATTTTCTCAAAGCCAGGACAATAATGTCAAGTTGAAGAATCTCAATGGATCTATACCAGACTTTGTTCGTCGTTTAATATGCCAAAATGAAGATTGCTCTCTCTGAAGGTAGATATATAGCATTGATCATGCCGAAAGTATTGTCATCAACGGTAGAAAACCCGGTAAGATGGTTTTTTTTTTTTTAATTGAATTGCTCAAAGAACTGATTCCTACACCGGAGTGCTAACCTTGTTTTGCAGATTAGTGTCTTCCGCAACAAGAAGGATAGAATAGAAGAAACCGGAAGGCAATCAAAAAGGAGAATTTTTGTGGAAGCTAAGCCAGGAACGTGAGCTCTGACACGATGTCACGAAAGGGGAAGGAAGAGAAATGAGAACAAAGAAAGAATTGTATTTCTGTTACTACTTGGTTTACATGTACAATGCTTAATATATAATACAAGATATGTGCAATAAGAGGAGAGAATATCTTTTATATAATCAATCCTAATCCTAGATTGATTCATTCAATCAACTATAATCTCGCAATGATTTAAATGTATCAATCATTATCTGGATTGATTCAGGCATATCTTCCAACAATAGGAACCAAAAGCCTTTCTTTTTGAAGACAACTTGCAGTGACCGGTGAGCTGACAATGGCAATGATATCGTAGTCCGGATGGTCCTCGATGATTTTTACGGGCTTATTCCCTTGATGTTCAGATATTGCGTTCCATGAATCTGTAAGAATACTGGATGACATTGTCAAGTTTGCCAAATACAATCCATTGCTGAATCTGCAATTCACGAAACCAACAGACTGACATAATCAGGAAGATGTTCGAGCAGTAAAAAGTCAATGTAAAATGCAAGCACTTTCTTCGCAGATCTTGGATTAGGTAATTCAGTTACAGAAACCAAGTAAAGGAAAATAAAATCTATATACAGGCTCAGGATCTTACAACGGTTCCATTCTGGGAATGTCGTTGGATTCGCACAAACACGGAAACTTAATGTATGAACCGCGTCCTCTTCTGATTTATAGAACTCCGAGGAAGAAACTAGCGACAGATTGCTTAGTAAATTTCTTATTTTACAAAAAAGTTAAACTTCATTTTAATCCTCGAGATGGGGTCCCCAGTATTCCAGTTGGTCTGTTTGAGACAAATTAAATTTGATAGGAGACTTCCAGGAAAGACCGTGTGTTGGCGTTCAATGTTCTAAAACCGATTTTCAAACTCCACTAGTCATTATGGTCATAAGAGAAAACTCCAAAAGTCATTCACGTGCCAAAATAAGAAATTCTGAAAGTCGTTGTCTTATTAGTTATCAATGGGCCCTAGCCAACAGAGATTGGATTATTTGGTCGGAGAAAAAAGAGATTGGATTATGTATTAGAGTAGTAAGATAATATTTGTACTGACACCCAAAAATGACCAAATCTTTTTAATTGACATGATGCCAATCTGGATATAGAGCTCGGTTGGGAAAAGTAACAAAAACATCATAAACCTATTGTATTGGTACCAATTCAATCCTAAACCTTTCAATTGGACCAATTTAGTTCTAAACCTTTTCATATTGCTACCAATTTAGTCCATTCAATCAATTTAGGCCGGAATTTGTTGACATAGACACCGGTCGTTCTACGTGATACAGCCGGCGCTGATATTGAATTTTTTAATAATTTTTAATGTTTTTTTTTGCCGTTTTGTCCTTTCTTCTCCTTCCTTGGGCCTGTGGCCGGTGGCCATGGCCGGCGACCGGTCACAGGCGAGGGCCGACAACTGTGGAATTTTTTTTAGTCAATTAATAATCCAATTTTCAGTCAAGAGGAAACACAAAAGTTGCTACGGAGGGCTTTTCCCAATCTGAATGTGGAAAATATATATAAAACGACAAACGTACTTCATCTTCTTGCTTTGTGTCACGGGTTGATTCCCTTAGGTTGCGTATGACAACGATTCTGTGCCCGGGAACAGATTCTGCTCAGAAATGATTCTTTTTTATTCTGTGCCCGGAATTGATTTTGAGCATTTTAAGGCGTTTGTTAACGGCCCAAAATTCCATCCTTGGAATAGAAAAAGAATAGAAATGCGTTTGGTATCGCCACAAAATTTCTTTTTATTAATAATATTTTTAAATATTTTAATATTTCTTTCTTTTTTTTCTTTTCCTCCTTCTTGGCCATGGCCTGCTCGCCGGCCATGACCGGTAAAATATTTTTTTATTAATAATATTTTTATTAAAAGTATTTTTTCTTTTTTTTGGCCATGGCCCGGTCGCCGGCCATGATCGGTAAAATATTTTTTTTATTAATAATATTTTTTATTAAAATATTTTTATTTTTTTTTGCCATGGCCTGGTTGCCGGCCATGGCAGGTAAAATATTTTTTATTAATAATATTTTTTATTAAAAATATACATTTTTATTTTTTTGGGCCATGGCCGGTAAAATATTTTTTTTATTAAAATATTTTTATTAAAAAGATATATTTTTATTTTTTTGGCCATGGCCTGGTCGCCGGCCATGGCTGGTAAAATATTTTCTTTATTAAAATATTTTTATTAAAAATATATTTTTTTGCCATGGCCTGATAGTCGGCCATGGCCTGTAAAATATTTTTTTTATTAATAATATTTGTATTTAAAATATACATTTTTATTTTTTTTTTTGGTCATGGCCTGGTCGCTGACCATGGCCGGTAAAATATTTTTTTTATAAATAATATTTTTTATTAAAATATTTTTATTAAAAATATATACTTTTTCTTTTTTTGCCATGGCCTGGTTACCGGCCATGATAGGTAAAATATTTTTTTTATTAATATTATTTTTTATTAAAATATTTTTATAAAAAATATATATTTTTCTTTTTTTTGGCCATGGCCGGTAAAATATTTTTTATTTTAATAATATTTTTTATAAAATATTTTATTCTCGTCAGATCCGGCGAGGGCGGTCCTCGGGCCGGACATTAGAAGCTACATTAAAAACCAAGAAAAGGAAGAAGAAAAAAAATCGATTCTCAAAATTGTTTCCAGAATCAAGAAGCTACTTTTTTTTTATTCTTGATTCTGCTCCAAAACTGATTCTGGGAACAATTTTTGACAAAATTGTGCCCAGAATCAAAAAATTAAACAAACGCATTTCTGTTCCCAAACTGATTCTGGGAACAAAAGAACAGAATCAAACACTGTTTGGCAAGTTGTCATGCGCAGCCTTACTCATGTGGCCTAAGTAATTCATTATTAAGTCCCCCTTACTTGCTCACACTCACAAAGATCTTTAGAGAAACTCTAGAGAGCGACCCATTTATATATAAGTACAAGCTTAATCATAGCCCTAGAACTCTCATCAATCTAATGATGGGGATCGCATCTGCTCATCTTACCAACTACCCGCAACTATTACAGGAACACTTTAGAATAGGGTACAATCATAGTATTGCCCGCCTCTCGAATATTTTAGAGAACACTGGAGAGGCTTGCCGATCTTCTCGGATGATTCATGGTTCTTGGAGTGTTGGAAACCTCAGGACTGTGACACTTGCCTCCTACTTTCGTTTCTTCCTCTTTACTAGCAATAAAGAAAATCATTACCCATGCTCAAGATGCGAAATCTAGAAATTTCACAATAATAAGTATGTGATGTTGGAAATTTTCTATGTTCGATAATGATATTTGGATTATAGTCTAAGTAGTATTTAGCTTAGTATTTGTGCTGACACGTAGAAATCATTGTTAGACCGTAATTTGTGAGGCGCAGATTTGGGAACGTAATCATTTCGAGCTCGACGTGTTTAGAATTTTAAACTTTGTTGTATATGTTAATGGTAGTGCGGTATTAATTAAATTGCCGCCGTCTTAGTAATTAATGGGTAATATTATTAGATTAAACTTTGGTTAATTAGTGATAATCATTATTTTCTAATTGTCATAAAAGGAGGGGTGGGAGGTATTCTGTTTTTCATCTTAATTCCTTACCAAAATCTCTCTTCAGACACCTTACTCTCACGTGGCTTATGAAGGGTTAAACATGCCAGATGCCCTCTTAACATAAGCTTCTTGTACTATCTTGACACCTAGCCATAGGTAATCATTTTCCTTGGCCATTACTCTTTCGTAATCAGTTTGGATTTCTTACACCTGGCCGTGGATGGAAAGAGGAAGTGTCACCTGTGAGTGCATGCACTTATCCATCTCACAATCTACTCCTCTATTTCATTTTCATCTGGGCAACATCGAAAAAAATTTTACCCCAAATTGTAACTCTCTTCTTCACCGTCAATCTTCAAAGAGAATTTACTTCATTAACACCCAATACAAAATCTACAAGCTGGTTTTGGGCATTCAGATTTTAGACAAGGTAAGTGAAGACTCTAAAGTTAAGCTAGTTAAATCTACTTGACACTTTTTAACTTGATTGCTTGAGAAATTATTTTGTGATGTATGATAATAGTGAAGATATCGTGATGGTTGGATCTGCTTTGCTGGTTCTGTACGTGTTCAAATGGATGTGTTTTGTTTCTATAAAGTGTGTTGAAAACGGCAAGTGTAATGGTTAAATCTGAACATGTAAATGTCATCTTTGAGGTGATTGTGGAAATTGTCTTGCTAGTTTTATGTATGTTTAAAAGGGTAGAAAATCGTTTTACTCAAAGTAGAGTATATTAGGTGAGTGTAAATGATGATTCTATTTACTTTTGAAATGAGTAGATTTTAATCTCAAATTCTGATTCCGTTTACTTTTGAATTGAATAAATTTTAGCATCAAATTTTGGTTCTGGTTACTTTTAAAACTGAACATGTCAAAATCTGGACATGTCTATTTTGAAACCAAGCAAATTTTACTGTTAAAATCTGGACATGTCTTTTTTGAAATCAAACATAATTTATTTTCAAAGTCTAGACGTATGTATTTTGAATCCGAGTAGACTTTATTTTCAAAGTCTAGACGTATGTATTTTGAACCCGAGTAGACTTTATTTTCAAAGTCTAGACGTATGTATTTTGAAGCCGAGTATACTTTATTTTCAAAGTCTGGACATATGTATTTTGAATTCGAGTAGACTTTACTTTCAAAGTCTGGACGTATGTATTTTTGAACCCGAGTAGACTTTACTTTCAAAGTCTGGACATATGTATTTTTGAACCCGAGTATACTTTACTTTTAAAGTCTGGACGTATATATTTTTGAACTCGAGTAGACTTTATGTAACAGCCCGAATTTCGATGTAATTCCGGGATCAATAATGCTGATATTATTTCGCATTTCATTTTAGTAAGTCTCGCCCAGAGCTGATCACTCTCGGGACACTAACCAATGGGGTATGGCTAACTAGAAACCGGTACGTGGACCGGGGACCCTATCGTGAAATGGACACCGATCACGAGAGACGCTGAGGGAATATTTTGGGCCAACGTAGGCCGATCGTAGGAAAGGGTAATGGATTGGGTTTGGCCAAGGCCTACGATGTACAATAGGGACGCAGGTGATTCTGCAAGACCGAAAGTACACGTGGCCAACTAGTCCTAAACTTAAACCGAACGATCGTGACCTCTGGAACTAGTGATAATTTCTCATTCTCTCAATGATCAGGACCATTACGATACGGATAGCCCTAGGTCGATACGCGTAACCTCTAAACAGCCTCCCGTTAGTGAGAGAGACCCTGAAATTGAAAGTTTAGCGAGTATTGTTCACGGAATTGGGCCCGGATTACGATGTCGATTTTTAAAGGCTTAAGAGACTATTTTTGGGAATCTGACGTCATATTACGCTGGCCACACACGTTTGGAGTTAGTACGAGTAAAAATTGGAATTTCGGTCCGGGGGTGAAAAATTACGATTTTGCCCCTCGGGACGCCAGCGTTGCTTTTCGAGGCCAAATGAGGTTATTTTTTGAGGCCGACACCATTTTTGGGTGGCCACGCATACCAGGAGTTGTTTTGGACAAAAACTGGAATTTCGACAAAAATTGGAAAAATAATATTATTTTATTCCCGAAACTTTGCAGTCGATTTCCAAGGGCTTAAAAAGTGAATTTCGCGATTCCGACGCCATATTATGTTGGCCACGCACATATGGAACGCGTATGTGTGAAAATTGAAATTTCGCCCCGGGACCGAAAAAATGACGGTTTTGCCCCTGGGCTAATTTTTGGTCCGAATTTTTGGGATAATTTTGGGATAATTATCAGAGGTTATCAGCTGCATTATTGGGGGCCATTGACCTTTTTGCCCCTCCCTTTTTGGATAAGATCGAATAGAAACCGTTAGATTAGGGGCGTTTTTGTCAAATCGCGCGGATCGGCGACACGTGTCGCCCCTAGCCCCTAAAGTTTGACTGGTTAAGACCCTCTCTCTCTCCTCTCTCCCTCATTCTCGGCCAGCCCCCACCAGAACAGCTCTCTCTCTAATTTTTTCTCTCATTTTCTCTCCCGGCCGAGCTTCGCCGGAGCCACCGCCGGGCACCGGAGCGCCACCGTCGGGCACCGGAGCGCCACCGCCGGCCGCCGTGCCTCACCGTCGACCCCATCGGTCCCCAGCCTCAGTCCAGCCCTGTCCGAACCCTTTTCCCTCTCTCTTTCCCTCTCTTTCTCCCTCTTTTTCTCTCTCTTCCGTTCTGCAAACAGTACTCCCAGAGCTTCGCCGGAGCTCCGATCGCCGTTCCGTCGACACCCAGCCGTCCAGCTCGTCCATACGTCGCCGCTCAGCCCTGTCCGTACAGTATCCGTGCGGTTACTGTTCACCGTCAGTACGGTCGCTGTTTCGCGGCCGTCCGTACGGCCCGTCGCGGCCGTCACCGGCACCTCGCCGGCCATCGTTCCCAGCCTGTCCCCGTACAGTGTCCGTACGGGAGCACTGTTCACCGCGTCCATACGGTCACTGTTGACGCCGTCCGTACGCGTCGCCGGGAATTCCGCCGCCGGTTTCACTGTTCACTAGTGATCGGCCGCCTTTCCCCGTCGTCGTGACTTCGGATTTGGTGAGTAAAATTTCTAAACCCGGATTAGGATTGATTGTGCGTTTTTCCTGGACTGATTTAGGTATTATTGGTGCATTTTGGACTGGCTTAGATAATAGCAGTGTGTATTTGAGACTGGGTTGAGGACCGATTAGTAGAATTTATTATCGGGAAAATTTAGTGGATTAATGAGAACTATTGGGGAGGATAATGGGGTTTAATGATCAATTTAGGAGCTCGTTGGCGAAATTGCCGGGTATGCCCGGGTTGACTGATTGTACGTCAATTGTGCTTAATTGTGGTTGATTTCGTACTGTTATGTCGTATGTGGTGTGGCTAATTTTGTGGAGTGTGATTGGCCATTGTTTGGTTTGCAATGAATTACTAATTTGTGAATCGCACGTTAGGCCACACGGTATTAATTGGGCCAATTAAGCACGTGTTGTGACATTGGGTGTCTGAATTATATTGGTGCTCGTGGTGCATTGCATTGCATAACATGGACATGCATTGCGTATGCCAAGAGTGAGGCATGTGATGAAATGGTGCGAGAATGCGTGTCTGCCGTGAGCATATGATCACCTAAAATGCCCTGAAGCGTGTTACGCGGGGTTCAGATAATAATGAGTTGTGTGATCACCTAAGGACCTTCGGGTCGTGACCTTCGGGTCGTGACCGTCCTCATGCACTTTGAAGCAGGACGATGCCCGGTACGTCCGGAAGACGATCATCCTCATGCACTTTGAAGCAGTGCTCGGTTCGTAAGGAGATCGTGTTGCGCCTCATGCACTTTGAAGCGTGCTAGAGACACCTGGCCGGATCGCTGTCGCGCTCATGCACTTTGAAGGGCTAGAGACACTGGACCGGATCGTTGCTGCGCCTCATGCACTTTGAAGCAGGCTAGACGCACCGGGCCGTGAAAAATTGATGACTCGAGTCGTAATAAATAATAAATTGGACGTTTGCCAGTGTGCTAATGTGGGCCAGTGGGCCAGGAAATGCACGTGACATGTCGACGACATTTGCATGCATGAACATGCATGGACTGGCATGCGAAAGTGTGAAAATCGGTGCATGAGCATGTGATTGGCATACGTGTGATTATGCGTACCACGTATGTGCCGTGACTATTATATGTTGGTCCGTCTAACCTGCAGGGTCAGTGAACGGTTTGATTATTGTTGTATTGTGATTTAAATATTTGATTCCGGTCAGGAGATTGCATGCTAGCCTAGCCTAGGTTTAGGGGTTGAACTCACTGAGATTCGTCTCACGGTTGTGTAAACCGAAACTTTTCAGACCCCTGGCCGTAAGGATGGAGAGACCACCGACTCTTTTTGGGATCCCTCTGCAGATCCGGCAGTACACTACTACCTACCCCTCAGGAAATGGGGAGGCTTTTGTGAGATATCGATATGAAGTAATTGTGAATATAGACGAGTACTTTTACCAGAAACAAGAGTACGTTGCTTGGTGTCACCGGGATGCTAATGGCAATGAGGGAGAGCCCCTTAGGACCTTTGATATTCCGATTGACGATACCGGGTTGATGTACCCAATTATAGCTGCTGGTGAGGTGATAGACCCTGAGGCCACGCCCGAGTGGATGAGGCAGGAAGAAGAGATGGATGAGGAGCCCGATGTACTAGTAGAGGACCCCGAGCCTATGGTAGAAGAGGAGGATGACGAACCCGAGGCCATGGAGCAGGACGTAGAGGAGGACGGAGAGGTGGCAGAGTTGGGATCAGATGAGTAGGAGTTCGAGCTTTACCTTGACCCGGAGTTGGAGCCAGACTCCGAGGATGAGCGAGCCCAAGCGATGGATTCGGAGGAGTCAGAGTCTAGTGAGGACGCCTCCGAGGAAATGTCAGAGAATTCTTCCGAGTCATCCGATCCTGATTGGGAACCTTAAGGTCACCCAATGTCCCTAGTTAGTAGTGAGGGCCGCCACTTTTTGAGACTGTAGCCCTCTCCCTCTAAGTTTTAACCTGACCTCCCTAGCCACTTATCCTATTTTTTGACCAGGTGGCTGCTGACCGTTTGTATCTTTTGTTTGTACTTGTAAATATTCTACAAATGGTTTTAATAGTAATATAAATGTGTAATTATTTTCTATATTAGTGTTTATTGTTTGGCTATCCTTGGCTCATATTGCAGTTGTCTGGGTTTGTTTAATTAATGCTTCCGCTTGTGCTTGATCTCTGTTTGGGCGTGGGTCGGCGACGCTTCCTGGGACGTCGCAGTCAAACGACCGAAGGTGGGATGCTCGCGCTTCGTGGGGTACGGGGCATGACACTTTACTTTCAAAGTCTAGACGTATGTATTTTGAACTCGAGTAAACTTTACTTTCAAAGTCTAAATAAAGGTATTTTCTAAACTGGGGAAGTTGTATCTCAAAATCTGAATATGTGTACTTTCTAAATTTGAGTAGACTTTAGCTTTTTGAGTTTGAACCTGTGTTGCTTCATACTTATTTGCTCGAATGACGCTGTTCATTTCTTTAAAGGATAGGTGATGTAAAAAGGTGAGTATATACATGCAAATATTTATTTATCATGGCTTGCATGTGAATATTATAAATTCCGTCACCCACAAAATTCAACAAAAACGATGCCACGTGTGTCGGGATGTTATTTTGGTCGGGATGTCCCGGGAGTGTTCGGGATGCCTCGTTGGTCAAGATGCCCCGGAGGGTGTACCGGGATACCTTGGAGTTGGGATGCCATGTTGGTCGGGATGCCCTGGGAGTGTTCGGGAGGAAGAAGTAATGAACCTAACGCATGAGCATGAATGTTTTACATCATATGCTTGCGTCTGAGTAAAAGTATTGTGAAATGATGAATTGCTCATATTTTGTGGCATATCCAAATGGAAAAAGGTATAACATTTATTCAAGTTCTATGCACACTTTTTGTTATGCATGTATGTTGTTTATACCATGTGAAGTGGTAAGCTGCTTTTCCTAACTTAAACCTAGAGATTTCATTTACTAGGCCTTGGCTCATTCCTTTATTTTTCAGACATGTAGGATGGATGTTCCACAGCCTCTGTGTGTTGGAGTTCCCGTATATCATGAAGCTATCCATGAAATGTGTTTGTGCTTGAGTCTGAAGTATCATATACTAAGTGTAGCTCTATTGTCTGGGTCGACGGGGGTTTTATGGAGTGGGTTCCTTATCGGTTTGTTGCGTGGTATTGTAATCTCGACGAGAAGTTAGTAGGCCCATTGAGGGGCTTCGGCATAGTTGAGGATGATTCCGCATCGGAGGACGAAGTTATCGATACATAACGTCACCAGACTTTTGTCCAGGTAGACTTATGGAGTATAACTTAGTATGGAGATAAGCAGCCTAGACCTACCTAGAATTTTGTTTTTTTTTTTTTTTTTGATTATATGATGTTTGTCGGGACTTGTAAATCTGACAAGTGTTATTAATAAGAAGCATAAGTATGATGACTAAACTTGTGTGATTTTCATGTTTAAAACTTGTTCAGACTTTGACTTCCGCTGGCCAAACTATTAATAATATTAAAAGACACGTGTTGCGCGTGACGTTCTGGGGCGTCACACAAGATCTTCCATCGGATCAATTCTGGGACAGTTGTTGGACTCGCACAATCACGACAGCTTAACGACTGAACCGCCTTCTTTTCATATTTATATAACTTCGAGAAGGAAATTAGCCCAATCGGTTTGTCTCAGGGAATTTAAATTTCATGGGGACTCCCAAGGAGGGACAGTGTGCTTGTGTTCAACATTTTGAAACCGCTTTTTAAACTCCAAAGGTCATTCCTTTGCGAAAAGGCCTTACCCAATATGGATTGGATTATTTGGTTAAAGAAAAACAGAGATTGAAATATGTATTAGCGTGGTAATGTAATATTTAACGAGTGAGAAAATTAACCGTGCTAATCTTGGAATCAGCACAATCAATCGAGATGCTAGGAGATTTGTAGCTCAAGAATTTTGAGGTCACCTATTGAAATTTTACCAACCGCGTGCAACTGCAACTAGATCAGATCCCCATGTACAAGCCAAAGGTCAGAACTTAATTGGTTGGTGAGATTTGGAATGTTTTCCATGGGCCTCCAGGTATTCGGTTATTCACACTCGAGCCCTTGAAATATACCCACAAAAAAAAAATCTACCATTCTCTAACCATATCTTTGATTGGTGTTCAAGTTATTATCACGCACATACAAATTTAATTAATATTAAATACGAATGATGTCCATATATATAAACCACCAATTAAAGGTATAGCATGGATAAAACATGGCCCATCACGTGGTGATCTATTATGTTAGTATTTTGGCACATGGAGAGGAAGCCTCTAAGGAGTTGATGCGTGGCCCTCTCCTTTTGTGACACCTAGCTAACTTCGCTTTCGGATTTCTCCTTTTACCTTTAATTTCTAGACCACGTCATGTTTTGTGTTGCTTTGCTTCCTTTCATAAATTGCAAATTCGCTCAAGAAAATTTATAAACAAGTGGAACGTGGTCCCTTGTTTATCATTATAATTAGTTTTCTAATTTAAAAAATTGCAAAACCAATGGTACTTAGAACATTTGGGCCAAAAGTTAAATAAAAGAAGGAAGAGCAAGATTGTCTCGTAATTAAATTTATTCTTTTTTGTTCTTTATTAAAGTTCATATGTTAATAAAAAGCAAATTGTTGATATGCTAGCGTAAAAAAAAAAGGCATAATATCTTAGAACTTAGAATTAAGCTTATAACATCGAATATGTCATATCTATAGATTTAAGATAGATACAATGAAGTTATCTTATTAGATAAATATAAAGTCGTGCTTTACAGCACTTTTAATGGGTTGTTGGCATGGCACTCTCCGGGCGGGACATCTATTGAACTTTCCTCTCAGAAATTTTCCTTTTATTTTTCCACTTTAATTGAACTCAAATTTTCCCCTTTAAGGGGGCACATAATTACTTTTAATATTGCAGAATCTCTTATTTTCATGATGATCAAGTATACTACTAAAATAATTATTTCCTGTCATAGATTTCGCAAGTCTTCTTCCCGTGCCAGTACCAAGGAAGATGAAGAGTCAATGAACGATTTGAGTGGGAACATATAATGTTTCAACTCTAAAATCATGAAACACAGTTTCGTTTTTCGGCAAACTGTATATTTGACTTGTCCAGTTAATTAGTGAGGTATCAGCCCACATCTAAACTTAACTATGAAAACTCGGGTTATGTCCATCTAGGTAGTCCATCAATAAAAAAGCCAATTAAAGGAAAGCACAGCCTTCTTAATATACACATGCTGTGATATCTCCCCAGCTGCCATCTTAATTTGACCCAAACTAATTGGAGAGATTCAAACTAAAAAGTTCAAGCATAAAAAGTAAAGGGCAAATAACTATTATTGTTTATATAGTTTAGGCTAATATTGATTCCTATCTTTGTGTTGTGCCCATTCCTTTTATTTTTGTCACTCACAGACTGCTTTGCTGTAAAATTTGTAGCTCTTCTTGCTATGCTCATTTTTTAGAAGGTTGACTTGGAGTCGTCCAAATTGGGTGACAAGTCTCTTTCAGTCTCCCAGGTAGACCTATCAAAATAGATTATAAACCCATTTCTTAACCCATATTTCATAGGCTAAGTTATTATATGTGTTAGTTATATTCTGTAAATAGATCATAAATGGGTTTAAAATGGTGAAGTCCAAAAAAATATGGGTGTTAAATAGATTTACAACTTACTTAGATCCAACCCATTTTTATGACTCTCTTTTTACTCTCTCTCACCCTGACTTGATCTCGTGCTTGCTCATTCCGCGCTCTCATCTCAGTTTGTGTATGAGTTTTCTAAATTTAATTAAATATATAAATATTTTAGCAATATAGATTGGGTATGTGTCGGGACGGGTATTTGTCATTAGATTTGTATTGCATAGAAATAAGTCAATTTGGATCGGGCCATTTTCGACCTGCCCACCCGTTTGACAGGTCTATTCCTAGGAAGTCAACAAAAGCATGTGCTTTCTGCTTGAACAAAAAATCATTGATCTTTTTTGGCTGTAGCAAGAACTAGTTAATGTACTAGTACCAAGCATCTACATGTAACTATACAAGACAAAAGCAATTTAGGAAAGGACATGGTTGAATCCCAAGGATTTCCACCTCACCAGTCAAGCCTCTTACGCTGCGACTAAATCTACTCAATTATTAATTAACTCGCCCATTTTTCCCCTCTTGATAGATGAGCATTTTTTCACTGCAAATTCAGGGCCAAGGTCCACAACAAGGCAAAGACTTCTAAGCATGAGATTAATATTGCTCTCAGGCTAATCACTTCATGTGCTTTCCTGACCAGAAGCCGTTCAGAACAATTAATCAAATCGTTCATGTATTACATGCGTCCAAACTCATTCAAAAAGCTTTGCAATTTGGTAAGAAAGTCCAGCTCAACTTGATTTTGTTTTTCCTCCTCGGGCAACAAGAAGGCTTCTTCGTGGTCTTTCCCAATTAAACAGAGAGAGTACTGTCCAAATACCAATAGCTTCTGATTAGAACAGATGAAGAACCGCTACCAGTTTTATTGGCCTGAAGTAGTTGCCAAGGCTTAGTACTAAAATTCTTGTATGTACTCGAAACGTGTGAACCTACTTTATCTCAGCTAATAAATAATATGGACACTCACATGATCTAATGGCTGAGGTGGAAAGGGTTCATATGCACCGCATGCATATAAGACTTGCTACTTTTTTTTTTGGTGTAAAATGTAAGTAGTATATAACAGATGATGTACAGCAGCTTAGGGGCATTCCCCGGCATTACAACTAGTACTAATAATTCGAGAATATGGAGGTAGGAAGTCTCCATAAAGTAGCTAAAACAACGTTAGCTTGCGAAGGTTTGATTTTTTGGTATAGCGAAGCTCTACCTCTTACATTTTTCCGCACCTTCGCCAAAATAATCTGAATGTCAGTTGGATTGTTTTGAAACCGCCTATGGTTGCGCTCCATCCAAGTGCAATATACAGTCGCTAGGAAAGATACTTTGAGGAGTTTCGCTGCCAAATCTTTGCCTCTTGTTGCTCTAACCATCCATTGAAGCTTCTTGTTCCATCCCCATACATTACGCCTGATGCACAAACTCCTGGGTAATGTCTAGAAGGCAACGATTATGAACGCGCAGAGGAATACTTATAGAAGTGAAAAGGAAAGGCCCCCTAGGAGCAGTGAATGGAATGATTGCACCGGATAATTCGTAGAAGGCAATGACTTTACTAAGTCCAGGTCTATTACCCGGTTTATTTTCTAATTACATCAATTATATAAGTTCATTGTAATCACTTCTCAATAAAGAAATGGTGACTTCTGGAAAGGGAAAGTAGGAGGCAAGGCATCGAAAATGGTGACTCCTGAAAAGGTAAAGTAGGAGGCAAGGCATAAATGGTGACTCCTGAAAAGGGAAAGTAGGAGGCAAGGCATATAGGAGGCAAGGCATAAATGGTGACTCCTGAAAAGGGAAAGTAGGAGGCAAGGCATGCCTTGCCTCCTACTTTCCCTTTTGTCTCTTTACCAGCCACGCTATAAATGTGGTGCAGAGAGTAATCATTTCGTGCTCAAAACTATCCACAATAGTCGAGTAATCTTCCTGGTCGACGAGGAAACCATTGTACCTTCCCCCGCCCTCCGAAAGATCAAAATGAGACTTTTCTATCTTTATCTCACATCCATTCTTTCCTTTGTGGCTGGGTACTTCTTTTGCAAGAAGAATGAGTGGACTGTTCCTGGAGCCTCTAGTTCCTCGACCTCAACTGAACGAATTGATTCCACGTCATCTGCTTCCGACGGCATTGGGCAGGAGACGTCCGATCTACAGCAACAGGTGAATCTCTCTCTCTCTCTCTGTCTCCTCGGTGTCAACATAGAGGAAGAACCACCACCAGCCGGAAGAAGTTGCCAAGGCTTAGTACTAAAATTCTTGTACATGCACTGGATGCATATAAGACTTGCTCCTTCTTGATGCACAGACTGTTGGGGAAATTTGATTGCTAATGAAGATAGAGAAATAGTAATAGACCCTTAATGCTTTGATGCATGATGACAATCATTGTCCTTAAAATATTATTTGCCCCCACTACTGTTGTTGCCGGATTTAGAACAAATATACCTCCAAGATATACATCAAAACTGCAGAGAAACGAGTTCAGCAATTCCTCAATTTCTCTATTGAAATTTCACCTTGAATGTGTTGTTAAAGTTGTGTGTACGAAAAGAGAAGAAATGAGAGTTCCGAAGAAGTTGTAATTATGAACAGTTGTGGTTATAATAAATAATGTGTGATTTGATCTCTATTCACAGACAATCAATCAACACACCTCTTGAGGATAGATACCTTATCCCTAACCATCACCATTCTTCACGTTAAGAATAACTTCCGTTCATCACCACCGATAACTTCTTTTTAGGACAAAGAGTCACCTCTTTCATAATCAAGAGTCACGTCTTCTCTTAACTAAGAATCGCATTTTTTATGATAACAAATTATTTCAACACAAACTCTCGAGGATAATGCCTAGAAAGCAACGATTATGATCGCACAGAGGAAGACTAATAGAAGTGGAAAGGAAAGGCCCACTTGGAGCAGTGAAAGGAATGATCGTTCACTGGACAATGCCTAGAAGGCAACGGCTTTGCTGAGTCCAGCTCAATTAACCATTTTATTTTCTAATTACGTCAATTATGTGAGTTCATTGTAATTATTTCACAATAAAGAAATGGTTGCTCCTGAGAGCCAATGGAAATAATGGGCAACGACTGAGTTGTTTTTACATTCCAAGTGTGAACACATGAAATAATGAAACAATCAACGTAGTTTGAGAGATTAAAATATACATAATAGTCGAGTAATCATGCATTGCCTCCTGCTTTCCTTTCTTCCTCTTTACCAGCGACGCTATAAATGTGGCGCAGAGATAGTCCAGTAATAATTTCCTACTCAAATATCTGTGGTAGTCTGAGTAATCTTTCTGGTGACAAGGAAATTACTGTACTTTCCCCCACCTTGAAAGAGCAAAATGAGACTTTTCTGGCATTATTTCACACCCGTTCTTATCTCTGTGGCTGGGTACTTCATTGGTAAAAAGAAGAATGGGAGGACCAACCCTTGCGGACAAGCCGAGGATCCTGGAGCCTCTAGATCCGAACGAAGTGATTCTGGGCCATCTGCTTCGCCCACCCCTGCGACAGGAAACAATTACTTCGTATTCTTGAGCTTCAGAGGCCCTGATACTCGCAATGGCTTTGTCGATCACCTCTACCATAAACTCCTAGCTGTGGGCATGCAGTTCCATCCTAACTTCGTGTTCAGAGATGATAACGACCTCCCCTTCGGCGAGGACATCGGTAAAAATCTTATTAGTGCAATCAGGCAGTCTAAGGTTTCAATCCCAGTCATCTCAGAAAAGTATGCTGCTAGTGAATGGTGCCTCCGCGAGCTCATTGAGATAATGGAGTGTGAGAAAACCAGTGGACAAATAGTCTTACCTGTGTTGTACAAGGTGAAACCCTATGAGGTGCGAGAATTAGAGGGGGCCTTTGGAGAGGCCTTCAAAAAAAGAATGCATCGTTTTAAGGAGGAGGATGTCAAGCTAAAAGGGCCGGAAGCGCTCAGAGAAGTAGTTGATTTTAGAATATTCGAATCAGAGAAAATTACTAGTGGGTACGTCATTTACCTTGGTTTAACTGATCCTTGTCGGAAGAAGAACTTTTCTATTTATCATCCTTAATCCTTGTTTATTGGAGCCATTAATAAGTTCTCATCTGTTGTGTTGTTTGACAGGCGTGAAGCGGAATTAGTAAATAAACTCGTAGAAATAATAATGGGCAAGCTGCAACATGATTTTCCGCCACCGCTTCCCGCTGAGTTGGTTGGATTCGATCATCACGTGGCTAACGTTATGAGATTGGCAGATACTGCTTCTTCTGAAATTCAAACTATTGTGATTTATGGGATTGGAGGCATCGGTAAGACAACTCTGGCTACCTTCATCTATACAAATATTTTTGGCAATTTTGAGTGCCGCAGCTTTCTCAAAGACACTAGAGAAACAATTAAAAGCAAGGGCTTGGAGCATGTTCAATCTCTACTTATCTCAGATATAACAAAATGTCCTGCCGGTATAGTACGTGATTCTGAGAAAGGGATTAACATGATCCGAATTAGTTGTGCAAAGAAGAAGGTACTTATTCTTCTTGACGATGTGGATTGTCAAGACCACCTCGATAAATTGATTGGTGGTTGTGAATTCGGGTCGGGAAGTAAAATCATTATTACATGTCGAGATAAGGAGCTCCTGAAGCCTAAATATAAAATGTATGAACTCCCAAAAATGAATCGCAAAGACTCTTTGCTTCTGTTTAATAGAAATGCATTTGAAGAAAAGCAACCTCCAAGAGACTTTGCGGCTCTTTCTAGTGATATTGTTGAGACCATAGGAGGGCTTCCCTTAGCTCTCGTGATTGTAGGTTCACTTCTCAAAGGAAAACTTAAGGACATATGGATAGAGACGCTGGAGAAATTGAGGAAGGCGCCTAATAAGGATGTACAAAAAATGTTGAGGATAAGTTACGATTCCTTGGGATATGAGGAACAACAGATGTTTCTAGACATAGCATGCTTTTTCATTGGAATTGACCAAAGAATTGCCACCTACCTGTGGGATGATCTCAAATTTTTCCCAAGGATCGGATTGAAAGTGCTGATTAACCGTTCGTTAATAATTGTTGATGATAACAATAAGTTGGGAATGCATGATCAATTGAGAGATCTAGGCAAAGCAATCGCCCGTCCAGCAAATAAGAAGCCTTGGGATTGTAGCAGACTATGGGACGAGGAAACCATAACAGTTCAACGGAGCAAGGTAACAATCATGTCTACTTTGGGCCTCTCCCATGTTCTCAAATGGTAGTCCCTCATATTATTATTCTTATTGTTCTTTTACTCTAGATCTTTGACCAGTGTCAACATATTGTTAGCATTTTGTTTTTTTTTTGGTAAAGGTAAGTGTATATATAACTTTCTCAAACACCAAATACAAGCTAAAGCTCAAACCAAGTCCTGACCCTATTAGGACATAACCTGTCCATATAGGGTCAAGAGAGGTCCAGCAAGACTATACAAGACAGAAGGGACACCCCAGGGCCCGAATGAACAAGAGGGGGAAGAAGGTCACCCAACAAGGCTAACCAAAAGACCTACAAACAACAAAGCGGGTACAAGCCAAAGGAACACGGAAAGCTCAACCACAAAAACACAAAGGAAACAAGGGAAAGCTATACAAAGGAATGCCAACCCAGCCCATTTAAGAAAAAATGGATGGTGAGAGCCCCCAACTCCTTTGTAATCTCCTATTCAATGGTGTGTCTGCAACTCTTCCAAGGGTTGAGGCTTTATCCTTCACCACTTTGATCATATGATTGCGTATACCAGGGATTGTTAGCATTTTGTTGGTAAAAGCTACATCCAATTTTGGCCTTTAGTTCATGAAAAGTTTGCACTCTTGACTACAGGTCATCTCTTGATGCATAATTAACAGGCTCAGAAAAGGGGTATTAAAAATTGTGTATTATTAGCTCTATCTATATTTTCTCTTTGCTGTCTTAAGATCATTTTCTAGCAGTTTTGCTACTGCTTCTTTCTATATTGCAAGTTGAAGATCCTAGCGTTGCCCAGGTTTGGAAATTTACTTATTCAAATATCATTTAAGTAAGATAATATCGTAAAGTACAAAAAAATGCATAGTTTTCTTTTATTCATGTCGAGACTGGGGAATGCTACTTGCTAATATTTACCATCCTCAATTTTTTTGTAGGACGAAAATAGAAATATTGAGGCACTACGTCTGGACAAAAATGGTTCAAGCAAGTTCATGGAGCGAAAAAGCTTTAAAACAATGCCTTACCTGAAGTTCCTTTGTCTGAGTGAAGTGGATTTTGTTGGAGAATTTGAGGATTCACTTTCCGAATTAAGATGGCTAGAGTGGAAGATGTGTCCTAACTCTTCCAACAAGACCAATGTTCTTTTGGAGAAATTACTAATATTTGATTTATCAGGTGGTTATATTAATGAAAAATGGGAAGGATGGAAATCGATGAAGGTAAAGATGAGAAAGGCTTTCTCTTTTGTTTCTTTTCGATGATAAATCGTTTTATTTCCAACAGCTAATCTCGGAACATGTTCTTTCTTGTAGATGGAGAGGTTGAAAGTTCTCAATCTTTCGTGGTGCTCACATTTAGTGAGCACCCCTGATCTCTCCGCATTTGAAAATTTAGAGATGCTAATCCTGGAAAATTGTGAGAATTTAAAGAGATTCGACCCTTCCATCGGAAATGTGAAGCTCCTCGTTTCCTTGAACTTGAGGTACTGTGGGAGTCTCGAAGAGCTACCGGTAGAATTGGGTGAACTAAAAGAATTGGAGGAACTTTTCGTAGATGAGACTGATATAAAAGAAATCCCTCAAGTATAGGATCTCTGAAGAAGCTGACGACGCTTAGTGCCGTGGGTTGTCGTCTACTGACTCGAGTTGACAGCTCAATAAGCAGTCTAGTAAGTTTGTCGACCCTGAACTTGAACACCTGCAAAAAATTACCAAAACTTCCGGACTCCATCGAGGCCCTTGGGAAATTGCAGCGCTTGTTGTTAGAGCGCTGCTACATGTTGAAAGAGATCCCTTCTTCAATTGGGAAGTTGGGAGAGTTAGTTGAGCTGGACTTGTCATCTACAAGGATTAAGGAATTACCCGAATCCATTGGGGAATTGAACAAATTGAAAATCCTCAGGATTTCTCATGGTGAGATAGAAAAGTTACCAAGTGCCATTGGAAAATTGGAAAGCCTCCAAGAGTTAGATGCCTCAGGCTGCCATAAACTGGAAGGACAAATTCTGCTTGCCAAAGGTGGATTGTCTTCTCTAAGGACTCTTCGTTTAGGTAGTGCAAAAATTTCTCGCTGGCTAGAAGACTCCGATGAGCTCTCTCCTCTCAAACTTCACGAGTTTTCTACTCTCGACCACCTCGATTTACTTTACTGTAGTAAGCTCCAATCATTGCCACAACCTCCTTCCAGCTTGTTATCCCTGCAGCTCACCTGTGAGAGCGAGGAGCTACCATCGCTCTCTGACCTAAGTCATCTAAAGAAGCTCACCCTCCACTCTTGCATGTCTCTTAAAAGCATCCCAGAGCTTCCCTCCTGCGTACGAGAGCTCCGAGTTTGTAAATGTCCCAAATTGAAAACGTTCTTAAATCTTCCCCAATTGAAATTCTTGTTGGAATTAGAGCTCTTGCAATGCTATGGGCTGGAGGAATTGGTTGGTCTTGGAGCTTTAGAATCACTACGAAAGTTGGACGTATCCATAAGCACAGAGTTGTCCAACCTCAACGACTTTGAAGATTTAGAGTCGTTGAGACACGCGGACATGCAAAGCCGTGATGAAAAGCTGGATGATCTTCGTGAGTTGCCAGGCCTTGACCAATTGAAATCCATGGAAGTGTTGAATATCTCTGCGCGCAAGCACATTGAACGACTGGACCTTTCAAATTCGAAGGATCTGAAGCAATTGATTGTTAATAATTGCAAGAGCTTAGATAAAATCGACTTCCATAATGGTATAAAATCCCTGAAACGCTTCGATACGGATGGGTGTCAGTCACATATTATCAGCCTCTTTAGCACGTGACAGGTCATGATTCCAGAGGGAAAGAGCAGCAAAAAAGCTGACTAACGTTCACGGGCTAAAGTTAGATTTTACATTTGATAGTACTGTATACAATTCATTGGGAGCGACACCAAAAAGATTGGGCTGAGGACACTGCGCTGCATGAAAGAATTGTGAAGAAGATGGAAATTATGGCAGCACGACAAAGATCTGATTCTGGACATTGCTGAAGTTTTCCTTCTAAATGTAAATATAGCAGGTAAACTGCCGCTTTTCTGTCGAGATTGCCCACTCTCTTTTGTATGTTGAATTTGCATGGGGATTTTCTATGACGTGTTATGACTTTCCGTCTTAGTTCCAAGAACTGGTGGAAGTTGTTTGAGCAATTAAATGTAATGCTTCAGTGTTATCCGGCTTGTGATAAAGATACGAACAAAAAGGATTATAATGCCTCCAAAGGTATATTAGATGTCTTCAGTCAAATAGTAAGAGATTCTTCATCCTCGACATGGTGTCGATCTATGCTTGTGTAAATAAAGCAATACTTTTCTTCAAGTGCTATTAAAGTTGGTTCTCTTGCGTTATGTGTTTATCCCACTGATCCCAAACTTTTCTTCAACGTTACTGAAATTAGGTTTTACATTTGATAGTACTGGATACAATGCGATGTGAGCGACACCGAAAAAAGATTGAGTTGGGGACACTACGCTGCATGAAAGAGATGTGAAGAAGATTCAAGCTATGCACCACGACAAAGATCTAATTGTGGAGATTGCCGAATTCTCCTTCTAAACGTAAATACAGCAGGTAAACTGCCGCTTTTCTGTTGAGATTACCTGCTTTCATTAGTATTTTTAGTTTGCATGGAGATTTTGTTTGACGTGTGATGATTTTCCGTCTTAATTCCAGGAACTGGGGGAAGTTGTTTGAGCAAGTAAATGTAATGCTTCAGTGTTATCTGGCATGTGGTGATGATGAGAATAAAGAAGATCAGGATGACACCAAAAGTATATTAGATATCTTCAGTCAAATGGTGAGAGATTCTTCATCCTCGACATGGTATCAATCTGCGCTTGTGTGAGTAAAGTAATACTTTTCTTCTACTTCTATTAAAGTTGGATTTCTTTCGCTATGTGGTTGTCCCATGTATACATAAGGATGAAGAAAAGAAATTCACTATCTGATGGATTATGGAAACTGCTCGTGCATAAGTGATTATTGATTGCATCTCAACGATTTGTTATTTTGTCATGGAAATAGGCAGTGAAGGTACCATAAACAAGTTTTGCATTTTCTCAAAGCCGGGACATTAATGTCAAGATGATGAATCTCCACGGATCTATCTAAACTTTGTTCATCACTTGATGTGCCAATATAAAGATTAATATTTCTGAAGGTAGATATATGGCCTTGATCATGCTGAAACTATTATTATCAAAGGTAGAATATCTGGTAGAAATCATGTAGCCACTCTTTCCTTGTTTTACTTCTTGCCTATACTAATCATCTCGCAAATTATCACCTTTGTATCATTCGCAATTTCCTCCTTCAGTTCGGTCATTATTTGTTGATGGCAATGTCTATGGCTCAGAGGCTTTAAACGAACAGAGGATTTTCACTATATTGTGGAAAACAGTGTCAGATCCAAACCAGAAGTGTGGAGAATGTCCATAAATCAACTACGTTGCTTTCACGTCTTTGAATGAAAACAAGTAATCAACAGGGAGCTAGAAAGTTGATTTGCTTCAGTCTTTGAATTTTTGAGAGTTGATCTAGATCTATAAATGCCACCTTCTTGAACTACTACTAATATCAGACTGTTTTGTTGCAGTTACCACTGAACGGAATTGGAAATTCACTCCTGCAATAACCAGTCGTGGTTTCAGCCATAAATGTGAACCGTTTTTGGCTAGGCTGATGGCGGGGATCATAAATCTTCAGAGCTCGGGTATCACCTAGCTATTTATGTCACTGAAATGAAGTGAGAGGAGTTGTGCATATGATTTTTACTTCTGTGGAGAGCTTAATTGACACTGCATCAGAAGCGAGGAATTCCAACTACAACTGTAATCTTGACATAGGAATAGCTCATTGGCAATATTGGGAGTGCAAATTGACTTGGAAGATACTAGTCATGTTCTTTTAATATCATTTGCACAATAGTTTGATGCGTGTCTTTGATCCTGATGAGAGACATCATGTTCTTTTATTATCATTTACACAGAGAATACCAGAATGATAAAGAACACATGCTCCATGTAGAATTATGAAGAATATTTGCATGATAGCAGCACGACAGAGATCCGATTCTGGAGATCAGTTGTGTTTCCTAGTAAATGTAAATATAGCAGGTAAAGTATCATATTCAGTTGAGAGTACCTACTTCACAATAGTAATTTCAGTTTGGCATGGGGTTTTTCGTGTCGATGTCTTATTATTTTGTGTCTCATTTCAAGGAATCTCAGGGAAATTGGTCGACTAAGTGAAGGCAATGCTGCAGCATCACCATGCTTGTGATCCTAGTGGGAAAATGCCTTCGAAGTACATTGCATTTCATTATACATCATCAGTCACAGGGTAAGACTCTTCATCCTTGACATGATATGAATATATTCTTATGCAAACGGAGTATTAACTTTTTCCAAGTTCTATTAAGGTTGTTTTCCTAGAGCACAGGATGTTTATTATGTGTTTCTTTCATTCATTCATGCATAATAAAAAGGAACTTCATTACTTGTTAGGAAAAGTTTCACCAAAAAGCTTAAGCTATTAGTTAGAGGTAGGTTGCATGTATATAACCCTTGCGGAAACCGTTTATTCAACAAATGTGGAATAACACTTCTAACAATTGATTGATCATGGTAACTACTCATGTCCATGTGGTTTTGATTGATTTTTAGTAGCCTATGTCCACTTATTCTGTCATAAATTAAAAAGCCACTAGAGGCACCATCCTAAGATTTTTACTTTTCGGAAATCCAGGACACCGATGTTAAGATGATGAATTTCCATGTAACTATATTCAACTTTGTTTGTCAATTGAGATGCTAATACATAGATTACTCAATCTGATGGTGGCTTTATGGCCTTGATCCTGTCAAAAGTAACATCCTATACGCTGGAAAAACTGGTAGGAGTAATGTTGCACACTCCTTGTTTTTCATCATGCCTTTATCCATTTCAAATGTTCGTACCATCAGTCAATGTCTTTACGTTTGGCGATGACAATTTCTCATGCCCTTGATACTTCAAATGACCAGGAGCTTCACTGTAATTTTGGCAATGGTGTGGGATCCGAACCAAATATCTGGGATATGGATGCAACATGGACGTTCTTTAAACCAATTGCATTGCCTCGTGCTTTATGAACGGGATCTGTCCATCATAGTAACGAATACAGGTGCTTTACTTCCCCTCCTGGAATGTTTGAGAGCTTATCTGGATCCATGAATGCCCATCTTTTTTCGAACTATTGCTTAATCAGATCAGAATACTATGTTACAGATGCCACCGCAGCGGAACGGAATTGGAAGTTCAACCTACTGAACACGAAAGGACCACGGAAACGACCAACTAGGGTCCCAACTAGAAATGTCTATTATATTGGGTGTAACAATAGTAACTTTTTCTTGAAAGATGCTAATTTTCCTCATAACTTTGGTTATGTTATAAATTTTTCATAAATATCATGATTTTGGCTTGTAAATTGTACTTAATGTTACTTATAAACATGCATATAAAGATTGCAATTAATCTCTTGTGTAACTAAGACTAAGAATATCTTTTAATAGTTTTCCCATATGATCCTAATTCTCCTCAATCAGCCATATCTACGCAACGTTATCTATCATTAGCACCTCATTCATAAGCGCAATAATCCTTTTTCTTCTGCCAATTGTTTGCCACGTACATAAGAAGTATATATGTCCAGTGTAAATATTAAGGGAAAATTACGTAAAAAAGTTAAAAAGAAAATGAAAGAGGGAGTAGAAAGTGGAAGTGGGTGAAGGTGAAAGTGGCATTGGAAGCTACTCTTCCTTATATACGGTCAACAAAATAATCAACCTACTTAATAGATGCAGGGGAAGGCAAAGATTTGCAGAGCGCACCACTTGGAGCTAACCGCTTTAGGATCGAAACGCTCTCGTTGGAGTAGCTGAGACCTTCTAGAAATGGCTTTAACTCATCGAGAATGAAGCTTAGTAATTGTAACAATCAACGCGTCCTGCGTCAAAGTCTGTAAAAAATTGCTATAATAGTTGATGGTATGCTTGTTCTGCTCTCTATATCAGCCACAAAGATTGAAGCCCACGATCTTTGAAAAACACAACCCTTAACTCTAGGAACCTAGCTTCTCGTATGACTCAAAGAGCTCCTCATCTTCATTCTCTCATGAAACCATTTGTTGTATATCTATTTACTATTAGCCTTACTATTTGCTACATAGTAGTCTAGGTAAGTAGATGTTGATTTCTAATTCCCTCCCTCAACATCTACTACCTTCATCCTGCTTTTGATACCCAACTATTTTCAAAATTCCACGAACTTGGATCCCGATAAGTCCCTTCTTCAAAATATCACCGACTTGTTAATTGCTTGATGCCTATGGTTGCGAATCATTGGTTGGACTTCCCGACTCAATTAGCCACGTGGTAAATTTGCCGATCCTCGACTTGCTTCAGTCCATATAGACTTTCAGAGAGCATCGGTGTAACGACCCGGTCCGACGAGGGCGGGGAGTGGTCACCGGGGCCAGAGGGCTTGGACAAGGAGCGGCTCCTGGCAGGCTTCTAGGATGGCAAGGGGGGCATCTCTCTGTCCCACATCGCTTAGGGGGGAGTCCTGGGATTGCTTATAAGGCCTGGGTGGCCTATCCTGTGTAACGCGTTTTAAAGCCGTAAGGGTCAATGGACTCAAAGCGAATAATATTACACAGTGTAGACCCGGGGTGTTACAAGTGGTATCAGAGTCGACTCCCGACCGCGTGTGGGGCCACAACGAGGACGCTGTGCTCGAAGGAGGGGAGAATGTAACGACCCGGTCCGACGAGGGCGGGGAGTGGTCGCCGGGGCCAGAGGGCCTGGACAAGGAGCGGCTCCTGGCAGATTTCTAGGATGGCAAGGGGGGCATCTCTGTGTCCCACATCGCTTAGGGGGAGAGTCCTGGGATTGCTTATAAGGCCTGGGTGGCCTATCCTGTGTAACGCGTTTTAAAACCGTGAGGGTCAGTGGGCTCAAAGCGGACAATATTACACAGTATAGACCTAGGGTGTTACAATTGGATCTCTTCTGAAATTGCAGCGCATGTCACTAGGCATAATGAGGTTTCCAAATGGTACCGGTCATGCCTGAGTTGACACCTAACTCATTTTTTTTTCTTTTTCTCCTTTTTTCCATTAATGTTTGGACCATGTCGTATTTTGTGTTGCTTGCTTCATTAAAAAAAATTGCAAATTGGCTCAACAAAAAGTATAAACAAGTGCAACATGAGGTCCCATAATTAAACTGGTTATCCTTACAATAGGTTGTCTAATTAAAAAAACTGCAAAACTAATAGTACTAACGACATTTGGGCCAAAAGTTAAAAAAAAACAAGTAAGCACATGAGTGTCCCATATTTGAATTTATTATTTTGTTTCCATAAAAGTAGGGCGGCTTGTTAGGAGCTTGAGCATCATTGGTAAAGAAACCACCAAAGTTAATCATAAGAGAAGATCTTTATACTAAGAAGAAATACACTTCAAAGAACAAATAACAAGGCTCTGATACCAATTGCTGGGGTCAATAATACAACCTAAGAGGGGTGAATAAGTTGTTTTAAAAGTTTTGACAACCTTTTACGAAAATTAACAGATGCTAAGTAAAGATCAAGTTGAGTTGATGTTTCAAATATTGTGAGTTGATTGTTGTGCATATTGTAAAAGAGAGATAAATAGTAGCACATAATGATATATAGTGGTTTGGCTTTATCCTCAAGTTTACGTCCTCTCTCAACACTGACACAAGTCGGGTTGGAATGCAGTAGTAATCTACTGAACAAGTTACACTCAGCACACATCAATCCTTTCAAATGATAGATCACACTATCAAAAATTAGGTATTGCTATCAATCAGTACAGGTTATCTTTTTCACAATTACAAGGTAGCAAGAATACTATAATGAAAATAACAGATGAATGAGAGTTTTTTGCTAAGAACACAGCTTGTTCTAGATTTTTGGATTTTGTATTGCACGTGTCTAACATTTTGGCTTCAAGGATCTTCTCTTATATAGCCATCTTCAATCTTCTCATTGAAGATATCTTGGAGAAGCAAAAGAACCGTTAAATATCCATTGGTGCTTCTGTCCAAGGATAGAATTGCCCATATAGTCCTTTTCCAGAACATTTGTAGGCTACCTGAAAAAGCTTTTGCTGTTGTTCTATTGCTGCAGCTCTAACACATCTGTCAAATAGCCTGTTCTCTAATTATCTATTGACTTTTGATTCTTCTGTTATGCATGCCTAGTCGACAATGGCTATAATGGTGAGTCAACTGACACACTCAAAGATCAGTTGCTCTAACATCACCAATGGCCTGATATTTTCAACTGTCATGACCTCCCCAAACCGGTCATGCCACCTAGGGGGTTTAGCTAATAGATTACTAAGTTAAACCTAGTTCGGGTTCTCCCAAGCTCATACCAATTCACGGCTTAAGTTCAAGTCAATAACCTACGAATCAATTTTATATAGGAGTCGTCATTAATTAGTTTTTGATGGGTTGATTAGACACCCAAGTAAAGCATGGAGAATTGCTTCACTTTTACGAATCAAAGATTCAATGGGTTCGAGGACTCGATTATACTAATTGACCAACTAGTTCCATTTCGGTACCTAAACTTGTTAAATCAACAACTAACGTGTTCATGCAGCAGTCTTATCAATAGTGAGTCCTAAAACTCCATCCCTAACCAGGCTAAGGAAACAACAACGCATCGGAAGTGCACGAACAACGGCCTAACATGCTTGTCATTGACCACATACAAGGTTGCACTAAACATGCAATTCAAACATGCCAACCAAACAACGTGCAATCGAGTAGTAATCAAAATGAAAATGCGCAAACAACGGCCTAGCATGTCTCTAAGAATATTCAAAACCCTATTGTAAAGTCCTAAGGACTTGTTGAATTCGACCCTAATTTTTATCAAAGATTTTTAAACAGTTTTAAGAAAAACTACCCAAAATCTAATTTCCGAGCTTTTTCTTAATTTTAGAAAAATTAAAAAATTTCGAAATTTTGGTTTCCAAAAAAAAATTTCGAAATTTTGTTAATAAATTATTATTATTTTTTTAATATTATAATAATACGGACCCGGGTCGGATCTTGGCATCCGAACCTGGACGAAGCCGACTTGGGCGCGCCGGCCCGGGTCCACCGCTAGGTGGGCTTCGTGATTGGGCCCAACTCGGCAATACCCCAAAACTCAAACAAAAACAAATAAATAAAAATAGCTAAGCCCAGCCAGTAAGAAATAAAACCCTAGAATAACACTTTAGCCCATTACGCCTAATCCGGCCCACCCGCGAAATGGCCCAAAACCTAAAAGACCTATTCTAGTCTTAAACTAAAAAGCCCAAGCCAATAAACCCTAATAAATTTAAAACCGGCCCAAACAAAAAGCCCTACCCGGTCACGACCCACGCGCGAAAGGGCTAGGCCAGCTCCTTTTCCCTCCGTTTGGGCCGGCCCAGCCCGGCCTGTCTTCTTTTCCCCCAGGCCCACGTCTCTTTTGTTTCCTCTCTCTCCTTCCTCTCACGGGCGATAGAAAAGCAAAGGAGGTGGGGCACCAGCATAGAGAGAGGGAGCCGAGGGAGCTTGTGCGCGGGAGTGAGAGCCGAGAGATCTAGAGAGAGAGAGAGAGAGAGCAAGGTCGAGCAAATCGCTCCGACAACAGCCGCGCCCCTAACCCCGGCGTCCCCCTACCCGGTAAGTTTTTTCTTCGAGTTCAACCCCCTTCGTTCCGAGGATCCCGGCTTGGCGACATTGAGGCGACCGATCGTAACTCGACTCGCTTCGAGATCACCTTCCGACCGTTGCCGCCAAGTCGAGTAGGGACCCTCACGGCCGCGCATTCCGACGCCCTGTTTTTCCTCGGTGCTCTGTTTTTTTCTAAAATATGTGAAAATCTTTGATAAAAAATTGTGCTCATAATTAAACAAGCTCTTTGGGCTTCACAATAGGAATTTGGGTATTCTTAGATATAAACACTATGTCTTTGTTTGCGCATTTCTATTTTGATTATCACTTGATTGCGCACTTCAATATATTGGCTATCGTTTCTCTTTAGTCCGGTTAGGAATAGAGCCCTAGGACTCATGATTGTAAGAAGGATGCTTGAACATTTTAGTTGATAATTGAACAAAATTAGGTACCGAAAGTGCACTAGTTGATTGATTAGTGTAATCAAGTCCTTGAACTTACTGAATCTCTAGTTTGTAGAAATAAAGTAATTCTGTCATGTTTTACTTATGTATCTAATTGGCCCACCGAAAACTAATTAGTGGCGACTCCTAGTTTAAAATCACTTACATATTAAGAACTTGAACCTAAGTTGTGAATTAGTATGGGCTTGAGAGAGTCCGAGCTAAATTTAAATTTTAGTAATATATTAGCCAAACCCTAAGTGATGCATCACGCGAGGAGGTCACAACAGCATGGCAAGCAGTAGACAATAGTAGCCATTGATGGGAGTATTAGAAATAAGGGTTAATACCACGAAAAACCCCAAATTGGTACACCTGTGACAAATTTACGCCAAACTATTTTTTTGACCACAAAAAATCCTAAACTGGTACACCTGTGACAATTTTACCCCGAACTATTTTTTTAACCATAAAAAACCCCACATTGGTATACCTGTGACAATTTTACCCCCGAACTAATTTTTTTACCACCAAAAATTCCAAACTGGTACACCTGTGACAAATTTACCCTCCGTTAGTTTTCGTTAAATTTTACTGTCAAATTGCTAAGTTTAATGACACGTGGTAATTGACATGTGTACTGGTTTTGGGTTTTATCCCTCTGTTTGTCACAAGTTTACCAATTTGTGATTTTTCATGATATTAATATAATTTAACAGACACTAACAGAGGGTAAATTTGTCACAAATGTACCAGTTTGGGATTTTTAGTAGTCAAAAAATTAGTTCGGGGGTAAAATTGTTGCAGGTGTACCAGTGTGAGATTTTTGGTGGTCAAAGAAATAGTTCGGGGTAAAATTATCACAAGTATACTAGTTTGGGATTTTTGGTGGTCAAAAAAATAGTTCGGGCTAAATTTATCACAGGTATACCAGTTTAGGGTTTTTTGTGATAAAAAAAATAGTTCGGGGTAAAATTGTCACAAGTGTATCAATTTAGAGTTTTTCATGGTATTAACCCTAGAAATAATCTACTTACCTAGGCGATATCAAATAGTAACGCTAATAGTAAGGAATTATTTGGGGGACAAAATAAATGCTTCCATAAGAAAATGTAGACGAGGAGCTCTTAAAGTCGCATGTGACAGCCTAAAGTTAAGGGTTGCGTCTTTCAAAGTTTGTGGGCTCAAATTTTGAGCTGAACGTGTGAATTTTTGTTCAAGGATTTTGGCTACACATTTCACTTGGGAAAATTATCAAAACAATCATAAACATATTTCAATTGTGCCAATTCAGTCATAAACTTTTTTTTTGGGTCAATTTAGTCATAAACCTTTTGTATTTGTGCCAATTCAATGCATCTAGTCAATTTTGGCTGCCCAGCGTTGACGTAGTCAATTTTTGCCAGCCGACCCAGGTTGTCCGGCCAATAATGACGTGGCAATTTAAAAAAAAATTCAAAAAAAGATTTCGAATTTTTTTTTATTTTTTTTTGCTTTCCTTCTTCCCCGGCCTAGGGCTAGGGCCGGCGAGGTAGAGGTGACCTCGCCGGCAACTGGTCTGGCCATGGCAGGGTGACAAGCTCGCCCAGCGACGACGAGGTAAGCTCACCCTCGCCATGGCCAGACCAGTGGCCAGCGAGGTCACTTGACCTCGCCGGCCTTAGGCCCTGGCCCGTCGTCGGACCGGCCAGGGGAAGAAGGAAAGCAAACAAAAAATGAAAGCAGAAAAAAATCAAAATAAAAAAATCAAAAAAAATTTGGGAAAATTTTAAAAAAAATCAAAAATTGCCATGTCAGCGTCGGTTGGTGTAACAGCTCGAATTTCGACGTAATTCCGGGATCAATAAAATTGACAATATTTCGCATTTCATTTTAGTAAGTCTCGCCCAGAGCTGATCACTCTCGGGATACTAACCAATGGGGTATGGCTAACTAGGAAACGGACGTGGACCAGTGGACTCGACAAAGGAACGGGACACCGATCTCGAGATACGATGAGTGAATATTTTGGGCCAACGTGGGCCGATCTTAGGAAAGGTGATGGATTTGGTTTGGCCAAGGCCAACGATGTACAATCGGATCGCAGGTGATTCTGCAAGACCGAAAGTGCACGTGGCCAACCAGTCCTGAACCTGAACCGAACGATCGTGATCCTTGGAACTAATGATAATTTCTCATTCTCTCAATGATCGGGACCGTCGTAATTCGAATAACCCTAGGTCGATACACGTATGTCCTAAACATCCGCCCGTTAGCCAGAGACCCTGAAATTGAAACTCGAGCGAGTTTTGATCACGAAATTGGGCCCGGATTTCGATGTCGATTTTCGAAGGCTTAAGAGATTATTTTTGGGAATCTGACGTCATATTACGCTGGCCACACACGTTTGGAGTTAGTACGAGTAAAAAGTGGAATTTCGGTCCGTGGGTGAAAAATTACATTTTGCCCCTCGGACGCCAGCGTTGCTTTTCGAGGCCAAATGAGGTTATTTTTCGAGGCCGACACCATTTTTGGGTGGCCACGCATACCAGGAGTCATTATGGCCAAAAATTGGAATTTCGACAAAAATTGGAAAATAATATTATTTTATTCCCGAAACTTCGCAGTCGATTTTCGAGGGCTTAGAAAGTGAATTTCGCGAATCCGACACCATATTATGTTGGCCACGCACATATGGAACACGTATGTGCGAAAATTGGAATTTCGCCCCGGGACCGGAAAAATGACGGTTTTGCCCCTGGGCCGTTTTCGGGTCCGAATTTTTGGGAAATTTTTGGGATAAGTAACTGTGGTTATCAGCAGCATTATTGGCACCAAAGACCCAATTGCCCCTCAATTATTTAAGCCTATCTCTTTAGAACCGTTAGATTAGGGGTGTTTTGGTCTTTTTTCACGGATCGGCGACACGTGGCACTATGGGCTGCTTTATTTGACCAGCTGACCATCTTTTCTCTCTCTCCTCCCCTCATTCTCGGCAGAACCACCCCCAGCAGCCCCCACCAGCTCTTTCTCTCCCATTTTCTCTCTTTTTCTCTCCCGGTTTAGCACCGCCGCCGCGTCGGAGCCTCACCGGAGCTTCACCGGAGCTCGGATCGCCGTTCCGTCACCACCCAGCCGTCCAGCCTCACCGTACGACGTCGACCGTCACCGTTCGTACGGTGTCCGTATGGTCGGTACTGTAGCATCCGTACGCCGCCGTCCGTACGGCCCGCCGTGCCATCACCGCCACTTCGCCGGCCACCGTTTTCCGCCCGTCCCTACAAGTCCGTACCGCTGTGAACAATACTCTGTGAACAGTACCGTGAACAGTGCCGCGTGAACAGTATGCGCCGCCGGGAATTCCGCCGCCGGTTTCACTGTTCACCAGTGATCGGCCGCCGTTCCTCGTCGTCGTGATCTTGGATTAAGTGAGTAAAATTCCTAAACCCGGATTAGGACTGTTAGTGCGTTTTTCTAGACTGGTTTAGGTGTTATCGGTACAATTTGGACTGGCTTAGATAGTATCAGTGGGTATTTCAAACTGGGTTGAGGACGGATTGGTAGAAATTATCATTGGGAAATTTAGTGGATTAATGAGAATTATTTGGGGAGATTAATTGGATCAAATGACCAATTTAGGAGCCCGTTGGAAAATTACCGGGTATGTCCGGGTTGACTGATTGTACGTCAATTGTGCCTAATTGTGGTTGATTTCGTACTGCTATGTCGTATGTGGTGTGGCTGAGTTTATGGAGTGCGATTGGCCATTGTTTAGTTTACAATGAATTACTGATTTGTGAATCGCACGTTAGGCCACACGGTATTAATTGGACCAATTAAGCACGTATTGTGTCATTAGGTGTCTGAATTATATTGGTGCTCGTGGTGCATTGCATTGCATAACATGGGCACGCATTGCGTATGCCAAGAGTGAGGCATGTGATGAAATTGTGCGAGAATGCGTGTCTGCCATGAGCATGTGATCACCTAAAATACCCTGAAGCGTTATACGCTGGGTTCAGATAATAATGAGTTGTGTGATCACCTAAGGACCTTTGGGTCATGACCTTCGGGTCGATACCGTCCTCATGCACTTTGAAGCAGGACGATGCCCGGTACGTCCGGAAGGCGACCATCCTCATGCACTTTGAAGCAGGCTCTGGTTCGCAAGGAGAATAGTGTTGCGCCTCATGCACTTTGAAGCAGGCTAGAGACACTGGACCAGATCGGTTGCTGCGCCTCATGCACTTTGAAGCAGGCTAGACGCACCGGGTCGTGAAAAATTGATGACTCGAGTCGTAATAAATAATAAATTGGGCGATTGCCAGTGTGCCAGTATGGGCCAGTGGGCCGGGAAATACACGTGACATGTCGACGACATTTGCATGCATGAACATGCATGGACTGGCATGCGAGTGTGTGAGCCTCGGTGTATGAGCATGTGATTGGCGTACGTGTGATAATATGTGCCACGTACGTGCCGTGATTATTATATATTGAACTGCCTAACCTGCAGGGTTGGAGGATTATTTGATTGTTGTTGAACTATGGTTTCACTTATTTATTTTCCGGTCAGGAGATTGCATGCTAGCCTAGCCTAGGTTTAGGGGTTGAACTCATTGAGATTCGTCTCACGGTTGTGTAAACCGAAATTTTTCAGACCCCCAGCCGTAAGGATGCCGAACCCGCCGCTTTTTGGAATACCTGTACAGATACACCAGTATACCAGTACATGCCCCGCAGGAAATGGGGAATCCTATGTGAGATATAGATCCGTGGTATTTGTAAACGTGGGAGAATACTTTCATCAGACTCAGGAGTACATAGCCTGGTGCTTGCGAGATGCAGACGGAAACCTAGGGCAACCCCTGAGAACTTTTGATGCGCCAATTGGTCAAAATGGATTGATGGAACCCATATATGCGAATGGCGAAGTGATCAATCCTCAGGATGTTTACGATGTAGATGGCGTTGATGAGCCTATGGATGAGGAGCCACAGGTGATAGCTGAAGATCAGGACCAAGATGCCGAAGAGGAGCCGGAACCCGAGCCGATGGATCAAGACTCAAGCGAAGACGGAGAAGTCGCTGAGGTAGGATCTGACGAAGAGCTGGGAGTAGACGACGAGTTAGGTCTCTACCTAGATCCAGAGTTGGAGCTGGACTCTGAAGATGAGCGAGCCCAAGCCGAAGATATGGATTCTGAACCGTCCGAGTCTTCGGAGAATCCTTCAGAGGAGCCGTCGGACGAAACTACTGGATCTTCCGACCCTGAGTGGGAACCCTAGGTATCCGGAGCCATAGCTAGTAGTGAGGGTTGGTAACTTTTTGATTGTAGCCCTCTCTTTGAGTTAGTCTGACCTCCCTAGCCACTTGTCTTTTTGACCCCGTGGCTTGTAGATCGTGTAGGCGAGGACTTATATCTTTTCCCAGTTGTGTATAGATGTCTGTAAAGAAGTTTTCTATAGCAATGTAAAGTGCAAGTATGCTCCCGCGCTGGTTGCTTGTTGGTTATCCTTGGCTCGTATTTTATAATTGTCAGGGTTGTTTTTAATTGCTTCCGTTTGTGCTTGTTCTCTGTTGGGCGTTGGGTCGGCGACGCTTCCTGGGACGTCGCACTGCAATCGACCAAGGTAGGGATGTTAGCGCTTCGTAGGGTATGGAGCGTGACAGTTGGACGACTGGTGTCTACGTCAGTGCCGGCTGGCTAAATTGGCTGGATGGACTGAATTGGCACGGATGCAAAAAGTTTAGGACTGAATTTGTAAGAAAAAAAATTTAGAATTGAGTTGGTACAATTACAATAAATTTATGACTATTTTGATAATTTTCCTCATTTCACTTAGGAACCTCAAGTGGAGCACTGATAGTCTCCATCTGAGCGCTAGATTGGAGCCTATAAATAGGGCTTTGGAAAGCCTCAAAACTTTAATTTAAGAGAGCTTCCCAAACAGAGAGAAAAGAGAGAGTTGCCCGTCTGGGAGTGAGAAAAAAAAGAGTGGTGTGTGTGTTTATATGAGTCAGTTTGCCCTTAGTATTTAATTTATTAGTGCAGAGAGAAAAAAATTGTAATACTGATTGAGCTTCTGCTATTCACAAATAGTTTGTCTATTAGGTGTTTGAGACGACATTTTATTTGTACGTCATACCTATACCGTATTTTGGTACAAGTGTGTTTCGGGAAGAATGGGTTTTTATAATCACTTATAAATTAAGGGAAGTTTAAGAGCGTCATCGCTTATTACAACTTTCTTATAGTGCCACCGCTATGGTTCCGCATCCAACAAGAATCCCATCAATTAAGCTAGATGTCAATCACCCACCGATTTGCCACACAAATTTTTTTCTTTAATGTGGAATGAGTATCTTCTAGAGTTTGTATTGCTAATAGATCTACGCATTGGTATCGAACAATTCTGACTGCATAGATTTTCAAACTTGGAGCCTACAGGAATGCATACATTTCTCATAGCAGTGTCCTATAATTTGGGTCAAGCAGTGGCGAAAGAAAGCGGATTGAATCCATACCGATAGGGAAACGGAAATCTCGGTCTTTATCACGAGGGCCACAGTGGCTATGAGTAGTAGCCAATATTAATCCTGTGGACTTGGATAAATGTCGTGTTCTTATCATGTTGCATTCGAAATATGGCAAAATGCTTAATAATACAGACATGGGACTGGCAAATGTTTAATTTTCAGCATAACCCTTAGCATTTGGATTAGTCAGGATAACTTCAGCATAACTTTCATGTCGGCCATTCCTCATGAAATCAGCTGTTAGCCGCGAGGATCTCCAGAAGTCGAAGGACCCAAATGGGATGTGTCAGATGGATTCCCATTTGAATTGATCTGGGAAGGTTTACCATAATCTTTGTAGCGGCCTTCCATCATGTAATTGATGAGTTCTGAGTGGTGAGAATGAGAACCTACAACTTTCTTGTTCAAGATCTCCCGATACTCCCTCCACCACTGCATATAGCTGCTTTTCTCCAAAAATATGTCTGAAGAAACCTTCTCCCTCTCGATCAAATCCATGACATAATGCTCAAAGTCGAATGGCCTTTTTTCTTCTGAATCATTTGATGATCCCACTCTGGCTCTGTCCAGCGACCTGCATGACCGGATCGCATCCTCCACACGTGCCCAAAAGCAAGAATCCTCTGTCACATTTACCACTTTTGATTTAGAAGGACCATCCCGTGTCTCCTTTCCCTTTTGCCCGGCTTTCTCGGACTTTTCCTGTGTCTCCTTTCCCTTTTTCCTGGCTTTCTGGTTATCTTCCAGCCATTTTTCCAGCCTCTCGTAGTGTTTGGATCTTCCGCGAGTTAAGTAATCCTTCCGGCCCCTTCTGTAATACTCTGCTATGTCTAGCGGTTCGACTATCCTCCGGTAGTTTGTCCCGCCAAAAAGTCACCAGTTCCGCAGTGGCGCACTTGGTAGTTGGGGCTTCTTCTCTGCATCTTCGACCACCTTCTCCCAATACACCGTCAGGTATGTCTTGTACTTGTCAACTCCATTGTCACGCCGTTCCCGTGCATTCTTGAAGCTGTCATAGTAACCAGGACCCTCGCCGTTGCCTCTGCATTTATTAATGTACCACTCCAAAAAAGTCAGGTACACTTTCATTTCTTCCAATTCTGCAGGATCAAGTTCCTCTCTCTGTTGCTTTATGACGAATTTTTCGTGCGCTGCTATGTTTTTAATCAGAGCAGAGATGCCCCCATCCTGCTGCTGTCATGACAATGAAAATTCTACCGGTTAAAAGTCCATGAGGGGAAAATCATTCGTCACATAGGGGCTTTGATGTTCGGCAATTCTTCACTCGAGGAGTAAAGGCCCATACATGAACGAGCCGTTTACAAAAAACCAGTACTAGAATCTTGCGTCTATTGGTGATTTGTGTCTTCTAATCATGATTGAATTTTGTGCACTGAAATTATCGGACGCTTTGGGAGTCTGTGTCCTTGAAATGCAACCGCTCAAAGGGCGCAATGCAATACATCCATAGTTCGTTATTCCAAAAGTTAGGGTGAAACTAACCAAGGAAGGAAAAACAAGACATGGAAAAAAGAAAAAATGGAATCCATATGGAGTTTTCATTTCTTCGTTTTATACTAAGTCAAACGAAAAGATTGGAATTGGATTAAATCGGGATTCTAATTCTTGATTGGATGGATCGTGGGACTGAAAAATAATAGAGTCTTTCTTTGGCAGTAAAAAACTGTTGCAAGAATCATGATCTTCATAAATCTAACATAGCATTTACGAAGTAATTTAAGGGAAATGACATTCCCATTAGGGAAAGTACCAAAAAAGTCCTCAACCTATTACATTGGTGTCAATTCAGTCATAAACCTTTCAATTGGACCAACTTTATCTTAAACCTTGTGCATTTATGTCAATTAAGTCAATCCTGTCAATTTTGGCCGAAAATTGCTGACATGGACGCCGATCATCCTATGTGACGCGATCGACGCTGACGTGAACATTTTTTAATAATTTTTTAATAATAGTTTGAATTTTATATAATTTTATATGGTTTTTTTTCTTTTCTTCTCTTTACTTCTTTTATTAGGCTGAGGTCGCCAAGGGTCGCCGGCCGACCCTTGCCAACACTGGTTGAGGGCCCACTAGCCCCTCACCTAGATCTGGTGAGGGCCATGACGCCCTCGCCAAATCTGGGCCAGGTGAGGACACCGCGGCCCTCGCCGGGTCTGACGAGGCCCTCTAAAAAAGAGAGAGAAGAAAAGAAAAAAACCATAAAAAATTCAAAATACTATTAAACTATTATTTGAAAAATGTCCACGTAATCGCTGCCACACCATGTGAGATAGCCAGTGTCCACGTCAGCGATTTCCAAGTCAAATTGGCCGGATTTACTTAATTAGCGCAAATGCAAAAGTTTTAAAACTAAATTAGTTCAATTGAAAGATTTAGGACTGAATTAAGATCGACGCAACATGTTTATGCCATTTTTGTTACTTTCCCCGTTGTCACAACTAAAAACAACTTCTTCCACAACTTTTTGTTATTCTATATTTTGATTGGAGATATTTGCGATTAATATTGATCCACAATCTCTATGAGGATTTTTAAAAATTATAAAAACAAAAGTAGCTTCTAACAGATTGAGTAAAAAATCAAATAAAACCAAAATTACCTTCTTCTTTCTTCCATGGGAAAAAACCTATCTTCACTTGGCACTTTCCTTTCCATTCTAAGTGTCTGTTTTCTTGTTTGAGTTTAGTTTAGTATTGTGGTTTTATGCACTCGTTTAACAATAGGGTTAATACTATGAAAAACCCCAAACTGATACACGTGTGATAAATTTACCCTAAACTAATTTTTTGACCACTAAAAATCCCAAAACTAGTACACCTGTGACAAATTTACCCTCCGTTAGTTTTCGTTAAATTTTATTTTCAAATTGCTGAGTTAAATGACCCGTGACAGTTGACAAATATACTAGTTTTGGGGTTTTACCCTCCGCTTGTCATATGTATAATAGTTTGTAGTTTTTTTTATTAATCCAATTTTATGAAGGGTAAATTTCTCATAAATGTATCAGTTTAGGGTTTTTGGCGGTCAAAAAATTATTTTGGGGTAACTTATTATAGGTATACTAGTTTGGGATTTTTAGTGATAAAAAAATTAGTTTGGGGATAAATTTATCACAAGTGCACCGGTTTGGGATTTTTCGTGGTATTAATGCTTAACAATAACCTTTTAACCATTACCTTAGTTGTTATCTCCAAACATTTACCTACTAAGTCTAAAATTGGAAAAATATATTTTTAAAAAAATTATTTAATAATATAGCTTTTTTTAAAATCAATTTGTAATAAAATTAAGAAAATATATTTCATTTTAATAAAATTGAAAGAAAACGTGAAATATTATAAGAGATAAATTAAGTTGATTACCTGAAATTTGAGTTAAAACTTACCTTTTTTTCTGTTAGCCCTAGAGGTACACTTCACTTCATAACATGGACAACTTTTGCTTAATATAAATAAATATAACTTACTTTTAGATTTTATAGTCAAATTAATTATTGAGAAAATGAAAATTATTTATATGAGTAAAGTAAAATGGAAAATAAAAATATTTAAGAACATATTTTATTACCGAATAAATTAGTTGTGATTTGAGGATAACTTTTTAATTAAGTGAATAAGTTTCACTAAATAATTATGTTCCTACGGGAAAAATAAGTAAAGATAATTAACATGACATATCTTATTAAATTAAGAAGAAAAAAATGAAAAAAAATCTAAAAATTTATGTCTTACACAAAAATCATTTATAGCTTATGTAATGAAGTGAATAGATTTCAGCTAATAAATACATTCACTCAATTTCAATAAACAGCTTATTATCAAACCATATAACATATATATTAGTTGGTAGTTTATATTTTATTGCTGTAGAGGTATACCTTACTTCATAACATGAACAAGTTTATGAACAAGTTTTGCTTAATATAAATAATCTCACTTACATTTTAATGTTATAGTAAAATTAATTAATGAAAATGAATATTATGTATATGAGTAAGGTAAACGGAAAATCAGAATACCTATTGCCTATGTTTGTTATAAGAACTAACACTATTAACATGACATATGGTATTAAATTAAGATAAGAAAATGAATTAAAAATCTAAAAACACATATATTACAGAAAAGTCATTCATAGCTTACGTAATTAAGTGAATAAATTGCTACTAATAAAAGTGCAACTTCCATTTAAAAAAATTTAAAATTGCTTGTGACATTAATATAGAGATAGATCATGTTACTTGAAGACTATAAAAAATTAATAAAACGCGAAACATAGAAAATAGGAGAAACAAAATAAGATAAATTGGCTTCTTCGATTGTTTCCTAATTCGGTAGGTGTTAACTTTTTCTTACTTTTCGAGGAGATTGTAAATGAGCTTTCAGGCAAATGAGTCCAATAAAATTTACAGTTCGAAAAAGTTGTGAAATAAGATTTATTGGTTCTGGAAATATCATTACCCTAATTTGATATATAACAGTGCAACCATTAGGATTAAAATCATAAATAAGTTTACCAACTCTAAGGTCATGTTTAATAATGTATGTCAAACGATAATAATGACAGCTATAGTTATATTTTATAGCATATTAACATTGTTAACTTTGCACAATTCCTACGAAATGAGCAATAGTTGTAAGGACCCGGGGTCTACACTGTGTAATATTGTCCGCTTTGGGCCCACTGACCCTCACGGCTTTAAAACGCGTTGTCTTGGGCAGAGGCGCTCTCTGGCCCTTCCTCCCCCAAGCCCAATATTGTCCTCTTTGGGGCGCTCTCTGGCCCTTCCCCTCAAGGCTTTGTTCTCATCATGCGCAGCGGAAGCAAGCCCATGTGAAACGCGTTACACAGAGTAGAGAACCCAAGCCTTATAAACTACCCCCAGAACTCTCCCCCTAAGTGATGTGGGACAAGAGACATGCCCCCCTTGCCATCCTAGAAGCCCGCCAGGAGCCGCTCCTTGTCCAGCCCTTCGGCCTCGGCGACCACTCCCCGCCCTCGTCGGACCGGTCGTTACATTCTCCCTCCTTCGAGCACACGGCGGCGGACCGGGTCGTTACATTCTCCTCCTTCGAGCACGGCTGTCCTCGCCGTGGCCTCACACGCGGCCTGAGTCGGCTCGATACCATTTGTAAGGACCCGGGTCTACACCGTGTAATATTGTCCGCTTTGGGCCCACCGACCTCATGGCTTTAAAACGCGTTGTCTTGGGCACAGGCGCTCGGCCCTTCCTCCCCCAAGCCCAATATTGTCCTCTTTGGGGCGCTTCTCGGCCCTTTCCCTCAAGGCTTTGTTCTCATCATGCGCAATGAAGCAAGCCCATGTGAAACGCTTACGTAGTAGAGAACCCAAGCCTTATAAACTCCCCCCCTAAGCGATGTGGGACAAGAGACATGCCCCCCTTGCCATCTTAGAAGCCTGCCAGGAGCCGCTCCTTGTCCAAGCCCTCTGGCCCCGGCGACCACTCCCCGCCCTCGTCGGACCGGGTCGTTACAATAGTATCCGTGATTATAAATAAAATTAATATTATATTCATCTAGATAAGTTAATATAATACACACAATTACAATTCATAGTTACTTTATTAATTTACTATAGTAATTAGTTATAAACAGTAGTTTAACATTGCATATAATAATCAATCAAGAGGGATATTCAAGTTAGTAATGAAGTAACTGTTATTTTATTAACAGTAATAGTTAAATATTAGAGTTAAAAACACAAAAAATCCTAAACTATGCCCACTATGACACGAATACCTCGAACTTTTCTTCGTGTCATTAAAAATCTTAAACTTTCCCATAAAAAATCCCGAACTTATACCAGTGTAATAAATATACCTTCAATAGAACTGAAATATAGAGTTTATATGTCAACACGTATAAGTTTGGGTTTTTTCGTTGGGGTTATTTGTGTCACAGTGGGCAAGTGTAGGGTTTTTGATGACACAAAAAATGCTTGGAGTATTTGCGTCACAGTGGGCATAATTTGGCATCTTTTGTGATATTTTCCCTAATATTAATTATTTATTCAGGGCCCACAATTAGAGTGGAATCACAATTTCTCCGCTTAAAACACCCCAGCCAGAACAAGGGGTCAAACCGAACATAACATGGTCAAGATGAGGTACCTGACTTTGCCAGAGGCCAACTGCTGTGACTTGAGCAGTAATCCCAGCTTCATATGTGTCTGCTTTGTGCCCGAGAAAGCTAGGACCATCCCTGAGAAGATGTTTTTTCTCAAGACATTCAATAACGTTCCTATAATCGAAAGTTTGGGACTCTTGATTTCGAGCTACAATCAGGCTCTCGCTTGTCAGCATCTCAATTACGGATTCAGGGGCTTGGAAGCTTGCACAACCCGATTCAGAGCACAAAAGGAATGTACCGAAAGGCTTGTATGAAGGACCAAGGAATATCGGGACATAATCATCCTTGTGAACTACATGCAAGAAGCAAGAATTCCATGTCGGATGGCGCGATAAGGCTTGCTGGAAGTCATTGTCCCCGAGGAGGGGCGAACCAAAAGTGATGCAAAGGAGTTTGCATTTGGTTGGATCGAGCTTGTTTAGATGCCTTAATGTAAAAAGGGATGCAACGGATCCATTCAGACAATGTCCTGTGATAATATAGAGGATAGGCTCCTCATTTTTATCCTGCATTGAAGCAGAATGAGCAAAGTCTGTGTGAGCAAATGAAATTTTCAATGCTTATATGTACCCCAAGAGAGTCATTCGGCTCTTATCAACATGCATGCATATAATTGATCCAATCCATTGACTCTCACGCTAATCCGCGAAACCCTGCTGAATCTATCAATTGAGCATAGACCTACCGATTTTGATAACACATGATTCGTTGTACTTTTACCTGTCAAATTCCATTAATTTCACCATCTTTTGAACCTTAAAACTTAATCGACAGGAATAATGGTTAATCAATTTTCTCGTGTTTATATGCGGTGTGCATTTGAAAAGAGCAACGTGTACAAAATCATCAAATGAAGTGCCACTTAAGCTATATTCACTACTTAATATTATGAAAAAACTCTCATTCTTCAGCATACTAAAATATATATGTTGCTTTGCATCATAACCAACATATTTCCAGTGTGCTTCACGCAGAATTTTGTGACATTATTCAATTCAAGATCACAGAATAAAGACACTGATTTACGATCACAACTATGCTAAAAAAGCATACTTCTCTAGCAAAACAATGCCATCACATCTCATCCAATAAACGGAAACAAGGTGAAAATCGTAAGGGGGCAACCATTATAGCTAGTACTTCTGTGACAATATCTTTAATAGATGATTCGTAGATCTGAGAAATACTTGGAGACCTCTGAGCAACTAATAGCTAGCTATAATGGATAACTTGAGAGAATAAATAAATAGGGTACCTCTTCTTGTAGTTGAGGGAAATTGTCACGAAGAGAGTTAAATGGAGAAACAGCAGCTTTATTTATTGAAAAAGATGGAAGAGCATCGGAGCGTAGGAACTGAAACTCAGAGATCTCCGATATAGGAACCAAACCACTTTCTCGTTGAAGAACACTTGTATGGACCGGTGAGCTGACAAAGGCAATGATATTGTAGTCTTGATGTTTACGAGTGATGATATTGGGGTTCTTCCCTTGGTATTCAGATATCACTTTCCATGAATCTATAAGAATATTGGTTGACACAACCAAGTTTGCCAAATATAATCCATTGCCGAATCTGCAACTCAGGAAACCAACAGACTGATAAGATGTTTTAGCAGTAAAAAGTCAACGTGGAATGTACGCACTTTCTTCGCAGATCTCGGATTTAAGCAAATTTTGTTTCAGAAGCTGAGCAAAGGAAAGAAAATCTTTACATATGCTCAGGATCTTCCATCAGATCAATTCTGGGAAGGTTGTTGGATTCGCACAACGGCAACTTAACCAGCGAACCGCATCCCTTTCAGATTTGTAGAACTCCGAGAAGGAAATTTAAGACAGTTTGCTTAGCAAAATTTATCATTCCACCAAGGAAAACTCCATTTTAATCCTCGAGATGGCGTTTCCCCAGCAGCCCAGTTGGTTTGTTTGAGATAAATTAAATTAGATAGTAGACTTCCAGGAACGACCGTGGGTTCACGTTCAATATTCTAAAACCGATTCTTAAACTCCAAAAGTCAATGGCCAAGCAAGAAAACTCCGAAAGTCATTCATTTGCCATAATAAGAAATTCTAAAAGCCATCCTTTTCATCTTTATCAATAGGGCCTAGCCAACAGAGGCCGGATTTATTTGGTTAAAGAAAAAAAATCAGAGATTCGATGATGTATTAGTGCGGTAATGTGATGTTTGACATGTGAAAAATTTAACCATGCTAATCGTGGATTAGCATGGTTGATTGGTTATTAGGGGATTTGAAGCTTAGGAACTTTGAGATCACCTATCTGAATCTTATTAAATGCGTGCAGCTACAACTAGGTCAGGGCTACTAGCATAGGTCGAAGATTTGAATTTAATTGGTTCATGACATTTGTAATGTGCTCCATGGGTCTCCAAGTAGTCGAGAATTCACATTAATGCCCTTGGGTTATTGTTGACACCTATTTTTAAATTTGCCCAAAATTAATTGCACAAAATTTAGGAATTAATTTTCTTTAATTCCTAAAACAAAAATATTGCAATTTAAATGAATATTATTTTTAAATTTTTTTTAAAAAAATGTAAAAATAAAAAAAATTTAAAAAAAAAATTAAATTAAAATTATTTTTTTTTCCTTTTTTTTTCTGTATTATTATTATTATTATTATTTTTTTTTTCGAAAAAAAAATTAAATTTAAAAATTAAATTTAAAAAAATTTTAAAAAAAACTTTTTTAAAATTGTATTATATTCTAAATGTTTTATTTGTTATAGTATTATTATGCATAATTTACCATGTTTAAATTAGATAAACCTAGGATTACGCGGTAGTATTTTGCATGATAGTTTTTATTACCGTTGTATTGTTATGCATGTTTTTAATACAATTGCATGACTGTTGTGTTTTGAATGTCATCCGACTTAGTTAAGGTTAGAACCTTATTTGCATGAATGGTTGTGTTCGATGCTAATCGTTTCGATTATGCACTCGCTTGATCACCTCACATGTTAGGAGAAAGGTCCTAAAATCAATCCAAATTGCCTCGACAAATGTTTACGTAAATGAACAGGGTAAAATGGTACCGAAAGGGCATTAGTTATCCAACTAGTGTAACCAAGTCCGAACTCATTTAATCTGGTTCGTAGGAATAGGGTGATTCTCCCATCACCCTATTTGGGTTTCTAATCGACCTACCCCAAATCGATTAGTGGCGACTCCTTGATATAAACCACTTGCATGTTAAAAACTTAAACCCTAAGTCGCGATATGGTATGGGCTTGGGAGAGCCCGAGTTAAGTCCGACCTGGACTTGCCCTTTTGATGTTCGTAAAAAGGGGTTATAACAAAAGAAAAATGAACCAAGCTCATGGAACAATTCTATTTGGCAAATAAAAAACTTTATATGCACCATCATCTAGATCAATTGCTTTTACTGCTGGTAAACAAAATAAAAGCTTGGGTTAATACGATAAAAATCCTCAAATTAATTTTTTGACTATCAAAAACCCAAAATTACTACACTTATAACAAATTGTTGATGTGCTTGTGCAAAACAAAGAGTACAATTTCTTAGAGCTTAGATTTAAGCTTATAATATTAAATGTCTCATGTATATATTTAAAATAGTTACAATGAATCTATCTTATTAGAGAAATGTAAAAGTGGTGCTCCACAACATTTTCTATGTATGGCTGACATGTGGCACTCTGCATGAGTGAAATATATATTTATATTAGAAAGCGGAATAAATGGGGGACGTAGGAAGACACGTGGGGCCCTATGGAGAGTTGACACGGATCGAAGATGCAATTGAAACAAAGAAATTGCGAGCAAATTTGTTTATATTAATTTTAGAGATTAAGTCTTCGAGTGCAAAGAAGGCTGAATGGGTAGTGACTTTGAATAATGTACGTAGTTACATCTTACTATGGGTTTGAAAGACTTTAGTCTGGATTAAAATCCATGGCTTGTGGTGGATTAAAAGTGGAACCTGATTGACCCATGAAGATCGAAACACAAAAAATCAACCTCCTTTTTCTCTTTTTTTTTTGTGAACCCAAATACTCTACCCGTACGACTGGATTGCCTTTTGTCCCGGTTATACAAATCAACCGGAATCTATGGTCATTGTAACGGATTGCCTTTTGTCCAATTCTTTTTACATGATTTCAAGAGACAATAAGATTGTCCATGTGAAGGTTTGATAGATGTTGCAGGGTGAATAATGCCATGGAATATGTGGATCCAATTGGACAACTTAAGCAACTACCGGTGTTTTCCAATTATTTCAATTGCAAGACTGCTCATATGGTTTTATCATCAACTTCTTTTACCAATTGTGAGTCTTCCCTAAAGCATTTCGAGCAAGGTTGAATATAGATGGGAGCAAGTTATGGCAATGATGGAATTAATAAGGGATAATGATATAAATGGTCTTCTAAACTTTGGCCCAGCTCAATGTGCAATGTGCAATGTGGTCCTTGAACTTTAAATTTATTCAATATGGTCCCTAAACTTTAGCTCAATGTGCAATATCGTCCCTCAACTTGTAATTTGTTCAATGAGGTTCCTGAACTTTAGTATATGTTTAATTTAGTCCGAAAATGTTTAATGTTGTCTCTAAAATTGAATTAATGGAAAGATGATATTGACATTTTCCATATAGTCCATGGACTAATTGAATATGTACTAAAGGTATATGGATCACATTAAACAAATTTAAAGTTCATGGATTATGTGACATTCCGAATTTTGGCCCCTAGTTGGGATATATAAAACGTGTAATTTGTCAGTGTGCTTATAGGAAAATCTCGCCCGGGAACTGATCACTCTCGGTTATTATTTTTAAATTAGAGATTTCGCTAGAATCGCACTCGATCGAATTTTGCCGTTATTTAGAGCCCAAACTTTGGTGTCGAATTTCTCGGAGTTCCAGGACGAATTTAATTGGACGGTGTCAATATTATTGTGGCCAGCGTCGCTATTGCCATGAATATGTGAAAAGTGGATTTTTGACCGGGTGCAGATTTGGACTAGTAGACCTCCCTCTGAGTTTATTTTATTTAGTGTCTATTTAGCCTTTTCTTTTATTTTGAAATTTGAAATTTTCTTGGCCATTGGATCTTGGCGTGCTCACCAAGGCCAAATGTGAGCCATAGGATGAGTCAAAAGAAGGTTTGACTCTCTCTCTCTCTCTCTCGCGCGATCGTTCCCCCCGTGTCAGACCCATCCCCTCTCCTTCTCTCTCTTCCTTTTTCTTCTTCTTCTTCCCTCTCTTCTTCGTCTTCTCGGTCATTCGCCGACCGGGTTCCGCACCTCGCTTCTCGCTCGCCCGGTCAGCCGCCACCGACCACCCCTCGCCGTCCGCCTCGCGCCGCCGTCGCCCGACCGAACCGCGCGCGCCGCTGCGTCCCGTGACCGCCGCCGCTGCCCCGCTTTGCTTGTCGCCGGTCCTGTCCGCGTTGCACGCTAGCAGCAGCTCGCCGCTGCATCCGCCGCGGTCCGGCGTTGCCTAGCCGTCCGCCGGCCTGTCCTCCGTCGCCCGGCCGCCCGTGACGCCGCCGTACCGCCTCTGGCCGTCGCGCGACTTCCTCTCCCCCTGTTTCTCTCTTCCCCGGCGCCTTCCCCTGTTTCGGCCCCTGGCTTCGCCGCCGCCGCGAGCCGCCGTTCCGGCCGCTACCGCTCCGCCTCCGCCACCCAGTCTCTCCCCTTAGCCACCTCCGCCGACCTGCTGCTTTCCCCCCGGCCACCACCACCTTTCTTCCCCTGTTTTTCTTCCTCCCCGACGCTTCCCCTGTTTTGGGCTCTCCCCGGCGCCGCCTCGCCCAGCCACCGCGCGCCACCGTTTCGGCCGCCGCCGCTGCTCCGTCCGCCACCAACCAGCCCCGGCGACCTTGCTCAGCCACTTGCATCCGCCGTGCTCGCCAGAACAGCCCAACTGCCGCTGTCGTCGCCGTTGGCCAGTCGTGGCCGAGCAGCCCAAGCCGTGGCCGAGCTCGCCCAGGCCACCGCCTGGCACCTCGCCCGTTCAGGCCGGCGCCTTGCCCGTCCCGGCTCGGCCGTGCGCCGGGCACGCCGTTCGGCCACCGCGCCCGCGCGCGGGCACGCCGATCGGCCACCGTGCCCGTGTTGGCCGGTCAGCGCGCCCGTTGGCCCGCGCCCGCGCCTAGTCCGGTACTGTTCACCCGGGCCATTTTAGGCCCAAGCCGATTTTCTCCGGGCTAAAACCAAGTAAGTGACTTTCTAAACCCTATTTAGTACTTTGGGTATTTTATAGGCTTGTCTCGGGTTTAGAACGGCTAGGGCATGTTTTAATTTAATTATATTATGATATAATTGTGCTAATTGGATTGGATAAAATAATGTGCATGACTTGGGTGATCGTACGTGGCCGACTTGAACGTCGGGTTTGTGGATTGACGTGGCGAATTGTGAATATGGATCGTTTGGTGCAATTGACGTGAAATTGATTAAATTGAATGGCGTGTGCATGCTTGTCGATTATAAGCCCGGATTGATCGGAGGGCTACGGACTTGGGACGTGTTGACGGCGGTCCGTGTGAAGGCATGAATGGCCGGTGTGCCAAATGGATGCGGGCTTGAGACATGTTGACGGTGGCCCGTTAGAGGTGTGTTGGACCGGGACGTATTTACGTCGATCATTGGAAATTGAGCCCGGATTGATCGGAGGGCTACGGGCTTGGGACGTGTTGACGGCGGTCCGTGTGAAAGCATGAATGGCCGGTGTGCCAAGTGGGCCTGAGGCACAGTGGCGCGGGCAGTGAGAATGGACCTGAGGCGCAGTGGCGCGGGTCGTGAGAAAGATGTTCGGCCATGCATGCGAATTAAGTGTGAATGAATTGGCTGGTTGAATTAGTTGGATTGATTGAGTGCAAGTGTGGTTGATATTTGAGCGATTGTGATGTGTTATTTAATTATTATTATTGTATTATCACGTTGTGATTAACGTGTAGAGTTGGCATGGACTTGATGACGAGGTAAGTACAATGATGCGAATTTTATATGCTATGGGGTAGATGTAGATTGCATGTACGACTTGTCTGGGTACGCATTGGCCTACGTGGGGTATAGGGGGTTGCTTATTGAGACTCGTTCTCACGGTTATTATATAACCATTTCAGATCCGCGACCGTGATCGATTCGGAGATGCCGCCAGAGCACCACAGGGATTGAAAGATAGATTATTTACCCTGTCTTTTGAGTATCTTTTGTAGAGGAGATAAGTTTGTCAACCACCGCCCCCTTTTGAAAATTGTGGTTTTAAATTTGGTAGACTGGGTTATCATTTTGTAATAGTGACTGCTTTATGATGTTATGCAATTACTGTTGCGTGCTATCCCTTTGTTATTATTTATTGTCTGGGTTAATTAATTTCGCTTCCGCTTGCCTTTATTGTTGAGTGTTTCATTTGGGTCGGCAACGCGTCCTGGGACGTCGCGTTCAATACGACCGTGGAAGGGGTGTCGCGAGCCCGTTGGGGTTCGGGGCGTGACAGATTATATTGCATATAGGGTCAAATTTCTGGAACCATTTAAGTCATTTACCCAATGATTAACTCCAATGAAAAAAACAGTTGTAAGGGTCAAAAGAGGTCTTGGTCTTTTTATATTAGTTCTTCACCAAATTGCACATGCTATACAGCAAGCGGGAGCTTTTTATATTAGTTCTTCACCGGGTCAATAGGTAGCTAGCACCTTCTTATCTTTCTGTTGACCTTGCTTCTAGACAACAATATTAATGTCGTGGCCAGAAAGGACAACAATATGAACCTTAAGACATGCTCCGAGCACGGGCTGACTAAACTGCTGGTGTACAAATGATAACAAAATCAGATCATGTCGGTTCACTCCATTGGCCGGATAATGCCCGGAAGGCAATGACCATAAAGCATGCGCAGCAGAGGAAGACTACGAGAAGTGCAAAAGGAAAGGCCAACTTGGAGCAGCGAATGGAACGATCTTTTCACCGGATAATGCCTATTGCCAACAAAGCGACGACTTTGCTTAGTCCAGGTCAACTGACCAGTTTATTTTTTTTCTAATTACATCGATTGTGTTAATTAATTGTGGTGATGGGCCGGTTGTTGAGGCCACTAGGAAGCAGTTAATGGAAATAATTAACCACTGGTTGAATATATTTCCTGTAATCTATTTCGCAAGTCTTTTACCAGTGCATAGGCTCTATAAGCTAGTATAACGGTAATATGATAGAGGGATAAGCGCACTTGAAGTTTTAAAACTTATTACGAAAGTTCAATTGAATTCTAAAACTTTCAAAAAATGCAATCAAATCCTAAAACTTGTCACCAAAGTGCAGTCGAGTCCTAAAACTTTCAAAAAGTACAATCGAATCTTAAAACTTGTCACCAATATGATATCAAGTCTTATAACTTTCAAAAAGTGCAATCAATGGAAGGACTTGATTGGACAAATTTAACAAGTTTTAGGATTTGATTGCACTTTTTGAAAGTTTTAGAACTCAATTACATTTCGCGATTAGTTTTAGAACTTAATTACAGTTTTGGAAAGTTTTGGGATTCAATTGCACTTTTGCGACAAGTTTTATAATTCAATTGCACTTTTTGAAAGTTTTAAGATTTAATTGCACTTTCGTCACAAGTTTTACGACTTTCAACGTACTTATCCCTATAATATACTGGCAATATAGCTATTGCCTTATTTTATTTCTTTTTTTCCTTGCTTGTAGAACCAATATGAACGTGGTGGCCAAAAAAGACAACAATACAAACATCAAACCATCATCCTATGCGTACGAGCTAATTAAACTGCTGGTTGGTGAGTGATTACGGGAAAATTGCTATTTTAGTTGTAAACGATTATACGAACTCTAATTCAATCGTAAGCCATTTCAGTAATCAGGTGTAGTTTTAAACTTTTGAGTGAAAATCCAATCAAATTTTTCTGGCCTAATCTCGCTTAAATTACTGACGTGATAGTCCAGTCATCATCGGCCATCCTACATATCACGGCCCACAATTTGACATTGACAATTTTACTCTGAACCATGTCGTTTTGCATCATTTTTACATTTTCTAATGTTCCTCTTTTTCTTTCTTGTTATTATTCATCTAGAAGAGTGGCCGAAATCAGAGGAGCACTCATGTGAATTCACCATTGGATCTCTGACACCGACATACCATGAGGTGAAATTACACTGACGGCATTTCGACAAACTTGTGAACTCCCACAATCCATGGATGAATGGGGCACAATCAAGGATTTGCAACTACAACAGCAGGCACGGCTCCTTATTTTTTATTTTATTTTTTTTGGTCAGAAAAGATAACTGAGCTTCATTACTTCAAGTAGTTTCTCCACTACACCAAACCTGGGCCTCGGAGACAATGAGGTCCCATAAAACACTAGTTATTTAGTTCTCTCAAAAGCCTGATGAATTTGCTCGCAGAAGACAATTTATAAAGAGAATAACAAACAAAAAAAGGGGCTCGCTGACATTTAAAGGAGTGGCCAAGCTCACCGAGATCTGGAGTCTCTACCCATTGCTGTCGAGCTCGCCGAGATCTCAACATCTACAAGCTGGACGGGCGTGGAGGATTATTGTTGAGTACGAGAAGAGAGTAAAGTTGTCCACGTCATATCTCACATGGGACAATTGGTAATTGACTGAACCGTCATATCAACAATTTCATGCTATAAGTGGCTAGGAGGGCTTGATTAGATCTTCATGCAAAGGTGTATAGTTACATTAGATCAATGGAAGGTTTAGATGTTTAGGACCGAAATCACCTCATGCCAGTTGACTCTGTCCAGCACCAAGATAGAACTGCCACCAGTAATGTTTGTGTTAAGTTGTTCCGATTGATACCTTATTACAGCAATCCGCAAAAGGCATCAAGTGATTAAGCATTTGTTAACTGCAAATCGAGGGCCGATGTCCACGTGAAGGCAAAGACTATTCTAAGCACTTGATAAATGCTGCTGTCAGTCATTTAATTATGAGCTAATCATTTCATACGCTCTCCCTCTCGTGAGCAGAAACCTCTCGGAACAATTAATCAAACTGTTCATCTTCACATGCGTCCAGTTCGATCATGTGTTCGCGTTAAATGTCTTCAAACCGAATTTTTATTTCCAAAAGTCATCCATTGGCGGAAAGGGTGATTAAAGGAAAACATTGCCTTCTTAATATACGCATGCTGTGAATATCTAGCAGCCATCACACACAGAATGCTACGCAGTAGATATTAGAAGGTCGTCTTGCTATACTCATTTTTGAGAACGTTGACTTGGTGCCCTCCAAATAAGGCGACAAGTCTCTTTCAGTCTCCCGCAAAGGCAGCAACTAAGCGAGCACTCTCTGCTTGAATAATAAACGATTGATCTGTTCTGGCTGTAACTTAAAAAATAATTAATGCACAAGTACTGAGCAACTTCGAATATCAGACAAGAAAGAAAATTTTAAGAAAAGGGCATGATTGGTTCCAAGGATGCCCACTTCACCAGTCGAGCCTCTCCACGCAACGACTAAATCCAGTCATTTTTTTTATTAATTCTTCTATTTTTTTCCATGTTGGCCATTATGGAGTAGAAATTGCAAAAAAACTTAGCTCTGGATGGTCATCTTTTTTAAGTTCGGGTTTTAGGGAAGGGATGCAACTTTTGAAGTGAGGTTTACTCCAAAATATAAGACTGAGGTTTCACATTCTTCTTGTAAGAGTGTCATCATAATTATCTAATTTGAAGTGATTTTTCTCATTTTTTTTGGTCGAAAAAGAAACGCATTTCATTAGAAACTAGAGCAAAGTTTGTGCAACATCTGAGCATAATATTCTCAGTATCGGGTTGGACCATATCTTTGAATTTCCTCAGCATATCTTTGTAAGTTTCCTATCATTCTCTATGTGATATTATTGTCATGGATAATGAGAAACAATCAACTCTTGTCAAAACAAAAATATAGACATAACACGGTTACCAAAGAGAAGAGAGAACTTCCAAGAAAAAAGAAACTGAAATATGTGAAATTAGGAGATAAATAGAGGGCAAATATCGTTCTTACTTTATCCTTTCATGTTTCTTGTTAGTTTATATCAATTTAGGTGCTCGAAACATTGCATGACTTACATTATGAGTCAACAAACATCACAATTTTATGTCTTATGCGTTCTTTTAATAGAAGAATAAATCTATATAAAAATAAAACTCCACGTAAATGCTAGCAGAGAATTTGATTGATATAAATATTTATTTTGTTACAATTTTCTAAACATTAATTTTTCTTGCGAAAAATTCAAGTCGACATCAAATACTTAAAATAATATAACAAATCTAGTTTTAAATCTGCGCAGTGCATCGGCATCTCGCTTTATATATATATATATTTATGTTTCCCCAAAGTCCAGAGGAATATCTTGGCTTGGGAAAGATTAATGATTCTCTCGGACCAATTAATCGAACCGTTTATATACATGCATCCAAACTCATTCAGTAAGATAATGCAATTTGACTTAGTCTAGTTCAATCACGTGTTCGCGTTAAACGTCTTCAAACCGATTTTTTAATTCCAAATATTCATCCACTAGGGAAAGGCAAAATGCCAGGGTCATTTTCTCTTTCTTTTTTTCTCTATGGCCCCAACCGGTAACCCAGGAATACAGGGAGTCCATAAACAAATTAGAGCAGGAATGTCTATATAATTTTTTTTTAAAATGTGACAGTGACGGTGCAATCATCTTCTCATTTTTCACCATTTAAATAGGGTGTAGAAGCAGAGGTGTGGAAGTGGTTTACACGTAGTTTGGTGTGAGATCGTGAGGGGATGCATGAGAAAGGAAAATGAGAAGCTGACTGCATTGTTCCCAAAGTAAACGGTGCAGTCTACATCACTCATTTCCACTTGGTGGGATTTGCTGCAAAACACACCGAGTGGGGAATCCTCTGTTCCTAAATATTTCATTTACAATACGTCATTGTCCTGTATCAAAAAATAATTAAGAAATAATGTGTTGCTTTTATGTTCTTTTTTTGTTCGGATGAAGCAATTATTGTCTTTGTTAGCATCCATAATGTAACAAAATGAATATATTTTTCATAATTAAATCTCGAATGTGTGTAAATATCTTAACTTTGCTTTTGGAGAAATTTTTTTAAAAATCGCCAATGCACTTAGAAAGTAAAAGTTCACATTAATATGGATAGATGATCCCTAGATTTACATCAAGTAATTGCTTATCATTTTATCATTGTGTAGTCGAGTCAAAAGAGACCGATAAAATTAAGAGAAACCGGTAAGCCTTTTTCTTTATGAAAAGATATTAACTTTGTATTTCAAAGTGTAAATAATAGAGTTTTTTTTATTGTTGTGTACGTACACGCAAAAAAAAAAAAAAGAGATATATAAGTCCATAGTATATATTCCTTGTGTCCCATATATTTTCTTTCCTTCTTCTGTGTATTATTATATACCATCAATATTTTTATTTGGGAGTTCAAATTTGCTTTTGGAATTTGTTACGTGAACTTGAAGTCGTCTCATAGGAAATTGATTTCATATCAATATTAAGTTATTGAATTAAACAGAATTGTTCATTTCCCTCTTCCATAAAATGCCTGCAATCTTCTACTAATTAAGCTGAATTATTAATTAATCAAATGTCCTGTAGCCTGTTGCTTTTAAAGTGACATTAGAGGCTCAAAATGCACCTTCAGGCTAACATTGTCCAATGGTAGCTCACTGTCTCGCCTCTTCTACTTACTAATCTCCTGCATCAGACAATCACTCTCGATCAAATCTCTCAAAACAACTCCTAGAACCATTGCAACCAAATGGAGGACCAACCCCGCCAGCAACCCCAGGCCGCCGCAACCCAGGAGCCCAGGGGCCTCTCCTCCACAAGGGGCCCCTCGACCGGCCAGGTCCTCAAGGTCGTCATGCTCGTCCTGCTCGGCGGTGTCCTCCTCCTCCTGGCGGGCCTCACCCTAGCGGGCACCCTCATCGGGCTCGCTGTCATGGCCCCGCTCTTCGTCCTCTTCAGCCCAGTGCTCATCCCGGCGGCTCTCACCATTGGCCTCGTGGCCACTGGGTTCTTGATGTCGGCGGCATTCGTGCTCACGGCGCTGTTTTTCTTCATGCGGATGAACTCCCTAAGGACGAGGATGAGGGAGCAATATACAATTTCTGGCGGAGAACATGAGGATTCTAGAGCCTCAAATTCCTTGGCCTCATCAGAATGTAATGATTCTAGGCCATCTGCTTCCGTCGACAATGGGAAGGGGAAGTCTGTCGTGGTCGTCGATCAACAGCAACAGGTGAATTTCGAGCGGGATCTCTCTCTCTCTCTTCGTTTCCTTGTGCAATTCATTGTCTATGCGTGGTCACGAGAGAGAAAGAGAGAAAATTTCTTGCCGTTTTGCCACCTCTGTTACTAAATTAAGCTTGCTTTGAGAGATTAAAATATACATAATAGTCGAGTAATCTTCTTGGTTGACACTTTTCTGGCTTCATTTCACACCCATTCTTTTCTTTATGGCTGGGTACTTCTTTGGTAAGAAGAATCGGAGGATGCCGGAGCCTCTAGAACTTATGATGTTGCGCCCACTCACAACTCCTGGCGGACAACACGAGGATGCTGGAGCCACTTGTTCCTCCACCTCACCAGAACGATGTGATTTTGGGGCATCTGCTTCGTCCACCTCTGTGATAGAAAACAATTACCATGTCTTCTTGAGCTTTAGAGGCCCTGATACTCGCGATGGCTTCATCGATCACCTCTCCAGTAGACTTGAAGCTGTGGGCCTAAGGTTTGATCCAAATTTCACGTTCAAAGATGATGAGAAAATCAAGTACGGTGACCCCATTGCTGCAACTCTTATCAGTGCAATCAAGCACTCTAAGGTTTCAATTCCAGTCATCTCGCCAAGCTATGCTTCTAGCGAATGGTGCCTCCTGGAGCTCATTCATATAATGAAGTGCAAGGAAACGAGAGGACAAAAAGTCTTGCCCGTGCTTTACAAGGTGAAACCCTACGAGGTGCGACACTTAAAGGGAAAGTTTGGAGAGGCTTTCGAATCCAGTAAGGAACGTTTTAGGGAGAGTGTCAAGCAGGAAGGGCCGAAAGCGCTTGAAAAAGTAGTTGACGTTAGAGTATTCGAACCAGAGAAATTCGCTAATGGGTACTTTCGCTCACCTTGTTTTAACAGATCCTTGTTGGAAGAAGAATGCTTCTACTTATCATCCTTAATCCTTGTTTTGTGGAGCCATTATTAAGTCATCATGTGCTGTATTGTTTGACAGGAGTGAAGCGAAATTAGTAGATAAACTTGTAGCAACTGTAATGCTCCAGCAGCGAGAAGATTTTCAGTTAAGTCTTCACAATAATTTGGTTGGAATTGATGATGACGTGGCTGAAGTAATGAGATTGGTGGACACTGCTTACACCAATACTCGAATTATTGGGATTTGCGGGATAGGCGGCATTGGTAAGACAACTCTGGCGAAAATCATATATGACAAACTTTTTGACAAATTTGAGTGCTGGAGCTTTCTTATGGATATTAGAGAAACAATTAATCGCTGGGGTATTGAGCATATGCAATCTCGACTAATCTCGGATATACTAAGAATCCGTGACTATCAAGTGCCTGATTCTCATACAGGTATTTGGCAAATCAAATCCAATTGCAAAGAAAAGAAGGTACTTATTCTTCTTGACGATATCGATAAGAAAGACCACCTGAAGACTTTGATTGGAGATGGTAGTAGTTTCATGTCAGGAAGTAGAATCATTGTTACATGTCAAGATAAGGCCATTTTGGAGTCTAAATACATGCATGAACTCAAAGGAATAAAGGACTCTTTACGTTTGTTTTGCATATATGCGTTTGAAGGGAAAACAACACCTCCAGCACAACTTGCGACTCTTTCTCATGAGATTGTTGCCAACACAGGGGGGCATCCCTTAGCTCTCAGGGTTATAGGTTCACTTCTCAGAGGAAAAGAAGATCCGAAAGTATGGAAAGAGAATCTGGCAAAACTGAGTAATGCACCTGAAAAGGAAGTACAACAAAAGTTGGAGATAAGTTACAACACATTAGAAGATAAGGGAAAACAAATGTTTTTAGACATAGCATGTTTTTTTGCTGGAACTGACAAAAAAATTGCCATCTACCTATGGGAAGATCTCAATTTGTACCCAATATCCGGATTGGAAAGAATGATTGAACTTTCATTAATAGAATTTGATGATAACGATGAGTTGAGAATGCATGATCAATTAAGAGATCTAGGTAAAGAAATCGCTTGTGAAGCGGATAAGAAGCCGTGGCATCGTAGCAGACTATGGGACGAGGAAGCCGTGAAAATTTTGGGACGCAAGGTAACAATTAAGTTGGTAGTCCCTCGTATTATTATTGTTATGGTTCTATTTCTCTAGATCTTTGATCATTCTCCACATGCTGTTTGCACTCGAGACTATTCAATAGGTCATCTCCTGATGCATATGACATAAATAATATGAGACTTAGAAAAGGGCTACCAAAGATGTGTATTGTTCATTTCAAAGAAAAAAAAAAGATGTGTATTGTTAACTCTATCTATATTGCTTTTTTGTTGTGTTAACATCATTTTCGTGCCGATTTGTTACTGCTTCTTACTATATTACTTGTTGAAGACCAAGCATCACACAGGTTTGAAAACTTACCTATTTAAATGTTAATTAAGTTAAATAATATCTTAGATCACTATAAAATGCATAAACGTTTTCTGCAATTTTATGCTGAAAATTAACGTATTAACAATGTGTTTAATGAGTATTAAGAGAAGTGGAAGCGAATGGAGCTTTGTGATGATGTGGCTCAATCACAAAGCTCCATTTCTTTATATATGTTTACCTAGACAATTTCTTTTATGTAGGAATTTTACATTTGTCATCAAAATTTGTAACATACCAGTGGAAAGTGACTTATTACATGATTATGCAATTAGAAAAAGGTCACCTATATATTTGAGAAATCTAGTCTAACAAAAGGCGGTTGATGGACTGCTATTCATGCCAAGATCGGGAATGCCTTGTGGTGTTACATACGATCCTCAATTTTTTTGTAGGAGGTTAATGAAACTATCGAGGCACTACGTCTGGACGAAAGTGGCTCAAGCAAGTTCATGAAGCAAGAGAGCTTTAAGGAATTGCGTGAACTGAAGTTCCTTCATGTGAAAGCAGTGGATTTTGATGGAGATTTCGAGAAATCACTTTCGGGATTAAGATGGCTAAAGTGGGAGAGATGTCCTGACTCTTTCAAGGCGACCAATGTTCATTTGGAGAAATTACTCATACTTGATTTATCGGGTGGTCATATTGGTCAAAATTGGGGAGGATGGCGTTCGATCAAGGTAAAGATGAGAAACACTCTCTTTTTTTACATTTCGATGATAAATCATTCTATTTCCAACGACTAATCTCGGAACATGTTTCTTTCTTATAGATGGAGAAATTGAAAGTTCTCAATCTATCGAGGTGCTTAGATTTAACCAGCACCCCTAATCTCTCTGCATTTGAAAATTTAGAGCGGCTAATCCTGGAAAATTGTGAGAATTTGGAGAGAATCGATCCATCCATTGGAGATGTCAAACGCCTCGTTTCCTTGAACTTGAGGTACTGTGGGAGTCTCAAGGTGTTACCGGAAAAACTGGATGAATTAATAGAACTGGAGGAACTTGTCGTAGATGAGACGGATATACAAGAAATCCCTTCATGTATAGGATCTCTACCGAAGCTGAAGACGCTTAGTGCCGTGGGTTGTCATCTACTGACTCGAGTTCCCAAATCAATAAGCCGTCTGGTAAGTTTGTCGACCTTGAAATTGAACACATGTAAAAAATTACAAGAACTTCCGGACTCCTTCGAGGCCCTTGGGAAATTACAGCACTTGTCGTTAGAGCGCTGCTACATGTTGAAACAGATCCCTTCTTCAATTGGAGAGTTGGGAGAGTTGGTTGAGCTGGACTTGTCATCTACAAGGATCAAGGAATTACCCGAATCCATCGAGAAATTGAAGAAATTGGAAATTCTGAGGGTTTCTCATAGCGAGATAGAAAAGTTACCAAGCGCCATTGGAAAATTGGAAAGCCTCCAAGAGTTAGATGCCTCAGGCTGCCATAAACTGGAAGGGCAAATTCCTGAAGATATAGGTGGATTGTCTTCTCTAAAGTCGCTTCGTTTAGGTAGAGCAAAAATTTCGCTCTTGCCAGAAAAACTCTGTGAGCTTTCTACTCTCGACCACCTCGATTTACTTTACTGTAGTGAGCTTCAGTCACTGCCAGAACCTCCGTTTAGCTTATCATCCCTGCAGCTCACCTGTCGGAGCCACGAGCTTCCATCGCTTTCTCACCTGAGGCATCTAAAGAAGCTCGCCCTGCACTCTTGTATGTCTCTTCAAAGCATAACAGCGCTTCCCCCCTGCATACGGAAGCTTCGCGTTTGGAAATGTCCCAATTTGGAAACTCTGTCAAATCTTTCCGATTTGGAATTTTTGTCGGAATTAGAGCTAGTGCAATGCTATGGGCTGAAGAAATTGGATGGTCTGGAAGCTTTAAAATCCCTAAGAAAGTTGGACGTATCCACAAGCACAGAGTTGTCCAAACTCGACGACTTTGAAGATTTAGAGTCGTTGAGATACTTGGACCTGCAAAGCTGCGATGGAAAGGTGGATCATCTCCATGCGATAGGAGGCCTTGGCCAATTGAAATCCTTGGAAGTGTTGAATATCTCTGCACGCAAGCACATTCGACAACTGGACCTTTCAAATTCGAAGGATCTGAAGCAATTGATTGTTAATAATTGCAAGAGCTTAATTGAAATTCGCTGCCATGATAAGATAAAATTGGAACACTTTGGATGGGATGGGTGCAAGTCACTCAAGAAATTACCAGACGTTTTAGCAAATTGGATGTCATGATTCTAGAGGGAAAAAATAGCAAGAAGCTGACTAAGATTTGCGAGCTAAAGTCAGATTTAACCTTTGATAGTACTGGAAACATTGACGCGAGCAACAGCAGAAAGATTGAGTTGAGAACACTGCGGTTCATGACAGAATGATGGCAGCACAACAAAGATTTGATTCTGGAGATCGCTAAAGTCTCCTACTAAACACACACACACACACACATCTATATATAGCAGGTAAACTGCCGTTTTTCTGTTGAGATTCCCTGCTTTCATTAGCATTTTCAGTTTGCATGCGGCCTTTCTTTGACGTGTTATTATTTTCTGTCTTAATTCCAGGAACTGGGGGAAGTTATTCGAGCAAGTAAATGTAATGCTTCATAGTTATCTGGCTCGTGTAAGAATAAGAAAGATCATGATGCCTCCAAAAGCATATTAGATGTCTTCAGTCAAATGGTAAGAGATTCTTCATCCCCGACATGATATCAATCTGCCCTTGTTGTAAATAAAGTAATAATTTTCTCCGACTTCTATTAAGGTTGGTTTTCTTCCGCTATGTGGTTGTCCCATTTATGCAGAAGGACAAAGAAAAGATATTCATTTACACAGAGAATACCAGAATGATGGAGAACACATATGACCCATGTAGAATTATGAAAAATATTCGCATGATGGCAGCACGACAGAGATCGGATTCTGGAGATCGTCCATGTTTCCTAGTAAATGTAAATATATCAGGTAAAGTATCATATTCAGTTGAGAGTACCTACTTCACATTAGTAATTTCAGTTTGGCATGGGGTTTTTCGTGTCGATGTCTTATGGTTTTCTGTCTTATTTCAAGGAATCTCGGGGAAATTGGTTGACTAAGTGAATGCAATGCTTCAGCATCATCTGGCTTGTGATTCTGGTGGGAATGAAAATAGATATGAATGCCTTCGAAGTACATTGCTTATCATTATACCTCGTTAGTCGCAGAGTAAGACTCTTCATCCTTGACATGATACGAATATTTCTTTATCCAAACAGAGCATTGCCTTTTGCTAATTTTTATCAAGGTTGGTTTCCTAGAGCACAGGATGTTTATTATGTGTTTCTTTCATTCATTCATGCATAACAAAAACGAACTAAATCATTGTTAGGAAAAGTTCCACCAAAAAAGCTTAAGCTATTAGTTAGAGGTAGACTACATGCATATGACTCTTGTTGAAACCCTTTATTCAACCAATGTAGAATAACACTTTTAACAATTGATTGATCATGCCAACTACTCATGTATATGTGGTTTTAATTGCATTTTTAGTAGCTTATGTCCACTTATTCTGTCAATATCATAAGATTTTTACTTTTCTCAAATCTAGGACGCTGATGTTGAGATGATGAATTTCCATGGATCTATCTTCAACTTTGTTTGTCAATTGAGATGCTAATACATGGATTGCTCAATCTGAGGGTGGATTCATGGACTTGATACTGTCAAAAGTAACATCCTGTACGGTGGAAACTCTGGTAGGAATCATGTTGCGCTCTTTCTTGTTTTTAATCATGCCTATATCGTATCTCACATGTTCGTACAATCAGTTAGTATCTTTACATTCGAATTTGCATCCTTCTGTTCGTTCTTCATTTGGTGATGACAATTTCTCTTGCCCCTAATGCTTTAAATGACCAGGAGCTTCACTGCATTTTTGGCAATGGTGTGAGATCCAAACAAAATATCTGGGATAAGGATGCAACAGGGACGTTTTTTAAGCCGATTGCATTGCATCGTGCTTTATGAACGGGAGCTGTCCGTCATGGTAATGGTGGAAGCAGGTGCTTTACTTCACTCATGGAACGTTTGAGAGCTGATCTGGATTAATAAATGCCCATCTTTTCTTGAACTAATGCCTAATCAAATCGGAATACTTTGTTATAGATGCCACTACGGTGGAATGGAATTGGAAGTTCAACCTATTAAACACGAGAGGACCGCGGAAATGACCAACTAGGGTCCTAGCTAGAAATGTCTATTATATCGGGTGTAACGATAGTAACTTTTCTTGAAGGATGCTAATTTTCCTCATAACTGTGGTTATGTTACTTCTAAATTGTACTTAATGTTACTTATAAACATGCATATAAAGATTGCAATTAATCTCTCGTATAACTAAGACTAAGAATACCTGTTAGTAGTTTTCCCATAAGATCCTAATTCTCCGCAAACAGCCATAGATACCCAACGATACCTATCATTAGCACCTCATTCATAAGCACAATAATTCTTTTTCTTCTGCCGATTGTTGCCATGTACATAAGAAGCATATATTTTCAGTGTAAATATTAAGGCAAAATTACGTAAAAAGTTAAAAAGAAGATGAAAGAGGGAGCAGATAGTGGGAGTAGGTGAGGTTGAAAGTGGCATAGGAAGCTGCTCTCCCTTCTATACGGTCAACAAATTAATCAACCTACTCATTTTCACGAGTCTCTCGCGGTCTCTTTTCCGAAGATCAAAACTCAATCGGATGCAGGGGAAGGCAGAGATTTGCAGAGCACACCACTTGGAGCTAACCGCTTCAGGATCGGAACAGTCTCGTTGGAGTACCTGAGACTTTCTAGAAATGGCTTTAACTCATCGAGAATGAAGCTTTGTAACTGTAACAATCAACGCGTCCTGCTTCGAAGTCCGTAAAAAATTGCTATAATAGTTGATGGTATGCTTTTTCTGCTCTCTACATCAGCCACAAAGTTTGAAGCCCACGAACTTTGAGAAACACAACCCTTAACTCTAGGAACCTAGCTTCACGTACGACTCAAAGAGCTCCTCATCTTCATTCTCTCATGAAACCATTTGTTGTATATCTATTTACTATTAGCCTTACTATTTGCTACATGGTAGTCTAGGCAAGTAGATGTTGATTTCTAATTCCCTCCCTCAACATCTACTACCTTCATCCTGCTTTTGATACCCAACTATTTTCAAGATTCCACGAAGGTTGTCACGCTCCGAACCCTACGAGCGCGCGATCATCCCTTTGTGGTCATAATTCGAATGCGACGTCCTAGGACTCATCGCCGACTCATGCGAACATCAAAACATAAAGCGCAAGCGGAAACGATTAAAAGCACCCAGACAAGATTAAAGACCAAGGGTAGTAGAACACTTGAACAAATGAACCACATACTTCATTTAACGGCACGTACTTATAAAATCCAACTTTACATACAAAGGCCACTAGGATTAAAACCACCATCATCAAAAGGGGCAAGTGGTCGGGTAGGTTAGCCTAGCTATACAAAAAGGGTCCACCAACTCCATGGGCTCCTCTTCGGGATCTTGCTCCATCGGCTCTTCCTCGGGATCCCAAAACGCTGTGACGGACCATTCATGGTTGGAGACGGGGGTCTGAAATGGTTATATAATAACCATGAGAATGAGTCTCAATAAGCAACACTGTAAACCCTACCTAGGCCAATGCGTACCCAGGCAAGTTTTACCCAAACACATAATAGAGCAACCACACGACTTAGGCCCTCGGGCCCAAATCAAGCATATAGTGATCCTGCAGGTTAGGCACATAACAATAATGGCACTGAGCCCAACAATGGTACATACACCCATATCAATTGGCCACGAACACATGCCATGCACATGCTTGCCCTCGAAAATGCACTATTCGCACACTTGCCAATGTCATGCTTATGTTTGCACGATTCAATGCACACTTGCACACTTGCACACTTGCACACGTGCCAACTTTCCAATTATTCACTTCCGACCCGCGTAAAACACATCAAGTCCGACCCGCGTAAACGCATCGGGTCCATCAATATCCAACACTTCCTGGCCCGCGTAAACGCATCAGGCCCAGTGTCTCTAGCCCGCGTAAACGCATCAGGCGCAACACCGATCTCCATATACGGACCACACCCGCGTAAACACATCAGGTTGGCCATCTTCCGGCAATCCGGGCATCGTCCCGAGTAAACGCATCAGGACGAGATCAATACCCCGCATAAACGCATCAGGGCTTTATGTGACCACACATGCACATCCACCAGTTATTATCTGAACCTCGCGTAAACGCATCAGGGCGATTTAGGAGATCACATGCTCATGCCAGTCGTGCATACTCACATAATGCACATGTTATGCCAATGCTCAATATGCACACTCATGGCCATAACAATCACACTCGGGCACTCAATTTAAATTAGCCACAACACATATTTGGCACCCGAATTCATACGATTAATCAATATAATTGAGCACACTCAAGGCCTGCCATGCCCCTCAATTCTCGGTCACACTAGCACTCAACATGGCATTGCATAATCAAGCATAATTCACACCCAAATCAGCCACTACATGGCCCAACCAATCACACATGGCAATTCACGAACAAACCATATATTAGCCGTACAAGGCCCAATTAAATCCTCAATGGACAGCCACTAATCAGTCCGAGAGAGAGAAAAACCGAGAATATACAAAATCAGGTCCAAACTGGGCAGTTGCACAGTGACAGAAATCCATTTGAAATAAATAGTAAATCAATTCCAAAAATTATGAAATTTGGATATGTTGTACAAAACATCTCGATGAACATTTTTCATGAAGAACACAAAATCCATTTCTGTCTAGAACCACCTCTTTTTGTCATCCAAAGTCCGACATAAAATATTTCATTCGGACTGGCCATCCGGCTTTCAAAATGCATTTCAAGAAGTAACCAAATCTCCTTAGAAAGATTTGAAATTTTTATATGACATAGCCACAAATGTCCCCAACAAGTTTTGTGAAGGAAGTATTTTGAAAATAGGTCTATAAAATTTATAAAAATTCGAACAGACCCGAAGGTCGGAGGAACAGTGTTTCCGGCAGACTTATTTCGGTCCAAAGATGGACTTCCGAATGGCCTCAAATGATTTCCAAAAATTCCCAAATTAAATTATGTCAAACTTCAAGATGTTATGAACAACTCTCATGAAGAATACTTCCTCAAATTCGGCCCACACAAGTCACACCAAAAATAGCAAAATCCAGCAACGCAGCAGCAACCTTACCGGAAATCAACCAACAAGCACCACCAAGCAAACCAAGCACAACCAGCCACTAAACTAACTATCCACAGCCCTAATCCACCCCTAAATATGTCCATTAGTAACCCATTATCCTAACTAAGGCTTAGGGAGCACTTACTCTTAGCCTAAGCAAGAAAACCGAACAACAGGTGCAATAGAGAGCCTCGGCACGGCAATGGCTACTCCGGCAAAGCAACGGCGAGGGCGGACAGCGGATGGTAGCTCAGGTGGTCGGTGATGGTGTGAGGGTGATCGTGGGTGGTGGTGATGGCCGAGTGGTGGAGCTGGTCTCGGCTAGGAGAGGAAGAAGCCGAGCGAAAGCAGAAGACAGAAGAAGAGACAGCAGCAGCAGCGAAGGGGTAGAAGCAGCAGCAACGTGATCAGTAGCAGCCCAGAAGAAAAGAAGAAAAAGATGAAGAAAGGGAAGACATGGAGGAGGGGGAAATGATGGGGAGTGGGTGAGTTGGTGGGGATGGTCAGCAGCGACGTGGGGGGAGAGGAAGTCAGCAAAAGCAGCAGAGGTCAGCGGAAGTAGCAGAGGTCAGCGGAAGTAGCAGCAGAAACAGAAGCAGAAACAAAAGCAGAAATAACGTGGGGCAGCATGGGGCGTTCGGCGGGGGAGGAGGAGAGGAGAGAGAGAGGAGAGAGAAAGTCAAACGCACTTGAGTGCGATCCGACGATCCTCGTGCAAATTCGAAAATAATCCAATGGCCTACGAAAAACCCTAATTATAAATTAGGAAAAAGGCTAAAAGATAATAACTAAAACACACTACGAGAGAGGTCTACTAGGCCAAATCCGCACCCGGTCAAAATTTCACTTTTCGCATATCCCGGGCAATATCGAGGCTGGCCACAATAATATCGACACCGTCCAATTAAATTCATCCCAGAACTCCGAGAAATTCGACACCAACGTTTGGGCTATAATAACGGCCAAATTCGATCGAGTACCATTCTAGCGAAATCTCAATTTTAAAAACAATAACCGAGAGTGATCAGTTCTCGGGCGAGATTTTACTATAAGCACACTGACGAATTACACGTTTTATAAATCCCAAAAATGGGTCGAAATTCGGAATGTCACAACTCTTCCCCCTTACAAAAATTTCGTCCTCGAAATTTACAATCCAACCCAACTATTCGAACAAATGGGGGTATTGGTGTCGCATCAACTCTTCGCTTTCCCACGTCGCACCTTCAGTTCCATGGTGCTCTCAAATTACTTTGACCATCGGAATTGTCTTGTTCTGCAGCACTCGTTCCATTCTGTCCTTGATCTTTACTGGTCTTTCCACGTACAATATTCTGTCGTCCACGTCTATTTCTTCATAATTCAGAACGTGGGTCGGATCCAGCTCGTACTTCCTTAACGTAGACACGTGGAATACGTTGTGCACTTGAGACAAATTTGGCGGTAGCGCGAGACGATAGGCCAGATTTTCGATTCTTTCCAATATTTCAAATGGACCTACGTACCTCGGGCTCAACTTCCATTTCTTACCAAACCGAGACAACTCTCTCATCGGTGAAACCTTGAGAAACACATGATCCCCTACTTGAAATTCCAAGGGCCTACATCTCCGATCCGCATAACTCTTCTTTCGACTCCGAGCAATCTTAAGTCTGTCCCAAATAACCTTAACTGCTTCGACTGATTGTTGGACCAATTCCGGACCCGTTATACTCCGTTCCCCAACTTCGTCCTAACAGACTGGAGTTCTGCACGCTCTGCCATACAACGCCTCAAAAGGTGCCATTTTGATACTCTGCTGATAACTGTTATTGTAGGCAAACTCGACCAAATGCAACTGTTCCTCCCAGCTACCTTTAAAATCCAATACACATTCCCGCAGCATATCTTCCAAAGTCTGAATTGTCCTTTTAGACTGGCCATCCGTTTGGGGGCGATAGGCCATGCTAAACTGTAACTTCGTTCCTAGTGCCATGTGAAGACTTTTCCAAAAAGCGACAGTAAACTTGGGATCACGGTCCGTGGTGATCGTCACTGGCACTCCATGTAGACGAAACTATCTGTTACAGGTACGGCTCTGCGTACCTTTCTAACGCGAAGTCCTTTCGTACTACCAGAAAATGTGCCGACTTTGTCAATCGATTTACCATAACCCAAATTGAATCATGGCCCCTTTGGCCTCTCGGGAATCCCATAACAAAGTCCATCGTGATGTGTTCCCATTTCCACTCGAGAATTTCCAATGGCTGCAACATTCCACCCGGCTTGCAATGTTGCGCCTTCACTTACTGACACGTTAAACACTTGGCCACGTGCTTGGGCACATGCACTTTCATGTCGTTCCACCAATAATGTTGTCGCAAGTTCTCATACATTTTCGTACTACCCGGGTGAATACTATAATTACTACGGTGCGTTTCAGACAAAATCTCTTCCCTCAGTTCTGCATCACCGGGTACACATAACCGTCCACGGAACTTCAGAATCCCATCCTCGGATAACTGAAAATCCGATTTCCTTTTTGTGATCTCCATACCCAAAATCTGCTGAATCTCCGGGTCCGTCGATTGTAAAGCCTTAATCTTAGTCTGGATTTCCGGTTCAATCCTTAATGCTGCAAGTAGGCTCGAGACATGACTCACTTCAAACTTAAATTCCGAATCCCTAATTCCTTCCAACAGGGTCCATTCCTTGATCATCATATGCGCGATGCTCGATTTCCGGCTCAGTGCATCCGCTACTTTATTACCTTTTCCGGAATGATACCGAATCTCGCAATCATAGTCCTTAAGGAGTTCCATCCAACGACGCTGCCTCATATTCAACTCCTTCTGTGAAAACAAGTACTTGAGGCTCTGGTGATCCGTGTAAATCTGAAACTTTTCCCCACACAAGTAGTGCCTTCAAATCTTAAGGACAAATATAATTGCGGCCAATTCCAAGTCATGCGTCGGATAGTTCAGCTCATGCGGTCTCAATTATTGCGATGCGTATGCCACCACTCTTCCATGTTGCATTAGCACGCATCATAGTCCCTTTAGCGATGCGTCATTGTAGATTTCATATCCTCCCAGACCTGACGGGACCGTCAACACTGGCGTGGTCGTCACACTCTGTTTTAAATCCTGAAAACTCCTTTTTCACTTGGCCGTCCGTTCAAATTTCATTTCCTTCTTTAGCAAACGCGTCCACGGTGTAGCTAACGCTAAAAACCTTTCCACGAAACGTCTGTAATAACCTGCCAGACCCAAGAAGCTCCGAACCTCGATTACCGTTGTCGGTCTTGGCCAATTCATGACGGCCTCGATCTTTGTCGGGTCCACTGCAATTCCTTCCCCGGATATCACATGTCCTAAAAATGCCACTCGACGAAGCCAAAATTCGCACTTACTAAACTTAGCGTAGAGTGCATATTCCCTTAAAGTCCATAGAACTCTTTCCAAGTGTAACTCATGCTCGGCGAAACTTTTTGAATACACCAGGATATCGTCTATGAATACGATCACAAACTGATCCAGAAATTCCTTAAATATCCAATTCATTAAATCCATAAAGGCTGCAGGGGCGTTTGTCAGTCTAAACGGCATCACTGTAAACTCGTAGTGCCCATACCTCGTCCTAAATGCCGACTTCGGCACGTCCTCCTTCTTGATCCTCAATTGGTGGTAACCAATCCTCAAGTCGATTTTAGAAAACATCGATGCCCCTTGTAACTAGTCAAACAGGTCATCTATCCTTGGAGACGGGTACTTATTCTTAATGGTAACTTGATTCAACTGTTTGTAGTCAATGCACAACCTTAACGATCCGTCCTTCTTCCTCACGAATAAAACTGGCGCTCCCCATGGAGACACACTCGGACGAATGAAGCCTTTATCCAATAACTCCTGCATTTGGACCTTCAATTCTTTCAATTCTGACAGTGACATCCAAAAGGGCGCTTTCGAGATCGGTTCCGTCCCTGGGGCTAATTCAACCACAAACTCCACTTCTCTTTCAGGTGGCAATCCCGGCAATTCCTGAGGAAAGACATCGGGAAGATTACACACCTCGGCTATGTCCTTTAGCCTTGGTTCCTCAACCAACTAGTTAGCTACAAAATAATTATCTTTCTATACCTCAAAGACAAAGCTCAATCCATCCAATTTCAGTCCAATAGTCTCCCAAAAACAAATCACATCGGTTCTTTACAAAATCTGAAATTTCTAAGCAACACTCATCCTTCCAAACCCGTCCAAGAATATCATCAGTAATCCATAAATCCTTAAACCGATTGCGCCTATTCACCATAAAATTGATTATGTCTTCCATGACCACTCAAGCGATAACTTCAAAATCATCTCCTATTGCATCAAATATCATCACATAACGCATCTAGACTTTCAAGGCACATCCTCCGTTTCCTTCCCAGCCACAACATACACATTTTCTTACGTTCGTAGCCAATTCTGATTATTCTGCGAGGCAGCTCCCGCTTAATGTCTTACTTGCGGTTGCTCCAATTGCATCAGTGGTCTAACCTGTTGACTCGGCAATTTCTCACTTGGTGACCATATTAGCCACATCCAAACACGCTCCATGTCCACCTAGGCAAGGGCCATTCCCGCGCCTCTTTCCACAAGACCGACATGCAGAGCTGGAGCAATGGTTCGGCTTTCCAAAGTTCTTACTTACTGGAGGGACAAGTCTCCTATTCTCTGCCATAGACTTTTTCCCAAGTTCCTATTGTCCCTAACCGGCGTGTACCGCGATCTAGAAGCGGTAGCCCTTTCACTCATATCCATTTCAACTATCGAGTCCTCTCATACAGCTCATTGTAATCCCTTAAGACTCAAGAGTACTAACTGACTGCGGAGTTCCGGTTTCAATCCATCCCGGAACCTCCTTGTCCTATCCACATGGTCCTTGACCATCCTTGGTGCGTACTTAGACAACCTTACAAGCTCAACCTCGTACTGATTGATTGACATCCGATTTTAGCGAAGCCGAAGAAACTATGTCATTTTCTGTCCTCACGCACTCTCTGAACGTACTTCTCATTGAAGGCCTCGACAACGACACCCCAGCTTGGAAATATGCCCTCTGAAATATCGTACTTCGGGGGTCCTCTTACTAATCACTTGCATTTCCTTAGAGTTGATATATAACCAGGGTCACTTTCTCTTCATCGGTGCACCCGAATACCTCAAAAGCCTTTTTTTCTAAGTCCTCTATCCAAAGTAACGTAACATCAACGTCACCTCTTCCCATCGAATTTTGCAGGTTTAAATTTCAAAAATTTTCCAACCAACTAACGCATCTACCTAACTGCATTAACTTGCCCTGGACCTTGATTCCAATCATTTCCATTAAAATTCCAACTTCCTCGAGTGCCCTCAGAATTTCATTCACCCTAGGATCCTCTGCAACTCTAGCTTGTGGACCTACATGACCTCGACCTCGACTGCTCAAACTCGCAGGGTTCACACCACTCACTTACCTGCTATAATTCCCCTTGGGAATTAAAAACCTAGGCCAACTATACCAGTCTAAAGCCCTAGGTAGTAAATCACACAACAATTCACTCAACAGGCAGCCAATCACAACGTCACTCAATCACAACCAACAGGATTCGTGCACTTATCTCAAGTCCTGACGCACCTGCACCTCACACGTTATTGCATAACATCACTCAGCAATCACAATCAAATAGTCTGGGATACGCATGGTACACAAGTCTCCCTAACTAACTACCCCAAAGTCATCGCTCCTTATCACTCCAGGCTTCGACCAACTTGGATCGAGCTAACCTTACTTTGATACCAAATCAACGGGGATGTCACGTCCCGAACCCTACGAGCGCGCGATGTTGACACCTAAATTTCGGCGCATCATTTAGTGGTTAATTGCATAGAAAATTAGGGATTAAATTTTAACTCCTGAAAAAAAATTACAAATCGCATAGCATAAAGTTTAGGTTCATATAGATTAACTGCATTTCGCATCGAATCGGCGGTGATAAGCGAGCTTAAAATTCATCATGTAAATCGAGCTCGGGCACCGAACGAGACTCGGCTCACTCGAAAAGCATGGGCCGAAAATCAGACGCAAAAGGGCTTGGTTGTCTTAATTTGAGCTTAAATTAGCCCATTATGCTTAATTAAAGAAAAGCCCAAATTAATTCAGCCCACTTAGAATTAAATTAAAGCCTAAACCTAAGTCCATTAGGACTAGAAAGCCTAGCTAATTGACCTAGGTTTACATTATAAATATATGTTTATGTCTCATAATCGAGGAAGGGGGCTCTGATAATTTTTCAGATCGGATTTTTAGAGAGACATAAGAGAGAATTTTGAGAAAAGTGAAAGAGAGAGAAGGAGACCGCCCGCCACGCCGCACCACCGCCGCGCCACCGCGCGCCGCGCCACCGCCCGCCGCACCACGCGGAGCCGCTCCGCCTCGCCCACCGCACGCTCGCTGCGCCACCGCTCGCGCCGCCGGCGAAGCTCTCCTGTCCTTCTCCCGCCATGTGAGCCTGCCGCCTCGCCGCGTGCCACCACCGCGCGCGCGTTTCCCTCGCCGGCGCTGCTGCTCTCCCGCCGCGTGCCACCGCTGCTGCACGCCTGCCTGCCGCTGCCTCGTCGCACACCACTGCCGTAACGGTGCCACCGCCGCATGGACGTCCCTGCTCCGCCCGCCTGTGTCGCCACTGCTCGCTGCACAGCCGCCGGAGAGCTGCCCTGCACCGCCGCTCGCCAGCCAGAGCTGCCCTGCACCGCCATTAGCCCACCGCCTGTGCCGCCGCTATTCGATGCACAGCCGCCGGAGAACCGCCCGTCCCCGCCTGTTGGCCGCTGCCCGGAGACGCTCGCCACGCCGCCGTTCCCATCGTGTCACCGTCACTAGCCGCCACTGTTCCCGACGTCGCGCCGCCGCTCCCGACGCACCGCCGATCCGCAATCCCGATCCGCTGCAGATTCAAATTAGGAAAGAAATCTGCAAATTAGGTAATTATCATATCCCGATTTGATTCGAATATTTGGTTGCCTAATTTGTGCTTATTGATATCTAATTTTGCATATTTGGATAATAAGCATTATTCCAATTAGGATTTTATTTCCTTTTTTTTGAAATCTTGGATATCTATTACTTTTCAAATTTGGATAGAATTTAGAATTTTCAAAATCTTTTGAATATATCCAAGATATTTAAGATATCTAAATTTTTTCAAGATATGATCGATTAGGAAAATTTCCTAATCCGCAACCGCACACGTGGAAATAAATCTATCTATCAGGCTTTAGATAGAGTTATTTTCATAGCGGGTATTTCGAATTTTAAGATCGATCTGTCAGGCTTCAGATCGAAACTTAATTCGAAAGATTTAGCGGTTATATTTTTTTTACTGGATTTTAATTTCGAATTTCGATAAAAAAAATACCAAAAATATTACTCTAGAATAGGTTAATTTCTTTAGTTTGAAATTGCATTTTTAGATAATTGGCATTTTTAATTCCGAATTTCATTAAAAAAAATACAAAAAAAATAATATGCCCGTCATTAGAAATAAGTCACGTCGTCGCATGACATATAGTTTGCATGTTAGGTTGCATTAATCGCATGTCAATTTTTTGCACGCCATTACATATAGCTTAGCTTTCATTTAAATAAATAAAAAAATCAAAAAAGAAAATTTCTGCACCTTTGAACTCTAAGTCAGGATTTATCAAAATTGTCAAATTGAGTATTTTTCTTGAAATTGGTACCGAAAGGGCGTTAGGGAATCTAGCGTAATCAAGTCCCCGAATCTATAATTTCTGGTTCGCAGAAATAAAATAATACTCCCGCTATTTTATTTAGGTTTCTAATCAACCTACCTTAAATGATTAGTGGTGACTCCTATTGAAAATATTTGCATGTTCACGATTGGACCTAAATTGCGATTTGGTAGAGTTTGGGAGAACTCGAGCTAGGTTAGTTAATTTAATTGATCTAGTAATCCATTAACCTAAAATCAAAAACCCGATTTTTTTAGGTCGCGATAGCTTGGCGACTCCACTGGGGATATTAACTTGAATTTGTTTTTAAAAAAATTTAAGGAGGACTTAGGCCAAAAAAATTTTATGGAAAAATCACTCGATTTGACAAAATTTGATTGAATTCTCATTCTTAGGTGTTAAATGGTTTTGCAGGATGGGAGTTATAAAGGGAGTAGTGACTGGCTAATCCTTTGTTTTGCAGGCTTGGTGGAGTGGAATTGTGATTTAATTTTTGTACTATTGAAGTGGTGTTTGCATATAATTGTTGTGCATGATTTACAGTATTTGCACTACACCACACACAACCTGTGACCGGACCTGGGTCACACCCATAGTTTTAAGATGGTATTTGGATGGTTCTTTAACCTTGGCGGTAAGACTTCGCTAAAGGTTATCCCATTCGGATCCCGAAAGTTTTTTTCAAAAAATGGCTCAAGGGTCGTCATCATGCACGTGAGGCTACAATGCATGGAGGTTACCCTTGTCGACCGAACCAAGCCGAAGTGATTGGACCCGACTAGTCATGACTATGGTATGCGAGGCTGCGACTAGTCATGATGATTGTACGCGAGGCTGCGACGTGTCGTTCCGTTCATCATTTCACTTTGCAAAAGCCATTAGGATAGATAGATTAAGATTTAAACTCACGATTCATGTGCATGTCTCTGTGATTGACATTTTTTTTCCCCAAAGACGGTAATTTCTCGAGCTTTATCTTTGGTTTTCTGTATCTTATTTTGAGTCGGTCCATGGTTTAGGTTGAGTCTTTTGGCACGTGGTCTATATAAGAATGGGTCGCCTCGATATCCGTTTCGTGCCTACTCCGAAGCTAGAGCTCAAGAAGTTATGGAGCCAGTTGAAGCCAGATGGTCAGCAGTACGTTCTCAAGTGTATTGGATTCATGCTGCCAATCCTAGACATAGATGTTCAGAGCGGGATCATGCAAGCACTCGCTCATTTTTGGTGCCCCGAGACAACCACATTTGTGTTGGGAGGTAAGTTTGAGCTCACACCGACTCTGGAAGAATATAGTATTGCCATTGGGAAATCGATTGAGTTGGATATAGTCGAACCACCCATTAAGGTAGATCCTGTGGTAGTGCTTGCTGAATTTTTGAATTTGACTAAAAAGGAAATTGAAAAAGTGCTAAAGGGTAAATGTCAAGCATGCCCATTATCTTTTCTTATTGAATATTTCGAAATAACTCCGTCCTTATGAGATCTAAAATTTTTATCTTAGTTTTTTTTGGACTCATCGTTTTTCCATTCCGTCAAAATGCTATTGATCCGGTGATAGCTTGGACGGTAAAACAAATATGTGGTGAAGTTAGTTTTATAAACACAATTCTGGCAGAAACTTTCATATCTCTGACACGATTCAAGAAAGGAAAAGATAGAGCTTTTCGAGCCCCGATTGAGCTTTTACAAATCTGGCTTTTCTCACACCTTTCTCAATTTGGGGAAAATATGACTGTATTTGAAATGGACATGACTGATAACCCTGTTTTAAGGTTCAAACAAATACAAGATCAAACTAAGAGCTTGCACTATACACAATGGGTCCATCTGTTCAAGGATCCAAGCTCTAAGATTTTCCTTTGGCAAGCCGTGTGGTTTCGGGAGGTTGAGGCTCGACTATACCATGGCGATCAGAAGCCCGTACCTTTGATGGGCATTTATGGGGCAACCTGCTATCAGCCCCTTCGAGTTACACGTCAATTCCGAGTTCTGCAGGATGTCCCACCTCCACTCAGGCCCAATGAATTTCAAGTCCAGTTCGAGAAGGACGAGTCCTACAGAGTCGAGCTTAGGCGTCATTCTGAGGCTTGGCAGAATTGTTCCACTCAGAAGCTGATTTGGCCCGCGGATGAGCCCACCGGAAGGATGAGAAGTCACTTTGCCACAGCCCGGTATATTCAGCATCATACCATCCCTGCTGAGATACTCCCGAAGATCCCGGTCGTGACAGTACGACATACCCTTCAGACTCAAATCAAAATCAGTGAAGAAAAGGCGACGAAGGCCCAGGATAAGACAGATGCTCTGGCTGAAGAGAATGCACGATTACGGCGCGCCTTGAAGGCCCATTCGTCTATAGATCACGTAGCCTCTAAAAAGAAGAAGACTATCTGATTTCTAGTTTGGTTTAGGGAGTTTGTCTTTCTTTTAGGATGGAATGTTAGCTTACATTTGTTCCTCATGCTATTGATGTTTTTGGTAATAAATGTTGCTGAACGATTTTTATAAGAATTCTTTTGAGACATTTTCCATGAAAAACGTTGAGCTATAATTTGTAAATTTTGGAATCAGTCCAGGTTTTTATTGAATAAAGCAATTTGGAATTTCGGGATTTACTGGACGAATCGGTCGTTCGAAGGAAATTTCATCTTGAGGGTCTAGAGGATGTCATGGACCGACTCGTTATTCTTACTTGTCGTATTTATTCCACTGTTGCTTTTTGCAGGTAATTTGCCACGGATCCCCCTTATCCTCGTAATACTCGATCGGTGACCAAAAGAAAGATGGCCAATCAAGCCGAGATTGCAGCCATGATTGACGAAAAGCTGAAAGAACACATGAATACAATCAATGAGCAGATCACAACTGCCATGTCCAAAATGATGAGTGATCTCATGGCCAAGCAGTAGCAGATCAATGTTGCCTCCCAATCGGAGATTCCACCTTCAACCCGTCAAGGCCTCCGCCTTGACAAATCTCCTGCAGTAAACACTAATCCAACCCTTCAACTGGATGATACCATTTTGATCGACACTAGTGCTTCTCCGTCGGTCCCTGTTCCTCATTCACCCCCCAACGATGAGAATGCCAAGTTGTTGGCCAAGCTCAACCAGAGGTTACGTGAAGTGGAGGGAACTCAAAGTGTTCCGCTTGTTGATTTGTCCATTTTTACCCGGGTCCAAGTGCCCGATAAATTCAAGATGCCAGCCTTTGAGAAGTACGACGGCACCTCGAACCCAATTCAGCACATCGATATATACCAGGGGCTCATGAATAGATATGTGTCTAACGGACCCCTAATGATCCAAACCTTCCAAGCAAGCTTGAAGGATGCTGCAATGAGGTGGTATACCAATCACCAGATCAACCGAAAAGACTCGTGAAAAGAGGTGGCAAACCTTTTCGTCAAGCACTTCAAGTTCAATCTCGACGTCACTATTACAAGGGAAGACCTGGAGAGAGCTGAGCAGAAAAAGGGCAAGACTCTGAAGGAGTATACCACTCGTTGGAGGAACATGGCAGGGCAGATCATGCCTGAACCCTCAGAATGTGACTTAATGAAGTTGTTCGTGTCCACTCTACCGCAGCCGGTTCGTTCACGAATGTTAGTAACGGCCGCCCAATCTTTTGGCCAGCTGATAGCCATGCGTAAAGAGATTGATACCGGGCTCAAGAAAGGATGGTACAGTGAGTCAGGTTCATCAAGCAAGAGATTTACTAGTAAGAAGGACAAAGAGCATGTCCCCGAAGTCAACATGACCTATGTGCAGAAGACGCCAGCTCAGGCCCCGAAGCTACAATTTAGCACCAGCAGACGACCTCTTATGGACGGCAAGGCCAGCAGGACCCACACCAACAGCGCAAATCCCGCCAGTTTACTCCACTTCCCAGGACGTTATCTCAGGTACTGGCGGTGCTAAAGAAGAAGAACTTGCTGAATTCAGAGCCACAAAGATCTAACGTTGCCGGTTATGCAAAGTATGATCCGTCGAAGAAATGCGATTACCATAGAGGTGAGGTTGGGCATTCGACAGATGATTGCCAAGTGCTCAAACATCGAGTGCAGGATCTACTCAAGACTGGAGCATTTGCACTACAGCCAGCCGGTAAGCCCAATGTGCAGAACAATTCACTCCCTGATCATTCGAGCAGTACAAATGTTGTCATTGGCCCGGGAGTCAAGCAGGTTCGAGGCTTCAGGGTCCCTCTCGAAGATATGTTCGATACTTTAGTCCGAGCCGGTTATGTTTCGACCGGTGAGGTGGTGTCACTCGGTGACATAAGAAAGAAAGTGGATGAGTTGGTGAGAGAGGGGATGATTGGGACAGCAGATGAATTCGGGGTAGTGGCCGCTATATCCCAAGTCATCATTGATTGAAATGAAGAACTCGCAAGGATGACCAATGAACAAGTGAAGTTGGATCCTGACATGCCCGCTCTCGAGGATGCCTCTGACGATGACCTCGGGATAATTATACCCGACACTCCGGAAGTATTGATCCTGGCATCATCTCAGCCCTACGCTTGTGAGAGTGACAAGATGGTTCCATGGTCGTACGACGTTAATCTGATAACGAGGTCAGGGCGAACTTATCCTGATAAGCAACCGGCCAAGCCAGTGGCTGAGAAAGAAGCGAAGGAATTCCTAGCTGTGATTAAGGCTAGTGAATATAACGTGGTTGATCAGCTGAGAAAGTTACCTGTACAAGTTTCGTTGTTGGAACTTCTCCAGACATTAGATAAGCATCGGAGTGCTCTAATGAAGGTGTTGGGTGAGATTCATGTGCCCGAGACTATTGAAGAAGATAAGCTCGAAGGGTTTGTCGGGACGATCCTCCTCAAAGATCAAGTAGCATTTTCTGATGAGGAAATCCCAGTTGAAGGACGTGGTCATAATAAGGCGCTTCACATATCAGTAAAGTACAAGGAGACTCACATGGCTAGGGTGCTTGTTGATAACGGGTCGGCTCTGAATTTATGCCCGTTGGCTACTTTGAAAAGGCTGGGCATTCCTCCATCTACCATGCAAGCAGCCAAGACTTCTGTTCGAGCCTTTGATGGAGTAAAGAAGGATGTCATAGGCTAGATTAACTTAAAGCTGCAGATCGGACCTTCAGTGTTTGATATTCTTTTTCAAGTGCTGGATATCCCTTCTGCTTTCAATTTCTTGCTGGGACGGCCATGGATTCACAATGCAGGCGCAGTACCCTCCAGTTTGCATCAGAAGATCAAGTTTGTGGCTGAAGCAAAGTTGGTTACAATTTATGGAGAGGAAGATCACCGAATCTTCAATGCAACATCGATCCCATACATAGAACCCGATCATGTTGAGGAGAATAGCTATCATTCATTTGAGATAGTTCAAGTTGTTCAAGCTTCCTCTGATATGCCGTTGCCCGTTCCTGAAGTTTCTAAAGCAGCTCTCATGGTGGCTAAGGTCATGGTCGGTAATGGTTTTAAGCCAGGTCAGGGTCTTGGAAAGGAAGGCCAAGGCATTCATGTCCCGATCGAGACAAATGGACGATCCCACAAAGCTAGTTTGGGATATCATGGGCAGGGAAGCCGCGAACAAAGCAACGATTGTTGCAGAAGCCGAACGGGAGTAGGTCAAAGTCCCTTACCACCTTCCATCAATGACACCTTTCACTCGGCTGGAGTTGTGGAAGGATATGAACATTTAAATCTGAGCCCGACTGAGGATGATATCTTTCCTGAGTCGCCACAAGCCCTAACTGACTCACCTAAGAAGCACGGTAAATCGATTCTGGTCAGTTTGTCTGACGATTCTGACGATGACCAGCCACCCTGTATTTTCAAGAAGCCGGAGTCGAGGGTGGTGGACTTTGATGATGGTATACCTTACCTCACCGGTTGGTTTGCTGAGACCTCCATTTGTGCAATCACTGAAGTACCACTTGAAGGGATGGGCGCTAGCCCTCAAGAGTAATCATTTCTAGTTTTCGTATCTCCCCTGCGTGGGAATCTTTATTGCTTTTTTCGATTGTCATTCCTATTCATGTTGCACTTAGGTTTTTCAATCCAATAAGATGTAATTCATTGGTTCAATATCAATAAAATTACAGCGTTTTTTAGCATTTTGAATCTTGTTGAAGTGTCCCAAACCAACCCGATGACGATAACCAACGATTGAAAAATTTGTCATCTACGGTAAGAACTGAGGGTTGGGCTTCTCAAGAATTCTCGTTTCGAGGTCTTCGAAAGCAAAATGAATTTAAAAAAAAAAAAAGCAAAGAACAATTTTCAAAAATTGCATGTAGTTAAGCCCTGTCTTGTTTTTTGATCCCTTTCTTTCATGTTTCAGGACTAATCTCGAGGCATGCGAAGGGACGGGAATCGTGGACCGTCATATATGTGATGCAAGCCAATCCGATGACTCAGATGATTCTAATCCGAATGATGAAGGGATACGATGGAACTTGGAAATCCATGAGAAATCTAAGCCTCTGACCGCCGAAGAAACCGTGGTGATCAACCTTGGCGACACGGAGAATCCTAGAGAGGTGAAGATTGGGGCATGTCTTCCTGAAGATGTGGCCAAACGCTTGACCCAGTTGTTGAAGGATTATCAAGACATCTTTGCCTGGTCTTATGTTGACATGCCGGGTCTTGATCGATCAATCGTCGAACATTGTCTACCGACTGATCCTTCGGTTGAGCCTGTGAAACAAAGGCCGCGAAGAGCTAAGCCAGAACTGGCGAAGAAAATCAAGGACGAGGTCATGAAGCTTCTTGACGTGGGATTTATTGAAACTACCCAATACTCAAAATGGGTCGCTAATATAGTCCTAGTGATGAAGAAAGACGGTCGGGTTCGAGTATGTGTTGACTACCGAGATCTGAACAAAGCTAGTCCTAAAGATGATTTTCCACTCCCACACATTGATGTGCTTGTGGACAGTATAGCTGGATTTGAACTATTCTCCTTCATGGATGGTTTCTCAGGTTATAATCAGATCTTGATGAATGAGGATGATAAGTTGAAAACAACATTTACCACTCCTTGGGGGACATTTCATTACAAGGTGATGCCCTTCGGTCTCAAAAATGCTGGGGCAACTTACCAGCGGGCAATGGTCACGTTATTCCATGACATGATGCATAATGAGATCGAGATCTATGTTGACGATATGATTGCAAAAACTCGACGGGGAGAAGATCACATAGAAACCTTAACGAAATTATTCGACAGGCTTCGTAAGTTCAAATTGCGCCTCAATCCGGCAAAATGCGTGTTCGGGGCAGCCTCTGGCAAACTACTTGGCTTCATTGTTAGTAACAAAGGGATTGAGATTGACCCGTCAAAAGTGAAAGCCATTTGTGAAATAAAATCTCCCTCTTCGGTGAAGGAAGTTTGTAGCTTAATGGGCAAACTAAACTATATTGCCAGATTTATTTCTCAGCTATCTGAGACAGCGAAGCCTTTCTTTAAACTCCTCAAGAAGAATGCGCTGGTTAGGTGGAATGAAGAGTGTGAACTGGCATTCGACAAGGTTAAGCACTACTTGATGAATCCGCCAGTGCTTGTTCCACCAACGCCGGGGCAACCTCTGATCCTGTACCTTACAATCCACAGTGAATCCTTAGGTGCCATGCTTGCTCAGAAAAGTGAAGAGGATGGAAAGGAGCGTGCGATTTATTATTTGAGTAAGAAATTCACCGCCTCCGAGATGAATTATTCAAGCGTAAAGAACGTGCGCAAGCATTGGTTTGGGTACTACACGGATCGAGGCAATACACTTTGCACTATCAGATATTGCTTGTGACAGAGTGTGATCCCATCAAATACTTGCTCAATCAACCCGCTTTGGTTGGAAAACTGTCAAAATGGCATATTCTCATCTCAAAATTTAATGTTCAATTCATGTCCCAGAAATCAGTCAAAGGACGAGTAATTGCTGATGTCTTAGCTGAAAATCCTGGGAAAAATGAGGATCTTGATCCGTTAGAGGATAGAGTCATGCCAATTGATGAGTATGTATGGACCATGTATTTTGATAGAGCCGTAAACTTGTCAGGATCAGGTATCAGGGCAGTTTTAATATCTCTAGGCGGATAACATTATCCGGTCGCAGCGAAACTGATATTTCCTTGTACGAACAATATCGCCGAATATGAAGCATGCATCCTCGGGTTACAAGCTGCAATTGAAATGAGAGTAGCTCGACTTAAGGTGTTCGGGGATTCAACCCTCATTATTCTTCAGACCGTTGGTAAATGGCAAACTAGAGATGCTAAGTTGCAGCCCTATCATGTCTATCTGGAGGAGTTGGTGGAAGAGTTTGAAGACATTTTGTTTGAATACTTGCCAATAACTCAAAACAGTTTTGCCGATGCTCTGGCTACGTTATCGGCAATGCTACGAGTGACAAGCGGTTTAGAAGTTGAACTTTTGAAGATAGAAGTCTTACAGAAACTGGCTTATTGCATGACCACAGCAGAAGAGCCTGACGGCAAGCTGTGGTATCATGATATCAAGACATATCTTCAAACACAGGAGTTTCCTGAGAAAAATGAGGATCTGGATCCGTTAGAGGATAGAGTCATGCCAATTGATGAGTATGTATGGACCATGTATTTTGATGGAGCCGTAAACTTGTCAGGATCAGGTATCAGGGCAGTTTTAATATCTCTAGGCGGATAACATTATCCGGTCGCAGCGAAACTGATATTTCCTTGTACGAACAATATTGCCGAATATGAAGCATGCATCCTCGGGTTACAAGCTGCAATTGAAATGAGAGTAGCTCGACTTAAGGTGTTCGGATATTCAACCCTCATTATTCTTTAGACCGTTGGTAAATGGCAAACTAGAGATGCTAAGTTGCAGCCCTATCACGTCTATCTAGAGGAGTTGGTGGAAGAGTTTGAAGACATTTCGTTTGAATACTTGCCAAGAACTCAAAACAGTTTTGCCGATGCTCTGGCTACTTTATCGGCAATGCTACGAGTGATAAGCGGTTTAGAAGTTGAACTTTTGAAGATAGAAGTCTTACAGAAACCGGCTTATTGCATGACCACAGCAGAAGAGCCTGACGGCAAGCTGTAGTATCATGATATCAAGACATATCTTCAAGCACAGGAGTTTCCTGAGAAAAGTACCGCATCTGACTAAAAGTATATCAAGAAAATGGCGTCAAAGTTCTTTTTGAGCGGAGAATGCCTATACAAGCGGTCCTATGATTCGGTTTTATTAAGGTGTGTTGATTCAACCGAGGCTGTTCATTTGATGCTAAAAGTACATGAGGGAGTATGTGGTCCGCACATGAATGGTCATATGCTAGCAAGGAAGATAATGAGGATGGGTTATTACTGGCTCACTTTAGAGAATGATTGCATTCAGCATGTCCGGAGTTGTCACAAATGTCAGATCCATGGTGACAAGATTAAAACTCCTCCGAATGAATTGCATCAAATGTCTGAACCATGGTCATTTTCTATGTGGGGCATTGATATGATTGGCCCAATTAATCCTAAAGCATCAAATGGGCATCGGTTTATCTTGGTCGCTATCGATTACTTTTCGAAGTAGATCGAAGCTATGTCCTATACAACAGTGACGGCCCGGATTGTGATGAAGTTCATTCGTCGAGATATCATTGCTCGATATAGTGCACCTGAGACTAATTACTGACAATGGGTCGAATCTAAATAATAAATTGGTGGATGATCTGTTCAAGGAGTTCAAGATCAAGCATTTGAATTCCTCTCCATATCGTCCGCAGATGAACGGAGCAGTCGAAGCAGCCAACAAGAATATCAAGAAAATTTTGGCTAAAACAGCTGAGAACTATCGTGATTGGCATGAGAGATTACCTTTTGCACTTATGGCATATCGGACTTCTATCCGGACATCTACAGGGGCAACTCCATATTCTCTTGTATACGGTATGGAAGCAGTTCTACCTGTTGAGGTTGAAATTCCTTCATTACGTATTCTTTCACAGGTACAATTGTTAGAAGCAGATTGGATCCAGCAGAGGTTGGACCAGTTGAACATGATTGATGAGATAAGGCTTAAACCTCTATGTCATGGCCAGTACTATCAACAACGAGTTGCTAAATCTTTCAACAAGAAAGTCAAGCCTCGACATTTTCAGGTAGGTGACATTGTCCTGCGGAAGTTATTGCCGATAGTTCCTCTTGCAGAAGGAAAATTCGCCCCAAATTATGGCGGTCCGTACATTGTGAAGAAAGTCCTTCTAGGAGGGGCTTTGATTTTGGCCGAGATGGATGGTCGTGTTTTTTCCAGTCCAGTTAATTCCGATTCTGTGAAGAAGTATTACACTTGATTTGTACTCATTCTGACTTTGTTTCTATCAAGTATCAAGTTGAATTTCATGAATCAATTTATGTTACCAAGTTTTGTTTGAGGAAGGCTTTTGATTTGGCAATCTATTTCTGTCCTAATGAAGCGATCATATTGCATGAGAGACTTCAAGATGACGAAAGGCAAGACATTTCCATACACGTCCTGAATAATAATCCATAGTGCGAGTTGAGTGAAAATTTCGTGCTGACAAGGTAAAGGATTATCTCACAAAAAGTATGATGACCAAAATGATGAGAGGCATTCATTTCCTCTATCTAAACACTACAGGTTATCATTTGCTTAACCCCTTTGAACGAAGTTTCATTTCTTACCCCTGTCAGGAACAACCCCATCTGGGGCAATTTCTTAGAAAGTTCAAAATGGTTAGAATTTTCTTGCTTTCACTTGCATCAATCTTCGAGTATATTTATTGCATGCAAGTTCTGTGTTAGCTCGAGTGCCTTAGATATGACGAAGAGCATTTCTTTCTATATCCCTACACATTATACCCTTTGCATACCCAATTTGAGCGGCGAATTCATTTCAACCTGATTGGTGATCATTCTGGTGATAAACAAATGAAATCATCTCAAAGCAAGTTCAAGGTGACTTGAGGCAAATGGGAGCTAGAAAGAAAATTCATCAGAAAGGACGCAAAAGGACTCCATTAAATCAAAGTTCTCTCTCTCTCGGAAAAATCTCTCGAAAAGAAAATCTCTCTTAAAAAGAGAGAGAAAAAAGAGAGAGAGAGAGAGAGAGAGAGAGAGAAAAAGGAGAGAAAGAAAAGCTTCAGCAAGAACTGAGTCGACATACAAGATCAGTCTTCAAGGAAAAGACCGTTTGAAGGTTCATTTATAGAGCAATTACTAGAGATAGGTCAATGGTACCAGTAGCATAATTGGATGATCACCAATCTCCATGTTCATAATACCCCCCTTTGATGAAATAAGCCATTCATTTCAAGCCTACCCGAACGTACGTTATAACCCTTACCGAAGTCTCTTCAGAATAGGGCACTTGAGTTAACGTAGAGTTTCAAATGCTTATAAATGTTGTTCGAAGAAGTGCGAGCAAGATTTTTCTATCTTATTTTTGCAGCATTCCTGACTTGTAAACCCGGAGCAGCTGGTGATATCAATTCTTTCAATAGCCTCGACTCGAAGAGTCCCTTTTCCTAAGCCATTGACCAAACCCACGTTTTAGTCCTTATAAAGACCTCTCAGATTGGTCAAGTCATACTGATTTTGAGAATATCCGAACCCTTGTCAAGCACGATGAAGAGAGTTTGAGTGATTCTTATACCTGCATCAAAGGTCGGGTCAAAAGCCTTTCATTGAGAGTGAGTAGAAAGTCTTTTCTGATTAAAGGTCTCTCATTTAATGAGATCAAATTGTCAAAAGGATGAAATGGTTGTTCTTATTGATAAATTCCCCAGTGAAGCTTGGTAATGTAAGCAGATTCATGAATTATGTTTTCTCTGCCCCTGCGCATGTGTTGTTTTAACCTTTTTTCAGGTAAAAACAAGTGCAATGCAATTGGCTTTGCCATTTTTATAACACAAGAAGAAATCAGGTACGTTTACTAATTATTCTTCATTGTTTCTCTTTTCCCAGAATGTGAGACATGATCTCTTTCATATGTTCGCCAAGTGGAACAGGTGACATATCATTTGGTGTTGCCAAGTGGAGTACGCGGCACACCCCATTTTATGTTCGCCCGGTAGGATAGGCGGCATAATATCTCATTTGGTGTTGCCAAGTGGAGTACGTGGCACACCCCATTTTATGTTCGCCTAGTAGGACAGGCAGCATAATATCTCATTTGGTGTTGCTAAGTGGAGTACGCGGCACACCCCATTTCATGTTTGCCCAGTAGTACAGACAGCATAATTTCTCATTTGGTGTTGCTAAGTGGAGTACGCGGGACACCCCATTTCATGTTCATCCAATGGAAGAGGTGACATGATCCTTTTAGTGATTGCCCAGTGGTATGGGCAACACATCCAATTCTTTCTTTATATCATGCGCTATTTCGCATCTGTAGGAAACTACAGGCAACAGATAGGCAATCCAGTACCTCGAGAACCTTACTTCTAGTGGACCAGAAGTTTGGAGATCGAGGGAAGTCAAAGCATTATAAAGCTTTCCCTCACTTGGACGCTTTTTGTACGATCCGTATGTAAGGCTCTTTCACCGCTCTACACGAAGTGAGAAGCCTTAGCATACGTTCTTTATTGTTTGCATATCATGCATCATTGCATTAAAAAAAATCATTCATCATTTTGCATAGTTTAAATTTAGGTCTCAGTCTTTGAGCGAAACCTCTGCGAGCCTCCACTCAAAGAGGGGCAGCTGTTGACACCTAAATTTCGGCGCATCATTTAGTGGTTAATTGCATAGAAAATTAGGGATTAAATTTTAACCCCTGAACAAAAATATTACAAATCGCATAGCATAAAGTTTAGGTTCATATAGATTAACTGCATTTTGCATCGGATCGGTTGTGGTAAGCGAGCTTAAAATTCATTACGTAAATCGAGCTCGGGCACCGAACGAGACTCGGCTCACTCGGAAAGCATGGGCCGAAAATCACACGCAAAAGGGCTTGGTTGTCTTAATTTGAGCTTAAATTAGCCTATTATGCTTAATTAAAGAAAAGCCCAAATTAATTCAGCCCACTTAGAATTAAATTAAAGCCTAAACCTAAGTCCATTAGGACTAGAAAGCCCGGCTAATTGACCTAGGTTTACATTATAAATATATGTTTATGTCTCATAATCGAGGAGGGGGGCTCTGATAATTTTTCAAATCGGATTTTTAGAGAGACATACGAAGAGAATTTTGAGAAAAGTGAGAGAGAGAGAGAGAGAGAAGGAGACCGCCCGCCGCGCCGCACCATCGCCGCGCCGCGCCACCGCCCGCTGCACCACGCCGGAGCTGCTCCGCCCCTCAGCCATTGCATGCCTGCCGCGCCATTGCTCGCCGGCGAAGCCTCCGTCCTCTCACGCCGCGCGCTGCTGCCCCCGCCGCGTGCCACCGCCGCATGCCGTTGCCTCCTGCCGCGCGCTGCCGTCTCCCGCCGTGAGCCACCGCTACTGCACGCCGGTCTGCTGCTGCCTCGTCGTACACCACCGCCGTAACGGTGCCACCGCCGCCTGGACGTCCCTGCTCCGCCCGCCTGTGTCGCCACTGCTCGCTGCACAGCCACCGGAGAGCTGCCCTGCACCACCGCTCGCCAGCCAGAGTTGCCTTGCACCGCCATTAGCCCACCGCCTGTGCCGCCGCTGTTCGCTGCATAACCGCCGGAGAGCCGCCCATCCCCGCCTGTTGGCCGCGGTCCGGAGATGCCCGCCGCGCCGCCGTTCCTGTCGTGTCACCGTCGCTAGTCGTCACTGTTCCTGACGTCGCGCCGCCGCTCCCGACGCACCGCCGATCCGCAATCCCGATCCGCTGCAGATTCAAATTAGGAAAGAAATCTGCAAATCAGGTAATTACCATATTCCAATTTGATTCGAATATTTGGTTGCCTAATTTGTGCTTATTAATATCTAATTTTGCATATTTGGATAATAAGCATTATTCCAATTAGGATTTTATTTCCTTTTTTTTTGAAATCTTGGATATCTATTACATTTCAAATTTGGATAGAATTTAAAATTTTCAAAATCTTTTGAATATATCCAAGATATTTAAGATATCTAATTTTTTTCAAGATGTGATCGATTAGGAAAATTTCCTAATCCGCAACCGCACATGTGGAAATAAATATATCTATCAGGCTTTAAATAGAGTTATTTCCATAGCGGGTATTTCGAATTTTAGGATCGATCTGTCAGGCTTCAGATCGAAACTTAATTCGAAAGATTTAGCGGTTATATTTTTTTTACTGGATTTTAATTTCGAATTTCGATAAAAAAATACCAAAAATATTACTCTAGAATAGGTTAATTTCTTTAGTTTGAAATTGCATGTTTAGATAATTGGCATTTTTCATTCCGAATTTCATTAAAAAAATACAAAAAAATAATATGCCCGTCATTAGAAATAAGTCACGTCTTCGCATGACATATAGTTTGCATGTTAGGTTGCATTAATCGCATGTCAATTTTTTGCACGCCATTACATATAGGTTAGCTTTCATTTAAATAAATAAAAAAAATCAAAAAACAAATTTCTACACCTTTTAACTCTAAGTCAGGATTTATCAAAATTGTCAAATTGAGTATTTTTCTTGAAATTGGTACCGAAAGGGCGTTAGGGAATCTAGCGTAACCAAGTCCCCGAATCTATAATTTCTGGTTCGCAGAAATAAAATAGTACTCCCGCTATTTTATTTAGGTTTTTCATCAACCTACCTTAAATAATTAGTGGCGACTCCTATTGAAAATATTTGCATGTTCACGATTGGACCTAAATTGCGATTTGGTAGAGTTTGGGACAACTCGAGCTAGGTTAGTTAATTTAATTGATCTAGTAATCCATTAACCTAAAATCAAAAACCCGATTTTTTTTAGGTCGCGACACGCGATCATCCCTTACATACGAACATCATCGCCGACCCATGCGAACATCAAAACATAAAGCGCAAGCGGAAACGATTAAAAGCACCCAGACAAGATTAAAGACCAAGGATAGTAGAACACTTGAACAAATGAACCACATACTTCATTCAACGGCACGTACTTACAAAATCCAACCTTACATACAAAGGCCACTAGGGTTAAAACCACCATCATCAAAAGGGGCAAGTGGTCGGGTAGGTTAGCCTAGCTATACAAAAAGGGTCCACCAACTCCATGGGCTCCTCTTCGGGATCTTGCTCCATCGGCTCTTCCTCGGGATCCCAAAACGCTGTGACGGACCATTCATGGTTGGAGTAGGGGGTCTGAAATGGTTATACAATAACCATGAGAACGAGTCTCAATAAGCAACACCCTAAACCCTACCTAGGCCAATGCGTACCCAGACAAGTCTTACCCAAACACATAATAGAGCAACCACACGACTTAGGCCCTCGGGCCCAAATCAAGCATATAGTGATCCTGCAGGTTAGGCACGTAACAATAATGGCACTGAGCCCAACAATGGTACATACACCCATATCAATTGGCCACGAACACATGCCATGCACATGCTTGCACTCGAAAATGCACTCTTCGCACACTTGCCAATGTCATGCTTATGTTTGCACGATTCAATGCACACTTGCACACTTGCACACGTGCCAACTTTCCAATTATTCACTTCCGACCCGCGTAAAACGCATCAGGTCCGACCCGCGTAAACGCATCAGGTCCATCAATATCCAACACTTCTTGGCCCGCGTAAACGCATCAGGCGCAACACCGATCTCCATATACGGACCACACCCGCGTAAACGCATCAGGTTGGCCGTCTTCCGGCAATCCGGGCATCGTCCCGCGTAAACGCATCAGGACGGGTTCAATACCCCGTGTAAACGCATCAGGGCTTTATGTGACCACACATGCACATCCACTAGTTATTATCTGAACCCCGCGTAAACGCATCAGGGCGATTTAGGCGATTACATGCTCATGCCAGTCGTGCATACTCACATAATGCACATGTTATGCCAATGCTCAATATGCACACTCATGGCCATAACAATCACACTCGGGCACTCAATTTAAATTAGCCACAACACATATTTGGTACCCTAATTCATACGATTAATCAATATAATTGAGCACACTCAAGGCCCGCCATGCCCCTCAATTCTCGGTCACACTAGCACTCAACATGGCATTGCATAATCAAGCATAATTCACACCCAAATCAGCCACTACATGGCCCAACCAATCACACATGGCAATTCACGAACAAACCACATATTAGCCGTACAAGGCCCAATTAAATCCTCAATGGACAGCCACTAATCAGTCCGAGAGAGAGAAAAACCGAGAATATACAAAATCAGGTCCAAACTGGGCAGTTGCACAGTGACAGAAATCCATTTGAAATAAATAGCAAATCAATTCCAAAAATTATGAAATTTGGATATGTTGTACAAAACATCTCGATGAACATTTTTCATGAAGAACACAAAATCCATTTCTGTCTAGAACCACCTCTTTTTGTCATCCAAAGTCCGACATAAAATATTTCATTCGGACTGGCCATCCGGCTTTCAAAATGCATTTCAAGCAGTAACCAAATCTCCTTAGAAAGATTTGAAATTTTTATATGCCATAGCCACAAATGTCCCCAACAAGTTTTGTGAAGGAAGTATTTTGAAAATAGGTCTATAAAATTTATAAAAATTCGAACAGACCCGAAGGTCGGAGGAACACTGTTTCCGGCAGACTTATTTCGGTCCAAAGATGGACTTCCGAATGGCCTCAAATGATTTCCAAAAATTACCAAATTAAATTATGTCAAACTTCAAGATGTTATGAACAACTCTCATGAAGAATAGTTCCTCAAATTCGGCCCACACAAGTCACACCAAAAATAGCAAAATCCAGCGACGCAGCAGCAACCTTACCGGAAATCAACCAACAAGCACCACCAAGCAAACCAAGCACAACCAGCCACTAAACTAACTATCCACAGCCCTAATCCACCCCTAAATATGTCCATTAGTAACCCATTATTCTAACTAAGGCTTAGGGAGCACTTACTCTTAGCCTAAGCGAGAAAACCGAACAACAGGTGCAATAGAGAGCCTCGGCACGGCAATGGCTACTCCGGCAAAGCAACGGCGAGGGCGGACAGCAGATGGTAGCTCAGGTGGTCGGTGATGGTGTGAGGGTGATCGTGGGTGGTGGTGATGGCCGAGTGGTGGAGCTGGTCTCGGCTAGGAGAGGAAGAAGCCGAGCGAAAGCAGAAGACAGAAGAAGAGACAGCAGCAGCAGCGAAGGGATAGAAGCAGCAGCAACGTGATCAGCAGCAGCCCAGAAGAAAAGAAGAAAAAGATGAAGAAAGGGAAGAGACGGAGGATGGGGAAATGATGGGGAGTGGGTGAGTTGGTGGGGATGGTCAGCAGCGACGTGGGGGGGAGAGGAAGTCAGCAAAAGCAGCAGAGGTCAGCGGAAGTAGCAGAGGTCAGCAGAAGCAACTGCAGAAATAGAAGCAGAAACAAAAGCAGAAATAACGTGGGGCAGCATGGGGCGTTCGGCGGGGGAGGAGGAGAGGAGAGAGAGAGAGGAGAGAGAAAGTCAAATGCACTTGAGTGCGATCCGACGATCCTCGTGCAAATTCGAAAATGATCCAACGGCCTACAAAAAACCCTAATTATAAATTAGGAAAAAGGCTAAAAGATAATAACTAAAACACACTACGAGGGAGGTCTACTAGTCCAAATCCGCACCCGGTCAAAATTTCACTTTTCGCATATCCCGGGCAATATCGAGGCTGGCCACAATAATATCGACACCGTCCAATTAAATTTGTCCCAGAACTCCGAGAAATTCGACACCAACGTTTGAGCTATAATAACGGCCAAATTTGATCGAGTGCGATTCTAGCGAAATCTCAATTTTAAAAACAATAACCGAAAGTGATCAGTTCTCAGGCGAGATTTTACTATAAGCACACTGACGAATTACACGTTTTATAAATCCCAAAAATTGATCGAAATTCGGAATGTCACAAAGGTGGATCCCGATAAGTCCCTTCTTCAAAATATCACCAACTTGTTAATTGCTTGATGCCTATGGTCGCGAATCATTGGTTGGACTTCCCAACTCAATTAGCCATGTGGTAAATATGCCGATCCTTGACTTGCTTCAGTCCATATAGACTTTCAGAGAGTATCGGAAACCTTTTGAAATTGCGGTGCATGTCACTAGGCATAATGTGGTTTCCAAATGGTACCGGTCATGCCTGAGTTGACACCTAACTCATTTTCGTTTCTTTTTCTCCTTTTTCCATTAATGTTTGGACCATGTCGTATTTTGTGTTGCTTGCTTCATTAAAAAAAATTGCAAATTGGCTCAACAAAAATTATAAACAAGTGCAACATGAGGTCCCATAATTAAACTGTTTATCCTTACAATAGGTTGTCTAATTAAAAAAAACTGCAAAACTAATAGAACTAACGACATTTGGGCCAAAAGTTAAAAAAAAAAAAAAAAAAAAAAGTAAGCACATGAGTGTCCCATATTTGAATTTCTTATTTTGCTTCCATAAAAGTAAGGCGGCTTGTTAAGAGCTTGAGCATCATTGGTAAAGAAACCACCAAAGTTAATCATAAGAGAAGATATTTATACTCAGAAGAAATACACTTCAAAGAGCGAATAACAAGACTCTGATACCAATTGCTGGGGTCAATACTACAACCTAAGGAGGGGTGAACAGGATGTTTTAAAAGTTTTAACAACCTTTTGCGAAAATTAACAGATGCTAAGTAAAGATCAAGTTGAGTTGATGTTTCAAATATTGTGAGTTGATTGTTGTGCATATTGTAAAAGAGAGATAAACAGTAGCACATAATGATATATAGTGGTTCGGCTTTATCCCCAAGCCTACGTCCTCTCTCAACACTGACACAAGTCGAGTTGGAATGCAATAGTAATCTACTGAACAAGTTACACTCAGTACACACCAATCCTTTCAAATGAAAGATTACACTATCAAAAATTAGGTGTTGCTATCAATCAGTACAGTTGATCTTTTTCACAATTACAAGGTAGCAAGAATACTATAATGAAAGTAACAGATGAATGAGAGTTTTTTTGCCAAGAACACAGCTTGTTCCAGATTTATGGATTTTGTATTGCACGTGTCTAACATTTTGGCTTCGAGGATATTCTCTTATATAGCCATCTTCAATCTTCTCGTTGGAGATGTCCTGGAGAAGCAAAAGAGCCGTTAAAAATCCATTGGTGCTTCTGTCCAAAGATAGAATTGCCCATATAGTCCTTTTCTAGAACATTTGCAGGCTACCTAAAAAAGCTTTTGCTGTTGTCCTATTGCTGCGGCTATAACACATCTGTCAAATAGCCTGTTCTCTAATTCTCTGTTGACTTCTGATTCTTTTGTTATGGCTGCCCAGTCGACAATGGCTATAATGGTGAGCCAACTACCATACTCAAAGATTAGTTGCTCTAACATCACCAGTGGCTTGATATCTTCAACTGTCAGGACATCCCCAAACCGGTCTTGCCACCTAGGGGGTTTAGCTAATGGATTAGTAAGTTAAACCTAGCTTGGGCTCTCTCAAGCCTATACCAATTCGCGATTTAAGCTCAAGTCATTAACACACAAATCAATTTTATATAGGAGTCGCCATTAATCAATTTTTTGTGGGTCGATTAGACACCCAAGTAAAGCATGGGAGAATTGCTTCACTTCTACGAGCTAAAGATTCAATGGGTACGATGACTCGATTATACTAATTGACCAACTAGTTCCCTTTCGGTACCTAAACTTGTTAAATCAACAACTAATGTGTTCATGTAGCAGTCTTACCAATAGTGAGTCCTAAAACTCCATCCCTAACCAGGCTAAGGGAACAACAACGCATCGGAAGTGTGCGAACAACGACCTAACATGCTTCTAATTGACCACATACAAGGTTGCACTAAACATGCAATTCAAACATGTGAACCAAACAATGTGCAATCGAGCAGTAATCAAAATAGAAATGTGCAAACAACGGCCTAGCATGCCTCTAAGAATATTCAAAACCCTATTGTAAAGCCCTAAGGGCATATTGAATTCGAACCTAATTTTTATCAAAGATTTTAAAACATTTTTAAGAAAAACTACCCAAAATCTAATTTCCGAGCTTTTTCTTAATTTTAAATAAAAAATAAAAAATTTCGGAATTTTATTAATAATTTTTTTAAAAATATTTTTTAATATTATAAAAATACGGACCTGGCTCGGATCTCCACATCCGACCCGGGCGCGCCGGCCCGGGTCCACCGCTAGGTGGGCTTCACGATTGGGCCCAACTCGGCAATACCCAAAAATTCAAACAAAAACAAATAAATAAAAATAGCTGAGCCCAACCCACAAGAAATAAAACCCTAAAATAACAATTTAGCCGATTACGCCTAATCCGGCCTACCCACAAAATGGCCCAAAACCTGAAAGACCCATTCTAGTCCTAAACTAAAATGCCCAAAGCATATAAACCCTAATAAATTTAAGACCAGCCCAAACACCAAACCCTACCCAGTTACGACCTACGCACGAAATGGCTAGGCCAGCTCCTTTTACCCCCGTTTAGGCCGGCCCAGCCCGGCCCTTCTTCTTTTCCCCCAGGCCCGCATCTCTTTTGTTTCATCTCTCTCCTTCTTCTCACGGGTGACAGAAAAGCAAAGGAGGAGGGGGCAGCAGCATAGAGAGAGGGAGCCGAGGGAGCTTGTGCGTGGGAGTGAGAGCCGAGAGATTTGGAGAGAAAGCAAGGTCGAGCGAATCTCTCTGACAACAGCCGCGCCCCTAACCCTAGCGACGCCCCCGAGATCCCACTCCCCAACGTCCCACCACCCAGTAGATTTTTTCTTCGAGTTCAACCCCCTTCATTACGAGGATCCCAGCTTGGCAACATTGAGGCAGCGGGTCATAACTCGATTCGCTTCAAGTTCACCTTCCGACCGTCGCCGCCAAGTCGGGTAGGGACCCTCACGGCCGCGCATTCCGATGCCCTGTTTTTCCCCAATGCTCTATTTTTTTTTAATATACATGAAAATCTTTGATAAAAAAATTGTGTTCATAATTAAACTAGCTCTTAGGGCTTCACAATAGGAATTTGGGTATTCTTAAAGATAACCACCGGCCTTATCTTTCCAAGTGTGCTATTAAAGTGGATTTCCAAAAAGCATATGACACTGTTGACTGGAGCTTCTTAGAAAAGGCTTTATTGGCCTTCAACTTTCCTGTCTCCTTTACCAAGCTGGTGATGGCTTGTGTTACGACAGCTAAATTTTCAGTTTCCATTAATGGGGAATTGCATGGCTACTTTGGGAGCTCTAGGGGCATTCGCCAAGGAGACCCTCTATCGCCTTACCTTTTTATTCTGGTTATGGAGATCTTCTCGGGCATTCTAAAGGCTAAAACTGATATGCCGGATTTCCACTGGTTTTGGCGATGCAAAAAGACCCGGTTATCGCACCTCTTCTTTGCGGATGATGTGCTGCTGTTCTCAGAAGGTCACTTGAGGTCAGTTCAACTGATAAATGAATCTCTCCTCTTGTTCTCTGATTGGTCTGGTTTAAAACCGAATAAGGCGAAAAGCAATATCTTCATCTCGGGAGGGACTCAGGCGTTGCATGACCAGCTAATTCAATGCCTCGGGTTTCAGCAGGGTACATTGCCATTTCGTTATCTTGGTGTGCCTATGATCTCAACTAGACTGCGTAAGATGGACTGTAAAGCCTTGATTGATTCTATCACGGCTCGTGCCCGTTCCTGGTCCCAACGCTTTCTTTCCTTTGCTGGTCGCCTACAGCTTATAAAGTCGGTCTTGCATTCCATTCAAGTATACTGGGCCACCATCTTTTCTCTACCCAAATCAGTATTGCATAGTATTGAGGCTGTTCTGCGGCAGTTCCTATGGAAAGGCCCTGACCTTGGAGTTGGTGGTGCTAAAGTAGCGTGGAAGGCTGTATGCTTACCCAAAGAGGAAGGTGGACTAGGCATCCGGAGACTTGAGGAATACAATAATGCTATGACTTTAAAGCACATTTGGCTTATTTTCACTGACAAAGAATCGTTGTGGTGTAAATGGGTACACTCTAATTTTTTAAAGAAGGCTAATTTCTGGATTGTGTCTAAACCTACCTTCTGTTCCTGGACATGGAAGAAAATTCTTGATATGCGCGCTTCTGCCCAAACTATGTTCCGGTGGAATATTGGAAATGAAGCGATCTGTCTCTTCTGGTTTGATAGCTTTGGCGGCACAATAGGGGGCCGCTCTACCCTCTCTTTAGCGATGTCGAGATCTACCAGTCGCGCATTCCTCGGGAGACTACAGTACGGTCCTTCTATGAAGGCTCCTGGCAACCATCTAATACCCTGGCCACTATTATGAGTTGGAGGGATGCCACTCCGATCTTTATGGACAGTACGATGGATAACTTCATCTGGACTCCTCATCCATCTAAATCCTTCTCTGTTAATCGTGCTTGGAATCATATCCGAAGGAAATGGCATCCAACCCCTTGGCATTCCTTCATCTGGGACCGACACATAGCTCCCCGTCATGCCTTTCTTCTATGGCTAATATCTCTTAACCGGCTACCTACCCAGGTATTCCTGTTACATAATCACAGGATTGACGATGCCTTGTGCGCTTTTTGTGGTTCTACACCAGACTCAATCAACCACCTTTTCTTTGAATGCGCCTCCACCAGTAGATTGGCTTCTCTTTGGGCGACAAAATGTAATCTACCCTGTTGCAACCGTCCCTGGCAAGATCATATTATGTGGGCAATGCAAGTATGCGGAGGATCCTCGTTTGCTCACCGCATCTCTAGATTTTCCTTTGGGGCTTTATGTCACATTATTTGGACCGAAAGGAACAATGCGATCTTCAGGAATAAGAGCGTCTTTATCCCTGGCATGCGTAAGCATCTTTTCAAAGTCGTCAAGGACAAGGCCATCTCTATGGGGAGAGTTGAGGACACATATAGGAACCGCATTCTACGAGAGGAAGTGGGACCTACCTCCTTCTATCTTTGGGTAGTTGCTCCCCATGTTGGTGCCCTCTCCAGGGATTTCCGGAGTTTTGACGTCGCCCTTCCAACCTGCGGCTGGATTGGTTGTCTTTGTTTTTTTTATTTCTATTTTCCATGTTCTTAGCCGTCCTTCGGCTTGTTGTATAGTTCCTGCTGGACCCTCTTGACCTTGTATGGACATTACTATGTCCTAATATGGTCATGAGCTGGTTTGGGCTTAGGTTGTACTTGGTGTTGTGAAAAGTTATACATATTCTTACCTTACCAAAAAAAAAACGCTATGTCTTTGTTTGCACATTTCTATTTTGATTATCACTTGATTGCGCACTCTCAATATATTGGTTATCGTTTCTCTTTAGCTCGGTTAGGAATAGAACCGTAGGACTCATGATTTGCAAGAAGGGTGCTTGAACATTTTAGTTGATGATTAAACAAGGTTAAGTACCGAAATGGCACTAGTTGATTGATTAGTGTAATTGTTGGCGAGATTTTCTCCTCCAGCCTGGAGAATATATGCTATCCTATTTTGTATTATCACCTTCCTATTGTGATGTAAATTCCTATTTTAGGTTGTTTGGTTCCTTGTTGAAAACAACCTCTGCTGTATATAAAAAGGCATGAATAATAGGTTCACTCCCATAAATAAAAGAAAAAAAAAGGAGAAGTCAGCGGGAGTTTGGTCGAGGACGTAGGCTAAGTTGCTGAACCTCGTAAATATTTGTGTCTCTTCCTTGTGTGTGTGATTTGCCTGCATTATATTCCAAACTTCAACATGGTATCAGAGAAGGAATCTCGTTAATTCTTGATTTTTTGGTGGTTTTTCTTTTACTGGTGCCTTATTTTTGGGGTCTCAATGTCCGCTGCCTTGGTCCATTGCTGCCTAGATCACCGGCAAGCTCATCTCATCCTGATCGCCTTCAATTGCGAGGCAAATCGTGACATCAGATCTCCTTTGCCGCCATCAAACTCCGATTGCAGCCCAGATCGGAGCGGGAACCGTTCTTCTCCGGTGCAATTCACACAGCCCAGGCCTTGTCGGTCCGACCAGAGCCAAACCAGTCTGATCTAACTCATATTGCCATCCCTCTAGCTGAGTGAACGATGGCTGATTCTGGAAAAAACAAAGCAGATAACGAAACCCAATCTCATGACAAGGGATCCGGGTCGGGTTCCACAAATACTGTGATTCAGGAATCTCATAATCAAAGATTAACGTCTCTATTGTTGAATGGAAGAAATTTTCTTCCTTGGTCAAGAGCTGTCACAATCGCGCTTGGTGGAAGATCTAGACTTGGCCATATCAATGGTCAGACTAAAGCCCCGCCAGAAACGAGTCCCATGTCGGAGGAGTGGCAAGCCCATGATCACAATGTTATGTCTTGGTTATTTAATTCTATGAAGCCAGATGTTTATGAAATTTTTGCTTATTCTGACTCTGCGCAAGAGTTATGGGAAGCCCTGGTTGAGATGTATGGGCAAGCCAATAATGCATCTAGAATCTTTGAACTGCAGCAAGGCTTGACCAGCACAAAACAGGGTGCAAATCAGAGTTTTACTAAGCACCTGGGAAAGATGAAGAAACAATGGGATGAACTTCGCCAATATAGACCAACTACCAAGAATGTGTCCGATTATGCAAAGAGGGAAGAGCAAGATCGGATTTTTCAACTTTTGGCTAGTCTCAAACCTGATTTTGAAGAAACTAGAAGAGAGATTCTTCAACGGCCTGAGTTACCGCCCTTTAACACGGTCTACTCTATCATTCAAAGTGAGGAAACCAGGCGCCATGTCATGCGCTCCAAATCAGATTCACCTGCTGTTCTCTTAGAAAGTTCAGCACACCAAGTGAGTGAAAATCCAAGTCATCTTGCTCCAGGTGTGTGCGCTTCCAAAGGAAAAAGTAACGGCCTATTCGATTTTTTTGTGACCACTGCAGGAGAGATGGCCACACCAAAGAGAGGTGTTGGAATCTTCACCCACACCTGAGACAAAATAAAAAGGGACTCACAGCTAAGACGGTAGTTTCGGGTAGCAACCAGGATCTTCAAGCCAAATTGGAATCCTTAGCTATCCAGGTTCAACAGCTCTTGCAATCTCATGGTAATGGGCCCAATACAGTCAACACCACCAATGCCAAATCTGGAAATCTTGCACAAACTTTTGGTGATATTCATGCTCTTGCTACTCTCTCTAAATTTCGGTTTATAGTGGATTCAGGAGCCACGGATCATATGTGTACTACACCAAATATACTATTTGATATTGCTGCTAGTACATTGCATGCACCTGTAACTGTAGCTAATGGTGGGCAAGTACCAATACAAGGTGTTGGAAAAATTGACTTTTTTTCCAAAAAATCTGATGCTTTATTTGTTCCACAATTATCCTCTAATTTGATGTCTGTTAGTAAATGCACTGCACAATGGAACTGCAATGTTATTTTTACTCCTTCAAAGGTGTTGTTTCAGGATCGACACACCAGGAGGATAATTGGTGAAGGTCAGTTGCAGGACGGGCTATATACTTTGGATGTTGGAAACTTTGCTCTGGTGACTAGGAAGGAATGTTCATATGCGTCTACACTGTGGCACCGACGTATGGGTCATCTGTCTGACAGAGTATTACAGGCTCTTGAAAACTCATGGGTTCATGATGCTAGTAGTTGTGACCCATGTCATTTTGCAAAACAGCATAGATTACCATTCTCTCATAGTTCTCATAAATCCGAACAATTGTTTGAGTTAGCACATTCAGATGTTTGGAGCTCTCCAACTATTTCTAAAGAGGGGTTTAAGTATTTTATTTCATTTGTTGATGATAAATCTAGAGCTACTTAGTTGTACCTCCTTAAATTTAAAAGTGAGGTTCTTGGAGTGTTTCAAGAATTTTGCAATATGGTGAAGACCCAATTTAATACAGTGATCAAAATACTTCGCATAGATAATGGCACCGAATACACTAATCAACATTTTCGGAGCTAGGTCCATGGTCTAGGAATCATTCACCAAACTTCCTGTGTGGGAACTCCACCACAAAATGGAGTGGCCGAAAGGAAGAATCGACATTTACTTGAGGTCACTCGTGCCTTATTGTTTTCTGGTAATATTCCAAAAAGTTATTGGTCGGATGCAGTTCTCACTAGTTGTTACTTAATTAATCGCCTCCCTAGTCGTGTTTTAGGCTATGTTGCCCCTATGGAAATTCTGTATGGAAGGAAGGTTAATATTACCCACTTAAGAGTCTTTGGCTGCACCTGTTATGTGCATTTGCAGAATGGTGACAAACTGGATCCCCGGGCACGGAAATGTATTTTTGTTGGTTATTCTTCCACCAAGAAGGGCTATAAATGTTTTGACCCTACCACCAAACGCCTGTATGTCTCACGTGATGTATTTTTTTGATGAAACTCACATGTTTTTCTCTAACAAGGCCCAAACTCAAGGGGAGTATGAAGAGTTCTCGTGTGATTTTGCCCCTGTTCCAATACTTGATCCTAATATGAGTAGTGGATCTGAGCTAGCACCCAAGAGTGGACCCAGATTAGTGGATGGACAGGAGTTGGTGGCTGATCAAAATTCTAAGCATCAAGGAGATGACCCTGTAGAAGCCGAAAGTGTGGGAAATGAGCATGATGAGGAAGGTAACGAACAGGCCCCACCTCTTAGATGAAGTGCACGTGTGCCTGTGCCCTCAACTCGTCTCCGTGATTATGAGATAGCCTACACAGTTCAACACCCAATCCAGAAAGTTGTCGGGTATGATAAAATTTCTGCTACTCATTTGAATTATTTGGTTATTATCGAGGAGCAGCATGAACCAAATAATTATCTTGAGGCAAGCAAGAAAGAGGTTTGGGTTAAAGCCATGGAAGATGAACTTGAAGCCTTGAATCGGAATCACACTTGGGAATTAGTTCAGCTACCGAAAGGCAAGAAAACAGTTGGATGCCGATGGATTTACAAGATTAAATATAATAGTGATGGGTCGATTGAGAGGCATAAAGCTCGACTGGTTGCTAAAGGTTACACATAGACGTATGGTATTGACTACAAGGAGACATTCGCTCCGGTAGCTAAAATGAATACCGTGCGGGTACTTATGTCTGTAGCAGTGAACTGTGATTGGCCGCTCTTTCAAATGGATGTGAAGAATGCCTTTCTTCATGGAGATCTCGAGGAAGAGATATATATGGATCTCCCACCTGGACATCCATTGCAGAATAAAGATGGATTGGTTCACAAATTAAAGAAGTCGATATATGGTCTTAAGCAATCCCCTCGAGCATGGTATGGTAAGCTAAGTACAGCCCTCCTCAAGTTTGGATTCAAGACAAGTGCAGCTGACTCCTCCATGTTTACCCGATCTGATGATAGAGGTATTGTGGTGATTCTTATTTATGTCGATGATTTGGTTATTACTGGTAGTAACTTGCAAGGAATTGAATCGCTCGAATAGCAGTTGAACAAAGAGTTTGATATTAAAGATCTCGGGAAGTTGAAGTATTTCTTGGGTATAGAAGTTGCTAGATCTCACAAAGGCATATTTCTATCCCAAAGAAAATATACCTTGGATCTGTTGAAAGAAACCAGTAAGTTGGGAGTGAAACCTGCAAACATTCCTATGGAGTACAACAGCAAGTTTGACACTCAAGACACCCCCTACAAGATGTTGGGTAGTTTCAACATCTGGTGGGTCGACTAATCTATTTGACCATTACTAGGCCAGACATTGCATATGCAGTCAGCTACGTGAGCCAGTTTATGCAAAAATCGACTCAAGGTCACATGGAGTTAGTAAACCATCTTCTTCGTTACCTGAAGTCCTCTCCAGGGAGAGGAATTTTGATGAAAAACAATGGTCATACTGAGGTTATTGGTTACACAGATGTAGACTAGGCTGGTAATCCAATAGATAGGAAATCTACCACAGGTTTTTGCATTTTTGTTGGAGGAAATATAGTCACTTGGAAGAGTAAAAAGCAAACAGTCGTGGCACGATCTAGTGCTGAAGCCGAATATAGAGCTATGGCTACAACAACAAGTGAAATAGTGTGGCTTCGGTTGTTGCTTCAAGAGTTAGGGTGTGGTGCTGCAGTTAAACCAACCAAATTGTTCTGTGATAATCAGGCTGCAACACATATTGCATCCAATCCAGTATTTCATGAGAAGACAAAACACATTGAAATTGATTGTCACTTTGTGAGGAAGAATGTTCAGGACAAAACCATTGAGACACTTTTTGTTCGCCGCGAGGATCAACTAGTAGATATATTCACCAAAGCCTTGGCTAAAGGCATGTTTCAGAATCTGGTGAACAAGTTGACTTCAGATGAAGTTTTCACTCCAACTTGAGGGGGAGCGTTGGCGAGATTTTCTCCTCCAGCCTGGAGAATATATGCTGTCCTATTTTGTATTATTACCTTCCTATTGTGATGTAAATTCCTATTTTAGGTTGTTTGGTTCCTTGTTGAAAACAACCTCTGCTGTATATAAAAAGGCATGAATAATAGGTTCACTCCCATAAATAAAAGAAAAAAAAAAGGGGAAGTCGGGGGGAGTTTGGTCGAGGACGTAGGCTAAGTTGTTGAACCTCATAAATATCTGTGTCTCTTCCTTGCGTGTGTGATTTGCCTGCATTATATTCCAAACTTCAACAGTAATCAAGTCCCCGAACTCATTGAATCTCTAGTTTGTAGAAATAAAGCAATTCTCTCACGCTTTACTTAGGTATCTAATTGGCCCACCGAAAACTAATTAGTAGCGACTTCTAGTTAAAAATCGCTTACATGTTAAGAACTTGAACCTAAGTCGTGAATTGATATGGGCTTGGGAGAGTCCGAGCTAGATTTAAATTTTAGTAATCTATTAGCCAAACCCTAGGTGATGCACCGTGCGAGGAGGTCACAACAGCATGGCAAGCAGTAGACAATAGTAGCCGTTGATGGGATATTAGAAATAATCTACTTACCTATCACGCCCCAAACCCCTACGAGCTCGCGACATCCCTTGCTGCGGTTGAAATGATGCGACGTCCCAGGAACGTCGCCGACCCAACCCAAACATCAGAGCCACATGCGGAAGCGAATAACAAAACCCCGGACAGAAAGATGACGACAACGGGGTAGACCACCACTACAATCAAACAACAACATATTCATACAGCACCAAATATACAAACATTATATTACAAACATATACAGCAACCTAGCATTCGCAACCACCGTCATAACAAAAGGATCGGATGGTCTGGTTAACCTAGCTTCGCTACAAGTCGACTTATATCACACAACCCCTAAAATTTACCTTAGGGAAGCTACTGGTCACCATCTTCCATTCTGCTCCTGATTCTCTGGCTTGCCTCCGAAATTCACCTGCAGCTGCACTGGGCACCGAAGGCAGCTCCCCATACTTCCAAAAAGAGGAGACGGACTTCCCGAGTCTAAGGCTGGGGTTCTGAAAGTGGCGGTTATACAATCGTGAGACGAATCTCAATAAGTGTACAACCCCAAACCCCACGTAGGCACTCACGTATCGCCAGACGAAAACACACATAACACACAACGATCAGCCAAACTAACAATCACATTCGACCCTACCTGGAATTCCTCATGCACGTCCCTGCACGTTAGTCAACCACACAGCCAGTATGCCACAGAAATACATCACAGCCGCGCGCGTGCCCCGATTGTAGAGCAAAATCCACTTGGGCACGTCCCATACCATGCCTAGCAGTTTTTACCCCATAATCGAGCATCACACCACACGATACAAACACACTCGCACCCCAACTCACACCACACGACACGTCACTTTCTTAATTTCACTCGTCCCGCCAATTCTTGCTCATTCTCAACCTTTCCACCACCACCGCGCCCGCGTAAAACGCATCAGGCCAACGGTCTTCTGACCTCGTCAGGCATCGTCACCCCGTCGGGTCGGGCATCGTCACCTCGTCAGGGACGGCATCGTCCCGCGTAAACGAACACGCCTCAGGACGGAATCCTACACACACTTTCCTTCTACCGTGCCCGCGTAAAACGCATCAGGCCAACGGTCTTCTGACTACGTCAGGCATCGACACCTCGTCAGGCCGGGCATCGTCACCTCGTCAGGGACGGCATCGTCCCGCGTAAACGAACACGCCCCAGGACGGATCCTTTCCAACCAATCCCACATTTCCAAACCTTCGTTCCACACTCTCCACACGTACCACGCCACCACACAAACACACTGCCAAACATACACACTTCACACACATTCCATAATTTCGCATTCTCGTCACACGAACACGCACCACTTAACCACACGCTCTTGGCACGCGAATTCAATGCACATTCACATCACCATATCACCACACTTCACGGCTACACAAACACGGCACACCACCACACCACATTCAGCCCAATGCACAAACCAAATCAGCCCACAACGATTTCCAAGCCAACCAACAAGCACAATCACACAACCACGCACAAATTTCCATTCAAGGCACAATCCCATTAATTAATCGCACAAATTAATTCCGATCAAACCCCAACATCACAGCCCTAATCCAAGCTCCCTAAACCTCAAAATTTCATCGCCTAATCAGTCCGAGAGAGATAAAAACCGAGAGTGAACAAAATCGGGTCCAAACTGGGCAGTTACACAGTGACAGAAATCCATTTGAAATAAATAGTAAATCAATTCCAAAAATTCTGAAATTTGGATATGTTGTACAAACCATCTTTATGAAAATTTTCCATGAAGAACTCGAAACCCAATTCTAACCGTAAACACCTCGTTTTGACACTCAAATTCAGACGAAATCCGGTTCGCTCGGACAGCCCCTCAGGCCAACAAAATACAACTCATTCGGCACCCAAATCATTTTGGAAAACCTTGAAATTTTTATATGTTATAACCACAAATGTCCCCAAAAATTTTTGTGAAGGAAGTATTTTGAAAATAGTCCTGGAAAAATTTATAAAAATTCGAACAGACCCGAAGGTCGGGTGAACAGTAAATCGGGCAGTTTTATTTCGGTCCAAAGATAGACTTCCGAATGGCATCAAATGATTTCCAAAAATTCCCAAATTAAAATATGTTATAGGTCAAGATTTTGGGAACAACTTTCATGAAGAAATCTTCCTCAAATTCGGGCCACACAAGTCACAGTAAAAATAACAAAAACCAGCGACGCAGCAGCAACCTAACTGGAAATCAGCCAACACACACCACCGAGCAAACCAGCCACTAAACTCACCCTAAACCGAGCCCTAAACAAGCCTAACAATACCCGAGGTCCTAGGCGACATTTGGGGAGGTCACTTACCTAAAAAGCGAGACAGAACGGGGCTGGAACGGTGGCTGAAACGGCGGAACAGCAGCAGCAGCAGCGGTGATGGAAGGAAAAGAAGATGAAGAGAGTGAGAGAGAGAGAGAGAGAAAGAGAGAGAGAGAGAGAGAGAGAGAAACTGATCGTGAAGGGGGGGGAGTGACCGGCTTGGGGAGCAAGAATGGGAGGAGAGAGAGAGGTTTGACTAGTTGGACCAATATTTCTAAAAATGCCCAAAATGCCCTTGAACACTTGGCCCACATTAATCCTTATCCAATAATTCAAGGGCAATGTGGTAAATCAATAATTCCAATTTATTTTTTCACTTATTTTAGTCCTCAATTATTGCCCAAAATTGTCCAAAATTCGGAATTCCCAATACCGGGTCCAGGGGCAAAATGGTAATTTTCCGGTCCCGGGGCGAAATTCCAATTTTCGCACATACGGGTTCCATATGGGCGTGGCCAACATAATATAGCGTCGGATCCGCGAAATTCACTTTTTAAGCCCTCGGAAATTGACTGCAAAGTTTCGGGAATAAAATAATATTATTTTTTCGCTTCCGAGCCAAAATTCCAATTTTTGACCGTAACGACTCTAAATGCACGTGGCCAACCCGAAATGACGCTAGCCTCGAAAAATAACCTCAAATGACCTCAAAATCCAACTTTGGTGTCCTCAGGGGCAAAACCGTAATTTTTCCGGTCCCGAACCGAAATCCATTTTTTTGCAGAAATGGGTGGCCCCAAGGTTGGCCAAGCCAAAAACGTCATCGGCCGCTCAAAATTGTCACTTTCAAAATTCTCGATTCCCGAGCCCGAATTCCAAGAAATGACTAAAATTGAACAATCGCGACTTTAGCTTATCTCTGGCTAACGGGTGGCTCTCTGAAATTACGCGCTCTCGACCCGTGACCGACACTAAGTCAAATCACGTTTAAGTTTACTCTACCCAGGACGACCTCGGTTGTCATATAATTGCGATGGTCTGTCACTTGTTCCCTTCGGACACGATCAATCAGATAGACCGGTCTCGGTTGGCTCAAAACATTCCCTCGTCAATTCATATGGTCGAAGATCGAACCCAAGTCGAGTTCTTTGGTCGTGCGAACTCAATCCCGTAACGGCCCTACCCCTAAGGTTAGCATCCCGTGAATGCGCATTTCCGGGTGAGACCTCACTATAGTGCATTGGTCAAATTCATTTCTTAAATCCCGGGAAAAGGATCGAAAATTCAGACTGTTACATTACCTAGGCGATATCAAATAGTAATGCTAATGGTAAGGAATTATTTGGGGGACAAAATAAATGCTACCATAGGAAAAAGTAGACGGGAGCTCTTAAAGTCGCACGTGACTGCCTAAAGTTAAGGGTTGCGTCTTTCAAAGTTTGTGGGCTCAAATTTTGTGGCTGAACTTGTGAATTTTTGTTCCAAGGATTTTGGCTACACATTTCACTTGGGAAAATTACCAAAACAGTCCTAAACATATTGCAATTGTACCAATTCAGTCATAAACATTTTTTTGTTGTCAATTCAATCCTAAACCTTTTGTATTTGTGCCAATTTAGTTCATCCAGTCAATTTTGGCTAGCTGGCATTGACGTGGTCAATTTTGGCCAGCCGGCACTAACATGGCAATTTCAAAAAAAAAATTAAAAAAAATTTCAAATTTTTTTCGAATTTTTTTTTCATGTATTTTTTTTTGCTTTCCTTCTTCCTCTGACCAGTGACTGGCTAGGGGCTAGGACCGGCGAGGTCGAGATGACCTCGCTGGCAACTGGTCTAGCCATGGCTAGCCGAGCTCACCGTCGTGGGCAAGCTCACCTCGCTGTCGCTAGGCAAGGTCGTCGTCCCGCCATGGCCGACCTCTCCCGCTACAGTGATGTCGCCTAACCATGGCTAGATCTGGGCGAGGTCAAGCTAGCCTAGCCCAAATCTGGCCATGGCTGGGCGACCTCACTATCGCGGGCGAGGTCGGCCATGGCAGGGCGACAAGCTCGCCCAGTGATGGCAGGGTGAGCTCACCCTTGCCATGGCTAGACCGGTGGCCGGCAAGGTCACTCGACCTCGCCGGCCCTAGCCCCTGGCCTGTCATTGGATCGACCAAGGGAAGAAGAAAAGAAAAAAAAAATAGAAAAAAAAAATTTCGAAAAAAAAATTGAGAAATTTTTTTTAAAAAAATTAAAAATTGCCACATCAGCATTGGCCGGATGGCTGGTGTCTACGTCAGTGCCGACTAACCAAAATTGACCGGATGGACTGAATTGGCACAAAAACAAAAAGTGTATGACTGAATTGGCCAAAAAAAAAAAGGTTTACGACTGAATTGGCACAATTGCAATAGGTTTAGAACTGTTTTGATAATTTTCTCCATTCACTTAGGAAGCTCAAGTGGAGCACTGATAGTCTCCATCTGAGCGCTAGATTGGAGCCTATAAATAGGGCTTTGGAAAGCCTCAAGACTCTAAGTTGAGAGAGCTCGCCAAACAGAGAGAAAAGAGAGAGTTGCTCGTCTGGGAGTGAGAGAAATAAAAGAGTGGAGTGTGTGTTTGTATGAGTTAGTTTGCCCTTAGTGTTTTATTAGTGAAGTGAGAAAATAAATTGTAATACTGATCGATTGAGCTTTTTGTGTTCACAAATAGTTTGTGTGTTAGGTGTTTGAGACGAAATTTTATTTGTACGTCATACCTGTAACATATTTTGGTATAAGTGTGTTTCGGGAAGAATGGTTTTTTATAATCAGTTATAAATTAAGGGAAGTTTAAGAGCGTCATCGCCTATTACAACTTTCTTATAGTACCACTGCCATGGTTCCGCATCCAACAAGAATCCCATCAATTAAGCTAGATGTCAATCACCCACCGATTTGCCACACAAATTTTTTCTTTAACGTGGAATGAGTATCTACTAGAGTTTGCATGGATAATTGATCTACCTATTGGTATCGGACAATTCTGACTGCATAGATTGTCAAACTTGGAGCCTATGGGAATGCATACGTTTCTCATAGCAGTGTCCTATAATTCGGGTCAAGCAGCGGAGAAAGCAGATTGATTCCATACTGATGGGAAATGGTGACTTCTGTCCTTATCATGAGGGCCACAGTGGCTATGGGCAGTAGCCAATATTAATCTTATAGGCCTGGATAAATGTTGTAGTCTTACCATGTTTCGAAATATGGCAAAACGCTTAATAATACAGACATGGGACTGGCAAATGTTTACTTATCAACATAACCTTCAGCATTTGGATTGGTCAGGATACCTTCAGCATAACTTTCATGTCGGCCATTCCTCATGAAAACCGTTGGGAGCCGTGAGGATCTCCAGAAGTCGAAGGACCAGAACGTGAGGTATCAGACGGATTCTCATTTGAATCGGTCGGGGAACCTTCACCAGAATTTATATAGTGGCGGTTCTTCATGTAATTGACGAGGGGTGACTGGTGAGAAACCTTGTCCTGATACTCCTTCCACCACTGCATATAGCTGCTTTTCTCCAAAAAAATGTCGGAAGAAACTTTGTGCTTCTTGATCAAATCCATAACATACTCCTCAAACTTTGTTAACTTCTCTTGTTCTGAAGAGGCTCTGTCCAGCCGCCTGCATGACCGGATCGCCTCCTCCACATGTGCCCATAAGCACGAATCGTCCATCACATTTTCCCCTTTTGGTTTAGTAGGACCATCCTTTTTCTCCTCCTTTTTTGGGCGATCTTCCAGCCATTTTTGTAGCAGCTTGTAGTGATCGGATCTTCCTCGAGTTAAGTAATCCTTCCGGCCCCTTCTATAATATTCTGCTATGTCTAGCAGTTCGACTATCCTCCGGTAATTATTCCCAGCAAAAAGCCACCGGTTCCGCAGTGGCGCACGCGGTAGTTGAGGATGCTTCTCCGCATCTTCAACCACCTTCTCCCAATAGACCATCGGGTATGTTTTGTACTTATCAACTCCGTTGTCACGCCGTTCCCGTGCATTCTTGAAGCTGTCATAGTAACCGGGACCCTCACCGTTAGCTCTGCATTTTCCCACGTACCGCTCGAAAAAAGCCAGGTACACTTTCATTTCATCCAGTTCTGCAATATCAAGTTCCTCTCTCAGTCGCTTGGTGACGATTCGTTCGTGCACTCCTATGTTTTCAATCAGAGCAGAGGTGCCCTCATCCTGCTGCTGTCATGATAATGAAAGTTCTACCAGTTACAAGTCCATGAGGGGAAGATCAATTCATAACAGAGGGCCTTTGTTGTTCAACTTACTCTTGAGAAAGGGTGCATACGTGTACGAGCTGTTTACAAAAACCCGGTATTAAATCGTGCGTCTATAGATGACTTATTTGTCATCTAATCATGGTTGAGTTTTGTGATTTGAAAGACTGCGTCCTAGGAATGCAAGCGCTGAAAGGGTATAATACAATACATCCATAGCTCGTTGTTCCAAATGTTAGCGTGAAATTAAAATTAAAATATAAAGTGAAATATAATAAGAGATTTAATTTATAAGTAGATTATTTGCAATTTGAGTTATACCTCTCTTCATAACATGAACAAGTTTGGCTGAATACAAATAATTTCACTTCTATTTTTGTATTATAGTAAAATTAAACATTGAAAAAACAAATAATATGTATATAAATAAAGTAAAACGGAAAATAAGAATATTTATAGCCAAACAATTTATTTGTACTTTGAGTATAACTTATTTAATTAAGGGAATAAGTTGCACTAAATAATTACGTTATTAATGAAAAAGTAAGTAAAGATAAGAACTGAAACTATTAACATGACATATGCTATTAAATTAAGATGAAAAAAATGAAGAAAAAAAATCTAAAACTATATATCTCACTGAAAAATCATTCATAGCTTATGTAACTAAGAGAGTAAATTGCAGCTAATAAATACATTTAATCAAATTTAATAGACAATATGTTTATTAATAAACGTTATAACATATATATATTAGTTGGTAGTTTATTTTTTATTCTGAAATATGTATGTTTAATTTAAAATGAAACAAAAAATGCAGCTTTCTTTTTTAAAAATTAACAATTGCTTATGACATTAATATAGAGATAGATCATGTTACTTGAAGACTATAAAAAAATTATTAATCAAAACACAAAACATAGGAAATAGTTGAAACAAAAAAGATAAGTTGTCTTCTTCGATTATTGCCTAATTTGGTAGATGTTAATTTTTTCATACTTTTCGAGAATATTCAAGGAGATTGTGGCTGAGCTTTAAGGGCAAATGAGTCCAATAAAAATATAGAACTTGAAAAAGTTGTGAAACAAGATATATTGCTTGTGGAAATATCATTCCCCCAATTTAATTTATAGTAGATTTTTTTGGTCAGAATTTATAATAGTTCAATAATTAGGATAAACCATAAATAAGTTTAACAATAAATTATGTCACAAACGATAATAGTTATATAATTACAGCTATAGTTATATTTTATAGCATATTAACATTATCAACTTTCAGAATTCCTACAGAAATGAGCAATAGTATCGGTGCATACAAAAGTAATCAATATTATATTCATTTAGATAAATTAACATAATACGCACAATAACAGTTCATAGTTACTCTATTAACTTACTATAATAATTAGTTGTAAAGAGTAGTTTGACAATGTATACAATAATCAATCATGATGAGTATCGGGATATTCAAGTTACTAACGTAGTACTTGTTATGTTACTAACAGTTAATAGTTAACTATTAATTATTTATTTACGGTCCAAAATTAGAACGAAATCGCGATTTCTCCGCTTAAAATACCAAAGCCAGAACAAGGGCTCAAACCGAACATTAACATAGTCAAGATGAGCTACCTGACTTGGCCAGAGGCCCACTGCTGTGACTTGAGCAGTAATCCCAGCTTTATATGAGTCTGCTTCATGCCCGAGAAAGCTAGAAACATTCCTCTTGAAAGGTATTTTCTCAAGAAGTTCAATAAAGTCCTTATAATCTGAAGTTCGGGCCTCTTGTTTTCCAGCAACAATTTCCGGGCTCTTGTATTTGAGCAACTCGATTACAGAGTCAGGAGCTTGGAAACATGCCCAAACCGATTCAGAGCACAAAAGGAATGTACCGAAAGGCTCGTATGAGCTCAGGCCAGTGGTGGGAGGAACAAGGAATAATCTCGGGACACAATCATCCCTGTGAACCACATGCAAGAAGCAAGAATTGCATGTCCGATGGCGCGATATGGCTTGTTGGAAGGGGCTGTCCCCGAGGAGGGGCGAACCGAAAGTGATGCAAAGGGGGAGGTTGTATTTGGTTGGATCAAGCGTGTTTAGAAGTGACAATGTAAAAAGTGAGGCAATGGATCCATTCAGACAATGTCCTGTGATAATATAGGGGATATGGTTCTCTTTTTTATTATTTTCTGGCGACCTGAAAGAGGTTTTAACCTGCATTGAAGCAGAATGAGCATCAATGCAAAGTCAGTGGAAGCAAATGAAATTTTCAATGCTTATATATATGTACCCCAAGAGTCATTCCTCTCTGATGAACATGCACTCATATAATGATCAAATTTATTGACTCTCACACTAATCCACGAAACCCTGCTGATTCTACAAATTGAGCATGAACCTACTGATTTTGATAACGCATCATTCGTTGTACTTTTACCTATCAAATGCCATTAATTTCACCATCTTTTGTACCTTATAACGTAATCGACATGAACAACGGTTGATCAATTTCTCGTGTTTATATGGGGTGTGCATTTGAAAAGAGAAACGTGTACAAAATCATCAAATGAAGTGCCACTTAGGCTATATTCACTACTAATATTATGAAAAATCTCTCATTCTTCGGCGTACTAAAATATATATGTTGCTTTGCATCATAACCAACATATTTCATGTGTGCTGCACCAACAATTTTATGACATCATTCGATTCACAATCACGGAATAAAGACACTGATTTACTGTCACGCCCCGAACCCCATCGAGCTCGCGACATCCTGCTCCGATCGAAATGATGCGACGTTCCAGGAACGTCGCCGACCCAACCCAAACATCAGAGCCACATGCGGAAGCGGATATAAAAACCCCGGACAAAAAGATGACGACAACAGGGTAGAACACCACAACAATCAAACAACAACATCTTCATACAGCACCAAACATACAAACATCATATTACAGACATAAATACAGACGAACATACTCCGCCACCGTTTTAACAAAAGTTCAGGGGTTTGGTTATCTTAACTTCACTATCGGATAACCCAAGTTAAACAACCCCTAAAATATCCTAGGGAAAGCCTACTGGTTGCCCTCTTCCGCTCTGCTCCTGAGTCATCTGGCTTCTGCTCCGGAAAAAAATCAAATGCAGCTCCACTGGGCACCAAAGGTGGTTCCTCGAACTTCCAAAAAGAGGAGGCGAACTTCCCGGGTCTAAGGTTGGGGGTCTGAAATTGTGGATTATACAACTATGATATGAGACGAATCTCAATAAGTGTACAACCCCAAACCCCACGTAGGCACTCACGTACCGCCAGACGAAAATACGCATAACACACGACAATCAAACAGACTAACAACCACACACAACCCTACCTGGAATCCATCATACACGTTCTTGCACGTTAGACAATAACACAGCCAATACACCACATCGATGAATCACAGTCGCGCGCGTGCCTCAATTATAAGACAGAAACCACTTGGGCACGTCCCATACCGTGCCTAGCAGTTTCTACCCCATAATTAAGCATCACATCACACGATACAAACACACTCGCACACTAACTCACACCATGCGTCACTTTTTCAAACCTCGCACCTCAAGCCAATTCCCGCTCATTTTCAACTCTTCCACCACTACCGCGCCCGCGTAAAACGCATCAGGCCAACGGTCTTCTGACCTCATCAGGCATCGACACCCCGTCGGGCCGGGCATCGTCACCTCGTCAGGGACGGCATCGTCCCGCGTAAACGAACACGCCTCAAGACGAAATCCTACACACACTTTCCTTCTATCGCGCCAGCGTAAAATGCATCAAGCCAACGGTCTTCTGACCTCGTCAGGCATCGACACCCCGTCGGGCCGGGCATCGTCACCTCGTCAGGGACGGCATCGTCCCATGTAAACGAACACGCCTCAGGACGGATCCTTTCCAACCAATCCTACATTTTCATATCCTCGTTCCACTCATACCACATCTATCACATGGTCACACACGGCCTCCCTTACACACGGCCACACATACGCACGGCAAAACACACACACCTCACACACATGCCACAATTGTACGTCCTCGTCACACGAACACGCCACCCAATCACACATTCTTGGCACGCGAACACATTACGCAATCGCACCGCCACACCATCACACCTCACGGTCACATGCTCACGGCACACAACCGCGCCACACGGCCACTCACACACAGCATACGGCCAATCCATACTCAGCCCACAGCACTTTCAAAACAGCCCACAATCCCTAATTCCACAATCGATCAATTAAGCCCAATTTAGCCATAACCATTCCAATCAATCACACAAATTAATCACGATCGTTCCACACATCACAGCCATCATCGAGCCTCCTAAACCTCGCAAATTTCTTCGCCTAATCAGTCCGTAACGACCAAATACTCAGCCCTAACCTCAGCCCCAAAACAGCCCCAAAAACAGTCACAAAATTGCCTAAACCGGGTCCTAAACAAGCCTAGAAATACCCGAAGTCCTAGGTAGTTTTTGGGGGAGACACTTACCTAAGAGAAACAGGGCAGCTCGGCTGGACAGGGGCGGGGACAGCCGGAACAGAGCAGCGGCGGCGGCGGCGTCACCGGCAGCTTAGCGGGCGAGCGGCTGCTCCACGGCGAGCGGGTGGCTGGCCGGCGGCAAACGGGCGGCTGAGGGTGGCGATGGTCACGTACAGGGCAGGGGAAGGCGGCCTGGGGTGGCTCGGCGGCAGCTTGGCCGATCGGAACAGGGAAAGACGGAGAGAGAAGAGAGAGGCGGACGGTGGCCGGAAAGGAGAAGCAGCGGCGCAGGGCGGCTGGGCTGGGCGGCGACCGGCGGTGGCGAGCTGATGGCCAGCCTTGCTGGGTCACGCACGAAGGAGGGGGGAGAGAGAGAGGGGGCCGATCGGTGGGGGTGAGGGTGAGGAGAGAGAGAACGTGAGAGTGAAAGAGAGAGAATTTCGGGAGAGAGAGAGAGAGAGAGAAAACGGGAGAGGAGGGGCTGATCGTGGGAGAGAGAGGATGGCCGGAGGTGAGGTGAGAGAGAGAGGTCTGACCGGTCAAAGATGGGGGGCTAAAAGGGGACACTTGTCGCGATCCTACGCACTTGACCATTTTACCCTTAATCCGACGGTCCTCGCTGATCCTATCCAAATAATTGAGGGGCGCAATGGTCTTTAGGTCCAATAATGCAGCTGATAAGTACTCTTAATTATCCCAAATATTTTCCCAAAATTCGGAACTGAAAACGGCCCAGGGGCAAAATGGTCATTTTTCCGGTCCCGGGTCGAAATTTCATATTTCGCCCGTACCAACCCCAAATGGGTGTGGCCAACATAATATGGCGTCGGAATAGCGAAAATAGCTTCTTAAGCCCTCGAAAATCGACTGCAAAGTCCTGGGGATTAAAATAATATTATTTTTCACTTCCGAGCCAAAATTCCAATTTTTGACCATAACAACTCTAAATGTGCGTGGCCACCCCAAAATGACATCGGCCTCGAAAAATAATCTCATACGGCCTCAGAATCAACGTCGGGGTCTAGAGGGGCAAAATCGTAATTTTTCCGATCCCGAACCGAAATCCATTTTTTTGCAGAAATGGGTGGCCCCAAGGTTGGCCAAGCCAAAAACATCATCGGCCGCTCAAAATTGTCACTTTCAAAATTCTCGATTCCCGGGCCCGAATTCCAAGAAATGACTAAGATCGAACAATCGCGACTTTAGCTTATCTCTGGCTAACGGGTGACTCATTGGGATTACGCGTTCTCGACCCGTGACCGACACTAAGTCAAATCACGTTTAAATTTACTCTACCCGGGACGACCTCGGTTGTCATATAATTGCGAGGGTCTGTCGCTAGTTCCCTTCGGACACGATCGATCAAATAGACCGGTCTCAGTTGGCTCAAAACATTCCCTCGTCAATCCATATGGTCGAAGATCGGACCCAGGTCGAGTTCTTTGGTCGTGCGAACTCAATCCCGTAATGGCCTTACCCCTAAGGTTAGCATCTCCGTGAATGCGCATTTCCGAGTGAGATCTCACTATAAGTGCATTGGCCAAATTCATTCCTTAAATCCCGGAAAAAGGATCGAAAATTCAGACCGTTACATTTACGATCACAACTATGCTAAAAAAGCATACTTCTCTAGCAAAGCAATGCCATCACGTCTCATCCGACAAACGGAAACAAGTCGAAAATCGTAAGGGGCCAACCATTAGCACGAGTACTTCTGAGGCAATATCTTTAAGAGAAAATTCCTAGATCTGAGAAGTACTTTGAGACCTCTGAGCAACTAATAGCTAGCTATAATGGATAACTTGAGAGAATAAATAAACAGGGTACCTTTTCTTGTAGTTCAGAGAACTCGCCACGGAGAGAGTTAAACTGAGAAAAAGCAGCTTCATTTATCGAAAAAGATTGATGGGTATCGGAGCGTAGGAACTTAAAGTCAGAGATCTCCGATATAGGAACCAGACTGCTTTCTTGTTGAAGATCACCTGTAGTGACCTGTGAGCTGACAAAGGCAATGAAATTGCAGTCTTGATGTTTACGAGTGATGATATCGGGGTTCTTCCCTTGGTATTCAAATATCGCTTTCCATGAATCTATAAGAATATTGGTTGACACAGCCAAGTTTTCCAAATATAATCCATTGCTGAATCTGCAACTCAGAAAACCAACAGACTGATGAGATGTTTTAGCAGTAAAAAGTCAACGTGAAACGCATGCACTTTCTTCGCAAGATCTCGGATTTATGCAAATTCTGTTTCAGAAACTGAGCAAAGGAAAAGAAAATCTTTACACGTGCTCAGGGTCTTCCATCGGATCAATCTGGGAAGGTTGTGTGTGTCGCACAAACACAGCAACTTAACCACCGAGCCGCGTCCTTTTTAGATTTGTAGAACTCCGAGAAGGAAATTAAAGACAGTTTGCTTAGCAGAATTTATCATTCCACCAAAAAGGAAAACTACATTATAATCCTAGAGACGGGGTTTCCCCAGTAGCCCAGTTGGTTTGTTTGAGATAAATTAAATTGGATAGGAGACTTCCAGGATCGACCGTGGGTTCACGTTCAATATTCTAAAACCAATTCTTAAACTCCAAAAGTCAATGGCCAAACAAGAAAACTCCGAAAGTCATTCATTTGCCAAGATAAGAAATTCTAAAAGCCATCCTTTTCATCTTTATCAATAGGCCCTAGCCAACAGAGATTGGATTCATTTGGTTACAGAAAAAAAATCGGAGATTTGATGATGTATTAGTGAGGTAATATGATGTTTGACATGTGAAAAATTTAACCATGCGTGGATTAGCATAGTTGCTTGGTTATTAGGGGATTTGCAGCTTAGGAACTTTGAGATCACCTATTCGAATCTCACTAAATGCGTCTAGCTACAACTAAGTCAGGGCTACTTGCATAGGTTGAAGATCCGAATTTAATTGATTCATGAGATTTGTAATGTGTTCCATGGGTCTCCAAGTAGTCGAGTATTCACACCCATGCCCTTGGGTTATAACAAAAGAAAAATGAACGAAGCTCATGGAACAATTCTATTTGGTAAATAAAAAACTTTATATGCACCATCATCTAGATCAATTACTTTTACTGTTGGTAAACAAAATAAAAGCTTGGGTTAATACCATAAAAAAAACTCCAAATTAGTATACATGTGATAAATTTATTCCAAATAAATTTTTTAATCACAAAAAATCCTAAATTGCTGCATCTGTAACAAATTGTTGATGTGTTTGTGCAAAGAAAAGAGAATAATTTCTTAGAGCTTAGAATTAACCTTATAATATTAAATGTCTCATGTATATATGTAAAATAGATACAATGAATCTATCTTGTTAGATAAATGTAAAAGTGGCGCTCCACGACACTTTCTATGGATGGCTAACATGTGGCACTCTACATGAGTGAAATATATATTGATGTTAGAAAGCAGAATAGATGGGGGACGTAGGAAGACACGTGGGGCCCTACGGAGAGTTGAAACGGATCGAAGACGCATATTAACAGGGTCGAAGATGCAATTGAATCGAAGAAATTGCAAGCAAATATGTCCATACTAATTTTAGAGATTAAGCCTTTGAGTGCAAAGAAGGCCAAATGGGTAGTGACTTTGAATAATGTACTTAGTTACATCTTACTATGGGTATGAAAAACTTTAGTCTAGATTAAAATTCCATGGCTTGTGGTGGATTAAAAGTGGATAGCACCTAACCAGATTGACCCATGAAGATCGAAACACAAAAAATCAATCTTCTTCTTCTCCTCTTTTTCGTTTTTTTTGTGAACCCAAATACTCTACCCATATGATGGATTGCCTTTTGTCCTTGTTATTTAAATCAATCGGTATCTGTGGTCATTGTAATGGATCGCCTTTTGTCCGATTCTTTTTACATGATTTCAAGAGACAATAAGATTGTCCATGTGAAGGTTTGATAGATGCCGCAGGGCGAATAATGTTGTGGAATATGTGGATCCAATTGGACGACTTAAGCAACTACCGGTGTTTTTCAATTATTTCGGTTGCAAGACTACTTGTATGGTTTTATCATCAACTTCTTTCACCAATAGTGAGTCTTTTCTACAATATTTCGAGTAGGGTTGAATATAGATGGGAGCAAGTTATGGCAATGATGAAATGAATAAGGGATAATGACATAAATGATCTCCTAAACTTTGGCCCAATGTGCAATGTGATCCTTAAACTTTAAATTTATTCAATGTTGTCCATAAACTTTAGCTCAATGTGCAATATTGTCCCTCAACTATTAATTTGTTTAATGTGATCCCTGAATTTTAGTACATGTTCAATTTAGTCCCTGGACTATATGAAAATATTTAATATTGTCATTCCGTTAATTCAACTTCAGGGACAACACTGGATATTTTCATATAGTTCGGGAACTAAATTGAATATGCACAAAAAATTTAGGGATTGCATTAAATAAATTTAAAGTTCAGGAACCACATTGTACATAAGATCAAAGTTCATAGATCACTTGAGTCATTTACTCAATGATTAACTCTGAAGAAAAAAACAGTTATAATGGTCAAAAGAGGTCTTGGTCTTTTTATATTAGTTCTTCACCAAATTGCACATGCTATACTGCAAGCGGGATCTTTTTATATTAGTTCTTCACCGGGTCAATAGGTAGCTAGTACCTTATTTTCTTTCTGTTAACCTTGCTTTTAGATAACAATATTAATGTCGTGGCCATAAAGGACAACAATGTGAACCTTAAGACGTGCTCCCAGCACAGGCTGACTAAGGGCGCGTTTGCTAATATTTCTACTGCTCTATTTTTCTATTCTTTTATTTTTTGGAGCAAAAAAAGAATAGAAATCCGTTTGTTAACGTTAGTTAATTTTTTTATTACCGGAATAGAAAAGTGGCCAAGAAATAAATTTGGAACAAAAATAAAAAGTAGAATTTTTCTATTTCTTTGTTTCCAGAAATAAAAAAAGATAGAAAGGTATAAAGGTTCAATAAAAACCCTAAAATTTACTTCTTACCTCGTCGACCCTTTTAAGCTGCGGCCTCAACTCCTCCTCCATCCTCCGTCGTCTGCAAACAGTCTCAAAGCACCGGCCACCACCCCCGTCACTTGCGGCGAAGCCCTGGCCAGTCGGAAGCCGCCGGACGCCTTTCTGTTCTCGTCTCTGTTTGATACTGTGTGGCGATTCTATAGGGACGCCGTCGAGCAAGGGCCGCCCTCGCTGATCTGGGCGCGCGCGCCACCGTGCCTTCAGGCTCCATTTTCTTGGACTTTTCTCATTTGGGGCACGCGGCCCTAGGGTTTCGGCATCCCTGTGTAGTAACGAAGAATCGTGGGACTAGTTTGTATCCTCTCGAAACATCAACATGCATGTATATTCACGGGGGAGCTGTCCATGTTGAATTTTCCTGCTATGTCTAGTGTTTGTGGTTCTTTCATCAGTTCAATGCTTAGACAGCGATATTAGAAATTGAGATGCTTTTAGGCTTGTGGTTGCGAGACAGTTTGGCCTCTGTTATGAGGTGGACTCCTGTCTCCTTACGTCGGTGTTCTAATGATCTCATAATCTGTAGCGGCTGTTTTTCTCCTCATTGTAAATTTTGTGATGATTTATGCTTGTGGAACTGATGCGATCCTAATACATCATGTGCACAGACGGGTGGCGCAAGAGCTTGGGGTCAAGCTTGGGGAGGAAGTGGGTTATGCCATCCGGTTTGAGGATAGGACTTCGGAGAGGACAAGAATCAAGTAAATTTTTTCAGAACGTTTTCCAATGTCCAAATCATATTCAGCTTTGATTTTGTAGAGTTTCTCCTAGATATATGAATGTTCGGACCTCCATTGCTTGCACAGTTGGGGAAATTGGATAGAATCTTGTGCTCTCCCTCCTTGCGATTTCTAACAATGGACTTTGTACTTGCTCAGATACCTTACTGATGGTGTACTTCTTCGCGAAAGTTTATCCAACCTGGAGCTCAGTGAATATTCAGTCATAATATTGGATGAAGCCCATGAAATGAGTTTAAATACATGAGTTCTATGTGCGATTCTTCTACTTTTTCCCGCATTGAGGGTCTGTTGGCTTTTCCGTGTCATGTGAATGGGATACATCTTTAGTGTCCAATTTCTGTAACCCTGTCTGTATCTGTCTGCTGCTACTGATCAAGTTTCCTTTTATAATACTGGCGATGTACCTTCAGGGACATATTGCTTGCAATGATGAAGCGATTAATCAAGATCCGCTCATCCAATTTGAGGGTTCTGATAACTTCGGCTACTCTTGATGGCAATAAAGTCTCTAAGTTTTTCTCAGATTGCCCAGTACTAAATGTTCCTGGAAAGTTATATCCAGTGGAAATAGTATACAGCAGAGAGCGTCCTACAAGCTATCTTGAGTCTTTTTTGAGAACGGCCCTCAGTATGATACGACTTTGATCATATACTTACCCCTTCAAGCTTGCACTTTGATCTTTTTGGCTTAATGCCGTGACATGATGATGGCTTCCATGTATTTGCCAATTATTGGTTGTCGGTTTGTAGTTTGGTTAATGTTTGTTTTTGTATTTTTTTAATCTAATTTATAATTGATACATTGTTTTTTTCTATCTTCTCTCTGTCAAAGCTCAATCTATTGTCACAGCGATCTTTTCCTTTTGTTCCCAGTAAATTTCACTTTACGTATGGAAGTTATTGTTAGTTCACTTAGCACACTAAAGTTCTCTGGACACAATATTTGAGTTTGTTATGAACTTCTTGCCCAAAACAAAATGAATTTCTATGATAGGTCATTCTTGCTTGTTGCCTTTTCTATTCAAAAGTTTTGAATTGCAATACTAACTCTTATTTCTAACTAATTTAAAATGTAGACATACATCTTCGGGAACCAGAAGGTGATGTCTTGATATTCATGACTGGACAGGTGAAATTAAATTTTGCATGATTTTCCCTCTAGTTCCAGGTCAATAAATATTTGTATTTTTCAAATCCAAAGCTTGTGCAGTGTTTCAAACGGAGGTTTGGTGAGCTTTGAATATTTGGCAAAGCATGAGTCGATGGGATATTTTTGTACTAGGAGTATAGAGAATCTCTTTGGAGTATTGGCATTCAATTACGCTTTTCTTGCTGCAAATAAAGATTGCTCCTTCAAGTATATGTTCAACTTTATTGGACGAAAACAAAATGTATAATATATATAAGTCACAATCAAATTTAAATTGATTTTGTAAACTTAATCATTATCAGAAAATTAAGGATTCATGTCTATATAAATTAATTTTCAAAGTTCCTGTGACTATTGAAGTGATTAATAAAGATTAAGAAAATTAATTTTATCCATGAAGAGCATGCTAAAGATAGATATATATATATATATATATGTAAAGTAGTGTGAGCTAAAAAGGATTAGACAAACCAATAAACCATGCTTATTGATTTTTTTCACTTATAACTTGTATTTATAGTTAAATAAAAGATATAGACTATAGACTTGAATGAAAAAAATTGGGAATAGAAATTTTTTTGATTATACCAAACGCATTTCTGTTCTTTTTCTATTTCAGGAATAGAAATTTTATGCAGTTACCAAACACATTCTTTTGCTCGGAAACTCATCCAGAAAATAGAAATAGAAAAAACTATTTCTGAAAAGAAATTATTCTCAGAAATAGAAAAGTTACCAAACGCGCCCTAAACTGCTAGTGTACAAATCATGTCGGTTGACTCCATCCGCGGGATAACGCCCGGAAGGCGATGACCATAGAGCACGCGCAGCAGAGGAAGACTACGAGAAGTGCAAAAGGAAAGGCCCACTTGGAACAGTGAATGGAACGATCTTTTCACCGGATATGCCTTTTGCCTACAAAGCGACGACTTTGCCAAGTCCAGGTCAACTGACCAGTTTATTTTTCTAATTACATCGATTGTGTTAATTAATTGTGATGATTGGCCGGTTGTTGAGGCCACTAGGAAGCAGTTAATGGAAATAATTAACTACTAGTTGAATATATTTCCTGTAATCTATTTCGCAAGTATTTTACCCCTGCAGAGGGGTCTATAGGCTAGTATAATGGTAACATGATATAGGGATAAGTGCATTGAAAGTCTTAAAAATTGTCATGAAAGTGCAGTTGAGTTCTAAAACTTTTTAAAAGTGCAATCAAGTTCTAAAACTTATCATCAAAATGCAATCGAGTCCTAAAACTTTCAAAAAGTGCAATCAATGGAAGGACTGACAAATTTGATAAGTTTTAGGACTTCATTGCACTTTTTGAGAGTTTTAGGACTTGATTGCACTTTTTGAAAGTTTTAGAACTCAATTGCACTTTCATCAAAAGTTTTAGGACTTTCAATGCACTTATTCCTATAATATACTAGCAATATAGCTATTGCCTTATTTTATTTCTTTTTTTCGTTGCTTGTAGAACCAATATGAACGTCATAGCCAAAAAAGACAACAATACAAACATCAAACATTCATCTTATGCGTACGAGCTAATTAAACTGTTGGTGTGTAAGTGATTACGGGAAAATTGCTATTTTAGTTGTAAACAATTATACGGACTTCAATTCAATCATCATAAATGGTTTAATTAATCAGGTGTAGTCCTAAACCTTTGAATGAAAATGCAATCAAATCCTCTCAGCCTAATCTCGCCTAAACTGCTGACGTGGCAATCTAATTATCACCAGCCATCCTACATATCACGGCCCGCAATCTAACGTCGACAATTCTACTCCAAATGATGTCATTTTGCATAATTTTTACATTTTGTAATGTTCCTCTTTTCTTTCGGGTTATTATTCATCTAGAGGAGTGGCCGAATTCAGAGGAGCCCCCATGTGAATTCACCATTGGATCTCTGACACCAACAAACCTAGAGTTCTTACCCCTCGTTGTCGAGCCACAAGGTGAAATTACACTAACGGCATTTCGACGAACCTGTGAACTCTCACAATCCATGGATGACTGGGGCACAATCAAGGGTCTGCAACTACAACAGCGGCACAGCTCCTTATTTGGTTCTCTAGAAAGTCTCTTGAATTTGCTTGCAGAAGACGATTTATAATAGAGAATAACAAACAAACAAAAATGGGCTCGCTGAGATTTAAAGGAGTGGCCAAGCTCACCGCGAACTTGACAACCACGAGCTGGACGGGCATGGAGGATGATTGTTGAGTACAAGCAGAGAGTAAAGTTGTCGACGTCATATCCCACACAGGATGACAAGTAATGACTAAACCGTCGTATCAGAAATTTCAGGTTATAAATATCTAGGAGGGCTTGATTAGATCTTCATGTAAAGGTGTACAGTTAAATTAGATCAATCGAAACGTTTAGATGTTTAGGACTGACATGACTATTTTTACCAATGATAACAAAATCATCTCGTGTCGGTTGACTCCGTCCAGCACCAAGATAGAACCGCCGCCAGTTATGTTTGTGTCAAGTAGTTCCGATTGATACCTTATCACAGCAATCCGCAAAAGGCATCAAGTGATCAAGCATTTCTTTACTGCAAATTGAGGGCCGAGGTCCACGAGAAGGCAAAGACTATTCTAAGCACTTGATTAATGCTGCTGTCAGTCATTTAATTATGAGCTAATCACTTCATACGCTCTCTTGAGCAGAAGCCTCTCGGAACAATTAATCAAACTGTTCGTCTTCACATGCATCCAGTTCGATCATGTGTTCGCGTTAAATGTCTTCAAACTGATTTTTTATTTCCAAAAGTCATATATTGGCGGAAAAGGGTGATTAAAGGAAAACATTGCCTTCTTAATACACACATGCTGTGATTCTCGTCCTTGTATTATGCCCTTTCCTTTCATTTTTGTCACACACAGAATGCGTTGCTGTAGATATTAGAAGGTCGTCTTGCTATACTCAATTTTTTAGAACGTTGACTTGGTGTCCTCCAAATAAGGCAACAAGTCTCTTTCAGTCTTCCGCTAAGGCAGCAACTAAGCAAGCACTCTCCGCTTGAATAAGAAATGATTGATCTTTTCTGGCTGTAACTAGAAAAATAATTAATGCACAAGTACTCACCAGTCGAGCCTCTTCCCGCAACGACTGAATCCAGTCATTTTTTATTTATTAATTCGTCTATTTTTTTTTCCACGTTGGCCATCTTGGAGTAGAAATTGCAAAAAACTTAGCTCTGGATGGTCATCTTTTTTAAGTTCGGGTTTTAGGGAAGGGATGCAACTTTTGCAGTTCGAGGTCTGATGTGCGCCAATTTTATAGTTAGGGAGGGTAAAATGAGATTTTTCCCAAAATATAAGACATGAGGTTTCACATTCTTCGAGTAAGAGTGTCATCATAATGATCTAATTTGAAGTGATTTTTCTCATTGGTAAGCAATGTCGTCGCGCTCAATCATGTGCAATATTCTCCTCAGTATCTGGTTGGACCGTATCTTTGATGTTCCTCAGAATATCTTTGTAAGTTTCCTATCATTCTCTATGTGATATTATTGTCTTGGATAATGAGATACAATCAACTCTTGTCAAAACAAAGATATAGTGACATGAAATGGTTACCAAAAAGAAAAGAGAGAATTTCCAAGAAAAAATAAACTGAAATATATGATATTAGGAGATGAATAGAGGGCAAATATCGTTCTTACTTTACCCTTCCATGTTTCTTGTTAGTTTCTATTAATTTACGTGCTTGAAACATTGCATGGCTTACATTATGAGTCAACAAACATTACACTTTTGTGGCTTTGTGTATTCTTTACACATAAGAATAAACCCATATGATGGGGTTCGGATCCACTGTAAATAAAACTCCATGTAAACGCTAGCGGAGAATTTGATCGATATAAATATTTATTTTGTTATAATTTTCTAAACATTAATTTTTCTTGCAAAAATTCAAGTCGACATCAAATGCTTAGAATAATATAACAAATCTAGTTTTAAATCTGCGCAGCGCATTGGCATCTCACTTTATAAATATCCATGTTTCCCCCAAAGTCCAGAGGAATAATTTGGCTTGGGAAAGTTTAATGAGTCTCTCGGAACAATTAATCTAATCGTTCATATACATGCATCCAATCTCATTCAGTAAGATAATGCAATTTGACTTAGTCTAGTTCAATCACGTGTTCGCGTCAAACGTCTTCAAACCGATTTTTTAATTCCAAATATTCATCCACTGGGGAAAGGCAAAATGCCAGAGTCATTTTCTCTTTCTTTTTTTCTCTATGCCCCCAACCGGTAACCCAGGGAGCCATAAACAAATTAGAGCAGGAATGTCTATATAATTTTTTTTTAAAGATGTGACAGTGACGGTACAGTCAGCTTCTCATTTTTCACAATTTAAATAGGGTGGAGAAGCAGAGGCGTGGAAGTGATTTACACGTAGTTTGGTGTGAGATCGTGAGGGGATGCATGAGAAAGGAAAATATGAAGCTGACTGCATTGTTACCAAAGTAAACGGTGCAGTCTACATCACTCATTTCCACTTGGTGGGATTTGCTACAAATCACACCAAGTGGGGAATCCTCGATTCCTATATATTTCATTTACAATACGTCATTGTCCTGTATCAAAAAATAATTAAGAAATAATGTGCTGCTTTTATTTTTTTTTGTTCGGAGGAAGCAATTGTTGTCTTTGTTAGTATCCATAATTTAACAAAATGAATATAGTTTTCATAATTAAATCTCGCTTGTGGAGAAACTCTTTTATATCGCCAATGCACTTGGAAAGTAAAAGTTCACATTAATATAGATAGATGACTCCTAGATTTACATCAAGTAATTGCATGGATGGCGTCTATATTTGTAAAGGAAAACGTGGCCCATCATGCAGTAATCCATAATATAAGTTTTTTGGTGCATGGAGAGGAAGCCTCTAAGGAGTAGACATGCGGCCACCTAACTCAATTTGCCTTTTGTTTTCTCCTTTTTTCTTCAATTTTCAGACCATGTCCTATTTTGCATTGCTTGCTTCCTTTCAAAAATTGCTCAAGAAAAATTATAAACAAGTGGACACATGAGGTCCCAAAATTAAAACTGGTTATCATAAAAAAATCGTGAAAACCAATATTACTTAGAACAGTCGAGCCAAAAAGTTAAAGCAAAGAAGTAAGAACATTTCTTTCCCTCGTGGACGAGCCAACTCTCTTTTTCTTTCTATTTGTGAGGCTTTGCATTCTGAAGCTTTCTAATGCCCTAATTACAGGCACCAATCTACTGCTCAATTGGAGACTATCACTGCTCCACTTACAGCTACACGAGGGAACTGTGTAGCCAGAATTCTCGTACAGACATTTATATGTTCAACCACAAAGTCTGAAGCCCACAAATTTTGAAAGACGCAATCCTCAACTTTTAGGATTCTTAGGGCCTATTTGGTAATACTTCTATTTCTCTATTTCTTTTTAGAACAGAAAAAGAACAGAAATTCGTTTGATAATATCAGTTAAATTTTTTTTTTTGATAAACGAGGTGTCCGCGCGGCCGGCGAGCTAGAGCTCAAACCAGCGGTGATGCCCGACTAGTCCTTGAGGGGGGCTAGCGCAGCATCCCACCGCCACGACCCCCCACTTAAATCACCGATGTGCGAGTTTGAACCCAGGACCTCTCGTGAAAGGAACTGAGCGCAAACCAACGCGGCCACCGATGGGTGGGTAATATCAGTTAATTTTTCTACTCCGTGAAATAGAAAAATTCATGTATAACTTCAACAGCGCCTCGTCTTTCATTTTCTTGTGAAAGCATAGATTGTAATGTCTCCCCAATACTTCCCTACAATTAACCGTTGATTTCCAATAAATGTTTCGTTTTTTTTTTTTGTTGCTAAAACCAATAAATGTTTCGTTGGAAGACAAGAATTCCGGTAAATAATTTAATGTAAAGATGTCATCGGCCTGGTGCAAAGGACTTGAATCGGAGGAATAAAGGCAAACGCGGACAAAACATTAGGCGGAAGATTCGGGGAACTTACTGATCGATTGACGCGTGTGCTTTTAAGCTCTTTCCTTTTCCTTTTGGTCTGCTAAAGGCAACCAGTGCGTTGCACATGGCCTTGGAGACTCGGACAGAAGAGTGGTAGGGCCGGATGAGGAAAATAATCGATGACTGCTCTTTAGTAATGTGTGATGGTGGTTGTCGTCTCTACGATGTCCTCGATTCGACTGGGAAGTCAGAATGGTCGACGGAATTGATCGTGGTATGTACGGGCATTACGATCAGTTGTCTTGTATAAAAAAAATCGCAAAACCAATAGTGCTGACGTCATGTGGGCCAACAATCAAAGAAAAGTAAGTAATAACGTGAGTGTGTGATGGTTAAATTTAATATCTTTTGGGAAAGTTGGGCATTTCGTCATAGTTGCGGGGCTCTTTTGCTAAAAATAAAAGTTAAATAATGTAAGGCGCGTCTTAGACTAGCTGTTTGTTAAATAATGTAAGACTACGAGAAGTGCAAATGGGAAGACCAACTTGGAGCAGCGAATGGAACGATCTTTTCACCGGATAATGCCTATTGCCTACAAAGCGACGACTTTGCTAAGTCTAGGTCAACTGACCAGTTTATTTTTTTTCTAATTACATCGATTGTGTTAATTAATTGTGATGATGGGCCGGTTGTTGAGGCCACTAGGAAGCAGTTAATGGAAATAATTAACCATTGGTTGAATATATTTCCTGTAATCTATTTGGCAAGTCTTTACCCGTGCAAAGGCTCTATAGGCTAGTATAACGGTAATATGATAGAGGGATAAGTGTATTGAAAGTTTTAAAACTTGTCATGAAAGTACAATTGAATTATAAAACTTTTAAAAAGTGCAATCAAATCCTAAAATTTATTGCCAAAGTGCAGTCGAGTCCTAAAACTTTCAAAAAAGTGCAATCAAATCTTAAAACTTGTCACCAATGTGATATCAAGTCCTATAACTTTCAAAAAGTGCAATCAATGGAAAGACTTGATTGGACAAATTTGACAAGTTTTAATATTTAATTGCACTTTTTGAAAGTTTTAGGACTCAATTACATTTCGCGACAAGTTTTAGAACTTAATTGCAGTTTTGAAAAGTTTTGGGACTCAATTGCACTTTTGCTACAAATTTTAGAATTCAATTGCACTTTTTGAAAGTTTTAGGACTCAAAGTGCACTTTCGTCACAAGTTTTACAACTTTCAATATATTTATCCCTATAATATACTGGCAATATAGCTATTGCCTTATTTTATTTCTTTTTTTTCTTGCTTGTAGACCAATATGAACGTGGTGGCCAAAAAAGACGACAATACAAACGTCAAACCATCATCCTATGCGTACGAGCTAATTAAACTGCTGGCGGGTAAGTGATTACGGGGAAATTGCTATTTTAGTTGTAAACGATTATATGGACTCTAATTCAATTATAAGCCATTCAATTAATCAGGTGTAGTTTTAAACTGTTGAGTGAAAATGCAATCAAATTCTTCTGGTCCAATCTCGCCTAAATTGCTGACGTGACAGTCCAATCATCACCGACCATCCTACATAGGGTTGTAAACGGTTTGGTTTGGTTCGGTTTTCTTGAAAAACCCTAAACGAATGAAAGCGCCGCGACGGAGTAGGAGTTGCGGTGGCAAGGCTCGGTCGCGATCTCGTCTCGGTAGGGTTTGGTCGCACGGGCGCGACGCTGCGGACCGGCGGAGGAAAACGCTTGGCTCGGGCCTATGGTCCTGGCGGGAACTGCAGCCTTCGGAGGCAGCGGCAGCAAGAGAGGGGAGTCGCGAATTTCGGAGGCGGATTGGCGAGGAGGAGAGGGAGAGGGAGAGAGGGAGATGCGAGAGCGAAAGAGGGCGAGATAGGGCTAAAACCGAAGTGTTTATTTAAGTTCGGTTCGATCCGAACCAAATTGAAAAAAAAATTGGTTAATTTTGATTATCCGAACCGAAATTGAAACCGAACCGAAATACATGAAATTTTCGGTTCGATTCGGTTCGGTTCGGTTCGGTTCTCGATTCGGTTCTGACACCCCTAACTTCAATAGCTCCTCCTCTTCATTTTCTTGTGAAAGCACCTATTGTACGTCTCCCAGATAGTCCCTTACTATTTCCTACATAGTAGCCTCGATAGTGGACGTTGATTTCTGATAATTGTTGTCGTCAAAGACAAGAATTCCTGTTTCCCTTTTTTCTTTGGTTTTTTTTTTCCTGTGCCAGCGAGGATCACCGGCGAACCTCGCCAGCCACGAAGGCCTTGCTCACAGCCGGTGGGACCCCAAAAGCCCTGGGCGAGGCCACGAGGCCTCGCTCACGGCCGGTAGGGCCCCAAAAGCCTTGGGTGAGGCCATCGTGGCCTCTCCGGCCACGGGCGAGGGCTGTCTCGCCCACGACTGGAGAGGCAGCGAAGGCCCTTTCCCGTGGCTGGTGAGGCCGTGATGGCCTTGCCCAGGGCCTTCGCGGTCAACATGGGTCGCCAGTGATATTGGCCAGCAAAGAAAAAAAGCACCAAAAAAAGGAAAAAAAATTCAAAACATTCAAAAAACAAAAAAATATTGAAATAATATTAAAATATTATTAAAAATTATCCACGTTAGTGATTTTGGGCTAAAATTGGCCAGACGGACTTAATTGACAAAAAAAATGAAAAGATTTATGACTCAATTGATAAAATTTAAAGATTTATGACTGAATTGACAAAAGTGCAATATATTTAGAACTTTTTTGGACAATTTTTCCGCCCAATTGGAGACTATCACTGCTGTACTTACAGCTCCATAATGTGTAGTCGAAATTCATCGAACAAACATTCCCACGAATTTTGAAGGACACAATCCTTAACTTTAGGAACTCTAGCTTTCACGTATGACTTCAACAGCGCCTCGTCTTTCATTTTCTTGTGAAAGCGTAGATTGTAATGTCTCCCCAATACTTCCCTACTATTAACCATTGATTTCCAATAAATGTTTCGTTGGAAGACAAGAATTCCGGTAAATAATTTAATGTAAAGATGCCATCGGCCTGGTGCAGAGGACTTGAATAGGAGGAATAAAGGCAAACGCGGACAAAACATTAGGCGGAAGATTCGGGAAACTTACTGATCGATTGACGCGGGTGCATTTAAGCTCTTTCCTTTTCCTTTTGGTCTGCTAAAGGCAAGCAGTGCGTTGCACATGGCCTTGGAGACTCGGACCGAAGAGTGGTAGGGCCGGATGAGGAAAATAATTGATGACTGCTCTTTAGTAATGTGTGATGGTGGTTGTCGTCTCTACCATGTCCTCGATTCGACTGGGAAGTCAGAATGGTCGACGGAATTGAACGTGGTATGTACGGGCATTATGATCAGTTGTCTTGTATAAAAAAAATCGCACAACCAATAATGCTGACGTCATGTGGGCCAACAATCAAAGAAAAGTAAGTAACAAATCGCCGTGGGAACAGCGTGCTCTCGTCAGCGAAGCACGTGGGCTGCTGTCTTCATTTTCTAATTTAAAGCTACTATATTGTAATAGAAACAGTAACAATGTGACGGACTGGGTAGCGAAGACCCACAGGAAAAAAAACTCACCGAGCACTGATTGACACGTCCTCCACAGGCACTTAGAGATCTGTTCTGTTTTGAGACCCCGAAAGTGGATTCTGGTTTTACTAGATATAAATGACAAGTTTAGTTCACCACCCGCCTGGGTGGCGCTGCTGGAGCGCGCACTCTTCCTCTCGCAAAAGGTTGAGTGTTCGAATCCCGGGTGCCGCAGGGTGACTTAACCGGTGCACGTGTGTGGTGGCTAGCACGTGTCGCCCCCAGGGTTTACCTCCCGGCTGTCGGCCGTGCGGGAGTTCCCTGGGTCACCAAAAAAAAAAATGACAAGTTTAGTTCTTACTAAAAAACAAACCGTGAGTGTGTGATGGTTAAATTTAATATCTTTTGGGAAAGTTGGGCATTTTGTCATAGTTGCGGGGCTCTTTTGCTAAAAATAAAAGTTAAATAATGTAAGGCGCGTCCTAGGCTAGCTGTTTGTGAAATTTGGCGCTATTTGAAGCTCGTTTACTGTTTTTACCGTATTTTAGAAAAACCAGGTCAAAATAGGGCAAAATCTAGAGTAGTGGGTCTTAATTGAATTTTCTGTATCAATTAGGTCACAATTAGGAAAAATGGTAATGAGAATTAAACTAGACATCTTAAGTTGAGTAAGACTTTTAATTTAATTAAAAAATAATTGGTTAGAATTGTGGGAAAAATAGAGAAGTTGACCTTTGGGTCAACTATCTGATTGGGTGGTTTCTAAGGCTAATTAGCCTTAATGCATGCTTAATTGGTTTTGTGTGGTTCAAGTCTGATTAACGATGCATGATCCTTTGGCAGGTAGTTTAGAAACGAGGATGAGACTCTAATTATGTTCTAGTGACTTAGCCTACTGCTTTGTGAAATGCACGTGGAATCTAATAATCACTTAGCATCGATTAATTAACCCCTAACTTTACAGGGTGGATGGGCAATTGAATCACATGATCGACATAAATTCCCGAACAAAACTTGAAATCCTTAATTGCCGATTGATTTGTGTAAGCTTGTTAATATCTTGATTTGAGTGACTGTATGTTCGGATAATTGAATGGAATTGACGATGGAGGGCAGTGCTCCAGAGCCCGAGCAGGCATCCTTGTTTGCACTCCAAGGAGGTGTTTAGACTTAGGTTTAATTAGCTTAGTTTAGTGTTAATTAGGCTAGTCTAATCAATAGTCCTTGGAATTAATAATCAAACTAGTCTAGTCTTAGCTAGTATAATTAGAGAATAAAAACTAATTTGGACTTAGGATCATTCCTTTAATAAATGATTAGTTTAGTTTAGATTAGTACTATTGCCTCTAATAAACTCACCTTAATCTAGAATTAGGATTAATCTCTAGAATCAAGTTTATGGGAGTTCATGTCCCAATGCTTATAATAAGACAATGTAATATTTTTTGCCCAACTTGGTATCTGGTCAAGCTTATGGGGATCGTGTCCTAGTGCTTATAACATAGCCATTTTTATTTTTTGCCCGCCAAGTATCGGGTTTTCTTTTCTGCATTAATAGATTGTTCATTTTTTTTTCTTTCGAGAATTGTTAGGACTAGTCTAGGATCATAATAAATTCGGCAAAAGGACACTATAAGTGCCATAACTTGTGTACGGAGATCACTTTGGTGCCATAACTTTTTTTCGGATCACTTTGGTGCCAAGTCGGAGGAAAAACGATCACTTAAGTGTCATAAGTTTTTTTTGGATCACTTCAGTGCTAAAATTTTTGAAAAACAATCACTTAAGTGCTAAAATTTTTTAAAAACGATCATTTAAGTGCTAAAATTTTTGAAAACGATCACTTAAGTGCCAATCTCCCGCGAGCCATGTCGCCTTCGAAATTAATAAAAAATGCCACGTTGGATTTCCGGCGAAAAATTGTGTACGGCACCGGAGTTGGCACTTAAGTGATCGTTTTTCAAAAATTTTAGCACTTAAGTGATCATTTTTCAAAAATTTTAGCACTAAAGTGATCCAAAAAAAACTTATGGCACCAAAGTGAGCGCCGTACACAAGTTATGGCACTTGTAGTGTTCTTTTGCCTAATAAATTCTTAAAGAATGTCGCATGATTGCTTATCAACATCAAGCGACCTTTAGGGTTCATAATTAGTAAACGAGAGTGTGTGATCATATAGATGAACAATCCTAGCAAATTAGAGATAGTCCGTGAATCTAGCTGATCTCTAGTTGCATAGGAAGCGAAATAAACTCTGGTGTTTCACTTGGTTTCTAGCCAACCCCAAAAAGCTAACGGCGACTCCCGTCTCACTATGAACTTTTGAAGCTAAATCAAATCTAAAATGAATCCAACGTCGCGGTAAGTGCTTGGGAGAGCCCGCACCTAATTGAGGGCCGTAGGCCCGCCTTTTGGTAATATCTCTAAACCTTTTCCCTTTTCCTCCCTTCAACGGAAATTTTGGGACGGTCGCGATAACTACCCATGTCTCGGTCCTCCTCGCTTCACTGTCCGACTAGGTTCTCGGCGTCCTGGCGTCGTTCACCAGAAAAACATCTAGTCTTTCGCTACTGAGATCACAGTCGTGGTGATGCTGGAGTGTGGGGTTTTGATGGCTATGTTGCAGATGGAACTGGTGATGTTGGCGGCTGACGTGCACCGTCCACAATCTTTGGGTGAGAGAGTACGAAGGGTTGGGTGCAGCGAGGGACGCGATGGAGAAGAAGCTGGAGCATGAGGATAGCAAAGGAATAGGTGGCCAATGTGACTAAGATGGCAGAGGTCAAATCAAAGAGTTGGATGGGAGGATAGGGTGCAAGTATGGGCAGTGGGTGAAAGATTGATTTCTAAGGCTGAGCTTCCATCGAACGGAAATAGTTGCTTGCTCGGCCTGCTACATCTAAAGTTCCTCGCGTTAGGCCAGTTGGCTGGCCATTTTATGTAGGATAGAATAGTTGTGTTGATTATTGCTTTATTTGAAGGGATGAATCTTATTGAGTATTGACGGCCATGTTGCCAAATTTGGGTTCACCTCAACGTGACAATGTGCAATGAAGTAATTGTTCACTGTTTGGGGGGAAAATATAAAATAACACGTCGAGACAAGGTATGCCATTGACAGCATACATTTGTCTTTAGTATAAAAATAGCTAATGTCTCACTTCATAAGTTCTAAAACATGAGTGAACACCATGATATTCACATTGCACTCACAGAAACAAGTGCAAACAAAGATCATATCATGGATCTTCTTGTCCAATAATAGCAGAAATCACTTTCCAAACATCACGGAACAGTAAAGGCGAGGCCGATAGGTGGACTCAACCATTTGAACATATAAGGGTAGGTTTAGGATTGCGAACAATATGAGAGGGAGGGTTGCCAGCAAAATAATTGGGATGTAAATCCACTTCCACTTTTCGCTTAAGATGACTGTAAGAGCAGAGCTGAATGCCACCAGCATAAACGCCAAAGAGAGGAATAGAAAAGTGAGGCCCAGTATCATTTTTCTCGGCAGTGACAGGAGAAAATCTTCGATTGCATAGCGTGAAGTTAAGATAGCCAAGAACATCAAGGTGGCAGTGACAGAGGAGAAGAGAGCAAAAGCGTCTGCAACCGCGAATACCATGAACGAACCATTCTTTAGAAAGATTGGGTTCCCTGTACTATCGTTGTTGCCTCCAGGTACTGTAAAAATCGCTGTGAAAGCTATGGTAATGATAAGAGTCACAACGAGGCTACAAGATTTTGATGTATCCTTCATCCAAACCCCTGCCTCTTTGACCAAATTACAACGTTTTTCTACAATATTTTCCCAGTATGTCCTCTTTTCTTCTTGCCATTTCAGACTTTTTATACAAGGAATGCTGCTATCTTCCAGTACCTTCAGAAAAATGAAGGATGCCTATCAATGTATGTTCTAAAGAGCACAAAAGGGTGCAAAATAAATAAGGTGAACCGACCTTAAACCATTGAAGTTCCCTTTGCATTAGAAAAGCTGCTCCTGAGACATCTGGGGATTCACATCTTGGTGACCATTTGGTGACAGCCTTCATTAGACCGAATTTCATCCAATAATCGGGTGTTAATTGTGGAATGTAGTGTGCCCTCACTAGCAGAAACAATTCAACATGTCGTCCCTTCACAGCTTCTTTCATCAGTTTTCTTATGAATCTTTCATCCCACATCAACTCCGGAAAATGCACAATACATAAATTGACAATTTCAGAGATTCCGCGAGATGTAGCATCAAGGACAATGCCTGAAGTCAATAGATACTCGAGATTTTCGGGAGTAGTCATACGAGACTTATTCTTGATAAGAGCTAGATTTGCTAACTTAAGTGAGCATTTGTGCCTCAACTTCGATTCTCCAATCCTTTTAATGAAAGGTGCTGCACGTAACATCAGATAAGAAATCTTCCCAGTGATGAGGAATCAAAAGGTTAAAGAGGCTTTCTCATTTGCATTGTGTTCTTATGTATATATAGTAGTTGAGATGAAAATGATGGATTTGAGATATGAATCAAGAAAGAAAATTTAATATGGCTTGAGAATCAAATTGCACAAATCGGAGAATTGATTGATCAATTGATGAACAATCACAATGTCATAAGATAAAAGAGAGTTCTTTTTCTTTTTTGAAAAATGGAAGATTTAGCAGCAGATTGATAGATCTATTTTTGATTGAAAATATTGCAAATTCACTAATGTATACATGTAGCTTAGCCATTGAGTTAAATTAAATCGAATCGAATCGAATCAAATCATATAGTAACACGAGAATCGAGAGCCAGTCCATATTATTAATTACTATCTCAAAGGAGTATACTGAGAATATCAATTTACTTTTTAAATTTAGAGATCTTGACCCATGGATGAAATAAGGTCCTTTTTTTTATATATAAAATGATAGTTTCATGTACCTGGTTTTGTGGCAAGATTCCAGAGTGACATTTTGAATTGCTGAAGTGCTGGTGCTACCACCACAAAGAGGAGAGAAGAATCATGTTAGCAAATTTGGAATTGATGACGAACAAAAAGATACATATTGCGAACATAAAATGATAACAACTTAGATCAAACAACCTCTATGGTCAGAATCCAAACCTAAAATTCTCGATAATTCTACTTCGTAATTTGAACAATGTGTAATACATATGTTATATTAGATATTAATTTGTGACATGCATCTTTGTTTAGGTATTAATTTGTATACATAAATGTAGTTCTCATCCCTTAAATCTTTTATCAATTCGATCCTTGAATGTCATGTTTTTTGTCATGTTGGTCCATCCATTAAGCAGATTAACAGAACTACCTCGAGTCGTCTTTGTGTGTTTGGAGTTGTCATATGATGTGTTGACCAAGCATAAAGGAATACCTAAACATGGGAACAAATAGAGTAAACATGTGGATAGAGTTGCTCAAATGTACATATCTGGCAAAAGAAGTGCAAGAAGTACCTACATTTGTAGATAAAATTTTCCCAAAAATTGAGTCTAGCTCCACTATGAAAGTGAAACTTCATAACCGCCAAGTCTTCCAATGGACACTCATTTGCACCATCTTTGGTTGTCGCTAAACCGGGGTACTTGCGAGCTAAATACAAGGCTATGTCTTTTGGGACACGAGTAGAAAAGGTTAATACAAGTAAACAATGAAGGAATTGAGACAAGATGAATAAGTGTGAAATCCTACCTAAATGGCCAGTCACAATAAGCCAGCCCATGGTATCACTATCGGGGGTGGATGTAGTACGCCCAGTGAGGTACCAAATAAACTCCCTTTCCATAGGAGACCTAGTAATAGCATCCAACAGGGCAGTGGTAACACTTTCAGGATCATGATCAACCTTGTCTAGTAATGCCTTTACCATCCTTATTCTTCCTCTACTGGCAGCAGTGACGAGGGCTGTAATATTTGGGTATTTCAAAAAAAAAAAAAGGGCCAACAAGTCAAAAAGTCAAAAAGTCAATATTTGCTACAGTGGACTTCAATTATAAAAGAGGACCGAGAGCTTTCGGGGAGGAAGGAAAAGAAGAGAGAAAAGAAAGAAAGAGAGGAAAAGAAGAAGAAGAAGAAGAAGAAGAAGAAGAAGAAGGAGAAGAGGGAGGGTTTGGTGCTGCGCAAACCCCGATTCGACTTTGATTAGCAACATCCGATATGTATTCGCACCCCTCGTTCATTCCATCGGAGTAGTTTCGGATTTAGGGCTTGAAATTCGGAATTATTAGAGATTTGTGCGGCGAAATCCGATTTTTGAATCGTTGAGCTACGTATATATATAGAATTGATAGTTTAGGGTGTCGTGGAGCCGTGGGATTTTACGGATCTTGATTTGGACCTACGGTTTGCCCAATATGAATTTTTGAAGTTGGCCGCACAAGGTGAACAGTGCGCGACCAGAGGGCTTTAGGCAGATTTTCGTCGGTTTTTGGCTTGATTTTGGGACGGCCAAGTTAAGGCTTTTGTAATACTCGGAACGGTCTTTCTTTTGACTATAAGTTTGGTAGGATCGGAGTTCGATGGAGAAAGTTATGGCGCGATCAAGTTTTGTGCTTAAGTTCTGCGTTGCGGACGATTTGGATAATGGCTTCAGATGAGCAATTTATGGGCACCTTTGAATTGTTTTGTTAGCGTTTAAGCATTGTTCAGCCGTTTAGTGATTATTGTAGTATTTTACTTAATTTTGATGTTGATTCTCGTTCAATTGATAGGATTACGAGATTATCGGGGCGTTTAGCCACGTTATTTGGTTTTGGGGCATTCCAGATGAGTGGTGCTATCTCTTCTTTGAGTTTATAAACTCATGTTTTGAAAGTGATAAGAATTTGAGTATTGTACGAGTTACTAGAGCATATTTGTTGCATAAAATTTTGGATCGGGCAATTACTACCAGTTTGATATTTGAGAACGATTTGAGAAATTTGAGAATGGTTTTAGGAAAAATATTGTTAACGGATACATGTGTATTATGTTGCGAATTGGTTTATGAAACGAGTTTTAAGATGATTTGAGAAATGTTTTATGAAAAACGTTACAAAAAGTTACTCGTATCAATTTGTGAATTATGTTTATGAAATGATATATATGTATCACTTTGCGAAATGATTATGGAAGCATATTGCGATTTATGAAATGGTTTTGGAACCATATTGTGATTTATAAAATGATTTGAGAAATGACAGATGTTCTATGTTGTGAAAAGTTAATTGTTTGGTTTGTGAAATTGATTTTTGGTATTGTGGATTATTGGAGGATGTGTGTTGGTGCTCAATATCGCTGTGAGCCCATTGAGGGGCTTGTGGGTATGCGCATACTAGTCTAGGATATCCTTGTGGGCCAAGCCACCAATTTATAGTAGGTGGAGACCTTGCCAAGGGGGGAATCTTGGTCGCCTTATCACGGGGCGAGATACGTGATCATGGTATGATGTTGAGCAATAGATTGGTCGATGGATAGACCATCGATGTGTTTTCTGCCGTGCCGGGGCAAATCCTTAAGAGCGATGGCAGTGCGGCTGCGGCTCAAAGAGGATAATATCGGGTCGGGTTGAGGGATGGCAGTGCGGCTGTGCCTCTACCCCGAACAAGCCATTTTATGATGAGATTAATCAATGGAATAGACCATTGATATGTGAGTTCTTGAGATTGGTTAATGGATTGAACCATTGATGTGTGATTTGGCGAGATTAATCAATGGACTTGACTAATGATGATTGAATTGTAATGACGTATCAAATGAATGTTTTCTGGTTTGTATCGAGTTTTGTGAAAAGAAAAAATAACTCATATTTGATATGATATGTATATGATATTGTGGGTTTAAATTATGAGTTTTCGATATTTTTATATATGCATAGTGGTTGCTCGATTTGCTTAGAAGAGATACGCACTACTTACTGAACTGTCGTTGCTCACCCCCTCTTTTCGCAATCTTTCAGGTTCTTTGTTTAGCAGCCAATAGAGCGAGAGCGATGTCATGGGGACTTTTGGGTGATTTGAGGCTGCGTCCTTCAAGTGGAAAGACGGCCGTGTCATCTCCCATTGTTACGCCCCGAACCCTAACGGGCTCGCGACACCCCTCGATGGTCGATCAATGAATGCGACGTCCCAGGCACGTCGCCGACCCAACCTAAACATCAGAGAATAGGTACGCACAGAAACAAATTGAAACAACCCAGGCAATTAATAATGACAAGGGGTGGCAATAGCACGAAACAATAACTGTAATTCCTACACTAGGCAGATACATACAACGTTCACAAAAAGACAATCCCCAAGCTAGGCCACAACAATAGAACCACGTTCATCAAAAAGGGACAGTGGTTCATAAACTTAACTCCTCTACAAAAAGGGGGAAACTCAAAGTACAAGGTACTTAACCTGTCTTCGATCTCCGAGATACCCTTGCAGCGTCTCCAAATCACTCACGATCGCGGATCTAAAATGGTTATATAATAACAGTGATAACGAGTCTCAATAAGCAACACCCTAAACCCCACGTAGGCCAATGCATACCTAGACAAGTCGTACATGCAATCTAGCCAACAACATAACGAGCTCACATCATTGTACTTACCTTTGCCATCGGAACGTATGCCAACTCTGCACGTTAGTCAAAACGTGATAATGCAATAATAATAACTCAATAACATATCACAATCACTCAAACACCAACCACACTTGCACTCAATCAATCCAACCAATTCACTCACACATCCAACCAGCCAATTCAATCACACTCAATTCACATGCATGGCCCAACATCTTTCTCACAACCCGCGTCACTGTGCCTCAGGTCCATTCTCACTGCCCGCGCCAATGGGCCTCTGGCCCAATCTCACAGCCCGCGCTACTGCGCCTCAGACTCAGCCCTCCGATCAATCCGGGCTCTGTCCCGGGTCAACACCCCATAGGACCTTTCAAAAACAAACTTTCACACGACCCGGGTCAACACCCAACACGTTAGACCTCCGATCAATCCGGGCTCTGTCCAGGGTCAACACCCACAGGACCTTTCAAAAATAAACTTTCACATGACCCGGGTCAACACCCCACATGTCAGCCCTCCGATCAATCCGGACTTTTCTCATGCACATGCACCACAACACAATTCGCCATTCTCACAAGTCGTACCATTCAAACTCAAGGCATGCTCACCACATCACAATTCACCATTCAACACGTCGTACGAATCCAAATCACATCACAAGCCCATCACACTAACCCACAAATCCGATATTCAAGCTGGCCACATACGAACATCAAATCCACCCACGAATGCCACAACAAGCCAATCATTGACCCACCAACATTAGCCACTAATATGCACCCAAAACCATCCCAATTCCAAACCACGAGCTCACCAATTTGACATCCAAGTCGACCACAATCAAACGTCAATTTCCCCCACACACGCCACGACAATACGGTCATTTAGCCCACCATAATTAACCACTAATTAAGCCTCACAATTATCACAATTTAATCTAACAATTACACACATACAAATATTGACCCTAATCCACGTTTAGCCCCTAAACCGGTACTAATTAACCCCTAGACAAGTCTAATAATACCCAATGTACTAGGTAGGGTTTAGGAAGTCACTTACTAGGTTTTGGCCTGGGAAAAATTCACTTGAGCTCAAAATGGCCCGGGTGAACAGTGCTGGGATCAGCACGGGCGAGGGCGCGGGGCTCGGCCACGGCTCGGTACACGGGCAAAATTCTCGACGCGGCCCACGGCCACGGGCTCGGCCATGGGCAAAATGCTCAGCCGCGGTAGGGCACGGCGACGGGCATGACGGGCGACGGGCCACGGCTGGGGCAGTGGCCTGGGCTGTCCGGCCACGGCCCAAGGCAAGTCCTGCACGGGTAGGGGTAGTCCGGCCACAGCGGGGCACACTCAGCCGGCAAGCTCGGGCACGGCTGGGCACGCTCGGCCGACGAGCTGGCTGGACGGTTGGGCTGAAGACTGGTCGAGCAGGAGCAGAACCAGTCGGGCGGAGGAAGAAGAAAGGAAGAAGAAGAAGAAGAAGAGAAGGAAGAACAGAAAAAGAAAGGAAAAAGGAGAGAGAGTCTGATAGAAGGGGGGGGAAACGTACAAGAGGGGACGTGCATGAGGGGAAGGGGAACGTGCGCGCGAGAGAGAGAGAGAGAGAGAGAGAGAGAGAGAGAGAGAGAGAGGATAGACGGGACGGGGAAACGTGAGCGGGAAAAGAGGAGGAGAGAGAGAGAAAAAAAGTCAAATAAAATACTCAAGTGCAAATCCAACGGCCCACAAACGATCTAGAAATCGATCCAACGGTCACGAAAAAGATCCTAATTAATTATTAGGAAAAAGGGCCAGAAGATATTAATTAAAACACACTATGAGGGAGGTCTACTAGTCCAAATCTGCACCCGGTCAAAATTTCACTTTCCACATATCCTGGGCAATATCGAGGCTGGCCACAATAATATCGACACCGTCCAATTAAATTCGTCCAGAAACTCCAAGAAATTCGACACTAAAGTTTGGGCTCTAAATAACGGCCAAATTCGATCGAGTGCGATTCTACCGAAATCTCAATTGTAAAAATAATAACCGTGAGTGATCAGTTCCCGGGCGAGATTTTACTATAAGTACACTGACGAATTACACGTTTTATAAATCCCAAAAATGGGTCGAAATTCGGAATGTCACAACTCTTCCTCCTCACAAAAATTTCGTCCTCGAAATTTACAATCCAACCCAACTATTCAAACAAATGGGGGTATTAGTGTCGCATCAACTCTTCACTTTCCCATGTCGCACCTTCGGTCCCATGGTTCTCCCAAATTACTTTGACCATTGGGATTATCTTGTTCCGTAACACTCGCTCCATTTTGTCCTCGATTCTTACTGGCTTATCCACGTACGACACACTATCGTCCACGTCTATTTCTTCATAATTTAGCACGTGGGTCGGGTCCGGTTCATACTTTCTTAATATCGACACGTGGAATACATTATGCACTTGAGACAAATTTGGCGGTAGCGCGAGACGATAGGCCAAGGTGCCAATTCTCTCTAAGACCTCGAATGGGCCCACGTACCTCGGGCTCAACTTCCCTTTCTTACCAAATCATGACAATCCTCTCATAGGTGATACTTTGAGGAAAACGTGGTCCCCCACTTGAAATTCCAAAGGCCTATGTTTCCGGTCTGCATAATTCTTTTGGCGGCTCTGAGCGGTTTTAAGCTTGTCCCGAATCACCTTGACTGTTTTGATTGACTGCTGAACCAACTCGGGACCCGTGATGCTCCTCTCACCCACTTCATCTCAACAAACCGGTGTTCTGCAAACTCTGCCATATTGTGCTTCAAATGGTGCCATTCTGATACTCAGCTGGTAGCTTTTGTTGTAGGCAAATTCAACCAAATGCAACTGTTCCTCCTAACTATCTTTAAAATCCAATACACACGCTAGCAGCATGTCTTCCAAATTCTGAATCGTCCTTTCAGACCGGCCATCTGTTTGGAGATGATAGGCCGTGCTAAACTGTAACTTCGTTCCTAATGTCGTATGAAGACTTTTCCAAAAGGCAACAGTAAATTTAGGATCACGGTCTGAAGTGATTATCACTGGCACTCCGTGCAGACGGACTATTTGTCGCACGTAAATCTCGGCATACCTTTCCAAGGTGAAGTCCTTTCACACTAGCAGAAAATGTGCTAATTTTGTCAATTGATCAACTATCACCCAAATTGAATCATGAACCCTTCTGACTCCTCGGTAATCCCATTACAAGGTCCATCATAATCAGCTCCTATTTCCACTCAGGGATTTTCAACGGCTGCAACATTCCACCCGGCTTGCAATGTTGCGCCTTCACTTGTTGGCATGTTAAACACTTAGCCACATGCTTGGCTACATCCACTTTCATGCTGTTCCACCAATAATACTGTCGCAAGTTTTGATACATCTTCTTGCTACCCGGGTAAATACTGTAATTGCTACAGTGTACTTCAGACAAAACCTCCTCCTTAAGTTCTGCATCATTGGGCATACACAACCGCCTACAGAACTTCAGAATCCCAACCTCGGATACCTGAAAATCCGGTTTCCTTTTTGTGACATCCATTTCCAAAATCTTCTGAATCTCCGAGTCCGTCGATTGTAAAGCTTTAATCTTAGTTTGGATCTCCAGTTCAATCCTCAATGCGGCAAGCAAACTTGAGACATGACTCACTTCAAACTTAAACTCCGAATCCCGAACTCCTTCCAATATAGTCTATTCCTTGATCATCATATGCGCGATGCTCGATTTTCGACTTAGTGCATCCGCTACTTTATTAGCTTTTCCGGGGTGATACAAGATATCGCAGTCATAATCCTTAAGGAGTTCCATCCAATGGCGTTGTCTCATGTTTAATTCCTTTTTGGGAAAATAAGTACCTTAAACTTTGATGGTTCATATAAATCTGAAACTTCTCCCCACACAGGTAATGCCTTCAAATCTTAAGGACAAATATAATTGCGGCCAATTCCAAGTCATGCGTCGGATAGTTCAGCTCATGCGGTCTCAACTGTCACGATGCGTAAGCCACCACTCTTCCATATTGCATCAACACGCATCCGAGTCCTCTTAGCGACGCGTCACTGTAGATCTCATATCCTCCCGGTCCTGACAGGATTGTCAATACTGGCGCGGCCGTCAACCTCTGCTTTAACTCCTGAAAACTCCTTTCGCACTTATCCGTCCATTCAAACCTCGTTTCCTTCTTTAGTAACCGCGTCAGCAGCATTGCCAATGCCGAAAACCTTTCCACGAAATGTCGGTAATAACCCGCTAAACCCAAGAAACTCCGAACCTCGGTTACTGTTGTTGGCCTCGGCTAATTCGTGACAGCTTCAATCTTTGTCGGGTCCACCGCAATTCCTTCCCCGGATATCACATGTCCTAAGAACGCCACTCGATGAAGCCAGAATTCGCACTTACTGAACTTAGCGTAGAGTGCATGTTCCCTTAAAGTCCATAGAACCTTTTCCAAATGTAACTCATGCTCAGCGGGATTCTTCGAGTATACCGGGATATCATCTATAAACATAATTACAAATTGATCCAGAAATTCCTTGAACACCCGATTCATTAAATCCATAAAGGCTACAGGGGCGTTCGTCAGTCCAAAAGGTATCACCATGAACTCGTAGTGTCCATACCTCGTCCTAAATGCTGACTTCGGCACATCCTCCTTTTTTATCCTCAATTGGTGATAGCCAGTCCTCAAATCGATCTTAGAAAACACTGACACCCCTTGTAACTGATCAAACAGGTCATCAATCCTTGGCAACGGGTACTTATTCTTAATGGTCACCTGGTTCAGTTATCTGCAGTCGATGCACAACCTCAAGGATGTGTCCTTTTTCCTCACGAACAACACTGGCGCTCCCCATGGAGACGCATTCGGACGAATAAAACCTTTATCCAATAACTCCTGCATTTGAACCTTCAATTCCTTCAATTCTGACAACGACATCCTATAGGGCGCTTTCGAAATTGGTTCCGTCCCTAGGGCCAACTCAACCACAAACTCCACTTCACTATCAGGTAGCAATCCCGGCAATTCCTGAGGAAAGACATCGGGAAGGTTACATACCTCGGCTATGTCCTTTAGCCTTGGTTCCTCAACCAACTAGTCAACCACAAAATAATTATCTTCCTATACCTCAAAGACAAAACTCAATCCATCCAATTTCAATCCACAGTCTTCCAAAACAAATTACCCCAGTTCTTTACAGAATCCGAAATTTCCAAGCAACACACATCCTTCCCAACCCGTCCAAAAATGTCATCAGTAATTCAGAAATCCTCACTGATTGCGCCTACTCACCATAAGTGATTATAAGTCTTACATAACCATTCAAGTTATAATTTCAAAATCTTCTCTTGTTGCACCCACTATCATCACATAATGCATCCGGACTTTCAAGACAAATCCTCTGATTCCTTCCCAACCACCGCGTACATCTTTCCTTGTGCCTGCGGTTAATTTGGTTATTCCGCGGGGTAGCTCCCGCTTAATGTCCTACTTGCGGTTGTTGTTGCTGTATTAACGGTCTAGCTTATCGGTTCGGACAGTTTCTCACTTGGTGACCATGCTGTCCACATCCACAACATGCTCCACTTCTACCTTGGCAATGGCCATTCCTACGTCTCTTCCCACAAGACCAACATGCGGCGTTGGAGTAGTAGTTCGGCTTTCCAAAGTTCTTCCTTACCGGAGGGACAAGTCTCATATTCTCTGTCATAGGCTTCTTTTCAAAGTTCCTATTGTCCCTAGCCGGCGCGTACCGCGATCCAGAAGCGGCAGCCCTTTCACTCATATCCGTGTCAACCATCGAGCTCTCTTATACAACTCATTGTAATCCCTTAAGACTCAAAGGTACTAACTGATTGCGGAATTCCGGTTCCAATCCATCCCGAAACCTCCTTGTCCTATCCACATGGTCCTTGACCATCCTTGGTGCGTACTTAGGCAACCTTACAAACTCGACCTCGTACTGATCAACTGACATCCGATTTTAGCGAAGCCGAAGAAACTATGTCATTTTCTGTCCTCACGCACTCTCCGAAAAGTACTTCCCATTGAAAGCCTCGACCAGAGCACCCCAATACTTCAAAGCCTTTTTCCAACTCTTATATCCAAAGTGATGTAACCTCGGGGTCACTTTTCCCATCAAACTTCGGAGGTTTCAATTTCAAAAAAATTGCTCAATCAGTTATTGCATCTATCTGACTGCATTAACTTGCCCTTGACCTTGATTCCCATCATTCCCATTAAAATTCCAACTTCCTCGCGTGCCCTCAGAATTCCATCCACTCTGGAATCCTCTGCAACTCCAGCTTGTGGACCTATATGACCTCGACCTCGACCTCGACCTCTTCCTCGGCTACTCATACTCACAGGATTCACACCACCCACTTACCTGCTATAATTCCCCTCGAGAATTAAAGACCTAGGCCAACTATACCAGTCTAAAGCCCTAGGTAGTGAATCACAACAATTCACTAAGCAGGCAGTCAATCACAACATCACTCAATCACAAAGAACAGGGATTGTGCATTAACCTCAAGCCCTGACGCACCTGCATTTCATGTATTAGTGCATACTATCACTCAGCAATCACAACCAAGTAGTCTGGGTAACGCATGGCACACAAGTCTCTCTAACTAAGTACCCCAAAGTCATCGCTCCTTATCACTCCAGGCTTCGACCAACTTAGATTGAGCTGACATTGCTCTGATACCAAATCAACCGGGATGTCACGCCCCGAACCCTAACGGGCTCGCGACATCTCTCGATGGTCGATCAATGAATGCGACGTCCCAGGCACGTCGCCGACCCAACCCAAACATCAGAGAATACTTATGCACGAAAACAAATTGAAACAACCCAGGCAATTAATAATGACAAGGGGTGGCAATAGCACGAAACAATAACTATAATTCCTACACTAGGCAGATACATACAACGTTCACAAAAAGACAATCCCCAAGCTAGGCCACAACAACAGAATCACGTTCATCAAAAAGGGACAGTGGTTCATAAACTTAACTCCTCTACAAAAAGGGGGAAACTCAAAGTAAAGGGTACTTGACCCGTCCTCGATCTCCGAGATACCCTTGCAGCGTCTCCAAATCACTCACAATCGCGGATCTGAAATGGTTATATAATAACCGTGAAAACAAGTTTCAATAAGCAACACCCTAAACCCCACGTGGGCCAATGCATACCCAGACAAGTCGTACATGCAATCTAGCCAACAACATAACGAGCTCACATCATTGTACTTACCTTTGCCATCGGAACGTATGCCAACTCTGCACGTTAGTCAAAACGTGATAATGCAATAATAATAACTCAATAACATATCACAATCACTCAAACACCAACCACACTTGCACTCAATCAATCCAACCAATTCACTCACACATCCAACCAGCCAATTCAATCACACTCAATTCGCATGCGTGGCCGAACATCTTTCTCACAATCCGTGTCACTGTGCCTCAGGTCCATTCTCACTGCCCGCGCCAATGCGCCTCTGGCCCAATCTCACAGCCCGCGGTACTGCGCCTCAGACTCAGCCCTTCGATCAATCCGGGCTCTGTCCCGGGTCAACACCCCACAGGACCTTTCAAAAACAAACTTTCACACGATCCGGGTCAACACCCCACACGTCAGCCCTCCGATCAATCCGGGCTCTGTCCCGGGTCAACACCCTGCAAGACCTTTCAAAAATAAACTTTCACACGACTCGGGTCAACACTCCACAGGTCAGCCCTCCGATCAATCCGGGCTTTTTTCATGCACATGCACCACAACACAATTCGCCATTCTCACAAGTCGTACCATTCAAACTCAAGGCATGCTCACCACATCACAATTCACCATTCAACACGTCGTATGAATCCAAATCACATCACAAGCCCATCACACTAACCCACCAATCCGACATTCAAGTCGGCCACATACGATGTCACGCCCCGAACCCTATCGAGCTAGCGACATCCGCCACTGGTTGATTTATGCGACATCCCAGGGTATCGCCGACCAAGAATAATATCATCAGAGATTAAATTCCACAGCGGAAACCATAATCAACCCGGACAAAATGAAACTGGGAAAGTCAGGGAGAATATACAAGTTTTCATTATCAAACTTATAAAACATTTACAGTTTACAGCCACCACATACACTTGCATACCGTATTTAAAACGACCGATATACAAAAGATTGATGACATGGCATTCTGACCTCAAAAATGGTACTCTCCAAAATCTATCATTCTGAACCCCTAATGCTAGCCCCTACGCCCCTTACTCAGCGTCCATTCTGAGTCTGACTCATCCCCATCTGAATCTGAACTTCCCTGATCAGCTTGCTCCTCCGAAGACTCTGTCTCCGCCTCAATCTCAATCGGGTGATTGATGTCGCTCGACTCAGTTGGGACTTCATTCTGATCCTCCTCGGCTAGAAAATCAAAGAAATTATACTCAGGCACGAAATTGGGATCCATGTATTGCTCAAAAGGGAGTATATACTCCGGGTCTCCTACAGGCTCTTCCGACTCCTCAGACTTGTCATCAGGCTCTACTTCGGGCTCCACCTCTTCTGGTTCCTCCTCGGGAATTGGTTCTAAGTCTATGTCCATTGGGTCATCTTTAGCTTGCGATGCTTCGGGTTCGGGTTCATGCTCAGCCTCCGAAGATCCTTGTGCGGCGGGTGCTGGATGCATCCCAGATTGCGCTAAGCTAACCTTTGTACTGGTCAACTCTCCATCTATCGGGGGTATGGCAGACGGGTCCCAATCTCCAACTAAGTCAAATGGAACATCAAAACCCCTAACGGGCCCGAACTCATCTCCATCTACATCCCGGAAGAACCATGCGGTATAAACATGGGTCTTCCATAAAGGTAGTCCTACCTCTACAAAAACGGTCGAAGTATGCTTAATCCAGGTCATGCCATCACCCATGGGAAATTCTGTAACTTCATTCTCAGTGTGCACTGGTACCCCAAAACTCTCTGGTGGCGGTGGCGGAGGATTCATGGCTCAGGTCGGGGTTCTGATAATTATTGGTTAAAATAACCGTGAGACTACATCTCAGTAAGTACACCCCTAAACCCCACCTAGGCTATCACGTACCTCCAGACAATCACACAAACACACAATCACACACATACCATTATCACATAGCAGGCACTTCAGTACAATCACAAGCATGCACAATTCTCATGTCATGCACTCATTCCATTCTCAATATCTCTTTTCCACATTTCTCGCCAGTGACCCGCGTTATAGTACACGCCTCAGATACACTGCGACCTCTTTTCACAACACTTCCGGGCGCGCATAAACGTACACGCCTCAGGACATGTTTCTTGCCCGCGTTGAAGTACACACCTCAGGCTCAACATCTACCACCTACTGTGCAACCCGCGTTGAAGTACACGCCTCAGGCTGGCAATCTACCGGTAATACTGGGCATCGTCCCGTGGAAACGTACACGCCTCAGGACGGCACAAATTCTACGAACTCATGTCATACTACATCCACTTTTTATTTATGCACATGCTTAACAAGCATTTACCACACTCAACTGGCCAATCACACGTGGCCCATGCACGCATCAATTCACACGCAAACATGATCACTAAGCATTTGACATGGCCAACTTTAATAATCAAATCAGTCTGGCCCAAGCGTGCACTCGACAAACATATTTCAATCATTTAATCACGCAACCACGCACTCAATTTTATCATCACAACCCAGTCATAGTTCAAACACGCATTAAACACACAATTTGCCATTTTCCTCTAAACAAATGGCGTCAAATCAATTCCGGCCCTTCACAGCACTTTCTCACAATTAATTGCCGGTTCTAAAAATCCAATTTGCATCCCGATCGGCCCATCACAGCCCATTGAACGATCACTCACAGCGAACTACCAACCTCCAAAAATCCACCGAACTCGTCCGATTTTGATTCTTAGGCCCGCCAATTAGTTCCATTCCTAATCCATACAATTTCGCACCCAAATAAACCCGGTTTCCAACTAAAATCAGTCGTCGATACCCAATATCCTAAGTCGGGTTTAGGCGAGACTTACCCGACTCTAGACTCACGCGGCTAGAGCGAAAGCGGCGGCAAAACCAAGATCTAACGGCGGCTTGCGGCAGCGATGACGATTGGTGGCGATCGGGAGGAACGGAGGGCGATGGCGGTTTGGGCGGCGGCCGGTTGGCTCACGGCCAAGGGAGACCGAGAGGGTGAGACAGAGAGAACGGTGGGATGGGGGTGGCGGATCAGCGGTGGCGACGGCGGTCCGGGCGGTGAGGCGGTCCGGCGAGAGAGAGAGATCGGAGGGGGGCTCACGGTGGAGGGGGAGAACCGAATGGGAGAGAGAGAGAGGAGAGAGAAAGGGTCTTGGACCTTAATAGTGATATTTGGACCAAAAGTGACAAATGACCAAAATACCCCTCTCTCACATTTTTGATCCAACGGTCCAGATTCGATCCTATCTTGAAATCGACGGCCCAGATCGAATCTTACAAAATATATCCAAGGGTAATTTTGTAATTTCTCAAAAAGTCTAAGGGCAAAATTGTCCAATAAAAAAGTTAGGGTAAAATGACCAAAATGCCCTTCTTCCATAAAGCATGCCCTTTGTTAATCCTTAGGGGTAAAATGGTCACTTTCCCCATTTCTCATCGAAAATGAATTTTTCTGAAGAATTCGGGCGCATTCAAAATTGCACGTTACAACCGCAACGTCGTCCTAACGTCCCGTTGTGACTTCCAAATTTTTCCGGTGTCCGATTTGGGCTAAATTAAATAATTAAATTTTATTAAACGCAACTCGATCGTTTCTCATACTAACGGGCAGCTTGTTGGGGAAATTCGCATATCCGACCCGTGACTGACAATAATTCAGGTGACGTGCAAGTTTATTCGGGTCACGACGACTTCGATTGTCATTAAAATCGCGAGGATCAATTACTAGATCCTAGGGGTACGATTGTTCGGTATAGTTTCAGGATAATTCGTCAAGTCATTTCATGGTCCAGCGGAATCACCCGCGATCCATTACTATGACAGTGGCGAACTGATCCCTAGCTATCCTCGGATCGGCCAGCAGTGGCTCAAAATATCACCTCGACGATTTTATGGTCGAAAATCAATTCACGATCAAATTTTCTTTAGTCGTACGAATTTAAATCCCTAATTAGCCTTTCCCTAATGGTTAGTATCCCAGGAATGATCAGTTCCGGGCGAGAACTAACTACGAGTACATTCATAAAACTCAGTATTTTATAAATCCCAAATGAACTAATTTTCAGGATATCACATACGAACATCAAATCCACCCACGAATGGTTAGTATCCCAGGAATGATTAGTTCCGGGCGAGAACTAACTGCGAGTACATTCATAAAACTCAGTATTTTATAAATCCCAAATGGACTAATTTTCAGGATGTCACATACGAACATCAAATCCACCCACGAATGCCACAACAAGCCAATCATTGACCCACCAACATTAGCCACTAATATGCACCCAAAACCATCCCAATTCCAAACCACGAGCTCACCAATCTGACATCCAAGTCGGCCACAATCAAACGTCAATTTCCCCCACACACGCCACGACAATACGGTCATTTAGCCCACCATAATTAGCCGCTAATTAAGCCCCACAATCATCACAATTTAATCTAACAATTACGCACATACAAATATTGACCCTAATCCACGTTTAGCCCCTAAATCGATACTAATTAACCCATAGACAAGTCTAATAATACCCAATGTACTAGGTAGGGTTTAGGAAGTCATTTACTAGGTTTTGGCCCGGGAAAAATCCACTCGGGCTCAAAATGGCCCGGGTGAACAGTGTTGGGATTGGTACGGGCGAGGGCGCGACGGGCGCGGGGCTCGTCCACGGCTCGGAACACGGGCAAAATTCTCGGCGCGGCCCACGGCCACGGGCTCGGCCATGGGCAAAATGCTCGGCCGCGGTAGGGCACGGCGACGGGCACGACGCAACGGGCCACGGCTGGGGTAGTGGCCTGGGCTGTCCGACCACGGCCCGAGGCGAGTTTGGCACGGGTAGGGGCAGTCCGGCCACGGCGGGGCACGCTCAGCCGGCAAGCTCGGGCATGGCTGGGCACGCTCGGCCGGCGAGCTGGCTGGACGGCTGGGCTAAGGACTGGTCGAGCAGGAGCAGAACCAGTCGGGCGGAGGAAGAAGAAAGGAAGAAGAAGAAGAAGTAGAGAAGGAAGAAAATAAAAAGAAAGGAAAGAGAAGAGCGAGTCTGACAGAAGGCACGTGCATGAGGGGACGTGCATGGGGGGAAGGGGAATGTGCGCGCGCGCGGGAGAGAGAGAGAGAGAGAGAGAGAGAGAGAGAGAGAGAGAGAGAGAGAGGATAGACGGGACGGGGAAACGTGAGCGGGAAAAGAGGAGGAGAGAGAGAGAGAAAAAAAAGTCAAATAAAATACTCAAATGCAAATCCAACGGCCCACAAATGATCTAGAAATCGATCCAACGGTCACGAAAAAGATCCTAATTAATTATTAGGAAAAAGGGCCAGAAGATATTAATTAAAACACACTATGAGGGAGGTCTACTAATCTAAATCCGCACCCGGTCAAAATTTCACTTTCCACATATCCTAGGCAATATCGAGGCTGGCCACAATAATATCGACACCGTCCAATTAAATTCGTTCCGAAACTCCGAGAAATTCGACACCAAAGTTTAGGCTCTAAATAACGGCCAAATTCGATCAAGTGCGATTCTAGCGAAATCTCAATTTTAAAAATAATAACCGAGAGTGATCAGTTCCCGGGCGAGATTTTACTATAAGCACACTGACGAATTACACGTTTTATAAATCCCAAAAATGGGCCGAAATTCGGAATGTCACACCCATCCTGGTAAATTTCGGGGTGTGACAAGGGCCCTCTTGAAAATGTTAACATCATATTCTAGAGGCCATCGCTTGATCAGGTTCTCCACCAATTGATCTTGTGCGGCCATCAGTGCAACATCAAGCACATTAAAGTAATGTGTCCTATGGCCATAACTGTGGCCTTAATTGCTTCGTCATCTTCATTGAGGATTTTCTCAGCAGCTTTCCAATTACCTTTCGTCGCGGCTTCAAACAAAGATCGATATTTTTCAATGACAATTGTTGTTGGCATGACTGCAAAAGTCGCCCATTAAAAGTCATCAGGCTTAGCAGTTCCGATTTTTTAAGTCAAGTGTAACCATTGCACCTGCTCAATTTTCTTTTGAAACTCGAATGCAAGTGAAGGGGAGGTGTTTACTAAACCTACCTATTTCTATGAGGACATTTGTTTACTCTTTGGAAGTAAATTATTTTTTTTTGGGCTTCCTCAATGTTCAAGATATTTTTCAGAATTTAAAAATTATGAAAATATTATATTTAAACTTATATGTCAGCATTTATATGCTGTCAAATTTAAAATGTTTCGGAGGAAAAAAAGTCAAAATGCATGAAATACAAGATTGATGAAAAATGAAAATTAAAAATTCGAAGTGACAAACCTCTTTTTGTTTTTCGATCTATCAACCTCTGGTGATCTTTCCAAAAACTTAGTTCGGAACTGGCTTCGGAAGGTTCATCCATTGCTGCACCTTCTGAAATTAGGTCTTCGCGAATCTCTGTCACCAAAAAGAGAAATGAACATGATTAACCTTTGGAATTCGTATGCCTTAGAACATCTAAACATGACTAGTATTAGGCTCATTCATTGCATGGAATTTTCTATATTAAAATTGTATGGTAAACTTTTTAATCAAAAATGATTTTTAACTTTAAACTTGGCGAAAATCATGAGTTTTTCCTATAATAGGCATTGTGTCATGAATTAGTTTTGTGGGACCTTCGAACTTTCATTGGTTTGACATTGTATTTTCTAGTGAGTTTTTGTTTCTCATTGCCATTATTCTTATCCAAGATTTCATTCATAAAATTTTACGCAAAATCTTATCTATCTCTACAATTATACATAATTTCTATGAAAAGTTTGTACTTGAATTTATATGTCAGGATTTGTATGTTGTGGAATTTAAAATGTTTCGAATTAAAATTAAAATCAAAATGCATGAAACACAAGTTTCTTGAAAAACGAAAAATAAAAGTTCAAAGTGACTAACCTTCAATTGATTTGCAACTATCTTGGGAAGCTGTATCAGTTGTGAACTTCTTTGTAACCAACAAAAGAAATGAACATAAATAACCTTTTCAAAATGTTTCAGATTGAAAAAGTCGAAATGCATTGACCATACTGATTCATGTGAAAATTAAAAGTTCAAAATGACAAACCTTTAGTTTTTGATTGATTCATAATCCTCAGGTACTCTTCAAACAAAGTTGGTTTCTTACCGTCTTGGAAAGCTTTATCAGTTGCCATGCCTTCTAAACTCACAACTATGTGAACCTCTTTGTTACAAAAAAGAGAAAAGAACATAAGTGACCTTTTAAAAATGTTTCAGATTGAAAAAAGTCAAAATGCATGAAACAAAATGATTTATGAAAAATGAGAATTAAAAGTTCAAAATGACAAATCTTTATGTTTTGATTGATTTGTGATCGTCGGGCAGTCTTCAAACAAAGTTGGTCTGCGACCATCTTGGGAAGCTTCATCAGTTGCTATGCCTTCACTAACGTCTATGTGAACATCTTTGTTACCAAAAAGAGAAATCAACATAAATAGCCTTAGAAATATCAATTGCACTTTATACGCTTTAGATCATCTATATGCGACTAGTATCAGGCTCATTCACTGCATGGAATTTCTATATTAAATTTAGATGGTAAATGTTTTTAATATTATAACATTAATGAGTTAGTCTCAAGATAGGCATTGTATCATGAATTAGTTTTGTGGGACCTTGTAACTTTCATATCTGGGACAATGCGTTTTTTAGTGAGTTTTTATTTCTCGTTGCACTTGATCTTATTCATAATATCATCCGCAAATTAAAGCTCCATTTATTTCCTGGAAAATTAACGGTTTGAAAAATATTTTCCTAAAAATGATTGTTTGTATTGCTTGAAATAATTAGTCAATGAAAAATATTTTTATTATCGATAACAATTTATGTCTAAATATTTTCATGGACGATGAAAATATTTTTCATTCAATCATTTTTGTAAGCGATACAAATGATCATTTTAGGAAAATGGTTTCCAAATCGTTCATTTTTCATGAAACAAACAGAGCCTAAGTCTATAAAATTTTTTATCTTTACATAGTTTCATGTAATAATTATAAAAGAATGATACATAAATAAAATAAATGAATTAACTTGATCATATTAAATTTATCAATTAAAATAATTAATTTATAAGTTACAGTTGATACGGGGCACCAGTTTTCAACTTTATTACTACTATCATACCAATGCATTGCATGGATTGCTTTCCTAGATTAGTCTATTGGGAAAAAGAATTGGTCTAATTTTTCTTACAAAATCCATATTACTTTGTTTTTGTGGCAAGAACATTCCACCATCTATGTACCTTCGATAATGTGTTTGTTAGTGACTTTTCTTCTTTACTATCACCTTTAGACTTTGCCAAATAGTGACAGACATTTCTATTGACAAGTTACTTTTGGCTCTGAACAACATTACATGATTACATTTTGGGAATGACTATAGTGAATTGACTAGTTGGAGGATCATGTCTTCAAAGATAGTCTCATGTAGTCTCTTGATGTTAAGTAATTATCTAATTAGAACCCATTTGGTTTTCCCTCTGCTCTTGATGAAATGCTTTGTAAGACAATCAGCTTCAAATTCAATCTGAATATTAAGTAAACATAGAAAATTATTAGTCCTCACTAGGTGATTGTTTGAACAAAACTCTCTGGTCGGAGGAATTTTCTGGTAATTAATTTTAATGATCTAGTCATTGAGCGCTTGTAAGTAATGAAACTAAGATTGACAAAAAGCGGTAGTATCATCATCAACAACTATAAGGGAAGTTGGAGCCAAGTCACACCAAATTAGGAGACTTGACTTTTGAGTAATCTATTTTGCGTGTTTACTGTTGACTTGGAAGAATTAGGCATGCCCGTAGGTCCAAGAAAATGAATCAATTAGATGTTGGTGGCCACACATCGCTTTTTCATTTTCAGTCCCTGTAGTTTGGGAAATTTTCAGTTTTAGCGCCTACACTTTGGTTATAATCTCAGTCCTTACACTACTCCGTGGTGACAATCTAAGTCACTTTGTCTAAATTACAGGGGCAAAAAGTGTTATTTCCCCAAATAATTTTAAAGTTAAGCTTTTTTTCAAAAAAAGAATATTCTTTTTAGGAAACATACTTGATTCTTACGCATGGTATCAGTACCCTGGACTCAGGATAAGAGCAAAACTATAAATGCATGAGTGCCATTTTTGCCGAGTCAACATTTTAATACATTAACTGCCTATATAATATTGCTTATTTACTTCAAAATTAACGCACAAAAAGTGAAACTTTCCAATTTTTCCATCACCTAATGGAATCAAATCATAACAACAAAGGAAAGAACGGAAAATACCTGCCAATGGTTCCGAAAACGAACTGCCTTGAGTATCCATGGAGGATTCTTTGCCGTTCCGTCTCGCGAGAATGCAAAAATCTGAAGCAGAGAAGTATCTTTGGATGGTCGCAGTCGAAGTAATTTGTTCTGATGGATTCTCTCTATTTATACAACGACTTGTGGATGGAGCCAAACTTCCTGCTGTGGATTTCATGTTTTAAAAAATAAAGTTGCATCATTTTTAATCGGCAAAAGGACATTATAAGTGTCATAAGTTATGTACGGAGATCACTTTGGTGCCATAACTTTTTTTTGGATCACTTTGGTGCCAACTTTTTTGAAAAACGATCACTTTAGTGCCAATGCTGATATGGCCGCCGGAAATCTGACGTGGCTTTTTTTTATTAATTTCCGATGCTGACATGGCTTGCCAGAAATCTGACGTGGCTCGCCGGAAATCCGACGTGGCTCTTTTTTTTGTCGGAATTTTAGCCGGAATCACTAAAGTGATATCTTGTCCTCCGACTTGGCACCAAAGTAATCCGAAAAAAAAGTTATGGCACCAAAGTGATCTTCGTACACAACTTATGGTACTTATAGTGTCCTTTTGCCATTTTTAATCTGCACCAGGGGACGCGCACATGTCTGAAAATGTGGAATTAAGTATGAAATTATTGAGGACTTTCTCTTCCACAAGAAGAAAGTTACGTCACGTCCCATCAAGGTATATGAAACTAACTAAGGGTTCGAGGGTTTTGGATTTTTGATTTAGGGTTTCAAAATTTCGAATTTTAGGATTGGGGTTTAGAATTTTAGGATTTAAGGTTTCGGTTTTTAGTTTTGGGCTAGGGTTTTGGGGATTGGGTTTAGGATTTAGGGTTTTGAGGTTTTGGGTTTGGCTTTTGGGGTTCGAGGTTTGGGGTTTGAGGTTTTAGGGTTTGGATTTTGGGGTTTCAGGTATTAGGTTTTAGAGTTTACGATTTTAGGGGTTTAGGGTTTGGGGTTTAGAGTTTTATGATTAAAGGTTTCGATTTTTGGGTTGGGGTTTAGGGTTTCGAGTTTTAGGGTTTGGGGTTTTGGGATTTAATGGTTTATAAAATTGTTTCTCTAAAATGACATTTTTTTTGCTCCTAGGAACAGAAAGGTAGATTTTTTTTATTTCTTGTTTTTGTTCCAAATCTATTCCCCGGCCACTTCTCTATTTCGGGGAATAGAAAAATTAACTAACATACACAAATGGATTTCTGTTTTTTTTTCTATTCCAGAGAATTAAAGAATAGAAAAACATCACTTTTCTATTCCGAGGAATAGAAAAATTAACTGACATACTGTCACGCCTCATACCCTACGAACACGTAACATCCCGTCGCGGTCGTTGAGAATGCGACTCCCAGGATTCATTGCCGACCAGTTACCATTGAATAAGAGAATATACGCGGAAGCCAAATGAACACTCCATTCAACAAACATTCAAACGGGATAATAGAGGGAGACAATTTAAACAAACCAACAAACCATTTCATAAACTTAATGTCATATACAACGATAACATATACAAGCCTTCCTAAAGGCCACAAACTCAGACCACGCATACTCAAAAAGGGATAAGGTGGTCGATCTGCTCCACTACTCTATTCAAAAGAGGAGCTCCAAAAAGATAGGGATTTCTAACCCTATCAAAAAACTCCACAGCATCCTGGCGGTGCTCCTGGAGAAGTCGGGTCAGATGCCTCGCTATAAGAACCAGGCGGCAAAGGCTCCAGTTCAGGGTCTGACTCCTCGAACCACGCCTGGGGTTCCGTAACCATCGGTTCGGACTCAGGATTAACAACAGCTCCATCAGGGGGATCAATCTACGTAAGATCCCACTCTCCTAAACCATCGTCAGAGGGAATATCAAATCCCTGAAGAGGACCAAAAGTCTGAGCTCCATTCCTCAGAAATCATGCCATATACTTGTGAGCTGTCAAGTACTGCTCACCATCATCGACCCAAACTGTACTCTCATGCTTCTGATACTCCCTATCCTCACCAGCTGGGTACTCAGTCACCCAATGCTCCGTTTCCGTTAGTACCCCGAAACGTAGCGGAGGCTCAGTCATAATCAAGGTCGAGGGACTGAAATATTTAACAACGTGGAATGAGATAAAATCTCAATAAGTAAACTGCCTAAGCCTCGACTAGGGCAATACGTACCTCCGGCACCCTAATCATGCAATTCTAACCAATAGGGTAAGTTCCTATTAAACGAACAATGGTACTACATACTATGCAAAGTCTCGAATTGCATCACAACCATGGCATACTATTAATATGCATAACAGCAATAATAATAATCCAGACATACTCAATCATTCATACGAGTCTCGATTATAAGATGAAATCACTTCGGCCTGTCCCATACAGTGCCTCACGATTTTATCCCATAATCAAGCGCAAAGCATGCCATATGCACGTAACACTCGAAGTTGTCCAGATTATTAACGACCCACCATAGGTCACACCGAACTCCCGCCGGTCTTCCAGCATAGCCAGGCATCACCCTACTATTTTGGGCGTGGCAGCGTCTAGCATCGAACCCCCCCCCCCACCTCGACAAGTCGAGTATCGGACGTAATTCCATTTAGGAGCATCGATCCGGCCTCCATCGCGATCGGCAATGTTTGGGATCGAACCCCTCCGACAAGTCGGGTACCAGACAGCATCCGAACTTCCGCCGGGCATCGTTTAGAACTCGTCTTAGACGGAACTCATCATGGCCATACACGTAAACAACCACACATTACCAATTTTAATCTTCCTTACTTAGCCAATGCAAGTGTTTATGACGTGCAATTTACTACGAATAAATATGCCATAAATCGCACTCGTTTTCGTATCAAACATCAATATATGATCACGATATGTCATGCTAAGCCAACAATAGCCATAATTAACCATACGATCCACTTTTAAAATCCTACAATTATTCATCAAGTGCAAGATCAACCATAAAACATCAATTTCAACCATACGATCCTCGTTCTAGCCCACGAAATCATCATTCCAACCACACAATCAAGCCATAGTCAACTACTCAGCCATGATTAAATAAATTAACCATACGATTAAACAATTTAACCATACGATCGGCATTAAACAACTAATCCACCACACGATCGTCATTAAACATTTAATCGGCACATAATCGACTAATTAGCCATGCGATGTCAATCAAAGACACACGATCAACTTAGAATCTCTAATAAGCCATATGATCAAATTTTATCACATCCTAATTTAATTTAAACCGTACGATCAAAATTAGCACATAATCATGTTAATTAAGCCCTAAAATTAACATTAACCAATCTAGAATCAATGGGGGCCATATGATCAATGTCCAAATCATCCAATTCAGCCACTACCACGTGATTATTGCAGCCACAAGACTAACCCACGGATTTAATTAAAACAACTAATAAACAATCATAATTAGCCAAATTAAGCACAATTAGCAACATTAAACATATGCTCAAGCTCAAGTCACATAATCTACCTATCTTAACATTCAAATCAGCCATATAATCATCAAATCCAGCCACCAACAAATCCTTAATTCAGCATCTACCATAACCCCTAAATTAACCCCTAAAATAACCCCTAAATTACCCTAACAACCCCTAAACACTATCCATTGATAACCTACTAACCTAATCAAGGTTTAGGGAGTTACTTACCACTAATTTAAGCTAGGAACTAAGCCAAAACCAGCAACACCAGTCCCAGCCAAGCCAAGAGCTCCGGCGAACGGCGGCGGCCCAAATGGCGATCCGGCGAACGGCGGATGCTCCGGGTGTGAATGGTGGCTTGGAGGCGGCTCAAGGTGGTCCACGGTGGTGGCGTGAGGTGCTGGTAGGTGATGGACGGTGGTGGTGGGTGTCTCGGCCATGGGAGAGGGAGAGAGAGAGAGGGAAAAATGAAGAGAGAGAGAGAGCAAGGAAAAAGTAAGGAGAGAGAGAGAGTGAGCTGAACATATCTCTCAAATGGATGGCTTGGATGAGTCATTGATGCCTAAGAAAAATCCAAAGGCTAGGAATGCATATTGACAAAAGGCTTCTAGAAGGGCATTTTTGTAATTAATAAAAAAAACAAGGGCAAAGCTGTCCAAGCGAGGGAATTTCGGCCACTAGGGTAAAAAGACCATTATTTCCTTCCACTCAACAAATAAACTCTAGAGCACACAAGGGTAAAATCATCTTTTCCAATTTCCGAGCCAATTTTCACTTTTTCGAGAATTTCTGAGCAAACCGATAATAAAGCGAGCTTAACGCGGCGTCGTCCAATATAATAATTTTGATATCCTTGAAAGTTCGATACCCAAGTTCGGATTCCAATTCATGGCCAAAATCGATCAAACGCGACTTTCGTGTATCTCAAACTAACGGGGGGCTTTTAGGGTTTACGCGTGTCGACTCGTGGTTGATTTGATATCAATCTATGTTTAAGTTTACTCAAGCCATGGTGACTTCGGTTGTCATGTAATTACGAGGGTCAATCACTAGTTCCGAATGACACGATAGTTAGAAATTGATTTTGGAATGTTCGAAATGCATACAACGATTAAACGGAATCACCCGTGGCTTAATTAGTATAACATTGTTAAATTGTTCCATAATCATTCTTGGATCGGCCTATAATGGCCCAAAATATCCTCTCGTCAATCCTTATGGTCGAATGTCGATCTAGGTTCGAGTTCTCAGGTCGTGCGTACCGAAATCCTAACTAGCCATTCCCTAACAGTTAGTATTCTCAAGAATGGCCAATTCAGAGTGAGATATAACAGAAAGTGCATTGATGATAATATCATTTCATAAATCTCGAAAGTGGGTCGAAATTCAGAATGTCACAACTCTTCCCCCCTTACAGAAATTTCGTCCTCGAAATTTACAACCAAACCCAAACTATTCAAACAAATGGGAGTGCTGACGTCTCATGATTTCTTCACTTTCCCACGTGACTCCTTCCGTTCCATGATGTTGCCAGACTACTTTGACCAACGGGATTGTCTTATTCCGTAGAACTTGTTCTTTTCTGTCTTCTATCCGAATAGGCTTTTCCACGTACGACACCTTGTCGTCCACGTCTATTTCTTCATAATTCAGCACGTGGGTCGGATTTGGTTTATACTTCCTTAGCATGGACACGTGGAATACATTATGAATCTGAGATAAATTCAGCGACAAAGCAAGTCGATAGGCTAAAATTTCAATTCTTTCCAATATCTCAAACGGGCCTACGTACCTCGGGCTTAACTTCCCTTTCTTACCAAACCGAGATATTCTTTGCATTGGTGATACCTTGAGGAAAACATGATCTCCTTCTTGAAACTCCAAAGGTCTACGCCGTTTATCTGCATAACTTTTCTGACGACTTTGAGTAGTTTTCAGTCTTTCTCGGATGATCTTAACTGCCTCGACTGATTGTTCTACAAACCGGTGTCCTGCGCACTCTGCCATACAACGCTTCAAATGGTGCCATTCTGATGCTTTGCTAATAACTGTTATTGTAGGCGAACTCAACTAAATGTAACTGTTCTTCCCATCCACCTTTAAAATCTTCTACACAAGCTCGTAACATGTTCTCGAGTGTCTGAATCGTCCTTTCAGACTGACCATCTATCTGCGGATGATAGACCGTACTATACTGTAACTTCGTCCCCATAGCCGTCTAAAGACTTTTCCAAAAGGTTGCGGTAAGTTTAGGGTCTCTATCCGACGTGATAGTTAATGGTACTCCATGAAGACGGACTATTTATCGCATATACAGTTCGGCGTACTTATCCATTGCGAAATCCTTTCACACTGCTAGAAAATACACTGATTTAATTAACCTGTCGACTACAACCCAAATTGAATCGTGGCCTCTCTAGCTCCTCGGTAGACCCATAACGAAGTCCATGGTAACATGCTCCCATTTCTACTATGGAATTTCCAAAGGTCTTAACAATTCACTAGGCTTACAATGCTGTGCCTTCACTTGCTAGCACATCAAGCACTTTGCCACGTGCTTGGCTACATCTACTTTCATTCCGTTCCACCAGTAATGCTGACGCAAGTTCTGATACATTTTTGTGCTACCCGGATGAATACTGTAATTACTACGATGAGCTTCTACCAAGATTTCCTCCTTAAGCTCTGTGTCATTGGGTTTACATAATCGTCCACGAAATTTTAAGATCCCGTCCTCGGATACTTGAAAGTCCGATTTTCTCTTGGTTATATCCAATTGTAGAATCTTTTGAATGTCGGGGGTTCGTAGATTGTAATGCCTTAATTTTAGCCTGAATCTCTGGTTCAATCCTTAAAGTGGCTAACAAGCTTGAGAGGTGACCTACCTCAAACTTAAATTCAGAATCTCGTACTCCTTCGAGTAAAGTCCACTCTTTAATCATCAATTGCGCGAATCTCGATTTCTGACTAAGTGCATCCGCTACTTTGTTAGCCTTTCCCGAGTGGAATAACATGTCGCAGTCATAATCGTTTAGAAGTTCCATCTATCGGCGTTGTCTCATATTCAATTTTTTCTAAAAAAACAAATATTTCAAACTTTGATGATCCATGTAGATTTGAAACCTTTCTCCACATAAATAATACCTCCAAATTTTAAGTGTAAAGATGATGACCGCAAGTTCCAAATCATGCGTCGGGTAGTTCATCTCGTGAGGTCTCAACTGTCGCGATGCGTATGCAACAACTCTTCCATGCTACATTAAAACACATCCTAATCCCTTCAGCGACGCATCACTATAAATCTCGTATCCTCCAGGACCTGAGGGTATTGTCAATACTGGTGCGGTAGTCAGCTTATGCTTAAGCTCTTGGAAACTTCTCTTGCACTTATCCGTCCATTCGAACTTTATTTCCTTCTTTAGTAAGTGAGGCAAAGGAGTGGCTATCGCGGAAAACCTTTCCATGAATCTTCTATAATAGCCGGCTAGTCCTAGGAAACTTCGAACTTCTGTCACTGTCGTAGGTCTCAGCCAATTCGTAACCGCCTCAATCTTAGTTGGATCCACTGAGATTCCATCCCCAGAGATCACATGTCCAAGAAATGCTACTCGATTCAGCCAAAACTCGCACTTACTAAACTTGGCGTAGAGTGCGTGTTCTCTCAAGGTCCGTAGAACCATTCTTAAATGTTGCTCATGCTCCTCGGGACTTTTCGAGTATATCAATATGTCATCGATGAATACTATAACGAATAAATCCAAGAATTCCTTGAATACCCAATTCATCAAATCCATAAAAGCAGCTGGGGCATTAGTCAATCCAAACAGCATAACCGTAAACTCGTAATGTCCATATCTTGTACGAAATGCCGTCTTTAGTATATCCTCCTTTTTAATCCTTAGCTGATGATAGCCCATTCTTAAGTCTATCTTGGAGAATACCGAAGCCCTTTACAGTTGATCGAACAAGTCATCTATTCTTGGTAATGGATACTTGTTCTTGATGGTCACTTGGTTCAACTGCCGATAGTCGATGCACAAACGCAACGAACTATCTTTCTTTCTGACGAACAACACTGGTGCTCCCTATGGTAACGCACTTGGACGAATGAATCTCTTGTCTAGCAGCTCTTGCATCTGAACTTTCAACTCTTTCAATTCTGATAAGGCCATTCTGTAGGGCGCTCTAGAGATTGGCTTCGTCCCAGGGACCAACTCAATTACAAACTCCACTTCCCTTTCAGGTGGAAATCCCGGCAATTCCTTAGGAAAGACATCGGGAAAGTTACATACCTCGGCTATGTCCTCTAGCCTTGGCTCCTCAGCCAATGAGTCAAATACTGTCGCTAAGTAACCTTGGCATCCTTCATCCAACAGCTTAGTCACTTCAAGCGAAGAAATCCAAGGGATCGAGGTTTCTCCTCGGTTTTCCACAAACTCATATCGAGGATGACCAACAGGATTAAATTGGATCACTCTACTACTACAGTCTATCACAGCCCTTTGTTTTACTAGCCAATCCATACCAATAATGACGTCAAAATCAAACATAACCAATACAACCAAATTAATTAATTCCTTTCTACCACCAATGACTATCTTACAGTTCGAACATTCTACTGAGATTAGCGCTTTATCCTTTAGAGGGGTAGTAACATGCAACATTACTTCTAACGGTTTCGGTTTGATCCCAGTCAATCTAACAAATTACTCTGACACAAATAAATGCGATGCTCCCGGATCAAACAAGGCATAAGCAGCATGATCACATAAAAAGACCGTACCTGTGACCACGTCAGGCGCATCCTCCGCCTCTTTGCGAGCCATAACATAGATTCTTCCTTGTGCTGGGGGTCGGTTCTGATTATTCTGCGGAGCGGTTCCAACCTGATTCCCCAGTCAAGGTTGTTACGGCTGAAATGGCGACCTAACTTGTCGATTCGGGCAATCCTTCACTTGGTGACCGTGCTGGCCACATCCAAAGCAAGTTCCATTCTTGCCAGGGCAATGGCCATTTCCATGCCTTCTCCAGCAAAATCGACACGGAGTTCCAGAATAGTAGGTCGGCTTTACGATATTCTTTCTGACCGGAGGGACAAACTGCCTATTCTCATTCATAGGTTTCTTTCCAAAGTTACGATTATCCCTAGCCGATATATACCGCGATCCAGATGCGGTATTCCTCTCGGTCATATCTCTCTCAATCATCTAAGCCCGCTCATAAAGCTCATTGTAATCCCTAAGGTTCAGGGATATCAATCTGCTGCGAAGTTCCGACTTTAAACCCTCTCGGAACCTTCTTGCCTTATCCAAATGATTCTTGACTATCCTCGGTGCAAACTTCGATAACCTACCAAATCCCGCCTCATACTGATCCATAGTCATCTGATTCTGGTGAAGCCGTAAGAATTTTGCCATCTTCTGTTCTTGAGCACTCTAAAAAAAGTACTTCTCATTAAAGGTATCGACGAAGCCGGTCCAGTTCTGCACCGTGCCCACCGGGAAAATTCTTTCTCGGGTGGCCTTCCACCAATCATTAGCATTATCTTGAAGTTGATCTACAGCCAAAGTCACCTTTTCCTCTTCCGTGCACCCCAGAAGTGCAAAGGCCTTTTCCAATTCCTCAACCCATCGAGTGGCAGCCTTGGGATCACCTTTCCTGTCGAACTTTGATGGCTTAAGTTTCAAAAACTGCTCTACCAACTTGTGCATCTGGCGATTCTCATTTCCATTTCCATTCCCCGGATTATTCTGAGCGGCGACGGCAGCAGCCTCAGCAGCAGCAGCAGCAGTTCGTTCTTGAGTCTGCAAGCCTATCAACTGTCCAATCGCCTCTAGAGCCCTTAAAACTCCATCAACTCTAGGATCCTCTGCCGTTCTGGCTCGCGAACTCGATGCACCTCTGGTTCCTCTACCCCAGATGTTCATCCTCACAGAAATCACTACAAACACCTAAGCTTGCTATAATTCCACCACGGAATTAAAGACTTAAACCAACTACTCAGCTTAAACAGTTCTAAGCAACGAACCACAGCAAGCAGTTGTAAGCAAGCAATCACCTCAAACCAGCATCATAAGAACACACTTAGCAAGGTTCTAGATCTTACCTTGGAGCGCCTGTAACTTTAGTAATAGCACTAAACCACTCAACACTCATAAGCAGATAACTGTATGATGCAAATTCAAGCCTACCAATCACAAGCACATATTCTCAAAGCACGCACAAAGCGTCACAAACTTGTGATCAAGGCAAGTCTCTTTAACTAGCTACCCCAAAGTCATCGCTCCTTATCACTCCAGGTCTCAACCAAATATGGATCAAGCTGACCTTGCTCTGATACCATTTAAACGGGGATGTCACGCCCCGTACCCTACGAACACGTAACATCCCGCCACGGTCGTTGAGAATGCGACTCCCAGGATTCATCATCGACCCGTTACCATCGAATAAGAGAATATACGCAGAAGCCAAACGAACACTCCATTCAACAAACATTCAAATGGGATAATAGAGAGAGACAATTTAAACAAACCAACAAACCATTTTATAAACTTAACGTCACATACAGCGATAACATAAACAAGCCTTCCTAAAGGCCACAAACTTAGACCACGCATACTCAAAAAGGAATAAGGTGGTCGATCTACTTCACTACTCTATTCAAAAGAGGAGCTCCAAAAAGATAGGGATTTCTAACCCTATCAAAAACCTCCACAGCATCTTGGCGATGCTCCTGGCGATGTCGGGTCAGATGTCTCGCTATAAGAACCAGGTGGCAAAGGCTCCGGTTCAGGGTCTGACTCCTCGAACCACGCCTAGGGTTCCGTAACCATCGGTTCGAACTCAGGATTAATAACAGCTCCATCAGGGGGATCAATCTACATAAGATCCCACTCTCCTAAACCATCGTCAGGGGGAATATCAAATCCCTGGAGAGGACCAAAAGTCTGAGCTCCATTCCTCAGAAACCATGCCATATACTTGTAAGTTGTCAAGTACTGCTCACCATTATCGACCCAAACTGTACTCTCAGACTTCTGATACTCCCTATCCTCACCAGCTGGGTACTCAGTCACCCAATGCTCCGTTCCGTTAGTACCCCGAAACATAGCGGAGGCTCAGTCATAATCAAGGTCGAGGGACTGAAATGTTTAATAACGTGGAATGAGATAAAATCTCAATAAGTAAACTACCTAAGCCTCGACTAGGGCAACACGTACCTCCGGCACCCTAATCATGCAATTCTAACCAATAGGGTAAGTTCCTATTAAACGAACAATGGTACTACATACTATGCAAAGTCTCGAATTGCATCACAACCATGGCATACTATGAATATGCATAACAGCAATAATAATAATCAAGACATAATCATTCACACGAGTCTCGATTATAAGATGAAATCACTTAGGCCCGTCCCATACCGTGCCTCACGATTTTATCCCATAATCAAGCGCAAAGCATGCCATATGCACATAACACTCAAAGTTGTCCAGATTATTAACAACCCACCATAGGTCACACCGAACTCCCGCCGGTCTTCTGGCATAGCCAGGCATCACCTCACTACTTTAGGCGTGGCAATGTCCGGGATCGAACCCCCCCTGACAAGTCGGGTACCGGATGGCATTCCATTTAGGAGCATCGATCCGGCCTCCACCGCGATCGGCAATGTTTGGGATCGAACCCTCCGACAAGTCGGGTACCAGATAGCATCTGAACTTCTGCTGGGCATCGTCTAGAACTCGTCTTAGACGGAACTCATCATGGCCATACACGTAAACAACCACGCATTGCCAATTTTAATCTTCCTTAATTAGCCAATGCAAGTGTTTATGACGTGCAATTTACTACGAATAAATATGCCATGAATCGCACTCGTTTTCATATCAAACATCAATATATGATCACGATATGCCATGCTAAGCCAACAATAGCCATAATTAACCATACGATCCACTTTTAAAATCCTACAATTATTCATCAAGTGCAAGATTAACCATGAAACATCAATTTCAACCATATGATCTTCGTTCTAGCCCACGAAATCATCATTCCAACCACACGATCAAGCCATAGTCAACTACTCAGCCATGATTAAATAAATTAACCATACGATTAAACAATTTAACCATGCGATCGGCATTAAACAATTAATCCACCACACGATCATCATTAAACATTTAATCGGCACATAATCGACTAATTAGCCATACGATGTCAATCAAAGCCACACGATCAACTTCAAATCTTTAATAAGCCATATGATCAAATTTTATCACATCCTAATTTAATTTAAACCGTACGATCAAAATTAGCACATAATCATATTAATTAAGCCCTAAAATTAACATTAACCAATCTAGAATCAATGGGGGCCATATGATCAATGTCCAAATCATCCAATTCAGCCACTACCACATGATTATTACAGCCACAAGACTAACCGACAAATTTAATTAAAACAACTAATAAACAATCATAATTAGCCAAATTAAGCACAATTAGCAACATTAAACATATGCTCAAGCTCAAGTCACATAATCTACCTATCTTAACATTCAAATCAGCCATATAATCATCAAATCCAGCCACCAAAAAATCCTTAATTCAGCATCTACCATGATCCCTAAAATAACCCCTAAATTACCCTAACAACCCCTAAACACTATCCATTGATAACCTACTAACCTAATCAAGGTTTAGGGAGTTACTTACCACTAATTTAAGCTAAGAACTAAGCCAGAACCAGCAACACCAGTCCCAGCCAAGCCAAGAGCTCCGGCGAACGGCGGCGGCCCAAATGGCGATCCGGCGAACGGCGGATGCTCCGGGTGTGAATGGTGGCTTGGGGGCGGCTCAAGGTGGTCCACGGTGGTGGCGTGAGGTGCTGGTAGGTGGTGGACGGTGGTGGTGGGTGTCTCGGCCAAGGGAGAGGGAGATAGAGAGGGAAAAATGAAGAGAGAGAGAGAGCAAGGAAAAAGTGAGGAGAGAGAGAGAATGAGCTGAACATATCTCTCAAATGGATGGCTTGGATGAGTCCTTGATGCCCAAGAAAAATCCAAATGCTAGGAATTCATCTTGACAAAAGGCTTCTAGAAGGGTATTTTTATAATTAATCAAAAAAAAACAAGGGCAAAGCTGTCCAAGAGAGGGAATTTCAGCCACTAGGGTAAAAAGACCATTATGTCCTTCCACTCAACAAATAAACTCTAGAACACACAGGGGTAATGTAACATCCTGAATTCGACCCACTTTCGGGATTAATGAAATTGATGTTATTTCTCATTTCATTTTAATAAGTCTCGCCCGGAATTGATCACTCTCGGGATACTAACCGAAAGGGAATGGCTAACTAGGAAAACGGTACGTGGACCCAGGAACTCGATCGCGAATCGAGCTCTGATTCCGAGGAACGACGAGGAATTATTTTGGATCAGTGTGGACCGATCCAAGGAGAGTGACGGATTTGGTTTGGCCAGCGACGTACGATCGGATCGCGGGTGATTCCGCACGATCGAGAGTACGCGCGACGAACGATCCCGAACTTATTCCGAACGATTGCGACCCCCGGAACTAGCGATAAATCCTCGCGTTCTCTTGGAAGTCGAGACCGTCACGACTCGAGTAACCCTAGGTCGATACACGTAACCCCTAAACAGCCGCCCGTTAGTGAGAGACGCTAAAATCGCATTTGAGCGAAATCGATCGTGGAATTGAGTCCGAACTTCGGTGTCGAATTTCGTGGATGTACGCGACTATTTTGCAAGGTCAACGTCGTATAAGTGTGGCCAATTATATTTGGGATTGATAGAGTCAAAAATTGGAAATTTGGCTCGGGACCGGAAAATTACCGAATGGCCCTTGGAGCCCTAAGTGCTAATTCCGAATTTTGGGATTTAATTTAGTCTAATCAGCCTCTATTATTGCTAAAATCCTTGGACCTTAGTGCCCCTAGATATTTTAGTTAGATTTAATCCTAGCCCTTGAGTGGAGGACATGATGGTCATTTTTAGTGGGTTGTTCAACCACCCCACCCAAGCCAATTCTTACAAATCTCTCTCTCTCTCTCTCTCTCTCTCTCTCTCTCCCTCATTTCACTCCCCCATCCGGCCACTCCCCCTCTCTCCCGATCACTATCCCTCTCCTTTCTCCTTGCCGTGAAGCTGCCGGAGTGCCGCCGCTGCCGCCCGCCGGTGCCGCACGCTGTGTGCCACCATCCGCGCCACCGCCCTCACCCGACCATTCGACCGTCCCATTCTCTCTTTCTCTCCTCCCCGTCACCATCTCAATCGCCCCTTGGCCGTGTGAGACCAGCCGAGGGCCATCACCATTACCGCCGCCGTTCGCCGCCCATAGGAGTCGCCGGCGCCGCCGCTCAGCCCGCCGTGAGACCAGCTCAGCCGGCCCGTTTTCCTCTCCCGATCAGCTTGTTTGGAGCTTAGGAGCCTAAGTGAGTAATTACCCTAAACCCTAATTAGGCTAATTAGCATTTCTAGATAGGATTATGTTAATTTAGTGGTTAATTAGAGGAAATTAGGGATAATTAGTGGGCTGATTAATTAGTGGTGGATTATGTGATGATTTGGGAGTCTAATAGGTTGATTTCAATGTGATTTAGTGCCCTAGAGTGGGCTGTTTAATGGCTGAAATTATTGGATTAAATTGGACTAAGTCCGGTTAATTTAGGGTTCAATTGTAAAATTCCGAGCATGACTTGAATTGTCCATGTGGTGGCTGGTTCGTGCTTAATTGTGATCAACTTCGTGATGCTATGTGGCGTGCATGTTGTGGCTGAATAGTGAGGAGGCATGGCGGGCCGCGCGTATGCGTATTTGGATTATTCTAATCGCCTGGAAATTGTGAGCCGTGTTCGAATTGAATTGAATTTATTAATTGGGCATGTCAATGTGACGTTCTAAGCATGCTAAATTGTGAGTTGACCATGTCATGGCTGAATTGAATTATTGGATTAGTTGGGCAAATTAGTTTGTGGTATTGAGCATGTTGAGATGCACATTGAATTGGCATTAATTGACTGTGTGCCTAGGTGATATCGAATGCTCATTGTGAATTGCATTGTTGCCCGAGTGCCAGATTGCATGGCCACGCATTTCGTATGCTGAGCATTGGCATGATACGAGAATTGTGCGAGTATGCGTGCCTGACATGAGCATGTGATCACCTAATTGCCTTGATGCGTTTTACGCGTGGTCCAGATAAAAATTGGTGTGTGCACGTGTGATCACATAAAGCTCTAATGCGTGTTACGCGGGGTATTGAACCCGTCCTGATGTGTTTTACGCGGGACGATGCCCGGATTGCCGGAAGACGGCCAACCTGATGCGTTTTACGCGGGTTCGGTCCGTATATGGAGATCGGTGTTGCGCCTGATGCGTTTTACGCGGGCTAGAGACACTGGGCCTGATGCGTTTTATGCAGGCCAGGAAGTGTTGGATATTGATAGACCTGATGCGTTTTATGTGTGCAAGAATGCATTGGCATGTGTGCAAGTATGCGCGTATCGGTGAACGGTGTGTGATGCCGACATCAAGGAGCATGAGCATGTGCATGGCGTACGTGTGGCCGCGTATGTTCGCGCATGTGCCATTATCGTGATTATTATATGCCTAACCTGCAGGGTCATTTGTGTGCTCGATCTGGGCCGGAGGGCCTAGGTCAATTGATTTTGGTCTGTTCGTGTGATTGTTTGCCTGTCAGGAGGTGCATGTTAGCCTAGTTTAGGTTTAGGGGCTTTACTCGCTGAGATTCGTTCTCACCGTTGTTAAAACCCACATTTTCAAACCCCCGGCCCTGAGGATGTCCGACGTGCCAATCTGTTTTGGGATCCCGTCCCGGATAGACCGGGAGGTGATCGAGTGCCCCGTAGGGAACGGGGATACGTATATTAGACATTTTACTACAGTATGGGTCGACGTGGGCGAGCAACACTTTCAGGCCCACGAGTATATAGCTTGGTGCTTTAGGGACTACTCCGGGACATTCGGACCTCTTAGGACCTTTGATGTCCCGTTCAACGGGCTAGGCGATGTAGATCCCCAGTGTGAGGATGGAGATCTGGCGAGCCCCGAGGCCTCGTTCGGAGAGGATTCTGACGACGGACACGGACCTGTCATCTGGGAGGTCGACGAGCCAGACCCGATGGATGAGGAGCCGGTAGACTGGGATTCTGACCTGGAGCCTATGGAGTCGGATAGCGAGCCGGAGCCGATGGAGTAGGACCCCGAGCCGGAGAGCGAGCCAGAGGAGGTCGATTCCGAGGACGAGTCGGCCGAGGCCGAGTCCGAGCTGGATTCCCCGGACTCCGAGGTTGAGTTGTCTGACAGTTCTTCCGAGTCCTCGGGATCCGACCCGGACTGGGCACCTTAGGGTTTAGTTGTATCCCTAGTTAGGTCGGGCCAGTACCTTTTTGACCGGAGCCCTTCCTTAGGTTAGTGTTTAGACTGACCGCCCGGGCCACTTACCCATCAGTAGTGGCCGTTGACCCGTTTTTGATTTTTGTGCTTATACTGTAAATGGATATTGTATATGTTTCCCTGATGTTAATGCAAGTGTATATTTATAATGTTGTTTGTTGATTGTGCTATCCTTGGTCACGTGTTTTAAATTGTACGGGTGTTTATGTTGCTTCCACGTTGTTCTTGATCTCTGTGTTGGGCGTTGGGTCGGCGATGCGTCCTGGGACGTCGCACAACTTCGACCTCGGTTGGGATGCTCGCGCATCGTAGGGTTCGAGGCGTGATAGGTAAAATCGTCTTTTCCAATTTCCGAGCCAATTTTCACTTTTTCGAGAATTTCTGAGCAAACCGATAATGAAGCGAGCTTAACGCGGCGTCGTCCAATATAATAATTTTGATATCCTTGAAAGTTCGATACCCAAGTTCGGATTCCAATTCGTGGCCAAAATCGATCAAACGCGACTTTCGTGTATCTCAAACTAACGGGCGGCTTTTAGGGTTTACGCGTGTCGACCCGTGGTTGATTTGATATCAATTCACGTTGAAGTTTACTCGAGCCATGGTGACTTCGATTGTCGTGTAATTACGAGGGTCAATCACTAGTTCTAAATGACACGATCGTTAGAAATTGATTTTGGAACGTTCGAAATGCATACAACGATTAAACGGAATCACCAGTGACTCAATTGTATAACATTGTTAAATTGTTCCATAATCATTCTTGGATCGGCCTATAATGGCCCAAAATATCCCCTCGTCAATCCTTATGGTCGAAGTGTCGATTCAGGTTCGAGTTCTTGGGTCGTGCGTACCGAAATCCTAACTAGTCATTCCCTAACGGTTAGTATTCTAAAAAATGGCCAATTCCGAATGAGATATAACAGAAAGTGCATTGATGGTAATATCATTTCATAAATCCTGAAAATGGGTCGAAATTCAGAATGTCACACATGTACAAACGGATTTATGTTCTTTTTCTTTTCCACAGAATTAAATATTACGAAACGCGCCCTAAGTGTCTCAACATGAAAAATATGACATAATCTATATAAATGTAATTCCGACTCAACTGTTAATATTGACCTTAGGCCCAAAATTTGGGGTCAAACGTAATCAAACTAATGGTTAAAACTAGGTCATGACAAAACACTTAAAATCAGTAGAATGCTCAATCAATAGAATGCCTAACAAGCTCATCGATCATGAAAACCATAAGGATACTGTTAACCCACAAGATCCAGTGACAAAATGCCTCATGAACTTGTTGATCAACATGCAAAGATGTTGAAGAATGAGTTCAGGAGGATCCATTAATAAGGAATTGAAAGCAGTCACAAATCATCCCTCGAGTAGCGTGCAAGTCAAAGACACTCGCGTAGAAAAATCGGATCGCATAATAGAATGACCCAATTAAAGATATACGAAGAATCAAGGAAAAGAGGACAATCGTCATCAATCGACAACAGCACGTCAGACTTTGACATTGAAGATGTAAGCACGAGACAATCAATTGCAACAGATCAATTTTGATTAAGTTTTGCCAAAGTCTGAATTCGGATTAGATTCGTTTTCCTAATTCTATTGCTCATCTTTGTTTATAAAAGCTTTCCAAATGTATTTTGTAAGCTTTTTACTTTTTGTACGCCCTCTTAGCAGTTTATGTTCAGCTTCAATTATTAAGCAAACATAACCTCCAAGAATGTAAGCCATCTGTTCTAATTCTATAGAACTTCAGGAAAGTTGTTGTCTTCAATCGACTATTTGTGCTTTATTTAGTAATTTGAATTTTGCAATTTCTTTGAGGCTTCAAGCCATATTAGAATCCATTTATTGTGATTTGAAGTCATATTTGATGATTCATGGTTATGGTTAATATAGGAAGAAAACTAGAGTTGACGCAAATAGCCTTTCTGAAAATCGTATTTTCGTTCAATCTAGGGGGCCAAAAACATATATAGTTACTCTAGAACAAGGTTATTTACTTTTCCGGAAAAACTGAAGCGATTATGTGGAACAACACTACTTACATTTACCAAGCCCATGGGATGGAATCTTCCATATATATATCATGCGCAAGTAACACACAAAGCGCACATGGTTAATCGCTCTAAATATTTCATTTTCTCAACATAAATAAAAATAACAAAATAAAAGAGAAGGAGATTTTCAAATCTGGATGGCATCAATGCATCCGAAGTTAGCGGCCCGAGGTCAACACATAAATAATGCACATATTGACATAACAATGTTAACAGCTAGAGGCAACCAGCTAGGCGGAAGATTCGGTGAACTTACTGATTGATTGACGCGGGTGCTTTTAAGCTCTTTCCTTTTCCTTTTGGTCAGCTAAAGGCAACCAGTGCGTTGCACATGGCCTTGGAGACTCGGACAGAAGAGTGGTAGGGCCGGGTGAGGAAAATAATTGATGACTGCTCTTTAGTAATGTGTGATGGTGGTTGTCGTCTCTACCATGTCCTCGATTCGACTGGGAAGTCAGAATGGTCGACGGAATTGAACGTGGTATGTACGGACATTATGATCAGTTGTCTTGTATAAAAAAAATCATAAAGGTAAACGCGGACAAAACATTAGGCGGAAGATTCGGGGAACTTACTGATCGATTGACGCGGGTGCTTTTAAGCTCTTTCCTTTTCCTTTTGGTCAGCTGAAGGCAACCAGTGCGTTGCACATGACCTTGGAGACTCGGACAGAAGAGTGGTAGAGCCGGATGAGGAAAATAATTGATGACTGCTCTTTAGTAATGTGTGACGGTGGTTGTCATCTCTACCATGTCCTCGATTCGACTGGGAAGTCAGAATGGTCGACGGAATTGAACGTGGTATGTATGGGCATTATGATCAGTTGTCTTGTATAAAAAAAATCGCAAAGCCAATAGTGCTGACGTCATATGGGCCAAAAATCAAAGAAAAGTAAGTAATAACGTGAGTGTGTGATAGTTAAATTTAATATCGTTTGTCATTTATTAAAGTTCATTAGTTAATTAAAAGCAAATTGTTTTTTTTTTTTGATAATCGAGGTGTCCGCGCGGCCGGCGAGCTAGGGCTCAAACCAGCGGTGATGCCCGACTAGTCCTCGAGGGGGGCTAGCGCAGCATCCCACCGCCACGACCCCCACTTAAATCACCGATGGACGAGTTTGAACCCAAGACCTCTCGTAAAAGGAACTGAGCGCAAATCAACACGGCCACCGATGGGTAGGTAAAAGCAAATTGTTGATGTGCTTGCACAACAAAAAAAAAAAAAGAGCATAATTGGTTAGAGCTATGAATTGACGTGCCGCACGGAACTTGAATTAGAGGCGACAAAGGCTGCGCGGACAAAACTTCAGGCAGACTATTGGGGGAAGAACGTACTGATTGATGTTTCTTGGGTGCTTGAAGCTAGAGGTGGCCACGGTTCGGAACCGACCGGTTCCGGTTTGGAACCGGCGGTTCCGGTTCGTGGCCAAGTGTGAACCGGAACCGGTTCCGGGCCGGTTCCGGGCCGGTTCCTATTTTTTTTCTGTTTTTTTTCTTTTCCTTTTCCTTTTCTTTTTTTTTTCTTCCTCCGCGGCCGGGCATAGCCGGGGCCGGCGCTGTCACGCCCCGAACCCCGCAGGCGCACGACACCCTGCTATGGTCGTTGAGATGCGACGTCCCAGGACTTGTCGCCGACCCTTCATTTTATCTTTTAATTATGCATGCGGAAACGATCACAACAATCCCCGGACAACAACAATAAACAGGGATAGCTAGGAGATAAAACACAACAGTCAATCCACACTATTTTGATTTTCACTTGATTAACCATTGGGAATATTCGAACAAGCCCACTTCGGGCACTACCACAAAAGCCAGCAAAAAGACAAAGGCTAGGGTTAATCTACTCCATCAACAAGTCGAACTCCAAAAACCAGCTTCCAAACACCCTGAACCAACTGGGTGCATCAACGTGCTAAGGGCCTGAAAGTGGTTAACAACAACAAATGAGACGAAGGTCTCAATAAGTTAACAGCCTAAGCCCCGCTTAGGAGGCCAACTCGCACGGGGGTCCCTAACAAGGCAATACAGCATCAACAGCACATCATTAAACAACCACAGGCATCCTTACCTCACCTTGGTACACTCGTTGATGGAATGCGCATGTCACAAACTCGAAGCATTTAAAGAGATTTCCCATGCATCAATGCATCACAGTCGCGCGTGTCTCGATTATAAGGTAAAACCCACTTGGGCACGTCCCATACCATGCCTAGCAGTTTCTACCCCATAATCAAGCACTATGCATCACACGTATTCCAATTATTACGCCCCCTCAGGGCCACCACACATCAAGCGATACGCAGCAAGATGGCGGTCTACCGGTAAAAACCGGGCTCCGTCCCGCCCCGTCGGGCACGGCTACGTCAAACGATACACAGGATGACGGCATTCCAATATGGCAATATCAAACGATACACAGTAAGATGGTATCCCGTAAGGAGCATCAAGTCCGACCTCGGGCCGCGACAAGGCACCCGGGGTATCGGCACTCCAGATTATCCCCAGGCATCCGATAAATCGGGCAACGTCAAGCGATACACAGCAAGACGGCTTTAACGTGTGACCACACGAGCACACAAGCATACCGGCCAATTATTATCTTTTCAATTAGCCCATGCGTCCATGAATAGTGCTCACACAATGCCGCATAACAAACCAAGTGGTCACACATGCAAACAGTCAATCAATTCCTGCAAACTTCGATGCCAAACATGTTTATCAACCACAAAGCATCACTGTCATTCTTGGCATACCCACAAAAATAATTTAATTCCAAAAATCCCATAAATTTTCGCTGAAAACTTCCATTCTAAACAATTAGTCATCTAATCAATTTAATACAACAATTCACGCCATAATCGTCACCATACAAGCTGGAAATCATAATTTGAGATTAAAGATTTTCCGAAATAATAATAAATAAATTCGGAATTTAATTATTTAATAATATCCAAGAATAATTTAATTTTCAAAAATTCAAAATACTTTCTCGAATCAAAATCATTCAAACCGTTTTCCAAATACGCCAACTTATACGGCGAAATCCAACATTGGCATCACAATTTGACGTTAGAAATTTTCCGAAAATAATAATATTTAATTTTCGGAAATTAATTATTTAATAATAAAATAATAATATTTAATTCGGAATTAATTTATTAACTAATAAAATAATATTTAAATTCCGAAAATAATAAAATTTCATATAATAATCAATAACAATAAACTAATCAATAACTTATACCCTAAACACAATTAATTAACCACTAACCCACAATTAACACAAACTAAACATAAATTAAACTACCCTAAGCAAGTTTAACGCCCTAAACACGGGATTAGGGATTAACTTACTCGACTAATGCCGGCGACGACGTGAGGACGAGGACGGCGACGAGGGCGGTCCGCGGTGTCCTCGGATTGCTCCGGCTCGAGCTCGGTGGCCGACGGACGGAAGACGAACGGCGCGGCAAAGAAGCAGCCACTGTGGGGCTACTCCGGCGCAGCCTGGGGCTGTTCCCGGCGGCTGGGCGGCTTGGATGGCGGCGGACGGTCGCTGGTCTGACGGGCGGAGGCGACGACGCACGGCGGCAACGGGATGCCGTACGCACGCGACGGAAAGGGAGAGGGGGAGGAGAGAACAGTCGGTCGGGGAAGGTGGCCGAACGGACGACGCGGCGGCTAGGCAAGCGGCGACGCCAGGCGGACGGTGGTTGGGCTGGTCGCCGGCGAGGACAAGCAGGAAGCAAGCCAGAAGCAGGAGCGTCGGGGGCAAGCCAGCGAAGGAGAAGAAGAGAGAAGGAGAAGAAAGGAAAAAGGAAAAAGAAGAAAAAGGAAGAGAGAAAGAGGGGTAGGTGGGGGGTAGGTGGTCTGGTCAGACACGCAAAAAGGGAGGGGGAGACCGGCGGAAAAAGAGGAGAGAGAGAAGTCAAATCGCAATAATCGCGATCTAACGGTCACGATTCGAATCCAAAAACGATCTAACGGTCCTCGAAAAATCCTAATTAATAATATAGGATTTGGTCAAAGGGCATTAATAAAAACACACCGCGAGAAAGGTCTACCAGTCCAAATCTGTACCCGGTCAAAATTTCACTTTTCACTTATCCCAGACAATATCGAGGTTGGCCACAATAATATCGACATCATCCAATTAAACTCGTCCCGAAACCCCGAGAAATTCGACACCAAAGTTTGGGCTCTAAATAACGATCAAATTCGATCGAGTGCGATTCTAGCGAAATCTCAATTTTAAAAACAATAACCGGGAGTGATCAGTTCCCGGGCGAGATTTTACTATAAGCACACTGACGAATTACACGTTTTATAAATCCCAAAAATGGGCCGAAATTCGGAATGTCACAGGCGCGGAGGTCGCCGGCCTCTAGGCGAGGCGGCCCTCGCCTGCGTCGGGCAAGGCCGGCCTCGCCCGACACCGGCGAGGTCGAGCCTCGCTAGTTGCAGGCGAGGCCGAGCCTCGCCTCGCCGGCGTCGGGCGAGGCCGGCCTCGCCCAGCCCAGGCGAGGGCCCCCTCGCCCGACGCCGGCGACCTCCGCGCCGGCCCCGGCCATGGCCGGCCGCGGAGGAAGAAAAAAAATTAAAATATAAATTATAATTTTAAAAAACAGAAACAAGGAAAAAAGACAAAAGAGAAAAAGGAAAAACAGAAAAGGAAAAGGAAAAGAAAAAGAAGAAAAACAGAAATGAAAATAAAAAAAATTAAAAAAATACTATTCTTGTGATAGAACATTATTCAATATAAATTGTGATTAAAATGTAAATTGTACTCAAATTTAGGGACAAAAAGACAAGAGAGAAAGAGAGGGCTTCAACTTAATAAATTATCATTAAGCACATTACAATTCGTTACAACGATCTTAAAAAAAAAGGAGTACAATATATATATCCTAAAAATTATCCCAAAACCTAAGCATTCCGTGCGCAGGGGACCAGAGGTCACATATCGTCGGATTATATTTCGATTTCCCTAAGCTCACGTGGGCGTACCCGGTATGAGAAACAAGAGTTCCCGAAATATTTGCCAACTCCAATAGTTCTTTTACCCTCAATCGTCACTACCCGTTCCAGTACCGATAGTGGTAGCGGTAGTATCTCCGTCGTTAAAGAATTCTGATTCATTATTCCGATCTTTCTCTTGTTGCCGGTATTGAGCCTTCGTCCAATCAGCAACACAAGCTTGCATCTCCACTGATTCTGGATATAATCTTGAATGATGTTCGTTCAAAATATTACCTCCGGCACTGAATGCTTGTTCGACCGCAACTGTGGAACAAGGGGTTGAAAAAATCTGTTTTGCAATAAGAGAAAGGATTGGGTATTGGCTTGCGTGCCTCTTCCACCAATCCAAAATAAAAAAATCTGTACCACCTTCGGCTTCAGTAAACTCAAATAAAATGGTTAGATAACTCTCTAATTCAGAAATATTTCCTATTACTCCCTTTTGTTTTTTTTGTCTATGTACTAAAAGTTGGTACCCTCTACTAATTTTACTTGTACTATCATTTTGTATCTCCGTAGATTGAGAAGATCTAATATCACCTAAATTATATTTAGTATAAAATTCATTATATAATTCAATTACTACGTTTTTAACCTCACGTACTATGGTTGTAACATTTGTCACATCATAATGTAAACATTGATAATACGTACGCAAAAAATCATTTAAGCCATCCAATTTGCAACGCGGATCAAAAACACAAGCAACTAAATAAATCATGGGAATTTCACTATAATAATGAAGCCATTTCATTTTCATTGCAACTATAGTATGTTGTAATTCAACATCATTTTCATATTCATCAAAAGTTCCGACAATATTAGTACACTCTACTAAAAATAAATGTGTAGTAGGATAATAAACACCAGACAAAGTATAAGTTGCATCATTAAAAACATTTAAAAGATCTAAAATTTTTTGGCAAATATGCCACTCTTGTGGGTATAAATTAATCTCAGGTATATTATTAGAAATGAATGCACATAATAAATCTTTATATGCTAAAGATTCACTAAGCAAGTGGAAAGTAGAATTCCAACGAGTTGGAACATCTCTTGGAAATCTTTTTGGCTTTTTGCTATTATCTCTACAAAATCTACCCCATTCTTTCATTTTTTTGGGATGTTTCCATAAAAATTGAATCGCCGTTTTTATTGGTTGAAGAAAAATATCAAGAGTTTTCAAACCATCTTGTACACATAAATTTAAAACATGACAAGCGCATCTAATGTGAAAAAATTTTCCGCCAAAAGCGGGTTTACAAATATTTTCTAACTCGGCAATTGAAGCGGTATTTGCTGCGGCATTATCAAAACCAATTGAAAAAATTTTGTTAAGCAAATAATATTCTTCTAAAACTTGCCTAATTATTCTATAAATATTATTTGCCGTATGATGATCATCGAAAACTCTAAATGCAATAACTCTTTTTTGAATAGTCCACTCGTCATCTATCCAATGACATGTTATGCCCATGTAAGAATGATTTTGCCAATGATCACTCCAAATATCACTACCTATATGCACGCATCCATTAAATTGCATAAAAAGGTTTTGTAAATCATTTTTTCCATTTTTGTAAAGATCTTTAATTACTCGTTTAATTGAATTTCTAGGAACACGTTTTGCTTGTGGAGCACATGCTTTTTGTACAAATTCATTAAAACCAAATCTTTCTCCAAAATTAAATGCTAAATGCTCAACGGAAATAAATTTGCCTAATTCTTCCTTATAAGTTTTTTCATTAAAACGAAATAAAGGGGAAGTGTTAGGATTGACGTACCCGGAAATTTGTTGTTGCCCGATATCGATTCCCGTTTCGGTTGGATGTTTGCTCATAAGATGTCGTTTAAATGTTCCATATCCTTGTCCACCTGTATATTTATATATTTTTCCACAATATTTACAAATTATATCATACCTTTTTTGACCGATATCAAATCTTTCCATTTTCGTGAAGTGATTCCAAATGTCAGATGTAAATTCCCATTCCGCTTTCTTTGTTGTAGATATTTCAGCAGGAGGATGAAAACTTTCTTGCATCGGGACGCGCTCCACATCGTGAAAAATGTTGATTTCATCATCTTGAAAATCTGCATATTCACGAGGATCAAAAGAATGATGGGATTCCGTCGCGATATTCTTACCTTTGCCAGTTGGCACTCGACTTCCACTTGCCATTTTTCGAATGGATTGAGAGAATTGAGCGGATTAATTGGGAGAATTAATAAAGAATTGCGTGAATTGAGAAAATTGAGAGAATTTTAGAGAATTTGAGAGAATTTCGAGTATTGAGAAAATTTGAGACTTGAGAGAAGAGAATTGGAGAGAATTTGAGAGAATTGTGTGTGTATTGTGAGAATTTGAGAGAATTTATAGGAAAAAATAGAAGAAAATTTAGAATTAAAAAAATAAAACATAACCGTTGCAAAATTGCAACGGTTATGTGTTTTTTTTTATTATTTAAAAAACGCCCGTTGGGGCGTAGCCGTTGCCCCAACGGGCCGCAAGGCGCAAGCCCGCAGCAGGGCCTGCACGTTTGCAGGCCCTGCTGAGGATAAATTTTTTTTTTTTTTTTTTTTTGGGTTTGGCCGTTGGGCGTTGGCCCGTTGCATGGCAACTGGCATTGCCGCCGCAGTCTTGCTGCAAGATGGCTCCTGTGCACCGTAGCCGTGCCGCACCGCTTTTTTTTTTTTTTTTCGTAGAACCGGCGGTTCCGGGCCGGTTCAAATTTTTCTGGAACCGGAACCGGGACCGTATGCCACGGGCCGGTTCCGGTTCCGAACCGCGGGCCCGGTCAACGGGCCGGGCCCGGGTTTGACCGGGCCGGTTCCGGTCCGGTTCCGAGCCAAAACCGGCCCGTGGCCACCTCTACTTGAAGCCTCCTTCCTTTTTCTTTTGAACAGCTGGAGGCAGCCAGCGTGTTTGACATTGACACCCAAAAGAACCCAAAAGAAGAGGTTCATGGCACTGGAGACTCGGAAAGAAGAGCGGTAGGGACGGATGAGAAAAGTAACAAACGTACATGTGTTTATAATGAGACACGTGTTTCTTTACAGCTCGCTCAAGCGCTGTGAATTCACAATGAGAGAGAGAGGGTTTGCGGGTTCAGTAACCGAAGGTACATGCCCTCTAGTTCCGGCAATCACTCTCTGTCCTTGTCGGATCGGATTGCTAGAGTTTCTCCTGAAATAATAAGCAGAAAAGCAAAAGAGGGAAGGAAGGGAGAGACAGATCTTCATCCACGATTCATGAGATAGAAGGACCGATTCTTCCATTTGCGAAATACAATGATAGGAAAAAGCCACCAACCGATGCAGTGTAGGTGTAATTACATGTTGCAATGCATTGCTTGGTAACCGTAAATGAAGTGATTTTGGTCATTCTTCATTCAAATCCAATTGAGATACGAAACCACTTGTGACTTGTAAGGTGTAAATATGGGGCTATCCCCTCCACACGGCACACATCTCCTTCCCGACTTAAGATAAACGCATCCTTCCCATTCACACATCATCTTATATCCTTCCCTTCTTCTTTTTTATCTTCCTTGTTTTGTTTTTCGATTTTCTTCTTGTCTTCGTTCTTTCACACCCAAATACAACCTTTTTATTTCTTCAAGAAAATCCACAATTACCCCTCTCTCTCCTCTCTCTCAGGCCACGCACAGAAGGAGAAGTAGGTGCTTTCAGCAGGGAAAAAAGGAAAAATAACGAAAATAAATTAAAGAAAAAGGAAGGAGAAAAGGGCGAAAATGGAAAGGGCCCGTCCGAAAGGAGATGTACTCTTCATTTTGTAAATATGCTTTCTACAATGCTTAAAAAAACAAAAAAGCCAAAGGTATTCCTTTAACTTAGCACGAAGATAAATTTGTAATTCACTATGGATGTGACACGGGATACTTTTGCCCCTTACAAAGATTACAAGGCGAGTGACAACGGAACGAGTGGTGTGACTTTGACTTTTGATTCTTGCTCTTTGCCTGTTTAATCTCAACGTTAAATGTTACTTCTTTAACATTAAAAAGATAAACGTGTTTATAATTGCAAAATTAGAACCTGAAGAAATAAATATGTCGCCTTCTAAAATTACATATCTATTAATTTGAGGAAGCTTTGTTGGAGGGAGGGAGGGAGAGGACAGGGTTGAAGCGGAGCTAGAGATTGCTAAACTAGTAATGGTTTTTACGAATTTAAACATGAAAATCTAGACGTAAAAGATAATTTCATGAACAATTTAGTAGTTAATGATTATTTAATTAATAGATTTTGAATCTACTACCTCTCTAAAAAATATCCTGTAAAAGATACAAGGTATAGGCCACATGGTGGGTGTCGGATTAGTAGCACAACCACTCTGTACTTACCAATTCTGAACTTTTGGAGCCTAGAAATTACCCTACCACCTCCGGTGCCCATCTTTGAAACTTAATGATCATGTCAATTTCATAGCAAATTTCACCAATTCTCCGGAACCCCATTTCTATTCACAAAGTTGAATATTTTCATGGCAACACAAATTCAACAAAATAACATCTCATCATATGAGTAATCCATCACAAATTAGACAATTGATGCTCGCCATATTAAGAATCTATCTTTAAATAAAGAGTGTATATCATTTGGCAAAGGTTTTGGATTATATAGGATATGCAACTTATTTATTCCTTAAAGACGTGAGTACGCCGCCTGGTACATGTTAATGGAAAGAGGTCAGCAATGTTAATGAGCGTAAGAAAATACAAGTTCGGGTTAGGCTGAAGGGGGATGCAACTTTTTGAAGTTTGAGATCTGACGTGCACCAACTTCTAAGTTATGAAGCGTAAAATAAATCTTTCCCTAAAATGTGAGAACGAGATTTCACATTCTTCGTCCAAATGCATGGAGCATAAGAGTGTCATCATAATGTATCTAATTTGAAGTGATTTTCCTCATTATTAACCAATGTCATATTTTCCTCCATACTTAGCTGGAAAAAATTGCCTCCAATTATATCTTTGATTGGTGTTCAACTTATAGAAATATCCATATGCAAAATTAGCTAAAATTAAATATGGATGGCATCTATATTTGTAAAGGAAAACGTGGCCCATCATGCAGTAATCCATAATATAAGTTTTTTGGTGCATGGAGAGGAAGCCTCTAAGGAGTAGACATGCGGCCACCTAACTCAATTTGCCTTTTGTTTTCTCCTTTTTTCTTCAATTTTCAGACCATGTCCTATTTTGTGTTGCTTGCTTTCTTTCAAAAATTGCTCAAGAAAAATTATAAACAAGTGGACACATGAGGTCCCAAGATTAAAACTGGTTATCATAAAAAAATCGCAAAAACCAATATTACTTAGAACAGTCAAGCCAAAAAGTTAAAGCAAAGAAGTAAGAACATTTATTTCCCTCGTGGACGAGCCAACTCTCTTTTTCTTTCTATTTGTGAAGCTTTGCATTCCGAACCTTTCTAATGCCCTAATTACAGGGCACCAATCTACTGCTCAATTGGAGACTATCGCTGCTCCACTTACAGCTACATGAGGGAAATGTGTAGCCAGAATTCTCGAACAGACATTTATACGTTCAACCACAAAGTCTGAAGTCCACAAATTTTGAAAGACACAATCCTTAACTTTTAGGAATCTCAGGGCTTGTTTGGTAACACTTCTATTTTTCTATTTTTTTATTCTTTTGTTCACCGGAATAGAAAAAGAACCGCTGAACAGAAAAATCGTGAATGACTTCAAGAGCGCCTCATCTTTCATTTTCTTGTGATAGCATAGATTGTAATGTCTCCCAAATAGTTCCCTACTATTAACCGTTGATTTCCAATAAATGTTTCGGAGGAAGACAAGAATTACGGTAAATAATTTAATGCAAAGATGCCACCGGCTTGGTGCAAAGGACTTGAATGGGAGGAATAAGGCAACGCGGACAAAACTTTAGGCGGAAGATTCGGTGAACATACTGATTGATTGACGCGGGTGCCTTTAAGCTCTTTCCTTTTCCTTTTGGTCAGCTAAAGGGCCTTTAGCAAAGGCAAACAAGTGGGTTTCACATGGCCTTGGAGATTCGGAAAGCAGAGTGGTAGGGCCGGATGAGGAAAATAATCGACTTCAAGAGATCCCTACTGTTAGACTTACTATTTGCTACATAGAGTAGCTTATAGACGTTGATTTCTCGATCCAACGATGACCCTGCTGCACAGAAGTTCATTTCGAGGAAATGAGGCTCCACGAACAAAAACTTCCCGCGGACGTTTCTGGGAACATAGTGATTGTGTCGGTGCTTTGAGCTCTTTCCTTTTTCTTTTGGACTAGCAACCAGTGCGTTTCACATTACACTAAAAGGAAGAGGTTCACGATGGCCTCGGAGACTCAGAAAGAAAGGCTGGTGGGGCCGGACGAGAAAAATAATTGACGGATGCTTTTCGGGAATGTACAAGCATTTAGGAAATACCTGAATTGGGGGGAAAATTTTACGTATTGCTGATAGTGAGAAATTGGGTAATTTACCTATTACTACTAGCAAGGTGGGCAAAAAACATAACTCGGTCTTATTATATGGTAAAATCGTGTAATTGGTTATGTACGCTGATGGTAATTTTACAAACAAAACCAGCAAATGCAATAGTAAGTTATCGACATCTTTAGAAATTTACCACTCAAACAAAAACCTAGTGGTAAAGATAGCAAGCTTCCAGTGAAGTCGATGATTTACCGAAAGAGATCCAATTTTATGATAGCCAGCAGAGTAAGGAATGTTTTAATTTTTATGTACGATGTAAGTTATCTAGCTTATCATTCAAAATAAAAACTTATGAGTGAAAATGGTGAGTTATGAGTGAAATTAATATTTTTTCAACTTATGTTCGCTTTTAGATATTTCACTTTCTTTTGGGCCAACTTATAGATGTTTCACTCGTTAAAACAAAAAATTTGTGATCATATGTATCATCTATAATATATGTATCCGACATTAATTGGATCGAGTTAAAGCCCCTCAAACCGTGCATATCGATTAGGACAGGTATTAACTTCAGATTTAATTTGATGAGACTGAATGGAACTAAGCACCTAACGGCGGGGCATAATATCTTCAAGAGTTATCTTGTTCCATTGAAATCGGCAAACAAGAAGTCTTCACTCCACATAAAGTGGCAAGGGAAATGACATTGATAATTCTTACACTTTGGCTCAACGTGTAATGTTATTCTTAGATTTTTTATTTGTTTAAAGTGGTCATTGAACTATTCTAAATTGGTCAATCTAATACCTAAACTTTCAATTTGTTTAATCTAGTTCCTCATAAGATCAAATAAGTCATTCTGTACTATTCACAAGTTTTCGTAATTACACTATTACCCAGGCTTTTTAATATCTTTCCATTTCGATTAATTTCCTAAATCAGCAAAAAGATATGCTATCTTTCTATTGCCTTTTTATCTTTTTTTTTTGTCTTTATAAGTATAATGATAATTTTATTTAAATATAATTTATCTTATGATCTCTATAACAGTAAAAGTAGAACCTCCTTTTTGGTTGTGCAAGGTTAATATTGCTGCTTTTTTAAAAATAAATGTTTTCATAAGCATATCTAAAGAAGATATTTAATTTATTTACTGATAATCATATTTATATTAATCTAAATCTCGACCCTTATTTTTAAAGAGATAAATTTTCAAGCTTTTATGTTTTGTGTTTGCATAATTAAATTTAGTAATAAATGTACGTTAGGAAATTAAAATAAAAGGAATATCAACTCGATAAAAACTGTAAATGAGGTTCTACTTTTTTTTTATTATAGAAATCATAAGCCAAATGTATATAAATGAAAGTAGCATAATATTTGTAAAAACCATGGGAATATAGCTATTAAGTTCTTTTCTCTCTTTCATTTTCTTCCTGGCTTTTAGATACAATGTTAATGCCGTGGCAAAAAAGAGACGACCATTAAAACGTTAAACGATCCTCCCATGTGGATCACTGGTTAACAAAATTGCTGGTGTATAAATGTCAATGATAACAAAATTAGCTAATGTCAGTCCACATGATTACTAATAATAATTTCCGTGGAAGACAAGAAATCCGGTAAGTAATTTAATGTAAAGATGCCACCGGCTTGGTGCAAAATACTCGATTAGAGGAATAAAGGCAACGCGGACAAAACTTTAGGCGGACGATTGGGTGAACGCACTGATTGGTGTGGGTGCTTTAAGCTGTTTGCTTTTCCTTTCGGACAAGTAAAGGCAACCGGTGCGTTTCACATGGCCTTGGAGACTTGGAAAGACGGGTGGTAGGGCCGGATGAGAAACATAATTTATGAATGCTTTCAGTAATGTGATGGTGGTTGTCGTAGTCTCTACCATTGGGAAGTTGCAATAGTTGACGGAATTGAACTTGCTATGCAGAGGCATTATGATAAGTTGTCTTATTTTAAAAACCGCAAAACCAATGGCGCTAACGTCATTTGGGGCAAAAATCGACGAAAAGTAAGTAAGAACATGAGTGCCCGATAGTTAAATTTAATATCTTTTGTCATTTATTAAAGTTCATTAGCTAATCAAAAGCAAATTGTTGATGTGCTTCCAAAAAAAAAAAAACAAAAAGAAAAGAGAGCATAATTTCTTAGAGCTATGAATTAAGCTTGTGAAATGTAGTATGTTTCATATATTGATCTAAAATAGATACAATGAATCTATCTTATTAGATAAATGTAAAAGTGGTGCACCAAAATACTTTCAATGGGTGGCTGACATGTGATACTCTCCATAAGAAACATCTATCTTAACGTTCTTTTAAAAATTTTCGTTTTACTTTTCCAATTTAATTGAACTAAATATTTTTCAGCTTTAGTTCAAGGGGCATATAGTTACTTTCAATATAACGAAAATCTCTTATTCTCATGAATATAATTACAGTGTCAATATAGCTATTGCGTTCTTTTTCTTCCTTCTTTCCCTTGCAGACCACGGGAAGGCATCTCTACATTCTCTATATGAACAAAAGAAATCAAAGAAACGACAAACCTCCTTCATCTTCCTGGTTTGCCTCCTGCTTTCCCTTCTCCCTCTTTACCGGCGACACTGTAAATGTGTTGCAGAGTTACTCAAGCAATCATTTCCTGCTCAAGACTATTCATAACAGTCGAGTCTCAGAGAGAGAGAGAGAGAGAGAGCGAGCGAGCGTGCACTACAATGGAAGATCATCACTCGACACGACAACTCGAGCAAGCTGAACTCACCCAAGCTTTGACTCCGACCATGTCGAAGCGACCAGGACCCGACATGCTCGAAGAATTGTTTAAATTACAGTCGGACGAGTGCGAGAGCAAATTGCCTCTTCTTCTTCCCTCTTTGGACTCGTCAGAGAAGATCAATGTGCCGTCGGCTTCTGGAGCGAATTCTGACCCATCTGCTTCGTCCACCTCTGTGGTTGGAAACAGTTACTACGTATTCTTGAGCTTTAGAGGCCCCGATACTCGCAATAGCTTCGTTGATCACCTCTACCATAGACTCAAAGATGTGGGCCTTAGGTTCCACCCAAACTTTGTGTTCAGAGATGACGAGAACCTCCCCTTCGGTGAGGACGTTGCTGCAAATCTTATCAGTGCAATCACGCACTCTAAGGTTTCAATCCCAGTCATCTCTGAAAATTATGCTGCTAGTGAATGGTGCCTCCGCGAGCTCATTTGTATAATGGACTGCCAGAAAAGCAGAGGACAAACAGTCTTGCCCGTACTTTACAAGGTAGAAACCAAGGATGTGAAATACCTGCAGGGGAGCGTCAAAAAGGCCTTCGAATCCCGTAAGCATTGGTCTGACGAGGCGGTCAAGCAACAAGGGAGGGAAGCGCTCAAAAAGGCAGCTGCATCTAGAGTATTCGAATCAGAGAAATTTGCTAAAGGGTACTTCGTTTACCTTGTTTTAACATATCCTTGTTGGAAGAAGAATATTTCTATTTATCGTCCTTAATCCTTGTTTTGTGGAGCCATTAATAAGTTGTCATGTGTTGTTCTGTTTGACAGGCATGAAGCGGAATTAGTAAATAAACTCGTAGAAATTGTCATGCACAAGCGGCAAGAAGATTTTCAACCACGTCTTACCGTGAACTTGGTTGGAATTGTGGATCGTGTGGCTGAGGTTATGAAATTGGCGGATATTGCTTACCCGGACACTCGAATTATTTGGATTTGGGGGATAGGCGGTATTGGTAAGACGACTTTAGCTATGATCATCTATAACAAACTTTTTGATAAATTTCAGTGCCGTAGCTTTCTCAAGGATATTAGAGAAACAATTAGTCGCAAGGGTATCGAGCATGTGCAATCTCGACTGATCTCAGATATACTAAAAATTCATAATCATCAAGTGCATGATCCGGATACAGGAATTAATATGATCCAAGCCAGTTGTACACAAAAGAAGGTTCTTATTCTTCTGGACGATGTGGATAATCCAGATCACCTCGATAATTTGATTGGAGGTTGTAATTTCTTATTAGGAAGTAGGATCATTGTTACGTGTCGACATACGGCCATTAAATGTCAAGATAAGGCCATGTTGGATTCTACATATTGGTATGAACTCCAAGAAATGAATAGTGAAAACTCTTCGCTTCTGTTTAGCATACATGCATTTGAAGGGAAACCACCTCCAAAAGAACTAGCGACTCTTTCTCGTGATATCGTTGCCACCACAGGAGGGCTTCCTTTAGCTCTCAAGGTTATAGGTTCACTTCTCAAAGGAAAAGACAATGAAAGAGTGTGGAGAGAAATGTTGAAGCAATTGAGCAAGGCACCTAATATGACAGTACAACAAAAGTTGATGATAAGTTATGATGCGCTAGAACATAATGAAAAACAAATGTTTCTAGACATAGCATGCTTTTTGGTTGGAACTAACCAAAGAATCGCCACCTACCTGTGGGATGATCTCGACTTTTGCCCAATAAGTGGATTGGCAAGGATGATTGAACTTTCGTTAATAAAAGTTGATGATGAGAATAAGTTGAGAATGCATGATCAATTAAGAGATCTAGGCAGAGCTATCGCCCATCCAGCAAAAAAGAATCCTTGGGATTGGAGCAGACTATGGAACAAGGAAGCCATGGAAGTTCTAAGACGCAAGGTAACAATTATGTCTAATTTTGGCCTATCCGATGTCCTCTGATGGTCGTCCCTTAAATTATTATTGTTATTGTTCTTTTTCTCTATATCTTTGACCATTCTCAATAAGTTGTTAGCATTTTCTTGGTAAAAGCTACATCCAATTTTGGCCCTTTGTTCATGAAAACTTTGTACTCGTGACTATGAGGTTCAGAAAAGGGCTATTAACATCATTTTCTAGCAGATTTGTTACTGTGTTACTTGTTGAAGACCGAGCATCGCACAGGTTTGAAAGTTTACTTTATGCCACTTATATATCCGGTTCATCACACTCTAAATGTATATAAGTCGTTATAACTTTAACAAAAACTTTACTGTTGATCATTACTTTGTTGTCTTTCATTTTATCTTCCCAAAATATATCAGCAATTTATCTTTGAAGTACGTTGATGTGAGGATAAATACATGGGTTGATAACTGTTAAATAAGAATTTGTAACTACATGTTAAACTCACATATCTACTCTCTTTTTTTTTGTACTTAAATGCATCTGCTTAATTTTTGAATCACATATTATCCACCTTTTTCATTCTTGAAATGTCACTTTCGTATGATATATGTGATAGTCTCCTTCTCAAGAATCGAACGCATCATCCCATCTTTAATTTTCAACCATGAATACGTGCAATTTGCTCGTGTGCAGGTTCTACTTTATGGCAACAGAAAGAAAGATTTCAGTTGAATTATTTGCACGTCATAACTATTGGCTATCAACTTAAGATTTTGTTCAATGTGAAGAAATAAGATCTTATGCAGTGGTTTTATATGTATGAAGAATTTTTACAATTTGCTTTCTAGGATTTATCATGCATGTTCACAATTTAAATCCAATATGATAATGTAAATGCATAAGTACATGTACCTAATAAAAAGAAAATTGAAGGTTTAATCTATATTGTATAGTTCAGCGAACCTCATTTACATAATTGAAGAAGCACCTTGAAATATATCAATTTTTTGAATAATCTAAAAATTTATAATTGGGTTAGTTGATAACTTGAAACAACACTATATAGTTTGGATGACTCTTACTCGATAATTAATAGAAAATTCTTACTTATCTTGTCACTTAAAGGACTAGTAAATTTAAACAAATTAAATTCAAATTTTCAATTGCGGATATAGCTTTTCTTATATTGTCACTTTTAATCAAATTAACAAATCACATAAACTAATGATGGGAGATTGTTCAAGATACATTAACTATAATGGAAGTGGCATAACTAAGGTTTTTTAAGTTTTAATCATGTGCTCTGCACGTGTATCATGGTTCAATCCTGTTCATTCATATGAAAGATGAGAACACACAGGATTTCGATACGTGATGTGACAACATAAGGCTATTCTACCCAGTTTTCATAATATATCCTAGTGTTCATACTGGTGCTATGCATGGATCTAGTCATGGGTATTTTGAGCACATAATTAACAATGTGCAAAACTAAATAACAGTAAATTACGACAGAAGAAACTAAATAACAACTGACATATGATTTTGTACATATTCATACAATAAATTTTCAACCAAAAACTGAAAAGAAAATATTGAAATTAAGAAATTAAATGATTGTAGGAAGCAAGTGACGGAATAGTGAAAGATGAAAGAAATTGTATTCTCCTCCTCGTATCTGCATTTAGTGTAATACAATATCCACCTCTATTTTGTAATGAGCGAGCCCTTCCTAGTAAGAATTAATTGTGCTTTTACGCGCACACACAGACAAAGAGAAGAGAAAAAAATCTATAGTTAGATATTAGCGGAGAAAAAACAGATAATTAATTTATCAAATAAGATAACTGGAGGAACAAAAAACAAATGATAGAACGCAAAAAGTGGAAAACGATAATAATCGCTAACCTTTATTAACTAATTCATATATATGTTTATATGAATGAGTGAATGCAAAAATGCACTAACAAATTCTTAAGATCAGGTCGAATTTTATGACCGATTGGGCCAAATTCAATAATGACTAATTGAGTAGTTCGCTCATCTTAGGGAAAAATTACCCAATCACTCTTAAACCTATTGTGCGGATGTCAATTCAATCATAAATTTACCAATTTTGCCAATTTAGGCCTAAACCATTGCATGAAATTCCAATGTAGTCCTTCCGATCAATTTTCGTAGGAAATCGCTGGCGTGGCGGTCCAATCATTTTTGGCCGTCCTACATGACATACCGCCACTTTAGTGATTTCCTGCAAAAATTGCCTGGAAGGACTACATTGAATTTTCTCGTAAAGGTCTAAGATTAAATCGTAAAATTGATATGTGTAGAATTGATTGGACATTTTCTCCCTCATCTTAGGATTTGTTGTTGAGCTTTGAGCTTGAATGTCCAAAAATGAAATGTCAAGTTCAATGGACCAAATTCTTGTTTCCATCCGGCCATATGCCAAAACCAATAAATTTTTATGAACGGGGAGGGAATGAGTTGTCATGCTTTATGAATGCATAAGTCTGATAAGGTACTTTTCGTTTTTCAAATGTGTAACAGTTCTCACATATGTCAAAGGGACACCATATTTAGTCAGTCGTCAATACTACGTATGTTACAAAATTTAATTTCAAAATTTATAAGAAAACTTGACTAATTTCATGTAGAAATTTCACATAAAACATCAAAATTTGGGGCATATGAGTAAAAATTGACATATTACAAGATCATGTAATTATAAAAGATTACATATATTTCTTTTTCCTTTATAAGTGTAAACAAAATGTATCGGCCACAATAACATGCAGAGTATACAAACAAAAGGCGGTTGGGTGGTATTTACAATCCTCATTTTTTTTTGTAGGAGCAAAATGAATATATTGAGGCGCTACGTCTGGACAAAATGGGCTCAAGAGAGTTCATGGAGCGAGAGAGCTTCAAAAGAATGCCTAACCTGAAGTTCCTTCATGTGAGTGATGTGGATTTTGTTGGAGATTTTAAGGATTCACTTTCTAAATTAAGATGGCTAAAGTGGAAGAGATGTCCTGACTCTTTCAAGGCGACCAATGTTCATTTGGAGAAATTAATCATACTTAATCTATCACAAGGTTTAATTAGTGAAAACTGGGGAGGATGGAGTTCGATCGAGGTAAAGATGAGAAAGGCTTTTTCTTTTGTTACATTTGATGATGAGTCATTCTATTTCCAACTGCTAATCTTGGAACATGTTTCTTTCTTGTAGATGGATAGGTTGAAAGTTCTCAATCTTTCATGGTGCTCACATTTAAAGAGCACCCCTAATCTCTCTGCGTTTAAAAATTTAGAGATGTTAATCTTGAAACATTGTAAGGGTTTGGAGGAAATTGACCCTTCGATTGGAGATGTCAGGTCCCTTGTTTCCTTGAACTTGAGGTACTGTAAGAGTCTCAAGAAGTTACCCTCACAACTAGGTGAACTGAAGGGCCTCGTTTTTTTGGACTTGTGGGAATGTGTGAAACTCCAAGAGCTACCTGGAGAAATGGGCAAATTGGAAGCACTAAAGGAACTTATGATAGGCGCAACTGCTATAAAGGAAATTCCTCCATGTATAGGTTCTTTGAAGAAGCTGGAGATGCTTGATGTCAGTCATTGCAAATCATTGGTTGAACTTCCTGACTCAATTAGCCATTTGGTAAATTTGTCGACCCTTGACTTGAGCTTTTGCTCATGTTTACAAGGATTTCCAGAGAGCATCGGATCCCTTGTGAAATTGCAGCATCTGTCAATAGGTCATACGCCAGATCTTAGTTTGGATGGCTTTGATTATTGTTTTCGTCACATCCCCCATTCAATTGGGAAGTTGAAATCATTGACTAAACTGACATTGTTGCGTGCAGAAATTTCAAAATTACCTGAATCCATTGGGGATTTGGAAAACTTGAAAATTTTGAATATTGCTTGCTGTAAGAAAATGAGTAGTTTACCCAGTACTATTAGCAAGTTGGGCAAACTTGAAGAATTAAATGTCTCATTCTGCCAAAGTCTGGGAGGGGAAGTTCCTATAGATGGGTTGTCTTCATTGAAGATCCTTCGATTAAGTGATACACGCTTTTCTGGCTTCCCCGACGCAATTGGGAAGCTTTCTTGTCTCGAAGAACTTGATTTGACGGACTGCAGCATGATTCGGTCGCTACCGGAGCTTCCTGCCAGTTTAACATATCTGACAGTCACCTGTGATCTTTGTACATTGCCTCAACTTTCTCACCTAATCCATCTAAAACAGCTCCATTTTCTGGAATGCGCATCGCTGGAATCTATTCCAGAGCTCCCCTCAGGATTGTTGAAGCTTTATGTCTCCGGGTGTTTTAAGTTGACAGAGTTGCCGAGTTTGTCGAGTTTGGAACTCTTGTCACGATTATGTATCGTAGCGTGTCAGGAGCTGACAGAAATCAAGGGTTTGGAAGGACTAAAATCCTTAAAACACCTAGATGTATCTGGATGCAACAAGTTGTCCAACCTAGATGGCCTTGAACATCTGGAGTCCTTGAGATACTTGGGAATGCAGGGGTTAGTACGTTCCAGACGCAAGGAGTGGTTCAAACGTCTACAGCCAGATGGTCCACAAGTGAATGATGATCTATTTCAAGGCCTTGACAGATTGAAAAACTTGGAACAGCTGATTATCTATCGCTGCCAGTCCCTCATAAGACCGGACCTTTCGCAATTAACACGTTTGAAGCTATTAAGGGCTCAAGTCTGCAACAATCTAGTCGAAATTAAAGGCCTTGAGAGGTTGAAAAACTTGGAAAGCTTGTATATCGACGGGTGCATGTCCATTGAAACATTACCAGACCTCTCGTGCTGTGATGAGCTAGAACTTTTGTCCACTGTAGATTGTCAGAAGCTTCGCAATGTTCGGTGCCCGGAGAAAGTCAGATGGAACCGCTAATGTGGTAAAATCAGGGATTCAACTGCAAGGCCTCCACATCTGTCGAATTTCGAAGATTGAAGATGGGGGCTCAATTTCGCCTGACATGTGGAGATCACAGAGCTCCAGGAATTAAAACGTTGAGGGATGCAACTTACCCGAATTTTATATGTTCATGGCACTCCTACAGCAGAGAAAAATCAGTTCATGGAAAAGAATGCTCCGATCAGTCGAGCACTTTGGCCACAAAGTCGGAACGATTGACGATTCCCATCAAAGGTAAATAAAGCGGGTCACACTATACACTGTCGAGATGTATTGCCGAATTCATCAGCATTTCATATGCATCGTACTTTTGTCTTTGAATAGTTCAAGGAATGGAGACGCTGGTCGCGGAAGTTTACACGACACAATGCTTCAGGGGTAGTCATGCTCTTGATCATTGGAGGCGTTAAGATGGGTCACAGTGCCTCATCAAATTTGACAAACCTTACAATGATTTTACCAACGTTCCAATAAGTAAGTTGGTAACCAACTTTTTCTCAAATTTTACAAGTGTAGAACTATACTAAATTTACAAATATGTCAATAAATTAGTAAGTTCCTAACTTCTTTCATTCTGAATTTATTTTCATCAACTAAAAATTTGTTTTGTTAGTGTATTAACAATTTTTTTTTGGGTCATAAGCGAGCTTTTCATTCATTAAGTACGGGCCCAATTACACGACAAAAGGGGCATCAATTAGTTTATGCACGGACCCATCAATTGTTTACCCCTCAAAATCATGGCAGACACGCTATGGAACCTTCGGAAGATTTTTCGTGGAAAGATCTGTCGATGTTTAGCTTGAGAGCTCCTTTGCTCGGCGGTTTCCTTCTCATGGGTAAGTCTCCTGGGTTGGTTCTATTCTCTGATTCTCGGCCATTCCATTTCAAGAAATCAATATGCATAGCCGTGATAGACGCCATTGCTGTTGCAGGATCTGGTACATGATGCTTGAAAACAGAGGAATTTCTTGGTGTCCAAATGTGCCGGAAAGTGACCGCGATCAGTTCGAAAGACGGGGGCTTTGAGGTGAGGTTACCAATCTTCAATAAGCCATCCTTCAATTCGAGTAACTTCCTGAATTGAAATCCGAGTGCCGATCTCAGAGGCCAACCATATCCGTTTCGTCCTTTGACAGAGAAGGAACATATGTTTAACAGTTTCAGGTTCCATCTCGCAAAGAGGGACATGTCGACTCAGGTACAATCTTCCTTCTGAATAGGTTTTCTCTGGTGGATAGGGCATTTTGGCACACACTTCACGTAAATAACCTTACTTTTGGTTGAGTCTTTAGATTCCGTGGCTTAGTCCAGGGGGCTTTCGGAGTTTGTTAGGAGGATGAGGCTTGATTTGCTTCACGCTCAGTCTCAATGTTCTGGAGTTGGTTGTAGCCACTTTTAACAGTGTAGCCTCCTGCTTGGTTGCGTGTCCAGACTAGCTTGTCTTCCGTTGGTATTGTTGAGAGTGGGATAGCTAGAATATTATCATTGACTATATGCTCATCAAACGGAGAGAGCAGCATGTGCTCATTCCATTGCACTTCCTCGGCATTTCTATCACCCCAATTCAGCCAGTTTAGTCTTGAGCGCATACCCCAGTACATTTCTCCTTGTTTCCACAGATCTTCAATTTGCATTTTCAGTTGCTGCATTTTGTCCCTGTCATGTTGCAAGCTCTGCTCATTTGTTAACTGCAGTTGATTTGACTATTAGCATTAGAGAACTTCTGCTTGCTTCGCTTCTTTAGGGCCTCTATTACATTTTGTAGTTTCTTCAGAAAGTGTTCATTTCCATGCCTGCAGTATTCCACACTGAACTTACTAGCTGACCACATTCATTATCTGCAAGCCAGTATGCTTCAAACTTAATTTCTCTCTTTCTTTTTGTAGGTTCTGCTGAGAGAGTTAGCAAGATAGGGCTATGGTCCGAACCTATAGCGGGTAATGCATATGCTTCCACTTCTGGGATGTCACTCTCCATTCTACATTGCGTGGAGCTCCATCTAGTCTTTCTTTCACAAAAGCATCCCCGTCCCTATTATTTGCCCATGTAAATGCGCATCCTTTGCATTCAAGATTCATTAGAGAGCATGCATTTATAAAGTCTCGAAAAGCCACTAACCTGTGGTGCTCTGCCATATGCCTGCCTACACTTTCCCAGTAATACAAAATTCTTCCTAAAGCTGCAATTTTTGTTGAAAGATTATTGGAGCATATACAGAGGTAATTCTCATATGTTTTCCACTATCTATACAAATTAGGTCAAACATTCCGTTTGTGACCGATTCCATTGTTAGCGCTACCCTGTCATTCCACTAGATCGCTAACCTCCCTGCAATTCCATTTGAATTTACCACTGCACTGCTCTGGAATTGGATTCGTTTCAAGCTCATACCATGGGTTCTTGATTTTTTGTTTCCATCAGAAAAATAATGCTGGGCCTTTCCAGAGCCACTAAGGCTCTCAATGCCAAGTTTGTCAGGGGTGTGCCCAACCCCTGACAATTCCAACATAAAGTAATGGGAACCCCGGTGGCTTATTAGTGCTAGCCACCAAAGCCCGTATCTTAGGATCCTCCAAAACCTGAATTGGAGTCTCCAAAAGTTTGGTCTCATCTAAGGCACGAGAGTTCACCTTTCGAGAAGCGCAAGGACTATACCTTCACTGTGTTTTGTTTCCACCTGTTTTCTTCCCCTTGCTATATTTTTTTGGGGGCCTTTTGAGCAGCCTTTTGTATAGTGGTTTGGAGCTGTTATCAGCATCAAGGTCTTTTCTGAGTTTTTGTCTGGACTGATGCCGCCTTTTCCCATTGCTTCTATCTCCTGGGCAAAAATCTATGCTGACTTTTCCAGATTGTTCCCACTACTAGGAACCCACAGACTCTTTCCCCTAGGCTCATAGGACACCATTTGTAGGGTAGGGGTAGGAGTTTTTGGAATAATCCCATCATCTATGGTTATATCCTCTGGTTTTGCATAGAACGGCTTCCACAGAGGGTTGTTCTCCCTCACTTGAGCATGTAGCCAATGTCCAAAACAACTAGGATCATCAGTTTCTAACTGGTTCTTGTCATATTCTTCTTCCTCACAGAACTTGGCATAATGCCCTATGCGACCACACGCATAACAAAATTGCGGTAATCTCTCATATCTAAAGTCAACCATAGTTTCCTTCCTCCCTTGCTGGCAAATGTCCCGGGTTTCCAGGGGGATGATAAATCAATTCTTACTCTAGCTTTTCCACCTGTATAGGAGCTAAATCCCTTTGTATCAATTTTCACTTCAGTTACCAAGCCTGCTGCTGCTGCTATTTGCCTTACGGTTTCCTCCGAGACCCAATCCATAGGTAATCCGTGCATTTGAACCCAAAACTCGCAATGTGTGTAATCGTATCTGTACTGCAAAGTATTCAGTGTCCATGGTTTAAGCACCAAAAGATTGTTAGAGAAAGACCAAGGCCTTGTCTCAAGAATTCTCTTCATTTCATTTTCAGACTTAAAGGTAAAGGCTGAAGTTCTCGAGTCTACCTGATCAAAGGTAACTGAATCCACTCTCCATGCCCTCTTCATAGTGTTTTGGAAGGCTTGGAGATTGATATTGGGGTTAGAGAACAATTGCCCAAACATAGTTAGACGACATTCTAATATTCTTTCAATTGGGACCATACCATCTATCTCTGCCAGGTCTTGTCTGACCATAAATTGCCCAATTTTCTGCAGAGGATATTAACTCAAGAATCTGAGGTGTCTAATTCTTCCATCGAAGATGCACGAGAGGCAGACAGCTTACTCCCTGTGAGAAAAGTACAGCAGAAGCAGCTATTCCTGTAAATTCATTCTCGGGGTTGTAGCACAATATACCGTATGGCAAAATGCCGTCCAAATACAATGCACAGTGCTCAGGGGGGCTGATGGGGTAGTGAGGGATTTTGGGTTGGGGCTTTTGTAATGGGTTTGATATATGAGCGAGGGCAAGGATTAACCAGGGTTGCTCCTTTCAGCTGATATGAAGGTCATTGATTCCAATGTATTGTAGTGCGAGTTGCAATCGAAGAGAGATTGGGTTGTATCGGAAGCTGGTATCGGTGTAGCTAATGGAACAGTGAATATGGTTTATGGGAAGGTTGGGGATTTTGGGTAAAGAATCAAAGTTGAAAAGTAGACGGAGATTTGCATCTTGGTAGAGACTAGATGAAATGACTGGTGTATTCAGTGAAGAACATTAGGGTTTTTTGGGTGAAAACTACCACCATCGGGGTAGGATTTAAGCTCTTCCTGTCGAGAGAAAAAATCCACGAATTTCAACTCTATTAGTTTAAATTTTGGTTGACATGATGCATAATGATGGATTGCCATGTAGCCCTGTTAGTAAAGGGATTGGGAGGGTGGGGACGTTAGTAAAATAGGTGCGGGGTTCGATTTCCATGCTTTGTTTACGTTGAAAACAAAAACTAAAAACTTTTTCATTAACCACAAGGCCCCTTAGAACTTCAATTTGGGTTTTCTAGTTCTTTTCTTTAATCTGTAGTTTACATTTTGGGCCGAAAATACTTAATATCCAAATTTTTTAAATAATATTTTCTCGATGAAAAGAGGAGGAAAAGGTCGGTAGACTTTTTTCTTTTTTGTCTCCTTTCCGTTTACATGAAATAATTAGGTCTAATTTGAAAAAAAATTCCATGACAATAGGGCATTATTTTCCGTCTCTTACGTGATTCAAGGAATAGGAATGCTGATCGAGGAGTATGACATGATGCTTCAGAGAAATCATTCTCTTGATAATGCCAAGCGTGATCAGAATGCCTTCTAAGTGATAAAATATTTAAATATTAAAATAAAATTTCATCTAACAGCTTAAACTTTAAGACAGTCGATAGTGAGTTCACAAGATCTCACGTGCTGTCAGAAGCACTAAAGAAGTTAAAGGAAGTACCATATGAGAAAATGCTAGAGAAGCTGATGATAAGTTATGCTGCACTGAACTATGAGGCACAATAGATATTTTTGGATGTTGCTTGCTCCTTCATTGGAACTGATGTAAGAATTGCATCCTACATGTGGGATGCCTATAATATCTCTCCAGTGTTGGGAATTGAAACAGTGAGTTTTAGGTCACTAATAAAAATTGGAGATAATCATGAGTTGAAAATGCATGACCAACTAAGAGACCTTGGTAGGAAAATTGCTCGCCACGAAGATAAAGATGCGCCTATGAATCGAAGTAGGTTGTGGGTATATGAGGACGCCTTGAAAGTACTGCAGAGAAATAAGGTAATTGTTACCTTTTTCGTTGTTCTACTCTCTTTTGACTTCAACTTTCTTAATTGGAATGAATTTTAGACCTCATAGCTGAGAATATTCTCCTTATACTATTCCATGATGTGATTAGGAAGCAATGTTCTGAGCATTTATACATGGTTAGACATTTTCTATGAGTTCAAAAATGTTCGGGTTTAACCAATAAACTCCCCACTGTTTAGTGGTTACTTATGCACTTCTTGTTGCTTGATTTTAATTCGTTATCCGATGTAGCCGTCATGTTTCTTCCCCTTGAAATGATCAATTGCCCTGATTCTCTAATCTAATTAGAGAAGAAAAAGGAAGAAGGACCAAATAGGATAAACAAAAGAAGGGAAGAAATCCACATGGAGATTTATCCCCACTATAGAATGAAGGCAAAGTGATATCGTTCTGCTGTTAGCTGATTTGGTGCTACATTTGTCAAGGGAATTGAAAAAGTCCGAGTTCAGGCCCTTCGTCTCAACGAAAACAGCTGGCACAGTGAATTCACAACTGAAGAATTTGAAACACTACCGAACTCAAGGTTTCTTCAAGTGCGTGATGCAAAACTGATTGGAGATTCCAAAAGGTTGCTTCCTGAATTACGATGGCTTGTGTGGAACATACATCGTGCATTCGTGGCTACCAGCTTTCATCTAGAGAAATTGGTCATTCTTGATTTATCAAGAAGTGACATTTCTGAACTTTGGGAAGGTTGGAGTCATCTCAAGGTCAGATGGAGAGCGTGTTGCCTTGTCTTTTGTTTTTAAGAACTTATCTCTAGCGATTCTCAGTCATTTTGTGTTGCAGGTAGTGAAGCAGTTGAAAGTTCTAAATCTTACAGATTGCCATTGTTTAAAAGTTTCTCCTTCTCTCTCAGCATTCCGAAATTTAGAGATATTAGTGCTAAAGGGATGTTATAATCCGAAGGAAATTTACCCTTCTATTGGGGAAGTAAAGAGTCTCGTTTCTTTGGACTTATGGGAATGTGAGAAACTCCAACAACTACCCGGAGAAATGGGCAAATTGGAAGAATTGAAGGAACTTAAAATAGGCATGACTGCTATTAAGGAAATTCCTCCAAGAATAGGTTCTTTGAGGAAGCTGGAGATGCTTAATGCCTATGGTTGTATGTCATTGGTTGAACTTCCAGACACAATCTGCCATCTGGTAAGTTTGTCAGACCTTGACTTGAGTGAATGCTGCAAGTTATATACACTTCCAGAGAGCATAGGTTCTCTTGTGAAATTGCAGCGCCTATCATTAGGCAGATCGAAGTTTTGGGGTCGAGGCCGAGTTGATTCAACTTGGCAGTTGAACTGGTTTAACTGGTTGACCGAATGCAACTTGTCATATAAAGGCCTTTGGAAATTACCTGAATCCATCGGGGATTTGAAAAACTTGAAAACTTTGATTATTGCTCATAGTAATTTGAACAATTTACCTAGTTATATGAGCACTATAGGCAAACTTGAAGTATTAGATGCCTCATGCTGCAAGAATTTGGGAGGGGAAGTTCCTATAGAAGGGTTGTCTTCACTGAAGATCCTTCTATTAAGTTGGACGTGCATTTCTGGCTTGCCCGACACAATTGATAAGCTTTCTCATCTTGAAAAACTTGATTTACAAGACTGTCAGATGCTTCAATCACTGCCACAAAGAATCAGTATGCTGCCTTCTCTACAACACCTTCAGTTGACTGGTTGTCACAAATTGCAGTCGCTACCAGAGCTTCCTGCCTCTTTAACAGTCCTAGTAGTCACCTGTCGGCATTGCACATTGCCTCAACTTTCTCACCTAATCCATCTAGAAGAGCTCTCTGTTGAGTATTGCCATTTTTTGGAATCCATGCCGGAGCTTCCCTCAGGAATCTTGAAGCTTCGTATCCATTGCTGTGGTCAGTTGAAAGAGTTGCCTAATTTATCAAGTTTGAAATTCTTGACAGAATTATATCTTGGTTTGTGTGATGAGCTGACAGAAATCAAGGGTTTGGAAGCATTAAAGTCCTTAGTAAAACTAAATGTTCCTCAATGCAGGAAGTTATCCAGCCTTGGCGGCCCTAAACATCTAGAGTCCTTGATATACTAGCGCTTGGCTTTGTTCTCTAAGTCAGATGCTCCACTAGTGGAAGGGCTGCATGTATGGGGCTGTCAGTCCCTTATGGCGGACCTTTCCCAATTAACACATCTGAAGCGATTAAGCACTAGATACTGCTACAATCTAGTCGAAATTAAAGGCCTGGAGAGATTGAAGAACTTGGAAAAATTGGATACTGAGGGGTGCACATTTGTTGAAACATTACCAGTCCTCTCGTTCTTTGAAAACGTGAAAGATTTGAACATTGGAAAGTGTCGGAAGCTTCGTGATCTTCAGGGATTGCAGAAAGTCGCAAATGTGCAAAGACGGTTGAGGGATTCAACTGCAAGGCCTCAGCAAATTGTCCACATGTCAAATTTCGAAGATTAAATGGAATGATGGGGGTCAATTTCCAATGAACTTGTGGAGATCATAAAGCTCCGGGAATCAAGGTGTCTAAATTCTAAAAGACGTTCAGCAATGCGACTTATCGGATTTCATATGTTCATTGCACTACTGTAGCAGAGGCACAATTGGCTCTTGAAAATAATGCTCCGATGAGTCGAGCACTTTGGCCACAAAGTCGGAACAATTCACGTTTCGTTGCAAAGGGAAATAAAGGTGGTCACACCATTCACTGTTGAAATGTATTGCCGATTTCATCAGTATTTCCTACTTGATAAGACGATTTTTCTTGATAGCCCGCTATTGTACTTTTGTCTTTTAGGAGTTCAAGGAATGGAGACGCTGGTCGAGGAAGTTGACACGATGTTTCAGGATTGGGCTCTGGATCATGGGAGGAGTTACGATTGGTCAGAGTGCCGCATCAAACATGATACTTGACTCGCCTTCAAAGGTGATTCTCTTCATCCTCGGCATTATGTAATAAGCAATATAACCCAACTTTCTTTTTATTGGAACTTTACATGATGACATTCAAATTTGTGGCAAACAAGTGAAAAGAGACATTCATGACATGTAATTCAAAAAAGATCACACACACATATTACTTTTATACCTAGTCAAATAATAGTTGATAACCTAAAATTACTCGATAACATAAAAAACGGACTGTAAGCAATTTCTTGTTGAAGTTGGCCATTTCAAGAGTAAATTGTTAAGTTATGACAGTGCATAATTTATAAATAAAATAATAATAAACATTGCTAAGTGATTGTGAGTTAGTAAAGCGTTTTAAAATTACTAGCAATTTAAGAAATTTGTCAATACAGAATATTTTTCAGTTTTTTGGCCCACGTACACTAGAAGTTTGTAAGTTTCTTTGTATTTCAATTCACATTAATACTGTGACACCCAATGGAGTACATACTACGTAACCGATGTTCTTTACTTATGAAATAGCCCCTCATATTTTACATCGCAGCAAATCAATTATTATTATTTTTTTCACTTGCAAGAGTCTCGCGCTATCTTTACTAAAGTCCAAAACTCAATAGATATGCAGGGGAAGGCAGAGATTTGCAGAGCACACCACTTTGAGCCAAGTGCCAACAGCTTGCAGGATTGAAACACTCTCGCAGGAGTAACTGACATTTTCCAGAAATGGCTTTGACTCATAGAGAATGAAGCCTTATAGACGTAACTATAACTTCCCCCTGTTTCAAAAATCTGTGAAAAATTGCTATGATATTTGATACTGTACTTTTTCTTCTCTCTGTTTTGACCGATCAAAACTTCATTTCATTGCCTCCCACTCTACTATTACGAGTCAGGCGATATCAGTGTGAGTAAATAACTTTGCGCAATGAGCATTGCAAACTAGATCATGCAAATACACACTCAACTTTTTCATTTCTTTCGCTCACGGACGAGCCAACTCTCTCTTTTTCTCTCTGTCTGGGAAGCTCTCTCAGCTTGCATTATGAGGCTTTCCAGTGCTCTACTTATAGTCTCCAATCTACAGCTCAAATGGAGACTGGCGCTGCTCTACTTACAGCTCCATAAAGGATGTGTAGCCAAAAGTATTGAACATGAATTCAAACGTTCATGCAGAAGCCCACAAATTTGGATTGACACAATCCAACTTTAGGAACTTTTACTTGCAAAAGCATTTACTGTATGTGTTCCAAATAGTACCCAACTATTAGCATTATTGTTTGCTAATAGTAGCCTAAATAAGTAGACGTTGATTTCAAATAATTGTTTCCGTGGAAGACAAGAATTCCGGTAAATAAGTAGAAGTTGTGGACCTAGCATGTCCTTGGAAGTTGTAGCCATTATGTTTTTTTTCCCTTGAAACAACGTATTGCACTGATTCTCTAATCGTATAAGAGAAGGTAAAAGAAAAGGCAGCAAATAGCATCAAGAAAAGAAGGGAAGAAATCAAGATTGAGACGTAAAATGTTTCACAGTGACTTAGGAGGTGGAGATTTCAAGCTTTTATTCATCAGAAAAAGAAAACGCAAATAATTGCATATATGATAAGCTTTGGTTTGACCTGAGCGTCAACTTCAACATTATTGAATGAAGGCAAAGTGATATCGGTCCACTGTCAGTTGATTTGATACAACATCTGTGCAGGGAATTGAAAAGGTTTGTGTTCAGGCTTTCATCTCAACAAAACAGCTCGCACCGTGAATTTACAACTGAACGATTTGAAACCCTACTAAACTTAATGTTTCTTCAAGTGCGCGATGCAAATCTGATTGGACGTTCCAGAAGCTTGCTTCCTAAGTTACGATGGCTTGTGTGGAACATATGTCCTCCATCCATGGCTACTAGCTTTGTCTAGGGAAATTAGTCATATTGGATTTATCAAGAAGTAACATTTCAGAGCTTCAGGAAGGTTGGAGTCATCTCAAGGTCAGATGGAGAGCATGTTGTCTTGTCTTTTTGTTTTTAATGACTTATTCTTAGCGAAAATTTAACGATCTCTTTGATTTGCAGGTGGCGAAGCAGTTGAAAGTTCTAAATCTTGCAGATTGCAGTTATTTAAAAGTTACTCCTGATCTCTCAGCCTTCCAAAATTTAGAGATGTTAATCCTTCATGATGTGACAATCTGGAGCAAATTCACCCTTCTATTGGAAAGTCAAGGGCCTTGTTTCTTTGGACTTGCAGTTATGTAAGAAAGCCCAAGAGCTACCCGGAGAAATGGGCAAATTGAAAGAACTGAAGGAATTTTAATAGGCTGGACTGCTATAAAGGAAATTCCTCCATGTATAGGTTCTGTGAAGAATCTAGAGATGCTTGATGCGTATGGTTGCAAATCGCTAGTTGGACTTCCTGACTCAATTAGCCATCTGGTAAATTTCTCAACCCTTGCCTTGAAAAATTGCTCTAGTTTAGATAGACTTTTAGAGAGCATCGAATCCCTTGTGAAATTGCAGTGCCTATCAATAGGCAAAAGGCGGATTCTATTTGGTCATCATGATGCCCTAGTCGGTTATCGTCCTTATCATATCCCCGATTCAATTAGAAAGTTGGAATGGTTGATTGAATTGAACTTGATAGGTATAGGAGTATTGAGGAATTACATGCATCTATTTGGGATCTGAAAAACTTGAAAATTTTGCTGAAAGTAGGAAATTGAGTAATTTACCCAGTGCTATTAGCAAGTTGGGCAAACTTGAAATATTAGATGACTCAAGCTGCAAGAGTCTAGGAGGGGAAATTCCTATAGATAAGTTGTCTTCACTGAAAATCCTTCAATTAAGTGACACGTATTTTTGTCTTCTCCGATGCAATCAATAAGCTTTCTCATCTCGAACAACTTGATTTAGGGGGCTGCAAAATGCTTCAATCCCTGTTACAATGCATCAGTAAGCTGCCTTCACTGTAACACCTTCGGTTAACTTTGTGTGACAAACTTCAGTGGCTGCCAGAGCTTCCTGCTACTTTAGCAGTTTTGAAAGTGACCTGTCCGCATTACACATTGCCTCAACTTTCTAACTTAATCCATCTAAAAGAGCTCACTGTTGAGCATTGCCAATCGCTGGAATCCATGCCAGAGCTTCCCTCAGGAATATTGAAGCTTCGTGTCCTCGACTGTGAAAAGTTGAAAGAGTAGCCAAGTTTGGAATTCTTGTCAGTATTAGATCTCAGTCGGTGTTGTGAGTTGACGGAAATCAAGGGTCTGGAAGCATTAAAATCCTTAGCTAAACTGAACGTACCTTCCTTCAGGAATTTGTCCAACCTTGACGGCCTTGAACATCTACCGTCTTTGTGATACTTAAATTTGAGTGGGGCCCATGAGTCAAACGCTCCACTACTGAAAGATAATCTAGTGCCAGTTCTAGGCCTTCACCGATTGAAAAACTTGGAAGAGCTGCTTATATGTGGCTGCCACTCCCTCAGAAGACTGGACCTTTCGCAATTAACACGTCTGAAGCTATTAAGGACTATAGGATGCGACAAGCTAGTTGAAATTAAAGGCCTTGAGAGACTGAAAAACTTGCGAGAGTTGAATATCAGCGGATGCACATCCATGGAAACATTAGCAGACCTCTCGTGCCTCGATAACTTGGAAGTTCTGGACATTACAAATTGTGGGAAGCTTCATGACATACGGGGCTTGGAGAAAGTCACATATGTGTGGGTAGTAAAATGAGGGATTCAATTGCAAGGCCTCAGCAAATTGTCCGCATCTGACGAATTTCGAAGATTTAATGGAATGATGGGGGTCAATTTCACATGAACTAGCGGAGATAACAGAGCTCCAGGAATCAATGAGTCTAAACTCTAAAAGACGTTCAGTGATGCAACTTATTGTAATTTCATGTGTTTATTGCACTACTGCAGCAGAGAAATAGTTGGTTCATGGAAACAATGCTCCGATGAGTGGAGCCCTTTGGCCACAACGTCGGAACGATTCTGTTGTAGAGGCCAAGCAATCGAACAATAAATTTGTCAGAATAAGAAAATAAATCATATACCAGATTTACGTGATTCGATCGTGATGACCTACGTCCACACGGAGAGAAGCACGGAATTCCACTATAAATCAAGCGATACAACAGAGATTACAACTACACTCGAGTTACTCAAACACTCTCAGTATTTTCCAAGCCTCAATTACACCCAATAATTCTCGCAATATTTAGCTCTATAATTTTTCACGAAATAATCTCTCTATCTCACGAAGGAATTGACGTAAATTCTTACCATAAGAATTTAATCGCTACAAACACTTGGATATCTTCAGGGTGTAATTCCCTAGCAGAAGCTCCTCTTTGATGATCTTCGCAAATAACATCCCTTTCTTATTTATAGGCAAGAATTGGATCCAAATTAAGAAACCTCTTTTTAGGAAACATTCTCTAATTAGGAAACCTTTTCCAACTAGGTAACTATTCAATTAGGAAACCTATTCAAAATAGAAAACCTACTTAAATTAGGAAATTTTCTTATTAAGACTCAAACTCAAGACATATTTTAACAATCTGCACCTTGGCTCGACGTTTGAGTCAAGTCACAATCGCTTCGCTTGAACTTCGCTACTACTCTCCCACAGCCCCAATAGGCTCAACCGCCACAGATGTCTTCCAAGTCCAAGCCTCGCTTGAACTTCGCCATAACTGTGGACCTCATCAGAACGCCAATTCCACATGCACCTTTAACCGCTCCACAAGGGTTTTCCGACACAACCTCCTTAACTGCAGATAATATCAGCAATTGCAGTAACTGTTGGCTCAATAGGCTCCATCTCGCTACAAGCACCATCTGTGTAGATTATTTCGCTAATACTCGCTACCTCAGGAGTTTCTGGTTGCAACTCTACCTCAAGTTGAACACCGTTCAGATCCGTACGAATACTGCTATTAACACTCCTACCCAGAAGTACTAAAGACTCGTCAAACGTAACTTCTCTGTTGAAAATAGATGAATTTAATTCCGGGTACCACAATCGATAGCCCCGCTCACCTCTTGCATAACCTAGAAACATGCACTTTCTTGTCCTTCCATCGAGCTTACCATCATTAACTCGAATATAACATGGGCAATCAAATATTCTAAGAACAGAATAATCAGCAACGTTACCTGACCACACTTCTTCGGGAGTCCATCATCCAGTCGCAGTCGATGGGGATCTATTCTTCAGGTAGCTTGCCTTACTAAGCACATCCGCTAGGAACCTTCTAGCCATACCAGCACTAGAGAGCATTTTATGAGCCGTCTCTAGTAATGTTTTGCTCATCAACTCTACAACATGTGGCTCACTGGCAGTGCGGTGTCTCACTATGTCTTCCTTCATGCAGAATTCGTTTAACAACTCCGAGCAAAACTTCATACTACTGTTAGTCTGCACATGCTTGATCATTTTACCAGTCTCCTTTTCGATCAAAGCTCTGAAATGCCTGATCCTAATAACAGTATCAAACTTATGCCTAAGCACAAACACCCAAGTCTTTATCGAGTAGTCATCAACAACTGTTAGCATAAATCTGGCACTCTTCCTCGAAGGAAACCACGACAACCTGCAAACATCTAAGTGAATTAACTCTACAATTTCCGTGATTTTCCCTGATAACCGTACTGAATTGCACTTTTCGCCGTTAATTTAAATCATAGCACCTACATACATTCAATTCATCGGCAACATAACCACATAGCAGATTTTTTTCACTTAAAACCTTCAGGCTTTTCTCGCTAATGTGCCTCAAACGCATATGCCACAATGGAGACTCTCGAACCGATGCATCCGATGTCTCCGTGGCGAATTCTGTCACTGTCTCACCTTGAAGCTCATACAGTCCATTATGCTTGATTCCTTTCATTATCACTAAGACATATCGAACAATTTTCAGAACTCCATATTCTAAAGAATACTAACACCCTGCTGAATCCAAGGCACTTAAGGAAATCATATTTTTGTTCAACTCTGGAACATGCCTCACTTCAGTCAATGTCCACATTCTGATTCTAACATCACCAACACCTACAACATCGCACTTCACTTTGTTCCCCAACTACACTTTACTATTATCTGTGCACTGATAAGTAGTAAACCAGTTCTTGTTTGGTGTACCATGAAAAGAACAACCAGAATCTATAATCCATCCGCCAAACGACGAATCATTAGTGACATACAAGACAAAATCAGCATTATTCGATTACTATAAGCTATAGCCGCAACATCATCCACAGACTCAACTATAATTCATTTACCCTTCTCTTTTTTCAGCTTAAAACAATCCCTTCTTATATGCCCCTTCTTGCCACAACTCCAACAGACAACACTACCAGTCCTGGACTGACTATGTCTGTTCGGGTTTATACTACTTCTGCTAACACGAGTATCAGTTCTCCCTCTTCTTTCATCAGATTCTCTTCTACGGATGTCTTAACTCAAAATTAAATCTCGAACACCGTCAAACGTCAAACTTGTTGACCCAGAGGAATTACTAACAGCAGTAACAATAATATTCCAACTGTCAGGCAATGAGGATAATAGAATCAAAATACGTACCTCATCATCAAAATCAATCTCAACTAAACTCAATTAAATAACGATCACATTGAATTCATTGATATGATCAGCAACTGACGCACCTTCGCTCATCTTCAAGTTAAACAGACGTCACATCAAATAGACCTTGTTGATCGCAAAGGGCTTCTCGTACATGTCTGATAGGGCTTCCATCAGACCCGTAGTGGTTTTCTCTTTCATAATGTTAAACGCGATGTTACAAACCAACGTCAGCCGAATAACACCCAAGGCTCGTCTATCAAGCAATTCCCAGTCAGCTTGCTTCATCGTCTTTGGCTTCTCCCCAGATAGGGGCAAGTGCGGTTTCATCTGATATAGATGATCATCAATCTGCATATTCTAGAAACCAAAATCCTTCCTATCAAATATGTCAATTTTCACTTTTCCTTTTTCTGTCGTCATCGATTTACTTAAACTCAACCAAGCCTAGCTCTAATACCAATTTGTTGCGAAAGCCAAATAATCGAATAACAAATTTGACAGAATAAGAAAATAAATTGGACACTAGATTTACATGATTCAGTTGTAGTGACCTACGTCCACGGAGAGAGCAACACGGAATTTCACTATAGATCAAGTGATACAACGGAGATTACAACCACACTCGAGTCACTCAAACACTCTTAGTGTTTCTCAAGCCCCAATTACACCCAATAATTCTCGCAGTATTTAGCCCCATAATTCCTCATGAAATAATCTCTCTATCTCACAAAGGAATTGACACAAATTCTTACCACAAGAATTTAATCGCTACAAACACTCGGATGTCTTCAGGGTGTAATTCCCTAGCAGAAGCTCCTCTTTGATGATTTTCGCAAATAACATCCCCTTTTTATTTATAGGCAACAAATTGGATCCAAATTAGAAAACCTCTTTTTAGGAAACCTTCTCCAATTAAGAAACCTTTTCCAACTAGGAAACCATTCAATTAGAAAACCTATTCAAAATAGGAAACCTACTTGAATTAGAAAACTTTCCTGTTCGGGCTCAAACTCGAGACATATTTTAACAGATTCACGATTCCTTTCAAAGGTAAATAAAGCCGGTTACACTATTCATTGTCAAGATGTATTGCCAGTGTCATCAGCATTTCATATGTATTGTATTGTACGTTTTGTCTTTAAGTAGTTCAAGGAACGGAGACGCTGGTCGTGGAAGTTGACACGCTGTATCGTGCTCTGGATTAGGGGAGGAGTTATCAATAAATTTACAAGGAAAAGTAGAAATTTTTTTCAAACGTTTTAATAAATCAGTAAATTACCGAATTTTTCCAATTTTTAAAGGTGTGGTTAGTAAAATGCCAACCCCAAAATGATTTTATCAACGTCCCATAAATTAGTTGGTGTCCAACTTTTTTCAAATTGTACAAGTGTAGCACTATAGTAAATTTACAAGTATGTCAATAAATTATGAAATATATATTCGTCAATTACAAATTTTCTCTAGTTGATCTATTAACAATTTGATATTAGAACATAGGAAGGAGGAGATTTAATATTTAATCACCAAATAAGAAGATGAACTATTAGTTAAAAAAAAGTACAAAATGATGGATTGCAAAGATACGGCAAACATGTTTAAATTTGCATGCCTATTCCACGTTCTTGTATTAACCAGCCAAACATATTTCAAGAGAACGAACAACCGAAAAGTTCATTACATTGAAAACGAAAACTAAAAACTTTTTCCTAAGCCAAAGGCCCCTTACAACTTCAGTTCGGGTCTGCTAGTTCTTTTCTTTAGTCTGTATGTTCATTTTGTGCCGAAAATACTTAATATCCAAATTTTTAAATTTTCTGATGAAAGAGGGGAGGAAAAGGTCGATAGAGTTTTTCTCTTTGTCTCCTTTATCTTTACTTAAAGTAACTAGGTCGAAAGTTAATCATTTTTCATGATAACAGGGTATTGTTTTCATTCTCTTACGTGACTCAAGGAACAGGGAAGCTCATCGACGAGTATGACATGATGCTTACAGAGATCATTCTCTTGAAAATGCCAACAGTGATCAGAATGCCTTCTAAGTACATCACATGTCATGAGCCATGAAGTAAGACCGTTCATCCTAAATAAGCTATCAATGACAATCACAAGAAAATCTGAGCTATAATTTTCTCGAGTTACCACTTTTGAAGAATGATTTGCTTCTCCCCTTGAGTTAAAAGTTAAATTTTTATGCTATGCGAGATGGATTTGTTCCATTGATGCTCGTTCTGGACCTTCCAAATAGCTAGATATACTATATCATGCTATATACCATAAAAGAAACAATGTCATTTTGATCTGGGACATGTAAATCAAAGATAACCATATGGCGAGGTGGTTTTGATGTGATGGTGTGAGATTTAGAATGAAGTGAATGTGTAATAAATGAGCCCAGCAAAGCCTAACCCATTGTTGTGTCAAGCCTCAACTGAAATAAACTAACAAAAGTCTTCTTCTTCCCTTCAGGCGGTGGCTTCGTGAAATAAAAGAAATAAAACAAAGAGTGAGACAGAGAAGGGAAAACAAAGAGAATAAAGAGACAGTTCGTGCATACATGCCTCCGACGTCCTGATAAGCTGGATTAACGCCGTTCCTTATAAAGATTCAATCCCTTTGTTCATCTAATCGGAGTAATTTTCAAAGTTAAGGCATAAATTAGGAATTATGTGATTTCTAAATTGCAGAGTCCTATTTAGGAGTTGTTTAGCTGTAGAATTATATAAAAATGATAGTTTAGAGCATTGGGGAGCCTTGGGGTTTAACGATGTTGCGACCTAACCTCGGCTAATAGATTATTAAGACTAATCTATTTGCGGTAGTTTTCGTGTTTGGAGTCGTCACTAATCTATTTGCGGTAGGTCGATGAGAAACCTAAATAAAATATTGGGAGATATGTTTTATTTCTATGAACCAGAGATCCTAAGCTCGGGGACTTGATTACGTTAGATCTAGTCTAATGCCCTTTCAGTACCTTTTCTTTTTAAAAAAATATTTAAGCAGGCAGGCTTGATCCATTTTATTACCTAATCACTAACATGTGAGGTGTTCATGCGGGTACGCAAACCACCAATTTAACACCCAATAAGGAAAGCGGTAAATAAATTGCTAGATTAGGAGAATAACGTACCTTAAAACAACGAAAGTATCTACATTGTTAGTAAAAAATCAAACAGACAACCCTAATATGATTTCTAATTAACAAAGTGAGGCTCTCAAGGTGTTCTTTTAGGATTTGAGCTTTATTTTAAAATGCGAACTAACCTATATGCAATGATGTGCAAAAAATTGACATGCAATTAATGAAACCTAGCATGCGAACTATATGTCATACGACGACGTGACCTAATTCTAATGAAGGAAGACAATGTATTTTTTGGTATTTTTCATTAAAATTCGAAATAATAAAAAAATGCCCAAAATAACATGTAATCTAGCAAGTTCTTTTTGGGAATTTTTTTATTAAAATTCGAAATTAAAAATTACTCGAATTAACAATGCAATCTATCCTAGGAAAAATGATTTATTCTATCCTAAAGTGACTCTCTTTGGGTATTTTATGAAAATTCGAAATAATTAAATATCCTAAATAATCCACTAAGATTAAAACAATCTCTAATTTAAACTTGGAAATATGTTACCCTAAATCCCAATTTAAATCAAATAATTATCTTATTTTTTTGGATATATTTAAGATTCCTTAAATATGCAAAACTTCTAATTTAAATCCTAACTAATATATTTTTTTTATTTTCCTTCTAAAAGGAAAATAAATCACACATAAAATAACAATCAAAGATCAATCATCCACGCAATCCGCAAGATCTTTCTCATCATGTTCGAATTAGGAAAGGGAATCGATCTAACGGTCATATCTATAGGGTTATAGATATCGACGGAAAGTCAATTGTTTGAATTTGAAAAGCATATAAGGTCTATTATCTTATCCAAGTGGTTATGGATAAGATAACCATCTTTCCGTATCGCCACATATCGTACCTTAGAGTTAAGGTCAGATAGTCATCCATATACGTTGCTAAATTAGACAAAATTCCTAATTTTGGGTATTTTCAAATATTGCGGATAAAGCAAACATTATCCTAAGATATCTAGCTATCCACAGAATATTCACGCAATATTCGAATTATCCAAAAGGTTAGGCAATTGAATATTTTAAGAATATGGATAAGAATTATTACCTAATTTTGCGGATAACTTCCAAATTTGAACTCGGATAGGGTCGGGCTTGCGGATCGCGGGACGGCCGACGGCGGGTGTGCCGGCAGCGGCGGCGGCGACTATGGACTATGGGATGTTAAGATCCACTTGAAGTCCACCGGAATCGCTGCAGGAATGCTTGGAATCGACTGGACGTTGCGCGGCAGCCATGAACTCGGAGATGAGAGAGAGCGCACTTTGTGCGTTACTTGCTCAGCGTCACGTGTCTCTTGCGTTGAGGGCGTAGCTTCTTCTCTCTAGCGTTTTCTCTTGTGGATGCCTTCTCTTTGCAGAGGAAGAAAAATCCCTTGTGGACAAAGATGTGAGAGAGAGACTCCTTCGTGCAATCAGTGGAGATAGACAAAGAAAAGCTTCTTTTTTCCTTTGGTGAAAGCTTCCTCTGCCTATCTCTCGGCTTGGACCACTCCAGACAAAGACCACCGCTTCAAAGTCTTCTCCCTTTTTTGTGCTTTTGGTTGCTCTCTTTCTTTCTCCGGATTGTCTCTTGCGAAGTGATGGCGTACCAATCGTGAATTTTCTGATGAAGACGCCCATACTAGCAACGTGAGACGCGACACAAATAACTCCCCTAATGGCCGACCTCCCTCTCTATTTTTCTCTCTCGATTTCTTGTGGCCATGTATGAAATTGCGTGGCCTCCTCCTTTCTAAAAATTCTGATCTCCGAAAAATATCGGAGTCCCCTTTGATTGAGGGGTATGATCACATATTTATATCTCAACTCTAGGTTAATTGGCCGGGCTTCCTTGTCCTAATGGGTTTAGGCTTAGGCTTTATCCTTTAATTTTTATTTAATTCCAAGTGGGCTAAATTAATTTGGGCTTTTATTTGATTAAACTTGATGGGCTGATTTAAGCTCAAATTAAGACGACCAAGGCCTTTTAGACTTGTGATTTTCGGCCCCTATCTCTTGAGTGAGCCGAGTTTCATTCGGCGCTCGAGCTCAGTTTGCGCGATTGATTTTCAGCTTACTTGCCACCGCCGGTTCAATGTGGAATGCAATTAACCTACATGATCCTAAACTATATGCTATGCAATTTTAATATTTTTGTTTAAGGGTTAAAATTTAATCCCTAATTTTCTATGCAAATTAACCACTAAATGGTTAGCCAAAATTTAGGTATTAACAGCTGCCCGTCTTTGAAGGTGAGCTCGCAGAGGTTGCATTCAAAGACTAAATGATGCCTAAATTTTGACCATGCAAATGCAATGAATATTATTTTTTGCGGGAGTATCAGTCCCATTTTGGATTGCAGTATGTTATGATACATGCCATCATAAAATGGAAAACATACCTGGAGTTACTCACCTAACTGGAGCGATAGAGTAGTTCAAGGTGTGACTCTGATTCTTGAGATTGTTTGACAAATGTTTGGGCTCTGTCCCAAAGGTATTGCCTGATGAATGCTGATGAACTCCGGTGACCTGCAATTCAGTCAAGACACACGAAGAAAGTTCGAGATGCCCAGTTATCATCTGGGGTTCTCGAGAGAAAGACTCAGCGAAATGGAAATTGTTTCGACCTTTACGAAATACCTATACATCGCCATAGGTTCTCGTAAAAATTTGGCCGCTTAAAATGAGTTTGCTAAATTGTATGTTTAGTACCTAGACCTTTCTCCATACACACCGCAGGGCGATCACAGTTTGCCTGCTTAGTACCCGAACCTTACTTCGAGCGCGCCACAAGGCGATAATAAGTTGCCTGCTTAGTACTCGACCTATCTCGAGTGCACCACAGGGTGATAAGATAGCCTGTTTAGTATTCGGACCTATCTCCAAATGCACCACAAAGCGATGAAAATTTGCCTACTTAGTACCCAAACCTTTCTTCGAGTGCACCACAGGGCAATAAGGTAGCCTGTTTAGTATCCAAACCTATCTCTAAATGCACCACAAGGCGATAAGGTAGCCTGTTTAGTATCTGGACCTATCTCCGAACGCACCACAAGGTGATGAGAGTTTGCATGCTTAGTACCCAAACCTTTCTTCGAGCGCTCCATAGGGCAATAAGGTAGCCTTTTAGTATCCGGACCTATCTCTGAATGCACCATGAGGTTAACAACGATTGTCTGTATAGTACCCGAACCTTTCTTCGGACGCACCATAGGGTTAACAATAAATTCCTGTTTAGTATACAGATTTATCTCCGAACGCATGACAAGGCAATAAAACTTCTCCATGGGAATACCTGGACTTACACTTAGATAATTCCGGGCTTGGAAAACTATGGGGACAACTTGAATGAATCGGGTGTCAATGCAACAACAAAGAATACCGGGATGATCACAGGTACTCAAGTTTGAAATAAGTTCGGGGAAAGACGTACTTACCTGGCAAACATCACTAGTCCTCGAAGGCATGTTTACTGGAGTTTTTCGCCCGAGGGTTTGATGAACTACTTGATGGTTCTTTGTCATTAGGCGTTGTGGGAATTCAAGACGAATCATAAGGCTTCGGAACAACTCGAACATCGAGTATTACCTAGTCTTCAAGGGAACATCACCTATCAGACATGATTAGGACAGATATGCATTCATTCATCCTGGAAATAGATAACCTAGGCTATTCCAGAACGCATATTTCAAAGTTCATTAGAGTCTTTATCAATCCTGTTGAGACTCATGCATGATGGTTTCACCATATCTGCATCACCAAATTTCCACTGGGAAGAATCATCAATCAAGATAATTTTCACTCATAACGTGAATTTCTCAAGAATGTTAAATGAGACATTAAGTTAGAAAGGGCTTTCACTCACTCTCATTAAAAAAGACTGATTTATGAGAATCACTCTATCTCATTATCATCTCATTATCATCATATCAACAAGGGTCCGAGTATTCTCGCAAGCGATACGACCTTACTAATCTAAGAGGTCTTTGTCAGGACCGTAATGTGGGCTTGGTCAATGGCTTAACAAGGGGGACTCTTAGAGTCAAGGCTATTAAAAGAAAATGTTCCGCAATTGTCTTCGGGTTTACAAGTTAAGAACCCTGCAAAATGAGATAGAAATAGACTTGCTCGCACTTCTTCGAGCTAAGCTTATAAGCATCTGAATTCCCACGTTAATTCAAGTGCCCTAATCTGAAGAGACTTTGCAAGGGACGTAATGTAGGCTAGTTCACGGGTTAAGAAATGAAAGGATACTTCAGGCTCAAAGATGTGTATAAATAGGATGAGAGTTGGTGATCATCTATGCATCATCACCGGTCCTCTTTTCCGCTAGGGATTGTCTTCTTGATAGATGCTCCATTGGCCTCAAGAGCTTATCACTTGACTTCTGAAGACGGTGGATATCTTTGTGACTTTGACACATTATATCTCGACATTTTCTACTTCGAAGTTCTCTCTTTTTTCTTCATTTTTTTTCATTCTCTTCCTTTTTTTTTCTTGTTTTCATGGGCATTGGCTTTGCTTTTTCATGTCCCCTAGTTTTTTCTTTTTTTTTCTTTTTTTTTCTTTTTTGACTTTTGACACACACTGTCTACAATGCACACATTGGCCAACCACACTTTGGTTTGTTTTTACCAAATTACTCAACATATGGACTCTCAGGAGTCTTCATCTTTTATTGGCGCTCCGAATATGGTGCTTGAACAGTGATTACTTTTGCCTTGCTCCAGTGTGGGGGATGATCACCTACTGGGTTCATATGAAATAAAATTGTAGGCTCAAGTGGGCTACGCAATGGATATAAGTGTGTAGGATAGAGAAACGAATGATCTTCGTCATCCTAAGGCACTTAAATTTCAGATGAGTTCTTCTGAAATAGCAACACTTGAAGATTGATGCAAGTGTGAGCGAGAAAATTTCTATCCATTTTTCTCACCTCATGATGTTGACTTACCTCCAGTTTGCCCCGATGTAGGGTGGTTCTTGACAGGAGTAATTGGAAAGAATTTCTCCAAGTGTTTAGGCTCAAAGTGGCGAAACAATGGACAACTTGTAGTGTTTAAGATAAATAAATGAAATGCCTCTCGTCATTTCGGTTGCCGTACCTTTTGCGAGATAACCCTTTACCTTGCAAAAATGGAATTTTTCCACTCAACTCACTGGAGATTAGTGCATGGGACTTTGTGTAGGATAAGGCTTGCCTTTCATCATCCCGACACGTCTCATTTAGCACATCCAAGCAATTCCACATCATTTTTTAAATTATCTATCTTGACAAATTTCTTGATGAAATTGGTAAGTTAAAGAGGTAAAATCACTATGTAAGAGCTCAGCAACTCTAAGCATGAAATAGTTTAGACCGTCCAAACAAATTTATCACACTTAAAAATTTCATCAAAAGTATAAAAAGCATAACATCCATTTAAAGAACATGTCAATGATATTAAATAAGAAATAAGTCATCAGGAATGGGAGTCCTATGATTGCCCCTATTTGAAAGGGACGGACGCATGAACGCTCCATCTTTGCTTTTGCCCCTGCGCAGGAAAGCGTGCTTGAATAGGATACTAAGCAAACGTGAATTGAGACTCAGAGGATTCCAATTAGAACCATGGCATTATCTCAGTTGGATTTGTCGGTCCATTATCATCATGAAAGTTCAACATGCCTCTCAGTTTGTCATCTACAAGAGAAGAGGGAGATAATGTCATTTTAAAAATTAGTTACATTTAGGAACGCGATGTACCTCTTTCTTCAAAGATGGATGCTCCTTTTTATTTGCTCCCCCTGTTTTCATTGATGTGCAAGGAAAAGAGCTTGTGTTAAGCATCATGCTCAAGTAGGAGATGATCTTTTGCCCCACAGGTTCATCATCATTGGAACTTGATATGCCATTTTCAAATCTCTCATTGTCATCAAGATTTATAGAATTATGCTCTGAGACATAAAGTAAGTGAATCAGAGAAACAAACAGGGTTAATTTGATGCATGCTTTGGAAAAAGTTTTTCTTTTTTAATTTTTTGAATCTTCAAATTTTTTGGATTTTTTTTACGAAGATTTTTGTTTATATATTTTTGGGTGATTTTTTTTTGAAATCATTTTCAAAAAGGTTTTAACATGAGGAAGCATGATGAAGCCCAAGCCTCAGATTTCTCTTTGTACTATATTTTTCTTTTATCGGTTGGATGTCATCACCGGGTTGGTTTGATGTACCTCAACATGCCCACAAAAGTGAAAATAACTTGTAATTTCGTTGATTATTACCAAACGAATTACATTTATTGGAATGGAAATTGCAACAATTAAGTCCTAGAAATGAAAAATCCTAAAAAGCAGCTCCCAAGACGGGGCAAGTCCTAAAAGGCAATAAAAATTCCCACGCAGGGGAGTGTGCGAAAAAGTAAAGGTGTTACCCTTGCGGGCCAATGCCCATTCCCTCCAATGGTCCTCCATCGTTGGCGTCCATCCCCACTGCATGATCAGGCAATGAATTGTTTTCCAAGTTCGGTTAAGCGGTCCGAAAGGAAAGTGCTTTCGTGTCCAATAGTTTATGGACTCGCTTCTTGAGGGTGAAACACTCATCAGTTGAATGCCCCACCTCACCCATGTGGTGGTCACACTTCTTGGATGGATGATAGTTGGAGAACTGCTCAGGATTAGGCCGCTCCGACTCAGTGAAAAGCAAGCCCTTCTTCCAGAGGATCATCAATTCTTGGGATGGAGACCCAGGGAGAGGAGTGAATTGCCTCTTAGCACTTCGTTGCTGACCAGAGAATTGGCAACTTCCACTTTGTTGCATCCTAGCCGGTTGTGAATAGGCCACATTAACTTCAGCTTCATGCCCATTCTCTTTCTTTACACTAAATCTTTTGGTTGAAGAGGACGGCTTGATGAACCACCCGTCTCTCAACCCTATCTCGATCTGCTCACCTATGGGGATGAGTTGATTGAAGTTTTCAGCCAGGATGGCCACCATCCGAGTACGGTACTCATACATGAGAGTCTTAATGAACATCCTCTTCAGCTCACTGTCTATAGGTTCAAGGACAACCTGAGCGGCTATATTCCTCCATCTGATAGCGTAGTCTTTAAACAACTTAGTCTTTTTCTTCTGAGCATGTTCGAGGTCCTTGCGGATGGGAATGATGTCCGTTATGAACCTGTACTACTTTAGGAATGCTTCACTAACTTCTTTCCAGGTCTTGAGGCTATTTATCTTTTTCATGAGATACCAGTTCAAGGCAGGACCTGTCAAGCTTGCTTGAAATGTATGGATCATCAGGAGTTCATTATCAACATACAGAGTCATCCGCACGTGATACAGCTGCAGGTGGGTTTTTGGGCAAGAGGTGCCATTATACTTCTCAAAATTCGGCATCTTGAACATTTTTGGAATTTTGATCTTCATGTACAGAGATAAGTCGATTGAGGACGAATCATGTGAGCCTTCCAGCTGTTTCACTCTTTCTTCGAGCTTATTGACCCGTTTGTCGTGATCTGCACTTTGCGCGCCATCGGGTTTATCTTTGTTGACGACAATCTAGACGGGGTAATCTACTAAATCGGGAAAATCATCGTCTTCCTCACTATCATCATTCTTTCCACCATTCTGCTTTGGAGCTGGTATCTCAAGGGATGCAGGAATGGGAGTAAGTCGAAGGGCTTTCATCTCGGAGGACATCTGTTGCATTGCGGCAAGGAATTGCTTCATCTTAGGCATGGCCACGGGCCGGTTTTGGCCCGGAACCGGCCCGGGTCAAACCCGGGACCGGCCCATTGACCTGGCCCGCAGTTCGGAACCAGAACCGGCCCGTGGCCTACAGGCCCGGTTCCGGTTCCAACAATTTTGGAACCGGGCCTGGAACCGCCGGTTTCGGGCTAAGTTCCAAAAAATTTTAAAAAAAAAAACTGCAACAGGGCCATCCACGCCCACCTCCTCTTTTAACCTTATCTCCTCCACCACCACCATCACGCCTCCTCCTTTCTCTTTTTCTCCACCCACCTCCTCCTCCTCCAAATCCCTCCTCCCCCCTCACCATCCTACGCCTCCTCCACTTTTCTCCTCCGCCTGCCCCTCTGCCTCCCAAGATCCGCCCAGATCTGACCCCTGCCGCCGCCGCCATCCCCGCCCATGGCCGCAGCTGCCGACGCCCCCTCCTCCTCCCGTCCCCGCCCAACCCCTGGAGGAAGACCCCTGCTCCTCCTTCCTGTCCCTGTCCCCCTCCCAACCCCCTCCTCCTCCCCCTTGCCGCCGCCTCCGTCCCCAGCTCCCCCCGCCTCCACCACCGTGGCCAAGGCCGAGAAGCCCGACAACGACGACGACAACTTCAACGACGAGGACAAGGAGGACCAGCAGGGCCTGCATTTCTTATTTCATAATTTATTTTTAAAATTTTTAAGTTACCAACCGGTTCTGGTTCATACATGATCACGAACTGGAACCACCGGTTTCGAACCGGAACCGCCCGGTTTCGAACCGGAACCGCCCAGTTTCGAACCGTGGCCATGTCTACTTCATCTGATCCTCAATACTAGCGACACGATCTCGTAAGTCAATTTGATCGGCCATTCTAGCTCTCGACCACGTACGAATAGGCGATCGTGATTGGTCCATAATTACCTAATTCACGAATAAATTAACCAAATAAGCACATGGTCAAGACAAGGTTGGTCCATGACATGTATCTAGTCCTTTTTATTTTTTGTTTATTCATGAAAATATTCGTCTATGAACGAAGTTTTATGAAAAAGTGATCTAGGCAATGAAATATAAATAACACCCTATACACAACCTAGGAGGTAGAGGCATCGAAATCCTTAATCATAAAACTAGGAAAAACAAAAATTGAGACTCCCTAGAAACTATAAACTGAAATAAATTCTCTAAAGCTTCTTTTTTTTTATAGATATTTTTCTCATTTTTTTTTTGTAAAAGATCACAGCATACTTCTTAGGAAAATAATCACCTATGACGCATCTAGGAAAATAAAGACATAGACTGAAAATAAATTCTCTAAAAAAATTTCTTTCTTTTTTTTGAAAAAAAAGGACTTAATGATTATTACTTTCAAATTGAAAACCGACCTAGACCTATCATGGACCGACCCAAAAAATGCAATAACTAAGTAAATTGCAAAAAGGAAAGTTCAGAAGACTTACTTTACCCGGTAGGACCATGGCAATCACATAGACATGCGCATGAAATGTGAGATTCGATTTCTATCTAAACTCTGGCTTGCAAAGTGGAGATGCGAGGATTACCGAGCTAAACTAGTCATGGTGGTGGTTAGGCCAGGGTTCCCCTGACTCCAGCTCAGTCAAGGAGCCGACTCGGGTTGCAGGGTTGCAACCGTGGTGGTAACTCAATGACACCGTGAAAGAAACTTCGTGACCGAGGAGGGCGACCCATACCATGTGGATGTGGTCGGGGGTGTTCACTGTTTCAGTACCATCCTAAACCTATGTCGCCCGGTCCAATAGCAGGTAGTGTGTGTGATGTAGTGTAAATGCAAGGCATGCACAGCAGGTTATATCATACAGCGCTTCATGCATAAAATAAACCATACATCCAAACATCTCCCTGCAAAACAAGGGTTAACAATCACACCTCCCCTTATACCTCCCATTCTACAAAAACATTTAACACATAAAATGTTAGGGACGTACCTGGGATCTCGCTGCCAAACAAAAATATTTTTTGAAAATAAAAAATGACCTAAGTCCACTAAGAGTTTTAACTCAAGTTCCTCAGTGGAGTCGCCAAGCTATCGCGACCTAACCTCGGCTAATGGATTATTAAGACTAAGCCTAACTCCGGCCCCTCAAGCCCTACCAATTTGCAACTTAGGGTTAAAGTTTTTAACATGCAAAGTTTTCGTGCTTGGAGTCGTCACTAATCTATTGGCGATAGGTCGATTAGAAATCTAAATAAAATATTAAGAGATATGTTTTATTTCTACGAACCAGAGATCCTAAGCTCGGGGACTTGATTACGCTAGATCTAGTCTAACGCCCATTCGGTATATTTTCTTTAAAAAAAAATGTTTAAGAAGGTAGTCTGGATTCATTTTATTACACTAACATGTGAAGTGTTCATGTGGGTACTCAAACCATCAATTTAATATCCAGTAAGGAAAGCGGTAAATAAATTGCAGGATTAGGAGAATAACGTACCTTAAAACAACGAACGCATATGCATTGCTAGTAGAAAATCACATAAACAACCCTAATATGATTTCTAATTAACAAAGCGAGGCACTCAAGGTGTTCTTTAGGGTTTGCGCTTTTTTTTAAAATGCGAACTAGCCTATATGCAATGACGTGCAAAAATTGACATGTAATTAATGAAACCTAGTATGCGAATTATATGTCATATGACAACGTGACCTAATTCTAATGACGGAAGACGATGTATTTTTTGGTATTTTTCATTAAAATTCGAAATAATAATAATAATGCCTAAAATAACATGTAATCTAGCAAGTTCTTTTTGGGAATTTTTTTATTAAAATTCGAAATTAAAACTTACTCGAATTAACAATGCAATCTATCCTAGGAAAAATGATTTATTCTATCTAAAGTGACTCCTTTTGGGTATTTTATGAAAATTCGAAATAATTAAATATCCTAAATAATCCACTAAGATTAAACCAATCTCTAATTTAAACTAGGAAATATGTTACCCTAAATCCCAATTTAAATCAAATAATTATCTTATTCTTTTGGATATATTTAGGATTCCTTAAACATGCAAAACTTCTAATTTAAATCGTAACTAATATATTTTTTGGATTTTCTTTTTAAAAGGAAAATAAATCACACATAAGATAACAATCAAAGATCAATCATCCACGCAATCCGCAAGATCTTTCTCATCATGTTCGAATTAGGAAAGGGAATCGAACTAACGGTCATATCTATAGGGTTATAAATATCGATGGAAAGTCAATTGTTTGAATTTGGAAAGCAGATAAGGTCTATTATCTTATCCAAGTTGTTATGGATAAGATAATGACATTTCCGTATCGCCGCATATCGTATCTTAGAGTTAAGGTTAGATAGTCATCCAGATACGTTGCTAAATTAGACAAAATTCCTAATTTTGGGTATTTTCAAATATTGCGGATAAAGCAAACATTATCCTAATATATCTAGTTATCCACAGAATATTCACGCAATATTCAAATTATCCTAAAGGTTACGCAATTCAATATTTTAAGAATATGGATAAGAAGTATTACTTAATTTCGCGGATAACTTCCAAATTCGAACTCGGATAGGGTCGGGCTTGCAAATCACGGGACGGCCGACGGCGGGTGTGCCGGCAACGGCGGCGGCGACTATGGACTATGAGATGTTAAGATCCACTTGAAGTCCACCGGAATCGCTGCAGGAATGCTTGGAATCGACTGGACATTGCACGGCAGCGATGAACTGGGAGATGAGAGAGAGCACTTTGTGCGTTACTTGCTCAGCGTCACGTCTCTTGCGTTGAGGGCGTAGCTTCTTCTCTCTAGCGTTTTCTCTTGTGGACGCCTTCTCTTTGTAGAGGAAGAAAAATCCCTTGTGGACAAAGATGTGTGAGAGAGACTCCTTCGTGCAATCAGTGGAAATAGACAAAGAAAAGCTTCTTTTTTCCTTTGGTGAAAGCTTCCTCTGCCTCTCTCTCGGCTTGGACCACTCCAGACAAAGACCGCCGCTTCAAAGTCTTCTCCCTTTTTTGTGCTTTTGGTTGCTCTCTTTCTTTCTCCGGATTGTCTCTTGCGAAGTTATGGCGTACCAATCGTGAATTTTCTGATGAAGACGCCCAGACCAGCAACGTGAGACGCGACACAAATAACTCCTCTAATGGCTGACCTCCCTCTCTATTTTTCTCTCTCGATTTCTTGTGGCCGTGTATGAAATTGCGTGGCCTCCTTCTTTCTAAAAATTCCGATCTCCGAAAAATATCCGAGTCCCCTTTGATTGAGGGGTATAATCACATATTTATATCGCAACTCTAGGTTAATTGGCCAGGCTTCCTTGTCCTAATGAGTTTAGGCTTAGGCTTTATCCTTTAATTTTTATTTAATTCCAAGTGGGCTAAATTAATTTGGGCTTTTATTTGATTAAACTTGATGGGCTGATTTAAGCTCAAATTAAGACGACAAAGGCTTTTTAGACTTGTGATTTTCGGCCCCTATCTCTTGAGTGAGCCGAGTTTCATTCGGCGCTCCAGCTCGGTTTGCGCGATGGATTTTCAGCTTACTTGCCATCGCTGGTTCAATGTGGAATGCAATTAACCTACATGATCCTAAACTATATGCTATGCAATTTTAATATTTTTGTTTAGGGGTTAAAATTCAATCCCTAATTTTCTATGCAAATTAACCACTAAATGGTTAGCCAAAATTTAAGTATTAACAGCTGCCCCTCTTTGAAGTTGAGCTCGCAGAGGTTGCATTCAAAGACTAAATGATGCCTAAATTTTGACCATGCAAATGCAATGAATATTATTTTTTGCGGGAGTATCAATCCCATTTTGGATTGCAGTATGTTATGATGCATGCCGTCATAAAATCGAAAACATACCTGGAGTTACTCACCTAACTGGAGCGATAGAGTAGTTCGAGGCATGACTCTGATTCTTGAGATTGTTTGGCAAATGTTTGGGCTCTGTCCCAAAGGTATTGCCTGATGAATGCTGATGAACTCCGGTGACCTGCAATTCAGTCAAGACACACGAAGAAAGTTCGAGATGCCTAGTTATCATCTAGGGTTCTCAAGAGAAAGACTCAGCAAAATGGAAATTGTTCCGACCTTTACGAAATACCTATACATTGCCATAGGTACTCGAAAAAATTTGGCCGCTTAAAATGAGTTTGTTAAATTGTATGTTTAGTACCTGGACCTTTCTCCATACACACCACAGGGCGATCAGAGTTTGCCTGCTTAGTACCCGAACATTACTTTGAGCGTGCCACAAGGTGATAATAAGTTGCCTGCTTAGCACTCGACCTATCTCGAGCGCACCACAGGGTGATAAGATAGCCTGTTTAGTATTCGGACCTATCTCCAAATGCACCACAAGGCGATGAGAGTTTGCCTACTTAGTACCCAAACCTTTCTTCGAGCACACTACAGGGCAATAAGGTAGCCTATTTAGTATCCAGACCTATCTCTAAATGCACTACAAGGCGATAAGGTAGCCTGTTTAATATCTAGACCTATCTCCGAATGCACCACAAGGCGATGAGAGTTTGCCTACTTAGTACCCAAACCTTTCTTCGAGCTCTCCACAGGGTAATAAGGTAGCCTTTTAGTATTCGGACCTATCTCTGAACGCACCACGAGGTTAACAACGATTGCCTGTATAGTACCTGAACCTTTCTTCGGACGTACCATAGGGTTAACAATAAATTCCAATTTAGTATACAGATTTATCTCTGAACGCATGACAGGGCAATAAAACTTCTCCAAAAGAATACCTGGACTTACACTTAGATAATTTCGGGCTTGGAAAACTTTGGGGACAACTTGAACGAATCGGGTGTCAATGCAACAACAAAGAATACTAAGATGATCACAAGTACTCAAGTTTGAAATAAGTTTGGGGAAAGACGCACTTACCTGGCAAACATCACTAGTCCTCGAAGGCATGTCTACTGGAGTTTTTCGCCTGAGGGTTTGATGAACTACTTGATGGTTCTTTGTCATCAGGCGTTGTGGGAATTCAAGACGAATCATAAGGCTTCGGAACAACTCGAACATCAAGTTTTACCTAGTCTTCAAGGGAACATCACCTATCAGACATGATTAGGACAGATATGCATGCATTCATCCTGGAAATAGATAACCTAGGCTATTCCAGAATGCACATTTCAAAGTTCATTAGAGTCTTTATCAATCCTGTTGAGACTCATGCATGATGGTTTCACCATATCTGCATCACCAAATTTCCACTGGGAAGAATCATCAATCAAGATAATTTTCACTCATAACGTGAATTTCTCAAGAATGCTAAATGAGACATTAAGTTAGAAAGGGCTTTCACTCACTCTCATTAAAAAAGACTGATTTATGAGAATCACTCTATCTCATTATCATCTCATTATCATCTCATTATCATCATATCAACAAGGGTTCGGGTATTCTCGCAAGCGATACGACCTTACTAATCTAAGAGGTCTTTGTCAGGACCGTAATGTGGGCTTGGTCAATGGCTTAACAAGGGGGACTCTTAGAGTCGAGGCTATTGAAAGAAAATACTCCGCAATTGTCTTTGGGTTTACAAGTCAAGAACCCTACAAAATGAGATAGAAATAGACTTGCTCGTATTTTTTCGAGCTAAGCTTCTAAGCATCCGAATTCCCACGTTAATTCAAGTGCCCTAATCTGAAGAGACTTTGCAAGTGACATAATGTAGTCTAGTTCATGGGTTAAGAAATGAAAGGATACATCAGGCTCAAAGATGTGTATAAATAGGATGAGAGTTGATGATCATCTATGCATTATCACCGGTCCACTTTTCCGCCAGGGATGGTCTTCTTGGTATATGCTCCATTGGCCTCAAGAGCTTATCACTTGACTTCTTAAGACTGTGGATATCTTTGTGACTTTGACACATTATATCTCGACATTTTCTACTCCGAAGTTCACTCTTTTTTCTTTATTATTTTTCATTCTCTTCCTTTTATTTTTCTTTTTTTCATGGGCATTGGCTTTGCTTTTACCATGCACACTGCTTTTTCATGTCCCCTAGTTTTTTTTTTTTTTTTTTTTTTTTTTCATTTTTGACTTTTGACACACACTGTCTACAATGCACACATTGGCCAATCACACTTTGGTTTGTTTTTACCAAATTACTCAACATATGGACTCTCAGGGGTCTTTATGTTTTATCGGCGCTCCGAATATGGTGCTTGAACAGTGATTACTTTTGCCTTGCTCCAGTGTGGGGGATGATCACCTACTGGGTTCATATGAAATAAAATTGTAGGCTCAAGTGGGCTACGCAATGGATATAAGTGTGTAGGATAGAGAAATGAATGATCTTCATCATCCTAAGGCACTCAAATTTCATATGAGTTCTTCTGAAATAGCAACACTTGAAGATTGATGCAAGTGTGAGCGAGAAAATTTCTATCCATTTTTCTCACCTCATGATGTTGACTTACCTCCAGTTTGCCCCGATGTAGGGTGGTTCTTGACAGGAGTAATTGGAAAGAATTTCTCCAAGTGTTTAGGCTCAAAGTGGCGAAACAATGGACAACTTGTAGTGTTTAAGATAAATAAATGAAATGCCTCTCGTCATTTCGGTTGCCGTACCTTTTGCGAGATAACCCTTTACCTTGCAAAAATGGAATTTTTCCACTCAACTCACTGGAGATTAGTGCATGGGACTTTGTGTAGGATAAGGCTTGCCTTTCATCATCCCGACACGTCTCATTTAGCACATCCAAGCAATTCCACATCATTTTTTAAATTATCTATCTTGACAAATTTCTTGATGAAATTGGTAAGTTAAAGAGGTAAAATCACTATGTAAGAGCTCAGCAACTCTAAGCATGAAATAGTTTAGACCGTCCAAACAAATTTATCACACTTAAAAATTTCATCAAAAGTATAAAAAGCATAACATCCATTTAAAGAACATGTCATTGCTCAATGATATTAAATAAGAAATAAGTCATCAGGAATGGGAGTCCTATGATTGCCCCTATTTGAAAGGGACGGACGCATGACCGCTCCATCTTTGCTTTTGCCCCTGCGCAGGAAAGCGTGCTTGAATAGGATACTAAGCAAACGTGAATTGAGACTCAGAGGATTCCAATTAGAACCATGGCATTATCTCAGTTGGATTTGTCGGTCCACTATCATCATGAAAGTTCAACATGCCTCTCAGTTTGTCATCTACAAGAGAAGAGGGAGATAATGTCATTTTAAAAATTAGTTACATTTAGGAACGCGATGTACCTCTTTCTTCAAAGATGGATGCTCCTTTTTATTTGCTCCCCCAGTTTTCATTGATGTGCAAGGAAAAGAGCTTGTGTTAAGCATCATGCTCAAGTAGGAGGTGATCTTTTTGCCCCATAGGTTCATCATCATTGGAACTTGATATGCCATTTTCAAATCTCTTATTGTCATCAAGATTTATGGAATTATGCTCTGAGACATAAAGTAAGCGAATCAGAGAAACAAACAGGGTTAATTTGATGCATGCTTTGGAAAAAGTTTTTCTTTTTTAATTTTTTGAATCTTCAAATTTTTTGGATTTTTTTTACAAAGATTTTTGTTTATATATTTTTGGGTGATTTTTTTTAAATCATTTTCAAAAAGGTTTTAACATGAGGAAGCATGATGAAGCCCAAGCCTCAGATTTCTCTTTGGACTATATTTTTCTTTTATCAGTTGGATATCATCACCGGGTTGGTTTGATGTACCTCAACATGCCCACAAAAGTGAAAATAACTTGTAATTTCATTGATTATCACCAAATAAATTACATTTTATTGGAATGGAAATTGCAACAATTAAGTCCTAGAAATGAAAAATCCTAAAAAGCAGCTCCCGAGATGGGGCAAGTCCTAAAAGGCAATAAAAATTCCCATGCAGGGGAGTGTGCGAAAAAGTAAAGGTGTTACCCTTGCGGGCCAGTGCCCATTCCCTCCAATGGTCCTCCATCGTTGGTGTCCATCCCCACTGCATGATCAGGCAATGAATTGTTTTCCACGTTCGGTTAAGCTGTCACGCCCCGAACCCTACGGACACGCAGCATCCCGCTATGGTCGTTATGATGCGACGACCCAGGATTTGTCACCGACCCTTTTCTTTTTATATTTGAAATACGCAAGCGGAAACGATCACAATAATCCCCGGACAACAACAATAAATAGGGATAGCTAGGAAAATAAATCACAACAGTCAAACAACACTATTTTGATTTTCACTTGATTAACCCCTGGGAACATACTTACAAGCCCACTTCGGGCGCTTTCACAAAAGCCAGCAAAAAGACAAAGGCTAGGGTTAATCTACTCCATCCAGAATATCGGCTTCCAGACCTAACCCTCAAGGACCAACCAAAAACTGCGGTACTCCAAACCGCATAGGAAGCAACGACAAGCTAAGGTCCTGAAAAAGGTTTAACAACAACAAATGAGATAAAATCTCAATAAGTTAACAGCCTAAGCCCCGTTTAGAAGGCCAACTCGCATGGGGGTCCCTAACCAGGCAATACAGCATCAACAGCAACGTTATTAAACAACCACATGCATTCTTACCTCGCCTTGGTACACTCATTGATGAAATGAACATGTCACATACTCGAAGCATTTAAAGAGATTTCCCATGCATCAATACATCACAGGCGCACGTGTCTCGATTATAAGACAGAATCCACTTGGGCACGTCCCATACCATACCTAGCAGTTTCTATCACATAATCAGGCACTATGCATCACACGTATTCCAGTTATTACGCCCCCTTGGGGCTACTACACATTAAGCGATCTGCAGCAAGATGGCAATCTTCCGGTATAACCGGGCTCCATCCCGCCCCGTCGGGCACGGCTACGTCAAACGATCTACAGTAATACGGCATTTCAATATGGCAACATCAAACGATCTACAGTAAGATGGTATCCCGTAAGGAGCATCGAGTCCGGCCTCGGGCCGCGACAAGGCATCCGGAGTATCGACAATCCGGATAATCTCCAGGCATCCGATAAATCGAGTATTGTCAAGCGATCTACAGCAAGACCCCGATAAATCAGGCATCGTCAAGTGATCTACAGCAAGACGGCTCCGACGTGTGACCACACGAGCACACAAGCATTCTGGCCAATTATTATCTTTTCAATTAGCCCATGCATCCATGAATAGTGCTCACACAATGCCGCATAACAAATCAAGTGGTCACACATGCAAACAGTCAATCAATTTGTAAATCTCATTTCAAACATGCTTTCTTTCTCAAGACATCATATTCATTTTGTAGACAAAGCGATGACAAATATACATTTTCGAAAACCCGAAATCCTTTCTTGAAAATAGTTATTAAAATCATGTAGCCGTACTAATTAATCAACACGACAATTCTTAGTGAAAGCATCATAATCCATGCATAAAAATCACAATTTGCTATTAAAAATCATTTAAATATTCATAATTAATTTTCGGAAATAAATTATTTTTTATATTATTTTTTAATAAATAAAATATTAATATTTAATTCCGAAAATTAATATATTTAATAAAATAATCAATAATAATAAAATAATTGATAACTTATCAACAAATACGCGATAGCTTATCACAAACCCAACCATAGCTTATTGAACAATTACTGATAATTAATCAATCAATCCCCGATAGCCTATCGCCTAATCCCACTTAATTAATCATAAACTTAACTTAAACTTAATCTAAACTACCCTAAGCAAGTTTAACACCCTAAACACGGGATTAGGGGTTAACTTACTCGGCTAACGCCGGGGTCACCGCGAGGACGACGGCGGCGGCGAGGGAGGTTCGCAGTGTCCTCGGATCGCTCCGGCGAGCGGCGAACGGGCGCGGCGAGGGGAGACAGCTGCTGTGGGTGGCTGGTCGATGGCTGCCCGAGCTAGTTCAAGGGCTGAACGGCGGTTGATAGTGGTGTCCCGGTGACGGGGACAAAAGCGGCGAGCAACGGTGGACGGACGGCGGCTGGGCCGGCGAGCGGCGCTGCTCGCGCTTGGCTGGAACAGGCCAGCGACGGGGGCTGAGGACGTGGCCGGTGTGGAGCTGCTCGGTTGGGGTCGAGCTGAGGTGGTGGCAGCGAGAAGGTGGCGCGCAGCGGTGGCTGGTCCGACGGGCGGACCGGCGAGGACACGACCCGCGTGCAACTCGGGCGGTCCGACGACGGGCGGTTCCTGGGCGATGGCGGCAACGCTGCTCGGCCAGAGGGGAGCCGGGATGGCGGCGGCTCGCGGCAAGAAGCCGGCGTGCGGCGAAACTGGTCCCGGCGAAGATGGCCGATGGTGCAGTGAGAAGAAGCAAGAAGCAGCAGCAGCAACAAGCAGAAGCCGGTAGAAGTAAGACCAGCGAAGGAGAAGAAGAAGGGAAGAAAAGAAAAGAAAACGAAGAAGAGAGGAAATGATGGGGGCTGGTGGGAGTTGGTGGGTGGTGTCAAACGGATGGGGGGACCGGCGTGGAAAAGGGAAGGGAGAGAGAGAGAGAGAGAGAAAAAGTCAACATCGCACTCAAGTGCGATCCAACGGTCACGGTTCAAACCCAAAATCGATCTGATGGCTCACGAAAATTCCTCTTAATAACATAAGAAAAAGGGCTGAAAGAAATCAAATAAAACACACTACGAAGGTCTACTAGTCCAACTCCGCACCCGATCAAAATTTCACTTTTTGCATATCCCGGGCAACATCGAGGTGGCCACAATAATATCGACACTGTCCAATTAAATTCGTCCCGGAACTCCGAGAAATTTGACACCAAAATTTGGGCTCTAAATAATGGCCAAATTCGATCAAGTGTGATTCTAGCGAAATCTCAATTTTAAAAACAATAACCGGGCTAAACTAGTCATGGTGGTGGTTAGGCCAGGGTTCCCCTGACTCCAGCTCAATCAAGGAGCCGACCCGGGTTGCAGGGTTGCAACCGTGGTGGTAACTCAATGACACCGTGAAAGAAACTTCGGGACCGAGGAGGGCGACCCATACCATGTGGATGTGGTCGGGGTGTTGACTGTTTCAATACCATCCTAAACCTATGTCGCCTAGGTTCAATAGCAGGTAGTGTGTGTGATGTAGTATAAATGCAAGGCATGCACAGCAGGTTATATCGTACAGCGCTTCATGCATAAAATAAACCATACATCCAAACATTTCCCTGCAAAACAAGGGTTAACAATCACACCTCCCCTTATACCTCCCATTCTACAAAAAACATTTAACACATAAAACGTTAGGGACGTACCTGGGATCTCGCTGCCAAACAAAAATATTTTTTGAAAATAAAAACTAGCCTAAGTCCACTAAGAGTTTTAACTCAAGTTCACCAGTGGAGTCGCCAAGCTGTCGCGACCTAACCTCGGCTAATGGATTATTAAGACTAAGCCTAACTCGGGCCCTCAAGCCCTACCAATTCGCGACTTAGGGTTAAAGTTTTTAACATGCAAAGTTTTCGTGCTTGGAGTTGTCACTAATCTATTTGCGGTAGGTCGATTAGAAACCTAAATAAAATATTAGGTTTTATGTTTTATTTCTACGAACCAGAAATCCTAAGCTCGGGGACTTGATTACGCTAGATCTAGTCTAACGCCCTTTCGGTATTTTTTCTTTTAAAAAAAATGTTTAAGTAGGTAGTCTGGATTCATTTTATTACACTAACATGTGAGGTGTTCATGTGAATACGCAAACCACCAATTTAACATCCAGTAAGGAAAGCGGTAAATAAATTGCTGGATTAGGAGAATAACGTACCTTAAAACAACGAAAGCATCTGCATTGTTAGTAGAAAATCACACAGACAACCCTAATATGATTTCTAATTAATAAAGCGAGGCACTCAAGGTGTTCTTTAGGGTTTGCACTTTTTTTTAAAATGCGAACTAACCTATATGCAATGACGTGCAAAAAATTGACATGTAATTAATGAAACCTAGCATGCGAACTATATGTCATACGATGACATGACCTAATTCTAATGAAGGAAGACGATGTATTTTTTGGTATTTTTCATTAAAATTTGAAATAATAAAAAAATGCCCAAAATAACATGTAATCTAGCAAGTTCTTTTTGGGAATTTTTTATTAAAATTCGAAATTAAAAATTACTCGAATTAACAATGCAATCTATCCTAGGAAAAATGATTTATTCTATCCTAAAGTGACTCTTTTTGGGTATTTTATGAAAATTCGAAATAATTAAATATCCTAAATAATCCACTAAGATTAAAACAATCTCTAATTTAAACTAGGAAATATGTTACCCTAAATCCCAATTTAAATCAAATAATTATCTTATTCTTTTGGATATATTTAGGATTCCTTAAATATGCAAAACTTCTAATTTAAATCGTAACTAATATATTTTTTTTATTTTCTTTTTAAAAGGAAAATAAATCACACATAAAATAACAATCAAAGATCAATCATCCACGCAATCTGCAAGATCTTTCTCATCATGTTCGAATTAGGAAAGGGAATCGAACTAACGGTCATATCTATAGAGTTATAAATATTGACGGAAAGTCAATTATTTGAATTTGGAAAGCATATAAGGTCTATTATCTTATCTAAGTTGTTATGGATAAGATAACGACATTTCCGTATCGCCACATATCGTATCTTACAGTTAAGGTCAGATAGTCGTCCAGATACGTTGCTAAATTAGACAAAATTCCTAATTTTGGGTATTTTCAAATATTGCGGATAAAGCAAACATTATCCTAAGATATCTAGCTATCCATAGAATATTCACGCAATATTCAAATTATCCTAAAGGTTAGGCAATTCAATATTTTAAGAATATGGATAAGAACTATTATTTAATTTCACGGATAACTTCCAAATTCAAACTCGGATAGGGTCGGGCTTGCGGATCACGGGACGGTCGACGGCGGGTGTGCTGGCAGCGGCGGCGGCGACTATGGACTATGGGATGTTAAGATCCACTTGAAGTCCACCGGAATCGCTGCAGGAATGCTTGGAATCGACCGGACATTGCGCGGCAGCGATGAACTGGGAGATGAGAGAGAGCACTTTGTGCGTTACTTGCTCAGCGTCACGTCTCTTGCGTTGAGGGTGTAGCTTCTTCTCTCTAGCGTTTTCTCTTGTGGACGCCTTCTCTTTGCAGAGGAAGAAAAATCCCTTGTGGACAAAGATGTGAGAGAGAGACTCCTTCGTGCAATCAGTGGAAATAGACAAAGAAAAGCTTCTTTTTTCCTTTGGTGAAAGCTTCCTCTGCCTCTCTCTCGGCTTGGACCACTCCAGACAAAGACCGCCCCTTCAAAGTCTTCTCCCTTTTTTGTGCTTTTGGTTGCTCTCTTTCTTTCTCCGGATTGTCTCTTGCGAAGTGATGGCGTACCAATCGTGAATTTTCTGATGAAGACGCCCAGACCAGCAACGTGAGACGCAACACAAATAACTCCTCTAATGGCCGACCTTCCTCTCTATTTTTCTCTCTCGATTTCTTGTGGCCGTGTATGAAATTGCGTGGCCTCCTCCTTTCTAAAAATTCTGATCTCCGAAAAATATCCGAGTCCCCTTTGATTGAGGGGTATAATCACATATTTATATTGCAACTCTAGGGTAATTGGCCGGGCTTCCTTGTCCTAATGGGTTTAGGCTTAGGCTTTATCCTTTAATTTTTATTTAATTCCAAGTGGGCTAAATTAATTTGGGCTTTTATTCGATTAAACTTGATGGGCTGATTTAAGCTCAAATTAAGACGACCAAGGCCTTTTAGACTTGTGATTTTCGGCCCCTATCTCTTGAGTGAGCCGAGTTTCATTCGGCGCTCGAGCTCGGTTTGCGCGATGGATTTTCAGCTTACTTGCCACCGCCGGTTCAATGTGGAATGCAATTAATTTACATGATCCTAAACTATATGCTATGCAATTTTAATATTTTTGTTTAGGGGTTAAAATTTAATCCCTAATTTTCTATGCAAATTAACCACAAAATGGTTAGCCAAAATTTATGTATCAACAAACGAAAATCGATATCGAGTTACGATTTGATGGGAAGGAATTTTCATATTTTCGTGCACGAGCTATGTGTAGCGGACAGCAACAAATATCTGCTTTGGACGAGCGTTTTGTTGAGGCATAGGAGTCATTTTGTTAGCAATTATGCTTAGTTCAATCGATTCGTAGTTGAGTTAGCATTTTACTATATTTTGATTTTATTTCTTGTTTATTTGATAGGATTGCGAGTTCGTCGACTCAGACAATCTTTATTGTTTGGTTTGACGCTTTCTCAGGTGAGTGGTGCTTATCTATTCTTCGAGTTTGTAAATGCATATTTCAAAAATGAAATGGATTAGATATATTTTGAGTTATGAAATGGCATTTTGTTGCATAAAATCTAGATATGACATTTACTATTTTTTCATTAAAAGCATTTTATGAAAGATATTGTGAAAGGAATTGCAAAAGGTTATATGTATTCCTTTCGAATCTGATTTATGAAATGAATTATGAAATAATTTTAGAAATGCTTTACGAAAGGTATTCTGACTGATGAACTGAGTTACGAAAGGCATTCTGTTTTGATTTGTGAAGTCGATATATGATATGGATTCAATATTGGTTTTGTGGATTATTGGAGGATGATGGGTTGATGCTCATTATCACTGTGAATCCAGTTAGGGGTTTCTGGGTATGCATACTAATTTCAAGAAATATATCTAACCCAAGCCACCGGCTGATAATAGGTGAAGACCTTGACAAGGGTCGAATCGTGGTGGCCTTATCACTAAGAGTTATGTTGTGACCATGATTGGATATTGAGTAATATATTGGTCCATGGAATGGACTACTGTCGTATGATTTGATAAAGATTAATTAATGGATTTGATCACTGATGTTTGATTTGTGACGGTGTAAAGCTCTGTTGAAATGAAACAACTGATATTTGATATGATACGTATATTATATCATGGGTTGGGATTATGAGTTTTCGGTGTCGTTTTATATATATGTATAGTGGATGCTCGGTCTGCTAAGAAAAGATATGTACTACTCACTGGGCTATAATTGCCCATTCCATTGGTCTTAAATGTTTTTCAGATTCATTGGTTAGCGGCAATCAGGGTGAGAGCGTTATCAACAAGGAACTTTTGATAGTTAGATTTTTGGTTATGAACTGTACGTGACTGAGATAAGTTTGTTAGATTTATCTGTTAGTTTGGAGATGTACATACTCTTTTGATAGATTATAGAAACTCTGATATTGTAACCAACTTGTTGATTATATATAATGATGAAAATATATATTTTGATAACATGTTATTGGTTTGTGTTTGATGCTGCATCCTTCAAGTAGAAGGATGGCCATGTCATTCCCTTACTCTTGTAGGAGTGAGGGTGTTGTAGGAGTGAGGGTGTGACAGAATGTGTAAATGGACTATTTGTTTTGGCACAAGAATGCAGAGCTGGACATTGTTCTTGCTTTGAGAGAGCTTTGTCGCGGAGACTACTCCGAAAGATGGAGACTCCTTGCTGGCACCTTGCGGCATGATTCTGTACTAACCGATTCAGTGGCTAACAAGTTGATCTCTTGATGTAACACTGATTTGCAGGAGCTTTTAATGCCTTTCTTATAGACGATGTCACCAACTAGTGTATAGTTAGAAACTCCTATTTCGGATTGCCAACATCATTTAAGCAAGTTACCAACTATTTTTCCTGCCAACATTTGTTGAAGTTGCTATTGTCAACGGTAGTTGCATTACTTATCAAAATTGTTTGAGTTACTCACCAATTTTTTTACCAACTAGTTTAGCATTCCAGTTTAGGATTACCAACTTTTACTTCTGCTAGTCATGTAGGAAAGTGTTACGTGAGATCCGTGTCAATTTATCCTTGAACTTGGTGCATTTGACGGCTTGTCCATTGTGCAATGCTGCTGGACATCCCTTGTTCAGTGTGAATTTGATGGATCATGGTTTCATTTGAGGATTGACATGGTTGCCAATGATAGTACATAGTTATGTTGTTCATTTCCCACCATTCTGGCATGCTTGATATCATATTTCGTGCAAAGTACGGGCTGTGTTAGTAGGATGATTACTAGTCGCCTCTTTTTAGGTGTGAAATGTGATGATTTCGAGTTCATTTTCATGCTTTTTTTGTTGCTCGTGATAGTATATTGACATATCATTGATTTTCCTTCTGTTTCGCCGGTTTTTTACTCCGTCGAAAATCTTTCACCGAACGCTACGTTTCGGATTTTATTAGAGGAGACCAGGGTCTTGAGTCAAGCTTGGACAGAGAATGTCAAATGCGTTTATTAGTCCCAATTTAGATCTTACACCCTGACTCGATATGATACCCAACTTGACAATACTAACAATGAAACGACAACTTGCAAATACCGAGACTAAGCTATGTCGGAATCTAATCAACGACACAGCTAATATGCGGTATTACTATTTAAGGTACGCCAGAATCTAATCAATGACGTAACTTGAGAAATATAACTGGAATCTAATCAACAGCTATATTCCAAGCACAACGCCGGAATTTAATCGACGACGCTAAACTAATAGCACAACATTGGAATTTAATCAACAATGTTGAACCTGATAAAGACTCTTGCCGGAATTGAATCTACCACGCAAAATCTGAAAATTATAGCTAAAACTACTCCTAATGTGCTAAAAGTAAAGCTTGATAAAAGATATGTTGTGTTGTTTGCGAAAGGTCATTTCTTCGTTGGAAATCCTTAAGTATTTATAGAGCAGCTTGATAACTGTTACCGCACTTCTCCTTGAAAGTCGTTTTCCACTTCCTTACGTTTCGCGTTTTAACCGCTTCCTGACTTATCGATGTTGCTTACGCTCCTTGGGCATCACGTAGTAGCTTATTTTCTTCCACGTGTCTCTTTATTTCTTCCTTGATCTTCACGCCCACGGTCATATCTTTACCTTTTGACACGTGTAAATGAATTTCCGCCACATATTACCATGATTCCATGCAAAGCTCGTGATCTTGGATTTGTCGACGTCACGTGCAAAGCTCGTGATCTTGGATTTGTCGACATCACGTGCAAAGCTTGTGGTCTTGGATTTGTCAACATTACGTGCAAAACTCATGATTTTGGATTCGTCGACGTCACGCGCAAGGCTCATGATCTTGAACTCGTCGATGTCACGTGCAAGGCTCGTGATTTTGAACTTGTTGACACCTCTATGACATGTCTTGTCGATAATTACCTTAGGTCTTCTTAACGCCTCTAGGCCTAACTTGATGCCTTTTTGGATTTTCGCTATATGGGCCGTACTTTATATCTTTTGTAACTTGTAAACGGCCCACTCCCACCAGGGATAATTTTGGGTGTCAACATATGCCCCCTTTTAAAAGGAATAAATTTGAATTTATTTCTTTTAAAGGTGTACCTTGTCTGTGTACGAATCCCCAGGTGATGATCATGCTTTTCTGTCCTTTGACGTCCTTTCGAGCAGTCTCTACGAATTCTTCACCCAATACCTGTTGGACACATCACCTCGTGACTTTCAAATCGTCTTCTTCATCCTTTATTCTTGTAAAAACCTTGTCTCACCGTCACGTCTTCTTTTCTAACCCTAAAAATCCTTTCTTGAACTCTTTTCCGATCTTGATCCATCGCTTCTTATGGCATCCAAAAAGTCTGAATATTCAGCTAGCAATTACATCGTAGCTTTTGATAAGTTTAAAGACGATCCGCACGCTGGTAATTGCTTTTTTCATTTACTGAAAGCTGTCGAGGATGAATGCAACTGTTTCTCTCTAGGCCCCAGTTTCATGGACCATCTCAATATACCTGTGAATCTCCAATTTCATTTCCCGTATAAACACAGTGAGACTTTGGCACTGCAACATTCTTCTATTACGGATGTGTGGTCCACCGGGTTTTCTCGATTTCGAGGTTTCCCTTCTTACGAAGAGGATTTTTACAAATGGTTTATTCGGTTGAAGGCTGACCAAGAAACTCGACTTTTATGGACAGCTGCCGGAATCGACATTGCTCTCGAGGTTAGTATGTCATCTTATGATCTGGAACGTGGGTTATTGGGCTCCGCCATCACTTTGTGGTCCTCTTCCAGCAACTGTTTCTTTTTTCCTTGGGGCCACATATCCATCACTATGCTCGATGTGTTTGCCATAGCGGGTTTTGAATTGGTTGGTCACGCCATCGAGAATTTGCCTGTACTGTCCATTCCTTTTATCTCTGAAGATGCTCTGGCATACAGCAATTTCTTGTCTCGATTTCATCGAGCTTCGAGTCCTATTATCCAAGATGAGCGTCTCTTTTTCTTGCTCTTTTGGCTGTCAAAATATGTGTTTTTTAGTCCTGCCCTTAAAGTTTGCAAAGATTATCTACAAATTGCCGCAGCCCTAGCCACGGGACAACGCCTCGCATTGGCCCGTCTTGTTCTTGCAGTTTTATATAGAGGCTTTACTCATGCTTCTCGGGCGATGAAGTTCAGGGATTTTGGAACTATCTCGGGCGCTTTTTGGATACTTCAAGCATGGATGGCTTTGTATTTCCCTTCCCTTTTTAGTAAAGGTGATTGTTATCTTCCCCATTTGTTTCTGCAAGGGTATAGAAGACCTGTACCTTTACCCCTCGGGTGTCGATTGCTAAGCTGTTCCCCTCGACATATTGCTTCTTAAGCGCCTCCTTTTATCTTCTATCTTCGAGCTTTTATTGAATTGAATCATGACCGAGTCATTTTCTTTAAATATGGCCATGGAGAGTTTGATTATTTGTTCGATCCAGTTCGATTCAATCTTTATAGGCCTTTCTAGACTTGTGCTCTATCTGCAGTAGATCTTCCCATATGGACTTCATTGAAGGGTCGATTCTATCCTGGATTTGAGGTATACTCTTCACAATATTGCGCTAGGCAATTTGGACTCTGGCAAGCAATTCCTATGCCAATTCCTTATTCAATGGGCTTCTCGGAAGGGACCAAGAAGAAAGAATACTCTCTCAAGAATCGAAACCCACTTCTCTGTTGTATTGAAATTGCTAACACAATGCACACCCATTACAGTGCAGACCTCCCTAATGGTTTCAGAGCCCGTCCAGGATACCTTGCTGAATGGCAAACTTGGTGGTATTCCTTTGCATTCGAAAGTACATACGAAGAGGCCCTCCGGTCCGCAATTGGTCGTGTAAAGCGGAGTGGTTCTAAAAAACCGATTACCCAAGGTATCGACACCACCATTCTATGTTTTTATTCAGTTTCAATCCGGTGCATCTTCTAACTTTCCATTTCTTAACTCAGAAACAGAAGAATACTCTGACGCAGAAGGTGTCGATGCTGCAGAAAATCCTACTGATGGTAAATCTCTGTCTTTCTTCCTCTGTGTCAACTCACCTTATCTTCTCCTTTATATTAGTTTGGTACTTATAAGGTCTTTCTCCCCTCTGGATTGTCTCTGGGATAAACAAAGAGGAAACGTTAGAAGAGATGGTATCATTGCTGAAAAGGAAAAGGAAAAGATCTTCTCCTTCTTCTCCAAGAAAGAAGTCTAGCACTTTATCTGTCGAACCATCTGCTGAGCCGGTTGCACGTGATGTGGTTTCTTCAGAACCCATTGCTTCTTTAGATAAAGGTCCGAGAGATAACATCTATGTTCCCTCAATTCATAACTTTATTACCATCTTGGCATCTACTGGTCTTCCTTCTGTCGAGCGGGTTAGCAACATCTCAATTCCATCGACTGGTATTTCTAGCACCACACCGGCCGCAACTACCTTGATATCTTCCAGCACCTCTGTTACCAATTCGATGATATCCCGAGTACAGCTCTTCACTCAGCCTGGTTCATCCTCTATCGTGACCCCTGGTAAACTTTTGTTGTTATTTAGTGTATTTTGTTCATCTTGTTTACTGGATTTATTTATTCTTCTTTTCTTTCCAGTCATACCAGCAATTGTTCCTACTTCTCCACTTGTCCGAACTGCTCCAATTCTTGATTCCACTGCCGTAACCACTGTCGCTCTTAATATGGTTGGACATGAGACAACTATATCTAAGACAGGTACGTGTCTTTCTAATATTGCGTTGCCTTCAATTCTAATCCTAATTCTGAGATATCATTCTGGTTTTACAGCATGTGGTTCGTCAATAAGTATTATGGTTCAGCGGACCACTATTCCAGCCACTGTGGTCAATCCTTCCATAGTCTCTCCGTCGACGTCTACTCCAATGTTCGCAACTTCGGCTTTCACGACTAACTCTGCTGAGGCCTTATCATCGACGTCTGTCTCACCAACTCCTGATCATTAGTCGACTACTGCTTATACGGGCAAGGCAATGCACGCTATAAATGAAGCTGAATTTATCTTGGCATTTAATCCATATGACCTGTCGCCTCATTCTGGTTAATCAAAGCTGGCCATTGTCAAGAAGAAAATGGAATTGACGCACTTTTTAGACTTCTCTATAGGAGGATTCGCAAGGATGTCATATGATGCTATAGCCTTAGAGCAATTCAAACTCCTCGTTGAGCGTCTTGGGAATGACAATGCTGAAGTTGGATCCATTCTTCCTTCGACACTCAGGGAAGGACTCAAGGTTTTCTCCCAAGAGTTTCAGACTATATTTAATAAGTATCAACAACTCTTGGGTCACGCACAAGAGATGGCCATTCCTACAGAAGTACATGAGGAGCCAGCTGATATTGTGAAGGAGGCTAGTGAGGCAATGAACGCCCGTTGCAAATCCCTTCGGGTTATTACGGACGAAGTAAGCGTCCTTGTCAAGAAGGAAAGGCATCTTATGGCAGCCCTCGAAGAGATTCGTCGACGATGAGAGATGAAGCTTCGTCAACAGGCAGAACTTGAGCAAGAACTGTGTCATCATGCCAGCGTTCTGAAGGGCTTGAAGCAACAGGAGCATGTACGAGTATTGAACTCCGCAATGGAATATCGTCAAAATAGAAGCGCATGTATTTCAGAGATGAGTAGACTAGAATCTCAACTGTTTTTGCTCCAACGAGGGGTTCACGACTTTCTGTCGGATAAACATTCTTCTCCTCAATAAAATACCCTTATTTTCTTTGAGTATCCTACGTGTGCCACGATTACTAATAACCACTTTTGATAATGGATCCCGAGCCTTGCGCCTTCGTTTATGTGCACGTCACCAGTTAGTGGGCCTAACTCATCGGCCAAATAAACTAGTATAAATACCTAATAGCCGTTAACAAGCTTCATCACTTGGCCCATCATAATGGCTAACTTTTCTTTTTCTCCAACCAATGCTCAACCTCTCTTTCGTCTGAATTGTTTTGAGAACCTTCGAGGTTTTGAACAACAAGGGCGTCTTTCCCTATCCTTTATGAATTACGATACAAAAGCTTGTCACGTGATTCTAGGTCCATATCTCAAATCGACACCTCCACCATCTATCTTTACCGAGCATTTTCCACGTCATTACAAGGAGATTCTTCCCATTAGTCGATCCCGACTTAGCATCCCCACTTGGGCATCACCAAATTCTCGTTTCAACTCGTATCCATGCTATGACAAACAATTCTCTCGGTGGCACCAAAGGATGAGGCCGAAAATGTCCAATATCTGGAAAGCGACAAAGATACAGGAGGCCTTATCATTAAGCTGTCTTTCCATAGATCCTGTGGAATATGGGCTTATCGAAGCTCTTTGCTGTCTCTGGTCACCATCGACTAATTGCTTTTTCCTGCCCCCTGGTCTAGTAACCATTACTTTACTCGATATATGGTTACTGACTGGCCTATCACCTTTTATGGAATTTTATAATCAGAAATTGTGATCATGTCCAGATTTTTATGGTATCTCTTTTGTTGATCTCTCATTTCCTAACTTCATCAAGGAATTTAGCAAGCCAGATGGACCCATAACTCCTTAAGAGCATGTTGCATTTCTGCTTTGTTGGCTCTGTCGATATATCTTTTGTACCACCTCCATATCATGTGGGTTTGTGGACATCGCATACACCCTTACTCAGGGTGTTGATGTGGGGTTAGGTCGAATGGCCCTGTCCGCCTTGTACAAAGGCTTGACTGATGCACAATCTTCATTGTTTAGTGCGCATCCGAATCCTTTCATTGGTCCGCTGTGGATGTTACATGGTTGGGTTCGGTCATATTTCCCTCATATGTTCACATCTTACGGTTCTACACCCGTCGACTGGTATGATGCACATAAGCAACCCATAGAGACTGTTTTTGGACCTTGGAAGTTTTGTAGCGTTTTCCTCCAGCCAATTGGATGGCTTCCGATCTTGGAATACTTTCTGGGTATTTTGCTTACCCCGAAAGACTTCACTTTTCTTAGGTTTGGCATAAATTTCGTGTGTGATTCATCGACTATACAACATAATACCTTAATATTTTGGGCAAGCATCCTTGTTCCCATCGATCTTCCCCTGGAATTCACTTTTGGAGGAAGGTTTTCGATTGGCTTCGAGGCATACAACCCCCATTATTGTGCCCGTCAATTTGGATTGGTGCAAGGTATTCCTATGCCAATTGTCTACTCGATGAACTTCTTCACTGTCTTTTGTGTTATATTCTTATACGAGGCCGCTTCAACCCATTTGGTGAAATAGTCGGTAGCAACCAAAATGAAGCTGTATTTTCTTGACGAAAGGGGGTAGATTTTTCCTATTATATCCATGGCCCGGCCCCTAAATGGCCAGGGTTTGATAATAGGTTTCATTACAGCTGCAGGAACATGTTGAATGGGTCCGTACCTTTGACAAACTTCACATCCCTTAGCATAGCTTATGCAATCTTGGGTAATAGTTGGCCAAAAGTAACCATGTCGACGGAGTAACCACTTCATTTTTATCCCTGATTGATGGGCCCCACATATTCCTTCATGAACCTCGGTCATTGCTATCACAGATTCTTGTCGTCCTAAACATTTGAGCAATAGCCCATCCAGAGTCTTACGATATACTTCATCTCCAATCATCAAATAATTGAAGGCTTTTCTTTTGAAGTTTTTATCAGTAGAGACCGAGTTATTGAGATATTCTATAAATGGGGTTCTCTAATCTTGGGTTACTACTTTGTCAACAGTCGTGTTGTCGACAAGAGTTTCTATCGACTGTGTAAACATGACTCTATTGTCCATCGATGGTAATACCTTGGTCTGAGTAATCATATGGCCAACAAGCTCTTTTGATATTTTATAATCGGAAGCCATTTGTGCCAAATCATTGGCCTCCACATTATGCTCTCTTTTAACATGGATCAACTCAAAGTCGTCAAAGTGATTTGGGAGCTCTTTGGCTAGTGAATAATAAGATATAATATTCTCATTAAGACACTGATACTCTCCAGATAATTGTTTTATCACCAATTGAGAATCCCCTATAACTTTGATGAAACGTATTTTCATGGTGGCTAAGATGTTTAAGCCAACAATTAAGGCCTCATATTCGGCTTGATTATTGGAACATTCAAAATCCATTTTGAACATAAGTTTCGTTTTCTGTCCACGAGGGGATACTATCATGATCCCAGCCCCAGCAGACCCAGGGGTACTGGATCCATTGAAGTAAAGCTGCCATTAGACCACGTGAACATATCCCTCACAACTTTCATCTCGTGCTCCAAGATATTCCGTAATGAAATCTGCTATGGCTTGTCCTTTTATTGCTTTAAGTGGTACATAGACCAGATTTATTTCGGTCAAAACAAACGCCCACTTGGCAATTCGGCCTTTAACAATAGGCCGAGTCAACATGTACTTAATCACGTCTGTTTTACATATCACATGTACCGTAGTCGGCAGCATATAATGACATAATTTTGTACATGCATAAAACAATGACAAGCATAGATTCTCAATCGCAGTGTATCTTGTTTCAGGATTGTTCAACATCCGACTCAAATAATATACCGCTTGCTCTTAGCCTTCACCATTCTCCTGCGCCAGCATACACCCGATGGTAGTATCGCTAGCGGCCAGGTACAATTTCAATGGTTGACCCGCCTTAGGCGGCATCAATACTGGCGGATTAACCAAGTACCTCTTGACTTGGTCAAAAGCATGTTGATGTTTGTCTTCCCATACAAACTCTTCTTGACTTTTCAACTTCAATAATGGGGAAAACACCTCAATTTTTCCTGACAGGTTAGCAATGAATCGACGCAAAAAATTTATCTTTCCTAAAATCATATGAAGTTGCTTTTTGTTGTGGGAGACGGCAATTCTAAGATGGCTTTAGCTTTATTCTTATCGATTTCAATTCCTCTTTGATTAACCAGAAACCCTAAGAAATTACCAGCCCTTACTCCAAAAGCACATTTTAATGGATTCATTTTTAGGTCGAATTTCTGCATCCTAATAAAAGCTTGTTCTAAATAATTTAAATGACATACCTGGTCTGATTTGACGATAATATCATCGATGTAGACTTCCATAAAGTCCCCAATCATGTCATGAAAGACAAAATTCATGGCTCTCTGATAAGTTGCCCCTGCATTCTTTAATCCAAATGGCATGACGAGCCATTCAAAGGTGCCGATAGCCCCATGACACCTGAATGCAGTTTTATGGACGTCCTCTTTAGCAATGAATATTTGATTATAGCCTGAATGAACATCCATTAATGACATAATTTCATTTCCTGAAGCTAAGTCAACTAACATATCCGCCATTGGCATATGGTACTCATCCTTGGGTGTGGCTGCGTTTAAATCTTGAAAATCAATGCAGACACGTAACTTCCCATTCTTTTTCTTTACCGGGACTATGTTAGACAACCATTCAACGTACCATGCCATTCTAATAAACCCTGCTGCTAACAATCGCTCGACCTCTTTTTTTACTTTAAGGATAACCTCCGGGGCGAATCGTCTAGGAGGCTGTTTATGAGACCTGAACCCCTTTTTTATGGGTAGTCGGTACTCGACGATATCTCTGCTTAATCCTGGCATTTCTTTATAGTCCCAAGCAAAACAATCCATATACTTCTTCAAGAGTCTTATCAACTGAGCCTTGAAGTTATCATCGACCAACGAACTTATGTAAATAGGTCGATGTTCATTGCCTAGCCCAAGGTTGACCTCTTGTAACGAATCTTGAGCTTCAATTGATTTTTCAATTTCTTTTATAGGTGACTCTTCAAACTCAAGGATTCCATCGATAGCTTCTGTGGATTATTCTGCGAGCTCGGCCTGATAGGCCGAATACCTCTCAATGAGGTCTTTTGACAATATAAGGTTCTCCATGGACAACCTCATTTAATTGTGCTGCCAGTTGACTCTTCGGGACCCACTCAACGATCCATTTGTCGAAACGGCAGAATGCAATACTATTGGGGTCAACGAGAGGTGGCTTACTGATGGATATACGGTCTTCCAGCGCCAATGCATGTGTATAGGTTATTTGTGACTCGGTATTTGCTTTGACGTATTCTACCTTATCTCCGTTCCAAAATGCTAGCATCTGATGGAGAGTTGATGGTACGCATTGATTACCATGGATCTAGTCTTGGCCCAATAGCAAATTGTAAGATCCATCTGCATTAACCACACAAAAAGATGTCTTGGAAGTTTTGGTGCCAACGGTTAAGTCAGCAATGAAAATCCCTTTGACTTCGGAGACTTCTCCAGTAAAGTTGGACAATTGGATGTTCAACGGAATAATCTCCTCGTCACGCCTTCCCAATTTCTTGTAGAAACGATATGGAATGAGATTTAGTGTAGATCCTCCGTCCACCAATACTCGAGACACCGGTCGGCCATTAACTTTTGCGTTGATATTCAAAGCCCTTAAATGGTTTGAACCTTTGGGTGGAGGTTTTTCAAATTCAACTACCTCCTCAATGTCAAAGTGGAATTCTGCTTTTTGTTTTTCTTCGACTGTAATTTCTTCCGTATGACCCGGCTCCACCGTCATAACCCGAAGGTTCGATGGAAGACATACTCGAACCATGCAAGAACTTAATGACGAGATTGATCTTGACAATTGTTGTGGTTCACACCGTGCAGGCTCATTGTCTTGCTTTGGTGATGATTGCTGGGGTCGACCAGATGTCAACATTTGAATTCCTGATTTTCTTTTCCAGACTAAGTTTCTATGTTTAGGGTACTTTGGCTTGACATTTTGTTCTGCGATTAAGGTTGGTCTAACCTGCTTGATGTGAACTTGATTTACTTGTTGTTGGAGCTGATACTCCTTTCTTTTCCTCAGCATTCTTCTCTTTTGAGTCCGTGTCAGATTTGAACTACGATTTTGAGTTCGGCGGGCTTCATACCATTGACCTACAAGTGGGTCTCTTGGCACTTTCAGAGTTTGTCGACGTGGTGGATGAGGGTCTGTGCAAAGATCCTCTTGATCAGGGAAGTTAGAACCCCATCCACGTGGCTCAATCTTCCCATTGTACGAAGGTGGTGGAGCATAGCTAACATAATAATCATATTTACCACTAGGCTCTCCCAAAGTACCAATAGTCGGATCACCCTCTTCATACCTTTGCTTGAATGACTTAATAGCCTTATTACGACTTCGACGGCCTCTATGATGATTAACACCCCTAGGAGGAGTTTGTTCGTCATATGAATCAGTGAGGATCAAATCGCGAAATTCGTCGACAACTTCACTAGACAGACGTCTTCGACTGTTGGAGTGATGTTTGTCTTGTTCCAATAATCGTCTACATTTTTCGCAAAAATGATACGGCCGATGCCCCCTGGTCTTTGCCCTTAATGACACCATCCCTGCCATTACAGGAAAAGGATCGATATCAACTTCCATCGGGGACTTACCTTTGTCTTCAGAGAATTTTATCTTCCCTTGCTTAATAGCTTCCTGGACGTTTCTTTTAAACACGAGACAGTCATTGGTGGCATGGCTCCATGAATGATGTCATTTACAGTACTTCTTTCATGCTAACTCTTCTTTGGTAGGTATAACTTGACCCTCCGTGAGTCTGATCTGTCCGTCAGCTAATAATAAGTCAAATATTTCCTCTGTCTTATTGATATCGAAAGAATAAAACATAGGTTCCTTAGCCTTGGACATGAGGTTGGACTTTTCTTTAACTCTTGCTGGCTTTAGAGCCTTGCAAACGTATGGCTTATCAATCACCATCTTAGCGAGAGCCACATCTGCTACATCTGCTGACTCAGTTTCATCCTCGCTCTCGTCAGCGTCAGCCCAACGAACTTCACTCCGTCGACCATACCTTTTGTCTTTTTTCTGAAGGAGACTTTCATGCTTAGTAGCTATGGTTGATAATTGGAACAGATCTGAATATGGTTGTCCAACCATTCTTTCTCGGATTTCAAACTTCAGTCCATTAAAAGCGAGGTCCACAAAAGTCTTTTCAGGTAAAGGGACTAAACACTTATTCCTTGCCCTTTTAAACTTGGAAACGAACTGATCGACAGACTCATTAGCTAACTGTCTCATGGTCGATAGATCTACTACCGACAAATCCGGCACAGCTCTTTGAAATTGGCAGTGAAATAACCTCTCCATTTGTTCCCATGATGTGACCGAATTTACAAGTAAGGCAGTATACCATGTAAATGCAGTCTTTGATAAGGTTAAGGGAAATAGTCTCAACTTTCAATAATTAGCATAAGCCGCATCACCACATTGAGCCAGAAAACGATTGACATGTTCAAAAGTGGATTGATGTTCCTCTCCAGTGAATAATGTAAATTCTGGCATTTTAAAACCTCTTGGATATGGTATAGTATCCATCCAATCAGGATATGGTTTTCTATAAACGTTTGGGAGGTATCCCATATCATGGCCATATCCCCTCATTACAGGGTCCACTACTAACTGATTTTGCACTTGACCCACGACAGGCGCAGGAGCTACAACATAATTAGGTGGCAATGGCTGATTCAAATTTTGATGAGGCAATTGGTAGAATGGCTGCTGTGGTAACTGTGGCTATTGTTGAGGTGGTGGGTGCATTGGCTGTGGTACGTTGTGAGCAATCATGTGTGGGTTGGCTGGCGGGTTTAACTGTGCTGATAATGGTTGCTGGATTACATTTGGACCCATAGGGGGTGGAAAATGCTGATTTACGTTAGGCGCCACAGGCTGGGGTGCCTGACGTGGTGGTTGGACGTTTATCTATTGGATCTGTTCTTGCCCCCTAGGCAAGGGTGTTGCAAGATTCTGAACATCTAGGACTACAGGTGGAGGATTTACTTGGATCACAGGGGGACCATGCACCTGAGTGACCTGATGTCCTCTTTAGAAGTTTTCATCGATCATCGACTGTCGAGCAATTCCTCCATTTGGGTCCACGTTAGCATGAGGTAATCCCTCGATGGGTGCTATTGGCAAAGCTTCTCCCCTTGGTAATATTCGAATGGGTGGGATCAGAGATATACTTTGCATCATTGTTCCAAACTGTATTGCAGGACCCCCTGATACTGAAGAAAGTCCTGTTCTCAATTGGGTCGGTGTGATGGACCCTCCATGTTGACCTTGCGTGTATTCATGATAAGTGTTAATAATCAAAGGCCTAACCACTTCAGTCATATGCCTTACCACATAATCAGCGAACTCGTTCTGAGTTTCTTCAATAATCCGCCTCATGGTAGAAAGTGCAACTGGTGTGAGCTCAGTTTGCCTTCTATCTTTAACATGCTGCCTCGATATATATATGACCTCCTCTCGAGATTGGTTAGCAACCTCGGTATGAAGAAGTTGAGCGGACGATGTCTCAGCACGGGCATTATCTTCCGCCATCGATGCAGCTTGCTCGTCAGTAGTATTATCCGAGTTGGTTCTACTCCGGGTGCGTGGCATATCACTCTCTCTACTTAACTCAATAGTGGTCTTACCGGGCGTGCCAAAATGATGTTTCGCCGGCTTTTTACTCCGTCGAAAATCTTTCACCGAACGCTACGTTTCGGATTTTATTAGAGGAGACCAGGGTCTTGAGTCAAGCTTGGACAGAGAATGCAAATGCGTTTGTTAGTCCCAATTTAGATCTTACACCCTGACTCGATATGATACCCAACTCGACAATACTAACAATGAAACGACAACTTGCAAATACCGAGACTAAGCTATGTCGGAATCTAATCAACGACACAGCTAATATGCGGTATTACTATTTAAGGTACGCCAGAATCTAATCAATGACGTAACTTGAGAGAATATAACTGGAATCTAATCAACAGCTATATTCCAAGCACAACGCTGGAATTTCATCGACGACGTTGAACTAATAGCACAACATTAGAATTTAATCAACAATGTTGAACCTGATAAAGACTCTTACCGGAATTGAATCTACGACGCAGAATCTGAAAATTATAGCTAAAACTACTCCTAATGTGCTAAAAGTAAAGCTTGATAAAAGATATGTTGTGTTGTTTGCGAAAGGTCCTTTCTTCGTTGGAAATCCTTGAGTATTTATAGAGCAGTTTGATAACTGTTGACCGCACTTCTCCTTGAAAGTCGTTTTCCACTTCCTTACGTTTCGCGTTTTAACCGCTTCCTGATTTATCGATGTTGCTTACGCTCCTTGTGCATCACGTAGTAGCTAATTTTCTTCCACGTGTCTCTTTATTTCTTCCTTGATCTTCACGCCCACGGTCATATCTTTACCTTTTGACACGTGTAAATGAATTTTCCGCCACATATTACCACGATTCCGTGCAAAGCTCGTGATCTTGGATTCGTTGACGTCACGTGCAAAGCTCGTGATCTTGGATTCGTTGACTTCACGTGCAAAGCTTGTGGTCTTGGATTTGTCGACGTTACGTGTAAAACTAGTGATTTTGGATTCGTCGACGTCACGCGCAAGGCTCGTGATCTTGAACTCGTCGATGTCACGTGCAAGGCTCGTGATTTTGAACTTGTCGACAATTACCTTACGTCTTCTTAACGCCTCTGGGCCTGACTTGCGGCCTTTTTGGATTTTCGCTATGTGGGCCGTACTTTATATCTTTTTTAACTTGTAAACGGCCCACTCTCACCAGGGATAATTTTGGGTGTCAACACCTTCATGTCGGTATGTTCTGGTCTCCCTTTCATGCACAAATAGGCTATGCATTGGACCCGCTTTCTTTTCCATACTTGCCAACAATTGTTGACGTTAATTACCAACCTTTTTCGAGTTACTTGCCGAATTTTTAGCTAATGCTGTTGCCAACTAGTAAGAAGTCGACGGCTCCCATATCGAATTGCCACCGTTCTTTGAGTAGCCAACTAATTTTCCAACTTGCCAACATTGTCGAAGTTACTTACCAACTTAGCTGGGTCAGTAACCCTACTTGTTTGAGATACTGACCAACTTTTTAACCCAATGATGTTACCAACTAGTTTGAAATTAGCTACACTAGTTTCAAATCGCCGACATTATTTCCGCTACTTACCAACTATTTTTTCCAACTTGCAAACTTTTGTTGAAGTTACTTACCAACGTTAATTACTTGAGTTACCTTACTAACTTTCTTTGGTTTCTTACTAACATTTTTGCCCATTATGTCGACAACTAGATTTAAGTTTAACAACTTCAATTTCATATTGCCTTGCCAACTATTTTTCCAACTTGCCAACGTATGTTAAATTACTTATCCGATTACTTCCGTTACTAATCGAGTTTTTTTAGTTATTTGCTTAATTTTTCAATACCAACTAATTTGAAATTAGCGACTCTAGTTATAGATTGCCAACATTGAGCCTACGGATTGGTTCATTAAACTAAAAAGAGGAGGAGTTTTGCTCCAATGTACTCTTGCTTAAACGAATTCATATTTCATGGTGGGCTAGCGAAACAGCCGCCGCGACGCTGAGAAACAAACCCCACGGTTGTGAAACAGCAGCTGCAGCTGAGACTCGGCTGTAGTGGCAAAGGTTCTGCTGCAACGGCTGAATCTCTTCTGCCCGAAAATTGCGTATGAATAGGCTCTCGATCCACCTCTTTTGCTCAGGTATTCTCTCTATGTTCATATTATCGTGGAATAAAGGTCACAAACTCAAGCCGAACAAAGTCGGAGGAGGAAACTATAAACAATCGGATTGAGGCAAGGCAGTTCCAAGAAGCTATTCTTAAGATAGTTATTTCCTGTTACGATGCAAACGCTTCAGCAGAAATACTACTTTGAGCATACAATGCCTCGCATGACCACCTAATGTATATCAATGTGTTCTTCAACAATGGATTCGGACCCAATGAACAAGATAAAAATTTTATAGCATTGAGGAAAAGAAGAAGAGTGACCCAAGAGGAATTTCCTCGACACTTTTTCCATCTTCTCTGAATCTATTTACAGACTCAAATAACGAAAGACTGTGGATTCGGAAGCTTGCGTCTCTTCAGTTGAAACTTGAAAAGTTGCGTGAACATGGACCGATGAGATTAAACTCGTTCAGCCAATTGTCTCTTTCAAACTCCACCATTCCAATAAAGGACCATTTCATTTTGTCAAAGCTGATCAAATTGTCCGGTGACCAATCAACGGTCGTGTGGCCGACGACTTCTTTCTATATGATATATTTTAAGCTACCTTTTGTTTATGAAGGAATACATATTAGAAAGGGAAAATGACACAAATAGTCCCTTCACTTTTAATTTGTTCAATGTAGTCTCTGAACTTTAACTCGATGTACAATCTGATCACTGTACTTTTAATTTGTTTAGTGTAGTTCCTGGACTTTTTGTGACATTCCGAATTTCGGCCCATTTTTGGGATTTATAAAACGTGTAATTCGTCAGTGTGCTTATAGTAAAATCTCGTCCGGGAACTGATCACTCTCGGTTATTGTTTTTAAAATTGAGATTTGGCTATAATCGCACTCGATCGAATATTGCCGTTATTTAGAGCCTGAACTTTGGTGTCAAATTTCTCGGAGTTTCGTGACGAATTTAATTGGACGGTGTCGATATTATTATGGCCAGCGTCAATATTGCCCGGGATAATTGAAAAGTGAAATTCGGACCGGGTGCGGATTTGGACTAGTAGACCTCCCTCATAGTGTGTTTTAGTTATTATCTTTTGGCCTTTTTCCTAATTTATAATTAGGATTTTTTGTGGGCCATTGGATCGTTTTCGGATTTGAACGAGGATCGTCGGCTCGCACTCAAGTGCGTTTGACTTCCTCTCTCTGCTCTCTCTTCTCTCTCTCTCCTCTCCTCTCCTTCTTTCCCGCTGCCCCACGCTGCCCCCACGTTGTTTCACTCCTTTTTCCGCTGACTTTCTCCACTTTCTCATGTGATTTCTGCTTCTGCTTTGCTGACCACTGACCACGCTGCTGCTGCCCATGATGCTTCACATGGCTGCCGCCGACTTCTTCTTCCTTCTCTTCTTTTCTTTTTGTTTTGTTGCCGCCGCTTGCTTGCTTCTTCGGCTTCGCTTCCTCCGGCTTTTCCGCTTCCCATTCCGGCCAACCATACCAGCTGCTCGTCAACCACCTCAGCCTCGCCTTCTCAGCCGCCGGAGAGATGCCGGAGCCGTAGACCGCAGCTGCTGCTGTGGCTGAATGTGGCTGTTTATGGCTGAGTGTGGTGGCTGATTTGCGGTGCAAACGTGGGCTAAATTGTGGCGGTTCAAGTGCCGTTTTGTGTGATGATTTGTGGGACTGATTGGTGCTCGAAGTGGGGCTTAAATGTGTGATAGTTCGTGTGTGAATTAATGTTCGATTAGTGGCAATTTGCATTGGTTGTTCGTTGTTGAAGCGAGTGTGTTTGAGTGGCGGTTTGACTTGTGATTTTTCCCCATGTGTGATTTTATGCCTAAATTGCGTTGGACGTGCTGTGTTGGGGGCCAGGTTCGATGGCCTATCCAGGCCTTTGTGCGCTCGATTTAGTATGGTGCATTTTGTGGAAATTGTGGTGGATTGGATGTAAGAACGGACTTGAGACGTGTTGACGGTGGTCCGTAGAATGAAAGTTAATGGACTTGAGACGTGTTGACGGTGGTCCGTGAAAGGAAAGTTAGACCTGGGACGTGTTGACGGCGGTCATTGGAAATTGATTGAATTGTGCGGCTTGTGTGCCTGTGAGAATGGACTTGAGACGTGTTGAAGGTGGTCCGTGAAAGGAAAATTAGACCTGAGGCGTGTTTACGCGGGTCATGAGAAAGAAAGAAATGTCCTGAGGCGTGGTTACGCGGGACGGAGCCCGGATTGATCGGAGGGCTGACCTAAGGCGTGTTTACGCGGGTCGTGAGAAATTGTGAAATGTCCAGTGAGGGACAGAGCCCGGATTGATCGGAGGGCTGGCCTGAGGCGTGTTGATGCGGGTCGTGGAAAGTTGGCTGGACACGCATGCGAATTGTGCTTGGTTGAATTGGGTGAATGTGCGTGTATGTGGCGCTCGAGTGGTTGTGTTATGATCGTGAGCTATTATTGCATTATTGTGAATTAACTAACGTGTAGAGGTGACGTGTGGATTGAGGCGAGGTAAGTGCGTGGATGTGAATTTTGTACGTTACTTGTTAGATTGCATGTAAGACTTGTCTGGGTACGCATTGGCCTAGGTAGGGTTTAGGATGTTGCTTATTGAGACTCGTTCTCATGGTTATTATATAACCATTTCAAACCCCCGACTCCGGCCATGAATGGTCCATCACAGCGTTTTGGGATCCTGAGGAAGAGCCGATGGAGCAAGATCCCGAAGATGAGCCCATGGAGTTGGTGGACCCTTTTTGTATAGCTAGGCTAACCTACCCGACCACTTGCCCCTTTTTGATGATGGTGGTTTTAACCCTAGTGGCCTTTGTATGTAAGGTTGGATTTTGTAAGTACGTGCCGTTAAATGAAGTGTGTGGTTTATTTGTTCAAGTGTTCTACTACCCTTAGTCTTTAATCTTGTCTGGGTGCTTTTAATCGTTTCCGCTTACGCTTTATGTTTTGATGTTCGCGTGGGTCGGCGACGAGCCCTGGTACGTCGCATTCGAAATATGCCCACGGAGGGATGTCGCAAGCCCATTGGGGTTCGGGGCGTGACATTCCCGTTGATTTGGTATGAGAGCAAGGTTAGCTTGATCCAAGTTGGTTGAAGCCTGGAGTGATAAGGAGCGATGACTTTGGGGTAGTCAGTTAGGGTGACTCGGGTGCCATGCGTACCCCAGACTGTTTGATTGTGATTGCTGAGTGATGTTATGCAATAACGTGTGAGGTGCAGATGCGTCAGGACTTGAGGTAAGTGCACGAACCTTGTTGGTTGTGATTGAGTGATGTTGTGATTGGCTGCCTGCTTAGTGAATTGTTGTGTGATTCACTGCCTAGGGCTTTAGACTGATATAGTTGGCCTAGGTCTTTAATTCCCGAGGGGAATTATAGCAGGTAAGTGAGTGATGTGAACTCTGTGAGTATGAGTAGCCGAGGAAGAGGTTGAGGTCGAGGTCGAGGTCGTGTAGGTCCGCAAGTTGGAGTTGCAGAGGATCCCAGAGTAGATGGAATTCCAAGGGCACTCAAGGAAGTTGAAATTTTAATGAGAATGATGAGAACCAAGGTTAAGGGTAAGTTAATGCAGTCAGACAGATGCAATAACTGGTTGAGTAATTTTTGAAATAGAAACCCCCGAAGTTTGTTGGGAAAAATGACCCCGATGCTACATCACTTTGGATATAAGAGTTGGAAAAAGGCTTTGAAGTATTGAGGTGCTTTGGTCGAGGCTTTCAATGGGAAATACTTTTCGGAGAGTGCGCGAGAACAGAAAAAAACAGAGTTTCTTCGGCTTCGCTAAAATTGGATGTTAGTTGATCAGTACGAGGTCAAGTTTGTAAGGTTGTCTAAGTACGCACCAAGGATGATCAAGGACCATGTGGATAGGACAAGGAGGTTCCGGGATGGATTGAAACCGGAACTCCACAGTCAGTTAGTACTCTTGAGTCTTAAGATATTACAATGAGCTGTATGAGAGGGCTCGATGGATGAAATGGATATGAGTAAAAGGGCTACCACTTCTGGATCGTGGTACGCGCCGGTTAGGGACAATAGCAACTTGGGAAGAAGTCTATAACAGAGAATATGAGACTTGTCCCTTCGGTAAGGAAGAACTTTGGAAAGCCGAACTACTATTCCAATGCCGCATATCGGTCTTGTGGGAAGAGACATAGGAATGGCTATTGCCAAGGTAGAAGTGGAGCATGTTGTGGATGTGGACAGCAAGGTCACCAAGTGAGAAATTGCTAAACCGACAGGTTAGACCACTGATGCAATCGCAGCGACCGCAGGTAGGACATTAAGCGAGAGCTGCCCCGAAGATTAATCAGAATCGGCTAAGGACGTAAGGAAAAGTGTATGTTGTGGCCGAGAAGGAAGCGAAGGATGTGCCTTGAAAGTCTAGATGCGTTATGAGATGATATTGGGTGCAATAGGAGATGATTTTGAAGTTATCGCTTGAGTGGTCATGAAAGACTTATAATCAATTTTATGGTGAATAGGTGCAATCGGTTTAAGGATTTATGGACTACTGATGATATAATTGGACGGGTTTGGAAGGATGAGTGTTGCTTGGAAATTTCAGATTTTGTAAAGAACCGATGTGATTTGTTTTTGGGAGACTGTTGGATTGAAATTGGATGGATTGAGCTTTGTCTTTGAGGTATAGAAAGATAATTATTTTGTGGCTGACTAGTTGGTTGAGGAACAAGGCTAAAGGACATAGCCGAGGTGTGTAATCTTCCCAATGTCTTTCCCCAGGAATTGCCGGGACTGCCACCTGATAGAGAAGTAGAGTTTGTGATTGAGTTAGCCCCAGGAACAGAACCGATCTTAAAAGCGCCCTATAGGATGTCGATGTCTGAATTGAAGGAATTGAAGGTCCAAATGCAGGAGTTGCTAGATAAAGGCTTTATCCACCTGAGTGCGTCTCCAATGGGAGCACTGGTGTTATTCGTGAGAAAGAAAGATGGATTCTTGAGGTTGTGCATAGACTACAGACAGTAAAACTAGGTGACCATTAAGAATAAGTACCCACTACCAAGGATAGATGATCTGTTTGATCAGTTGCAAGGAGCATCGATATTTTCAAAAATCGACTTGAGGATGGGGTACCATCAATTGAGGATTAAGAAAGAGGATATACCAAAAACGGCATTCAGGACAAGATATGGGCACTATGAGTTTACGGTAATGCCATTTGGATTGACTAATGCCCCGACAGCTTTTATGGATTTGATGAATAGGGTATTCAAGGAATTTCTGGATCAGTTTGTAATCGTGTTCATAGACGATATCCTAGTATATTCGAAGTGTTCCGCCGAGCACGAGATACATTTGGAAAAAGTTTTACGGACCCTAAGGGAACATGCGCTCTACGCTAAGTTCAGCAATTGTGAATTCTGGCTCCATCGAGTGGCATTCTTAGGACATGTGATATCCGGAGAAGGAATTGCAGTGGACCCGGCGAAGATTGAAGCCGTCACGAATTGGCCGAGACCGACAACAGTAACCGAGGTTCGGAGCTTCTTGGGTCTAGCAGGGTATTACAGATGCTTCGTGGAAAGGTTTTCGGCATTAGCGATGCCGTTGACGCGATTACTAAAGAAAGAAACGAGATTTGAATGGACGGATAAGTGCGAAAGGAGTTTCCAGGAGCTAAAACAGAGGCTAACGACCACGCCAGTGTTGACAATCTCGTCAGGTCCGGGAGGATATGAGATTTATAGTGATGCATCGCTAAAAGGATTGGGATGTGTGCTAATGCAACACGGAAGAGTAGTGGCATACGCATCGCGACAATTGAGACCGCACGAGCTGAATTATCCGACTCACGACTTGGAATTGGCCGCGATTATATTTGCCCTTAAGATTTGGAGACGCTACTTGTGTGGGGAGAAGTTTTAGATTTATACGGACCATCAAAGTTTAAAGTACTTGTTCTCCCAAAAGGAATTGAACATGAGACAGCGTCATTGGATGGAACTCCTTAAGGACCATGACTGCGAGATTATGTATCATCCCGGAAGAGCTAATAAAGTAGCGGATGCATTGAGCCGGAAATCGAGCATCGCACATATGATGGTCAAGGAGTGGACTCTATTGGAGGGAGTTCGAGATTCGGAATTTAAGTTTGAAGTGAGTCATGTCTCGAGCCTGCTTGCAGCATTGAGGATTGAACCTAAAATCCAGATTAAGATGAAGGTTTTACAATCGACGGACCCGGAGATTCAGAAGATTCTGAAAATGGATGTCACAAAAAGGAAATCGGATTTCCAGGTGTTCGAGGATGGGATTTTGAAATTCCGTGGACGGTTGTGTGTGCCTGATGATGCAGAGCTTAAGGGGGAGATTTTGTCAGAAGCTCACTATAGCAATTACAGTATTCACCCGGGTAGTATGAAGATATATCAGAACTTACGGCAGCGTTATTGGTGGAACAGCATGAAAGTGGATGTAGCCAAGCACGTGGCCAAGTGTTTAACATGTCAGCAAGTGAAGGCACAACATTGCAAGCCGGGTGGAATGTTGCAGCCATTGGAAATCCCCGAGTGGAAGTGGGAACACATCACGATGGACTTTGTAATGATATTACCGAGGAGCCAGAAGGGTCACGATTCGATTTGGGTGGTAGTCGACCGATTGACAAAGTCAGCACATTTTCTGCCGGTGCGAAAGGACTTCGCCTTGGAAAGGTATGTCGAGATTTACGTGCGACAAATAGTCCGTCTTCACGGAGTGCCAGTGATGATTACCTCATATCGTGATCCTAAATTCACTGCCGGTTTTTGGAAAAGTCTTTATACGGCATTAGGAACGAAGTTACAGTTTAGCATGGCCTATCACCCCCAAACGGATGGCCAGTCTGAGAGGACAATTCAGACTTTGAAGATATGTTACGGGCATGTGTATTGGATTTTAAAGGTAGTTGAGAGGAATAGTTGCATTTGGTTGAATTTGCCTACAACAATAGCTACCAGCAGAGTATCAGAATGGCACCATTTGAAGCGCTATATGGCAGAGCTTGCAGAATACCAGTTTGTTGGGACAAAGTTGGTGAGAGGAGCATCACGGGTCCCGAGTTAGTTCAGCAGTCAGTCGAAACGGTCAAGGTGATTCGGGATAGGCTTAAGACCGCTCAAAGCCGCCAAAAGAATTATGCAGACCGGAGACGTAGGCCTTTGGAATTTCAAGTGGGGGACCACGTTTTCCTCAAGGTGTCGCCGATGAGAGGATTGTCACGGTTTGGCAAGAAAGGAAAGTTGAGCCCGAGGTACGTGGGTCCATTTGAGGTCTTAGAGAGAATTGGCACCTTAGCTTATCGTCTCGCACTACCGCCGAATTTATCCCAAGTGCACAGTATGTTCCACGTGTCTATGCTAAAGAAATATGAATCGGACCCGACCCACGTGCTAAATTATGAAGAAATAGACGTGGACGATAGAGTGTCGTACGTGGAAAAGCCAGTAAGGATCGAGGACAGAATGGAACGAGTGTTGCGGAACAAGACGATTCCGATGGTCAAGGTGATTTGGGAGCACCATGGAACCGAAGGTGCGACGTGGGAAAGCGAAGAGTTGATGCGACACCAATACCCCCATTTGTTTGAATAGTTGGGTTAGATTGTAAATTTCGATGACGAAATTTTTTTAAGGGGGAAGAGTTGTGACATTCCGAATTTCGGCCCATTTTTGGGATTTATAAAACGTGTAATTCGTCAGTGTGCTTATAGTAAAATTTCGCTCGGGAACTGAACACTCTCGGTTATTGTTTTTAAAATTGAGATTTCACTATAATCGCACTCGATCGAATTTGGCCGTTATTTAGAGCCCGAACTTTGGTGTCAAATTTCTCGGAGTTTCGTGATGAATTTAATTGGACGGTGTCGATATTATTGTGGCCAGCGTCAATATTGCCCAGGATAAGTGAAAAGTGAAATTTGGACCAGGTGCGGATTTGGACTAGTAGCCCTCCCTCATGGTGTGTTTTGGTTATTATCTTTTGGCCTTTTTCCTAATTTATAATTAAGATTTTTCGTGGGCCATTGGATCGTTTTCGGATTTGAACGAGGATCGTCGGATCGCACTCAAGTGCGTTTGACTTCCTCTCTCTTCTCTCTCTCTCCTCTCCTTCTTTACCGCTGCCCCCACGTTGTTCACTCCTTTTTCCGCTGACTTTCTCCACTTTCTCACGTGATTTCTGCTTCTGCTTTGCTGACCACTGGCCATGCTGCTGCTGCCCATGCCTCTACTGCTGCTGCCCATGATGCTTCACGTGGCTGCTGCTTCCTTCTGCTGACTTCTTCTTCCTTCTCTTCTTTTCTTTGCTGTTTTGTTGCTGCTGCTGCTTGCTTCTTCGGCTTCTGCTTCCTCTGGCTTTTGCTGCTTCCCATTCCGGCCAACCATACCAGCTGCTCGTCAACCACCTCATCCTCGCCTTCCCAGCCGCCGGAGAGATGCCGGAGCCGTAGACCGCAGCTGCTGCTCCTCGCGCCAAACACCCCACCGAGACGCTTTCTCCCCCCTTTTCCCTCTCGCCATCACCACCACTCGGCCATCACCACCACCCACGATCAGCCTCACAACATCACCGACCACCTGAGCTGCCATCCGCTGTCCGCCCTCGCCGTTGCTTCGCCGGAGTAGCCGTTGCCGTGCCGAGGCTCTCTATTGCACCCGTTGTTCGGTTTTCTTGCTTAGGCTAAGAGTAAGTGCTCCCTAAGCCTTGGTTAGGATAATGGGTTACTAATGGACATGTTTAGGGGTGGATTAAGGCTGTGGATAGTTAGTTTAGTGGCTGGTTGTGCTTGGTTTGCTTGGTGGTGCTTGTTGGTTGATTTCCGGTAGGGTTGCTGCTGCGTCGCTGGCCTTTGCTATTTTCTCTGTGACTGTTGTGGGCCGAATTTGTGAAAGTGTTCTCCATGAAAGTTGTTCATAACATCTTGAAGTATGACATAATTTAATTTGAGAATTTTTGGAAATCATTGGAGGCCATTCGGAAGTCCATCTTTGGACCGAAATTAGTTTGCCGGAAACACTGTTCCTTGACCTTTGGGTCTGTTCGAATTTTTATAAATTTTTCCAGACCCATTTTCAAAATACTTCCTTCACAAAACTTGTTGGGGACATTTTTTTCTATGACATAAAAAAATTTCAAAGCTTTCTAAGGAGATTTGGTTACTGCTTGAAAATGTGTTTTGAAAGCCGGATAGCCTGTCCGAACGAAATATTTTATGTCCGATTTTGGGTGACAAAAAGAGGTGGTTCTAGACAGAAATGGGTTTTGTGTTCTGCATGAAAAATGTTCATCAAGATGTCTTCTATGACATATCCGAAATTCATAATTTTTGGAGTTGAATTACTATTTATTTTAAAAGGGATTCCAGAACTGTGCGCTGGCCCAGAATTGCTCCGAATCTGTGTATTCGGTTTTCCCTTGTTCTTTGTGGCTGAATGTGGCTGTTTATGGCTGAGTGTGGTGGCTGATTTGTGGTGCAAAAGTGGGCTAAATTGTGGCGGTTCAAGTGCCGTTTTGTGTGATGATTTGTGGGACTGATTGGTGCTCGAAGTGGGGCTTAAATGTGTGATAGTTCGTGTGTGAAGTAATGTTCAATTAGTGGCAATTTGCATTGGTTGTTCGTTGTTGAAGCGAGTGTGTTTGAGTGGCGGTTTGACTTTTGATTTTTCCCCATGTGTGATTTTATGCCTAAATTGCGTTGGGCGTGCTGTGTTGGGGGCCAGGTTCGATGGCCTATCCAGGCCTTTGTGCGCTCGATTTAGTATGGTGCATTTTGTGGAAATTGTGGTGGATTGGATGTAAGAACGAACTTGAGACGTGTTGACGGTGGTCCGTAGAATGAAAGTTAACGGACTTGAGACGTGTTGACGGTGGTCCGTGAAAGGAAAGTTAGACCTGGGACGTGTTGACGGCGGTCATTGGAAATTGATTGAATTGTGTAGCTTGTATGCCTGTGAGAACGGACTTGAGACGTGTTGACGGTGGTCCGTGAAAGGAAAATTAGACCTGAGGCGTGTTTACGCGGGTTATGGGAAAGAAAGAAATGTCCTGAGGCGTGGTTACTCGAGACGGAGCCCGGATTGATCGAAAGGCTGACCTTAGGCGTGTTTACGCGGGTCGTGAGAAATTGTGAAATGTCCAGTGAGGGACAGAGCCCGGATTGATCAGAGGGCTAGCCTGAGGCGTGTTGATGCGGGTCGTGGAAAGTTGGCTGGACACGCATGCGAATTGTGCTTGGTTGAATTGGGTGAATGTGCATGTATGTGACGCTCGAGTGGTTGTGTTATGATCATGAGCTATTATTGCATTATTGTGAATTAACTAACGTGTAGAGGTGACGTGTGGATTGAGGCGAGGTAAGTGCGTGGATGTGAATTTTGTACGTTACTTGTTAGATTGCATGTAAGACTTGTCTGGGTACGCATTGGCCTAGGTAGGGTTTAGGGTGTTGCTTATTGAGACTCGTTCTCATGGTTATTATATAACCATTTCAGACCCCCGACTCCGATCATGAATGGTCTGTCACAGCGTTTTGGGATCCCGAGGAAGAGCCGATGGAGCAAGATCCCGAAGATGAGCCCATGGAGTTGGTGGACCCTTTTTGTATAGCTAGGCTAACCTACCCGACGACTTGCCCCTTTTTGATGATGGTGGTTTTAACCCTAGTGGCCTTTGTATGTAAGGTTGGATTTTGTAAGTACGTGCCGTTGAATGAAGTATGTGATTTATTTGTTCAAGTTTTCTACTACCCTTGATCTTTAATCTTGTCTGGGTGCTTTTAATCGTTTCCGCTTGCGCTTTATGTTTTGATGTTCGCGTGGGTCGGCGATGAGTCCTGGGACGTCGCATTCGAAATACGACCACGGAGGAATGTCGCGGGCTCGGTGGGGTCCGGGGCGTGACACTTTTGATATATGTTTAATTTAGTCCCTGAACTATATGAAAATATTCAATACAGTCTCTGAACTTAAATTGAAGAAAAAATATTAAAAAATTCAAAAAATTAATAAAAATTGTCCACGTCAACGCCGGTCGTTAGCGATTTCCAGCCTAAATTAGCTCGATGGACTGAATTGGTACAAATATAAAAAGATTTAGGACTAAATTAGTCTAATTGAAAGGTTTAGGACTAAATTGATACCAATGCAATTGGTTTAGAACTTTTTTTGTACTTTTCCCATTATTTTTTAGCTTTCAAACACAGTACTTTCAATTTCCCTAGTTGTAGCTTTCAGATCCGCGTCGTCGTTTAAATTCCAGTGTGTATCTTTATCCCTATATCGCATCGTTGATTAAATTCTGGCGTGATAATTTGGTGTAGTTTGACCCTGTCGTCGATTAAATTCAGCAGAGTTTGTTTACATTTGTACCTACTGTACTTTAGGAGCTTTGTCATCGATTAAATTCCAACACATTTCAAGTTCGTATAGTTTCGATCAAAGTGAAGTTGTTGGTTCCATAGTTTGCTTGAATACCTCATATTCGGAATCACCACAGAACCCGGTCTCATTTTTTAAAAAACCTGAAGAACGACTTTCGGTAAAAGATATTTCGTTGCGGGAACCGATTCCAATGAACAAAGGTAAGACATTGTATTGTTTCTACTCTTAACGGAGTCAAATAGTACAATAGGTGAAATATATGTACCTGACTGTCTATTCTGAATTTATAACATAGCCTGGAGTCAGAAATTGTATTTCTACTTTCAGAAAACTACTCACTACCTATCAAAAGATTATGCTCAAGAAGTCCAAATTGATTTGAAGAAAAGACTCCAAGAGAAAGAGATGATTCCTCCATATCCAGTACTATGTCAATTAAAGATGTGGAAAAGCCAAGGTTATCGAGAACAGCCAATGTCATAGTTGAATCTTGAATGTCCAGTCATCTCAGTTCTTTGTTTTTGGCAGATATATGCCTCGAAAAGATTGTGATAGATTGTTAAGAAGCTACAAGGCAAGATGATTAACCTAGGATATGCCAGAAGATGTCAATAGAAAAAAATCAGAACTTTACCGATGATAAATTTCTCCAATTATTTTTGATCTGTTTTAATAATGAATTCGCAAGATAGACTAAATAGCTAATTAACCTAAAAAAATGAATAAGACATGGAAGGGAGAATCATTGAGTCAGAAGGAAATCAGGGGTTGGAACAAAGGAGCAAATCAGGCTTGGATCCAAGTAATAGTAAAGCAGCCGAAAGACATTATCGAGAGATAAAGCTTTAATGAAGATTTTCTACTATGCTTTTGTGCTCTCTGCTTTGGCCAACGAAAACGTCATTTCATGCCCACCCCAACCCCGCCCCACTGTCCTTTTGGTGCTATTACAAGTCAGGTTATCAGTGGGAGGAGAATCCAACTTTAAGCAATGAGCATCCACTATGTCTTCAAAATGTTAAGAAAAAGACAATGAGGTCGTGAATGGTTTCGTCGGAAAATCGTCTTAAGGTGTGAACTTGGAGCGAAATCCGTTCCAAAAGTAGAAATCATTTATCACTCGTTGTCGTTTGTGGAAGCATGATGATAGTAATACGAGAAAATGGTAATACAAACTAGCTCATACAAACACACTATTTACAGGCAACTTTCTCTTTTTCTGTCTATTTGTGAAGCTCTCTCAGCTTGCATTCCAAGGCTTTCCGATGCCCTATTTACAGGCACCAATCTACCGCTCAATTGGAGACTATGGCTCCTCCACTTACAGCTACATGAGGGCAATGTGCAGCCAATATTCTTGAACAGACATTCATATGTTCAACCACAAAGTCTGAAGCCCACAAATTTTGAAGAAACACAACGCTTAAACATTAGGAACCTTAGCTTCATGTTTTACTTCAAGAGCTCCTCATCTTCATTTTCTTGTGAAAGCATTTATTCTATGTCTACCTACTATTAGCCTTACCGTTTGCTACACGTTAGCCTAGTCTGCCTAGATAAGTAGAAGTCGATTTCTAAGAAATGTTTCGGTGGAAGACAAGAATTCCGATAAATAATTCAATGTAAAGAATCCCACCCACTTCGTGCAAAAGACTTGAATTGGAGGAATAAAGACAACTTTAGGCCGAAGATTCCGTGAACGTACTGATTGAAGTGGTTGCTTTGAGCTTTTCTCCTTTTTCTTTTCAACGCCTAAAGGCAACCAGCGTGTTTGCTCCCATTGACATTAAACAAAGGCAGATGTTCATGGCCTTTGGAGACTCGGAAAGGGAGTGGTAAGGACGGATGAGAAAAATGATTGACGAAGGCTTTTTTAGTAACGATGGCGATTGTTGTCTCTGTCATATCCCCAATATAGTTAGGAAGTTGGAACGGTTGATGGAACGGAACTTGTTATGCGCAGGCATTATGATAAGTTGTCTAATTTAAAAAATCTCGAGACCAATAGTACTGGGAATATATGGGCCAAAGATTAACGAAGAGAAGTAACAACATGAGTGTCCGATAACTAAATTAATTATTCTTAGTTATTTACTAAAGTTCGCAAGTTAATAAAACGCAAATTGTTGATGCGCTTGCACAACGAAAGAAAGCACGACTTCTTAGAGATTAGAAATAAGCTAAAATTAAATATGTCTCGTGATCTAAAGTAGATGCAAGGAATCTATGTTATTAGATAAATGTAAAGTGTTGCTCCAAAGCACTTTTAATGGATGGTTCACATGGGACGCTCTCCATGAGTGACATTTATCTCAACTTTCTATTGAAAAATATATTTTCTTTTTATTTTCTCACTTTAATGGAACTAAATATTTTTCCATTTTAGTTCAAGGTGCATATAATTACTTTCAATATTACGAAAATCTCTTGTTCTCATGACGATCAACTATACTTCCTCTAGAGTAATCATTTCATCTAATCTATTTCACAAGTCTTTTTCCCGTGCATCGCACGGGTCTATAGGCTACGATAATGGTAATTAATTATTATAGCTGCAATATAGCTATTACGATCTTTTCTTTCTTTTATTTCCTTGATTTCAGACACAATATTAATATCGTGGCCAAAAAGGACAACAATTTAAACGTTAAATGATCCTCCCATACTTAGCATGTTACTGACTAAATTGCTGGTTCGTAAATGATAAAATCAGCTAATGTCGGCAAGGACTAAGCACTTTGCCAAGTCCAAGTCAACTAGCCACTTTATTTCTCCAATTGCATCGTTTATGCAAGTTCATCGTAAGTGCCAGGTCGAGGGATCATGCTTTTCCTACTGCTTTCCCTTCTTCCTCTTACCAGCGACGCTATAACTGGGGCGCAAAGTTAGCCATTTAATCATTTCTTACTCAAAAACTATCCATAATAGTCGAGTCTCAGAGACAGGGAGAGAGACATAGAGAGGGCACTGCGATGGAAAATCATTGCTCGAGGCAACAACTCAAGCGAGTTGAATACACTGAAGCTTCGAGTCCGACCATGTCGAAGCGACTAAGACACGAAGAATCGTTTGAATTACAGTCGGAGGAGTGCGAGAGCGAACTGCCTCTTCTTCTTCCTTCTTCGGACTCGATGGAGAAGATCAATGTGCTGTCGGAGTCCGGGGAGAGTTCTGGGCCATCTGCTTCATCCACCTCTGTAATTGGAAATAATTACTATGTATTCTTGAGTTTTAGAGGCCCTGATACTCGCAATGGCTTCGTCGATCACCTCTACCACAGGCTCAAAGATGTGGGCCTAAGGTTCCAGCCAAACTTTGTGTTCAGAGATGATAACGACCTCCCCTTGGGCGACGACATTGCTGTAAATCTTATCAGTGCAATCACGCACTCAAAGGTTTCAATCCCAGTCATCTCCCAAAATTATGCTTCGAGCGAATGGTGCCTCCGCGAGCTCATTCGTATAATGGAGTGCAAGGAAAGCAGAGGACAAATGGTCTTGCCCGTGCTTTACAAGGTGAAGCCCAAGGATGTGCAACACCTAGGGGGTAGCTTTGGAGAGGCCTTCCGATCCCAGGAGCATCTTTTTGATGAGGAGGTCAAGCAACAAGGGAAGGAAGCGCTCAGAAAAGCAGCTTACTCTAGAGTATTCGAATCAGAGAAATATGCTAATGGGTACTAAGTTTACCTTCTTTTAGCCGATTTCTTGTTGGAAGATGAGTATTTATTCATCATCCTTAATTCTTGTTTTGTGGAGCCACTATTAAGTTCTCATGTTTTGTGTTGTGTTGCGTTGACAGGCGTGAAGCAGAATTAGTAAGTGAACTTGTAGAAATCGCAATGCGCGTGTGACATCCTGAAAATTTGGTTCATTTGGGATTTGTAAAATACTGAGTTTTATGAATGTACTCGTAATTAATTTTCGCCCGGAACTGATCATTCCTGGGATACTAACCATTAGGGAAAGGCTAACTGGAGATCTAAATTCGTACAACGAAGAGAAAATTCGATCGTGAATTGACTTTCGACCATAAAATCGCAGAGGTGACATTTTGAGCCACTGTTGGCCGATCCAAGGATAGTCAGGGGTCAGTACGCCACTGTCAGAGTAGTGGATCGCGGGTGATTATGCTGGACCACGAAATGAATTGACGAGCGATCCTGAACTTATACCAAACGATCGTGCCCCTCGGATCTAGTGATTGATCCTCGCGATTTAAATGACAACCGAAATCGTCACGAACCGAACGAACTTGCACGTGACTCGATTTATTATCAGTCACGGGTCAAATATGCGAATTTCCCCAACAAGCCGCCCGTTAGTTTGAGAAACGCTCGAGTTACGTTTAATAAAATTTAATTATTTAATTGAGCCCAAATTGGACATCGGAAAATTAGGAAGTCACAACGGGACGTTAGGACGATGTTGCGGTTGGAACGTGTAATTTTGGATTGTCCCGATTGCTTCAGAAAAATTCGAAAAGACACTAAGAATTTCACCCCTAAGAATTTCTAAAGGGCTAGTTTTATGGAGCAAGGGCATTTTGGTAATTTTGCCCCAAAAATTTGGAAAAGACACTTTTGTCCTTGGACTTCTTGAGAAATTCCAAGATTACCCTTGGATATTTTGGATGAGATTCGATCTGGGCCGTCGGTTTCAAGATAAGATCGAATCTGGGCCGTCGGATGAAAAGTAGAGAGAAGGGCATTTTGGTCATTTGGCAAAAAGTTGGTCAAAACTTGATTTTTAAGCCAAGACCTCTCTCTCTCTCTCCTCATTTCCTCTCTCTCTCATCTCACGGCATCTCTCTCCCTCTCCCTCACCCACCGAACCAGCTCCCTCCCCTCGCCGAGCAGCCGCACACCGGTCACCGCCCGACCGGATTGCCACCGCCGCTTGCCGTCGCCACCGCCGAGCCGCGCCGCCGCGCCGATCGCACCCGTTTCACTCTAGCCGCGTGAGTCTAGAGTCGGGTAAGTCGCAATCTAACCCTTGCCTAGGACATCAGGTATTGTCAGACTCGTTTAGACGCGATTTAGGGTAGTTAGGGGTTGATTAGGGTGTTGATCGTGGTTGTTGGTGGCTGATCATGGCTGTTAGTGGCTGTTGCGTGTTGGATTAGACGTCTGGGAATGAGTTTCGGTGGTTGAAATTCGGTAGAAACCAATTCGGGTTTGAATCCTTGAGGTTTGGTGTGATTCTCGGATTCGTGACTACTGTACCTGTCCGGTTTGCTATTTTTGTAGAGAATTTTGTGGGCCGAATTTGAGAAAGTTTATTCATAAAAGTTGCTCCTAACATCTTGAAGTATGACAGATTTTAATTTGAGAATTTTTGGAAATCATCGGAGGCCATTCGAAAGTCCATCTTTGGACCGAAATTAGTGTGCTGGAAACACTGTTCCTCCGACCTTCGGGTCTGTTCGAATTTTTATAAATTTTTCGAGACCCATTTTCAAAATACTTCCTTCACAAAAATTGTTGAGGACATTTGTGACTATGACATATAAAAATTTCAAGACTTTCCAAAGTGATTTGGGTACTAGATGAAATGCATTTTTATGGTCAGGTGGCCTGACCGGACGGGTTGATTTTCATCCGACTACAAGTGACAAAAAGAGGTGATTACAGTTGGAACTGGGTTTTGAGTTCTTCATGAAAAATGTTTATCAAGATGTTTTACGCAACATATACAAATTTCAGAATTTTTGGAGTTTGTTTACTATTTATTTGAATGGGATTTCGGTCACTGTGTAAACTGCTCAATTTTACCCCGATTCTTTGAATGTTCGTTTTTATGAGCGGAATGGCGGGGGTGTCGGGGTTGAATAATTGCTGCCTCGTGACCAGAATTTATGCTTGAATATGTGTTAGATGAGTCGATTTGAGGATGAAATGAGGATGTTTCGAGGCTGGGGTGAGACTGAATAGAGTGTCGGATGTTGTGGGATGGAATTGGCGAGCTTAGGGCTCGATTTAAGGACAAATGGTGTCGGTTTGGTGTGTGGTAGTACGGCTGGATTGTGGTGTTTAATATGCTTGGAAATGTCGAATTTATACCTATGAACGTGGCTGTGTTTGTGGGCCCATGAGTGGCCTTGTGTGTTTATTGAACCGTGATTTGATAGATTGAAATGTGCTTTGTTATGCGCACGCTTGGGCCAGACTGAATTAATTGCTAAATTGGCCATGTCAAATGCTTAGTGAGCATGAATTGTGTGTGAATTGGTGCGTGCACAAGCCACGTGTGATTTGCCAATTGAATGTGGCAAATGATTGTTGAGCATGTGCATGAATAAGAGAGTGAATGTGGTGTGGCATGTGCGATTGTGGGAATTGTGCCGTCCTGAGGCGTGTACTTCAACGCGGGACGATGCCCGGTATTACCGGAAGACTGCCAGCCTGAGGCGTGTACTTCAACGCGGGTTGCGCAGTAGGTGGTAGATGTTGAGCCTAAGGCGTGTACTGTAACGCGGGCAAGAGACATAGCCTGAGGCGTGTACTGTAACGCGGGCTAAGGAGTGTTGTGAAAATGAGACGGTTGTTTATGCCGTAGGTGGTAGATGTTGAGCCTGAGGCGTGTACGGTAACGCGGGCAAGAGACATAGCCTGAGGCGTGTACTGTAACGCGGGCCCTGAAGTGTTGTGATAAGTTAGTCGCAGTGAACCTGAGGCGTGTACTGTAACGCGGGTCACTGACGAGAGTTGTGGAAAAATATGTGATGAAACGGGAACAAATGCATGAAATATCATTAGAACATGCATGTGAGTGGAATAATGCTATTGTAAGACTAATGTGCATGTTGCGTGTATTGAGAATCCGGTAAGTACGATTGCATGGACGTTGTTTGTGTATTGCTTGATTCGATGTCTGGACTTGTCTGGAATACGTGGTAGCCTAGGTAAGGTTTAGGTTGTGAACTTATTGAGAAGTGTCTCATGGTTGTTTCAACCAAACCATTTCAGAGCACCCGCCCGAGCCATGAACCTTCCGCCGCCGTCGCAGCGTTTTGGAACTGTTATGCACTCTGATCATGATTTGGTAGAATTCTCGATCGAGATGGAGGCCGATTCGGAGTCGACGGATGAACACGTGCCTGATGAGGATTCGGATGAGGATTCCGAAAAAAGTGAGTCAGAGTGGACGCCATCTAGAGGGCGTAGGGATTAGTTTTGGAGCTGAGGAAGAGTTTGGAAGTGTCCCATTTTGGTGTAGCGTTACCCAGGCTACTAATCTTTTGTGATAACGGTGGTTTGCAGTTTAGTAGTCCAATGTGCATATTTTGCTTTGTGGTTTGTAAATTGGCGGTTGTGGCATACATTTATGTTGTAAATGGATATTGTGCTTAATTTGAGGTATAGTATAAGATTTGGTGGTTTGGCAATTTATTCTCCCTAGTACCCCAGGTAAATTATTGTTTGGGTGTTTGATGTTTCCGCCGCGATTAACTCTGATGGGTTAATTTGGGTCGGCGACGTTTCCTGGGATGTCGCACTAATTCGACCGAAGAGGGATGTCGCGTGCTCGATGGGGTTCGGGGTGTGACATCGCGAGCGGCAAAGAGATTTTCAACCAAGACTTCCCATGAACTTGGTTGGAATTGATGATCATGTGGCTAAGGTTATGAAATTGGCAGACACCGCTCACCCCGACACTCGAATTATTGGGATTTATGGGATGGGTGGCATTGGTAAGACAACTCTGGCTACGATCATTTATAACAAACTTTTTGACAAATTTAAGTGTCACTGCTTTCTCAAGGATATTAGAGAAACGATTAATCGCAAGGGTATTGAGCATGTGCAATCTCGACTTATCTCAGATATACTAAAAAAAAATTACCATCGAGTACCTGATTCTGATATAGGAATTCAAACAATCCAGTCCAATTGTACACAAAACAAGGTACTTATTCTTATTGACGATGTAGATAGACAAGACCACCTCGATAATTTGATTGGAGGTTGTAGTTTCATGTCAGGAAGTAGGATCATCGTTACATATCGAGATAAGGCCCTCTTGAAGTCTAAATATGAGTATGAACTCAAAGAAATGAATTGTGAAGACTCTTTGCTTCTGTTTAGCAAATATGCATTTGAAGGGAAACCACCTCCAAAAGAACTCGCGACTTTTTCTTGCGAAATTGTTGCCACCACAGGAGGGCTTCCCTTAGCTCTCATGGTTATAGGTTCACTTCTCAAAGGAGAAGAAGATCAAAGACTATGGAGAGAAATGCTGAAGAAATTGACGAAGGCACATAATATTACAGTACAACAAAAGTTGAGGATAAGTTACGATGCGTTAGAACCTAAAGAACAACAAATCTTTCTAGACATAGCATGTCTTTTTATTGGAACTGACAGGAGATTTGCCATGTACCTGTGGGATGATCTTGAATTTTACCCACTATTGGCATTGGCAAAAATGACTCAACGTCTGCTAATAAAATACGATGATAACAATAAGTTGAGAATGCATGATCAATTAAGAGATCTGGGTAGAGCTATCACCCGTCCAGCGGAGAAGAAGCCTTGGGAATGTAGCAGACTATGGGACGAGGAAGCCATGACAGTTCTAGGACGCAAGGTAACAATTATGTCTACTTTTGGCATGTTCTCTAATGGTAGTCCTCCATATTGTTATTGTTATTGTTATTGTTCTTTTTCTCTAGATCTTTGACTATTCTCAACATGTTTGAAAAATTTATTTATTTAAATATTATTCAAGTAAGATAATATCGTAAAACACTATAAAATGCATAAAAGTTTTGTATAATTTTATGCCGATTGTTTGTAATTTTCAACCGAACAACAAAATCTTTACAGTTGATCATTACTTTGTTGTCTTTCGTTCTATCTTCCCAAAATATATCAGCAATTTAGTTTTAAAGAACAGAGATGTGAGGATAAATACATGGGCTAGTAAATGTTAGAAAAGAATAAAGAACTACATGTTTAACTCAGATATCTACTTGATTCTTTTTTCTTTTTTACTAAAATGCATCTGCTTAATACATGAATCACATATAATATACCATTTTCACTCTTGAAATTTTACTTTTGTATCTTACATGCGATAGTCTCGTTATCCAAGAATCGAATACATCATTCAATCTTTAATTTCCAAAAGTTAATACGTGCAATTTGCACAGTCGGGAAAGTTCTACTTTATGGCGAAAAAAGAAACATTTCAGTTAAATTCTTTGCCCCTAATTATAATTGGCTTTCGACTTAAGGCTTTGAAGTAATTAGATCTTACGTAGTCATTTTATATTTATGAATTTTTCTTTTACAATTTGTTGTTTAGAATTTCTTGTGCATGTTCCCAATGGAAATGCATGTACTTATACATAATATATTTGAGAAAAGTGTCAAAAAAGTCCTAAACCTTTTGCATTTGTGCCAATTTAGTCCTAAACCTTTTTTTGGTGTCAATTTAGTCATAAACCTTTTGCATTTGTGCTAATTCAGTCCTAAACCTTTTGCATTTGTGCTAATTCAGTCCTAAACCTTTGTTTGGTGCCAATTCAGTCATAAAATTTTTGCATTTGTGCTAATTCAGTCCTAAACTTTTTGCGTTGGTGCTAATTCAGTTCTTCCAGCTAATAGCTATTCACGCGTCGAAGGACTAAATTGCCACCAATACAAAAGGTTTAGGACTAAATTGGCATCAATGCAAAAGGTTTAGCACTGAATTGACACCAAAAAAATGTTTAAGACTAAATTGGCACAAATGCAAAAGGTTTAGGATTGAAGTGACACCAATGCAAAAGGTTTAGAATTGAATTGGCACAAAAAAAAAAGGTTTAGGACTAAATTGGCACCAATGCAAAAGGTTTAGGACTAAATTGGCACCAAAAAAATGTTTAGGACTAAATTGGCACTAATACAAAAGGTTTAGGACTTTTTTGACACTTTTCCCCGATATATTTGGTGGAGGGAATACTTGGTAGTAATGCTACGTATGTTACAAATTTAATTTCAGAGCATTCAATTAACATATAGACTATAATATATTGGGCCAGATGTTAAAATCATTTTATTGTAGAAAACCCATTTATGGTAGAAAACGACCTTACAAAAATCAATAAGCATATCTGTCAAAAAGATCGCTTTTATATAGATAATAATATATTAAAGATTATAGATGTGCATAGTTAAATTTGTAAGTTAATTGATAAACAATTTTTATAACTTCTATTTAATAAGTGATGGAAACATTATAAATCAATAATATATAAGAGAAAAACAAATAAAGTTCATAATTGGCGAGTTTAGATTTATTGACTTACATATTAAATTGCATCCAAATTAATAAGTAAGGCAAATTGATGTTGATATTCCGACCAAAAATTTTTTTGATGTTGATATATTGTTCTAGAAACATTAGGGTAGAGTAAATGAGATGATTAAGTTTTTTTCCAATCAATATAAAGTAATGTGTCTAATGAATGTTATGAGAAGTGGGAGGGAATAGAGCTTTGTAATAATGTTGCTCAACCATAAACTTCTATTCTACCCAACTTTATACATACACATATATATCCTAGACTTTTTGTACTTTTTTTTTATATAGGAATTTTACATGTATATCATCAAAATTTGTGGCATACAAGTGAAAAGTGACATATTATATAATGATGTAATTAGAAAAAGATCACATATATTTTTTTCCTATAATAAGTGTAGAGAAAATGCATTGGCCAATATAACATGCGGGCAGATACTACTAACAAAAGGAGGTTGGGTGGTATGCTATTGCTAGTTTAATGACATTTTATTCATGTCAAGATTGGGGAATGCCTTGTGGTGATATTTACAACCCTCAATATCATGTAGGAGGAAAATGAATATATTGAGGCCCTACGTCTGGACGAAAATGGCTCAAGCAAGTTCATGAAGCAAGAGAGCTTTAAAAGATTGCCTAACCTAAAGTTCCTGCATGTGAGTGCAGCGGATTTTGCTGGAGATTTTAAGGAATCAATTTCCGAATTAAGATGGCTAAAGTGGGAGAGATGTCCTGACTCTTTTGAGGCGACCAATGTTCATTTGGAGAAATTACTGTTACTTGATTTATCAGGTGGTAATATTCGTCATGATTGGGGAGGATGGAGTTCAATCAAGGTAAAGACGAGAAACTTACTCTTTTGTTAATTTGATGATAAATCATTCTATTTCCAACAGCTAATTTGGGAACATGTTTCTTTCTCATAGATGGGGAGGTTGAAAGTTCTCAATCTTTCATGGTGCTTAGATCTAAAGAGAACACCTAATCTCTCTGGGTTTAAAAGTTTAGAAATGCTAATCCTGGAAAGTTGTGAGAATTTGGAGGAAATCGACCCTTCCATTGGAGATGTCAAGTGCCTCATTGCCTTGAACTTGAGGTACTGTGGGAGTCTCAAGAAGTTACCTGCACAACTGGGAGAAGTGAAGGGCCTTGTTTCTTTGGACTTGTGGGCATGTGAGAATCTCCAAGAGCTACCCGGCGAAATGGGCACATTGGAAGAACTGAAGGAACTTAAAATAGGCTGGACTGCTATAAAGGAAATTCCTCCATGTCAATTGGAAGAAGCTGGAGATGCTTGATGTAACATCCTGAATTTTGACCCGTTACCGGGACCAATGAAGTGTATGTTAATGCTCGTTTGATTTTAGTAAGTCGCGCCTAAACCTAAATTAGGTCTTCGGGTATCAACGGGTAATTTCGGACAAAATCAGTATGGAATTAGGTGCGGAATGGTATGAATAGGGAGTGGAAATTTTATGGCGGGCCTTAGGAATTAATTCGGGTAATATTTATTGGAAATTCAGAAAATTAGGGGCTGCGAATTACTGTTCATATGCCTCGAATCACTGTTCACTGGCTGTAGATTACTGTTCACCGAGCTGTGATGGTCCGATTGGGACACAAGTTGAATTTTTGGAGCCAGTATTTTATGGCGAGAAAGTTCTGTGAAGGATCGGAATTAATCCGACGCCGTTTGGTGGGAGAAAAATGAGAATTTACGGTTTTGCCTCTCCAAACTTTTGGACTTATTTTCGAAGGTTTAAAGGATGATTTTTAAGGATCCGACACCGTATTATGCTGGCCATGCATATATAGGACCGGTATGGCCAAAAATTGGAATTTCGGTTCGGGATCGAAAAATTACGAAAATGCCCCTACGGCCATTTTGGCTAATTCCGAATTTTGGTCAAAATTTTGGGGTTAACCAAGGTTAATTAGGCTAAACCAGGTCTGGTCAGCCTTTGGTTAGGGGCAAATGACCATTCTACCCTTGAATTATTGGATGAGTATGAATCATGACAATTGGATCAAGGGCAAAAGTGTCCAAAGGCCTAGGATCTTGACATGTGGAATCCACTAGCTCAAATTTGACCCATTTTGACCAGCCCTTTCTCTCTCTCTTCAGTCACTCACGCCAGCTTTCTCTCTCTCTCCCGTCCCCCCCCCCCCTTGAATGCCGTTCTTCCTCCTCCGTTCCTCTTCCGTTTCTGCTCAGCCAGCTACTGTTCACGCCGGAGCAAGCCACACCGCCGGAGCTGCTGGCCGTCTGACCACCACCGTCGCCCCAGCTGACCAGCACCGCCTCACCCTTCCTTTCTTTTCCCTTTTCTGTTCAGCCGAGTAACATCGTCGTTCCCGTCGTCGCCGTGACCGCCGGCTTGCATCCGGGACGCCGCCGTCGATCCTTACCGCGCGTCGGTGATCGACCGCCCGTTCTCGTCGTCCCGAGTCATTAATAGGCGAGTATAAATCCCTAAACCCTTAATTAGTCTAATTGTGCATTTTTAGGGGTTAATTAGGCCTAATTGGGGTTTAATTAGGCTTAATTGTGTGTGGGGTGATTTGTATAGGTCATTAGGACCTAATGAGATAGTTTAATGGTGGATTAAGGCCTAAACAGCCCCCTGTTCTGGTACTGTTCATTGAATACCGAATTTGTGCATATTTGTATAAGTTTTGCACAAATTGAATTCAATGATTCAAGGCTTGGAATTAAATAATTAAGGTGTTAATTAGGCTCATTTGAGGCTTAATTAGGTGTATTTGGTGGCTGGATGTTTAGGGTAAGTGATTAGGCCCTAATGAGATGGTTTAAAGGTGGTTTAGTACCTAAATGTGAATTTTTCCTGGTACTGTTCATGGGGCTCCGAAATTGTGTAAAATTGTCTAAGTGTGGCACTAATTAAGTTCAAGTACTAATGACTTGGAAGTGAACATTTTGGGGACTAATTAGGCTTATTTGAATCTTAATTAAGTGTATTTGGTTGTTGGGTGATTGGGGTTTGAGATTAGAGCCTAATGAGGGTGTTTAATTGTGGTTTAGTGGACAAAATGTGTCCTCCCCTGGTACTGTTCATTCAGTACCGAATTTGTGCAAAATTGTACAAGTTGAGTATTTAGTTGATTCATTGATTAATGGCAAGAATTTAGGCACTTGAAGGGGTCGATGGGGACTTGAATAAATTCTATTGAATGACCCCGAAATGGTGAGAACGACTATCGAGATTGATTTGCCCAAGGCGGGCCTTTAGCGCATTGAGTTACTTTGGAAAGAATGTGCGGAAATGAGTGTTGAACTTATTGAACTAGAGGAGTGATAAATTGATGGTGCCGAGGGTGTGTTAAATTCATTGGCTTGGTAAATAAATGTGTTCGGCATGTTGGCTTGGGTATTGGCATGAATTTCCGAGTATACAATTTGTATGTCATGTTGTGATTGATTGGAATTGAGTGCAACAATGTGCATACCTGAGATTTACTCAACTGTGGCCTTCGGGTCGGGCCTTCGGGTCGAGCCTTCGGGTCGGGATAAACTGTGGCCTTCGGGTCGGGCCTTCGGGTCGGGAGAAACTGTGGCCTTTGGGTCGGGCCTTCGGGTCGGGAGAAACTGTGGCCTTCGGGTCGGGAGAAACTGTGGTCTTCGGATCGGGCCTTCGGGTCGGGAGAAACTGTGGCCTTCGGGTCGGGAGAAACTGTGGCCTTCGGGTCGGGCCTTCGGGTCGGGATAAACTGTGGCCTTCGGGTCGGGAGAAACTGTGGCCTTCGGGTCGGGCCTTCGGGTCGGGAGAAACTGTGGCCTTCGGGTCGGTATAACTGCACGTGATTTGCGTTAATGTCAAATGCCTAACCTGCAGGGCTATGAGATAATGTATTGGGCTGTGAGCTCGGGTGAAATTATGTTGATGTGCTGGTTCATTGATTTATGTGTTTTATTTACCCTCTGGAGGTGCACTTTAGCCTAGTTTAGGATTAGGGGTTTTGTACTTGCTGAGTTTTATCTCACGGTTGTTGGAAAACCGATATTTCAGACCCCCGGCAGTAAAGATGGCGGAGCCGCTCGTGCGTTTTGGGATTTCCCACTTCATCGAGAAGACCATGTCGGTTCATCCAGTAGGAGAGGGGAATATGTACATTAGGTATTATACTTTAGTATGGGCTATATCTTTTTGACTGAAGCCCAGCTTAGTTCAGCTTAGTACCCTGGCCACTGATCCTTTTTGTTGCCCGTGGCCGCGACTCGTTTTTGTTGTGGCTCTTTGTAAATGGATATTGTATAAGCTTCTAAATGTTTATAAAAGAGTAAAGTTGTTTTTATTTAGTGATCGTTTATGTGCGGCTATCCTTGGTCCCTGTAAATTCTGTATGGGTGATATATATTTACTTATATATCGTTCTTCCGCATGTGACGTGATCTCTGTGTTGGGTTTTGGGTCGGTGGCGTAACCTGGGAGCGTCGCACTACTATTTCGACCTATAAGCGGGATGCTCATGCTTCGTGGGGTACGGGGCGTGACACTTGAAGCCTACGGCTGCAAATCATTGGTTGGACTTCCCGACTCAATTAGCCATCTGGAAAATTTGTTGACCCTTGACTTGAGACGTTGCTGCAGGTTATATAAACTCCCAGAGAACATCGGATCCCTTGTGAAATTGCAGCGCCTGTCACTAGGCGGAAAGAGTTATCCATATGGTATTGACGATGGCCGAGTTTTTTATTATCTCAATCATATCCCCAATTCAATTGGAAAGTTGGAATGGTTGACTGAATTGAACTTATCGGATATTGGCATTCGGGAATTACCTAAATCCATTGGGAATTTGAAAAACTTGAAAATTTTGAATATTTCAGGAAGTCAAGATTTGAGAAATTTACCTAGCACTATTAGCAAGTTGGGAAAACTTGAAGAATTACATGCCTCACGCTGCGGAAGTCTGGGAGGGGAAATTCCGATAGATGGGTTGTATTCACTGAAGATCCTTCAATTGTATAGGACTCGGGTTTCTGGCTTCCCCCACACACTTGATGAGCTCTCTCGTCTTGAAAGACTTGATTTAGAGGGTTGCGAGATGCTTCAATCACTGCCGCAAGGCATCAGTAAGTTGTCTTCTCTGCAATACCTTCAGTTAACTCATTGTGACAAACTTCAATTGTTGCCAGAGCTTCCTTCCTATTTGACAGTCCTGGGAGTCACCTGTCAGCATCACACAGTGCCTCAACTTTCTCACCTAATCCATCTAAAAGAGCTCACTGTTGAGGATTGCCGATTGCTGGAATCCGTGCCAGAGCTTCCCTCAGGAATAATGAAGCTTCGTGTCTGCAGGTGTGATAAGTTGAAAGAGTTGCCAACTTTGTCAAGTTTGGAATTCTTGTCGGAATTAGTTCTCGAAAAGTGCCGTGAGCTGACAGAAATCAAGGGTCTGGAAGCATTAAAGTCCTTAGCAAAACTAAATGTATCTGGATGCAGTAAGTTATCAAACCTTGACGGCCTTGAACGTCTCAAATCTTTGATACTTGAATATGGGTTGGTTCTCTGAGTCAGATGCTCCACTAGTGAATGATGATCTAGTTCAAGTTCGAGGCCTTGACAGATTGAAAAATTTGGAAGAGCTGTATATAGGGGGCTGTCAATCCCTTATAAGACCAGACCTTTTGCAATTAACACATCTGAAGCGATTAATCTTTAGCGACTGTCACAATCTAGTCGAAATTAAAGGCCTTGAGAGATTAACAAATTTGGAAGAATTGGATATCCATGGGTGCAGATCCATTGAAACATTACCAGACCTCTCGTGCTTTGATAACCTGAAAAGATTGTCGATTGGGTATTGTTGGAAGCTTCGTGATGTTCAGGGCTTGGAGAAAGTCGCATATGTGCAAACATGGTAAAGTGAGGGATTCAACAGCAAGGCCTCAGCAAATTGCCCAGTTCTGTTTAATCTCGAAGATTTAATGGAATGATGGGAGTCATTTTCGCATGAACTTGTCGAGATCACAGAGCTCCATGAAACAAGCCGTCTATTCTTCCAGCTATCGAAGGAAATTCTTGGGCTATTAGGCTGCTTGTCTCCTGAACACTGTATTACTAGTCTTCCCTTTATTTGAATTAAATTATTCTCCACATATAAACGTTATTTATTTGCCTTTATGTAAATTGTATAGCTCTACCTACAGCATAAGTTGAATTATTTCATCTTAGCAGCTAAGGTATGGAGCAGTGAATAGATACATGAGCAACACCATTGTTTTCGAGCACACGGGGAAAACATTTGTGACTGCAGAGAATTACATGCCTCAAGAAGTAGATATCTCCACGTTGGAAGCTCGTGGCAATTGGAACTTCGATAAAGATTGGAATCAACCTTTCACTAATCACCCAATGGTTCGATCTTTCAATATGTACAGTATGCCCTGACATTTATATGACTGATCTAATTTCATTGATTTGCAAATCATAATGTTCTACGACAGAAAGCGCCTGTATCGGGGGAGCTGGTCAACATGGGAATTAATGATGGGAGACCTTACTGTGTTATGGGCGTTATATCTGGTAATTTGCTTTATCTTGATTTCATGACATTGTCGCATTCTGCAATAAGCATTAAGGATAACACTATTGAGTCTTGAGATTGGTAAATTGCTTCAGCTGATGGGAAGAAACTCAATCATAAAGTTGATCTCGAGTTCGATCGGAGTGTTCTCAGCCATGAAATTGGTGTCATACATAGGTGAGCACTCTGATTTGGAAACATCAGACGGCAAGGATAGGGGTGATGCCACATTATGGAGACGCGAGTTCAGTCCGATGGTTTTATGTAGAATCAAGCTGCGCTGCCCATTTCACATATTCACCTGCTTTGAGGATGGTTATGAGGTATACGTTTCCTAGAAGCCTAATTTTTTAAGGTTAAAAATCTATTAGACTAGGCCTCAACTTGAATTATATTGCCGGACAAAGCAAGTTGTGGTGAGAGGATGCAGAGCTCCTACATCGGTGTCTCTGTGTCCCGATCAGGGTACGAACAAGTTGGATTGGTTCTCGAGAGGATTCGACTTCAGAGAACTGGTGGATGCAAATGCTAACAAACATGGAGATTGAACATGGAAACTAGGGAAGTTCAGGAGTCAAATCTTACGGGCACCGAATTCTCTATGGAGTTCCCTTTTATAAATGCCAATTGGACTAGCATGCGTAACAAGTATGGTTATGCTCAAGTCAATAATTGAATGTGGTAATGCAATGCCAATCAACTCTCTAGTGCATGTTCACTTGCCCAAAGTAACGCATAAGATCGGTTTCCTATTGCTAATGCATCACTTGTTTGATTCAGGAATGGCAAAATATGGCTGTCTGACTCTGACGTATTAGTGAAAGTTTTTCGAGTCATTCTAATTATCCATTGTACATGTCGAAATGTACCTTACTGCGGCCTTGAATTAGAGAGAGGATATCACGAGAACTTGACGAAGGTCAAGTACCATAATTTTGAAAAGCACAGCATCAGCAGTGGGTGTGTTTTTGTCCCTAAGACAGACGGTGCCGGAGAGGACAGTGGTTGGATTGTCTCTTGGGTACATAATGAAGAAACAGATGTGTCCCAGGTTAAGTTTAAGAGTTTCCATACAATAATCACGTAGCTTTGCCTACCAGTAATGACGATCCATATGGTTTTGAGATTGTGAAATTTGCAGGTTCACGTGATTGATGCAAAGAAGTTTGAAGGTGAGCCGGTGGCCAAAATCACTCTACCTCAAAGGGTACCATGAATGGATGATTGGGACACCAGATCTCATGTACAAAACATGGTAGTAGGCCTTACTTTTCTCATCAGATAATAGGTTTTTGGCCTTTAGTATGTGTTGTTTTTTCTAACTTTCTGAGTTTGGTTTTGTGCTAGCATTTCCTGCTTATCAGTGACCGCGTCCGCTCTGGAAAAGTAGAGAGTTAAAAGACTGGCTACCTCGAACCGCATCGCTCTTTAAGCTACTGTACCCTATAAAAGTCACGCAAGTGTTAGCATGGTATCGGATGTTTGAGCCATTAAGACTATATAGGCCTCTATCCACCAACTCTACTATAACGCCGTTGGCTGGATTTTGCCTACTCATCAGGTTCTAGAGAGCAGAGGTGGACGTTGTAATTGCTTTGTGAGAGTTTTGGTGTCAAGACAACTCTGGAAAGATGGAGCTTCCTCACTGGCACATTACGGCATGATTAATCAGTACAAATCTATTCAGTGGATAACAAGTTGATCTCATGATGTAGCATTGATTTGCAAGAGCTGTTGATGCCTTTATTAGTGATAGTCTTTCAGTTTGTTGAAGCAGCTATTTGAATTGATGCAATTTATGAAGGTTGCAATCCCGTTATTATTGTTCTGGACAGTTAAGGCAGCTTGAGACTCTGCAATTATATTCTTCCATCTCCTGATTTGTTGAAGGATTGACACTTGACAGCAATTTTCTTATGAACTTGAGGAAAATATCAACCATAACCACGTGATTCTTTACGCGGAAGATAGAACATCGTAACATTAGAAACAGAGGGCCTATATGCGTTGTTTCAAGATTTGGCTTAAACTAAGTCCATATTCAACGATTTGAAATTCTTTTGTTTTAGAGAGAATGTATTTTGATAGCTAGTATAGTTGCTGACTGGATGCCAAAAAGCTGTATGTCATCGATTCAAATGTCTTTCCTTGTCGCCTTTATGATAGAATCAAACTCGTTCGCCCTAATCATGAGATTGTTAGCATTTGTTAATTAAGTACAAAGTATAGACTAGAATGTTCAATTCGCATTATTTGGCGGTCTAAATTTGTATGCGGATCTTGGATTTTGAATTCTAATGCCACTTTAAGTTACTTGTTTCTGCAATTAAAATTGAACTCCAGAGTCAGTGTCCATTACTCTCCAATTCTATAGGAAAGGAAAACAGAGGCACTTTACAGTTTTCTTTTTTCTTTTTCCCATTTGTTTCAACAGAACAACCGAAATAGACAAACAGCAGGAAGAAAAAAAAATCGAAGAAGAAAGGGTTGATCACGAAGTGAGTGAAGGGATCCGAGTTGATATATCCGTCGAACGTGGACAGAGATTCAGGGCTTGTGGAGGTATCTCCCGGCAAGCAAAGCAGCTTCCATGACGACAGAGAGGACGTCGACGACATCCTCGACTTGGCATTTGCTTCCTTTAAACGTTCGGCCTTGCAAGTTCTTGAAGTTGGCCAAGCAGTTCAGTAAGTTTTGGCTGCACTCCTGGCTCAAATAGTCATCTGCACAACAACCCGCCCCGTCTCAGTGTCACGACTTCGATATGTCCATGTGGGCGATACAACCCAATCAATAAAAACAATCAAATTAAACGATCACATGATATGATTTCTTCATCATTGTCGTCGCTTAGTACACTTGACAAGCCAAAATATCTGTGTAAGTTATTGTCCCGGACCGTTCCATGAGAAAGAGACAATCTAGATATGCACATTCTGTTATAAAAGCAAATGTTGATATCATTGCCAACATCAGTGCATTTGCTCCCCCACAGTCTCCTTCCCCAAACCTCAGAACAGTTATTAAAGTTGGCTTATGAATGAAGTGATGTTTAGTGAACTTGTGGAACAACAGAGGCTTTGCAGGCACATTAATTTTACTCACAGACGTTTTCACCGCACTTGACTTGGGTGTGTCTTCGTTCTTTTGACCCATTAGTCCGTCGCACCGTTTTCTCTATATCCACTCCGTAATATACTTTTTCAGGAACGTGAATCCATGCATGTATAGACGTGTAAAGCCATTGTTCACAGGTGAAAAATGCTTCCACATTCATCCGCACAAAATGTCCATGCAAATGCTCCGGCCAGTGACTAATCATATCTATCGATTCGACAAAGAACAAGCTGAAAAAACCGATGTGCAAAACTCACTGTTTTTGGCTTGAACGCAGGCGTCGTGTTTCATGCAGCAGGCGTCGAGGCCGTCGCAGGGTTTCTCCCCCGGACATCCGCTGTACAGGAGCCCACAATACTTGCCATATCTCAGAAATGGAGGCACTGTGTCATTTTCAGTGATAATTCTTTTATTGCTCAATACTAATTAATCAACCACACACAAAAAAAGCTCCAAAATTAATCGACAATCCTTCATCGCATTATGCACAAAAAAAACTGATTTTCTTTTTCTAGAGAAGAGCAAGCAACGCTAGATACCTGAGCAGAACTCGGATTCGCATTTCCTGCTGCATTCTTTGCCCTGCCAAATCATCCATTCACGTAAGAACCAATGTGGGGTTTCCTCCTCTTTTCTTCGTTTTTCGATAGCCTCAAATCAGGGTGGTAAGAAAGATTCGAACTTACGACGGAAACTCCGGTGTCTGTGGCCTGGACACCGACATTGAGGGCGCGGACGGCGGGGATGCCAGAAAAACAGAGGACGAACAGTGGAATAAGAGTTATGACAGGAGCTAACTTCGATGGCTGCGGGCTAACCATCGTCGTGGCCGGCCTGAGAGAAGCAAGCACTTAGACTGCGGAGCTTCGTTTTTAGCTTCAGGGCACTGATTCACAGAGAATAGAGAGAGAGAAAGAGAGAGAGAGAGAGTTCGGTGAAGAAAGAGAGAGCTGTGCGTCTTTTGTCGTGTTACGGCTCGTGACGTTCTTTTGGAGCCTTGTTCACACTTGCAGAGCCAGGTTGGCTGCGTAAGATATAGAAACACGATCACAGAGTCTTGTTGTTGTCGGTGCTTGCTCCAACCGGGAACCTGTTGTGGCCGGTCTTCGGCTCTTCGCTTCTGAGTAAATTGGATTTTAAGCTTGAAACTATCAAATTGTCCTAAAAGTTTAACCGTGGAGGCAAACAAAAGTCTTCAGAACCTCCTACTCTAATATCATGTAAGATTTAATGACGCTATTGCTAACGGTTCTAAAAGCTGAAGTTGTTAAATGAAGGCACGATTTAGTACTTAATAATTTTATGTGGTGGCCACAGATCTCAGAGATGGGGGGACACAGATATGCTACGCCACCCTTGCCACCATCGGCGAGGGCGACCGATGCTTCCTTCCCTCTTGCTCTCTATCTCTCTTTTGATGACCTCAGCTGCATGACTTAGCTAAGGCCCAAAGGGCACTTCTTTTTTTTTGCTTTCTGGTAAATTTTTAAAAAACTATTCCAATTTCATACGACTATAAAAAAAAACTGTATGTAAAAAAAAACTACATATGAATTTATGTATCAACATTTCCATTCTGTGAAAGATTCACAAATTTTGAATTAAAAAAAAACTTAAAGTACATAAGTTGTAAAACTTAATTAAGCATAAAATTAAAAGTGAAAATCATTTCGGACGCTTCCTAAATTTCAGTATTCAAATTAATAGCTCGTAGTTAAAAGTGAAAACCTCAGCTGGCCAAACCAAAGAGGTGAAAAAGGAAAAGAAAGGAAAAACTTTTTAGAGAGCAAGAAGCTAGCAAGTTTCCGGTAACACATGTGATTTCAAAGGCCACGTGTTTCTTTATCATGGAAAGCGCACACAAGCGAGTGTTAAAATTGATTTTGACTAGCATTTCTCGTGTGGATATTTCTCATGTAGATCTAGATATTAATGGAATAATGTCGGGTTGGTGGCGGGTCTCATCTCGTGAACATGGCTTTTGAACCGACGCAATACACAAAAAGCAGAGGAAACAGAGGACCATCCGAGGTGCTTCGTAGATTCTTTAGCAACATCCGTTTTTAATACCCTCTGAATTTCCTGTTGGTGACCGCCGTGATTATAGAAATTGTATAGATCATCCTTCAGACTTTTTGACTTTCAGTTTATGGACAAGATCTGAGGTAAGATCAGCAGATGGATAATAAAGAAAGATCAGTTGATTGACCAAGATGAAGGTATTTTGAGCTGTTTTTGTGGAGTGTTTGGAAATTTTGGCTCTTCTAGGGAAGAAAAAGAGAGTAAAAAGCTGGCGAGGTGGACCTGTCTAGGTGTGCCGAAACTGGGCCTGGACATCGCCTAACCGGGGCATGATCAAGTGATAATCGCTTTGGTGCAATACTGAGTTGATCTCACGATACAGATGCTCTTTTGTAGTAGTCTCTTCTATTGGATCGCAGATCGTTCTCGTACCAAATAACTACCCGCTAATTTGCTCCTTTGAGTTCTTTAATGATGATGATTTACGTTTGAGGATGCATCGCGGAAAACTGAAATGACATTTTTCACACCATTCTTTTCGCAAATGGCTCAGTCTTGCTGATTAGTGTTTCTGTTCTTGAAGCAGCTATTTAGCATTAATTCAGCTTATGGAAGTTGTGAGTGTTGTTCACCTTACTTTGACATGTCAGTCAGCTTGAGACTGTGGATGTATATGCATCTGATTCCCAATTTGTCAAGGCATTGCAGCAATTTATTTAAGGTAGATCGGCCATGATTGCAATTTTTCCTCCTTCTGAAGATTGAGATCTTCCAAGCCTAGGCGCGTTTCAAGCAATTGCATAACATCAGCTGATCGTTGTCCGATAATCTTTATTCTGATCCTACAACTTCTGCAGCTACTGCTAAGCCCGAAACAACGCAACTTATTTTGTTGTTATTGAAAGTAGATGTTAGCAGCCTTTCGATTTCATAGTTAAAATCCATATATTGTGGAATGGATCAAATGACTTGCCGCAGCAATTAGAACTTGATTTTCCGCTTCAATTTAGTTCTGTGTGTTTACCTGATCGTGAAATCGTTACTATTTATTTATCGAGTAAAGAAGGTCATGCTTAAAGAGAGAGAAGCAACGGATTTATCTGTATCTATCCTGGACCCGGAGCATCTCAGATGTACACAGGTACAAAATTATGTCAATGAACGAAAAAATTGCAATGCCAATTTTGGTGAGAGCCAGTCTGACAAGTTAACTAATACGAATCCCAGGAATACCTGCAAGTAAGAAGCCACGAACAAATTAGCCAGAGGAAAACAATGCTCGAAGCTTGTAGAGCCTGTGATTTTCTGTCATGTACCTGGACCGAGCCAAGAATGTAAATCAGCGAAAACCGCCGACCATGTATTAGGATGTCTTCCAACATGGCGAAGGGTATCGTGAGGGAGGCACCTAGCGATGCCACAAGAGGAGTGGTCCAAACAACACCGAGCGCCCTATTCATAATTTACAAGTCCCACTAATCAGATTCAAGAAGGTAGAAATCATCATTCGTCAAGGTTTAGCCTCTGAACTAACCAGAAATAATCAGAGAGGAAACTTCCGACGAAGCAGTTGGCAAGAACAACTCCCCCCATGGCCGCAGACTGAGGAAAGGCAAATTTGGGCTCTATGTCTAGAGCAATGAGAGGCCAAACTGAAAAAATCCAAGCATAAAAATTAGTTAAGACACCATTGTTGAAGAACAGAAAGTACTCGGTTTCATTGCCACCGATTCTGATTTTGAAAATCATTATATGCATCAGCACATCATCATGCGAAAAAACTTGCGTTCATTAGGAAGCTCAAATTAGGGGATTGCTCTTACCAAGCCACCAAAGCGCGAGAAGCGAGAATAGTCCAATACAACCGAATAACTTTTGCATGTCCACCCTTTCTCCTTCTTCTCCAGCGTACTTTTTGAGAAGCACTGAAATTTTTCATATAGTTAACGATAGCTGCTACATCTCTGTTGAAAATTTCAACTGAAAGAGAATTTATTTTGAAGAAAAAGCAAATGCTGTACCAGCAAATAATCCATCAGTTGCAGCCGAGAGAATTGCGAAAAGATTTCCTAGAAGAGAGTAGGTTCTGTTGTTGAAGGAACAGATTGAACACAAAAGAAGACTTCATTAGTTGCTGGTGAGTAATTTCAATCAATACACCTAATAAAGTATGAATTAAGAGAAATGAAAGCGGAACCCATAGAAGAATTAAATATGCAGATGATAATAGGCAAGGATTACACATTTGTTTCATCATAACATCAACTTGATTTGAGTTCCAGAAGAACTCTCACAAGAATGCTCGATCTCTAATAGGAAACGAGTAGAATGAAACAAAATTATGAAGTCAAATGAATTTGGAAAACAAAGACTACATACACAGTTGTGTTGGATTGTGATTGATTGGTACTTGAAGTCTTCCCTAGTGTAGTCATGGCGACTCCGGCTATACTGATAAAGACCGAGATTGCTTTTACTACACTTATGGAGTCCTGTCCTAGAAATGCACCAATCAGAAGGGTGAAAAGTCCTGATGTCGAGAACAATATCGTAGTGCTGGCAACGCTTGTTCGTGCGAGTGCAGCATTCATGAAATACTGCAAACAATAATAACACCCTTCAATACTGTGCTATATCTAAAGAAAGTGCAATTTTATCTCGGTATTCAACATCATTGCTCATTAAGACTGTCATGGTTTTTAGATGATGCAGATCATAAAAAGATCATAGTAAGACCAGACGTTGCAATCAATTGATTCCAGTAGAGGGTGATAGATGAGTGCCAATATTATGTGAAATATGCTGAGAAAAGACATGATTTTGTATTGGTAGATTAGTACTTCTCTTGTAGGCCCCACAATGATACTTAAACCAACTTGAGAAGCTGTGCATATTACATGCTTTGTATCAGAAAATAAATGATCAGACACATGAAAGTGAAGTTGCAGTAAAGGATTTTAACCATAAAAACAAAATGTTCTCTCACCTCAGACACAAACCAAATAGGCGCAAGGATGCAGGCGACTTTGAGAATTTGCTTGCTGTACAACTTCTCCTCTTGTTCCACAATGTCATCATCTTTTGCTTCCAAAACAAAGGCCTTTCCTTCTTCAAGTAAATGAAGTTCTTTGCCTGTTGAATCCACCACAGTCAGCTTTTCTTGATTTTCCATTTCAAGATTACCCTGCTTCCCATTATTTTTGCCAGGAGAATCTGGACCTGCACAGATTGCATCGACTGTCTCCACACTATCACCACTTTCACTAGTGTGGGATTTTAGGGACTTCAGTAACCAGTCTTTGAAGAATGCTATGGGAAGATAGAACACCAAGAGCGAAGTCCCGAGATAGGTCACTGCGAATGGGTGCTCATAGTCCTCGAAAACACCCTGTTACACAAGTTGATATGTTAAGCTGGTAAAAGTCATTGCGACAGAGGAACTGATGTTCTACGAATTCATAAATTTTTCTCAGCAGGGAAAGAAAATTAAATTGCTACCTAATAGGATCCGCAATCGAAACAAGATAGAATAGGAACACACGGTTCACCGATTAAACAATGTAAATAACTAGGATCACCAAATGAAAACTCTGAAAACAACATCAAGGTGTCTCACTTATTTGGGCTCTGATTAATAACTCATTTGTTAAATGGATAGCACATGATGAAACCTGTACGAGGATAACGAACCACGCATGCTGAGTTGGCTCAATTTGGATGTATATTCTCATATTAAGGGATGCTTAGCAATGTGGAAAGATAAGGACACGGAAAATTATCTGATCAACTTTCCTCGCACCCAGAACTTCTAAACCATTAGGTAAGCTCCTGGATTTATACATTTACAAGATCAACATGCATTTTGATTCTTGACCAAATTAGCATATCTGTCCACTTTTTCTTAAAGGTTGAGCATGTTTTGCTGATTTTTATATTCGTAGTGGTGCGCCTGTGTAATCCCACTCAACCCACAGATCTACATCCCTTGATTGGAGGATTACGCGACACAAAAACATCCTCAAAAGGTTCAGCTGCACCCAGAAAAAGAAAGCTCGCCATAACTCAAGAAAGATTGAAGCCTTATCTACTTTTCTTTTTCTTCTTCTTCTCTTTACCCAAAGGAATGCTAGAATGAATTTTGCACAAACAGAGAGAGAAAGACTAACCTGAGTGACTTCTGCAGAAGTGACCCACATGATCACAACAGTGATGATGAGAATCAACCCACCTTTGTATCTCCAACTCATTTTTGACAATATTTGACAGGTATGAGTTTACTAGCAAAGAAGAACAAAGAAGACAGAACTTGCAAAAAGAATAGAAAACGATTAAGAGCAGAGAGAGTGAAGTGCCGGTGGGTGCTGGGATGGTAACGGTGGAGGGGAAAGATGTTGCTGAGGTTGCATGCGATGGGTACTTATAGAAGAAAAAATTGGAACCTATGCATGAACTGCCAAATTGAAATAAGTAAACTATTATCATTATTGAGACTATTGATCACCTTGCGGATGAATTAGATAGTTTCAGTTGTCTACTTCCGCCGACTGAGTCAACCTCGTCTGCTCCTTCCTCCGAGTTGCCACAGAGTCTACTACACTCGGGCCCACACCGCGTTTCCCAACTCTACCTGTCTCATGCCTAGCTGTGACACTAAACAGTTTCGCCCCATTGGTAAAACGACCGAGCTTTTGCAGCTTGATTTTACGGCTAACCATCCGAGGTTCCTACTCATTCCCTTCTTCGCGTACCCTCTTGAGGTCGTGTTATGATTAAGCGCTTATGGAGATCGAATATTTCGGTTTTTCGATTAGTGAAAACAATTATCGAAGCTCAGAGCATGTGTGGTTATTTAATCCTTAAAAGATATTAGTCATCCATTGAAGTAAAGTACTTCTTATCTAGCTTGACATCACCATTTTTAATAAATAAAAAAGATGACAAGTTGCGAAACGAGTGTGTTTTACTTAATCGAGTAATTAGTTGTTGTAATTCTCTGTTTATTCTTTACATTTGTCGAAAAATCCCTGTTCTTCTGCTTAGTGATTGCGATTTTACCCAATGTCATTATATTAAAAGCTCATAAAAAAAGTTACCTTAAAGTTAAAGCATTGTTACCATGGGTTGGTGGATACAGAACTGCCAAAGCTTACAAATGGAATGACATCCTTCCTGACGATCAGTCCATGGTTTGCATCAAATCTAATAACTGCCAAGGCTTTTTTTTTTTTTAATTTATCTCTTTTGGTTCACCAGAGGTGTAAACGAATGGACAAATTTCAGTTCATTTTGCCTTTGACTTCTTGGAGTTCTTCCAGAAACGCTCCCCCCTAAATGAAAATTCACTTTCTTATTTTTTTTCTGGCGAGATCTAGGTCCATATAATTTGGCTGAACAAGTTTGTGTATCAGATCCTTTTTAATGACAAAGTTTCAAAAAAGCACACATCCATATGTAACGATCAAACTCGTTTCACGAAAGTTAAATTTTAAATTGAGTACTTGATATAATCACACAAGACGATGACCAATTAAGGTATGTGTTAACTAATATATCACCTAATAGGGTCCCTCTCACTCGATGTGAGATTTTGGAATAGTAGAAACCCTCCATAATTAAAAACTAATGTCCTCATAAGTCTTCACCCCTATCCTTCAACGATACATTTCTTCTCTTCTCTCTCCACCTCATCCGAACCGTTTTTCCATGGCGATCCCTCGTCTCCTCAACCTCGTTGGATCATATATGAGCTTAGTCCATCCACGAACCACACAACCGAAGCTAAAAAGGGGTTCTATTTTGAGGAAAATTACCAAAAAAGTCTTAAACATATTACAATTGTGCAAATTCAGTAATAAACTTTTTTTTTTGTCAATTGAGTACTAAACATTTAGCAATTGTGCCAATTCAGTCCATCCGGTCAATTTTGGCTAGCCAGCAATGATGTGAACACCAGCCGTCCACTGACGCTGAAGTGAATAATTTTTATTAATATTTTTTGAATTTTTATTTTTATTTTCTTTTTTCCTTTTTTTTCTTTCTTTTTTTCTTCTTTCCTTCCATCTTCCTCCAGCCAATTGCTAGACCTCGGCAACTGACCAGAGGAGAGGCCGACCAGAGGCGAGGTCAACCTCACCGGCCAATGGCAAGGCCAACCTCGCCCAACCATTCCAGATCTAGTGAGGCTTGGCCTCACCCTGGCTAGGCGAGGCCAACCTCGTTGTCGCTAGGCAAGGTCGAACCTTGCCAGATCTGGGCTCCTCCAGAGATAGTGAGGCAACCTCGACGGCCTCGCCTCTGGCCAGTCGCCGGTCGTCAACCAACTAGAGGTAGAAGGAATTGAAGAAGAACAAAAAAAGAAAGAGAAAGAAAATAAATAAATAAAAAATTCAGAAAAATATTAAAATATTATTTAAAAATTCTCACATCAGCGCCGGTGACGCCTCGTGCCGTGCGGAACGTTTGGCGTCCACATTATCGCCGGCCAGTCAAAATTGGGCGGATGAACTAAATTGGCATAATTGTATAAGGTTTAAAACTCAATTGGTCAAAAAAAGATTTAGGATTGAATTGGGACAATTATAATAGGTTTAGGATTTTTTTGGTAATTTTTCCTCCTATTTTGATACCATTTATAATGATCCAGACTCGTTTTTCACATGGTCCATTTCTCCGAAAGACTTGTTAACATAGAGTCCCACCGGCAAATCGACATCCTTTTCTTACTCCTACTAGCAAATATCATTTAATTTCAGGACGGCTGCAGACGAGTTATTGTATTTTTTTTTTTTTCTGTCTTTCATGGGAGGTTAGAAAAGGGGAGAGAAAGAACCAAAAGAACAAGAAGTGGAGGAAGCCACGCCCGCCGAGGGGACCAACATGTGACCCCAACAAGAATCTGGAAATTGTAGGACGGAGGATTTTCCTTGTTCCTACGGGAGTCTCAAAAGAACTTTTTGGCTGTTTCAACTCGTACAGCACCCCCCGAGTCAAAAACAGTTGTGAACTCATTCAGTAGCCCGAGTTTCGGCTCCCCCCTTATGTCATTGCATCCGTCAGGAGTCAACTGTGAGTCGTACATGCATCTTCTTTCACACTGCATCTTCAAAAGGCAATTAGCATGATATAATAATAATAATCGAGCACTAACCTGTTTTTATCCGATCGTCTTTTGTTTTTCGTTGTGGAGGGTCTTTTTCCATCATTTTCTCCCCCTTCACATTGACCTAATCTTGAAAGCCGTGTTGCCCATCATCATAATTCACCCAATCAGTTTCTTTCTCGGTCATCGAGGTGCCTATCTATGTAATTTCTGTCAATGTGCCTAATGGGAAGCAATCTGCTATCTGATTTTTGTCACAAATTCCGGCGAAAAGATGAGTGATAATTATTAAACCAAACGGAAATAACACAAAAGACAAAAAGAAATTGACAACAGTAAGGCTTGAAGAGACACATTTACTTCTTTTATTTTTGGCCAGATAGCGATATGTATAATTGATCGGTGTGCTTGACATTATAGATCAGTGTGATCATGCCAACCCCACATGCTAAGCCATACAAAAAGAAAAAGAATTCATTAAGCAGACCTAGAGAATTAGATGCCCGCATATTTCTCTGCGTCTTGGCAAAAGCCCAAGTATTGGAAAACTAATTCTAGGAGTTTGCTCAATAATCAAGTGTTTGAATAGGAGTCCTAAACCTAGAGAACGCGGCTATACTTTGACCTATGTACTTAAACAATTTCCTATATGTCTTCTTTCTGAAGTTGTCCAAGTTTTGTCGGAGCATGTGTCTGTGGAGGTAGATTCGATTACTAGTAATACCTCAGATTGGATCGAGTACTGGCCAACTCACCTTGGGTACCTCAGCATCAGCATCAGCATCAGCAGAACAAAGTATAAGAGAGAAGAAGGAGATAACTTTGTTAGGTCCATTGAATCCAATTATTTTTTAGTAGTTGCTATTAAAACACAAACCCTAAAGCCAAACACTAGCAAGTTTAATCAAATCGTAGCATTCTTTTGTTGACCACTATATAATAGGGAAGATCGAACAATTTCGAAATACATTGTACATTGCCATATCATATGCGTGTGTCCGCTCGATTTATGAAACGAAACGAAATGAATGCGTATATTATTACATTGCTCATGGTAAAATCACTACAACCAAAAAATCCTAATGCAACAAATTTTTCGGTGACAAGATTAACTTCCGTCGCCTTAGGTTACCAAGAGCAACACAATACAGTATTTGTGGCCTTATCGTCCAACCAAAGGTGACAATTCATTAAGTTTTTTTTTTTGGTAAAGTAAGATGTATTTATACTTTTAACGCACCAAGTACAAAGAAAGGACGTCGTACTCAAAAACCTCGTACCCTAGGGAACAAGGATGGTGTTCTCACGGGTACAAGGTGTACGATTGAGAAAAGAAAAAAACCGCAAGGGCGGAACAAGGAGGCCGAACACTCCGGCTAAAGCAAGCTATACAACTGCTAAGCAAATACTATGAATCAAAAATGGAGGCAGAGATGCCCCAGTTTGCTTGAACTCTCCGGTTGCGGGGACTATCTTCGACGGGTTTAAAGGATAAACCTCTATCTCTCGTCACCTTAATAAGATGGTTGCGGATGGCCGGTATATTGAGTGGCTTGCTCCTAAAAAGGATATCATTTCTTACCGTCCAAATAATTAAGTTTGTTGCGGTGACAAATCATTAAGTTCGTCACCTTAGGATCAATCAAAGGTGACAATCAAAATTTTGTTGCCTTAAGTCAAACTAAAATGACAAACTTTGTACCTTTGTTGCCATTGATTCAATCAAAAGTGGGATAATTTTGAACCAACGGTGACATATATGAAATTTTGTCATCTTAGGTTAGACCTAAACAACAAAATCATGGTTTTGTTGCCTTATGTTAGGTTAAGCGACAAAATTCGAACTTGGTCGCCATTTAGGAGGGCAAATTTTGAACCTACGGTGATAAAAGTAAAATTTCATCGCCTTAAGGTAGAACTAAAGTGACAAAATCATTTTGTTCGTCGTCTTCGACTATGACCTAAGGCCACAAACTGAGTGTCTTTCTCCTTTGGTCGATCTAAGGCGACAAACTTTAGCATTTATCGCTTTTGGTTTACCCTGAGAAGTTTTCACCACCTTTGAGCATACCTAAAATGACAAAAGTTAGTTTCATCGCCGTTAACAGTAATTTAAGATGACAAACTATTCAATTTGTCGCCTTTGGTGTACCCTAAGGTACTTTTGTCACCGTTAGAATACTCTAAGGGGTTAATAACACAAAAAATCCCAAATTATATATTTATGACAAATTCACCTTAATTAATTTTTTGACCACAAAAAACCCAAAACTGGTACACATGTGATAAATTTACCCTCCGTTAGTTTCTGTTAAATTTTACCTTCAAATTGTTGAGTTGGATGACACGCGACAGTTGACGAGTGTACCAGTTTGGGGTTTTACCCTCCGTTTGTTACAGGCATACCAATTTGTGATTTTTCGTGTTATTAATCTAATTTAACGAAATTAACGAAGGGTAAATTTGCCACAAATGTACCAGTTTGGGGTTTAGAGGTCAAAAATTTAGTTTGAGATAAATTTATCACAGGTAAATCAGTTTGGGGTTTTTTATGGTCAATATTAGTTTATGGTAAATTTGTCACAGGTGTACCAGTTTGAGATTTTTCGTGCTATCAAACCTACTCTAAGGCAATAAGGTTGAGTTTTTCTTTGTCGCGTTTGGTCGAAATGTCAAAGATTTTTTTTTTTTGAACAGGGCACAAAATAGTATCAAATTTTTCATATGTAGGAGATATAAGTAGTAATTAATCGTGCTTATTATCACAGACAATTATTTTATACTAATACATAGGTTGCAAAAGAAATTGAATATTCATTTCTACTTTGTCAACTAATATGATACATGTTGTATCATTAGTAAAATGTAAATTTTATGTAGTATGATTGGATTTATTACAAGTGTTATTAAATATAGTTTAACTAATTATATTTATACATAAGTATAGCTGGAATATCTATTAATTCGTGTCATAAAAACTACTGGTAAATTTTCAACAACGAGAAGTCAAACAAATTAGTTTTCAAGTTATTTGGAAACCAAGGCAATCAATTGCATAAACTTTTTATCTATTGATTTGATAAAATTCTTTTCACTAGACTTGCAAGTTGATTATGAGCTTCAAATATCTCTTCACACTAGCTAATATGTTAGCCATTGACGTTGGCTAACAGTATCGGATAAAGAGGGATGAATAGGTAATTTCAATAAACTTGACAAAACATTGCGGAATTAAAAGAGTCAAGTTTGATTTAAACATAATATTGGATATGAGCAATACGTTGATATACATAGGAACATGTTATATCGGTTAGTACAGTGCGCTTCTATCAAACAATAATGAATATAAGCAAAGAGATAGAGAACGATGCACCCCGGAGTTTTATAATGGTTCAGCTTAGTGTAAGCTTACGTCCACTCTCCCAGACTAGCAGCCTATTAACTAGATTCCACTAGCAATCTTTGAGTAGTTACAATAGTATATGCCGCTTATACTCAAGCACTTCTTCCCAAAGCTGGTGCGGCTTATACCCAAGCAGATAGATCTCACTATCACACATCTAAGCATAAACTATAATACTGACGCATTTCTTGAGAGATTCCAATTCAGTATGCTCAAAAAGACAACATAAGAATGTAAAGCTTTCTCTGTATTTGGATTGGTTGTCACTCTAGATCTCTTGTCATTTTCGGCGTCTTGTTGATATCATTTTATACTCCTTAGCATCTAATATTCCCGTTGTATAATCTTGATGAGAATCAATCTCCAAGCTATCCGTGGGATAATTGTTGAGCAAATTAATTTAGCCGTTGAAGTCAATCAATTTGAGTTCCCGTAAATTTGGTTGCCCATGCAATCAAATTTTCTGTTTCCAATAATAAAGTAGGTCGAACTAAGAAAAGCAATTTGTCTTCAGAATGATTGTCAATCAATTAAGATATCACTCGTAATTAATCTTCCACGTAGAAAGTTTTTGAGACTGATGTTCAATCAATTTCTTCTAAAATGAGAATCCGCACCAGATTACTAGCTGTCAAATAATAAAATGAAATAACTTATCTTGGGATATTTTTCTATGAGCACGTGACAGGGTTGTTGTCCAAGGTAATGCAGTCGCTTTGCTTATATTAGTTGTCCCCAGTTACATATGGTTTCCCAGTGATATTAGACTCCTGCTAATATCAAAGTTGTGGTGATATTGGTCTCCAGTTATATCAGGTTTCTCGATTATATCTAACTGTGTCTCATCAGGTACTTCGAGTACAATGGTGATGTAGATTCTTTAGATAGTTCACTTTGGTATCTCCGAGTCTTTGTGAGCTTCCCATTCTTTTAGACTTGTTCACCTTATAATTTAGGTCCTTCCAGCTATCTCGAATCTTTTCACTTCGTACTTCTAAGTTCCTTATATACGGATATTACCTGAGACATAAACAACGCTTTCATTTATCAAGCTTGTAAGAAATAATAAATTGTTTTATCAACTTCAAAATATATTATGAGATTTTCTCGATAGCCATCACATTTCCTATTTTCTTATACATACATCTGTCTAGTATATTAATTAACTATTTTACTATAAGAAAATGAATCGTACTTGCCATTAGGGTCACGAAGCTTCGGTGTGAAGAATAAACTTATATGATTACAGCAGAAAAAGGGTCATATGGGAAACATCTGGGGTAGGGCTTATTACGCATTCTCACCCTCCTGTCTCTTTCCCTTTTTCTTTTTACCAGTAGTGTTTTTTGTCCTCGCTTGTGATTGTTTGCTTTATTTTATTGGAAGGTGTTTTGGATTTGTAAGGCTATAAGGAGGATCTCTATGAAGATGCTGAATTCTGGATCTCTTGCGTCAAGCCGGATCAAGAACACGAGTCAAACATCCGTTCCCACCCAGCGGCATCAACTAGGAAGCACGCTAAGACTGAACACGTCAATTCTATCATTAAATATAGAAGAGAACTCAAAAACCGAGATCTCCATGGCATTTGTCGATGGTATACACGAGCAAATTCAAAAACCGAGATCTCCATGGTATTTATCAATGGTTGCAATTGATCCGATCTTCAACGGGCTACTTTGAGACATGCAGATCGACTTAACTCTAGTCATTTCGATGAAATTGTCACCAATTGAGAGTACAAATAGAGTACATCTTATATGCCTTCGTGGGGGTAATTGCAGCTCGATCATGGATAGTGCGAATCTATCTTGTGGCGGTAGCCAATTTTTCAGCTCTTGATCCTCGGATATCTATACAAGATCAAGAAAACCCTCCTCGCATTCATTCGAGAAATTAATTTACATAGAGAACATTATTTACATAACTCTCCAGGAAATTTAATTGGGGAAGCTTTGAGAACAACCCTCACAACACATTCTAGGAGTTTCAATAAGGTCCATTTTACATGGACCAACGCGAACATTGGATCACATGGACCAAAACTTCGATGCCGCTCTTTGTGGGCCTCAAGAGTTGGGACTGACTCGGACTGATACCGCTCAGGCCCCGATTAAATCAATTTGCCGAACATGTTCAGATCGCCAATCGGTTCGGATTGAATCAGTTTCTTGTCGGATTGCACCAGCTGGTTCGAGAATCGCCCATTCTCCGGTTGCTTGTGGATTTTGATTGGAGAAGCTGGTACCTTTGTGTTGCTGGGAGGATTTTCAGTTACCATTTGGTTAGTCTGAAGCTAAGTGCAAGAAAGCTCTTCATTGCTTATACTTTGATTGAAGTCATGGCATCTTTGGTTCTATCTTTGCTAATTGTTTTTTTTTTTTGGGTAAGGCTATCTTTGCTAATTGTTAACGCCCCTATAATGATACAATGTTTCTTTTTATGTTAGTGCTCTGCTTAATTGTCGATATGGAGTTTGCTTGGTTCTCTAAAAGGGTTTTTCTATATTTTTGGTTTTTTGCTGGTGATTTTTTTCTTACCTTTTGACAAATTGTGCATCAATATGCTTTCCATTATCAGCTCCTCTGATGCAGTCAAAGTATTGACTGTCTATTGCTTTTCATTTTAATTCACTGCAGCAAGGATGAAGAGTGTGAGGGATTGGGTTTTTTCGCAGTTGTTGACCAATTCATTGTCCTCATCAAGGCCATTGTCTGTTAGAAACAGCTTTATCAACGAGGCAACAAATGAGGGGCTTCATGAACAAGGTATTGAACTGTCAATTTATCGACCTGGGCATGGAAATTGGTACTTAAATAACTGTTGGGACTGGCCAAAAGGAAAGAAGAAAGATAGTCCAGCTCTCTTTTAATGTTTGCACATAGCAACACCGAGTAGATTATACTTGAATTCATTTTCATAGCTTGTTTGATTATATTAATTGGAACATATGTTCCTTATTCTCTGAATAATATGCTCAAAAGCGGATTATTATGTCAAGCACTGGGCATTGAAGAGAGTCTAAAACTGATTTTTGCATTTTCACTTTAGTGCAGTGCTTGTTGTCCATCTTCTTTTCTGCCCTTAGTTTGAATTGTAGATTTAGATATCGAACTTAACATGGCCCGCCCAAAGAGTTTCTGAATTTTTCGTCATGGAGTGTTCTATCGTGGTATAAAAGTGGATGGAGACGAAATACCAAAAGGGAGGGAAAAACATGTATTATGTGATATATAGAGTTTGTGCAATTCCGAAAGTAAATGCTATAAAGTAAGAGGACTAGTGATGTGCACTTGACATGATATACTCATTGTAGGAAGGAAGGACTGCAAGATTAGTACGGCTTTCTTCGATACTAAGTGGGGTAGACTGAAGCATAAGATTGTGTTAAGTATTGTGGCATCTTTTGAATGTATATAACAGAATCTATACTTGCCCATGTCTTGTTTTGAGTGTAGATGACTCTCTCCCAGTTGATATTCCTGAGTCGCGGTCTTCGACAGGTTAGATATTTGTTTGTTTTTGTAGTAGACTACTTTACTATCTCCATTCCCAGTTTCCACTGTGATATGGAACTCATAATCAAGTACTGGAAGTCAATATGCGCACCTTACGGGTTACCTTCTTTCTGCGCATTTTCATGTCAAGCATCCGTGAGGGTTACGGTAGGATTAGATCCAGCATGTTGACCACAGCATCATAAAAATAGCAGGCTGCTAGCAAGCCCTTTCTTGTGAAGAGATAGCATGGCCAAACTTGACTTTTTTGCTTCATGAAAGGGGAAATCAAGACTCATCTTGCTTTTTATGCTTTCTCAGCCCCTGCAGATTCTCAGGAAGAGTGTCTCAAGCTTCAATTAATCAATCAGCTTCCTCTAATGGAACACTAGAGAGTCAGCATTATCCCTCTCAACATCAAGGTCTGGTCGAAAATTGTTCCCAATCTCACTCTAGCTCTGATAGAGGAAATTCGAATCCTGTGTCTAAGATCGACAATCTTCATATCAAGTTTTTGCGGATTCTCCAAAGGCTTGGGCATCAACAGGACAACCTTTTGGCGGCAAAGTTCTTGTATCGGGCTTGACTAGCAACCTTGATTCAATCCGGGGAAGCAGATCCGAAAGTGTTGAAGCGTATGCATGGTAAGGCAAGAGCACAAGCAGCACAGATAGAGGCTGCTGGTGTGCCTGAATTAGATTTTTCGTTTAAGGTAGTGCAACAATAAACTCAATTTTTTATCAGACAAAGGCAGTCACTAATGCATTTCAACCAGCCACGGATTCCATCAGAGAGGTTACTGGCACTGTCAGTGGGATGAAAATAACTTTTGTTGATACTCCTGGTCTTTTTCCTTCTACTGTGAACATGAGAAGAAACGGGAAGATTTTGCTCTCTGTGAAGAAGTATATCAGAAAGTCACCACCAGATATTGTTTTGTTCTTTCAACGCCTCGATCTTATCAACATAAATTACAGTGACTTCCCTCTTCTGAAGCTTCTTAGCGAAGTTTTTGGCAATGCAATTTGGTTCAGACACAATCCTTGTTATCACATCCTTCCTGTTCCCTCCCAGGAGAACCAAATGATTATCCGACCAAGGATTAAACAGTCAGATTCTAAGACCAAATAAAGGGTGCATTTGTTTCACGAAAAATGAGTGATTTGAAAAATATTTTTCGAAAAAATGATTGCTTATATTATTTAGAAAAATTAGTCAACGGAAAATGTTTTCATAATCGATAACAATCTATACCTTGCTATTTTCGTGAGCGATGAAAAAAATTTCCATTCATTTATTTTTGTAAGCGATACAAGCAATTATATTTTCCAAATCACTCATTTTCCACTAAACGAATGCACCCAAAAAGAGATATTAATTGTCGATTAATAAGCATATAACAAGTTACTTACATGGCAAACGTTATGAAAAAATTATATACGACTCCATGTGTTCTTACTTCGCCAATTTGCCAAAGTAAGAAAATAATAATACTTCGCTTTCGCATTTTGAGCTCGGCATTAAGAAATTAGTAGCCTTTTATGTCTTATATTGGGGGATTCATCTACTAATTTTGAAGTTTTGAATCCTCATTTTTTATTTTTTATTTTGGAATGGGCTCATATGTTAATAGTTTCTTAGTGGATCTAATGGGATTGGGCGGGCTTAACCAAAAAATAGACCCCGGTCCGGCCTTAGCAAGCCGAGCCCGACATCTAACCTTAAAATCATCACATCTATATCTACCTAATAACGTAATAACAATCTCAAAAAATTGACCATTTTATCATTTACCGTCTTTAAGGCAACGGGTATTCATACTTATCCTACATCGGCGCATCATGTGATATAAAAACATTTTCAAACATGAGGTTAGTAATTCAACATGGATAGAATTTCTCGGATAATTGAATACGGAAGTAGGTTAAAATCCTCGCGATATTCGCTCAATGAGTTACTGTGTTAAAGTTGACTACTCATTTTCCAAATTTAATCACTTGACCCTTTCTTTCGCCATTATCCATCGTCCATTGACACACTCCCTGTCCCAGACCCCATCCGTATCCGGAAAATTTGTTAGTTTATGTTACCGAAAATTATAAGATTCATCATATATGCTTAATTCTTCATTTTTTCTCGTGATTCTATTTTTATTCACGAGATTCTTTATAAATGTTTTGTTTCGTTTCTTTCTTTCGGATTAATAGTAAAGAATTTTTTTTTATATAAATTCAACGTGTGAGCTTAACATCCAATGCTACATTCCTGAATAATCTCAATTTCTTCAATTATTCAATCATCGTTTGCCAGATTAATCAAAGTTCTCTTTCCGATTAAAAAAATAAAAATCAAAGTTCTGAGGATGTAGATACATCTGATTCCCGATTCGTCAAGGCATTGCAAGCAATTTATTTAAGGTAGATCAACCATGATTGCAATTTTCCCTCCTCCTGAAGATTAAGAATTTTCCATGCCTAGGCGCTGCGTTTCAAGCATTTGCATAACATCAGCCGATTGTTATCCGACATTCTTCCTTCCCAACCATCCTACAACTCCTGCAGCAACTGCTAAGGCCGAAACGACCTGACTTCTTTCGTTGTTATTGAACGTAGATGTTTTAACAGCCTTTCGATTTCAAAGTTAAAATCCATATATTGTGGAATGGGTCAAATGGCTCGCCACGGCAAATAGAACTTGATTTGCCGCTTCAATTAAGTTCTGTGTGTTTACCTGATCGTGAAATCGTTACCATTTAGTTATCGAGTAAAGAAGGATCATGCTTAAAGATGGACAACCAATGGATTTATCTGTACTTTATCCTGGAACCGGAGTATCTCATATGGTCAGTCATATGCACACGTGTACAAAATTATTTCAATGCATGTGGAATGTCGGTGAGAACCAGTCCGACAAGTTAGCTAAGACGAATCCCAGGAATACCTGCAAGTAAGAAGCCACGAACAAATTAGTCGAGAAAAACAATGCTCGAAGTTTGTTGAGCCTGTGATTTTCTGTATCGTACCTGGACCGAGCCAAGAATGTAAATGAGTGAAAACCGCCGACCGTGTATTAGGATGTCTTCCAACATGGCGACGGGTATCTCGAGGGAGACACCTAGTGATGCCACCAGAGGACTGGTCCAAACAACACTAACCGCCCTATTAATAATCGACAGGTCTTATTAATCAGATTCAAGAAGATAGGAATCGTCATTCATCAAGGTTTAGCCTCTAAACTAACCAAAAATAATTAGCGAGGAAATTTCCGACGAAGCAGTTGGCAAGAACAACTCCCCCCACGGCCGCAGACTGAGGAAAGCCAAATTTGGGCTCTATGTCTAAAGCAATGAGAGGCCAAACTGAAAATATCCAAGCATAAAAATTAGTTAAGACACCATTGTTGAAGAACAGAAAGTACTCGGTTTTATTGCCACCGATTTTATACAAGATTTTGAAAATCGTTAAATGCATCAGCACACCATCATGCGAAGAAACTTGTGCTCATGAGGAAGCTGAAATTAGAGAATTGCTCTTACCAAGCCACCAAAATGAGAGAAGCGAGATTAGTCCAATACAACCAAATAACTTTTGCATGTCCACCCTTTCTCCTTCCTCTCCAGCGCACTTCTTGAGAAGCACTGAAAATTTTTCACATGATTATCGTTAGCTGCTACGTTTCTGATGAAAATTCCAACTGAAAGAGAAAATTTATTTTGAAGAAAAAGAGAATGCTAACCAGCAAATAGTCCATCAGTTGCAGCCGCGAGAATCGCGAGAAGATTCCCTAGAAGAGGGTAGGTTCTGTTGTTGAAGGGAACAGATTGAACACAAAAGAAGAAGACATTATTAGTTGCTGGTCAGTTGCTTCAACCAATACGCCTAACAAAGTACAAATTAAGAGTAAAATGAAAGCAGAACCCGAGAAAGAACAATTTATGCACACGATAATAGGCAAGGACTACACATATTTATTTCGTTATTACATCACCTTGATTTAAGTTCCAGAAGAACTATCTCACAAGAATGTTCAATCTCTAATAGGAAACTAGTAGAATGAAATAAAAATTACGAAGTTGAATGGATTTGGAAAACAAAGACTACATACACAGTTGCGTTCGAATGTGATTGATCGGTACTTGAAGTCTTCCCTAGTGCAGTCATGGCGACTCCGGCTATACTGATAAAGACTGAGATTACTTTTACTACACTTATGGAGTCCTGTCCTAGAATTGCACCAATCAGAAGGGTGAAAAGTCCTGATGTCGATAACAATATCGTGCAGCTGGCAACGCTTGTTCGTGCGAGTGCGGCATTCACGAGATACTGCAAATAATAATAACGCCCTTCAACACTATACTATATCTAAAGAAAGGGCAATTTCCTCTCGGTATTCACCAATATTGCTCATTAAGACTGTCATGGTTTTTAGATGATGCAGATCATAAAAAGATCATAGTAAGACCAGACATTGCAATCAATTGATTCCAGTAGAGGATAATAGATGAGTGCCAATTTTATGTGAAATATGCTGAGAAAAGACATGATTTTGTATTGGTAAATTAGTACTTCTCTTGTAAGACCCACAATGATACTTATACCAACTTGAGAAGCTGTGAAAATCACATGCTCTGTATCAGTAGATAAATGATCAAACACTTTAAAGTAAAGTCTCAGTAAAGAATGTAATTTATTCAAACAAAATGGTCTCTCACCTCACACACGAACCACATAGGTGCAAGAGTGCAGGCAACTTTGAGAAATTGCTTGCTGCTCATCTTCTCCTCTTGTTCCACTATGTCATCATCTTTTGCTTCTGAAAAAGAGGCCTGTCCCTCTTCAAGTAAATGAACTTCATCGCCGGTTGAATCCACCGCACTCAACTTTTCTTGATTTACCATTTCAATATTACTCTGCTTCCCATTATTTTTGCCAGGAGAATCTGGACCTGCACAGCTTGCATCGACTGTCTCCACACTATCGCCACTTTCCCTAGTGCGGGATTTTAGGAATTTCAGTAACCAGTCCTTCAAGAATGCTATGGGAAGATGGAACGCCAAGAGCGAAGTCCCAAGATAGGTCAGTGTGAATGGCTGCTCATACTTGTCGAAAACACCCTGTTACACAAGTTGATATGTTAAGCTGGTAAAAGTTATTGCGACAGAGGAACTGATGTTCTTCGGATTCAAAAAATTTTCTCAGCAGGGAAAGAAAATTAAATCACTACCTAATAGGATCATCAAGAATGAATTTTGCACAAACACAGAGAGAGAGACTAACCTGAGTGACTTCTGCAGAAGTGACCCACATGATCACAAAAGTGATAATGAGAAGCAACCCACCTTTGTATCTCCAACTCATTTTGCCTATTTTGACAGAAGTTAGTTTACAAGCAAAGAAGAACAAAGAAGACAGAACTTGCGAAAAAAAATGAAACGTTTAAGAGCGGAGAGCGAGAGAGAGAGAGTGAAGCGCTGGTGTGTGTTGATGTGAACGGAGCTTCGTTCCCCTTTGTGATTGTGTGTGTTGGTGTGTGTTGATGTAAACGGAAGCAATCTTTTTGTTCCTTATTCTCTTTCTTTTTAAGCTAATAATCTTAATCCTCTTTTCTCCATTTATGAATTGGCCATTCTCTTGCTTGCTCCCCAAATTAACCAAGACTCAAATTTATTGTGCCTGTCATTAGGGTCACGAAAACTTTGTGTGAGGAACAAACTTCTATAATTACAACAAAAAAAGGATCATGTTGGAAATATCTGGGGTAAGGCTTATTACACGTTCTCACTCTCCTGTCTGTTTCCCTTTTTCTTTTTACTGGTAGTGTTTCTTGTCCTGGCTTGTGATTTTTTGCTTTTTTTTATTGGAAGGGATTTTGGATTTGTAAGGCTATAAGGAGGCTCTCCATGAAGATGCTGAATTCTGGATCTCTTGCATCGAGCCGAATCAAGATCACAAGTCTAACATCCGTTCCCACCGAACCGCATCAAGCCAGATTAACCACAAATGCTTTTGAATAAACCACAGTAGACAATACTCCTGCCAGCAACTATACCATTTGAACCTAAAGTCTAGATAATTCCAAGATGGACTAGGATGTCATAACTTGAACAATTCAACCGTTTTCATTCCACATACAAAAAGGGATGTTATCTATAAAGCAACTGCCAGCATCTACTGTGATTTTACAGTGCATTAAACACAGTGTAATCAGTGTACATTCCCAAGTAGTTGCATATTATCATGCTCAGGAGCACTTTAGCATATCATGTTACTCCTTCACTCAAATATTTCCACCAGCTGCCACCTTTGCACTTTAAACCAACTGAGGTGAACTTAAAGTCCCTATCGCCTTTGTCTCATCCTTCATCTTTCACAAGCCCATACAGTTTCAAGTTTCTAAAAAATAAACAGTGCTCAGATATCTGTTTCACTGTTCAGAGTTTTCTCAGAGACCACAAACGGCTAATAGTAGAAAACCTGTTACATAGACCACAAACAGCGAATAATGGGGTCAAACTGCTAATTAAAGCGAGGATATCACTATTAAGATCTAAGTTTCCGGGTTAGTCATCTAACTGATGACCACTTATGCACAAGCTGAAATAGATGCATATTAGTAACATCGATCTTCACGAAGCACGGATCGTGTATTGTTCTGGAAAATCACCTTCCTATCAAGAGACGAGCATGGGGAGGAGCGAGGACAGGGATCACGTCCCCTGTTCCTGCCCCGGAGACGGGGCAGCTCGGCTGGGGCTTTGGTGGTGCCCTGCCCCCATTGTGGGCAAAATTACAGCCACAAGTTTCCATTCAGCCATGGAAGCTCCTTTTGCTTCATCTATACCACTTGTTTCATTTCTTGCCTTTTACTTTCACACTATCACGGAGACTCAGAAACCAACCCGGCGAAAAAGCATGGTTCCACAGTCATAATCTCTCAAAACTCAGAGAGACAAATCACACACTCACGTGCCAAGCTTCCAACTCTCCCACAAATTACACACACTCCACAAAAACAGAGAGGACCGGCCAACTCGCCCACGCTAGACATAATAGAGAGAGAACGACGAGATAGCGCACGAGAAAAAGAGAGAGAGAGACACGATCGGGTTGCCGGGTACCTGAGGTCCGGCGACAGACGACAAGCTGCGGTGGTGCTGCGTCGCTCTGCTTGTTGAGAGTTGCACGAAGGTGGCAAAGAATAGTGTCAACGCAAGCACACTCCACAAACTAAGTGGGTCTTCGTTTTTTTTACAATTTTTGGGTCGAAAGCGGCCTTCGAGGTAAGAGCGCGCAGTAGCCAAATTTGTTATGACCGGAAAGCGTACTCGTAAGTTGTAAAGTGAGGAAAAGATAATCCCACAAAAAAATCTCAAATTAGTAGGTACGTGATAAATTTATTTCAAATTAATTCTTTTATCATAAAAAAACTCCAAACTGATACAACTGTGACAGATTTATCTAATTTAATTATCACCAAAAATCCAAAGCTGGTACATTTGTGACAAATTTACCCTCTGTTAAATTGGATTAATATCACGAGAAACCACAAAATGGTACACCTGTGACAAACGGAGGGTAAAACCCCAAACTGGTCCACGCGTCAACTGACACGTGTCATTCAACTCAGAAATTTAACGGTAAAATTTAACGAAAACTAACAGATGGTAAAATTATCACAAATGTACCAGTTTGGATTTTTCGTGATCAAAAAATTAGTTTTGGATAAATTTATTACAAGCATACCAGTTTTGGATTTTTCACGGTATTAACCTTAAAGAAAATGGGCTCGTTTTAAAACCTATTTAAACATGTTTATCATAAGCATTTTAATTACAACCTATATATATTAATTTTAAATTGGTCCATTTATGAACCATTTCCATAATTTTGGGTTAATTATGAGTTTGTGACCTATTTTTTACCACCCTAGTGTTCGCGATCGATCTGAACTTCAACGAGCTACTACTTTGAGACATGTAGATCAACTTAATTCTAGTCATTTTCGACGAAATTGTCGCCGATTGAGAGTACAAACTGAGTATGTCGCAACTCGATCGTGGATCGATCGTGGATAGTGCGAATCTATCTCATGGCGGTAGCCGGCTTTTGACCCTCGATTATCTATAAAAGATGGGATAATAACACAAAAAGTCCTCGAATTTTAATCCAATGTGCAATTTAGTCTATGAACTTTTAATTTGTTCAATGTGGCCCCTAAACTTTTGGTACATGTTTAATGTAGTCCCCTGGGGACTACATTGAACATTTTCATATAGTTCTGGGGCTAAATTGAACATGTACCAAAAGTTCAAAAATGACATTGAACAAATTAAAAGTTCAGAAACCACATTGCATATTAAATCAAAGTCTTGGGGACTATTTGTATCATTTTCCTATGAAAGATCAAGGAAAACCTCCTCGCGCTCATTGTGGGCCTCAAGAGTTGGGCCCGGCCCGACCGGGCCCGCTCTCGAGAGCAACGCGAATCCGTCCAAGACTCAATTTTTCTTCGTCGTTTTCCCCATTTCCTGCCCATTTTCGCTTCTCCCGGAAATCGAATTAGCTGCTGGGACAGCATCATTAGGGCGCAGAATCGAAGAACCTTGGTGGGTTGTTGTGTTCTTTGTCGGCTTTCCCGGTCTTATCTTGATCCTCGAGGGTCGAGTTTCTCCCTCTCGAGTCCTCCGCCGCTCGTTCTTGTTGACGAGTTTCATCGGGTCGGTCAAGCAATTCGCCGAACACGTTGGGATCTCTAATGGGTTCGGATTGAATCGGCTTTCTTGTCGGATTTCACCGGCTGGTTCGAGAAATTCGTCCGCTGCTTGTGGGTTTTGATTGGAGAAGCCGGTACCCTTTTGGGTTGTTGGGAGGAATTTTCAGTTACCATTTTGCTTAGTCTGAAGCTGAGTGCAAGAAAGCTCTTCGTTGCTTGTGCTTTGATTGAATTCATCGTGTCTTTGGTTCTATCTTTGCTAATTGGTAACGCCTCTCTAATCGTGCGGTGTTTCTTTTTATGTTAGTGCGGGTTGCTTGGTTGTGAATATGGAGTTTGCTTGATTTTCGTAAATGGGTTTTTCTATATTTTTCGTTGTTTGCTGGTGATTAGTTTCTTGCCTTTTGACAAATTCTGCATCAATATGCTTTCCATTATCAGCTCCTTGTGTGCAGTCAAATTATTGACTTTTGGTTGCTTTTCATTTTAATTCACTGCAGCAAGGATGAAGACTGTAAGGGATTGGGTTTTTTCGCAGTTGTTGACCAATTCATTGTCCTCATCAAGGCCATTGTCTGGTAGCAACAGCTTTTTCCTCGAGGCACCTAATGAGGGGCTTCATGAACAAGGTATTGAACTGTCAATTTATCGTCCCAGGCATGGAAATCGGTACTTAAACAATTGTTGGGACTGCTCAAAAGGAAAGAAGAAAGATAGTCCAGCTCTCTTGTAATTTTTGCACATAGCAACACACCCATTGGATTATGCTTCAATTTAATTTCATAGCATGTTTGAGTATATTAGTTGGAACATAGGTTCCTCGTTCTCTGAACAATCTGGCAAGAACCAAATTATTATGTCAAGCACTGGTCATTGAGGAGAGTCTAAAAACTGATTTCTTGCATTTTCACTTTAGTGGAGTGGTTAATGTCCATCTTTATTTTCTGCTCTTAGTTTGAATTGTAGATAGATATCGAACTTTACATGACCTACCCAAAGAGATTTTGAATTTTTCATCATGAACTGAGTGAGCTATTGTGGTAACAAAGTGGATTGAGAGGAAAAACCAAAGGGAAGGGAAAAACAGTTCTTATGTGATATAAGGAGCTTGTGCAATTCTAGAAGTAAACGCTATAAAGTAAGATTTTTAGTGATGAGCGCTTGACATGATATAATCATTGTAGGAATGGAGGGACTACAACATTAGTACGGCTTTCTTCAATACTAGGTGGGGTAGATGGAAGCATGTGATCGTGTTTGTATTGTGGCATTATATGATGTGCATATCAGTGTCCGGCCTGCCCATCTCTTGTTCTAAGTGTAGTCCTGATAACACTCTCCCAGAGTTGATATTTTTTAGGGCTTAATTCTCTAACAAACCCCCAATTTTATTGTCTAGTCCCAATTCTGCCCCGAACTTTTCTTTTTCTAAGAAAAAACCCCCAACTTTAGGTCTAGTCCCAAATTTACCCATAACTTTTTTTTTGTCTAAGAGAAAAATCACCAATTTTTACTCTAGTCCCAAATTTGCCCCCCATTAGCCCTCTGTCGCCATTAGTCGTCCCTAATTTTCATATCCTAAACCGGACAGTTTCATTTTGGGGATAATTTTCCATGTCACCTTGTTGACGTGGAAACGCCATATCAAGTTGGGACTAGACCACGAGGGGAGATTTGAGAATATATTGAAAGTCAGTTTAAACAAAATTTGGGGTGGATTTGGGATTGGATTTAAAGTTTGGGGTTTTTCTGAGACAAAAAAAAGTTCGGGATAAATTTGGGACTGGACATAAAGTTTGAGGTTTATTTCCGAGACAAAAAAAAGTTGGGGTTAGAATTGGGACTAGACCTAAAATTGGGAGTTTTTTAGGGAATTAGGCCTATTTCTAAGTGGCGGTCTTTGACAGGTTAGATATTTGTTTGTTTTGGTAGTAGACTACTTTTCCATTTCCAGTTTCCACTGTGATATGGGAACTGATAATAGTACTGGAAGTTAATAAGTACACCTTTTGTTCTTTCATGTGTTACCTTCTTACTGTTCATTTTCATGTCAAGCATCTGTGAGGGTGACAGTATGATTAGATCCAGATTGTTGACCACAGCATCGTTAAACATTTGTTTTTTGAGTAGCAGGCTGCTAGCAAGTGCCTTTCTTGTGAAGAAATAGCATACTGTTGGTTGGACTTGATTTTTTTCTTTATGAAAGGGGAAAACAAGACTTGTCTCACTTTCTATACTTCTCAGCCCCTGCAGATTGTCGGGAAGTGTCACAAGCTTCTATTGATCAATCAGCTTCCATTAATGGAACTCTAGAGAGTCAGCATTATCCCTCTCAACAGCAAGGTCTGGTTGAAAACTGTTCCCAATCTCACTCTAGCTCCGATAGAGGAAAGTCAGATCCTATGTCTAAGATCAATGATCTCCAGATTAAGTTTTTGCGGATTCTCCAACGGCTTGGGCATCCGCAGGACAACCTTTTGGCGGCGAAGGTCTTGTATCGGGTTCAATTAGCGACCTTGATTCAATCAGGGGAAGCAGATCCAAAAGTGTTGAAGCATAGGCATGATAAGGCTAGAGCGCAAGCAGCACAGGAAGAGGCTGCTGGTGTGCCTGAATTAGATTTTTCATTTAAGGTACTTGTCCTGGGAAGGACTGGAGTTGGCAAGAGTGCAACAATAAACTCGATTTTTGATCAGACGAAGGCAGTCACTAATGCATTTCAACCAGCCACGGATTCCATTCGAGAGGTTACTGGAACTGTCAGTGGGATGAAAATAACTTTTGTTGATACTCCTGGTCTTTTTCCTTCTTCTACTGTGAACATGAAAAGAAATAGGAAGATTTTGCTCTCTGTGAAGAAGTATATCAGAAAGTCACCACCAGATGTTGTTTTGCTTTTTGAACGCCTCGATCTTATCAACATGAATTATAGTGACTTCCCTCTACTGAAGCTTCTTAACGAAGTTTTTGGCAATGCAATTTGGTTCAACACAATCCTTGTTTTGACACATGCTTCCTGTTCCCTCCCAGAAGGACCAAATGGTTATCCTGTCGTGTATGAATCATATGTTAGTCAATGCGCCAATTTGATTCAAAGCTACATTCATCTGGTTGTCTCGGATTCAAAAATCGAGAATCCTGTACTGTTAGTAGAGAATCATTCCCAGTGCAGAAAGAATTTCTTGGGAGAAAAAGTGCTTCCAAATGGACAGGTTTGGAAATCTCATTTTTTGCTACTATGCGTATGTATGAAAGTTCTCGGTGATGCTAACAAATTTCTGGAATTTAGAGACAGCATTGCTCTGGGACCACCAAATGCTAAGAGGCAGCCTTCTCTGCCTCACCTTCTTTCCTCCCTTCTGCGACATCGTCCTCCACCTAGTACTGGTGGTGCTGACTACGAGATTGGTGATAACATACTTTCAGACACAGAGGGAGAAGACGAATATGATCAATTACCTCCCATAAAAATTTTATCGAGATCCCAGTTTGAGAAGTTGACCAAATCGCAGAAGAAGGATTATCTTGATGAGTTGGACTATAGAGAGACGCTCTATATGAAGAAACAGTTGAGAGAAGAGTTGCGGCACCAGAGAGAGGTCAGAGAGGATAAGCATTTGCAAAAGGAGAGTTCAGACTGCAGCGACAGTTCTGACAACCAGGAAACACCTTCCGAGCCTTTTTTGTTACCAGATATGGCCGTACCTCCGAGTTTCGACTCAGACTGCCCACTACATAGGTATCGTGGCCTTGTCACTGGGGAACAGCTCCTTGTCAGACCTGTTTTAGACACCCATGGTTGGGACCACGATGTAGGTTTCGACGGAATTAATCTGGAGACGTCAATTGAAACTAAAAGCAATGTATTTGCCTTAGTCACGGGGCAGATGAGCAAGGAAAAGAATGATTTCAGTATCCACTCCGAGTGTTCTGCGGTGTACAAGGCCACTAGTGGACCTTCTTACTCTTTAGGTCTAGATGTTCAATCTGCTGGGAAAGATCTGATATATACCGTGCACAGCAATACAAAGCTGAGTAAGCTGAAGCATAACATTACTGAATGTGGAGTCTCTTTGACACGTTTTGGGGACAAGTGCTATACCGGTGCCAAGATTGAAGACACTATGCACATTGGCCGGAGAGTCAAACTTGTAGTGAATGCTGGTCGATTAGGGGGTGCCGAACAAGTAGCATATGGCGGCAGCTTTGAAGCTACAGTTAGAGGGAGGGACTACCCCGTGAGGACAGATAGCATAAGTCTGTCAATGACGGTCCTTTCTTTTGACAAGGAGATGGTGTTGAGTGGTGGTTTGCAGTCTGAGTTCCGTTTGAGCCGAGATACCAAAGTTTTGATCAACGGGAATCTAAATAGCCGGAAAATGGGACAGCTTTCTCTGAAAACAAGTAGCTCGGAGCACATGGAGATTGCATTGATCGCGCTGGTGTCGATTGTTAGGGGCCTTTTCCGTAGAAAGATCCCTGAAAACGCCAGCGCAGGAACATTAGAGAGTGGATGAGAATGCATCACTTGGCATGTGGCGTTTTTCTGATCCACAGTGCAAGGTATAATAATGCAGTTATTGAACAATCTTTGTTTTGCCTCACACAGGAGAAGGTTAAATGTTGGCGGGTTATAGGAGCTGTTACAGGCCCTCTTCCCCCAGCATTTTGTGGATGCAACCCATGGCAGTGTCTTCGAGTACTGTGGGTCAATTTTTTTCGGAGTATGACATCATCATTACTGCATGTCACTTGAATTATTGCGGTTGCCACTTGGTAACTTCAGTATGGATGTCTTTACCCACAACTGTACAGCGAATGGTAGCAAGATTTTCTGGCGGGAAATGTAATGTACAAACTAAATTTCTTGCAGAGTTATAGCATAGCAATCTTAGATGACTAATTTGTGTGTTTCACTTGTTCAAGTCCTTTATGTGACTCAGAATCTCTTTAGTATCATTCAAAATGAAAAACAGAGATATCCTTTATATACACTAAGCTCATAGGCAGGTGCTGGGATCCTCACATCCATCACAGGAAAAACTTGAAGCGGCTGCTTTCTGGACCGATTGATAATTGGCTGGATCAGGTGTAGAAGAAAGCATCTTCGTGGATGCACACGGCAGGGAATCTACTTAGCATCATGTAATTGGCGGCTATTTTGACTACAGCCTGTGTGATGGAGAAGTGATTGACACATGGTTTTAGTATTTTGCCGTAGAGATGGCACGGAAACTAAACTTATTAAAATGGGTCATAAATTCATTTCTTAATCAATATATGATGGGATGAGTTGTTATATAGATTAGTTATATTTAGTAAATGGGTTTAAACATGATATGGGTATTAAATGGATTATAAATGGGTTTCAAGCTTCTATTGATCAACTTACTTGAAAAACGAAACAAGCCGAAGAGAACTGGCATAATCTAGACATATATGCTATGGATGCATACGTTTTGTGGTGCGAGATATTACTTGGTGCAAATCCATCACCTTTAGAAATTGCGATTTTAGCTCGTGAATTTTTCAAATTCTCATAGGACTAGTCTAAAAACCCCTTATTCACTGACACATTCAGGAAGTTACTGATAAACTTAACAAAAGTTACTTAAAACACATTTGATTAATCATAATCATCTCCTAAAAATTACAATCGGATTCGAAAAATCCCTGATTAAGGAGAGGTTGATAAGTGGACATTCTTTTGCTATGAAACTGCCCACGAACTGCTGTTTTTTCCTTCTATTGGAAACAGACAACTTGCTGTTTGTTCGAGACAAAACCTACGACCAGCATGACCTCAGATTAGATTCTCTCGCCCAACTCCAGCAGCATATTCTAAGAGCCGATTCCCCTCAGCATCCTGGGCTCTACGCCACTTTAACGTTTTCAAAGAACCCCACGATCTCACCCCACCTAAACAATCATTTCCCGAACCTGATCCCCTCAAAGATCGCAAATTTATGGCATTTCATTTATACATCAGATGCTGAAACAGTAGATTTCACTGCTTCTGAATTAAAAAATCAATCTTGGCTTTCCCCATTATTGAATTTTCAACTAAAAGATTGAATCCACTGAACTATTTCCTTTGCCCTATACATCACCTCAACCCACATACATTAATTACAACATTGCCGCCGCCGCTGCAGCCATGCGGCTCGGAGATGTGGGGGTTGTGGCGGCGGCGGCGAAGAACCCGGGATCGAATACCCGGCCAGGAAAAAACTAGACAACAGCAATAACCCCCACTAAGCCTGGAATCACGTACACCTCGTCCTGTGTTGTGTTTCTGACCAACTCCTCATGTTTTTTTCCCTCAAGGTGAGGAGCCCCACAAGACCTCAGCAACAATGGTGGCAGCCTCAGCATCGTTCGCCGACACCTCCCTGACTCTCACCAGTATCTCCTGCTTGAATTCCCTCTTCTCTCTCTGCCTCAGCCCTTCTCCGACCTCGAGCTGAATCGCAAACCTCGCCACGCAGCTCGCAAACGGGTGGCTCTCCAAGAACCTCCTGCTCTTGCTCTTGCTCTTGCCTGCATTGGTCATGCTGTCGGTCTCAACCTCGCTCTGCTCGAACCTTCCCAAATCGATCAAATCGCCGCCCAACTCCAATCTCTGCAACTCCACAAGCTTCTTAACTATTCCTTCTTCGATCATGGCCTCGATCGCCTCCTTCCGCCCAAAGTACCCAATCTCGAGAATGCAGTCCATGGCCACCACCTTGACCTGCAGGTCCTCATGGTTGAGGAAATTTATGATTTTCGGTATTTGGCCATTCGATTGGATCTCGTCGACGAGCGGGGACTTGATCGATCTGATGAGTGAACAGAGCACCTTCAGGGAGTGCGCAGAGGCCATGGTGATCAATGCGCGGATGGTCGCCCCCATGAGCACTTGGCCCACGAAAACGTCCTTGTTGAACCGGATCAGAGCCGCGATCGTGAAACCGACGTGCTCTCTGACCCTTTTCGAGCAATTCTGATTACACAGAGTTGTCTCCAGCGACCCAAAGAGCTTCGACTTCAGCAACAAGTCCTGCAAGAAACATGGCCGTCAACTCCCTTCGGCGCAAGAGAAAAAGACTCGGAATACAATACGAATTGATCGACAAAAATTCGAACCCATTACGCCAAGAACACGGCTGATTCGAAACCAGAAAGATCAGACGAGTTTTGGTAGAAAAAACAATCTGTCGGCGCATTGAACTACTTCGGTAAACTGAAACTGACGCGCGACACGAACTCATGGCACCGTACCTGCAAGTCCCTCTCGAACCCTCGCAACACTCGGGCCTCGAGCTGACTCAGCAGCTTCACCAGCTCCTCCTCGTCCCCGCACCCCTTCTCCCGGAGGCCCGCCACCAGCTTCTCGACGGTCTCGCGGTCAATCCAGGCCTGGATTTCGGACTCGATCGACTCGGCGACGCGGGAGATGGAGTGGGCGGAGACCCGGCGGGCCAGGAACGAGCCGAGGCCGTAGCGGCCGCGGCACTCCTGGAGGGTGGAGACGAGGGACCTGAGGGCGGAGAGGTGGCGGGACAGGGCGGAGAGGTTGGGGTCCCTGGAGAGGAGGCTGTCGGACTCCGTCTCCAGCTCGAGGAGGGCCTTGACGGCGGCGGCGGGGGAGGCGGAGTCGGGCGAGCCGGCCGGGGCGGCGGCGGACTTGGGGTCGAAGTGGAGGTCGTGGGAGGCCTTCCTGAGGGCCTCGAGGACGCTGAGGACGCCCGGCGGCGCCGGATCGTTGGGGTCTTCCATGGCCGTCCGGCGGCGGCGGCGGCGGGGGGAAGGCGCCGGAGAACAAGATTTCGGTGACTGCGAATTGAATACGAGAGAGAGGAAGAGAAAACGTGTGTTCGGACAAGGTGAAGGTGGCGGCGGCGGCGTGGTGTGTTCTTGAAGCGTGAGGAAGTAACGAGGTTAGCGCGGAGGGCGATTTGGTAATTTCGGGCAGGAGACAACCGTGGGGGGCTCAACGACCAGTCAACGGGTGTACGCGCGCGCGCGCAGGGCTTGGCAAATCGCCATGCGCGGACGCAGCCGCTTGTTTTCTCTTATGGTATATTTTATTTTCGGTCCTCTGAGAAGTTGCTGTTGTGTAATTTGGCATTGGATTTTGCGATCGAGCCCCTCGGCAATCGAATCGCGATATGTCGAGGCGCGGCGCGGTGTCGACTGCAAAGAAAGAGGACAGAGGCGAGGGTCGCGCACTCTTTGGCAATCATAGCATGAGGTCCGGTGAAAGTCATCTTGGGGATAGCTGAGAGGTGAGATCACCTTGTAAGTCGAGATTACTGATAATTCCATCCTCATAATTATCTATATTCAACAATTGGTATCTTTTGATGGCATGGGAGCCTTTCGATGTATGTCTAACGGCATATGTACTTCTTTCACATTTATGCGCTTCAGTTTCAACAAGATGGAATGTTTCCATTCTTCTTTGGATAACTGAATGTAAATCAGGCAAAACTAAAAAGGACAGGAGCGTAAATTAGGTGTTTTTACGAATGCCACGTGATTGGCCAGATGAACCCATTCCATTCACATGTTCATATAAAGATTTGTAGGTAGGATGTGACCATTGGGTTTGGGCATTAATGCAAGTGGATAGGAGGGGATACGGATCTTGAATATGACACTATTGTAACGCAGCAAATTTGAGTTGCAAATGAAACTGGGCAAGTTCGACCAAAAAAAAAATTTGGGCAAGATATAAAATAGCCATTTTCCTCCTCCCTTATCTGATTCATTTTCATTGAGAAGTTGTCCAAAAAATCTTAAATCTAAGGCTGAATTGGCAAAAATGCAATAGGTTAATGGGTCAATTGGCAAAATTGAAAAGTTTAGGACTGACTTGGCAAAAGTGCAATAAATTTACGACTTTTTGGACAATTTTTCCTATTACCATTTGATTCTCCTGTTCCCCCCAAAGAATTCAATTGAACAATAAAAGATAAAAACTCACTGATCTTGACCCAAATGAAAGGTCCAAATGTGAACTATAAATAAACTATAAAGGAGAAGGAAAGACAAGTATCCAATTAATCAAATTTTGAGGGCCAAATCATATAGCCCTGAGCCCTCCAAATTCAGGGCAAGTATGATTGCTCTTCATTGGCTCCTGAACAAAAACAAGAATGCTGCTGGTCTACCGAAACCTAATCTTTCCTCGCAGGTTACGTGGTCAAACCCAGACATTCATCTGGAAAATTAGTAAAAGAAGACGAGAGGCGACCGACTGGATGTTGCCTTGCCCAAGAGGATTACGTAAGTCTCACTGGTCAAGCATATTCGAATCTAAAAACTCCGTATGTTCCGATGCGCTGCGTCACCCATGAAACACGTTCGAGTAATCATCGATTATTGCCGATTTCTTTTTGTGTTTTGGTGCTTTGAATAGTGCCTGGCCCTGGCTGAAACAGACGTTTTCCCAAAGAAGGACCCCGGACCCCTACGTGCATGATTGGATTTGAGTACGTAGGCCATGTCGATTGCCTTTTTTTTTTTTTAATTCTCGAGTGACATTGAAGTCCACATAAAACTTTTGTTCTCTCTCTTAGGAAAGAGAGTCTACGTTAGGTCCGGTCCCATCTCTACCGTTGGTTCGATTTTTTCCATAGTTTTGGCGTGTCGTCAATGAACACGAGCTCTTGATCTTCATTTGCTATCGCCTTGAACCGAGAGATATTGTGGATCGGGGTGGTCGAGGCAGTTATTAAAGCATATTTATTTAAGGAATGTTTATGGTTTTCGAAATGTTAATATCACATGGCACGAGGGTAATACGTTTCTAACCGTAAATTTTTTTTTATTTGGTTGCTATTAGTGCTTCAAGGCACTCGCTCGCGGAAATCCTCTTATGAACTATATAGTAAAATGGCAACTAAAAGTTGCACCATACATCTAGCAGAGCAATGATTGCGAGGCTGTCGGACTATTATTTTGGGTTCCTGGAAAGGAGGCTGTCGGACTCCGTCTCGAGCTCGAGGAGGGCTTTGATGGCGGGGGAGCTGGAGTCGGGCGAGTCGGGCTAGGTGGTGGCGGACTTGGGGTTGGAATGAAGGTCGAGGGAGGCCTTCTTGAGGGCCTTGAGGACGCTGAGAATGCCTGGCGTTACGGAATCATTGGGGAAAGTTACCAAAACAGTTCTAAACCTATTGCAATTGTATTAATTCAATCATAAATAATTTTTTTTTACCAACTCAGTCCTAAACATTTTACAATTGTACCAATTCAGTCCATCTGGCCAATTTTGGCTGACCAGCGTTGACATGGACATCGGCCGGCTGGTCAATAATAACATGACAATTTTTAAATTTTTTAAATTTTTTCGAATTTTATTTTATTTTATTTTTTTTTTGCTTTCCTTCTTCCCCTGGCTAGTCAGCGGACTGGCCAAAGGCTAGGGCCAACGAGGTCGACCTCGCTGGCCACTGGTGAGGGTGAGGCTCAACTTGGCCCAAATCTGGCGAGGCTCGACCTCGCCCAACAACGGCAAGGGCGAGTCTCGCATGGCTGGCCGAGCTTGACCTCACCCACGACGATGAGGTCGAGCCTCGCTCGTGACAACCTTGCCCTCGCCAGTGCCAGCGAGGGCGAGCCTCACTAGTGGTCGGCGAGGTCGACCTCGCCGGCCCTAGCCTCTAGCCGGTCACTTGACCAGCCAAAGGAAGAATGTAAGAAAAAAAATGAGAAAGGAAAAAAATAGGGAAAAAAATAAAATAAAAAAAAACATTTTAAAGATTGTCACGTCAGGGCCAGCCGGCTAAAATTGATAGATGGACTGAATTGGCACAATTACAAAAGGTTTAAAAATGAATTGGTAAAAAATATATAAATTTAAGACTGAATTAACATAATTATAATAGGTTAAGGACTGTTACAGTAATATTTCCCAATCATTGGGTTCTTCCATGGTTGTTCGCGGCGCTAGGCTGTAGAAACAAGATTCGGGACTGCGAATTGAAAACGAGAGAGAAAGAGAACGTGTGTTTAGACAAGGTGGTGTGTTCTGGAAACACGAGGAAGAAATGAAATTAATGCGAAGGGTAACTGAGTAAATTTCGTTTAGGATATGAGGGGGGCTCAACGACCAGTCAACGTGCGCGCTCGCGCCCCCCTGCGCAAATCCCCATGCACGGACGCAGCCCCATGTTTTTCACAGTTTATGGTATGTTAATGTTCGGTCCTCTAAAAGTTGTTGTCTAATTTGACCGTCGATTTATTGGATTATGCGATCAAGCCCTTCAGCAATCGAATTATGATATGTCCAGGCACGGCTCGACACCAACTACAAAGTAAGAGGATGGATGCGAGGGTCACACGCTCACTGGCATCAATTGCATGAGTGAGGCGACCCTTACAAGCGATGCAGATGAGGTGAGACGGAACGAGTTTGTGACTTCCCTCTCTCGAAGGCAAGGTATATTGGCCCTCATCGTGGCTAGGGCATGGTTGGCGATCTTAGCACGAGGTCCAATGAGAGTCATCTTGGGAATAGCCGTGAGGTGAGGTGACCTTTCGAAGCTACCGTAAGAGTAAATCGAGATTATTGATAATTACATCCTCATAAAATATTCACATTTGACAATCGGTATCTTACTAATGACACTGGAGCCTTACAAAATATGTCTAATGGCGTATGTTATACTTACTCTTTTTTATTCGTGTGCTTCGGCTTCGACAAGATGGAATGTTTCCATTCTTCTTTGGAAAACCGAATGTAAATTATGAAAAATAAAAACGGATAGGAGCGTAAAATTAGGCGTTTTTACAAATGACACGTGATTGGCAAGTATATAGATTTGTAGACATTGATGTGGCCATTGGGTTTTAGGCATTGATGCAAATGGAGAAGAGAGGATACAGATCTTGAATATGACACTATTGTAGGACTAACAAATTTGAGTTGCAAATGAAATTGGTGAAGAAATGAAATAAGCCATTTTCCTCCTCCCTTATCTCATTCACTACCACTTGATTCTCCTTTTTTCTCCCCAGAGAATTCAATTGCACAATGACAAACAAAAAATTCACTTGATCTTGACCCAAATGAAAGGTTCAAATGTGAACTATAAATAGACTATAAAGGAGAAGAAAAGACACGGATCCAATTGATCAACTTGTGGGCCAAATCATGTAGTCCTCCACATTCAGGGCAAGCATGATTGCCCATCATTGGCCCCAGGACGAAAGAAGATTCCTGCTGGTCTACCCAACCTAATCTTTTATCGCTGGTTCCGTGGTCAACCGAGACGTTCATCCGGGAAATTATTAAAGTAGACGAGAGGCAACCGACGGGATGTTGCTAGGGCAAGAGGATTAGGTAATTTTTTTATCATAAAAAACTTCAAATCGATATATCTAAAATAGATTTATTTGAAATTAATTTTTTAATTATTAAAAATTCAAAATTGATATATTTATGATAAATTTACCTTCTATTAAATTTAATTAATATCACAACAAATCACAAAATAGTACACTTGTGACAGACGGAGGGTAAATCCCAAACAGGTACACCCGTCAACCTTCACATACCGTCAAATTCAGAAATTTGATCGTAAAATTTAACGAAAACGAACAGAGGGTAAAAACGTCACAAGCGTACCAGTCTAGAATTTTTCGTGGTATTAATCCTATTTAAATCTAGCCCGTAAAACACACGTTTGAATAATCATCGATTCCTGTTGATTTTCTTTGTATAGCCATGTCGGATTGCCTTTTTCGAATTTTGGACCGACATTAAAGTCCACATTAACTTTTGTTTTCTCTAGAAAAAACGAAAGTCAATACATGCGATTTGATTTTCCATGGCATGGCGAACATTGTAACTTCAATTGCATGATTAATGAAGCATCATTTTGGGGCAAAGAACAAACAAACAAAAAGTAGTCTGAGCAGATGAGAGTTTCAGCAAGCTACCGTTTGTTGCGCCACCCACTTGAGGTCTCAACCTAGGAAAAATAATCTAAATGGTTTTAAACTTTTTGCGCTTTTGTCAATTCAGTCATAAACCTTTCAATTTTACTAATTGAATCAGGTATGATGTAACGCCCCCACCTCGGGGTCATTAACGTGACGCCCCGTTCATTATTATCTTTCCTTAAACACAAACGGAAGCATACCTCGGGACAATCACATTTAAAACAAACAGCGGGATTCAGACAAACAGCATCATCAGCAAACCTTATATTTATAGGACACGCAAATATATTTTACGGGCCAACTTAGCCGATTTTTGCCATTTATACAACAAACGTTAAGGCTTGGGTGTCCTAAGCCCATTACTTCGGATTCACCGCTCCTAGCTTTCCCCGAACTCCAACATGGCTCAAACTCCTCCTGTCGCCGCCGTCCATTCGACCATCCTATGGACCTGAAAGGCAAAAATGGGGGATGAGTCGGGGAGACTTAGCAAGTGAAAACACTAATGTCAAGTGAGGATAAATAGATCGCCGTTAACATGAGTCGGCCCTTACCGCACCGGCGTCGATGGCAGATCAATAGCAAAGTTCAAACAAGAGAACATCACGCATGGCCACATCGTGCACACTTTACAAACCAAGGCTCGGTTCTATCTCAAAACAACATCAAACATGAAACATGATCGAATCGAGAAATGAACCAACTACGACCAACCAAACAACCGAGAAACGGTCCAAGCAAACCACGTCACAACGCATCTCAACATCCTTTCTCGATATTAGGGAATTCACTTACTCAACAATTAAACAAGAACTAGAGAAAATGAGGCGTGTGAAGGACACGTGAGTCTCGGCGATTCACGCGCGATTCTTGGGCTTGAACACGAACACTCGGGCCTTGCATAAGGCTTCCTCACTCGATCAAACCACAAGAGAGAGACACGGGCTAGTCGGTAAGCTTTTTCTCTCTTTCTTTCTTTCTTTTTCTCTCTTTCTTTCTTTCTTTTTCTCTCTTTCTCGGTCATGAATACAAAGCAAGAAATAAGAAAGAAGGTTGGCCGGAGCTCTCGGGGCATGGAAATGGCGTGAGGGAGAGGAAGGGGGGGCTTCACGTGAGGTTCTCCCTCTCTCTCTTTTTTCTCTTTGGCCGAATGGCCTTCTTTCTATTTATAGAGAGACAAAACTTGGGGCCAAAGTTTGGATGAGGTAAGCGCACGTGTCATCATGGAGCATGAGGTAAGCGCACGTGTCATCCACCCAATAATGGCCTAAAGTCAAGAATAATGATGAAAATGGCCAATTATTCTTCCATTCTCTCTCCTCACCCATTGGCCGTCGGTCTCTCTCTCTCTCTCCCTAAACTGGCCGAATGGCCTTTCTCACGGCTTCCCTATTTATCATACTCCAAACTTGGTCATCACTCAAGGCCATTAAGGCATGCCATCATGATAGGGACTCCAAAGTCAAGATCATTTAATTAGGCTTCTTGAACAAGCCTCATTCATTTCCAACTTGGGCTTCAAGTTTTGATTTCTCTAGAATCCTCCAATTCCAAGCTTGCTTCTCTCTCTCGGTTTCCCCCTGGGCCGACCTCTAATAATAGCATAAAATATCTCATTTGAAAGCTCGGAACGTGTACTTTAAATAACCAAAAAACACCAAGTCCAAATTCCAACGTTCTCGTATAGAAAATGCCGAATCTTTGAAATCTGACAAAACCGGACAGCTTTGCACTGTTCACGAAATTGGACTTGAAAACATAGTAAATGGACTCCGAAAATTCTCAAATTTTAATATGTCATAAACAAAATTAAACTGTAATGCCCCGACCTCGGGGTCATTAACGTGACGTCCCGTTCATTATTATCTTTCTTTACACACAAGCGGAAGCATATCTCGGGACAATCACATTTTAAACAAACAGCGGGATTCAGAAAAACAGCATCATGAGCAAACCTTGTATTTATATAACACGCAAACATATTTTACAAGCCAACTTAGCCGATTTTAGCCATTTACACAACAATAACAAGTGGCTTGGGTGTCCTAAGCCCACTACTTCGGATTCACCGCTCCTAGCTTTCCCCGAACTCCAACATGGCTCACACTCCTCCTGTCGCCGCCGTCCATTCGACCATCCTATGGACCTGAGAGGCAAACATGGGGGATGAGTCGGGGAGACTCAGCAAGTGAAAACACTAATGTCAAGTGAGGATAAATCGGTCGCCGTTAACATGAGTCGGCCCTTATCGCACCGGCGTCGATGGCAGATCAATAGCAAAGTTCAAACAAGAGAACATCACGCATGGCTACATCGTGCACACTTTACAAACCAAGGCTTGGTTCTATCTCAAAACAACATCAAACATGAAACATGATCGAATCGAGAAATGAATCAACTACGACCAACCAAACAATCGAGAAACGGTCCAAGCAAACCACGTCACAACGCATCTCAACATCCTTTCCCGATATTAGGGAATTCACTTACTCAACAATTAAAAAAGAACTAGAGAAAACGAGGCGTGTGAAGGACACGTGAGTCTCGGCGATTCTCGGGCGATTCTTGGGCTTGAACACGAACACTTGGGCCTTGCATAAGGCTTCCTCACTCGATCAAACCACAAGAGAGAGAGACACGGGCTAGTGGGTAAGCTTTTTCTCTCTTTCTTTCTTTCTTTTTCTCTCTTTCTCGGTCATGAATACAAAGCAAGAAATAAGAAAGAAGGTTGGCCGGAGCTCTCGGGGCGTGGAAATGGCGTGAGGGAGAGGAAGGGGGGCTTCACGTGAGGTTCTCCCTCTCTCTCTTTTTTCTCTTTGGCCGAATGGCCTTCTTTCTATTTATAGAGAGACAAAACTTGGGGCCAAAGTTTGGATGAGGTAAGCGCACGTGTCATCATGGAGCATGAGGTAAGCGCACGTGTCATCCACCCAATAATGGCCTAAATCCAAAAGTCAAGAATAATGATGAAAATGGCCAATTATTCTTCCTTTCTCTCTCCTCACCCATTGGCCGTGGGTCTCTCTCTCTCCCTAAGCTGGCCGAATGGCCTTTCTCACGGCTTCCCTATTTGTCATACTCCAAACTTGATCATCACTCAAGGCCATTAAGGCATGCCATCATGATAGGGACTCCAAAGTCAAGATCATTTAATTAGGCTTCTTGAACAAGCCTCATTCATTTCCAACTTGGGCTTCAAGTTTTGATTTCTCTAGAATCCTCCAATTCCAAGCTTGCTTCTCTCTCTCGGTTTCCCCTTGGGCCGACCTCTAATAATAGCATAAAATATCTCATTTGAAAGCTCGGAACGTGTACTTTAAATAACTAGAAGACACCAAGTCCAAATTCCAACGTTCTCGTATAGAAAATGCCGAATCTTTGAAATCTGACAAAACCGGACAGCTTTGCACTGTTCACGAAATTGGACTTGAAAACAGAGTAATTGGACTCCGAAAATTCTCAAATTTTAATATGTCATAAACAAAATTAAACTGTAACGCCCCGACCTCGGTGTCATTAACGTGACGTCCCGTTCATTATTATCTTTCTTTACACACAAGCGGAAGCATATCTCGGGACAATCACATTTTAAACAAACAGCGGGATTCAGAAAAACAGCATCATGAGCAAACCTTGTATTTATAGGACACGCAAATATATTTTACAAGCCAACTTAGCCGATTTTGGCCATTTACACAACAATAACAAGTGGCTTGGGTGTCCTAAGCCCACTACTTCGGATTCACTGCTCCTAGCTTTCCCCGAACTCCAACATGGCTAAAACTCCTCTTGTCGCCGCCGTCCATTCGACCATCTTATGGACCTGAGAGGCAAAAATGGGGGATGAGTCGGGGAGACTCAGCAAGTGAAAACACTAACGACAAGTGAGAATAAATCGATCGCCTTTAACATGAGTCGGCCCTTACCGCACCGGCGTCGATGGCAGATCAATAGTAAAGTTCAAACAAGAGAACATCACGCATGGCCACATCGTGCACACTTTACAAACCAAGGCTCGGTTCTATCTCAAAACAACATCAAACATGAAACATGATCGAATCGAGAAATGAACCAACTACGACCAACCAAACAACCGAGAAACGGCCCAAGCATACCGCGTCACAACGTATCTCAACATCCTTTCTCGATATTAGGGAATTCACTTACTCAACAATTAAACAAGAACAAGAGAAAACGAGGCGTGTGAAGGACACGTGAGTCTCGGCGATTCTCGGGCGATTCTTGGGCTTGAACACGAACACTCGGGCCTTGCAAAAGGTTTCCTCACTCGATCAAACCACAAGAGAGAGACATGGGCTAGTGGGTGAGCTTTTTCTCTCTTTCTTTCTTCCTTTTTCTCTCTTTCTCGGCCAGGAATACAAAGCAAGAAATAAGAAAGAAGGTTGGCCGGAGCTCTCGGGGCGTGGAAATGGCGTGAGGGAGAGGAAGGGGGGCTTCACGTGAGGTTCTCCATCTCTCTCTTTTTTCTCTTTGGCCGAATGGCCTTCTTTCTATTTATAGAGAGACAAAAGTTGGGGCCAAAGTTTGGATGAGGAAAGCGCACGTGTCATCATGGAGCATCAGGTAAGCGCACGTGTCATCCACCCAATAATGGCCTAAATCCAAAAGTCAAGAATAATGATGAAAATGGCCAATTATTCTTCCTTTCTCTCTCCTCACCCATTGGCCGTGGGTCTCTCTCTCTCCCTAAGCTGGCCGAATGGCCTTTCTCACGGCTTCCCCATTTGTCATACTCCAAACTTGGTCATCACTCGAGGCCATTAAGGCATGCCATCATGATAGGGACTCGAAAGTGAAGATCATTTAATTAGGCTTATTGAACAAGCCTCATTCATTTCCAACTTGGGCTTCAAGTTTTGATTTCTCTAGAATCCTCCAATTCCAAGCTTGCTTTTCTCTCTCGGTTTCGCCCTCGGCCGACCTCTAATAATAGCAAAAAATATCTCATTTGAAAGCTCGGAACGTGTACTTTAAATAACCAGAAGACACCAAGTCCAAATTCCAACGTTCTTGTATAGAAAATGCCGAATCTTTGAAATCTGACAAAACCGGACAGCTTTGCACTGTTCACGAAATTGGACTTAAAAACATAGTTAATGGACTCCGAAAATTCTCAAATTTTAATATGTCATAAACAAAATTAAACTGTAACGCCCCGACCTCGAGGTCATTAACGTGACGTCCCGTTCATTATAATCTTTCTTTACACATAAGCGGAAGCATATCTCGTGACAATCACATTTTAAACAAAAGGCGGGATTCAGAAAAACAGCATCATGAGCAAACCTTTTATTTATAGAACATGCAAACATATTTTACAAGCCAACTTAGCCGATTTTGGCCATTTACAAAACAATAACAAGTGGCTTGGGTGTCCTAAGCCCACTACTTCGGATTCACCGCTCCTAGCTTTCCCCGAACTCCAACATGGCTCACACTCCTCCTGTCGCCGCCGTCCATTCGACCATCCTATGGACCTGAGAGGCAAAAATGGGGGATGAGTCGGGGAGACTCAGCAAGTGAAAACACTAATATCAAGTGAGGATAAATCGATCGCCGTTAACATGAGTCGGCCCTTACCGCACCGGCGTCGATAGTAGATCAATAGCAAAGTTCAAGCAAGAGAACATCACCCATGGCCACATCGTGCATACTTTACAAACGAAGGCTCGGTTCTATCTGAAAACAACATCAAACATGAAACATGATCGAATCGAGAAATGAACCAACTACGACCAACCAAACAACTGAGAAACGGTCCAAGCATACCGCGTCACAACGCATCTCAACATCCTTTCCCGATATTAGGGAATTCACTTACTCAACAATTAAACAAGAACTAGAGAAAACGAGGCGTGTGAAGGACACGTGAGTCTCGGCGATTCTCGGGCGATTCTTGGGCTTGAACACGAACACTCGGGCCTTGCATAAGGCTTCCTCACTCGATCAAACCACAAGAGAGAGACACGGGCTAGTGGGTAAGCTTTTTCTCTCTTTCAGTCTTTCTTTTTCTCTCTTTCTCGGTCATGAATACAAAGCAAGAAATAAGAAAGAAGGTTGGCCGGAGCTTTCGGCGCGTGGAAATGGCGTGAGGGAGAGGAAGGGGGGGCTTCACGTGAGGTTGTCCCTCTCTCTCTTTTTTCTCTTTGGCCGAATGGCCTTCTTTCTATTTATAGAGAAACAAAACTTGGGGCCAAAGTTTGGATGAGGTAAGCGCACGTGTCATCATGGAGCATGAGTTAAGCGCACGTGTCATCCACCCAATAATGACCTAAATCCAAAAGTCAAGCGTAATGATGAAAATGGCCAATTATTCTTCCTTTCTCTCTACTCACCCATTGGCCGTGGGTCTCTCTCTCCCTAAGCTGGCCGAATGGCCTTTCTCACGGCTTCCCTATTTGTCATACTCCAAACTCGATCATCACTCGAGGCCATTAAGGCATGCCATCATGATAGGAACTCCAAAGTCAAGATCATTTAATTAGGCTTCTTGAACAAGCCTCATTCATTTCCAAATTGGGCTTCAAGTTTTGATTTCTCTAGAATCCTCCATTTCCAAGCTTGCTTCTCTCTCTCGGTTTCCCCCTAGGCCGACCCCTAATAATATCATAAAATATCTCATTAGAAAGCTCGGAACGTGTACTTTAAATAACCAGAAGACACCAAGTCCAAATTCCAACGTTCTCGTTTAGAAAATGCCGAATCTTTGAAATCCGACAAAACCGGACAGCTTTGCACTGTTCACGAAATTGGACTTGAAAACATAGTAAATGGACTCCGAAAAGTCTCAAATTTTAATATGTCATAAACAAAATTAAACTGTAACGCCCCGACCTCGGGGTCATTAACGTGACGTCCCGTTCATTATTATCTTTCTTTACACACAAGCGGAAGCATATCTCGGGACAATCACATTTTAAACAAACAATGGGAGTCGAAAAAAACAGCATCATGAGCAAACCTTGTATTTATAGGACAGGCAAACATATTTTACAAGCCAACTTAGCCGATTTTAGCCATTTACACAACAATAACAAGTGGCTTTGGTGTCCTAAGCCCACTACTTCGGATTCACCGCTCCTAGCTTTCCCCGAACTCCAACATGGCTCAAACTCCTCCTGTCGCCGCCGTCCATTCGACCATCCTATGGACCTGAGAGGCAAAAATGGGGGGATGAGTCGGGGAGACTCAGCAAGTGAAAACACTAATGTCAAGTGAGGATAAATCGATCGCCGTTAACATGAGTCGGCCCTTACCGCACCGGCGTCGATGGCAGATCAATAGCAAAGTTCAAACAAGAGAACATCACGCATGGCCACATCGTGCACACTTTACAAACCAAGGCTCGGTTCTATCTCAAAACAACATCAAACATGAAACATGATCGAATCGAGAAATGAACCAACTACGACCAACCAAACAACCGAGAAACGGCCCAAGCAAACCACGTCACAACGCATCTCAACATCCTTTCTCGATATTAGGGAATTCACTTACTCAACAATTAAACAAGAACTAGAGAAAACGAGGCGTGTGAAGGACACGTGAGTCTCGGCGATTCTTGGGCTTGAACACGAACACTCGGGCCTTGCATAAGGCTTCCCCACTCGATCAAACCACAAGAGAGAGACACGGGCTAGTGGGTAAGCTTTTTCTCTCTTTCTGTCTTTCTTTTTCTCTCTTTCTCGGTCATGAATACAAAGCAAGAAATAAGAAAGAAGGTTGGCCGGAGCTCTCGGCGCGTGGAAATGGCGTGAGGGAGAGGAAGGGGGGCTTCACGTGAGGTTCTCCCTCTCTCTCTTTTTTCTCTTTGGCCGAATGGCCTTCTTTCTATTTATAGAGAGACAAAACTTGGGGCCAAAGTTTGGATGAGGTAAGCGCACGTGTCATCATGGAGCATGAGGTAAGCGCACGTGTCATCCACCCAATAATGGCCTAAATCCAAAAGTCAAGCGTAATGATGAAAATGGCCAATTATTCTTCCTTTCTCTCTACTCACCCATTGGCCGTGGGTCTCTCTCTCCCTAATCTGGCCGAATGGCCTTTCTCACGGCTTCCCTATTTGTCATACTCCAAACTCGATCATCACTCGAGGCCATTAAGGCATGCCATCATGATAGGAACTCCAAAGTCAAGATCATTTAATTAGGCTTCTTGAACAAGCCTCATTCATTTCCAACTTGGGCTTCAAGTTTTGATTTCTCTAGAATCCTCCATTTCCAAGCTTGCTTCTCTCTCTCGGTTTCCCCCTGGGCCGACCTCTAATAATAGCATAAAATATCTCATTAGAAAGCTCGGAACGTGTACTTTAAATAACCAGAAGACACCAAGTCCAAATTCCAACGTTCTCGTTTAGAAAATGCCGAATCTTTGAAATCCGACAAAACCGGACAGCTTTGCACTGTTCACGAAATTGGACTTAAAAACATAGTAAATGGACTCCGAAAAGTCTCAAATTTTAATATGCCATAAACAAAATTAAACTGTAACGCCCCGACCTCGGGGTCATTAACGTGACGTCCCGTTCATTATTATCTTTCTTTACACACAAGCGGAAGCATATCTCGGGACAATCACATTTTAAACAAACAGCGGGATTCAGAAAAACAGCATCATGAGCAAACCTTGTATTTATAGGACAGGCAAACATATTTTACAAGCCAACTTAGCCGATTTTAGCCATTTACACAACAATAACAAGTGGCTTTGGTGTCCTAAGCCCACTACTTCGGATTCACCGCTCCTAGCTTTCCCCGAACTCCAACATGGCTCAAACTCCTCCTGTCGCCGCCGTCCATTCGACCATCCTATGGACCTGAGAGGCAAAAATGGGGGATGAGTCGGGGAGACTCAGCAAGTGAAAACACTAATGTCAAGTGAGGATAAATCGATCGCCGTTAACATGAGTCGGCCCTTACCGCACCGGCGTCGATGGCAGATCAATAGCAAAGTTCAAACAAGAGAACATCACGCATGGCCACATCGTGCACACTTTACAAACCAAGGCTCGGTTCTATCTCAAAACAACATCAAACATGAAACATGATCGAATCGAGAAATGAACCAACTACGACCAACCAAACAACCGAGAAACGTCCCAAGCAAACCACGTCACAACGCATCTCAACATCCTTTCTCGATATTAGGGAATTCACTTACTCAACAATTAAACAAGAACTAGAGAAAACGAGGCGTGTGAAGGACACGTGAGTCTCGGCGATTCTCGGGCGATTCTTGGGCTTGAACACGAACACTCGGGCCTTGTATAAGGCTTCATCACTCGATCAAACCACAAGAGAGAGACACGGGCTAGTGGGTAAGCTTTTTCTCTCTTTCTGTCTTTCTTTTTCTCTCTTTCTCGGTCATGAATACAAAGCAAGAAATAAGAAAGAAGGTTGGCCGGAGCTCTCGGCGCGTGGAAATGGCGTGAGGGAGAGGAAGGGGGGCTTCACGTGAGGTTCTCCCTCTCTATCTTTTTTCTCTTTGGCTGAATGGCCTTCTTTCTATTTATAGAGAGACAAAACTTGGGGCCAAAGTTTGGATGAGGTAAGCGCACGTGTCATCATGGAGCATGAGGTAAGCGCACGTGTCATCCACCCAATAATGGCCTAAATCCAAAAGTCAAGCGTAATGATGAAAATGGCCAATTATTCTTCCTTTCTCTCTACTCACCCATTGGCCGTGGGTCTCTCTCTCCCTAATCTGGCCGAATGGCCTTTCTCACGGCTTCCCTATTTGTCATACTCCAAACTCGATCATCACTCGAGGCCATTAAGGCATGCCATCATGATAGGAACTCCAAAGTCAAGATCCTTTAATTAGGCTTTTTGAACAAGCCTCATTCATTTCCAACTTGGGCTTCAAGTTTTGATTTCTCTAGAATCCTCCATTTCCAAGCTTGGTTCTCTCTCTCGGTTTCCCCCTGGGCCGACCTCTAATAATAGCATAAAATATCTCATTAGAAAGCTCGGAACGTGTACTTTAAATAACCAGAAGACACCAAGTCCAAATTCCAACGTTCTCGTTTAGAAAATGCCGAATCTTTGAAATCCGACAAAACCGGACAGCTTTGCACTGTTCACGAAATTGGACTTAAAAACATAGTAAATGGACTCCGAAAAGTCTCAAATTTTAATATGTCATAAACAAAATTAAACTGTAACGCCCCGACCTCGGGGTCATTAACGTGACGTCCCGTTCATTATTATCTTTCTTTACACACAAGCGGAAGCATATCTCGGGACAATCACATTTTAAACAAACAATGGGATTCGAAAAACAGCATCATGAGCAAACCTTGTATTTATAGGACAGGCAAACATATTTTACAAGCCAACTTAGCCGATTTTAGCCATTTACACAACAATAACAAGTGGCTTGGGTGTCCTAAGCCCACTACTTCGGATTCACCGCTCCTAGCTTTCCCCGAACTCCAACATGGCTCAAACTCCTCCTGTCGCCGCCGTCCATTCGACCATCCTATGGACCTGAGAGGCAAAAATGGGGGATGAGTCGGGGAGACTCAGCAAGTGAAAACACTAATGTCAAGTGAGGATAAATCGATCGCCGTTAACATGAGTCGGCCCTTACCGCACCGGCGTCGATGGCAGATCAATAGCAAAGTTCAAACAAGAGAACATCACGCATGGCCACATCGTGCACACTTTACAAACCAAGGCTCGGTTGTATCTCAAAACAACATCAAACATGAAACATGATCGAATCGAGAAATGAACCAACTACGACCAACCAAACAACCGAGAAACGGCCCAAGCAAACCACGTCACAACGCATCTCAACATCCTTTCTCGATATTAGGGAATTCACTTACTCAACAATTAAACAAGAACTAGAGAAAACGAGGCGTGTGAAGGACACGTGAGTCTCGGCGATTCTCGGGCGATTCTTGGGCTTGAACACGAACACTCGGGCCTTGCATAAGGCTTCCTCACTCGATCAAACCACAAGAGAGAGACACGGGCTAGTGGGTAAGCTTTTTCTCTCTTTCTGTCTTTCTTTCTCTCTTTCTCGGTCATGAATACAAAGCAAGAAATAAGAAAGAAGGTTGGCCGGAGCTCTCGGCGCGTGGAAATGGCGTGAGGGAGAGGAAGGGGGGCTTCACGTGAGTTTCTCCCTCTCTCTCTTTTTCTCTTTGGCCGAATGGCCTTCTTTTCTATTTATAGAGAGACAAAACTTGGGGCCAAAGTTTGGATGAGGTAAGCGCACGTGTCATCATGGAGCATGAGGTAAGCGCACGTGTCATCCACCCAATAATGGCCTAAATCCAAAAGTCAAGCGTAATGATGAAAATGGTCAATTATTCTTCCTTTCTCTCTACTCACCCATTGGCCGTGGGTCTCTCTCTCCCTAATCTGGCCGAATGGCCTTTCTCACGGCTTCCCTATTTGTCATACTCTAAACTCGATCATCACTCGAGGCCATTAAGGCATGCCATCATGATAGGAACTCCAAAGTCAAGATCATTTAATTAGGCTTATTGAACAAGCCTCATTCATTTCCAACTTGGGCTTCAAGTTTTGATTTCTCTAGAATCCTCCATTTCCAAGCTTGCTTCTCTCTCTCGGTTTCCCCCTGGGCCGACCTCTAATAATAGCATAAAATATCTCATTAGAAAGCTCGGAACGTGTACTTTAAATAACCAGAAGACACCAAGTCCAAATTCCAACGTTCTCGTTTAGAAAATGCCGAATCTTTGAAATCCGACAAAACCGGACAGCTTTGCACTGTTCACGAAATTGGACTTAAAAACATAGTAAATGGACTCCGAAAAGTCTCAAATTTTAATATGTCATAAACAAAATTAAACTGTAACGCCCCGACCTCGGGGTCATTAACGTGACGTCCCGTTCATTATTATCTTTCTTTACACACAAGCGGAAGCATATCTCGGGACAATCACATTTTAAACAAACAGCGGGATTCAGAAAAACAGCATCATGAGTAAACCTTGTATTTATAGGACAGGCAAACATATTTTACAAGCCAACTTAGCCGATTTTAGCCATTTACACAACAATAACAAGTGGCTTTGGTGTCCTAAGCCCACTACTTCGGATTCACCGCTCCTAGCTTTCCCCGAACTCCAACATGGCTCAAACTCCTCCTGTCGCCGCCGTCCATTCGACCATCCTATGGACCTGAGAGGCAAAAATGGGGGATGAGTCGGGGAGACTCAGCAAGTGAAAACACTAATGTCAAGTGAGGATAAATCGATCGCCGTTAACATGAGTCGGCCCTTACCGCACCGGCGTCGATGGCAGATCAATAGCAAAGTTCAAACAAGAGAACATCACGCATGGCCACATCGTGCACACTTTACAAACCAAGGCTCGGTTCTATCTCAAAACAACATCAAACATGAAACATGATCGAATCGAGAAATGAACCAACTACGACCAACCAAACAACCGAGAAACGGCCCAAGCAAACCACGTCACAACGCATCTCAACATCCTTTCTCGATATTAGGGAATTCACTTACTCAACAATTAAACAAGAACTAGAGAAAACGAGGCGTGTGAAGGACACGTGAGTCTCGGCGATTCTCGGGCGTTTCTTGGGCTTGAACACGAACACTCGGGCCTTGCATAAGGCTTCCTCACTCGATCAAACCACAAGAGAGAGACACGGGCTAGTGGGTAAGCTTTTTCTCTCTTTCTGTCTTTCTTTTTCTCTCTTTCTCGGTCATGAATACAAAGCAAGAAATAAGAAAGAAGGTTGGCCGGAGCTCTCGGCGCGTGGAAATGGCGTGAAGGAGAGGAAGGGGGGCTTCACGTGAGTTTCTCCCTCTCTCTCTTTTTTCTCTTTGGCCGAATGGCCTTCTTTCTATTTATAGAGAGACAAAACTTGGGGCCAAAGTTTGGATGAGGTAAGCGCACGTGTCATCATGGAGCATGAGGTAAGCGCACGTGTCATCCACCCAATAATGGCCTAAATCCAAAAGTCAAGCGTAATGATGAAAATGGTCAATTATTCTTCCTTTCTCTCTACTCACCCATTGGCCGTGGGTCTCTCTCTCCCTAATCTGGCCGAATGGCCTTTCTCACGGCTTCCCTATTTGTCATACTCCAAACTCGATCATCACTCGAGGCCATTAAGGCATGCCATCATGATAGGAACTCCAAAGTCAAGATCATTTAATTAGGCTTCTTGAACAAGCCTCATTCATTTCCAACTTGGGCTTCAAGTTTTGATTTCTCTAGAATCCTCCATTTCCAAGCTTGGTTCTCTCTCTCGGTTTCCCCCTGGGCCGACCTCTAATAATAGCATAAAATATCTCATTAGAAAGCTCGGAACGTGTACTTTAAATAACCAGAAGACACCAAGTCCAAATTCCAACGTTCTCGTTTAGAAAATGCCGAATCTTTGAAATCCGACAAAACCGGACAGCTTTGCACTGTTCACGAAATTGGACTTGAAAACATAGTAAATGGACTCCGAAAATTCTCAAATTTTAATATGTCATAAACAAAATTAAACTGTAACGCCCCGACCTCGGGGTCATTAACGTGACGTCCCGTTCATTATTATCTTTCTTTACACACAAGCGGAAGCATATCTCGGGACAATCACATTTTAAACAAACAGCGGGATTCAGAAAAACAGCATCATGAGCAAACCTTGTATTTATAGGACAGGCAAACATATTTTACAAGCCAACTTAGCCGATTTTAGCCATTTACACAACAATAACAAGTGGCTTTGGTGTCCTAAGCCCACTACTTCGGATTCACCGCTCCTAGCTTTCCCCGAACTCCAACATGGCTCAAACTCCTCCTGTCGCCGCCGTCCATTCGACCATCCTATGGACCTGAGAGGCAAAAATGGGGGATGAGTCGGGGAGACTCAGCAAGTGAAAACACTAATGTCAAGTGAGGATAAATCGATCGCCGTTAACATGAGTCGGCCCTTACCGCACCGGCGTCGATGGCAGATCAATAGCAAAGTTCAAACAAGAGAACATCACGCATGGCCACATCGTGCACACTTTACAAACCAAGGCTCGGTTCTATCTCAAAACAACATCAAACATGAAACATGATCGAATCGAGAAATGAACCAACTACGACCAACCAAACAACCGAGAAACGGCCCAAGCAAACCACGTCACAACGCATCTCAACATCCTTTCTCGATATTAGGGAATTCACTTACTCAACAATTAAACAAGAACTAGAGAAAACGAGGCGTGTGAAGGACACGTGAGTCTCGGCGATTCTCGGGCGTTTCTTGGGCTTGAACACGAACACTCGGGCCTTGCATAAGGCTTCATCACTCGATCAAACCACAAGAGAGAGACACGGGCTAGTGGGTAAGCTTTTTCTCTCATTTTGTCTTTCTTTTTCTCTCTTTCTCGGTCATGAATACAAAGCAAGAAATAAGAAAGAAGGTTGGCCGGAGCTCTCGGCGCGTGGAAATGGCGTGAGGGAGAGGAAGGGGGGCTTCACGTGAGGTTCTCCCTCTCTCTCTGTTTTCTCTTTGGCCGAATGGCCTTCTTTCTATTTATAGAGAGACAAAACTTGGGGCCAAAGTTTGGATGAGGTAAGCGCACGTGTCATCATGGAGCATGAGGTAAGCGCACGTGTCATCCACCCAATAATGGCCTAAATCCAAAAGTCAAGCGTAATGATGAAAATGGCCAATTATTCTTCCTTTCTCTCTACTTACCCATTGGCCGTGGGTCTCTCTCTCCCTAATCTGGCCGAATGGCCTTTCTCACGGCTTCCCTATTTGTCATACTCTAAACTCGATCATCACTCGAGGCCATTAAGGCATGCCATCATGATAGGAACTCCAAAGTCAAGATCATTTCATTAGGCTTCTTGAACAAGCCTCATTCATTTCCAACTTGGGCTTCAAGTTTTGATTTCTCTAGAATCCTCCATTTCCAAGCTTGCTTCTCTCTCTCGGTTTCCCCCTGGGCTGACCTCTAATAATAGCATAAAATATCTCATTAGAAAGCTCGGAACGTGTACTTTAAATAACCAGAAGACACCAAGTCCAAATTCCAACGTTCTCGTTTAGAAAATGCCGAATCTTTGAAATCCGACAAAACCGGACAGCTTTGCACTGTTCACGAAATTGGACTTAAAAACATAGTAAATGGACTCCGAAAAGTCTCAAATTTTAATATGTCATAAACAAAATTAAACTGTAACGCCCCGACCTCGGGGTCATTAACGTGACGTCCCGTTCATTATTATCTTTCTTTACACACAAGCGGAAGCATATCTCGGGACAATCACATTTTAAACAAACAGCGGGATTCAGAAAAACAGCATCATGAGCAAACCTTGTATTTATAGGACAGGCAAACATATTTTACAAGCCAACTTAGCCGATTTTAGCCATTTACACAACAATAACAAGTGGCTTGGGTGTCCTAAGCCCACTACTTCGGATTCACCGCTCCTAGCTTTCCCCGAACTCCAACATGGCTCAAACTCCTCCTGTCGCCGCCGTCCATTCGACCATCCTATGGACCTGAGAGGCAAAAATGGGGGATGAGTCGGGGAGACTCAGCAAGTGAAAACACTAATGTCAAGTGAGGATAAATCGATCGCCGTTAACATGAGTCGGCCCTTACCGCACCGGCGTCGATGGCAGATCAATAGCAAAGTTCAAACAAGAGAACATCACGCATGGCCACATCGTGCACACTTTACAAACCAAGGCTCGGTTCTATCTCAAAACAACATCAAACATGAAACATGATCGAATCGAGAAATGAACCAACTACGACCAACCAAACAACCGAGAAACGGCCCAAGCAAACCACGTCACAACGCATCTCAACATCCTTTCTCGATATTAGGGAATTCACTTACTCAACAATTAAACAAGAACTAGAGAAAACGAGGCGTGTGAAGGACACGTGAGTCTCGGCGATTCTCGGGCGATTCTTGGGCTTGAACACGAACACTCGGGCCTTGCATAAGGCTTCCTCACTCGATCAAACCACAAGAGAGAGACACGGGCTAGTGGGTAAGCTTTTTCTCTCTTTCTGTCTTTCTTTTTCTCTCTTTCTCGGTCATGAATACAAAGCAAGAAATAAGAAAGAAGGTTGGCCGGAGCTCTCGTCGCGTGGAAATGGCGTGAGGGAGAGGAAGGGGGGCTTCACGTGAGGTTCTCCCTCTCTCTCTTTTTTCTCTTTGGCCGAATGGCCTTCTTTTTATTTATAGAGAGACAAAACTTGGGGCCAAAGTTTGGATGAGGTAAGCGCACGTGTCATCATAGAGCATGAGGTAAGCGCACGTGTCATCCACCCAATAATGGCCTAAATCCAAAAGTCAAGCGTAATGATGAAAATGGCCAATTCTTCTTCCTTTCTCTCTACTCACCCATTGGCCGTGGGTCTCTCTCTCCCTAATCTGGCCGAATGGCCTTTCTCACGGCTTCCCTATTTGTCATACTCCAAACTCGATCATCACTCGAGGCCATTAAGGCATGCCATCATGATAGGAACTCCAAAGTCAAGATCATTTAATTAGGCTTCTTGAACAAGCCTCATTCATTTCCAACTTGGGCTTCAAGTTTTGATTTCTCTAGAATCCTCCATTTCCAAGCTTGCTTCTCTCTCTCGGTTTCCCCCTGGGCCGACCTCTAATAATAGCATAAAATATCTCATTAGAAAGCTCGGAACGTGTACTTTAAATAACCAGAAGACACCAAGTCCAAATTCCAACGTTCTCGTTTAGAAAATGCCGAATCTTTGAAATCCGACAAAACCGGACAGCTTTGCACTGTTCACGAAATTGGACTTGAAAACATAGTAAATGGACTCCGAAAAGTCTCAAATTTTAATATGTCATAAACAAAATTAAATTGTAACGCCCCGACCTCGGGGTCATTAACGTGACGTCCCGTTCATTATTATCTTTCTTTACACACAAGCGGAAGCATATCTCGGGACAATCACATTTTAAACAAACAGCGGGATTCAGAAAAACAGCATCATGAGCAAACCTTATATTTATAGGACAGGCAAACATATTTTACAAGCCAACTTAGCCGATTTTAGCCATTTACACAACAATAACAAGTGGCTTTGGTGTCCTAAGCCCACTACTTCGGATTCACCGCTCCTAGCTTTCCCCGAACTCCAACATGGCTCAAACTCCTCCTGTCGCCGCCGTCCATTCGACCATCCTATGGACCTGAGAGGCAAAAATGGGGGACGAGTCGGGGAGACTCAGCAAGTGAAAACACTAATGTCAAGTGAGGATAAATCGATCGCCGTTAACATGAGTCGGCCCTTACCGCACCGGCGTCGATGGCAGATCAATAGCAAAGTTCAAACAAGAGAACATCACGCATGGCCACATCGTGCACACTTTACAAACCAAGGCTCGGTTCTATCTCAAAACAACATCAAACATGAAACATGATCGAATCGAGAAATGAACCAACTACGACCAACCAAACAACCGAGAAACGGCCCAAGCAAACCACGTCACAACGCATCTCAACATCCTTTCTCGATATTAGGGAATTCACTTACTCAACAATTAAACAAGAACTAGAGAAAACGAGGCGTGTGAAGGACACGTGAGTCTCGGCGATTCTCGGGCGATTCTTGGGCTTGAACACGAACACTCGGGCCTTGCATAAGGCTTCATCACTCGATCAAACCACAAGAGAGAGACACGGGCTAGTGGGTAAGCTTTTTCTCTCTTTTTGTCTTTCTTTTTCTCTCTTTCTCGGTCATGAATACAAAGCAAGAAATAAGAAAGAAGGTTGGCCGGAGCTCTCGGCGCGTGGAAATGGCGTGAGGGAGAGGAAGGGGGGCTTCACGTGAGGTTCTCCCTCTCTCTCTGTTTTCTCTTTGGCCGAATGGCCTTCTTTCTATTTATAGAGAGACAAAACTTGGGGCCAAAGTTTGGATGAGGTAAGCGCACGTGTCATCATGGAGCATGAGGTAAGCGCACGTGTCATCCACCCAATAATGGCCTAAATCCAAAAGTCAAGCGTAATGATGAAAATGGCCAATTATTCTTCCTTTCTCTCTACTCACCCATTGGCCGTGGGTCTCTCTCTCCCTAATCTGGCCGAATGGCCTTTCTCACGGCTTCCCTATTTGTCATACTCCAAACTCGATCATCACTCGAGGCCATTAAGGCATGCCATCATGATAGGAACTCCAAAGTCAAGATCATTTAATTAGGCTTCTTGAACAAGCCTCATTCATTTCCAACTTGGGCTTCAAGTTTTGATTTCTCTAGAATCCTCCATTTCCAAGCTTGCTTCTCTCTCTCGGTTTCCCCCTGGGCCGACCTCTAATAATAGCATAAAATATCTCATTAGAAAGCTCGGAACGTGTACTTTAAATAACCAGAAGACACCAAGTCCAAATTCCAACGTTCTCGTTTAGAAAATGCCGAATCTTTGAAATCCGACAAAACCGGACAGCTTTGCACTGTTCACGAAATTGGACTTAAAAACATAGTAAATGGACTCCGAAAAGTCTCAAATTTTAATATGTCATAAACAAAATTAAACTGTAACGCCCCGACCTCGGGGTCATTAACGTGACGTCCCGTTCATTATTATCTTTCTTTACACACAAGCGGAAGCATATCTCGGGACAATCACATTTTAAACAAACAGTGGGATTCGGAAAAACAGCATCATGAGCAAACCTTGTATTTATAGGACAGGCAAACATATTTTACAAGCCAACTTAGCCGATTTTAGCCATTTACACAACAATAACAAGTGGCTTTGGTGTCCTAAGCCCACTACTTCGGATTCACCGCTCCTAGCTTTCCCCGAACTCCAACATGGCTCAAACTCCTCCTGTCGCCGCCGTCCATTCGACCATCCTATGGACCTGAGAGGCAAAAATGGGGGATGACTCGGGGAGACTCAGCAAGTGAAAACACTAATGTCAAGTGAGGATAAATCGATCGCCGTTAACATGAGTCGGCCCTTACCGCACCGGCGTCGATGGCAGATCAATAGCAAAGTTCAAACAAGAGAACATCACGCATGGCCACATCGTGCACACTTTACAAACCAAGGCTCGGTTCTATCTCAAAACAACATCAAACATGAAACATGATCGAATCGAGAAATGAACCAACTACGACCAACCAAACAACCGAGAAACGGCCCAAGCAAACCACGTCACAACGCATCTCAACATCCTTTCTCGATATTAGGGAATTCACTTACTCAACAATTAAACAAGAACTAGAGAAAACGAGGCGTGTGAAGGACACGTGAGTCTCGGCGATTCTCGGGCGTTTCTTGGGCTTGAACACGAACACTCGGGCCTTGCATAAGGCTTCCTCACTCGATCAAACCACAAGAGAGAGACACGGGCTAGTGGGTAAGCTTTTTCTCTCTTTCTGTCTTTCTTTTTCTCTCTTTCTCGGTCATGAATACAAAGCAAGAAATAAGAAAGAAGGTTGGCCGGAGCTCTCGTCGCGTGGAAATGGCGTGAGGGAGAGGAAGGGGGGCTTCACGTGAGGTTCTCCCTCTCTCTCTTTTTTCTCTTTGGCCGAATGGCCTTCTTTTTATTTATAGAGAGACAAAACTTGGGGCCAAAGTTTGGATGAGGTAAGCGCACGTGTCATCATGGAGCATGAGGTAAGCGCACGTGTCATCCACCCAATAATGGCCTAAATCCAAAAGTCAAGCGTAATGATGAAAATGGGCAATTATTCTTCCTTTCTCTCTACTCACCCATTGGCCGTGGGTCTCTCTCTCCCTAATCTGGCCTAATGGCCTTTCTCACGGCTTCCCTATTTGTCATACTCCAAACTCGATCATCACTCGAGGCCATTAAGGCATGCCATCATGATAGGAACTCCAAAGTCAAGATCATTTGATTAGGCTTCTTGAACAAGCCTCATTCATTTCCAACTTGGGCTTCAAGTTTTGATTTCTCTTGAATCCTCCATTTCCAAGCTTGCTTCTCTCTCTCGGTTTCCCCCTGGGCCGACCTCTAATAATAGCATAAAATATCTCATTAGAAAGCTCGGAACGTGTACTTTAAATAACCAGAAGACACCAAGTCCAAATTCCAACGTTCTCGTTTAGAAAATGCCGAATCTTTGAAATCCGACAAAACCGGACAGCTTTGCACTGTTCACGAAATTGGACTTGAAATCATAGTAAATGGACTCCGAAAAGTCTCAAATTTTAATATGTCATAAACAAAATTAAATTGTAACGCCCCGACCTCGGGGTCATTAACGTGACGTCCCGTTCATTATTATCTTTCTTTACACACAAGCGGAAGCATATCTCGGGACAATCACATTTTAAACAAAGAGCGGGATTCAGAAAAACAGCATCATGAGCAAACCTTATATTTATAGGACAGGCAAACATATTTTACAAGCCAACTTAGCCGATTTTAGCCATTTACACAACAATAACAAGTGGCTTTGGTGTCCTAAGCCCACTACTTCGGATTCACCGCTCCTAGCTTTCCCCGAACTCCAACATGGCTCAAACTCCTCCTGTCGCCGCCGTCCATTCGACCATCCTATGGACCTGAGAGGCAAAAATGGGGGACGAGTCGGGGAGACTCAGCAAGTGAAAACACTAATGTCAAGTGAGGATAAATCGATCGCCGTTAACATGAGTCGGCCCTTACCGCACCGGCGTCGATGGCAGATCAATAGCAAAGTTCAAACAAGAGAACATCACGCATGGCCACATCGTGCACACTTTACAAACCAAGGCTCGGTTCTATCTCAAAACAACATCAAACATAAAACATGATCGAATCGAGAAATGAACCAACTACGACCAACCAAACAACCGAGAAACGGCCCAAGCCAACCACGTCACAACGCATCTCAACATCCTTTCTCGATATTAGGGAATTCACTTACTCAACAATTAAACAAGAACTAGAGAAAACGAGGTGTGTGAAGGACACGTGAGTCTCGGCGATTCTCGGGCGATTCTTGGGCTTGAACACGAACACTCGGGCCTTGCATAAGGCTTCATCACTCGATCAAACCACAAGAGAGAGACACGGGCTAGTGGGTAAGCTTTTTCTCTCTTTTTGTCTTTCTTTTTTCTCTCTTTCTCGGTCATGAATACAAAGCAAGAAATAAGAAAGAAGGTTGGCCGGAGCTCTCGGCGCGTGGAAATTGCGTGAGGGAGAGGAAGGGGGGCTTCACGTGAGGTTCTCCCTCTCTCTCTGTTTTCTCTTTGGCCGAATGGCCTTCTTTCTATTTATAGAGAGACAAAACTTGGGGCCAAAGTTTGGATGAGGTAAGCGCACGTGTCATCATGGAGCATGAGGTAAGCGCACGTGTCATCCACCCAATAATGGCCTAAATCCAAAAGTCAAGCGTAATGATGAAAATGGCCAATTATTCTTCCTTTCTCTCTACTCACCCATTGGCCGTGGGTCTCTCTCTCTCCTAATGCGGCCGAATGGCCTTTCTCACGGCTTCCCTATTTGTCATACTCCAAACTCGATCATCACTCGAGGCCATTAAGGCATGCCATCATGATAGGAACTCCAAAGTCAAGATCATTTAATTAGGCTTCTTGAACAAGCCTCATTCATTTCCAACTTGGGCTTCAAGTTTTGATTTCTCTAGAATCCTCCATTTCCAAGCTTGCTTCTCTCTCTCGGTTTCCCCCTGGGCCGACCTCTAATAATAGCATAAAATATCTCATTAGAAAGCTCGGAACGTGTACTTTAAATAACCAGAAGACACCAAGTCCAAATTCCAACGTTCTCGTTTAGAAAATGCCGAATCTTTGAAATCCGACAAAACCGGACAGCTTTGCACTGTTCACGAAATTGGACTTAAAAACATAGTAAATGGACTCCGAAAAGTCTCAAATTTTAATATGTCATAAACAAAATTAAACTGTAACGCCCCGACCTCGGGGTCATTAACGTGACGTCCCGTTCATTATTATCTTTCTTTACACACAAGCGGAAGCATATCTCGGGACAATCACATTTTAAACAAACAGCGGGATTCAGAAAAACAGCATCATGAGCAAACCTTGTATTTATAGGACAGGCAAACATATTTTACAAGCCAACTTAGCCGATTTTAGCCATTTACACAACAATAACAAGTGGCTTTGGTGTCCTAAGCCCACTACTTCGGATTCACCGCTCCTAGCTTTCCCCGAACTCCAACATGGCTCAAACTCCTCCTGTCGCCGCCGTCCATTCGACCATCCTATGGACCTGAGAGGCAAAAATGGGGGATGAGTCGGGGAGACTCAGCAAGTGAAAACACTAATGTCAAGTGAGGATAAATCGATCGCCGTTAACATGAGTCGGCCCTTACCGCACCGGCGTCGATGGCAGATCAATAGCAAAGTTCAAACAAGAGAACATCACGCATGGCCACATCGTGCACACTTTACAAACCAAGGCTCGGTTCTATCTCAAAACAACATCAAACATGAAACATGATCGAATCGAGAAATGAACCAACTACGACCGACCAAACAACCGAGAAACGGCCCAAGCAAACCACATCACAACGCATCTCAACATCCTTTCTCGATATTAGGGAATTCACTTACTCAACAATTAAACAAGAACTAGAGAAAACGAGGCGTGTGAAGGACACGTGAGTCTCGGCGATTCTCGGGCGTTTCTTGGGCTTGAACACGAACACTCGGGCCTTGCATAAGGCTTCCTCACTCGATCAAACCACAAGAGAGAGACACGGGCTAGTGGGTAAGCTTTTTCTCTCTTTCTGTCTTTCTTTTTCTCTCTTTCTCGGTCATGAATACAAAGCAAGAAATAAGAAAGAAGGTTGGCCGGAGCTCTCGTCGCGTGGAAATGGCGTGAGGGAGAGGAAGGGGGGCTTCACGTGAGGTTCTCCCTCTCTCTCTTTTTTCTCTTTGGCCGAATGGCCTTCTTTTTATTTATAGAGAGACAAAACTTGGGGCCAAAGTTTGGATGAGGTAAGCGCACGTGTCATCATGGAGCATGAGGTAAGCGCACGTGTCATCCACCCAATAATGGCCTAAATCCAAAAGTCAAGCGTAATGATGAAAATGGCCAATTATTCTTCCTTTCTCTCTACTCACCCATTGGCCGTGGGTCTCTCTCTCCCTAATCTGGCCGAATGGCCTTTCTCACGGCTTCCCTATTTGTCATACTCCAAACTCGATCATCACTCGAGGCCATTAAGGCATGCCATCATGATAGGAACTCCAAAGTCAAGATCATTTAATTAGGCTTCTTGAACAAGCCTCATTCATTTCCAACTTGGGCTTCAAGTTTTGATTTCTCTAGAATCCTCCATTTCCAAGCTTGCTTCTCTCTCTCGGTTTCCCCCTGGGCCGACCTCTAATAATAGCATAAAATATCTCATTAGAAAGCTCGGAACGTGTACTTTAAATAACCAGAAGACACCAAGTCCAAATTCCAACGTTCTCGTTTAGAAAATGCCGAATCTTTGAAATCCGACAAAACCGGACAGCTTTGCACTGTTCACGAAATTGGACTTGAAAACATAGTAAATGGAGTCCGAAAAGTCTCAAATTTTTATATGTCATAAACAAAATTAAATTGTAACGCCCCGACCTCGGGGTCATTAACGTGACGTCCCGTTCATTATTATCTTTCTTTACACACAAGCGGAAGCATATCTCGGGACAATCACATTTTAAACAAAGAGCGGGATTCAGAAAAACAGCATCATGAGCAAACCTTATATTTATAGGACAGGCAAACATATTTTACAAGCCAACTTAGCCGATTTTAGCCATTTACACAACAATAACAAGTGGCTTTGGTGTCCTAAGCCCACTACTTCGGATTCACCGCTCCTAGCTTTCCCCGAACACCAACATGGCTCAAACTCCTCCGTCGCCCGTCCATTCGACCATCCTATGGACCGAGAGGCAAAAATGGGGGACGAGTCGGGAGACTCAGCAAGTGAAAACACTAATGTCAAGTGAGGATAAATCGATCGCCGTTAACATGAGTCGGCCCTTACCGCACCGGCGTCGATGGCAGATCAATAGCAAAGTTCAAACAAGAGAACATCACGCATGGCCACATCGTGCACACTTTACAAACCAAGGCTCGGTTCTATCTCAAAACAACATCAAACATGAAACATGATCGAATCGAGAAATGAACCAACTACGACCAACCAAACAACCGAGAAGCGGCCCAAGCAAACCACGTCACAACGCATCTCAACATCCTTTCTCGATATTAGGGAATTCACTTACTCAACAATTAAACAAGAACTAGAGAAAACGAGGCGTGTGAAGGACACGTGAGTCTCGGCGATTCTCGGGTGATTCTTGGGCTTGAACACGAACACTCGGGCCTTGCATAAGGCTTCCTCACTCGATCAAACCACAAGAGAGAGACACGGTCTAGTGGGTAAGCTTTTTCTCTCTTTCTTTCTTTCTTTTTCTCTCTTTCTCGGTCATGAATACAAAGCAAAAAATAAGAAAGAAGGTTGGCCGGAGCTGTCGGGGCGTGCAAATGGCGTGAGGGAGAGGAAGGGGGGGCTTCACGTGAGGTTGTCCCTCTCTCTCTTTTTTCTCTTTGGCCGAATGGCCTTCTTTCTATTTATAGAGAGACAAAACTTGGGGCCAAAGTTTGGATGAGGTAAGCGCACGTGTCATCATGGAGCATGAGGTAAGCGCACGTGTCATCCACCCAATAATGGCCTAAATCCAAAAGTCAAGAATAATGATGAAAATGGCCAATTATTCTTCCTTTCTCTCTCCTCACCCATTGGCCGTGGGTCTCTCTCTCTCTCCCTAAGCTGGCCAAATGGCCTTTCTCACGGCTTCCCCATTTGTCATAGCAAATGGACTCCGAAAATTCTCAAATTTTAATATGTCATAAACAAAATTAAACTGTAACGCCCCGACCTCGGTGTCATTAACGTGACGTCCCGTTCATTATTATCTTTCTTTACACACAAGCGGAAGCATATCTCGGGACAATCACATTTTAAACAAAGAGCGGGATTCAGAAAAACAGCATCATGAGCAAACCTTGTATTTATAGGACACGCAAATATATTTTACAAGCCAACTTATCCGATTTTGGACATTTACACAACAATAACAAGTGGCTTGGGTGTCCTAAGCCCACTACTTCGGATTCACCGCTCCTAGCTTTCCCCGAACTCCAACATGGCTCAAACTCCTCCTGTCGCCGCCGTCCATTCGACCATCCTATGGACCTGAGAGGCAAAAATGGGGGATGAGTCAGGGAGACTCAGCAAGTGAAAACACTAACGACAAGTGAGAATAAATCGATCGCCGTTAACATGAGTCGGCCCTTACCGCACCGGCGTCGATGGCAGATCAATAGCAAAGTTCAAACAAGAGAACATCACGCATGGCCACATCGTGCACACTTTACAAACCAAGGCTCGGTTCTATCTCAAAACAACATCAAACATGAAATATGATCGAATCGAGAAATGAACCAACTACGACCAACCAAACAACCGAGAAACGGCCCAAGCATACCGCGTCACAACGCATCTCAACATCCTTTCTCGATATTAGCGAATTCACTTACTCAACAATTAAACAAGAACAAGAGAAAACGAGGCGTGTGAAGGACACGTGAGTCTCGGCGATTCTCGGGCGATTCTTGGGCTTGAACACGAACACTCGGGCCTTGCAAAAGGCTTCCTCACTCGATCAAACCACAAGAGAGAGACATGGGCTAGTGGGTAAGCTTTTTCTCTCTTTCTTTCTTCCTTTTTCTCTCTTTCTCGGTCACGAATACAAAGCAAGAAATAAGAAAGAAGGTTGGCCGGAGCTCTCGGGGCGTGGAAATGGCGTGAGGGAGAGGAAGGGGGGCTTCTTGTGAGGTTCTCCCTCTCTCTCTTTTTTCTCTTTGGCCGAATGGCTTCTTTCTATTTATAGAGAGACAAAACTTGGGGCCAAAGTTTGGATGAGGTAAGCGCACGTGTCATCATGGAGCATGAGGTAAGCGCACGTGTCATCCACCCAATAATGGCCTAAATCCAAAAGTCAAGAATAATGATGAAAATGGCCAATTATTCTTCCTTTCTCTCTCCTCAGCCATTGGCCGTGGGTCTCTCTCTCTCTCCCTAAGCTGGCCAAATGGCCTTTCTCACGGCTTCCCCATTTGTCATACTCCAAACTTGGTCATCACTCGAGGCCATTAAGGCATGCCATCATGATAGGGACTCCAAAGTCAACATCATTTAATTAGGCTTCTTGAACAAGCCTCATTCATTTCCAACTTGGGCTTCAAGTTTTGATTTCTCTATAATCCTCCAATTCCAAGATTGCTTCTCTCTCTCGGTTTCGCCCTGGGCCGACCTCTAATAATAGCATAAAATATCTCATTTGAAAGCTCGGAACGTGTACTTTAAATAACCAGAAGACACCAAGTCCAAATTCCAACGTTCTCGTATAGAAAATGCCGAATCTTTGAAATCTGACAAAACCGGACAGCTTTGCACTGTTCACGAAATTGGACTTGAAAACATAGTAAATGGACTCCGAAAATTCTCAAATTTTAATATGTCATAAACAAAATTAAACTGTAACGCCCCGACCTCGGGGTCATTAACGTGACGTCCCGTTCATTATTATCTTTCTTTACACACAAGCGGAAGCATATCTCGGGACAATCACATTTTAAACAAACAGCGGGATTCAGAAAAACAGCATCATGAGCAAACCTTATATTTATAGGACACGCAAATATATTTTACAAGCCAACTTAGCCGATTTTGGCCATTTACACAACAATAACAAGTGGCTTGGGTGTCCTAAGCCCACTACTTCGGATTCACCGCTCCTAGCTTTCCCCGAACTCCAACATGGCTCAAACTCCTCCTGTCGCCGCCGTCCATTCGACCATCCTATGGACCTGAGAGGCAAAAATGGGGGATGAGTCGGGGAGACTCAGCAAGTGAAAACACTAATGACAAGTGAGCATAAATCGATCGCCGTTAACATGAGTCGGCCCTTACCGCACCGGCGTCGATGGCAGATCAATAGCAAAGTTCAAACAAGAGAACATCACGCATGGCCACATCGTGCACACTTTACAAACCAAGGCTCGGTTCTATCTCAAAACAACATCAAACATGAAACATGATCGAATCGAGAAATGAACCAACTACGACCAACCAAACAACCGAGAAACGGCCCAAACATACCGCGTCACAACGCATCTCAACATCCTTTCTCGATATTAGCGAATTCACTTACTCAACAATTAAACAAAAACAAGAGAAAATGAGGCGTGTGAAGGACACGTGAGTCTCGGCGATTCTCGGGCGATTCTTGGGCTTGAACACGAACACTCGGGCCTTGCATAAGGCTTCCTCACTCGATCAAACCACAAGAGAGAGACACGGGCTAGTCGGTAAGCTTTTTCTCTCTTTCTTTCTTTCTTTTTCTCTCTTTCTCGGTCACGAATACAAAGCAAGAAATAAGAAAGAAGGTTGGCCGGAGCTCTCGGGGTGTGGAAATGGCGTGAAGGAGAGGAAGGGGGGCTTCACGTGAGGTTCTTCCTCTCTCTCTTTTTTCTCTTTGGCCGAATGGCCTTCTTTCTATTTATAGAGAGACAAAACTTGGGGCCAAAGTTTGGATGAGGTAAGCGCACGTGTTATCATGGAGCATGAGGTAAGCGCACGTGTCATCCACCCAATAATGGCCTAAATCCAAAAGTCAAGAATAATGATGAAAATGGCCAATTATTCTTCCTTTCTCTCTCCTCACCCATTGGCCGTGGGTCTCTCTCTCCCTAAGCTGGCCGAATGGCCTTTCTCACGGCTTCCCCATTTGTCATACTCCAAACTTGGTCATCACTCCAGGCCATTAAGGCATGCCATCATGATAGGGACTCCAAAGTCAAGATCATTTAATTAGGCTTCTTGAACAAGCCTCATTCATTTCCAACTTGTGCTTCAAGTTTTGATTTCTCTAGAATCGTCCAATTCCAAGCTTGATTCTCTCTCTCGGTTTCCCCCTGGGCCGACCTCTAATAATAGCATAAAATATCTCATTAGAAAGCTCGGAACGTGTACTTTAAATAACCAGAAAACACCAAGTCCAAATTCCAACGTTCTCGTATAGAAAATGCCGAATCTTTGAAATCTGACAAAACCGGACAGCTTTGCACTGTTCACGAAATTGGACATGAAAACATAGTAAATGGACTCCGAAAATTCTCAAATTTTAATATGTCATAAACAAAATTAAACTGTAACGCCCCGACCTCGGGGTCCTTAACGTGACGTCCCGTTCATTATTATCTTTCTTTACACACAAGCGGAAGCATATCTCGGGACAATCACATTTTAAACAAAGAGCGGGATTCAGAAAAACAGCATCATGAGGAAACCTTGTATTTATAGGACACGCAAACATATTTTACAAGCCAACTTAGCCGATTTTAGCCATTTACACAACAATAACGAGTGGCTTGGGTGTCCTAAGCCCACTACTTCGGATTCACCGCTCCTAGCTTTCCCCGAACTCCAACATGGCTCAAACTCCTCCTGTCGCCGCCGTCCATTCGACCATCCTATGGACCTGAGAGGCAAAAATGGGGGATGAGTCGGGGAGACTCAGCAAGTGAAAACACTAATGTCAAGTGAGGACAAATCGATCGCCGTTAACATGAGTCGGCCCTTACCGCACCGGCGTCGATGGCAGATCAATAGCAAAGTTCAAACAAGATAACATCACGCATGGCCACATCGTGCACACTTTACAAACCAAGGCTCGGTTCTATCTCAAAACAACATCAAACATGAAACATGATCAAATCGAAAAATGAACCAACTACGACCAACCAAACAACCGAGAAACGGCCCAAGCAAACCACATCACAACGCATCTCAACATCCTTTCCCGATATTAGGGAATTCACTTACTCAACAATTAAACAAGAACTAGAGAAAACGAGGCGTGTGAAGGACACGTGAGTCTCGGCGATTCTCGGGCGATTCTTGGGCTTGAACACGAACACTCGGGCCTTGCATAAGGCTTCCTCACTCGATCAAACCACAAGAGAGAGACACGGGCTAGTGGGTAAGCTTTTTCTCTCTTTCTTTCTTTCTTTTTCTCTCTTTCTCGGTCATGAATACAAAGCAAGAAATAAGAAAGAAGGTTGGCCGGAGCTCTCGGGGCGTGGAAATGGCGTGAGGGAGAGGAAGGGGGGGCTTCAGGTGAGGTTCTCCCTCTCTCTCTTTTTTCACTTTGGCCGAATGGCCTTCTTTCTATTTATTGAGAGACAAAACTTGGGGCCAAAGTTTGGATGAGGTAAGCGCACGTGTCATCATGGAGCATGAGGTAAGCGCACGTGTCATCCACCCAATAATGGTCTAAATCCAAAAGTCAAGAATAATGATGAAAATGGCCAATTATTCTTCCTTTCTCTCTCCTGACCCATTGGCCGTGGGTCTCTCTCTCTCCCTAAGCTGGCCAAATAGCTTTTCTCACGGCTTCCCTATTTATCATACTCCAAACTTGGTCATCACTCAAGGCCATTAAGGCATGCCATCATGATAGGGACTCCAAAGTCAAGATCATTTAATTAGTCTTCTTGAACAAGCCTCATGCATTTCCAACTTGGACTTCAAGTTTTGATTTCTCTAGAATCCTCCAATTCCAAGCTTGCTTCTCTCTCTCGGTTTCCCCCTGGGCCGACCTCTAATAATAGCATAAAATATCTCATTTGAAAGCTCGGAACGTGTACTTTAAATAACCAGAAGACACCAAGTCCAAATTCCAACGTTCTCGTATAGAAAATGTCGAATCTTTGAAATCTGACAAAACGGGACAGCTTTGCATTGTTCACGAAATTGGACTTGAAAACATAGTAAATGGACTCCGAAAATTCTCAAATTTTAATATGTCATAAACAAGACCTTAAAAAAAATTCTTCATGAGAACACGAAATCTTAATCTCTCTGTAAACCCCATTTTTAGTAGCTCAAAAACAGACTAAAAACTGTTCGCTGGAACAGCATTCTTGTTTCTCAAATTAAGCTATGTCCAGAATCCAAATCATCTCGGAAAATTCCCAAATTTATATACGTTATATAAAAGGACGTTCTCAACAACTGTTATGGAGGAAACTTTTCCAAAATCGGCCCAGAAAATCTTGTAGAAAATAAATACGTTGTGAACATCACCGAAATACCCATTCTGGGCAGTTTCACACGGTCCGAAAATCAGGCCATCGTACCACTCATATCAACTCCAAAAATTCTGAAATTAAAGTATCTAAAACATCAAGATGTTTGGAACAACTTTCAAGAAGAAAGTATTTGGAAATTTGGATCACAAAAATCTCCCCAAAAATAACAAAATGAAGGGGTACAAAAGATCCGAAACTGGGTTTTCCAAAACAAGAGTAAAAATTAGTTCCAATTGGAAAACCACCAAACTTAAACCATAGCCCTTTTCCCTAGAACTGAAATTGAGGATATTACAATTTACCTGCGGGTTCCCAGGCCCAAAAATCGGGATGTGACATAGGATGTCCGGCGTCCACGTCAGCAATTTCCGATTAAAATTAATCGAATGGACTCAATTGGCAAATCATGTTAAAATTGAAAAGTTTATGATTGAATTGACAAAAGTGCAATAGATTTAAAACTTTTTGAACAATTTTCCTCCTCAACTTATGATGTGGACCTGGATATTCTCAATTCTCGGGAAAAGTCGATTGGGATCTCATGCTCTCGCCCTAGACCGAGAGATACCATTGATGATGAGTATCGTCGAGATAATTGTTAAGCATATTTATTGTGAAATGTTTTTGATTTTCAAAATATTAATATCGCATAACACAAGCAGTACATTTGAAACCATAAAAAAAAAATTATGGGTTAATACTACGAAAAATTTCAAACTGATATATCTGTGGCAAACTTATCAGCGACAAAGAGCAATGATTAGCGATTACCACCAATCCATGTGTGGTCTTATCATTTGTCATAGTCCGATTTCTTTCTTGGTTATATAAGTGCTACAGTGATGCTCCGTCGTATCAAGGTGGATGTGAGGGATGTGAAAGGATAATGAAACTGGGTCAAGAGAATGGCGTCGCATTGCCTGTGCTTAAAATCTTGGGATGCGATGTGATGATGATCATTCTTTTTTCCTTTTTCGGGAAATCTTCGAAAGCAAAATCGGTGGATGGTAGGAAGTGGATACCGCTCTTCGGATGCTGGCACAGACATATATTTGTTTAGAAGCGTTCTGCATGTTTTACTCGAGGGATTGGATGTCCCCGCCTGTATAGCGCGTGGTACGATTGGTCACGACGACGCAACCTACAACGCTATATACTCGGGAAAAATCTAAAGAGAAAAGGATGGTATGGTATTACGGATTGCCGAGCAATTTGCCAGGGAAATCCCGGCACGTGCGCCCGCATCGACCGCCTCATGTTCCGGCGTACTAGGTGCGCCCCCGGTATCGAACCGGACACGGCCAAAAACCCGCGGCTCCAAGCGCTAACCTACGCCGCGCCACCTCATCTGCCCGCTAACCTACGCCGTCTTCAAGCTCCGACGTCCCTGTCTCTCCTCCTCCACTCAACAACCGGTGAAGGTGAAGCAGCTCCCAACATCCCGCAGGTTTTCTCTCCTCAGAACCCCCGCGCGCCTTCCTTTTCGCCGGATCGACGTTTCCCGATTCCGTCGCGCTCGGTCTCGCCGAGCTCTCCGGTCGCAAGGTAAGCAGCTCGCGCTCTCGCCTCGCTGTGTCGGCTCATCGCATGGGCATATCCATCCCCGGAAGTGATTTTTCATTTTGATTCTGGCAACGAACGAGCGTGTCATGTGTCGGATGAATCGAGTTCGGATCGTGCGTTCGTTGACTTGAGTTTGGAAAGATGCTGAGTCCATGGTCTCGGTCTTGGTGTGCCTGGGTTTGACTTGTGAGTTGAGGCGATTTGCTGGCGCGAGAGGATCGAGATATGGGGCATTGCGGAATTTGAAGGAGGAACGACGCGAATGTGGACGTTCTCATTGCTGAATTGAGCGTTCTCGGGTGGAGCGATGCGTGGATATGGAGAGGGAGTGAGGGAATTTGATGGTCAACCTGCTAACGAAGAGTAGACCTGGTTGCTCTGTCAAACGGTGGCTCTTGTTCGATTACCTCGAAACAAAATATCGTCTTTGACTATGTTCTTTTCTTGAATCGATCACGGTGGTGCGCTCGCACTAAGTATAGGGCGCTGCTGCTGGTAATAGTCTTGTGATATAGCGAGAACGGAGGTTTCTTTGTTCTTGTCTGAAAACTTGCTCTGGTGTTTACCTGTCGTAATGGATCTCCATTGCTGACCACACTAGTGGAGAATGGCGTTGTTGTTGTCGTCATTTTATCGGGACTAAAATAAGCTCTAAAGTGAAGAATGGACTTCCATTAGTTCTGTATATTCTCCTGTATAGGGTGACTAAGTAAGGTCTAAAGTGAGAATGTGAATCGTTAAACATGCAATCGACTCTAATGAATGTGCCTACTTGCGCTTGCTATATTGAATAAGAAATTTTCATTTTCGATAACCATGTTTCCGTCCTGCTTAAAAAAAGTTATGGAGATCGATGTTGATGATCGTAATGTGTGTCGTTATGGACCTATTTTTCCAGTTCATCCGGAGTGGCCTGAACGACTGATGCTGGTCAATCTCACTTCGAAAGGGGGGAAGAAAGGGAAAGGAGAATAATTTAACCTTCGAAGCATTATATGAGAACTCTGAGTAATTCAGATTTTGAGAGTATCCGAAAACTCTCTCTCCTCTTTTCTTTTGGTTTGTTTGGAGTGGATATGCTTTGATAATTGGCGCAATCTACTAAGAAACTTGATGATTGAGTAATACGTATTTAAATAAAGAGATTAAGCATTGCGGTTACCAGTGTTTATCCATTTTTTGACGAAGACTTCTAAGTCAAGATGCATGCTAATTATGAGTTTGGTACATAGCAGCAATTTATGATGTAAGTTAATTGTAAAATGTACTGCCTTTCATAAGGAATTTTAAGTTTAATTGCATGCATAAGAGGATATTTTTTCTTTTTTTTTTTTTTTTTGGGGTGGGGGGGTGTGGGGAGGGGAGGGGACACGTCGGATTCCTTAACCAGCATTCATTTCAAGGTTGCAATGTCATGTCTCTCATATACAATTTATTCTTAAGATTATTGATGGACTTTTTCTTTGATGGATCTTCTTTAGGATGCAATAAATTATACTTGTCAGCTAATTAATCATCAATTAAGCTGAGGACTTCTAGAATGCGGTCCTTCCTTCGCCTCATTTCAATATTCTTCGTCCTCCTAAGCTATTTGGAGAATACATTTGCTGGAATCACTAGTACTTTCGTTCGATCACAGTGGCCATCAGTTGACATTCCTCTTGATAATGAAGTTTTTGCAGTTCCAAAGGGTCACAATGCACCACAACAAGTGAGCATTCAAACTTTTGACGCTGTTTGACTTTTCTGGAAGTTTCTATCTGCAATTTCCTTTGAACATTTGGTAGTGTTGAGAAAAACGATGATCATGCGACAAGACAATGGTTCACATTGTTTATCTACATTGAAATCTCGTTCTTTCTTTGTTTGCATCTTGCCTACAGTAAATTCTTTTTGTTTACATACGAGATACGTTAATTTGATGAAGTTATGTCGAAACCTAAGCTGTGTTGAAGAAGAGAGGGTGAAAGACTTACTTTTAAGTTGTAGCTATACCAGAAAGATTCAGATTACCATTTTTGCAATTTTAGAAGTAAATTGAGTAAGCTCAGGCACCGTGCGGCACGAACTTTGGGCTTGAAGAGGGAAATTCAGTTTGTGTGTTGGAAAAAAACAGATTACTAAGCTGGTTCTCTCCCTTTCTTTGGCTCCTTGGATACAGAGGAACAAAAGGACATTTCAAGGAGTTGAATCCTCTTGGGTTTCTTTTAGGGATGATTGGCTGTACACTCTTCACTTTTGGTACAGCAGAAAAGTTCAATTCTACATCGAGTTTGTTGGCAATGTTAGTAAACAGTCTTTTGTGCCTTATTTGGAATATGGGTGGCTTCCACTTGAAGCCGTTTTGTGTAGGGGCGGTACCCCCTTGGTACCTTCTTAATGAAATCTTATTTATCATCATGAAAAAGGCGCTACTCACCTTGGGTCATCTTTATAAATTTCTGCGCTCAATTAGATTACGTTCTATCAGGATATTCCTGTGAAGAATTCATTAGCTTGTTCCGTTCACCTTGAATCGATTTTTAAGAGGATTTATTTAGCTTGTTTCAGTCTTTCCCATGTCATAACCCTTTTCCTTCTTTTGCAGGTTCATATCACCCAAGGTGACTATGATGGAAAGGCTGTCATTATATCATGGGTCACATCTGATGAACCAGGATCCAGTGAGGTACAGTATGGCACCACAAAGGGGCAGTATGATCGTTCTGCTGAAGGAAATGGTACAAGCTACACTTTTTACAAGTATAAATCTGGCTACATCCATCGTTGCCTGCTTGATGGCCTTGAGGTGATCCTCTATTTGATTATCTGTGAATTGACAATTTGTGGGATCATCATTTAAGTTTCATAGACCACAGGTTCAGTAAAGATTTTAATATATTCTAGTTGTTTCACTAGTTGGCGGACAATCTCTAATTTAAATTCTCTTAAAATTGTTTATTTGCTGCCTACAGTATGATACCAAGTACTATTACAAAGTAGGAAGTGGTGTTTCTTCTCGAGAGTTTTGGTTTCAAACACCACCAACAATTGACCCAGATGCTTCATACAAGTTCGGAATAATTGGTAAGCTACGCATCTGTTTTCAGAGTCTCAGTAGCCGTATTGGACAGAGGGAGATTGGTTTGGGCTTATATGGACTGTGTATTGTTTCAGTTCATCAAAAAATCAGAATCTTGATTAGTATTGATAATTAAAACAGCTCAATATGTAGGTTCTCAATCACAGAGTGGATTGTCACTTGATGTTGCATTAAGGTAGTATCTCCTAGACCGGACTGCGAGAGCCCTGAGTGGGAGAGGGTTGTGGGTGGGGGCTAAAATGACAGAGGCAAATTAGACACTCCTATGGAATAAAAATCCTACAGAGACTTTTGCTTATAAGAGAAACATTTTCCTGTTTATCACAATTTTTCTACTTTCTATTTTAAACCTGCCTTCCACTTGTAGGCGCAAATCTGTCAATCAATCTCAATTGTACGCATTTTCTAGTTCTTTGCTATCTCTGGCCTGTATAGAAGATATTGGAAAGTACAAGATTATATTATTTTGCAATGATATGCATGTCGCAGGTGATCTGGGCCAGACTCATAATTCGCTTTCAACTCTTCAGCATTATATGGTGAGTGGAGCACAGGCAGTCTTGTTTTTGGGGGATCTTTCTTATGCTGATAGATACAAGTACAATGATGTTGGGCTAAGATGGGACACATGGGGTCGCTTTATTGAACAAAGTGCGGCATTTCAGCCATGGATCTGGTGTGCTGGGAACCATGAAATAGAATATATGCCTGACATGGTAAAGTATCTTCACACATGTGCTTTTTTAATGTACCATTTTTGTGTCTCACTTTTCGGTTTGGGATGACTTCTACTTTTAACCATTAACTTTTTATGCATTTTGTGGCACTCATACTTCGAATTTTATATAACATGAAACACTTGAAACCTTTATTGACATGTAGAATCATTTATACTTCTTTTCCATGAGTTTTATCTTTCATTTTCAAATTTTGGAGGAAAAGTCATTAGTAGAGGTTATAAGTAAAAGAATATCTGCCCCAAGCAGCTTATTTATTTATCACGGAGGACTATAAGAAGGCAAACTGTGTATAATGTTCAGTGAAACTAATGTGCTGCTTTTTAACGAGATGTTCTTTTGTAGAAACAAGATTGTCATTGTAGTATATAAAAATGAATTATTAATGGGAACTCAAAGAACCATATAGGTCTTTCTGATGCAAAACTAACAATGTCTAAGAAACTCCTTGAGTGTTAAGCTGTATTCGGTCCTGCAACTTAAAAAAGCAGCATGCTTTTGGAAGACTCGAATTCCTAGGCTTTCTATAGTGTGTGGGAGATCATCTATGTCTGTAATATCTGCTACTAATCCTTTTTGCGATTCTTTCGTCCTAACATGCTTTTTCAATGTAAGTGAAGGAGGAGATTGATACATTCAAATCCTATCTGCATCGATATCCAACACCTTATTTGGCCTCGAAAAGCACCAGTCCTCTTTGGTATGCCATCAGACGAGCTTCTGCCCACGTAATCGTGCTTTCAAGCTACTCTTCCTTTGGTAGTTCTTCTTTTTCATTTCGTTCCCTACCTAATTTCGTTCTCATATAGCAAATTGAGGTCCTTTAATGTCAAGAATATAAACTTTGGCAAATAAAAAGGCATAAAAGAAACAGAATAACGAGTTCCAACACCAAAAAGATTTTGTGAGAGAAGTTAACATCTGCTAATTTGAACCGGCTAAACCAAGATGGTGGAAAATTCAAACTGTTTCCTCCAATAATTAATAATCCATGTTTAATACTACATCCGACAAATGCTGCTCTATTGCTACCTTTCTCTGCATGTTGGGACTGATTGATTGTAATTTTGAACAGTGAAATACACACTTCAGTGGATGTGGCTGCGAGAAGAATTTAAAAGGGTAGACAGAGAAAAGACACCTTGGCTTATTGTTCTGATGCATGTTCCTTTGTACAATAGCAATGATGTACACTTCATGGAGGGTGAAGGCATGAGAGCAGTGTTTGAAAAGTGGTTTGTTCGTAACAGAGTTGATATTGTTTTTGCTGGGCATGTTCATGCTTATGAAAGATCGGTAGGGTTCTTGTCTGGCGAGTTCATCTATTCATACTTACGTTTACTTTCAGATGCTGCAGATACTTGCACTGTCACAGTGATTTATAATGTTTTTATTTCTGAGGACTCCTTGTGTCTGTCAGAATCTGAGGTTGCACATGGGATTACAAACAAATTTACTTTAGATGAATTTTCTCCAGATCATGGTTGGATGGTCTGTCTGTAACCTTAGTAGTAATAGGAAATCACAGACTTCGGCAAAGTTACGTGTGTGAAGTAAAATGTAAAAAGCCTCATCGCTGTTCAAAAGCAAAATGACACAAGTATTTCTTGATGTGTTTATATTTATAATAAAAGCTGATTAATGTTTGTTTTATATGAGTTGTAAGATAGTAAAATTAATTTTTCTATACAATATTCTGTTATGCAATAACATTTCTTTTGGTTTCCACGATAAATTCGAATCTCTGTTCACATGGCCCCTACTATATACTTTGATGTGTAGTTGGTACATATGTAGGATTTCTGGTGAATAATCAAATGTGATATATCCCTCAAATAAGAACAGTTCCTTCTACTTTATTTAGTCGGACTTTCTACTTCCATTTGATGGCAAGAAATACTAGGTTTGTTGTTCTACGGAAGCCACTCTATATAATCTTAGTTGAGTGTGCAAAAGTATCTCAAGTGTTGTCCTTGACAAAACCGAAGACTTACTATTGTCCTTGAAAAAAAACAAAGACCTACTTTACTCGTGTTGATGTTTCTATCATACCGGTTTTGTACTACATCTTGTGTTTGCCTGTTTTACTGACTGAAGTGGATTTGTTGATTTTCAGTATCGGATCTCAAATATACAATACAATGTCAGTAGTGGTGATCGTGACCCTGTACCAGATAAATTTGCACCTCTATATATTACTGTTGGAGATGGAGGTAATCAGGAAGGCCTTGCTGGAAGGTAAGTTGGACATCTTATGTGCAATTCTTTTATAGATTGCCAAAGGTAGAAATTCTGATGATCATTTTCCAAGAGATTTCCTCCATTGCATATTCATTATGTAATTACATTACTATTACAGGTTTAGTGATCCACAACCAGACTATTCTGCATTTCGTGAGGCCAGTTATGGCCATTCTACTTTGGAAATAAAAAACAGGACTCATGCATTTTACCATTGGAATCGAAATGATGATGGGAAAAAGGTGGCAACAGACTCTTTCATATTGCATAATCAGTATTGGTGAGTAAATTTTAGAATGTTTGATTAACTTAAATTTGGCACGTAATGAATGTGACCTTGAAGATAATAATTGGACAAGCCCTGGAGCTGCTCCACTGGAGCACAGATTGTTTGTACCAATTACATTTTGTGAATCTTTTGCTGAGTACCATCTCCAAAGTAAACTATTGTATAGAGGTAACTTTCATTTATGCTTGTGGACCTTATTCACCAGTAACCAACAGCCAATGACCATTATCATCATGCATCTTGTCATAACGGATCACCGCTCTCGTTTCAATGTTTTTTTGGCATATCTTTCCTCATAACTTATGATGTCTTATTACAGTTCATTGACATGTTGTCCTGCAGGGTAAGCAGTTCCCGGCGAAGAAAACTAAAGAAGCGCTGTTCCAGGAGCATTGCAAAGGAGATTGTCACCGGCTGATTTGAGGTTCAGTTGAGTCACAAGACATTTAAGATTAGAGTTGGCAGAGGGAAGTACTTGATACATATGGTTGTTTATATGGGAGTTCAAGATACAAAGTAAAATTTTGTAGAAGATTTAGATGATCTTCATCAATAGTTTCATTAGCTCTAGCTAGCATATACGAACCAACATTAGATTCATGGATAACACATAGTTTGTATTTAATAATTTTTCTTCTCAATCATTGTAGTCCTCTGTATCCTTTCTTTTCAGTGCACTGTGTAATAAACTTAGGAAGGAAATATATATACTACTATGTGAGAAAAGTTTTTGCTCTCAAAATTTTCTTTGGTTAATCGATTCATACGAAGGACGAGCGGCACCAGACATGAGGTTACGTTTTGCTTATGGAACCTTTCTTCTTCTTTGTGCACAGCATGAAACGTGACATGTGTACCGCAGGTTGTCCAAAACTTGCAGATTTGTAAACCTCCACCTCAAGTATCTTTCTCATTGTGGAGTTACCATGTGACTAAACTAACAATTGTCGAGAAATTTCCTCTAGAAAGGCCTTCATTTCATATGGAACTGGAATGACAGCAAAGCTTATATTGAAAATTGATAAGGTATGTTTTTTTGAAACCCGTTAGACCAAATCTAAAGTTGCCTTGGCAGAGCCCAAAACTCATTTAGTTGAGTGTTAAAGCAGCACAACCATTTTCCACAGAAATCTGACTTATATAGACCTCCACATAATCTGTCATATCATTTAGTTTGGCAAAGTGATATTGGCTGTTCAAGTAACTCAAGCGTTCTCAACATACATCTCATTCAAATAGAAATTCAATTTAATTACAATTTGCTTAACAATTTTTGCATTTCACCAAATCATTTTAGGCTCAAGATCTTTGCATTTTCCCAAAGATTTTCCCCAAAAGTTGAACTAAACGCACTCTAGATATGGCTTTCTCTTTAGCCAACTAAGAATATGAGACGGCTCAAATGAAAATCAAGACAACCTCTGTTTCTTTTGGACAAGACATTCCTTAATTTGGTACGGGGATGCCAATTGGTCCTAATCTCCAAGAAAATGCTTGCCATGTTAACCCGGCAGGGAAACACAGCTGCTTTTTCAGATCCCCGATCCAATTGGTCACGTGAACAGACGAGAACCCAAAAAAAGAAAAAGAAAAAATAAGGAAAGGAAAATCATCTCCCTGTCCGAATCAAACGTGATTGGCTGAACCATACTGTCCGGCTTCGACCCCGCTTTCAAGAACCATGCTTTCTCGCCTGTAGATTCGAAAGGAAGCACCTTTGGCTCTCAGGGGCCTCTCCGTCTTGGTTTCGAGCCATTGGAACAAGCTTCCGCAAGACCGTAGAAGAAAGATCCGAAGCTCCGGGAGCCGGAGACTTGCCTTTTCTCTTGCTCCAAGGGCTGTTCTGTTTCGGATTTTACCCATCTTCTTGCTGATTCTTGAGGTGACCCAAGTGTTTTTAAGTGTTGGGTGTCACTGATTTAAGTCGAGGTACGGAATGTAGATCTTTTCGGTTGCTGAACTGCAGATTTTGGTGCTTGTCTATGGTTTTGTGGGTCTGTTTGTTTTGATTTGAGATTTGCTTCTGGGAGTTTTGGGCTTGCTGTTCTTGGTGATTCTAGCTGGTTTAAGAGGTCAGTTAAAGCTCAAAACTTCCTAGTCCCTTAATTGAGAGCTGCAACTCCGAAGTGAAGTGGGTTTGCAAGAATTTTTGCTTGAGATGTGAGTGAATGGAAACTCAAGAATGCGGAGGCAATTATATGTTGATTTCGATTGGCAGTTCACGAATTGTATGAGCACAATTGGCTTGGGATGGTGTCCTCAGGAAGGCAGAAAATTTGACCTTTTTTCAGTGCCAGCACGATAGGCTACAGGTTGATTTGTGTGTTTATCTGGTTGAGTTATTTGGGCTATTGATTCAGGGGTACTTAGGTGTTGATTTAAGATTCTTGCGCTAAAAAAGACGGCCAGGACTTCATTGTTGGTTCAAAGTAGTTCATAAAAATAGGGTCACATTAGATGGTGTTTGGTTGGTTGCAATTGCTCGTTCACGTAGCCCTTACAGGAAGCTGGAGATTGAAGCCATTGAACCTTTGACCGAATTTTCACTATGGCATCCATTAGAAGGACCTTGTCTCCCGTTCCTCGACCTGGAATTTCGCTAAATGGTGAAGCCTGTTCAGTTTCATCTCCATTGTCCAAGTCATCTTCTTGTGCCCTGACCCCGAATCAAACACCATCAGGTGGAATACTGTCAATTTTGGTGGGTTCATTGGATTCTCTGGCTTTTGCACTTAGAGTTTTCTCTCAACGACCCTCTAGGCCTTACGATAGACAAAAACCGAGAGGGCAAACTTGGAGAAGGGCATTATTTCATTTCTTCATTAGTTTCATCATTGGGATGTTCATTGGAGTTACCCAGTATGCCTCAATGAATGCATCGATGAACTTCATTTCGAAGCACCATGCCATATCCTTTGAGCTGAGCACAAGTTTCAGGAATAACCAGTTACACGATGATGCAGCTAGAAATGTGACACCATTTTACAGTATGAGCAATGAGAATGACTCTACCTTGCGGCTACAATCACATCAGCAGCTGTTGTATTTGATTGCCCAAAATGGCAGTAATAATGAATCGGCTACTAAATATGCACATGCGGAAATTCAGAAGCTTCTGATTGTGGTGACCCCGACACAGAGACACCTGCTTCAAGCCTATTATCTTAATCGTCTGGCGCAGACTCTGAAGCTCGTACCACCTCCTTTGTTGTGGATAGTTGTGGAGATGACCGTGCAGTCTCCAGAAACAGCTGACATCTTGAGGAAGACTGGTATCATGTATCGGCATCTCGTGTGCGATAAAAATCTGACCGAGGTCACAGATGTAAGAATTCACCAAAGGAATGTGGCGTTATCTCACATCGAAGCACACCATCTTGATGGAATAGTTTTCTTCGCAGATGAGGATAATATCTATGCGGCTGATCTATTTGATCAAATGAGGCAAATTAGGTACTTTCATTATTCTCGTCTACGAAAAATTCTGCATTTTTCTTTTCTAGCAGCAATACTTTGGTAATTCATGGTTCTATCAGGGAGATCCTCCTGAATTTGTAGTGATATGGCTATGTCTAAATCTAGAATTGGACTACTAAAGAAAGAGAAGCAAGAGGAACTTTAATGGTTGTTTGACCATCAAGATCTGCACCTCTTTTTGGACTGTTTATGTACCTCATCCACATTTAGATCCACATAGTTGTCCATAATAAAAGGCTTTCCATATATTGACTAGCATGGCAATTGGAATTGATGGATGAACTGTCTCTCTCCATCTTTTTATTAAGATGCTCCCTTTTGCAATGTCCTACTTTTATCTAAAACCCTGCTAAACTTTCTTTTCTAAGGTTGTCACTGCAATCTCCTTCTCCGTGCTCTGTTCTAGCTCAACCTTTTCCTTCCTTAACGTAGGCGCTTTGGAACTTGGCTGGTGGCCAAAGTAACAGATAGCAGAAGCAGAGCTGTATTGGAGGGTCCCATTTGTAATGGCACTACTGTACTTGGGTGGCATACAAATGAATCAAGAAGGGGATTCAAAAGATTTTATGCCGAATTATCAGGATTTGCCTTCAATAGCACAATACTTTGGGATCCCAAGAGATGGCACAGACCCACCCTTGAACCCATCAGGCAGTTTGACACGCCAAAAGATAAATTCCGGGTAATTGTCCTTTCCCTTCTGTTGCTCTGATCAAGTCATGTAGCACCATATTGCTATTCTTATGAACATGTCAGATACCATCTCCAGCTGAATCTCACAATCCAATGAAACAAAACTAGCCCCTATCTGGGTTCATGACATATGGACTTGGACTATATTCAAGTACAATTTCATATAATGGAAGTGTTGTTTTCTCGACCCCTAGAGTTCAAACTTCAAGACCGAAATTCCCTGAATGTATTTTCTTGACTCATCTGTGATGACCGAGGTTTTAAAATATGATCTACATGTCCAGGTGAGCACATTAGTTGAACAAATTGTGGAGGATGAGAGCGAGATGGAAGGCTTACTCCACAAGTGCTCAAGGGTGATGGTTTGGCATCTTCATGTGGATCCATCTAGTTACTTTTATCCACAGAGTTGGTTGACAAAGAGTTATCTCAATGCCACTGCCTCACTGACATAGCAGTTTGTGGTGGGAAAGTTGTTCAATTGATACTTCAAGGTAATGCAATTTCTACTATCTCTATTCTCCATGTACCTTTTCACGATATGTCTGGATGTATTCAATTGTGGATTGTTGTTCTGGAGATGAAAGACATCATTGGAATTGGTCCAATAAAGTAATTGGATGTTTTTCTTGACAATTAAACATAAATAAACTTCAAGTTGTCATAGCAGACAAAGTTAGATCGATGCATCCCACCATTTTAAAGGACAGAAATCTGCTGGGCATGGTAGTCATACTTATGAGCTCTTCATTTGAACTGGTAAAGAAGATTAGCTACATTTGTTCCTTGTGATCTATCTTGAGGATTAAGAAGAGACGAATTTTGGCTTTTAGGCCAGTGCTGTACAAATAAGAGGCACCTATCCTACATTTCACAGTTTTCTTTGCAATGTGATGATCAACAGAAAGGCCATTATTTTTGGCATGTTTTAAAAAGCCAGTTGTACCTTGCTAATGAGAAGGCTGTTCCAAATGAAAAAGATCTTATGTCAACACTATGTAGTGCTCATATCAGCTTCCATTATAGAAGCTTCCATTCTGCTTTCATTGTAGCGGTAAGAAATTATCTCATGAGTACTTGCAATTTTGCTGCAGCTGATGCATGTTTCAGAGGGATCTGATTCGACCGGGTCAGCATTTCAAAACAAGGACCATCTGCAGATGATTTCTGTGTACCATTTGACTTTTGCCATGTAGCAAATTCGTCCCCAGCGGTTTTATAATTGTACAGTCATACGAGTCTTTATTTCTGGATCCTCTTGGATTCTTTAAGCAAGGATAAATCTTAATTGAGCTAGATTCAGCTCTGCTTGCTTCAAACCCGCCTTCAAGTTCAGTCACTCCAGATTCCAGTTCCTTGTTTCTCTTCCATGCTCGAATTATTTTCATGTAAGAATTCACATTCTTTTCTCGGTTCCGCTGGTAGCTTAGAGGAATTTTTGCAGTCTACCTAGTGCTTTCATTTCATTGATGGTGTTCACCCACGAATCTTCAGAGTCTAACGGATTAAATAGATACATCTATACTTTTTATTGAGTGCTCTCTTGTTCTTGAAGAACACGAGCAACATGTTCTTCTATGCGAACACGAGTCAAGAATGCTCTTAAACACGAAGGTCAGAGAAACATATGTCTAATGAAACTAAGAAGGAACAGGCACTTCTAGTTTAGTTTGTGAAGACGAAATGGAATCGAAACTGGCAATGATCACTCCTAATTTTGTTGAGATGTTGCAGTTGCAACCAGGACATACAATTTGGAAGACAAAGGTTGACAAATTGATACCCTTTCGAAGGGTTTGCATGATCACTGCTAATTTATTAGGAGTAGAATGGAAATCACATTCCATGGTTTTTCACGTACAAATCCTTTTAAAGTCTACGGTCAATTTGGAAGAAAAATGTGATTGAGCCCATTGCTGGGAGGTACACTTTCCTTAATTTTAAATAATAATTTTTATTTCCAAAAGTAAAACCACACAGCGTCGATATGTCCGAGTGGTTAAGGAGACAGACTCGAAATCTGTTGGGCTTTGCCTGCGCAGGTTCGAATCCTGCTGTCGACGAACGTCTCCTTTTTCTTTACTTGTTTTTTGCCTCTGTGTCTATTCCATTTGTATAAAATTATTGAGGCAGTTCTTTTCCTTTCCTTGTCCCACCCTTCGCTAATTACTGTCTCGATTCATTATATACATTTTGTGGGCATGTTAAATGTTGAGTAACTCCATTTTGAACGACATTAGATTCTGGGATTGTTGAGCAATGGACATAACAGGAGTGGACTCTAGTTTTAAGCAAGGTTTGGTCTAATTTTTCGAATAGTATATGACATATTGATGAACATTCAAGATCCTGAGATTTGGTGCATCTATAGAGCTGATGCCGTGTATGTGATCTTGGCGCGAATAGAACCATATACTGTCGGATCATGTGAGGTTCGCATCGCGTTAGGCTGAGCCATTCATACAATATTATTAGCCACTTGACTCTTCTTATTGTGTGTTAGCTTCAATGGGTTTGACAGAAAATGAAGTACTGGAGGAGGTGGCAAGCTGAGTGTTGTACTTGTGCTCTGCCGCTATACATTTTGCACCGGTCCTCAGGGGCTTTTCTTGCCGATTCCTACTTGCAATTTTGAAATCCCTGAAGGCTCATTCGGCACATTCATGATCATCCGCCCAATCCTTTGTCTCTCTCTGTCTATGGCCGCCTCTTAGCACCTCTGATCTCCCATGTCAGTCAATCCGAGCATCACCGGGTGAAGCAGAGAATGGCAATCGGGCTTTCTCTCTCGAGCCTTCACGCGGGCAATATCGGCCATAGTCGAAAGCATCTGATGGAAGACCACGATCGATGCACGAGGAGTGGCAAGCATCTCAGCAATGTGGCCGGTCCCGCAATATCGTCTGAGAGGCGTGGTCCAGGTGTTCAACGCGGTTGCTCCAAACGAGTTAGTTCTACTACACTTGGCTCCCCAGTATCATGTCTAGCATTGCATCATCTCTGTATCAAATGGGGCTGCCTGCTTGGTTGGTGAGCCTTGTTGATGACACGGCAAGAAGAAAAGGTAGAGAGACGCGGGTGTCTCATAATAATACCAATAGGGATAATTTTGACCACTTTTATTGGGTTGCTGCTGCTTTGAGTCTTGCTTAAATTGTCCTTTACATTGGTTGTTGTAGAGCTTATGGTCCTTGTATGGGAGAGGAGGAAGCGTTATTCACTGCACAGAGTCTCCATTCATGTCTTGTTAGTTATCCCAAACAAGTGGTTGTGTCTGAGACATGAATCCAGACATGTGACTCCAATCATGTGAAAGTGTTGATATATTGCTGATAAGAAGTTGATATACATGACATATTGACTAATGGTCAAAGGAAGAAAGAAAAATCACTTCCTTTGCTAAATTTAGGAACTTGCACCAGTCTCTTCTTCAAGTACTCTACTTGAAGCACCATCACCACCTTCATTTTTGCAGGGTCCATAGGCCTTGCTACAAGCAAGAAAGTACACAAAATTGAGGGTGCTAAAACAAGTGATGACCCCAAAGTAGTAGTCATAGTGCCCCTTGTTGATATTATTCCCAACCCAACTCTCCATCCCTTCTCTCTCAGTAGCCAACTGCACAATGCTGATTATGAGGCTTGCGACCAAGTTCGCCACGGCCATACTGACCCCCAACAGAGTGGCGGCGACACTAGACATGGTCTTGGGCAACTCCGAGTAATAGAACTGGTTTTGCCCGATTGCATTAAAGCCCTCGGCGAATCCGATCAGAACATAGTACAGAAGCAGCCACATCGCTGACATTTTAACCACCCCTGTTCCGTCCAAAAGTCCTTCCTCTGTGGCAACTTTTCGCCTAACCGATTCCACTGCGGCTAAGGCTGACGTGGCGAAGATGGATAGAGCGAGCCCGGACCCCATCCTCTGTTTCAAGCTCAGATAGACTGGCTTTCCAATGATTGCAGAGGCGAGACGGAGGAATACACAGTTGTAGAAAGCGACGAAGGCTAGCAAAGAGACAACCATGAAAATGGTGAAGGAGCCTGCAGGGATTTCGAAATTTGGGGTGATGTGTCGGTCCATGGAGGCGACGAGGAGTACTATGAAGGAGTTCTGGTTGCAGGCCACCGCCATCATGATCCCAGTCGACCATAACGGGATTATGTTGATTAGCGATTTCAGCTCTTCGACTTGGTCGACTGTGCAGAGACTCCATGGATCCAGGGCCTTCCCATCTGTGAGGTGTAGTTGGTCAGTCTCTCTGATAATGCACGCTTTGTTCAGAAACCTGAAGAATTGAGTAACGAAAATTCAACGATACAATCACGAAATGTGATAGCCAGGAAATCACATTACAAGTATGCCCAATAGTACCGCAATTTTTCGCTCGGCACTTGAAGCATCGATCCTTTTCCAATATGATACAATTCGTCCGGGCGCAAGGATGACAGCTTGATGCTTCTGTTTTTAAAGGCGGCCACAACAACTTGGAAGAACCTCGTGAGCAGGCTTGATTCTACCTTCAGTTTGAAGTAAAAAGGTGACGCCAAGAAGAATGAGAAGGTCGATATGAACATGAGCACGACGGGAACTCCGAAGCCGATTTTCCAGCCCGCGATATCTTGAATATACACTATGCAGGTCATTGCGACCATCACCGCGGTCATGACCGAAACATAGTACCAACTGAAGAACTTCTGTAACAAGTTGCCTGAAGTTTTGGAGCTCGCTCCTGCTTCTAGTTGGTCAGCACCAAATGCTAAGGCAGATGATCTTATGCCTCCGGCTCCTATGGACATGAGGCCAAAGGAAGAATATAGGAGCAACAATTGCGCTGTGGTTGCTGATCCGCAAGTGTCCTTGTTGAACTCGTCACAAGAAGGAGGCCTTGCTTGTGGAAGCACCGTTGTTAACCATAGAAGAATCATTCCCTGTTATATGAAACATCGGTTATTCTTATCCAAACACTTGAATGTATCAAACTTTGCATGATTTCAAACCTGCTATACATAAGGCACATCAACATTTGATGTTGTTCTTTTTTATTCAAGATAAGATCAAGAACACAAAATCCACAAGAACTGGCCCTGCAGTGAAAAAGCAAAAAATCCACGACGTCTAACACACCCTCCGGTGTCTTACAGGAACCAAAAAAGAAAGAAGACAGAATCGGAATACTATAGGAAAGTACAGAAAATGTGAACAATACACAGGTTGGTGCTGTTAAAATGTTTTAATTCGCGCTCACATCCTTGACTCTTGCTTAGGCGACTTAGAGCCCGGTTTAGACTCCGTAGCGGGACAATCGAAGGCTTTTGGGACACCCGACTAATTTGCATTTGGATTGAGAGCCACTCTGGTCCTCCCATCCCAAGATGAGAAATGTTTGACCTAAGAGAGCCTATAGGCCCATGATCACCTCTAATTTGAGTGAAGGTGTTGAGCTAGGAAGATGACAAGTCAACTGAGACTTTATTCACTAAATGCACAAAAACTTTTTTCCACCTTTTCTGTTTGGATTAAAACATAAATTTCATCTGCTAAAATCAGCCCAACCACGGGTGAAGGGATCTCCAAACTTTGCTCGAGGCCAAAAGCTAAGAAGCTGGCTATGTAGTTAATTAAACCTGCTTAACGTGGATTCCAACAACAGACGAATCAAACAAATGCCCTGAGAAGGCACAGTATCATATGCATCCTTGATTAGGACGCGTGCTGTTTCATTGTTTCACAGGTCACTTTCCATTCACCAAAAAATAGACGTGCACCATATCGTTATCATCCACAATGACAGTGAGTGATTGGCCAAGGGAAAGAAATCCAGAAGCAGCGATGATGGCATTTGCCAGAAAAAAAGAACAAAAAAAAAATAAAAAGGTAAGATCCAAGCAATAATTTCAGGAAATGAATGAGATAATCTATAGGACCGTGAAATTCACTTGTTGATTATGTTAGGTGAAGGGCTTTCGTCGTACGAACTTATTGATTTACAAGATTATATTCATTAAAATGACATTGTCGACTTTTATCTTGCACATCTCTTTCTTGAATCAATTCCTGTGTCCTAAAGCATTAATCTTGTTTATACCCCTCTTTCTAATGGTGATTAGAGGGTTAGATTACAACACGAAAACAAGATTCACCATTTAACGGGTGATTGAGTGACTATTGATAAATTGAAAACACGAAGGATTACTAATGGTTGCAACTCCTTTTTTCTGGAAAAGAACGACATAACTTCATTATAATCGCAACTGACACGACATGATGAATCTTACCAGTAGACTGACGATGGAACCAAACCCGATCATCGGGTAGCGGCCGAAGTAGGAGTCGGCGAGGACGGCGCCGACGATCGGGAGGAAATTGGTGGCGGCAGACCAGAGGAAGAGGACGTTGGCAGCGACGACGTTCTCCAAGCGGTACTCTTTGGTCAAGTACACCACCATGTTGGGCAGCAATCCGTAGCTCGCCACATTCTCAAACGCCTCATTTGCTGCACATATGAACACACCCCCAGTACTGGAATGAACAAAACTACACACAGACATGAGTTTACAATGAACTAACATGTATATGATATGTGTGTGTATACAATACCAATTATGAAAGGGATGGTTCTGAGGCCACCCTTTGGGGTTGGGGTCTCCAGGAGCGGCTCTCTGATCGTCTTCTTGGCCGGTTGATCACTAGAACGATGACCCATTTGACTCATCTTTGCTCTTCACAGAGAGAGAGAGAGAGAGAGAGAGAGAGAGAGAGAGAGAGCACTACCTAGTCACGGTAATGTTAGCTGAGAAAGATTCAATGAGTTGGGTGAGAAGGAGAACATATAGCAGTGAAGGCTCGAATCGAAAGGGACTCGAGAAACTAAAAGAAAAAAACAATATCGAGAGGAAGTTGCGTGAACGTCGACACGTACGAGGGAGTGGCTTGACTGGTCATGCCGCTGCTCAACAGGTTGCTCCGAGATCTCCGAGGTGGTTGAATTCTGTACAAACACCGCCGCACCCACAAACAAGGCCACACCTCCTCATTACTTCTTCCACCTCGAAACCAAACCAACTTTTAAGGAATGAGGGTTTCAGAACCAGAATCTTCACGTCTGAAACCTTTTGTCCCGGAGTTGAATATTGCAAACATGAAGCTTTCACCGTCAGAATTTTCAATCCTTGACCAAACAGATCCCAATATCAAACTAAAACGAGGGAGAATAAAGGGGCTTTTAAGTTCGTTCGACACATCAGCCATTACGTTTTCTCTTCCTTTGTTGTCTTCCTTTTCGTCATTTGAGGTCAGACAGTGCATCATTATCAACGGTTCCGTAGTGTTTGCTCAGTCTTCTGCAATGCTGCTACAGGATTGGGTTTGAGACTTTGTTGTTAAGTTTCTCAGATGGGTTGTTTAGACCTGGTCCAATTAACATTTTGTTATTCAAGAAATGGAAGGGTGCTCTTCTAACATACGGTGATAGCGAGAGAAATTTCAGACTCTGCTAATTAGGTAACGTGCATGATTATATAGATATGTACACTATTGTACCTGTCAATCCCTTGTTGAACGGTTGTTGCTCAACTAGTGTTGCTCACCGAATTGAGATTTCTTCACTAACGATTTGCGGAATAGCATCTTACACGTAAAGATGGTTCTCTGATTGAGCCGGGAGAGACCGATGCTCCCCCCTACTGATGGCTATTATCATAGCGACTTCAAATTAAGGCCAGGACCAGGAAGAGATAGCCTAATGGTGGCCCGATTTCAAGCCTCAAGACAAATGGGTTTGGGTCTCTATCTGGAGCCACAGAATCATCTCCGGAAAGCCTACTAAAAGTCCATATCCCAAAAGCTACAAGGAATGCAAAACTCATTGTTCTTCCCTGACCCATTTGAAGGCTAATTTCACATTGCACTAATCATTCAGTTCATTTCTCATTGCTAAAGTCATTTTAAGACTCGGTGGGGTTCTTAGGATGAAATTCCCCTAACGCTCGAATCCCAAGGAACAAAATGGAACTCCTACTCATTTTATTGGTTCAAGTTGTGCCGTTCCATCGTAATCGAACAGTAGTGGGCGGCAGCGGCGGCTAAAGTGACGCTCATTTTAAAAATGTATATCTCTATGCGTCACTTTATATTCTGATGAGGTGCACCGGATGAATCTTTTCCTATATGAAGTGGGAGTCTTGACCTTCCCCAACAAAAGCAAGAATCTGCAGCACTTAGCAATCCGGCAGTAATGGCCGGCCTTCATTTGTATAGCCTTTTGTAAGGTAGGGTTTAGGAGAATGAGTACATATCCACTTTCCTAATAATCCATGTATAATCATATGATTCTCTCCTGTAATTATTTGGGTGGTAAAAGGTGGGATCCTCCAATGAGTCCCGTGTGCAGAATTTAATTTTGATTTTGGAACCATGATTAGAGTTAAACTGCAATCATTAAGGAGTCAGCACTTAAGAGCTAGCCCTACCCCCTCCACTTATGGTGCCTCTGCACTGAAGTCATAACCTAATCTTCAATCTTTTCTTTCTTTTTTTGTGGGATTAGAAACCTTTTAAAAATGTCTTGCACGAGTGCAAGTGGTCAGCCCCATAGCCACGATGAGATTCCAATTCTAGACTATCATCAAGGGTCCAATATCATCAGGAGCAATGTTCCTTTTGTCTACTTATGATATTTAATGTTGGAATTTTGCATGTATAATGTAGTCCCTGAAAATTCTTCCACTATGTGCGAGTGTATAGTCTCTATGCATAAATGCCATGTTCGTTCTATTGCCGTGAATGATCGAAAGATCCAAAGGAAGTGAACGTGCATATTTACTGTATCTGGCAAGTCAATAAGGGCCTGGCCAATTTTGCCTCAAATATGACATAGCTAAAGTGTGTGTGATTGGAATGGTTATTTGGTGCATGAAGACAAATTTATGGATTTTCAGGAACTATTGTAATTGAGGGCCTGTTTGTTTGTGTATTCTTAAAAAGTCGCTCTCTCGCGCAAAATTTAAGATGTCATCCAAATTTCAAAAAATTGTGTGAAAAATTATATGTAAATTTTGATAGTTTTAGGTGTTTTGGGTAAATAAAAAAAATCAAAACTGCGTATGCTACCAAATTTGGATTAAGCAACGGATAAAGTAGTTTCCTTTCTTATCATATGCTACCAAATTCTCGCGCAAAATCATTTTCATTGATGGTCACAGCCTGTCCCTTCATCAGTAGTAGTTTCCCTTATCATGCACTGAGGATTATTCCTATTATTTAGATCTGATCGTGTTCGAGCCCCAGAATTTGATATATAAATATTTTATTATGAGCAGGTGTAGGCAATAAATTGGAAGCGACCAAAAGAGGTCAGCCAACCCCAAATCTGTCCATTGGTAAACTCTACATTGTTGTAGCATAGTAATAGCTTGAGATTGTTGTGGCACACGCACTCCAAGTCGTATGTCGGATGGTGAAGGTCTTGCGAAATAATCATTAGTAATACCCATCCTTTAATGATCGTGGCCTTAAGAGGTAATAGTTAGATATTTCTTTTGGAGTTCGCCCCATCCAAAACGGGCTTGAAGGTTACAAATGATACAAAAGTAAGGCCACTCTCGATAGATATACGATTCATGGATGGACCCTAGCTGATTCGACGAGGGTGCAGGGTGTTCATTGGGACGACAGGGCACAAACAAGGTGCAACTCCCGACGTGTTTCTAAATCGGTAGAGTGAGAAGAAACGAATTATATCTCACTTCGGGGGAATACAACTGACCAACAATATGAGCTGAAGTAAACACTGTTTTACAGAAGGTTTTGCTGCAGTCATGCCGATTTCCCGGACACCACTCAGCGACAGACAAATTGAGCAGTAAAATTTTCGAATAAAGAGCCCATGTTTGAAACTTATGCAGTCAAATGAAAAACTAATCTGGTTTGAAAGTTGCGGGTTGAATTCAAAACCATCAACTTCAACACAAGTAATGCACTGTTTTGGACAGTGTGTAATCATTGAGAGTATCTATCAAGTTTTGCGTGCGGGCCCTCGCTTTGCTCACTTTAAATCATTTCAGTCTTCATAGTGACAGACGCAAGAAGAACCCCATGGCTATCATGAATCCCGCCGTTCAAGAAGGAATTCTTTAAACTCCTTTTATGTGCAAAGCACCAAAAACAGTGGAGTCCAAAAGCCAAAAAGAAGATGCAAATAGCAACGAGACAAAGTTGACCCCCCTTTAAAATGGGGTCTTCCCCACTAGCTACATTTTCTTTTGCCAATGAGCTTTAGAAACGTTAAATTGCAGAAACCACATTACAAATGAAGTATTGGACTCTAATTGGATGCTATAAAGCATATTTTTTCTAGGTATCGAATGTAATGCACTTATTTAGAGACTTGTTTACAATATACCACGTCATTTGTAATCGTTTGAAATAGTTATGATGTCAAGAGAATGTAACATGTGTGCTTGGTAATATGGACTCTTTTAAATTTATAGTTTCGACGAAAGCCAAAAGTGATTATCAAGATAGGAAGGCTTGGATAAAGTGTCGTCTTGGCAGGTTTCTAAGATAGTGAAGGATCACAGAAATAAATCAAATGGGAGGTGGGGGAGGGGGGGGGGGGGGGGTACATTTTTGGATTGTATATGTGAAACTAGAATTAACTCACAAGAGACACTTTTTGACATAATGACTCCAAGATTAAGTGTACTCAGATAAGAACATTGCCAGGTCAAGGACTAACAAGAAAAAAGTTCTTACTTGTACGACATAGAACACTCAAGACTCAGTATAAGATGAATTAAAGCGGACAGTTTTTCGAGTGAGTTAAACTAAAAGAGTCACAACTTCCTTAAAAGTTGGGTGGTACAATACCTAAAAGCTATTTTATGCTGTTGTAGTAGTGGATGCGCTATAGGTAAGAGATTTTTGTTAAGAGTTTGATTAACGAGTGCTCTCATGATGCTTATTAGACATGCTTATGAGTGAATATATAATTTAAGGTATTGATATATATTACGACAATAGTCAATGTTTCCTTATTTAGTTGCTTAATAAGTGCTCTAGGACACTTTCTAACGAAATCCTTTTACTAAACAGTAAACACAGTATCTAAGCTGCAACACCTCTTTATACGGTTAAAACTGCACCCTCAAAACTGAACCAAATAGTTTTCTAGTATATCTATAATGATTCTTTCCTCGATAAAGAAAATAAAAGGCCCTTCTTTGCCCACAACCCATTATAAGTACCCTTCAGTCATCGTATCGTGATCAGTCTTAACTAGCTTGTTCTTGCAGGTTCCTCAAGTCTTGAATGTGCAAAAAGTAAGCTCTGTCTCTTGAGGTAGAGCTCAATCTTGAATGAAAGACAGTTTTATATGAGACTAAGAATTATTCTCTTTTTGTATACAGTGACTTCAAGCAGCGTCAAGCAGAAGAAACTGGAGCATATCGACGAAAATGGCCCTGCAAACTTGTCGTCATTGCAAGCGTCATGTGTGACCCCTGAGACTCCAATTGAGTCCATGGAGTTTCTGGCGAGATCATGGAGTGTTTCAGCCATGGAGCTCTCAAAAGCTCTCAACACTACTCATGTCTCCGTTTGCAACGACAATAATAACAGTGCAGAGAGATCATCTTTTTCTTCGGTTGGCACTGATGCGACCGATGCGAATTCCAGGTCTCCAGGAGACTATGTAAGATTCATATTCCAAACTCTTATTTTGTACACCGTCAACGAAAGGAGAAGTTTCATAAACCTATGGTTGTAGCTACTCCCATAGACACTTGGATGGAGTGTAAGATCGCTTATGTGTAGCTCCAACTTTGTAAAATGGTTAGTAAATTTTCTGTGTCAAAGCTTTTCTAATGTCTTTTCTTGGTTGTAAAATCTTTAGCTAAATTTGTTATCTCAGGTCGGTTGTATGAATATCTGACTGCCACAAATAATTTTGGAGCTGAAGCTAAATTAGTTTCCCTGTAGAGATGAAGAATCCCACTTCTGTAGAATCTTCTAAGGACCTGCCAATTCTAGCTTCCAAAATTTATGTTCAGATCAAGCGATATCGTTTATGTTAAGTTGGGTCTCAAAAGAAGATGAAATTGACACCATATTACTCTTGAACGAAGCAAAGCAGAAACATTTACCTAGTTAAAGAGTATCTTTAAACACTTGTCAAAGAGTATCTTTAAACACTTGTCATCTATCCGTATTTTTTTTAAGGTATCGTCATCATTGCCATCTGCTTTGGTTGTACATGATTTTGACAATTCTTTCTTTCACCCTGCAGCCACCTCAGCGACCACCAACGAATGAAACCGAATCCATCTCTCCAAGAGACAGTGGTGAAGTCAAGGTAACTCACAGCTTTCCAATTTTTCTTACCCCACGCACTTGCCCTTCACTTGTCATCAAATGGACGAAAAGAAAAGAAGTTTTCAAGCACTTCAAATGAAAATGGCTGTTAATTTGTTTTCCAAGAATGTTCTGACTAAGTTCAGAAATTTCACTTTCAAAAAAAAAGTAAGTGAAACATACTTGACATTCTGCAAATCAAGTTTAACTCAGTAATGTTGTCTGTGAAGGAATTATTCCTACTCCATCAAGCACTCAACCCAGAATTCCTTTCCAATCAACAACTTCTCAGAAATGGGGTAAGCCATCACTCAAAATCACTACTTTCCTGAAACTCCAGAAACAATACTTCATCATATTGACATTGCTACTTTGTTCTGCAGGTCTACAAGAACATAATGAGGGGGAAAACAATTGGGAGGTGGTTGAAGGACCAGAAAGAGAGGAAGAAGCAGGAAACCCGGGCCAATAATGCACAGCTACACGCAGCTGTGACTGTGGCAGGGGTTGCAGCTGCCGTGGCGGTGGTTGCAGCATCCAATGCAACCATGACAGAACAACCGACCAATCACCAGAAGAAGCATTCTAGGACATCTGTGGCTATAGCTTCTGCAGCAGCTCTGGTGGCATCCCACTGCATCGACCTTGCAGAGGAAATGGGAGCCGATCACCAACAGATTACGGCTGTGGTGAGCTCCGCAGTCAGTGCGAGGACTAATGGTGATATCATGGCCTTAACTGCCGGAGCAGCTACAGGTACAAGCAATGCTTAACACAAAATCCACAGGATAATTAGGAAACAAAAGCCCAGTATTTCTCAAAGGGAAAAAGAAGAGGCAGAGTTAGCTTTAGTTGGATAGAATTGAGCTTTTATCACTGGAAAATCATAGTGCAAACCCTCTGCACTTTGTTTAACAATCCTTGGTTCAGAAATCTACAATTTGGCACCATATGTCAATTGCGTTCATTGCTCAATTCTTGGTGTTCTTTGAATGGAAATTCAATTAATATATCTTACAGGATAAAAGCACATCATAAGCTGATCAGTTCAGGTATCCACAGAAAATGTAGAAATATGGAGCTATAAACACTTGTTGAAGAGTGGAAAGGGTACATTTCTGGAACAGAGGGGGTGCCCAGCACCAATGGTGGTGACCTGGTGGTTTGGGCTTCTATTCCCAAACACTAGGTCACCACTTCGGATTGCTTGTGGTAGCAATGCGTTCCCTCACTTTGATCAATAGGATTTGGACCTCTTAACACTTTGGCGAGGCTAAGGTGATGGGGCTTGCCTACTCAGACCAGTGGTTCACTACTGTTGCTAAGTGACAACCTCTCTACAGTTTTAAATCTCAACATACGTAGGGCGTAGTGGGTGTTAGTAGAACCCTCATGGTAACGCCCAATGGGAGTACCCACGATGATTGCCCTTCCTCGCCTTTTTGATTTAGTTAAAAGAAAAAAGTAAAGGACAAAGGGGATACCTGTGTAATTTGACCTACCTTAGAGCTTACTATACTTTCTAATTTATCATCTCAAGGGGCACTGTCATTCTTGGTATTTTTCCTACAATAATCCAATCAAGTGTAACTTCTACAACTCAAACTGTGCAGCATTAAGAGGAGCTGCCACCCTGCGAGCAAGGCTTCAAAAGGGTTATGGAGGAGCGACATTTGCCATGGCAGAGGACAAGGGAGAAGCTGACAAGGAAAACTACATGTCAATGTCAAATGCATTAGACTTTGTGTCAAAAGGAGGAGAACTTCTTAAACGCACAAGGAAAGGTATACAGACAGCATTAGAAAAAAAAGAGCATCCGCTCATGCTTTTATGCTTCTGAGTTCGTTGTCTAACAAAAATGCTCTTATACTTCTGAATTCGGTTTCTAACAAAATGCTGATGACAGGAGCCCTTCACTGGAAACAAGTTTCTTTCAATGTAAATTCAAACTTCCAGGTACAAACCTATACATTTATGTTAAGAAAATTGGGGGTACATCAAATTTTACTGATGCACTTAAACTTTTTTCTTTTATCCTCCTTAATTTGCTTCGAAAGATACAGAGAGCTCCATGTGTTCATGAAAGAGCAACTTATTATCGTGCTCCATTGGACCCATAGATAATACATTTTTCTAATCTTCAATCCTAACAACTACTCAAAATTGGAGGCAGGTGGTAGCAAAGCTGAAAAGCAAGCATGTGGCAGGAACATTCACAAAAAAGAAAAAATGTAGGCAAATGCTTTTCATGTTAAACTCTTTCATCACCTTTTGGCTCTGTTTCATCTAAAGCAGTTTTCCAAATTACAGGTGTAGTCACCGGAGTGCTTAATGATATCCCAGCCTGGCCTGGAAGGGAAAGGGAAGACAGCGGCGAGAAGGCTTACTTTGGTATAGTAACGGCAGACAGGGTGGTTGAGTTTGAATGCAAAAGCAAGGGAGACAAGCAAATGTGGACTGAGGGGATCCAGCAAATGCTAAACTACTGTTCCAACATGATATGATCCAGAGGGAGAAGTGGTATGATTGGAATTTAGAAGTCTAGAAAAAGTTTATTCCGCATAAAAATTTCTGCATGGCGAGATTGATTGAAGGAGAAGACTAGCACTTAAAACGCCTGAAAGAGCCGTGGAGTAATCTCCAAGGTACCTCTGGAACAAATACTTGGTGAAAAGCAAGTTGAAAAAGCTAATCAAAGGTGAATCTGGATTACCTCAATATCTGCCTCCCAGCGATGCTTCAGTCACTCTAATTCTTTAAGGAGGTCAACATTATCAACGAAAACCTGAGTGAGAGAGATAGAGAGTCAAACGTTGTACCTGTATTTAAATGGAATTAGAAAATACAGTGTGTGTGCGCTTTCAAAATCATTTGGTACCAGAATGAATTCCACATGCATATCAAATCTTCATAATAAAAGATTATAAAGGTCTTACTGTGACAATACCAACACGAGCTGTGACATCCCAGGCCGTCATAAAAACTATTCGGCTTATTTATCAGGTTTGATTAAAAACGCAAGCGGAAGACAACAATACAAAACAGAGATATCAGAGGAACATAACGGACAATACATAACGGAGATATCAGAGGAACATAACGGACAGCTTTTTATTTATCTTTTTCTTTAGGCGATAAAGCATAGTTACAACACAAAGGAAATGACAACTGGGAGGCGAGGATTAGTCTACTTCTTCTACCAGCTACAAAAAGTCACATCCACGCCTGACTTGACGCTGTCACACCAAAAGTCCTAGGAGACTACTAGCCAGCGGCCATGATGCAGCTCAAACAAAAAGGGGCTACTGCACCAACACCTAGCCTGATCAACCACCGGCTGCGAACCTTCTCATACTCTCGCATGGGAGGGAACGGGTCCATACAAGCGACCATTTAAACGGAAGTAGTCTGCTACAAAGCGATACGGCAAACGACCCAAATGAGTAAAGCAATCGACCCAAACAGTGATGGAGTGGCGCTCCCACACCACACTAGGAACAATGGGATTGAGACACTCGGCAAATGATCCCTCGATTTCTAAAACTAAACCATAAGTGGAGATAGGTCCAGTCGACGGAAAGAAAGCCATGCTAACGGTCTGAAAAACATCGAAAGCAACAACAGTGAGATAAGCTTAGCAAGGAAACCAAGCCATGACTATTCAATCCAAATAGTTATATCACAATTAAAGGGTCTATCATGAGATCATTGATTGCCATCATGATATGAATAATGATAATATGCATATGAAAATGCATATGATATGCCCATGAATTCGCCGCGAATGCCACTCCATTCGTAACCATTAATTTTAAGAACCGATCTTCTGCAGACCACATAGCAGCAAGCATCTTGTTTCTACTCCGAGGTTATGCGACTTACTTGCGCATCTGCTATCGAGACCACAAAGCACGGCCTCAAGGTAGACGACCTTGAGCTTCCCAATTTCCCTCGCTGGCTTCCATGGGGCATCATCGGTTCGCCGTCCAATGGTCCTTACCGTAATCCTCTCAATGTAATGTATATGTATGAAATGACGGAAATGCAAAACACCACTTCAATGCTTGACAATAATTATATCAATATCGTCAGTAAGATATGTTCGACAATAGTCGAAATAACCACCATACAGAGCGTCCACAGCTACACTATTAACCGTACCATCTCGATCCCATCACCACCGAAAATTCTAATATAAATCACATCATTGTGATCATCACAACCAGCTCACTATACATATAGAAAGTTGTAGAAGCATGTAAACAGTGAAAGCCAACCATGCAAAGCAATTCACGTTCGTCTTTCACGTACATAATCATTACATAATCTCATCGTGCCAATTTAACTATGAAATGAGTATTTTCTCTTCCTCAAAATAAGCACCAGCCGCAACATCAACATGGTCGGCTACCAACGGAATTTCCGAATCGACGGAAAATCGCATCTTTCCTCCATCTCTAAAGCAAACAATCTCATTATCACAATTCACTTCATTTCGAAGTTTCCACCATCAATCACGAGTTCCGCACGACTACCGGTCGGCTTTGTTACAGAATTTTGGAAGAAGGAAAGCTACATAGTATGCAAAGAACTACGTTGTTCTTATTGCATTTTCATAAATCTGAATTTATCGGGCCCAAAGACCTTCTTCGCTCTACATGTTTTTCCTTTTGGAAACGGATCTCGATGTTGTTTGCCAACAACACACTCTTCACAAACTTGAGAAGGACTTTGAATTTGTGGAAGACCGGTTACCATATTCTTTTGCTGCAGCGTCTTTAGACCACCAAAACTCAGATGTCCATAGCGAAAGTGCCACAACCAGCTTCGTCCTTCAATCTCGCAGAGCAACACCATTGATTGGTGTCATCGAGATACAGTGGAAACATCCGGTTTGTTGTCATGTTGACTTGAGCAATTAAGCCCAAGTTTTCATCTTGAATTCGACAAACTCCATCTTTGATAGAGATCTCATATCCCTTCTCTTGTAATTGACCAATGCTAAGCAAATTGGTTTTCAAATCTGGAACAAAGTAAACATTAGAGATCACCGAGTAGAGTTTTCTTTGGTGTGAATCTTAACGTTGCCTTTGCCCATAACGAAACAGAAGATTTGTCGCCAAACGTAACCGTGTTACGGAACGATTCATCCAAGTCTGAAAATACAGACTTATCTCCACACATGTGATTGCAGCCGGTATCTAGATACCACAAATTTCGATGAACCTCTTCTTTTGTATGACAGACCATCAAAAGCGAAACTTCTTCTGCTTTCTCTGCAAAATTTGATTTTGCACCACGGTTTTTGTTAAGATTGGTTCTACATTCAGACTTGTAATGGCCATACCTGTGACATCTATAACATTCAACATTTGACTTGTCGAAGAACTTCGATTTGTTGCCGTTTGATAGTTGTTGTCACGGTTTTTCGCTTTCCATTTAGGATCGACAGCGTGATCCTCATTTGATTTATGATATGACTCTTTATCCTTCCATCTCCCTTTCCCACAATCAGACCTTTTGAATGGGCTTCGCCTTTAATGCTTGTTCCTCTTTATCTTGCTGGACAAATTTTTGCTCATGAACCAGCAAAGAACTCCGCAACTCATCAATTGAAAGATCATCAATATCTTTAGATTCTTCAATAGAACAAACAACGAAATTAAATTTCGGTGTCATTGATCGAAGAATCTTCTCGATGATGGTGACGTCCTCCATCTTCTCGCCATGAATCCGCATCTTGTTAGCGATCGTCATTGTTCTCGACAAGTAATCGGTAACAGATTCACCGATTTTCATGCGTAAATTCTCAAATTCTATCCGAAGCCCTTGAAGTTGCACGCGCTTTGCCTCGCGTTCCCCGATACTTGTTCTTCATTGCATCCCAAATATGCTTGGAGGTGTCTTTGCAAAGAATTGTCTCCAAGGTTGATCGATCGATAGCTTGAAAAAGGTAGTTCTTGGCTTTGAGATCCTTCAGCCTTCAATGCATCAAAGTCAGCCTTTGTGTATCCGTCAACACCACTCCAGCCGTTGGTTCGCTACGCAGTCGACGACATGCCGCATACTCTTTCGACCGCAAGAAATTCTCCATCAGCATGCTCCAATGATCATAATGACCATCAAAGCGAGGAATGGCAGGTGAACGAAATTATCGTGGCCATTGAAAAAGTTGCTGCTGCGACTTTTCACAAAGGTATCTCACGTTCAATCTCTCCTTTTTCAAACTCACTCTTCTCACAATTTGGCTCGATACCGATGTTACAGAATTTTGGAAGAAGGAAAGCTACAGATATGCAAAGAACTACGTTGTTCTTATTGCATTTTTCTCTAAAAAAACTTTACATCGATGCTCTTCTTAAAGAGCTGACACACGACGATTAACAGCATAAAAGAAAGTACTCCACTAACCCCTAAAAACAGCAACGTGCAGAAATCACCTATTGACTTGGTAAAACACAAAGCCATGTTCTACACCACTACAAAACAGACTTCTAATAACTAAGACGCTAAACAATTGACAATTAAATAATCCACGTGACTCAACAGGCTTCACACACATCTCACAACCCAAGCTCCACCTCTAACCATGACATAAAAGGTTGAAAAGAAGAGAAATTATTCTCGCCTTAAACACAAACGTAAACTCCGTCCTCCATCTTCCTCGAGGTACACCGGAATCCAAGCTTCAATGAGCGAGATTTTCAAGTAGCAAAAGACGAGGAAATGAGAGAAAAGGGAGAGCACAGTGGAGTGAGGGGGCTGTTCGGTGATGAAGAAGAAGACGTGAGGGAGCAAGAGAAAGAAGAAGAAAGATGAGAAGAAGAGAGCACAAAGTTAAATATCATCATAAATTACCCAAAACATTATCCAATGTAATATATCAATTGATATAAGACAAGAACAATGAAGGGGAAGGGATAGCTTCAGCCGAGTGAAAGGAGAAAAGAGAGAGAGAGGGAGAGAGGCAAAAACGCTTTTGGCTGTCTCTTCAATTGAAATAATGGGGAAGATCACAATTTAGAAGCTATAATCAAAGACAAGAAGAAGATGGGTGGTGGTAGAATCAACGTGAAGAAGGGGGTCAAAGGTTTACAAATGAAAATCAAATTTGACTTATAATTGCCTCTTTCCCAAAATACCCTTGAAGTTTCTGAAAATTACGATATTGCCACCGAGTCGATTTTTACAAGCTAATAAACACCATAAGCCAAAAATGCAAGGTGCCACCAATACTAAGCCCTTTAGATCACACGCCACAACAACAGAAATTATAAACAGCTCGTGTATCTTAAAATCACAATCATCGCAAAACCGATAATTCATAGAAGAAAGGAAATTAAATCAGGAATTAATTACTCAAGGATTATTCTTCGATAGCTAAAGCGAAATAGCAAAACCAAATGTTATTCTTTGCGCATTAAAAAAGGCGAGCCAGAATCAGGATGTCACACTTACTGTCAAACTTAGCTCTTTCCGTTTGATCAGCATTATCTACTGGGTAAAATTATAAAAAGAATATTGATAAGCCCGAGGAAATCACAAGGAAAAGACATACCGATTTCCAACCATCAGGGTCCAAGCAAGCAGTTATCTTCGTATTTATACCTGGCAACGGCCCAGGTTCACGGGCAATCATCCCATCAAACAATTTAATTGCCTTGGCCGTCTTATAAACATCATCAGTTCCAATTGCTATCTGATGAAAGACATAAAAGCTCAGTGTGTCACATGATTACCGAGAATAAGCACAAGGACCCCAAGCGATTGTTTGCTCAAAAATAAGAAAGACTGGTGGAAGCATAAGGGTGGAGACCTCACCTGGGCATAGCCGTCTCCCTTATCATATACCGTGACCCCATAATTATAAGTTAATTTCAGGACTGGGTTCATGTCTTCAAGACCATAACCCAGTGTAACTTCTGCACACTAAAAAGTGAGAAAAATCCTGAAAGCATCAGAGAATGAGACATTGCCATTTTAAAGAGAGATTATCTGCAGACCATAACAAATAAACTGCTTTAAGAAGGAACTAAGAAGCATCCCTGAATTAGAAAAAAGAAAAGAAGGCATCAACTTGCGCTCAGAACAGGGTCACTATGTTCAATGCATCAGATATCGAATGGAGAGAGACAAAAAACGACACATGATTTTGGTGCAAACTCTTCTTAAGACGTTACTAATCATCACTCACAAAGAAAAGGAGTGTGCCTACATACTTACACCACATGCCATGGGATACAGGATAAAGAACAGTAAGAAAAAATATTCGGGATCAAGAGAGATGCAGAATCCTCATTGCTACACAACCTTCCCACACAAGGATACACCCCACCTACCATATGACATGCAGGTACACGTTCCCATCTTTTAAGACTTCAAGGGACAGCCTAAGCTCAATGTTTTCAACAAAACAAATAAGCTAAGATTGGCTAAGATGAGAGACATTAAATCACCTTGTATTCAGGGTTGTCCTGTTTGCTTAGAAGGTCCATTCCAAAAGCCTTGCAGTTAAAAAAGGACAGCAATAATTATCTCAGGCACGTATACACGACAAGAGCTTACATGGTCTGGTTGGAACAAAGGAAGCACTTCATAATTAGTCAATCACCTTCCTGTAAAAGTTTATTGATCGATCGAGATTGCCCACACAAAGCATTACATGATGTAGGGGCTCAGGAGCAGTTGCTTCTTCTGACAGCTCGAATTTGTATCCATCTGGATCTTCCACATAGGCAACTACTTTACTGCTTCCATTAAACAGAACAGGTTCCTTTATCACTTTACCTCCCTTTGCCTCTACAAGATTCACTGCTTTTGCTACCTGCAAGGAAATCTTGGTACATAAGTCACAATATAGAACAGTGGATAAGAATACTTCATCTGGCAAAAAAAAAATTAAGAGACAAAAGAAGTAACTTTTAGAGGTTTCATAGCAAACTGTCAGACGAATAAAAGGATACTGTCCTTACCAAAAAAAATAAAAGTATACTGTCAATCTCATAGACACAAGAAAGAAAGAAACTTTAGACGAAGAAGGATTACTTACATTGTCCACTTTGATGCCAAAGTGGCGGAGGCCATTTCCTATGTTGTACTTGTCCATGCCATAATCTGTTCGGCATCAGCAAATTATGCCCAAGAATAGAAGTAATATCTGAGCAAAGATTTCAAATTCACAATAGGAAAAAAAAAAGAAGAAACAACTTACTATAAGTTAGTTCAACAGTAAAATGGGAATCTTCAGGTCCATATCCGAGAAAAGCATTCGAGTATCTCTCCTCTGGTATGTCCCGTTTTCTCAATAGTTTCATTCCGAAGCATTCAGTGTAAAATCTGCAATATCTTGTTGATTAGCTATTTGCATGAAAGGCAGATCACTGGATGAGGAATTGAGCAATATGAGCAATTCCAGGTCAACAGTTAATGGACATACTTTATAGTCTTGTCCAAATCACCAACACGATAAACAACATGGAGCATTCTTCGCTTGTCCTTCTTAGCCCACTGCAATGCACTGTCCTCAGTGAGATTACTGTTCATTGCCGCTACATTTCCGATGTTATTTCTTTGAACCATGCTTTCTGCGGGCCTAAGCAATTCAGATGCTTTTACACCCAAGACTTGTGACTGAGGAATAGCTGGAGAGAGTCCCCAAAAGTTCTTTAGATTGTGGGACATTGATAATCACAGAATGAAGCAAAGTTAACAAAGCCAACTCAATACAGAATAGTCCCACATAATGTTATCACTACATAATCCACTCTCATGAATTATTCATGAAAAAAGAGCTCTTTGACCACGATCTGCTTCCGGTACATTACATTTCCAAGCATCAATCTTTATATACTGTCTAAAGTATCACCGCAGAAGAAAGAGAAATAAAAACCATTAATCCAGTAGTGATCAGAATATATCCAATAAAAACCACTATGCAGAACCAGTCAGCTTGTTAAAGACAAAAAAGTGAACAATGCTATGAAGTTGAACTCTTCATCATCAGCCAGAACAAATACGAAGCCCAAAGATCCAAACTTTCCACATTATTTCCTCTTCTATGAGAAATTTACCTGTGCCCAGCTGGAAAAGAGCAAGCCTCCGAGAGAAATTCGAGCAAGAACTCTCATTGCTTTGGTCGTCGTGACAAGAGACCTTGAACGAGCATTGTGAAGAAAAATAATGCTTTTTTGGGAGAGAAAATGGCGATGGAACTGGCACCGTTATCGTCGTCAACATGGTGTGGCAATCTGCACTTGCTTGGTCACCAACGAACGAGAGCAAGAAATCATGAGAAATTGGAAGATGGAGATTGGGTGCATATAAATGGGCTTCAGCTTCAGGCCCATTTGATCACCTAATCTGTTCTTATGTGCGGGGGAAAAATAACACAAATGGCCGAAATTACCAAAACAGACCTAAATATATTGCAATTGTGTCAAATTTGTTCAAAACCTTTTTTTTTGTACCAATTCAAGACGCCGGCCGGCCAAAATTGGTCGGATGGACTGAATTAGCACAAATGCAAAAGGTTTAGAACTAAATTGCCGCAAAAAAAAAGTTTAAGATTGAATTGGCACAATTGCAATAGGTCCCAAAATTTGACCTAAAATGCAATATCGTCCATAAACTTTTAATTTGTTCATGTGGTCCCCAAACTTTAACCTAATGTGCAATGTCACCCTAAACTTCTAATTTGTTCAAAATAGTCCATGAACTTTTGATACATGTTCAATTTAGTTCATAAACTATATAACAATATTTAGTATTGTCCTTTCATTAATTCAAGTTTAAGGATAATATTAAATATTTTCATATAGTTCAGGGACTTGGTTGAATATGTACCAAAAGTTCATAGACTACTTTGAACAAATTAGAAGTTTAGGGACGGAATTGCACATTGGACCAAAGTACGAGGACTATTTGTGTAGTTATTTCTATTGTGTGGTTGATGGTGATGAGTAGTCTTGCTTTTTTATTACATCAGTTCATTTGACACTCGAAATCAAATCTTTCCTACGATAGCATAACAAAAACCCTTTCTTTTCCTTTTCTCATTTGTTGATATCTACGTTCATCATCATGTCAAAATTTTAATTCGTCTTTTGGGCAGGGTCGACGATGATATGAAGTAATTATATAATCTTTATGTAGAATAGCAATTAAATAGTGATTATTGGAATTCAATTTTGTGTAGATAATTCACTGGTCAATAATTGCTAAATACCGCTGATAACGAAAAATTATTTGGTAACTAATTACTTACACAGTCACGTGTCAGTAATCTACCAACATATTTTGACAAATACCAACATTTATTACCACTGATTTTAGTAATCTACAAACTTTTGTTTTTATGACTTACCATCACCGTGAAAGTTACTAACTTTTATACGTATACCAACATCCAGCTAATTTTAGTCAGTTACCAACTTTTTTATTTTACTTGGTTTTGAAAAGTACCAACAACTATTTCAATAATGTGGTAACGTTTATTATAATGGCTTATCAACACTTTTAAAGTTATTAACTTTTGTTTAAAATTACCAATCTTAATTTAATTAATGTACCAATATTTGTTACATTAAGATACCAACTAATTTTACTCACTTATTAACTTTTTATCATACTTCTTCTTGAAATTATCAATATTTATACTTACTTAGAAAACTAACCACTTTTTTTTTTTAGCTATAATGGGTCAAGAGGCATCCGAGCTAACTTTCGCACATCTCGATTGGTCTGCCTCTGTGACCTATCTTACTATGCACTCTCCCTCATTGGTTAGTGCATTTAGGATTTTAGTTTGAGTGTTCTCAACAAGATTTGAATCTAAGATCACAAGGATTTACCAATAAAAAAGTGTCACGTCAGTGTTTTCGTTAACCAAATTAACGGAGTTAATTGAAGAACTTTGATTGCATCAATTTGATAAATTTTAAGATTTGATTGTACTTTTTGAAAGTTTTAAAACTCAATCGCATTTTCGCTATAAGTTGTAGGACTTTTGGTATACTTATCCCTATTATCTTGCTTGGTTTTGAAAAGTACCAACATTTCTTCGTAATCCTAAAATTACCAACTACTTTAATAATATATCAATATTTGTTTTTTGTGGCTTACCAGTGCCTTTGAAGTTATAACTTCTATTCGAAATTATCAACTTTGATTTGAGTGATGTGCTTGCATTAAACTGTAAGTACTTTTAGGCTTCATTTGTTTAGGGGAAAATGGATGATTTGAAAAAAAATTTATAAAATGATCGCTCATATCTCTCTAAATAATTAGTCAATAGAAAATATTTTCATTATTAACAATAATTTATGTTTAAACATTTTCGTGGACGATGAAAATATTCTTCACTTAGTCATTTTTCTAAGTGATACAAGCGATTATTTTTAGGAAAATATTTTCCAAATTATTCATTTTCCATGAAACAAACGGAGTCTCTGTCACTTACCAATTTTTTTGTCCAATTAGGTGTTGAAAAGTACCATTTATTTAGACTTCCATAATTACCAACTAGTTTAACAATTACCAAAATCTATTCGTGTGGCTTACTAACGCCTTTGAAATTACTAGCTTTTAGTTGCGGTACTTCATTCGAAATTACCGGCATTAATTTGATTAAGGTACCAGACATTTGTCATAGCAATCTCTTATTTCACCATTAGTCTCAAAATTAATAATGGGATAATGACACAAACGGTCACTGAATTTTGGTACAACGTGCAATGGGCTTTCCAAAATTTTAATTTATTCAATGTGGTCCTTAAACTTTAGCCTGATATACAATGTGGTCTCTAAACTTTAAATTTGTTTAATGTGGTCTCTAGACTTTTGGTATATGTTCAATGTAGCCTCTGAACTATATAAAAATGTTCAATGGAGTACTTGATCTTGAATTAATGAAGGACTACATTGAACATTTTCATATAGTTCAAGGACTAAAATGAAAATGTACCAAAAGTTCAGAGACTACACTGTACAAATTAAAAATTCAAGAACCACATTGCATATTAGGTTAAAGTTCAGGGACCATATTGAACAAATTAAAAGTTCATAAACCACATTATATATTTGGCCAAAGTTCAGAAATCATTTATGTTATTTTCCAAGTAATAATCTTTACGCGTAATGATGGTGGTACGGTGAGAGCAGAAGAGTCTTCTTTCACCTTTGATCAAAGAGTGTCACCTTGTTTCGTGCTGTGTAAGCAATAATTATCACATTTTTCATTTACAGAATTTAATGCAGATGACCTAAATCTGGAGATGACAATAGAATATTGTGCAGATCGCCAATCACCAAGGTTTCATATACCGATATCATGTGCAAAGTTGATCTGTGCTTTTCTCTGATACATTTGCATCCTTCCTAATTTCTTTTCTGGCAAATGATCGAACCGTTTGACGTGCTATAGACAGCCAAAGCCTCCTCGCTTGCTCCTCTCTTTGACCGTGCTCGCTAAATGCAGATTCTTGAGACCCGTTCTTCATGCCGAAGGCGAATCTCGAAAAGCCTACTATCTCGGACATGGACCTCTTCTCGCTAGCATCGTTAGTGAACTGTGCTGCGGTACCTTCACAACAGCAAGATGAAGCCGGGTTCAAAATTGAAATACTATGGCTTCGGCTTATTTTGTTTCGGTCAACTCCTCCATCACTCGACTCCAAGGGTGAAAATCTCTCGCTTGATGAATAATGAAGCATCTCCGAGCTCAGGAACAGCAAATCTGAAGAGTTAATATCACTCCACCTGTTCCTGATAGCCATGTCAGAGAGGATGATCTTATGCTTAAACTTGTGAAAGGAATTTGGATGACCAACTCTGTTGCTCTCGCTGAAATCACAAGTCCTGCTTCCGAGGCCGAGCCTCGTTGTTTCCTGATCGTCCTGTTCTCTCTGAATGAAGACTGGAAGGCCAGGATTCTCTGACAAGTTAAAAGAATGTTGACCAAATCTCAGGCTCTCTGAATAAGCAGAATACAAGAGTTCTCTCAGATCATAGGGGTATCGGCACAGGGACAGCTGGAGTTGCTTTCCAGCCACTGGTCGATGCAAGTTGTGTGAAATGCGTGCTTGCACTTAGGCAACAGACGGAGGAGTTCAATATCCCGGAACTTCGAAAGGCAAATTGAGCACTCTAGGCCCTGTTTTGATCCTTGTAACGAGGAGAACCTGAAGAAAGGGAGGGCGTCGATTGCACTTTTCTCGAACCCTGAAGATCTTGACTTCACTCCAGTGGAGTTGGAGTTTTCATGCCTCGGGAGCTCGAGCGGAATTCGGTAAAAGAACTTTACATAGACCAAAACAAGAAGAATCAGAGTGAACATCACAGAGAGAATTCCTATGATAACCGCCGGACTCAAGTTCAGGTGGGGGAATTTGGAACCGGAATCAGAGTTCTCTTGCGATTTCACATGGTGGATCAAGGAAAGAGTCATTACAAGAACTGCTAAATCCCTCATGGAGAAGAGTTATCAGATTCTGTTGATTCTGCTGCAAAAGGAAAATAGTGAATCTCTTCTTGTTTTTTGTTTATATGGAGCAAACCGTGCGCACATGCGACACAGAAATTATGTCTTTCATCTGGAATGATCCGAGGAACCATTCGTTTGGTCGATTATGCTGTCTTCTTCTGTTTATCTAATTGGAGTTACACTTCCAATGTTATTGGAGACTACACATGTCGCATAGATAACGTTCATTAATGTCGCACATTCTGTCTTAATACGACAGGAACGTTCCTAAACCTTTGTGTACTCTGCCGTCAAGTTCTGAACCTCCAACTGGAAGATTTTGTTTCATCCTCGATGACAAACACCGAAGAGACAACCTCTTTTAAAAAATAAAGGAAGACAACAAGAAAGATTCATCCAGCTTGACATTGTGGTAGGATTAACAGATTCCTTTTCTGCTAAGAATCCATCTCCTTTTTGGATTTGCTGTTTTAAATCTCCTAACAATCGACCATTTCAAGCGGTTAAGCTTTTTTAAGCCAAAAAAAAGTGATTGGCTTCGCAAATTAATGATCCTGAACAGGTTAATATGGCCTGCAAACATTAAGCTTCCCTGTAGATTTTATAGTCCACTTAAATCTCATTCCTGCAACAGGACTATTTTCTTTCATAAGAAGTACTGCAAACTATGACGATCCCCATCTTCTTTTCTTGACAAATTTCTTAAACTAATAGTTATTGCATCTGCTCTTGAAACTGAGAATCCTTCAATCAGTTAATTTTTGTAAGCTTTCACAAAGCCGCATGATCGCATAAGCAACCTTAAGCGAAAACCGTTCTCGCTAAGTCCAATTTTAGGAATTTCTCCTGCCCTTTCTGCAGTGCAGCCATTAATCGGGATAACAATACTAGGAGTGCCTTTACTTTTGTACGGCGCTCACTTGAGTGCTAAAAATTTGAAAAAGTTTTGCAAATGCCATTTGGCAGCTGAAAAATCTAATGTGGCTTCTCCGGAGCTGACGTGAACAATATTTTAATATATTTTTTGAATTTTTGAATTTTTTTATTATTTATTTATTTTTGCAAATTTTTTTTGAATGCCGGCAAGGGTCACCGGCGACCCTACCCGGCTGTGAAGGCCTCGCCCAGATTGGGCGAGGGCCACCATGCCCTTGGCCGCAAAGGCCCTGGGCGAGGCCGCAAACGCCGTCTTGCCGGCCGCGGGCGAAGCGACCTCGCCAGATCTGGCAAAAGCCTTCACCGCCGCGGGCGAGGCAGCATCGCCGGATCTGGCGAGGCTTTTGCCACCTCGCCCACACCAGCGAGGCCGCAATGGCCTTGCCAAGGGCTTTTGTGGCCGCGGGCAAGGCGGCCTAGCCAGATCTGGCGAGAGCCTTCATCGCCGTGGGTAAGGCGGTCTTGCCAGATTTGGCGAGAGCCTCGCCGTTGCGCCCATAGCCGGTGAGGCTGCGATGGCCTCGCCAAGGGCGTTTGCGGCCGTGGGCAAGACGACCTCGCCGGATTTGGCGAGAGCCTTCGCGGGTCGCAGGCGAGGTGGCCGCCGGCGAGGGTCACCGGTGGGCCTCGCCAACCTTGAAAAAAAAAAGATAAATAAAAAGATAAAGATAAAGAAAATTTTAAAAAATCAATAAAATAACATTAAAAAAATCCATGTCGAATGAAAAATTAATTAAAAAATCCAAGTCAGCTCATTTGCCGGAAATGGCACTCAAGTGATATATTTTCGCCAGAAGTGATACTCAAATAATCTATTTTACTCCACTGTGGTACTCAAGTGAGCAAAAAAAAAGTTATGGCATTCAAGTGAGCGCCGTACGAAAGTTATGACACTCGTAGTATCCTTATCCCATCATTAATCCTAGTCTGACTTCACATTCACAGCTTTCATGTAATTGAGATAAGGTGGAACTTGACTCTCCCTCAAGCAGAACACATGTAACCGGCTTGTTTGTTATTTCCTAGCAGCTTAGATTTTCGAACTGCAGTATCGACCAGTACTTTGGTGGAGCTTGGTGCACAGTTTTAACGGCCCGAAGATCTGATGACACGCTATTAAAGACTTGGTTAAAAAAATTCTTTTGCCCACGTTAAAAACTTTAACCTTTCTATTCTGCACATTCTTTAACAAGGACAATTCTCGTCCATTAGTTATTGCATGACACAACTCAGAAATATGAACATCACAGAGTACAAGCCAAATAAAAGCCACTATCTGATGAGAAAAGCGAGGCCAATTACAATGACTAGGTACATCGAATGTGGTATCCTGTGATCAATTCTGTGACGAGACAAAGGCTCCTGGACATCCATAAGGTACCTTTCGAGGCAGAGTGATTTTGGCCATTGGCTTGCCTTCGAACTTTTCTGCATCAGTCACATCAACCAGCGAGTTATCTTGCAATCATTAGCGGACATTGTTGTCAGCAGGCAAAACTTCTTTATTTCATCGAAATCTCATTACAATTTCCATTGTTTTGAACTCCAAACTTACTTTGGACGCGTCTGTCTCTTCGTTGTGTACCCAAGAGACAATCCAGGGGCTGTCTTCTCTGGCACTCTCTATTGGGACAAAAACACTTCCACTGCAGAAATCGTTCTGGTCGAAACTGCAGTACGCGACTTTTGTCAACTTCTCGTGATTCACTCCTCCCCAATTGAAGGCGACGTTAAGTACATTCGTACAGGTAAAATGGATGGTTAGTTTTAGATTCAAACTTTTGTTACCTCAGAACCAGATAGCACAGGCCAAGGTTCATCAAAGTGCAATATGGCTAGACCTCCGTATTTAGCCATTCCTGAACCGAAAAGTGCGCGAATATAACGAACAGATCCTATACTCTCACATGGTGCGCGTGTTGATTTGCAGAATGAGGCGAACGAAAAGAGAAAAAACATGGGCGGCTTGAGAATTACCTCATTCGGAGCTTGCCCCTCAATTGATGACTTGAGTGAAACTGCTCTTGTTTGGCAAGCCAGTGAAATCTAGAACAGTGAAAGGGAAGTGATACTTGCTATTCCTGAATTTTCTTGATATGTCTGCATGTGATGCTGGGCCTACGTTGGTGCTTATTAAGATGTGAAGTCTCTCGGATGCTTTAGTTCCCCAACAGTGTCATTCGATGTCACGCTGGGTGAAAATTTTTTTATTTGACTAGTGATCTTGACATTTCGTGTTCCATGACGCACATATTCAAAACTGAAAGTAATAAAAGTTTCCTTTTGCATGTTTGGTTATCTTTAGGAGGCATCTCATGTAACAAAATAAGGACTCTTTTGCATGCATACATTTAGATTAGTGCATGTTTACTTACTGAAAATTACAAAAAGTCACATTGAAAAATGCATCACATATCATTCCTAGATTTAGGACGTTCGTTTTTTCATGCGGTTCATTATAACAGGGCCCTGGATTAATTTTGTCTGGTACGGCTCGAGTTGTTTTCTTTTTTTCTTTTTTTACCTTTATTGATATGTACTATTGATTGTTTCTTTTATTACTTGCACACTTATGCATGGCCGTCTAGATTTACGTGTTCAGGAATATAAATCGGAAAAGATTGCATGAAATAATGTTTTACTAAAGAGAAAAAAATACCTATAGTGGTCGTTAGATAAAACTAACATAATCAAGTCCCTGCATTCGAAATCTCTGGTACGCAAGACAAATGTGCCCTCCTACGTCTTATTCGATTCCTAACTGATCTATAATAGGTTAGTAGCTACTCTAGTCTCATTCCATTAATAATAAACGAAAAACCAAGTTGCGGTCGGTAGGGCTTGAGAGAACTCGTGTGAAGCATAAGCGTCACCTCGAAAAAGGGTTCTACACACCCACCTAGCAATCCGTTAAACCCTCGAGTATCATCTATGGAGGGTTGTGACAACTCTAATTGAGGTTGGTAATTTGTAAAAGAGTTGTTGAATATGAACAACGGTAAATGAAAGTGTAACTCATTATAAAAGCTGGTAAATTTAAGACAAATAAATAATTATTGGTAAGCAAATAATATTGAATGAAAATTTCTAACCTAAAAACTAGTTGGTAACTTAATTGGAAATTTGTTAATACATCACACAAATAAAGACCGATTGTTTCGTATAATAGTTGATAAATTTTAGTAGGGGGTACGAAAGGTAAACAATATTTGGTAAACGATAGAAGAAGTATTAGATATAAAAAAAAAAGTTGGCAATTTTCAACAAAAAAAGTGAAAAAAACTTAGCTAACTAACTCAAATAAGAGTTGATATTATAAAACAAGGTGATAACATAATCCGAGAAAGTTGGTAAACAATATTTGGTAAACGATAGAAGAAGTTTTTTTTATCATAGAAAAAAAAAAGTTGGCAATTTTCAATAAAAAAGTGAAAAAACTTAGCTAACTAACTCAAATAAGAGTCAACATGATAAAACAAGGTAACATAATCAGAGAAAGTTGGTAATCACTCTAATTGAGGTTAGTGATTTTTAAAAAGAAATGGCAAATTCAAAAAGTTAGTGAGTAAGACAAGTAAAAGTGTCAAAAAAAAAAAAGACAAGTAAAAGTGGTAACTATGAGATTTGATGAAATCACTATTCTAAAAGTTTTAGCTATTAGATTAAAGATGTTCTAAGAGCTTTAGCTATTAGATTAAGGCGTGATTTAATATTTAATTATTCATAGTTTGAACTTTTTGCCGCGTGGACATATTTAATTGGGGAGGTAAATGGGGTCTGGAAAGATCTGAACTCAGGATCTCCAGTTATGATACTATGTGCGATTTGGTGGAATCACTGTCGACTATTCTAAAAACTTAAGCTGTTAGATGAAAACGTAGTTTAATATTTAATCATTCTAATAGTAACTCAATAGAAAAGATTGTAAAGTGAAAAAAATTAAAAAAATGTCAATAAATAACACAAATGAGAGTTGGTAACCCACAATTAGTTAGTAACTTCATTGGAAAAAAATTGGTAATCAAGTAACTCAAATAAAGGTTAGTAATATCATGTAATAACTGATAAATCCAAAGCCTTGGTATGAAAATTTGTTACTATAAGAATTTTTTTTTCAAAAATAAAAAAAATTTGTAGTCAAAAAAGGAAAACCAAATAAACGGTCAATAATTGATTCAAATAAGAATTGGTAATTTAAGAATTGATTCTAGTTAAGGTTGCTAATTTCTAAAATAGTTGGTGAATCCAATGGGTTGGTAATCAAGACAAGTAAAGTTTATAATTGAATGAAAAGGTTGGTCAATTTATAAAAAAAACCAAATAAATGTTGAGAAGCAGCTCAAATGAGAGTTGGTAAATCAAAACTAGTTAGCAACCCTTCTAAAAGCTGGAAGTCACCCAAGTAAGGACTGTAAATTCATATAAGAGTTGATGAATTTGAAGCGTTTATATGAAAGATAAATAAAAGTTGGTAAAAGTTGATAAACTAAATATACCATATATACTTTGGTAATTAACTCAAATGAGAGTTGGTAACTCAAAATTGATTAATATTATGGTAGGAAAAAACTTGGACAAGTCACTCAAACAAATATAGGTAAAATTCATATAAGTTAGTAAATTTGAAGTGTTGGTAAGAAGGACAAATAAAAGTTGGTAATTTGTAAACCGGTAAAAAGTGAATAATTTCATAAAAGTGTCGATATCACCAACAAATTGCCGGAAAATCAGGTGTCTGGTAATTGCTTACCAACTATCTTCTAATATTTGCCCGACTCTTTCAGAATTTTACCAGTATGTAGAAAATATCCGTTCTTTGGGAAAGGGAATAGTACGTAGATTCGTGCTTTGTAATCACAGCTCGTTCATGCGATAATAGTTTGACCCTCAAAAGTTTACGAAGCAAATCAAGATTTGCTGTGAATCACTTTATACCATTACAAGTTTCTGATTCTCTTCATGTTTTATGTGGTCAATGGCCTTGGAGCCTCCAGTTAAGGTGGGATTTCAATTCTCTCTCGTCTGATACACGCAAGGAAAACAATTAGTTTTCATTTGTTTGGTAGTTTAGAAAAAGTGTTTTCTGTATTACTAAAGAGGGAAATTATTTTTCCCCAATCTAAGCTTGTTATTGGTTAGAAAAGAATTTTCCCGGAAACAATTTTCCTTCAAACAAATGAATCCTTACTATTCGTTGTGTGTACAGCAGATTAAAGAGCGACGTGGTTCGAGGTAGCCGGGCTCTTCACTCTCTACTTTTCCGGGGCGGATGCGGCTACTAATAAGCAGGAAATGCTTGCACAAAACTAGGCTCAGATAGTTAGAAAGAACATCACATACTGAATGCAAAAAACCTATTATCTGATGAGAAAAGTAAGGCCTACTACCATGACTTGTACATGAGATCTGGTGTCCCAATCGTCAATTCGGTATCGAGACAAAGGCACCGTGAAACCCATAGGGTACCCTTTGAGGCAGAGTGATTTTGGCTACCGGCTCGCCTTCAAACTTCTGCGCATCAATCACGTGAACCTGCAAATTTCACAATCTAAAAGTCATATCGAACATTGTTACCGATGGGCAAAGCATCATGATGATTGTATTGAAACTCCCAAACTTAACCTGGGACTCATCCGTCTCTTCATTATGTACCCAAGAGACAATCCAACCACTGTCTTCTCCGGCACCGTCTTTCTTAGGGACAAAAACACTCCCACTGCAGAAGCTGTCCTTTTCGAAATTATGGTACTCGACCTTCATCGAGTTCTCACGATATCCTCCTCTCTAATTCAAGGCCGCAGTAAGGTACATTTCGACATGAGCAATGGATAATTAGAGTGACTCGAAAAACTTTCACTAATACCTCAAAGTCGGATAGCCTAGGACAAGGTTCGTCGAAGTATAATTTCACTAGACCTCCATATTTAGCCATTCCTGAATGAAACAAGTGATGCATAAGCATTATGAAACTGATCTTATGCGCTACTTTGGGCAAGTGGACATGCACTAGAGAGTGGAGACTGGCATTGCATTACCACATTCAGAGCTTGACTTTGAATTGATGACTTGAGCATAACCATACATGTTACGCAGGCCAGTAAAATCGGCATTTATGAAAGGGAAGTCCACAGAGATTTCAGTGCCCGTAAGACTCGACTCTTGAACTTCCCGAGTTTCCATGTTCAATCTCCACTCATAGACACAGGTAAACAGATAGCCTCCATGTTCATTAGCATTTGCATCCACCGGTTCTCTGAAGTTGAATCCTCTCGAGAACCAATCGAACTTGTTCATACCCCAATCGGGACCTGGAAACACCGATGTAAGAGCTCTACATCCTCTCACCACAACCTGCTTTGTCAAGCAATATCGTTTAAGTTGAGGCCTAGTCTAAGAGATTTTTAACCCCCAAATTAGGCTTGTAGAAAAATATACCTCATCCCCATCCTCAAAGCAGTTGAATATGTGAAATGTGCAGCTGGAGTCTATATAAAACCATCGGACTGAACTCGCGTCTCCATAACGAGGCATCACCCCTATCCTCGCATACCCTTCCTTGTCATACTTAAGTAACCTACATTCCAAGAAAGCGATTGATTTAAAGCTGCTAGACGTGCTTGACAATTATGGCTAAAAATACGAGAAAATAAAGAGTTCAAGCTTTTGGATTTCACTCACGGTCCACCACTGACAAGTCTCTTCATGTCAAATACAAGGGGATGGTCAATGATCACATTGTACCTAAAATAAAGTGGATCATTGGTTAATCTCGTACATTGTTGCCGTCCGACGTTTCCAAATTAGAGTGCTCACCTGTGTGTGACACCAATTTCATGGCTGAGAACACTCCGATCAAACTCGAGATCGGCCTTATGATTGAGTTTCTTCCCATCAGCTGAAACAATTAACCAATCTCAAGACTCATGGTCTTATCCTTGATGCTTATTGCATAATGTGACAATGTCACGAAATCAAGATAGAGCGAATTACCAGATATAACGCCCACAACATAGTAAGGTCTCGAAGCATTTATTCCCATGGTGACCAGCTCCCCCGAAACAGGCGCTCTCTGTACAAAGTTATGACTTGCAAATCAATGAAATTAGATCAACCGTATATTTGAGAGGGCATACTGTACATATTGAAAGATCGAACCTTTGGGTGGCTAGTGAAAGGTTGATCCCAGTCCCCGTCGAAGTTCCAATTGCCACGAGCTTCCAACGTGGCAATATCTACTTCTTGAGGCACGTAATTCTCCGCAACCACATATGTTTTCCCAGCGTGCTCGAAAACGTTAGTGTTGCTCATGTATTTATTCACTGCTCCATACCTAAGCTGCCAAGATGAAATAACTCAACTTATGCTGAAGGTAGAGCCATACAATTTACATAAAGGCCAATAAATAATGTTTATATTTGGAGAATAATTAAGTTAAAATGAAGGGAAGAATAGTAATACAGTGTTCAGGAGATAAGCAGCCATAATAGCCCAAGAATCTCCTTCGACAGCTGGAAGAAAAGACGGCTTGTTTTGTGGCTTCTCTAACTTGAAAGTATCGGACTCGACATATCGGTTTTTGTAGGATAGTAGCCAATTTCCTCCGGAGTCCTTTTCGAAATATATCGCATGAAGCATTCCTTCTCCCTCGACCCATGTTTGGCTTGATCTTCCAAAAATTGATTCCGTGGATTTAAGACCGCCAAACAGAGGATTTGGACCTGCAACATCATACATTACCCATTTGTCAGCTATTTTGAGAAGCTAGTCACACTTTGCTTCTACAAGCATTGCTGAGAATGCCATCGTACTTTGTGTTCTCTAATTATGGAAGTCGAAGAAGATAAACTAAAACTTATGATATTGATTGAAGCAGTTTGCATACCGTTCCTGACGAAAACTCCCTGCGGAAAATTGATAGGAATGTTGCCTTCGCAGCAAGTGACTACAGTTTGCTCGCCAATTTCTTCAACTGGAGCAAAGTTTTTCTGCATGCATTCAATGCCCTTACTCTAAGTTAGACAACTCGACCAGAATCGCTACTTGTATCTCTGGCAGTATTCTAAAGGTGTGCTTGGTACGTAGAAATGTATTTAAATGGGAATAGCCATTTTAACTGAGCAGATAATATGTCTAGACTCTATATGATCTATGATAATTCCAATCAATTTCATTGTATTACAATAAGTCTGGTTTGTAGAATAAAACATTTTTTCGAAGACTATGTTCTTCTTTGGTTTACTGTAGTTGCATGGGGAATAAGTTGAAAATAATAAGAAATACCCACCTAGTATACTCTTTAATGAGATATAATCAAAGTCTAGCTTCTTCTATAATCATAGCATCAAAATCATAAAAGAACAATTATTTCTCTATACAAATAATAACGCTGTTAAACTAATTTACAACAATATATTGTATAGATTAATAAGCTAAAAATTATAATTTTTTAATAGTATAGGTTCCTTGGTGACCCTATGATTTATACAGTAAAATTAATCAAATAAAATATTCTTCTAATCAAATAATTGACAATAAATGATAAATTACCCTTTTCTCTTAATGAATAATTTATTATAAAGAGAATTAAGTAATAATTATAATTCAATTATAAACTCATATTATAAAAAGTGTATACCTAAACTAATAATGAGTCAGACTGGTAACTATGAATTAAGATGTTATGAGTATATATAATCTACTAATAAAAATAGATTATGCTTAGACTCATAACTATGAATTAAGATTTAATTATGAGTAAATATAATATATCAATATAAATAGTTTATACATTTTAAGTTACGGTAATAAGTAACTAAATTTGGGATTTTAATTATATTTATGTCCTCTATGATTTGTAAATTGATTTTAGGTTATAATTTCATATATTATCCATCTACTATAAAAATAAATAATAGTAAATATTTAAAAAGAACCAAACAAAAATGATTAATCTCTATTTACTAATTTTGAGTTATTTTAAAATAATTTCATCATTTAAAAATGCAAGTTGATTTTTTATATAAAATAGTAGTATTATTGGCTGCATTTAATAGTTATTCCTTGGCCTCTCAAGGAACACGCGAAAACGATCGAATGATCGTCTCAAAAGAAATAAATTAGGAATAGAATAATAATTCCTGCAAACCAATCTTGCAGTTTGTTCTGTGGTGGCATAAAAACACTATTTCATAGTTTGTCAAGATCATGATGAGCATAAGTATCTCGTAAATCGCAATATAATATAAGAGTACATGGACCACTGTTGATATATTATGTGTCCTTTAGTTGACTGAAATCTTTACATCATAAGGGGTATTTGGTTTAAGTTTGGGCTATCGACCTTCACCTGATAATTGCTTTTACTTTTATAGTTAAAAGTATGATATTTTTTCGATAAAACATCAATAATGTCTAAAGTTTCGAAGTATCAGGTTCACATTTGAAGATGAAAAGAAATATTTATTATAAAAATTATTTCGAGTGGACACGTACGATCCAAATCATTTTGTTCAACAAAGTATTTGCATTTGACCAATTAACCAAATTTGTTTTTGAGGTTTAGAGTATCTAAACTCTAATTATTGGTGATGCTTGATATATTTGAAGTGGACAGCGATCAAGTTTTTTGGTAGTGATACTTTTTCCAGAATATGACAATATGACATGGAAGTTGCTTTCAAAATCAACTTAGCATGTTTGGATCGATGGTGTAACCTTTCCATTCCAGCTCTATGCCTAATGGAATCTTTATTACACCATTTTGTTAATCAATTGCAAGTCTCACATTGGAATCTCCTATCCAGATATTGTTTCTCTCAACACAAAAAACTAACCATTTCAATCCTTTTCTATTTCATTCCATGACTCATACGTCTGTCATTCAAGTTTTCTGGTACCTGAGAGGGAAGCAACGGCTGATCAACGAACCGAAAAATGGAATCCGCGAAAGCCTCCAGCATTTTCCTCGAAGTGCTCTTCAGGGCTTCAAGCACATGTTCTGGCCATGGCTTCTGTGGCAACCTGATCTTCCACACAGACTGGGAGACAAATACTTTAGCAAGGTCATGAATGAAACTGAATCTGAATCTGGGGTTGCATGTGCAATGTCAATGAGTTAAAGGAGACTGGGTGATAAGGATCCATGTGTCTCACATGATTATATGAACTGTTTTCTCGAAATCTTGAAATCATGTGGAGATTGGGGAATGAGCACGCGTCTTTAAGACCTTACCAAGCTAAGGGCGTTTAGCTGACATGCCACATAGGGAAGATTTCCATAGCAAGAGTAGGCGGGAGGAGCTAATCATGAGAGCCAAAAAGAAGAAAAAAAGGACTCGACCCTATAGATGCAAGACCTGGTAAAACGATATAATGCTATATGGTAAGCGAGTTCTCGAGACCGATTCACGAATCTTAGAAGTCAGAAAGAATCAATCTTTTCACATAGAGAACGTTTCGCCTAGAATATAACCAAGTGAAACACCAAAAAAAACAAATAGAATGAATTATCTAAAATTGGACAGCAAGTTTTTCAGCCAAAAGAAACGAAGACATCCTCTCTACAAGTATTACCTTCGGATCCGATGGTACCAGCAGCTTCAGGCGATCAAAACTACGACATTGAGAAAAGGATGGCTTGTGAAGAGATGCACAGACATGGCAAGGATGAGAACAGAGTGCCATCTCCTTCTCCTTCTTCTTCTTCGTCCTCCTCTTCTTCTGCAATACTATGAGAGACTATAACGACGTTTATCAAAAACAAGAGAGGCTACAGTGATGTACTAATGAGCCTTAGACATATACATATAACAACAGGCCACAAAAGTGGTCCAACGACCGAGATCTGTCGCTTTGTTAAGGACGGATATTTACTGGTGATCTCTGCCAGAAGGGAAAGACCCACAAGGCGAATATACTCATCAAAGAAGAGACAAGAAGAAAGACGATATATGTCGTCGCACACCCCGTTCCATCCATGCACTCAGGCACTTAAAAATCAGCTCAAACTAAAACTTAACGTCCAATGATGTGCATTACTAGAATAAGTAATAAAAGTGTCGCGACAGGAGATGAGTATCTCGAAGTGTCGCGACATAGATCATAGTTAGCCTTGACTGCCCTTCGAATATTCCAAAGCGCGCACTAATGGCTATTAATAAAATGTTGGGGAGAATCAGGGCAACAATTCACCAAAAACCAAGCCCAATCCAGGATCAATATCTCCCCCGCAATTAACCGACCGAAATCAACTTAATTCTAACAACAACCAACAATATTCCAGCAATTCAACCTTGTAATAATAAGGAGACAAATGCAACAACAATACCAAGATTTAACACGGAAACCCAATGAGAGAAAAACCACGGACCGCCCCAAAAAACTTTCACTAATCACCAAAAATAGTATGATACACAAAACTCTTCTCTAGTCACACACTAGAGACACAATATCAATAATACAATATCATTTTCATCACCACGAATGTGGATTTACATAAATTGAGGAGAAAATCCTATTGCGATTGGAGAATTCAGAGAAAATTCTCAACGAACAAAATCGATCAACTCGTAGCCCTCAGTCTCACGAACGACATACTAAAATTTGAATCAATTCCGACAACGTTTGACCCTCGAATCGGGATCATAAGCCACAGCACCTTTTCTTCCTTTCTCTCCCCTGTTCTCTCGGTGAGCTCTCGGTAAAGTCACTCTACGTGTTTTTTTCTCTCTCCCTTCTTGGGCACACTTGCACGAAGCACTCTCTTTTTGTTTTCTTCTTTTTGACTTTTTTGACTTTTGTTTCTTTTCTTTTTATTGATTTATGCTGGCGGGGCCCCACATAAGATGGACCCAGTCAACATAAAATTGCTATTCAGAAATATAAAAGTTCTTACCCTTTCTTTATATATTCATGCATGGACGACTTTGTTGGGGAAAATTCCATTTTGGTACCCCAGATGGAAGCGTTTTCTCAATTTAGTACCCAAAGTGGACACGATATCAAATAAGGGCCTGAAGTTCACAATTAGTCTCAAATAAGGACCCGAAGTGCCCAAAAAGTCTCAAATAAGGGTCTGGGTCGCCGGTCGGCCAAAATTGCCCGCCGGCCGGCGAGAATGTTACTGTTCCGGCACCGGAACAGTAACTTTTTATTATTTTTTCTTTTATGTTTTTTTTCCTTTTCCTTTTTTTTTTATCTCTTCCTCCGCCGGCCATAGTCGGGGCCGGCGGAGGTGGCCCTCGCCGGCGTCGGGCGAGGCCGCCTCGCTGGGGCGGGCGAGGTCGGCCTCGCCCGGTGGCCGGCGAGGTCGAGCCTCGCCCGGATCTACGGCGAGGGCTCGGCCCCCGCCGGCCCCGGCGAGGCTCGACCTCGCCGGCGTCGGGCGAGGCCGGCCTCGCCATTGCGGGCGAGACCCACCTCGCCCAGACGCCGGCAAGGTCGAGCCTCGCCGGCGAGGTTGGCCTCGCCCGCAGCGGCGGGTTGAGCCTCGCCGGATCGGCGAGGGCTCGACCTCGCGGGCGCGGCGAGGCTCGACCTTGCCGGCGTCGGGCGAGGTGGGTCTCGCACGCAGCGGCAGGGGCCTCGCCCGGCGGCCGGTGAGGTCGAGCCCTCGCCAGATCTGGCGAGGCTCGACCTCGCCCAGCCCAGGCGAGGGCGGCCCTCGCTCGACGCCGGCGAGGGCCGCCTCCGCCTGAGGTGGGCGACCTCCGCCGGCCCCGGCTATGGCCGGTGGAGGAAGAGAAGAAAAAAAAAAGAAAAGGAAAAGAAAAAAAACAGAAAAAAATAATAATAAAGTTATTGTTCCGATGCCGGAACAATAACATTCTCGCCGGCCGGCAGTCAATTTTGGCTAGCCGGCGACCCAAGCCGTTATTTAAGACTTTTGAGCACTTCGGGTCCTTATTTGAGACTAATTGGGTACTTCAGGCCCTTTTTTGACACCATATCCACTTTGGGTATCAAATTGAGAAAAAGCTTCCACTTGAGATACCAAAATGGAATTTGCCCACTTTGTTGAGTTGCAAGAGTGAGTGGTGGTGAGCAAATTGGCCGCATAGAAAAATCAATATGGTTTGAAATAATTAATAAGTCTCCTCCGATTGTTTCTTCCAACATCAACAATTTGATAAAGATTTTCCTATTTTTGATCATTTATATCTCTTACAATCACTTAACGAAAAATATTTTCATTATACGAAATTGACCTAGAAAACAACATGTAGACAGATCTTGTCAGAGCCTTTAGTGGGGAAGACAAATCCGCAAATACAAAAGAAGGAAAACAAAGGTAACACATAGGTTGATGCCTCGGAATACTTGGGTACCTCAGCCAAACTAAATGCTGATCAGTCAAGACAAAGAAATCTTTTATTTTAAGTGTAGATGACTCCTTGAAATTCCATTCCTTTATCGGGTGGGAGGGTTTAGCACTAGCTACATCAGTAGATAATTGATTAACAAAAGCGTTTAGGCATAGTTATTATTATTTATATTGATGAAAAAATTGTTCACTGCCCCATTTTTCTAAGAAATAAGAATGATTAAATTCAGAGATTTTTTCAATTTGTCAGTTTTCTGCCAAAAAAAAAAATGGAGGCAAACTTTTGAACGAAGGTAAACCGATTTTGGATATGTTAATGGACTTGTCTCCTAAGGATGGGGTATTGAGCAACCGTTGCAGATATCAACAAAATAGTATCAGAACCGATAATTGATTTGTGATCTCTCCCAAGTTGTTGATATTCGAGGAATATCTCAAGAAAGGAATCACGTAATTAACATTGTTGCCAAACAAAGATTGCTATCGCAATTCAAATTTGGTTTAGAAAGACCATCGGTAACGGCGAGCGTTAGGGCACAGCAACTCGGTTCCAAGTTGGCGATGACATTACATGACCACAAGTGCACAGTAACTAGGTGGAGAATTCAGTCGAGATATATGTTGATGAATTAAGGGGGAGTGCAATCTAATGCGGGAGGCTCACACGTGAAAAGGAGATTATGTTGAGGTGCACTCAAATGGCTTGAAATAGTTAATACATCTTGAAAAAAATATATCAAACTAAATAATTGGCCAAAGAAAGAGGAAAAGAAAATGTGAACTTAGTAATTTGCATGCAAGATTCATATTAGGACACATTGCCGGCACAAAGCAACTTCTTTGGCACAAGACAACTGAGAAAACTACAAACATTGGCATTTTGTTTGCGGATCATTTGATGTAGTGGGTGTGCAAGAATCCATCGCCTACTCAATAGAAAACTAAGTAATTATCAGCGTGTTAGTTTAGATTCACGATAGACATTTTAAATGAACCCTAAAGAAGACGTATCCCTCCCATTTTTAAAGATTAGTCACACTCATAGACTTGTTTTAAATTACGACATCATACGACCGCACAAATATATCTCAATCGCCTGACTATTTCTATGTGTGCTCACACATTTGATGATGGTATTACCCTCAAAACTCACAAGGCAAATTTCAATATGCTTTGAATCACCTTATACCATTATATACGCAAATCGTAATTGGATGATTAGTCAGTTTCCTATAACTTAGAATTATCGAATGCAATCTTGGTCAATAATATGGAAGCGCACGGGACATAGTCTCAATGGCTCAAATACGACACCGTGCTAACACATGCTTGATTTTTAATATTCGTTGTGTACAACAGATTATAGAGCAACGTGGTTCGAGGTAGCCCAACTCTTAACTATCTACTTTTCGGAGCCGGATGCAAGCACTGATAAGCATGAAACGCTTGCACATAATTAAACTCAGAAAGTTAGAAAGAACGTCACATACTAAAGGCAAAGAAAACTATTATCTGATGAGAAAATAAAGGCCTACTACTATGATTAGTACGTGAGATTTGGTGTCCCGGTGATCAATTCGGTATGGAGATGAAGGTACCGTGAAATCCGTAGGGTACCCTTTAAGGCAGAGTGATTTTGGCTACCAGCTCACCTTCAAACTTCTGCGCATCAATCACGTGAACCTGCAAATTTCACAATCTCAAAATCAGATCGAACGTAGTTACCGGTGGGCAAAGCCACATGATGATACTATTGAAACACCCAAACCTGACCCGGGACACATCGGTTTCTTCATTATGTACCCAAGTGATAATCCAACTGCTGTCTTCTCCGGCTCCGTCTTTCTTAGGGACAAAAACACTCCCGCCGCAGAAGCTGTCCTTTTCGAAATTATGGTACTCCCGCTTCATCGAGTTCTCGTGATATCGTCCTCTCTAATTCAAAGCCACAGTAAGGTACATTTCTACATGTGCAATGGATAATTAGAGCGACTCAAAAAACTTTCACTAATACCTCAGAGTCGGATAGCCTAGGAAAAGGCTCGTCAAAGTATAGTTTCACTAGAGCTCCATATTTAGCCATTCCTGAATCAGAGATGTTAGGAAACCGATCTTATCCGCTACTTTGGGCAAGTGGACATGCACTAGAGAGTCGGGGCTGGCATTGCATTACCACACTCAGAGCTTGACTTTCAATTGATGACTTAAGCATAACCATACTTGTTACGCAAGCCGGTCAAATCGGCATTTATGAAAGGGAAGTCCATAGAGAATTTGGTGCACGTAAGATTCGACTCCTGAACTTCTCCTGTTTCCATGTTCAATCTCCACTCATAGGCACGGGTAAACAGATAGCCTCCATGTTCGTTAGCATTTGGGTCCACCGGTTCTTTGAAGTTGAATCCTCTCGAGAACCAATCGAACTTATTCATACCGCAATCGGGACCTGGAAACACCGATGTAAGAGCTCTACATCCTCTCACCACAACCTGCGTTGTCAAGCAATATCGTTCAAGTTGAGGCCTAGTCTCAGAGATTTTTAACCCTCAAAGTAGGCTTGTAGGAAAATAATTACCTCCTCACCATCCTCAAAGTAGTTGAATATGTGAAATGTGCAGCTGGATTCTATGTAAAACCATCGGACTGAGCTCGCGTCCCCATAACGAGGCATCACCCCTATCCTCGCATACCCTTTCTTGTCATGCTTCAGTAACCTACATTCCAAGAAAGTGATTGATTTAAAGCGGCTCGACGTGCTTGAAAAATATAGCTAAAGATACGAGAAAATAAAGGATTCAAGCTTTTGGATTCCACTCACGGACCACCATTGACAAGTCTCTTCATGTCAAACACAAGGGAATGGTCAATGATCACATTGTACCTAAAATCAAGTGAAGCATTTGTCCATCTCGTGCATTGTCGCTGTCCAATGTTTCCAAATTACAGTGCTCACCTATGTGTGACACCAATTTCATGGCTGAGAACACTCCGATCGAACTCAAGATCAGCCTTATGATTGAGTTTCTTCCCATCAGCTGAAACAATTAACCAATCTCAAGACTCATAGTCTTATCCTTAATGCTTATTGCCGAATGTGACAATGTCATGAAATCAAGATAGAGCGAATTACCAGATATAACGCCTATAACATAGTAAGGTCTCGCAACATTTATTCCCATTGTGACCAGCTCCCCCGATACAGGCACTCTCTGTCGTACAAAGTTATGATTTCCATATCAATGACATTAGATCAATCATTCATATATATATATATATATATATATATATCAGGGCATACTGTACATATTGAAAGATGGAACCTTTGGGTGGCTGGTGAAAGGTTGATCCCAATCCCTGTCGGAGTTCCAATTGTCACGAGCTTCCAACGTGGCCATATCTACTTCTTGAGGTATGTAACTCTCTACAACAACATATGTTTTCCCCGTGTGCTCGAAAACGTTAGTGTTGCTCATGTATTTATTCACTGCTCCATACCTAAGCTGCCAAGAATGAAATAACTCAACTTATGCTGTAGGTAGAGTCATACAATTTACATGAAGGCAAATAAATAATGCTTATATTTGGAGAATAATCAAGTTCAAATGAAGGGAAAAATAGTAATACAGTATTCAGGAGATAAGCAACCATAATAGCCCAAGAATCTCCTTCGAGAGCCGGATGAAAAGACAGCTTGTTTCGTGGCATCTCTAACTTGGAAGTTTCGGACTCGACGTATCGGTTTTTGTAGTGTAGTTGCCAATCTCCTCCAGTTTCCTTTTCCAAATATACCGCATGAAGCATTCCTTCTCCTTCGACCCATGTTTGGCTTGATCTTCCAAAAATTGATTCCGTGGATTTAAGACCGCCAAACAGAGGATTTGGACCTGCACCGTCATAGTTTACTCATATGTCAGCTATTTTGAGAAGCTGACCATACTTTGCTTCCACAAGCATTGCTGAGAATGACATGCGTACTTTGTGTTCTCTAATTACGAAAGGTGAACAAAATAAACTAAAACTTGTGAGATTGATTAAAGCAGTTTGCATACCATTCCTAACAAAAACTCCCTGCGGAAAATTGACAGGAATGTTGCCTTCGCAGCAAGCGACTCCAATTTTCTCGCCAATTTCTTCAACTGGAGCAAAGTTTTTCTGCTTGCAGGGAATGCCCTTACTTTAAGCTAGACAACTCAACCAGAATCTGGCACAATAGTTTTATTGCATGCATGAAATGTATCTGAATGGGAATAGCCATTATAACTGAGCAGACAACATGTCTAGAGTCTATATGATCTATGATACTTCCGATCAATTCTATTACATTACAATTTTTCCATACCAAATATAAGAGAGATAAAGAATCACTGATCCATCTATCAACCATATCGGCGATTTTTATTCATTTCCATTGTATTCCTTACATCCCTTCCATTCGAACTTAAAGGACCTTTGTTTCGCCGAATGGATCAAGATAAGAGTGGAATAGCTACTTCATAACAATAAAATAACACAGTAGGAATGGAATAGCTATTTTAACTTTGGTCTGTAGAATAATATAGTTTTTCCAAGACTATGTTCTTCTTTGGTTTGATGAGATATAGTCAAACCATAACTTTTTCTATTATCGTATCATTATAATAGAACATATGATTTATAAATAATTCTTCTTTTAATATAATATACAGCAATATATTATATATATTAATAAGCTAAAAATTAGGGAAAATTCCAAATCAGTACCCAAAGTTGGGTCATTTTCTCAAAAAAGGGTCCAAAGTGGACATAGTGTCAAATAAGGGCCTAAAGTGCCCAATCAGTCTCAAATAGGGGCCTGAAGTGCCCAATTAGTCTCAAATAAGGGCTTGGGTTCGCTGGCCGGTCAAATGCTCACCAGCCGGCGTACCGGCCAGCGAGCATGTCACTGATCCGATCGCCAGAATAAGGACAATTTCGTTTTTTACTTTTTAAATTTTTTTTATTTCTTTTTTCCTTTTACTGTTTTTTTCTTTTCCTTTTCTTTTTTTTTCGTCTTTTCCCTCCGCCGGCCATAGCCGGGGCCGGTGGAGGTTGCCGGCCTCAGGCGGAGGCCGCCCTCGCCAGCGTCAAGCGAGGGCCACCCTCGCCTAGGCTGGGCAGGCGAGGGTGGCCCTGGGTTTCCCTCGCCGGCGTCAGGCGAGGGTTGCCCTCGCCCGCCCCCAGCGAGGGCGGCCCTCGCCCGATACCGACGAGGGTGGCCTCCGCCTGAGGCCGGCAACCTCTGCCGGCCCCGGCTATGGCCAGCGGAGGGAAAAGAGGGAAAAAAAAGAAAAGGGAAAGAAAAAAACAGTAAAAGGAAAAAAGAAACAAAAAAAATTAAAAAGTAAAAGACAAAATTTCCTTTATTCCGGCATTCGGAACAGTGACGTGCTCGCCGGCCGATGAGCGTTTGAATGGCCGGCAAACCCAGGCCCTTACTTGAGACTAATGGGCACTTCGGGTCCTTATTTGAGACTGATTTGGCACTTCATGTCCTTATTTGACACTATGTCCATTTTGGACCCTTTTTTGAGAAAATGTCCCCACTTTGAGTACTGATTTGGAATTTTCCCTAAGTATAATTGATCGATAGTATAAGTTCCTTGATAAACTATGATTTATACGATAGAATTATCGAAATAAAATATACTCTAATCAAATAATTAACAATAAATGAAAATTTTCCTTTTTCTCTTAATGAATAATTTATAATAAAAAGAATTAAATAAAATCGTAATTCAATTAAAAGCTAATATTATAAAATCTGTAATCTTCAACAAATTATGAGTCAGCCTCATAACTATGAATTAAGATTTAATTATGAGTAAATATCATCTGTTAATAAAAATATAGTATACATTTTAAGTTATGGTTATAAGTAACTAAAATTAGGATTTTAATTATATTTATGTTCTCTATGATTCGTAAATAGATTTTAGGTTATAATTTCATATATTGTTAGTCGATTATAAAAATATAGCACGAGTTACATGGACCACTGTTGATACATTATATGTCCTCTAGTTGACTGAAATCTTTATATCATAAGGGATATTTGGTCTAAGTTTAGGCTTTTCGCCCTTTACCTGATGATTGCTTTTACTTTATAGTTAAAATTGTGATTTTTCTCCGTGAATCCCCTATAATGTCTGAAGGTATGCAAATATCAGGTTTACATTTGAAGATTAAAAGCAATATTTTTATGCAAAAGTTAAATGATTGTATCCTAAGCTGATTGTATTTGACCAGTCAAACCTTGTATCCTAAGCTGATTGTATTTGACCAGTTAAATCAAATTTATCTTGGATGTTTAGAATACCTAAACTCTAATTATTGTTGATACTTGGTATATGAGCACGGGATAGCGACCAAATACAACTTATAGCAACAAGTTTTTGGGTAGTTAGAAACCAATTTTTGGTAGTGTTACATTTTTCAGAATATGATCATACAACTTAAAAGTTGCTTTCAAAATCAACTTAATTAGCATGTTTGGATCAATGGTTTAATCATATTATTCCAGCTCTATGCCTAATGGAATGTTTATTACACCATTTTGTTAATTCATTGCGTCTCTTATTGCAATCTCCGATCCAGATATTGTTTCCCCCAACACAAAAAGTAACCATTTCAATCTGTTTCTATTTCATTCCATGACTCATACTGTCTGTCATTCAAGTTTTCTGGTACCTGAGAGGGAAGCAATGTCTGATCAACGAACCGGAAAACGGAATCCACGAAAGCCTCCAGCATTTTCCTCGAAGTGCTTTTCAGGGCTTCAAGCACATGTTCTGGCCATGGCTTCTGTGGCAACCTGATCTTCCTCACAGGCTGTGAGACGAATACTTTAGCAAGGCCATGAATGAAACTCAATCTGGGGGTTGCATGTGCAATATCAATAAGTTAAAGGAGACTGGGTAATAAGGATCTATTTGTTTCATATGACCATATTGAACTGCTTACGTGAGATTGGAGAATGAGTATGCATATTGAAGACCTTATCAAGCTTAAAAAAAGAAGGTGGACCGGCTTTTAGTTGACATGCCACAGAGGGATTTTTTCCCCCTTCCTTTCTATCATTTGAAATGCTTAAAAATAAAGGATTCATTTCCATAGCAAGAGTGTGCGCGAGGAGACTGATCATGAGAGACAAAAAGGAATACGAACTCGACCTTATAGATACAAGACCTGGTAAAATGATTTGAATGATGAGCGAGTGCTCGAGACTGATCCGTGCATCTTAGCAGTTAGAAAGGATAAATCTTTTCACATATCCAACATTTTGCTTAAAAAATAACCGTGTGAAGCACCAATAAAGAAATGGATCAAACTGTCTAAAGAACAGCAAATTTTTCAGCCTAAAGAAACGGCGACGCCCTGCATTACCTTCTGATCCAACGGTACCGGCAGCTTTAGGCGATCAAAACCATGACTTTGAGAAATGGATGGCTTGTGAAGAGATGCATTGACATTTAAAATATGAGAAGAAAGTGCCATCTTCTTCTTCCTCCTCTTTTTCTGCAATACTTTGAGGGACTATAATGACGGTTGTCAAAAAACCAAGAGAGGCTACGGTGATGCACTCATGAGCCTTAGACGTATACAACAAGAGGCCTCAAAAGTCGTCCAATGACAGAGATATGTCGCTTTCTCAAAGATGACATATTCACCCATACGTCTAATGAGCTGCTAGCTTGCATCATCCAAACCTTGTATATGTACGTATCTACAAGTACGTGGAATTATGAAGTGTATGTGAAACCTAAGACTGAATTGCCTGATCTGCGTCATTAGATTAAGGCTGTAATAAAAGATTTAGTTGCTGTTGTTTATGAGGGGTAATGTGCGGTTTTAGCCCGGTAGGTGGGGCACCACGTGAAAGATTTTGCTGGTTTATTTTCCTGACAACCAGAGGACAAACTTCGATCGAACTTAGGAAGGACAAAAGGGAATCATGTGTTCGGTGTATCATCGAGTTAAGCAAATCTTGCTGTCGAAGAGCATGCATAAGCGGTGTATTCGCTTATCTTCATCATTCTAAGGGAACAGTTTTTTTACTAGAGTTGAAGGTATGCGTTTTACTACCCTTAAGCATTCTCTTTAAACGACGCAGCGAAGCATGAATCTATGCAGTCCAATCGGTACTGTAATGTGTTCGATGGGAAGTTATCGCTTCCAATGAGAATTAGTAGGAGAGTGCAAAGATCATTTCATGATTGAACTCATGCCGAAGATGAAATGGAGACCCTCTCAAAGAAAACTCCTTATTCAAAAACAAATCATACCGACAAAGTCAGGAGGGACACAGAGAGTCGAAGTGCCTTGAAAAAATGTGCCGCCCGTCTTCAATCTCATGTTTGATGGGTGGCTTAGGAAAATGCCTTGTTTTAAGCGTGTTGACACCTAAATTTTGATTACAAGTCTCGTTTTTATTTCATAAAAATTAGGGATCAAAATTGACCCCTAAATAAAAATATTAATTTTAGCATTGCATATTTAGTTCTTGTAAAGCAGGTTCGCCACGATCCCCGACGTTCAGTAGCAAGTCCTCATCTCTACTTGCATTTGTCCGCCATCCAGAAAATTCAGCAAAGCGTCCGGCACCAGCATTTTATGCCTCTACTTAGGCTGCCGCTGCTGCTCTTCACATGTACTGCCGAGGCGCCAAGGGCCGTAATTCACGTGCCAAGCCCTTTTGCCGCTCCATAGCAACCTCCTCCTCCGTCCAGCCCCGTTGACTTCTCAAAGTTGTCCATTCCCGTACTCAGCTCCGCTCCAACGCTCCAGCAAAGTTTACGCTGAGGCCCAGCCGTGACCTAAAGCATCCTGTTGCATATGCGCCTACGCCAAAGTAGCCCTTGTTACTGAGTCCAGCATATCCAGACACGCCCACACCAGTCATGTAACAGCCCGAATTTCGATGTAATTTCGGGATCAATAAAATTGACAATATTTCGCATTTCATTTTAGTAAGTCTCGCCCAGAGCTGATCACTCTCGGAATACTAATCAATAGGGTATGGCTAATTAGAAAACGGTACGTGGACCAAGGACCCGATCGCGAAGCGGACACCGATCATATGAAATGATGAGAGAATATTATGAACCAATGTGGATCGATCTTAGGAAAGGTGACGGATTTGGTTTGGCCAAGGCCAACGATGTACAATCGGATTCGCGGTGATTACGCATGACCGAGAGTGCACGTAGCCAACCGTCCCCGAACTTAAATCGGACGATCGTGACTTCTGGGACTAGTGATAATTTCTCATTCTCTCAATAATCGGACCGTTATGACTCAGATAACCCTAGGTCGATACGCGTAACCTCTAAACAGCCGCCCGTTAGTGAGAGACCCTGAAATTGGAAATTGAGCGAGTTTTGATCACGAAATTGGGCCCGGATTTCGATGTTGATTTTCGATGGCTTAAAAGACTATTTTTGGGAATCTGACGTCATATTATGCTGGCCACGCATATTTTGAGTTAGTATGGTTAAAAATTGGAATTTCAGTCCGGGGGTGAAAAATTACGATTTTGCCCCTCGGGACCCCGACGTTGATTCTGAGGCCGTCTGAGGTTATTTTTCGAGGCCGACGCCATTTTTGGGTGGCCACGCATACCAGGAGTCGTTATGGCAAAAAATTGGAATTTCGACAAAAATTGGAAAAATAATATTATTTTATTCTCGGAACTTCGCAGTCAATTTTCAAGGGCTTAAGAGGCTATTTTCGCGATTCCGACGCCATATTATGTTGGCCACGGACATCTGGGGTTGATACGTGCGAAAATTGGAATTTCGCCCCGAGACCGGAAAAATGACAGTTTTGCCCCTGGGCTATTTTCGGGTCCGAATTTTTGGGAAATTATTTGGAATAATTATTGATGATTATCAGCTGCATTATTGGCCTTTTTACCCTTTTACCCCTCAATTATTTGGATAGGATTATTTAGAACCGTTAGATTAGGGGCGTTTTAGTCAAATCGCGCGGATCGGCGACACGTGGCGCCCCTAGGCTGCTGTATTTGACCAGCTTGGACTGCTTTCTCTCTCCTCTATTCCCCCTTTGGCGGGAGAACCACCCAGACCAGCAGCTTCTCCCCCATTTTCCCTCTTGTTCTCTCTCGGCTTGGCTTGCCGGAGCTCGCCGCCGGCCCTTAGGGCGCCGCCGCCGCCACGTGCCTCCACCGCCGACCACCTCATGACCTCGGCCTCACCCTTGTCAGGCCCTTTCTCTCTCTATTTCTCTCTCTTTCTTCCTCTTTTTCTCTCTTTCCCGTCCGGCAAATAGGGCCGCCGGAGCTCAGATCGTCGTTCCGTCGCCACCCAGCCGTCCAGCCACGCTGTACGACGCCAACCGCACCTGTCCGTACAGTGTCCGTACGGTCGGTACTGTTCACCGCGTCCGTACGGTCACTGTTCACGCGTCCGTACGCCGTCGCCGGGAATTCCGCCGCCGGTTTCACTGTTCTCCAGTGATCGGCCGCCGTTCCCCGTCATCGTGACTTTGGATTAAGTAAGTAAAATTCCTAAACCCGGATTAGGACTGATAGTGCATTTTTCTGGACTGGTTTAGGTATTATCGGTGCATTTTGGACTGGCTTAGGTAGTATCAGTGTATATTTCAGACTAGGATGAGGACTAATTGGTAGAAATTATTATTGGGAAAATTTAGTGGATTAATGAGAATTATTTGGGGAGATTAATTGGATTAAATGACCAATTTATGAGCCCATTGGAAAATTACCGGGTATGTCCGGATTGACTGGTTGTACGTAATTTGTGCTTAATTGTGATTGACTTCGTACTGCCATGTCACATATCATGTGGTTGAATTATGTGGAGTGCGATTGGCCAATGATTGGTTTGAAATTAATTGTTGATTTGTGATTCGCACGTTAGGCCACACGGTATTAATTGGGTCAATTGAGCACGTGTTGTGATATTGAATGTTTGAATTATATTGGCGCTCATGGTGCATTGCATTGCATAACATGGACACGCATTGTGTATGCCAAGAGTGAGGCATGTGATGAAATTGTGCGAGAATGCGTGCTGCCATGAGCATGTGATCACCTAAAATACCCGAAGCGTTTTACGGCGGGTTCGAATAATAATGAGTTGTGTGATCACCTAAGGACCTTTGGGTCATGACCTTCGGGTCGATACCGTCCTCATGCACTTTGAAGCGGGACGATGCCCGGTGTACGTCCGGAAGACGACCATCCTCATGCACTTTGAAGCGGGCTCACGGTTCGTAAGGAGATCGAGTGTTGCGCCTCGTGCACTTTGAAGCGAGCTAGAGACACTGGGCCGAGATCGGTTCTTGCGCCTCATGCACTTTGAAGCGGGCTAGACGCACCTGGCCATGAATGTTGTTGACTCGAGTCGTCGTAATAAATAATAAATTGGGCGATTGCCGGTGTGCCAATGTGGGCCGGTGGGCAGGAAATATACGTGACATGTCGACGACATTTGCATGCATGAACATGCATGGGCGGCATGCGAGTGTGTGAGACTCGGTGCATGAGCATGTGATTGGCGTACGTGTGATAATGTGTGCCACGTACGTGCCGTGATTATTATATATTGAACTGCCTAACTGCGAGGGTCGAGAATTATTTGATTGTTGTTGTATTATGGTTTCAAATATTTATTTCCGGTCGGGAGATTGCATGCTAGCCTAGCCTAGGTTTAAGGGTTGAACTCACTGAGATTCGTCTCACGGTTGTGTAAACCGAAACTTTTCAGACCCCACCGTAAAGATGCCTCAGGAGTTGCCGGATGATTCTACCGAGTCGTTCGACCACGATTGGGAGCCCTAGAGCAGGCCGGTACCCTAGGAAGCGAAGACCGTCTCTTTTTTAATAGCATTCATATCCTAGTTAGCCTAACCACCTGTTCCACTTACCCTTTTTGATATAGTGGCAGTTAAATACTGATGTTGAGGTTTTTGGAGTTGTACAAATGGATAGTGTAAAAAGGTTTTACTATAATAGTACAAGTGTATATTCTTGTTTGATGGCTGTTCTAGCTTGGTCTCACGTGTGTTGTTTTGTATGGGTGTATATATATATTTATATACGTTGTTTCCGCATGTGACTTATCTCGATTGGGCGTTGGGTCGGCGACGCATCACAGGAGCGTTGCATCACAAGCGTCCGGAGATGGGATGCTCGCGCTTCGTGGGGTACGGGGCGTGACAAGTCTACAGCCGCCTTCGAGCGGCAAACACAGTAGCCTGGATGTGCCTTCAACTCCCCGGCGAACACTCCACAGTCCCTGAGCCTATCTGTTGAGTCCCTTGTATTGTCGTCGTTCTTACAGGTTTCCAAGCGAAACATCTCAGAACGGCGGTTGGGTGTCCAGCGAACGGTCGTCCTCACCTTCATGTTCAAGAGCCGCGTGACAAGCCCACAGCCCCTGTATCCTTGCTGTAATATATGAGCCCAATAAATTCAGCCCATGTCTACTGAGCCCAAGCCCATCTCATTTCCCTTAATCAAATGCACGTTGAACCAGCGGAGAGAACGAGAAAACAGAGAGAGCTCGTCCGCAAGAGAGTAGATGGAGAGAAGAGAAATTTTTGCGAGTACACGATCTGGACACCCGGACAGCTCGCCAAGCCGATTCAAGTCCGGTTGGCAACATCGGAGTGATATATTATGAGTTATGAAATAGCATTTTTATTACATAAAAATATGTTCGAGAATGGTTTGAGAAACCCGTTCCGGAAGGTGTTGTGAAAGTTTATATATAGATATTTCGTGGCTAACTAGTTTATAGTATGAGTTCGACGGTGATTCGAGAATATTTTATGACAAACGTTACAAAAAGTTATATAAATTTGTGAATTTAGTTTATGAAGAATTCCGAAATGGTTTGAGAAATGCTTTGTAAAAGGTTGATAAATGGAATTGTGAAAAAAATTAGTGATATTGAATTTGGATTTGATTCCTTGTATTGGAGGATGTGGGTTTGGTGCTTAATATGCGGTTGAGGGTTTGTGTATATGCGCATACTAGCCACCAGCAATATAGGTAGAGACTTAGTCAAGGGAGAATTTTGGTCGCCTAGTAACAAGGCGAGTGATGATGGTTAAATATTTGAGCATGAATTTGGCCAATAGAGTGAACTATTGACTAGCGGTGAGCGGTTGCAGATTCCTTACAGGTTCCACATGAAATTTGGAACCTACCGTCGGATACATATTCCTCATTTTTTAGAACCTGAAACCTACCCATCGAAACCTAGAACCTAGAACCTAACCTGTCGCAGGTTACAGGGTAGGTTCCAAGGTCTAACTGGTTCTTTTTCTTATTTATTTCATTTTTAGTTAAACAAAACGAAAATGAACACAACAATATTGAACAAGCTTATCATTCACCAAAGAGAATACAAAAAACTAGTTTTCCTTGATGTAGCTAGCAAGGATCACCTAGAGGGGGGTGAATAGGTGATCTTAAACAATTTTTATCAATCTATAGCGGAAATGATTGATCACAGTTGAGTCTGAATAAAATTCAGATTCAAAACAGTTTATATAGACAGTGCTCTTGATGTGCAGTGTGTAAAGTAAGAGATGAGGGATAGAAAAACTGCACACAAGTTTATAGTGGTTCGGCTTATAGCAAGCCTACGTCCACTTTCCCACGCTGACAGCCTACCGGCTGGATTTCACTATGTAATCAAGAGGAATTACAACTTCTGAGTGTTAGCACTCTTGTGTATGATAGGACTCTCTATCTCACACAATCACTCTTACAAAGTGTCCCTCAAGATCTTAATGTTTGGCTCAAAAAGACGAGAAATGATCGGAGTATGCTCAGACTTTGGACTTGTTGATTCTTGATTCTGTTTTACCTTCTGCTGCTCGTTGATCTCCTTAAATACTCCTCTACTTCCAAACTAGCCGTTGGACAGCTTTCAGAGGATCATATTCCAATCTTCACGTTAGACAGATTTGTATAGAAAGGATTGAGTAGCCGTTGGATAACAGATTCTGAATCCCGCTGATTCTGGTCGCCCATACAATCAGAATCTTGGTTTCCATAAGTAGAGCGTTATCCGTTGTAATGCATACTTGTCGTAGTATTTGATTATCAATCAATTATAACCTTAGATTGAAACAATCAAAACTTTCCTTCGTGAAATCCATACCGGATCACTGTTTTGTTTTGTTTAGATTCAAGAAATTCTGCGATCGAAGAATCAACGTGCACGAAGAACTTCGTGCGCTTCGAATAATTTCTTCGTCTAAATCTTCGAACTAAGATTATGTGGGTCTTCAATAAGGTATTTACCAGCTTGTAAAGTCTGAAAAACTTCCTTCTGAGCTTCCATAATATATATACATTCCTGGAATAGAATAGTTCAGAATAACTATCAGATTTACAATAACATGGAAGGTTTTGTCAACTTTAAAATCAATAGGAGTTTTCCTCAACAATCTCCCCCTTTTTTATGGTGACAAAACTTTCCTGTAGATTGAATTAATTTGAAATTGATTTGAAAGTAAATAAACATATTAAGCTCATGAAGCATAGATTGAAAGAGCAAACTCTGTTGATATCTGTGTCTTTTTCTTCCTTTGTATATAACCTGCAAATTTGCATATAATTTCTCCCCCTTTTTGTCATCAGCAAAAATAATAATGATAGAGAGAATAAATCATTGATATTAAGCAATCAAACAGTCTAACAAGAATTGTTAGAAATATTACAGACCAATGGAAAAAGAGATGGTTTTGAGAGAAATGTTAAAAAAAAACAGGCTATTTTTTGGAAGGGGTACGAATGAGTTGAAAATTATCCAATATAGAGACAGCCTCCTCAATCTTCGAACTGCATTGTCCTATAGCCTTATCCATGTTGGATGAGCACATAACAATGGTTTCCTCAAGTTCTGCTTTATCTGCTGCTGCTTGAAGTCGTTGAGTCTTGTTGTTTTCCTCAACAATTCTCTGTAGATTCTTCATATATCTTGTTCTAGTACAGCTTGCTTTTCTTTGATCTCGAGCAGAATAGAGAGGATGTTCTGATTGTCAGAAGGTTGTGCTTGGACATTTGCTTGCTCAGACTGATCATATCTTGTGGCTGATTCTGGTTGATTCTCCCCCTGAACAGGTGCTTGATCTTCAGAAACATGTTCTTCATGAATTGGTTCTGAAACTTTGGAAACTGGTTCAGGAACATGTTTTGGTTCTTCAGTGTGTCCTGTTTCAAAGTGCTCTGCTTCTGCTTCATCACTTTCATCATGCAGAAGAATTTTTCTTTTCTTTCTGTACACTTTGATTGGAGTAGGAGAGTCAGTTTGCTTGCTAGCTGGACTAGATCTTTTCCTTTGCCCTTTTTCTTTCTCAATTTTCTTTCCAACAGATTTTGCCTCCGACTGTTGAGCCTCTTTTCCTCTTACTCTTTCCTTTACATCTTCAAATTGCTTCATTTTGGAGAGCATTCTTTCTCCAACATACATACAGGGAACAAGGTTCTTGCGCATATCATCAGGAATAGATATTTTTAAGAACATGAAGATGCAAGAGATTAGAGCACCATATGGCAATTGGCCCTTGTCTTTCTGCAATGCTCTGTACATATGGAAGATAATGATATGAGGGAGAGAGAAAGATTGACCTTTCAAGATAGCCCAAATGAGCTTGATTTCTGATTTTGATAGGTCAGTTTTTGAGGCTGCCTTGGGCTTCAAACAGTTGATTATGTTGTTATGTAAAATCACAGATCTTCTGGACAAATCTGAATAGGAAAGATGCCTTTTAGAGTCCTGAGCAAAGTTTGCATTCTCTGAGGCCACCCTGGAAGCATCTTCTATGCTCACATCCAGTGGAGAGAAATTTGAATGTTTTGCTCCAATAACCAATGCCAACTCCTTCGCTTTTAAATCAAACTTTTTGTCACCAACAGTGAATTGAATCCAGTTGGGTGACAAAATGGAAAAATTAGAGTAAAAGTATGCAGTCAGTTCAGCATAGACATTTGCAGATTGCAAACAAAATTCATGAATGCCCAATTTTGCAAACAAGTGCTCTACTGAAATGCCAGCCTTTTCTAGGTAGTCGAAATCCACAGTCCTATTGTTCATGACCCCTCGAGCAAGTAACAACTTATAACAGACATTATGCTCAGTACTTCTGAACAATCCTCCTGTACCTGGCACACCAGATGCTATTCCCACCTTCATTTCAAAAATATCAAAAAATCGAGCGTCATCATCAAGAACAACAAAATTTGAGACACTTGTGGACTTAGGGTTTATAGGAACAGATTTCTTTTCAGAAGGAGTGGATGATACTCCGACTTTCTCCTTGCCCTTTCTGGAAGAATGCTCTTTTGGGGTAGAGCTGGCTGGAACTTGGTCAGATTTAGTGCAAAAAAGAGAATAATTTTGCACAAGATGTGCTTCAGAGTGAAAACCGTTGTCTTTCAGACATTCATGAAGGATCGATGCAGAAGCATTATTCCTTTTCAATCTTTAATAAACTTCCCACACAAGTTTGATGCTTCAGAAGCGAAAATCAGTTTTATCGGACGATTTGGGTGGCGACGATCGCTGAGGTGGGGTCGCCTCTGAAGGGTCTTCATGATGGTCCGACTCTGTGTCTGAAACCTCTATATACTCTGCCGGTGATGTAGATTTGGAATCTTGGTTGAGAATACGTAAAGATCTTCGACGGGCCACCATCTTGAACGGGATTTTGATCACTTTTGGAGTGTAAAGATTAGATTTTTGGAGAAAGAAGAGAAGAAGGCGATTCTGAGTATCGAGCGGTTTTGGAGAGAAAAAGTTAGTACGATAGGTTTTGAAAAGAAAAGGACAGGTTTATAAAGGAGGAGGACAGGTTTTGGAAGGAAAACTTATTTTTAGAAAATATAAAAAGAGATTCCAAAAAAAATGTAGGAAGGAAATATACTTGTTGAAGCACAAACACGCATGATAATATATTAAGCACAATTAATCAGATAAATTAGAATACGTACCTGATTTGCTTCCTAAAGTAACGATTATGAAAATATCCTGCCAAAAATGCCAAAAATATACCCGCCAAAATTTGAATAAAGGACGTACCTTTCTTTGTGAGTCTGAAAAATGTTCAGACTGAGAATATTTGAGTCTGAAAAATTCCTGTCTATCAAACACTTCAAGAAAATGGATAAGTGATGCATAGTTTTTTTCTTATGAACTCAAATGAAGATTTTTCAAGAGGTTTAGTGAATATATCAGCTAATTGATTTTTAGAATCAATGAATTGAATATTCACATCACCATTTTGAACATGATCTCGAATAAAATGATGCTTGATTTCAATATGCTTAGCACGTGAATGAAGAATAGGGTTCTTGGTCAAATTGATAGCACTTGTGTTGTCACATTTGATTGCAACACTTGAATCTTCAATAGCATAGTCTCGCAACTGTTGCTTCATCCACAGAATCTGTGCACAGCAACTTCCCAAAGCAATGAGTGGAATTTGGATTGACATCTAGAAGATAAATATTGCCATGTCTTCTTCCTGTGAATGTTTGAGAAGAATCTTTACTTGTTCCCGAGCATGTATCTTCTTGAAAGTTGATTCTGAAACCTGTATCATATAGTTGGCTTATGCTGATCAGGTTGTAGTTGAGTCCTTTTACCAATGAAACATCATTGATTGTGAGTCCTCCAATTTCAACCGTTCCTTTGCCAACTATTTTTCCTTTGTTATTTCCTCCAAAGGAAACTTTTCCACCATTCAGGTTTTGTAGTTCAACAAATATGCTCGGATCTCCTGTCATATGTCTAGAACATCCACTGTCTAGGTACCACTTTCTTTTTCTCTTCGTGGTAACCTGCAAAAATTACAACATCTCAAGTTTTCTTTGGTACCCAAATTTGTTTGGGTCCTTGAGGATTAGTATAGGCTGTCTTAACAAAGTCTCTTCGAACAGGTCTCCAGACCTTAGGACATTCATTCTCAAAATGTTGTGGATCTCCACATTTTGAGCACTTAAGAGCACTTCGGCCAACAGGTTTAACAAAATTTCTTTTGAAATGATTTTTATAAGCTTGTCGATGAGGTCTTTGTCTTAATCTCTCCTTGACCTTTGGAAAATCAATCAAGCTATCACTTTCCTTCACAAATCCGAGACCAGATTTGTTATAGTAAGGAATTTGGATAGAAAGGATATGCTTCAAGGTTTCTGAACCTTTTGAAAACTTGGAAGTAATTTCTGAAACTTCCTTTTTCAAAACAACATTTTCTTTGAAAAGAAAATCTCGACTTTCCTTGATTTGATGAAATTCTTTTTGAAGGAAATCGATTTTTTCTTTTTGAGAAATATCATGTTGCCTCGGTGATGAATTTTCCTTTTTTAAAGAAGAGATTCTTTTAAGAGCAGTCTTAAATTCAAAGCATCATTCATCAATATAATTTGATACTTCAATAGGCATATCAGAATGCTTTACCTCAATTTCCACTTTAGGATCAGAATCTGAATCTGAGTCTTAGTCTGACTTAGCCATTAGACAGAAATTAGAGATATCTTCATCACTGTCTTCGCACTCTGTGTCACTCCAGGTTTCTGCTTTTAAGGCCTTCTTTGCTTTCTCAAATTTGGTCTTCTTTTTCAGAAGTAGACAATTTGGCTTGATATGTCCACGTTTCTTATAGTGAAAGCATATTATATCTTTTGATCTTTCTGATTCATCGAAGGACTTCTTCTTCTCAAAAGGCTTCTTCTCTTTGAGGTTTCTTCCTCTGATCTTCATCTTCTTATACTTCTTTATGAAGAGAGCTAGTTCTTCATCGTCAACATCTTCATCTTCAGAATCTGCATCAGAATCAATGTTAGTTTTTAATGCAATTGACTTATTACCTCTGGATTCATTCTCCTCATTCCGATGCTCAATCTCATATAATTGAAGAGTTCCAATCAACTCATTTACTGATAGACGCTTGATCCTTTGTGTTTCTCGAAGAGATGTTTTGATATTATCCCACTTCATTGTCAGTCATCTCAGTAGTTTGTTGACTTTCATTGCATCTGGGACTGGTTGTCCTTGATATGCAAGACCGTTTACTATGTCAGTAAACCTGTCATACATATCAGCAATTGATTCTTCAGGCTTCATTTTGAAGGATTCATATTGACCAAGCAAAAGATTGATTTGAGTTTCCTTGGCTCGATCTGTTCCTTCATAAGCAATGTGGAGAGTATCCCAGATTTCCTTAGCTGATTCACAAGCAGCAATTTTTTTATATTCAATAGGAGATAAGGCACAATATAAAGAATAAATTGCTTTGGAATCTAAGGTTTCTCTTTTGGATATCTCAGTCTGAGATAATGGAGGATCTGCTGCTTTGCTAGCATCTGCCTTTTCTTTTGAATCAGAAGATTTTGGATTGACTCCTCTGATGATGACATCCCATTGCATGTGATCAATTGACTTTATGAATGCCTTCATCTTATTATTCCAGACACTATATTCCTTGCCATCGAAATATGGTGGTATGTTGTTGCTTTGTCCTTCAATGAGACCTGGAGCACTAAAGCTAGCCATATAGATCGTTAGCTCAGATGTAAAACACTTCAATAAACGAGCAACCTGCTCTGATACCAATTGATGTAGCTAGCAAGGATCACCTAGAGGGGGATGAATAGGTGATCTTAAACAATTTTCATCAATCTATAGCGGAAATGATTGATCACAGTTGAGTATGAATAAAATTCAGATTCAAAACAGTTTATATAGACAGTGCTCTTGATGTGCAGTGTGTAAAGTAAGAGATGAGGGATAGAAAAACTGCACACAAGTTTATAGTGGTTCGGCTTATAGCAAGCCTACGTCCACTTTCTCACGCTGACAGCCTACCGGCTGGATTTCACTATGTAATCAAGAGGAATTACAACTTCTGAGTGTTAGCACTCTTGTGTATGATAGGACTCTCTATCTCACACAATCACTCTTACAAAGTGTTCCTCAAGATCTTAATGTTTGGCTCAGAAAGACAAGAGAAATGATCAGAGTATGCTCAGACTTTGGACTTGTTGATTTTTGATTCTGTTCTACCTTTTGCTGCTCGTTGATCTCCTTAAATACTCCTCTACTTCCAAACTAGCCGTTGGACAGCTTTCAGAGGATCATATTCCAATCTTCACGTTAGACAGATTTGTATAGAAAGGATTGAGTAGCCGTTGGATGACAGATTCTGAATCCCGCTGATTCTGGTCGCCCATTCAATCAAAATCTTGGTTTCCATAAGTAGAGTGTTATCTGTTGTAATGCATACTTATCGTAGTATTTGATTGTCAATCAATTATAGCCTTAGATTAAAACAATCAAAACTTTCCTTCTGTGAAATCCATACCAGATCACTAGCTGTTTTGTTTCGTTCTGAATTCTGCGTCTGAAGAAATTCTGCGTCTGCATCTGAAGAACTTCTGCGTCTGCATCTAAAGAACTTCTGCGTCTGCTTCTGAATAATTTCTTCGTCTAAATCTTCAGAACTAAGATTATGTGGGTCTTCAATAAGGTATTTACCAGCTTGTAAAGTTTGAAAAACTTCCTTCTGAGCTTCCATAATATATATACATTCCTGGAATAGAATAGTTCAGAATAAGTATCAGATTTACAATAACATGGAAGGTTTTGTCAACTTCAAAATCAATAGGAGTTTTCCTCAACATTCCTGACATTATGATTCAAATAAATATAATTAAAATGAGAAGTCATTGCATGAATCGATACAATGGGTGAGCAGTTCCTTATTCTATATAAGTTCCACCCAAGATAATAGATTCCTCAGTTTTTGGAACTTGAAACTTACCCCATCACAAGTTTTAGTGTCGGTTCTAGGGTCTATCCAGATTTCACCTGAATTATTAATTAAACAATTGCAGTGAATCATCACCTTTAATGACCAACATTTACTACTATGATCCACTAACCACAACTTATATTTAGATATACGAAGAATATGAAACATTAACAAGTCAAAAAATGAAAGCTCAGACTAATGGTTGCAGATTGTACACTTATCATCTAACGCCATGAAACACTACAAGATCACGTGAAGATATAGACCTAGAAAAAACAAAAAAAAACTTGTTTATGTTTCAGGTTCCAGGTTCCACCTACCTAGAACCTGGAACCTACCCGTTGAAATAGGTTCCCTAATTTTTGGAACCTAGAACCTACCCTGCATACCTTGGAACCCGGAACCTCCCATTGGTCAGGTTTTCAAGTCCCAAGTTCTACCCTAGAACCATGCTCATCCCTATTACTGACATGTGATTTGAGTTTACCACACCAATTTTTCAATATAGGATTTCTGTAACACAACTCACACGTGCATCCTAATAATCTCCCCCTTAATTAAGGTATATTCTTCGGACCGAATTATGAAGTCTGCCACCGAGTTTACATTGTTATACACAACACCCACCACCCAGAAAGTACGCCCAACTTCATCCACCAAATGCCGGAGCAGACTATCAACTCTGCTACCAATTTGTTAGGGAGCGCGCAGCAGAAGCCCGATTTCTTTCGCCCGAGAAGATAACCTTGAGGGAGCCTAAATCCGTGCTTGTTAATACCCACTTTGACTCAAAAGCTTAAGCCAATGACTTATGGACCAACTAGCATATATTAGCTGCCCTACACCACATCAATTTTTCGATGTGGAATTTCTCTAACACAACTCACACGTGCATCTTAACAACCATTAATATGAGTTGTTGATATAAATTAGCATATTGGACCATCAATATTTTGTTTTACTAATACTAAAAAAATGACTATTTTAGTATATTACTATGCACGTGACCGCGGATTTCATTGTTCATTTTGACCGTATGCGTTCGAACTTTTGCTCAAAGGAAATAACTTATATTTGAAGTTTGCATTATAGAATAAATTCGTTGTTTCTCTTATGTCATTCATACATTCAGAATTACATGCATTATTTTAAAAATAAAACTATGTCATCTTGAACCTAGAATTTAGATTGCACTAATAATATAGTAACCTAGGCTATCCATGTTAATGCATGACTAGGAATCATCTAATTTGTAGACTTTCTTTTAGGGTCATTTGTCTTTGAAAGAAAAGAACAACAGAAAAGATTTAGAGAGTCTTGTATAATTGCATATTAGTTAGTCATTATTTCATCTACAAGATTCATGCATTATGTCTGCATATTTCTCTAAGTAATAGTTTGCAGAAATCTCGTGACGAAAGATAGCGATATACCTTGCTTTGGCTTACTACATCTAGGTTCCCTAAATTTTTTGCAATCTATTTTTTTGATCGAATTTCTGCAATCTATTTACTGCTTCAAGTATTAGGTGGTACTTTACTCATTGTGCACCCTCACGATCACCATCCACATGTTCGCGACATAGGATAAAAATGGATGTAGACCGCTCGCAAAACATTCTCAAAATAAAGAAAAAAGGTACCGAAAGGGCGTTAGATCAATCTAGCGTAATCCTGAACTGTTGAATCTCTGATTGTAGAAGTAAAATATACTCATGCATTTTACTTGGGTGTCTAATCAACTCATAATTGATTAGTGGGGGCTCCAAAACGTAAGATTAATTACAAGATGGATTAAGTATCAAGTTGCGATCAAATGGGCTTGGGAGAGTCTACACTAAATGTGAGTGATTACCTCGTGAGAGAAACCTTCATTCTCGTTTAATAAATCTATTAGCTTTTTCCTGGTGATTCATCTCTGGAAAGGTCATGAGAAAGCAATTTACTCCGAGTGACGGTACTCTCACCTAGGGCTTGGACCATCCAAATTGTTTCCTCTTTGAGCAAACAAGCTACCCCAACAGATCCAATTTTCGGAAGGAGTCCCCATAATTTTTTTAAAGTACAAGCAACATTCTAGACTGCTAGCAAGCTTCCTAAGGCCTAAACCACCCTCATTGGGCAGGCAAACATCATCTCATGATTACACTTGTTCCTTTTAACGGCCTCTCCATTTTTGCTCTATCTACTTGATAATTGTTGGGTGAACACAATAGGAAACCCGATATTGTCACCCGGGAGATTACTAAGAAGAAGCGCAAATTCAAGTCAGTATCCAATTGGATCCTAATTCGCTCAAAAGGTTAAACCAATTAATTATGGGCCAACTAATACATATTTACTGTTACATATTACACTACATACCTGATGTGAGACTTTTTTTGCCTAACACCTTCGTACGTACACTTCAATAATAGCTTTCTTAGGGAGTATTAACATCTAAAACCAATAATAATTGATGCTAACAATAACAGTTTTGATGAGCTGAAGCTAACCAGCTTACGAAAGATGCCTAAGGGTCCATTATTTCATGCTTGAAGTGATAGCCTCAACCAAAGGCCTACATTCTTTGTCACTTAGCTAACCTGAGATCAAAAGGTAAACCAAGATATTTTACTGGCAGAACACCCCTCTTAAAGCTACCCAATATAACCAATTCGGCACATTGTTTATCATTGTAACCAGCTAAGAAAACCTCAATCTTTGAAAGATTCAACTTTCGGCCTAAAAGAGAATGAAACGGTTATGTTGACACCTAGTTTTTACCGACCTGGTAAATTGGTACTTTGAAATACAAATGGACCAAATTAGTGCGAAAGAGAGATAATAGGATAGAATTATTGGAAAAATATATGCAAGTAAAAAATGAAAAAGGAAAATTGGGCCAGTTTGACCCGACCCGCTTTTGGGCCTTTTTTTCATCTTTGTTCTGGCCCGATAGGCCCGGCCCAACTAGGCCTTTTCTTTCCTCCAGCCCAGCCAACCCAGCCCAGCCATGCATACCCCTCACTTTCTCTTTCTCACGCTCGGTCAAAGGAGACAGAGGAGAGAAGACAAAAAGGAAAAAGGAGCAGAACGGGACGCGCAGCAGAGGGGCAGGTTGTGCAGTGGCAGAGGGCGTCGCGCAACGCTGAGAATGTCAGAAGTGTAGCCAATGGTCCCGAAGAAAAAGGAGCAACGTTCTGGGATAAAGGGGGAGAGAGACATCGAGAGAGGGGGAGCTGGAAAGAGGAACAGAGAGTGATCAGAGAGAAAACTGAGAGAGAAAAAATGGAGGATTGAGGGGTTTTGGAGAAGAGTGTTCCGACCTCTTGATCGGCAAGGAGGTGGCCGGGCGAATCTCTTCCCCCTCTCCGCCGTGCACTGAAAGTTCGCGAAAACCAGAGTTGAACATTTTCTTCTTCGTTGTTTTCCGAGCTCCTCACACAGAGAGAGACCGAGAGAGTTGGAGGGTGAATCCGGAAGAGGAGAGCTTGGTTCGTTCACCGGTCGTCCACCCTAGTCGTTGTCGATCCCGTCGAGTTTCCGATCGCCGCTCTTCATCCCGGTTGCTCACGAACTAGGTGAGTCGTTGTTGCATATTGCTCTGTTCTGGTCCTCTCTCCCCTGCCTCTCGGGTGCCGGGCACACTGAGCCCATTCGGTGATCGCCCGGCCCCGTCGATGGAGGCTCACTTGTTTTTGATGCTCAGTGAACCTTTTCCAAACATGATGTGTCGAAAACCAACCACGAATCTTGTTGAAATCAGTCCTTTAACTCCCTTTTCAAGTCGCCTAACACCTGTTTGTCAAAATGCTTCAGTGAAGACCTTCAAGCTTCAAACGCTCGATCTATGTGTGCCATTATTCAACATTCTATTGCAAACCATGACCACTTCGTTGCAAAATATGATTGTGCAAAGCTTCACACAGCACGTTTGAGCCATATATCACCTTGAATCTCAGCCTAAAGTTTTCGTTTGAACTCGCATACCACTCGTTCGATAAAATGGCTGAGTGAAGGCCGAAACTTAAAAAAAAACATGAAATCAATGCATAGATTCTTCGATTTATGTTTTGTTCGTTTGAGATTGATTTTTGGTCACTGACTCCTTAATTTTGTGTGATTTTATGGCATGTTAACTCCAATACGAGTCGGCCATGTGTGCATTCCGTACCCACCGGAAAGCTTTTCGTCGCTGGATCGGTGCCCGCGGTTAGATGCCGTTGTAGTCAGTTTCCCATCTTTGTTTTGTGTGTTTATGTGTGTGTAGATTTAGAGCTTTAGATCCGTTTGAGATTCGGAGAAAAAGGAGGAAGTCGACACCGACGTTCGGTCGCTCGTGTAATTTTTCATGGCCAGAGTTAGTTCATGGCTCGATGGATGCGGCGGCCAGCGGTGAGAGTGTGAGTCCAATGGCGGTCGTCGGCATTGCCAACGTGTGCCGACGATTGGAGGTGAAGAGGTGGTCACGGCGTGGTCTCGGCTGGAGATGTGGGAAGCTCTCGGTGACGAAGACGCCCAGAAGAGAAGACCAGAAAGGCACGCAGGGGGGAAGCAAAAGTAAAAAGAAAAAATAGGAAACGAAAAGGGAACAAAAAAAAGGAAAGGAAAAAGAAAAGAACGAAAATAGGAAAAGAAAAAAAATCAGAAAAGAAATAGGAAAAAGGGATCCCGGGCGGGTCAGAGAGAGTCGGGTCAGGTAGCCGGGCGGATCAGGTCAGGGGACCCGGACCGGAATTCTTATTTTATTAACAAAAATATTTAAAAATACAAAAAATATGAAAAACTCTGAAAAAAAAAAATAAAAAAACATTAATAAATTCAGAAAAAAATTAAAAAATAATAATAAATCAGAAAAATTCCAAGAAAATCAGAAAATTAGGAAATGTCCAGAAATCGATTTTTGGCTTAATTTCACTAGATCTTAGTGTTTAATCTCATCTTAGACTTAGTTTAAAACTTATAAAAATTGAGAAAACCTTTAAAAATTTTCCCAAAAAATTTAAGCAAGCCATTAGGGCTTTACTTTAGGGCTTTTGATTGCCTTTTCTTTATAGAGACGATGCTAGGTCGCGGGTTGGTTCTTTTTTTTATGATTATTTGGTTGCGCATCTTTTATACATTGGTTGTTATTTTCCATTTTTAGCACGGTTGGGTGGAATCTTAAGCTTTTTTAATAGGCTGTCCGATACGTTAGTTTGCAAGCGTTCAAGTTTAGGTATCGAAAGGGCACTAGTTAGATTGCTAGTGTAATAAGGTCCCCGATCTTCAGAATCTCTGGTTTCCTCACATCTTGAGACGACACTCCCGCATCTCCTAGCCAACCATTTATCATGGCTAGTGACGACTCTAATTGAATGCTTAGTTTAAACAATTCTCGTCGCATGAAGTATGAGGCTTGGGAGTGCCTCGGTCCTTGGATTAATGAACTATTTGGTTTGTCTTTCAAATGAATCAATTAATCTTCACATCCATCGACAAATACCTCTTGACCTAGCCAATCAATTTTTTATCCTCCTAATAGGAACGAGTAGGTTGCGACAAGCTGTAAGAGAGAAAGGATTTGCTGCAAGGAATTCTAGTCCCCTTTGGAGAAAATGATCAAAATTTCTACAATGTTAAGATGAGTGACTTGTGTTTCAGAGCAGAGAGGGTGAAATTTTACAATATCCCTGGAAGCAGCATCGTAGAACATTTTTTAGACAACCTCCCTAGCTATATCACAAACAAACAAAGGAGAAAATGGATCTACATGCCTTTGTCCCTTACCTCTTTAGAAAAGCCGTCAAGGTTGTTGAGAGTAAAAGTGAAGAAGACAATAGAGACTCTGACCGAAAACAAGTGGGGCTGCAGCCCAAGAGCGAGACAGCCCAGAACTAATACCGTGGCCCTTGGGGGGCACAACCGTAATTTCGGAGGAGCGAAAACCCTAATCCTCCGTGACCAAAAGCATATAAGAACGGAGCAGAGCCCTCTCTAATAATTTTCTTCTTCCTCTCTTCCTTTTCTGTTTTTTCTATCCTTGTGTTTCCATGTATGTGGTGATGATAGAGGGCTTTCAGATGAATTTTTACAGAGTATAAAGAAATGGATATGGTGATGAGGTTTTCTATTGATCTGGTTCTTGTGTAGTTTCATTTCTTCATTACTTTGTTCTTTCTCATGGTATCAGAGCATTTCTCTTAAAGCCATTAAACACACACATTGCAACAAGAGTTCCAAAGTTTCCATTTCCCATTCATGTAAATATTTACAACTTCGTTACAATCAAGCTTGTTGAGGACAATTTCCTTCTTTGGCAAGCACAATTTCATAGATTTCTCAGAAGTCAGGAGCTCATTGGGTTTATTGACAGTGAAATTAAATCACCACCACCGATGGTATGTGTTGAAGTTGAGGGAAAGGAGATTGAAGCTCAAAATCTAGATTATGCAAACTGGATGAGGACGGATCAGTTGATTTCATCTTGGATAAGTGGAGCTATTTCAAAAAACATTTTGGGCATGATCATCAGACTCGAGACTTCTTTCGAGGTATGGCAGACTTTATGTAATCGTTTTAGTCAGATATCAGTGGCTAGGGAGTTTGAATTAAGGGGCAAACTCCAAGTGTGCCAAAAACTGGATCGGTTGTTGTCTGATTATCTCAGGGAATTTAAACTAATTTCCAATCGGCTAAATGCAATTGGTAAACCCGTGGATGAGATAACGAAGGTTTTTGGCGTTTTGGAGGGGTTAGGCTCGGAATATGTGAATTTCAGAACCACAATTTACTGCTTGAAACCTCAACCTGACTATGATGAGGTCATTTCACAGCTTGAGAGATTTGAGGCAAGGCTGCAAAATTACTCCTCTAATCAGTTTAACCCCAATTTGGCATATTATGGGCAGAGAACCCTTGAGGGTGAACATAAAGTGGATTTTAACAGTGGGTTTAATTCACCAAATTATGTGTTTGTTAGTCAGAAGGGGAATAATTAGTTTTATGAAGGCAGAGGTGGAAGGAGTAATGGCAGAGGACGTGGCTATGACAATGGTAGAGGCCGTGGCTTTGGTTATTAAGAGAGAAATCGGGGCTACAGACCCTATGGTATGAATCAGGAGGCACAAGGGTTCAGACAACATAATTTTTCTTATGGCTCAGGTCAAGGGTTTAGACCCTATGCAAGTTCTTCATAGAGGTACCAAGATGTTAAGTCTTACCCCTCACCTAATTCACCTGAGAACAAGAATTATCAAGAAGAAAGAGCACCTAATAATGTGAGAGTTGCTTGTCAAATTTGTAAGCGTCCGGGACATGACGCACTAAGGTACTAGTACCGATTCGATAACTCCTTCCAAAGCGAGGAAATCCCAACTGCACTTGCCGCCATGCATCTTGAGGACCCAAAAGGAAGTGAATGGTACCCGAATACGGGTGCCACAGCTCATATCACTGCAAATCCCGGTATAATTCACAACCCTTCAAAGTATACTAGTAATGATAGTGTTATGGTAGGTGATGGATCATGCCTTCCTATCACATTTACTGGTAATGCTTTCCTTCATACTGAGCTTGATATATTACCCCTTAATGATGTATTGGTGGTTCCGGAAATAACAAAAAACCTTCTATCAGTCTCAAAGCTAACCGATGATTATCCTTGCTCTTTTGTTTTTGACAAATATGGTGTTTATGTCAAGGACAATCAAACCAACTCGGTAGTGATGCTCGGAAGGAAAATTGGGGGACTTTACAGAGTCGGTCAACACGCAACTGAGGCTCTTTTTACTCAAAGACACAAGGCAGTGGGTGAAGAAGTGTGGCACCAGAGGCTTGCTCACACTAATGCACAAACACTTAAAGTTCTGCAGAATCAAAAACTTATTTAGTGGAATAAACAAGCTCAGGCCGTGTGTGAGAGCTGTCAGATTATAAAAAGTGCTAAGTTGTCATTTCCTTTATCAGAGTCTGCAACCAATTTTCCTCTAGAAAGGATTCATTGCGACATTTGGGATCCGTCGCCAGTAAAATCGTTTCAAGGTTTCAGATTTTACGTCATGTTTGTAGATGACTTTTCCCGTTATAGTTGGGTATATCCAATGAAGTTAAAATCGGAGTTTTATGATATCTTCATTCTCTTTCAAAAATGTATGGAAATCAATTGGACAGCAAAATCAATGTGTTTCAAAGGGACGGAGGGAGAGAGTTTACTAGTACGAAATTTCAGAAACATTTGTAGAAATGTGGTATAAAGAATTACATGTCATGTCCATTTACCCCGGAACAAAATGGGGTTTCGGAAAGGAAACATTGACATATCGTGGAGCTTGGGTTGTCTATGCTTTATCAAGCGAGAATTCCATTGATTTACTAGGTTGATTCATTTTTTACTGCAAACTATATCATCAATCTCCTTCCAACCCCAAATCTGCAGCTGGACAGTCCTTATAGTAAAATCTTTTGGGCAAAAATCGAGATATGATTTTCTCCGAGTGTTTGGTTGTGCCTGTTATCCTTGTCTCCGACCGTATGCGCAACACAAATTTGATCCCCGTTCTCTCACTTGTGTGTTTCTTGGTTATAGCGAGAAGCATAAAGGGTACCGTTGTCTTGTACCAATAGATGGGAGGATTTATATCAGCAGAAACGTTACATTCGATGAAGGTCTCTTTCCATTTGCTCAGAAATTGAATGATGTGTTCCCTCAATAGACGGTTTTGTATAAGAAATGGGTTGAAGAAGTGAAGTTCATGGGATCTAATAGAGAATCACAGCCGAGAAATATTGCACATGATAATTCAGGTTTTTTACAAGATAATGATGTCCTTGAGATTTGACAAATCAGAGTGCCTTACAAGGAACACCTGTGTCACAAATGTCTCCCACTATTGAGTTGGAGAACAAATGTGTTCATGAACAATTTGAAGAAACTCAAGGAGCTAACCGTTGTGAGCCACCTATAACAGATGCGGTAACTTCTGAACAGCCGAGTATCACTTCTACTCACCAAATGCAGACACGGCTTAAATCTGGGATTGTAATGCCCAACCCCAAATACGCGTGCCTAGCTGAATATCGGGTTCCTGCAGAACCCAAATCTATAAAATCAACACTCGCACATGAAGGTTGGAATAAGGCCATGAGAGAGGAAATGGATGCCTTGCATGAGAACCGGACCTGGATTTTGATTCCACGAACTGCTCAAATGAATGTAATCGGGTGCAAATGGGTATTTAAAATCAAGTTGGCCGCAGATGGGAGCCTTGACAAATTAAAGGCACGTTTAGTAGCTAAAGGCCATCACCAAGAAGAGGGGATCGATTTTCTCGAGACATTTAGTCCTGTGGTGAAACAGGCGACAATTCACATTGTCCTCTCGATAGCTATGGTGAAAAAATGGTCGATACACCAATTAGACGTCAAGAACGCCTTCTTGCATGGTACGCTTAATGAAACAGTATATATGGAGCAGCCCCCAGGATTTTCGGAACTCCCGAATCATGTATGTTTGCTCCGAAAGTCTCTATATGGTTTGCGTCAGGCTCCACGTGCATGGTTCGAGAAATTCAGCAATTTCCTCTTGGAATCGGGCTTTTTCTGCAGTGCTACTGACCCATCTCTTTTTATCTTACACAAGGGTCACGATACAGTCCTACTCTTGTTATACGTCGATGACATTGTGTTAATCGGAAGTTCAAATCAATTGTCACTGAATTGATCAAATCTCTTAGCTCCAGCTTCCACATGAAAGACTTGGGTTATTTACACTATTTCTTGGGTATAGAGGCCAAGTACACATCTGAAGAATTATTTCTCTGTCAAACGAAATATGCCATTGACCTCCTGGAACGATCACATATGAAGGAATGCAAGCCCATCTCCACACCCTTGTCACTAAAACCAGTTCACAACTCTGGTGATGATGTTTATCTTGACAACCCGTTGGAATACAGAAGCTTAGTGGGCGGTATGCAATATCTAACGATAACTAGACCAAATATTGCATATGCCACGAACGTGTTATGCCAGAAAATGCAGAATCCGACAGTGGGTGACTTAAATAAATTGAAGCGAGTATTGCGTTATATCAAGGGGACTGTTAACTTGGGACTTTTCATTCACTCAAATAGCTCGTTGAATTTATATGGTTGTTCGAATGCCGACTGAGCTGGTTGTGCCAATACGAGACGCTCCACTACGGGATTTTGCGCTTACCTTGGTTCGAATATCATCTCTTGGCCAGCAAAGCAACAAACCACAGTGTCACGGTCATTGACCGAAGCAGAGTACAGAGAACTCGCCTCTGCTACTGCCAATCTTACGTGGATTGCATTTGTCCTGAGAGACATCAGGATTCACTTAACCTCACCGACGGTATTGTTTTGTGATAATCAATCTGCGATTTCTCTTACATCTAATCCTATCTTACATGCCAGGACGAAGCACATTGAAATCAATTTCCACTTCGTCCGCAAGAAGGTTTCGTTGGGTTTACTCAGTGTGCAATACGTTCCTAGCCATCGTCAAATTGCGGACATTTTTACCAAGGCCTTGTCCATATTTGATCATTGTTCTCTTAGAATCAAACTGGGTTTAGGTTTCAAAACCACACCCAGTTTGAGGGGGGATGTTGAGAGTAAAGGTGAAGAAGACAACAAAGACTTTCACCGAAAACAAGTGGGGCTGCATCCCAAGAGCAAGACGGCCCGGAAGTGGCCCATGAGGGGCACAACCGTAATTTCGGAGGAGCGAAAATCCTAATCCTCCGTGACCAAAAGCATATAAAAACGAAGCAGAGCCCTCTCTAATAATTTTCTTCTTCCTCTCTTCCTTTTCTATTTTTCTGTCCTTGTGTGTTCGTGTATGTGGTGATGATGGAGGGCTTTCAGATGAATTTTTACAGAGTATAAAGAAATGGCTATGGTGATGAGGTTTTCTATTGATCTGGTTCTTGTGTAGTTTCATTACTTCGTTACTTTGTTCTTTCTCAAAGGTCACTATTCAAGGATATAGAAAAATAGGGAGAAGCAATGCAAGCTGTAATCTATTGCATGAACTGGGTCAAGAACATCAATAACTCGAATCACTTAAAGCAAATAATCCCATCTCGCTGAGTCAATAGCCTTCATAAGATCAGCTTTAATCAATGAATCTCGGGGAGATCAGACCGGCTATGATAATTTTCACCAATTCGTGGGCTAAAAGAACATTATCAGAGATGCTGAGAAAACCAATATAGATATGTGACATGGTTAGAAGGGTGTCTGGAAAATGTGGGTTTCTGTTTTTGTCTCTTCTTATCTTTGGCTGGCTAGATTAAGAAAATTTACTGATTCTTGAAATGCATGATCGGAATGGGCTCGTCGCCATCAAATGAAATGAAAGGTGGTGCTCCTCAGCCTAGTCTAACTTGGCCCATTCAGCCAATAACCGAAGATATATTCAGAGTTAATCAGCCCAAGTATGATGCATAGCTGTTAGACTCCTCAGGCACGCATTATATTCCGTGTAGAGTCTTCTCCTTTTCCTTGTGTATCTGGTAAAAGGTCTCTGAGATGGACTGGACATTCCAATTGAAAATGGCGATTCCATACTTACGTAGGAAACCCGAGGCCATAACACAATTGGAAAGCGATAAAACAGATTAGACAGACGAGATAAGCACATGCACGAGACGGCTGTACATGATTTGAATCTGGATGCACATAAGAGGATTTATATGGTCATATTCTGCTATTCAAGAATTGCAAGAGGTTGCAACATGTACATATGCCTCGCTCATTGCCCTAACCCCAGTAACACTATCTCTCTCGTTGTCTAATCTCGACTCAAAGTCCCATATAAATGTTCTCTCAGCTCACACAAAGTCCCTGAACATTGTTTTGCTGAGGCTAAGCACTACAAAACCCTTATTTCCATGCAAAATATGGAAACCCACGCATCAAGAAATCTGCTCTACCGTTATCTTTCTCTAATACGATTAACAATCGAATTCGGGTGGCGATGCATGTCCTTGGGCTCGAAACTCAAGACACGCTCAAAAGTCTCAAAATATACGAATAGAGATTGTCATTCTTGTCATCAAGACGATAGGACTCACTTTGGCATTTCTTTTCAACATTGGCACTTAGCTTTTCCTTTTCAATTACCGGGAGAAGAACACTAGAAGTGCCAAAACTTGTGTACGACGCTCACTTTAGTGCCAAAAGTTTGTTTCGGATCACTTAAGTGCCAACGGCGAGAAATTCCGGCCAAATTAATACGTGGCTTTTTTAATTAAAATTTTAATCTACTTGGCATTTCCACGTGTATATTTCGAATTTCTCAGTCCTACGTGGCATTTTCACGTGTAAATTTCGAATTTTTAATTATTTTTTGATTTTTTTTCTATTTTTTCCTTCTTTTCTTTTTTTTTTTTTTTTTCTTCTTCTTCTTCATTTGGCCGGTGACCGGACACCGGCCACCGGCCATGGCCGGCCGCCTGGCCTCGCCGGGGTCGCCCGGGAAGGCGACCCGGCGAGGCACGCCCGCCTGGCGAGGCCGGCCTCGCCGTGGCCGGGCGAGGCCCGGCCCCGCCGTGGCCTAGGCGAGGCCGGCCTCGCCTCGCCTCGCCCGTGGCGGGCGACGGCGGCCTCGTCCGGGCGAGGCCAGGCGACTGGCCATGGTCGGTGGCCGGTGTCCGATCACCGGCCAAACGAAGAAGAAGAAGAAAGAAAAGAAAAAACGAAAAAAGGAAAAAACAGAAAAAAAAAATCAGGAAAAAAAAAAATTTTAAAATTTTAAAATATTATTAAATATTGTCCTCGTCAGCGCCGACGTGCCACATAGGACTGAGAAATTAATAAAATATGGCCACGTCAGATTTCCGGCGACCCAAATCGGAGTTGGCACTTAAGTGACCGTTTTTTCAAAAAAGTGACACTTAAATGATCCGAAACAAACTTTTGACACTAAAGTGAGCGTCGTACACAAGTTTTGGCACTTCTAGTATTCTTCACCCTCCATTACCCATTTAAGGAGAGTCTTCAGCATTTGTTCTTGTCACTCTCTTTCCGTTTTTCACTTCACATCTTTATCACGGCCAAATAAACGAAGGAGAGTGATCATTCTTTTCAATCTATTCCATTCCTTCTTCCATTTCATGTTCCTTACTCGTCATTTCACCACACCATACCAAATAGAGAAAGGTAGCTAATCAAGGGTGATGAAAAAGTACAGTGAATACAGTATATTTCTGTACTGGTATGAACTCACACGAGCACGAATAAAGGAAAGTGTACTTCCACACATCCTCAGGAGGACATAAATTTGAAGCCAAGGCCGTTGATTGCATTGTGGGGTAATGGTCATTAATGCGATACCAATCGATCCCTCACCGTTCAAGAGAATGCAGAAGCGCCGAGTAGGTTCGAGACATCGCATGACCCACGGGCTCATCAAGTGCTTTGTTCGCTATCGGGACCCGAGATGATTTGTTGCATAATGTTCGGTGGCCGAAGTGCATTTACGATCAGATAGATGAATGCATCTCATGGAGCAAAAATGTAGCGTTGCATAGACTTTTAAAGTCTATTGATGACGTGGTGGACAAATCAAAACCAAATACGGTGCAGAAATTGTGCAAAACTTATAATATTCAATGGACCAATGAAGGGTCGCGTATATCTTTAGGTTCGGCAGATTTCATATACACAGTATTGGCTCAACTAATACCCTATGGATTGGAGGCTCACTCATGCACCGTGCAGGACCATTATGTATATGGGACCCTGCCATGCATTCACTGACAGACAGATCTTCGCTTAATCACGGGGCCATCATCCACACGTGTATGGATGCATGCATGCATACAAATCTCTTGGTCGTATTCGTATAGCGACAAACAAAAGAAGTTTAATGAGATTGAGAGGTGGGGCAAATTAATGGTAAAAGGTTATTATCGAGAGAATTCGAATGGATTGCTTGATTAAAAGGTTAATATCACGAAAAATCTCAAACTTGTATATTTGTGATAAATTTACTCTAAATTAATTTTTGACCATCAAAAACCCCAAATTGATATACTTGTGACAAATTTATCTTAAACTAATTTTTTTACCATCGATAATCTCAAACTGGTACATTTGTGATAAATTTACCCTTTGTTAGTTTTCGTTAAATATAATTAATATCACGAAAAATCACAAACTGGTACATCCGTGACAAACAAAGGGTATAACATCCGTCAATTATCACGTGTCATCTAACTGAAAAATTTGAAGGTAAAATTTAACGGAAACTAATAGCGGGTAAATTTATCACGGGTGTACCAGTTGAGGTTTTTGGTAGTCAAAATATTGTTTGTGATAAATTTATCATAAGCGTATCAATTTGAGATTTTTCATTGTATTAATCCTTAATTAAATGGTGTTCTTTACAATTTTTTCTCTCTTTCTTTTTTCTTTTAGTTTTGTAAGCTTTGTCCTTAGATTTGGTTTGGATTTGGCAGTTGTCCGTAAACCAGAAAATGTGTAGTTTAACTACGTACATGCTAGATTTGGTAGCTAACCATTATAGTCTTTTTGGAAATGCACGGCCTCTTTTTAACAAAAGTTCACGAAAAAGTCAAATCTTATTTTTAGAAGGAAAAATTACACCAATAATCCCTAAACTTTGGTCTAATGTGCAATATGATACCTAAACTTTTGTTATGTGTTCAATTTAATCCTTAAACTATATGAAAATGTTCAAGAACATATTAAACAAATTGAAAGTTTGGAATTACATTGCATATTGGGCTAAGTTTAAGGACACATTACACAAATTAAAAATTTATAGATCATTTGTGTCATTATCCCAATTGATGAATAGCTTAGATGCGTGGTAACATTCCCAAGTACATGTACGCTCACTCGAAAGGACTTCAACTTTAGCTATTCCATATCATATCCGCGTAATTAGCGACTTGCCTCGGTAGAACTTAAGCCATTGATTCTATGCATATGATCTTGAACAGTTGCAAGAAACCATTGGTCAGAAAGTGTCAAGCTGTTAAGCATGGTTTACTGTATAAATGCTCTGGCACCCTTTTTTTTTTTAAGCAATTGGGCAGGCCTCTCAATCACATAATACAATTTTTTAAACAGTGATTGGACCCGTCCTCTAGCGTCCGAGCTGGGACTTTATTGAATATGGGCCTCAAGTTCTTTCTTTCCACATCTAGCTAAAAATCCCTCCAGATCAGAATCAATCATGCAGAAGGAAAAGAAAGACCTGATGAACATTATGTTAATAGTCCAACACCCATCACAATATTATAGTCATTCCCTTATTTATATATATCCCAATGGGGAATGGTGGCACTGTAAACCCTAACCAGTTACCTCACACAGGATCAGCATATCCCCACCAACCAATCTTGGGAAGACAAAAGAAAGAACTTGCGAACGAGGATTTTATCTTTTTCCTCTTCTTCTCTTTTTACTTTATCTTTACTTTGGCAATGCAAGGAGAAAGGGGCAAGACTTTTTTCTTGGGTGACGAATGATTAATTGATTTACATGGGGTTGGTGATGGTCCCTGAAACATGATAAGGGGTTAAATGAACAGGAGTGACCAGGTGAAACACTGAAGCTAGAGAGCGAGCGAGAGAGAGAGAGAGAGAGAGATATCAAAAGCAAAGATTGGAAGCTATCTTATTGCTATGACCTTAAAGAAACAAAGATGAAATAATTAAATGTAAGGGTTTCTTTGGGTCTTATAGGGGATGGGGACCCCTCACATTGTAGCTTAGGGTAACCCATTTCTTTAATGGGTCCACCTCTCCGTCGTTCTCTTCATTGAAACCCTTTATAAATGTTGTGTGGCTCACTGGGAAAATATTGGGGGAGAGGAGGAACAAAACAAAAAAAGGAAGAAGAAGATGAAAAAGCTTCTGCTTTGTTCAAGTAGAGTAGCTCTCAATGTGCATCCCCACTTAACTCCTTCACTGCACAGTGAAGCTCTGAGTGAGGGGAGTAGCTCTCAAAGTGCATGCCCACTTACTTAACTCCTTCAATGCCCAGTGGTCTCAAGTCCTCTCTCTCTCCTCTTCCTCATCATCATCTCCCTCTGTCTCTATCTTTCTTCAAGAGCTCCTCTTTCTCTGAGTCTCAGCATTTCAATCTCCTTCAACTTTTAGCCAGAGAGAGACAGTTACATAACTGAGCCCGCCCCTCTTCTCTCCCTCGCCAAGAGTTTGGAATTGTCAACAGTTACATAACTGAGCCCGCCCCTCTTCTCTCCCTCGCCAAGAGTTTGGAATTGTCTGAGTTTACCACATGTGGGCAAGCGAGCTTGATTGTCTTCTCTCTTGGTTGCTTCACTTGCTCCAAAATAAACCAAGACTATAGTCTCTATACTATAGCAGTTTCTTCTTCTGTCTGTGAAGACCGAGTGGTTCTTCCCCTAAAACCCTCATTTGGCCATCCAATTCCAAACTCAGTGACTACCGAGGAAGGACAAAACCAAGAACTAAAAACAAGGACGAATCCCCCAAGAAAGCAAAGAGAGTACCGTGTTCACTAGATAAAATGATCGAGTCGTCCAACTCGGACCGCGAAACAAGCTCCAACTCGCTCTCTTCCCCACCATCCTCCCCTTCCTCGCCCACAGGGTGGACTGACTCCTCCCTCAACTCAGCCCCTAAGCCCACCGGCGACCAGAATTCTGCCGACCTGCCAGCCGAATCCGATAAGAAGATCAAGCGCCTCCGCGACTCGGGCAAGCACCCGGTGTATCGCGGCGTGCGCATGAGGAACTGGGGCAAATGGGTCTCCGAGATCCGCGAGCCGCGGAAGAAATCCCGCATTTGGCTCGGGACGTTCCCGACGCCGGAGATGGCAGCTCGTGCCCACGACGTGGCCGCCCTGAGCATCAAAGGCAGCTCGGCGATCCTCAATTTCCCCGAACTCGCCAGCTTGCTGCCTCGGCCCATCTCGCTAAGCCCGCGCGACGTGCAAGCGGCGGCGACAAAAGCAGCCCAGATGGATAAATTCGATACAATCACCACATCAACGGCGTCGTCATCCTCGTCAACAAGTCCGTTGTCATCACTAGTCTCGGCGATGGATCTATCTGAGACATCGGAGGAGCTGAGCGAGATCATCGAGTTGCCTAGTCTCGGGACGAGTTACGAGTTGACGAGGCCGAGCAGCGAGTTCGTGCTCATCGACTCGGTGGACGGGTGGCTTTATCATCCACCGTGGCTGGGGGCAAGCTTTGATGATGAGTGTGGTTATGTGGGTGGGTGATCCAATGCCAGTGCCAGAGAGATTGATACATGATGAATCTGCAGGCTTGTTGTGAGATAATTATCAGTACTGGTATGAAATTTGTGAATTATCTGTCCATGTAAATCATGTGCTTTGACTTATTTACCTTTTTTCAATTTGTGTCGATCTTCTCCTCTAAGTGCTCAGTCATGTAAAGCCCTTCTTGTTTTTCTTCCAAGGGCTTGTGTTGGACTCCGTTCACAATATGATAAACTCGGCCAATCAAAACATGCAATAATCACACGATGTATTTGATTATATGACTAACTTTGTTCATGCTCAAACTGTTTTTGGCCGAGTTTATTTGACTCTCTGTATGTAATTAACTTCTTAATCAGTTCCTTCTTCTATGTTATTAACTCCATCGTCTCTCTCGATTGCTTCTATGTAATGTGGTGCCCACTTCAACGGACTCAACTACTGTAGTTTGTTCGAAGAGGGCCTCATAAATTGCTTCTGCTTTTGGATGGTTGAGTACTCATTTACTCTCTCTCTCTCTCTCTCTCTCGCCTATTGTGTACGTAATTGTGTTACAGTTTCTGGATTCGTCCGTACCTGTATAAAGTATACTCCTCTCGTATTGTGAATAAAACAATGGCCCTTCCAGCAACTTTTCCTAATGAAGATTCGTGCATGAAACCACCATCTCATGATTCTCATGACTGTTCCAGACAAACATAATCAACAAAGACCAAAGTGAGGTTTTGATCATGACATGGTATCTTCCCCAGTGCATTCCCTGCCATATTGGGCATATAAAAATAAATGATTCACAAGGAAATGGGCAACGAAAGTCTAAACCTCATGATCACCTCAATGAGGAAAGACTTCAGCCACTGAAACGACGACCCTCCAAGCCTCAATTACTGTTGTTCATGCTGTTATCATCTTCTAGGTTGGAATTTTTAACTTTAGGGTTTCTGGCAGACACGACAGATGGTGAAACAGGGTGCGAGATTGCAAGGGAGTGATGGTGATAATGACCATTTTTGCCTCTCAGTGGGATAATAACACTCTCTTCAGCCTACCGTATCTACTGGCCTTTATTATTTAAACCTCAGCTTTTTAAACCAATGTCATAATCAGTGTGCGCTGTCAGTCAGCTGTTTTTGAAACTTACGTCTAATTTCTTGGCGTGTGGATAAATGCGCGTATGAAAAAATGTGGCTGGTGTTGAAACTGAGTTTCAAGAAGATATCTGTTCTGTTTTCTTTATTTCTTAAGCTGGAAATGACACAGAATCACAGAAGAATATCTGTTGAGCCGCGACAAAAGGATGAGTAAAGTATATACAAAAATTTGAGTCGATTTTAACGAGATGATTTGAATGATGTTAGACTGACATTGGCAATAATGCTTTTTCCTTCATATGATAGAGTTTTCCCTGGTGAATGAAAAGCGCTGGCTCGAAAGTAATGCTACTACAAGGCACATTGAATTTTGAAGGCGAGTGATAGCTATATAGTTTAGCCTGAGGATGAGCAGCCGAGCCGGTGGTTCAACTCGGCAAAGGAACTGAATCGAAACGAACCGGTCTTACTCGGCCATTTTCAAATCGGTTCACATGGGGACCGATTCGGTTCTCGAGTAAAAAATTTGGTATCCAGCCTTGATCGATTCGGTTCCTAAGTAGAACCGTTTCAAGGTCAGTTCTTGGATAGAATAGGTTTTGAATCGTTTCAAAACCAAACCCTACAAGTCTCTTAATTGAGACTTTTGCCAATAATAATGACGTTAAGCATTCCAACATAAGCAGGCTATTATGGTCGTAATTGAGAAATTTTGCCAAAATAATGTATATGATCTAGTAATTAAATAAAAATGAAACAGAAAAGAACAAAGAAAAAAATAGGTAGGCCGGCTCCAAGGTCAACCGGTCAAGCTAGGTTCTAAGTTTCTACTTTGGAATCTACCTACTTTAAAACCGGTCATCCCTAGTTTTATGTCTTAACTTTCATATTATACGAATTAAAAAGTATTTTCATCACTTCTAGGAACACGTCAAATGCTACTTCGTACAATGCTTTTATACATGCTCCTCATGATGCCGTGTAACAACAGTATTTAAAGAAAAAAATGTGTATGATCAATACCCTTACGAACGTTCCTCGTAATTTCTTGAGAGTCTTCCTCTCAAATAATTACGTTCTTCAGCTCTGAGCAACCAATGTCACTTTCAGCTTCATTTTTCCTTCTCGAAAATAACATATCTAGGTAAATAATCGCCTCGATGTTTTCTATTCGCGTACGTACCAACATGTGTTAGTTTGTCGCGCACACAAAAAAAAAACTCATATCTCGACTCGTTTTACTGCTGGCACGATAAACAGCCAGAGCCCGACGTAATGCATAAATACATGAAGTCCAAGGTTATATTTTATTATTTTTCCGTCTCTCATAAGGCGACAGGGACCTGAGATACTTCAAGGTTCATGAGCTAGCTGTAATTGTCCGATTGACATTGCAGGACTCATAGCAAACAACAAGTTTAATAAATCTTCTGGTCCCCGATCATTTAAATCGAATGGGGTAGACGACGAAGACGGTGGTGTCATTGGATCTTTAGTGCCCAATTTAATTATATGGTCCAAATTGGTGGCACCACACCAAAGCTGAGATCACAAACTCCAACAAGAATTTTTTTTCATTTACAATTATTTTTTCTTTCCTTTTTTTTATTTTTGAAGGGTTTTTTTTTACCGCAAATTGCATAGGAATCGTATTCCGGCGAAATATCGGGCAGAAAAAAACCGTAAATTTTTTAAATCAAGAATTTCTCGCGTGGTCGAAAAGTACGGGGCCACCTCCCCATCATATAATATATCCAAAAAATGCATTACGTAATTATAATAAAAAAAAATTAGAACATATGGTTGGTATATCGATTTTAATACGGGCCGGCTCCTAATTTATTTTTTTTATCGATTCCCCATTTGTAAAATCTTTTTTAAATTCCCTCTTGTGTTTTTCTTTCCCTCCTCCTCCTTCAAGTCCGGCATAACATAGCTCGACGAAAGACCAAATTGCAATTACATTAACGACGTTAATTTAATTTATCTTTTTCTTTGCCATCACCATCCACTCTTTGGTCGGACAGCAATGGATATGGTGGGATTCTTTGGCGACTTGAAATTCTTTATTTTAATTTACTTGTTCATTTCGCTTTTTCAATTGCATGCACAAGAAGGAGACGTACCTTCTTTTTCATCGCTCCCACCTAGCGCCAATTTGCTAGACACGAAATTTAATTGAGCGAAAGCGATGTGCATCTCTATTTTGGGGAATGATCGATTCGATCGATTGCCAAAGCTAGAAAAGCGACAAGGGAATTAAAGAAATGGTGAAGTACGAAGGGGGGAATGTGCATAAATTAAGCATCGTGCGTACTATATCATCGATGGGGTTTCCACTGGATTTAGATTAATCATTATTATTGAAGGAGCAAACCTACCACAATCGCTTTGGTCGTTACCTTCTCCAGCCGATCAACTGGAATTGAATTGTTTACACACATATTTGTGTATTAAAGGTTCAAACCAGATATGATTTGCATTGGACTTTCTCCCGATTTGACATGTCAAACAAAAGACATTACAGCTATAGGATTTTAGGTATAACTAAGGGAAACACTCAAATGAGTTGACGGGGAAAGCTAGATCACAAATGTGCGACTACTTAAAGGCTCATGAAATACCTCCACGCCCCACGCATAGGTCATAAATATTGTTCACTATTCACGTGTTTGTATGTGCATACAAAGTAAAGTTGTTTGACAAACCTGAAATGAGTTATCCGAATTTGACGATTGATCCGAGCCCAACGAATTCACGTTGTGTCCTTAAGACAATTTGTCCCCTCTACCGGTACCCAAAGGTCGTTGAACAATTGCCTCCCAGGATAGAACGGATCGCCTTTCCTATGAAGCGGTACTTCTTCAAAAGAAATCTTCGAACGCAAGTTCGCAGAATAATCGCACAAAAGATGACAACGATGAAGAATGAGAGTGCAGCAGAATGCCGTGAAAATATGAAAATGCCAAGAGTATTCCGAAATGTTCAATTTGGTTTTGACTTTATACTTCGCTCGGTCATGTGTGAATGAATAGTCACCAAGGAATTTCGGATATAGAAGGATGAAACTGAAGAGTCACCAACCGAACAATTTCGTTCGGTTCTACGCGAACAGTCACGAGCCGAGCCTTGAACAGGTTTTGGTTCGTGAACAGGCGCGAAAGGGCTTCGGTTTTCGTTCGGGCGAACCGAACCTCACGAACAGACATGTTTGTTTGTCCAAAAAATAAATAAATAAATAATTTCTAAACAACGTGTCTGTTCGAAAAATAAAAAATAAAAAACCGATAGAGAGTGGATCCGGAACCGAACCGGCCGGACGGCGGCGGCGGCGCGCGCGCGGGGGGTGGACCGACCTAGCTTGACGTAGGTCCTCTCTCTTCCACAAAAGTGGGGTACCCCTTGGGGCCCAAACCCATTTGTGAGGCTCAACTATTTGAACCCATTTCCCATCCCTCTTCTATTCTATGTGGGACACTTTCATCCACACACTTCTCATTCAATTCTATGGTATTTTGTGCCAAAATCCCAACAATCCCCCACATGAATGAGAAGTTCAGATATCATGACTCTTCATGTATGCATGAGATGCAAGGTGCAATTATTCCATGAGAAAACGTTGCATCAGGATAAGTAATCTGAGACTTTGAACTTTCCTTAGTGAAACCTATCGGACTTACTCAGTCAATCAATAGACTTGATGTCTTTGAACTGTCGACCTTTGGTGTAAGCCTAGACAATAGAAATCACACAACTTTTTCTCGAACAAAATTGGTTATCACTGTTGTGTTCGTTTTGGCCATGAACACCGCCTGGTCTCATGAGTGTTTTAGAGAATTCAGCCTTTTTCAATTCTCACAGAAGCGGCCCTCACTTCACACTCACATAGGTGATTTCTGAACATATAGTATATCACATACTCAATTCAGAATCATTAAAAGCTTTTGCTTAACCTTCACATATTAAATCTTGTCTTCATCCAGGGAATGAGTAAAAATTTGACAAGTACTCTACACTCTGTCTTCATAACTTAGTTGTCCCTTTGAACCTAGATCTTGGGATCTCCAGTCAACTAGGTAGGGTTTCCGCTATGATGACTTGTTTATAGGCCTTAAACCCATTCCCCTTGATGTTTTCGCAACCATCTCTCTAGTTAGGCCTTTTGTTAATGGATCCGCAATATTATCTTTTGACTTCACATAGTCAATTGTGATAATTCCACTAGAAAGAAGTTGTCTTACCGTGTCATGTCTTCGACGTATGTGTCGAGACTTACCGTTATACATGACATTCCTTGCCCTTCCTATTGCCGCTTGATTGTCACAATGTATACAAACGGCGAGCCTTGGTTTAGGCCAATTAGGAATATCTTCCAAGAAATTTGAAGCCACTGCTTCTTCACCGGCTTTATCCAAAGCAATAAATTCTGATTCCATAGTGGATCTAGCAATACAAGTTTGTTTGGATGATTTCCAAGACACTGCCGCTCCCCCAAGTGTGAATACATATCCACTTGTCGATTTTGTGTCTTTAGTGCCGGTTATCCAATTTACATCACAAGTATCCTTCAAGTACATTTGGATATTACGTGTAATGCAAAGCATAATCTTGAGTATGCTTTAAGTAGCCCAATAAACGTTTCATTGCTTTCCAATGATTTTCATTTGGACTAACTGTAAATCGACTTAGCTTGCTAACCGCACAAGCTATGTCCGGCCTAGTACAGTTCATGACATACATTAAAATTGCCTAGTATACTAGCATACTCATTTTGAGCCTTACTTTCACCAGTATTCTTCGAAAGATGTAAATTAACATCTATCGGAGTCTTTACTGGTACAATATCTAGATTCTTGCACTTTCCAAGAATCGTCTCAATATAATGGGATTGTGATAGAGCTAATCCTCCATATGTTTTATGGATTTTAACTCCTAAAATAACATCTGCAACCCCCATATCTTTCATATCAAATTTACTTGTGAGCATGCGTTTGGTTGCCTTAACAACCTCACTATCGCTGCCCATTATAAGCATGTCGTCTACATATAAGCACAAAATGGCAAAACCATTATGAGTGTGCTTAACATATACACATTTATCACACTCATTGATCTTGAAACCATTCGACAACATGACTTGGTCGAATTTAGCATGCCATTGTTTCGGTGCTTGTTTCAATCCATAGAGTGACTTGATAAGCCGACATACTTTCTTCTCTTGACTTGGAACAATGAACCCTTCGGGTTGTTCCAAATATATTTCTTCTTCCAAATCCCCGTTTAAGAAGGCCGTCTTAACATCCATTTGATGGATTTCAAGCTTATACACCGCTGCTATGGCAATTAGCATCCTTATAGATGTAATTCTAGTAACAGGTGAGTAAGTATCAAAATAATCAAGACCTTCTCGTTGCTTGTATCCTTTTACTACAAGCCTAGCCTTATATTTATCAATAGCACCATCCGCTTTCATTTTCCTCTTGAAAATCCACTTACATTGTAGTGGTTTATTACCAGGAGGAACGTCAACCAATTCCCATGTATGGTTTGACAATATGGATTCAACTTCACTATTGATAGCTTCTTTCCAGAACGGGGCTTCTGGCGAAGTCACAGCTTCTTTGAATGTCCGAGGCTCATTCTCTAACAGATACGTTAAGAAATCAGGTCCAAAAGACGTGGAAGTCCTTTGTCTTTTACTACGTCTAGGTTCATCCTCCATTGGATCACTTCTAGATATAGTATCTCGAGGCCTCTTGTTATTATCAATTGGCTCATATACTATATTATACGGAAATATATTTTCAAAGAACGAAGCGTCCCTTGATTCAATGATCGTATTAACATGTATATCTGGGATCTCTGACTTGTGAACAAGAAAACGATATGCATTGCTATTCTGAGCATTTCCAATAAAGACACAGTCAACAGTCTTTGGTCCTATCTTAACCTTTTTAGACTTAGGAACCGCAACTTTAGCCAAACACCCCCACACTTTGAGATAATTCAAGTTAGGCATTCTGCCTTTCCATTTCTCATAAGGAGTTTATTGTGTCTTTCTGTGGGGTACTCTATTTAAAATAAAATTCGCCGTCAAAACAACTTCTCCTCACAAATTCTGTGGTAAACCGGAACTATTCAACAATGCATTCATTGTTTCCTTTAAAGACCGGTTTTTCCTTTCCGCCACTCCATTAGATTGCGGCGTATAAGGAGGAGTCATTTGGTGAACGATACCAGACTCAGCACAAATTTCCTCAAAAGGAAATTCATATTCACTTCCTCTGTCACTTCTTATCATTTTAACTTTCTTATTCAACTGAATTTCAACTTCGGACTTATAAATTCTAAAAGCATTCACAGCCTCATCTTTGCTACTAAGCAAATAAACATAACAATACCTCGAGCAGTCATCTATAAATGTGATAAAATACTTATTACCACCTCTTGACGGTATTGATTTCATATCACATATATCTGTGTGTATTAAATCTAAAGGTTCTGAGACTCTATTGTCTATGGAATGAAACGGAGGCTTAGAAAATTTAGATTCAACACACACTTGGCATTTCTCACTTGAACAATCGAATTTTGGCAATAAAACCATGTTCATTAACTTCTTTATCGACTTATAGTTAACGTGTCCTAATCTAGCATGCCATAAATTAGGAGACTCAAGCACATAAGCGGAAACAATTTTATTCATAACATCATTGGGTACAACAGTCATTACATTCAACTTGAAAAGACCATCACTAAGGTAACCCTTTCCTACATACATCTCATTCTTAGAGAGTACAAACTTATCAGACACAAACACCAACTTGAAACCATTCTTGCTGAGAAGAGATCCGGACACTAAATTCTTGCGTATGTCTGGCACATGTAGAACATTGTTTAGAGTCACAACTTTCCCAGAGGTCATCTTTAGAGCAATCTTTCCAACACTTTCAACCTTAGAGGTTGATGAATTACCCATATAGAGTTTTTCATCACCTTCCATAGGCATGTAAGATGAGAACATTGATTTATTGGCGCAAATATGACGAGTTGCTCCAGTATCAATCCACCATTCTTTGGGGTTTCCCACCATGTTGCACTCTGATATCATAGCAGTAAGATTGATATCATCAAGACCATTGAAAATCTGTTCCACCACATTCGCTTGAGTCACCTTCCTTTTCTTGGCTCTACAGTCTTTGGCACGATGTCCAGACTTTCCACAATTGTAGCATTTGCCAATGAATTTTTTCAAGCTTTGGGTGGATCCCTGTCCATAGTTTTTCCTCTTCTTGTTGGGTTTTGATCCTTCTTCAACAACGTTGGCCCTTGAGACCGCCAGATTGCTGCCAACTTTCTTCTCGAAATTCCTATTGTCTTCCTCTATCCTCAATCGAACAATTAAATCTTCAAGTGATAATTCCTTTCTCTTGTGTTTAAGATAATTCTTGAAATCTTTCCAAGACGGCGGTAACTTTTCAATGAAAGCAGCCACTTGAAATGATTCACTAATCATCATACCTTCAGCATGAATGTCATGCGTGATCACTTGAAGTTCTTGAACTTGACTTAAGACGGTTTTAGAATCTACCATCTTGAAGTCCAGAAATTTGCCGACGATGAATTTCTTCAATCCAGCATCTTCCGTTTTGTATTTCTTGTCCAAACTTTCCCACAACTTCTTAGCCGTTTTTAGCAGACTATAAACGTTGTAGAGGGAATTGTCCAGACCATTGAGGACGTAGTTGCGACACAGAAAATCAGAATGTTTCCATGCATCTATAGCAGCAACCTTTTCCTTGTTTGTCTCTCCTTCATCCAACTTCGGAGCATCCTCCGTGAGGAACCTTGCCAAGTTCAATGTAGTGAGGTAGAACAACATCTTCTGTTGCCATCTCTTAAAATCAGCCCCATTGAACTTTTCCGGCTTCTCTCCATGAGTTGGAACAGACGCAATAGGCGTCGTCGATGTTGTAGCCATTTCTGACACGAAGACAGAAATGATTGAGAATGTAACTGAACAAACACGATAATAAGCAAATTGTCTTAAGATTGTTGTTCACTATACACGTGTTTGTATGTGCATATAAAGTAAAGTTGTTTGACAAACCTGAAATGAGTGATCCGAATTTGACGATTGATCCGAGCCCAACGAATTCACGTTGTGTCCTTAAGACAATTTGTCCCCTCTACTGGTACCCAAAGGTCGTTGAACAATTGCCTCCCAGGATAGAACGGATCGCCTTTCCTATGAAGCGGTACTTCTTCAAAGGAAATCTTCGAACGCAAGTTCGCAGAATAATCGCACAAAAGATGACAATGATGAAGAATGAGAGTGCAGCAGAATGCCGTGAAAATATGAAAATGCCAAGAGTCTTCCGAAATGTTCAATTCGGTTTTGACTTTATACTTCGCTCGGTCATGTGTGAATGAATAGTCACCAAGGAATTTCGGATATAGAAGGATGAAACTGAAGAGTCACCAACCGAACAATTTCGTTCGGTTCTACGCAAACAGTCACGAGCCGAGCCTTGAACAGGTTTTGGTTCGTGAACAGGCGCGAAAGGGCTTCGGTTTTCGTTCGGGCGAACCGAACCTCACGAACAGACATGTTTGTTTGTCCAAAAAATAAATAAATAAATAATTTCTAAACAACGTGTCTGTTCGAAAAATAAAAAATAAAAAACCGAACCGACCGGACGGCGGCAGCGCGCGAGGGGTGGACCGACCTAGCTTGACGTAGGTCCTCTCTCTTCCACAAAAGTGGGGTACCCCTTGGGGCCCAAACCCATTTGTGAGGCTCAACTATTTGAACCCATTTCCCATCTCTCTTCTATTCTATGTGGGACACTTTCATCCACACACTTCTCATTCAATTCTATGGTATTTTGTGCCAAAATCCCAACAATAAATCCAAGCCTATGACATATACAGGTGGCCTTGATCTTGAGCAATTTGCACGCAATTTGTAAGATTTGAATAGGCGACCTCCGATTCTTATAGTAGAAATCTCCCGACACCACAATCGACTAGGACAAACTGGAGGAATTAATTTGGTAGGCCTAATATCGAAGTAAAACAAATGAACTTTTTTTTTTTTTGCTAAATCGTAAAACAAATGAACTTAGCGTACGAGAAAAGGTGACCTTACTGATAAAACACCTAGCTCTTGTCGGAGGGAGAGCCGCATAGGGTCACTTTTCCATGACACAAGAACGCATTTATGAGACAATGATCATGCGTTTTTTTTTTTGGTCGGTATGATCATGCTATTTGAAAATGGTGAATACATATAACTTCTTCTTATTTTCATGTAAATAAGTTGGAACTTACATACAAAAAAAGCCGTAACCGTAGTCACATGAGATAGGAAAATGGGTGAAATATAAAGTACTAATGAAAACTAGTGTATCATAATTCAAACTTGCCATATGAATCATCAAATTATCTCTGAAAATTTAATCAATTGCGAAAATGTTGTTATAATGTACTCTTTTTGAGTAAATCTTATAATGCATTTTTGTATAGCGTATAGTATACGCATTTCTTTAACAGCAACGATGAATCATGCTAAAAGAGGCCACCAATTATATCCGACTAAAATATTCTGATTAAATAAATTTGAAACTGAACTTTACTATTTGAGAGATTCGGCACTTCTCCCAAGAAAAGATTAATTAACCTTATGTGATTTGGCAATGCTTGTAGAAGGACAAAGGAAAGGGTTTGACTATAATTTATACCGGCTTCAAATTATTGGAGGCGGTTATATAAAATTATAAACGTCGCAATTTTTTTCGTGATTAAAAAAGTTCCATCTATTGTACTTCAGACAACAATTCTGTTTGAATTTAGTAGTTAGAAGTACCTTCTCCAATCAAACGGCTCTTTCCCCGTACATAATTTCATTTTTGGTCAAAATCACTGTACATAATTGAAGTGATTGGTTTCAAGGTAGTACTGAAACCTATGTTGTCAGTCGATTTCCGGTATTTAGGATCAATTGACAACGGAGGATTAAATGCATTAGGATTTCTAAATAAATTGTAAAATAAATCTAGGAGTCTAAAGGAAAATTGGACCCGACATTTCAACAGAATGGACATGACTAGACAAGTTTTTCTAATCTAGTAGGTCATGAGAACTGTTGTCACATAAAGTTTACAACCTATCAAAATGAAATGTTTCTCTATTTTTCTCTCCCACGATGATGACACGGTTGCCGTAAAAATTACATAATCACTACCAGCTTATCTAAAAAGAACCTTGCAAATAAAAGCATATAGCTCCACAATATACTCCCTCTGTGACCCATAAGTCGAGATGTGATATAACACTAGGCTCCCTTTGTTTCGCGGAAAACTAATGATTAAGAACAATTTTCCTTTAAGATGATCGCTTCCAGTACTTACAAAAATGAATGAAAAGAAATATTTTCATCGTTTACGAAAATGTCGATAATGAAAAAAAATTTCTTTGGCTAACCATTTCAAATGAAACAAGCAATTATTTTAGGGAAAATAATTTCTAAATCAATTATTTTCTAGTGAAACAAACGGGGCCTAAATACAGAAAAAGAAAAAAAGGCCACAGAGGATCAAGATTCAAACATGAGAGCTGTAACTCTAATGCAACGTATAAAATAAGCGTCGGTGGTAACTTACTTGAAATTCTACCAATAGAAACGGGACTCCATATATAGACATGGTAAAACCAGGGACCAAGTAAATTCCATACATGATTGTAACAAGGAAAACTACTGTCTGCGCCATCATCACAAACAATGCATAATGAAAGAAGTCACTGGAAATACAAGATCATAATGGAAATGGAAATACTAGCAAATAAACTTAGGGTTTAACGTGAAGACAAAGCACACTTTCGCATCAATCAGCTTCCTGCTCCAAATCCCCCAGCCACCATGCCCCAACCGGTGTACACTGGCAGTCCCTACTGTATTGAAGCACACGGCCTAGCTATACACTTCAAAGGCCTTTCTTTTCCACAATCATTTGCCCTTTCTTTCCTTTTTGTTCCTGTTCTAGATTTCTACCAATTCGATGTGGGGAACCGCATTAACGCAGCAAACAATTGTTCATCTTCGTCGCAGACAAGTGGGTTTTCTCTGCCAGATGTGAGTCAAGAAAAATCAAATAATACGCATAAATAAGATAAAGCGAGTGATGATAAAGCTGAAGGATGACTTTCTAGCGAATCCCATCTTCAAATGTTTATGCATTATGAGCCACCAAGATCTTGAAGACCCATCTCTCTATCTCTCTCTTTCCCCCCTTTTATGTGGAACTCGCCTTCTGAGCAACTGTAGGGTGACCCAATTATTTGTACGATCAATATTCATATTGACCCCATTTCCTGTTCTTAGCTGTGAGCCACTCATTTTCCAAGCCCAATATTGCATATGTCGGACCTTTTTACTCTCTTTTTTTTTTCCTTCTTTTTGGATTTTGGGTATACTTTTTCCAAGCGGAACACCTTTATTTCTCGTCATTGTTCCCTTTTTGTATATTTGTTTTCTTTTATAAAGTTTCCGGCCGACTGCATATGCTAAAAAATCCAGGAAACCAACACGTGCAGATCAAAATGCAATAGCTTGCTGACACATTTTCACGTGATGGCATGCTTTATTCTTCGTAGAACCAGTATATACGTACGGACGTATATATAGGTTGCACCATGACTTTGAAATGTAAGACCAAGAATGATTCTAATGATACATGTTGGGGTTTGGTAGATATAATTAGTCTCTCCAAAAATCGGTTTGAAGGGAAAAATTGGACTGTGTATGGCATCTTCGAAATGTATATCTTTTTTACTTGACTGACACTCTCTATGGCTCCATTTGTTTCGCGAAAAATATAACATTTCTAAAAAATATTTTCTAAGAAGTCATTTTCTTTTTTTGGTAGTTGTCTGAAACCTTAAAAATGATATGGAAAATTTTTCCATCATTTCGCAAGGAAAATCAAGATTTTCCTAAATAGACATAAACTATTCGGGCCATAGTAACTTGTGCATGGGTAGTTAAGGAACTCAATAGGGGCATTGGAGTCTCAAGCCTGGTTCCCCGGCTCCCGGGCATGAGCACAGGCACTACAGGTCTTGGGTTCACCAAAGCCGAGCCCAAGAACCTGGTGCCCGTGCCCGGCTCACTAGCGTGTCAGCCCGGGTATATAGAAGTTGGGGTCGGATCCTTGGCTCTAGGGCCGAGGTCCATCAAGGTCATGCTCGGGACCTTAACTCCCGAGATCGGGTCCATCGAGGCTGGGCACGAGATTTTGGTGCCAGTGCTCGCGCCCGGTTCCATCGCGGCAAAGCCCCGACCTCGACGCCCGAGGCCTAGGTCCATTGATGTCAGGCCTAGGACTCCAATGCCATTGCCCGCACCTAGGTCCATCGAGGCCAAGGTCCAAACCTTGGGACCAGGATCGAGTCCCCGCCCAGGCCTGGGTCTATAAGGGTGGGCCTAGGACTCCGATTACGGTGCCCACGCTCAGGTCCATCAAGGCTGGGCCCTAGCTCCCGATGCTCGCGCCCGGGTTCATCAAGGCCGAGCCCAAAACCCCGACACTGGTCCTAGGTCCATCAAGGTCAGGCCTAGGGCCCCAATGCTCGAGAACCCGATCCCAGTGCCCCAGGTCCCCGGTGACAATGCTCCAAGTACATAGATGCCAAGCCAGGGTCCATCAAGGCTGGGCCCAGGTCCTTGGCAACTAGATCCGAGCATGAGCACTAGGATCCCAAGCTTGGCCCTATGGACCCGGGCTCAAGCGTTGGGGACCCGGTCTCGAACGTCAGGGACCCGCTCACGAGCACCAAGGTCTTGGCCTAGGTACCAGGCATGGGCGCCGAAGTTGCAAGCATGGCCTTGATGGACTCGAGCCCGGGTGCCCTCGATGGACCTGGGCTTGGCATTGATGGACTGGGGCGTAGACACTAGGGACTTAGGCACAAGTGCTGGGGACCTGAGCACGGGAGTACCGGGCCCGTCCTCAATGGACCTAGGCTCGATACTTAAGGACCCAGGCACCGGCGCTGAGGTTTGGGGCCTGCCCTCGATGGACCCGGGCATGGGCGCCAAGGACTCCGGCCCAGCATCCTAGGCACGGGAACCAACACCGATGTCCAAGGCCTGGCTACTAGGGTTTAGGCATGATGTAGAACAGTTAGCCTGTGATTATCTTGAACAATGTGATCGCCGTAATCACCGGAAATCTCGGTAGTTTTTCTGATTTTGGGGAAAACAACCATTCAAGCAGTTTCCTATATTATCATTTAGGCAGTTTCCTATATTACCAGTAAGGCAGTTTCCTATATTATCATTTAGGCAGTTTCCTATATTACCAGTAAGGCAATTTCCTATATTACCATTCAAGCAGTTTCTTTAATTATTCGGTTTCCATTAGTATTAGGAGTCATATCTCTATATATAAGATGTCCGTCTTGTAATCAGAAACACAGTATTATTGAATAAAAATTTCGAGTTCTTTGGAGTTGTTCCAAATTTACGCTTCTCTCTGCGTCATTTGGTATTAGAGCAGGTTTCTCCTGTGACGATGGTGAATAACGTGAATGTCAATCTCCCCACTGCTGAGGGCCGTGAGAGCGAGCCTATTACGCGGGCTGAGTTCAATCAGTTCATGGATCAAACCGATCGGAGGTTTCAAGCGATCCTTGATGCCATCCAGCGTTTGTCCACAAACCATGCACCTGGCGTTCTTCCAGCCGAGCGAATTCCTGTCGTTCGTGATCCCGAAGATGCTATGGGGCGTGGAGGAATTCCCCGACATAGGCGACAAGACTATGTCGAGGATACGGAAGACGAAGACGATGATTTCCAGGAGATGCAGATTCGTGGTGGTCGCCGATACAGGGGATTCCAGGAGGAGCATGTTCGTGGGAATCGACGTCAGGGAGGATATCGACGAGATCCTGATCAGTATCAACTAAAGGTAGATCTCTCTACTTTCAATGGAAATTTGGATATTGAAGATTTCCTTGACTGGCTTTGGGAGGTCGAGAAATTCTTCGACGCTATGGATATTGACGAGGATCGCCAAGTGAAACTTGTGGCGTACAAGTTGAAGGGTGGCGCTTCAGCTTGGTGGGAACAGACTCAATTGACGCGACGTCGACAAGGCAAGGCTCCTATTTGATCATGGGGTCAGATGAAACAGAAGTTGAAGAAGAGGTTTCTCCCAACGAATTATGAGCAACTGTTATTTCAGCAATTCCAGAATTGCCGACAATTGAATAGATCGGTCCAAGCTTATACAAAAGAGTTCCTTTGACTCTCCGCTCGCAATAACCTGGATGAGTCCGAGGCACAACAAACTGCTAGGTACATTAATGATTTACGACTTAATATCCAGGATCGGGTTTCTTTGCATCGACTATTCTCTGTCGAAGACGCCCAGGATATGGCACGAAAAATTGAGGTGCAATTGGAGAGGACTAGCCCTAGTACTCGTGGTAGCAATTATTCGGGTCGTGGGTCATTCGGGAAAGGAAGACAGCCTGATGTTGCAAGTTCTTCTAGTCAACAAACACCTGATTCGAGCCGAGTTCCAGGGGGTACTAGTGGGACGCCTAAGGAAGCAGTCGCAGCAAGCAATCGCACTCCCAATCAGAATACCCCAGAATCCATATGCCAAGCCCCAACCGATCAGGTGCTACAAGTGTAACGAGTTGGGCCATCGTTCCAGCGATTGTCCTCGTCGTAGAATGGCCAATATCGTTGAACATGACGAAGATGTGTATGAGGAAGATTGGGAAAAGGAAGAAGAAGTGGGAGTGGAAGATGAAGTGGGCGAGCAAGTTAATTGTGTTGTGCGTCATCTATTGCTTGCTCCGTGGACAGAAGATACCCAGCGGAATCAGCTTTTCCGCGCTCGCTGTACTGTCAATGGCAAAGTATGCGATATCATTATTGACAGCGGAAGTTGCGAGAACATAGTGTCAAAGGCCTTGGTGGATCACTTGCAACTAAAGACGGAGCCGCATCCCGCGCCCTACACGATCGGGTGGATACGCAAGGGACCAGAACTTAAGGTAAACCAATTATGCCGTTTACCTATTTCGATCGGAAAATCATATCAAGATACTATTATCTGTGATGTTGTGGAGATGGATGCGTGTCATGTTTTACTGGGTCGACCATGGCAATATGATGTTGATGCTACATACCGAGCTAGGGAGAATACGTATTCTTTTGTGTGGAAAAAGACTAAAATTACTTTGAGACCAAAAAGTAATTCCCCTCAGATTGTGAAGAAGCAAAATGCAGGGGTTATGATGAACATCCGAAAGCGTGAAGGGATGTATATGATTGTGGACAAGGGCGACCAGCAAGTTGTGGTTCGTGTTCCTGACATTCTTAAGCCCTTATTAAAGGTATTCAGTGATGTTATGCTTGAGGATTTACCTGACGGATTACCTCCTTTGCGATTTGTCAATAAATGCTACATTTGTCAGACCGCTAAGGGCCACTCTCAGAACACTGGTCTTTATACCCCCTTGCCTATTCCTTCGGGTCCTTGGGTAGACATATCGATGGACTTCGTATTGGGACTTCCTCGCACTCAACGGAGTTTAGATTCTGTTTTCGTGGTGGTTGACCGGTTTTCGAAGATGGCGCACTTCATCCCTTGTAAGAAAACTTCGGATGCTTCGCATGTGGCAAGTTTATTCTTTCGTGAAGTAGTCCGTCTCCATGGTGTGCCGAAGACAATCACTTCCGATCGTGACACGAAATTTCCGAGCCATTTTTGGCGTACTTTATGGCGTTTGTTTGGGACTCGATTTACGGTATAGTAGTTCTTTTCATCCCCAAACGGATGGTCGACGGAAGTTGTGAATCGTACTATGGCGGATATCATTCGCCGCCTCTGCATGATATGCCTAAGCAATGGGACCGGTATCTTGCTCCTGCTGAGTTCGCCTTCAACAACTCGGTTAACCGCTCTACCAGTACATCTCCCTTTTAGGTTGTTTATGGGCATACATCACAGCATACTCTGGATTTGGTTCCCTTGCCCAAGATTCCAGGCTATAGTGTCGCGGCAGAGAATTTGGCGACCAGAATTAATGAAGTCCAAGCTGCTGTGGCTAGTCAATTGGCTGCTTCTAATTCAAAGTATAAGGAGGATGCTGACAAACGGCGACGTTCGAAAATTTTTTAGGTAGGCGATGAGTAGATGGTTTTCCTACGAAAGGAGCGTTTTCCTGTAGGTACCTATAATAAACTGAAGCACAAGAAGATTGGTCATTGCCGTATCCTGAAGAAGATCAACGACAATGCCTACGTAGTTGAACTTCCTGGTGATCTCAACATTTCCCCTACATTTAATGTGGCAGACTTATTTGAGTATCATGCTTCTGATACACCCCTCTATCCTGATCATAACTCGAGGGCGAGTTTTTCCGAAGAGGGAGGGAATGATGTAGAACAGTTAGCCTGTAATTATCTTAAACAATGTGATCGCCGTAATCACCGGAAATCTCGGCAGTTTTTCTGATTTTGGGGAAAACAACCATTCAAGCAGTTTCCTATATTATCATTTAGGCAGTTTCCTATATTACCAGTAAGGCAGTTTCCTATATTATCATTTAGGCAGTTTCCTATATTACCAGTAAGGCAGTTTCCTATATTACCATTCAGGCAGTTTCTTTAATTATTCGATTTCCATTAGTATTAGGAGTCATATCTCTATATATAAGATGTCCGTCTTGTAATCAGAAACACAGTATTATTGAATAAAAATTTCAAGTTCTTTGGAGTTGTTCCAAATTTACGCTTCTCTCTGCGTCAAGGCACAACCTAGGTGGACCTAAGCGAGGGCGCTGGAGTCTCAGGCCAGCCTCGATGGACATGGGCCCAAGCGCCGGCGTCCCGAGCACGAGCACTAGGATACTAGGCCCTACCTTGATGGACCTGGGCTTGCCCTTGGTGGACCCCAGTAGAGCCGGCCCTGACATCTAGTCATGGCCTCGCTGCCAAAGGCTAGGGAACATGGCCTCGCTGCCAAGGGATAGGGAACAAGCGTTAGGGTTCCTATGACTAAGCGCGGATTTGCTGGTCCAAGCGCCGATATCTAGTAATATTTTGGAAAATGATTTCCGATTTTTTAAAGAGAAAATCATTTTTCTGAATTTAAGCATTGGTTTTCTAATGATTCGTTTTCCCAAGTAATCCAAAATTCGAAAAATAAGAAAAATATTTTTCTCCAAAAAATATATATATTTCACGAAACAAAAGGAGCCTATCCAATATGTCAGACCACATGAAATATACTCAATTTTGATATAAAAGGACAAAATAAGAGATTTATGAATCATAGAATTAACTTTACATCCAACTCTTCTTATGAGCACATATCAACATATGGCTTAAGCTTGTCTGCTGAATTGTGATTTTCGTAGCCTCTAGCTAGTTGCTGATTTGATCTCTCTTTTCGTGAACACAATTTTTCGCACCCGTTTTTTGGGTTTTATGGGGACTTAATAGATAGATAATAGATAGATAGATAGATAGATATTATTGTTGTTGTTATTATTATTATTATTATTATTATTATTATTATTATTATTATTGGTGTAAACAACTTCTTATACATTTATCATAAATGGATGAGACAATATAACCAGAGATGTTATTCAAATTCATATGCATGTCAACTATCCAAAACTTAAGCTACGCATATCAACCATTCTGTGCCCTGGAACATATTCTGCTCAGAAATGATTCTTTTTTATTCCGTGCCCGGAAACAATTTCTAAGCATTTGAAGGCGTTTGGTAACTGCCCAAAATTTATATTCTTAGAATAGAAAAAGAACAGAAATGCGTATGGTAACTACACAGAATTTTATTTTATTAATAATATTTTAATAATACATTTGAATTTTATAATATTTATTTATTTTTTTTCCTTTTTATTTTCTTTCCCTTCCCTTCCTTGGCCATAGCCGGTCACCGGCGAGGGCGTCGCGGCCCTCGCTGTCGCCACCCAGTCGACGGACCTAGGTGGCGACGGCGAGACCGGCCTCGCCTTGGCTGGGCGAGGCCGACCCTGCCGTCGCCAACCCAGCCAAGGCGAGGTCGGCCTCGCCGTCGTGGCCGCGAGCCGCCCTCGCCGGCAACTGGCCCTGGCCTGTGGCTAGTTGCCGGCGGCCGGCGGCCGGCGGGTGGCGGGTGGCAGGCCGAAGAACAACAACAAACCAAAAAAAAAGAAGAAAATCAAGAAAAATCAGAAATGGAAAAATTATTCCAGAATCAAGAAGTTACTTTTTTTTTGCTTTTTTATTCTGTTTCAAAACTGATTCTGGAAATAATTTTTTTCAAAATTGTGCCCGGGTACAAAAAATTTAACAAACGGATTTCTACTCCCAAACTGATTCTGAGAATAAAAAAATAGAAATTTTTACTATTTGGCAAATTGCGAAACGGGCCCTTAGTTTCCAATGTATATGAATGGTACATGGATAACTTCTTGGACTTCCATGAACACAAATATAAAGAGTGGTCTCCAGCTAATTCGGATTGTGATAAACCCAACATATACATGACAAAATCAGGAATATATCAGGGACGGAGCATCGAAATTCTTGAATTTCCCAGGCCTACAATTATTTAGCAAGATTCTTTCCAACGTCACACCTCATTAGTCTTTTAACTCTCTCTCTCTCTCTCGTGTTAGTCATTTTTCCTTTTGAATTGACATACCATAAGTCGCCAAAAATTTATTTGACATTTTGATTCTTCCGCTACAAATGATGAAGGAATCATGATTATGATGGTTATCATGTAATCTTCCCCTTTTAATAGGTAAAGTAAAAAAGAGGTAACAAATGATACTTTATCCCGATTATTTTTACAATGGTGAACTTCTTTCACATTTCTTTTAAATTAATCATCGTTGATACCCAAAAATGTCCAAGTCTCTAACCATTGACTCGGACTGAAAGAGACCGAGTAGGCACAGTTGAGATTAAATTTGCTACGTCTGTTTGGTCGGTAATTATAGACTATTGACAAAGGCAACGAGAAGATGCCGATAGGTGATACAAGAAAAAATTACTAAGTGTCGAGTCAAGAGTGTCAATGAACAAGAGCCGACGAATGAATAGAAGCTGGAGCAAAGATCAATCAATCGAAGACAAGACAAGTGTTCAAGTCATGAAGCCAACAATCTCGGATACTGCCATCACGATTTTTTCCATCGTGGAGCCATAAATCTCGAAAGCGACAAATGATAATGGCCAAGAAACATGGGTTGTTAAACTGTCGGGAACAGGAGTAACGAGCTATGGAATTAACTATCGACGTGGGCAAGTGATGAAGCTATGATTGTCGAGTAGTGGTTAAATACATGTTGCTAATTTCTAGGAGTCACATAGGATGTTATTTGCTTTCTTTATAACCATTGTTAACTGTCGGTGGTAATATAAATGCTTAGCTCATAGTTTGTAGAAAGGGCCATCAATCAATCAATCAACAGTTGTTAAATTTTATCTTCCCGTTATCTTTACATTCAAATACCCTTTTACGTGGCTGGTCACGATTACCTCTTGTCTTCATACTTTTAATTTTCTCATCACTTCATATTTTTTATCCAAGAATCAACAAATGACCCTTCATTTCCTTTGTCGATTGGTTCATCAATCCATTCTTTGAAAGGTGCTTTGTCAACACTTTTCAGCGAAACAGTCATTTTGCTCCTCTTGCTTAGTAGTTTTCTGCCACTTCTAATGTTTACGTATAACTCAAGATATGTGTTTAGACTTGCAATGTGGGCAAGTGAAAATTAGTAGCGTGTCTGGAGAAAATAGATGGTTATCATATGGTTGTGTATCTTAGATAACCCTAGAAATTACTAAAGCTCAATTCTGCGACAAGTAGTATTTTTACCCAAGACTGTACTACTTCATGTCTTTTAGCTTAAATACATCAATCCAAAATAGTAGTACCTGCTCTCCAAGTCCAATAATTAGTGCTGGATGTAAGTTTGATGACATTTGGCTACACAGCTCTTTTGATATATGGATCATTATTATGGGTAGCTCTCTTAGTCAATATATTGCGAAAAAGTAATAATGATTTTTGGCAAAAGAACACCAAAAGTGTCATAAATTGTGTACGGAGGTCACTTTGGTACCATAACTTTTTTTTTATCACTTTGGTGCCAATTTTTTTGAAAAACGATCAATTTAGTGTCAACTCCGATTTGCTTGCAGGAAATCCGACGTGGCGCTAACAAGGCTCGCCGAAGAGTTCCAGTCAGCATTAAAAACAAAAAACAAAGCCGTTTAGTCCGCTGACGTGTAATTTTTTAGAAAAATAAAATTTAAATTATATTAAAATAATTTTAAAAAATAAAAAAAAATACCATCAAAAATCCTAAACTATAACACTTGTGACAATTTACCCTGAACTTTTTTTTTTACACAAAAAACTCGAAACTATGCAATTTGTGACAAGTTTACTCTGAACTTTTTTTTGTGATACTAAAAACCCCAAATTATACTCATTGTGACACATGTACCTCACGACACTTTAACCCAAGGATATTTTCGTCTTTTTCCTTTTTATGTTTTTTTTATTTTTTTTTCTTTCTTCTCCGACGAGGGCAACCCTCACCGGCGTCGGGCGAGACTGCCCTTGCCGGATCTGGCGAGGGTGGCCCTCGCCCAACGCCGGCGAGGGTCGCCCTTGCCTGGGCAGGCGAGGGAAGCCCTCGCCGGTTCTAGCGAGGGCGACCCTCGCCCGCCCAGGCAAGGGCTTCCCTCGCCCACGCCCGACTCAGGCGAGGGCCCAAGCGAGGGCTGCCCTCGCCGGCGTCGGGCAAGGGAAGCCCTCACCCGCCCAGACGAGGGCTTCCCTCGACCTCGCCCGACTCGGGCGAGGGCTTCCCTCAAGCCCGGGCGAGGGCGCCCTGCCGACGGCGGGGCGACCCTCGCCCGCCGGCGAGGGCTTCCCTTGCCCAACGCCGACGAGGGTCGCCCTCGCCAGATCCGACGAGGGCAACCCTCGCCTGAGTCGAGCAACAGAAGCCCTCGCCCGGCCAGCGATGGTGGGGCGGCGGCCAGTGGTGGTGGGGCGGCGGTAAGCCCTCGCCTGCTGCTGCTTCCCTTCTTTTTTTCTTTTTTTTTCTTTTTTTTTCCTTATTTGAATATAATTTAAATTTAATTTTTTTAAAAAAAGCCACCTAATTTCCATGTGTACAAGGCAAACCATTTTTTTAAAATATAAATGCCAAGTCACCATTTTTTTTAAATGTAAATGCCAGGTCAATTTTTTGTCGGAAATTTTGGCCGGAGTCACTAAAGTGATCTATTTTTCTCCGACTTGGCACCAAAGTGACATCCGTACACAACTTATGGCACTTCTGGTGTTCTTTTGCCAATGATTTTTAGTAAAAACAACAAATTTTCCTTCAACTTTTTTCTCTTCTCAAAATTATTACAGAGCTCAATGGATTCAAGAAATTAGATCGGTGGAATTATCATATTATTAGTCTAAGGTTTTTCTGTTTAACCTATGTACTCTATTAGGAGTATATAGGTATAATCACTACTTTCGTCCCAATTATTTCTAGTCTTATCCAAACTCATAAGTGGAGTAGGTAGGTTCACTTCATAGAGAAGCTCGATGACTTCAATATCAAAGGGTGAGTTCATTGCTTTTGATGATGGTACTTGGTCAAATTATTTAGTTCAACCAACATTCTGATAATAACTTATCTTTTATTAGCAGTTTCCTAAATCACCTATTAAGCAAGACATTTCACAGTTTTCAAACAGTATGTCCTCAGTATGTCTGATCAAAACAGATATATACTCAACATGGATATCAATGCACAAACAAAGATACTCATGAATCGTAGAATTAACTTTAAAGTGGGAAATGTGATTTTCGTAGCCTATAGCTAGTTGCAGATTTTGTCTCTCTTTTCGTGAAGATTGTTTTTCCCAGCCTATTTTTCTATTTCGTTCTTTGAAGACTTCATATATACATAATCGTTAGGTATATTATTGGTGTAAAGAACTTTTTAAACATTATCATAGATGAATGAGACAACTAACAAGAGATATTTAAGTATTCTTATTCATCCACATGTCAACTATACAAAAGCAAAATATATATATGGCTTTTGTCTTATAATCGTAATGGTTAATATCACGAAAAACCTCAAACAGATAAACATGTAATAAATTTATCATAAACTATTTTTTTTACCACCAAAAACCCCAAATCGGTATAGCTGTGATAAATTTACCTAAAACTAATTTGTTTACCACAAAAAATCCCAAATTGGTACATTTGTAACAAATTTACCCTTCATTAATTTATGTCAAATTGGATTAATACCACAAAAAATCACAAATTGGTACACATATAACAAACGAATGGTAGAACCCCAAATCGGTACACCTGTCAACTGTCACGTGTCATCCAACTCAGCAATTTGACGGTAAAATTTAACGGAAATTAACGGAAGGTAAATTTGTCGCAGGTGTACCAATTTAGAATTTTTTATGGTCAAAAAATTATTTTGGGGTACATTTATTATTGGTGTACCGATTTGGGGTTTGTCGTTGTATTAACCCTAATCGTAATGGACCTAATAAGAATCGCTCTATAAAAAATTCCTATGACGAAAACATCGCATAAGAATGGCACATGGGTGACTTCTTGGACTTCCATTAACACGAATATAAAGAGTGGTCTCCAGCATATTCATATAAATATATCTATGACAAAAGCAGGAGCATGTAAAAGTAGGGACGGAGCATAGGAAATCTTGAATTTTCCGAGGCCTACAATTATTTAGCAAGAATCTTTCCCGACATCAAACCTCATTGGTCTTTAACTCTCTTTCCTGTTAAAGTCATTTGTCCATTTGGCATACCATAAGGTCGCTAAGATTTGATTTGACATTTGATTCTTCCTGTAGAAATGATGAAGGAACCATGATGATAATAGTCATGGTTATGATGGTCATCTTACAATCTTTTCACCCTTTTACTGGGTAAAGTAGAAATGAGGTCATAAATGATGCTTTAGTGCGATAATTGTTACCATAGAGAACTTCTTTCACATTTCTTTTAAATTGGTCATTAAGATGTGTGTTTATGGTCGCATTATAATTTTAGAAAAAAATATTCAAAAGGTTCTAAATCAATAGTACGACAGCTCATTAAGTTCTAAACTTTTTAATTTGTCTAATTTAGTCATAAACATTTTGATGATTTGCCAATATAGCCTTTTCGATTAATGTTGGCTAGAAATCGATGACATGGATTTCTCAAACATACTTTACTGCAACTTTTCAAACATAATAAATTTAATGCAACTTTTCTTGTATTCTATGTAATATACACTTTAAAAATCGAATCACGTATTTCTCACCTTTATTTGGATTGGCTCGGTCTCTAATTTTTTTCAGCTATAAAAAGCATCCATTTAAGTTATTGATATACTTTATATGAAGCACTGCCCCATCTAAATGATTGTAAATTTATGTGCATGTAAAAATACAGACATTATTTTTTAAAAAAGTAAACTTATCTCAAGATTCCCAACATTCTGATCAATTAAAGCTGGCATATCTATAAACAAATGATAAAGCATGTGCTCCATTTGGCAAAATTCTCCCTGACACCTATCTTTCAACTTGCCCCATCAAAGCAAATCACATTCCTAAAAAGATTCGGAACGAAGAAGGGTTGACGATTTGCCACATCATGACAGAATATAAAGCACATATTTCCCTAATTAACATTATGGCAAGAATGATTACAAAATGGCTACTTGATTAATTCCTAGGGGATGCAACCTAGCAGACTGAACATGTCTTAATGGGGCGTCGCATTTTGTCGATCCATGTTTTTTTGATTGGTCACCTAACTGTCCCTTTATTTTATTTCTATTATTACAAGTTGTGACACATGCTGTACTTTGATTAGCCATAATTTGGTCAAGTGGAGAAAAAAAAAACTGAACTTTTAGCTGCAACTTGTCTGCATCTAATATTGAGAATTCGAACATGGCAAAACTAATGCATGTACGAAATGTTCTAAAAAATATGGAATGTCAGTGTGTCATATCTAGCTTGTCCATGTGCAACATAAGTGTAATTAATTACTATGTCCCTATTCATATATTGGATCTTATAGAACAGATACTTTTTAAGCTGTCGCTTCAGTTCTCTAATTGGTCCTTTAAAGCTTGAAATGGAGAAAAAAAAAGGAGAAATAAAATATATGGCCAAAGCAAAGGAAGTTTTGCGAGGAAATTGTCCAAAAAGTCCTAAAATTTTGCCATTTAATTTAATTTTAAATATTTCCATTGTGTCATTAGTCAAAAATTTTGCCAATTTAATTTTAAATATTTTCATTGTGTCAATTGAGTTATAAACATTTTCATATTTTGCCAATTGAGATCGCTGACGTTGATGTCGACCATCTTACGTGACAAGTCCAATCGCTGACATGGATAATTTTTAATAATATTTTAATAGATTTTAAATATTTTCTTTTTTCTTTTTCTTTTTCTTTTCCCTTCTTTCTTTTTCTTTTTACTTCTTTACTTTTTTTCTTTTTTTGTTAATGCTACGGGTCAGCAGGGGACCGCCGGCCGAGGCTCGACGACCCCTACTAGCCTCGCTGCCCTTGCCCAATGGCCAGTGGGGGTCGCCTGGCCTTGGCCGGTGACCCGCAAGACCCTACCGGCCTTAACAATAAAAAAAAATATTAAAATATTAGTAAAAATTGTTCACATCAGCGCTAGCCATACTATCCAACCATACCAAATAGGATGGCTGGCATCCACGTCAGCAATTTCCGGCCAAAATCGGCCGAATGGATTCAATTAGCAAAACGTGAAAATGTTTAGGGCTCAGTTGGCACAATTAAAAGATTTAGGACTGACTTAGCAAAAGTCCAATACGTTTAGAACTTTTTGGACAATTTTCCCAACGTTTTGCACCAAACAACCTTAATTACCCTTCCTTACCAAAAAAAAACAACCTTAATTACCGTTGATTTGTGGATTTTAACTCCCCACTCTCTTAAATAAATGATGGAGGGATTACATTGGGTTCACTTCTTACAAAGTGCTCCGTGACGTTACTCTCACTACAAGAAAAACACCCTACGGTAACTAAGGCGAAAAAAAATTTATCGCCTTGGGTCATACCCAAAGGTGACAAAATCAGAATTTCATCATCTTCAGTATTGAACCTACTGCGACAAACATGAAATTTGCCGCTTTGGGTCTGATTTAAAGAGACAAAATCATGATTTTGTTCAAAATTATGGTTTTATGAACTTACTTACATTCTTTTCTTCTTCTTTCTTTTGTACATATTTTGGACTGATGTCCTTTTCCATCTTGAAAAAAAAAAAAAACAAAGCCATCTTTCTGTTTTGCGAGAGGTCGCTTCGAGGTTGCTTCGAGGTGATTGCTCGTCCTGTCAAAAGACAAAGTAAATCAATAATAAGGATCTACTCTGCACGACCTGCTCCCCACAACACCATTCATGTATATCCACTCCTTTTTATCATACGAAACCCTAAATATCCACTCAGAAAAACACACCCCCCCAAGGGACTTGTCGATCTTCTTCTCGTTAGGTAGCCATGCAAGGAGAGAAACGACACGAGCAGTGATGGATCGCAGTAAATTAAGGATGGACAACTCAATACGCATGATATGGCCTTTTGCTTCGATTAGGTCTCTCTGAACATCAAATCAAGCCACACCCTGTGACCATACCATGTCTCTTGTGATTGATTGGTTCGATCTTTGGGCGTTCACCATATTAAGATGGATGAAGAAATACACATGATTTTAGATCTTGAAATTGTAGCACTCTTAAGTTTTTATGATATTGCACCTGTTTTCATTAAAATCAACGTGACTGAATAGTGTTAAAAGGTATTTTTTTGGTGTAATGCAATCGATCATTACATAATTCGTTCTAATGTGATTTTAAAGGCCTTTATTCTATATTCACCGTAGAAAATTGTTAAATATTCTAGGATCTTCAAGAAAGAGGGGGAAAGAGCCAATAAGGGAAATTTACTAAGAAAGGCCTAAACATATTATACTTATGCCAATTTAGTCCTAAATGTTTCAATTTGGTCAATTTAATCTTAAAAATTTTGATAATTTACAAATGTAGTCCATCTAGCCAAAATTGGCCGGACATCATTGACGTGGATGCCAGCTATCCTACATGGCACGACTAACACTGACGTGGATAATTTTAATAAATTTTGTAAAATCTTTCTTTCTTTTTCTTTACATTTTTCTTTTTGCCAATGGCTAGTCGCCGGCCACCAGCCATAGGCGATAGCTAGCGAGGGCAAGTGCCAACAAGGGCCTCCTCGCCAAATCTGGCCAGGTCAACCCTCGCCGACAATCGCCTGTGGCCAGTGGCTGGCAAACAACCATAGGCAAAACGAAAAAGCAAAAAAAAATTATTGAAAAATTGTCCATGTCAGCGTCGGCAGTACCATGTAGAACGGGTGCCGTCTACTTTAATGATTTTCCAATCAAAATTCCCCAAATGGACTATATTGGCAAATCGTCAAAAGGTTTATGACTCAATTGACAAAATTGAAGGGTTTAAGACTAAATTAGCACAAATGCAATAGGTTTAGGACTTTCTTGATAATTTCGCCAAGTCAATAAAGACTATATCTTTACTCAATTGACTTGACATTACACTTTATCATAAAAGGGTATATGTACCCGAACAATTTGCATAGGAAAGAAAATAATCTTATAAAGAAATTAGCTATCCTAGAAAATAATAAAATATCAAACAATATCCTTATTATCTAATAATATCTCCAAAAAAGAAATTAACTTCACTTGTTAGGCCATATATAATACTTTTATTTTTCCTCAAAGCTAATGTTTTTCCCGTGAGATTACTAATTCCTCACACTTTACCAGTCCTGTTTGTTTAGACTTAACTAAAAGCAAAATTCTAGTATTGTTTTACTTCCTGTCGAAATTTAAATACCAAAATTTCACAAATCATGAAAGATTCATATGTGAATTTACGTGTTAATGTTTATATAACGAAAGTTATATATGATTGGAATTAAAAAAAGAAAAGCCGAAGCATGTGAATTGTGAGATATGCAAAAAGTAAAAAGCAAAAGTCACTCCATGCATATCCAGAAAGGGAAAAAGAAGGAAAAACCAAAGTAAATGATTGGAAACTTACTTAAGCCAATGAAACAAGACGAGCTTGTTTGCTTCCACGGCGAAATTTAGATGATTTAGGTTCCGTTAATTTCGCGAAAAAAAAAAGTTTAAAATATTTTCCTAAAAATGAACTAATAATATTTTCATCTCCAACGAAAATAGTTAAATATAAATTCTTGTCGTTAATGAAAATATTTTTATTTAACTAATTATTTCAAGATATACAAACAATCATTTTTAAGAAAATATTTATCAAATCATTGAGTTTTTGCGAATTTAACATTTTCAAAAATTAACAGCATGAAACTGAAGTCACGCTTTGTTGCCAGTGTAGTTTACCGTTGAGCTCAAGCAGAGATATAGAGAGGAAGAACAACATGCAGTAGAGCAGACTCCAGAACCATGTGGGGCTGAGCTGTGGCTACGCATGACAGGTGCTTGGCTGATTTAACTTCGGCCGACCGACCCACATTAAACGATACATATGCCCTAGCAAATTCAAAAGGTTGTACGGATGAAGAGAACGTATTGGGAACACTGAATAGCCTTGACATGTGTCGACGGGTTGAAAGATGGTGAGAGAGTGACCATTTTGAATTATTAAGATGGTGACTCGCAGGGAAGCTTGGCCACCACTCCTGTATCTCCCCTTCTTTTTCATGTTTCTATCATCTTTGTTTCTTCTTGCCCCCATTTCATCTTTCATTTCCATCCACTACCATACTATTTTGTATCCTATCTGTGTGCATATGTCTATATAGGGATAGTGAAAGCTATACTCACAAATCTATGAGATTGTTCAGCGGTTGATGCTTACACGTGTGTGGATTAAGCGCATATCCCAAATTTGATCATTTCGTATCCTCATGGGCAAATGAGTTATCCGTTATCCATGGTCGCCGTTGTATCAAATTTTCATACTTCGGTCAGCTTTATCATCGTATTAGCTTTCAAGAGAAAGGAAAATGTTAAGTTATTTTGGGTAACACTCATAACTTGCAAATCTAACATCCTCAGTCTCCATGGAACATTGAGCCATAGCTCCCCTCAACCTCCGCGGCAACCCTACGACCGCCACAGTCGCGTCTCTGTTAATGAGTCCCTGCTGCCTTTCCATGCCCGCCGTCGTTACCCTCATGGGCCCTCACCGTCTCCTCGGTATCTCTTTCTCCGTGTCATGGAAAATGTAGGAGTTGTCTCGATGCTCCAACTACGTAGGTCGCAACCACCCTCGCCAGCCTCTTGCAACCTTTGACGAAGCTTATCGATGGTCGATCTGGGATCGGGAGCCTTGTGAGTCATGGCCAAGCCGCTAGACTCAAAGAAAGAAAAGTGTTAAGATGCACGTGTGAGTTATGTTATAATAGTCTTACATTGAAATATTGGTTTAGTGTTGTATGTTAGTTGGCCCAAAACTCATTAATTTAAGTTTTTAAGAGAATATGGATACAACTGAATATGTTGACTGGCTTAGACTTGAACTCTCTCTTGGCGATCACCCCAGGTGAATATATCCCACTTTATTGGGTACTCCCAACAAATAATATCAAAGTCGATGATTGATTGGTGTCTCACTCCCATTGCATATCAATCAAGGAAGGAATCTCGTGACATAATCGTTTTCCAAGCAGCCTCATGATTTGGTCTAGCGAAAGAGACCGGGGTTAAAGGTGTGCATTGTAATGTAGCAACGCAGTCCCAATAACAACTTTCATGGTTGGATCTAAAGAAAGACGAGAGGAAGGTGGGCGTTGAAGATTCAAGTTTAGACATGTCGATGCAGAAGATTACTTGGATTAAAAAGGAACAGACCTAATAATGAGCTCACACGCGAATAAGAGATTATTGAGATGCACATGCGAATTGTTTTAGAAAAATCTCACATCGGAGAATTGTGTGCTTGAGCTTTTGTATGAATGTGAGTCCAATTGAATATGTTATACGGCTCGGACTTGGGTTCTCTCTTGGCGATATCTCCAGATTAAAGTATTGGACTTCTGTTGCGCACTCCAAACAAAAAGGGACGCAGTTACGCGATCGGGCTTGCTGGGAAACTCAAGCGATGGCTTCTCAAGGATCGGCTGAGGCTAGCGACGACACCGGAGGCTTGAGCGACGTCGGAAGCGTGGTGGCTCAAGCATGCTTCGATGGAGAGGTTTTTCCATTACCACTAGGATGAGAAACAGGCAAAAACGTGAAGAAGGGGAAGCAAGAAAAGAGGAAAGAAAAATATGAAAAAGAAAAACGCAAAAGCCACCAAAAATCTAAAATTATATCTATTATGACGCATTTATCTTAAAATTTTTTTCTATAATACCAAAATTCCAAACTTGTATTTATGTGACACATTTACCCTTTGTCAAAGTTATGTCAATAAAGACCATTAAAAATCTGTCTATATTGACGCCGAAAAATAAACGTTGTTGATATGGAATCTTAAATGAAATGAAAACGATATTATTTTGACTACAAAATCATCTGACGGAATATTGATAGAGGGTAAATGCATCACATAGATATAAATTTAAAATTTTTTATATCACAAGAAAAAATTTAGGGTAAATATATCACAGCAGAGAATAAGCGTCAAGTATCCTTCTATCTAAGGTATAATTTTAAGTATAATTTTGGAAAAAAGTTACCTTTAAATTTAGGCGTACGACAGTGGTAAAACCGGTCACTGGCGAGAGAAACGGGCTCGGGTCACCATCCATGTCTCACTGCCCCCATTCACCAGAAAGCTGACTGCATCGATAACGATTGTCGGCAGTCGTACTCTCCACCACGTGTCCGTCCTTCACAGACCGCCCCGTCATGTTTGACTCCTGTGAGGTTAAAAGGTGCCTGCACTTATTATTTTGAGGTCCCGAAGTGGCAATCCTTTTGTCTCTGTACGGAGAAAATGATTGCCGGTCATAGTCAGAAATTAAAACTTTATATTGGGATAGTTGGTGACTTGGTGTAACAAATGAAAAATGTGTTAGGAAATTTGGAATCCATTTAAAGTAAAAATCACCAAAAATCTTAAATTATATTTACTGTGATACGTTGAGTCTAAAATTTTTTTTGTGACATCAAAAATCTCAAATTTGTATATGTACAACACATTGTAAATGAGAACCGTTAAAAATTCGCATACATAGACGGTGTTGACGTGATGCCCACGCGGCTTAAATGAATAAAAATGACATTGTTTTGGCTTAAAAATTATCGAACAAAACCATGATAAAAGGTAAATGTGTCACATATATATAAGTTTTGGATTTTTTATGTCACAAAGAAAAATTTTATGATAAATATGTCATAGTAGGCATAATTTAGAGCTTTTGATATCACAAAAAAAGTTTAGGAAAATGTGTCACAGTTGGCATAATTAGGATTTTTTGTACTTTTTTCCCAATGAAAAATGTGTTAGAAAATTTGGAATTTATTTAAAGTCAATAATACATCACCCCGCTCGGCTAAATAATTGTTATCGGTGTTTAGATAGGAATTATACATGTAAGACGCGATTAATTTTACCATTTAAATGACATTAATAATTCGATTAAGTAAAAAATATGGGAAAAAAATCATTAAAAAAACCCAAACTATATCTACTGTGGCATATTTACCATAAATTTTTTTGCAACATAAGAAAACCCAAACTATACATACTGTGACACATTTACCCTATATTTTTTCTTGTGACATAAAAAACCCCAATTTTTTACCTGTGTGACACATTTACCCTCCATTAATGTTCAGTCAAATGATTTTTTAGCCAAAATGACATCGCCTTTGTTTCGCTTAAGCCACATAAATGCCATGTCAAAACATTTTTCCTTAAGCCACATAGGCGCCATGTCCTCCATTGGCATGGTGGATCGGGTGTGCCCAGTTGATTATCGATCTTATCATAGCATTTATAGGGTTTTCATGAAGAATTAAAATGGAAATACTAGGAGAAACATGGACAAGTAATAAACTCAATTTTTTGCTTCTAACTTATAATTATTTTTTTCTAAAAATTGAAATTAGAAAGTATTAATTCGCATTTCGAAAAATTATGAGGAAACTATAGATCTTGCTACTTATAAATGTTTGTAATTTTTGAAAGGTTTCGATTTTTCATATTAAATAAATATAAAAGTTTGATATCCTATAAGATTCTTCGACCAAAAAACAATATCTTATAAGATTCATATGTAGCGGTCAACCCAAATAGACTTGGTAAAGTTCAATGGCTTAAAGTTATCAAGTCATTATCTATCTATATATATTGTTTAAAGCAAAGCAAGGAAGATTCTAGATAAACCAATAGTCCCTAGGAAAATGAAATTCATTAAATAAGGAAAAGTAGCAGAATGCGTCACATCAATCCTTATGGATGATGGGGTTGAACATGATCTTTCGAGGATATGGAATGAGATTTCTTTGTTTTTCATGGCAGACCCAACATTAGTTAATTCAACATTTTTCTAGTTTGATTAAAGTTAGGACACCACGGTGTTAGTGCGTGTACCAAATCTTGCTTTAGATGCAATTTGTTAATAGGTCTAATTCAACAATATCTTGCATTAGATTTTTCTTAAAATATAATATTTTGAAAATCCTTTTCCTTTCATGTTTTCAGGAAAAATCCCAAATAAAAGTCTATAAGAATTTGAAGTAAATCTTGTTTCAAATAAACTCATGAATTAGTTATGTTAGTTTCAAAGAATGGTTTGATTTTCAGAATGGTCAAGGGCATTTTCATCCTTTCCCCCCCTTTTTTGAATTTTTTTCCCTTTTTTTCTTTTTTTCTTTTCATTTTTCCTTTTTTCTTTCTTTTTTCCTTTTTCTGGTTTTTTCTTTCTTCTTCATCGGTCGCCGGCCACCAGAGATGCCCGAAGAGGGCTAGGCGAGGGTCGCCTCTCTAGTGGCTAGCGAGGGACGGCTTCACATCGATGAGGGGACCCTCACCTTGGGCAAGCCTACCCTCGCTTGTGGCCGATGAGGGTGGCCCTTGCCAGATCAGACGAGAGCGACCCTCACCCAACCCTCTCCGAGCATCACCAGTGGCCCGCAAAAAATCAAAAAAATGAAAAAAGCGAGAAAAAATAAAAAATAAAAATAAAAAAATGTCTTTGGACGAAAATACCCTTGATCTGTCGGAATATTTAATCGGTCAGCAACCGGCGAGATCAGGCCCTTATTTAAAACTGTCATGGCCACTTCAAGCCCTTATTTAAGACTAACATGACCCTTCCGGCCCTTATTTGACATAAGGTCCACTTCATACCCTTATTTGAGAAAATTGGGGTACTTCATGCTCTTATTTGAAATTTTTCCCATATTTTCATGGACAAGCATGTATCAGGTGTAAATAATCATGCACAAAAAGATAATTGTTTAATTTCGCAGACATCCCTGCAAAGGATTATGTTGGGCTTCGTTTGTTTCATGAAAAAAGAATAATTTGGCAAATATTTCTTAATAATAATTTGTTGTATCGCTTTTAAAAATAAATAAACAAAAGATATTTTCATCGTCAAGAAAAATGTTTGGACATAAATTGTTGTTGATAATAAAAACATTTTTCGACTAATTTTTTCAAGTAATATAAGCGATAATAAAAAAATATTTTTCAAAACATTTATTTTTCACGAAATAAACGAACCTTGGATTAGATTAATTTTTGTTCTTTAAGGTACAAAAGATATTGGGCCAATGCATTTAAGTAGCTTTAGCCAGATATAAACTTTCCAAATTGAATATGTTTCGGTGATCAGGTTTCTTTATCATGCAATTTCCCACAAACAGCTAGATTATACCTATTAGATTCAAGAACAATTCAATTAACTAAAATTCTGTTTATCGTGTGAAAAACTCGATAACTCATAAAACTTCATGGAACAGCTAAGCCGTATATGTCTCTGACTGTCGATAAAGGATGTGTATTAGAACCCCATTAAATGGTTGGATTAGTACGAGGCTTGTGCTTCCATATGATAGAATAATTAAATATTGAATACCTAACAGTTTAAGCTTTTAGAACAATTGACAGCAGTATTACAAAATCTCACATGGTATCAGAGTAAGAAATCCCGAGTTCCAATCTTTCCAAACCCCTATTTGCCTCTTCAATTACATATTTCCATGCTTAGTACTGGGCGAAACGATCAAACTAAGCATGAAGGCGAGTGATAGAATATTTATATATTGAATCACGTATTCATTTAACAACTTAGCTTAAGCTTTTAGACCAGTTGATAGTGATTTCGCAAAATCTCACAATATACAAGTGTATATATATATATTGCTCTATGATTAAACCAAGCCGTTTTGATACAAAAGGGTCAATCCCAAACATTTTTTTTAAAATGGGTTTTGTCAATCCATATTAAAAACCCGAAATATAGAAGAATAATCCGACTAGCTAGTTCTCCACTTGAACCACATGTCTCATCATTGATCTGAATCGTTTCACAAACGGAGTCGGCACAACAAGAAAATTCAATTCATAATTGACGTTGACTTCATCAATTTCACGTCAAATCATAAATTTTACATATTCCAAACATTATATTTTAGCATAAGAAATCCATATCCAAACACCAAACAAAGACCGGACGACGCACCTCTTCATGTCGGCACAACCTCAAAAGAAACGATGACGATCGAAATCAAACTCGTACCGGAAGAGAGAGACCAGTCGGCAAATCGAAAGGCGGTCATCAAAATCGGCTTGTTCCTCAATTATAGACAACGTCTTAGATTATTACAAAATCCTAAATGGATCCCGATCACATGTACTTTTCACCAGGATTCTACATCGAAAGAACGGTACATTATCTTAAGATATCAGCAATTGGGGTGCCACAGAATCCGATTGATTTGAACCGACCATGATTAGAAATTTAACCTTTGTTTAAAGAGTCCCACGATTAAGAAGTCCCGACCATCGATGTTAGAATACTATAGTCGCCACTTGCTAATAAGGGAAATGATTGAGGTGAATTTACAACTCCATGTTGCTGTCTTTTTTCTTGTTCGTATGTGGAAATAATGGCATCCAATTGTTAGCTAACGATGTAGACCTAATCTTATAAAATGATTCCATAAGAAAAAGGTATATATAAGACCTTTAGGTACCGCCGAATAAAGAACAGGGTGAACGCGAGTATAACTTTATTCCGGACCGGTAAAAAAAAAAGTATATATAAGACCTTTAGGCATTGCCGAAGAAAGAACGGGGCAAACATGTATAACCTTATTCCAGGCCAATCCGGTATGGAATGGTAGGCTTACGTAAGTTTCGCATAGTTCAGTCCAACAAAGCATTAGCACTTCGTATATCGAATATAATCCCAATGGTTTAGCTAATCGAGCATCAGATTAAATGAGTTGGTTTACTTGCCTTTGGGTGAGGAAACTATTTGAGTTTACTTGAATTACACGAGCTTAAAATTTTGGGAAATTCCGCGTTAGTTTGTCACGTTTATTTCATCATAATTTGTCATTCATAATTTTACTGATTATTTGGAGCCAAGATCATGCCGATCAAATCACGTAAAATCATTCTGATCTTTCCCGTTTGTCATATATATTACACATATAATTCATCGGATACTTCTTTTATAGAGTTAGTTAAGGAGTTTGTGTCAATGTTTATAATGCGGCTGCTTTTGTAAAGTGAGTGGATGTTGGAGGAAGATGCTTTCCCCTTTTAAAAGAACTTTTGACCTAATGCACACTCAGAATAGTGGTGAGATCATTAGAAAAATTCACAAGAGGGGGGCTAAAAGATTGTCACTAATAGCCAAAATTGGACCTTCCTCATGCATAGTGCCACCTAATGTAAATTACAACAACGCGATCGGGCGACTTTCAAAGTCAGAACGGCGCCGTCGACAATTATGCCATCTCGCCTATTTCATCGTAAAGACTCTCGGCCGCACGGACAGTTTGATGTGCTCCTCGACACACTCCGTTCTGTCGTGCAAATTCCGTCGCCCGGACACGGGCTCCGTGCAATTTTTGTCATTTCATTCAGTTTGATCATGTAGTTTGATTGTTGTGCACGTGCAACTATGCCCCCCCGTAAGCATGATTTAATTGATAAGTTTCCTGTGGTCGTTCCAGGAAGAACAGGTCTTTGGAGCAAAGAGAAACAGATTGTCTGCTTTGTACTTAAGAAACGTGTAGAACCACACATGATTAGTCCAATCAAGGAGCATTATCAGCTCTAAGCCTTTTTCTAATGTTTCCAAAACAACGGCAAGATTTCTAATAAAAAAAATTCGCAATTTCGTATTCTATTCAATTATAATCTAAATTAATTTCACGTCACGCGCATATACAGTAGAACAACACGTATGACCGACTGTTTCAACAATATCATTTCATGTTGAGAGCGAGCAATGTAATTTTCGATAAACTGTAAGTAAAAAACTTAAGTAAGTTCGTTAATTCTACCGGCGTTATATTGTTTTTTAGAATAAATTTAATACACCTAATGTTATTTTAAGAGGATATATATATAAGTAAAAACTTATAGAAACAATCTATTGTAAAGTGATTATTTCTCTAAGATAACTGAAAAAAAAAATGATGTTTCCATTGTAATCTCTCTGGTTTTCCTTAAGCTACCCTTAATTTTATTTTTTGTATATATTTATCGCACACTATTTTTATCATTTGAATTCACTCTCGATCAAAATATGGGAAAATTCCAAATAAGAGCATGAAGTAGACACGGCAGTTTTAAATAAGGGCCTAACCTCGCCGGTCGCCAGCCTGCTAAATATTCCAGCCAGTCAATGGCATTTTTATCCAAAGAAAATTTTAATTTTAATTTTTTCTTTACTTTTTTCTCATTTCTTTTTTGGTTTTTTTTTTCCGACGAGGCCGACCTCACCTAAGGCGAGTTGCCTCGAGGGTCACCCAGCCCTCTCCGAGCATCGCCGATGGTCGGCGTGAAGAAGAAAGAAAAAACCCGAAAAAGGAAAAAAGAAGAAAGAGGAAAGAAAAAAGGAAAAAAGGCGAAAAAAATGAAGAGAAGAGTAAAGGACGAAAACACCCTTGACCATCCGGAAAGGGATTCGCTTCTTTGAAAACTGACATAACCACTTCGGACCTTTATTTCAAATGAGATCCACTTCAAGTCTCTACCTAAGAAAATTGGACGCTTCAGGTTTTCCATTGAAATAATGTTTTTTGAAAATCCAATTCGAGCTAATTTTCGTTGATGTCTATAATATTTCTCAGCTTTTTCTTACAAAAAAAACAAAAAGAAAACCGACAAAATACGTACATGCATACGCGCAGCGCCGTGTGGGTCCCAATCATCTAACGTCTCGGGGACGAGGGGATCATGATGGTGATGGGGCGCGCTAGCGCTACTGCTATGTCGACTGCTTCACGTAAGGCGCGTAGCGTGGGGGCGCAGCATGATGGAACGTCAGCCGTCAGATCGGAAAAAGGCTTTGCTTTTTACTCCACCCCCACCACCACCACCACCACCCTCCGCTTCTGATGGCGATGTGTCGATGCCCTACCGTCTGACAGTTCGCTTTTGTGCCCCCCCCCCCCCCCTTAGAATTTGTGAGGGAAAATGAAAGGTGGTGGGGCCTTGTGAGAAAATGATTTCCTTATTTTGTATTAATTATTGGTATTTTATTTAAAAATTAATACTATAAAAAATCTCAAACCGGTAAATCTGTTATAAATTTACTTAAATTATATTTTTTATCACCAAAACCTCAAATTGGTACACCTGTAATAAATCTACCATCCATTAGTTTTCATTAAATTTTACTGTCAAATTACTGAGTTAAATGACACATGGCAGTTGACGAATATACCAATTTGAGGTTTTAACCTCCATTTATGGAAAGTGTACGAGTTTGTGGTGTTTTTTTTAGAGTAAATTTGTCACAAGCATATTAGTTTTGGGATTTTTGGAGCAAATTTGTCACAATATACCAGTTTGGGATTTTTTCATGGTATTGACCCTTCATTTAATTAATTATTAGTCTCTATTCTGTTGGCCACAAAATGATTTATGTGGGGGTTGGAGCATAATTTAGAATTTGCCATTGATAAAGTAAGTATTTCGCATATATAAGATAATTACTCTAGTCATTTCATATAGGATCGAAGGCTAAGACACCACTTAGATGTGGATGCAAAGCAAAAGGACAAGAATGCACTGAAAATGAAGTTTCCGCACACGTTGATGCAAAATGAAGTTGACTTCAAATCTTTTTTAAGTACAAGCAAAAAAAAAAAGTAAGATGGATTTGTTCATTTTTAGCAAATGCGCGATAAACCCATTATTCGGCATCGTTTATGTAGTCTCCATCGAAGTTGATGTATACACTTTTAAGGAAATAAAACATTGCTACATAATTTCGCAACATACGCCACGGGATTGTCTCGATGATTGAGGAGCGAGCATGCGTGTACGCACGCGGATAAATGGACGATATAGGTTCGATCCATCCTACTGTTGAGTGTGAAAACGATCGCTTGTTGATTGGGCTATCTAATTGTCCCGTGGGGCCGGTGAATTGACCAAAAAAAAAACAATTTTACATAATGAATTTTTAAAGCCGTAATTCATCACTTCAAAAAGAATGCAAAAAATTGGAACCTGCAGCTTGGCCTTTTTCTCTGGTGCTTCTTTCATTTGTTTTTCCCCCCCTCCAAAAAGTGAAAAATATGGAGAGAGAGAGAGAGAGAGAGAGGGGAAAAAAAGGGTGAAAAGATTTCATCATCTTTCCACAATCTGCGAGGGTGGGACAGAGACAAAAGCTTTCAGTTTGGTTCCTGCCCCAAAGGCGAAAGCAGCCAAAGAGAGACAAATCTCCTCACTCATTTAATGAAGGTGCTGCCGTGTCTTTTCTGCCTCAGATTGACAGCTTCAAGATCTCTCTCTCCCTCTCTCTCTCTCTCTGAATGCCTTCTCAACAGGGGAAATTCTTGAGCACTGTTTTCATCCACATCCCTCTACCTAAGTATAAAGATGACATCTCTGATATCTTCACTTGTTCAATTGATTGTCAGTCCAAAGTTCTCCTATGATATGTTTTATGAAGCTCTTGCTACGTTAGGAATGTTATCTTCTGCCTCGTTTCGGCATGGGAAAACACACTCTTTCTCTCTCCCCACGAGAAAAAAGGGGAAAATTATACGAATGGTTCATGAACTTTGATATAACTTGCATTGTCGCTCCCGAACTTTTAATTCGTCTTATCTTAGCAAAATGCTCTTCGCTCGCCTCTATGAGGATCTTGTGCATCGGAAACCAAAGTCAAATTGCCTTATGTTCATAATAAGAATTTAATTGAATGCTAAAAGTAAAATCCGACGGAGTAACACCTCTGGGAGGCATCGCATGGGCACTAAGTACCTGCATTTGCTAAATTCTATCTTAAACATAGCGCCCTTTATATCTCACATGAGTACCGTCACATCCAACAGTCCGTATTCGAATTTATAAATAGTCCGGATTTGTTGAAAATATCCCCTCAACGTCCAAAATGTACGGGCTGGATGCGACTTGTAAATTCTACAGTGGACTCGTGTGCTATAGGGAACAAACAACCCTACCTTAAACAGTAACATCTGTCGGATTTAGGCAAAAACTAAGAAGTGGACGGTCAAAAGACAGACCATGTGATCTGCTGAGAAGAAGAACGGGAGTCTTCTCTCCTAGACAACCCCCCCCCCAACCCAAAGGAGATTGGCTTCTCGGCGGCTGAAACTGTGCAAAGACATGGACACCAACCAGAAATTTCACACACCCTTCGCTCCGTTGTCCAAACAAACCTCAACCATCAGTGTCAATGTTGTCAATTCAGGCATTTATTGAAGAAACGACCGGATTTTTCATTCATGGCGTTCAGCTGTTTGAGGGTTTTTCCGGGTGCTGTACCCAAGAAAGAAGATGGCTGTAAGATGTCATCAGGAGGTCAGGGACAAAAGAAAAAAGGACTGTGGGGAAGTGGGTGTGTCTCGCAATTTGTGGTGCTACGTACGTAGGCATGTGTCAGAAGCACCTTTTTGACTTTAGTGTGTGTGAATTCTGAACTGTGCAGGTGAAAGTGGAACAAGGAAAGAGGGTAATGCTACATGCTGGTACACGGGAAGTCGCATGTCGTCGTTGGATGGAAAATTGGATGAAAACAGGATTTTTCTAATGATTGAATGACTTCCAGCTTGACCCATGCTCTTATACCGTAGTAGGTGTCTAACATCATTAAGAGCAATGATTCTAGACTCGCTGGTCCCAGAACTTCTAGCCAATTTGTAGTGTACGGCCCAATTCTTTATGAGGTACTGGTCTATAATGGTCCGGTACATTACTGGGCCGGCAGGTCCGTTATCAGGCCAAGCTATGAACCCGCGAGATCCGAATAACCCAACATCTGAAATGAACGGTCTCTCCGGTAATGCTGTCACCGAGTTGTATGTGCCATCATCGAGTGTTTTCAAGTCGTAACATCTTTCGGCATTATGTGAAAGCCGCGACAGCTCGAAGCTTAGGCCAAGTATCATCCTAGGAGCAGCTTAGCGATGCTACATCTACAAGGTAGTTGCCAACCACCTAGAAGAAAACAATAAGCTCAGCTGTAGATGCTGCTCACAGACGGGAATTACGGATTCTTTCTTAATTCTATACGTAGTGCTTGTCTTGGTAATGATGGTTTATGATTCGCAAACCGTATGACGCTTGCTTTTCCGTGAAGATCGAGGATCTCTTGCAGATAAATCTCGGGCTGCAACATCTAACTAGCCACCAGTAGAGCCTAAAACATCAGTAGACAGCTAACAACCATTGAGCTCCCCGCCAACAGGAGTTCAGAATATTCACATCTAGGATAAAAGTGAACCACATAAGGCATATAGAGGAACTAAAAGAAAAAGTCACTAGCATTCAAGAAATTGTCAGTGGAGAAGTACTTACAGTAGTCTTTCTTTGAAGAAGGCAGCCGCGTTAGCGGCATCAAGGTTTGTCTCGAAATTCGTTAGCACAGACCGATCCAATGAAGCACTAGTTTGTTACAAATGAGGGCAATATATAGTGCACTGACGTACTCGAACAAAACAATTATACCTTTATCATAACACAAATGTCAAATTCAACTGGTACCTCAGAGTCTGGCAGCTGAAATACCATCTAAGGCGAGGGCTTTACTGATATGAAGGTCCTCTCCAAAGAGTTGTCTCATGACTTTTCCCATCATCGGGAACCCCGAACCACCCCGGGGCAACCTCCCTCTAAAAACAGACAAGAAACGAAAGGAAAATCGCCACTGAGACTATCAATGCCCACTGAGCAGAAAATGATTACCGTGGCCATTGCATTCGAGTATCTAGAACTTATTACCCAAGAACGAGTAGGGCATATCAGAAGGCTCCTCTTCCATCGGTAAAAATTTGGTATAACACACTCCATCAAAAATAACACTCGCAAACCCCTCATCCCCCTCTCCTTAAGAAAAATGAAGAAAACACAGACTGTGTAAACTAACAAATGAACACAGAGTCGGAACAAATTTGATGCTTGGTGCAGCTTGTATCAGTATCATCTACTGGCAGTATGCATCTAGTCATTTAAATGGTGATGAGGCGACTCAATTATTTCTGGTCCGTATAGACTGCGTCAACATCATCTAGATCAAGCAGTCCTGACATTAGTTCCTTGTTCAAGTCCATTGCCTCATCATCCACCTGAAAATTATCACAACAAATATTTCTCTTAAAACCATAAATCAAACAAAGAGGACAGCAGAGCAGCATCTTTGTCCAGGAATTTTTTTAATCACATATTTCACTTAAAACCACAGCATCTCCGGATGAATCAATGACATTAACTGCAAGGCAGTTGCCTTGAAGACACGGCTACCAATGCGCCAGATGCTTGAGATATGCGCTACCAGCACATTACGAGCAAATATTACTAATGTGCCAGCCCTTATGTAGAGATATCCAAAACTTGCAATTAAATAATCAGCTTAAAGTACTTGATCATTGAGAATCTTACAAATTTTCTAGTACTCCATCTTAACGTCGAGAATGTTTTTTCTTTTTCATTCCTAAGTATTTTCCCACATCTATACGCAATATGAACAGCAAACTTCGATTCTAAATTCACTGAAGTCTACTGGAATGATGGAAATTCAAAAGAAAAAAAATGTGTGCATGCGCAACCACTATTCTGCACTTCAGAGAAAACTCAAGGCTCATTGATATGTGTTATCCTCCATCAATGTCAAAAAAGAGAATAACCGAAACTTAAAAATGGAAATCACAAGAAAGGATGTTCGAGTGTGATTTATAATTACAGTGCTCATATCAACAGCAAATAGAGTGCGAACCTATAGCGCTGTCCTCCGATAGAAGCTGGACAAGCATTTTCAGTTTCTTATAAGCACGGAAAAAACAGAAACAGAGATGAAGAGTACAGTTAGGACAAGATACCAGGAGAAACCTTTTTTTGCTTATTATAAGCTGAATGCAGGCAGACAAAAGGGACAAGACAGAGGACCAATGAATGAACCTTAAGAAAATAGTGTAGTCTATGTGGACGAAGGTCACAAATGACCAGTAGCAGAGGACCATAAAGTCTAAAAATTTGAGATGTACCTCAATGGTGGTGATGGGAAGTAGCTCAGACCCATTATCAGGCTCAAAAGCTATTCCTTCCTCTCGTAGCTTTGAAAGAATTGCAGAATAGTTCTCAGGTGAACTTACAACTTTATAATAGCTGCAACAAAAGATTATTTAGTTGGACCTAGTTTTGGGTAGTCATATCCATGCTACTACCATTTTTTTGAGAAACAAAAGATTGAATTGAAGAACTTGCTCCATACAAATATATATAGATGACAAAGACAACTGATCATATTATATTGGAACAAAGTGAATGAAATAGGATGAAGCAAGGTTGAAGCTATTGTCAAAAGCCTACTTTTTATTTCTTCGCCAACCAGAAATTCCTGAGAGGACCCAAAATCTTGTGATGGGGAATGTGAAGAATAATGCACCCTAATCCTTTAGCCCAAGACATTGAAAACTCCCAAACTTGAAGCTACATTGTAATCTTTGCAGAATCTGATCTTATTTATCAAATCTATGCTATTGCAGATTTAGGTGATTGCAGCTACTACGTAGCGATAGTGGCCAGATCCAACAAAAACATTGACTGCATTTTTTTCCCTTACCACGGACAAAAAGAGAGGCTCGTTGGATTTTGCAAAGATAATATTGAACATTTAGCAGCAGTAGCAGACAATTTGCAGTGATGGCACACTTCATCGCCATTTTCAGTGATAATAGAGATTGGACTACAAAATAGTTTCTTTTTTCGGAAACAGGCATTTTTTTTACCTTGCATCAAATTTTCCAAGATCTTTCAGTAATTCACTTCAACAGCTACCAGTAGACAATTAGAGATAATCATATTGTGAACATGATATTAGTCATTCTAGAAGCTAGAGGAATAGTTCTGATATCTCTAGTCAGTGAATATTTGATAAACCGATCCCCGCAACTGCAATAAGTAGAACGGATATACATAAAATTTGCAATCTTGTGATAAGTATGGTCAGATAGCTGTAAACTATCAAATTGACCGGTGGATTAGTTGAATCTGACAGAGATATACATTAGAAAAGATCAACCTATAGTGAAATGAAATATTGTTACCTCTCCAATGTGTCTTTATCTGCATCATCTTCATATATTGCAGGTTCAATGACATCCTCTGCACCTGCATCTAGAGCAATGGTGAGGAGCTCGTCTTTATCAGCATCAGTAACTTTTATATTCACAACACGGGCACGCCTGAACTTAAACATGACAGATCCTGGATCTGCCATTTTCCCACCGTAATCCCTCACTACCTCTCTAACAGCTGCAACAGACCGATTTACTTTATCAGTGGACACCTCAACTACAATACTGACTCCTCCAAAACCATACACCTGAGAACAAAAGAAGAACTTCACTTTCCATAGTAGGCAAAGGAAAGTCACAAGCATTGCTGTGTTGATAATTACTACGATAAAGCAAGTACAAGGAGTCCTTGAAATTGGTAATTCTTATTACAAGATATAGGCGGTATCGTTCACCTACCTCATATATTTTCTCTATGTAAGACTCCTGCCCCTTTACAGAAGCTCTTTTGATGTTGCGTTCTAGAATTTCTTTTGGTACATCCAGTTCCTTAGCTTTCTCGAGTATAGCAGCCAAAGCTGTATTTGATGTTAGATTTGGGCCGCCTTTCTTTACCCTGTAACAAGTGGTGTAATTACCCTCATAGCAGTCTTCAAAAAACAAAGAAAAACAATTACTATCCAAATCGAACAAAAATAGACCACCGCAAATTATTGATCATTATGGATACAGAAATATTCCATACTAAACTGTTGTATCCTTGAAAAGAAAGAAACACAAGTAGCATAGTCATGTAGCAAGGATCCATTCAAGTAAACACTGTTAAAGACACTCATTCATTATCAGCAGTCTTTTATCACATCAAGCAGCCAGATTGAAAATGAAGCGACTAACTTACGCAGATACGACTTCTTTCCCTATCTTTGAAAAAAGTTTTGCTTTTTTGGCATTTTGGGCGTCCTGCAATAAGGCAAGTTACAAACGCTGATTCCAGGTAATAACATAAGCAATTTAAAATGTAAATATTTGCCACGAGAAACCATAGTATAAATTAATTATCAAAATCATCTATCGACTGTTAGCTTCTGTAATGCTAGCAAGGAATTTCATCAAACAGGTTACCTACACTAGGTGATTTGGCTGCTGCGCACTCCGAAAAATGAAGAGAACAAGCTCTAAGCCCACAAAAGGCATGATCATGAAGAAGAAGGTACCTTTCTGCCAGCGATTTTGCAAGACCTCCTGCCCATGCAAACAGGAGAGAAAGTCCAAATCTTTCTCGCATTGCCGCCATCAAATCTCACTGCATACAACGAATCCCGCCAAGTGTTCCGCGACATAACTGCTGAAGACGACAGAATTCTGCCAAATGAAGCAGTCCCTGAATACAAGATTGACATCTTTCAGGCCTTTATCTAATCGAAACGAACCGAAATCACACACCCACCAAAAAGAAGAAAGAAGCAGAAGAAACACACACTCCCACGGAAGGAGAAGTACCTCTTTGGAGAGAGAAAGGCATGGGGAGTTTGAAGGGAACTCCATGCGCAAGCCTAACAACTGCACCAAATGCTCTGACAGCAGAAGACGAACTCATTTTAGCTTATGAAGATCGGGTCCTCCTGCAGCAATTCAAAGGGGAGATTTTGCTCGCGTAATGATACACAACGGCGCGCACGGCATATGACAACGAGCAACAAATTTAGCGTACAGAGGCAAGATAAGTACGTCGCTGCAAAACAACGTTGGAATTCTTAGGCACGCTCGCTCGAAGCAAAGCAGTTTTCCTCGCCTTTCTCGAAATCTTTGTTGAGTTCTTTTCTGTCCGTGAATACGACAGCAGGACAGCATGTCAAGCGTACAACAAAAAAAACAAAAGGAATAGTGCTAGTGTTATGGTATACAAGGGCTAATTGAGATTCATATGTCAAATGACATGAAAGTTTATATCATCATGGATGGAATTGATCAATTTCTTAATGAGCTTTTTTATCAAAAGAAAATTACCAGCTTTTTGCTTCGGCACGATCTAGGCCAAAAATTTGCGACGTGCCGATACTAATTACAGAATTTTGCGTTTAGCCGCAAAATTAGCGTCAGTCAATCTTCTTTTGGATCAAACACTGAAGTTTGTGCTTATTTATGTCACTCTTTTGACCAAAATTGTTTTTTCAAGAGCTAAGTGCACTAAAACTTGTACAAAAGTATAATTGAGTCTTAAAATTTTCAAAAAGTGCAATTAAATTTTAAAACTTATCACGAAAATACAATCGAGTCCTAAAGATTTTCAAAACGTGCAATCAAGTCCTCAAATTTACCACGAAAGTGCAATCAAGTCCTAAAATTTGTCAAATTGATCAAATCAAGTCATTTCGTGATAAGTTTCAAAACTTTTATTGCACTTGTCCCTCTGTTTTACTTGGGCAGCCAAGAAACAATTCTCAAACAGAAAATGCCCACTCAGCAAGAAACAAAAGCTCCATGTTACGCTCATAATCAGAAGCTACGGTATAAAGCGCTCGACAGAGATGTCCCGGGACAAGATTTACTGTGAATAAGGTTTGAAGAAGTGAACAGAAGTCCTCTGTATTTTCATCTGAGATCGCATCGCAAGCGTCAGGTGAAACTAATTGGCAGTACTGATTAAGGTACATGTTTCTTCGCTCTCCAGCTTCATCCGAGCGTGAACACGACAGAATTTGTTACGGGGAACGTTCAGCTTCCCACTCTTTAAATGTCGAATGTTTCGTGGTTGTGCAAAAATGGCGTCTTGAACGAAACTCTGACGACCCTTCTCGAGAAATGCAAATCGATGACCGAGTTGAAACAAATCCACTCGATACTGATCACTTTAGGCCTGTCCCAGGAGGACCCTTTGTTATCAGGAGTTCTGTCTTTCACTGCACTTTCAAGCGCTGGCGACGTAGGCTACTCCCGCCGGGTTCTGATGCAACTGTCGAGCTCAAGGACTTGGCATTGGAACACAGTTATTAGGGGGCATTCAAAAGGTAAGAACCCAAACAGATGTTTATCGCTTTTTGTTGAGATGTTGAGGAGAGGAGTCTTGCCAGGTCATATGACATTTCCATTTCTTGCGAAGGCTGTGGCTCGTTTGGAGGAGCTGGAACATGGGGAATCGATTCATGCCCATATCGCGAAATCTGGGTTTGAATCGGATAGGTTCATCGTCAACTCCTTGATCCATATGTACGCGTCTTGTGGGGACATCGTATCTGCACGCAAGGCGTTTGATGGAATGACTAACAGAAATTCCGTTTCGTGGAATTCCATGTTGGATGGGTATGCTAAGTGTGGGGACGTGGATTCCGCTCGTGCATTGTTTGACTCGATGCCGGAGCGCGACGTCGTGTCATGGAGCTCGTTAATTGATGGATATGTCAAGAGCGGGGAGCATAGAGAAGCAATGGCACTATTTGACAGAATGCGTTACATTGGACCAATGGCCAACGAGGTGACTATGGTGAGTGTATTGTGCGCTTGCGCCCACTTAGGTGCACTTGAGAAAGGAAAGATGATGCATCGGTACTTAGTGGAGAATAAGTTGCCGACGACTCTGATGCTGCAAACGTCCCTTTTAGACATGTATGCCAAATGTGGAGCAATAGACGAGGCTTTAGCGGTGTTTGACACGGTACCTGTGAATAAGACCGACGTGCTAATCTGGAATGCTATAATCGGAGGCCTCGCCACGCATGGATTTGCCGAAGATGCCCTCAGATTATTCGATGAAATGCAAAGAACCAGGATCAAGCCCGATGAGATCACATACTTGTGCTTGTTGAGTGCTTGTGCGCATGGAGGATTAGTTTGCGAGGCTTGGCATTTCTTCGAGTGTTTAGATAAACGTGGAATGGCTCCTAAGGAAGAACATTATGCTTGCATGGTGGATGTGCTGGCACGCGCAGGACGTCTGGAAGAGGCTTACCGGTTCGTGGGTCAAATCCCGACGGACCAAACCGCTTCAATGTTGGGTGCGCTGCTCAACGGTTGCGTTAACCACAGGAGATTAGATATTGCAGAGATTATCGGAAGGAAACTTATAGAGTTAGATCCGGATCATGACGGTCGATATATTGGTTTGTCGAACATTTACGCGGTGGTTAAGCGTTGGGATGATGCCAAAGTAATGAGAGCAGCGATGGAGCAAAGAGGCGTCAAGAAGTCACCGGGGCTTAGCTTTGTGGAGATAGCCGGAACCGTTCATAGATTCGTAGCACGCGACAAAACACACCCTAGTTCAGAAGAGATTTATGTGATGCTGAATTTAATTGTAAACCAAGTTAGACCTGAAGCTGATCACGAAGACGAGGAATGCTACTTGTACAATCTGGAAGATGCCTGAGGCACATCATTTTTGCACAATTTTTCCAGCATATCACGCATAATATCGCCAAGTATCTGTGACTACACATTGCACATGCTTGGTCCTAATACCTAGCAAGATTTGGATCAGATATACGCACATTTCATTGCAGTTTTGTGTCCGCAATATTCAAAACTAGACAAGTTTTGAAATTTATATAGGGAAAGCCGTGTGAAATGAAAAATTGTAAGCACGGTTTGGGGAGAAGCTTTTTGTTACCAATTTTCACGAAGAAATCATCCACGCCATATAGGGGTTAGTACCACTAGAGCTCGTTAGTGATGCAAGGAATGAACCTATACCAGATCAAGGGATTGATAGTCAAATTCTAGTCGGATGGGACAATAAAAGAAGCTGCCAAGCAGGCGAGATAGTCCGCTCGAGCATTTGCCACCCCTACTTGCTTAGTTCCGGCCACCATCTCATGTGGGAATGGCCTCGATCTGTTCTGAGAGGTTCAGGACAAACTATGACCAAGCTTGGAGAAAAATCGTGAAAATCGACCTAATAATAACCTGCCATGAAGATACAACTTAACACCTAACAATTTTAGCGAATCCAGAAGGCCAAACACAAAGTTTAGAGAAGTATACAGTTCTACCATAAAAATCAGAGTTCAGGAGTACAATCTTCCATCTTTGAAATATCAAGACAACCACAGAGATTGAGAAGGGCCAAAAAACACTAGCAGTTCCCTGGAAAACTGGCACCGGATATTCTGACCGGCGTAGCATGTCCGAGCCCAACATCAAGTCGACTGGTCAACACCAACCTATCTATTGTTACAACTGCAAATGGAGACCATTGTTTTTTCTCTAAATAACACTGGCACCAATAAGCAAGTGGCGACTGAGATTTTCTATGTTCCAGTATGAGCTCATGTGCTCACAGATGCAAATCCATCTCACTAACTCTAACATGCCAGAGTAGCGAACAAAGGCCTGCCCTCAGACAAACAGTCAGCACAGAAAAATATCAAGTGCAAAGAGTGGGAAAAATGTACTTTCCTCATGAAAAAATCAAATATTTTTCTCATGAAAAAATCAAATATACTCAGAAGCATTACGACTTGTACACTCGATTTAATGCAGCACTAGGATTACAAAATTTACAGTCAAACCAATCTAGCCTTACACAAAAGTCAACTCGTACTCAATGGTTTATGTCCCCAACCGGGCTCCACAACTGTGTTGGCACTAAAGATGGACCAGGCAAGAGCAGGTCTGGCAGCGGGCAAAGGTTATCCAAATATATATACATTGAGTGATGAAAACACCCATGGATTGCCACTATCATTCTTCTAAAATAGCACGTCCAAGGTTTGTGGCAAGGGCTAGCCTTACGGAGCTTAAGGCTTGAGATGGCAAGTCGGCTTCAATGAAGTCCGGACGCAGCTTCGCTATGGATAGCTCTTGCAGTCTATTCAACAGAAGATTGGTCTGAGCAACATTCAATAAAGGTCGATCCTGCCAATTAAGCAAAATCAACTGCACAAAAAGCATCATCAGTAAATCAAATACTCAATCACGGATAGACATGCCAAGTAAGGGCCAAGTAAACCAACAACAAACAATACAAATGTGAGGGCAAATCAACAGCAACATACAATAGCAAAGTTAACCAAATTCGACCCATCAACACATTGCTCAGAAGAAGAGCAAATACAAGCAAAAGCCTACTCTAATTGGAGGCTGCACTCAGTAAGTAATGGTTCTCCCATGCTTATACAGAACAGAAGAAGTATGCAGTAAGAGAGCTCACCGAGTCATACAGAAGAGGCAGCCAAAATCGTTGAGGTGTAGAAGGGTTTTTCATAAGCTGCAGGTTATAAAGGTATATGGGATGAATAACAAGAAAACACAGAAGCCAAATACAACCTCACTCGTAAAAAAAATTAAACAAAAATGCAACTACAAAAATTCCAGTATTTAAACTTCCGGTAAGCTGTCGATGGAAGACAGGTTCTTTCCATGGACTCCTTTTTCTACATCGGCAGTGTTTTAAGGACCACCAGCTACCCAGATTGCACATTCTACATTTCCTGGATCGATACATTTAGTATGGCAAGTTCTGCTTCCTCTTTTTCACTAGTATTTTTTTTAAAAAGATTGCATACACAAGTCACGTGATAGGAGGCTTCACATACCAACATAAGGGACTCGACAGCTTGCCGAGCAGCTTCTATGTTTTTTCCATCATGAATGTGCTTAAGAAACCTCTTGAAGTCCCTGTACCTGTGATGGACACACTTGCATTAGTAGAACAAAATTGTACCAGTTGCAAATAGCAGGAAAAGTATACAGAGATGAATTTTACTTGTGCAGAAACTCAAGACCTCCAGCAGTTTTAGACTCGGAACCCAGCAACTCAATGAGACCTTCCCATTGCTGAACCACAAGAGAAGGAGAGGATAAAAAATAGATACCAATTCATGTAGGGTTAACGAATTATATAACAAACAGTCATGTGACATCTGATTTTTTAATGCCTCAAACCTGCCAGAAAAATCTTAAAAATTGATAACCACCTTGAAACTTTCATCTGAAATAGACTTTCCCACAGAAGCAAACAGCTGTTGAGCAATTTTATGAAGACGAACTTCATCCCGAGCTTGTTGGAGCCAAAAAACCCCAGCACCTTTTCGGCCAAGCTTCCAGTGATGCACACCAGCAATCTGCACATAAGGGGTCGAAACTCTTGAGCAATTAGGGGTTTAACATAAGACAGAACTGCTTCAACTGCGCTTCTTTACAGATTATTTGAATCAACTGATAAATATCATTTCCAACTATTCAACGCAAGTGCCATATAAGCATACAGTTACCTTCATTATATGAGAGCTGACATCGTCAAGTTCATATAAACGGCAAATCTCTAAATTCTGCCAGGCAATAGTACATACAATAAGCCAATGTGTACATCACGAAAACACTGAAAACAGTAATCTAATGACATAATAAACACTCATGTTACTGTAGTGACCGAAAACAGACCAAAAGATGAACCCTTCACCTTATGTAGCAGTTCATTATGCTGAACAGGCTGCTTACACAATAAAATCTCTAACAAGCCCATTCCCTGCTTCATGCACGATGTCAAATAAACTGGAGCGATCTGGAGGCATTATAGCATTGAGATTGTCAAAGAAATACAATGTTTCATTGACATACTGAAAACAAATTAGGACTAGTCAAAATAATAACAATGACAAATGAGCAGAAGAGAGCTGCAAATTAGCCTGTTTGAGTGGCTACACATTGGATGATCTTTTTAAAATTTCCCCGCAAATTTAGCCTTTTTGGCTTTCGTAGTTACGATTTTGACTAAACTTAGTGACTGAAAACTGTAGTCTCCAACTTGTATGTTTATGGCTTTCTCTTTGAGAATGACAAAAGTTATGAACCAAGGTATGTTACAATCCTACATTTCACACGTTAGATGTAAGTTGACATTGTTTACAGAATTCACTCGTAAAAGAAGCATAACCAAGAACCTAAGCAGATAAACTATGCCTCTGACATTAACCAGGTTGAGCTGTTTTCTTTTTTAGGTGCCAGACATATTAAAAGCTACCAGCTAGAAACAGTTGTGCCAAACAGGCCAACCATGACAATTCCAATAGCCCAATCAACTATTGACTAATCTTTCCTGTATTGGATAAACCACAAGAAGCAACCCCAGGGACCTCAACCACCGCATGGGCATCAGGAAATGCAGCTAAAATTAGCTTGCACCCTACGATTTGTTCAAAGGAATGAAATATGTCCTTCCCCAGATATTTTCTAAGAAAATGCAGATTGAAAAGCTACAGTTCAGAAGGTGGAGTAACATGCACTAACCTGCCATGTAAATGCGTGAGAAGAGAGAACTTGAGCGTAGACCAGTCGATGGAGCTCCTGTATAGAGAGCTCCCCCAAATTATATTGCTCTTCACATAAAAGACTTTCTGCTTCATCACTCCCAGCAGTCATCAACTCTATGGCATGTGCAACCATCCTATTCATCAGTAAAATATATTTACATGGCTCATGTCATTTGCCCAAAAACAACATACTACAAATTGCATTTAGATAACTGAGTAACTTACCAAGGGCCAAACTCTTTAGAGCATTCTGCTAATACAACCTAGCAAATCAAAGTGCCTCATAGTCAAGTCCATGAAGAAAGAAGAGCAAGAAACTTAACACTTGATTAATGAATAGTTGTTACCTCTGTATTTTCCCCGAGAATTCCAAGAAGAAGCCCCATCAACTTCTGGGATCTAGGCACTGGTTTCAACTGAATGCATTTTTGCGCAAGGCCATGCATGCTTTCAAGACCCTAAATTTTGTCAAAAGAGTTCATGAAATCACATGCCGTAACATCCTCAGCTAATTATTCATAATCAACTGAACCTAAATAAAAGATGTATCTTTCCGGAGGAAGAATGACGGGCTTTTACCACTGTGAATGGCCTGACGTATAAGAAGTGAGAAACATATAGCTCCAGCCAATGATAAGTCGCAGATGAAAGACCGTTGGAGTTCCCCAGCATTATTTGCAGTAAAGTTTTCAAGCCTTCTCTTGTCTGAAGATGATTACATTTGATCCAATATGCACTGCAGTCAAGCTTGGTAATTCGTGCCCTCCATCTCTCCCATGCCTCGAAGTTTAAAGCAATAAATAGGCATCCAAATCAGAAGATCACCAAAAGGGTATTTGATGCATTCTCGGTGGCTTACCTTAATAAAGTCAGGTTTAGCTTTATAGCATTCACCTAATCTTCCATCTCCTAATTCGAGACGCATGCGTGGCATTTTTGAGATAAGAACAGCAACTGCCTCTACCAGTCCATTCTCTGTCTGTACAATTCAGGAGAAAAAAAATTTCCATTCAAAAAAAATGAGAGACATAGCAAATCGTGGAAAGGAGTCCACAGAACTAGCCATTTTAGTGTATTTGTTAACTTGATACAGTTTGAGCACCTAACATACACAATGAAAAAGGATGAGGACTAGCATAGGTGACCCCTAAGACTCTGCAAAATTTTATGGTTGTATCAAATACATGCCATTTACTAAAAAGACTGCTCGTATCACTTTGCAATGAAGTGCCATTTGTCGTTTTACAGACTCCAATACCTATTATACATGCCTTTGCCGAATATTCTATTTGCGACACCTTGGTACAACCACATAGTCATCTCCTTCGACATGCACCATTAATTTTCCTTTCAATAGGTCATATATCATTTATTTGTATACAAATCCAAGTTTCTTCAGGAAAATTACCTTTCGTTTTACTAATGCTAGTGCCATCAGGGCATTTCTATAAGATAACAAGATCTATAATCAATTTACTTTCTGATTTCTGTGCTATATAATTAGCCTGTCCCACAACCATAAGGGAGAAGATATTAGAGATGCAAGTGAAAAAGTATTCTAGTGTCAAATTACGTGAAATCGGAATTGTCTTTCGACCTGATGAAGGTTAAATCATATGGAAAACAATTGCATTCACCCACCTCACGACTACTAAGCTGATCTAGTTGATAAGACCCGTGGAGATGTAACAATTTAACCTGTATATAAGAAGAAAAGAAGGAAATGAAATGGATTGCTGCATCCCATATACTGATGTTATGTCTTCAAGAGTAAACAACAACAAGAAGACAAGATTCCACAAATGAAAGTCCCAAACTTTAAGAAGATACTAACAACAATCTCTAACCAGCCAACCGCAAGTGCTGACCCTATCACTTCCCAGTACCTAGGATTGTCCTCAATAACCTGCACAGATTTCAGGGATGGAATATTCATATAAGGAGGGAATCCTAAGTCTTAACAGAGAATTCCCAGTGAAAACAAACTCTCAAGCAATTAAAATTTAAGACTTTTGCATGAAATACGTAACCACCTAATCATGAACAGTGAAATCAGATATTAAATTAACAACACTTAAAACAGATCATAAAACAAGCTATATGCCCTCACTTCCAATGGCGTAAGCAAATTCTATTTTAAGGACCAAGCAAGGAGACGGTACTTGGAAACTATCCAGTGAAAGCTCATTATGTATGAAAGGATTGAAAACCGCAAAAGAATAAATGACTAAAGCTTCACGATAGAAGTCTTCCTATACATTAGTTGAGATTTTTGTGAACTTTTGGCTAGCTGACACGGCTAGACACCAATTTCCAAGTCAAAACCAAACTCCTTTATACCAAATTGAATTTAACGGCCCAATAAACACAGGAGAAAAGAATCTTACCTGAATATTTATTAGTTCATTTTGGAAATCCACAAGTTCAGAGTGGACTGTTGCACAAGAGCCGGAGAATAGGCTATCATAATCCTGTCATGAGATGCATAGCATGTAGGTTCATATCAAACGTTAAGAGTACTAAAATTGACAATATATTTCCCATGATGAAATAATTACTCAAATGAAAATAAATATAAGAAAGATCATTACAGCCAACCAATCAATAAGTCGCTCCGGTAACCATGCTTGAGATAGCTTATCGGCATAAAACAATTCCATCAACTCCCATGCAGCTTTCAAAGATGTTGGCTTCTCACTTTTCTGCAATTTCAAATCTCAAATTACAATTAGCCTTCAGAGAGACCACATTTACCGAAAAGAAAAAAATCGAACACACCTTCAAAACTGCTTTCGGATCTTCAATAACCGATGCGGGAGTAGATTTCGAACTACCTAGAAGTGCATTTATGTCTTTGCTGTACTCCATTACAAACTCCCACCTGCATCATCAGAATATGGGCCTCGAACATCAGTGCATATCTAGGTGATGTGAAATGACTTGAGCTGAACGGAAGTAAATTTCAATACGCTATAACAATGAGCTGGGTGAAATGACTATCTTTCATTTTCCTCGAAAGACAAATTACCAATCTACGTGATAAGGAGATGGGCTTATCCTCGACAAGGCCGAGACCGAGCTCCTCCGGCTCTGGAGCATCGCGAACGGGGACATCGAACCGTAAGCGATCCTCCTCCACTGCGCGTCGCTGATCTCCCCATCTCCGCCGTTGAGCTTGACCTCGACGACCTCCCCTCCGGCGCCGCCCTCGCCGCCCGCGGGAGATTGCTGCTGGAGGATCGAGACGCGCAGGGAGCTGCCGCGCGCCCAGCAGACGGAGACCCGAGGGGAGACCGGACGCCCGACGGAGTGGCGGAGAGGATAGACAGGAGGCCGTTCCGAGGAGAGCGGCACCAGCGCACCGCCGCCGGAGTCCGACGCGGCGGCTCCTCCCGGCATCGGCGCCGGAGGACGGTGGTTTTCTGGAGGGTTTTTAGGGTTTTGGAAATGCAAGCAGATGTCGCAACAGACTAGCTCGCAGCGCGGGACGAGTGAATTTGACGTCGACGACGCTGCGTTTTGGGGATCGTTGTTACTTGCGGAGCTGTCGTTTCGCTGCTTTGCCGGAGTTTTTTACTACGGAAATTTACCGTAATACTTCCGACACATACGTTGAGAAAATTACACAATTGACACGCGCCTCTTCCAACCCATATGGGAAAGCTATTGGACTTCCATACTTAGAAAAATTCTGATTTCTTGGTTTTTATGGATATTCACTTCAGTGAATACTTTACTTCCTGAAGCATTTTACATATGTATTTGCTACTGCCATTATGCAAAATCAGAGCGAAAGAGTGAAATTCTACGGTTAGTTTCGACGTGTTTACGCATCAAAATTGTGGAAAGAAATTATAGTGCCATTAGCATCCCTATGATGTCCTTCTCTACGTCAATCTTTTGCTCCGATTGAATCACTGAGTGATTCTTTCTTACCGCCGGAGTCCATATCTCTTAAAATCCCATCGGACTTCCGGTCCCTCTATTCTTTGCCGATGGAAGAAAGCCTACTATGGCCTTAAACAAGTGAGAAAAGCCCTCTCTATGTAGTTAGCTAAGCCGAAATTGCAATCAAAGGTTAGAGCTAGCGAGCATGAAAACGGATGCGCTAAGGCGCAACAGCTCGTACAATAACAATGCCTTGAGAAAACTGTACATCGAGATTGACATATAAGACTAGTGAAATAAGGTATATGCCTTGGCCCGCCGCTCGCACATAGTAAAGAAATGAATAACACATCGGGCTTCTCGGAACCAAAAGCTTTCGCCTATTGACAGCAGATGAAGTGATGCACTCTGTATAAGCATGTAATACAACAGACATACATGACCCTCTCTTAAATGATAAATGAACCGTGTCCTCGTCCACTCTGGTCCATTTAAGGACTCTACTGTCCAGGACCGGGGGCCTGGAGACACTCCTGTACGATCTCCTTGATCCTCCTCTTCATAAGCTTGTCTTTCACACCGGCAAGCATGTTCCTGTAGAACATCTCCATTCTGATAAGCTTACCGCGGTCGGCTGACTCTAACATGTCGTCCCACTCTTTCGCAATGTCCAAAGTCCCGGAATTCTGTGACAGCAAAGGGATATCTTGCTCGTTGAAAGGTTTCCCAAAGATCGAACCGTGGAGCATGCTCGTGTATCTTTCCATTTTAGAAAGTCTCAACTGGAGAGACTTTATCTCTTCCGTCGCAAGCGACAATTTTCTCTCCATTTCAGTGGTTCCATTGCTACTTTTATCCATGGTTTTGTCTTCCGAACTCTCCTCTTGCTCGAATTCCTCTGTTGGTGGAGGCCACAAAACCAAAGTCGGAGCATAACAATCTATTGTATTTCCGTTGCCAAGGACTCCGCTCCTTCCTCTTCCCCAAGACCAAAGCTTGTATCCATCATCTGCAACAAGAACAGTATGTGCCGCACCACAAGTGACTTGAACTGGGTCGTGAAATTTAGGTCCATATTTCCAGTTACATGGAATTAGTATGGGAAAAATAGCATCACCCACGTCTCCACCTGCAAAACTAGCTTCTGGACATAAACCGAGACCCCTTTCCATACCCCATGACCACACATCTCCAGCTGATGAAACAACACTGGTATGAAACAAGCCACAGTCAACAGAGATCAAATATACAGGCTGTGGAAGCTGCTTTACAGGTTCTGGAACCAAAGTACTTTGGGTTGTTCCATGTCCAAGCTGTCCTTTATCTCCAAGTCCAAATGTCCAGCACATACTTTCTGAAGTGTCACTTGGTCTTTTCCTATGGGTAAGTAATGCTGTGTGAAAGGCCCCACAAGCTACCTCATAAACTGCCCATGGACAATCCTCATTGAATGTTTTTATGATTTCGGGGTGAAGTCTGCTTTCTTTATCTCCCAAGCCTAGCTGACCGTGATTATTGCTACCCCACGAGTAGCACACTAAATCATCCCCCTCATGTTTTTCTCCTGTACTAACCAGTGCTATTACATGCTCATTTCCACAAGCTACCTTAACTACAATGTGTCCATGCAAATCCCACATTGGAATTGGTGTAGGACAGCTCACCAGAGAGAACGCTTCTTTGTTGTCGCTGCTTTGCTGTGGGCAGTTTCCCCACATCCATAATGCACCGAGATTATCTATTGCAAAGGACATCATACCGCCAGCTTTAACAGAACAAACCTGCCGGAGTCAAAATGGATGCAGATGATTTACAAAATATTAAAGAGGTGCTTCATACAATGCACCTAGCCTTATCAGATGAAATATTGCAAACTATATCAGATACCTTCAGTGATGCTTTGCTGTTCATTTCTGACTCATTTGTCATTGATTTGGGAGAAGCCAGCTCGTTAAATTCATTCATCAAGCAAGGTACTGCAGAATTGTCTCCACTGGCACCAAGTTGTCCGTCCATGAATCGGTCAAGGGTTTAACAGAAGATGAACTTAGCAACAAGTTCAAGAAAAGGATGATGAAATTTGTAATTCTACGCATTCAATAAAGATTCTGCAACGAACTGGAACAATATCATAGAAAGCAGACAGATTTGCAGAGGATACAGAGATTGTAGCCCCAGCACCAAACAGATCCATCATCTGCAATTTATCAGAGAACCAAAGAAAACTTCAGTGAGTAAGAATTGGAGATCACGTCACATATTAGACATGCTTTACTTCAGTTAAGATCCATTCCAATTTGTTCCGACCTTACTCTTAACTCTAACTAACAAAGGCCTATCGTCTATTCATTTGAGCATTGCACAGAAAGATTATATACAATGACATTTTCATTTGAAAAGGCGCCCTGGTTACAGCAAGGTAGCATGATGCTCACAGCCCGTGTCATCAAAGACGGGGAAATGATTGTAATTTCCCTAGGAAACCAATGAATTCACAAATGAGTTTGTTTGAATGCTTAGCTACAAGAGAATGTAGATCACCTAACACAAGCAAACTGTCATTCGCTAACGGGTAATGACCATCCATGCTAGATGTACGGCACATGTGTCAACCCTACACAGCATGGTTATTCACTTTGGAGAGCTTTGATCAGCCGAAGCGAGCAAATGTCGCAAGGAAATCCATACTATATTTAACAGCCTTCGAATTGCGAAAGCCTCTGTTGAATATGTTCAAACACTGACTATGCAGCTCATAGTTAACAACATTTACACATTGGACACTACATAATAATCGCGGATATTTGGAAACAGTTTACGGACAGTTAGTTTACTGATCGACAAGCAATAGTAACAAACCAATTTAATTTCCTTCATGTATGCTTAAGACTCGAAATTCAACCGGGACATCAAACCAACCTGCAACACAAAGACTATGGTAAGCACCAGCAGCGATTCCCACAATCTTGACCCTCTTGTCCTGAGGGAAATCAAACTTGACTCGAACCGGGAAAAGCCCATCCTCTTCAGAGCCGGTCCCGAGCCGCCCAAACAGTCCTCTCCCCCATGCATACACAACGCCATCCCCTGCATTTCACATCATCAACAACACCACAAAAGCCTTAAGCTACAGACAAAAACAGAAGGGAAATCTCACAGATACCATAAAATTGCGAACAGCCCCGTGGAACATGCAAAACCCGTGTTCTTACCTTCAACAAGAAAACAAACGACCCAGTCTTGATCGTTTTTTACTATCTTTTTTCAACTAACACATCGAGGAATTATCAGACGGACATGTCTCTTCTAACATCAAACACTTCTTACAGCAGATGATGCTAGCAACCGTCTCTCTCTTTCTCTGTGTCTCTCAAAATTGGAACTTCATTCCAGTAAAAGCAAGATGGCAAGGCACCCGATTCAGGGGAGGAATTGGGTAGTGAGCTAGCGACGGCGAGATTACCGGTGAGAGCGAGAGTGTGAGCTTCTCCGGAGGCGACGGCGACCACCTTGCGAGAAGGGTTGCCGGGTACCGGAGAAGTTGCCGGCGCTTCCATGGATTCCGGCGAGCGACGGATTGAGAGGAAGACCTGACGAGGACCGGCCTCGTCTCTTAGCTCAGTCAGTGACGTGCTCGAGTTCTATGCGCCCTTTGGAGCTATTTATAGGACACGTAGAAGCGCGCCAGTGGCAAAATGGTAATTATCGTGTCTCGCGCGATCGAGAGAAATGCTTTTTTTTTTTTTAATGTGGTGAAAATGCCACAAGTTACTCTTGAAAAAATAACACAAAAAATTCCTGAATTTTGACCAAATAAATAATGTTATTTCTAAACTTTTAATTTGTTCAATGTGGTCTCTTGAACTTTAACCCATTGTGAAATGCGGTTCCTGAAATTTTAATTTGTACAACGTAGTCTCTAAATTTTTTATACATGTTCAATTTGGGCCATGAATTATATGAAAATGTTCAATGTAATCCTTTCATTAATTCAAGATCAGGGACTACACATCAAAAGTCTAGGAACCACATTGCACAAGTTAAAAATTCGGGGACTTTATTGAACATTAGACTAAAATTTAGAGATCACATTAAATAAATTAAAAGTTCATGAATCACATTGTACAATGGGTCAAATTTCAAGGATCGTTTGTGTTGTTATCCCTATGTAAAAGTCATCAATTTCATAAATATATGACTATTTTCATCTAAAGATAAAGTCTTAGGTATTCATTCCATAAGAATTTATCAAATGCATGGATAAATTACTAGTGACAACTAATAATTCTCACTTCTTTGGATGAAGATGGAGACTCTTGATCATACTGAGAAACTGCTAATTTCTCATTCTTTCAACCGTATAAAAAATACGTAGAAAGCTATTGTCCACGTAGAGAATGTACTAAATTTTTTATAAGTCGAAAGTACATTTTAATCACATATAGTTCCAAATCGTATTTGAAAGTAAACTTTTATCTTGTGCATCAACAAGGCAACAAATTTATCACATGAGTGGGGTTTAGATAACGATACACACCTAGTATTATTTTTAGCAAGCGAAATTATTTTCATAAATAAGTTGATTTTTCATTTTGAGACTATTTGAGTAGAAATGAAAGTCCATGTATACCGGTTATTTGTAATATTACAAACTTTGTTAATGTGGAAATTATTGATCAACGATGAAAAAGTAATTTAGTAGAGTTTTTTTTTCTACGGTAAAGTGAATACGAGATAAGTAACTTAGTAGGGTTATTGACATTTCGAAGTTAGAGAAGATGATAAGAGTAGCAAAATAGTTATTTAAGCTTCGTTTGTTTCGCGGAAAATAAACGATTTGAAAAATATTTTTCAAAAATTATTGATTGTACCGCTTGAAATAATTAGTCAATGGAAAATATTTTCATTATCGACAAGAATCTATGTGTAAATATTTTCATGGACGATGAGAATACTTTTCGTTCATTCATTTTTGTAGTGATATTCATGATCATTTTTAGGAAAAAAAATTTCACAAAACAAACAAAGCCTTAATATAATACTAATTATGATGGTTATTAGGACGCTCGAAAAGAAAAAGATATTAAAGATTCGTCTTTTGTTTTTGGTAATGACCAAACTTATGGTCCTTGTTTTATAAAGGGATAAATACGCCGAAAATTCTAAAACTTTTTACGAAAATGTAATCAAGTCTTAAAACTTTCAAAAAGTACAATTGAGTTCTAAAACTTGTCACAAAAGTGCAATCGATTCATAAAAATTTCCAAAAGTACAATCAAATCCTAAAATCTGTTGCGAAAGTATATTCGAGTCCTAAAATTTTCAAATATCCAATCAACCGAAGAACTTTCGTAATGAGTTTTAGGATTCATTTGTACTTTTTGAAAGTTTTAGGATTTAATTATATTTTTATAATAAGTTTTAAGACTTTTAATATACTTACCTCCTTTATAAATTAGCATATCCGGAAGGACAAAGACCTTAAAAAAGAAAAAATTGCGACCGTGTTCTAATCCAACTTTCGGTGACGTGATAAGGCTAACGGCCAAGGTCAAAAGAGGAGATGATGCTTGTCTTCTTGAAAAGGGACAATTTGTGGGACACGTAATTATAGCTAGCTGGTTGGATGAGGCCTGCGTGGTTAGCCAAAGATCGGACGTCTCGGATGGCGCATTGCGTGAGCCAACGACAATCAACCATGATGTGAGCGACACGTTATGGGTGCCTTACCGTCTATCATCACTCGCCAATGGTCCGTCGCAGTTGTAATTCTCTTCTGCTGGCTCATCTGGGTCGATGATGATGATGACGATGATGATGATCATTGAACCATTTGGTACGGAAAAAATTTAGAGAATAGAATTATGAAATATCACGTACAAGAGGAATCAACAGCTTTAATTAGAATAAAACTACACAAACGCAAAATATGCCGGGATTTAATCAGCGACAAGACGTGGAATATACAAACTTGATGAAGTAATCAGATGTAAATAAACCATGCTGGAATTTTAATCGACTACACGGTTTAATTTAATTGACGAAACATCACTTGAGATAGAGATTACATGTCAAAATTTAATCGACGGCACAAATTGACAAGCTGCGGCTATGAAAATAAAGTACAGTGTAGAAAAGTAAAGATATTGAAAAGATAGACGGCTGATGGTATTTATTATGATCCGGTGATAATTGCTTTCTGGCAGTTTTCAGCAATTACGTTTACCTATATGATTTTCACCGATTGCTTCAATGTTCCTCCTTGTTGTAGCAAACGCGGAAAAGCAAACACAGAACACGAGGATTTACGTGGTTCGATCACAACGTGATCTACGTCCACGGGCGAGGCAAGACAAAATTCCACTATAATCAAAGAGAGTACAGTTTGGAAGTCGAAACAATGACAAAAGCTCACGCTTACAAAACTCTCTCGAAAATAAAATTCTCTCTCTCTACAATGAGAAAACCTAACCGCGGTATAAATAGTGCTCCCAAAAAAATTTCCTCGGGGGCGTAGCCCCCGAAACATCACTTGCTACGAGTTGGGCGGCCCAACTCTCCACGTCGCGAACTAAATCTCAATTTTCGGGTCGCACAAAAATATGTCGGGTCGGGTGTTAAACCGGACCGAGAACATAAAATTCAAGACATATTTAACACTCCTCCTTCGAAAAATCCGTGCCTGCACTCTCATGATGCCATGATTCTCCTTTCAAGCGGTTGCTTTTACCAAACTATGTGTCCATTGCTCCACGACTTTACTTTTGGACGGTTGTTGCTCTGTTATTTAACTTTTCAAGTAATGACTGTCGCACAATTTTGTTCTCAAGTGATAACTGTTCCCTCAAAAAAAAGTACGCTCATTTCTCCTCAATCTCAACTGCTTTGCTGATTTTGAACTTTGTAGTCGCGCTTCCATGGTCCTTAGGTGAACATCTGCCGGTTACTCCATTGTCCCAATTCCTTAATTTCGAATCGGTAATTATATCCCCATGATTCTCATGCTTTCAAAGAACTTGGATGGCATTCTGCCGTTCGCCCATTGTCGGTATCCATATCAATGGTTGCCGGCACTTCATCGTCATGTATGGATAATTGAATATGTGCCATCGACATGTATTGATGTCGATCAGCAAATGCCAATCTCGATCGTCGATAAGACGTCACGTGAATGATAATGCTCACATGTTACTCATGTGACTGTCCATACCCACATGTCAAACGCATGCTTGTTCATGTCAACAACTCGGTTATTTTTTTGGTATAAACAGTAATCTATGGTTTTTTGTAACATTTTGCATCCCGAAACTCATAAATGTATCCTTTTTCATTATCGATGTACTCATCTTACAGCAGAACACAATCACTTATATACCAAAAAATGGCTCGTAACACATGACATTGGCTAACTGGACATTCTTGAGCAAAATCAGGGTCGATAAATTCGGATTTGGGAACCATGTGCCACCGATGTGTATTAATGTCGATCAGCAAATGCCAATCTCTTTCACTTATTTTTCCAGATGAAGGTATCGGATTTACGTTACGCACCACTGCCAAACGTTGCGCAATAGGTTGCTTCCACTAGCATTTTGTTCCATGAAAAAGAAAACAATCTCAAATAAAACAGAAACCTGAATTTGAACGGTTAAGTTACTCGGTCAGCAGAAAATAAGTTGGGGAACATCTAACTTGAGGCTAGGCTATACATTTGCATATGTACACACCAATCATCGACATCCTACGATTGTGTTCGCAGGTTAACATCGCTTCTGTTCTGTCCGCTGCATCGATCCCTTCGGCCATTCCTCCTTCAATGGCAGATCGCTATTGAAGACTCAAAGCACCGCAGATGCTTTGATGGCTCTCCCCTTGATCGTCCTGGCTAACGTAAGCCCCCAAGTTCACGTAGGCGTTCTCCTGCTCCGCCCTCCTCCACCTCCCCCGGCAGATCACGCAGATCGCGGGCCGCCGCCCCCGGCTCCTCTTCCACCTCAGCAGGCACTCCTCGTGCACCGGGTTCCGGCACGTCCCGCACGCCACCACCCTCTGGCCCCCTCTCTCCTTCAGCTCGTCCAGGCAGATGGGGCACGACGCCCCGTCCTCGACGTGGACCTCCTCGGGCAACCCGGCCCCGTCGGGCCTCGCCCTCGCCCGGAAGAAGTCCCGGTGGAACCTCTCCCGGAGGCTGGGCCCCGCCATCGCGTCGGGCGAGGACGGCGTGGCGAGCAGCCGCTGGAGCTGGCACGGCCGGAGGGTCCTCCGCTGCAGGCAGGAGTCGTCGAGGGAGACCCCGAGCACGCGGATGAAGACGAACAGTATGTGCTTGCACGGGGTCGCGCGGTCGGGGCACGTGCACGCGGGGCTGGACGACAGCGACACGGTGTACACGTTGCCGGTGGCGCCGAGGACGAAGAAGGTGGACTCGGAGCGGTGGAGGAGCAGGAGGTGGTGGCTGACGGCCCGGACGATCCGGTCCACGGTCGGCTGGGGCGGCCCGAGGAGCTCGCCCGGCGGATGATGGCGGCGGCCGGGCCGGGGCGTCGAGTTGGAGGCAACGGACTCCATTGGGATTGGGATAGGGTCAAGAGGCGGTCGTGGCGGTTAAAAAGGGCAGAAGGGCAAAAGGTTGGTTGGGGGCTTTTGTCGGTGTGGTTTTGGAGAAGTTAAGGAAATGTTGGTAAGGATGGCGTTTCTGTAGATATAAAGGAGGGATGGAGATTCTTTTGTAAGAGTTTTGCTGAGGGAACGAAGTAGTGAAGGGCAAGTAATGGGCTTTTGTGTTCTTGAGGAATTTGGCTGGAATTGGTCTTTGCTTGTGCGGTGTTATAGTTGACCACAAGGCAAGTTATGCATTGGCATGTGCTATAGAGATAGGTAATGGTAAACATTCAGAAGAGTGCGGCATATTCTTTGGGCCATCTTGATTGAGGTACAAGGCTTCGATTTTTAGGGTGTGTTTTTGGACTCTAGGGTTTTACTTCCCGATTCTATGGTGAACTTCAAACCGGATTTGTTAAAATTGATACCGGCGAGCGGGGCCATGCCGAACGGTTTGACCGGTACGCGATTTGGCCATTTTCACAGGTATAACCGATCAATTCGAAATAAAGTAAATCTGTCCAAAACCCTGGAGCAATCTCGCTTGCACCTCAATCATCTTGAGGTTAGATCGTCTTGGCACGTGTCGATTTTTGGTCAACAAATTGTAATTAGGAGTTTGTCATGAAATAGTTTAGGGTTAATATCACGAAAAACCCCAAAATGGTATACCTGCGATAAATTTACCCAAATTATTTTTTTTACCACAAAAAATTCTAAACTGATACACCTGTGATAATTTTACCTAGAATTAATTTTTTAACCACCAAAAACCCCAAACTGGTATACCTGTGACAAATTTTCTCTCCGTTAGTTTCCGTTAAATTTTATTATCAAATTGCTAAGTTTGATTGCACGTGGTAGTTGACGGGTGTACCAATTTGGGGTTTTACTCCTATGTTTGTCACAGGTTCATGGGAAAATTCCAAATCAATACCTAAAGTGGGGTCATTTTCTCAAAAAAGGGTCCAAAGTGGACATAATGTCAAATATTTGACATTATGTCCACTTTGGACCCTTTTTTGAGAAAATGGCCTCACTTTGGGTACTGAGTTGGAATTTTTCCCAAGTTTACCAATTTTTGATTTTTCGTGATATTAAATTCAATTTAACGGATACTAACGAAGGGTAAATTTGTCACAAATGTACCATTGTGGGTTCTAGTGGTAAAAAAATTAGTTTAGGGTAAAATTGTCACAAGTGTACCAGTTTGGGATTTTTTGTGGTCAAAAAATTAGTTCGGGGTAAAATTGTCATAAGTGTATCATTGTGGGATTTTTGATGATCAAAAAAATAATTCGTGATAAATTTATTATAAGTATATCAATTTGGGGTTTTCGTGGTATTAACGCAATAGTTTATGCATTTTAGCGACAAAACGCTGGTTAGAAGCCGTCGCGTGTTAATTAAGGTTGTGAGACGACAGCGTTTAAGCTCGGCTATAGCCGCCCCCCCCCCTGTTTCGTTCTTCCCTCTTTTCTCGTTGTCCGCCCGCTTGCCAGTGTTGCTACCTAGTCGCTACTGCTCGAGCGTCTTCCGACCGTGGCGATGTTTGCTTCGTCGTCTCAATCTCGTAACAAGGTGACTCGCTTCTCTTTGATTCCCTCGAATCATCTACGCTCTGTACCTGTTTTAGATGGGTTTTCGTCGCTTGGTTGCTGGGGGAGTGTGAGTCGAGAAATTGTTGAGTGCAAACGTCAAGAATCCACGCTGTACTGCGTTTTCGTTCAGCGAAAGCTGCTTGAGATCGGTGCATTCGTCTGTCTTCTTAGTCCATGACGAGAAATCGAGGGAAGTTTCGGGATTTTTCATTGGGTCTTTCTTGTTTCTCTTTTCTCAGAAAATTACGAGAGGCCAAGCAACTGGGTGCTCATGGTGTATGCTTTTTTTCTTCCTGTTTCATTCAAGGGTTTTGAATTATTTTTTATGTCACTCGCAGCAGCCAAAGAAGCAAGAGAAAGAATGGCTTGCCGTAAGTTTCAGGCCGGAGAACTTCGTTCCGGGACTCATCATTGGTTTCATTTTGGGATGGTTCATTGACTTATCAAAACCCACCAAGAGCAATACAAGGAGGAGAAATTTCTTGCCAGGAAAGCGGCAAGAGCAGTGTCTGGTCCCCAGTGGAAGTGACCAGGACCTTAAAATGGTGTTCTTTTGAGCTGTCTCGGTGTTTACTTTTTCCATTATTACTACCTTGCATTTCAACTGGATGAGAATATTCACCAAATGTGTTTGTACATGTTTGTCTACAATCCCCGTTCATTTCGTCTGGCAATTTTTGTTGTAATAGATGATACTTACTTGATGGTGTGTTCAGGGCAAGTTTTGTCTAGACTCTAATTATGAAGAGCTTGCCTATTGCAGGTTCTAGTGGTCAGGCAGGACTTGAAGATGGGACAAGGGAAGATTGCTTCTCAATGTGCTCGTAAGACACCTAGATCTCCGGTTAATGTCTAGACTCTTGATTCTTTCTCTTATTGCTAATCTTTCTCTTTCCATCCCCGTATGTTGATTAGCTTTCTTCTAATGAACTCCAGATGCTGCCACGGGGATGTACGGGGCGCTGATGCAGAGGTATGTGATGATTCTTCAGGTGGAACATGTCCAATTGAAGAAAGACCTTCACTTTGTTGCTACTTTCCTTCTTTTTTGATTGATGTGACTCTATGAGAAATAAAACACGTTCCTTTGTGATGCTTTGATGCTGATATGTTATTAAATCATACAATCTTCTTCAAGTGTGAGACAAGATGATGTTTAAGCGTACGTTTTGCTTGCTGTTAATGTCAGTCAACCGACAGCTCACTGGATTTTGAGGATGCGACCAAGGGAAGTTATTTATAGTGCATGTAATATGACTGTTTCATTCTGTATTTTTAATGTCTGACCAAAAAAGAAGTACGTGTTTTATATGTACTCGAAGTATTCGTTTGTCTGTGCGGTTTTTAGATAATCTGATAGTCGTTGACCAGCATTTTATGTTGCTATATCAATAGAGAACTGCATCACACCAATCGCTACTTCTTGCCAACATGGTCAAAGTCCCGTTATCCATTTTGTTCATTGCAGTGACCGTTTTTTACTGAGAAAGTGGGAACAATGTGGACAACCGAAAATTGTTTGTACGTGCAAAAGTCAACAAGAAATGTAAGCAGGTGACTTTCAATATTTGTAATGTTCCTATCCTCCATTTGTCTAGTAACTTCCTGTACTTCGTTAACCATGATTCAAGAATTTATCTTTGTAAGAATATGGCTAAAGCTATTACACTTTTTGTTGGGTTTTTCAGGAATAAGCTAAGGGAAGCAGCTGAGAGCATAGGTCTTCCAACTTTTGTTGTCGCCGATGCTGGGCGAACACAGGTAACAGTATCCGTGGCTTAATATCATAATGGCCAGCAATGATGATGTTATGTTTGAATTTGAACGGTCTTATATTTTCTGGTTGGATATGGAGCAGATGCTTGGTCAACTTAAAGGCAGCCTAAGCTTTTTATTTTTACATATAAGTCAACAAATAGTGTTGGTCACATTACATGTACTATCAATATGAATAGTATCCAATGATCACCTTAAGCAATTGTTTACTCTTGCAAGATTCAGACCTCACAAATAATACCTGTTAGAGATGCCTTCTATAAAATCGCAGAACAGTTAAATATATGGACTATAGTGCCTAACCTTTGAGTTTACAAAGCTGGGGCGCTCTCTTCCTGCATTGCCTGTCTGTATGTTATATGTAGCTTATATATCAGTGAAACCTTCACTTATTTGTTTACTACTTGCTAGAAATATTGGGTCGTTTCCCTTCTCTCCAAGCCATTTAGCATTATTTCCTCCGAATTTCAACTGTTATACCTAAGATGCTATACTAATGACAAAATACTTTCCCCAGGTTGCAACTGGTTCAAGGACTGTTCTTGCTGTTGGACCTGGTAATTCTAGTCAATATTTAGTTGTCCTAGTCGACATAATGGTACCTATATTGTAGCTTCACAATTCTTAGATTGATGTCTTTTGCTTGGCCTCCGTTATTATAGATTGATTTTCTGAGGGATTGGTTGACTCCCTCTTATTTTAAATTCATAGGAAAATGAATCGATGTCGTAATCAACAACTCGGAGCAAATTTGTCACAACAGAAGTTGCCATTCAAAGAATCTGTATGTCACCACTTAGATGCCTTCTCATTCTTTGCTTTATTTTGCTGCTTTGAGCAGGACCGAAAGAATTAGTGGACTCAGTAACAGGAAAGTTGCGCCTCCTATGACACCGTTGACGGATTATCTTCTGCTCTACAAATGGTTTCACGCCTGAAGAATTTGCTTCCCAAAATTTACGTAAATCCTATTTAGTGGCGTGACAGCAAGGTTCACTCTTTAGTTGACCTCTTTTCAGCATAGCAATTGTTAGTTACCTGAGCTATATATCATTAGTAGGTGCAATCGGGGTGCAAGGAACAGTAACCATTCTCTTTTTTTGCCAACTTATTGTATCGTTTCTAGTCTTTAGTACCAAGGTCAGTCGTCTTGATTCTCTTCGTAGCTCTCCTGTGTAACATTCAGATTGAAGGCAATCTGCACTGAAGAACGGTAAAAATAATGGAATTCGCTCTCCATGTGTTAGATTCTCGATGTTGCTTTAACATGTGAACCAATGAGCTTGGCTGATTGCCCTTTTGTTTTGTTATGGCTAAACATGCTTTTGACCCAAAATGAGCCATTTCACTGCTAAGCGCGATATCTGAAATGAAGTCATGTGCTTTGACTTTATGTGTTTGTGCGCTTCCTTTTATTCTGTGCTGTTCTCAAATGGGAAATGACAGAATACACTAGCATTGAGTGATGGATCATTTTGCAGCAAAATGGAAACTAGCTCGTACTCTGATGAATCTACTGATGAAAGGGAAGGGACAAGATTGTGTGATTGCTGTCATGCCAAGAATCATTATGTGGTTGTCTTCTTTTGCTTTAATGGGAACTGGTGAGGAGTGGCGTGGGGCATGATTTTCTTAAGATGGGAATCTGTCTCCGATGGCTCGAGGAGATTATTGAGTCGATCGATCTCTGTTTTGGTCGCATAAATGGGCGCAATAGGAGACGATGAGACATGGGTTGAAGAGTAATGCTAGCAGAGGAGTCATCCGACCCACCGAGCCAGACCTTTGCAGATGTGGACATCGCGATTGGAAAACGCAGCTATTTTTTTCCTAGTTAGAATATGCGACTCACGTCTAAACGGCTCAATCCCCACCTCTTCCAATGCGAATTAGGGAATAATGCTTAGTACAGGAGAAGTATATTGATAACTCATGTAAAATTCAATTTTTGGTGATGTATCTGTACTTTAATATAAGAGAGAAGGCCTCCTTTTTTATAGTTTGACTAGGGATTATTAAAAATTTGATGACATAATATCCTTCAAATTAGCCGTGTACAATAGTTCAATTAAAAACCCTAATTAAAATCGGATGAGAAGACTAGTTTTTATTAATATGCGTATTAGATTGGCTAAAATTCTTATATGATGGCCTAACTTCGATTCAACCAAAATTTGATCATAGTTTTTTTTTTCCGTCAAAATCTTTTATCATGGTTCAATGTAGAAAAATCGATCACGGATATCACATGATCGGTCAATAAAAGTTCATTAAAAATTACCGAATATAAATCTCAAATTTTTGTCATAGTTCAGCATACAAAAATTGGTCATGAATGTCACCCGCTGGTCTAAAGTTTATTAAAAAATTTGTCGGATATAATAAATCTCAAAAACATAAAATTGCCTAGACAATTTTATTCCCAAGAATTCGGGGAAAAAGAAAATCCTTTAAAACGCAAAACCCCATCAAAACCCTTCTTCTTCCTCCTCTTCTCTCTCTGACCCTCGCGCTCTCTCTCTCTCTCGTCCACTTCAATGGCCTCTCGTTGCAGATCTTTGACGAAGCCGGCTCTCTCCCTCTTCAAGTCCACCGTCTGCAAGCCGACCCTGAAACCCACCTGCTCGCCATCTCTCCTCACTGCTCGTTCGTCTCTCACTCCGACCAGGCAAGCTTCTCCTTTGAATCTCTTCCAAAATCTGATTTTGCTCCTCCCTTGTCTCTGAACTGCTCTCGCGAGAGTCGTATTCCATGGTTTCTGATGTCTGAATTGCTCTGGCGAATATCGTATTCCGTAGTTTTAATTTTATGTCTGATTGGTAGGTCCTTATCATTTTGGTCACGGTCCACTTTTGAGCAAATTATAGTTGTTCCCCTTCTTCGGCTTGTCGATGGTGATGGCTTTTAGTAGCTAAAGTTGAGATTTTGATCGTTGGGTTTTGATTTTCAGGTCGTTTTCTCAATTGGGTTGTCTTCAATCGATGCTCCCGTTGCACATGGCGGTCTCGTCGGCGAGGCTCACTTCGTGCCTCGGCATGGATTCGAGGAGCTCGAGGTCGATGTGTCAGGGTATGCTCTGCAGTGCGAACCCAGGAGTTTGATAAATCTCCAAATGTTTTGTGTTTGTTATCTGTAAGCAACCTTTTATTACTACTCATTTCTTTTCTTTTTTTGCTTATGTCTTATCTTGGGTTTGTCCGCTTGCACTGTTAGTGCACCGATAGAATGCAATTTCATTGTTTAAATGGGCGATGTTTACTTTCGCTGAAATTGAATTTGTTGGATGCAATGCCATTTTGTAACTTCTTGAAACTTCCTGGAAGTATGAATATTGATGGAAAGATTCGTTGGAATGAGATTAAGTTTAAGCTTGTCACTCTTCATATCTTGGTCGGGCTAGATAGGTGTATATGCATATATAACACATGCATGCATTCATGCATTTATGCATCTGTTATGCTTTCTTTGGGATACCTATAAATAAGATGAACCAGGTTTTGGTGCTAGCATGTATGTTTATCCTTTCTTGTGTTTGGTGTGGAGGATTGCGTAATAGCAAGGCATGTATTGCTGGTGTTAAATTAGTATTAGATACTGGAATGAGTGGTATCCTTTTGTAAAATTTCATTGATACTGGATATTGGCATTTCACCGAACATGGAGTATTGCCAAAGCATTATACGGGTGAGGGTTTCTACTTATTGTCAAAGGAGTATCCTAAACGATTACGTATACTGGGTACTTTGTCTGAAAAAACAGAGAAAGTGCGTTTACTCTTGCTGGGTAGAATCAATGATGGACAACTTGCAAATATATACATGCTTGTAAAGTGCCTAACCTTTGGCAGATTTGTGGCTTTACCGTCAAATTTTTTATTGTTACGTTATGTATTCTAATTTGCAGCATGTAATTCTTACCCAGTTTTGGCTTTGATTTTGATATGAGTGCACCTTTTTAGTTTGTCATTAGCACGTGGTGAATGGTTTGAACCCTTTGAAAGAAGTATTGGGTGTTTGAGGAAGAAAGCATTGCTGTACTTCTGATTATGGGAGATGTTTTTGACAGAGCAGAAGTGCCCTATCTAATTAAACATGAGCACTGGAAAAACTAAAATCAAATTTGACAGAAAACCAGTACGATTAAGTCAAAACTACCAATATTTGACATGATTTTGAACCCTTTCCTTGATGGCAAAAGTCAAACTTTCACCGTATCGGTCAAATGTATGATAATGGTCCAAACTATTGACACTAACATGATAATTAACATAAATTGACACCCCCACTTGTGACTCCCATTCATAGACGTTACGATTTGGGAATTGTGATTTGCCTTTGATTTTGCGAATGACAGGAGAAAGGAGCTCAGGTGTATGTATGCTTATTTCCTTAGTACGGAAAATAAGCAGAGGTATATGACTTTGGAGAAGTACACAATTGAGAAGACTTAATAATGAAAAAGAGCATTAAACATGTTCGTTTCTGTTTCTAATGCCCAATTATGGTAGATTTTTTGTGAACACTATGCTAAACCTTTTATAGCTAAATGAGCTGGTATATGAAGTTGGTATCTTCTTAGTCGAGACAACTGCATGATGAAAACCATAATATGCCCGCATTTCTTGCTTTCTTTAAGCAATCGCATTATAAAGAAGTTTTGCGGAGCCAGTTGACGAATTCTGGATTTTGCGTCTTATTTTCATTCGTTAAAATTCAGTACTTGTCACTGAACTGAGACTCTACACAACCCTGATCATGATGGACAGGATGATATATCTGTTGGTGCTTCACATCACTTTAACAGTATCATGTTTAGGCAAAACCTTTATGCCGGCAGATTGACTCTTACTCGTGCCCCTTCAGTAAGATAAATATGTCAAGTTTTCATTTGCTTTTGTAGTAACACCAGTATGTAATATTGAATTAGAACTGTGAAATGAGGAATAAATTTTAGGGTATCCTAAGAAGAAGAACAAAAACAGTGGAATGGAAGATGACTTCTCTGCGGGGATAAGATGAAAAAAGCTAACTCTGTGATGAAAGCGAATAATCATAGCTCTGCTTAAATCTTCAAACTTGTCGTTCCTTCTTCTGTTGGAAGAGACAAACCTTCAAGCATGTTGTAAAATGTTTCTTCCGTCTTGTTTTCCTTTTTGAGGGGATACTGTGGGTATCCTGAGACAATCACTGTTCCAGGATTGAACTTCATAGTGCTTTGTTGGACGGATGAACCAGAAGTTCTGTCCTTCCATGTCACAAAGTTTCATGCATAAATGGACAAGCTTTCCAAAGGTTTTAAGGAAGGAAAAACTGATCTAGCAGATTTTGATCAAGTTGAGATGTTCAAATTCTTGGTCTGATCTTTACCAAATACTAAACACCTGTTTAAATCTGCAACCTTTCAGCCTTTGACCCTCAATTGTGAATTTCTCTCTACTTTTGCCTGTTTCCAGCCCCTTCCCAAGCTGGGTCAATGTGATTGCTGGTGGAAAGTGGACAAGTATTGTTTAAATCTCTCTTAATTTCATTATTGTGCCTAGAAATATGGAAAATCCGATATGAAAATCTTAGATTTCTCTAAGCTTTGTATGGAGTAATTTGTCTGAGCATTCTTTACAGCCGACCAACCTTTTTCCGAAGGCACTTGGATGAACCTTAGAGAATTCTGATTCAGGCGCTTTGTTCCAATTTAGGCGCATGCTGAGGTTTTCTCGAGAGTTCAGGTCGAAACTGCCACTTGCATGTGGATGGGCAGTAACTGTAGTTGGCCGTGCCGTGTAGTGAAAACGGTTCATGACTAATGCTCGCTAGTTAAACCAACCTAAACTGGAACCGTCTTACGAGCACTCCCCTGTCATGGTCAAGGAGCTCAATACTTTAATTTTGCAAGTGGTTCTTATCATACTTGAGTTACAATAACCAATGACATATATGTGGCACAGATGCTTGATAATTTATCCATTTTCATTACTTGATTGACCATCTTCTCTGCGTACCTTTGGTTGTCAATGAGGTCCAAACTTAGTCTGAAAGATTTATTCGAGCTGTTGCTTACACATTCACTCCAACTTGCAGAGCTAGGTCTCAGTGTGCCTCGATAAGGGAGCAGGAGGAGGAAGCGGTTAACTGATGGAAACGCTGCCTCGTGTCTCTCATTTTTATTTATGAAATTGACATTCTGGCAATGCTCAGACCTAAAATTGGTGCCGTGTAACTTGGCTGTGCAATTTTCTGTTTCTTTTCGGACAAAATGAGATGAAACGATGCTGTGGCACGGTTTCCTTAGGGTGCATAGACTATGTTATCGTGTTTCTTTAGCTTAGAATTGACAGAGAGGATAATTCATCTTGCAGACCCAGTTTTGCTTGAGCAGATTTAAGTCAGAATATGATCAGATAGAAAAAATGCTGAGATTTTCAACTTCTGTGATGCAAAATGTTATCTACTTCATCTGCATTTTCATGGGTATATTAGTGAAAATCCAGAGGTGGGTACGTGTGGGAATGATACAGAAGGTCTCTCTGCTAAGCAGCAGTTGTGACTGCTAAGCAAGTGAGGATGATGAATATCTTACAAGCAACGTGGAGCGCACTTGAGAAAGTTTAGAGGGGTGGGGCTGATTTGGAGCTGACTCTCCTAATAATGTCTCCTTTTCCATCGAAAGCAACCTTGGCCATTGCATCTTTGTCTCCCTAGTGACAATACACTCGCATGTGACTAGTGAGGCTCCCCCCTTAAGCAACTCTGCAACTCTCTCTCTCTCTCTCACGCGCATTCAATTCAATGAGCAAATCAAAAGCTTTTTGGGAAAGGTTTGTCTTCAGTCTATCTACTTTGCATTATAGTATTGTGGGTTCAAGCTTTGGTTGACCCACAATCTACACACCATCCACTAGGATCTTGAGCTCATGCTTTGTTCAATAGCATTCGTGCACGGTCAAGGTCCAAGACCATGATAGTCTATTATTGCATTGGAATCGTTCTTGGTGACATTTCCACCTTGCACCCAAAGAAGAAAAATAAACAAGCTAGTAAAATTAATCAAAATCCACGCCTTAATTCCGACTGATCATATTATCCGCGCCATATGCATTCTAGCCAATTTCCACATTTTAATTTTGAAGCACATGTTTTCATTGGCCGGCTTCTCCACGTATCACCGCCGCGTGACATGCCTGTTAAATGAAATGCATTTTCATCGATGTGGGGTTTGGTGGATATATACAAATTGGATATAGAAAAGCACGAGTTTAATTCGAAACAACTTGTTTTGGAGATTCATTGCCATGCCTGGGCAATTGTGGGACTAATAAAAATTTTGAGGTTCCGTTTGATTCACGAAACAAAAATAAATGAATGAAAAATAATTTCATCGTCCACTAAAATGTTTAAACATAAATTGTTTAGCCTTATATAGATCAATTAAAAGTATTTGAAAAGAATGGTATAGTAAAGGGAGGACATTAAAAGTTTTTCGAAAATTAAAAAAAAAAGGAAAGAAAAAATGAACGTGGGAATGTCCGCCATGCATGGAAGCCCACTAACTTCCTCTTGTTTTACAATAATATAATCGGGATTGTTATTAGGTCCACCGCCGTTTAATGTTTGGATGAATGACATGCGTGTCCGGGATTAGTTTTGTAAACGAATCCTCTCACCTACAACCATTCAACGGCGAATGTGTGACTTATATCTTTTTCAACGGCAATGAACTTCGTGAAAATCCATTCATATGCGCGTTTATTTTGCGGAAAATAAATTATTTAAAAAATATTTTCCTAAAAACGATCGCTCACGTCGCTTACAAAAATAAATGGTTGAAGAATATATTTACCGTCCACGAAAATATTTGGACGTAAAATTGTCGTCGATACCGAAAACATCTTATCTTTCGTCGACCAATTATAGTGAGCGATACGAGCGTTCATTTTAAGGGAAGCATTTTTTAAATTATTCATCATTCCTCCCCTTAAGTTGTAATTATACATAATCCGAAAAATGCCCGCCTTTTTTTTTTTCCAGAAAAATACGCAAAGCTCACCACCGTGTCCATGCACGAAGCAACCCTTTTCACAAACCCAGAAAAACATTTTCTCAAAACTAAAAGATGGTGGTCGTGTCTCTGAGAATATGACACCAAACACACCAGAAAATGAAAAAAGAAAGAAGAAAAAACAGATCCTCTGGCTCGCTCAGTCACTGACTCATCCACGAGGAGCTTGCAAGTAGCGATGAAGAAGATGGCCACATGCATGTGACCACCGCAAACTTTGCTCTCCTCCTTTCTATTTCTGCCACTATCTTTTTAATTTAATCATAACGTACGAAATAGATTATCTCGAGCAATTTATTTAATATGATTATCATAGCAATGACACAGTAATCTCAGCAGCATCTTTATCTTGCTCAAAACTTTGCAGCCAGCCACTGCCTTCTCCCTGACGGATTCCATGGCGATTTCATTCTATTTTTCATCCTGCCATTTCCGAAGGGGAAGATGACGAGTGCATGCGATCTTTTGCAGAGAAAAATGGTTGTCTCTGACTTTATAGTATTTAAAATGAACAAAGAGAGAGGTGTTAAACAATTAGGGCAACAGAGGCATCTGGATCAGCGTTGCATGGGATCGTGCATATACTGTCGAGTGTCGACCTTTGATTATATAATCAAGAAAATGAAAAAGAAAAAAGAAAACTTCCTCTGTCTGCTGCATTTATCAATGAATAAATAAGATTAGGCTGGTGGAAATGGAATCCAAAGATACCCGATGGGAGACCATGGTGGTACAATATTACTGGAACCAGAGGGATGCTGTGAAGTGTCATAAGAGGTTTCACTAGTGAAATTGGTACATAAGGAAGTATAAGTATCACATTAACAAATGTGATTGGCTTCCGGTATGCTAGATGAATTAAACTTTTTTTTTTATAAAATATCGACACCCGAATTTCGGGCAAGACTAATCTTTTTGAGTGCATGTAAATTATATCGGTAGGGCGTCGTCCGTATAAGGACGAGCATCGGCCCTCGAGATGATTACTCTGAATGAGAGACGTTATGATTCGAATGTGAAATCTACAAGTGCAATGGCCTTGTTGGCATTTTGCGATAGAATTGGTCGGATTACAATCAAAATGCATCAATTACCCAAAAGAAGTTAGCGTGCAGAAATGATGGAAATCAAATTTCACTTATGTCATTGTAAAGTTCAACAGAGATAGTGCGAGGAAATAAACTTAAAAAGGACAATTGCAAAAACCGTCTTAAACCTAAAGTTAGCACACACATTTTCGAAACCATCTTGACTCTTAAAAACTTCTAATTTGCATCTCCTCCTTCAAACTCAAAAGACATTTACCCCAAAACCCTACCCCCATCGCTTTCCCCTCCCTCCCTCTTCCTCTACCCTTCTACTCAGTCAGGCTCACCTCACAGCATAGTCTCTCTCTCTCCACCCCTTGCCGTCTCTACCGCCTCTGCCCGCCACCGCCACTGGTGCCTCTCGTCACTGCGATTTGGGTTGCCCAACCTCAATCTAGACCATATCCGAGGCAGCAACCTTCACCACCCTCGGTCCGAGGTCGGCAACTGCCGGGGGGCTAGGGCGGGGCCGGCAAGAGATTGTGGAGGAGAGAAAAGTGTATGTTAGGGCTTGTGAGTTTTTTTTTTTTAGGAGGAAAAAAACGACGATTTCTATAGATAAGTGGGGTCTTAACGGTACAAATTAATATTAGCAATTCCAAATTACGCACTCATTATCGGATGCTATGGAATACACGCTACTGCAGGATTGTGCGAAAATATAGAACAAGCAAAATACAAAAACTCGTTCTAGGTTCTCCAATTTTTGAAACCTGAAACCTACCCTGCATATCTTAGAAACTAAAACTGGATATGTTTCACCGGTCCGGTTCTCCGGTTCTCAGTTCAAGTCTGAAATCATGTTCACCCCAATATTACATTTGCGGGTGCAAATTTAACAGGAGGAGCAGTAAGTAAACAACACGCGCCGAGAGCGGAACTAGCCGGGGATCACGTGAACAAAAAGAGCCACGCCCCTCCGGAAGAAACGAAGCGTCGAAGCCCAACCGGAAACCGTCCCAACCGAGGAACACCAGAAACCGCAAGCCGATGACCCGACTGACCGCTCGCTCTCCCTCCTGAACATTCTTTGCACCCGTGGCGAATCCCCGCCACCGGTTATCGCAGGTCACCCCGTCACTAAATCCCATGTAGATTTCTAAGGGTGTGCACGGCAACGATTCTGTGCTCGGGAACTGATTCTGCTAAAAAATGATTCTTTTTTATTCTGTGGCCGGGAACAATTTCTAAGCATTTGAAGGCGTTTGGTAACTGCCTAAAATTTCTATTCTTAGGATAGAAAAAGAACAGAAATGCGTTTGGTAACTACACAAAATTTCTTTTTATTAATAATATTTTGAATTTTTTAATATTTGTTTCTTTTTTTTCCTTTTTTTTATTTTTTTCCTTAGCCATGGTCGGCGAGGGCCACGATGCCCTCGCCGCCGCCCTCGCCGGTCGCGATGGCGAGGTCGACTTCACCTTGGCCGGGTAAGGCCAACCTCGCCGTCGCTGAGGGCTGGCGAGGCCGACCTCGCCTAGATCTGGCGAGGCCAACCTCGCCGTCGTCGGGGCCGACGAGGGCCGCCCTCACCTGCCTTGGCCGGTCGCCGGTGGCAGACCGGGCAGGAGATGAAGAACAAATAAAAAAGGTAGAAGAAAACCAAGAAGAATCAGAAATGGACAAATTGTTCCAGAATCAAGAAGCTACTTTTTTTTGCTTCTTGATTCTGTTCCAAAACTGATTCTGGGAATAATTTTTTCCAAATTTGTGCTCGGGCACAAAAATTTTAAATTTCTGTTCCCAAACTGATTCTGAGAACAAAAGAACAAAAATTATCACTATTTAGCAAGTTGCCAAACGCCCCCTAAGATTAGCACCACCGGCAACTCCACGACGAGCCCCCACGTGGCCGAGCGTCAGTCACGCGCTTGTCAGCGTCGCGTCCGCGCGTTCATTTCATGTGATCACGTGCCTCGGAGACGGGCGAAACGTGACCGGCAGCTGAATACGGCGTCGTCCGTGCTTTTCTGAGTAAATGGCTCGGTGCCCAGACACGTGACTGCGCCTCCCCCCTCCTTCTTCTATCGGTGGTGGCCGCCAACGCTACTAGAGAGGAAAGGGTTGAGAGAGATTGAAAATGCGAAAGTCTCACAACAACTCAACCTAAAATATCAGTCTAATTTTATTTTTCCCGAAAAAATTATTGCCTAAGAATGATGACGGGATTGAAAAGAATAACTCGGATTTCAATTCCTGATATATAACGTGGCGAAATTTAATGAACTCTCGATATAGCTCCTAAAAGCAGGCACGGAATTTCACGAACCCTAGACGTTCACTTGAGCTATGGCATCATCGTGGACGCCGTACGACAATCACACCACGTGTGGTGTCGTTTCCCCCGAAGATTTCGCCAATGAAATATGGCTTTTGGGGGTAGAAAAATGCTGTGAAAGACCGGACAATCTAGCTTGACATATTGCATGGAAAAATCAATTATGGTGAAAGCAGTTCCGTGTATATTTATAGCATCGTTACCCGTCCGGGAAAAATGACTCGTTTTAATTTTTAAAAAAACGAGAGAAAATTGCACATTTAATGTATAGCTGTGTGTAAAAGAAAAGATTAATTCTCTCAACAAGCTCCGAACAGACCTAGCAATTGCCCATGACACATTTGCAATTCATGCATTGTTGTCCAACAGCGCCATGCTTGCAATGCATGGCATGTTTCCTCCCCTACTTTACGGCAAAGAGATAATGCAATGTCCCGCGAGGTGTTCCCGACGTACGTTTCCAACACCACAGCACACATATAATGCATAAATAAATAAATACAATTTCAAAAATAAAATAAAAAGCATAGCCTATTTTTTCTGCGACGATTTTGATTTCTCGTTACGAATTTCCCTTCAACCATTTCAGTAGCGCAATCATAGCGCTAAACCAAAGGGGCAAAAGAGAGTCGACTTCTTCTTTTTTCCTTTTTATCGTTATTTGGGGGGTTGACCTCTCTTTAGCAATGATCAGATGCTATATCCATTAACTACCAATGAAATTCATTATGGTAGGCTCCTTTAGCCATTAATGAAACTTTTGACCCAGAAAATTGTATTTTATTTTTCTCATTATTATTGTGACTATGAATTGCTTGAGGACCCATTTGAATAATGTGCATATAACTCCTTCCCTAATTATGCTTTCTTGTAGGGGAACTGAAATGAGAGCCAACTTTGAATTGATGCATACCCACAAAGAGGGCAATACAACATCGAGTGCTGTCCTTCTTGGAGGCCATACAATGTTCAGTCCACACTCAAAAGAGCAATGAAGATGAAAGTATATATCAAGAAAAAACGAATAATGTAGACATATAGTAATTAACTTATGGGTTGACAAAATTTCTCGTGTTCGCGCGTGTTCTTCATGGTGCTTATACATCTACATGAATGTTCATGCAATGAAGAAGATGCAGTTCATTGCGCGCGTAAGGAAAGTCAAATTAGGGCGTGTTTGTTCGAGTTTTATGGGCTTTCGCACGTTTGGCTTTCTGAGAATGATTGATCAACAGAAAACCATTTACGATCAAAAGAAAAATATGCACGCTTAAAGTTAGGAAAATGGATGCCTTAACCTGCAAAAGGGGAAAACATTTTCTTTCATCACGAAATTTTCCCCGAAACAGATACATCCTTAGCTTCGATTTGAATTGCTCATGTTTAACCTAACCGGGGATGTGGACATAATTGCGCATACATAAAAGAATGTCAAATTTTTTGCATGGATTCTTTATAGCTCCTAATTCAGCAGCAAGTGATCGTTCCTGTGGAACAAAAGAGAAAAAGTGTTGATTTCGTGCAATCTAATGCACTTTACACGCAATCCTTCGTGTGTCCCCAACAACAAAAAGCAAGAAATTCAAATTAAAAATTACTTGAATTTATCAAAAGAAAAAAAAAAGTGGGTTTGCAGAGTAATTGCTAGCTTAGCAAAAAGCTACTCCTCGAGAGCATGAAGCCAAAAAGTTTATAAAAAAAAATAAGAAAAAAAAAGTTCTGCAATTCGAGAAAAATCAAAGTTAGGAACTAAATGAACTTAGCAACTTAAAAAAAGAAAAAAATCCTTCAAACTCGGCTTGTTTCGTTCACTTCACTACACTCGCTCTAAGGTTATCCTTGCTACATCAGCTGCCGGAAGTCGGGCCCCACGTGTTGGTGGATCAAGTAATCCTCGCCGTTGGATACGTCGAAGACCATGTTCTGGTGGTGATGGTTCTGAAGGAACTGCTGCTGCTGCTGCTGGTGCAGCTGCTGAGCCCTCTGGAGCTCCTTCTGGCGCCGCAGCTCCAGCACCTTGCGGTGCGAGTTGGAGTGCTTGGTGAGCATGAAGGTCGGGCTCGCCGCGGGCCGGTACTCGGGCACGAGGCGGCCCGACTTGTACCGCACCCCGCACGCGTTGCACAGGGTCTTCGGGCCCATGGGCCCGGTGCGCCACTGCGGCGTCTTGTCGGTCTGGCAGTGCAGGCACTTCCGAGCCTCCCCGCCGGGCCCGTCCGGCCCGTCGAGCCCCCCCTGCTGCGGCGGCTTCTTCTTCGGCGCCGCCCGGACGGTCTTCTTGCCGGCGACGGGCCGCGGGGCTCCCGGGAGGCCGCCAATGCCGCCGCCGACGGCGGCCACCTCGTCCTCGGGCGAGGGGTCGGCCTGGGAGAGCACGAGCAGGCGCGAGGCCCAGCTGCCCGGGGCGGCCCGCGAGCGCTTGCTCCGGGCCTTGCCCGGCACCGACACGTCGGGGTGGAATATCGTCGGGGCACCCCGGTTGGGCTCGGGCTGGAACTCACGGGTCGTCTCGTAGGCCGCCTCCGGCCGGGCTTTCATTCCGGATATCAGCTGGAGCTTCTGGAGGTCCTCGCTGGAGAACGATTCCTCCGCGAAGTTTGAGAGCCATTCGAGCTCAGCTAAATCATCATACTGCAAAACAAATGAACGAACACAAATCAATAAAACTATAATCATTATCAATAAAAATCACTCTTTTTCATCTCCTAGCAGATACACATAATCTAAGAAAAAACAAGAAATTCTTCAACATTCAACAGCCCCTTCTTTACGTAAACTTTGAACACCATTTCAGCTCCTTTTTCAAGCTGCAGCATTCCCTTTTCCTTGGCAATCTAAATGGAGTTGATCAAAAGCAATTTAAATAAGATTATTTCCTTATAATAATTACGTTTAACCTAGTTTTTCTTTTTTATATCCCGGTGCTTGAAAAGTTTCACGTGAATTGAATTAACGCTCCCGCAGTTTTTCAATATTATCGACTAAAAAAATTCAAAGCACGAGAACACTAGCAGAGGACGTACAAGTAACGTATCATATAAAGCGAATTAAAATATATAAAAAAAAGGTGATCTTTTTTTCGCGAGAATTAACGTGAGCTGTAATTTCGAAGGGATGATAATTTACCGGAACGCACAGGTCACTGGAGAAGTGACCCTCGGCGAAGCCGCGGCAGCTGCCGCCCATGCCGTCGGCGAAATTCGGGTCGTAGCCCGAGAAGGAGGAGTTGCAGCTGTCCACGGCGGTGACGTTGGAGTCGGTGGAGCTCCCCGTGACGTTATCGAACGCCCCGTCGCCGCAGCCGCCCCCGCCGCCGCCCCCGCATCCGCCGCCGCCGCCCCCGCCGAGGGCGTCGTCGGTGGTGGAGAAGTCCAGGAGGTCGTCGACCGTGAAGGGGTCGCCGCAGCCGCCGGCGGCCTTGCCGTCGAGGGAATGGCGCCTCTCGGGGGCGAATTGCGGGGAGCAGAAGCCGGGCTGGAAGAATTCCGGTGCCTCCATTTTGATCTCCGGCGCTTCCATCCTCGGGAATGGCCCCTCCTCCTCCGAACTCAGATGCCAAGAAATAGAGAGAGAGACAGTGTGGCTGGCGTGCGAGTGTTCGCGAGGAGAGAGAGAGAGGGGGAGGGAGAGGAGGAGGTAGAGAGAGAAAGTTGTGGTTCTGAGGAGAGAGAGAGAGAGAGAGAGAGAGAGGGAGGTTTTATTTGCGTTTGAAGGGGACAGGCGGACAGCTGAAATGGTGGAGTTTTGACGAGAGAAAAACGAAAGTTAAAAGGGCAAGAAAAAAAACAAAAGGTGAGGAAAATAAGGTGCGGTGGGGGGGAAGGAGTGGAATCAAGAAGCCGCAAAAAAAAAGAAAAAAAATCTCAGAGAATTTTTTTAATTTCGCTTTTTTTTTTTCGATTTTCCCCAAAAAGAAATGGAGGAAAAAAAAAGGGGGTAAATTGAAAATTAATTTTTCAGTTACATCGATGCCCTTTTGCTTTGGGGGACCTCCTCCTCCTCCCTTTTTTTTTTTTTTTGCCTTTGGTCCTCCCCCCTCTGGCTTGGAGACACTTTCTTCTAATTTTTTTCGTTTTTATTTTTATTTTCGCGTAGAATAATATATCGAGGGTGATTATTATTATTATTGTTATGGATTAAGTTTTTTTTTCTCTCCATGCGAATGGCGATAGAGAATTGTATCACGTGCTGCCGATTCCGCGAATATATACGCGTAAAAGGGTACACAGATGGCTTCGCCTTATAAGGTATTGAATCTCGAGAGATTCGCTCTGGACTTGCCATATTTTCGTGGGGACGGATTTTTGGATATGGTTTGCGACATCATGTCGAGAGATAGATGGCACCATCTACCAAAGATGGTGTAAACGTGATTGCTCTTGGATAGGGCCACTCGCATTCTAAGTAAGGTGGTGGAGATACGTTGAGCACCTACCAAAAAGAGAATTTTAACATTTTTTTGCCTTTTTTTTCTATTTTTTATTTTATCGGGACATTTATTTTGCTGCCGAAATTATGTAGCCCCCTCTTCCGACAATAATATATTAACTCTTTTTTCAGATGGCTGGCTGAAGATAGAGCGGATAACATTGAATTGCAACCAAACTTGAATTGAGCGAGGAGATAAAATCCATTTTTTCTGCACTTATAAAAAAAAAACCCTAGCATAATTTCCCAAAAAAGAAAAAAAAGAATTCGGTTGAGTAAACCAAAGAAATGCTAAAAGTTCAGCCCGACCCAAAGGGCTCTCTAATTGTGTTTACGTTCGACGGTCCATGTTATCGAATCATAATCACCCTTGCAATCCATTTCGATTCACATCTGTGATGAAACGACCCAATTTGTGCTAGCCAGGTAAAAAATCGAATAAAATCAAAACAAGGGTTTAATTTATTTTGGCAAGTACATATTCTGGCTATATATTTTTTTTTATTTTTATTTTTTATTTTTTGATAACCGAGGTGTCCGGGCCAGCTTGCACGCACCTCGACTATTCCTCGGGGGGAGACTAGCACAGCAACCCACTACCATTGCCCCCCCACTTAAATCACAAGTCTTCGGTGGAGAATCGAACCTGGGAATAGGTCGCTAACCACACAATTTCAAGTACGCCCTAACCAACTGAGCTACCCATGAATGAGTATATTCTGGCTATATTGTGTCGTGTTGTGTTCTATTATCTCGTATACAAATTGAATGACCGATCGAGTCGAGTATAGTAGATATCGGGAAATCGGGGGCACGTGCACGGGGTGATGACGTTGATGATCACGCCGTTGTACAACCATAATCACTGCACGTACCCGCACACAATCATTTGATCCCAATGCGGCCCCCCGGCAATCAAGTACACATTGCTTAATCTTGCAGCCACTGGGCAATTCCGTAATTTTAAACAACTAATCTTTTTCCCCCACCCCACGAAGCCCAGGGTCAAAATGGCGAATCCCCCCCCATTTTTCGCGGAGCAAATCAAAATCAATAATTTAAAATCTAAAAATCGAAAATCTCATTAATTAATTTCCCAATTAATTAATTAATTAAAACGTTCAAAATTCAACCCCCCCCTCCTCCTCCCTCGCGAACCGATCTAGCAGGTTTGTCGCTACCGTCCAAGTCCACACTCCAGCCCGATTCCTCTGCTTCTTCTTCTTCTTTTTTTTTAAAAAAATTTCGGGAACCGTGCTCTAATTTTTGCGGATTTTTCTTTTATTATTGTTTCCTTATTTTTCTCTGATTTTCGGACAATTTTTTTAAGGTTAAAATCCGGGGATTATTATTGTTAATTTAATCTAAGCACCCGTTCGTTTCGACACTTTATTCTACGGGTGGGCGGGGCCCCCACTTGTCAGCACGACGGTTACAGCTCGGCCCACCGTCGAGATGGACGGCCGGGATCTCGCCCACGTGTCTCGCCCTGCGGGGGAGCCTGCCAATTCGGTGTTCACTTTTCCTGCCCGCATCGCCACGTCGGACCGGGGGGGAGGAGCGAGGAGCGATTCTACTGTTTCGAAATTCGGGAGCAGGGGCAACGTGGTTCCAAGATCCGGCTCTAAAAGAAGATATTGAAATGATTTTCCCGTAATTTTTAGAAAATATTTCCGTGGTGATTTTTTTATTGAAAAATTTAGCTGAAAAACAATGCAAATATTGCAGTGATGTTGACATCGGTCGTATTATTATGATATAAAGTACTTAGATGGATCTGAAGTACGTAATCGGAATGTCGTTTTTCTCGATAAGATAGAGCGATTTGTAAGATTGGAATATCAAAATGCGATTGAAAAAGAAAACGACTTCTCAAGTTCGCATTATTATTATTGTAGTGTTGTAGCGCGATATCATTGGTCAGTTTCCGTGCGCAAATTATGATAATTCTCGCACGTTTCTTTGGAGGTTTATGGGTTTTTAAATAGTACGAGGTACCCGAATCTTCCATTTGACCGATTCCAACAAATATACACGAGAAGTTTATGTTCGCCCACATGCATCGGATTAAAAAGCTCTACTATAGGGGAGACGGAGTTGGCATTTGTTGAGTTGGAGAACGACGTTCTGAACGGGGAGAAAAAGTGTTTCGAACATGAAATTTGTTTGCACATTTTCGAAATCAAACGTTCGATTGCTCGGCTAACCCTTTTCGAGCGTTCGGACCTCTTATTTTTCGTGCCCTATTGGTGAAGAAAGAGGGAAAGTCGTGCTCTCCATGTGATTTTTAAAGGTCGATCTACAAATCGAACTAAAGAGAGGAGGAGGAGGAGGAGGAGGGAGAGAGAGTCAAATGCCCGAGTTATTTGAGTCAACTCGAAACGTGCATGCTTTAAACTTCGATATCACGATTCCCGTGCATATTGTATCGAAGCAAAGCGATGGCGAGATGCCATACATTTTTATAAACCAACATATTGACTTTGGTGTAATAATAACATTGATAGAAAACTTTCATATTTACCCATGCTAGAATCTCCAACGTCTAGCCAAGCTATCAAAAGATATCCGTCGATTTAATAAAGGGAAGAAGCCACTGAAAATTACGAATTACGCCTATTGTGATACACATTACCGTAAATCCCAAACTTGTACCTGTGTGACGCATTTACCCTCCGTTAATGAATACAGTTGAAAATCTGCTTACACGGACGCCGGAAAGCAAACGGTGTGACACGGCGCCCCATGTGACTTAAGTGAAATAAAGACGACGTTGTTATGGCTGGAAGATCATCTGACGGAACCTTGACGGAGGGTGAATGAGTCATATAGGTACAATGTTGGGGCTTTTTACATACCAGAAAAAAGCTTAGGATAAACGTATCACAGTGGGTATAGCTCGAGATTTCCGATGTTATTAAAAAAGAGTTCGAGATAAATGTGCGACAGTAACCCTAATTTAAAATTTTTGATGGTTTTTGTCCCTTTAATCAATACAATAAAAAAAGAGCATTTAACCTCGTGATTGTGAATACTCCAAAGTAAATTCCTTGAGCATAACAAGCACCGATCCCCATGAACATTGAAACTACGTACTAGAGCCCGGTCACGATAAAGGATAAGATATTATCATCTTTCGTATTTATTGCCTTGCTTGTTCCATACTTTGCCACCTTTTTTCATTTCTTATTATTTTCACATGCTTCGATTTATCAGCTTTTTTTTTTTTTTTACTTTTTTCCCACTTTTTTGCTTGAATTAAAAGGAAAGGCTGAAAAAGAGAGGGCACCCAGGCCGTTGCTTGGCCAGGAGGTTTCATCTACCAGGAGAGACGAGGACCCCCCTTTTTATAATTTTTTTAATTTCGATTTATTCCGCTTTTTTTTTAAGCGAGATATTTATTTATTATCGGCGTTCCTTTGTTTTTTCTTTTTGCGATAAATGTTAAAAAAAAAAATAGGGGCGAGGCGGTACGGCGGTGGGGTCCCCAAAGTGCACGTGACGGAGCTGGAGGAGGGAGGGGCGGTGTCAGCGACCCCACGTGAATCCAGAACCGACGGTGGTCAATGCCACGTGGCGATGCTGACGTCAAGCCACCCCCGCCCCCCCTCTTTCATCCTGAGGGGCCGTATTCATTTTTCCAAGGCGCGAGGGCACGTGCCGGGGTCACGTGCGTCCCACGGGCGACGGAGCGGGCGCGTGTCCCCGCCGGTGGCCGGTCACGTGGGAGTGGACGTCCGGCTTTAAGTGGTTTCACCTTCGAAGCTCCATGGTGAGTTGGTCTCCTTTTTTACCGAGGAAAACGATACAAACGATCCCCAAATTTTAACTAAATGTGTAATGTGATTATTGAATTTTTAATTTGTTTGATGTGATCTATAAACTTTAACCAATTTGCAATGCGGTTTACGAACTTTTAATTTGTTTAATTGAAAAATAACATTAAACATTTTCGTATAGTTCATGGATTAAGTTGAATGTATACCAAAAATTCAGGGATTACATTGAATAAATTGAAAGTTCGTGGACCACATTGCACATTGAGCTAAAGTTCATGAACCATATTAAATAAATTAAAATTTCAAGGATCACATCACATATTTTATCAAAGTTCAGGGATCATTTATGTCATTATACCTTTTTACCTAGGTTAAAGTTGGTTATCACTTGTTAAGTATTTTTTTTTTTGCCTGGAATGATATATCACTCGGGTTTGACCAAAGTCTACCTCATTAAAATTTCGATTCAATGGTACAATTGAATCAGGCTTCTGAGCTCTTTCCAAAGGTATCTAATTTGATCAAATCGGATGATAGATCACGAGGGCTACAAATGATAATCATTTTGTTTCTATTTTTTTGTTCTAGAAACAAGTTTGGAACAGAAATCCGTTTGGTAATGCATTTTCATTTTTCGATTTCTAGAACAAATTTTGATTTCAGAATTAGGTTTGGAATAGAAATGAGAAGTAAAAATTTTCTACTTTTCTATTTCTGGAACAAAAATGAGAAATTCTTCTCATCGCTCGCCCTCGCTACTAACCGGTCGCCTATCCACCGTCCATCGCTGCCCACTTGCTGGCCGCCGCCTCTCGCTGTTCGCAGTCTCCCCCCCTAGCGTCGGCCGGCCACCGTCTCCCACCACCGGCCACCCTCCTTCCGCCGCCGCCCTCCTCCCACCGTTGCCCACTGTGGGCCGCCACCCACTGTTCGCCGCCCACCATCTCCCACCCTCCTCTAGCCGCCCTCCTCCTGCCGCCGCCCCCCTCTCGCCACCGGTCGTCGCCGGCCTCTTGCCGTTACCTGACGCCGACCGCCTCCAGCCGCCGTTCTTCGCACTGGCCCCGTCGCCTTCTGCCGCCCCTTCGCCCCACCGTCTGCCGCTCGCCATTCGCTGCCACCATTCGCCCTCCTCCCACCCTCGCCCTCCTCTCGTCGCCCGCTTCCCACCGTTGCCAGATGCCGGCCACCTCTAGCCGCCGTCCTCCGCACTCGCTGCGTCGCCTTCCGCAGCTACCTCCCCCCACTGTCCGCCCTCCTCCCGCCGCCGCCCCCCTCCCATCATCTGCTTTCCGCCGCTACCCGACATCGGCCACCTCCAACCGCCATCCTCCACATTGGCCGTGTTGCCGTCCGTTGTCGCCTCCCCCCACCGTCTGTAGCCCGCTGTTCGCTACCACTGTCCGCCCCCCCTCTCGCCACCGGCTGTCGCTTGCTTCCTGCTGCTTCTCGACGCTAGCCACCTCCAGTCGCCGTCCTCCGCACTGGTCGCGTCGTCGTTCGGCACTGCCTCCCCCTGCCATCCGCCACTCGCCGTTCGCGGCCCAGCGTCCGCCGCCATCTACCCATCGTCCACTTGCCGGTCACCCGAGAGGGAAAAATTTTGTACCGTTATCAAACAAATTTTTGTTTCGGGAATAGAAATTTTGCGTCGTTATCAAACGTGTTTTTTTCTCAGAAACTCGTCTAGGAACAAAAATAAAAATGCTAGAAATTGATTTTTAAAATAGAATGGTTATTATTCATAGCCTAGATGTAACTTTAAATTTTAACCCTCAAATTTTGAAAGAATCGAGAAAGCTACATTTACCACAGATGAAATGACAATATCACGAAAATCTGGTCTTGAATTTTTTCAAATGGCTCAAGAATCACTTACATTGGCATTTTTTTCAAGCGAGATATTGTAAATTTATATCCGAGCCTTTGGTTCAGCCCATTCTATGGGAATCCACGATCCTGATACTTATTCAGAAATTCAAATTGTTCATTTGGAACTTAAAGTCGTGATCTTTCTACACGCACGAAAATCGAGTTTATTAGATGCAGATAAGAGAAGAACGAGCAATCAAATGTGCCTCCCTAAAAATGGTCGTTTCCATCGCTTGAAGTAATTAGTCGATAAAAAATATTTTTATTATCGGCAATATTTTACGCTCAAATATTTTTGTAAACGATGAAAGTATCTCTCATCTGTTCATTTCGTAAAAGATAAATGTTATTATTTTAAGGAAGATATTTTTCAAATCATTCATTTTCCGTGAAACAAACGGAGCCTTTAACAAAATTACTTCGGACTGGAATTTGATATTGCCAAAGGGGAAAGAGCAAGGCCTATTACGTTGGCGACACGCTTCCCATTCCAAAGCCCATTTGCTAATTGCAATCCTTCTTCCCCCAAAAAGAAATTGGAAATCTCTCGTTTTCGAAGTAATGTCTCACCCTCTTTTCAATCGATGGAGATCACCTCCTCCTTCCTTTCAAGCTAACCAGCTATTACATTTTTTGCTTCTCCCAAGAATCCATCTTTGAGTAACGTCGGATTGTAGGAAAAATCAATCTATCACTAGAGTGGGAAATACTTGGGCTTCAATGTATGATCCAATTCGCCGAATGGGCCCATCCTTGTACGCCCGACTCGTGCCGGCCCAATAAGTTTCCGTCATTAGATCAAGTGGGATTGGGCTCACATGCGACGATAATTTTTGTCTCGTTCACAATTTTTGTCATCCATTTTTCTAGGGGCGTTTCTTTCTTTTTTCTTTTTTGCGTAAAACGAAAAGCGTACACTATGCAATTGCGTGAAGAATTTTCTGAATTCTCCTTTGCTCGGATTAGAGCATCTCCCAACCAAAAACAGATAACCTACTGCGGAACTAAACATAAACAGGACAAAATGACGAAGCATGTGCATAACGAATTTCATTTGATCGAGTAACTCAAAACGACTTGATAACTTAATTGTAGAAAACTTAGTAAACTACGCAAGATGGTTATTAATTCCATTAAAGGGTCAGTAAGAATGTAAATAACAACTAGCGAAATACGAGAGAAATTTTTATTTTTTTGGTCAAAGATACGAGGAATTGGTGTTTTAAGATAATCAAATGATTATTGGTAATTAACTTAAAACAAATAATTGATAAATTTAAACCGGAGGACTGTTAAAAGAGTTTGTTCACGGGAGGGGTCGGAGGAGAGAGAGAAGATCGCCGGCACCGTCGTTGGCCTTTCTTCTTCATTGCCACCGGCCCTAAGAGAAACCGACACCGATCCAGTTCCAGCGCCACGCGAGGCACGCGCCGCACCGCCGGGGAAATGGAGTGGCTGAGCGCGGCGGTGGCGGAGCCGTACTACCTCTTCCACCTCCTCGCCTTCTTCTCCTACATCCCGATCCGCTGCTCCGCCGCGCTCGTCCTCTCTCCCGACATCGCTCACCTCCTCCTTCGCCGAGTACCTCTCGATCTCTCCCCGTCTCTCTCCCCCTCGCATTTCGGTGACGGTCATCGGCGTTTTTTGAGCTCGGCAGCGATCGGTGCTTTGACCTGATGCGTTTGAGGTTTTCGATACGGTGCAGGAAATCCAGGCGGTCCTGGCGTTTCTGGCATTGGCTGCTGTCAAGGTATGGGGTTGCCTCGAGGAGTTCTCGCTTTTTCGGGATTCTCTCGTCGGCGTTGCGTTGCCTCGAATTAAATTACTCTTTGTTTGGCCTTAATGATTGCTTGCCTAGCGTGTAGATTGACTGTTGACTCTCTTTCTAGTGGAAACCGCGAAAAAAATGCGGTTTTTGGGGGAATGCGAGTGAAATTATCTGGGAGGAACTTGGGTGGCATTTGCCTGTTGTTGGGATGAAAAGCTCGGGGTAGATAATGATGAGTGCTTGTTGCTAGAGAGTGCGGGTTCATTCGCCTGATTGGGCAAAGATTTTGGATTGAAGATGCTTAGACATGGCATTAGAGCTGGAACATACTTCATTCAGTTCAATTATGTATTCTGCACGTGGTATATGTTCTTCTTTGTCCGAAGCCCCCCCTATGGGTGTTCTGGGTGCAAGATACTTTCGTCGTTGATCCAGTTCCTGTCTGTCTTGCCTCCGCCCGAGCCCTGCAGAACTTCTTATTGTGGTGTAAGTAGGGTTTTATGAAACCCGTCGCTTCATCCACCTAATAGCTTAAGCCACCTTTAGGATTTGATATATCATCAAGAAAAGGCAAATGGTTACAGGTACTTCTGACTTCAAGATATTGGTGGAATGAGTTGTGTCGTTTTTTTAAGCCCTAATTGAGGAGCTTTTGGACTTTTGCTGTTATGATCTAGTGTTTAGTCCCCTGAAGATTGCAATCTACGACTGGCTCTTTATTCTAGCTGTTTCTCTCTGGCATAGCTTGTGCGTGAAGAAACATGGGAGGCCTTCGTAGCTGATTCTTTGTTTTTCTCAAAGGTACCCCTGATGTTGCTTCTGATTCCTGATGCTGCTAAAGCAAAGTTCTTTACTTTTATCGTTTTATGCAAGCTTGTTATAGCATGTGAGTTTCCATATATCTTTTTTCTGGCCATACCTTTATATTAATCTTGAAGATCGAAACAGTTAAACTGCACACAATTATTCTTTATGACACCAAGTGAACATTTTCGAACTTGAGGCCCAAAACAAACAAGTTGGATTTTAGTGAGCATTCATCGTCAGTTTTCATGTGACAGTCCAGTTACGTTCATTGTCTTCATTATTATTTCTCATAATTAACTTTTTTCTGGAATTTATGTAACTTTTCAGGTTTTCCTTGTTGTTGTAACATTAGTGATTGATTACCACCTGGCTCTCTGGTACATTCTGATATTCCTGGGTACGCCATACAGAGTTGTTAACTCTGCTTTTCGTTTCTGGAATCCTTGAATGATCTACGAACCTATTTTGCAACCCAAGCATTGATGATTCCACTAATTTCTCTGATGCAGTATTTTGCATAAAATAACCATGCATTGAAATACTGTTGGAAGCGGTTAGCCCCTTTAATGTTGTCTTTATCTGGCTCTCTTTTGCAGTGATATTTACATTAACCCAGCAACCTGCGTCTCAATTCTTAGGTATGGGAATGCTTGATTTTCCTTACCCAGAAATATTTGATTTTCCTGTGCTATAGTTCCCTCCCAGTTCTCTGTACTGCAATCAAAAGTGGCTATCTGTTGATATGGAGCGCACTAGAAATATATATCTGACTTGTCTCTATTATGATTTTGCTGATTCCTTCTTTACCATTTGGTTGTTCTGTAGGTACGGCAAGCAAGTTAACTCCACTGCAATTAGAAACAGTACTGAGCGATGGGGGCACATCAAGATTCTGGCTGGTTTGTTCCAAAAAATTGTCATAATTTGCTTTTTGAGAATTTCCCTTTTCTCAGATTCCTTAGATGCTCAAGAGCAGACTGCATTTTTGCTGAATGATTATAATTGAATGTAACATTGAATGTCTTGCGTTTCATGATGTAAATTGGCTTGAATCAGCCCATTTTGGGAAGTAGCACTGAGTAATGGACTTAGACTTTTAAGAAGTAATATGTCAATTGTTGGCTCATTTATATTCTTTTGAACCTTTGCAAATATTTTTGGTACTTGCACTTAACTTATAATAATGGAAGAGCCAAACTATTGCTGGCAGGTAGAGTTTCGCTCTTCGTGTTCCTCTTCGTGCATTCGAGCAAGTCGATGCTTTGCTGAGCTCTCAATAACGTATGTTTCTTATCTAATCCTAGACCTGCCATGTTTCAATTGCGAGCTTTATTATTAGCCTTTTACGTCATATTATTATATGGCTTCCATAATTGACATTCTTACAATGTTGCTACTTGGATTTCCATTACAGATACTCGAACAAAAATTTGTCCTTTGCGATAGTGGATCTTGGACTCTTTCCTGTTGTTGCAGAAAAATTTGGAATATCTCTTGGTAGTTTTATTTTTTAGTTCAATATTCTATTTCTCTTGAGAAGGTAGGCTGGTTTTAATTTGATCTTTTTTTTTGCTTATGTGGGTAAACTTTGTTCTCGTAGGGAACATGGCCCAGCTTCCCACATACATATTATTTGAAAACGCAACAGAAATAGCACGCCTTCCAGATATTGATCTTGGAGTCAAAATTTTTTATCCTCCCATTACTAAGGTATATTTTGTATTAGTTATCTCCTAGTATTTAATTTGCAACTGTTTATTTCTGATGACGAACATAATTTCCGTGAATAATACTCTCCATCTAATGTCATTTCTGATGACGAACATAATTTCTGTGAATAATACCTTGGCTGACTAACCATATGCTTGAACTATGTGCAACTGTTAATTTCCGTGCTCAAACTGCTTAGTATTACCTGTGTATGCTCTCTATGATGATGATTGGTGTCTTTTTCTTGCTCAATTTATCTTTTAGGTCATTTATTGCTCATCTGTTTTATATCACAGTTGTACCATTGTTCGGACTATTTTCATCTTTTTTCTCCTATTTTTTCTTTGCTGCAGACACTTCTTTCCCGGCATTTTGAGCTTGATCGTCTCCTTCTTGAATATGTGAATGGCAAATAGGTAATTAGAAGTGAATGATCTTTCTTTTAATTCACAACTCTCTCTCTCTCTCTCTCTCTCTCTCTCTCTCTCTCTCTGTTTTCCATGTGCATTTGTAGTTTCTTTGAAGTAGTGACACTATAATATGAACGTGAAAATGCAATTATTTAGTCGAGATTCTAAAAAGACAGCAAGATCGCAAAAGTTGTGTATAATGTGTCGTCAAGATTTCTAGAAACCAGACATCAGCAATTTATCACTTCAATATCATCTGTATCTGCAGCTACTGCATCCACTTCACAACAGCCAGCCCTGATATTGCCTTGAATTTGGTTATAGTAACTAGGAGTTGGTCATTGTGTGAACTTGCAAGAGGGTAATCAAAGGCAGCCATCCTTTGGCATGTGTTTTGGATGAGCATGTGGGCTAAATTAGCCATTCCCAATGGTGAAAAGCATCTATCATGCGTGCCCTTTGTTGCTCAGGATATGCACAAATGGTACACAAAGAAATTCTACCTGGTGGTCTTCACAAAAACAATTGAATGAATAAGTTAGACAATGAGGCATTGTTGCTCTTTAGTATACAATCAAAGTCGTTGTTTATCCTTGTTTTACATGAAAGAGCAAATGGTAATTTCTAGGTTGAAGAGGATGTAAAATGGGCTCTTTGGAGGTAGTCGTGAACTTAGGTTTGAGTAGAAGTTGGACACTGGGCCATCTCATTACTTGTGCTGTTACTATGTTTATGAACCCTGTATTCTTGATGCGAAATCATTACCAGACTGAGTATGAAGTGATTTCCTTATCAAATGAAATTGTCATCTATCAGCCAGGACACAACAAAATTATGGGCATGTTTGGTGCTCTGTTTTATCACCTTTTTGGTTGGTAAATGTACTGTTTCCCACCATTAAGTGGGCCTCTAGGAGACTAGGATGGGGTCAAATTGGGATTCCCTTTGGATTCTTGTTAAGCTCTAAGGTCCTACATGCATCAATGCTGTCTCATAGTTCTTATTTATTTTCAGGTGTTGCACGTTTGAGTAGGCTGTGCACTGTTTGAATGGCATCCGGGCTTAACCGATCTATCTCTTTCATTCACTGCATAGGTCCGGAGACACTGCAAGGAAAGAAGAATTGCTGCTATTAAATCTAAGCATGCTGTTTCGCACTAACGATTGCCGGTTGGTCTTTGACAGTCTTGAACCTGGTAAGAAAGTGGTGGCGCAAAAAGAACAAAAAACCTGGTAAGAAAGGGACGCCAACTAAGAAAAAGAGCTATTACTTTACCAGATTTTTCCCACATGAATAGGGATGAACCTGGCAGTAATATGAGATGACGACTTCTAAAAATTGCTAGCAAATGGTTCTTCTTTTTCCCTCTCTCTTCTTCTTCTACAGTTTTTTTTTTGGCTCTGGATGTTTCTATGTTTTATCTTAGCACAGCGAGCATGAGGGGACACTACTGTATCCGGTAAAATTGAGAGCTCTCTTTAGTTTTTTAACTATTATCTTCTTGTTAGGACAATGTTCTTACGATATTCTTAGGCTTCTGGTATAGTTTACTTCAGTTGCCACTGCACAGCAACTCTTGTAGCTTTAGATGCTCTCACCTCTTAATTGTAACTGCTGGAAACGATTGGAACTTAGAAAGTTATGCATGTAATTGTTTCTTTCTTATGGCGCGTTAGTCCGAGACTCTTGAGAGTTTAATATGGTGGCCGTTCCTTCTCGCACAATTACACTCGCGATATCTGCATAGAGAACCACACCCCAATCGCTAGTCCGAGACTCTTGAGAGTTTAATATGGTGGCCACACTCCAATTACACTCGCGATATCTGCATAGAGAACCACACCCCAATCGCCGGTTGACTACGCCAAGCTGAACTAGCTGCGGCTCTACTGATTGGTCAGCTTAACAAAGTCTTGCTGTTGCACGTGCTTAGTTTATGTTTTGAGAATTTGGTAAAGAAAAGGATCGTGTTTGGAGCTCCGAGTAAGCGCATGGGACTGCAATTGTACGGTGCGAGATACGGATGGATATATATCGCCATTTCCTGATTTGAATATGGTCCTGCCTCTCGGATCATCATGAAAACTCGAACGGCTTGAAATCAGGTCTAAATCCAAGTGCCTCATTGAGCATCACTCTCTCTCTCTGTCTCTCTTTCAAGTTGAGCTCCAAGTGTTACTGGTTTGTCGCCCGACATTGAGTAGGTTGCTGTCGATGACCATTTTAAGAAGAGGTCGCAAGGTGCAAATGATTTGATGAGCCGTACAAACATAAAAAATAGCACCAACTGATTTGAGTTGGTGCAACTTGAGTATCGGATAATTACTATAAAAGTCATAGAATCTATCGTGATAATGCACTCGAGTCCTAGAATTTTCGTCTCCCCTATAATAATCCTACTAAAATTTGTAACTTCAATACACCCACGTCCTCCCATCGATTCCGTTCACTAAAATCTAATAAAGCTAACAAAGGATCAAAGCGGACGACCGTGACAAGGTGTAGAGTTCAAACACATGAAACGAAAGTTTTACAACTCAAGCGTATTGCAACAAATTTCGCGACATCTATCGCAATAGCCCCGCGCATCTTTTCGGGCGTTCCTAAAACGGGCAATGTTGCCGTAACGTGCATTCGATGTGTGCTTCCGAAGCACTTGCCAGGTATTTTCGATAACGAGTTGTTCGATTATCAAACTGTTAATCATACATAACACGAAAACGATGTACAGCTTACGCTGACTCTTGCCGATGCTTTTTCATTATCATTATCATGGACCCCCGAAGACGCCCCCCCCCCTGGGGTCGATGGGTAGAACGAGGGTCGCACTAGGCTCATGTTGACCACGGGCTTTGCTTCCAAACGCAGCGTCAAAAGTCCAATGGAAAAGGCTAGCTTGTAGTGCAAACCACGGCCCCACCTCCACCTCCACCTCCACCTCCACCACCACCACCACCACCACCACCTCCCCCAAAGAGCGCCATTAGCGTAAACAAAAGGGCTTAACCAAAAAGGGTCGAATCCATTGCTGTCTGTCATTGACATCCCGCGCAAGTAGAAGGGGGCCCTTCCAAATCACGCTGCCGACACCCGTTTCCGTCTCTCGCGCGAGCCAGCCAGCCAGCTTACGAAGCAAGATGCATCAGCCGTCGTGCTTACGGCTCGAGACATGCCGACCGAGATGTCGATCTTTCGATTAGGGATTTGATTCATGAACACGCTGTCGAACGGAACCATTATCCCTGACGACGATTCAACGGGATTGGTCCCGCCACGTCAAGGACACGCGGCGGCCCCCCACGTGGATCATGCTCCCAGGAGGCGGAGGGGGCGGGCGGGTCCGAGGCTCGCGTCCCGAGAAAGTCGCCCCCCCCGCCGCCGAATATTCTCTCTCCTTTTCCTTTCTGTCGATGCAAAACTGGAAAAAGAATTCGATGGAGTGGGGAAAAAAGAAGAAGGGGGGGGGGGGGAATGAAGGTGACGGCGACAGTAGCTCATATCATATCATTGCCAGCAAAGCATCGAGGATCGGGTCGGGTATGGATCGGGTCGGTTCGGTCCGGGGCCCGCTGGGCCCCCAACTCCCCTATCCCTACGCCGCTCGGTGGGCCCCCCCGGTCTCGCCTGTCGTGTCGGCCCACTCCCGCACTTCTCCTTCTTCTTTTCCTTTTTCCTTTTCCTTTTTTTTTATTTTTTATTTTTATTTTCGCCCAAAATTTCTTGGCACTCCCCACCATTAACTTGTGCTTGGCGTTGGCGTGCCTTTCGTTTAAAAGTATTGTCGCGTTGGGGCGCTCTCTCCTTTTTCCTCCCTTTTCCCTATCTTCTAGTTAGTGCGAGACATCGGAAGATCTTCGGACAACCCCCGTTAATCTTCGGCGGCAAAAAAGGGGCAAAAAAGGGGCGATCGTTAAGGATTCGAAATCGCCCATCGGGGAGGACTTTTTCCCGCCCCCGCATTCGTTGCGCGCGTATTTTCCGAGGGCGTATACGACGTACAGTGGTTCCGCCGGTTCCACTTGACGTGTTGTGGATCCTGTCGATCGGAAGACTTCTGAAACCCCGAGCGCCTCGTGATGTATGGATCGATGACGGTTAATGACCGGAGACGGTCCCTTTGAAAGGGCCGTGCCATGGGATAACAACCTTTAGGATGGTCACCGGTCCATGCCGTGGCGCCCACGAATCACGAGCCGCGTCACGGGTCGGATCAGGGGAATCGCACGGGTTCGGGACTCGGCCTTCAATGTATGACCCGGTCTTTCGTTATTTTTTAGACAAATTGAATTATGCTCTGCATAGTGATTCTTGGGTGGTCACGTTTTGATTTATAAAAGCACTCGTCAAAGTAAATGGTGCGTTGGTAAACAACCACGGAAAAAATATAAAAAAGTCTAGATCGACGTGTAGAATGCTTAGACCAGACCATTCGAACCGTATTTTCGTCATATCATATCAATTAAAATTCAAAGTAATAATAACAATAATACTATATAATCGGGTTCATAAATTAATTTTTTTTTTCCCTCGATTTTTTAAGGGGGGACGAGCCTGCGATCTCAAAGCTGAGCGCGCGTGGGGTGGCGGAGGAGAATCTCGTGCTCCTTTTGAGGAGGAGATTATAAGGCAAAAAGAAAAAGAAATCGTATATATTATTTTTTAAAAAATAAATCAATTTCGTAATTAAAAGATGAAATATGTAATAATAAAAAAAATCCAGGAGGAAATATATTATATAGTGGCGAAAAATAGTTTTAAAAAAATACTACGGGGTACACGACGCAGCCCACCTGACGACTGTAAAGCTTAAAGGGCCGCGCGTGCCGCGCGTGCGGGCCCCGCGCGCGTGGGTCCCGAGATCCACCACCCCCCCACCACCAACGACACGCGCACCACCGAAGGTATGTTTCGAGCTGGCGTCCAGAACACTTCGCCAAGCACCGCCCCGACACGTGTCGCCCCCCCACTCGCCGGGAGACCACGGAAAAGTTTTACCGTCGAGCTAATTCCACGCTTTCGATCCAAAAAAAAGAAAAAAAAAACTAATTCCATGTTATCTCCGTCCCCTCCACTAACCCCCCCCACCCCCAAAAAAAATTAATAAAATTTATAAAAAAAGTCAAAAATAAAATTCAAAAATAAAATAAAATATTAAAAATTTGAAAAGAATTAGGGCGCACCAATTCCTAAGTTTACTGGCGAGAGTGGCGGGGCGTGTTGCCACTTTTACCGGCCAATCCCAATTTCGTCACGCCCGTTGACACAAAAAACATCTTGCGATCCTTTTTCCTTCTTTTGTCCGAAAAAGGGCGAAAAAAAAGGGGAGAGGAAATAATGATAATAAGAAAGATGGGCAAAAAAAAAAGGGAAGGGACATCGCGGAAAAGGGCCTTTTGTCTTTCGAGTTGAGCCATCGATGTTGCTCGCGACCTTATTATCTTCCCGAGCTTAGGGGGGTTAGGGCTTAGGGCGAATCCGATTTTTCCCGATAAGCGCCTCGCCAATTGTTTGGAACGGGTTACGGATCGGCATCGACGGTCCGAGCGCGACACGACGTGGACGTTCCGCTTATTCGATTGGGTTCGTTCTCTGTTTTGTTTATCATCGTCTCGTGTTTAACTATTGTCCTCTTTATATATATATATATATATATATATATATATATAATTCGAGCGAGAAGTTTGGTACTTGTGTGTGGAAAAAAAAACTTAAGGTGAAAAAGCATGGGCCAATCTTCATATGGACGCCACAATTTGGAGGATCGAACCCCACTTCAATTTGTCTGCCATTGTCTCCCCCTTTTTCATCCTAAAATTGTCAAACTCACCCCCCAAAAAAAAAAATTTAAAAAATTTTAATATAATTTTTGTCAAGAGTGCTCCTTCGAAAAATTTTCAACGATGGATACCATTGAGGAGGGAGAAAAACGCCGAGGTTGTGGTTTGAAATATGACATCCTTGACGCGACTTGCCATTGACTCTTACTTTGGTAAAAATGTGTATGACTTGCTTGGAGTTCTCCCTAGGGGTGAGCAACTTGGACCGTCCAAATCGGGACCGGACCAGACCGACGAGTTTGGTCCGGTTCTCGAGACTATCGGTCCGGTTTCCGGTTCCTAAAAGCGGAACCGGTTTCCGGGCGGTCCGATTCCCGATTCCAAGGGGGAACCGGACCGGACCGACCGGACCGGACCGACTATTTAATATATATTTATTTTTATTTTTTTCTTTAAAAAAATTAATAAAATGTGAACTAAATTCTAAGTGAACTTCATTATCATAAATTCATTGATAAAAAAATAGTAAAATGTGAATTAAACCCTAAGTGAACTTCATTGACAAAAATTAGTAAAATGTGAACCAAACCTTAAGTGTTTGACAAAAAAAAACCCTAAACTCTAAGTAACCGGTTCCATTGGATCGGACCGAAACCGCACCGGACCGACGGTCCGGTCCGGTTCGACGGTCCGGTCCGGTCCGCGGTTCCCAAAATTGGGAACCGGTTCTCTCGATCCGGTTCCCGGTTCCACTTTGGAACCGGACCAGACCGGGAACTGCTCACCCCTAGTTCTCCCTCCCCTTTTAGAACAATTCTATGAGGCATGGTGTTTTCATTTCCACGGAATACCCAAAGAGTTTTCAAAGTAGTGAGCAACGTCAATACTCAGATTCATGCGATTTCGTCGAAAATGCCGCGTCGAGGACCGAAACAGTGAAACCTTACTGGTGGTCAATATGTTCGTCTGCTTAGCCCGTAGCGCGAAAAAAGGTTTTTTATGTTTTTCTTTTATCTATGTCTTCACGTGATCCTGTGGTATTCCGTGATTTCCGATGATGAGTGTATGATTTGGGACCACTAGTCCGAGCTTCCATTTTACGACTAAACTTTTATTTCGTTAATGTTTCATATTCTTCGTATGTCTAAATATAAGTCGTGGTCAGTGGATTATGGTCAGTGGATTATAGAAGCAAGTGGTGGTCATTGAAGCTGATGATTCACTGCAATCGTTCAATTAATAATACATATGGAACTTAAGTTAGACCCTGAAACTTGTAGTGGGTTATATTCCAAAAACTTATGAATATGTTCCAACGAGTAGATTTTAGATTTTAGGTAGAACATGTACGGAACTTGGAACCGCTCACCCCTAGCTCAAACCGTACCCCTTGCGATCATGTCTTGGTACAAGAAAATGGAAACTCGCACGCTATCCCCCTTATTCGGAAGGAATTGATATGGAAGCGAAATAAGGAAAGCGAAGAGAGCGAAAAGCTCAGGTCAATTTTCCCAACCATTTTCACGGCTATCAAAGGCGCGTCCCTAATTCCTACTTCGCGGTGTCGCGAACGAAGAATCGTGTACGACCGGGGCGATTCGAGTCGTGCCGGAAAGATCGATTTTCTCGCCCCCTCTTTCCTTCCTCGGCAGAACGAAAATTCGAATCCCTAAAACCGTACGAGGAAATTTACAAACACCCCAAAAAAAAAAAAAGAGGAAGAGGAGGAATTTGTGCCTAACAACAGTGTACGTTGGTCTCCCGAGTTAGTGAACTGTCTACGCAAAGTCGAATGTTACGGTTTCGCCTCTTATGAAGGGGAAGAAGGGCATACACAAAAACAGGGGGGGGGAATGATGGGGGCACGAGAAGTCGAGACGCATGCAAATCGCCCCTCATTATTTTGTCCCTTTGACACAGGACTCATGCACAAAACATTCCCCTTCCTCTCTTTTCGTAGGGCCACACGCGCATCATGATATCATTATATCCACCTCTGTCCCTCTCGTTGTAAAACAGCTCATGCTTTGCTTAAATCTCACGATACATGTATAATTTAACCTCGGTATCCTCGTGAATTCGCGTCGCGTCTGGATATTCATCCGCCCCCGCGCGCTCCGGAGAATTTACGTGGAGAAAAATTGCGTACGTAACTGATAAAGCGAATCGCCCGTAGGGTATGCGATACTCATCCTGTCGATTCATGAACGTGCCGTTTTAGGTTAAGGGCTTACAAGCTTTTTGAGGAAAAGAATGTGCCGACTATAAGCATTGGATATTGAATCGGTTTTCGAAAGTGATGTACAGTTGCACCGGGTTAAAAACAGGTCGAAACGGGAAAACAGATGGCTGAACAACGGCGCCGGAGATCGGCAAGTCACCCGGATGAACCATTTTCATAAACTCCGGATTCAACACGGGTCGGTTTAATCGAAAGAGATTTGCGTAAACATATTAAGGAAGGGGGCCGGGAGGGAACGCAGTAGGAGCTCGCGCGCGCCGTACGCGCGCGCGAGCTCCTAATTCACATGCACCGTCGGATGAGATGGGCATGCGTATCGAGCTCGCATGTACACCGAGGCTATGTAATGATGACGTTGGGGGTGGTGGTGGTGAGGGGAAAAAGAGAAGAGGAGGAGGTGGGGGAAAAAACCAAAGGCTCTTCGGAGGCAACGAAAACAACAACATCATCAACAGCGACAAAAGGGGGAGAAGAAACAAAAACAAAAGCGAAAGTGGAGGGGGAGGAGAGAGAGAGGAAAAGAGAGGTGATGTGAAAACAAACCAAACGCTCCTTTTCTTCACCTCTCGTTGTCTGTCTGGTATATGGGGGTTTCACTCTCTCTCTCTCTCTTTTAGGCGTCCCCAGGGATCCCCGATCCCAATATCATTCTCCCCCCGGCCCCCCCGCCCCGCCCCACTCTTTTGTTGCCATATACATACAAGAACGAAGCTTGAAAGCGCCTCTGTCTACTCGTGAGTTGGGTCACTTCTCGCGTGACACGACAACCTCCTCCATGGCTCCAAAAGCTTCCACCACTTGACAGACAGAGGAGAGTTGTCCGCGGCGAGAGCTCACTCGGGGCAGCTGCTCGTTTTTGGCTCCTTCGAAGTAGGACGGTCGCACGACGTGAAGAGGAGAAGAGGGTGTGTGGTCCTGACGGGGGGGGGCTCTCTCTCTCTAGAAAGACTCGTTTTTTTCTCGTTTAAAATGAAGCGGGGGTCTTTCTAGCTTCTGGGTTTTGAGGAGGGCCATCTTTTTGCCGATTCAGTTGGTTGGCAACCCGGTAAGATCTTCGCTGCGAGTGCTCCTTACGCGGTTCTTGGTCAGTTGGAACTTGATTCAAACAGTGGAAAAAATGAATCTTTGATGGAAAGATCATAGTATACGCGTGTCTGTAGAGCTGTGTTCGCGAGTGGTTAGTGGGCTTTTTTACTGATTCACTGATCATATAGGGAAATGTTTCTTTCAGTCTTAGTTTGTGGATGTTTTGTTTTGGAATTTTTGGGTGGGGACTTTTGCATGCTCTCTCTTCAGGTTCTTCTATGTTTGCGTATTTGAGATATCTTTGTTTAATTTTTTGCGCCTTTGGGTAAATATGAAGTGATGATGGCGGTGACATCGGCCTGTAAGGACAAGATGGGGATCGACAACGGGAAATATGTGCGGTACACGCCCGAACAGGTTGAAGCTCTCGAGAGGCTGTATCATGAGTGCCCAAAGCCAAGTTCTTTGCGGCGACAACAGCTGATTAGAGAATGCCCGATTCTCTCCAATATCGAGCCGAAGCAGATCAAAGTTTGGTTTCAGAATCGAAGGTATGTCGTCTTAAATGTGCTACTCTCGTCGAGTCAAGCTTGGATTTATATAGCTGGATCATCTTTTCATCTGCAAATTTGTACAAAACATCGATGGGAGTTATCAAGTAGGGAGTCTGGGCCAGGTGGGTATTGGATTCTTATTCTCGGTGCAATGAAAGGTGAAAGAACTAATCGGCAAAGGGTCTTGTCAGTTTCAAATCTATGTTAGCTTATCTTGTTTTGAATATCCGTCAGAAATTCTGTCGACGAGTAATCTAATGTATCTTATGGATTGAAATCTCTCGCTGCCATCGGAGATGGTGGTTGTCTACGCTACAGGAGAGATGGTCTAGCTCCATAAGTGGCTGAGAAATTCATTCCTACCTTAAGATCTCTACTGTTTTTTAGCTCCCTATTTAGTTGGTACTTACTAATTTTTATTGTTTGCTATGAGCCTTGAGCGATTTGATCCTTTGATCTTGCAGGTGTAGAGAGAAGCAGAGAAAAGAAGCATCACGCCTTCAAGCGGTGAATAGGAAGCTGACTGCAATGAACAAGCTTTTAATGGAGGAGAATGATAGGCTGCAAAAGCAAGTGTCACAGCTGGTGTATGAGAACAGTTATTTCCGCCAGCAGACTCAAAATGTGAGGGAACTTCGCCACCTCTTTTCATTCCTTTCTCTTTTATTGCTTAGTGAAGCGGATACGGTGACACTACAAGAAACTGAACTTTTTTTGATTCTAATGATTTTTTGCGACGAACTAACCTTTCCCTATATTCAAGTCATTTAAACGATGTGTTTTGCTCCCACAGGTTAAGAGCAACCAAGATAGATAAGCGTGCTACATTTTGTTTTTTTCCCCTTTCTAGTGAAAAAAAAAAAACATTATAATGTGTGTCAGTGAAGCATTCTTTAGCTTATTTCTATGTCTTGCAGGCAACCCTCGCCACCACTGACACGAGTTGTGAATCGGTGGTGACCAGTGGTCAGCACCATTTGACTCCTCAGCATCCACCAAGGGATGCCAGCCCTGCAGGGTTAGTGGTGTAGCTTTTATCGAGTCTTTTCGTGCTTTATAATTGTCATCTGGCTTGGCTTATGACATTGTGCTCGTGTCTTTTGCAGACTTTTGTCCATTGCAGAGGAAACTTTAACAGAGTTTCTATCGAAGGCCACTGGAACCGCTGTGGAGTGGGTCCAATTGCCTGGGATGAAGGTAATGCTACAACGGTGTAAAATCACTTGGTATAGGTTGTGATTTAGATATGAGGATGCTTGACCTGAATCTGCGAAGCAACACCGTAATGATTGGCCTCGTTAGACCTGCTTCATTAACCAGATTTTACTTACCCTCTACGCAGCCTGGTCCGGATTCCATTGGAATCATTGCTATTTCTCATGGTTGCACTGGTGTGGCAGCACGTGCATGCGGCCTCGTGGGTCTAGAACCTTCAAGAGTGAGTCCTTCACTATCATTGCATATGGAATTTTAAAATTTTCAATTGAAGGGTCGTAGAATTCAATGTGCCACCTTCTCCACAGGTTGCTGATATCCTCAAAGATCGGCCTTCGTGGTATCGTGATTGCCGAGCTGTGGATATTGCAAATGTGCTGTCGTCTGGAAACGGTGGGACTGTCGAATTGCTGTACATGCAGGTGGGTTTGAAATGTAACTTTTGGGCTGTGATTCTGCTGAAGAATTGCTGGTAGAATTGCTTACTAAAATTATTGATTTCCTGTTGTCTCTGATTAGCTCTATGCGCCTACCACTCTGGCACCGGCCCGTGATTTCTGGTTGCTGCGCTACACGTCTGTAATGGAGGATGGGAGTCTTGTGGTATGCTCTTTATGAATTCTCTGATAAAATAATATCTTTTGTTTTTCTAATGTCATAATCAGTTATTTCTTTTCTATATCTTTTCTTGGTTGTCTGATATGTTTTTTTCATCTCTGTGTGCCTTAGGTATGTGAAAGATCGATTAACAACACCCAAAATGGTCCTAGTATGCCTCCTGTGCAGCATTTTGTGAGAGCTGAAATATTGCCCAGTGGATATCTGATCCGGCCCTGTGAAGGGGGTGGATCGATAATTCATATCGTTGATCACGTGGATTTAGAGGTATGTAATGGTCACCTGCTTTCATTGGTGAAGAAGTCCATCTTTCATTGTGAATTTTTAAAGTTGCTTAATTTCTGATAGCCATGGAGCGTGCCTGAAGTATTGCGCCCACTTTACGAGTCGTCAACTTTGCTCGCACAAAGGACAACAATGGCGGTAAGCTTTTCTTGTTGACTTTGATTTTGCCAATTTGAAAGAGTACTTGTAAGTTTTTAGTTCCTGCTCTAAAGACATTGATGTCGATGTGAACTAACTTCTTTTCAACAAGAATTTTGATAGATAAGAAAGTTAAAGCAGCTAGTGAGGGCAAAAAATATCACTGGACGTTCTAACAACTCTCCTATATTTACCCAGGCTTTACGCCATCTGAGGCAGATTTCTCAAGAAGTTTCCCAGCCGAATGTCACTGGTTGGGGAAGAAGACCTGCGGCACTGCGTGCTTTAGGTCAGCGATTGAGCAAGTACGTTGGCATGCTCTCATTACAATATTCCGATGTGCAAAATTTTCCTTTATTCAGTCTAAGAACTCATGGGTCTAAAGTAAGCTATCTATTTGGACAGGGGTTTTAACGAAGCTGTCAATGGATTTATGGACGATGGTTGGTCTATGTTGGAAAGTGATGGTGTCGATGATGTTACTCTTCTCATCAACTCATCGCCGGCCAAGATGGCAGGCGTGAACCTTTCTTATGCAAGTGGTTTTCCTTCTATGACTAGTGCGGTCTTGTGTGCAAAAGCATCCATGCTGCTGCAAGTAAGAACTGCTTATATTTCATATTCCAAAATTTTAAATTTGATAACACATTTCATTCGATCCTAACTCCTTTTCCTTCCTTTTGTTGATTCTTTTCTTTTTTTCGTTTTCATCTCAGAATGTGCCTCCAGCAATTCTCTTACGGTTTTTGCGAGAGCATCGATCAGAGTGGGCAGACAGCAGTATTGAGGCGTATTCTGCCGCGGCAATTAAAGCTAGTCCATGCAACATGCCGGGGACACGAATTGGAGGCTTCGGGAGTCAGGTTATTCTTCCGCTCGCTCACACAATTGAGCATGAAGAGGCAAGTAAAATTTGCTTTTGTTTCCTGCCATCGGTGGCCTATGCTACTTCTATCTTCCAATAAGATTGCTAATATTCCGAGATCGATTGTCTTAACAGTTTATGGAGGTTGTTAAACTTGAAAACATGGGCCACTATCGGGACGACATGATTATACCCAGTGACATCTTTCTCTTGCAAGTAAGTCTTGTCCTTCCTTTCCATATTGAACGCTCAGACCAACTCCTCTCTTTGACACGTTATTGATGTTTTTTTTCCCTGCTCCTTCCTGGTTGAACTTGTTCTAGCTTTGCAATGGAGTGGATGAAAACGCTGTTGGCACATGTGCTGAACTTATTTTCGCTCCAATTGATGCATCCTTTTCTGACGATGCACCCATTATTCCTTCGGGATTCCGCATCATTCCTCTTGATCCAGGAGCGGTAAGAGTTCATAATCTTGCCTTCTATTTTCTTTCCTTTTCCTTTTATCCTTTCTTGTTCTTTTGGTTGCACTTTAACATAAATTCAACAAATATACAGGATGCCTCCAGCCCAAACCGGACACTCGATCTTGCCTCAGCTCTTGATGTTGGGCCTACGGGCAACAAAGCAGTCGGCGAAAATTCTGGTCATAGTGGAAGCACCAAATCTGTGATGACTATAGCCTTCCAATTCGCATTTGAATTACACCTTCAAGATAATGTGGCATCCATGGCTCGTCAATACCTCAGAAGTATTATAGCATCTGTTCAGAGAGTGGCGTTAGCACTCTCACCCACGAATTTGGGCTGTAATGCAAGTCTTCGCCCGCCACCCGGCTCTCCTGAAGCGCATACGCTTGCCCGTTGGATATGCCAAAGCTACAGGTGCGTATGCTTTAATGCTCTTTAATATTACTATTCGATGTTGGTCTTGCTAGTATGGATTTTTATGTGTGCTTTTCATTTATGAGCCATCTACCTACCATAAGAACTGTAGAAATTGGCGAGTGAAAATGTCCTGCTTAGTACACAAGCAAACGAGAATATTCCCGTTTCATTTATCTTCAGAAACCGTGATTTTAGTCTACTTTGTAAAATTGATTGCATGTTTGAAACTGACCAAAGTGAAATGATTCCAGGTCCTATCTCGGCGTGGCATTACTCAAGAATGAGGGTGGTGATTCTTTGCTAAAAAATCTATGGCATCACTCCGATGCAATCCTATGCTGCTCTCTCAGAGTAATATTTTCCCACCGACGCTTCGTCATTTCTAGTGAATATTTCTTTGTCTGCCTATTGATGGAATTTGTTTCTGCATTCTCTTTAGAAAAATCTAAGATCAATCAGTTCATTGAACCATTACCGAGTTTTCTTTCTCCTTGTTTATAATCTATTTTTCCATAGCCTTTTTTCATCTCATATGAGTTGCTATTCCTTCTCGTTTGCAGGCAGCACCGGTTTTCACATTTTCTAACCAAGCAGGACTTGACATGCTGGAAACGACCTTGATTGCGCTGCAAGACATTACCCTGGAAAAGATTTTTGACGACAATGGAAGAAAGACTCTCTGCTCGGAATTCCCCCAGATAATGCAGCAGGTAAATCCCCAGGAATCTGAAATAGCACGTTTGATACATGAATAAGCATACGATAGTTTATTTGACTTTTATCTTTTGGAGGCTTTAGAAGTGCGACTGCAACCCCTAGGAATGATAATACTTCTTTACCTGAGATTCGGGCCATTTCACCGGCACTTTTGTCTCCTTCATTCACTTAACAGGTTGCTTTCTTTTTACAGGGTTTCATGTGTCTCCAAGGTGGTATTTGCCTGTCAAGTATGGGGAGGCCGGTTTCCTACGAAAGAGCGGTAGCTTGGAAGGTGTTGAATGAAGAAGAGAATGCTCACTGCATCTGCTTCATGTTTGTCAATTGGTCTTTTGTCTGAAACTAAGCTATGTTGAAGATCTAGTGCGAATGGCTCTCTTCTTTTGTCCTCTTTTTAGGCGATAGAGAAATCACGAACACGGTTAGTTTTATGGTATTAGAAGCGACACTGGTCTAGAAATTTTTGTCCTCCTTTCTTATACTTTGTTCGGTGCCCTGTTTATGTATTATTATGCCTGTGCTTAATTATATTTTTTCTTCGTCGGGATCACGGTATGCCATTTCATCCTGCAATTGTGCGTGCCCTCACCAATTTGCGCTTCACCGATTGTGCTTAACGACGTTGTTCATCTGATGAACAATAGAGATGAGGTTTAAGTTTGCCCTTTCCGTGACGACGTGAGTCGTATACGTGAAGAGAGATTTGTTGATGCATTGCTAAAAACGGATGGTTAGTTGGTGTTTGGTAACTCAACCGAGAGTGAGTGATCTTGGCGGGTCTTGTTCTCTCTCCCCCGCCATGACCTTGATATGTCAAGAAGCTCGACACGGCCATCGAAGGCTTCCCCGGCAACTACTGCTACCAGCCATCGCTCGCCTCATGCGGGGAGGGAGCAGCTTGCCTCGCCGTTAGGCAGCAGAGGGAGAGAGACTGCCAACCACTGTGCATGCGACGCAGATTGGACCGATATAACGATGCATTGCGAGGCTGAACCTTTCATGACGGGCCCTTCCATCCTCGTTATGACCTGATTGAATAGGTGATCTGAGAATTTGTCCCGGTCCTGTTCTTGATTGCTTCTCTCTTGATTTCATCTTCTCACATTTAGAGACTCAAGTCATTGGTCCTGTAATCGAAAAAAACACGAGCGAAAAGTATTCTATGGCCGAGACGATATAACTCGAGATGGAGGCTTAGGTAACCAAAATATTAATTAGCAGTCTAAACTTGTGGCACTGCACGCTCCCTAAAGAGGAAACTGATTTAATTTCTGTGCGCGCTGCCGAAGATTTCAGAGACGATAATCATTGCGCGAGGCGGGTGCGGAACATGTGGACGATCGGTTCATTCTGTGAACACGAAATCGGCTATAATCACCAAAGTCCATGAATTGTTTCATAAATGTATAGGGCGGGGAACAATCTTCCATTGCAACCGAATCCATGCATGGTTATATGTTCTTCCCTACAAATATATATTGATCGGTGTTTTCTAAAGATCAGCTTAAAGGTGACACAAGGGATAATTGTCAAAATAGTCTTAAACTTATTGTACAACAGCCAATTCTATCCTAAACTTTTCAATTGTGCTAATGTAGTTCAAAATTTTTTGACGATTTACCAATATAGTCTTAAACCTTTATTTATGTCAATTTAATCCTGGACCTATTATTTGGATATTTGGCTAGAAAGACTACACCAGCAAATGGTCAAAAGGTTTAGAACTAAAATGACAAAAATATCAGAGGGTTTAAGATTAAATTGGCACAATTGAAAGGTTCACGACTAAATAGACATAAAAAGCCTCATTCTCATTGTAAAGCCTGGCTTTCCTGCATTCTTCTCGACAAACGCTGTCCCGTAAGCATCTGTGGTCACTTGATTTTTAAGAAGGTTTGTTTCGTTACATGATGAAGGTGCCAAATTAGTTTGAATTGCAGTACACTTCGGTTTATTATATCTTCTTTTTGCTTATTTTTTGGTATTCGTAATAAGCCCGTTCTAATCATTTCGCTTAGATTTAGAACTGAAGTTCTTTCATTATGTCCTATTATCTCGCGCAACGCGCTCAAGTTGATGTGTAGTTATAGGTTCTTTACGGCGAAATTTATGGATCATGGCGAGATAATAAGAGACTCAACTTTTCTTGCGACTCGAGTACACTCAAATCTCCTTAATATCTTAGCCAAAAAAGAGAACACAACTGATAGCTCTGATGCTCATGCTTGAATCCGCTTGCGCTTCTGCAACTGAAGCGACCCTTTTTAAGTAATTATATACATCCGTGGATGTATAAGATCCTAAAATATATTGGTCGCGCACACATGACTAACCATCGATCATAACCCTCGTCTCTCCTAATTGAACTCGCCCAACTTCTTTGTTAAAAGATACAGAAAATCAGAGGAAATATCTTAAATATCTCTAGAAGATATCTAAACATCTCTAACATTCTTCAATCAAAGATGAGGCTTGTATATATAGACCGATGCATGCGATATATAGATCCATGGCGAGGCCTACTATCATATTCGCTATGGTATCAGGCTCATCAACGATGAACCTGATCTACGTGAGTATTTGGCCCGCTTCAATTGACCGTCGTTCTGTCGTAGTTTCTCTCGTGATAGCCGGAATGCAGCTCGAGCTCCTCGCGATGGCCGCTTTCTTCGGTGTGCCTTTGCCTCTGGGGCTAACGGAGTTGGCCCTAGAACCGCCAACACTGGAGCTCTTCTTCAAGATCTCCCTCATGGCCTCCGCTTGGTAGAGCACCGGGTACGCCCGCCCGAGTCGGTTGAACCGCATGCATGCGTTCATGTGTGCGTTGAGCGCCTCCTCCCAACTCTTCCCCCCATTCCTCTCCATCTCCACGCGCACCGCCTCCGCGCACAGCCCGCACACCAGCTTCCCTGAGAACTTCTCACGGACGCGGCTCGCGTACTCCGGCGTGCACTCCTCGCACATCCCACAGCACTCGCATTTGGCATCTTCCAGCTCATAGATCGGCAGCAGCGGTGGCCTCGCCTCACCGTCGGCTCCGCGGATGGCTTCTTTGCTAAGCTCGGAGGTGATGTCAGAGACAGATCTCTGAAGGGTCTCCATGGAAAGCCTCGGAGGGTTGTCCCGGATGTCGTCGTTAGCTTTAGGGTACGATCCGATGGGGGTCTCTCTATTTGGCGCCATTGGAGTTGAACTTCGAAGCAAGCTTTGTGATCAAGGTAAAGCAAACGCAGCAAGCTAAGGTTAACGTGAGAAATGAAATAAGAAAGGAAGGTACCATGTGTGCGAATATATAGGCAGATTACATTACTATTTCTCTAGGGGAAAATAGAAGAGTGAACTGAATGTGGACCGTCGGCAGAGTCTTGCGAGACTGGGTTTTTCATGAAGATAACCTTCCAATGTCTCTTTTGTGGGTAACTTTTTCTGTGTGGGGGCCGATGATCTAGTTCAGTTACCTCATTCTCAAGTCACACGGACATGGAAGGGTTTCATTGGTTCGCTTTTGCTTAGTCGCTGAGTTTTCTGCATTTTTTTGTGGTCAGCTTTAATTGGATTCTCATATTATCAATCTGTAAGATCAACAAAGGATAAATGCACCTCTCTTTCGGCCAAGCTTTAAATTCACTTCTCAGCAGTTTCCATCTCATATATCAAATTATCTACTCGCGATTAGAACGATTTCGTTCGGCAATAAAACGACGGTGGTGGTTTCGTAGTGTTTAGGGTAAACAAGACTCTTAGTTTAAACGTTCTTGCTTTGTCCTTTACTGAACTTATGTGCATGAACTCAGCTCGAGTCAATGCTTGTAAGTATACTAATCTTCCTTGGATAACTACATCTAATTAAGTTTAAGAATCGAGGTTTTGTTTTCTGTTCTAAGCACGATCGACTTTGCGTCAGCTACAAGATAAAGAACGTGGGTGGCTTCAGCTCTCGAATCTTAACGTTATCCTCTGCGGTATGCTTTATTTCTACATGGTGTCGCTCATACAGAAAGCGCAGAAGGATTAAAGAACAAAAAAAAGGAAATTGTGGGGTGTTCACGAGATGTTCTCAGTTCCTCCCCAACCATGCACATGCATGTCCGAAGAGATTAGGTTAAACGAAGGGACCCAGGCGTTCCAAACGAGTCTTGTCTGTCCCAAAACGAGCAGAAGCTGACGAACAGAGCAGACACACGCAAAGATTCGGAGCATTTCACGAGAAGCATAGCAAGACATGTGAGGGAGAGTTGGAGGTATCCGAAAGAAGACGAAGTTGGAGAGCTCTTTCAATGTTGAGCAATTAATTCGCAGGTGACTCGAGGAAAAGGAAAAGGGCTGCAACGGCGTTTTGGCTTGGCGAGGGTATGAATCGCATTTTTGGTGCCGAACTCGTTACCAAAAGTGGCCTTGACGGGGCGAGATTCGTTTGATCGAAGAGGCAAAAACGCTTTTTGGAACCTTTTCGGGGCAGCAAAAGTGACCTCCATTTGCCTCACCGACAGGGAAGAAATTAACTTTTTTAAGTAGTATTATGTCCCTTTATGCGTTCATGATGACCCATCGTTGATGTGTGATTTGCACTGAATATTGGAGAGCTTGTTTGTGCAAGGTGTGAAGATCGTACTTAGAAAGAGTATTGTGTTCTCTCGATCACGAAATATGTCGAGAGAACTAATATAGAGTATTGTGTTCGCTTTACCGGCTGCTCAATGAAACTCTGACTAAGATAGTTTGTGAGGTTCGATTTTCGATTCAAGCCGCTTAAAATGGAGGAAAAAACCTCCTCGTGTTACTCCCCTAGTTTACGGGACAGAAATGGCGGCAATTTTCTAAAAGCTGTTCCAGTTTTGGATGTGCCGCAGTTACGAGATGTTTAGTAAATGAAATTGGCTATAGAAAGGCGTTATCAAACAATCTCAGCAATTATAACTTCTCAAAACATGACATCGGTATAAATTATAACGTGCTATTATCTTCTAATTCACGCATCCGAGACGTACCTCTGTCTTTACACCTAATGATTACCGAAACACTTGTTAAATCACGCCAAAAGGACGAGAAAAAGAGACGAGTAGCTTGGCGCTTGTGTGATTTTGTCATCCTTTTGTAGCCTCGTGTGTAAAAAGTTCCTTTGGCAGTCCATGAAACATGGAAGTTGGTCATCCTCAATGCGGCAGCATTCTCTCGGCCCAGCCCATATTCACGTCCATCATCTATTTGCCATCAACCCTCCCAAATTTTGCATTATCATGTTCTCTATTCCTTCCATCAAATCCCCGTAATTAATTGCGTATTACCGCCGCCTGCTCGGGGCGGGTCCCACGGCGCTCGGTGGGCGGCCCATCGGCGCCACGTGTCTTAAGAAAGTAAATAAAAGAAAACACCACGTCTCCGTCAAAACAAAATAGGCAAAATTAGAATAATAACTTGACTGCACCTTTTGAAAATTTTAGGATTTCGCTATATTTTCGCTACGAGTTTTAAACCTTCCGGTGTACTTATCCCATGTAAGTATAGATTGCCACGAATCAATCCCCTTAGTTATGAAACCATTCGTGATATATCGGCTTTTACTCTGCCAATTTCACTTCTCTCAAACTCAAACCAACTCGAGCATCGGATGGTCCCAAAAGAATCCATGCGCGGGGACATTTTTACATGTGGCGGACCGAGAATCTGGTGGTCAAGGAACTAATGCGAGAGAGGGATCGGGTGTCGGCCCGGTTCGCATTCCGGCCACTATACGAAGAGGATAGCCTCTCTTCTCGTCATTTCAGCAGGAATCATCTTTTCCCACAATAGCAACTGGTCGTCTCAATGTATTACAAAATGGGATTATAAAAAGAAAAAGGGCAAATTTGTGCCTTTTTCTATGCTCGTTTTCGTTTCATTATTCACGCAGGAGCGAATTGCGAGAGAATATGGAATGGAATATGCAGCGTTGTTGGCGCAGACGAAAGATCTGGTTTATTTCGGGTGGCGTGGGCTGGTCTCGGCCGCACGATGAAGAACCCAACCGTCCGATTGGGCTTTCTTGGATCGGGCGGTCCAACGTTAGATGATGTGTAAACGCTAAACGAGGTTATCTAACTAAATTAAGGTGGATCTTTTGGGTACGCCACGCCTAACGAAGATTTTGTTTTAAATAGTGGAATTAGAAAAATACTTATCTTCCGTCTTTCCGTGGCCAACCACTTTCGGGCACGTGTTCGCGAATTTAGAAGGATTCCAAGGAGGTTTTGTTGATAAGGATTAATACCAAAGGAAACCATAAATTATGCCCACCATGACATAAATACCATAAATTTTTTTTTGTCTCTAAACTTATCTATTATGGCACAAATACCAAAAAAAAAATTGTGTCCATAGATTTATCCTGAATTGAACTTAATAGATGGTAACTATGTCACACATGTTTAGGTTTGGGTTTTTCGTGACATAAAAAGTTAGGGATATCCGTGTCATGATGGACAAATTTAGGGTTTTTGATAATAAAAAAAATGCAGTACATTTTTGTCGAGTATAGTTTTTGGTTTTTTGTAGTATTTATCCTATTGTTAATTTTACGGTATTGTTAGTTCTATGGATTGAGTCTACCACACGCACGAAGAAACGTGTGGAAAGAGTCTTGCTTTTTTTGGCGAGGACTCAACATGACATCGATAGTTGATTCAATTTGGATTAAGGTCGCCTCGGCTACGCGGCAAATCCTCGTTTTTTTATTTATTTATTTTTCCTTTTAAATATGAACGATGAAGATCTCGCGATAGGAGCCTTACGTTGTAAACTTCCCCAATAAGAAAAACAGGACGCCTTAGTCGTGACCTGCACGTTCGTGTGGCTCTTGCCTGGCCATTTATAGCGACCAAATCAATGCCACGTGAGCGGGTTCTCAGACAAGACAAACGAGTTGGCGTGGCGAGTACAGTTCATATTTATCAATAGCATCGGAAATTTAAATGCTATTCTATGTTTAGCATCATGCTTACCAAGTATCACACGGTTTTATAAACCGAAAAAAGAAAGAAAGGGAAAACTGAATTTATTAATTATCATATCGCGACATTTTCGTAGCTTATTAATTTTTTGGGATAATGACATAAATGATCTATGTAACTTTGGCCCAATGTGATGTGATCCATGAACTTTTCATTTGTTCAATGTGGTTCCTCGATTTTAGTTCAATGTGCAATATGGTCGTTGGACTTTTAATTTGTTTAATGTGATCCCTTGACTATTTGAAAATGTTCAATATTGTTCCTAAACTTAAATTAATGGAAGGATAACATTGAAAATTTCCATATATTCCAAGGTCTAGTTTGAACGTGTACCAAAAGTTCAGAGATCACATTAAAGAAATTAAAAGTTTAGGGACCACATTGCATATTGAACTAAAGTTTAAGAATAATATTGAATAAATTAAAAGTTTATAAATCACAATATTTATTAGGTCAAAATTCACGTACTATTTGTGTTATTTTTATATTTTTTTTATTGATGCCCTAAGAACGTTTGTCAATATTTTATTGTCTTAAATTGACCTATGAATTAGCTTAGTTCAACGGACAAGCTGTCTCATCTCTAATCATTTTTGCAATTAAATTTTCAATAATTTCTTGCTAAGTTCCGTCAGCTTTCCTCCTGCTTTCTTTGAAGGAGCGGTCATAACATAGACTAGACTAGCTTGTCCCGGAAACCACAAGCAATAAAAGAATCAGTTGACCGGCGCCGATCCCGTGCTTCGCGGCTCCCCCTGTTCTCCCGTCGCGCGACACGCGGTCGCCCAATCACCGCCTCCCGTCTCCTCCCGCGGCCGCTTTTCAGCGCCACGTCATCGCTCTCCGCTGCGCCCGCGCCGCACCCACGCTCACCTCGACCTCGCTCCCCCGTCGCGACCGTACGAACGTTCGCGCCACGTGGAGGAAGGACCGCCCACGATCTCGACGGTCCGAATCACGGGGGGGCCCACCTCCCCTCGAATTTTCCACGTTCCGACAAGGAAAATCGGTACCTCCGGAGTTCGACGGAGGAAATGACGTGCGCCCATTGCCAAGTCAAAGGATCATGTTTGGTGGACGTGGAAAATAAGGTTTGAATTTCGTGTGAACTAACAAATAAATATGCTCGATTCGTACACGATAGAAATAGTTTTCTAGTATGCCCTCTTGCTTCTCTTCTTGTTTCCTTCTCTAATTTTTAATTTTTGTTTTTCAAGTTTTCTAGCTCATTCGATATGCATAATATAATTCTTTTACTAACATAACAATTTACATTCTCTGTCAAAATCTCGACCCGACATTTTCAATGTGCCGCCTCTTTGCATAATTTATATAGGGAAATAAAAAGACGCAAACCCATTAAAGACACAAGAAGGAAGGGAGCAAGGGCAGCTTCAAAGATTGGCTAAGCATCTCGAGAGAATAAGTAATGTCGAACGGTAAAAAGATCTCGTCATACAATTCAAGCGAAGACCAGATTGCACAAAAGACTTTCAAGCTAAATCCATTCAAATTATAAGATCAATATGTGTTACGAGTAATATATACTTGTACCAAACACGGCAATTATTATTAATATAATCGGAAAAAATGAAAGTGCTAATTTAACATTTGACTAATCCCCTCAGATAACACTCACGACATCCATAGGTTTGAAGGAAAATTTCCACCGTAGAATGGCGAAATCAAACTCAACCTACGAACGAACGAGGTTCCACGGTAAGCCCCCATAGGCCCGTCCTCGCCGGATCGGAGCCCTCAGCTGGGGGGCCGGTCGTACGGTTCCCAAGGTAGTACCGGCCTCACATGATTGCCCTTTTGTCATCTTCCTTCTCCTTTCATCGGTCCCGTCGTAAAGCAGAGAGAATTGAATGCGCGCATCAAATCCTCGCCCGTAAACTCTCTCTCTCTCTGTTTCTCTCTCTAACCTCCGCTTCGTTTCCTTCTTCGATCTCTCTCCTCCGCGCGTGTGGTGCGGTCGCAACCCGGCGTTCCCCCGCCCGAGCTCCCTCCTCCGCCGCGCGGCGGGAACGTCAGCCGCGGCGATGGCGGCGGAGATGGAGGTGGATCAGCTGACCTCGGGCGCCAGCAATCGCATCATCCCGATCCTCCGGGCGCTGAAGGTCTCCCTCGCGTTCGTCTACGGCCTCCTCTTCTCCCTCCTCCTCCGCCGGCGCAACAACAACCACCAACACCACCACCACGGCCGGCTCTCCCCGCCGTCGCACTCCAAGCTCAGGCGGCGGGAGGAGGAGGAGGATACCGAGAGGAGGAGGGCGCTCGCCGAAGGGGTCGAGATGGGTTGCCAGGACGACGGCTGCGTCCGCGCGTGCCGATGGAGCACGTGCCTGTTTTACGGCGTTCGGAGGAACGCGCTCTTTAGCAGGTCGTGGTTCCCAGCGACCGGTGAAGTCAGGTGAGTTGTTTATGTCGCTTTTTTCTAAACATCGATCAGTTCGTTTAAGGTTGATGATATTGCTTTGTTTGTAGTTTAAAATGCGTGGTTTTTTCCGAGCGGTTTGAGTGTTCTTTTCATGGGCAAAGCGTAGGCAATTTTTAAATTTCGTCATGGTTTGAAAGGGGACTTGATGTCCCTGTTTGGAATGATGGCGACTGTTCTGTTCTGGTGCGCGGTAGTGGAGAATTTTGTTATTGCCAGTCTTCCATCGACAGTGGGTTTTTGAGTATGTTGATATTGAAGGACCGAATCGATGGACGATTGCGTCTGATTGTCTATGCTTAATTTTTCCGAGTGTCTCGTATAGATCACGGAATCTGTATCCTGGATTGTTGTGAATTTTTAACAGCGTCTGGATGTTATGTGTTAGCTATACCTTGAACTGGAGGAGCAAAGATGCTTTTTGGTGGGTTCTGCGGGTCCATTTCTCAAACTGCCAATGAATGTGCTTAGGTTGGTTAAGAGGGGGCGATACATCAATGTTTGCATGAATTTTGGGCCTTGTTTAAAGTATTGTCACATTGTTGATACTACTTGAAGTTGTTTCAGTTGGGGATACATCGATCTCTACGTGTTTTTCCGGCCATGTGTTTTGTCATTGATAGGTTCCAATGCCCATTGCTTGGTTGATATGTTGTAGTTCTCTTTATTTTGAACAAAAACTTTTGTTTTTGGTTCTGCGTGAATGAAGTCCCTTTCATTCTACATTTATTTTCTCTCTCCTTGTTGGGTGTCGATGCGAGAGGTTGGCGTGCTTTCTTCACTCGAACGAGGAAAATTAATGGCCAGAATATTGTCAAACTTGAATAATCCAAGTTGAATCTTTCTTCCGAGTACAAATCAGTTCTATTTTCCCCCTTTTTTCTTCATTGAAGCATCAATGTCATGTCACGCTGTAAATTGCTGAGAAAAGAATTGAATTTTAGGTTGGTTAATTTTGGAAGTTATCTTTTAAACCGTGGAAATGCCAGAGACTGCTTGGCTGGTATATACCCACCAAAAAAGAATTGTTTGGTTAGTTGGTTCTTAAGTTGTGCAGTGAAGTAGATTTACTATCGAGCCACAGGAGTGTATGCTTTTCGACTATTCTCTCCCATGATGAAGTTTGCATGGTTGAAATTTTGTCAAGAGGCCCTAGATGATTAGCTCTCGCTGTATTAAAGTTAGCAACTATGAAGCATTAACTTTGAATACTCGTGAAATGGAGAAGTTTTCTAGCTTAAGCTTCAAGCATTAAAGCTACCTTTCCTTGTTACCATGTTATGACACTTTACATCCTCTTTAAATTGCTCGCGTTGTTCATTTTGCCCACTGAGACTACTTCTTTCCTGATAACTGTCTTTGGTTAGTCTAAGGCTTCTTTAAGTGAATCTATTACCTTCTCCAATTTAACTTTGGCAGCCAGGATGATCACTATATAAAGGATTAGGTGCTGCATGGCTCCCTGATTGTTGTGGCTTTCATGCCACAGATCTGATACCTGTAGCATGTACTGTTTTGCATCATTTTCAGTTGCTTTCATGCTACTTTTCCTCCAACATTGCTTCTTATGTTGATTGTTATGTTGCTTCAGGGGGATATTGGTCATTATTCATGGGCTTAATGAGCACAGGTAAATTTATCAATGCCAAAAATTAAAGGCTCTCCCCCCAACCTCCCACCCCCCCCAACCACAGATTCATTCTTTGTTTGGAAGTTTAGCTGATTTGCCCGATTTGGGTTCTTGATTTGTTGTTTAGCGGAAGATATGCCCATTTTGCAAAACAACTAACATCCTGCAACTATGGTGTTTATGCAATGGACTGGATCGGTATTGTATTCTTAAGCTCTATCATTTTGTGCTTATCATTACATCTAAAATGACAATCTATTTTTTAAACAAAGTAAATTTGGATATGGCATCACGTAGTAATGGGAGTGTTTGAAAGTTATTGGCGAGTGCTTTTCTTGTCAGGGGTATGATTTGGGTTGGAAACTCTCCTTAAATGACTTAATGGCTAAGATGACATTATTTATTTTCGTCCCAATGACATTATCATCTTTCTTAGCCTTCTTCTTGAGATTGGGATGCATCAAGGTACTTAGCTGTCCTTTTGATGATATAGGTCATGGGGGCAGCGACGGGTTGCATGGGTATGTTCCTTCACTAGATCATGTTGTTGCTGACACCGTAAGTATTTCTCTCATACCATTGATATTTTATTCCTTTCCTCTAGCTGGAGGAAACTCTTGTTTCATTTCTTTTTGAGACAATTAATGAAATGAAATGATTTGGTTTCCCACCATCGTTGCTGTAGTCTCCATTCGTCATGAATTTTGCATTGCAGTTTAGAGGGACACTTGAAAACTAGAGATTAAGTTGTTGGAGTGAGTGTGAAGATGTTTAATTGAAATGCTCCTTTATGCTCTTGTCCGATGAAAAATTCTTGAGATTCAGTATTTTAAATCGAAAGAGAAAAAAGTAGCAAGTATTTTGATAACTGGACGGATGTTGATCAAATAAACATGAATAATAGGTTTTACTCTCGATGCTTAGTTTATCTAGCATGTGAGTCATTGTACTGGTTCAATGTGATCGTGTAAGGTTTAGTACTCATCCGCGACAGCTTAACTGGTTAATCTGCCGTTTGCTTCTTCGGCTTTTCTCTCAAATGATGAACTTGCTTCATCTAGACTAGAATTTGTTGGCCTATAGACTTGCATGCTTTATGATTCAGCTAATGCTGCAAATTTATATAATTTCTTTCAGGGGGCCTTCTTGGAAAAGATCAAATCAGACAACCCTGGTATACCATGCTTCCTTTTTGGTCACTCTACAGGAGGGGCGGTGGTTTTGAAGGTAAACATTGGGAACTAGATCATCAAGTGCATTTAGACAGTTGACATCTAATGATAATTTCTCTGTATCACTAACATCGCCTGATGAAATTAGTCTGCATGTGTCCTTGAACAGGCCGCTTCATATCCTCATATTGAAGATATGCTGGAAGGAATTATATTAACCTCACCAGCTTTACGTGTGAAACCTGCACACCCGATTGTTGGGGTATGTCTTTCCTCTCTCATATGATACATGTACTGGACTTTTAGACTGGATAGTCCTGATGCCCGAAATCATACTCCTACAAACAATCTTATTGGACACTGGATTGAAGTTTAACTTGTCATCAAGAGCTCCTTACAAACGAAACTTAGCCCGCGTAATTTGGATGCTTCTATTGGTTGTTGTTCTACCTGTGTTTGTGTAATAATCCTATTTTCCCATATTCACACAGGCTGTGGCTCCTCTATTTTCTCTAGTCGCACCAAGGTTCCAGTTTAAAGGTGCTAACAAAAGGGGAATCCCTGTGACAAGAGATCCTGTGGCTCTATTAGCCAAATACTCTGATCCATTAGTCTACACTGGACCCATCAGGGTCAGAACGGGCCACGAAATTTTAAGGATATCCTCTTATCTGATGCGGAACATTAAGTCCATTACTGTTCCATTCTTTGTTCTTCATGGAACCGCAGATAGGGTCACTGATCCACTGGCCTCCCAGGATTTGTACAATGAAGCAGCGTCCAAGTTTAAGGACATTAAGCTCTATGAAGGATTCTTGCATGATCTTCTGTTTGAGCCTGAGAGGGACGAGATCGGTCAGGACATAATTAACTGGATGGAAAGGAAATTAGGTACTGGTTCCGAGGAGATTAGAGTTTGGTAAATCTCTTGCCCACTTAAACAAGGGCCAAAATCTCAGGGTATTTGAAGCTGGTTGATTACCGTAGGTGTCTATATTCTGTCTAAGGGTCTTTTACATGTATGTATGGCATGTTTTGCCAACGAAACTGTATCTTGTAATGTATGGCATTTGAAACTGTATCTAGTACTTTAGAAATATATATGTGGCTCAGCATTGTTGAAAGAGAACATGATGCCTTTGCCTGATTTGCGTGCTGGTTTCGAATTATGGTCTTTCACAATTTATCTGGAGTTGGATTTATATGCACGAGAAAACGATGGATGGGCACCTGAGCCTATAGTCGGTTCTCATACGTTGCCTCATGGGCCAGACCGGATATTATGATGGTGGAGCGAAAGCCAGTAGATCCCCGTTTGCGAAAGTTACAGGGAATAAAGCGAGGATGAAAACAGCATACTCAGGAAGGCTTATCCTTTCGAATTGGAACTTATCTAGGTAGGGTCTTGTGACACGGATGGTTTTGATGATTTTCTTTTGCTTCTGAGGATTCTAAATTAGTTCCGATGCCTGCAAAATCACCGGACCAAATTACTCGTGTTTACCACAGGATCTAATTAAGCAAGAAAGAAGGTATTTTTTCTGGCACTGTATATTCATCAATTCTGGATCGATGGATGGATCGAAGCCGCATGTTGCGACTTGCTCGGCATCCGACTAACCTCTTTTAGAAGCTTCAACACGTTTTCCTATGGTGGCCAGATATTAAGTTAGTGTTCGGAGATCAGTTTGAGACGGTTGAGATGTTCTTTGAACCAAATATCTAGCTTGAGCAACTGAAGCATGTTATTGACAATTCTGAGGAACTGATTAAGTTCATTGATATAGTTTACATTGACTTACACACATATATATGTACAGCTTGTGAGAAGCTGTAAGAATTTAGAACATGTGAAAAGATCTCAACCAAATACAACTCGAACAATGATCATATCTCAACTGAACACAAATTGAAATGATTCGTTCTGCTGTTGTATCTTCAACCGAATATATTGATTCTGGTTGCGCTGGCTGCATGTCGCATAATTTCAGTCTCTTGAAAAATGTTCGAACTCAATAATGGACCTCCCCTTTCGTCGAGGATGAGGGCGGCCAGCCCTCACCAGGCCACCAGCAAGAGTCGCTGCCGTCATGAGCAAGCGACGGCCTGCTTGCCCTCGTTGGTAACAGGTGTTTTTAAACTAGGGTGCGTTTGGAAAAACTTTTCCAAAGGCCTTTGCCCCAAGGCAAATGGTGCCTGAAATTTTTTTTCGAGAGTTATAGGAGATGATGCAATTGTATTTCCAAATGCCTTTAAATGCTTTTAACCCAAGGCAGGTCCGAAGGTGTTTTGAGCTTTGAGCTTTGAGCTTTTAGCAATTTCGGAATGTTAATATATTTTTTTTTCGGGAAATGCATTTATCTCGCGCGATGTTGCCGTCGGAGGGCTCAAGTCGCTAGCAAGCAACTGACGGACTAGACATGACCAGAATTGGCACCGGCAGCCCTACGACCTCAGCGAGGGCTGTCTGGGGCTGCCTACCGTTGAGCTATTTGCCGGTTTTGAGATTTTTTTTTTTAAAAAAAAGAATAGCAAAAGTCATTTACAAAGTGTGATTTTTCCAAATACCATTCAGACCAAAGTTGCCACTTAATTCATTTTTAAATTACGATTTACCAAACACTACTTGTATTTCGAAAACCCTCTCCAACAAAAAATTCTTTACATTTTTGTAAATACTTTCATCAAAAGCCAAACCAAATGAACGCTTAGCCCCATCAAACAACTGATTAGGCTTTTGGTTCGCGGGTCACCGGTTCAAAGGTTGAACGAGGGTTGAGCATTTGCATAATTTACTACAAAATCATGTAATATATATTTATTAAAGTCGTTGAACAAATAATAATGCCTAGCTTAGTTGGTTCGGGTCTTAAGCATGTGTCACGGTCCGGAGGTTCCCCATGCATTAAGGACCGTAAACCATCTAAAGAAAATAGGCAAAACTTCTATAGTATTCTTGAGAATATTCTAGGGGCGGGCAATATTGTAAATATACCATATTTTAATTCCTACGCGGGTGATTGGTCAATAAGGAGGTGGCGTCTAGATAGGGAGGCGACATCTTCACTGTTAAATCGAGAAGAAATCTACGGTTCTGGTTAAGCTTATACTTGTATATAAATGTGTCTCCTCCCCTCATTTGGATCATGCGTTGTGTAACTTACAGACTTGCATGGCGAAGATGGAGATCATCGTCGTGGACATCCAAGAAACAATTGAGGAATTGTCCATAAGCATCGAAGGAGGCGAAATTGGAACGGTGAACTCGAGGTCGCGGTGCAAGAGCTCAAATTCGGCATGAGAGAACTTCGTGGGAGATGCTGGGCATCCTGACCACTCAAACGAAGGGTCCAAAGCCCTTGGGCTAAATTTTGGGTGTCTTGGGAAAGTTGAAAGCTTAACGCAAGTCTTGGGCTTTCAGCTTTCTCGGCATGCTTGTCCCTAGGGTTAGTAAGTTTTTTTTCCTCCAAAACTACCCTCACCAATTTTTTTGGTTTTTCGATTTTGCCCTCATTATAAATATTCATTTTCTCTGCGTGAGAGCAGCCGACGATGGACCCGCGAGGTCATGTGACCTTGGCCGCCCTCGCCGAGGGATGCCAGGGGCCGCTTGAGGTTCGAACACAGACAACGGCTACCAGCGCCAGATTGGGATCGCTGGCGGCCCTTTGTTGGCTCCGGCGAAAGGTTTGATTTTTTTTTTCATTTTTTTAATAAAAAATAAGAAAAGTCCTTTGCAAAAATAATTTTTCCAAACATTTTTTTTTACCAAAGTTGCTTTATGCACTTTTAAATTATAATTTAACAAACACAATTTGCATTTTGGAAAATTCCTTTCTCTGCATTTTTCCAAAGATTTTCCCTAAAAATCCAACCAAATGCGGTCTAAAGCAAACCGGTCAAGTACTTTCTTGTATGCCATTTGAGGGATTTAGGGTTATGGTGGTTCTTATACCAAAATGCCCCTCAGAAAGGGCACATGTAACCAACGCAGGTTCGCCTGCAAGCCAATATCTTCATCAACGTTTATGAGGTCAGAGTGATGAAGCTCAAGAGGTTATTGGGTTGAAGCAATCAAGCTCGTGGAGGTTATTTTGGAACAAGTCAAATATGGAAACTTTCAGAAATGGATACCAGGTATTTTGAAACCAAGTCAAGTCAAATTGAAACCTCAAAAATTGAATGCCACTTCATTATCCAGGTCTAAATAACTCTACCAGTCAAAGCATCAAGTTCAGCTCGCGTTCGTCTCTATTGCTTAGTCAAATGTCCTACCTTGTCTTGTAAAAGAAGAAGAATGGCCACTAGGTTCAATGCCCGAGTTATATTACAACACATTCATGTCGAACGAGTTTTAAGTTAACGCCAAGCAATCCTTACATTTTTGCTTGAAAATCAAAATTGTTCATGTACTCTTTTTTCTTTAAAACCATTTTTTATTTTCCAAAGAGTGTCACCGACTATTTTTAGGTTGGCTTAATAATGGAATTTGCCGATGTTTAAGATTTATGTGGACATTCTTTCTTTGTTCATATGTGAATTTTCTCTCTTTCGTGTGGACTCTCTTCTCCCTCTCCCTCTCCCCGGGGATTCTTCTTCTTTTTCTTCTTTCTTCTTCGTACCATTCCAAATAAATAAAAATCCCACAAAATATAACATTCGCAACAATGCAAAAATATTTGTACTCATTGGCTATCAGCAATCGAGCAGCCATGTTTGAGCTGGCTGCCGCAACCTCCAAGCTCACGCAGACATGGCCGATGCGAGCACGTAGCTCGAGAGGCCAAGGCCTCGAACTTTACATTTGGAAACTCGCGCGACCATGATTGCTATGAGCTTAAGATTTGGCCATGGTGGTCGCGAGCTATATCAGTAAGAAAAAGAAAAGAAAAGATACAATGGAAGAACTAATGATGACACTTTTTAAAAGGTAGAACAACATTTCTAGAAAACATGTAAAGGAACAATTCTGGTATACGATCAAAAAAACAACGAGATTGAAGCATTTGGCCAAACGAAAAGATGAACGGATGCGATCAACAAAATGTAAATTCGCCGAAAAGTCATAAAAAAAAAAGCTCGAAAATGATATGAAAAGGAAAAGAGCAAAGGGAAGCGCACACAACAATCTTGTTCTCTTTCTCTCTCTTTTTTATTTTTGGGAAAAAGTTCGTAAAGACGAAAAGAAAAATAGAAAAAAAAAATCAATCTTGGACCGGAAAATTCAAAATTCCTTTCAATTTCTGCTCGGATCTCCCAACTTTCCCTCCCACCAAGCCCTAATTTTGTTCAATTTTCTTTTTTCTTTTTTCTTTTTTTTTTCATCGGCCGACGTTGTCCCCCTCCTCTTTCTGGAAGCGTATATAGTTCCCCTTCCTCACTCTCTCTCTCTGTCTTCTTGTTCGCATGCTCGAAAATACCCACAAATCCGCTCCAAAGCGCGACCCCAAGGCCATTGCAGAACCTTCCCGAACCTTGTACGCGGACGACCCGTCGCCGCCTCGGGCCGCCTGAAGCTGGGCTCCGCCGCCGCCGCCGACTGCGGGGGTCCACGGCGTCGCGTGGCTCATCCGGGAGGGGCCTTGCCGGGGAACCCCGATAAGCCCGCCGTACGGACAGGCGGGCGGGAGCTTACGACATTGACGGCGGGCCGCGGGAAGGAGGGTGGGTTTTGGAGTCCGGCGAGCGGCGGCAATGGCCGAGAGAGATAGCGGGGGCCGGAGCTGCGACAAGGGCGTCGGAGCTGAAGACGAGGGGAGTACGGCTCCTCTTCCCGAAAAGGTGAAGATTGTTTTTGGGTCTTTGTGGTTTGCGTGATCGGAAATTTTGGTGGGTTGCTGGAGAACGTAGGAGCAGTTCGATGTTTCTGTAATCAACGGTTGAATTTTTCGGAGTTTCGGGTGTTGTTAGGCCACTGAGGAGCATTATGACCCTCCATTTGAAGAGCTGCAACAAAAGATTTACTTTCCTTTTGGATCTTTTAGAGCAGCTTATGGGTCTTTTTGTTTGCCTTAATGACTTTGATTGCGGGCGATTCTGTGTCCTTCTGATTATGCGTATCTGTATCTTCGGGCAGATTGGTACAAGTGAAAATGCTGTCTGATAGTAAAAGTTTTCTGTCTATGCAGGTTCAGGTCGGTGGTTCGCCGTTATACAGGATAGATAGAAAATTGGGAAAGGGTGGTTTTGGTCAAGTATACGTTGGGCGAAGAGTTGGTCCAACTTCGAACGAGCGAACTGGCCCAGGGGCTATTGAGGTTCGGAATTATTGATTTTTATCATGAATTTTGTGTCAGGCTTACGTTTTCAATTGTCAAAGTAAAGACTGTCTGTTCTTTTAAACTGTCCGTTATGATACTTAATTATTAGGTTGCGCTGAAGTTTGAGCATAGAAGCAGTAAAGGATGTAATTATGGACCGCCCCACGAGTGGCAAGTATACAAGTATGTTTCCAAAGACGTCTTTTGATTTAGATTTAACTTACAAAGGCAATTTATGGACTGACTTTTTTGTTTCCACATTTGCCTTCTATTGGTTAAACAGTGCTCTTGGCGGAAGTCACGGAGTACCGCGAGTACATTACAAGGGGAGGCAGGGTGACTATTATGTCATGGTATGTTTGTGACTCTTAAATTGCGGTTTAGCAAATTCGGTAATTCTAGCTAACTTCACGTTGTGAACAGGTTATGGATATGCTTGGGCCTAGTCTATGGGACGTATGGAATAACAACTCTCACTCGTATGTTTCTTTATCGGATTAGTTGCTAAAAGGTGTTGCAAATTCTCCTTTTCTTGTGTCCTAAAGATTTTTTGCATGTATTGCAATGCAGCATGTCAACTGAAATGGTTGCCTGTATTGCGATCGAAGCAATCTCCATACTTGAGAAGATGCACTTCCGAGGGTAAATTCCTATTTTTTCTAGTTTTCATGCTTCTTGATTGTGTTTTGAAGTGACAGTTTTATATTTCACGCCTATATCGTCCAAAACAAGATCAAGTAAAAGAGTAACCGCTTAGGTTGTTTGTCGTGCAAGTGCATGTAAAAACAATATAGTTGAAGCGGGTCGTCATAATTGTACTCTTGATTGTGCTGCCCGTCATTTGATTGCGCTGTTGTTGAACATATCAGGTTTTTATATTGCTGGTGACTTTTTTGCAGATATGTGCATGGTGATGTAAAACCTGAGAATTTTCTGCTTGGTCCCCCAGGAACACCTGAAGAGAAAAAGCTGTTTCTGGTTGATCTTGGCTTAGGTGTGCTAGCTGTTTTTAGTCCTCTTTCATGCCACAAGTCATTGGTGCATTACTTAAATGTCAATATTATTTTCTCTTTGGCCTTGCAGCCACCAGGTGGAGGGATAGTTCGACAGGCCTACACGTTGAATATGACCAACGTCCAGATGTTTTTAGGTTAGCTTGATACTTCAATGCAATGCTTTATAGAAGAGTTAGAATTTCATGGTTTTTTGTCTGGATACCTTACTGATTGTTCTGTGTTGTTGCTTCTTTTGTATTTTTTCAGAGGGACAGTTCGGTATGCCAGTGTGCATGCTCATCTTGGTAGAGTTGGCAGCAGGAGAGATGACTTAGAATCACTTGCTTACACTCTCATTTTTCTTTTGCGTGGACGTTTACCTTGGCAAGGATATCAGGTTTAAGTCATCAAAATTTAAAAAGAGTAAAATTGCTGCTTTTACCTAAATCACCCATTGACCCTTACCTATGGGTTTCCTTAGGGAGACAATAAAGGGTTCCTTGTCTGCAAAAAGAAGATGGCGACTTCCCCAGAAACACTCTGTTGCTTCTGCCCTCAGCCTTTCCGACAATTTGTTGAGTATGTGGTGAACTTAAAATTCGATGAGGAACCCAACTATGCTAAATATATCTCTCTCTTCGATGGAATCATTGGCCCTAATCCGGATATTAGGCCGATCAATACTGATGGTGCTCAGAAGGTACTTACGTTTTTTTACGAACATATTGCAGCTTGTTGGTTAACAAGCAGAGCAAACAACTTGCGTTTTTGTGACATGTATTACTTTGCTTTGTGCTCTGAAGCTTGTCTGTCAGGTTGGACATAAAAGAGGACGATTGACACTGGAAGACGAAGAAGATGAACAGCCAAAAAAGAAGGTTCGAATGGGGATGCCTGCTACACAATGGATAAGTGTCTATAGTGCTCGTCGACCAATGAAGCAAAGGTTTTCTGCATATCTCATTTTCCCTCGAATTCTTTGTATTCCAAAGGAAAGTTTTTTCATCGTTTTTTCTCTGCATATGGTTAGGTATCACTACAATGTGGCAGATATGCGGTTATCGCAACATATCGAGAAGGGAAATGAGGATGGGTTATTTATCAGCAGTGTGGCTTCTTGCTCTAACCTTTGGGCCTTAATAATGGATGCTGGCACCGGCTTCTCTGCTCAAGTTTATGAACTCTCACCCTGCTTTCTTCACAAGGTTCCTCTTACTATCAAGACTATGGACATCGATTTTTGAATTTGTTTTTGTTATGTATGTGTTAGTTTCATTGGATCTTTGACTTGCTATGCACTGATGTGAAACAGTTCATACTTTTTTCAGTAGTTTGTGGTGTGACGAGTCGCTTCTTCTTGGTTTGTTACTCTTTAAAGGATTCCTATCGATTGCTTCTGGCATTGCCCCGTGCTCTTTCAGTGGTTACATGTGGGCGCTTAGGATGGTGTGATAGTATAAGCATGCAACTCCACCCATTTAAATTCTTGAGGCAGTTGCATATAGTACTTATTGTTATGGTATTGAATCACTGAGTATTTGCTCATTGCTGTATGGAACATTAGGACTGTTATCTAATACTATGTTTTAGCAGAAGAGATTATTGATGCCTTTTGCATTTTTCTTCTAGGAGTGGATCATGGAGCAGTGGGAGAAGAACTACTATATTACTGCAGTTGCAGGAGCTAACAATGGCAGCTCATTAGTTGTTATGTCTAAGGGTTAGTTATTGGATCTAAAGACGATGACATTCTGAAATGATCATAGATTTGTTTCTCTGACTTCTGTTATACCCTAAATGGTAGGAACTCCATATCTGCAGCAGTCATATAAAGTAAGCGATTCATTTCCCTTCAAGTGGATTAATAAAAAATGGAGGGAAGGCTTTTTTGTCACATCGATGGCTACTGCTGGGACCAGATGGGCTGTCATCATGTCCCGTGGTGCAGGGTTTTCTGATCAGGTTTTGTTGTTATTTTGCCTTAATATTTGATTGCTTTTTTTGAGACTAAAACCAGTTCTTAAGGTTGGAGTGTTTATTTGACAACATTAGGTTGTGGAGCTAGATTTTCTCTATCCTAGTGAAGGCATTCATAGAAGGTGGGACGGTGGCTACCGCATCACATCAACGGCTGCTACTTTAGATCAGGCTGCTTTTATCCTCAGCATTCCTCGAAGAAAGCCAGCAGATGAAACCCAAGAGACCTTACGAACTTCTGCTTTTCCTAGTACACATGTCAAGGTGATTTCTTTCTTCTTTTGTCAGGCATCAATCTGTGCTGGTTTCTTGGATATTTTAATGAGCATATGCTTTTCCCTGATTCTTTCTTTTCAGGAAAAATGGGCAAAGAATCTCTACATTGCTTCAGTATGCTATGGTCGGACTGTTTCATGAGCTACCAAATTTTGTCCTCACCGTTGGAATATCGATGAATCATTTGGATGATCGGCATTCGGCTTTTACCATCTACCACCCACTTACGAAACGGCAAAACAAATCCAAACCATATGGATAGTTTATGAGTGCCAAAAGTATATTTCATTATTCATCGCAACACTTCTAATAGAAAAGACTCTGCACTGTCTCAATCATATTAAAATGCTTATTAGAAAATGCCGTCATTGTTCTATCATGAGGCGAATATTTTGATGCTCCCCGACTAGAATTTGTATATGTGGAAGATATAACTTGGTTGATGATGCAGTGCAGGTCGGGTCTTGATTGTAAGTGGTACTTTTCAAGTGTTCAGTTGTGATGCTTCAGTGAAGCTGCAACTTTCTAAGCTAGACGCTATGTATTTGCCTCTGTAGGACTCAAGCGTCTGTGATCTTCATCCTTTTTCTGAGCTCAGTGATTTTGAGTTACCCATCAGAGAAAACCTACATATAGGCTGTCATTTGTATTACCATCAAATCTTTTTGTTCGGCTTCTCTTTAATTTTGAAGCGGTTATTCTGCGATAATATTAAGCAGCATCTAAATTACTTCTTTATCTTCATTAGCTAGATATGATAACTGTGTATTTGGTCTCTCACAATCTGCTACTATGTTGCTTGGTTGGTGGATCTGGAAAATTCGTTATTGTGAATATGACAGGAAGTGTGTGTTTCCGAGGATTTCCTTTTAGTCAGGGTTGTCGGTCATGGTAACAGGTCCTTGGCAGTTCTGTTTCCCATGTAAGATCATTTGTCTGAGCTGAAAAAGTAACTTATGTTTTTTTCGTTTTCATGTGGTCTAGTTTTTATACTTAAAATGAACATAGATTCGTATTTAGATTTTGCGTTGGAACACCTTATCATGTCGTGTGAAGGGGATCATGTCGATCCATCAATAAGACAATCACAGTTTGTGTTTGGTTTCTCACGTCCTAGTTTTAAAAACTTCCAAATGCTACAGTCTAAAACTTCTTAGCATTTCTGTAGCTATCTGGTCTCTGTTTTGACTATAGAGTACATGGGTATCTTGTGGTCATTGTGATTGCAAATTTTGAACCTTTGGCTTCCTATGCAGCTCGAATCGATCATTGCTAAGAGCTTGCAGCATGGCAGATATATATAGCAAGCAGTATCTTTAGTTGCATGTGTGGACTTTGTCATAGCAATCTCATAGACTTGGTGATCAGGCCAATGGGAAACTAATTTGCAAGATAAACTTTTCCGCTGAGCTTGAGGCAAATTTCTATCCCAGTTGATGGCTAGCTTGTGAATATATAGTGGATATAAGAGAAATTTTTGGTTTCTAGATATCAGGCCAATTTGACATGTGTTTATCTTGTTCAAGTTGATACATTGTTCTTGATAGAAGTGGGAAAGATTTATTCTTTCCTCACTCAGTATTTTGTATGTATGATTTCAATATCTCATTCTTGTGTTCCATTTTCATCTTGATTTTTCTAGAAATAGGGAAGCAATACACAAGAACGACTATCTGCATGTACACTACATAGTGGATCCTGCATCAGCTCTAAATGGCTTGAGGGTCATATGATTGTTATGTTCAAACTCTTTTTTCAAGTTTGTGGTTCTAAGTTACTGGCGAAGAACATGGAGATCTTGAGTACAGCCCAAGGCACAAAGAAGGAGAAATATCGTATGTTTTCATCTTTTTAATAATTATTTGAGGCATTGTCAGTTTTCTAAATTGTTATTTTATTTTTCCATCCCTATTAGTTTAAATTGCTATTACGGAATGCCATTAAAAATGAGCTTTTTTTATTTTCTGGAGAGATGAGTAAATAAATGAGGGCTCGCGAATATTTGTCGGCTATTGTTCAATTTAATTACCAAGGAATATTGTTGCTATCAGTAGCATAAGGAAATGTAGTATTTTAATTTGTTGACTTCATTGATGTCATTTCAGGGCTTGCGATGGGCCTAATATGTGCAGGACACGGGATGACGATTATGACCTGATCTTCTAGTGGCTTTAAGTGCAGATTGGGGGTTCAACGATCTGCTGATCTATTGAGGCATAAAGAAATGGTCATCTTTGTTATTGGGTACTACCTGAAGTTCCTCATTGACATATTGTGTGGTGATTCACTTCTTTTTAATTCCCTGCTTATTTGCCCATTGTAGTGACTGTTTTCTCTCCCCTGTTTTATCTCATTTTTAGGTCTCCTGAAGTTGTTCTAGCTTACCTGCCAGAAATTAAGCTGTTGCAGGTGTTAAATTGCTATTTGGGATGTGTAGACACCAATTTTAATACAAGTGACAGAAATAGCACCGATTTGCTCCTTCTGTTGCATGAATTTAGTAAAGAACGGCAGAAGTCCAATGTCTGTTTTTATGTGTGGAGTATTCGATGACAAGTATCACCAAAATTTCTGATGAAGTAATGAAAACCAAAAACACAGTACTGAAGATCAGTGTTGCTACTTGCTAGAAGCATGCACCGGCTTATTGTCTCGGATTAAAGTGTGAGAGTACTTGTTAGCCCGTGGTATGGTAAATCTAGGAACTTCCAATAGTGCATCATTTCAAAGGTGTGCTGCTTGGAGATTGATTAAGCTGGACCAGATGACTTCCTCGGATGTTTTACTTGGATTATTTGAGAAGATGAATCTGGTGTCTGGCATTTCTTGTTCACACAAGCAAACAGTTGTGTTTTTGGGCTCTCTTCCCAGAATAATCATGCTTTAACCTGTGTTGTATTATCCTGTTTCAGCTCGGTGCGTTGTTGAGCGTATTTAGGCCATGGAAGTCATAGAAGAGCAAGCATGCTTTCATTCAGTAATGAACTAGTAGTACCAATGGTTGGTGGCAAATGGATATTAATCTGGTATTTCAAGTCATGCGATGCCTTGAAACAGGAGCTCATGAGCATCAAGACCTGTTTTGCTTCAGCAAGAGTTTGTTTGCACAGATATAGTGCATGGAAGATGATGGATTGTTGCACATAACCATTTCATTTCGAACTTCTAAAGCTGTCGCGATGTCTTGTACTCGTGCATGTGGTGAGGCGCCTTTGCTGAATCACCTTTCACTGAACAGTTCCCAACATCGTGTGGTGTTGCCGACAGCGAGCCGGAGGTTTCTATCAGACAGTAATCGATCGCATGACCTTTCAAGAGGTATTGTTCTAAGGCTTCATTAGCATTGAGGTGATGTTACGATGACTCAAGATCACAAAGGAATGTATTGATACCCAATCCACGTCTAAATTACGAGAACCTGAAATGACGAGTAAATGCCATCTGATTTGGGTTTTCCATTCAGAGCGGATCAGTTTTCCTTGCCATCATGTTCCTTGCCGATGGTACCAAACTCAACTAGTTGCGCGTAAGAAAACTACTCCATGTTGACTAGAGCAACTCTTGGTTGTGCGCAAATGCAATATAAACGGGCACTTGTGATATCAACTGTTGTCGCCCTACGGCTCTTTCGTTCTTTCTTTATTTCTTTAAAGTAAAAGGTACGTTTTGTCTTAAGAGGACGAACCCGTTGAAAGAGAGGCAAGCCGCCTGGTTGGAAACATTGGGAGCAGATTCAGAACGTCTGGTGACGTTATTGACGATGACCATATTCGGCGATATTCTATTTGTTGAAGTCTGAGCCATGCACCAAAAAAGAAGAAGTCTAAGCCATGCACCAAGCTCGTTCTTACTAAGATACCGTCAAGATCTGCCCAATTTCCATATTCATATATGGTGAGTCCAAGCTTGGTTAGGTGCCTTTGGTAGAATGCCAGGAGTCCACGAGTTGAAACTTAGTTTCAAAGAGCAATGAGGTTTCACCAGTCACCAAGCCCTTGGAGAGCTCGTGCTTTGACCCTACCAAAACGTGTGTGAAAGAGGAGAGATCCCCTACCATCTTAGTCTTACTAAGTCTGATCTCCTCAACAAACAAAACCCCATTTAGGAGCACGATATATTTGACAAAATCTTGTCCAACTGTAACTGTGAAAAGCTATGCTTTTTTGACTGATATTCTTCGCACAATAAATTGAATATTACAAATAAAAGTAAAGGAGAACGAATGTAAACTTGTGCTTGGACAAGATTTTGAGCATCCGTTCAGCCTTCTCACATTAACTGTGAAAAGCATCGCCTTTGATTTCCATCTTTGTTTTTTCCACGCATAATATTTATGGCTGAGGTATGACAGTCACACTATTTCACGGTCATGCAAGCATTTCTCCGGTCAAAAGCTATTCTCAGCTCGAAGTATGCGGTTTTCCAACTGCTTTGGTCCATTTCGGCCGTTTTGTCCCGATGAGAACAAATAACAGGCCAATAGCGACCAGATTTCCCTTGGAATTTCTGCGCAAAATACAAGGGTCGCCTAAGACGCCGTGCGATTGGTTTTACAGGAACAGAGATGAGAGATTGGCGGCCCCTTTAGCCATTACGACTTGTCCACGTCTATTTTGTAAATTTGATTTGAGTGACCCATGTTGTAAGTTGACCCTAATCTTAGCAATAGAAAAACAAACGCTTGGTACCGCAGGACTGCTGTCACAGAGAGAGAGAGAGAGAGAGAGAGAGAGAGAGAGAGAGAGAGAGAGAGAGAGATAAAAAAAATGATTTGGCAGAGAGCAATGAGCATCGTCTCCGTCCAACTTAATGTGAAAAGGCCGAACGGATGCGACGAACGAGATCGAATTTCCAATACCTTGGACGCATCAAGAAGCAAAGAGTCACCCAATCATCCTTTCCTTCGACTCACGGCAACGGCGAAGCAAGCATTTCAACGTGATACCCAGGTTTTACCGAAGAGTCAACTCGTTCACCGGCAAGCTTTGAACCTGTCACGCAGCGAACATTGGGAAAGGAATGAGTGCATGACTTGATCTCCGAAATCTTGCCAACTCAAGTTGAGAAGGCAAAGGATAAACCAAGAGAGGCTCTCTCTCTCTCTCTCTCTCTCTCTCTCTCTCTCTCTCTCTCTCTCTCTCTCTCTCTCTCTATGGAATTGAATTGAAATATGACTTGAAGAATGAACCGGGGAAAATTGTCCGGAAAATTCTAAACCTATTGCATTTTGGCTGGTCCGGCGACCAGCCTGAGGGAAGAAGGAAAAAAAAAAAGGAGGAGAAAGAAAAGAAAAGAAATAAAATAAATCCAAAAAAATATAAGAATATTATTAAAAATTGTTCATATTAGTGCCGGTGACGCCACATAAGATGACTAGTGTTTACGTCAGTGATCTCTGATCAAAATTTGCCAAATGAACTCAATTGACAAAAAAGTTAAAAGGTTTAGGACTCAATTGAAAAAATTAAAAAGTTTATAACTGAATAGGCAAAAATGGAATAGATCTAGAACTTTTTGGACAATTTTCCTAAATGAACTGGTCCTTGGCCTAAACTAACCTATTTATCATAAGGAGACTTCTTGCTGAACATGTAACTACAGCTCAAGATATTAAAGTGAAATAAAAGGAAACTAAACCCCTAGCTAAATACGTAAAATTGAACTATTCTCCATCCCAATAGAACAACTAAATACTCGGCGATTGAGAAACTGGCGCGAATCATGAATTCTTACGCCGATCGGTCTGGTCTTGGAAATCTTTCGTAACTTGTCCCACATCATTGCCCCTAGCTAAAGAAGAACCTGACCTCGAGCTAATATCAACATAAGACAAAACCATCACCGGGCGTATAGGTCGGCAACATTGGATGTGTACGAGATTTCGAGATTCATAGATAAGTCGATCACATTGTAATTGATGCGGGTGCGGGGCGAGCGAATGTGCTTTGAGTGATAAGGGGATAATGTATGATAGATGAATGATTGATTACAATCACCACCGAGGCCTAAAGGACATGCCACTAGCCGAGGATAAAGATCGGGATTGATGAAGTTCACCACCAAGGCTTAAAGGACGAAACACCTGCTTAGGATAAATGACTTTGGAATAGGAAAAGCTCACCACCAAGGCCTAAAAGAAAATCTACTAGTTAAGGATAAATGGCTTCTTGGCTTATCGCCAAGAAAGAATCCACATTCCAGGTATAAAGAACCAGAATAGATATTCGCTCCCACAGTGGTAAATATCATATATTCTTAATATTCAGCTCTTTATCTTTTTACATTTGAGAATTCGCCTCTTTTTATAGAGGAACTACTACATAGGAAATAGACCAAGCATTAAAGACATGAGAACTACCCAACTAATAAAGACATAGGAACTAGAGAGCACAACAAACTCCTAAGAACTGGAAAATGCATTTAAAATTCATGGAAACTTGAAATTTGACTCTTGAAACCTATAACACACTTAAGACTCGTAAAATTAAGACTAAAGACATTTGACCTGATGCAAAGTAAACAATTATAGACTCTAAATTCGTTCACCAGCCTGGACAGCCCAATAGACATCTTGAAAGATTGACAAATAGTAAAGGAAATCGTTTAGAACAGCTTCTAGTTGCTAGATAGTTGATTAGTAGTCTCGGAGTTGGTAATGAACTTGTAAATCGACAACTAGGTAGTCAATTGACAACCATGAAATGGACAACTTGTCTACTAAGTCAACAACTCTCTTGTGGAATCGACATCTTCAACTTGAATCCATCGAGTCAAAGTGCAACCGAAATCAGCCTTTCTTGTAGGAATGATGATCAATTGAGGAGTTCGAAGTTGAGCATGACAATTGATCGATGGAACTCGATGCTCCCGCATCAGCAATCTCGAAGGATATTTTGTCCCGTGACTTTACGTACCTCAATGAAAAAGCTCGACTCCGGTTAGTTCCGCACCCCGCATGATTACGGCTCGATCGGAAAAGACACGGCCTCGGATTTTGAAATGCGGAGTAGGTAAGCTCGTGATTCTGTATTTGAATGGTTTTAACGCTCTTCCTTGCGCGGTGCGAAAGGCTAAACTGGCAAAGAAAGATGGATTAATGCAAAGAAAGAAGAAGAACAAGAAGAAGTTGTTCTCACATACATACAGACCGTGTGAGCTATGTTGATTGCAAGTGAAGAAATTGAGCATTCATACATAAACATCGACCTTTTCTCTTACTGTCTTAATTTCTGGATATGGCTTTTAAGGTCGAGAGTGCTTTTCTTCTAGCTTATATTATACGGCAGCCAAGGGCCACCTTTTCAATTTTTTCTGTACTTTTTTTTTATTTATAAAAATCTGGTATTGTGTTATATCTATGGATTACAGAGGATTGCGAAGGAAGATAGGATAGGGCATTGGATTTTCTTTCTTGGGGTTAGCTTTACCAGACAACAGGTTCTCATAGCCACGTTAAAACTGTTGGAAATGTCCTCGAATCTGCGCTTAAGTGCTAACGCCCACCAAAACTGCAGCACACTGAACTTCAAGAAAGTTTGATAAGATGGGACTGGGGACCCTTCATAAACCCCCGATCCAATCACAGAAATAGTTCTTTTTTTTTCCTTCAAAATCACCAAACGTGTTGTAATTACTTCACGTCACGTCACTATCCTCCTCACGTCTAAGTCGACACTTAATGCGAAACAGATGCGGCATAACCATAAACTAAGTGGGAACTAAGGATCACCGCCCCTCGAATGGGGGGGGTTCAGGCTCGGAAGGCTTCGGACGGAAATGCCCCCTGGCCATGACGGCGAGAGAAACGGGCGCGTCGCGAGACATGCGTGCTGATCGACCGGAGGCTAAGATTCCAGCGCCGCCGGTGAGTTTGGGGGGGGGGGGGGGGGTGAATGGAGACGAAATCACCAATCCCAAGGGCTTCTTCGAGACGACAAGCAGGCACCACTGTGGTAGTTGCTTTTGTGAAAAACGGCCCCCCGCCTCAGGGGGTTTCTTTGGAATTTCCCCATTATTCTTAATCACCATACACTCAACTAATTTGCTTTCAGTACGAGGTTTGCCCCGGGAGAGGTGGGAAGTTCGATTCCTCACTTTCTCAGGGGATTAAGGGCAGGGACGTTTAGTTTCAGATGTAAGTTTCGACTCCACGCCACGCTCTGTAAAGAGACAGGGTGAAAGTATAAATTAGGACGGATATAAAAAAGAATAATACTAATTTGCTTCCTACCAAAACAAAAAATGAAAAATGAAAAACAATTTAAAAGGCGCGGAGCTAATTTCTGTCCGTCATCTGCGAACGCGGCGAAATCGTACCGTTTCGATTCAATCTCTCTCTCTCTGTCTGTGCTGTGTGGGGGAAAAGCAAATGATTTCACTGCGGGGGCGCCATCTTCTGGTAACCACTCCTTCTTCCACGCACCAAACTCCCATCATCATCATCATCATCATCATTTTCTTCTCCATGTTTTTGAAGAATCGATGCACGTTCTCGCTCGCACTATTTATTCAACAAAACAAAAAAAGATAGAAGAAGAAACCATCCGCGGATTCAACCATTTCCACCTCGCAGCATCACCCTCCCCGGTCAACATCCCCCCGGTCGACTCCCCACCCTCATAACTCGCCTCTCCCTCCTCCTATAAATACCGCTGCTCCTCTCCCGCTCTCTCCCTCTCTCTCCGTGTGGCTCATTCGAGGAGCGATCCGTTCGCCAGCTGTAACCGCATTTCCCGTTCCCGCGATTTCTCCCTCGCTTGCTTCGTTTTTCCTCCCTCCCTTTGCGCTCTCGTCGTCGTCGGTCGTCGGAGTGTACCTTGTTTTGTCGGTTGCAGAGGCTCGTGTTCGGCTGCGGCGGAGGTTGGCGGAGGCGGAGAGCGGCGGAGAGCGCGGCGTCGTCGTCGGCGGCTGCCATGGGCGGCGGAGGAGGTGATTCGGCGGTGTCGGCGGGGTGTAACGGCAAGGCTGGGCCCGGTGGAGGCACGGGGGACGCTTATGGCGAGGATCGCGCCACGGAGGATCAGCTTATCACTCCCTGGACCGTCTCCGTCGCTAGGTGAGTCTCGCGCGCACCTACCGTCATTGTGGCTTTAAATGCTGTTTTCCACGGCCCGACGGTACCGTACCGTACGCCGTGTTTTTTGATTTCCGGCGACATCTGGAATCTGATGATCTTGCCGTAACTTTGCGTTTTGTGGCGCTTTGCTTTGATCGAGATGCTTCGTCTCGATAGTGTAAATACGTTCTTCTGGACGACTGGACAGGATCTTGTCATGCTATCGATGATAATTCAGCATGCATATGTCATTTCTCTCTCTCTTTTTCCCGTTTCCCGAATTATTGAGCTGAAATTGTTGCTTCTTGTGTTTCGTTTGAGTTTCCATTTGCAAAATTACGTGGACCGCAAGTTTACGATGCAAAGGATCGGAGTGTTCTTCGTTCGTAAATCCTTCCTTCCTTCCTTCGATGAACGGGGTTTTTGCACGAGTAGGCTTTAGAAATGATGTCCGTTTTGTCTCAATCTAAGTGGCTTCGGATTTTGCTTCTTGAAATTACGCTTTTCCGGCATCGTGCTGTGAGTTTTGGAATGGGATTGTTACATCCGGTGTGGAATATTCTCTCTCCATGCTCGTAAGTAAATGACGATCTCGCCTTTTTCGTGAAGTTGCGCTTTAAATTCGAGCCTGTATGTAAGCTTTTGAGTAAGATCACATGCAAGGAATTTGTTCTTTTGGTGGAGTTTTTTTTCCCGGTAAAAAAAATAAAAATACAACGCTGTAGATTTGTTTGTTCTCCTCGAGGTGATCATTTCCTCCATATCTATTGAGGAAATAGTACTACCTCTGTTTTCAATTGCTTGCCATCAGAGCTTCTGGTGGTGCAGTGACGAGCTCGACCGAAGAAGCTGAGATTTAATTAGAAATTCAAAACGTTGCGGTTTCACTAATTAAGTATTAGTAGTTTGAAGTTCGTAAAGATTGTTATTCCAACTTTGATTTAGTTCGTTCCATAGTTAGTCCGGTACGTTTGATTGAAGAATCAGAGCCTTATTTATTCCTTCCTACTGTTATAGCGGTTATAATTTGTTGCGGGATCCACACCACAACAAAGGGTCAGCCTTCAACGAAAAAGAGAGAGATGCTCATTATCTGCGCGGCCTTCTGCCCCCAGCTATACTCAGCCAGGAGCTACAGGTAACCTTAATGAAATTGGTCCTATTTTGTTCAGTATTGTTCTGGCGATCATTTCGATTGGCTAGAATCCGTTACTCAATTTCAACTTTGGGCTTCTTTTGCTTAGTCATTTGTGAATTTCATTATCAGGAGAAGAGACTTATGCACACACTTCGCCAATATGAAGTTCCACTGCAGAGATACATGGCCTTGATGGACCTTCAGGTAAGATTTCCTTGGCATAAGGCATGACTTGGATGTAACAGAAATCCCAGAAAGTAACGATATCCATGTCAAGTGCGATAATCGATATCTTTTCTCTCTGTTTTGGCGAAAGATGGACAATCAGCTGTAGACTGATGACAACCAAGTGTCGCCATGCTACAATTGCTGATGAGAAATTTTTAGTTGTTGGTTGACATTTCCAACTGGTTATGTCTTCCAGGAAAGGAATGAAAAGCTGTTTTACAAGCTTCTCATTGACCATGTTGAGGAGTTGCTCCCTGTGGTCTACACTCCAACAGTTGGTGAGGCTTGCCAGAAATATGGCAGCATATATAGGCGCCCTCAGGGTCTCTTTATCAGCTTAAAAGACAAGTATTAACACCTGGAGGCCTGTTGTGTTGGTGTTTTGAATATGTCTGGTACCAGAGTAGTGTATACTGACTTGTGTGATTTTCGTTATTCAGGGGAAAGATACTTGAGATATTGAAAAATTGGCCTGAGAGGAACATTCAAGTTATTGTGGTGACTGATGGCGAGCGTATACTGGGTCTTGGTGATCTTGGTTGCCAGGTAACCGACTCTAGTTTGTTTGATCACATTAGGAAAGACCATTGACTGAAACCTCGTCATCTCAGATGCATACAATTACCGAGTGGATGGACACTAACAGTATTATATTCTTTTCAGGGTATGGGGATACCTGTGGGTAAATTATCTTTATATACAGCACTAGGAGGACTTCGTCCTTCAGCGGTAAGCCTTTTCTTGTCACTGGTCTATGTTTATGTATGCTCTCATGTTGAGCTTTTAAGGGATGTACAGTCAGAAAAAATGTATTAACTGCTTCCATAAGTCAGAACTAGAAGGAATATTGGAGGATTGCTAGAAGTAGAAGCACTAATTTGTAATTCATGTTATGACCCTCACTATCATGAGATCCGCACCTAGGAAAGTGCTAGGATAGCACAAGATAACAGGTAGACACGACCACCGGTATCTGTTTCTAATAGCCAAATCACACGTAATTAATTTGCAGGATGGACATGGTAACTATATACTTACTGATGTATCTTCAATTTAAGCCTATCCAACAGATATTAAGATGCATATGACGATTCGATAATTGATTAACCAGAATATTGTCTAAATGCATCTGCGTATTCAGTAAGAGCTAAAATGCGAGTCTAAATTTGTTTTTGCATGTCTCTATACAAATTGAAAAATGAAAATTATTATTCTGAAAGTTTATGTACCAAATAATTTGCGTGATTGCTACTTGAGAAGCACCTCAAACTTCCTAAGCAGGCTGTGAAAACTTGGAGTTGCTATTTATGTCTTGCAGTGCTTGCCTATAACCATTGATGTTGGCACAAACAATGAAGAGTTGTTGAAGGATGAGTTCTATATCGGTCTCAGGCACAAAAGGGCAACCGGGCAGGTTTATCAGTTTTTCTTCCTTACTCCCCCCTTCCCTCTTCCCTTTAATAATTGCTTCTTATTTCCACCTACTGTAAAGTATTGACCGAGGATAAACACTGTTAATTTTGTTTCAGTATGTCTACTTCTGTCAAATTGCTAACTTGTTCACATAATGCAGGAATATGCCGAACTTCTTGATGAGTTCATGTATGCTGTTAAACAGAATTATGGAGAGAAAGTCCTCGTACAAGTGAGTCACACAGTTTCTTATGTTATAATATCACGTCTCTATTGACGCTAATAATCAGTGCTTATCAGTTTGAAGATTTCGGAAACCATAATGCATTTGAACTATTGGCAAAGTACAGGCATACACACCTTGCCTTCAATGATGATATACAGGTAAATTGTTGAATGAATTCTTCTCTCTGCTTGTAGAGCGTGTGCTGGATTATGCAGATGCAGTTAATATAGCTAGATGGAGTAAAGTTTTGGCTATTTTAAGTTCTGCTTTACAATCGCAGGGTACAGCCTCTGTGGTGCTTGCTGGACTTATTTCTGCTCTTCGAGCGATTGGTGGAAAGCTAGCAGAACAGAAGTTCTTATTTCTGGGTGCAGGAGAGGTTAGACTTTGAATTATTTTTCCTGAGCATTTATATTTCCCGCCAAATGTACTCAGTCTGAAAAACGTGTGTTTAAGTTATCTTGTCCTAATAATAACTGCAGCTGCGCATTTTCTTGCTTCTCTTTGCAAATTTGCTCTTTTTTTTTTTTTTCCTTTTGCCAAATAATTATCTCTCTCTCCCCTACAACAAGAATTGCCTTTTTAAAAAATGGAAGTTTCTCCTGGGCTGTAACAATCTGTTCTTGAGCTCGCAGTTGGGAAAAATTATTCATATACATGAGTAAAGAAGTCGGTTCCTTTTTCATTCATTCATTTTCTTAGTCCTAGCTCACATATTGTTTACACATTTACAGTTCTATGCTGATCCCATGTATCTAACTCTTGTGCTGCATCTTGGCTCACCTTTCTTCTTTGGTCATTGAAGGCCGGAACTGGCATCGCCGAGCTTATCGCCCTAGAGATGTCGAAACAGGTGAACAGATGCTACCTTATGTGTTTTTAATCTTTTAAAAATATGTGCGGTAAGCCTTCCTAAATTTTACACGTTGCTATTGCAGACAAAAGCTCCAGTTGTGGAGACACGCAAGAAGATATGGCTTGTGGACTCCAAGGTACATGGAGCTCCTGGTTCGGATTTCCTGCTTGTCAAGGAATATCTTTTGATGTATAACATCTTATACATAGCTGCTATCAAATGTTGTGACATTCGTTTGCAGGGACTGATTGTTAGATCCCGTTTGGAGTCGCTTCAGCACTTTAAGAAGCCTTGGGCTCACGAGCATGAACCTGTCAAAACCCTGTTAGACGCTGTCAAGGTGTGTAATTTTAGGAAATTGTTCCAGTGCACTAATTGGACCATGACCAATGCTATCAGTTCTTCCTGTAATCTGAATTTTGTGACTTCTGCAGGCGATCAAGCCAACAGTGTTGATAGGATCATCAGGCATGGGCAAAACCTTCACCAAGGAAGTGGTCGAGGCCATGGCTTCATTGAATGAGGTTCTCTCTCTCTCTCTCTCTCTCTCTCTCTCACACACACACACACACACACACACACACACACACAGAGGCTAACCCAACTCTATCTGCTATCAATGTTGTTCTTTGCGTACAGAAGCCTATAATTCTTGCTCTCTCAAACCCAACCTCCCAGTCTGAGTGTACAGCTGAAGAAGCTTACACATGGACTCAGGTACATTGACTTGCAATTTGTTCGGTTATTTTGTGTATCTGATTATTATTGGTGAAGAAAGATGTTCCAAGTTTACCATCAATTTTTCCCCTCCATTCTCCTTCAAATTTTCAGGGAAAAGCCATCTTTGCCAGTGGAAGCCCATTTGACCCAGTCAACTACAACGGCAAAACTTATGTACCTGGACAGGTCCTTGCTTTCTACTTCCATCGGTTATCGTCTGCAGTTTCCTCACTTTAGAACTAACTTTCACATCTATTCTGATGCTCACATGCCGCTGTTCATGTTACTCAGGCAAACAATGCATACATATTCCCTGGATTTGGATTGGGATTGATCATATCTGGCGCTATCCGTGTGGACGATGACATGCTCTTGGCTGCCTGTAAGTGCACTGAGACATAAGTATTCATTTGTTCCATCTTTCCATATGAACTACTTGGAATTCAGCATATCTCTGACTGATCTTATAATACCTAGACTCGTACTTCTCCCTCCGTCGAGTTTCCATTCCTGAGCTTAAAAATAGGTTCATCATCATCATTATTAACTCACAAAATTTTCTGGTTGGAACAGCGGAAGCTTTGGCCGCACAAGCAACACCTGAAAATTTCAAGAAGGGACTGATCTATCCCCCGTTCTCCAATATCAGAAAGATATCAGCCCGCATCGCAGCAAGCGTCGCTGCCAAAGCATATGAACTAGGTAAGTCGTTCTCTAACTCCTTCGCCTTTTTGTTTAGGCCACCGATACTATCCCCTGCCTTCGCAATCGTGCTGAGCATCGATTGGCTTTCTTAGGTTTGGCTTCCCATCTTCCTCGTCCAGACGACCTTGTCAAATACGCAGAAAGCTGCATGTACAGCCCTGTATACCGAAACTATCGTTGAAGCTGACTGGGCTGAAATTGCCGCATCCCGCTTGAAGTTCACCGTTCACATCCCATCGAGAATGACCTTAATTGTGCCTTTTCTTAGTTTTTTTTTTTTTTCCCTTATTGAGTTTAGTTAGTATTTGTGTCTGTTGTATTTTTTCATCTCAGAAGCATCAGTAATATTTGTACCCGGAACAAATCCACATCGATACAGCAATATTCAAATAAGCGATGTTTAGGATTGACATTAGTAATAGGGGCTTGCCCATCATTTGGGCAGACTGGGCAAATAGGCCCAAAATACGAAAAGAAGGCCTGGAAAGGCCCACTAATAAAATGGGCCACGCGCGAGCCAGTTTGGCATCTCTAGGCCAACTCAGCCATTGGGTGCCCAAGGCTTGGGCGCTGGCCCAATATAGGGGGGACGGCTTTTCATGTCCACGAGGCCTGGCCTAAGTGCTTTCCCAAAATCCATGTAACTTCAGTTGGACAGGTTCGAGCGGGGACTCAGCCCGTCCAACTCCGTCTCAATTTTAGGAGCTGCGAGGAATTTGAATGGCTGCTCGTTCAGTGTCCAAAGTTAGGCCCGCCCGAAACTGTTCGTTTTTTCTTTGGGTCCAACCAAAACTGATCGATCACTAGGTCGAACGTACACGATTCTGTTTAAGAGAGATTAGAGTCAAGATAAATAGGTTCCAAACCTCATCCTCAAACCTTACCCTGCTAGGATCAGTTTATAGTTCAAACCTACCCTGGCCTGGAACCAAAGCGGCTGATTCCAAGGTCAACCCCTGGACCTGCAGCGGCTTTTATTTCTATTTTTTAAAATTTTATAACATGACTATAATTCTTTTGTTTGAGAATATGTCAAGCATATTCAATTTCAACAAACATTTTCTAATTTAAAAAAAGAGAGAAACCTAAAAACTCATCAGGTAAAAGCTACGTTCTAAGTTCCAGATTCTTCGGTAGAACTGACCTATTAACAATATAGAAACCGGAACTGAACCGATTAAGCTGGTTCTAAATTTTTGGAATCGAAAATCGAATAGGTCCCCTTAAGAACCGGCCTTGAAGCGGCCAAGTAAGTCTGGTTTGGGCCGATTCCCAAAATAAATCGGCCCGTATGCTCACCCCTAAATCTAATTGACCTCGTGGCATACAAGTTTCATCTAACTGTTTGTAGAAGAGTCCTCCAACTTGCCGTGATTTCTGCATTGTCACGATTGTAATCACCTGCATTAATTTCCCATCTCATGTACCCGTGTCCTTTTTTTCTCTTTCACTAAATAGGTTCTTGTCAAGAGAGAAATGAAGGCTAAACCAAGAAACGTTCTTAGCCATTATAACGGACATTGGAATCACTTTACAACATTCCACTACTATACGCTCTTAATCCGACTCTCCGAGACAAACGGAGCAAAAGAAAAGGTAGGAGTAGGTGAGGAAGAAAACCGGGACTACCTGGTAGTGTTTCTTGTACCTGTACTATAGCCACATTCATCTTCTCCGCTGAAGGATATGATACGCCCTTTCAATGATTTGAATCCGCAACTTGAGAACTTCGGATTCCCCAAAACAACCTGGGCTTCAGCTTATTGTTTGTGGCTGTAAAAAGCCAACCCATATGAGTCTCGCAAGCGGCACAGTTAGTTATAGTCCAAGCATACCTGCAAAAGAGCGGCTCAAGAACTCAACTGTGCCATACGAGCTTATATAGCTTATGCATGAGACAGGGGAGCTGAATATAGCATAGGCAACACAATCTACTGTTAATCAATATAACTCAGTTGAGCCCAAGCAACCTCCTCTGCATGCAATCATTTTGCACAAGAGTTTATCAATTTAAGTGAGTTGCCTAATGGAGACGCAGTTATAAAACTGAAGTTCCTGACATTCTTTTAGCTACAGCAAAATGATGATTATTTTATCATCCGCCACAGCTTTACTTATACAAGAAAGGGATTCGGATACTATTTCTCTCAAATTGACTGAAAATAGTTGCCCCACGAGTCTCTGGGTATTTGAGTAAAGAAGAGTTCAAAATGGTCCATCAACATCTCTTTCGTTTTCACTTCCCAAAAAACTGGATTGACTGCATCTTGTTGACTCTTCTCTTCATCCCAACTTTATTCCTCTCATTTACCAGATCATCGGAAGACATCTCATCACCAGAAAAACAACAAAATCCCGACCTAACCTTGTTTCAACATACCAAACAGAAGCAAGTTTTTAAATCAATTGTTCTGTGGGAAGGCCCTAGTCTCCACATAGCCCATTTTGGTGTATTGTCAGGAGGATAAAGCATGCTCCATGTGTAAAAATAGGTGGTGTCAACTTACAAGTTAAGGACTAAGTTCAAATAAAGCATCGGCGTGGGGAGTATCTGTAGGGTAGACAATTCTCAAGTTCAATTTCCCTCTCGAGCATTTTTTTGTTGTGAAAATTCTTATTGAGGACATTAGACAACACAACCTAATCCAAAGAACTTCTGGGCACTGAACACAGTTCAGTTCTCTCTAGTCAGGTAGTCCCATCAGAGCTGTTTATCATTGCCAACAAACCCCATCTTGAAGGGACTTCCCTCAGCTTTTCAACAAGACTCAGACTAAGTGACTAATTCCTATTTTACAGTTCATTCAAAGGCGAATGTGTAAAAGAAGGCTAAGGGATGACATACCCAGGAAACCAGCTGTATTCTGTGACGGGCCTCCCTATGAGTGCTAAGCCATTTGCTTTATGGAGGGTCATTATCTCATGTACACTACCATGTAGGTTCACATAAGCACCAAGAGGACCATCACTGGACATCACCAACATATCACTTCGTCTTGCAATAACAGTCTGCAAGTAACAAGTAAGTTAAACGAATTATTTCCCATAAAATGGATAACCAGTTCAGCGACCTAATCACCAAGATATCACAATATAGTATTACCTGACAACTTTTACATTGGATGCGATCAAAACACTCCAGTAGCTCAATTTCCCGCCGCAATCTATAAGTTACCCCATCAATATCCAGAAGCTCTTGCCTAGTAGATTGGGAAACAGGAATTTTGCTGGCAATATAAAATGAAAGAAGATCTGGCTTCTTTACAAGACCATCCATTGCAGGTGCTCCAACTATCTGTTTCCACATATCTGCAACCATTGGACAAGTAGCAGAAGCCAAATAAAATGTTAAGCAGTGCTGTTGTAAACCATAAAATCCTGTTTAATGTCTTTCATCACAACATAAAATATAGCATGATAAAAGTAATGGCATAAAGAAAGAGAAACACTGCAAGTTCAGTGTTTTATGCAACCTCCTCAGTTCATATTGTCAGCGAGAATGCAAGAGACGACTATAACTTCACTAGACTAACACTAGCACTTTATACTATATAATAATAAACTTATTCCACATCTGTTCCTACAAATGATTATACTAAAATGGTTAAACTACTTATTTTGTTAGAGTACAATATAACATATAGAATGGGGCAAATGCACCTCCTGCTTGCCCCACTTGGCTCAGTAGTATTGCCAAATAGTAGCCAATTTACCAAATCTTCCAAATTTCTCACATGGAAATGAATGAATCTCCCATTCGCAAGTTCAAATCATCAAGTTGTAACAATGTCCGGTAACAATTTGGACATATCAACAAGAGAGGTAGTACTTCACCGGATATTTCAACTTCCAGACTTAATCAAAGCAATATGTGAAAAGACGTAAGTACAGCTGTGAATGGTAGTAATGTCTTGTTTAAAATAAAAGACCTTGGAGAGATCAGATTGGAAGAACAGAAGCCAGTACCTGCTACCCTTTGAGCAAGGCTATATGAGTCATACATGCGATACACCCAGTGCGGCCAGAATGCTCTAGGAATACCATAATTGCTAGTAGCAGCCTTTCGTTGGGTCCAACCCCACGACGCTTTGTGAGATTGCCCCCCAGATCCATTAGCATTTCCAGAAATCTTTTCATCTGAATGATGATGAGAATGAGATCTTCTTTCTCGGAACTCTGATTCCCAAACAAACTTCTCATCATCACTGCTTGTTGATTCATCCATGACATCATATCCATAAGAACAATCAATCGCAGATTGATGCAATCTACGTTCACGAAGCGAAAGTGCACTCTCAAAGCTATCTTCAGAATGTGCCTCTGAGTCATCGTCCCCATCAGCAAATCTTAATGATTTAGCAGGAGAGTTTTCTGGACGGTTTCTTGAAATATCATTATCTCTAAGAACACTTGGTCTGGGCAACTTCCCAAAGGCATCTCGTGGAGCCCTCAGTGGCAAATCTTCCTGAATAATCTGCACCTCTCCACATGCCTAAAGAAATGTAGGCCAGAAGATGACATCAGCAGAAATGAAAAGTTGAAGGATGATTCCATTCCACAATTTTTCTTATTCTTAACGAGGACATGAAAAGTGTTCTAAGTTCTAACCACTCCTTCTGCATCAATCCAACATCGCTTCAGGCGAAAACGTTGCTGACCGCGAGTAACTGCGTTTAGTGAACCATCTTCCAGTCTCCTGTATTGCCTAATCTGCACCAAGTTTTGCAACATAATCAAATGCATATAAAAACAGTGCCTACCACAAAACTTGAACTAGACAAAGGAGTAGATGATGAGTATGGATTCAAGAGGAGAGGCGGCATCGCTACCTCAGCAGTTGTCCCAGTTGTTGCAAACCTTAACCCATTAGTTTCAGGATAGCTGTAAATATGAACCTGAAAATCCTTTTCAAATTAGAAGGAAATCCACAACACAAGTACAGTATTCACAGAAGTCAAATTTTAACATACGACACCGATCATAAGAGGAGTATTGCAATCAATTGGGCTTAATGCCCTCTCAATAGTAGCTATGAAGCTAGGCTGAATAACTCTTAAAGGAAGGGTGGCTTCAGGGAACAGCACAACTCCTGACATCAAAGAAAAGCCGTGTCTTAGAGATTTTAAACAGAACAGAAGGTGTGCATGTGCATCTGAAAGAACGAGTGAGTTGAGATGGTGGACCAAAACCATCAAAGGGAAACATGGACAGATAGAAGAGACGTGACTTTTACTTCTTCCCGGTGCTTGACAGCTTCATGCATTCAAAGCAGGCAAAGGTCTTTGATTATCATGGAAAAAAGTATCAGAATTCCTACAGATTCTGACCGTAGAAACTAGCTAACCTGCTTTTACTTAGAGGGATTTCTTCACCCTGAATGGAAAATCTCTCTCTGGTTCACAGAGATAGTTTGACAAGCTGGACCATAGCAATCGTTCCACTTAAGTTATTTGCCAGGGAAGGAAGTTCAATTTGGATTAGTTGTTCTGCTGTGACTATATAAGTCGCCCATCAGCTACCTCAATCAGAGTGAATTTAAGCTCATGTTCCACGATCATCATTGTGCAGAATACTGCTAAAATAAGTAGAGCATCTAAATACATGAACTAATAAATATTTGAATTGTGTCTTTCAGCCTCTGAATCCACTTTAACATGGACATGAACAACACAATATAAGTAGTTCACTTATAAGTCAAGGTAAAGGACTACCTTCAAGATAGAGCAAGGGTAACTGATGGATGGCACCACCATCCAAGAAAGCCAGTCTGTGGTGGGTGTCTTCAACCTCTGTTAAGACACAACTAACATCAGTATTCCTTATCGTACTGCATAGGTACTACAAGCAACAAGAACCACCGGATTCTCAATTCCTACCGCCAAGATACGTATGCAACGAAGCCAAACTGGGGTTGAAGGTAAATTCACTAGGTACACTTGCCCCATCACGACCCCGAGCGCTGTAGTCCATTAAATTATGAATAATCAAGTCAAGGATACAAAAATGAGTGGACCAGAGAAAATAACTCAAATCAACGGCAAGTGAAGGCAGCAGAATTTCCTAAAATTTCTCTCGATTCCCAAATCAATGTGAAGTGACAAAGAGGCAGTACTTCGTATAGAGGTCTAATCACTAGATTCTAGCCAACGTGTATATATCATAAATTTGACACTATTATCTTCAAGGCGACTACCAATTGCCGCTATACGTGAATGAAAGCAAAAAAATTGCAACGAATGAAACGTACGATTCAGCTCCTAACCAAGACACATGAATATACTGAAGCTACATACTGCTTCGCAGCAGCATCTCAATTATAATTAAGTTCACACACCAAAAACCTCGCATGATCAGCATACAGTCGAACACGAACGGACACAAAAACTCGACACACCGGAAAGCACCGCGAGCGAACCGCAAAAACAGCCTCGTGCACTGATTCGAAAACCTCACTGAAACAGCACGACACGAGAGGAGGTGCCGATTGCTTACGCGGTGCGCCGATCGTCGTCCGACGAGTCGTGAGCGTCCTCGACTTCCTCGACCTGCAGCTCCTCGAAATCGAGCTCCCGAATCTGCTCGATTTGATGCCTCTCCCTCTCGATTATGCTGCGATCCTCCATTTCCGGATTCTACAAATCTCTCTCCCTCCCTCCCGAGCGCGCGAAGAAGAGAGGCTCGCTCCTTCGTCAATCGCCGATCGCGGTGAAAGCGCTCGTCGTTCGCCGATCCTCCGTCGCCGCGAACGGCGAAGATCGCCGGCGAAAAGAGCGGACAGGTTTCTCGCGTGCTACTCTCTCGTTTCGAGTTTGTTTCCCTCTCGTAGCGAGCGCTTGTCCCCCATCGACTCGTATCTTCCGGATAAATGAGTCCGCCTCTCTTATATCCGATTTTCCGATGAAAAATATTTTGCAATTCGACCCCATGAAATTTCTTCACTTTTCGTTTTGCCCCCTGGGCTTAAGCTTGTTTGCAATTTTGGTGAGAAATCTTGTTTTTTTTTTTTTTTGGGGGTCAGATAGAAAGCTTGTTTGATTCGTTGATTTTGCTTAAGAAAATGTCTTGCTTCTTTTCTAGATGTGCCGAGGAAATTAGTATATTTTTTAGTTTTAAAGAACCATAAATGAAAGTGTAAGCAAACCTTTTCCATGGACAATTATATGTATCGATGAATTTTAGGCATGTCATCCTCAACAAAAATCAAAATACAACAATTGCAAACGATAAAACAGGTAAAGTGAACAAAGTGTCATCTACTATTAACATGATCAAAACGAGATGGGTGTCCTAAATCGCGAATCACCGATTAGTATCACAAGGAACCCGTGATGCGACACGTCTTGGATTAGAAGAAAAGCATCTCTTGATATCGGCAATTCACGGATGAATACGCCACTTGTCAAAATCCGCCACTTGTCCGGTGATGATTTTTCCCAAAGAACCAAGCAGTCGCCTTCAATAAGGACGTAATGTAGACCCTTGTTCTATGCAAATTACGCAGGCCTCCCGGGCAGCTTGTGCCTCCGCTTGGAACGGCGTTTCGTCATGGAGACTCCTAATCCAAGAGCCTAAAGCCTGTCCTTCACGGTTGTGAGCTGCCACAACAAGATGTCGCCTTCTATTTTATCATGCAGCATCGGAATTTAGTTTAACGTTGGGGAGGTTCGGGAGGGCGCCATGACGCCGCCGCCAGATTCGCTCGACACTTATAAGTTTGGGCCCTTGTTCTTGCGCTCAAAGAAGAAGTTGAAACGAGCCGAGATCAATTCAACAAACTCTGTATGATCAGTCGCAATGTTATTGTGGATTCTAGAGGCACAACCTTGCCAGGCCTCTTTTCATGATGTCGGCATGGCACGGGACAACATGGGAAGGCAATTTCCCGAACCAGATTTTATGTCGTTCACGGATTGGTGCCATCCAAATGAGTTGCTAAAGTATCTTGGTCCCAGTAATGAAGCCGCGCCCCACGACATCCCTACTCAACACCAACTTGGTTGAAAAGTGCGTCGAGCTCGAAGGCCACAGGATGAGTCTGTCCTCGATTGGATATATAGAGGGATAGTAACTGGAGCAGCGCATCAATGTAAGCCAAATTAGACTCATAACTCCTAACAACTCTCACCTCCAATTCATGCTCACGAGGGGCGAGCAATTTTAGAGTCGGACGCACTTGAAATCTAAGGCTTACCTTGTCAATCAGCTTTGAATCTATTCGAGAACTGGCCAAATTTTTTTTGCTGCATTCTCAATTGAGCAAAATGAAAGTGAACACAGCAAACAAATGTACACATTTATCAATAACAACAATTTATAAAAAATGAACACGCGAAATAACATAGAATGATAAAATGTTCAAACCCAATCAACATCAATTCAAAGCGAACAAAGGTGAAAAAGCCCGCACGACCCGTTTCCCCAAAGTTCCCCCCCGTCCACGCTTATGCTCGCTCGTTGCTCCTCCCCCCTCCGCGTCCTCCGCCCTCGCGACCCCGAGATGGCGCGCGCCCTGCTGCGCGCCGCCCTCCCCTTCGCCTCCTCCGCCGCCGCCCTGCACCCCCAGACCGTCCGCCTCGGCGGCGGCGCGGCGTCGCCCCCGCCGCCGTCTCCGTTGGGAACTTCGCTGCTTGGGAGTAAAGTCGGGGTTTTTGGGGCGGGGAATGAGAAGCGGTTGGTGGGTGTTTGTGGCAGGGTTTGGGCGTCGCAGAGGGAGTACAGGAAGGTGAGGAGGAGGGCTGCGAGGAGCAAGGAGAGGGAGCTCGAGCTCAACGTCGGCATTTGCATCGAAGGGGACTTACCCGATGATCCTGAAATTCTGGTACTCTTGCATATACCAATGTTGCTTTTGAAGAGTTCAATTGCCTTTTAGTTCCTGAAGCTTGACCCTCATTTAAAGATTGGAACTTCAATTACTCGAGCCAGACGCTGATTGGTTATGATGCACATAATGTCGTTTAGAAGTTCAGTTGGCTTACTTTCTCTATCCAACAGACGAAGAAGTAGAATTGTAGGGGGAAAAACAGAGGAAGTGGTAGAACTAATATGTTTAGTTAGTAGAGCTCGAGGGTAAGTCCGATATCGGATACCGGCCGAAGTGATGCATTATTTCTTTACTTATTGTTGCTTTTATCATTGATGTAACATGACTAATTCTTTGTTTTGAGGGACAATCTTCTTTCACATTGCACTGTAGCAGTCTATTATGATTTTCCAGAGAAGCAGTTTTATCCTTTTCTATATGCATTTTTCCAGAGTATTGCAGAACTACTACGTCTAAATGTTCCGATGGCAATGAAACTAGCATTTGATGGCTTGAAGGATGCAACTTACCAAACAAGAGACACTGCTATAGACGATGTCGGTGGATTTCAATGTGTGGAGTTGTCTGTACTTCTTTGCAATGACGACTTTATTCGGAAGTTGAACAAGGAGTGGAGGGACGAGGACCATGCCACTGATGTTCTCTCTATGTCACAACACGTCCCGGAGCTTAAGCTCCCTATAGTAAGAGTGCTGCTTTATTTGCCAGATAAGCTGCCTCGATGAATGGATACTTGACATATTTCCATCAATTACAGCTTATGCTTGGTGACATTGTAATTTCTGTTGAGACTGCTGCAAGGCAAGCCGAGGAAAGAGGCCACACTCTTCTCGATGAGATACGCATCCTAATGGTTAGTATGGACTCTTTAACCCATATTTTTTTCTGCTCTTTCCTTCTTGGGTTAGATCATAGATGAGGTGGGGAGGGCTAGAAGAAATGAATGGTGATGAGACTCGATCCGAGCTACTGGTGAATGTCAGCATCTATCAATTAGACCATCTCCCATTCTCTCTGAACCCATTCTTTTTTTTTTTCCTCCCTGGATGGACGTCTTTCTTGTTCATAAATCAGTTATTCGAGCTACCTTGCTTCAAGATAGCATAACTTCAGTTTTATTGCGAATGGACTACCTTAGATCGGCCAAAGTCCAAGGTTTCACTAGGTTAGTAATTTCAAGTTTTAGCCTTGATTCTGTATGGAGAGGAGTGTATGATGAAAACCGCCTTGCCATAAGAATGCTTTTCAATGAACTGGATAAAAGTGATGCATTTTTTCCATTTCCCTTGTTCCTTCTTTTAGTTGGGCAGTGATTTGGGAGAGTGTTAGCATGGGGTGACTATCTACTGTGTTCACTTGTTGAAACTTTTTAGGAAAATAAGACGTACGTGGACAACATATACAGATCCTCTCAACCCGGTGAATTGGGGGAAAAGAGTGCACCAATAAAAGGGGAGATGTGTTAAATATAGACCTTGCAATTTTGCAGGTTCACGGACTGTTACATCTTTTGGGTTTTGATCATGAGCTGAGCGAAGAGGCAGAAGCAGAAATGGAGAAGGAAGAGGAACTTCTTCTGAAAAGCCTCGGTTGGAAAGGAAAAGGATTAATTCAAAGTGCATATGACTCTAAGACAGACATAGATCCCCATGCTGAGAATCCAGATGGTAATTTAACTGCTTGATTATTTGACAACCTAGTTACTTATCTTAAGATGTTGCATTGGGATGTAAATTGGTCTTGCTTCCCATGTTAGTTTAAGGAAAAGGCAATCTTACAGCTGATTTGCCAAAAGACAGGAAAAGAGAAGGCAGTCTTCGCTTTTACAAACCAAAATTCAGCTATATCTTCTGCGACATGGATGGTGAGACAGCCCTTCTGTGTTTCTCTACTTCTCTCTTCTTCCATGAACTTAGCTTGTGACGGTATCTTTGACAAATTTTGCTAGGCACACTGCTCAACAGTGAAAGTCGGATCTCTTTAACAAATGCAAAAGCTCTGAAGGAGGCCTTGTCAAGGGGTGTCAAAGTGGTTATTGCTACTGGAAAGGTGCGAACGCGATAGAGTTTGACATTTTCTTTTATCATTTGTTTGAAATAACCACAGTACCTACACCATAGCCCTTTTCTACTAAGATGATACATCTTCCTTCATTTTATAATTCCAAGACACTATTTAAAATTGATTCATTTTTTTGTGAGTTTGGAAACCCCTCCCAGCGTTTTGTTGGTCATTGGATCTCAATCTGTCTTTTGTGATCAGGCACGTCCGGCGGTCATTAATATCCTGAAGACGGTAGATTTAGCTGGTAAAGATGGGGTCATTTCTCAGTTTACTCCTGGTGTCTTCGTACAGGTTAACATCTATTTGTGTTTTGGCCTTTCAGTCCTAGCTTTACAGATAGGTATAAATAGGTTTTTTATGAAGAATGGTTTCTTTTTGCTGACACTTTCACATATCTTGTTTCCTTGTCTTTCTTCAATTGCAGGGATTGCTTGTTTATGGTAGGCAGGGACGAGAAATTTATAGAAGAAATTTAGATCCTGATGTGTGCCGAGAGGTATCTCTTTTGGTGCTTCATTTTTTCTTTGAAAAGATGTCTCTGTCATTGACAATATAAAAGCATCAGATTACTAATATACAGAACTGGAATATAGGAGAAATCAATTAGGTTGGAGCAGAACTGGTGCTAATATTCTACTCGATTTTTTCGTTCCCTAGAATTTGTTGACTATAATGTTTCGTCAATTTTAGTCTCTGACCACTTGCATCATCTTGTTATTGTTTGTTAATCTACTATAGAGATGTCACTCCCAGTAAAATTGCAGGCGTTTATATACTCTCGAGAGCATGGAATTCCACTTATTGCATTCTGTGAGGATCGTTGCTTGACGCTATTTGAACACCCTCTTGTGGACTCATTGCATACAATATACCGTGAGCCAAAGGTAATGTCTTTGAGATTCTTTTTCATCATACCTGAAGATTGGCTGTCCCAGCATATGATAAATCTTATGTCTGCAGGCGGAGATCATGCCCTCCATTGAGGATCTCCTGGGTGCTGCAGTTATACAGGTACAGTGGTACGCTTAGAAAGATAGCAACTGGCAAATATGATCTGACCATTTTACCGATGCACTAAGATCAATACAACTTCGAAATCCCCTTATTACATCTCCAATACTCAGCCGAAACTGCTCTACAAACTCTAATCAAATTTCTGTGTCCATTTATCAAATTTTAGCCCCTTCACAAGTACTATTCTCAGCCAGAACCAAACTTGCAGACCTGTTTACCATCCTAACATGCTGTCCTAGGCCACCTCGTCTCTTGCTTGTCTACCTGAGATGCATCTTTTATCTGCCTATTTTACGGTATTTTGCAGAAAATGATTTTTTTGGACACCGCTGAGGGAGTGGCAACAAATTTGCGGCCATATTGGTCAGAAGCTACTGGAGCTCGTGCTAATGTGGTTCAATCTGTGCCTGATATGCTGGAGATTGTCCCCCCTGGAACCTCTAAAGGGAGTGGGGTCAGAATGCTGCTTGATCATTTAGGGGTTGCTCCAAAAGAGGTAGATTTCCACTCAAAATCTATCTCATTGGATTATTCTACTCCCTTTCTTCGGAGTTTTTGGTTGCTACCCTAGTCGTTTACTAAAGATAATGTGGTGGTAAATAATTTATAGATTTGATCTGTGGCCTAGAGTTCTCAAACTTTTTCAGGATGAAGCTTTTGCCTTTTGCTTCTTTATTACAACTACCAGATGTACAAGGAGGAAGCTAATTGTCAAAGAGGAAAAAAGTCTATAAATTCTACAAGCAAAATTTAAGTAGCACAAATTTTTGTAATTGGAAGTTAGTTTAGATCCATGTGAAGTGGAGAAAGACCTGAAAGTGGCTATCAAGAAGCTTACGGAACATAAAGCATAGTTCGATTGCCAAACTTGTTTTTGTCTTATTGAGTCACTGAAAAAAAGAACTGTTTTCATCTTGCCTGGGCAATGAGATTGCAAATAGGTCATCATGTAGCCTTCTTATCATTCCATTGACAATGCTCTCTCTCTCTCAGGTAATGGCTATTGGTGATGGGGAAAACGACATAGAGATGCTTGAGTTGGCATCTCTTGGCATTGCTCTCAGTAATGGATCAGAGAAGACCAAGGCCGTGGCGAATATAATTGGTGTTAGCAACGATGAAGATGGCGTGGCCGATGCAATCTATCGCTATGCTTTCTGAGGCTCAAACAGAAGTTATTAAAGTTTGAAGACAGAAATTGACAGGTCTACATTTCATGGCTCGGGATGAGCCCCCAATTTTCCCCCATTTGATCATACGTACTACTATGCCTGAGGAACAGAGAAGTGTTCAATAGCGCACAAGATAGAATGAACATGTTCAACTAAATAAGGGTCATGGTTTTCGGTCATTTTTCAAACCAGTTCATGACTTTCCCGGGTCAAATCTATCTCGCCGGATTAGTCTACTCCCCTGTCTTCGGAGGCAACCCTAGCCATCTAGTTTGGTGTTGTCTTGGCCTGGCTCACCGGGCGCCGGGGAAGCCCGAAGTGGCTTCAAGGCTTACGGACTAAAGCATAGTTCGACTGCCACAACTTCAATAAGAGCAACACAAAAGGAAGAAAAACTGATTCTCAAATGGCTATTGGTGATGGGAAAACGACATAGAGATGCTTGAGTTGGCATCTCTTGGCTTTCTCTTCAAAAAAGGCCGTGGCGAATATAATTGGTGTTAGCATAGATGGCGGTCGCATGCTTTCTGGCTCAAACAGAAGTTATTAAAGTTTGAAGACAAAATAAATTCATAGCTAATTTTCGCATTTGATCTACGTTTCCAATGCTTGGAACAGAGAACAATAGGACAATGAAATGTTTAAATGTCAGTTTTTGGCATTTTTCAAACCGTCATGCGACCCTTAATCTGTTAGGGTTATTCACTGCAACCTGATCCTGTTGCCATTCTTTCTGGCCCTTGTTGCCTGTTGAATTCTTCAATGGACTATGAAGTTCGACAGAATAATGATAGGGCTTTTCATTATAGCGGGACAAGGATCCTCTACCCTATTTGGATGAATCATTGATACATTAGTCATAGATCTCATAACTATCCTTACTTACGTGGATGAACAGTTTGAATAAACGAGGCCTTAAATGGAGACACCGACGGGGATACAGGATCTCATCTCATTATAGCATGGGTTATTCAGACTCGTAGTCCGATGAGATTGTCGGACGAATGTTTTCACGGGAACCCAGCAGTAAGTTAAATCTTCATCACCCCTTAATTTTCAGTTGCCGCTAACTGGAAAATGGATGAAATAGAAACTAGACAATCCGTTCTGGCTTAACTCATCAAACATTAATTGAACGATCTCTTTCATGAACACAAGCTAATGTACCAGATGCCATCTACCCACTGTCACCAATTTCTATTTGATTTTTACTAGCACAAGTGTTTTACTACAGGCTTCAGGGTAAGATAAAAACAAGGAGAAGAAATCCAGGCTATAAAATTTGTTATTTTTATGAATAAAGCAAAAGTTCTAGCCTGCCACCGGACTGCAATTTTGATTCACAATTACGAGATGCAGTTGAAAGAGCTTGCGCCCGTGTGTGCACGCAAGTGCGCCCGAGAGACAGAGACAAGTAACTTCCATGCAGAAAAATGAGCTTTCGGAGTGCAAAATCAACATTCCACAGAAATTCACTGCGCATCAATTACCCAAAAAATGCTTCTTCTTCTCTTAAGTGCAGCTGCGCTATGTTATAATTATTACGGTCTGGCCAAAAGAAAACACTCCCAGTATGTACAGGAGACACTCATAAGCTTATCCAGAACAAGTTGCACCATCTTTTGATTAATGCAAGCACCAGGGGCTAAGAAATCATCCATCAGCTCTTAAGTTGTCTAGCTCTCAGGTTGTTTTGTCATAATGTGTATTTCTCCTTGCACACTCGAGGATGGTTTTATCAGCAGTGATGAAGTATGCAGCAATTGAAGCTGTCAATCCAAAAATGAGACTTTCAGTTTTTCGCAACAGAAAACATTCATTCATCCATATTTAGCTCCACATGATGGAGAGTATTTGGCACTGAACTAAGCATATTTATATATTTCAGATGCCATGGTAAATTCAGGAATACCTGCTGATATGATGAGTGCCTGTGCAGTATAATTGAGGTTCGCCTTTGCCCAAGGAACCACTCGGCAAACGACCAACTGAAAATTTGGAGGAAGGAAGCCCCACATGCATCAACACTAGTAACAATGATTAAGCCTTAACAGGAGCTGAAGAAAGGAATACACAAAAGGAGCTTAAAGCAGTTTTAGGCAATCAGCACATTCTCGACATAAATAGAGAAGGAGCATCAACACTCGAGGGATTGAATGGGCATTAACACCACATGCTTATATCTGATGATTTGATTGTTCGGCTACATAATCAATTGATGAAGCAACATGCAATATTGCAGAGTTGAGTTTCTCCTTACAGAAGCATCTTTTATTCTTAGAAAACAGGTTTTCTTTTTGGCACAAACAGAATCGTCATAGAGATAAAGGAAAGTTTAAGCTAGTACCCAATTTTCAAAATAAAAGGACAAGAGATCAGCCAAAATGAACTTTCCTGCCAACAAAGTAGTCCAATTGATAGCGCGGGTATCATTACTTACAGCAAGGATTTTTAGGAACCCAAGTTCCAGGTTCAAAAACCAAAACGAACGACCTAAAACTTGGCTTGTAAAAGCACCAATATCAGGCATTTGAAATCAAGAGACTCCACGACAGAGTATAAAGGATACGCATTTAATGATACTGAAGCAAATCTCACTGTTCCTTGCAACCATTTCGCACCACCTTTATGTTAACACAAGCTACAAAACTTAGACAATGACTCTCCTTTTCACCCGAGTTTATGCAATCCATCATAAAAGAGTTAAGTAGATCCTAAACCACTGGGGTTTGCCCCATTGGCCACCCTTCCTACTTGGGAAGGGTGAGGTGGGAAGTTTGATTCCCCACCTTCTCGGGGGAGGTTAGGGGTGGGGACGTTTAGTTTCAAATGTGAGTTTTGAGAGTTACAGTAGGACACAAAAAAAAAAAAAAATACATGCCAATTTCCATTCTTAACTACGAGTTGAGCTTAAAATTGAGAAATACGTTCAGCTTTTCTGACAAATTTTTCATAAAGAAGTCTGTCAATCGGCAACTAAAGTGTATATCATACACAAATATCCAGAAATTCGACATTCAAGGAACATCTCAGCGCTTATAACCGGCAATTAAGCTATCGAAACAACGTCCCCATTCCTAGCAACTATAGAGCACAAAAGAACTCCACAGCTTATGCCTAAAATCATAGCCGAACAGGACCTTATCCGAAACTATCTCAAGATATCTCCACATTCTACGCGTAAAAAATCACAGTCAAACAGGACATATCCCAAACTATCTCGAGATAATCGCATTCCGTACCGTAGGCACGGCGCTGGTGACGCACGCGATAGCAGCCGCCCTCGCCCCAGCACGAGCACCCTCTGCACATCAAAAGACCCAACACGATCCAAGCCACCAGATCGCATCGAGATCAAACAAACTGATCAGCAACCACACGACTCATTTCAAACACCGTTCGAATGGCAATCATAACCGAGTTCCATAACATCACCACGTCCGGCGAGCAAAAAGCAGCACTTCGAAACAAGTCAATTCCAACAGAACAAACCCAGTTCGATCGGCTTCAATTACGTCCATGGCCATGAGTTTCGCGATGATTCTCGTCATCCCAAAAAGGGATGATCGACAACAATCGATTCTCCAACCGAATTGAATCAAACCAATTCGAAAATGGAATCAGAGAGAGAGAGAGAGAGAGGGAGGGAGGGACCTTGAGTGCAATTCCGAGCGGCTTGGATCCTCCGTTCTTCAGCTGGAGAAGCGATCGGGAACGAATTCATCCTCCGGCTGTTCACCCAGAAATCTCTCATCTCCGATGGAATCCCCATTCTTCGTTTCTTCTGCTTCTTCTTCCCCGTGAACAACTCGCCGCCGCGACCGACCAGGGAAATTTAAAGAGACAGAGAGATGGACGCGAGTGGAGAAATGCAAGTGTGTTTTTGTTTTGTCTCCTCTTCTTTGCGAGGGGACAACGTCCGAAATCGTATTTATATTTATCCGAAAATCAAAATCGCCCTCTTAAACTCCCTCTTATCATTTTTTTTTTTTACGGAATTTGCCGTGGCATCAAAACGCGGTTAATTATTTTCGGAAGTGAAGTTTATAATTTTATCCGCTGATGCGATTTTTTTTTCTTCCAATTTTTTCGGAGTGTTAGACTCTACTTTCCCTCTAGCCAAGATTCATTCTTCTTTTTCCCTCTGATCTTTTTCGAAACTCGACGTGGCCAAAATCATTGCAACACAATGCCCCAATCATTGAGGGGCCATTTGTCTCGAGATTTTCTTTATCACGACTTAAAAAAAAATGGGCACAGTGAGGCGTGAATTTCGCGGCTAAAAAAGATCTAGCAGGGAGTTTCAAGGTCTAGGACCATGCTAAACGTGAGCTCAAATCGAGCGGTCATGGCCATGAATTTGAACTTGAACAACCATGATAGTTGTAAGTTTAGAACTCGAGCTTACAAATATAGCGATCGTTACGAAATGCTCTCTCTTTTTCAATTTTGCCTTTTTTATGTGTTTTGATGTGGCATCATAGCATCTATGTTAGCAATCCATGTCCGCAAAAATCGACCGACAAGAGAAGTATAATGGAAGGACTAATGGTGACCTTTTGAAAAAAAAAAAAAACAGAGGGGCATTTTTAACTTTCGAGCAAAAGTGAAAGGACCTTTTGAAAAAGTAAACAGAGGGGCGATTTTTGGCCAATTGTTAGCAAACTCTCCGCCAGGTGGTTGACCGATTGACTTTTGGTTTGAAAGTTGAAGGTAACAAGTTCGATTTTCCAATCTATCCTCCATTCAAGAAAACTTTGATTTCTCTGGAAGGACGTCCTCCAATGGACTATTGTTATTATGTTGGCATACCCAATACCGTCCGGAAACTGGGGGGAGGCTGACTTACCTTGCTCCTGACTATTTAGTCAAATTTTTTTTTATGTTTGGTGTCGGACCAGATCGAAACTTAAGCTGCAATTCAATTGCATATGAAGCTATATCATTGCAAAACAATATTTATTTATGATTGAATATGCTAAATACTCGATTGTTACTTTCGAATTTACTAACATTCGAGTTCATTCAATTGGGGTCAAATTTTTTAAAGTGACTCGATTTTTTTCCTTCAGGAGACGGGCAGAATGCCCGTGCGTAGTTAGTCTACGGCACGTCTCTTTTGGCACGTTTATGTTGTCTGCCAAAGCAAACTTTAACTTGCCCTCTTATTTTTTTTAATTAAAAGATTCTTTTTTAGCTGATAGAATTGTTCTGCGCGAATGACTTCAAATCTTCAATGAACTAAAATATCAGCCTGCGACCAAAACGAATTAAAAAATAAAATAAAATATGAGCCAACGTTCTCCATTACCGTTATTCTATTTCTATCCACTAATTTATCCCAAACTTTTTTTGTAACGCCATAAAACTTAAGTTTGTATCCGAATGACATATTTACCTCGTCACGGTTTTATTAAAAAATAGTTTGTTAAAATTATGACGTGAATCTCACTCAGCACATCAAAAAAATTAAAAAGAAAAAAAATCAAACTAAAGGAGAGAGATTGCGGATGGTGGCGTCATTGTGTTCCGGCTTTGCCGTCAAGGGCCATCGACCCCCATAGGCAATCAACGAGGTTAAGACCTTAGATCTCACGGATGTGCCTCTATTTGAGTCAAATGTGGAGTTTGCTCCTCATATTGCGAAGTTATTATTTACCGTCTTGAAAGTTATTGTTCATCGTTTTCAAGCTCGCGATCATTCAACCAAAGCTCTTCTGGCGTTGCCCACTGCCGCATGAACCTCCGACGGCGTTTGTCTGCTGTTGCTCGACCACCTGCAAGGTGGTCATCGCTTGCTCTCAAATTTGAGATTTCAAATTTGCGCAAATGAACTAGGAGGGTTGAGACAGAGAGGAGGGGCAAGTCTCTTGAAGACGATGATCTAGCTGCAGGGAGCTTCAAAGCCAGCCATGGCAGCCGCGAGCTTTAAGGTTAGAACTGGCTTTGAAGCTCGTGGCCGCTCGAGCTCACAGCATGGCTCGAGTGAAGGGTTCATCAACGAAAAACAACGCAACGGAATATTGAACCCTAGACAGGATCCATGTGTATATTGAAATCGAAAGGAATTTCAAACGTGCCTTTTACGGATGAATAAATCGGCCAATGATTTTTGGCCCACACAAATCATAAAGCGGTCTCTAGCAAGACATTATAACTACCTAAGTATAGTGAAGGTCGATTTTGCGACACAGCCTAATCTACAACTAATATTAGAGTATCAGCCTTGATTGATTCTCAGTGCGGACCACTAACATCGAGGGTTTGCTAACATTGAGGGAGGGCTTGAGAGTTAGAGGAGAGTCTTGAGTAATCGTAGGTGGTGGGGTTGAAAATATCGATGTCTAAGACAATATAGAGCTCAACCCATGCTTGGATTTTTTTTTTTTTTTTTTGGAACGTATCCATGCTTGGATCATTGCCCGAGCAAATGACGAAGAAGAAGCGTTTCTCGTGTTGTTGATGTACGGCCGCCCCACTCAAGCTCGACACCATCTGGGCCGAGCTCCACTTACTCGCAAGGTCGACAGCCTATGGAGCTCGACGACCCTCACCGGCAAAGTTGGAACGGCTGTGGCACCTCCTACCATATGCAATCTCTCCTCTTGTTTGATTTTTTTTATTCTGCCTTTTTTAGTTTATTTTAAAATCTTTTCTGACGTGGCTCTACATTTGCATCACTTGTCCAAAAACATTAGTAACAACGTCATGTCAAAATGTGTCACCCGAGTATAAATATAAGATTTTTAATGTCACGAAAAAAATATTTATTATAAACATGTCAGATTTTTTATGAAAATATCCCTTAAGTTAATACAGTCTCGCTTACGAGTGTTAGGAAATGCTTTTTCGTGCCTGAGAGAACTTTGTAACATAATTCTCATTAATAAGTACTTCCATTCGGATGACCAATAGCTTTTTTTTTATCTCCGTGTAGAACACCAACTTAGGACAAAAAAGGTTCATTAAACAAAGACAGCCATAAATATCTCCACTCGGATAACAAACCACCTTCTTGTACTCAGAGGTTCCCATGTCCCCAAACAAGAAACTGCATCAACTGCAACAACTCCAACCTCATGTAGACACGCAAGCCCAGTATATTCCAGAAAGAAAGGGGAAGAAGCGACGGACTTTTTCAATACAAAAACAGGGAAGAACCAAAAAAAATCCCATAATGCATTGCGGACATGCCTAAAGACCCTGATCGACTAGATAGTCTCCGAGCCTCTCGACAACCATGTTGCATTGACCAGCTGTCATAGGCTCATCGTATACGCCAATGATCAAGGCCTGATTTGTCTTCTTGACGGTAACACCCCCAGGGCCCTGAAATCGCATGAGATCAACTTAGTTATGTGAAGGACCAAGGGGCGAGGATTGGAAGAAGTATAATATACAGACATAGCAGCCAACAGTACAAGACATGGCAGAGAACAGTTCACTTGTTAAGTTCAGCAGATCGAAACGTCAGAGACTAGAAATTTATTACGCATAAGTAAGCACTAAAGGAAAAGTACGTCAAGCAAATTTACATGTTCCAAAGTAAGAGGCAAAAATTGGTAATGGTTCCAGCAAAACCAGAAACCACTTAAGGCCTAGCTAAAAAGGAAATTTACAATGATCTTACTCCCTTAATCATTAACAGAAGATTGAGGGGGGAATTCATTCTCCACAAGATTTGCGCTTTGAGTCAATTAATATAATTCAGCTAGACAATTACTATGACGATTCAACTGATTATGAGCATCACAAAATCCATTCAAGTGATATCCCTGTCGCCACTTGGAAGCAAGGCAATAAGTTGAAATCTGACACAAAGCAAGAAACAACATTTTTAATCTTATAACATGAAAAGGATAAGCATCCCATGTGATGCCTCAACGACAAACTTACCTTCTTGCCACGGATAACAGCACCGGCTTCGCCTTGGATCACCATGTACTTTGTGCCACCAAGGTACAAACCAGTGGGTGCAAGCGACCCAGGCTCATCAAAATCACGCATTATTCCAGCTATCTCTTCAGGCTTAAACTGCAGAGCAACACACAGCCAAAAAAGTCATATTCATAATTCCAATAAGAACGGGAAGATTTCAAAAATTAAAAAGGTGAGAGGGTAATCATGTCAATTCTGTCCAATGTACAGTCCTCTTGTTTGACTGGATTGCTTTATGCCAAAAAAGATTATAACCTGATAAAACTTACTTAAAATAATAATGCTTTTCATAAAATTTCATGCTAACTAACTGAACACGTGGAATATGCAATATTTTTCGTATCCAATGTGTTGACATACGCAATGCTTCTTTCGCAGGCAGAAAGTATTATCTACTTGAGCAACATGTGCAACGCGAGTGAAAAGGGAAAAAACCGATACTTGTATCGAGATAAGACAACTTGAAACCTATACTCATCAAACACTAAGAGAGAACGCACGATCATTAGGGGAGAACAATTTTTATAGTCTTTCATTCCAGTCTCGTAATTGACAATCCTTCCGATCTTTCATCATGTAGACGAGGCAATCCAACCTTTACAGTTCACACACGCGTGTGCATACCAACCAATAAAATCCTGCCAATTGACACTCACTAATCAGATGAAACGATGCGCCTCCAAGAGGATACACCGCCAATCTTCAGCCTAATTACCTCCAACCTTTCTCCTTTAAGTCGATTGGATTTCCTCGCGTGCTAGAACGTTAATCAAAGAACACGTAACACTGGATCTAGTAAGGTCATCTATCAATGGCCAGTCACGACTAGTTGGCCTCAAGTTACAATCCCACATTGCTCTCGGTGATTCGCGCACCATTCTTCTACGACACGGATACAAAACAGTATCAACCACAACACAACACCGATCATCATCATCTCCTCAAACTTCCGCACGGGATGTGAAGTGTCGCACATAACTCCGAAGACTACATCGCACAAAAACACGGTCGCTGATCCGGTCAAAAGTCCATCTACAGACACGCCTGAATTCCACCACACCGTACTCACCAGTCACAGTCGAATCCGACGCGCATAACCGATCGAATCATAATCACACTAGCACAGATCTTGCTCCTCCGCCCATTCAACACTCGATTCCACAAAAGAAACTCGTCAAGCGCAAGCGACAACCGCCGAAATCACACAGATTACCAGGAACCTATCGGAGACTCCACCGCCACCACAAGGAAACACAGAATCAACAGCCCGATCAACGGATCCCGAAGCGAGAAGGCGCGTAAGCAAGCGAGAGAGAGAGAGAGAGAGAATGAACCTGGGGGAAGCTGGTGCTCTGGGCCCAGACGTTGCCGTCTTGGCCGATGATGGCGGCGGAGGTCAGGTGGTTGCCCTCCATCTCGCACATCAAGTGCTCGTCGACGTACTGTTGCCACGACATCTTCGTTCGCTAGAGAGAGAGAGAGAGAGAGAGGGGGGGGAGAGGGGGAGGGAGACGGTGGTGGTTTTGGCTTAAGAGCTCTCGGTTTTCGACAAGAAATGGGAAGGGAACGGGGGGAAGTTATAGCGGAGGAGAAAGAGGGGGGGTTGCGTCGAATTAAGCTTCGCGAAGGCGCGTGGGGCGCGTGCCGCGCGCGCGCGTGGGCGATGACCGATGAGGAGGCTCTCCTGATTCAACATCTCCAGCGTGGATTATTCTAAGGTGCTCTGTCCTTCTTTTTGAGCGGGACCCACTCCGACCTTTCAAAAGGGGCTTATTATTTATGTACCTTTAAATTGATAATTGCTCCGCCATTTCTTTTTTCCTGAAAAAAATGAAAAATGGAAATGGTGCGAGCGCGCGACCAATTCATCGAAATCGTGAACAGGAACAACAACGATGTTTTCACAGGAAAAAGGTAAAGCAAATTCTATTATTTTAAAAAAACGACATATCTATTCTTAATCATTGTATGGTACCAAACCTTTTCATAAGCCCATTTTAATTAACTATATTCAATTAAATCAAATTTTCTTCTACTTAAAATTTGCAAAGGGGGATGTGCTTGCGCTCATGTGGGTAATGCTCAATGCACATGAGCATCCGTCCTCCACACTAAAAATAAAGAAAAGGAGATAGGAAGTAATCATAGCAAAGGATTAGAATGGAAGATCTTTAGAAGGTTTAAAAGGCCTTGCATTATCTTGTTTGATATACAAAACCGTCTATACAGAGAAAATAAAAATACTAGGTTCTACACAGATTTCAGTTAACTAGGTGCCATTTTATAAATCAAGGAACTGATTTTTTTTGCTGTCAAATTATTTATGAAAAAATGCCAATGTCCCATGTCTAAACTACTATCAGAGAGAGAGAGAGGGAGGGAGAGAGAGAGAGAGCTTATTCTAAGTTCTTTAAAACCACTGATGTTACAAAGCATGCTGCAAAAGAGCAGGAAGGATGTAAATAAGTAGAAGTTCTTTAGAAACCACTGATGTTACAAAGCAAGCTGCAAAAGAGCAGTAAGGATGTAAAGAATCAGCTCTATTGATTAATGACTTAAGCCTAGTTTCTTACAAAAAGATTTTCCGTTTCTCCTGCTGATGCTATTTTCTAAGTAGAAGAAAGCAGTAATTCACAATCACTTTCCAAGCTACCAGAAAGAAAGATCATCTGTTCAACCGGTAGCTTCTTCCTCTAAAAGCCGTCCCAGTTGCCATCTCTGGTTGCGAGCGAACTTGCGCCGGCTGTCCCAACCGCAATCTTGTGACGAGCTTGTGTCTGCTTGAGGTCAAGGAGCTCACCATCATAAGGATTAAAGTCATATGCCAAAGTCCAATCTCTAGTTTTCAGACAGAATTAGAACATACTGCATATGCTTGTAACATTTATGATGCAGTTTCAATTTTTAACAACAAAAGGGATTATAAACAAGGCATTTCCAATTAAACAAGTATTGGGCCATTTACAATCCCATTTCACCTTTTGCATGCATTACACTATCTAACCATGGAAGCAGACATAATATCTAATCATTATGCTAAATTATTTAAAAGAGCAAAATAAACACAGTTTGACATTTACAGGTGACGATGTCTTTTCAGAAAAACTTTGCTTGAGCAAATATGAGGACGGAGATCAAAGAACCTTCAATATCCTTCGAACTCCAAATGGAATACACAATAAATGCATGCAATGTATCAGGAATGCAATAGCCAATCATAATCACCCTGTCCAATCTCAAACCATTAATGGACTGGATTCTGCATGGCCCTTTTTCTGTTTGCAGCTAAAGGATGTGCCAGACCTAGGGGTACGACACTTCTTTGCGATCTGTTTTTAATGATATCAGATGGCTGGACTAATAACACTCACTGGAAAGCCAGATATTTATATTAAAGGAAGAGCTCCCAAAATACCTCTGACCCTTATTTCTAGCTACCTTTTCTTCCTAATTAAATATGATGCAAAAAAAAGGATACACCCATCTTGGAGTTCTTAGCATGTCCTTCCCACCAGCAAGAGGATGCAGCACGGTCAGGAAGTAATAGAGATGTCCAGCAAGGATCCCGAGAAGGTCTGGCAACATAGGTGAACCGAATATAACATCCAATGCAAGCATAGCCCATGGTAGGTAAAACGCCTGCAGAACAAAGCGAAACAAGTCTCTTATTCCGTACCAAGGGACCGGCATACTGACAATTGAAGTGATACTGACAGTGAAAAACTAGCCATTTTTACGGAAGCTGACAACATACCTTCAGAGCTACCAGTCCGTAAATGTTGACTTGCGCATTTGGAAACTCTCTACTCCATACGTATAGAAGCATGAAAACCAAAGAAACCCCCAGGAAGGGAGTCCATAGTATAGGGATGGCGGCTAAAACCTAAAGCACAAATTAATTACAAGAAAACTGATGAATCAACCATTTAACTGGTGTAAACCAAGAATTGCAACAAATGTTTATTAAAGAGAATGCGGACCAATAAGGAGAACGCCCCAAAAATCATCATCCATAGGAAATCTGCTGTTCGCCTTTCAAATGGGCCCTTCTCAAGTTGAACTCCATATCTGGCTCTGCAACAATGAAAGATAGCAGTCTAAAAAACTACACAGAACAAAGTAGGTTTGAAGTGGCAGTTCTCCAACTAGCCTAAATTACCACAACAACAGATGTCTATTTCTACTGGTAGGACGTGACTTATCAGCCTATAATGCTAGATAATAATTTCATAAATCCTTAATCGAGCAGACACATACATCACGAGTAATGGATGAACTACAACAATTTACAAAATACATTTTTATACATAATCTATGAGGCACTTACATCATCAACAGACGAATTCCAAAATTAACAGAGAACTTCCCTAGGAAAAAGAAATTAGTGAAAAGCCGCCAGACCTACAAAATGAATAAAATGTCTGTCAGATATTCTACTTCAACCTGAGAAACAAATACAAGTGGAAACGGTGTGTCGAGATCAACATTATAGCAAAGACAGAAAATAAAGACACGAAGGAAGAAATGTAATGACAAGTAAATAATTGGAGATGAAGATATAGACAAACTTCATAAGGTACTCTTAGAAATCAGGCATCTTCTAAACATCTAATTAAAAATAATATCATCAGAACATAAGATAAGTGTCTGCATGGTAATTCCCTCCTTGATTTACAAGTGATGGTTTCTCTCTCACTTGATTTAAGAAACTTCGATAACCCTTAATCCCTTAAAAGCAAGCTGGTTGTTTATGGGCAGGCAATAGCCAGAACCTTCCTGCTAAAAGTTAGAAACTAACTCCAGGGAAACAGATTGTTGTCTCTGCTAAAAAAGTCAGAACATAACTTCAGGGAACTAGACTGTTTCTCAAAAAAACAAGATGACGAAGGTGCCGAATTACAAAACTGGCTAGTGCATGATATGGGTACAATCATAGCGAATATGGTACAAACTTTAAAGTTTACTGGCAGAGATATCTAAGAAAATCACCCAACAAAATAAGTGTATTAATAAAATATGTGAAGAAGAATGGAATTCATTTAGACATAACCCACACCTGGAATTGTTTGAATACTGGTTCATACATTAATGCAGCGTAGTAAGGATTGAACAATCCCAAATGAAATGCCACTGTTGTTGCTACGCATATGGTTCCAAAAGCTTTGCTTATTGGCGGAAGCGAATTGTAGAATCTGAAACAGATGCAGAGAGAAATATAAGGCATTATTCCTCAACACCGGTCAAAATCCGACAAAAAAATAATCTACTCAAAATGAGTGCCATTTTGTCAATGTTTTAAAATCCAACAACAACAATAGAACTATAACATCTCGGCATTAGTAAAGTAGAATAGAGCTGAACAGCTCTATCCCTAGGTCCTGACTCCTAACAATAAGAGATACACATTAGTGTACTTCTTGTCCCAGAACAGAAAGCCCAATGATCGAACATGTGGACATTCTCCTAACCTCGTGAACTTGGGCACTAAAACGACAGTGCAGTAAAAATGTCCTAAACGTAGCATCCATTACAACAAATTTTCAAATTTCCTACAGCTTCCCAGATATTACCCACGGGTGATCCCACGAGAAAAGTTGTGTCCCACAAGACAATGCCATTAACAAACAAGAAGACTTGCATCCATTCCAGAAATGTTATGGATCGTCTATTCCTTATCGCCATTGAACAAGACCTAGCCTTATTCCACCAACTTTCAGCATGCAGATTCTTGCGCCTACCTCTGATTCACAGAAAACCCATCCAAGCACTAGCGTGAAATTTTTTCCTATCAAATCCCATATGCAATCAAATTCTCATCTTGGCCTTCGATAAGCCTAAATCCCGAAATAAACTGCGGGACCTTCCCAAACCAACGATTCGAACATTCTCAGTTAAATTCCCCAGCATGACCCAGTGATCCACTATTTTTCCCCATTCGAAGCTCCCGAATCAATTTTTTTTCAACGAATTCGAGCCAAGGAAACCAGTAAAACCGCCATGAAACTACACGATGCTCGAGCTGACGGCGACCAGATGCAGATGCGGACGAATGCAATGATAGACTGCGAGCACGACGTATCGTGCAAAGCAAAAGGAAGAGGATATGGAGAGAGAAGTTACTCTGCCGGAGACGACATCGGAGCGAATTGAGAATCCGATTCCGGCGACCTTCCGCTTCCGCTTCCGCTTCCGCTTCTAGTGCTTTCTTGAAGGAGGAGGAGGAGTTGGAGTTGGAGTTGGAAAAAGCGAAAACGTTTCGATATCAATTTAACAAATCTCGTCTGGAAATTTAATATGACTTGTCGCGGAGATGATGTATGACGGACCAATCATATTCTGCTTATTGGGCATGGACACGCTGTAATTACGGTTTCTTTTTTCTTTTTTCTTTTTTTTTTTGTGACTTCACCTCCTGGAATTAAAAAGAATTAGCCCCGAACCTTCTGCACAAAGTTCAATCAAGTCCTCTAAATATTTCTTTTGTCAATTAGACCCTGAATACAATCCTTTTCTGCGAAGTCTCTACTTGTATTTTTTAAAAAATGATTGAAGAAAACCAGCAAGCGATGTGTTTTCATATCTGAAGCTTCGTTTATTTCACTGAAAATAAATAATTTAGAAAATATTTTTCTTAAAAGATAATTGCTTATAAAAGCGGATGAACGAAAAAAATTTCGTCGTCTATGAAAATATTTATATATAAATTGTTGTCGATAATGAAAATATTTTTCATCGCCTGACCATTTCAAGCAATAAATTTCAAATAATTTATTTTTCACGAAACAAATGGGATCTAAAGTAATGTTCTTGCACCTAAAAAGTCCAACAGTAATTGATCATGGGCAGGCTTTGTGTACCTAAAGTAAGTAGACGTCCAGTATATTAGAATTGTGTATCGAGTTTTGTTGATCAAGTACATGCATGGGTTTTTTTTATTGAATTTTGGGGTAATACCATGAAAAATCCCAAACTGGTATACTTATGATAATTTTACCCAAAACTAATTTTTTGACTATAAAAAATTCCGAACTGGTACACCTGTAATAAATTTACCCTAAACTAATTTTTTTACCGCTAAAAATCCAAAACTAGTACATTTGTGATAAATTGACCCTCCATTAGTTTCCGTTAAATTGGATTAATACCACAAAAAATCACAAATTGGTACACTTATGACAAACGGAAGGTAAAACATAAAACTGGTAGGTCAGTTAATTGCCGCGTGTCATTTAACAAAGCAATTTGACAGTAAAATTTAACGTAAACAAACCGAGGGTAAATTTGTCACAGATGTACCCGTTTGGGGTTTTTGGTGGTCAAAAAATTAATTTGGGATAAAATTGTTACGGGTATACCAGTTTTGAGTTTTTCGTGATATTAATCCTAGAATTTTCTTTGAAAAGTTTGAAATTGAAGTGGCCATTGCATTTGTCTAGTCAAAAGTATACACTATCTCAACTTCTTTATCACTCGTCTCGTGTTATTCATTTCAACATACACAATTTGCATTTTTATTTTTCAAAAACCTGCCTCGGAAGATGCACGAAGTAAAAAAAAAAAAAGTCATAATGATTATCCAGAAAGTCATAAATCTACCATACGATAACCAATTTAGTTTTAATTTTTTTAATTTGGTGAATTTAGTTCTGAGCATTTTGACGATTTGTCGATGTAGTCCTTTTTGCCAAATTTGATTGGAAGTCACTAATGTGGACAATTTTTTCATTTTATTATTTTTTTGGATTTTTTCTTTCATTTCATTTCCTTTTCTCATCTTTCCTTTTTCTTTTGGGGCTAATTAAAAAAAAAACACCAACTTTACATTGAATGACATCTCTGGCTCGAACTTTTTTTTGTCTCAATAAAAAGCACCAATCTTTACTCGAATCCCAAATCTGACCCCTGTAATGTCAAATTTTCAAATTGTTCGGGCTAAATTTAGGATTTAATTGAAAGTTAGTGATTTTTTATGAGACAAAAAAAAAAGTTAAGGCCACAACTGTCATTCAAGGTAAAGTTGGTGCTTTTTTTTTAATTGAAAATAGGCCTTTTCTTTTTTCATTTGTTCCTATTTCCCTTTGTCGGTCTTGAGTCTCGACGATGGCTGGTAGAGGTTGCTAACCGTTGACAAAGGCCGCAACACCTTCACCTAGGCTAGGGAAGGGAAATAAAAAAAAATCACAAATTTTTAAACAAATTGCAAGAATTGTCCACATGAGCGATTTCCAATTGAAATTAGTCGGAATGACTATATTGGTAAATAGTAAAAAAGTTTGGTATTATATTGATAAATTGTCAAAAGATATATGACTAAATTGACTGAATTACAAAGTTTAAGACTGAATTGGTCGTCATATAATAGATTTGGAACTTTTTAGACAATTTTTTTTTTTAAAAGTGCAAATTTGGAAGATAACAACTAGCGTTGAATTCGGATTATATTTTAAGGGTTTATACCATGAAAAATCTCAAATTGGTACATTATTACAAATTTATCACAAACTAATATTTGAATCACAAAAAATCTCAAACTGGACAAATTTACTTCAAACTAATCGTTGGGTCATCAAAAACCCTAAATTGGTATATTATGACACATTTACTTTCATTAGTTTCCATCAATTTTTAGCGTGAAATTATTGAGCCGGATGACACGTGGCAGTAACTCAGTTGACATGGCAAGTCCATGTGGAAATCCCCACCTCTCTCTTTTTGTTTCTTCAATTAGCCCTAATTTGAAAACAAATAGGGCTCATTCTCTGTCTCTCTCAGAGCACGATAAACCTAGATCATCTTTCGATGAACTTCGTTGATAGAGTTGGAAAATAACGTGTTTCTCTTTAAATCACTCCCAATTGAAGTTGTTGAACATCCTAATTTGGTGATTTGGATGAGTGGCCAAACAAGCTCGAGAAAAAAAAAATCAAAGGCATTGTGCTTGAATGAGTTCTGATACCTAATCACAAAGATGAAGACGACGATGAAGGAGTGTGCTTGATGAAGAGAAAGACAAAGAAGGATTGGAGTGCAGAGAGAGAGAGAGAGAGCCCTATTTGTTTTCAAATTAGGGATAATTGAAGAAACAAAGAGAGAAAGTGTTGTAAATTTTCACGTGAATTTGTCACATCAATGAAGTTATTATCACGTGTTATCTAGCTTAATAATTTCACTATAAAAATTGGCGGAAGCTTGATGAAGGTAAATGTATCACGGATGAACTAATTTGAGATTTTTGGTGACCTAAAAATTAGTTTGAGGTTAATTTGTTACATGTGTACTAATTTGAGATTTATGGTGATCAAAATATTAGTTTGAGATCAATTTGCCACAGGTGTACTATTTTGGCGTTTTTTATGACTCAAAAATTAGTGTAGGGTTATTTTTTCTTATCGTTTCACAAATATGTAACTTTACATGAGTATTTTTTAATTTGATTATGTCTGTAACCATTGTAATTAAATTAAACTATAAGGTGAATCATTGTAATTTGATCATGGCCTCGTTAGCACGCGACATTGACGGGCTGTGCATGCCCACGCGAAACCTGGTTTTATATTCTTTTCTTATTCTTTAAATTAATTAAAAATTCAATCAATAATTAAGATGCCAATTAATACAAAAAAAATTGTTATGCCCAGTCACTGTTAAAAAAAAAAACCGGGGGCCATTTCTAATGTGAGGTTTTGGTTTACAACCTAACAAGATTGCATAATATGAGACGATACGTTTATTTATTTTTACCTTTAATTGTAAGAAAATTTCAATGAATACATTAAATCTAAAAAATAACGATACTGAGGTAATTTTTTCACAGGAAAAGAAGTATACAAAAATGTCAAAAACTTTAATTTCCTTTTTTTTCGTCTTTCTTGCGATTTTCTCGAAGGTTCCCTAGGGGACCAGTTAGCTAAAATCCCCGCGGACGACGCCACCCACCGTCACAGAAATCGAAATGCCGCGCCAACAGGATTCTGCTCGAAACGGCAAGTGTGCGGCCGCAGTAAACATGCCGATGGCGCTCCACGTCACTCCGCACAACCCTGTCGACTGGCGGCGGAGCCTCTACTACTTCCTCCCGAGGTCCGCAGCCTTCGCCTGCGCCTTCCATGGAACTCCTCCCGCTCGCTTCAATCCGCCGTCGCGCATCGATCGTCGGAATCGGACGATAGTCTTCTTCGAGACCAACCCCCTCGGTAGCCTGAACGAGCCTCGAGGAGACCGGTGCTTCCTTCTTCCGGAGCATCGCGAGTTTTGAGGTTGGAGCCGATGGATCCCTCGAGCGATTCGCGCTTCAAGGTGATCACCGGCGATGCCGGTTACGTGCTCGAAGACGTGCCTCACCTGTCTGATTACATCGCCGGCATTTCGGTACTGTCTTTCACTATTGAGTCTGCTAGTGCTAGGTAGTGTCAAGGAATGTGCTTAATTTCAGCTATTAGCTCGTTTTCATGGCATTCAATAGTGATCACACTCCCAATCTCGGATTGTTTGATAGAGACTCGGGTTTTTGGACAATCGGTTTTGGAAAAACCGTGGCCAAGTACATGTACATGTGTTAGTGGTGTTTATGTGCTTGTATATTGTGAAGAATGAACTTATGTCCGCTGCGTAGTTGAGTTGCTAAGGTTGCAACTTAACTTTCGGTTTTAATCGACTTAAAAATCAGATTGAACGGGGAACTTGTGGGGGAAATCATTGTCCAGCAACGAAGATGGATTGAACTCATATCGATCCTCTGAGGGAGCAAAAAGCTCTTATGTAGCTTCATGTGTTCGCTATAGTCAAGATGAATTGAGTGATGACACTAGTTAGTCCAATTCAGCATTAAGTTAGATGTAGAGGTGAATTTAGACATCGCATGCTGACTTTTGGAATATCACCTACCCACTGGTTAACTAAGCCGTAGCATATATTCAATTTAATTAGGCAAGTGAGAATGACTGTATGAATTGGCAGTAGCAAGTGCTTCTGGACAGTAAAAAATTTCAAGGGTGATGAGATGATGCTTTTTAATTTTCAGGAACGGTTAGAAGTTGCCACTGAACTTAGACAATGTCTATATTCACGCATATTTCTAATCTTCTTCTGAATAATGCATAGATTTTTAGGTTTCAGTTGTTTCACAGAAAATGAATTATTCGGAAAACATTTTCCTTAAAAATGATTACTTGTATTGTTTGAAATAATAAGTCAATGAGAATTTTTTCATTATCAACAACAATTTATGTCTAAACATTTTCATGGACAATAAGAATATTTTTCTTTTATACATTTTTGTAAGAGATAGAAGCGATTATTTTTAGAAAAATGTTTTTCAAATCAATTCATTTCCGCGAAACAAATGCACCCTTAATGAGCTTATGGCAGTATGAATATGGGTTTAGTGGAATTGCATTCTTCAGCATAGCCCCCTTTCATTATATACTAATTTAATCTGCCTCTCCCTATTTTTAAATTGCAGACATATCCCAATCCATTACAGTCCAACCCTGCATATTCAGCGGTCAAGTGAGTGGGAGTTTCTTGTTTATTTATCTAATAGAAATTTCTTATTGATAATTCACTCGTTTTCATTGCTTATGACTGTACATATTCTTGTCTAACGCAGGCAATACTTTGTGAACGTGGATGACACTGTTACTCAAACTGTAAGTTCTTCTATTGAACTGGATTATGATCTGTCTTTCGGGGAAAAACATATTCTGCTTCTTTAGGTGCACCAGCAGTCCTCAATAGCTACTGGAAAATTTTCTCTTTCTTGCTAGACAACCAATATATTCAGGTCTTGGGTGTTTTAATTGATTGTAGCCATAGATGATTTGTGGATAAATGTAACAATTAGTCTTGAGTTTCAAGTTTTAGACCATTCATTCTAATCTCTTTCTTGAAACGTCGGTAGATCGTTGTTCACAAGAGCAGTCCAAGAGGGACTCATTTTCGACGTGCTGGTCCTCGCCAAAGGGTATGTATGACACTGCAAATTATCTTGGAGCTGTAAGAAGTGATAAGTCATTTCCCTCATTTGTAATGTATGAACCGGTCAGGTGTACTTTGAATCAGATGAAGTGCATGCATGTATTGTGACATGCGGGGGACTTTGCCCGGGGGTGAACACGGTGATCAGGGAACTTGTGTGTGGCCTTTACCACATGTATGGTGTCAGCAAAGTGCTGGGAGTGGAGGTGAGTAATCATGTCATTGCATGCTTCTAGCAGATTATACTTATTTTCCAGATATGACAGCTGAATCAAATGATGTATGTCGGGGTTATTCCTTTTGATTCTCTCCTTAGTCCTTCCATTTATGCATACCTGATCCTTTTTCTGCTTTAAACGAATAACTGTTTTTTGTGGCAAATCATTGGAATAGAAATTGGTCAGTCATTAGAGAACGAAGATATGGGCTGCATAGCTTCATATTACCTGATGTGCAGAAGAAATCTAGAGATGGTGGAAATGAAATTGTAGTGGTTAGGGGAGTAATTGGGTTTTAGAGTAAATGCTCTGCTTTGGGACCATCGGTACTTGATGGATTATAAATATCTGTAAGCACACTCCGGACATCTCTTGGCCAAATCGAGGATCCTCCATGCTGTTTACATGAGAAGGAGAACATTCTCATTGCATTGAGGATCCTCCGCTGTTTACATGAGAAGGAGAACATTCTCATTGCATTGACAACATTTACTACATGGACATTGTCAACATCACCCTGCAGATGAAGTTTCATATACTCTCTGTCGTAGTTTTTTCTTGCATGCAAATCTTGCTATTTAGTATATGGTATTCTTAATTGACAATCTTAAGATTTCTACATATAGGGAGGGTGCAAAGGTTTCTATTCTAGAGATTACATTAATTTAACACCCAAAGTGGTCAATAACATACATAAACGTGGAGGTACCATCCTAGGGACGTCACGAGGTGGCTATGATACCCAAAAGATAGTTGATAGCATTCAGAATCGTGGTGTTAATCAGGTCAGTTCAACGTATTTTGTTTCTTAACCTTTCTCGAGTTCTTTTAACCCTTTTTCCCTTTTTTCTTAATGAACTTAAGTTTATTTAATTTCCTTGAATGCTTCAAATGACTGTTGTTTATGATGGCCCAGGTTTATATCATTGGAGGTGATGGAGCTCAAAAAGCAGCGGAATTAGTTTATGAGGTAGAGTTCTGTGTTGCAGGATGTGATTTATGCATTTTGTGTTGCCATTTGTCTGACAGACTCAAGTGTCTTGATCAACATTTTCAATAAGTAGATGGCATGATTTGTTGCATAAATTCACATTGGTTTCTTCAAATATGAGTCTATTGCCCTAGCTGATGCTCCACTAGGGGTTCTTACAAATTACAATTCCGTGATGCGACTCATTCTTTAATGCCTTGATAGTTTGGACAGTTGTACAAGTCTCCTTTATTCTTACAGAAATGTGGTATAGTACTATTCTCCGCTTCTCTATCATTTGCTTGGTTCCTAAGATCATGTCGAAAAGTTTGCTTAGCCAGTCTAGTCTCGCCTTCTCTATACTTTTCCACACTTGCAATCAGGATTGGTCAGATTTGACTGCCTTTTCATTCCAACTTTTTGAAACTGGTCTTAAGGAAAAGGTCCTCTCCTTAAGACCTTTTTGTTCCCATCTTTAATCCACCTGACTCCTAAATCTCCAACTGCATACACAGAGAAAAGAACCATGAGATTACTTGCCTTTTTGGAAATGTAAAATGTGATATATGCATCAAGTTTTTTAGCTAATGAGGAAAAGCATTTTTAATCTGCAAATTTCTCATAGAATCTAGAAACGATCTTTTTATGTTTTTTTTGCATCACATACTGTACATTTCAAGTTATATTTATTGAACCCTCCATTAGGCTTGATTTTTTGTGCTAATCTTTTGGGTTTTCTTCTGAAAATGAGGGTATTGACATAATAGCCTTTCTGGTGTATTTGGGTTTGACTTTGAAATGAAGCATGTCCTGCTGGTGAATAATCATGGAGAAACCTAATAATTAAGAACATTGACATACTTTCTAACATTCGTCAGTAAAACTGTATTTTTCTAGTTTCTCCTTTGTCAGTTTAGTTTTTGATGACCTTAAAAAGCAGAGTTTTTTTGGGAAACAGTGGATTAATAACGGTTGCTTTCATGTCCTCCTTATGTTTATAATGTGCCATCAACCTAAAAATATGGTTAGAGCTACTTGTCATTAACTACTAAAATTTGAAAGTTCCATATTTACCGCTCAAATCAGTGCCATTGATGCGAATGTTCTGGAACCATCACCTTTATGGTGGGGCATTCTCCACCTCTCTACATTTGATATAATGCTTATTCGTACATCTTTTGTCTGGTATAAATCACTAGTGTAGACGTCTTCTCTTGTCAGGAAGTTAGACGGCGTGGCCTCAAAGTAGCTGTTGCTGGGATCCCCAAAACCATAGACAATGACATCCCGGTACTTGCTGTCGACAACTTTTGGAGGGTTCAGCACAACTAGCTTGTTCTGTCCTAACTTTAGGATCATCTGTTTTATTTATTCAGGTCATTGACAAATCGTTTGGATTTGATACTACTGTTGAGGAGGCTCAGCGTGCGATTAAAGCTGCTCATGTGGAAGCTGAAAGTTGTGATAATGGTATCGGAGTGGTGAAATTAATAGGACGTCAAAGTGGTGAGACTCATATGCCTTGTCGAAACTCTGGATTTTTAGTCTATGCACATTCATCTTGCAGCCAGTGTTTATCCAGAGCTTCCTTTGTCATATCAACAACATTTCTTACTTTTCAGCCCTCTCTTCGTAGTTTTTCTTTTAATATCTTGTTGGGGTTCATCTTTCAGGTTTTATTGCTATGTATGCTACTCTAGCCAGCAGAGATGTGGATTGTTGCCTCATTCCAGAGTCACCGTTTTTTCTTGAAGGAAAAGGTGGTCTTTTGGAATATATTAAGAAAAGGCTTCAAGAAAATGGACACATGGTTATTGTGATAGCTGAAGGAGCAGCAGAGGGCTTAATCCTGAAGAACCAGAAGACCAGAATTCAGCTAGAGGGTTTAGGAAGCAAGCTATGTAGTGATTTTGGTTTATGGATATCTCAGAGAATAAAGGTATTGTTTGATTATGGACTATAGTTCTATGGTGATAATTATGATACCAACTGTACCAACAAGATGCTTGAGTATATCTTCTTCTTTTTCAAAATCATTTCAAGCCCCCTGTTTTGTGACACCATGTATCAATTTCTCGTGAATATAGGATCATTTTGCGGCTCAGGACATTATGCCTATTAACCTCAAATTCATAGGTTGCTCCTCTACCTTCTCTTCCTCTCTTTTTGTCTTTTATTATTTTGTTATATCTTTTTTGAGCCTAGCTAGATAACCCTGGAATGAATTTGAACTTATCATAGTGTTTTGGCAGATCCTACCTACATGATCCGGGCTGTTCCAAGCAATGCATCTGACAATGTTTACTGCACACTTTTAGCACACAGTGCAATTCATGGAGCAATGGCCGGATATGCGGGCTTCACCGTCGGACCCGTCAATGGGAAACATGCTTACATTCCTTTCAATGTATGTTGATCAACATTTTGTACCTAGTACTGCTGTGCATCGACATCCAATTACTTCAAGAAGCACCCCACTGCTTTATATCTAGGCACATGTGAAGCCATCTGGGCCAGATTCGGATCCTGTTCTACTTTGATTTAATATAAACGTAAAATAGTGATACCACTGAATCGATAATTTTCCCCTTGTCATCACTGTATTCTGCACTGTGTTTTGTGTCAACAGCGTGTGACTGAGGCGCAGAAGAAGGTTGTCATAACCGACAGGATGTGGGCAAGACTGCTTTCTTCGACCAACCAGCCCAGCTTCCTGGGTTCTAGAGATGTTGAAGCCAAGAATGAGGAAGAGCCATCAACACCGTTGCTGGATGGAGAGAACTCTAAAGATGAAACTGGCACTAATGACGTTGCCACCGTTCTGTAACCCGTATATGGCAGGTTGGCTTCCTTTGCCTCCTGCAACTATATGCTGTGCATCATATGTTGAAGTTATGTATGTCTTGTATATATGACTTATGTCCTACATTCTCATAAACACGGAGTATGTGGATTGCGTTTCTACTCTGGGATATAGTAAAGCATAACTAGTGCTGTTGCTCGAATCGTTGCCAGCTCTGTTTTACCTGTTTTGCCAGGACTTTTACATTTTGTACATTTTGTTCATCCAGTTTAAGACTTTTTGCATAGTTTTCCCACATAGCACGACCCCACGCCGGCGTCGGTCCAGCTATTCAGAACCACCTCCGTGAATTCCAAATCTACAGGAAATATGATGAACAGTGCAACATTAAGGGGCAAAAGTGGAATACAAAAGTGAGGGCAAAAGTGAAATAAAAAACTTCATTAATTCTGAGCTCCAGCATTTCGAAAATGCTAGAATGCCCAATATTAGTCTCTAATGGCCTAGCGAAAAAAGCCTTTGGAAGACTTCGGAAATGCATTGCATTTTTCAAATAGGCTTTCAATTTTCCTCACCAAATACTTTAGCATTTGCACAAGGGTCTTTAGGGACATAAATGACTTTGGGAATGTGTTCCCAAATGCTCCCTAACCATCTCAGATTGATAGATGGTTTGGGAAAAATTATTATTTGTCCTCGAGTTCTTAGGATCATTGCAATTTGCCCTCCAATATATCAATTTCAGCGTCAATCCAACTGATATTTTCAAATTGATTTTAATGTACCCCGACGTTCACTCTAGCCAAATTATAGTATGAAAGTTGGTCACTTGCTGTTCCCTGACTAGGTGGCACTCGGTTGAGAGGGGCAAACACGTCCAACAAATTTAAAAGATTTACACTATACCCTCGATATTTTCCATATTGTACCAAATTACCCCTGAATGTTTCAAAATTTCTGTAACTACACCTAATCTTTTGAAATTCGTTGCAATGTTTGTCCAATTGTAAAATGTAAAAGTTAATTATAGTCAAGGAAAAATGAAAGTAAAAAAAGGAAATGAAGCATGTATTTCTAGCAATCAGACACTGCGCAAATCTTCTTCGAATAGATACTTACTCAATTATATCGAAAGCCCATCTCATCCCTCTATTACTGAAAAGACATATCATATTCCTATAGGACTTAATAAAAGAAAATGACATTGATATTGTCTGTAAATCAATTTGAAAAAGCATCATTTTAAGGACCAGATGAGAGAGAAGGGAAAAGGAGGGATCAATTCTTTTATTAATTAATTATTTTAAGAGATACATGCGATCGATTTTGAAATTTTTTTTTTCTGAAGTATTCATTTTTTGCGAAATAAATGAAGCCTTAAAAGAGGCCCCTCATTTTTTGTTCATTTCACTATTTAGTTTTCTTTCATTTTTTTTCCGTAAATAATTAACGTGATTTCTATCTTTAATCACATAAGGTTGAGTTTTTTTGTCTAGATTTCTAGCCATGATAAGACTGGATAGGATATGATATAGTAAATCTTTTAGATTTCATATCCTATATACTGTTTGGTGAATTGCGGAAATAAAGCCGGATATTTTCACATCTTATCATGTCCTTATTTGTTATGAACGTCATATCAGTGTAAATGAACCTAAAAATTGCACAAATAAAAATGATAAAAATATCTCACAACACTCTTACCTACTTCATTTTTATTTGCTTATTTTTTTTTTATCATTTTTCCCTCTCTTTTTTAATTATTTATTTTTTTATTTCCTTTTTCCCCTTCAATCATTCTCTAATAAAATTTTATTAAATAGTAAATTATACTAATATACCTAAAATATGTCATAAATATAAATACATTAGTATTGATTTATATATATGAAATTTATATCACAAGATATAAAGAAATTTTGATATAAATAAAAATAAAAATAAAAAAACAATTTTTTTTTTGTTATTTTGAATTTTTTATATTAAAATTCAAATATTATTCTAATTTTATTAATTTAACAAGTTTGTTATTTGAGAAAATTAACCTTTATATTATGATTATTAGAAATCATATCCACTTTTGTCCCACCTCCCCATTGGATAATTTTATCCGGGTTATATCCCTCATATGTCCGACTTTATCCTATCTTAGGCAGACATCAAACACAGGATAAGATAAAATTTATCGTATTCAGAATTTTATCCTGACGACTAAACGGAGCCTAATAAGTTTCAAAATATCCTAGAGGATATATTGCAAAAATTTCGAAACAGATAACGTTTGTGCAGAAATTTTAGGATTCTCGGTAGGGGTGTCAATGGGTCGGGTCGGGTCAGGTTTTCATGATACCCGACCAGACCCGAAACAATGAATATATGTGCTTGGCCCGACCCGAAACAAGACCCGAACATGATATAGCCAGACAATCGGGTCGTGTTCGGGTTGGGTCGGGTCGGTTCGGGTCGGGTTCGTGTTTAGAGGTTTACTAATCATTTCTTGCTATCGATTCATTTTCTCAATAACTTTATGAGCACCTTATTTTGCTCAAAATCTTCATGCTGTCCCATAGCTTCGTTAGTGCACAAACCTAAGTCTACTCGAAATCTGTCTGGATCGGCTAATCTACAACAAACCATAATAGGTGCACAACATCACATGACAGAGATGCCAAATCCATGACTGCCTTGCCCCAAAGTGATAAATGGCTAACCTTTTCAGGAAAAGATTAACTTCTAGCAACTCATACAGCAGCTATCTAAGGATGAAGCAACTATTAGACGTCATCGGAGTTTCGACAATGCAGACACCACTTTCATCAATATTTCGTGTGACTGATCCAATCGAACTCCCCATGACATGCGCACTTAAACCCATCCGGAAATTCCATAATTAGAGTGCAAAGGAACTGATTAACCACTTAATTCAAGCCGTCACCGATTCAATCTCACCAAACTTAACACGAAGCGAAAACAAAACGAAGAGCTATGGGATTCAGTTAATCTGGAGCAAGATTTACGATGTGCATCTGGTCGACAATCCAATCCTCAGTGGCGGGATCGACGCCGTCGAAGATCCCGGGCCATCTCGCCTTCGCGGCCTAAGGAAGCGGAGGGAAAGTCAACAATTGTGTTCTTTCGCTGTGATCCAAGCAAACCGACAGGAATCGGACACTAAGCAGAAAGTATTCCACTCAAATTACCCAGCAATAGCAAATTCGAACTGAAAATGACACTTCAATACTTCATACCAAGATAATACTACGAAATCATCCGGAGGACCACTGGGGTGTTGAGTCACGTGGATTATTTAATTGTCAATTGTTTAGCGTCCTAGTTATTAGGAGTCTGTTTTGTAGTGGTGTAGAACATGGCTTTGTGTTTTACCAAGTCAATAGGTGATTTCTGCACGTTGCTGTTTTTTAGGGGTTAGTGGAGTACTTTCTTTTATGCTGTTAACTGTCGTGTGTCAGCTCTTTAAGAAGAGCATCTGATGTAAAGTTTTTTTTTTAAGAGAAAAAATGCAATAAGAACAACGTAGTTCTTTGCATACTGTGTAGCTTTCCTTCTTCCAAAATTCTGTAACACTGGTATCAGAGCCAAATTGTGAGAAGAGTGAGTTTGAAAAAGGAGAGATTGAACGTGAGATACCTTTGTGAAAAGTCGCAGCAGCAACTTTTTCAATGGCCACTGATAATTTCGTTCAGCCTGCCATTCCTCGCTTTGATGGTCATTATGATCATTGGAGCATGCTGATGGAGAATTTCTTGCGGTCGAAAGAGTACTGGCATGTCGTCGATTCTGGAGTAGCAGAACCAGCGGCTGGAGTGGTGTTGACGGATACACAAAAGGCTGACTTGGATGCATTGAAGCTGAAGGATCTCAAAGCCAAGAACTACCTTTTTCAAGCTATCGATCGATCAACCTTGGAGACAATTCTTTGCAAAGACACCTCCAAGCATATTTGGGATGCAATGAAGAAAAAGTATCAGGGGAACGCGAGGGCAAAGCGCGTGCAACTTCAAGGGCTTCGGATACAATTTGAGAATTTACGCATGAAAATCGATGAATCTGTTACCGATTACTTGTCGAGAACAATGACGATCGCTAACAAGATGCGGATTCATGGCGAGAAGATGGAGGACGTCACCATCATCGAGAAGATTCTTCGATCAATGACACCGAAATTTAATTTCGTTGTTTGTTCTATCGAAGAATCTAAAGATATTGATGATCTTTCAATTGATGAGTTGCAGAGTTCTTTGCTGGTTCATGAGCAAAAATTTGTCCAGCAAGATAAAGAGGAACAAGCATTAAAGGCAGTAGCCCATTCAAAAGGTCCTGATCGTGGGAAAGGGAGATGGAAGGATAAAGAGTCATATCATAAATCAAATGAGGATCACGCTGTCGATCCTAAATGGAAAGCGAAAAACCGTGACAACAACTATCCAAACGGCAACAAATCGAAGTTCTTCGACAAGTCAAATGTCGAATGTTATAGATGTCACATGGTATGGCCATTACAAGTCCGAATGTAGAACCAATCTTAACAAAAACCGTGGTGCAAAATCAAATTTTGCAGAGAAAGCAGAAGAAGTTTCGCTTTTGATGGTCTGTCATACAAAAGAAGAGGTTCATCGAAATTTGTGGTATCGAGATACCGGTGCAAAGAATCACATGTGTGGAGATAAGTCCGTATTTTCGACTTGGATGAATCGTTCCGTAACACGGTTACGTTTGGCGACAAATCTTCTGTTTCTGTTATGGGCAAAGGCAACGTTAAGATTCACACCAAAGAAAACTCTACTCAGGTGATCTCTAATGTTTACTTTGTTCCAGATTTGAAAACCAATTTGCTTAGCATTGGTCAATTACAAGAGAAGGGATATGAGATCTCTATCAAAGATGGAGTTTGTCGAATTCAAGATGAAAACTTGGGCTTAATTGCTCAAGTCAACATGACAACAAACCGGATGTTTCCATTGTATCTCGATGACACCAATCAATGGTGTTGCTCTGCGAGATTGAAGGACAAAGCCTGGTTGTGGCACTTTCGCTATGGACATCTGAGTTTTGGTGGTCTAAAGACGCTGCAGCAAAAGAATATGGTAACCGGTCTTCCACAAATTCAAAGTCCTTCTCAAGTTTGTGAAGAGTGTGTTGTTGGCAAACAACATCGAGATCCGTTTCCAAAAGGAAAAACATGTAGAGCGAAGAAGGTGCTGGAACTGATACATTCAGATTCATGCGGACCCATTAATCCAACATCAAATGGCGGTAAACGTTACTTTATAACGTTCATTGATGATTATAGTCGGAAAACTTGGGTCTATTTTCTGCAGGAGAAGTCTGAAGCTTTTCTAGCTTTCAAGAACTTCAAAGTACGGTCGAAAAAGAAGCGTGCATGCTTATAAAGACTCTTCGCAGCGATCGTGGTGGAGAATATAACTCGCAAGAATTCATAAATTTTTGTGAGACTCATGGAATTCGAAAACAGCTTACGACGCCTTATACGCCACAAAGCAAAATGGCGTTGCGGAGAGGAAGAATCGCACCATCGTAAACATGGTACGAACCATTTTGGCAAGAAGCAAGTGTTCCAAGAAGTTTTTGGCCCGAAGTCTGTCAATTGGAGCATTCATGTATTGAACAAGAGCCCCACACTAGCTGTTCAAAATATGACGCCCGAAGAAGCTTGGAATGGGCAATGCACCATGTGTCGAGCATTTCGAATTTTCGGTTGTATAGCGTTTGCCCACGTACCAGATCAGAAGAGGACCAAGCTTGATGACAAAGGTGAAAAATGCATTTTTCTTGGTGTTAGTGAACATTCAAAAGCATACAAATTGTATAATCCTATCACCAAGACAATTATCATCAGTCGTGATGTAATTTTTGATGAAGAGAGGTTCTGGTTATGGAACGAAAACAAAGTTGAACAGCAAATACAAGCTGATTTTGATGGAGAGAATCGAGAAAAATTGCAGCAGCCTTTGGAGAATGCAGAACCTGTAGAAAATGAGCAACAACCAAGCAATCAATGAATGTATTTCAGCCTCTCGAAACAGGAGATGAACAAAGAACCTCGACGAGTTAGAAGAAGGCCCGCATGGATGACTGATTATGAGGTAACTCGGGATCGATCAAACCGAAGACCCTTTTACTCATTTTGCCTTATTTTCGGATTGCGATCCAAGAGCTTTCGAAGATGCTCGTTAAAGAACCAAAATGGCGTAAGGCGATGGATGCAGAAATTGCAGCCATTGAAAGAAATAATACTTGGGAGTTGATAGAGCTTCCAAAAGGGCAAAAGACCAATGGAGTGAAATGGGTGTACAAGACGAAGTTAAAGGAGAACGGTGAAGTCGATAAGTACAAAGCCCGCTTAGTCGCAAAAGGCTACAAGCAAGAGTTCGGCATTGACTATAGAGAAGTTTTTGCTCCGGTTGCCCGACATGACACAATCAGAGTGGTGATTGCACTTGCGGCACAAAATTCATGGCCTATCTTCCAGTTGGACGTGAAGTCGGCATTTTTACATGGCGACTTGGAAGAACAGGTATTTATTGATCAACCTCCTGGTTATATAAAGTTTGGTAGTGAGCACAAGGTGTACAAACTAAACAAGGCGTTATACGGACTAAAACAAGCTCCAAGAGCTTGGTATAGTCGTATAGAGGCCTATTTTCTGAAGGAAGGTCTCCGAAAATGTCCATATGAGCATACGCTTTTTGTGAAAACTGGAGAAGGAGGGAAGATGCTTATTGTTTGCCTGTATGTTGATGATTTGATTTATACTGGAAATGATAGTGCTATGCTTGAAAAATTTAAGCAGTCTATGATGCTTGAATTCGATATGTCTGATCTTGGAAAGATGCATTATTTCCTTGGGATAGAAGTTGTTCAATTTGCTGGTGGAGTCTTCATTTCCCAAAGAAAATATGTGCAAGACATTTTAGAGAGGTTCCAAATGAAGAATTGCAATTCTTCTGGCACACCAACAGAGGTGGGTTTGAAGTTAGTGAAAGATCGCGAAGGAAAGAGAGTTGATAGTACCATGTACAAGCAAATTGTGGGAAGCTTGATGTATTTAACTTGAACTAGGCCAGATATAATGTATTCTGTGAGTCTCATAAGTAGGTACATGGAGCATCCTACTGAGATGCATCTCTTTGCTGCCAAGAGAATTTTTGGATACTTGCAAGGTACGGCTGACTTTGGATTGCTCTACAAGAAGGGAGAAAGCTCAAACTTGATGGGCTTCACTGATAGTGATTATGCCGGAGATCAAGATGATAGAAGAAGCACTTCCGGATATGTATTTATGATGGGTTCGGGAGCTATTTCATGGTCATCAAAGAAGCAGCCGATTGTCACTTTATTAACCACTGAAGCTGAATTTGTTGCAGCAACTTCATGCGCTTGTCAAGCTATTTGGTTGAAGAAAATTCTCGAAGAACTTCATGTTGAGAGCCAAGGACCTACTGTGATTTATTGTGACAATAGTTCAGCAATAAAGCTCTCCAAAAATCCTGTTTTACATGGAAGAAGCAAGCATATAGATGTCAAGTTTCATTTCTTGAGGGATCGACGAAGGAAGGAGTTATTGATCTCATCTATTGCGAAGTGAGGATCAAGTTGCTGATATCTTTACCAAGTCCCTCAAGTTGGCTGCATTTCAAAAGCTGAGAAACCTGCTTGGTGTCCAGAAGTTGTATTAAACTGAATGTTAGCAAACTTTCAGTTTAAGGGAGGGAATGTTGAGTCACGTGGATTATTTAATTGTCAATTATTTAGCGTCCTAGTTATTAGGAGTCTGTTTTGTAGTGGTGTAGAACATGGCTTTGTGTTTTACCAAGTCAATAGGTGATTTTTGCACGTTGCTGTTTTTTAGGGGTTAGTGGAGTACTTTCTTTTATGCTGTTAACTGTCGTGTGTTAGCTCTTTAAGAAGAGCATCTGATGTAAAGTTTTTTTTTAAGAGAAAAAATGCAATAAGAACAACGTAGTTCTTTGCATACTGTGTAGCTTTCCTTCTTCCAAAATTCTGTAACATGGGGAAGTAAAAAATAAAAATAAAAAAAATCTAATTTTCACCATGGGTGGCGATGCAATTTGCTCGAATGAAATTTAACCAAATCAATTCGGAATTCCAGCCCAAGTTCCCATTTTTCAACGAGATAACAGTCGGACTGGATTTGCCGAAAGCATCGTGGGTGAATTCTTTCAGCAGAGTCATCGCCATAGAAACAAGCAGACAGAAACAGGAACAGAGAAAGAGCCGAAATCAAATCAAGCGCATCTACCCAGTAGAGATTTCAAAGCCTATCCACGATCAAACTCAAAAAGATTCAAGTAGGTTAACGCGATCCACGGCCGCGCAAGGAAAAAACAAAAAAACCAGACAAGAAATCTCCGAAACACAACAAGAACGATGGACCCGCAATAAAATGGTTCGAAAGACCCACAATTCAGAATCCGCTACCTGACGTAGCGGTTGGCGCCGCACAATGGACCCGCTTTCATTCACGAAATCGGGAGGGAGTTAGGGTTTGCGAGGACTGACCTGGTTCGAGCTCGATGCTTGGGAGGGGATGACGATGACGGTGGATCGAGGGAGGTGGCGTAAGTCAAACTGGGGAGGAGACGAGATCCGCTAGAGAGAGAAAGCGGAGCTCTGGAAGAAGATGAGAGGTTTCGGATGGGCTTGGGAGCAAGAAGATCAAAAGGTTCTCGTTTGTTTCTGGTGGGCTTATTTCGGGCAGGTTCGGGTAGATTCAAAATAAGCTGAAGCCTTATTTTTACAGTTACTCAAATAAATTAAGGTCCAACCCGACTCAATATAAAAATTTCATGTTTGGGTCGAGTTGAGTCGGGTCGGCTCATTTTTTTTTTTTTTGGTCGAAATGCAGATTTCCATTCATTCATTAAACAACGGATTACAAGAGTGAAGATGACTAGCGTCAATACAAAATAAATCCCAAAGAGATTGGGGCGGTCTAGACATCCAGTTGGCCGGAAGCTTCCCTTTTCGATGATTTTTGGCGATCCAGTCTCGCTACTTGATTGGACTCGCGCGGACAGTGGACTAGAGAAACCCCCTTTAATTGGGAGAGTAACTTGTTGCATTCCTCAAACAGACTCCTCAAAGCCCATGGGCTCAAAGTGGGTCAAGGGTGTATTTTACTGCAGCTGCGTTGTCTGATCGCACGCTGTAATTCCAGCGTAGGATTGTTCTTCGTCGCCGCTCTTCTCCCAAACAACAAGCAGAGCTTCCTTCATCATTGCAGGCTTCAATTTCCAGCGGGGAGGAAGCGAGATGCAGCTCTAGCAAACCCCACAGAACACACACCTCTGTGATCCCTGCATACCCCAGCCACCGATCCCTCTATTTCCCCTTCGATCCACGACCCATCTACGTTAAATTTCCAGCTCCCCTGTTCTGGGCATGTCCATCGCGCTGTCTTGGTTTTCGCCCGCCAGCTCCACGACACAGGTAAGTTTTGCTCCCGGTAGTTACCGTTTAGACTAATTGCTTCATCAACTATTGCTCCCGATCGTGGGCTAATATGATGGAAAACCCAGGCGTTCCTTGCCTTCCAGATTTGCCAGAGAATTCCTGCAAGCACCTCACGGCCAGATTGTTCTGTGATGTTGGTAAGGGATTCATCAAACCATTTATCCATTCTTGATAAATTTGCTGGTGATACGTCCACTCGAAGCCTCGAATCTGACCAAATGTTGATTGTCCAGCTACAATGGGCGAATATGTGTTCTGTTGTTTCTGGGTTTTCCCGACAAATTGGGCATAAAGGGTCGGGTAAGGCCTTTCTTTTGTATAAATTCTCTGAAGTAGGCAGAGCGTTGTGACACATACACCACAGGAAGAACCGGATTTTTGGCTCGTTTTGTAGTTTCCATATCTTTGTCCATAGTGAGCGGGGCTGCTGATAAGAGGAGGACGCTAGATTTGTATTTAGCTTGGTTGACACAGCTCGTAGCTTTGAATAACCCTGTTTTACCGAATATTCCCCTGATGAGTTTCCTGTCCAAATTTGTCTATCATTGTCCGGGATTGGCTTTAGCCGCATGGCCATAATTTCACTATCAATTTCCCCTTGAAACATCCTTTGTAACTGATTAACATCCCATGTTTTTGTCTCCTGGTTGATTAGTTCTGCGACTTTTTGTGGGTCATCTCGGTTTGCTGGGCCGCCTATCAATCCCCTTTCCAGCCATATATCCTCTCTGATGTTAATGCATTCTTCATTCCCGACCAGCCATTTCACGTCTGGGCTTAAGGCATCTCTACCCATTAGTAAACTTTGCCACCCCCATGAGGGCCGGGATCCCTTTGTAGCTTTCCATAGATTTCCGTTGGGGAAGTAAATCCCTTTGAGAAGCTGGCTCCACAATGCTGTCGGGTCTTGAGCAAGTCTCCATGCTTGCTTTCCTAGCATAGCTTTGTTATAAGTAACTAGATCCTTAAAACCCAATCCACCATCTATTTTCCTTTCTTTGAGTATTTCCCATTTTTTCCAGTGGATGCCCGATTTAGATGAGTTCTGTTTCCACCAAAAGGAGGCTATTTTCTGCTCAATTGCCTTGCACACCGAAATGGGGATTTTGAATACGGACATTGCATATTGGGGAAGAGCTTGTACCACTGTTTTGATTAAGATCTCCTTGCCTGCTTTAGAGAGCAGCTTTTCCTTCCAGCCTTCCAACTTCATGTTAACCCTTGCTAATATCCACGCGAACATCTGTTTTTTTGTTTGACCCCAATCTGATGGAATGCCAAGATATTTCCCAGTTTTCTCAATGATTGGTACTCTTAGTTGAGATGCCAAGTTGCTTTTAAGGTTTTGAGGGCAGCCCGCGCTACAGAAAATCCCGGATTTGTTTAGATTGATTGCTTGTCCCGATGCGAAACAGTATTGGTTTAAGAAATTGGCCAGATTTTGACATTCATCTATATTCCCATCCAGGAAGAAGATAGCATCGTCAGCGAATAACAAGTGTGACAGAGTAGGGCAGTTCCTGTTTAGTTTGATGCCTTTCAAACTCCCATCATCTACTGCCTTTCTTAGTAGGGACGACAGCATGTTCGCCATAATTATAAACAAGTAAGGAGATAGTGGGTCTCCTTGTCTAATTCCCCGAGAAGGTTGGAAGTACTTTAAGGGTTCTCCGTTCACTTTTACACTGAATGTGACCGAGGAGATACACTCTATCACCAACGACACCCACTCTTCACAGAAGCCCATTTTCTTCATGCTAGCAGAAAGGAAGTCCCACTCAACTCTATCGTAAGCTTTTTGCATGTCCAACTTTAGGATCGCCTGGAACTTCTTTTTTCTCTCCCGAACTCTTAGCTGATGAAGGATCTCCTGGACTATAAAAATATTATCTTGAATTTGTCTCCCGCTCACAAAGGCGCTCTGTTCTATTGCTATGAGTTTTGGGAGCCAGGGCTTAAGGCGATTGGCCATCACCTTAGAGATGATCTTGTAGCTGAAATTGCATAGGCTGATAGGTCTGAATTGTGTGATGCTTTCTGGGGATGTAACTTTAGGGATAATCACGATGTGTGTTTTGTTAAGCTTTGGGTCAAGGTGTCCTGATTGGAAGAAGGAGCTGACTAGTCCGTGTAAATCGTGCTGTAATTCCTCCCAATGATGCTGGTAAAATAGGCCATTCATCCCGTCAGGTCCCGGGGCCTTTGTAGCTCCTTGCTGAAATGTAGCTTGTTTTACTTCTTCTAAGGTGACCGGTGCCATCAAAGCCTCATTCATTTCTTCTTGGCTAGGAAAGGAACATTGGTTTAGAATTGGATTGAAGTTCCTGGTACCCACTGTCTTAAACAAGGAGTCATAATAACTGGCAATGTGCTGGCTAATAACTTTGGGGTCTCTACACCAATTATCATCAATTTTCAGCATTGAAATTTTGTTCCTTTGTCTTCTTTGGACAGTAGCTGCATGGAAATATTTCGTGTTTTTATCTCCCCACTTAATCCAATTAATGCGAGATCGCATACTCCAATATTGCTCTTCTTGTTGCCATAACTTTTGTATTTGCATTTTGATATGCTGCATTTCTTTTCTGCTTGTACCTCCATTTGCTGAATTTGTAAGGATCGTAAGTCTTCTTTTTAGGATCTCGATCTAGTTGTGGGCATTGGAGAATTTCTGCTTACTCCATAATTTTAAGGCTTCAGTGGTCTTTTCTAATTTTCTAGCAAACGGTATTGGGTTATCTTCCAGTTCACCCCAAGCTTCTTTCACCAGCTCCTTACACTCTGTATCGGCCAGCCAAAACGCCTCGAACTTGAATTCTTTTTTCCTTTTAATCCTGTTTGGTTGGAGGGACAACAGAATTGGACTATGATCGGACCCTATTGCAGGCAATGCAAAGGCTTCCGCATTTGGGAAGCACACTCTCCAGCTTATATTACAAAGGGCCCTATCTAACCTTTCCCGCACCAGTGCACTTCCTTCCCTGTTGTTGGCCCAAGTGAATGCACATCCCTTGCTTTCAATATCCATGAGTGAACATCTGTTTAAGCAATCTTGAAATGCTACTAGTCTGTAGTGCTCCGCTCCATTACCCCCAGATTTTTCCCAATGGTATAAGATCTCATTAAAGTCCCCCACACATATCCAAGGGAGTTGATTAGCTGCACTTATCATCTGCAAATGGCTCCACAGCCTGAGCCTATCCTGGAAGCTTGTGGGGGCATACAGAAAGGTGATACGCATGAGAGTTCCACTTTCTTGATCCCTGCATAGCAAGTTAATTACTTCTCTAGATGAATCTTCCACAATCACCGATACCTCTTCGTTCCACATCACTGCCAGACCCCCTGCAATTCCTACGGGATCGATAATTTCTATATTTTGGAAATTGGTTCTCCTCTTCACTTTGTCAACAACTGTTCTCTTGTTTTTAGTTTCCATCAGGAAGACTAAATCAGGCCTTTCTTGAGCCACTAAAGCTCTGAAATGCTGGACTGTCAGGGGATTGCCTAGCCCCTGACAGTTCCAGCTCAAAAGTTTCATATAATCCCCGGTGGCTTATTAGGGCTGGTCGGCTCATGTTTAGGGGGTTCTTTTGACACCCTTAATTCTCGGTGCGGCTACGTTGTTGTTTTTCTCTCTTTACTCAAACACCCGTCGTCGGGCCGGCGGCGACGTGTCGCTGTCTCGTCGACCCTCATCCATGCAAAGCTGCTCTCCTCGCACCACGCGATCCAAGCGTGTCCCCGGCGACCAACACCCCACCATCCCAGCGCCACGAGCGCGCCACGTGTCGCGCGCCAACCTCCTTTATTTGGCAACAAAGCCTCACGTCCCGAATCTCCATCGATCGGCATCGCTTCCCCACTTCGAGTCTCGAGCGAAATCTCCATCGACGAACTTCGCGAGCGGAAAAAACCTTCCGACGGAGCCCATCACCGTCATGTCCGATCAGCGACCCAGGACGGACGTTCGCCACATCGGGCACCAGGCGTCCCCGCCAGCGCGGCACGTGGTGAAGGTCGCGACGGCGACGACGGTCGGCGCCGCCCTGTCCGTCCTCTCCAGCCTCACCCTGACGGGGACGGCGATCGCGCTGATCGTGGCGACGCCGGTCATGGTGCTGTTCAGCCCCATCCTCGTGCCGGCGGGGATCGCGGCGGCCCTGATAACAGCGGGCTTCCTGGCGTCCGGCGGCTTCTGGGCGGCGGCGCTGGCGTGGATGTACAGGTACTTCGCCGGGAAGCACCCGGCGGGGGAGGAGCAGGTGGAGTACGCGAGGGCGAAGATCGCGGACACGGCGGGGGACGTGAAGGAGAAGGCGAGGGAGTACGGGCAGCACGTGCAGCACAAGGCTCAGGAGGTGATCGGCACAGCGTAGAGCGTGCGTGAGTGACGACGGGTTTGAGTTGCAGTACCGCTCAGGGACGAAGACGAACGACGTGTCGTTTTTTGCGTTGTGTTTTTTTGATGTGCTTGATGGAATGGAAGGAACAAATGTGCTTGACGTAGGCCCCGTTTGGTTCAGCATTCCCAATGCTCATTTGGCCTCTAAAGTCCCTTGGCCAAATGCAAATGGCGTTTGACAATTTTTTTTACTCATTTTGGGGAAATGCAATTGCATTTGGAATGCTGGCCAAGGGACCTTTGGCCAATGCACCTCTGAAGGTGCTTTGAGAAGTTGCATTTTCGGAATGCAACTTGCACTATTCATCAACACTGTTCATCTTCCCCAAACCGGCGGCCGGCGGCCGCCGCCCGAGTGGCTAGCCCAACTCCGGCGACCACCGCCGGGGTCGCGCGACCCGGCGACCGCCGCCTGGGTCGCCGGGACCTCGAGCGGTCGCCTGGGTCGCGCGACTCAGGCAACGCTTCGCCTAGGTCGCGAGACCCAGGCGACGCCCGAGGTCCAGCGACCCCAGGCGGTGGTCGCCGGGGTCGCGTGACCCCCAGGCGGTGGTCGCCGGCGACCAGATCTAGCCGTAGGCGGTTGGCCGGAGAGGAATGTGTTGGCGGTATTTATGTTCTCGCGTGAATGGGAGGAATGTGTTTTTTTAAGTGAAAAGGTTTCTCGTCAATTAATTTTTTGGATTTTCGTACGAACGGAAACTTTTACGGTCAAAAGAAAATATAAATTAAAAAAATTAAAAAAATGAATTTTTTTAATTTTTAAAAAAGGAAAATATTTTTTTCCCTCAAAATGCATCTTCCTTTTTCGGGAGCAAACACACCCTTTGAAAATTTCAAGGAATGAGTGGTCAAATTCTGTGAGTTTGCAAATTCACGGTTGCGATACTTAAAATATTTAAACATAAATAATAAATTGATAATAAAAATATCCAATTGAATAATTATTTTAAGAAATATAAAAAATTATTTTTCGAATAGTTTATTTTTCGCGAAATAAATAAAGTATGTATTAGCGATTTGTCCTGTTAAGAGAGATTTGGTGGCACGAATAGTTTCCCGTTAGGCATTTGTCTTATTAAGAGATTCAGCACAAACAAATCCCTAAATGATTACAATTGGATAATAAATCCCATATCCAAATGTTTTTTATTTAGTGTAATTTAGCCCTTCTAGCCGTTGTAAGTAGGAAGAAACTTGATGTGAACACAAAGTGCAACAACTATTGTAGGTTATGTATGATTGCAACAGCTATTGTAAGTTATGTATGAAAAGTGATCAATTTGTCCGCTCCGGTCTTTGATTCCAGAAATTGGATCGAACCGGAACCGATTACCAGTAATGCATACCAAACTAGTTTTGAAATCCGGTGGCCACTTTTTGCATGACCAAAACATTCTTATCTCAATCTCAATATAAAAATAAAGAGAATATTGTACCTTACCAAAAAAAATAAATAAAGAGAATATTGTATATTATTGATAATTAAAATTCGACATCTACGGATACTTACTTAACAAATCCATTTAGTGGGCCGTTGGGCCACAATTAGCTAGATCAGTAGCACATTACGATCACACGACGTCGTTTGCTTCCTTTGGCTCGAACTTTTCTTTTGGTGCCCGCTTCTTCACCGCTCCTTTCTCCGGCCCAAAACGGCGCCGAGCTCCGCCGTTCTCCGCCGTTCTATTCCGACGCGAAAAAGGAAACCTCTCTCCGCTGCCGACCTTCTCGTCCTCGTCCGGCTCACTCAACCAAAAGCCTTAACAGAACCCAAGAACTCACGCCCGCTAACTTGGTTCTGTCGCAGCAACAAGACAGAGTCTAACGCACTCGCGCGGAGAACGCTCAGAGGAATTGTCGAAAGAGCTCGAGATGGTACGACGATTAACGGGCAGCAACTGTTTTGTCCCCTGTTTTCTTGAAGCCCTTCCATCTTCATCGAGTCCGGGATGTGATTTCTTTGTTGTTGCTTTTCGTTAATTCTCAGTTCTCGATCGCTGCTATCAACGACACGGATTCCAGGGGGCAATGGGAGCCTCTGGCGCCCTCCAAGGAAGCCCAGGTATGCCCCTCATCTCAAGAAGTGCCGAATTTAGGTTTTTTGCCCTCACCCTCCACTGTTGAAGTCTTGATTGACGATGCCATGTGATTTGTCGCCTCGTGGGTTATCTGTGTCCGAGTCTTGAGCTGATGGGTTAGTCCTGTTCCTCCCGATTCGGGAGTAAATTGCGAGTGAAGCGCTTCGGTTTCGCTATAGGATGAATTGCACTGGAGAATGTTCGTTTTTTTTTTAGTGTTGTGTTAACTCGTGGAGTGCGACATTCGCTCAGAAGGACGAACCTCGAGAAAGGGTTCGCACCGTGAAGCATGGCTAGAGCATCTATATTTTTTGTTTGGAGGGAATGTTTACCAAGAAAGAATATATGTATGTTGACACCGGAGGCGACTATGAACAGCATCGAGGCGCGATTAATAACCGAAGAAGTTATCGCATCAAAGACCACACTTCTGAGATGCAAAGCGGGTCTGTTCTTGATCTAAGTTTTCGTTGTCTCTCCTTTATTCCAGGAATTCCATCTTTCGCAAACTTATCACGAAGGACTCCTCAAGTTACATGCTAAGGAATATGAGAAGGCGTGTGAACTGCTGGAAACTGTCCTCAAGGATCCCCTCATATCAAGTGCTCAAGTAACGCTTCTTTCTTGAAGATACGCAGTTGATGCAACTCTTGTTGTTGCTGATTTCTTCTTTTGCTTTGTTCAGGTAAATGCTGGTGCTAGTGACGGTCATCTTTTGCAGCTCAGGTTTTATACACGCAGGCTCTACTTCATTTCAACTTCATGTTATGGGGTTAAAGCCTGTTTTGATGTAGTCTTGGAGACGTGCCAAAATAGCTTTTTGGGATTTTAGTGTATCCTTTGTAGTTTCTGGTATTATCTAGAGGCTGCAGGATGAAAGTTGTGTTCTTTGGATTTAAATTGATGCAGAATGAAGACATGCCAAAACATAGTTTCTTTCTTGAACATATGCAGTTGATGCAGTATAAAGGCTATTACATTTCCTAAATTACATTTAAATTTGAAGTCCTGATCAATTTACTACTGGCAGGGATCCATGACATGATAAAATCAGGAAAGCCACAATTAGTAGGATGCGATCAACTTCTTGGACAAGTTCTTCGATATTTACCATATTTCTATTAACTGAATGAACGCGATTCCAGTCCATGTGTTTCAAAAATGATGCATAGTTTATCTGACAGAGGAAATGTTGTTCTTGGAATACGTCGTTAGACTACTTTTCTAACCACTTAAGCACTTGGGTTAATGCTCCTTTCCTAATGTCTCTGATGTTGTAACTCGCTGATTTTTCATAGCAAGAATTTATGTATCCCAAAGTGCTGGCAAGCAACACGTCCAACTGTTTTGTGCACCTTTTTACTATGAAAACGATTTCCTGGCGATGCTTGTGCTAGTGAAACATTTCTTGGCTGATTCCAAAAAATTTTGCATTTTAGTTAGAGTACTTTCTTGAGCATAAATTTTGTAGTTTTGCAGATTTTTGGCTCTGAAGAACCTTGCTACAGTCTTCCTTCAACAAGGTTCTGCTTATTATGAAAGAGCGTTGCACTGTTATCTACAAGCTGTAGAAATTGATGCCAAAGATTCTGTTATCTGGAACCAGCTTGGTACATTGTCATGTTCAATGGGCTTGCTAAGCATTTCACGTTGGGCGTTTGAGCAAGGGCTTTTGTGCAGTCCCAATAATTGTAAGATCATGTTTTTTCACGGTGATCTCTTTGTTTGCTACTTCACTTTCAGGTCCTTTTTGGTTTGAACTTATTTAGTCACTTTTTGGTCACTTGCGTTTTTAACCCTAATAGTTGGCGAACTTATGAAAATCCTATTCAGGGAATTGCATGGAGAAGCTACTGGAAGTTCTTATAGCAATTGGTGATGAGGTTGCATGCCTCTCTGTGGGAGAGATGATTTTGAGGCATTGGCCATCCCATTCTCGTGCTTTGCAAGTCAAAAGTGCCATTGAAGAAACAGAAACGGTCCCATTTGCTCCTCGTGGTATTGATAAGCTGGAGCCTAGACATGTCCGTCTCAAATTCCCTGATAAAAGAAAAGCAGCCGATGACAATCCTGATATGGGTGCTCCTGTCAAGAGGTTGAATCAGAAAGTGGAGTTGCTTTTAGTGGAAGCTTCATGGAGCTCCATCGTTAGTGGACTTCTGGACATTTTAGTTCCTTTAAGTGGTTGTGGTTCTGAAAGGGATGACAAGGAGCTTAGATCTGGGGATGTTTGCTTGGATATTAAATTGCCTTCCGTCTTGGAAAATGGAATCCTGCCTTTGCACAATGAAGTGCTTAATGCTAATTCAGTTGCTGAAGGTATGTCTCAGGGTGATTTTGATGTGGAAAGAGCAATTACTTTCAAGGAGAAGGCAGTGAGTAATTTTGAGGAACAACCTCAAGAAAGAAGGAGTACTCGTCTTGTGAGTCTTAGGAGTCGTAAACCAGGAAAGGAAGGATCAGACTTTGCTACTAGTAAGAATCTTGCAGAAGTCATTAAATTTTTAGAACCTTTTATTGTGCGATCAGATGATAAAGGTACTAATGGCTGTGGTAGCTGTTCTACAGTATGTCATGAGTCTGCCACCTCAGTGGAGTCGGAGTTCTATGATGTTACAAGATTTGTGAAAGAAACTTCAAAAAATTATGGGGCTTACCATGTATCTCACTTGCTATTGGAAGCGGCTGCAACTAGAAGTCTGACATACCAGGATCCATGTATTAAATTCTTAGAGTTGGAGAAGTTGACAAGACACTGGGGCCGGGACAGGACCCTGGAATGTAATGTTTTTCTTGCCGAACTTTACTATGACATTGGTTTAACTTCTTCTGGGGAGTCTGGGCTTTCTGATTTTGTCTCCGATGCTTCTTATCAACTCTGTAAGATAATCGAGCAGGTGGCTTTGGAATATCCTTCAAATTCATGTAGTGCATCACGAGATAAGAGTTTTTCTTTAGCCGAAAAGTTTCAAGTTTCTGACCTCTTATCTTCTGATGCGTCTCCGTATCAGGATATAGTACCATTTTGTCCACCAGTAGAGAATAACATTCCTTTTTGGATTCGGTTCTTCTGGTTAAGTGGACGGGTGTCTCTCTTGGAAGGCAACAAGGCTAAAGCTCTTGAAGAATTTTCCATGTCCTTGTCACTTTTATTAAGGAAAGATAGTAATATTGGTCAGTCATCTGTCCGTTTGCCGCACTGCAAGACTATCAAAGAGCTAACAGTTGATAGGCTTGTTTATGAGATTAACATGCTAAAGGTTGATCTGTTGCTAGAGAAAGTAATGGAAGATATGACTGAAAAAGAACTATATTTTGACTGCATTAACCAGCTTGCTCCACTTGTTTTCTGTACGGTGGATGTTCACATTGACCTGGGACCCTTGTCAGTCACTAATGGCGAAAATGGTGAGGGGATGACCTATATTGAGCTACGGGCCCTAGACACATTGATTAAGGCTGGTGAGAGCACAAAACCAATGGATATAGAGGTCATTTTGAAATCTCATCAGCGGAAGCTGCAGATACTAGTGGTAGCAGCTGGTGTCGATGACTTTCATTTGTCAAGTAAACTCTTCCAGAGAAAATCAGGGTCCCTTCAAATATCGTCATCTGAAACAGAGTCAAAAGAAAGTTTTACCAAGCACTGGAATTGCTTGGTTGTTGAAGAAATAAAGGCAATTTCACAATGTGTGTCAAAAGCCAAGGAATTCATTGATCAAGATGGAGACTGTGTAAGTTCGTTTTTTTACTTGACTTAACTAGGAGGAGCAGTTTGTACAGTTAGCATTGTGGTTGCCCCCCTCCTTTCAATGATAAGTGTTAGATGTACTGCAATATACTGTGGTTGTTTTGGAAACATTGCACAGTAGAGGCATCCTTAAGTAAATGAAGAATATGTTTTCATATAATTCCCTTAATAACAAAGGAGTGGTATTTGTGGCTTACAAAATGGTAGTTTTAGTCAAAATGTGTAAATTTCTTTCTTGAGCATCTTAGCTCTGTTGTTTCCAGATCTCGGAGTTTGGTGTTGTCATCTTGGATATACGTGATATTAGAGTTGTATTGTTAACCTCTGGGGTCCAGTTAAGAAAGTGAACATCTAGGAAAGAGAACCTTGCACTATAGCTTTACAAAGTACCGCTTCCTGAACATCATGCTTGTGATATTGTGCCTTGCGCAAGATTTGCACCATGAATGTGGTGATTTATCCATCTTTGGGTGGCGCTTTAAGCAAGATTTACATGGTGTGCTGTTATCTTTTCCGCCACAAATTTGTTAAAAAAATAAAGAAAGGCCATTATTATCTGATCTACAGATTAGAATCAATCAATACTGATACTTGTTTTGTTATAGCCAGTTGTGTGTACTGTTTCTACATGCCACATATGATTCTATCTTATGCTCTTGCAGGACGGTGTTGCCATTCTAAAGAGCAGCATTCGAGATATTCAGTATTTGCTGCTGGCAGCTATGTGCAATGTTGCAAGAACACTTTCCTGTAGGACATTTTCTGGGTCTGGGACTGTTGATCAGACTGAACAAAAGCAAAGAAGCGCCTTTCTTGATGCAGCCATTACGTTCTGCAAATTACAACACCTGGATGGTAGTGCAGATGTTAAAACACAAGTGAGTGATCATTATTAACATCAAATTTCTTTGGTTATTATGTTAGTTTTAGCCATTCCCCTTTTGTGTACTTTCCAATGAGGTTGAATCCTGGGGATCGTCCATTCTTTCATGTGATGATAGTTTTACTGTATGCTTCGGATTTTATCACTATAGGTTGATTTGATCGTGGCAATACATGATTTGCTGGCTGAATATGGGATCTGCTGTGCGGGAGAGGGTGGCGAAGGCGAGGAAGGGACATTTCTTAAATTCGCAATAAAGCATCTGTTGGCCTTGGATATGAAGCTTAAATCCTGTTTTCACTCTTCAAATGGGGAAGATACTCAACAAAATATGCAGCTGTCTGAAGATAGTTGCCGACAAACAGATGGAATAGATCTGGAAATTGCATGTGAGGAAGTCGGTGAAACTAGTTTTTGGGAAAAGGATCTTTCTAAGGGGGTAAATTCCGACAGCATTTCGTCCCTTGATGATAAAAGTCAGGAGGTCGAACACCAAAAGGTATGCAGCAATGCTTGTGATCAGAATACTGAAGGAGGGGAGCACCAATCAAGGGAATGTCAGGATGAACTAAGCGAGGAAGAAAGAGAAGAACTTGAGTTGAAAATTGATCAGGCATTGGATCAGTGTTTCTTCTGCTTATATGGTCTAAATCTTAGATCTGACTCAAGCTATGAAGATGAGTTAGCCACGCACAAAAATACTAGTCGCGGAGAATATCAGACCAAAGAGCAGTGCGCTGATGTTTTCCAGTATATTCTACCTTCTGCTAGGGTGTCATCTGTAAGTTTACTTGTTTCCGAGTCCTACTTTGCAAAAGTTTTGCTTCCTGGAGAAACTGCACATCAATCACTCTGTCTTTGAATCTTCTGTTTGACTGTGCATGTTTTTGTGACAGAAAACTGGATTAGTCAAGCTTCGCAGAGTCTTAAGAGCTATACGCAAACACTTTCCACAACCTCCAGGAAATGTGTTGGATGGAAATCCGATTGATAGATTTCTGGATGATCCTGATTTATGTGAAGATAAACTCTCAGAAGAAGCTGGATCTGATGGGTTCCTTGAAACCATGACAAAGATGATATTTTCTACCACGGGAAGCCTCAAGCAGTACAAGAAATCAGTAGTAGGAAGGTCATGCCTTTTATCTTTTGGCTCAGTTGTAGTTATGATCTCTTATGTTAGAATTAATTGTGTTAATGAATGATTATCTAATTGCAGCTCTGAACCATATCTTGATGTTTATCGGAATTTGTACTTTTTCCTGGCTCAATCCGAGGAAATGAGTGCATCTGATAAGTGGCCTGGCTTTGTTCTTACAAAGGAAGGTGAAGAATTTGTACAGCAAAATGCGAACCTTTTTAAGTTTGATTTGTTATACAACTCTTTACGCTTCGAGAGTTGGCAACGACTTGCAAATATCTATGATGAGGTAAAATTTATTAATTTAGTAGGCTGAACTAGTTACAACTTATGCACACTACTATTGAACCCCTTCTGTTGAAGTTGTAATCTTCCTGGTCATGGTGATATTTCTGAAGGAAATCTCTTTTTCTTCATTCAAACAGGAGGTAGATTTGTTGTTAAATGATGGCAGTAAGCATATAAATGTTTTGGGATGGAGGAAAAATGCTGCTTTATCACAAAGAGTAGAAACAAGTCGGAGAAGAAGTAGGCGGTGCCTTCTAATGAGTTTGGCTCTAGCAAAAACACCAGATCAGCAGGTTCCTATTTTTACCTGCTTCCTATACAGTATATGTTAGCAGTGGTAGAGTTTTCTTTTGTCTCATAAATTATCGGTATGATAAATACTGTTTCTCTGGCAACTTTTCTTGAATAGAGTAGTGTACTTTGCTTGCGGTTTCTGTCCTAGTATCTGCTCCTGTGGGTTGTTTTGAATCGGGCGCAAATTTTATAAAGATCATGTACATGAAGAGTGTCTGACTGCGGTGTTTGTGGTTTCTGTCCTAATATCTGCTCCTGTGGGTTTTTTTTGAATCGGCAGCAAATTTTATAAAGCTCATGTACTTGAAGAGTGTTTGACTGTGGTGACTTACGAGGTTTTTTGCAATGCAATCTTTAGAACTGAATCTTGTTTAATTACTTGCATCCGCTATATTTGGTGATACCACTGATAGCGGAAATTGCATTTCCATGAGTCCTACTGATTGATTCTCCTAAGGCTGGGTGTAATGGGGGCCATGGAGAATGGCTGCAATGAGATTGACACTTGATTTAGTGTAGATTGGGCTTTCAATTTAGTCAGTATTTGAATCAAATCAGTGGTTCTAACATCTTATTATGAGTAATTCGAGATTTTCAGATTCTCATGGTAGCGTGCCTTATGGTGGCATATTGTCGACATGGACTTGATATCAAGTTTGAACTTCTTGATGTGATATAACTATTTTGCTTCTGTTTTTGCCGTATTTCTTTTGATGAATTAATGTTGATCCCCAGTTTTTCTCCCTTGGATTTCAGTGTGAGATTCATGAATTATTGGCACTAGTATACTATGATAGCCTTCAGAACGTGGTCCCTTTGTTCGACCAGCGATCTGTTCTACCCACAAAGGATGCAGCATGGACAAAATTTTGCGAGAATTCAATGGAACATTTTAGGAAAGCATTTGCGAATAAGTAATACTACTTGCCTTCCTAAGATTCTTTATGACCATTCTACTTTAGCTTTAAATTTCATCATCATCATTACAATGATGCTTTGGCTGCCTGCTGCAGACAGGATTGGTCTCATGCATTCTACATGGGGAAACTCTGTGAAAAGCTTGGATATGCGCCTGAGAGGTCATTATCATATTATGATAAGGCTATTGCTTTGAATCCCTCAGCAGTTGATCCTGTATACAGGATGCATGCTTCACGGTTAAAGTTGCTTTGTAAACATGGACACCAGAATTTGGAGTATTTAAAGGTTTGTTCTTTGTCAATTTGATCACCTAGATTCTATATTTTGACAAGTTTTCTATTTCAGCTACATTTACTATTAAGATTGTACCATTTTTTACGCTGACCATTTGTTTTCATCTCAGGTTATTTCATCGTATTCCTTCAATCAGTCAACAAGGAATGAAGTAACAGATATTCTTGGGAAAGTTGGTCCTGAAGTATACAATCCTCTGGTAAATATTATAGGGATCGGTTGTCAAATAAATCCAGAGAGGAAGCCTGAGGAATTGCGCCAGATGGAAGATGCTTGGAACATGCTTTACAGTGATTGTCTCTCCGCCCTTGAAACCTGTATTGAGGGGGATCTTAAACATTTTCATAAGGCCAGATATATGCTTGCTCAAGGGTTATACGGAAGAGGCAAAAGTGGTGATCTGGCAAGGGCAAAAGATGAGCTGTCCTTTTGTTTTAAGTCATCTCGCTCTGCATTTACATTTAACATGTGGGAGATTGATGGGATGGTTAAAAAAGGAAGGTATTTCTCTGACATATCTTCTTCTTGCTATACGTATTACAATGGCTAGTGGATTTAACGTAAGAAACTTGTGGGTTTTTCCTGTTCCTTTGATTTTGAGATCAGTAAAACAAGGGAAATGCTGTAAATTTAATTTTTTTCTCACAATATCTGGGTGGAAATTCGGATGAAGGAAGACACTATAATTTGCTTAAGAAGTAGTATAGGAGCATGGAGAATATGCTGGCAGCTTATGAATAGATAAGTCTCGGATAGAGATTGGGGGATTGGGTTGTTGGTGACATTAGGAGATTTTCATTATAGTTGCACATTGGTTTAGCTAAGACCCTTAGATTTTTTTAGAAAGGTTTATGATGAAGTTATAATTAATTCAAATGCATGCTATAGCTAGTTTCATTAAGGAATCTTGAATGATAAAGGAAAGTACCTCTGGATGTTCTGTATCTGCCTTCATTTTTTTTTATTGGATTTCCAGTTTCTCTTCATGGTTTGTTTCTCTTACGCCAGTTGTTTGTGTGTACCAGACGCAGAACCCCTGGCATTACTGCAAACAAGAAATCCCTTGAGGTTAATTTACCAGAAAGCTCGAGAAAGTTCATTACGTGCATCCGGAAATATTTGCTGTTTTATCTGAAGCTATTGGAGGAGGCTAGAGATATCTGTACGCTTGACAAGGCTTTTATATCTATTAGAGCTGATAAAAGGGTAAAAGTCAAGTTTCATCATTATACTCTGAACGCTCTTCTTCAGAATGTATTGCACGATCATTACTCAGTGCTTGAATGGTGAACATGAGTGTTTTACAGTATGCCACAAATTTCTTGAATTTAGGTAAGAAAAATTGTGATTGACAATACTGGTGGAGATAATTTGAATTCGAGCACAGTATCTCTCTCTAGTTGTTTTCATCTGGTTAAGCCAGTTTTTGCTAAATAATACTTGGTTCTCTCCATTTCATCTTCACCAAATATTTGGAACCACTAAATTGCTGCATTGATTATTCAGTATTTTTAGTCTCTACTGCAACTTATATTATCCTCATTATTCTTCTCTGCTGATCCTGACATTTGGCTTTCTTCTTTTGTACTTGGACTGCTTTGATATTTCTCACAGTTCTGCTTATGCATTGAGGATTTAGTTCCAGTTGCACTTGGAAGGTATATTAAGGCCATAATAGCATCAAGGCTCCAGGCTGACATTCTCAACTCAGGGACCAACACTACTGAGCATCTTCTGGAAAAGCTGTTTGGTTTGTTCATGGAGCAGGGGAATCTATGGCCCGATGTTTGCAGTTTGCCTGAATTGAAAGGCTCAGAAGTGTCGGAAGGCAGTCTATATGGGTAAGTTATGCTTTATATACGAAAGAATATTGAGTATTTAAGAATTAGGGCCTGTACTTTAGAATTTAGCTGCTTTAATAGGCAAAGGTTTGTCGTTAAAAGAATTGGTTATTTATGAATTCCTAGTCAATTACAAGGCCAATTGGCTGCTAGTTCAGTATGACTGTCAGATGAGTTCATTCTATATGCTGAAACACATGCGAATCATCAATTTTGCACATGGTGATATGAATCATTCAATGACCAATACATTGTAATCACTATGAACAACTGTAGAATTTATCTGTTTGGTTGTCTCTGAATTCCAGTCATTCTGGTGCGTTCTCCAATTCACCACTCCCAACTTTTTCTGTCGTATCAATAAATACTGAGCCCTGAATCTTCGGTTTGCTATTTTACTTAATGCACTTGTCATAACGTCTGGTGTAGGTATCTCCACCAATATATAAATTCACTTGAGAGAAATGGCAAGCTTGAAACTATCGAAGCTATCAATGAGAAGGTTCGGAAGCGTTTTAAAAATCCAAAGTTATCAAACAGTAATTGTGCAAAAGTCTGCAGGCATGCTTCTATCGCTTGGTGTCGATCTCTTATCATTGGTTTGGCATTGATCACACCTTTAGAACCTGGAATTTCATCTGATATCCAGGATCTTCATCAGACAGATAATGGGCTAGAAAACAGACAGTTCCTTTGTGTAGATCTACAGACAAGTGAATTGTGGAATCCTTCATTTGAGGACGCAAGCCAATTGAAACATCTGGAGATAAGATGGGGCCCGGTTTTGTCTAAGGTTAAGAATACTATAGTAAAGAAAGCCTCAGATGGAAATCTCGAAACTGCAAGAGATCTTCTTAGATGCTCATACAACTTCTACCGGGAAAGCTCCTCCATAACGCTGCCATCTGTTGTGAATCTTTATCTAGTGCCATATCAGTTGATACGGGGAATACAATCTCAAACAGCAACGGAAGGGGTTGAAATTCTTGATGTTAGCATTCCCAGAAAGCTTCTTTTGTGGGCCTACACACTGTTGCAAGGCCGTTATGCCAGTGTTTCAGCTGTTGTAAAGTACTGTGAAGAAAATGTTAAGGTAAGGGAGCAAATAATCCTCACATGTCATGTTACTCGAGTGTGATGATTTGGAAGGAGGGAAATTGCAATTGTCTCTGATAAAACCTCTGTTTGGCATTATATTCAATTGTGCAGAAGCTTTGGTAAATTTTGCATAAAATGAACATTGACAGCTTCTTGTACTCTAGTCCATGCCTTTTCCTCTTTAGAGGCTGATTCGTGCGCGCGCACTGTTTTCTGTGGACTAATTGAAGCTAAGTAATGACTGAATATTTTATTGTTGCGTTATGTAGCCGAAGATGAAAAAAACAGTCGGGCCCTCTTCAACAGCATCACCTGCAACTGTACCTAACACCAGCCCTGCATGCCCTGGTAATTTTTTTTTACCACATTTCTGTTTGCTTATTCTTTTTTTTTTTCCTTTGAAGCTGCAAATGAAATTAACTCAGGTTCACTATGAACAAAAATTTGACCACACTAAGATGCTTCTACGTGTTGGAAGCTGGCTTATAAAGCCTGGTTTGTCAAGAAAAGCTGTTAGATGGTTGGGTTGCAATTCAACACATCCTTGTATTTTTACTAAGGACCTTGTTTTATTATATTATATTTTTTATTTTGCATAACATTTTGAGAGGAATCTTCTCATATACACGAAAATATCAGAAAATACAGGGGCTCAAGCTGTTAGAGCACGTCTGTCGTTACTAGTCTTGTTGCAAGAAGTTTGAGAGGACACTGGATTGGAAATGACAAATTTTCTTTATTGGGGTATTTAATAAATACCATGGGACACTTGTCAAAAAAATCCTTTTATCGAAAAACCAACTTAGATTAATACTTATGAGGAATATTAAAGTCATGAACCCTTTTGTTTTCTCTCCAGTGGTTAATTTTCTTTTGATGAATACTTCTCCAGTTTATATTTTCTTGGGGTCATGCTTACATTTTAATTTAAAGGAAATCAAGAAACTTTGTTCGACCAAATTGAAGGATACATCTAGATTATGACAATAAAAGAACGATACATCTAGACTGCCCCTTGATTCAATCATTTAAATCCACTCTTTTTTTAATTGGCCTGGACAAACTCTGGTTCTTGGTCCAACCAGCTGAGGTAGCTAGTTCTCCTCTTAATTGAAAGCATTAATGGAAAACCATTCTCCTCTTGAAGCTGTCTGTCAGGTTTCACTTATCTCCTTCACTGACTCTTGTAAAAATAATTTGACGTCTTTAGGTGGTGCTAAAGATGGATTGAACTCAAACCCTTGTCCAGCAGGCAGCGAAGCGGGAGCTCCTGCTTCAGCAAGCGCGAGTACAGCTGCTGAAGAAAGGAGTGCCGTGCTATCCCACGAAGAAGATCGAGACAGAAATAGTGCAAATCTACAGGTTTGTCCTAAAGAGAGTAAAAAGAGTTTACTTGTCGCTCCCCAACTGCAGCAATGTCAGAATAGCATGCTTGCAGACAAGGGTGCTTCCAAAGCACATGAAGGAGAAGGTCCCAATGATGGCTGACTTTTAGCATCATACTGCTGTACGATCTTGTGTTGAACAAGGTTGTTTGCATGTATTGATGCCTTCTTTGCTGTCCTTTATTTTTCCTTTTTCTTTTGTATATTTCTAGGCAATCTTTAATCTCTCTTGGTCTTTCCTTGTATATTCTGAATTTAGAGAAAGCAAAAGGGTAAAAAGATGTGTGTTGTCAACATTCTCAGTGGAAATAACGACAGAAATATCAGGAAGGATCTGCTCCTTTGGTTTCCTGGGAAATTCCATCTTCCCTTCTGAAGGGACAGACTTCTCCAGTAATTCATCCTGGCCGAATCTGGGAAATTGAGCATGAAAATTCCAGCATTGTCAAATTATAATAACTGTTTGTCATGGGAGGAGACTATGGTCGATAGAAATCTATTATCATCTCAATTCCTTATAACAAATTGCTACTAGAGTCTTGGATGATTGATCTAATGCAAGCACTAATTAAGTACGATATCTTCCGTAGATGTGCTTTTACTAAAGATTGTTCCTTGTATTTACACTGCCATCGTGAAACCAAGCTATTAACTGCACACGTAGGTCGCTAGCGTTTTCTTTTTGGACATATTTAAGGTTCGTTTGTTTCAATAAATGATTTGGAAAATATCTTGACAGACATGAACTCACATATCGCTTGAAATAATTAGTTAGTGAAAAATATTTTATTTTGGACGATGATCTATGTATACATATTTTCACAGATGATGAGATTATCATTCATTTATTTTTATAAGCAATACAAATGATAATATTTAGAGAAATATTTATCAAATTATTTATTTTTTGTGAAACAAATACGTTATAATACATGATATGATCCATATATTAAATTCGTAATACTTTATAAAACATCGACGATTTGCAAAACATTTCCTCAAAATTGACTAATTATATCGCTTAAAATAATTGATCAATCATTATCAACGGCAATGTATGTTTAAACACTTTTATCGATAATAAAAATAAAATTCACTTTTATAAGCGATATAAATGACTTTTTTTACGAAAATATATACTAAATCGTTGATTATTCGCAAACAAACACACTCACAAAATTTATCCTAGATGGGTTTATTATTTTTCTTTTTTCTCCTCATTTTAAGGATGATCCCCAAGTGTTAAAGTAAATATCTCAATCCCTACTTGAGAAAGGAAAATTTTCTTCTACATTCTTCTCACAAAAATCCCAAATTTTACTATGTTTTCCACATTTATTTCTCATTTTCGACCCCTCCCAATCTTCTAAACCAAAGCCTAAGCCTTTGTCAAGAACAGTTTATCAAAAATAAAAAGTCTAATTAAGATATTTTCATGTTTTCTTTTTTTCATATTTTCTCCATTAAATAAACAGAAGATATGAAGTGAAGCAAAAAGCATACCAAGAAGAAGAAGAAGATGAAGAACCGGTGGTGGAGAAGCGACAACAACCAAAAGCAGACTTGCTACGCAACATACAAAGCCTCTCTCTCTCTCTCTCTTCTTCTCAAGAACTTCACCTTTGCTTATAAAAAGCAATTTTTAATGGACACCATTCCTCTCTGCTTCTCCCCTGCATCCAACCACCTCCATGGGGGGCGGCATGGGTTTCAGGCTCAATCTCAAGTGCGTCGTCCCTGTCCAGTCTCGCCTCCTCTCCAGCTCGCCCACTCGAATCTCTTCCTCTGGTGAGCACTTTGATCGTTCATTAGATAGATGAATTGTCGTCGTCCTCGACTAATGGGATTTAGTATCAAGTTGCAACTAGCTGGAGACTTGCATGTGCATGAGTCTTCGTAGTAAGCAACACCTGGATAGAGGTTTGTGGTACCCATTTAGAAGCTTAGCTGACTGTGACTGTCGGTCTTGTTTAGTTTACTTCTTTTGGAGCTTCGTGTTTTGAATGCATTTTAACGTTAGCGTATTGACACCCAGTGGCATACATCATCACCCTGTTTCTTGCTATATTGGTTTCTTTAGCACTGATGGGAAGTTCTTGGTTTTTCAGTCAGAGGCAAGGAAGCTGCTTTTAGCTCAGGAAGATTGTATTCTCTGTCCAGTATAGCTGAGGAGGTTGAGCCCTGCCATAAATACCATTCGAGTTCGTGTAAATGTTCGTCTGCGTCCGCTCCTACTTTGGAAGATGATCTCTCCAAAATGACGAATACGAAGGTCCCTCACTCTTCTCTTTTTAGAAGAACTCATGCCATCACTTCATCACCAATAGTCATCATCACTGTCGTCATTATTTTCACTATTCACCACCTAAATGAAGAACCAATATCAGTTGTGGCGCAGCATGAGGAGTTGCTGTGGCATCATTTAGGCATTACTTCCCTCTGGTGTAGCTCTTGGTGTCAATTATTGCCATCAATCATCTGTGTAGTGCAATTAACAGTACACAGAGAAAGAGAGAAGCACTTGGTCAGCTAGTGTGTATGTTGCAGAGAACTCAAAATCATCTTGTCACCGGTTCAAATTTGTCAGTGTCACAGGACTGATGTGAGGTGCACGGAATCTAATTGAAGGTCTTATTTGCAGGTAACTATTGGCAAGAGGCCATTTGGCAGTATAAACAGTGATACTGGTGGGATTCACATATCACACAGAGCAAACAACTCTAAAGGCAATACTAGCTTACAATCAGTCAAGGCAGCTCATTTTAGTTTGTTAATGGAAAATCTTAATGCATTAGAGGAAACCCTCAAAGATTCAGATGCGTTAAACTTGGAGAGAGATATTTTGCTACAGTTAGGAAGACTTGGAGCTCTAAAGTTATTTCATACCTGTCTGTCAAAAGCTTTCAATGCCCCAGATTCTTGTGAAGTATCTGATGCCGTGGTGGAAAAGAAGATGAGCAATAAAAGGGACAACCATGTCAGATCAATCATTCGGTCAGGGAAAAGAGAAATGAGAAAATCAAGAAGAGAGAGACAATCTGCAAAACCCAACCAAAATTCTCCTTTTTCATTGCTTTCGACTGCCAATCAGAAATGGCTTCAGCAACCTTCAGTTTCGTCTCACAGACGATCATCAAACTCCAAGAGAAGAAGATCGATAATTGCTAGGAATGAGGCTGAAATGTCAAGAGGAGTTAAGGTCATTGTGAGCTAGTAAACATTATCACCGTGTAAATCTCAAGGGACCCTGCTTAATTGCTTCTGACTTTGATACAGGTGCTTGCAGAATTGGAGAGAATAAGGACAATCTTGGAAGAGGAAAGAGGGCAGGTGCCCAGCTTGCGTTGCTGGGCAGAAGCTGCTGGAGTTGATGAAAATGTGCTGCGTCAGAACTTGCATTTTGGTTGGTTTTGCAGGGATGAGCTTTTGAGGAGCACTCGCTCGTTAGTTATATTTCTTACAAGGAATTACAGAGGTCTTGGTATTGCACATGAAGATCTAATTCAGGTCTTGCTCTTTTGGTTTCTCATTTTTCACAATTTCTTTCTTTGAAGTGCCTTTCAAACACATAAGGCTCCCACCACAGCCTAGCCTTGTATTAGAGAGCAAATGTTTCCAGTAATGGACCCTGGGACCTCTTGCTCACTGTGAAAGTACCTTGCCAACATCACTAGAGCAGGACCTACCCTCAGGCCATGGAAAAATTTCTGCTGCTTCCTTTTTTTGGAATATACTGAATAGAGATGGATAGTAATGGACAATATTGCCTCCTTTGTCCAGTTCATAAAGTGATAAATTGTTTATAGTCGTCTCCATGTTTGGTAGTCCTCTCTAGTTGACATCAAACAGAAACAGTCGTATAGTATTCTGCAAACTGAGCTTGCACATGCTAATAATAAGCTGATTTGTGCTAGAAAGGATGTTAAATGTCATACTGACTTTGGCAAAGAGTCTGCTTGCTACCTGCCGGCAGCAATTCGTGGAGACTGCTGTTTGTTTGTGAATAATTTACAGGCATTACCGGTTTTGCCTAGGCAATTCACCTGAACCACATATTCATGTAATTTTTCTGTCTGGCCTGAAGTGGCGTTGCCTCATTCTTTACTCCCGAGTGGAATGTATCTCATTTCGTAAATGCATCTATATCATTTTTGTAGTTAAGATCAAGCTTTGCAACCAATCTGGAGCCCCACGCCAGGTTAATAACCTGGCCTTGACTGTGATAATGACCAATGGTGTGATCTCCAAACATAAATAGAAACAATTAAAAGAATCTGCGTTCTGAATAAAACAATTATGCACATGCATTTCTCCCTTCTTCACCTTGAATTCTAAAAGATTTCAGTTAATACCATTGGGAAATTAATTGCAACTCGGAATACTTCTTTGTGAAACCTTTTTCTTTTATATGAGTGATAATTGCTTCAAAATGGGTGACAGGCTTCTCTTTATTCTCACAGATGTTTTAGTTCCTGGTATTTTTTTTTTGGTCATATTAGTTCCTGGTAATTAAACAGGGTGGAATGTTGCGTTTTTACAGGCAGGAAATATGGGCGTGCTTCGTGGTGCAGAAAGGTTCGACCACACCAGAGGCTACAGATTTTCCACCTATGTTCAGTACTGGATCAGGAAATCTATGTCCAGAATGGTGGCATGGCATGCTAGAGGGATCCGAATTCCTGTGGGTACCTTTCCTCTTTAAATTGCCAGTGCAAGTTTGCAAGAGCAAGAACATGGATTCTATTCTGCCTTCCTGTTTCTTTTTCCTTTCCAACTTTTTTCTTCTGCCTTCTGTATTTTGCAGACCACATTAGCCACTGCAGTGAATCAGATACAGAAGGCTCGGAAATCCCTTAATAACCAACACAGGAAATATCCTGACGATAAGGAGATTGCAAAGTTCACTGGCTTCTCTGTGGCTAAAGTCAGATCAGCTAGCCAATGCCTAAGAGTTGTCGGCTCAATAGATCAAAAAATGGGACATTACATCAGTGCAAAATATACGGTTGGCAAAGAAGTTTTTCTCTTTCATCTTCGTTCGTGCATTCCTCATCATTCATCATCAGCATTTAGGACCTTGATGTTTGAGACTTTCCTTTCTTTTCTTTTTTTGGGTGTCAAATGCATAGATAAGTAGTATCCTCGAGGGGTACCATCCTGTGTTTTTGGGCATGGAATTGTAGACAGAGCCATTAGTACACACGAAAGTTGGCGGTGATTTATGACTGAGATAATCCATCTTTGATATGGGTGCTTATTACTTGAATATTGCCCACCCTGATTCCCGAGTCTGTTTCCCTCTGATTTAAAATTTGATTTGATGTTTCACTCAGAAATAAAAATTTAATTTGATGTTTCGAATGTTTATCACAGTTTGGATCATTTACTAATTTTGAACTTGTGATGCAGGAATTTACACCTGATCCATCTCTGAGAAGCCCTGTGGAAACGGTCTTACGGCAAAACATGAGGAGCCAAATTCAAGAACTCTTGAGTGGCTTGGATTTTAGAGAGAGGCAAGTTCTCATCCTGAGATATGGGCTTAAAGATAATCAGATTAAGTCACTAGAAGAAATTGGAAGACTTTTCAATGTAAGCAAGGAGTGGATAAGGAGAATAGAGAGAAAGGCCATGGAAAAACTAAGAGACAGAGAAGTATGTAGTAGCCTGAGCCACTATCTAAATACATAATACTGTTTTCAAATGAGAGCTTGTGGTGTGTTTAAGCTCGAGTTGTAAAAGGTGCCCTAATGACAGGATTAGAGTCGGACAGCAGTTAGGATTTGATGAGTAACTCGAGAAATCCGACAGGTCTGTGTAGATAGCAATTTTTTGTAGTAGAAACCTTAGGCATTGTATCTACACATGATTTCCGAAAAGTGAGTCACAGAAACACACCATCAGCTTCTCTGTGCAGAAACTATGGATTCTTTGTTCAAATCATAGCAGGCGCTTGAACTTCCTGCATTCGATTCCTGAGTCAGATGGGTGGGGATTTTTTTTGTGGTTTGTCCTTTGCATTCCTCCAAGACTTTGCCAAATTTGAAATGGGGTCTTTGTTCTTCAAAGGTGTGGTTGATCCTTGAGTATATGTAGATGAACATGGCGACTGCCGAGGCTGATGCATCAAGTGCTTATTAAATAATTATGGCCATAACTTTCAACCATTCCTATCAGTGTAGTATAGAACTGGTACAGCTGATATCTTTGGAATGATAGCATATAATAATGACTTGTACGAAAAGAAGTATGCCCAAAAGTCATGTAGTTCCGGATTATTTAAACTGATATCTTGTTTTGGCTATGGACGGTGACTTGAGATTTGATTAGTTAACGTTAGCATAAATGATCTTATAGCCACGTTGTTTCCTAGCTGACGCACCGGGTCAACATTATTGTATTTAAGAATGTGTTGCGTACAATGCGGCCCCTCTATTTTAGGATTATTATATTAGGCCTACTGTAATTGTGATCATTCAATTCCAAACTTTTTAGCAATTTGTCAATGTAATCCATCCGGTCAATTTTGACCCGAATTGAAGATATAGACGCCGGCTATCTTACGTGGCATGTCCTATGCCGATGGGAGTTTTTTTTAGATTTCTTTTCTTTTCATTTCTTTTTTAATTTTTATTTTTTTTAGTGTTAAGGCTAATAGGGTGGTGACCTCAGCCGGCCACTGGGCCTGCAAGCCCTCACCTAGTGGGCGGCGATGGTTGCTAGGTCTCGGCTAGTGAGCGGCAACCCCTGCTAGACGTTAACACTAAAAAAAATCACAAAAAATAAAAAAAAAATCGTAGGACGATCAACATCCATATCATAAATTTCTTGTAAAAATTGATCGGGTGACTATATAGGCAAATTATTAAAAAGATTTAGGACTAAATTTATCAAATAAAAATACTTTAAAATGTTTAGGATTAGATTAGTAAAAGTGCAACTGGTTTATGATTATTTTTTTTGGGTAATTTTCCTTACTTCCGAAGGTAACAGCACTTTGATCATCGGACGCGAGACGAGAGAGGTAATTTATTAGATTGTCTCGGATTTCGTTACCAAAACAACGTTAAAAAATACCAAACGAAAATTGAAATATCTTCCTCACAGAAGAGACTTAACAGCCAAGGCAGCCACAACTGGGGCTTGCTGAGTCAGCTCGGCACACGTGTCGTCCCCTCGTCGCTCTAGGCCCCCGAAAGGGGAAATTACGTTGCCGCTCGTGTCGACCTCACGGACCAATCGGGCGTGTCCCTTTCGTGGAATCATACAAGTCAAACGGTCCCCCCAGCATCAGCATCTTCCGTCGGTGACGCAGATCGTTGCTACAGCTGGGTAATGTGAGATATACTCTCTCTCTCTCTCTCTCTCTACCAGGAAAGATTTCCGGGGCTCGGCGCCTCCACGTCGCGCGCTGCTCCCACCGAACGGCCTCGGAGCGCGCGTGTCCTGCACTTCTACGCGCGTGTTCTGCACTTCTGCGTTTCCCCGTATGTAGGACACCCGTGAATACGAGATCTAAATTCAAGAAATTAATTATTTGGGATTGATAAATTTTAATTGAGCTTAAGATGAGTTTTCAACTGCTTAATATTTTTTAATTATCAAATTTCATTATTTTGCTTAGTATTAATTCAAAACGTGTTTATAAAGAAGTTCACGAAATCGCCCAAAACAAAGCAAGAGATAAATTAATGTGATAAATTTCAGCTCATCGGGTTTGAGAAAGCATAGATAACTTGTTAGAAGACGGAACTGTTAGTAGATTTATTTATTTTTATATCCAAGAACTCCATCGTTTGGCTTATACTGATTGCAGCAAATAAACTCATGGAAATGTAATGTCGTTTTTTCCCTATATTAAGGTGAAATAGGTAAATTGTCTCGAGAGAAATTCAAATTCGCAATGTGCATGCAGCCGAAACAACACCCGATCATTGAGGCAACATCTCTTGGGTAGCTTTAGACTTTAGTATCTTAAACTTAGCTTATTGAGCTTTTCCGTATGTGCTCTCTTCATTAGAGTCATTCATTAACAATAGAGAAACTCGCGGTTTCATTTGACCCTTGATGTTTAATATTTACCCGTGTTTCAAGATATTATGATATGTGAAATTATTGCATTTAGCAGTTAATGAATCTTAACAAATCTAATTGACAATAATTATTGATATATTTGTTCAAACCATTGCATATGTAATAAATAGTTTTTCCAAAATACGGCAAATGAGCCGAAGTACAACAAAATGCCATATTTTGGAAACATATTAATGATGGCTTAATTAGCGTCTTTAGAAACTTATCGGAAAGGTACAATAACGAGTGTACTTGAAGCATTGTTTTGATGGCCGATTTTGTATTATCACTCCATAACAAGATACGCGTTACTAAAACGCAATCTTTTATATTGTAGCTACTTGTCTTTGCTTCTTAATAAAGACTACATTTATTTTATGAAAAATGAATGATTGGAAAATACTTTTCAAAAGATAATCACTTATATCGATTTGAAAATAATGAATGAACGGAAAATATCTTCATCGTTCACGAAAATATTCAGACGTAAATTGTTATCGACTTTTCATTAGCTAATTACTTTAAGCGATACAAAAGTTCATTTTTAGGAAATTTTTTAATTAATTAAATTTTAAAGAAATAAACGGAGCCTAAAATACTAAGGTAGATAGAAAAGTAATCTCAAATGAAGGGCAGTTTCAGATCACGACGTCGTTTCGCTGCAGCCATCATTTCCGGTTCAGCTTGGTTGTCGGGTTTCACTCCTCTTATTTAATAAGCGTGAGTGCACTAAACGCTCCATTAAAGGGACGTGGGGCTCTCTTTAATGCGCTCACAATCCAGCACGGCCAGTCCCACCCGGCCTTCGCTCCTCCTCCAATCCAATTCGTCTCCCGAAAAACCCAACCAATAGACAGCCGGTTCCAGATGAGTTACCCTGGGCGCTGCCGCAGATCAGCGTTCTCCATAAGTTCACGTAAAAAAGCTCCATCTTCACCCCCCACCTCCTTCGTCTTTCTCGGCACACCTCTCTCTCTCTCTCTGCAAGTTTCTCTGAGAAAATTCTCTTTTCGCAGGGCAATTTCTAGGGTTCTTCGCGCCAGCTCATCGTCTCCGAGAAGGCGAACGAGCTCGTTGAGCACGATCGAGCGCAGCTTCTCAGCTCGGCCATGTCCTCCATTGAAGCGGAACCGGAGCTCCGCTTCCCGAGCTCGTCGAATCCCAATCCCGAGCTCTAAATGTGTTCCGGCACCGGCGAATGGCTCGATTCCGCTCCCGCGTCCTCGATTCCGCCATTGTCCTGGCCGTAATCCTCAGCTGGTTCGCCGCCTCTTCGGTCGCTTCCGCGGAGACCGGCCCCTCCGCCGTAACCGACCTCGACGAGCTCCTCTCCCACCAGGACTACTCGCCGCCGGCGCCGCCTCCCCCGCCGCCGCATCCGCCCTCCGTCTCATGCACCGACGATCTCGGCGGCATCGGCTCCTTGGACTCCACGTGTCAGATAGTCGGGGATTTGAATCTCACGAAGGACGTGTACATTGCCGGGAAGGGGAATTTCGTCGTGCTCCCGTCGGTGAAGTTTCACTGCCCGCGAGCGGGTTGTGAGATTGCTGTGAACATCACCGGCAATTTTTCCTTGGGCGAGAATGCGTCTATCGTGACGGGTTCGTTCGAGTTGGTGGCGAATAACGCGAGCTTCGCGAATGGAACCGCTGTCAACACGACGGCTATGGCAGGGGCGCCACCGGCGCAGACGAGCGGGACACCGCAGGGGGTAGATGGGGCAGGCGGGGGCCATGGGGGCAGAGGGGCAGGGTGCTTGACAGAGAAGGATAAGAAGGAAGGGAAGACAGCGGCGGACGTGTGGGGTGGGGATACGTACTCATGGCAGGGGCTCGATCAGCCGTGTAGCTACGGTAGCAGAGGGGGGACTACGAGTAGGGAAGCGGACTTTGGAGGTGGTGGTGGTGGGAGGATCAAGATTACGGTGTTAGTGTACTTGGAGGTGAATGGGAGTATTTTGGCCGACGGAGGTGATGGTGGCAGCAATGGCGGCGGCGGTTCTGGGGGCAGCATTTACATCAAAGCTCAGAAAATGTAATTCAACTCTCTCTCTCTCTCTCTCTCTAATTGTGTGTGTAAATATAGGATGCGTTGTGGCAAGAAATTTGGAGTTTTCTTAGATGTTGCCGTGTTTACTTTTTCGTAAATAGGTTTTCTCCTGAAGTTATTTATGGATAAGGGAATTTTTTTACAAATGCACATTTTTGGCATTTTTTAGATGAAAAGAATGAAAAAAATTTGCTTCTCTATGGGTAGTTTTCCAAATTGGTGCTTCTTCCGTTTTTTTTTTTGGAAGAGGGGGGGGCTAGCAAATCAATGGGTTTTTTGGTCAATTAGGCTTGTCCTGTTTTGTAAAGGAAAGGAAATGGAAGCTTGCAAGATTATATCTTACACTCGTCTTAATTTTCGTTCTTGTCGCGTGAGCTATGTTTTTTTCTTTAGGCTTTTTGTGCTACGAGGAACATAGCGATTGCAACTGCTGGAATAAAACCTTTGGCAACTAAGCTTGGAGAAGCATTATGAACTTTATAACCTACAAAGGGAGGAAAAGTTGGGTAATTCTTGCTGTTGGTTACAAATATTACTATTTGAGTTAAATAAGGTTTAATAGAGTTCTTTCCTCAGAGTTATCTGTTGAAGATATTCATATTCTAGTTGATGGAGGAATAGAAGCTAGAGAATCTCCTTCAAATTTCTTCTTTAAGATTATTGGTTCAGACTTGGAGTGGGAGAGTCCACCTTTATATGGCTGGGCAATTTTGACTGGCTGAAGCGCCTCTTATGGAGTAGCAGGCACCTGTTTCTCCTGTTTGTTTGATCATTCTTTACCTTTTCTCTTGATTTTATTATGGAACTGAAGCAATTGAAGCTTGGACAGACACTTTGACTTGGGAGATACATTATAAATGTTGTTTAACCGTTATCTAATTTTTTCCCTGAGACTTGCTTATCATTCAGAAGACAGGTTCTCTTAAATTTTAATCTCTTTATTTCTGGGTTCTGTGTTGTGGAAGTTATTCTGTAATGGTTCACTGAATCTGATTGAGGGAGACCTTCTGCATTCGGTTGCGTCAGATTTGTGCAAAAAGTTTTGGCCCGACATTTAGATATATGAGTAAGTGCATGCTGGTATCTTAGCTGTAGCACTTGCATGTCTTGTGTCAAGAATGAAGATTGTTCGTGTACCATTTTAATAGATCTAATTCTACTGATGGAATAATTCTCCATTCCCATGCTATGATCCATGGAAGATAACTTTGGCCGAGTCAATGAGAATTTGAATCCTCAATCTGATTAAGAACTGAAAATGTACTGGCTGCACTTTCAAATATTATCGTGCTATTTATTTGCGCGAGACACATGCTTAATCTGTGTCAGGCCAGAATCCCTTTTGAGCTGGTGTTGCTGTTGCATTGTCTTCTATTCCTAAAAGCCTATCTTCCGTCTCTATATTCTTTTGTCCATCATAGCTGGTTGCCCTTTAACCTATACGTCTTTATTGCAAAGAGCAGGACTGGCAATGGCAAGATAAGTGCATGTGGTGGAAATGGCTATGCTGGAGGGGGTGGTGGTAGAGTTTCAGTCAATGTCTTTAGTAGGCATGATGAGCCTACAATATACGTACATGGTGAGATTTTCTGCGAAGGTCTATCATTTTTAGCCCATCTGACAGTAGATTTGGGACATTTTTGTATAACAAGAAAATCCATGATATTACAATAGGAAATTTTAAACCCTCACATGTCTTAGAACTTTAATAGGTGTGGTGTTGATAATGTTTTTGTTGCATATTCAGATGTTTTTGGGCAATGGTGGTTGTTTTCCTAATAGCTCTCTACTGCACATTGTCTTATTCTACTTTCAGGAGGAAGTAGTTTTAGCTGCCCACTAAATGCTGGTGCTGCTGGGACATTCTATGATGCTGTTCCACGGAGCCTTGTCATTGACAATCACAATATGACGACAGATACAGAGGCGCTTCTTATGGAGTTTCCCAATCAGCCTCTGTGGACCAATATTTATGTCCGAAATCATGCCAGGGCTTCTGTTCCCTTGCTTTGGAGTCGTGTTCAGGTTCCTCATCATCATCCCTCCCTCTCTCTCTCTCTCTCTCTCTCTCTCTCTCTCTTCCTTTGGCGAGGTGTGGAAATCCCTTTGTCTTTATCCTATTAAGCACTAGTTGTTGAATCTGCACGGTTAGCAGGGTACACCGTATGATATGCAGACATGCTACTTCCATTGTCTGACACATTAAAACATTTATGTGTAATTTTTTTGGACATGTATTGTTCCAAAAGGAATTGCAAGTGTTCCTAACGGTAATAAGTTTATATGTATAAAATCACAGCTTCGCTTTTTAGTTAACTGATACATAGCTTTACAATGCAGTTCCCCACATCCTTAACCTTCAACGAGACTTCAAAACCTTAGCCTCTAGCTGCTTTAGAAGAGTGACATCAATAGGAGTGTGGAAATCATGTTTGGATTTTTTTCTCTCTAAGGTGCCGATTGTTCAAGGGACACTTCTAAATGCTATTTATCATGTCACAGATAAATTACAGTTAGATACAATAAGATTATCTTATGTAAGACAAAGTATATTTAACTATGCACAGGAAAGAGAGATCATGTTTTATCTGAGACTTGTCACAGTACTCTTTATTTCATCAAGCAGTACAGGACTCATGTGGAAATGAAAGCTCACAGAAAGAGCTTGAATTGGAGGAAAGAAGAGAAAAGTATGGGTCTATAGGAACCTCAACATAGATCAAATTTTCAAATAAATGGCTTCTAGACTAAACAGCTTTTTTTTTAATTATATTTTTTTGTGGTGTTCGGGTTGGGAGAGGGTGCCCCTGTAGTACTCACCTTTGGCATAGCAGGAGATACCGTACGCTTATAAAATTTAGAAGGGAGTTGCGATGATCAATCTATGCCTTGTGGCCCGTAGTGTAGGTCTCTACATAACTACACAGATATGTAATTGACATGAAAATAAGAAAACCTGGTATTTGACTGGGTATATGATGTGTCACATTTCATGCCTATTGTCAATTGTGATGATAGTTCTTCCTGGAAATTCTCAGGAGCATGGTTATTCTGTATACTATTATTCAACTTTATTTTGTCATCTACCTTTAGGCATTTCAAACTTTTATGGACTTTTCCAAGCTCCTTTTATATCTCTGGAGCAACAATTGTCTGTTTCAGTTTTCTCCCTTCTTATGGATTAGTTGCTCTATAGCTAGTCATTGGCCTACTTTCTTCAGTAGATTAACTTCTTTGAAGTCAATTGCCATAATCTTGATAGCATCTGTAATCAATTCATTGATAGTTTTTCCGTACACTGTACTTTACTTTTCCTGCGCTGGAGATAAATTGGGGTTACTTTACTTTTCTTCGGTAGATTAATTTTATGCGGTTACTCTGTTCCTGCATTATACAGGTCCAAGGCCAGATAAGTCTGCTTAACCAAGGAATCCTCAGTTTTGGTTTAGAACATTATGCTTCATCCGAATTTGAAGTATTGGCTGAAGAATTGTTGATGAGTGACTCTGTGATTAGGGTGAGTGGTAATTGTGCATGCCTGGCTTCTTTATTCAATTAACTTTCAAGAAACTTCCATGTTTTATCCCATCATGTATTGTGACCACTAACTATAGGACTACATGATGGGCACTTCTGTTTATATTCCGTGTTTTCTTGCTTGTTTGTTTTCGGTTGTCTAGTCTACAATCTTTGGTAATTTCGTTTCGTTGACTTTAGGTGTATGGGGCCCTACGGATGTCTGTGAAAATGTTCTTGATGTGGAATTCCAAAATGCTCATATATGGTGATGGAGATGCAACCGTTGCAACATCCTTGCTTGAGGCCAGTAATTTGGTTGTTCTCAGGGTATCTTCTTCAATCCACTCTGCTTCTTATCCTTTGCTTCACATGATGCTTTCTGGTATGAAAGTTTTCTCTTCTTCCTTAGCAGGAATCTTCTGTCATACATTCAAATGCTAACCTGGGAATTCATGGGCAAGGGTTGTTGAATCTATCAGGGCCAGGAGACTGGATTGAGGCACAGCGGCTAGTTTTGTCTCTCTTTTACAGTATTCATGTAAGCTGTTTTCTATTAGAAATGCTGCTAGCAATAACTTTCACTTGCTCTGAAATGTTGCTAGAAGTAAGAAATAAGATCATGGTAGTGAGTTTGGATAAAGCTTCCTTCGAGCCTCCACTAGAACTATTTTGCTGTCATGAGATGTAATGCATATAAATGACTTTTGTTGAGCATGAAGCTTACTCTCAAGATTAGTAGTTTGCTAGAGGTTTGTTGTTCCATGCGAATAGTGCTACCTCGGTAATCAAAGTGTGTTAGAAAGTCCAACCCAAAGCTTAAGTTGATTGGTGGAGGAGACCACATGAATATAAAGAGCATTTAGGACCCGTTGTTAATCGATGTGGGATAATACTTCAACAAAGTGATGGATATTTACGTTCCAGTGGTGAATCAGGAGTTTGTTAAATTGCATGTGGATTCATGCTTTTCTCTTCAGTTGTTCTCTCTGTATATCAATAACGACTTCTCCTATTTATGTGAAGGTCGGTCCAGGATCTCTTTTACGTGGACCCTCAAAGAATGCCACAGCAGATGCCATGTAATTTGGATTAGTTATACCTTGTTGACAGCACTTTTTCTCTCAAATTTCTCTCTTTAAAAAACGTTAAGCTTACTCTGTTATGTCCCTGCAGAACTCCAAGACTTTACTGCGAATCACATAACTGTCCAGCGGAACTGCTTGAGCCACCTGAAGATTGCAATGTGAACTCTTCCCTCTCTTTCACACTCCAGGTGTTTGTTTGTTGGGATTTATGATTTTACTTAGTGTAGCTTCATCATCTTTTCATGTTATGGAACTAACTTATCTTAGCACTTCTAGATCTGTCGAGTTGAGGACATAATTGTTGAAGGCCTTATAGAAGGATCCATCATTCATTTCCATAGAGCAAGAACTATTGCCGTCCATTCCTCTGGAACAGTTAGTGCTTCTGGTTTAGGTAAGCACTTGGTACTATAATGCTTTGTTTGGGAAGGAGGGGCGGGAAGGAAAGTAAGGGTGGTTGTGGAAGATGGGATAAATTTAAAATTTGTGTGAGGAAGGTTAGGAGGGAAATCTGAAATTTTCACTTCATTTCATGCCCCTTGTCTTCCACACAAAAGCTTAAGTTTGCGATGATAGGGGTTCTAAAATTATGCTCCCTATGTCTTTTCACAGCTTGATTACGTGGATGTGTAGTTGCAGAAACATAACTAATACACTTAAACTGCTCATTTACTTTGCATTGTAGCCAAACAATAGCATAGTGTAAGATGCTTGATATACCCAATCTACCCAGAATGAAACTAGGAACAACTCAGGTCGCTCGGGCATTTTCATGGTTATTCTGGTTAGCCTGATTTGGCTTTTAATGCAAAATATAAGGAGTTGTGAGAAATGATGGAAGAACTTTTCATAACTGATATACTTAGTAGATATAAAGGAAGAAAGCTGAATTATCAAAAGTTAATGAAGCAACTTCATAACTTGTCATTGATCAAATAAAACTTATGCTATTTAGGCTGCTGAATAGTGGATATGTTAATTCTGGGGGCAATTTAGAAGTTTTTACATCTGTTGTTTGGTCCTTCGGTACCTTTGGGATTAAAGTATCATGAGGTTACACTCATAACTCATAAGTTTAGTAGTTATTCTTCATTCTGTCCTGTAGAATAAGCTATAAGCTTTGAAAAAACGACATCTTTTGTTTGCTTTTACCTCTTTAAAGTTAAATTATTGACAGGTCCATTTTTTTTATTTGAACGGTCCACTCTAGAATGCTCCACCTGCCCATAGTGGTTGCTAGGTAACCACTATGGTAATCATGCACCTGAATTGCTTATTATTCACCATCTATGTGGCATAGGAAAAGCTTAACAGAGTAAATGTTGAAGCATATGAAATATTGAAGATGCAAACCTTGATCCTTTCTTATTGGGGTGCTTGTACAGACAAATTGTAAGTCTATCCTCCCATATATATGTGGGATGTTTGAACTATCTGGAAAAATTTTGGCTTTTGTACAGGCTGCACAGGTGGAGTAGGTAAAGGAAGCCTCCTGAGTAAGGGGATTGGCAGTGGCGGGGGACATGGTGGTAAGGGAGGGGCAGGATGCTATAATGGTGAATGTGTCCAGGGTGGAAAATCATATGGAAATGCAGAAAAGCCATGTGAACTTGGCAGTGGAAGTGGAAATGATAGTTTTAGAGGTTCAACGTCTGGTGGGGGAATTATAGGTAAGTTAATACGTGGAAATTGGCAGGAACATACTTTTATAATTCAAACATTGAGTATGTACTGGATAAATGATTTAGTATGCTTTGGCATTTTGTTTGATAACATAACCTGTATTGCACTTATATATTAAATATTTTTTTGTCTACCATCAACTGGGCAAGGATTAAGGAGACTCCAAGGCCCTGGTAGCATATGGTTAATTATCACTCAATTCTTTTTTGTTTCTTTCCTTCTAATATGGAACTCATTAGCTTTAAGTTGGACCCATGAATATTGACAAGTTTGCTCCATTTGAATTTGCTTTAAGTGGTTATAATGTGTTTATGATGCAAATTCTTTGCCTTGATGTAATTTTTTCTTTTGAATCAGTAATGGGTTCTGCAGAGCACCCTTTATCAACCTTGTCCATTGAGGGCTCAGTGAAAGCTGATGGAGAAAGTTTTGATTGTACTATTCAGAGGGAAAAATATAATATAATGGATATTCCAGATGGAGGTCCTGGTGGCGGTTCTGGTGGTACCGTACTAATGTTTTTGCGAGGTCTGGCTCTTGGAGAATCTGCTCTTCTTTCTAGTATCGGGGGTAGAGGAAGTCCTAACGGAGGTGGTGGTGGAGGTGGGGGAAGGATTCACTTTCATTGGTCAGATATTCCCACTGGAGATGTGTACCAGCCCATTGCCAGCGTTGAAGGAATCATAGATACTGGGTCTGTATATGCCCCTTTCTTTAGCTTTCTTGTTCTCCTCACTCTCTCCTTTTCCCCCTCGGTAAGAAGGAGAAAAATTAATCATTAATGTGGCGTTCTTTACTTTCATGATGCATTCCATGTGTTTCATCGCATGTGCTAAATGTATATTAATCCAACATGTGTCTAGAACATAAAATGCAAGTGTAGGATTTGAGTGCAACTTAGCTTGGCTTCTAGATTTGACAAATCCCTTTTTCGATTCTTTGTTTAGCTGGGACTATCAGGAGATAGGAGAGAATTTTATTTATAGGAAATGACTGAAGTAAAGTTCTTGGCGACACAGTATAAGGAAATCAAATCTGACACTAAGAAACCCTCAGCTTCGGCAAAAAACCAAATCATTGATGACTGGAAGAAAACTAGATGGATTATGTCCTTTTCTTCCAACACAAACAATAAATGCTACAATTCCTTTCTCACAGTTCCATATTCCGCCTTAGGAAAAGTGACTGGAATCTCTCTCTCTCTTTCTCTCTCTCTCTCTCTACGAGCACCTGCGCACAAGGTGTTTGCAGTTCTCATAATTATGAAGTTGAAATGCTAGAAATCTCATTGTTTTCTTCCTTGCAATGCCTTTAGGGGTGGGCAAGGTGGAGAGCATGGCCATGTTGGTGAAAATGGTACTTTGACTGGGAAAGCTTGTCCAAAAGGGCTTTACGGGATATTTTGTCTGGTAAGCATTGAGAATTTGAGATGCTGTTGCCTTAGAATTGGGTTATTTAGTTGTGTTAATCTTGTTCCAGTAGTATATTGTAGAGGAAAATGGTACTTGAAGCAATGTTTCCAGTGCAAAATAGTAACGAGAGAAATGACTGAGTTATTGGGACTTGTTCCTGTATGGTTGATTTTTGGGTAATTATCATGATGTGCTTTGCATTCATGTAAATATAGTCATGTGAATAGTTCATTGGAGGGTGTGCACCATCTGTAAAAGATTGAAGTAATTGGAACTTCTCCTGATTTGATGTTGATGTATCTGTCAAATTGGAGCCATGAGGAACATCAAACAGACCTCTCCGTATCATATACTCCAAATCTCTCATTTTCTCGGTTATTCTTCTTCAGGAATGTCCAGCTGGAACATATAAAAATGTAACTGGATCAGATAGATCCCTTTGTCACCATTGTCCTGCTATCGAGCTTCCTCGTCGTGCAGAGTATATTGCAGTTCGAGGTAATGATAAAAGGGCATTAGATTGGCTTGATTTTCTTGCACCTACAACTGCACATTTATGATCTTTCATCTCTATTTGTTCATGCGCATATTCCGTGTTTTGATGTGGACTGCATTCATGTTCTTTCGAGTCTGTTTGCCTAGTTCCTACTGAATGATCCTTCCTTAATTATATGTTCATCTTTACAGGTGGTATTTCTGAAACTCCTTGCCCATACAAGTGCGTTTCAGAGAGATATCACATGCCACATTGTTATACAGCTCTTGAAGAGTTAATTTATACATTTGGTGGGCCTTGGTTGTTCGGTCTTCTTCTTGTGGGTCTCTTAATCCTATTAGCACTGGTTCTCAGCGTAGCAAGAATGAAATTTGTTGGGGTTGATGAATTACCAGGCCCCTCCCCCACGCAGCGTGGCTCTCAAATAGATCATTCCTTTCCTTTCTTGGAGTCTTTGAACGAGGTGCATTGATTTTTTTGGTCATAAAAGTGTATTGTATTTCTTTAATTGTTTATGGCTTCCTGTACTCTTTAAAGTTGTTAAGTCTTTAGATATTTTTCATTTGTTAAGGTTTTGGAGACTAACAGAGCAGAGGAGTCTCAAAGTCACGTGCACAGGATGTATTTCATGGGTCCTAATACATTCAGTGAACCGTGGTATCTTCCACATACTCCTCCAGAGCAAATAAAGGAAATTGTGTAAGCTGCCGTATTCCTTTTCTTTTTACTTAGTTTGTCTTTTGCACTATTAGTGTTTTTTCGGGTTCTTAGCTAATTTGCTTTGAAGTTCTTTTTAGAGGTTTTATCAACCATTTAGCATACTTAGTTTTTAGGGGCTAATAGCAAAATAATCTAAGATCATGCTAATAGATTAAGGTGTTTCAGTATTTAAGTACTTGATTTCAGGTGCGAGCTTAGCTAGTCCATGGGAGCCATGTTGAGTGTATGAGTCGTCTAAAATTGTTATCCTCATCTGGCAGCTATGAAGGTGCATTCAATACATTTGTGGATGAGATTAATGCTTTAGCTGCTTACCAATGGTGGGAGGGAGCAATGCATAGCATTCTCTCTGTCCTTGGCTATCCCCTTGCATGGTCATGGCAGCAATGGCGTCGAAGAATGAAGTTGCAGCGTCTACGTGAATTTGTTAGATCAGAATATGATCATGCCTGCTTACGTTCTTGCCGTTCAAGGGCTCTTTATGAAGGCATTAAGGTATATGTTTCTTGAAGTGCTGGTTGAATCTCCTGTAAATTATATGGTCATCTTCGGGTAGGTGAACACTTAAGTTTCCTATGGCCATCACAGTTGCAAAAAATAGTGTAGATGGTAAAGATTGGGAGGAAATCAAAAGGGTTCACTTTCCCTTTTATCTTTTTCTTTAAAAATTATAATGGTAGCTAGACAACGAGTGGAGGAAAAGCAAGTAAGAAGAGAATCCAAGAGAAATTAGGAGAGGAATAATCAAGGAATGCACAAGATGAATGAGCGAGAGAATTGAGTCTGTTAAAGATGAAAGAACCTAAAGGTTAAATACGGGTGGCAAACAAATGTTATTATCTCTTAATGGAAAAAATGTGACACTTAATATCCTTTTGAATGTGAAATCATGTAAAAAGCAACTTATATTGAACTCGTGAGGGTGTTAAAAAATCTTTTGAAGGATCTAAGTCTCGCTTGTGTGCTATTTTTGGAGATTTTAATTGTTTATGGGAATATGGATTTGGTATTTCTTTGTAATTGTGGTTTTCCTTCCGTCCCCTATTTCTCTTCTTTTTATTTGTTTTAATTATGACTGGTTCTGGTACAGTTGAGATGCTTAACAGTTCTTTGGTTGAAATTTTTGTTGTTTTTCCTGTAAGTAAAGAGAAATTTACTGAAAGGCGCTAAAGTGGTGCCAACCCTCTTATCAAAAGAGCTCAAAGCAAAAAACGAGCTCATTGACAAGACAAAGTATCGACGGTATCAATCAAAACATTTACATCCAAGAGTAATTCCCACTCTCCGGAAAGTGTCAAGCTTCAAACCAACTTTCACTAAGTGCTTTGACAAATTTAACTTTCTTATAAAAACATTAACTCAGAAAACTTCATGACAAATATTTGAGGGGTATCCTGATTGCTTACCGAATTCTTCTGACACTGTAGTCGTCCGATTTTCAATCTTGATAAACATTGTTTCTATGGTATAATATGCATAGAAATTGATTTTACTTGTGGGCCCTGTGCTCTCATTAATCACATTCAAGGCATAATTTTGGGTTCAAGGTTAACCAATGTCCAAAAGAACATGTTACTGACAAGTGTCTCAAACTTGTGATTTCTTGGCTAGACTGTGATGAATTATACTCCCATCTTCTTGTTCAATTACTCAGAGACTCATGTTATAGCAGTTCCATATTGGTAATGGTGATTTGTTGTTCATGCTATTAAACTAATATCGTAGATGGCAAAGTCTCTTTCGACATGGGGCTTTCCTTGTTTTTATCCAAAGGATCTTAGCTGTTGAAAGGAAAAAGGGGAAGAATACATTGAGCCGATTTATGTGTTAATAGGTGGCTGCAACATCTGATCTTATGCTGGCTTATCTGGATTTCTTCCTTGGCGGAGATGAAAAAAGAAGTGATCTTCCTCCTCGCCTATTTCAAAGATTTCCAATGTCCATAATTTTTGGAGGTGACGGCAGTTATGTGGCTCCTTTTTCTCTTCAAAGCGACAGTATTCTCACCTGTCTCCTGAGCCAGGTTATCATCTGATACACAACTTGTTACAAGATGGTGTTGACAAAAGTTCTAATGGCCAGTTGGTTGCTGTGTGATTTATGTATTTTCTGTTGACTTGGACACTTTTGACTTTGCAGTCTGTTCCACCTACGACTTGGTATCGACTTGTGGCCGGTTTGAATGCACAATTGCGCCTAGTCCGTCGTGGACGATTGAGGGTGACATTTCGATCTGTCCTGCGATGGCTTGAAACTCATGCTAATCCTGCTCTGAGGATCCATGGCGTGCGTGTTAATCTTGCCTGGTTCCAGGCAACAGCTTGTGGTTATTGCCAGTATGGGCTTTTGGTGAATGCTATTGAAGATGAAAATCAGTCTGTGTCTTCCCCAAGCAGACATGAGCCTACACGAACAGAGCAGCGATCAAGGTATCAATTTCTGATGCTTTTTTCCAGTAAAATGTCTATTACTTATCATCTATCTAGTTATGACGTTATGGAAAAGGTCTTGCTTGTGATTAATCTTTACTGGCCTTAGTTACCTACCTACATAAGATGGTGGCATCAAAGATGTTAAGTTCGTAATTTAGGAAAGTAGGTTTTGTCGACATTTGTTTCGTCTCTGTTGTATTTGTGACTGTTCTAATTATCAGAGATGGAAAAGCAGGGGGGGGGGGGGGGGGGTGATTTCTTATGGAGGGCATAAGGAAACAGAAGCACAATACACCTGCGAGTCTGCGACATGTTCACATAACAAAGAACATTGTGATGGGTGCTTTTCACCTATGGTCATGAACAAATGACAAACTCTTACCAATCATTTAATTTGCTAGTTTCCTTGTGAAGACACAGCAAAACCACAAACATATAACAAAACCTTTCAAGTCATTTAATGCTTACTAGTTATGTTCAGAGGTGAGTAGGGTGCAGAGCCCTCTGATTCTGTTTGTGTATAGTACAGTATATTCTTCTTGATTGTGGTCTATTTACACTTCTGCCTTTTGCTTTCACTTACATTTATAGTGCAAGGAGAATTCATAAAGAAATGCCATCGGCTGACTTGGCGGAGGGCCTTCTTAGTCGGCTTCGAAGCAGTGAAACCCATATGAGGCGAAAGAGGACTTTAGGTGGAATCTTAGACTTGAACAATTTGCAGATGCTGGAAGAGAAAAGAAATCTATTCTATTTTCTCTCTTTCATGATTCATAACACAAAACCTGTTGGCCACCAGGTATGTTCTTTACTCTGTTTACACAGGCACACTTTTTTGCGCACGCAGATTCTTTCATCTTAGTTAACATCACCAACTCATCCACCGATGTAAAGAAAAATTTTCACTCTACCACTTCGCCATAAAGAGGCTCTGCTACTGCTGCTGGGCTCCTGAGCAAGCTTTATCCTCTCCCTCATATCATTTTTGATAAGGTTTTGGGAATTCTTGCAGGATCTTGTTGGTTTAGTCATCTCAATGTTACTTTTAGGGGACTTCAGTTTGGTATTGCTGACTCTGCTTCAGTTGTACTCAATTTCGTTGGCCGATGCCTTCCTGGTTTTGTTCATCTTACCGCTTGGGATTCTTCTTCCTTTCCCTGCGGGAATCAATGCTTTATTCAGTCATGGACCCAGGCGTTCTGCAGGCTTAGCTCGTGTGTATGCGCTGTGGAACGTTACATCTTTAGTTAATGTTGTAAGTCGCTACTTCTACTTCAATGAATAAATGCACACACAAAAAACCGAAGGAGCATATACCTATGAGCGCTAGAGAAATAATGAGTATTGATAATCATTTCTTGAAGTTCTTTTCTTGACAAATATGGCATGAACCAGGGGATTGCATTTCTCTGTGGATATGTTCACTACAACGCTCAATCAGCTGGCAAAAAGCTTCCATACTTTCAGCCGTGGAATATTAGCTTGTGAGGATTGCCTTCTCTTGTAACACTGTAGTCTAAACCATTATTCACAGTTCGCGCACACACACACAAGCTCATGCTTTCCACTTATTGCTGGCTTTGGTAGCAGGGATGACAGTGAATGGTGGATTTTCCCAGCTGGACTGGTACTTTGTAAAATCTTGCAGTCACAACTAATCAATTGGCACGTGGCGAATCTGGAAATTCAAGATCGGTCGCTGTATAGTAGTAATTTTGAGCTGTTTTGGCAATCGTGATAGCATCTGTTAACAGTCAATTGCTCGCTAACACGATTTTTTTGTTCTCTTGAATCTAGCCCTCCTTTTGTACCCTTTTTCAGAGATCACATAGGGTGAGAAATTGACACACAGCAGGAAAGAGAGAAGAGAATAAATGTATAGATGGGAGAGAGGCATTTGTTCATGGAAATTACCCCCTTGTACTGCTTGCAGTTATTTTTTTCACTCTGTAGCTTGTATATATCAAGGAGGGTAATACATAGCTTTGTATTCATTTTCGTATACTAATTGATCTTCCCTACTTTTCTTTTTCAATAGCTATCCATCCTTAGATCGTGTGCAGATTTTCGTTCTCTTAAATTCTATGCTTAAACTTGATTTTTGTTATTCACAGGTCTATTGATGCATAAGGCTGTCATTGGAAATGATTGACTTGTTTCATCGAAGATAAGTGATAATCGTGTAAAGTGAGATTTAAGTGATACAACAAAGTAGTGCGTATATTAATTTAGTAAATCAATCTGCGTACGTCTAATGCAATTTGAAAAGGGTAAGTCCTATTTCGGAGATATGATGGCCATTAGTCTTATTTATCTAAAGTTGAGGGAAAATTAAAAGAAGATAGCTAAAATGTATTGAATTTTCTGACGAGCTCTTGACCAACCTGAAGAAGTAGCTCGACCGAACGAACGAGAGGTAGAAGGACAACGTCTGTCTTAAACAACGAGGGCGTGTATATAAGCAAGATCGAAACAATAAGACAGATTCCTTTGACCCGGAGGCGACATCGAAGCTCAAGGTGCTGAAAAAAAGCTATAGAGGATCTTTCGCGCTCTGTTTGTGGAACACAGAAGCAATCTTTGAGGAATGTTCTACTAAAAGCAGTAGAAAAGAAGGCTATGTTTGTGCTTCATGGAAGACATTTACCACCTTCAGAATCTGCTGTTTTTTACACACAATCAATATAACAATCAGTAAACAGACCAAGATCCATATTTGTTATTGTGACCAATGTTCATGCCCATTTGGTTCGCATTTGGATTTTGCAGACAGTAGCTTTTGATACTAAGCTGCGGGGCTTTACATATGTCTTGGAACTTGGAGAAGGCGAAGACAACCCAGATAACACAAAGAAGCCTCGACATTGTATCAGATAATAGACTATGGGGCAAGAAAATGAGTACCGAAGTAGTTAAGGATGTGCCAAAGTAGTTCCTTCTTGATTCTTTGAAATGCAAAGTGAAATATCATACCACCTTGTAAGCACCAAGGTAAAGCCATAGTTGCTACACATCATTATTCATTACAGCAATGCCAGACCAAACATATCATCTAATCGGTGATCGACTTGGAAAAGTCGGATAAGCACTCCCCAACACTACGATTAACACTGCCAGCTTCATGTTCTACTTCAATAAGTTCTAACAAATAATGTTAAATAATTATGAGTATCCAAACAAGAATCGACCCTATGGAGGACTCACATCTTGCCTCATGTTGAAAAATCTTAGCTTACTCCAGTGGCACTAATATGTCTGAAAGGTGGAGTGGAATACTGCCGTCAACTGTGAGATGCTAAAGCATGGATGATTGGTCGAGTTCAATCATAGACAGGAGCAAGTTCTTGGACGCCAATGCCACCCCCTACATACAGCGAAACGCAATCCAACTCAAATTCATAAGCTAAAGCAAAGTGATCAGCAAAAGATTGCTATTTCATCATAGTGTACAATGCTGTCATTTGTAACAAGATATGAAAATCTCAAATTTCACAGGTTTTCCATCAAGTTGTGCCAATAAAGCATCTTCATATCAAAAACTTACCTGGAGACGGATGAATCTACTCCGACTCCTTGTTCAAAACTTTGGGGACTTTAATAAATGGCTCATTGTAGCTTGGAACAGAAGATATCAAGGCCTCCCTATTACAGAACAAAGTCAAGCTTCAACTTAGAGGTAAAAACAATACATAATCAACCACTAGCACAGTAACCTGAAAAAAAAGAGTCGAAAGGGAAAACTATGACCTGTTGTCAAACGTTTCGGGAACATCCACACGCAATTGGTTGCTGTCAGTATCTACAAGGTCAATCAACCAGTAAACGTTATAGATGAACAATGCAAATTCTCTCAACTTTGCTGCAACAGATGCAAGATACATGCAGCCTACGCTTTGAAGACAAATTAACAATCTCATAGTGCTTCAAGAACCTGCTCTTAATGCGGGTTCGATGCTTTGGAGCTCCACATCTTGAAGCTGTCCAAACCTGACATTAGCACACCATCCGAAAAACAGCATAAAAAGATCGCGAAAATTGAACTGCATGGACCAGATAATGTCTATATCGTTTGCAAGAAAGAGTTGCTCATCACAATTAACAACATCCCCAACATTAATGTTTCCAATTCACAGGAATCTATAACTTGCATAACTAAGCTAACTCCTGAAAAGCCCGTAACAGAGGAGTGGATAAAACTAGTCTGCGATTCGGAGTGTTAAAGGGTGAACTAAACCAAATTGAAATTTTTAACAGGTTGTAAACCTCGTTCGGAAAGGCAGCATCAAGAAGCCAAAACTGATCATCACAAAAAGCCCCCCTCAAGTGATGCTGCTAATTATTAATTTCCATACCATAATCGAGACAATTCACAACGAATGACGAGAATTTCTAGACGGAGATAGAGAGAGGCGTACCAATCTACCACTTGTCGAATCTTCGGAGTGAACTCTTCAATCTAGAGACGAAAAAAGCGGGAGCATTGGAACGGAAACCGAAGCATAAAGATCGAAAACAGACGCAAGAACACAAAAGGAGCGCGTTCAGTGTACACCGTAACGCATACCTCCTGGGGGGTGAGAGAAATGCGGGCAGTTTCAGCCAAGCGAGGCAAGTCCGGAGGCTCGAGAGAGGAGGAGAAGGAGGAGGGAGATTTCGAGGTTGAGCAGCTACGGATGATTGCTCTGTCGGGTCTGGCATGAAGAACAAGAGGGATGGAGTTCGAGAAGGTGACGATGTTGCGGGTGAAGAGGAGACGGCGATGGTTCGTGGGTACTGCTCCTTTCAGCAGAAGCAGAGCTCGACCCGCCATTGCCATGGTTTTTTCCTCCTTGCTTTCCCTCTCTCTCTCGCTAATGGAGGCGACGTTATCAGGATATGTGAAGAAGAAGAAGGCGGCGGCAGGATTCTACTCCTTGGTTGGATAAACAGTGATGACTGTCAATATCGGTGATAGAATTTTGACAGACAACTTATGCAGTTCTTGATAAATTTCCAGTATTTCAACCATAGTTGCTGGACTACTTCAAATTTCACTAATTTAATGATATTTGTTTATGTAGCTTATGAATGTGTTAAAATTGTAACTTTAATAGAGAATTATAAAATCTTATTTGAGTTCACTTACCATTTGATAAATTGTCGAAATAGTTTAAAATTCACTTTTACAAAAGAATTGGTAAGTGACTAATCTATTGTCCGCTAAATAAGTTGCCAGTCAAAATTTTATTGCCCACAAGTTTTGACGGTACCAATGATTTTCATATTTTACTGACACGGAACAATGTTTCAATTTTTCCCTACGAAGCGATAGAATTGTCCTAAGTGAAGAGTTTATACATGCCTATGCCTATTGATCTATGAGCGGATATATTTTTTACTAAATAACATCTGCGAATGTTCTTTAAAAAAAATAACACTGAATCCACACAAAAAAAAGTAGAATAATGAATAATTCGAATTACATTTTGGAATAGAAAAAAACTTGCTCGAGTGTATCTAAATTATTTCCCCAGCTATTGGTCATAGCCCTAAGTAAGAAGGTATTTTGTGGATGATGATGTATTGGGGGCATCACATCGGAATGAAACTAGGAGAAGCAACGCAAGCGCACGAATTGTAGATCAAAGTACAAAGGGCAATGCGATTGATTGGGTACACCGCGTCATTAATGTAACTAATAAATTGACAATCATGAATCAGTTGGCAAGTTAAACTTCAGTTTGGCAAAAATGTCTGAGTTTTGCTGCTTGATTTCCTCGGCAATGTTATCTTAAGTTGGCAAGTTGTATCATTCAAACCAAAAATACAATGCTACCACTGACCCTTGATGTAGAGATTTGTGGAGGTGATGAGTGCATCTCAACATTTAACACTTAGTGATGAACCTGAGGGATGACTTCTAGCTCTTTCTGGTTTCCAGAAGCAGAGATTTATAGTAACTAGAGTTAGACTGCTGCTCTTAACTTCTATAAAGTCATAATTCAAAATAATCACTTAGACATAGAGGTTGATGGATATCATATACAGTACAACAATCAGGCAATTTCAAAACTCAGAAAAAAGATCCTTTCCTCAGCCTTGGTCTCAAGAGTAAACCAAGACAGGAAGCTCACTCATTGGCGAACATAAGCGCACCAGAGAAGCTCGATAATGCTGCTTCCAAAACCAAATGAAAAGAAAACAAACTCAGCAGATTGGTGATTGATCCGGGCATCGTAAATGAACACATCTTAAAATGCTTCGATAGTCCTTTAGTCGAGTTTGCAGCCCAGGAGCCAATACTGTGGGCACAGAGGAGAAAGATGGCCCAAATTCAGCACAGCATACTCGAGAGCCGAAGGAGCAACGTTCCAGCACGGGCTCATTCGAGGCCAAAGACGTACATCTTGTACAGGTCATTGTAGTCTCGTACAAATCATCTTTCGGTTTCACTGCATTCAGCAAGATGAAAGTGAAAAGGAAGGAACCGTCTAATAACTACGCCGAAGAGGATCGTCCTCTTTCTCATCAAGGATGAGTTTGACGCCATTGTTTTTTAGAGCATTGACAATCGCCCAGATCTTTGTTCTGTTCTTGAATCCTTTCTTCTCTATCTCCTTGTTCATGTCAACATGAATGCCTCTCCCGAGTCCCTGCTCAAGACCTTCCACCTTGAGTCGCATAGCCAACACCTCTCCGATGACACCTGCGGCCTTAGCATTGCAAGACCTGCCACACTCCAGAGAGTTTTTGATGGAGTGCTCAACCGTCGATGCTGTGGCCACAATCCGCCCGTCATTCCGGTCCACGACATTCGCCGTGACGTACTTCAATGATATGAACAGCCTCAGCACATACCTCTTTAGGACAGTCATGTCATCTCATCCTGAAAATCATTCCATGAGAAGCACAATCAACAGCCAGCAGGCGAATCGTGAACAAGCCATTCAGTGAGACAAATCTCAAAATGTTTTAGGGCTCCAACGGGAAAAGGGTCTTCGAATTTCCTGTAACTTCAGTCTAGGCCCGCCATGCACAATCTCCTAAAACTTATACCCGAATGCAATACGAGGCATGTTCACAATATCATCTTCTACACCTCACGTATGCATCATTACATTAAGCATTCCTACCAAACTCGGAACATTTACAAAGAAAGCATTACCAACAAATCCCCAATCACGCCAACAATACATGACACCCATTTTCAATGAGGCCAAAGGGACACAGAGCAAACACCACACAGAAACCCAAGCATGGTGCACACAGCACATGAACTTGAACCGAGACCTGAAATCATCAATCAATCTATCTAAACCTGTGGGGTACACACGCACGCGCGGACACATAACATGAACAAGAACACAGCTAGAATTCCCAGTTTGAGTTCACGCTCCATGATGAGCCAACACCTCCGCATCTAAAGCTCTACTCAACCATAGCGCGAAATTCAACCATCTATTGATTCCCAATAACCGGCGCACGAATTGAACATCAATCCGGGCGAAACAAACGGATACATAATGCAGCGCGAAGCAAGGGAACGCTAGCTCCATCAAGATAGAATTAAGAGAAGCAAAGAATCAACCAAAAACCGAACCTTTTGAGTCTTGAGTGTGCCGTGAATCCGAGACGAGAGGGAGAGAGAGAGGGGACCGATATGAAGACGAAATGGGCCTCTTTCCTAATTTCTGGGCTGTTTGGACCCTATTTTGCAATTGAAGTAAAAATAGAGGACTCTCGAGTTAAAATTAGGCCCCGCAGATTGAAATCTGGGTACCCACGGTCCACGGACGGACCCGGTTCTAGGGGGCGAGCTCATTGCGGTCTAGCTCGGTTCGGACGTCGGACCGAGCTGTGTCGGGCTCGAATTTTTGACAACGAAATCGAATCGAATAGAATGAGATTTTAGCATGGAATCAAGCCAAAACCGAGCTTTTTTTTAAAATTTTTTTTATCTCTTGTAATTCATGAGATTAAATTCCCTAAAATAACTCAGAAATGGACTTAATTGAGAGACTAAACCATGTCGTCACGTATGAAAAGCCTAATCGAACCGCTTAACGATAGGCTTTAGAGACTCTAATCTCCGTGGTTGAGTGTCGGGGTGAGCAAAAGAAATCACTCGAACTGGCTGGTTCTGGCGATTCGCGGGACATCGGTCCAGTTCCTGGTTCCATAAAATTGGAATTGGTAAATTTCGGTCTGGCTCCCAATTCTAAGTGTAAAATCGTCCACCTGGACTATACTGATTTTTTTTTAGATCTTTTCATTTCTTAAAAATCTATGAAAGAAAACCTAATTTATCTCTCATTTCACAAAAGAAGGCCTCTGAAGGCTCGAGCGATTGCATTTACTTATGCATTTGAATAAGATGGTACGAACAAATCAAAATACAACAGTAGTTGTTCATTCTAATTAAATTTTGCTAAAAATTGAAAAAATCTCTGTGAAACATACGATGTTACACGTAACTCATTAATTGTACGAATGCCCTAATTATCGGGAACATCTTCAATTTCATTTTAAACATTAACGATAAATAAACAAAAAAAAACCATCTGTTCCCGCACTGCCCGAGAACCGACTTCCCAGTTTAGTGGACACGGTCAAATGAAGTTCTGCAAGATAACTTATTAGTCCCACTCGTTGAACAGGTCTCTCTCGAGGTCCTATCACGGAAGAGGAAAAGTAGGAAAGAAAAAAAAATCACCCACCCAAAAAAAAAGAGAAAAGAGAGAAATGCCGACGTTGGGTTGACCAAGTCCAGGCCTTGTTTCGTCACTGCACACTCCAATGGAGAAAGCTGTTTCAAGGAAGATCATGAAGAGTCCGACCTTTTTTAGCTCGATGAAGATGATCACGATACAGCCATGTGAAGTGACAGGCAAGAATCTCATAATTGCTTCGGATACAACCTCAGTTTTGTGGCATGACAAGACAAAATGATTCTCTGAAAAAATCCCAAGTGCAGGTTGAGGTTACCCCCGAAAGAAGACAACACAACACCCCCCTCTTCCCCATATCTGTCCTCATACCGTGACAGAAGTTCTCTTCCAGTTCCAGGTTGATATCAGTTCAGTCAAGAGTTCATAGGGCCCAAAACTTCTCAGCTTCTTGTTCTCCAAGATGGACAGTTTCTAGATAATGCAGGCCTTAAGAAGGCTTATTAAGAGCTTGGCGATGCGAATCCCTTATCGGTTGCACTTTCGCTCGTTATTGTGTATAGCTAACAACTACCGAATAATTAACGCAAAGCGGGTTTTTATCATTCTATGAATCTGTACATATTTTTCGAACAAAGAGTAAACCTTGAACCTTTCCTGAGGTTCGGTGAGCATAGAGGTTTTGGTGAAATACTGTTGAAAAGGATCCCAGACAGGCCTGGACAGTGAATTCCACACCAATGAACATGTAGGTTTTTAAAAAAGATTTGAGATCATGACAGAGAGTTTAAAATAAAGTATCATTTCAATCAAATAAGAGATTTCCTTTTTACCACTCAAGCTGTTTCTAAATTTCTTTTATCAGGATGAGACTGGGTCCAAGGCACGAGAATAATTCCACTTGGGTTTCTCTGGCTTGCATAATACTCAAGCCACCTAACTTTTTCCTTCACTTAACTTCGGTTTGAAGTACGTAATGCAACCAATACTTAATCCTTGATGGAGTTAAAAAAGGCTTAGAACGTGAAAGATACAACCCACTTCGTTTGGTATTTACCAAATCAACCGTGTTCATCATAGTTTCTCGCGATGATCTTGAAGTTAATCAACCCCGAGCAGCTCCTTTCGGACTCGGTCCATAAAGTCTATTGATGTGCGCTCCAACGTAAGTGCACGTATTAGGCGCAGCTTGACGGTTAAGTCCTGCGCAATAATATGTATAATGATGACAAGTAGTTAAATATGCTTAATTAGCAGTCGGTGAGAAATCTCTATAGCTTAACTTATGAGTAGAATTAGATGTGACATGAGTATGTTAATGCGTTTAGACTTTATCGTCCTTCGAGATCTCTTGTTATGAAACAGGATTTCCATCATGAGCTCTAAGAATGCTACAAGAAACAGACCTCGACCCCGTGATAAAAGATGCAGCTTTGTTGGTATGATTGACTCGGTTTATGAATTCTCACCTTAATACCAGCTAATCTTAGTCAAGGTCTTGAGACCCATTTAGTGATTAGCCAATAAGTTTTCACTTACTTTAGATTGTGGTTGATTCAGTCCTTGATTTCTTATTTCTTCCGCACAGAAACGAAATACCACCATTTTCCTCCAAGCTAACTAATAGTCAGCAGCATTCTTGGCGTGGTTTGACTCATTAAGCCGGAATTTCTCCAAAAAATGTGTATGACAACTTCTTTTTTCATGGAAAGTGTGTTATTGTACTAATCGGGAGATGTGAATTGTTCAAGTTTGTGAGGGTTATGTTTCTGATAGTATTGTATTGGAATTGACAGTTGCTGCATATTTAAAGCTTTTCATGTAGGAATTATTAGTAACTAGGATGTATAAACTCTCGTCTTGTTGATAACATCACATCTGCGAGGTTGTACGTTGTAGTGGAATGCTTCAACCACTTGACCGTTTCATTGCTTACGCTTACAACATGAGATATGTAAGTTTGAATCAGAGACGACATGCAGACTGGGCAGAGCTGGACATCTTCTTTGGAAAAATATCAGGATATTGCATGTACTTAGGGATGTCTCAAGAGCTAGGTTGAATCATTCCTATATACTGACAATGTCATGGATTTTGGTTAAGTGGAAAAGGTCCGTATCTCAACCGAGGTAATCAAAACTCAAGTCTTGTCATTCCGCCATTTCTGTTTATGTAAGTCTCTGGATTGCTCTTTGGCTAGAACCTATGACAGCGAATAAAATACACCCAAATTTCATTTTAAACATGATTTAACCGACCGCAACAACTTAATAGGAGAAACAGTCAAGCTTCAATTGAAAATAGAACAAGCCATGCTCATCATCCAGGTAAATCTAGAATATCGGTTTTCTATTAGTGATAAAACAAATAGTTAGTTATTTGAGTTTGCATAAGTAGACGGCTGTCTGGAGTACACAAGATTCATGGTAGAAAGGTGCACAGATGTCTTGTAAAAACCAACCTAGGGCATAGATTACCTCATATTTATTGGCTAATGTCCTATGATTCGATAAAACATTGCGTCAATGGAAGACTCACATGTAATAAAGGAGAGAGAGAAAAACACCGGCTAGATACATTGTTAGCAGAGGAGAAGCGCGGAGTAAGTAGACTTTTAAAGGAAGAGCCTTAGACTTCTGCTAAAAGAGGCAAAATTTGAAAGGGAAAAAGGAAAGAACCAAGAAGGCCAGGAGGGAGCTCTAATAGATGGAGTTGTCTTTGTGGACCACCTGATGCTTTTGGCATGAGCTAAAAAAGTGTGCCTCCATTATTGTCATCCATATAAAGCAAACTATAGTTTTCTCACTGAAGTAAGAAACAGTTTTGTCAAAGTAAATATTTATACCGTGTTGATCACACAGATCATGTAGTTTACATGCAGAAACAGCTAACCCGAAAAAAAAAAGAAAAGAGGAGCCAAAATTTGAAAAAGAACTAAAGGAAAAAGTGAAAAAACATGAAACAAAGACAAGAGAAAACCCGGCCCCTTTGAAGTTTGAAGTAGTCTCGTGTGTGTACAGATAAATTTGTACGTCATTAACTCCTAACCATTGGACTTGACATTGTAGATCAACTGTTTATTCACCTTAGAATATAAGTCAAGTCTCATCAAGCTAATTGAATAATCAGCCATTCCATCCAGCATGGTCCAGAAACATGTGATTAGTTGTTTTTTGCCCTAAAGGACTTGAGATTGAGCAAAAAGAACAAAGTAGCAATGTATTTTAAAATGTGAAAAACAAAAGCATTAAAATTGAAAATAGGGAAGGAGTCAGGGAAGATTGCAGAGTCAATCTTTACCAACTTTATAAAACCCACACTAGGAGCCCACAGGTTCTTGAGGAGTCCCTTACCAACTCTCTCTCTTCTCTCTTCTCTCTTCTCTCTCTCTCTGTGAGTAGCCATGGGAAGAGCACCATGCTGTGACAAAGCTAACGTGAAGAGAGGACCGTGGTCGCCCGAAGAAGATGCAACTCTCAAGAGCTATCTGGAAGCTCATGGCACTGGTGGAAATTGGATTGCTTTGCCCAAGAAAGCAGGTCTATCTTCCCTTTGACACCCATTTTGGTTACCACTTAGACTTGGCCTTTGTGCACTGGACTTGCATCGAGAGAGCCTTCAGATCCCAAGAAACGAGCATATAACAACGGTTTAGGATATTCATGTGCATCAATAAGCATGAGTGCAAACACAACTAAGAATCTATAAGAAAATTTGAAGCTCTTAGGAGTTCTGAGCCAAACTGTTCCATTAAAAGTTCAAACTTTTTAGCCTGTGGAAGCTATTGTTTCTCTTCTTCGCTGCTACTTCTTGCACAAGCTTCCTTTCCTTCACTTCCAAGTATTGTTTCCAGTATTTTTCTTTTTGTTTTTTGCTTCATAGTTACCATTCAAGCTATTTTCTTTCCAGCTGAAATTTCAGATTGTTATACGTTCTCACTCCTTGGCTCATCTATTGTAATGGTGTGCTCTACCTATTGCAGGCCTTAGACGGTGCGGGAAGAGTTGCCGCTTACGGTGGCTCAATTATCTGAGACCAGATATCAAGCATGGTGGTTTTACTGAAGATGAAGATAATATCATATGCAATCTCTACAATGAAATAGGAAGCAGGCAATTTCTCAGCTTAATTTTTCCCTGTTTGTGTTGAATTATGATTGGTAGTTCCTCGCTCCAGAAACATACCATCCTCTATTTGCAAGTTCAAGTGAATCGATACTCGTTTCACTCTCTTAGTTACAGTCAAATTCATGTAAGAATGCTCTGAAGGATCAAATTGGAGCTATTGAGTGCAGAACATCTCTACTTTTGGAGCGGGAAATGGGATTCGCCTTTTTGTTAAGTAATAAACACATTAGAAGACATCATAGTCCTGGTTTTAAAGCAAAGAGTATGTACACAAAATAACAAGAGTTGCACTACAATTTCGTCACTGTTTTTGTTTTCACTTGCAACTATTCATATATATTATATTAACATACATTTTTTTTGTTTTAATAGGTGGTCCATCATAGCATCTCAATTGCCCGGAAGAACAGACAACGACGTCAAGAACTACTGGAACACCAAGTTGAAGAAGAAAAGACTTGCCGGAAAAGTTAAGGGGGCTAATAACGGCAGCAACAACACAATGTCCACTTTTAACACCCCTGCTCTCCTTGGGTTCGCAAGCAACCATCCTTCTGGTTTGCCAAATCTCGACGTGTACCACCGTGGATTTTCAGTTTCGGAGATCGAGACTTTCACAGCTGCCGAATGCCAGGTTATATATGATGGAGCAACTACTGCGAATGTTCACAATTCGCCTTATTATCCTTACACAGGCTTCAATCACATAAAGTCTAATGAAATCGACATGAGTTCAAAGGTATCGACTTCAAGCATTTCTAATTCATCCAGCATCTCGAGTTCATCGTCGTCTTTGGCAATGGACGACAAGGCTTCACTGCTCACTTGCAACAGAGGAACACTCGATGAGGCCACTGCAATGATGGATTTCGGGTTTGGATTCCTCAGTGACAACAGTGGCCTCTGGTTTCAGGAGAACTCTCTCAACTGTGGCAACTATGTTCCGAGTTCTGATTTAAACTATATATGCTGAAGCAAGACCATATTGCAGTACTGCAGTATAGCTCAATATTGAAATGACTGAAAGAAACAATGGAGGATTCAATGGGCACAGGAATACAGGAAACTTCTAGGAATTTTCTTTTCTGCATGCTCCTAGACCAATTAATTTACACCTTTAACTGCTATATGAACATATGCTCGTCTTGAAGTCGAAACACGTCATGTACAAATTGATTATAGGTAGAGATGGGCTTGGGCTCAGTCCTGTGAATTCAAAAGAGAGAAAAAGGGTACGTTGGCATAGAGGACTTATGATAGATTCAATTGTATTACGGAGCGTTGATCAGAAACCATCTCACTAATGTCAAGTCGCCTTTGCATAGGTTTGCATATGAATGTCTCTTAGTAATGAAATTCGAGCCTTGACGTATCGACTCGACAAATCTCCTGTATGTACACACTAAGCATATGTGCTTTCTCAACTACTAATTGCTTGCTTTGCATGCGAATGTTCCACCTGTGCGTTCGGTGCACGTATAGACTCACATCAAATTGTGTCATTGACATGTGCATCACTACTCGCAACACAACCTTTTCATGTGTGTCTGAGTGTCCGTTAAGAGGTTTCACTTGGGAATCTGACGGAGTGGGGCAGGGAAGATTTGGTCCTGTATCACTTTGTTGTGAAATAAGGACGTTTGACAAGGAATGTGAAGAGGATTGCATCAGCGTGTCTGCTCGTCTCTGGCCTGTCAACGTTCACAAAAGTTGCATGAAAGAGAGGCACCTCACGACCAATTCAATGCCCTCTTTCAAACATTAACCACAAAAGATTCTCTAACGGAGATTTCTCTTGTACATAGGAAAAAGATAAACCGTCCCGGCATATTCGTATTGTGCAGACTTAGCTTATGGAAGAATGCTCGACAAAACCATTCACGCCGACTCACAGGTTCAACCATTTTCCAAATATAATTAGCTTGGTGCAGTCGAACGAGTTTAGGCAATGATAATTGTATCTGCATTATTCGTGACTCTACGGAGACAGATAGTTTAAGGCGGATGTAACATCCGGGACAGATGCAGAAAGGAACAAACTTAGCAAGCATAGTTGAAGATCATGATCTCGTGAACCTCGAGCATGATGTTGCTTTTATTTGTCCAAGCATGTGAACCAGCTCGTACTGTGTACTGTGCATCTGCAACTCATCCTCTTCTTGACTCTTTCTTCATGTATGTGATGGGTTCCGGTCACTCTTCTATCCTCACCCAGATTTCAGCAGACAAACTTTCACGGGAAGAAGAGCGTCGTAGTAATCAAGCTATTCTTGGCCAAATCGGCTGCACACTCGCTTTCAGGACACATTTTATTGCTTCTTCAACCTTGCACTCAGCTTAGAAACGTCCTCAGGGACCAGAATTTCATGTTCACCCGCCATTTGGGGGTCAAGCAGTGCATGTTGCAAAGGCCCCCTTGACCATTGTCATTCGCTAGCTTTCGAAAAGGAACGCTCAAAAGGTCAAAAGCGAAGGGTGGGTTGGGGCTTGAGGTTCTTAAATGACAGAGACGTCCAGATACGACCCACGATTTGGTTCCTGTGTCATCGCTCAGTTCTTGGTGGCATTACATGCCTGTGAATATTCCCTCTTAAATGTGTCTTTAAGGCCAAAGTTGTAAAGCCACCATGTAAATCAAACATAGGAAGCTGCCAAGCTCATGTAGGGGATGACAGAAATTGCTTTCTTAGTATACATAGTAAAAAGAATTACACAAGCAGCCTCACGTACTATTGAATCGAGATTGGATGACTACAATTCTGAATATCAAAGATGGATGAGGCCTTTTCTGTAGAATTACTTTTACACCGAACGTGCATGCTCTAAGGACTTGATTTGACCAATTTGATAAATTTTAGGACTTTGATTGCGCTTTTTGAAAGTTTTAGCACTTAGTTGCATTTTCAATTTACTCCACTTGTGATGCTAGCGTCCCCACTCTCCAATCCATTTACTTGCAGGACCGCATGCCTATCGGTGAAAACCATATACTCTAAAGAAGCCCGATTTGGGAAAAAAAAAAATCCACATAATGACCTCATTTTCCCTAATTGACCCTTGAGATCCGGCAGGTCGTTTGGTGCTCATCCTTCTAATGAGCCACGAGCTAAACGACATTAGTCCCCACACGTTTTTAAAAACCAACTCTAGGGGCACCCGGTGGGAACATTCTCTGTAATTTACGGAAGAGCACGATCGAACATTACAGATTTATGTTAATATCGCTCAACTTCTGACCGACGAATTATAAAAGAAAATCATGGGTCTGAATGAGAAAAAAAGAATAAAGATTCCGAAGAACAGTGCGCACCGACATTAATCTCGTCCAGCGACCCACGACATATAGTAATATTCTTGGGAGTGTGAGTGACCGTCCTCATATAATTGAGCCGGTACAAAGTCGCTGCATGGATTGTCGTTCCTTAGAGAAGACTTTGAACGCAACTATTCGTAAATTAATGATCTTCTTGATTAATTATTTTTTTCTGGGATAAAAGCGCTGGAAGTCCTAAAACTTGTCACAAAAGTGCAATTGAGTCCTAAAATTTTCAAAAAGTACAATCAAGTCCTAAAACTTATCATGTAAGTGCAATCGAGTCCTAAAAATTTCAAAAAAATGTAATCAACGGAAAGACTTGATTGAACCGATTTGACAAGTTGTAAGACTTAATTACATTTTTTTGAAAGTTTTAGAACTCAATCGCATTTTGTGGCGAGTTCTGGGACTTAGTTACACTTTTTGAAAGTTTCAGCACTTAATGGCACTATCGTGACAAGTTTTAGAACTTTCAATGCATTTATCCTTATTTAAAAAATAAAAATAAAATAAAGGGCTGCAATTATTATTTGGGAAAATAGTAAGGGTCGGAAGGACAAAATAAATTGACATAAGGCATGACTCGATTGTATTCCCTATTTTTCAAACCAAGGTGGTCCCTGCGTTGTTTTCTTGCCCCCTAAGAATCTTATCATTTAAGAAGGTGATGTGCCCATTGCTGTTTTTTTTTTAAAAAGATTTTGCCCTTTGTGATTAATTTAGTGCCGGTAGCCAATGTCTATTTTGCCTTTGGAGTTGAACCGTTCAAAACAACTCGCTTATAGTAATCGCGCTGTCTGAGCATTTCCCGCTGGCAAGTTAGCTCAGGTCAACACGACACCTCTACTTTCGTCCGAAGTTAGTAACCATTCTCCTACTTTTGTTTATCTTTTTCCAAAACCGGCCTCCTAGTTTTTTGAAATGTTCACTATTGGTCCTTCCGTTCTGAACCTGTCAAACAGGTGGAGTTTAGATCGGGTAAAAAATAATCCGATCAAAATAGACCTATTTAACCCGTTTTGACCCGTACCTAACTCAACCCGATCCATATTATTAAAACATGTTCATGTTTAATCAAATGTGAAAGAACTTATACTCAAACTGAGGTGAAAGTGCATAATGAATAAGCGCGAGATCGAGTGAAAGCGAGAGAGAATGAAGAGAAAGTCGTAGAAATGAGTTGGGTTTAAGTAAGTTATAAACTTATTTAACACTCATATTGTAAACGAGGACTGATAAATGACACCAGAGATTTATGTGGTTCGGTCCGAATATCGGTACCTACATTCACGGGGAGAGCCAGCAACAAATAATCCACTATAATCGGAAAATCAGAGTTACAATTCGCTTATATGCTAGAGTCTTTTTCACACCTAAATTTAAGCCTAAATTCAAAGTGTTTATAAATAAATAACTTAATTGGACCAAATAAACTCACCGAGCCTTGAGAACGTTTGTGCATTCTGTTTTCTTTGTTCTCGCGGCTCTGTAGAGGACTTCTCTAAACGGCGGCTCACTTTCATTGAAGAAGATGCGTGCCCTTTCATTCCTCTCCAGAACAAACCCTTTTTATCGGAACCAAATACATCAAACCTACGTGGAGGAGTGCACCCTTCAAGAAGATGGACCGGTCGACGTACACTAAAGCAAACCCAGAGACAATCTAATCAATCTACCGAAAAAGGAGATGGAAAGAAGCCCCAGTATTTTGACTCTAATGCAGTTGCGTAATCGCGACAATGTCTTGCTAATAATGTACATATGCACGAAAAGAAAAAGAAAAGCTTGGCTAATAGGTGATTAAAGCCTTCGGCAATGGGGATATTTATCCAATCGTCAATGCATAGAAGGTGATGGATCGATGCAAATTCGATACTTCTGTCTCTTACCTCCCCAGTTGCATCGATACTTCGGTTCTCGAGCAGCTGCTTCATGCACGAAATAGTTGCTGTCGAACAGAGTGGGGCCATATGTCTTTGCCATCGCAGAAGCTAGCTCTTTTGATACAACTTTCGATCCTTTGACAAAACAAAACGTCACAACATCATTTGACATTCATACGGACTAGTCAGAAACAAGTTTGGTGTAGTTTCAACAATCAAAACGAATAACTTGCACCCACACCGAATTTAAGAAAAGAAAGGAGAGAACTTAAAATGACCAGAGAAAAACTTCTCATATAACTCAGTAAGCTCTCACGAATTAGACCAAGCCTCTTGCTCTAACCAGACGGAACAAGTTTGTTGCAGTTTCCACGCAATTGAAGGCAGACACTATCATCAGGATGATAGCATGCAAAAACTTCAGTGAAAACCATGCTTCTACAGAGGTATAATAAATCAGATCTAGACCCGATCAAAGTCTTTGAACACTACATTCTCTTTTGCAACTAGAACCATAAAAGTGACTATTGTTGACATCTCAGACACCTATCAATTCCACACAACTTGAAAAATCTTGAAACGTGCCAATCGTCAACTCTAGACCTTACAAATAACAAAACTCCAAAAATGTCCATATGACATACATTGTAGCTTCTATTTGCCCTGGGATAGTTCTCCAGATTGAGGTTTCAAAATTTGCACTAGAATGATGTTATCACTGTCGGTGGTTTCTCCCACCCTGATGTTTCCTCTTGCACAGAGCTGAAGATATAGAAGGGATGGCAGATATAGCACCCTAAGGCATGATGCAATCACCTAAGGTATAAGCATCTGTATTGATGTGAATGAGATGGCTTTGATGGTAGCAGGAAATATAATAAAGTCATTTCGAAATGTAAAGCCATTACCGTAAAAGAACTCCTGAATAGATCACCCCTAAAACACCATAATTTTGAGAAGAAATGGATCCATGAAAGGTAAACCACAGCAAGTACCCATATTGATCATGTTGAAAAATGAGATGTTACATAGGGAAAGCAGATGATTGGAGACCATAAGTACCGTCAATACTCACCATCCATGGCAGATTGTGAGTTCTTCAACTACCAGTTCTTGCCTCGATCTAGTTGCTTATGATCTGGTTTAAGCTCAATTTGGTTGCTGCCATGGGAAGTTACCGTCAGATTTTCTTTTTCTTTTAAACTTTTGAATGCCGCATGGACATCACATCCGTGCCGCCATGACCCCAAATAAGGCGCCATTTGACGGCAGGGTGACAAATGACTTGATTGTAACAAAGACATTTAATCTTCAAGCTAACAAAACAGACCAAGATTTACTGACAAAGTTGCAAGAGTAACAAGGCAGTGGCTACGAATGCAACTTACCCACTAAAACTGTATGAAACAACTCATACACGATAACTTTAGCTATCTGTCACAACAAGAACACCTCAAGCAACATACACTGAAGGATCTACGTCTCGCATTCTTCTTGTTTTTATCAGAGTAGTCAGAAGATAATGCAACTATAGGCCTGGCTACAATAATCTTGAGTGGACTTCAGTCATGCCAACAGAATACATCTGCGCTAATTCATGTTGCTATGTCCACCTAATCAGTCTTTGATACATAGAACGGTAGCATCAGCTCCTTGAAGTAGAAAGAGTGAGATTAATTCCGAGAATAATTGTTCATTCAGCCAACTAAATTGATTAAACTAAGAAAGAAGTCTCCATAACCTTACAAACCAATATCAGTTAATGGACAGGGCAGATCCTGGAAGCAAAAGAAGTTGCAGTGCAACATTTACTAATTAGAGTAACCAAGAGAAAATTTCATAAGATTCTAGAGAAAATCTTAAAGCAGTCTGTTCAGAAAGCCAGAATGACCTAGACAGCTAAGCTAATGCTAAAACTAGATATCACATACAGTCAAACAGAAGTATCAGCGTGCTCCATACACCTGTGCCGAATCATACTGAGGATAGCCAGGCTGAGGTGATAGAGTCTTCCCATAACCAGCTTGGGCATTTGCAGCTACACTACCATAACTGCCAGACTGTGCAAGTGATTGGTCATAGCCTGGTTGGGTGGTCGGCTGTTGAGCATACCCTGGCTGAGTCTGACTGCTAGCAGGTGCAGCATACACACCCCCTGGACCCCCACCTAAAGCAGCATCTTGTGGCACTTGATAACCATAGCTTGCATTGGCTGTCGCTGGCTGTTCAGGATATGATCCATAACCTCCAGCTGCAGCAGGTTGACCATAGCCAGGAGTAGGTTGTCCTTGCTGTGGATACACAGCACCAGATGCAGGTAATGGCTGATTAAATCCATCACTGGCCGGTGCAGACCCATACGCCTGGTACGTTTGCTGCATGGGCCCGCTTGCTGGATATGCATATGTTTGTTGGGATGGCATGCTCGAACTGTACAGTTGTGTGGACTGATTGGACCCTGGATAAGGTGTATTGCCAGGTTGACTAGCTCCTGGAGTGCCATAAGACTGAGGATGCCCTCCAGGACCGTATTGTTGTGCATAACCAGGTTGCACGGCAGCAGCTTGAGGGTAAACTGGCTGAGAGCTTTGTCCTCCATACGAATGCTGCACTGGAGGGTTATTATACCCGGTTTCATTGTATCCATGTGCGTAACTCTGCTGAGGGTTTCCAACTTGAGGGTAAGGACCCGGGTGCCCATAATTTGGACCTTGTGGTTGTCCATAGTTGTAACTTGCTTGCGACTGTGGTGGGCCTACGCCATGGCCACCGGATTGACCAGCAATGGGTCCTGAATGAGGAATACCTGCTTGATTTCCTCCATGTCCACCATAATAATCATAGCTCCCACTGTGAGGTGGGCCCTGCATGCTGGAAGGCCTCTGCTCCCAACCAGAACTAAAACCACTTCTTTGTGGGTGATAACCACCGTAAGATGGAGGGGGGTATTGGACATTCTGAGATGTATGTGGTCCACGCTGCTGATAATCATATGACATCATGTGACCAGGATGAGAAGCACGTGGACCCCATGAGGAAGCACTTGGCCCACGCGACCGATAAGCATTCTGACTAAACCCACCGGATAGTGGTGATGGCCGAGGAGTCTGGCCAACAAAAAGTATATAATGAGTGCAGTCCCATAAGAAAATCAGATACTTAATAGCCATGTATGAAGATACCAGGAAAAAAATCTACAGAAGTCGAAGCTTAAAATAGGCCACAAGATAACACGAGCAAGATCGGTAAATTGGAAAAGCATAAGCAAGCCATTCAACACAAAGCAATATGAAGACCTACTCCATGAAGTGGTTGACAAAATAAAGCTCATACAAATATAGAGACCACGTGATAGTCCGCATCGAATCAGCATAGATAGCTTCAATATTCATATTGACTGGGGGGAAAAAACATCCATATGCATGAAAATGGAGATAAAATGTCTCAGCCCGGTGGAACGGGAATATGACACCCGGACTAGACCAGGAAAGTTGCAAAAGGCCATGCCAAGATAAGGCAAAAGTGAGAGGGAAATAATTCTACTTTTAAAAATAAGGCGCATCTCATCAAATCAGTGACGTTCAGACGTTTGTTCTAAATTTGTAAGCATAAATGTCAAAGGGAAACTTAGAAACATGGAAGACACCTTCACATATGCAAGTATTATCCTCATCATGGAGACATTTTCAAGTCAATTTATAACAAAATTTTAAATAAGAGTCTTCTAACATGACACAATAATAGATAAACACAAATATTCAGCAATACAGGTAATTTCTTTAGCAAATGCTTCAAAAGCTCTTATGCGACCAAGCAAAAATGATAACTTCCTAAAGCCTTATTCACAAATGCAGGATGCAAAACGCATTCCCACCATCAAGAAAACCGCCCCCATAAACAACAAAAACCACATACAAGGAAATTCATTTATGAACCACAATGGCTTTTTCAACCAATGAGTTATAGAAAGGTCAAAAGAAAAGAGTTATCAAGCATTAATGACTCAAACTATCATCAAGCAGAACGCCTGGCAGTAAGCATTTATGTACATGACTCAGATGACGATACTTCTAGACATCCAGACAACAGCGCTTGCCACTTCAGAGCCACTATATGTCATAGACCCCAGGCAACCATTAAGCAAGGTTTCTATACAAGGTATAAAGCAAACCCTTCTGACATAGCAATAGAGGCCTCTAAATTGCAATGAAGCATCCTACAACTGTTGCAGTAGCCACTAAAAACAGGTTATAAAGCATAGAATGGACCCCACAATAATTTAAATGATGCGAGTTTATATGGACATGACGGCTTACGCCTCACATACAGAACATGGGAGTCACTAGCGGTCGCTAAGGTTAATACAACGTAGGCTTACGACATGATCTTTACTCGAGTCTCAAAGCAATCTTACCAACCATAAACATTCGCCATCCGTAGAATTAATGCCTGATACCTCTCTTCATGTGGATGAGAGAATAGTGTGGTTGTCTATTGCTACACCAAGAAAGCAATGCGAACACCACGGGAGAGGCAATTGCCAAATCTGCATTTTATAAGCCAACCAATTCGAAATCGGCACTTTCAAGATAGAAAAATGATGGCAAGTGGCAACTGACATCTTCGATGGAATGTATGATCTTCCTAAATGAATTGACTTGACCTTGGCATGGATCATTATTTATGACAACTCTGATAATTGCATTCTCGGTCCGTATTTACTCTCGATGACATCTCAAAATCCAGAAAGATTATCGAACATGCAACTAGAGTTTATGAAAAGGGGAATAATGTTAATATATATATATATATCTAAGACCAACTCTTCATACTAACTCTACCAAAAGTATGGTTTCTGCCCTGTGAACATACATGATACATCAACTAACAATATTGACCTACATTTTGATCCACAGACACTTTTGATATCGACAGAAAAAGATGTCATCCTCACTCTGTTAATTTTCGCACACATCAAAACATCTGAAGCTTATTATGACTGCAATGTTCTCTGCATTCCCAAGCAGATAGGCAAAATTGATGAAGAACAGCCTCCTTAGTACCACTTCTAGAACAATCTACTGTGGCAAAAATGAAAAGGGGGAAATTGTCATGTCAGGCCAACATTCATTCGTAAATCTCGGAGCTAACAGCACATGATAAGCTAAACGCAAATATCCACAGTGAAAACACCCAAAAGGCCCCTAAAAGTACCTATGAGGCTATGATTCCAATGAATAAACAAAAGGGGTTTAACATGAAACAATAACGATAAAGGAGCAATAATATTTTTCTCCACATAGAAGCCAATGGTCAATTTATCAATATTATAAGGGCTCTCTTTGCATAAAGAAGAATCAGAAGGTATGCAAGCAGAAGTAATCACAAATGGGGAATTGAAAAAAATGCAACTGCATTAAAACAATGCCATTTGTTTTGGCAAAGAAACAAGGAAAACTAGCAGACCTGTTTCATAACTTCTCTTATCATCTCTGTGGCAACATCAATCTGCCTCCTATCACCACTCACCCTGACAATCCTTTCCTTGGATTCATCACCCTCAGGAAGATGTTGAGGTATTAACTACAAGAAAGAAATAAATAAATTTGGAGATTTTGACGCATAACACTTATTAAAGTACCTATTGATGTCCATGATTTAGATGCATATCTGGACACCAAAAGACAAGACATATGACATCAAGTACCTGGATACGGGCTCCTGATCTCGTTTGTAGACCTTTGATGGTATCTCCACCTCTGCCTATAACTAAACCTACCTGAACAAAGAAATACCACAGAAGACATACACAGAAGTTAATGTCTATGAGAATCAGTTCATATAATTCATGAAAAGATGTGTGTTTGCTTGTCTGAACATATTACGCCCAACAAATCATCAGTAGTTATATGGCAACACCTTCTCATTTGGAACTTTTATTTCAATCTGTTCTGCAGGCCCTGTGGCATATGTGGTGGCTATGCCTCTAGCGACAAGAGAAGGGGAACCACCGGCATCCGCCTACAACCACATATATCGGATGAAAGAAGCAAATTAGTTTCGACATTCAAGGGAAGATATATTCAATCATAAATAACATACAGAATCAGCATAAGCAAACAACTTGTGCAGAAAACGCTATAGTTAATCAGAGGAAGCAAGTCAACTACGCTTTTTCACCCTGCCAGACAACAGAAGTTCCCTTGTTTCATAATTTTTTGCATCCTCTGTAGATCTTGGTACCCAGCATTTTATGTGCACCTCCCGCTTTTTAAGAATGTAACTAAAGCAGGGCAACATATTGCTGCTCCAGTTTCACTATCGGAAATGTGAAAGCAGAGGAAAAAAGGAGGAGAGAAGGAAGAAAATGCACCAACAGCATCAACACGAACCTCTGCTATGACATCCTTTATAAGCCTCTCAGCCTTGTTAATACTATCCAAAGATCCCGTTAGCTCCACAGGCCTAGTTGTAGAAGACATATCAGCCTCAGAATCTCTGACAATCTGGATTTTCGCCCCTGAATTGTACTGCAAATACCGTATGGTCTCTCCAGCCTTACCAATAAGAACACCAACCTGCATGCATGATGCCAAACATGTGTGATCTCACCTTTTGCTCAAAACCAAAAACTTGGTAGAACTCCAAAGAAGAGAAGATTTGGTAATGAAGTACAATAACTACAGCAGATTCATTATACATAGCTTAAACATGAATTCCATCCAGTTAATACTGGAAAGGGACTGAAAAAGTATATCTCATTCTTCCAAAACCATATTACTTATCCAAGTGATATTACCTCTTGAAGACTACTTAACATCAGGCACTGACATGTTAGTTACCCCTTAAACATCCCTTCTTACAACTCTAGCCGAAGATGACTGTACTGAACGCCATACGACAAAGAGAAGAGCAAAACTATATAAATAAGGGTATAATAACTGATGCCTATAAAGTCAACCCACCATGACACAATCTCGACTGGAAGGATCAACATGACTCCATGAAGCAAAGAAGCAAATGATATATGCATGGGAAGTTCCCACATGGCTATTCTGTTTTGAAGCTGATAATTAATAGTTAACATTGGAAGCTTACAATTTCGCTTGTCATACTTGTAATAAAAACATGTCGTATGTCGTAGAGATCAAGCAGACTCGCTAAGACATGCCACCTCTTGCTCACTGAGAAAAGTTCAACTTGTGTGCTCTTCATCCAAAATTAAGAAACAGGGAAGGCAAGTACAATTGATGTTAAAGTTTCCAACTTCGGACGTACATACCTCTGATATTGACTCTGTGAGAGCATAATAAATTTACAAAGACGAATATAATTCAATATCGTTAAAACTAATTATGCCCTATAAAAGAGCAAAACAGGAATTCCATGTACTTCGACCGACAATTTACACAAATAGCTCCGCAAATTCACCTTATTATTTGGGACCTCAATTTTGCGAGTCAAAGTGTGACCATCATCGGACACTTGCAGCTGCTGCACGGACACATCTTGTTGGATAACATCCGCAGAAGGCACCGCTTCCTCCTTCAAAGTTTCTTGCGAATTGTCCTGAGACTCTGTATTGACATCTTTGGCCTCGTGGTTTTCAGAAGATGCCTTTTCATCATCGGCAGCTTCTCCACTTTCATTGGGCTCTTCCTGAGATTCTTCGACCTCGCTATTATTCGCAGCGGTTCCCTTATTTCCTTCCTCGACAGGGTCGTCTCGCTGGTCGTCTTGGTATCCATTTCCATGAGCTGTTGCCGAAAAGAGAAGACATGCGACGAGTTTATGAGGGAGTCCCTTAACATGACTACTGAATTTGCACAGCAAGACGAAATGTCAACCACATTTCGTGAATTAGAGGCACGAAATGAACGCCCAAATCCAAACAAACAAACAAACACCGAAGTTACTCAATAGCACAATCATTCCTCCTACTTCTGCATCTTTACAACCAATATCCGCAGCTACCCATACGTTGAAGCTCAACCTAATCTCCGCCTAAAATCAGCTATCCAGCTTATCAGCTACGAAACATTACCATCGCCAGTAGCCGTAGGTGAAAAAACCACAGAGGGACCGAATTACCTGGAACCTCAGGCTTCTCGTCGAGACGAGGACGCTTCGCATCCAGCGAATCAGAAGCCGAGACGTGGACATTGTAGTCGGAATCGGCTTCTCCGACGGGTTCCGGAGCCTCCTCGGCTTCCCAATCGTCGAGCTTCCGCTTGTGATCTGGCGGCGGCGAGGCCGCCGGCTCGAGCACCAGAACCTCTTCCTCCGCCATTTTTGTGCTCGATCGGGGATGAAGACGAAAACACTTCGCTGCTTCCGTCTGAGAGAGAGAGAGAGAGAGAGAGGGGATGCGGCTGCAAAACGGTGGGCTTAAGTGATTATATATACGTGGGAAGTCGGAGAGGTTAGATATTCTTGGCACGGTGGTGAGCCAGCACGAGGAAAATACAGGGGCAAAATTATTTTATTATATGTATATATTGAGAAATAGAATGGGATAATGACACAAATGGCATTTAAATTTTGATTCAGTGTGTAATATGATTTATGAATTTTTAATTTATTCAATGTGATCTTCGAACTTTAACTCAATATGTAACGTGATCCTTAAACTTTTAATTTATTTAATAAAATCCATGAACTATATAAAAAAGTTCAATCTTACCCTTTTATAAAAACGAGATCAAGAATAATATTGAACATTTTTCGTTTAATATAAAAACTAAATTGACTATATACTAAAATTTTAAGGATTACATTAAACAAATCAATAGTTCAGCGACTATACTGAGTAAATTAAAAGTTCAGGGATAATATTACATATTTAATTAAAATTCAGAGGTCTTTTATGTCATTTTTTTTAAATAAAATCAATTGGGTACGTTTAGGACTGGGTAACGGGCTGTGCCCTGTTTTGGGCCTGGAACAAGTCAGACCCATGGGCCCAAGCCCCTTGGGTCTTTTTGTGATAGGCCGAATCCAATAGGGCCCAGGGTTAACTCATATTTTTACCATTTTCCGATCTTTCACTGCATACCACTTCCAAACGCTCTTGCTCTCTAAAATCGCTTGTCGATTTCATTTATTTCGTTTATGCTTACGAAGACTTAATCGTGTTCTATATCGTGTCTGATCATCCTAGCACAATCCGGACTTCACCATGCAATCTTCATGGAACTCGTTCAATGAGTATCGTGATAACAATGTATATGTGCTAGCTCTGTCAAGGCAACTAGCTAAATTTAATGACGGCGAGGCACGGTGACCAAATGATTGGGAGGAATTGTAGGACAAATAAGTAAACCTTCCCCCGACACTATTGAATAGCTAGAGGTCAGGCACATGACATAGGAAGGCAGATTAAAATTCCCTTTGGGCATAAGAATAAGGTAAAAATTAATGTACAAATGTCGAAGAAGACATGTAAGGCGATGGGTGTGTTGACACTCTAGTCCACCACTCAAAATGAAAGTTGCCCATCTCTTGCTGTTAATACAATTAGATTGAGGGTTGCTGAAATTTTTAGGGGCTTCTTGCAGGTTTTCAGCAATATGTCAAATACTTTGAGCACATTCATAATGGAGATGGCAAGATGAGTTGGTTTTGGAATGTGTATACTGCATAGCCTGCATAAGTCAGTCGATTAGATACATTGAATTCCATGCTACAGACAGAGAAAGCGTCCCCATTAAATAGAGTCTAGAAACCTGTGTGGTCTTTGGTTTGTAAGAAGATCAACACCCCCACGGCCTTTTGTTAGGTCATTATCTCGATCTATTGATAAGCTAGAGTTGTACTTGGGAACATACTGCTCCAAAAACATTGATAGAGTTCATAAAGATAACGTTGACGTTCTAAAACGATGGAAGGGGCAAGTCATCACTTTGCCAATTCTCTCCACCATAGCTTGTAACTTACTCACTTGTCGCCATCCATGATACCTTACGTGTCCCTGTTCAGTACTAGATAATAGATTTTGTGATATGATAGGTCTACGACAAATATTTTACAAATAGCTATCATATGGTCAGAGATACGGTGGTCTGTGTGTAATCATTATTAGAGCACCGCTAAGTGTAATTTTCTTTTCCAAATTATTGGAAGTATGTACTTATATGTACTTATATAACAGTTTGGTTTATTTGAATGAGTATTTTTCATTAATCTTCCTCAATTAATTTTCCATCATTTTTAATAGTCGAACACAAACTTTTTTTACCAAAGGTTTTTTTTAAAACAACTAGGTTCGAGCCAACCTTGCCAGGGTCAAGCACGTGAGTCGGCATGGGAAAATCTCATGCGCGGGCAAGTACTCAGGCTTGACCTGATGCCAAGTCCTATTAAGAAAAAAATTATAATTATTCAAAAAAAAAATTGAATATAATTACCCGAAACTCACTAGGAGAGTATATGCATATAAAAAAAATACGATATCCTGAGTTTGTACTTGGCACAACTCTCGAGGACCGATATTTCTTGTGACGTAATATTCCTTTGACTTGATCATAAAGATATCTATTGGGTCTAATAATACAAAAAATCTTAAACTATATTTATTGTGATAAAATATTTCAAACTTTTTTTTGTGTCACTAAAAATTTTAAACTTATCTATTATAGCACCCAAAATTTTTTTTGTGTCGTAAAAAACTTGAACTCATACAATATACCATGCATGACATTGAAATACATAATTATATGACACAAATGTATAAGTTTGTGTTTTTTCATGATAAAAAAAATTAAGGATATTTATTTTTTGGGGATTTTTATCAAATGTACAAATATTGAGTTTTTTTTTGGTCATAGACAAATATTATGTTTTGATTGCACTATCCGAAACCTTTATAACTTCACTGAAAACTCGTTAAATTTTCGGGTCAATATCATTGAAAATCATAATTTGGTACTTCATGGCACATTTAATTGATTTAATTTTCCTCTTACAAATAATAATTAATTAATTATCAATCTAATTTTCGTTCCATGAAAATTTCCAAAAACCTCAATCCGAATCATCAGTTACGCTGGATCTCAAACTTCTGAAGGAGGGAAAATTTAGTTCAGAGACACGGAGTTTTAAATTTTCCACACTTTAAAAATTAATTTGAGATAAATGTGCCGTAAACTATCAATATGAGATTATTTTAGATAAGAATTGGTCTGAGATGATATCAGTTTGATATCTTTAACGACATTAATTTTAAATTTCTAGACTTTTTCGGTGCGCTTATTAAAAAAAGAAAAAAGAAGAAGTGGAAGACATTTAATCATCACCGTCATCACCAGATGCTTCGCTCCGCTTGTGAACACCAGGCCACCACAAACCCAAAAAAAAAAAAAAAAAACCTTCCGTCGGATCGTCTCCTTCATCACCGCCGAACCGGAGGAGATCTGCATCTGAAGCTCCGTGGTTTTCTCCTCCGTAACTCAAATCTGCTTCTCTCTTTTTCTTCTTCTCCTTCCCCTTCCGTGGATCTTGCTTCATCCGAAATCCTCCGCATTGATTCGAGAGGCTCCTAGCTTGGACTGACCTCCGTGTTCTTCCTTCGGTTGATTGCAGATCCGCCATGGATTTCATGAAGGTCTTCGATCAGACGGTTCGAGAAATGTGAGCTTCGGATTCTCATCGGTTCTTTGTTTTTCTTTTTGCGGTTATTACGAATTCCGTGTCGTTCGCCGGAAGCTTGGATTAGGTGCAATGCCGTCGTCATTTCGTCGGTTGATTCTGTTTCTTTCTTCTTTCTTTGAGCAGAAAGAGGGAGGTGAATCTGAAGGTCTTGAAGGTCCCCGAGATCGAACAGAAGGTACGCGGCGTAATCTTTTGTGGAGCGGATTGCTTTCCGCAGCCGGAAGATTTTGCTAGCTTTTCATTTGACCTAGGCGGTTGAGCTTGGATTTCCGGATGTTTAAGATTTCATGTGTTTGGGGATGCGTATGTTGGTGTCGGTGGTGCTCTGTGGGTAGATTTAATCCTCAACTTGGAGAAACGGGAATGTGCGGATGCTCCGGAAAATTGAATTAAGTGCAGCAGTTGGAATTGGTTTAGCATTCTTTGGCAGACAGCTTACTTACTATTGAGAGTTGGAAGTTGTGTGCTTTTAGATTTTGATTTAAGCATCATTGCAGTACCTGATTTGCTCAGACTAGTTTTGTCCTTCGGCAGCATGCATGTGAAATTAGTGATGCTGTATGGCGTTTATGGCTCTGTTAAAATTGATATTCAAGTATTGCACGGTTGTTTTCTTTAATGCCGATGGCATTATCACATCTTATGCAGCTGTTGGTTGAGCTTCTTTCTTCCTTGTTTCATTTGCTTCTGTCTTGATATCTTGTTTCATGAGTTAAAAATTCATCGAGAGGTCTGTAGAAGCAGTGAGTCAATTCCTACTATGCTACATGGTCTGGCTGATAGCTTTTTTTTTTTTTTTTGGTCGTGGAAAAACCAGCAAAATGTTCTGGGTTTGGGCCAAGATTCAACTTTTGGGCAATTTCTCGACAATGAGCTTCATCCTTTGTAGAGGCCGCTCCTGGCCCACAAATTGTATTTCATTTAATTTTTAACCATAGCATCCACAAGATGCTTAGATGAAGAGCATATTAGAAAGGTGCCAGGATCTAACTAATTGTCCATCGTGCGTTCAGTTTAGTTCTGTCCTCTGCCAAGAGTATGGCTTCTTACCCGGTATCCTGTTACTTTAGAGTTTCTTCTGCTGTGAAAACACCAAACATCCTGTTCACTTGCTAGAATGTAGAAAAAAGTCACTATATCAACATCATAAACCTTTTTAGGTGGATGGAATTGATTGTTCATCATTAAGCATTTATTGGCTCATTACAACATCAAGTCGGTGAATGCATACATATGTTGACTCATGATTCCATCGGCATTGGTGATAAAGGTACTGGATGCTACGGACAACGAACCCTGGGGTCCTCATGGTTCTGCATTGGCAGAGATTGCACAAGCCACTAAGAAATTGTAATTCTTCATGCCTTACACTTTTTAAAGCTCTTCTATCATAGTTTAATAGTTGGTGGTTGGCTAAAGAAAATTATTTGTTTTTCTAGTAATTATTAACTGCTATAATTTAACTCAAAGAGCTACTTTTTATCAACTATTTCAGCACGGAATGTCAAATGGTCATGAATGTCCTTTGGACGAGATTGGGCGAGACTGGAAAGGATTGGCGTTATGTATACAAGGTAGAATCGTCACTACCATGAAAGTTTTACATACCTTATGGGTCAAACACTTCAAGTCAGGATTATCATCTTTGTTGGCTGAATCTTCACTTTTTCCATTAGCTCCATCTTCTTTTCCTCTTCAATTTTTGAACTGATGTTCTCTCATTTCAAATGGAGTATTGGTGTATGGTAACCCTCTTTTCTTCTGTCTGAAAAATATTTTTCAGGCACTGGCTGTTATAGAGTATTTGGTGGCACATGGTTCAGAACGTGCGGTTGACGACATTATTGAACATACCTTCCAAATCTCGGTATAACCATGAATATTATCGAGAACACTTCTTGTGATTTCCATAGGTCGGAGAAGGGAAGGTTTTTTTTTTAATATCCATTTTAACTATCTTCTTTACTTGGTGTAGTCTCTCTCAAGTTTTGAATATGTTGAGCCAAGTGGGAAGGATATGGGCATAAATGTGAGGAAGAAGGCTGAAAACATTGTTGCTCTTCTCAACAATAAAGATAAAATACAGGAAGTAAGAAATAAAGCTGAAGCAAACCGGGACAAGTGAGATTTCCTTGAAGCACCGAAATGCATTTTTTCCTTCTACGCTTTTGAGATTCATTTATGGACCACATTCAGTGGATAAACTATGTGAATGACCCTTACAGGTACTTTGGACTCTCGTCTACTGGAATCTCACGCAAATATGGCGGTGCTGCGTTTGGTAGCAGTAGCTTTGACACTGGTGATCGTTACAAAGGTGCAAGTAGTACCCGAGAAGGTGACCGGTTTAGCGACAGTTATAAAGATGATCATAGAGAGGAAAAGGATTCTTACAGAAAGGCAGATCAAGGGGGGAAAACTGAGAAGAAAGGGAGTGAGTCGAAGATGGGGTCTGCTCGCTCTAGCAGGTTAGAGCTCCATAAGTTATTTTCACAGATATGCTGGAAGATCATCCACATTTCCTCATAGAATTTCTTGTAAGGATAAGTTGCTGGTGGATCATTCTATTGCTGCTGCTTCTTTCTGTCCGTCCTTTTATTTTATTTTTTTCGTTTTCTTTCCTTTCTTTTTCTATTTCTGTTTCCGTTGGTGGGAAGAGGGGAGGGGGGAGGGTTGTTAACGGTTGTCTAGGGTTTTCTCTTAGCTGAAGATTGGCGCTTGCATTGCATATATTGGTCGACTTCCAGTTTTTCTTTAGTATTTAGGCCTTACCGGCATCTGGGCAGACATCATATGTGTGAAAATTTGTGGGTTGATTTGGAACTTGTTACCAAAGGTGATTTAACAAGACATGGTTTTGGTGTGACGGTCATTGCATCCATTTCGTTCCAAGTCTTTTCCCTGCTCAGATCATTTAGCATTGCTTTTCCTGCCTTCTTTTCCATGTTGTCGTGTATTGGCATTTATTCATATCTCTGAATACATTCTCTTGCAGCAAAGATGCTAAGGCATCTATTGCATCAAAATCACCAACTCCCTCGCAAAGTACAAAGGCCCCACCAATCAATGATGATGATGATGATTTTGATGATTTTGATCCTCGAGGGACCTCCACATCTAGTATGTTTTATTTCTTCCTCATTTAGTTTCCTTCTGTTTTCGCGTGTTATCTGTTGATTCTCCGAGGCAGGCATAATTTGCTTATTTACCTAGAAAATGTCTATGCTTCTTAGCTGCATCCTTCCTTACTCCTTTACTGTTTGTTGGATCATGATTCATAAGTTATTTTTCCTTTCTTAAATAGCCGAGCTGAGTTCAACAGAAGAATGTATTTTGTCAATCAAACTTTTTTCACTAAATATGGGGGTATTAATGTGGGACTGAGAGTACGACAATCTGACGTTGGCGGCCAGTTGCATGATCCTTGATTTGTAATCATCAGCCTAAAATCATCGGAAGTTCATAAATAATGCATGTGTTGTGAGAGCATCCTCTTATCGGGTAGCTGCAAACTAGTTTTGTTGATGCTGGAAATAGTTCAAAGTTGTTATTGTTGTGCTTCAAGCATGATATTATTCCTTGGCCCATATTAGTGTTCAATGAGTGAATGTCCCTCTCATCAGACAGGCCTTTGAGCAAATTTATGTTTGATTTTTAACGAAAATTTGCTGGAGCCTGTTTGCTATCTGACAGTCAGCTTAAAATTTTTGCAGAGTCCAGTGCTGGAAATGCAAACCAAGTGGATCTTTTTGGGCAGGACTTGATTGGAGATCTGTTGGATGCTCCAATATCTGTTCCGACTGATGCTCCTTCCTTGAATGAAAATTCATCTGAGGTTGACCTTTTCGCTGATGCAAGTTTTGTTTCGGCACCTCCTTCAGTAGAATCATCTGAGAAGAAGGTGAAATATCTTGAGTTTTTAAATTGTGGACTATCTGATGCTGCTTACTACTGGCTCTGTAACTCACTCTTGCTATCCTTTCACTGCAAGGAAGAATTTGATCTCTTAGGGGCAGCTACTCTTTTTTTCGGTCACAAGCTAACATCGATGATTTTGCGCATGTGTTGATTATATGAATTCTTTTGCGGACTGAGGTGGATCTATTTGCTTCTGCACCTGCTGTCTCTTCTGCAGTTTCTGCACCAGTTGACCTCTTTGCTGCGCCAGCTCCGGTTACTCAACCTGAAACCAAGCCCATACAATCTGTTCCCACTAACCCTATAGTGGATCCATTTGCTGCTGTTCCACTGAACAATTTTGACAGCTCCGATCCTTTTGGCTCATTCACTTTCAGTTCTGATTCAACATCAGCAGGACCTTCCCAAAACCCCGTCGATGATTCCAACATGAGTGACTCAAGTAAGAAGGCTTCAGCTATCTCGAATCCACAACCAAAGAAGGACGCATTCCATGTCAAGTCTGGAATTTGGGCAGATTCCCTCAGCCGTGGACTGATTGATCTTAATATATCTGCTCGTAAGTATATCTAAGCTCGTCTTGTGGCATTGCAGTTGTTCCCTGGCCTCATTCTTATAACTCTTACACGTTCAACTTAAATACAAAAATAAATGTGTGATATGGATGTATATGGTCTAATTAGCAATCCCTTCGAATTATCAGGGGTTGTTTACAGAAGCAGTTTATGTGTCATGGAATACAAATTATGCAAATGCTGAAGTTCTGTGAATTCTTTCAAGTCATTGTGTCCTGTTGGGGGTGCAAGAACACCTTTAAATTGTTTCTAGCAAAATCAGTCATCTGGCTCATTCTCATATTGTGATTATTCGGGTCAGCCTCACACATTTTTTCCTTTGAATATGTCTCCTGCTGTACCTTCTTGGCTCAGCCAAATGATGATGTACTTGGTTTTTTGGAATGTAGAATGGCTGTTTCCCCTCTCTTGTGCTCCGTACACTTTGCACGCACTGCACGCTGCAATTTATGCCTATTGTACTATGACACAATCTCACACTATGGTTGGGAAGTGTCTCCAAGCCTACTAATGTGGCTATGTTTTGTTTGCTCATACAAACTTGCAGCCAAGAAGGTTTCACTTGCAGATGTGGGTGTAGTTGGTGGGCTAAGTGATGGTTCGGATGAAAGGGAAAAGGGTCCCCCAACCTCATTTTACATGGGAAGAGCCATGGGTACAGGGACTGGTCTTGGTATGTCAGGTTTTACATCATCACAAGCGACCAGTGGAGATGACTTCTTCTCAAGCTTTGCTAGCCAATCTCAGTATGGTAGCTTCAGGAAATAATTCGTCCATTCTTTCCCTTTTCTCGTTTGATTTCTCATTTTTTTGTCTTGAGAGTATTCACCAAAAGTATGTTGTCTCAAGAGAAACGGTTTGGGGTTTCTTCTGTGTGGACACCGAACAGCATTTCTGGTATGATATTGTAAGTATTAAGAGTCGATGAATGCTGTGGTAAGGTAACTTGTGTGAATTGGATGGTTATTGAGTTCTGTGGGCCATTAGTTTTATGGAACGGCTATACTGTCCGAGTTTAATGGTTGCTCTGCTCAATTTCAACCCAGTAGAGGAATGTGATAGCGAATTAGAGGTTTGCAATAAAACGAGAATATAAGCCTGAACATTTCACATCGGAGTTAGAATTCTCTCTCTCTCTCTCTCTCTCTCTCTCAGTATATTTAGTTTGGAAAATCGCAAGTGCCACTATGGCAAGCTATAAATATATCCATACTCTGTCACAGAATGGCATTGATCGACGAGGTAGTAATCCCATGGAAAATTTTAGAGTCGATCAGGTTTTTGTAATCATAACAAGAGATGCAAGAAGACAACCGAGCAAGAAGAAACAAGTGACGGCAGTCTAGACGTATAGGGCATCGGATCGAAAACAGCCCTCCATCATTTAAACAGCTGAAAGTGTCGGTATTATTAAGCATTGAGTCATGAATCTATGAGTAGCGTTGCATAGCGTCGACCTCGAGAAGCGATAAACATGCCAACAGGATTTAAAACTGGATAGAAAGGCAAATTCTATTAACAAGCTAGCTCATTGTGGAGCAACTGCCAAATGAAGCGCAGTTTGGATTCAATGTGTATGCATATTGATTGAGAAGGTGTGAGAGAAAAGCAACCGAAGCATTTCACTGTACAGTTAGCGAGAACAAGCACAATTTTTTCAACAGCCAATTCCAATATCCGCTAAAGCCATCATTGTCATGAATAGTGAAGACAATGGATGAGAGAAGCGATGCAACTGCCGTCTCTCGTTACAGATCCATCATTCTCCCACGCAGTATGGCTTCTGCCTTCCTCACCTGCTTTACTGGTCCTATGATGAATACCTACACCGAAATTAAACCCACCTGAGAAACTCGCATCAATAATTATATATAGCAAGAGGCTTTTTATTAAAGGAGGAAGTTGTCAGAACAGATCATACCAAAAAGCTTCAATGGGATTTCTCCCTAAAGCGAATTGAACTACATTGCAGTGAATATATGCAGCAGATTGGTAACTAACCTTGTCAGGTGGACCTTTGGCACCTCCAGTCAAGATTTCAGCACTGTCAAAGCAAGACTACGGTAAGGAAAACCAGACATGTATTTTCAACAGGACAGATAGTCATGACAGCGCACACGCGCAGAGAGAGAGAGAGAGAGAGAGAGAGAGAGAGAGAGAGAGAGAGAGAGAGAGAGACAGAGAGATCTACTTGCAAGATTCCTTAACAGACATTATTGAAGCACCTCTCCTTCCAATAACACGTCCCATCTTTCCGGGTGGAACATCAAGAACAGAGAGGATTTCCTCCTCTGGAGCATTTTCCACTGCTGATATGTCATCTACACGTGAAGTACTCTGAAATTAGTCCTCGAGTCGAGGCTCTTGTTTTAGCATTCAAAGTACAAAACTCTTTTGACATTCTCATATTAAGTCGTTTTTATAATACTATGCCACCTGCAAGTGATGCATCCCGAGTCATTAACAACAAAATCTGATGATTATTTTCATGTTGAAAAATAAAATATTAGCATTACAAAGTGAATCATAAGATGGCATATCCACAAGCAAAGCAATTTCTACAAGCCTAGTTAAAAGGTGGCACCTTATCTCAACAAAGACATGGCACTAAGCTAACGTAACGTCTCTATATTGCACATTTGTACCTTTAAAAAGTTTGGAACTTAAATTTGATGCAACCATGCAATGTAGAAAGCAACATCACTTGAAGAAGACATTAATGGCCCCGAAAATAGCGGTTTTGATTTATGCCAGTCACATTAAGCAACCATTATACTATCCAAGTTAACTTCGCTGAGCTCTGAAAAAGCACCTCAGGAAGTCATTCACTGGAAATCTCCACCCATCTGTACGATCTAAATTGTCATTGATGTATGCTCCAATTTGAAAACGGGAAAAAAAGTTGCACGAACCTTCTATCTTTTGAATAATTCCCCATCTCAATCCTAATTCTGAGCATATTAAATACCAGCAGAAACCCGCGAATGACTTAGAAGGATGGGGTGACAAAGTCAACAAATGCAAGCCCTAGTTCCCCAAGCGATGCATCTAGCAGTTTCCAAAAATTACAGTATAAACAAAAGCTAGTCCAAAAATTTTTATCTGTAATTTTTAAACCTGGAATTGTAGGCAAAGATGGCCAATCAGTATAATTATTGTCATTGATGCAAAAACATCGACAATAAAGAGCACTGCGAACTGCCAGATACCACAAGGATCGTGCATTCAGTTTCTCCATCATCTTGCGATAGATGTAAACAAGAAATCGAACATCATCTGCAGCTGCACGTATCATCATTTCAGACAGTGGTCTGTATGTCCAGAACTTAGGGTCCTGTAAATGAAACACGCACATTAGTGAAAGGCAAAAGAATATTTTGCACTGGGCACATTGTGCAGCTCTCTAGAAAGGTGCACATTAGTAGTCACGAGCATAGTTAGAGCAACTGGAGCTATCATATAAATGAAACAATCACCAACATGTAAACTAATATATTTGTTCAAACTGGAGTTATTTTTTAACTGGCCATTTACTCTGAGCTAATGAACCGTACTAAAAAATTATCATCTCTTGATTGGCTTCTGCTTAAGAACTCCATAATGTAACTCAGCTGATAGTATGTGAGTCTAGAGGATCAGATCACTAGTGAGATAGTAGTTAGCATTCAAAATTTTCTTTGGCAGAATTTGGAAAGGGTAAACACTACTGCTAAGTTAATTAACAACTAATAATTCCCTTTTACAGAGTAAAAATTGTGATTGCCACAACATTTGTAGGTGAAATAAAACAATCTTTTCGTTGACCTCACTGTTGTTGAATAGCCTTAATATCAGAACTAGAATTCCTGAGCATGGTCTGATCTAAAAGCAATGCACTGGTAGCAGCAAAAGCTCAAAGCAATCTCCAACAACAAAGATATTTGTTGTAGCATATTTAGCATTTTTGTGTCAAGTATTGCTGCATCACAGCTCATGAGAACGAAAACTGAACCAGATATCAATCTTGGTTGAGTGAGTGCAAAGACAAAAAACAATTGGCTTCCACACGATGACCACAGCTAATCAAATTCCGACAACTCACCTGCCTAAGGAGGATACGAACTTCTTCCTTCTCGAGATAAGATATGCCTGTATCAAAACCAGAGAAGACGAAATTAAAACACACCACATGATGTGCAATTTGGATGTCATTTCATATTGTAGTTCCCATAGACATGACATGTGAGAAGCCAAGATGAGTATCTTGATCACTCCTCAAACAAACAAAATCAAAGAAGAGCACTGTAGTTCTTCCCTACATTCTTCACTCTGATAATCATTAACCACACAAGAGTTGAAGGAAGACAAGAGTAAACCATAACGTTCTGTCCCAGAGTACTTTTCTTGATCCTAGAACATGCAAAAAAGTATGCCCCCCAACCAAAAGTAAGAGCCCGAGCGATAACAGAAGATGCACCATACCACCATAGCGTGGATCTGCAAGAAGGCTGACAAAAGATATGTAACCATCGGGCAATCGCTTCCTTCCTTCTTGCTCCTCTATAAGGTGGTAAGCAATCTGCTTAAATCACAACAATTTGTTATTCCCAATAATTTTATAAACTTAAGTAAGCCTCCTCAATCAATTGTTGCATCAAGTTGCATAAACGAAAGACAAAGCCTACCATAAGACTGAAATTTCATACGAAATGCTCACCTGAGTATCCACAACATTATTCAATTTGATGCCAAATTGGAAGTACAAAGCCTACAAAATCAAATGTCCAAGCACAAGAACCGTGCGTCATAATGTATGTGAGAATGGTTGAGATGCAAAAGCAAATAAAACCAGTTAGAGACCTCACTATCTCGTTTGCAGTCATGGATAACTTTGGTGACGTACGTAGACTCGAGTGCAGGCTTGCATGCCTTCATGAGTATCTCACCTCCCTGAATGGCATCAACCAAATATATAGCATCTGGAAAAGCTAGCTGCAGATTACACGATGCTTGAATCATCAGAAAAGAACTCTAATTTTCCAAAAAAATGAGTTCTTAGGTGTAACTATTGGAAACTCTACTCGATTACAAGCACGAAAACCTAAAGGACATTCAACATTCAATGAGCAGAAAGAGACTAAGGAAGCAACACAGCATGGAAAATAGGATCCAATTGCTTCTTAACAGCATATATGAACTGGACGCATAGAATTATTCTTACAGTGGACAAGACCTACCACATTACTTCATACATTCACTTAGGATAAAATCAGATCATCTGCGTATGTACACACGCATATCATTCTCTGGCTCTGCCATTGAATTTTGAAATTACATAGCCTATTAGCTGAACATTAACATTACCTGAGCCCAATTGTTACATTTTAGTTTAATTATGTGACTCTACCCCCATTTGCAAACCATCTGTCCTGTAAATTATGCTTATCCATTGTTCCAATATGGGTGATTGGGCGTCTAAAGGAAAGTGAAAGTGTTAGTGATGTCATATTTACACCTTATCAAAAAGGTGAAAATGCAAATCACGTGGTTGATGTTTGATGGTAATCATCACTCTATATATGATAATTGATGCTGGATGTCTCAATGATATGTCAACATCGTTGAAAAGGAGTACATACCTGCATGATACAAAGCCTGCCATAACGACATAGGTCAACACCCTCACAATCAAAACCAATTACTAATTGCCTATCAGAAGAGGGTTCCAGAAATTCAGCTGGAAGTTGAGTTGCACAACTAACGATGTGAATGGGAACCAATGAAAGTTGAGCTCCATCTTCTACAGGTTTTTCACCTACAGTATGTGAACAAATTTGAAAACCAAAAAGAAGAGAGTTTCGAGCTCGATGAAATAGATCTTAGCGTACAAATGACACATGACAGTGTATTCTAATTAGGTAGTACAATTGATACAACTACAATGAGCAGACGGATTCCGACCCCGGGTAAGAAAGAAACACTTTGTACTACAAAGTAGTAAAGAAAGAATCAGCACTTGAAGCAGCTTAATTGTGATTTGAGAACCAAGAACTTCCATTCTTCGGTCGACAACATAAAAGACGACAAAAACATTCAACATCACCCTAAAAGCTGTAGGTGCGTGAAGAACAAGAGAAGATGTAGACATGCTAGATAGGCAACATTCCTTTAAAAGGCATATGGAGGCAAAAGGAAGCGGATAATTCTATGTGTTAATGTGTCCCACATCACTTATCTACGGGGTTTATATGCTCTTCAAATACACGTAGTCTCCTTCCACCTATTAGTTTAAGCATTTTGGTTCCTATTTGGCTTGCACGTGTTAAAAGTATGGTTTCCTTCCACCAATTACTATGTATTCATAATTTCTCCACCTTTATACCTCTATGGAAATGCAGACTTTTAGAGGCCAAAAGTATTATGGAACGAGTGACACAGACAAGTGAAAAAACGAAGTAAATCCCACTTGCTTGCTATTACAAATGAAGATTTACTTTCTATTACAAATGCCTCACTTCGAGACAATCTACAATCTGTATATTCACATAATTTCTTTTTTTTTTCTTTACATCAAGCAGCCTTCAAGGTAGTGTAAATTTAATTAAAATCCTTTCGCGATGCATTCACAGAACAATACATAGTCAGAATGACGGCAAATCCCAATGCACCGCCGCCTTAGGCGGCTTCTCGAATAACTTTTTCCACCGCCCGTCCACCAGCACAGTTCCACAAGACTCAACACGAAACCACCAAGCCAAAGGCCGCGAGAATTAGCCAACCGGATTAAAAGCAAGCGGCTTCAGCGCTCAACAAATTAGGTTTTTCACACACTCTAAGAGCTCCGTCGCGAGCAAATTTTCTCGCGATCTGACACTTATTACATCACGTCACGTCACGTCACATCGCATCGCGTTTTCCTTCCTTCCGGCATTTCACCGGAATCAACACAGGGCGAGGCAGACGAAGGAACATCAACCTCGCCACCCTACAAACGAAGGGGCTCGACTCGAGAGAGCGATCGACTCCCCGAAATCGGGACGGAGTGTTCAGCCGGACCGACACTTTCGCGAGAACGGCGGAATTCGGAGGATGATCGGAAGGCGGGCTTACCGGGGTCCGGTGGCAGAGGGACCTGCGTCTGGGCCGGCGGAGGAGGTGCGGAAGACGCCAGCTTTCTCTCTCTCTCTAGCGAAGCTGATCAAATCTCTTGCTTCGAAGTGAGAAATGAGTTGGTGACAGCGCAACAGTTTGCGAAGCTCGTTTGCAGTTCGTGAATCTGTCTCTCTGTTTCATGAAAAACACTCGAGGAAATTAAAAAAAAAATTTAAGAAAAGGGGAATCTAGCAAAAAAATGGGCTGGGTTGCGGTGCGGCGCGCACTAGATTTGGGTACGGTAGTCGCCATCCCGGTTATCGCACATCGCGTGCTGTTGAGGTCAAAACTTGCGTCGCGGATCGCCGGATTCAATTGTTTCGCTGAAATTTCTAATTGCTGTTTTTTTTTTTAAAAGAAATTTCATTTCGGAGAAGGTAAATCATTTTTTTAATATTTGTTTGGGTTGAAAACAAGTTCGAAAAATTGTTGATGATGAGCGAATCGATTAAAGGCAGCTTGTATAGTTAAGAATGACATGTAATGGCTAAGAAATTGGAATTGAGAATCAAACTAATATTTACCGTTTCCAATAAATTGGAATTGAGAACCAGATCGATCTCCATGGGAACCACCGGTTCTGGGCGGTCCGGTCCAGTTCCAAACGGTTCTTGATTTATTTGTACACCCCTAATATATACTCGGACGTCGTCTACATCTTTTGCCCCAAATACAAATCCTAAATTGAAACCCTAATTCAGTTTTCCCCAAAATTAATAGCTCAATATTGCTAATGGAAAGTAGGAGCATGACGAGCGGCTCGACAGCGAAGAAGAAACATGGCGAGCGGCTCAAATTCGAGCCCTAATTTTTCCAGCCAATTGAGCGAGGGAGTGAGAATGACGAACCTCAAGTGAGTAATTGAGTGAGAGCAACAGAGACAATACGTGAGCAAGTGACGGCGATCGAATGATAGCGAGAAGGAGAGAGGACAAACACAATGTGCCTATTTTGAGAGAAGCCCATGCAACGTTGTTTTAGGCAAGCCCGCCACTTCATTTCATGCAATGTCATTAAGAAAGTTCACATAGTATTTTTGTCAGAATTTCTCGCCGGAGGCATTGAAGTGATCTTTTTTTTCTCTAATTTAACATTAAAGTGAACTGGCGAAAATTTTGATACCAAAGTAAGTGTAGAACAAAACTTTTGATACTTTTAGTGTCTTCATACCTAGATAAAATATATCTCATTGTCTCATCAACTTGGAGAACCTATCGAGCAATTCGCCATCATTTCAACACTCAATCCTTATCAATTCGATTGACCATGAGAGTCATCCTTCTATGCTGGTCCTCATGCTATATGAGAAGAGAGTTTCTCATTCATTAAAGCAAAGTCCGAGAATACATCGAAGAAAGATTCGGAGCAAAGTAAAGTCCAAAGGGCTCGAGGGGGGCGTCGGACAACCAGTTCCGAGGCTATGGGCTTAAGCAACCCAGTCTGCAACGACTTTCTTTGTTGCAATGGGCCGATTTTATACCCGAGAAGCTCGTTCTGGTAAAAGATGCAGCCTCCCATCTAAAGTAATCTGTACCCGAGAGAGTCCTCATCGGATCTAAGTGATCTGTCTCTAAAGATATTCTTAGTTTGATGCAGTCTTTTGGCAGTCGTAATTTCAGTTTGGTTGAGAGAATGGCAAATGGAGGTTGTGCCAATTGGATAGCAACCAATGTTAGACGGAAAATCGGGCAGTTTTACCCATTAGAACATCGACACGACGTCGACAACTCGAGGGTCCTAGAAGGCTGAAGTAGCCCCATTCTTACAGAAACAGTTGTACCAGGAAAATAATTGGAAAGATTCGTTGAACTTGATTGATTGTGCTTGTTAATCTTAGACGAGGTCCTCCAAAATCCACAGTCAACTACCTCCAAAGAAGAGGGACGATCCCTGAGCACCCTCCCAGGTCCCAACCCTCACGTCATAGCGCTCCCTCGAGGTGGTCATGAAGGTGAGAGACTTTGGCTCTGATTTCTCCGATGACTTGTTCACCACACCGATGCCGTCAATGTAACATGCTCTCGAGAAGCCTTCCTCCGGCCAGTGCCCGCTTCCCATCTCGGGCTCCGAAGCATTCCGTTGGTGATCTTGGCTTTGGCTCCTGCTCCGCAAGACCTTGCCGCCCCACGACAGGCTCTCAGCTCCCGCCGATAGCTCCGTGAAGATGTCACTCGGCCAGTACCCAAACGCCTCGCCCTGGAACACTAACCACCAGTTCTTCGTCCCGCTGTCCTGCAATGAAATCGAGACGTGTTATAGCAGGACAGGGAAGGAATGGTGATTCGTGGCAGAAAAAAGATGAATGCTTGATGTCGTGTAGGGAATTCCTAGAAAGAAGGAATTTACTGAGTTCTCACTTCGCAGTGTTTGCACCCGCCAGGAGACTAATACATTAGATATGGGATTATAGTTTCGTTATTATGCAAAAAAGATAGTAGCTGAGGCGAAAACTCCCATATTAAATAAACTCGTGGCATGCATTTGTGCACGTACATATGATGCTCGCACACGCGTGCACGACGATATATGTATGCTGATGAAGAAAACGATATTGACATAAAATGGTGTATCCTGAGTTCACTGATACAACAGATGAGCTTCTTATATGTGGATTAGCAAGCGAATTTACCTGTAAAATCAGGAGTGGGATATGGTACTGTTTAAGGGGATCGCCGTATACGGAGATAGGGCTTATGACACCTCCTAAGTACTGGTGTTGGCTCATTTGCACAAACCCAGGACAGATATGATTGAAGCAGCCTGTTTTGATGAAGTTGTCTCTCTGGAAGAACAGACATGAATATCTCAGTAGACAAGCTTCACAAGAAGTAGATTGAAGAGACAAAAGAAAAACAGCTTTTCCAAGGGACGTGTCGAAGTTTTGAGCGATCGAAGCTGGATTACCGTCCAGAATATTACAAACCGCGTACTATTGTCGCCGAACACGGTCGGGTTCACCTGCCGACACAGAAGATTTAAGCTTTGAAATTAATCCTACTTGCTCTGAAATTTGTGGGAGAAAAAGGAAAATCCTCACCGTCCATCCAGCCCCAGCAACATTGAGGTTTTTGTCACCAGAAAGACCCGTTTGAGCCCAAATGTAACCTCCAGTCGCCTCGTCAGGGATCTCAACCTTAGGGTTCCACACATTCACCCACCCCAATATGCCTGTGTAACCACCACTCGTGTCCATTGTTGTAGCATAAGCATCCTGCGCACACAAACATAATTATAAAAGCACAAAGTTAAATTCCGAGCAAAAAGAGGCGAAATTAGACAAATGAAGGAGATCCCATTGCAATGTAATGCAAATAAGATGTCAATTGGTGTCATTAAAATGCCAATTCAGAAAGTATCAGCTTGTCATCTTCTGTCAAAATAACTGTTTATCCTCCCCAAATTTCCATACAAATATATTAGCAGAGTTTACTTCAACCTCTACTCGAGATGATCTGAATCCGAACCCGTAACCCCTAGAGTTAACCGGCGGGGTGGGTTTAGTTGTGATATTAGTCCTCAAGATCGGAACCGTTCCCCGTGGACAATTCACGCTCTTTAGCTCAATCTTCACTTGTCTGCTCCTATCATCCTTGGTCTTGATCATCTCAGGCATTGGACTGGGCTTCATCTGTGTCAATAGGGACAGCATCAGGATCAACTTACATATTATCTCTTGTACACTAGAAACTTTACGATTATTCTCGAGCATCTAATCAAGTCTAGATGATACAAATTTTTTTTTGGCATCAGGTGAAAGGGCTCGACAATGCGAATTAGACTCGGTTTCTGAATTATCATGCTAATTTACGTGGATATAATATGCGTAATGTGCAGTGCCCGGTTGGAAAGCAAAACCTGTATCTTGTGACCCTTGAGAAGGGGATGATCCAAAGCAGGCTGTTTCTCTATGTCAACACAGTCAATCACATCCCCATCTTCTGTCTGCCAAAACATCAAGTCAAACTTACATGGCATCCTACATATCACAGTATCTTCATAGAAAGCATATCAACATGAGACTGGATAACCAAGAACCTCGATCGTCTTCGCCGCGTTCTTGCTCTCTCGCCGAACATCTCTTCGCCCACGTACAAACTGCGCGACCGACGCATGATCGACTAGGAATAATACTAGGAACAAAATGGCGAGTTTACTCGGAGAACCCATATGGATTTCCACTTGTTCCAAACGAAATCCCTGGAGCAAAATGAGTAAAAAAACCCTCTTGAACTCTGGATTCATTGATGACCCTTCATGAGATATCCCTATTTTAAATTAGATGTGGATTCATTCCTTTTTGGGTCCCCTCTTAGGTTCTCAAATTTGGACATGACTGAGCATTATTTCTCCAATTTTGTAGAAGGGAAATATTTGCTGCAATATGGTAATTTTCTGGCACTATCTCTGGCAATGTATTGATTAAAGATCAGGATATCAGTGAGAATGGAGAAATGGTATATTGGGGGCAGTCCTTACCTTTGTCCCATGGATCTTGGATTGGCATTTCCTTTTTTGGTGAGATATCATAATATTCTTGGTTGATGATTATATGAACAAAAGAGGATTTTCTTGAAAATTTGTCGAATATGAACAAGGTTGAGAAAATTACTATCGCACTACGACCGAATCGAATGAAGTTTCGTGTCGTGCACGTTCGAGTTAAATTTCTTGTGTCCTTAGTTTTGTAATCTCTAAATTTTTACCTTATTAGGACGGGTTTATTGGACTCTAGGGCTTGGACCATTTTAGTTTTTCCCTCATAATTCTTCTTTTCTCTTTTACTTTATCTTCCATTTTTCCCTCCATACTTCCTTCACCTTTCCTTTTTTTTTTTCCCTTTATCCCTATTTAGATATTCATTTTAACTTTAAAAAATCGAGAAGACATATACATGCATATATGTATAAATTATCTTTTATAACCATTTATATTATTTAACAAAATAAGTCCCGTTACGACCAAATCTTTTTTCTTCGTAAAAAAAAAAACCATTCAATTAACCTCTTCTCATCATATAAAGCCTATTTTGTGTATACTGCTTGTTTTGTTTAAGCTTTTCGAAATCAATTATGAAAAATTACTTGCGAATCTACATTTCATCAATTATATATAGCGGCGATAAGATATTTATAATTAAAAAAAACTAAAAATGCAATCACCGCGAGACCAATATTAAATAGATAAGGTAAAAAAGAGTAAAATTCTATCTAGACACGTTCTAAAACAAATCTAGACGCGTTGTAAAAATAAATTAAAAGTTTTATTTAACAAAATTTAGTGATATGAGTAAATAAGCTTTCTTTTCTTCTTTTTTTCCTTTTGCTAGTGACATAAGTGAAATTTCAGAACAATTAGAAATTCACAGAAAGCCCCCCGACGTTTCGCCCGGAGCAATCCAGTGAGACTGAGGAGAGGGAGACGAACGAGAGAGAGAGAGAGAGAGAGAGAACTCGTTCAGTTCTCGAAGCTCAAAGAGGAAGAAAGGTGGGGAAAAATGGTGAACTACATGCTGAAGATCAACGCCGAGCTCGAGAGCCTCGCCAATCTCCAGCCTCAGAACGGTTGCGACGATCCCGATTTCTCCTACTTCTTCAAGGTCAGTCGCCTCCGCCTCCGTCTTCCGGTTTCGATTCCGCTGCCCCCGCGTGAATCGCGCCGCCGGCGCATCGCAGAGCTCCCCGATTCTCATTCGGTTTGAGTCCTGCTGATTATCCTCCTCTCTGCGATGATCTTATGTTTGCTCCGAGCTGATGATTGCTCTGGTTTCGGCTGGTGATATTTCCGGATCGTTTTCGTCGAGTTTGCTTTGCTTGCTTGCTCGATTGGCTTTCTGCGTGCATTTCGTTTTCGCCTCGTTTTGCTTTTGGTTCGTGGCTTCGTCCGTACCTATCGCGATGATTCTCTTGACGAGTAGTTCCTGCGGAGGTGCGTGGCTAAGTTCGGTTTGGCGATCGTGCTTGTTGACTCGTGTTAGAATCTGTAGCGAACTGAGTTATGTACCTGGATCGCCAACGTTTGGAGCTGTTAGCGTGAAATTTTGTGTTTTCTGGTGAGCTCCTGCCGTGTTTAGCTACGCACGCCCTCCTAGTCAAGCACTGACAACGACGATCGTTGCAATTGTTGTTTTTCTTATCCACATCGTATCCCGTTCCGTTCTGTTCCCTGTGGAAATCTTCATGCCTTCCACAAATGAATGCATTGGATATCTCACCCCGAATTAATGTGGAGGATAACATTTTACGCCGCGAGCATGAAATAGACAGAGTTTCTGCGTTGTAAACCAAATTTGCTCCTTCACAGCGGTTTCGCTATTGACATTCGAGTTGCGTTTGCATTGTTTGCTAATAATCCTGTTTTCAGATGAGATGTGGGAGGTGTGGCGAGGTAACTCAGAAGGAGACATGTTTGACGCTGGGGGAAAGCTTTCCGATTCCTAATAGCAAGGGAACCGCTCATCTTGTTCAAAAGGTAACCCCCATATTGTCTCTACACGGTGCAGAGGCCATCATCTGTCAAATAGGTTAGGTTTCTTAGGGATTTGTGGTGAAAAGTTAGTTATTTGCATGCTCAAAGCCTCGAATGTAGTAATGCATCTGTCAATTAGTTGCTGCTATCAATATAGAGTGTTTGACTACTTGACTGTCCTTGAATTAATAGTGAACTGATTCATCTGATTTTGCTGATAATCCTCTGAATGTATACCTTTCCTTCACAGTGCAAGTTCTGCGAGAGGGAGGGAACTGTGACAATGATCCCTGGCCGAGGTCGGGCACTGACACAGGAAGACAGCGAATCAGGGAAATATGCACCATTGATGTTATTTGACTGCAGAGGCTATGAACCTGTTGAATATTCTTTTCGTGGTCTTTGGAAGGCTGACTCTGTAAGTTCTCTTAACCGATGATTAGTTGGATATGATTTTTTCTCTGCGCATTGCATTGGTGAAGCGTTCTGTCACCATTATCAAATGATTTATGTCATCATATATGTGCATGTTTATGTTCTTATGTTCCTATAATGTGGTCTTCGTGTGATAAGGGAACAATGCAAGAAGCACAGCTGTCTATTTCTCTTGGTCATGGGTACATATTATTTCTTACGACCATGTACAGTTTCACATGGATAGCCTAATTGAAGTTTATTTAATCGTTTTGGAGTGTCATTCTCTTGACTATACTTTTAACTGCAGACTTGATCCTTTGGTATGACTTATGAGGTCCGATGAAGAAGTGTAATCATGGGGTGGCACTATTAGTATCGATCTCCTAATTTGCGCTAAGCCTCATGCTTTATATGCCCAATCAGTTTTTATCCCAGACTTGAATTGACAATTGAATGTCCGTCAGGTTTTAGACCATGCCATGAGTACAATAGTACGAATTGTATCAAGGGTGTTCACTTTGTCTGTTCTATTATGTTAATTCTTTTACCTTTGAGTCCAGATATGCTTTAAATTGCTTTACTCTTTGTGCATACTCCTAGGCACATCAACAATCATATACCTTGAATCATCATGTCCCTCCCTGCCATCTTTTGTGATCTGTGGTCTGACTCAGTAATGAGTAAAGAGCATTTGCTTAAGTGATCAGTTCTAAAATTGCGTTCAAAACATGTTTATACGAGGGGATAAAAAATGCTTCCATCAATGGTCAACTCATATTTTTTGCCTTTTAAATTTTCTTTTGTGCAGTTGGAGGGAATGTTATTTGAGAATATTGACTTATCAGAAGGTGAGTATGCTGACTATGACGAGAAAAGAGAATGTCCAGTCATGATATCCAATCTCCGTGCCACTTTTGATGTGACGAAATAGCGAAGGACTCTCTCACGTTGCAATCTTGGCATCGAAGGCGGACTATTTCCTCGGAGAGGAGCAAAAGTACATGCTGGTCATTAACAGGACATGATAAAACATTAGTGTGAATCATGTCGGCTTAGCGGGCACTCTAACGACTGTCTTTCTGCATATAAATGGTTCGAGTTTGTTTGGTTTAGGATGTTGCAAATTATGACCCCTTAGATGCGTATGTCGGATGTCATATCTTGCATATGAACTCACGCCTGCAAAGATTCGTGCCTTTTCTTTCATGAAACACCGCTTGAGGATGGAAAAAATTCGGTCCTGCTGTCTCCCGTACTACAACGTCAATCTTAGTTTTCGTCGGTTTAGCATCGTTCGTGTAAATCAGATTGGGGACGTCTTGCCTAATGGAGTATGAGATTCCTTCCCCTTGGGCCTTGGGTCCAAATGGGGGAAGAACAGCAGAAATGCCAAAAGTTGTGTACGGAGCTCAATTTGGTGCCAAAAGTTCCATTTAGATCACTTAAGTGCCAAATCGGAGGAAAAATGATCACTTTGGTGCCAACGGCGAGAGATTCCGGCCAAATTAATACGTGGCATTTATATTAAAGAAAAATAAATTGACGTGGCAAATATTTTAAATCGCAGTCCACGTGGAATGACATAAACACGTCGTTTTCCATCCTCTACAAGAAATGACGTCGCTTCATTTTCCTACGTGGACTGCATTTAAAAAACGACGTCGCTGAAGAAGGGGGACTAAAATTAGGGCTCGAATCTTGAGTTCTCACGTCACTCCCTCGCTCGCCGTAGCTCCCTCGATTGCCTTCCGTCGCTCGCCCACCGTCGCTCACCTGTCGTTGCTCGGCCGTCGTCGTAGCTGCGCCATTGTTTGCTGGCCCACCGTCGCTCACCCGCCGTCGGTCGGCCGTCGTCGTAGCTGCGCCATTGTTTGTTGGCCCACCGTCGCTCAGCCGCTTCACTCAGGTTTGTCATGTTCTCGCCGTGGGTCAATTGGGTGGAGAATTTAGGGTTTCAACAGGCAAATTGGGGCACGGAGGGCAAAATGAGGGCTCGGCTTGGACTGCTTTTATGGGGAGGGAAAAATGGTGGGGACCTCACTTTTGTTTAATTACTTTTGTGGGGAGGGCAAAATTGTGGGGACCGAATGTGATTGAATTGAAAAATAGGGCGTGGAGGGGAAAATGAGGGCTCAGCGCAAAGGGAAACTGGTTGGAGTGCTGGGGACAGTGCTGGGGACCCGACTTTATTTAGTTAGTTAGTGTTTCTGTGGGGACCAAATGGGGTCGAATTGAAAAATGGGTGTTGGGACCTCACGTTGTTTAATCAATTGAATAAATCGGCTTCCTTTGTTTCTTTCGATAATTGTTTAATCAATTAAATGTAAAGTTGTTGATGATTCTGCTATGTGGTCCCAATGAATGACTTTTTATTTTTATTCTTTGGGTGCAGCATCGAAATGGAGGGGAATCATGTAGGCGTCATTGTTTGCTATGGTAGAGAGTTTGTTATTGGCGCTGACGACTGGGAATATTGTGGTGGGAATCAATGTACTATTTACGTCAATGTTGGGAAGCCATCATATATTGATTTTGTGAGGGATTTAGTGTATATTTGTCGATGCAAAGTGCAAAAATTGCACTATTGTGTTCCTGGGAAGGAATTGAATGGTGGTTTGAGATTTTTTAGTGACGATAATGGTATTAAGGATATCATTTACCATTATCTTCACGGCGATGAAGCTAAGGTCTATGTTGAATATTATAGTGATGATGAGGCTGATGAGGATGATGGAAATGATGATCATATTCAAGCGAGTAATCAGGTTGGGGATGAGTCTACGTTAGATGGAGGGCAACATGAGAGCCAAGTGAGGGAGGAGAGGGAGACAGATTTTGATAGAAACGTGGGTGAAGTCTCAGTTGAAGATGTGGCTGATGAAGACTTAGTTGGATTAGAATGGGAAGTTGCTCAATATAGTGTGTCAGAAGATGAAGCTTTGCCAATTGTCAATTTCTTAAGTGATGAAGACGATGATGAACTCCAACAGTCAAGACAAAATCAAAGGGAATTTTTCAGAAAAAAACTTTCAGTTTTAGGAGAAAGGCTTGAGTTGGATGGAGTTCCAGCTGGAGGTAATGGAAGTGAAGATACAGAAAGTTGCGGCAATGAAACTGCTGGTTCAGAGAATGATAATGAAGAACCTGTTTGTCGAAGGAAAAGTAAGTACCCTTGCTATGATCCAAATGTCGATAAATCTGTTATGTGTGTCGACATGAAATTTGATGATGCAAAACAATTAAAAGAAGCTATTGTGGAGAGTTCTATTGTTGAACAGAGGAGCATAGAATTCATTAGAAATACGAAGGAATTTGTGAGAGCTAAGTGCTCACAACCCAATTGTCCTTGGAAGCTGTACGGCGCTGTGAGTAGGAATGGGTCATTCCAGATTAGGTCATTCCAGGAGGAACATACTTGTTCAATTCATTTTGATAACAAAAGGGTAACAAGTGTGTGGTTGTCGAAACATTTTTTCAATACAATCAAAGCAATGCCCGAGATCAAATGCCCTCAGTTTAAGCAGTTAGTGAAGGAGTAGGTAGGAGTTAATGTGTCGAGGAATCAGTGCAAGAGAGCTAAGCAGAGGGTGATGCAAATTTTGATGGGTCGGTACAAGGAAGAATATGCGCAGGTATGGGATTATGCCCGCGAATGCGTGGTTCAAAACCCATCTAGTAGGGTATATGCTGAGGTTGTAGAGAGGCCACTGCCTGATTGTGGGCCTAGGTTTGATAGATTTTATGTTTGTTTTGATGCATGCAAACGGGGCTTTTTGGCTGGTTGTAGAAGAGTTGTAGGATTGGATGGATGTTTCCTTAAGGGTTTATGCAAGGGGGAGTTGTTGGCTGCTGTGGGGAGAGATGCCAACAATCAAATGTTTCCGATAGCTTGGACAGTTGTCAAGATTAAGAACAATGATACTTGGTCCTGGTTCCTCAAGAATTTAATGGTTGACATTGACATAAACGATGGGGGATGATGGGCATTCATGAGCGACCAACAAAAGGTAATACCATTGTGAATTAATTCCCTTTTAATATTAATTACTTGAGTATTTTCTGACTTGTATTTGTTGATTTGAATTTTTGTAGGGACTTGTTCCTGCATTGGCTGAGTTTATGCCATATGCTGAGCATAGAATGTGCGCGAGACACATATATGCAAATTGGGCAAAGAACTACAAAGGAGATATGCTGCAGAAGCAGTTTTGGCAGATAGCGAAGAGTACTAACATGGTTGACTTCAGATTAGCCAAACAAGGGTTGTTGCAGCTGACAAAGGAAGGCTTTGATGCACTATTCCAGACAGAAGCTAAGCACTGGTGTCGGGCTTTCTTCAGTGAAGAATTTAAATGTGATATAATTGACAACAACCTCAGTGAAGCTTTCAATGGCAGAATTTTAGAGGCCAGGTACAAGCCAATCATCAGCATGCTTGATGATATTCGCGTTATGGTCATGACCAGACTGCACATGCAAAGAGATGAGGCTACCAAGTGGAGCAGAGAATGCGGTCCTAGAATTGTAAAGAAATTGGATGCGAACGTTGCTGCTAGTAGGTTCTGCCATCCGGTTTGGAATGGAGAAAATGGATATGAGATCATTCACAATAATGATAAATATGTGGTCAACCTAGATAGAAGAAAGTGTTCATGCCGAGCCTGGGAACTAAGTGGAATTCCTTGTCCCCATGCTATTTGTGCCATTTTGATGAAGCAAGAAAGGCCAGAGGATTACCTACATGATTGGTACAAAAAAAGCTCATACCTTAATTCGTACCAATTCATGATACAGCCTATCCGAAGTAGCAAATTTTGGGAGCCAACAAATTGTGAAGGCCCTTTACCTTTGCCACTAAAGAAGCAAATAGGAAGGCCAAAGAAAAAACGAAAAATACAGGAGGGAGAGGCATCAAGTCAAAGGATGAGTAAGACCGGGGTGAAGATAAAATGCTCCTATTGCCACAAGGAAGGGCACAATAAGAAAGGTTGTCAGTTGAAAAGGCAACGTGAACAAGAAGTTGTTGCAAGAGCTGATCGTGGGCCAGGAACAACACCTACTGAAGAGGTTGCTGTTGGGCCTACTGAAGGGCCAACAAAAGGCCCTGTTCTAGGCCCAAGTGCAGGGACAAGTACAGGCAGGACAGCAACAATAACAACTGAGTCCACTGTTGAACAAACGAGGAAAAAATATCCAGTAAGCTATACATTGTTGTGTTTGTCTTTTATGGACTGAGTTTAATTTTGTTATGTATTTCTCAGGTGAGAAGACGACCAACTGCACAAGTTGCACAAGGACAGGGAGCCCCACAAGTTGCTCACCCACAAGTTGCACAAATTGCTTCTCCACAAGTTGCTCAAAGTGATGCACCACAGCGTACAAGAGGGGTTCTTGGAAAAAGAATAAGGCAATATGGTTATGGGATTTACACAAATGAACGTACTGGAATGACTATTTTCAATGTAAGATTTTGTAGGACTCATGTATTTAATTTATGGTATTTTGATTCATTTGGTTAACAATATAATTATGTTCTTGTAGCTTGGAAGAAGTTCGGAGGTGCTTATCTCTCAAGGTGGGCCAACTCAAGAGTCAAGGGCGCAGCCAAAGAAGAGCACAAAGAAGAAGAAGAAGAAGAAGACAGCGAGTACAGCTTCGAAACATCCACCAACAAATAAAGTTGTATCAGTTCCATCTCAACCAACAGAACCAGTACTAGTTCCATCTCAACCGACTGATCATGGGACCAATGTTCCTACGGAGAGGTCCCCACACATGACACGTGCTACAAAAAAAAATGTTGATGCTAAGAAGAATGTGACAGAAATGCCAGTTAACGAACCTACGTGTCCAGTTCGAAAGAGTGCTCGAATTATGAATCAATTCAAAAATGCAAAAGGAAAAGGAGCCGGGGGTGTTGTGCATATTAACTAATGGGAGAGTGCTGGACATGGTATCTTCACTGATGGGGATTGCTGTCATTGTTTTTATGTGTTCGCTTTGACATATTAGGTGGGAGGGGATCGTTGACTGATTGGGGGACTGATGTTTTTTATGGACATGTTTATTTTTGTAAAGAACCAATCAATGTCAATGGCAACAATGTTTTTGTTATTTTCTTGTCTTGCACCTTGTTATGAGGCTGATGTTGTTTTTGGAAGTGGTTGGTTGATTATTGTTGCTGGTTGAAGTTGTGGGTGCTGCATCTTCCTACATTAGCAAATACAAGTACTGGTATAAGAACAAGATGCACTAGGACAACACTAGTGCAATTGTGGCTGTTGGTGTATCCTGTTGCACCAACACAGCTCTCGGTGCAACTCTGGGTGCTGGTGCGTCTTCTTGCACCAACACTTGTATGAGCTGGTGCAAGAATAAGATGCACCAGCAACTCAACTGGTGCAACAACATGCACCACGACTAGTGCAAGCCAATGGAAACATAGTTGAAACTGGCTTGTTCTTATTTTTAAACTCATGCAACACGAGTGATCACTTTTTCATCGCGATTGACACTAAAATGATCACTTTCAGAAAAACTTGACACTGAAACGATCACTATTTACAACTTATGACACTGAAATAGTTACTCGTGAATTGTTACCACCCCTTAATTTCTTCATGGTTTGCAGTAATGGTTGCAGCAAACCATTACATCTGATGCAAAAACCAAGCAAACCAATATATACAATACAGAACCAAGCAAAAAAAATTTGAAGTGCTCACAACCAATGAATTCCAACTCCAACCTTCCATTTCCACCATAGATTGGAACAAAACCTTTTGTTCCATACAATTTGCAGCAAACCAGTAACACACTTTACTTACAAATGACCAAATACAAGTAAATATTCCACATCTTCGATTATGGTAGACATACAAACTTGTTCTCATTGCTCACTTCAAATTTGAATATACTACACAAGAGAACAACAACACAATCAATGCTCGATAAAAGTTTCTTTCAATTTTCAGCCTTGAAACTTCCCCCTTCAAATGGTCGACTAAAGATGTTAAACCCTTCATTTGAGCTTGCATTGAGTCGACATCATCTAACTCGTCATTAATGTAGGTGGAGGTTGATGTCGTCCTTCAAGTAGCTGCAAGATCACTTCTGTGGCTCGACCGGAGAATTTGGCATCAACCCATTTGAAATATTTGCACTTTGAGCCTTCTCTATACCTGCCGCATCCATGGAATCTTCTCCCGGGATTTAATTGAGTCCAAGATGTTCTTCTCGGACTCGGTAACCCACAAAAACAGTAACACTCACCATCTAATTTGCTTTTTTTAATCGAATGTGAGCCGCTGCTGAAGCTTTCGCCCTCCATCTGCAAGCGCGAGCTGATAATTGGGGATTTAAGGTTCTGATTTTCGCGGGTTAGGTATCCCGAATGTGAGCCGCTGCTGAGCTTCCGCCCTCCATCTTTCAATTTGGGGATTATGGTTCTTATTTTGGGGAGAAGAAGCTAAATAAAACGGCGCCGTGTAGGTATCGTGAATAAAACGATGTCGTTTTATTGTTTGCACGCTGACTGTACTCTCTGGCGAGCCACGTCGGCTTTAAATACTAATAAAAAATTGCCACGTCAGATTTCCGACCAATCAGATCGGAGTTGGCACTTAAAAGATCGTTTTTCAAATTTTTTGGCACTTAAGTGATCCAAATGGAACTTTTGGCACCAAAGTGAGCTCCGTACACAACTTTTGGCACTTCTGCTGTTCTTCCCTCGGGTCCAAATACTAAGGGAATTGGCAATATATCCAATTTCAATAAATTAAACTTCGACTTGCGCCAAACTTTGCGTTGAGCTTTGACTTTAACTGTGTTTCAAGCTTGGTTTTGTATTTCTTTTCATTGTAATTTTGCAAGTAATATGCTTTTTTCCAGCTACAGGTTTCATGTTATCTTAGCTCTGGGTGTTTGTTTCCAAGTCAATCGATCATTTATTCGTATAAGAATGCTTTTACTTCTAGTTTAGATTAGCTCAGTTTAGGCTAATAATTGTGGCTGTTATTGTGATTGTTATTGCGAACTCGTTTCGCATCCTTGATTTATTTTGAATTCCTTCCTGAGTAACAACAATTCATCACCTTTGTAGTTCTAGTCTTTTTCTCAATGCGACTACGTCTTTCACATTCTCCATAATTAACCAAGTTATATATGCTCAACCAAAAACGATGGTTTTACGTAACCACCTCATATCAAAGATCGCATCCACAAGGATGGCTTATACAAAAGTTGAACGTCTTTGCACTGCTAAATGTGTACTTGGATGCTCCTACAGTCCGAATGCTTAAAGCTGAGAAATTTGACCAATTAGGTTACTTTGGTAACCACACGCTTTAACCTTTTTCCGGTGCATGAATTATTATGAAACTTTTAGTTATGTAAATCTGAACTTAAAATGTACCTATGCAATAAGTAATTTTTTTCTCCCAACCATGTATCCCCCTCCCGTTGGCGAACGAATTGTGTAAGGATGTGAGGAAGCTGAAATTTGCATTTTCCAAACAAATAAATAAAATAATCTGCTCATTTTCCTAGTCCGTCGCAGTCTCCCAGATTATAGCAACAATTCAAGGAAACATGCAGTAGCATGATTATAAGCACCGTTCCCCCGTGATCAAGTCTGACGCGAGATATTCCCTCGAGGTTGATTGAAAACTGGAACTTGTCCCCGCATTCAAGGGGTGAGGGTAGTCCGACCCAAAAAAGGGGGGGGGGGGGGGGGTGGGGGTGGTGTGGTGGTGGTGGTGGTAGGGGACACTATACTATATAGGGTTCTGAATTCTGACGGAACTTACAGTATGGAGCATCTTTCTAAGCCGAGGGCAGTAAATAACCTTCCACCGGTGGGCCAGAAGTGGGAAAACCAGCCCATTCGAGGGGGTGCATCTTCAGATTCGTGCATCTCCCGTGCGCTCTCTGCACCTGGTTCTACCTCGCCATCACTCGTCTGAGCTTCGACAATGCCGTCGTGTTCTTCTGTACCTTCAGTTCTGGCATCGGCAATCTCTCCTGGCTTCTTATCGAAGAGCCCTTTGAATTGTCTCCGGGCCTTCCTCTCCACCTCCTGCTTGTTATCGTGCCAGGGTTCATATATCACCCCCGAAGAGCATTTTTTTCCTTCATGAAAGATACAAAGTAAAAGAGCTACTCAGACTGACCTGCTCCTTTTGTTTCAGCTTCAGAAGAGCTGCAGTTGCATCGGGTTCGGAAGACTTGTCGATAGTTGTCATCTGGCCACATCGAAATGAAATTGTCAAAAAGAAAAAGTCACGCAAATACACACCAAAACCTGCTGATTGTAGCAATTGCTTACCGCTTTAAAATCAGCTCTAGCTTCCTCGAAATCTCCAGCTGACATATAGGCCATTCCACGGCGGTATAAAGCCTTGACGTGTACAGGGTTTGCATCCAAGACCTGCGCAGAGCAAGTACTAAGCTCTTGACATCAAACAAATGAACCTTAATAACTTGTCTAAACACATCCACAGGAACTGCAGAATTAGGAGAGCCGAAAGTTTTCTGAATAATCGAATTTGATTAAGCGGGTTATTCATTCACAATGTGAAACGCAAGATATGCCCTCATAAACCATGGTATCCACAACTTCAACGAGTAGATTTGGCACAGCCACATTATCACAGGAAGCATAGATTTTTTGCAGTAATGATTTCACTTCACAGACCAAGAGACAGCTAAATAACCTTGGTGGGCTTCCGAAATTAAGTGACAACACAATGCAATGAAGATAACAATCAATTAGGCTAGATATTGACAGTTTGAAACGGGAGCAACCAACTATAATCCACCCCAGCAAGCAGTGGCGTCACCCGGTTCTGCATATTCAATAAGCTTTACCCTATCCATAATCCTTCACCTACAATTCCATGGTAACATTTGCAAAGTTTTGACGATGGCATTTCCTCAGTAACAAAACTCAGGGAACCAACCCACGCATGTCAATGTACTTCCTTGAAGGGCCGGGCACATATCCAGAGATTTCGGGATGCAAAACAGTAACCATTTAGCTAAAAGGTAAGCCAAAAATCATACAATGAGCTGCTCTGTATCTGACATCAATCCATTCACAGCTTCCGAGATACTGATGTAGTTTCCATCCATATGCAGTTGACCTCAATGATGTCCGAAACCATCGAATCAAGGCCAGACAAGGTGAGGACTCCACAGAGTGCATAAACAAGTGGAGCACGGAATCGATAAGCTGCCTCTTAAATACTTTCTTAAGCCAACAGTGGCTTTATGTCCATAGATTTGCTTATGCAATATGGATCTTAAAAGTCTAATCTGCCAAATATTTTTAAAAAGCAGGTTTAGTTACACCTATTCCATAATCTTAAATGGAAAATGGCGATGTAGGGACCACAAGCAACTATGGCCTTATAAGTTTCTTTCTCTCGACTGAATCTGTAAATTTCATTAGCATATATATTTTCTATGAATCTTCATCGCTGAATATGGAGCAGCAGAATATACACCAGCTACACTAAACTAGTGAAAAATAATAAAACAAACTCTCCCACAACAAACAACACAGTAAAAAATTCTTTATGTCAATACAGGTACTAGAAAAGACTAGAAGCAGAAAACAGGATTACCAGGTAAAATTTAAACACGGATATCATGCAAAGCACTGAAGCTCAAGGATTAAATTCTAGGAAATAAAATTTTGACGATCCCAACTATGCCAGGATATGCTCAAATAGAAAATAGAAAAACATCTCTTCATTTCTATAAAGCAAATATGAAGTGTACAGGACGCATGAATTAACAGTCACCTTGTTGCACGCCTCGACGGACTTTCTGGACTCACCCATTTTCAGATAACAAGCAGCAACATTGAGATGCAGGAGATTCTGCATGCAAATAAGAAAAGAAAAAGTCAGTCCGGAGCTTGCTTAGCTTAAATTATAACATCTCAATCAAGAACGGGTTCTTAAAACTGGGTCATAGAGAGATCTATAGCCGGAGAGAGGGAGAGAGAATGTTAATGGAATGCAAACTAAGAAAGTTTTCTTGAAACTCGACCATTGTTGGACAGGAATCTATTTCTAATACTCACCCTTGTGTTCAGAAACTCCTTCCCTTCCTCATCATCTTGGGGGTTGACATGATTAAATTCACGAAGTACCTGCAAAATAGCACGGCTCAAGAACAGTGAATTGTGATTGGTATTTCATGTGAAAAACTTTCTCACTCCTACCTATGTTAAAGATTCCCTGCATTCTAATCTCCTTAAATTTCTCAATATGGATGGGATCCCAATTTATTACACCCGCACCACAATCTGATGATCAGAAGGTTTCCAAATACTACATGCCATAGGCATTTCGCATTGGATAGTAAAATTTCCAAGGAAAGAATTCCCGTGTTTCAGGGTAATATGATTTCTAATTACACAAAACAAGTCACTGAGTCATGGGGTTGTCAGTCTGGGAGAAACTTCTGATATTGCTACAGTCATACGTTTTTCATCGGATATATATCAACTACAGCATTCATTTTCTTCCAAATGAAAGAGACAACAGGAAATATCCCAAGGACTCGTGCAAGTTTTCCTTTCCTGTTAGAGTTTAACAACAAATGCAAAAGGTAATGCAGGTAATGGCCAGGCACCTTCTCATACTTGGCCTTAGCAAGCTCAAATTTTCCTTCTTTAAAGAGCCTGTTCCCCTGAAAAAGTTTAACCAGCAAGAGTAGAAGGAACATATCAGAATTGAGAAGTTCAAACCTAAGTCCTCATCGAAGAAAAAACATGCAATAAGGAATAGCATGAAGGAAAGCAGGCACCCTATTTACATAAAAGGGCAGTATGTACTTGTTCACACACTCCTTTAAGTACTCATTGAAGAGAAAACATGCAATAAGAATAGCACGAAGGAAAGCAGATACTCTATATGTTAAACGGCAGTATGTACTCATTCACATACTATTTAGGACAAAAGAGCTGACTCCAACGCATGTGAGGTGATTTATGATGACATATAACAAAACAAATCCAATGGAAAGAAATCGAAGAAAGTGAACTGGAAGTTGTAAACCTTATGAATGGAATGCAATCAAATCCTAAGCTTTTCAATTGCACCAATTCAGTCCTAAACCTTTTTCAAAAAGCCTCTTGACAAACAATACCTAAAATTGCTCACAAATCACTTGAAAATTGCCTACATGGCCTCCTTAATTGCACTTTCCAAAACAAGTTTTAAGACTGCATTGCATTCTATACATAAAGTTTGGGACTTGTGCAATTTTTCTAAAAGAAGTGCCATACCAGTTGAAATAATCCATATGCACAAAATGTTTTGAATGAAATAACCTTCTCAAAGCTATGACTGTTAAGGTGTCCAAACTATTCCCAAACAGTGAGCCATTGTGGCATGTGTGTTGCAAACTTTCCTAAATTCATACAGTTGAAAATATGTCTACGAAACATTATAATATATCCTCAAGTACTTTCATAGCTTCAAATTTCAACTGCCCGTTCTGATTAAATTTCCATAGTTTTAAATTCTATGATCACGCAACAGAATATTTGCTCAAGACAACTGGAGGACAATTTAAGCATAATGATTCAGAAACTCCTGCAACCATTTTTTTAGAAAATCTTATTAGTATCTGTCAAAAAGTAGATATAGTGGGTTAGTAACATATACACTCTAAAGTATATGGCAGATCTAGCGTACAAAACTGTAAACTATTCTGTAAGAAAATGCATAAGTACATGGACAGCGACTAATTCCAACTTCCAATTTTGTTAGGGACCTTACCCATCCATTCCTGATGGGCATCTTCCTGATATGTATGCATGCACCTATGAAAGGATGCTAACTTATATGTGCAAATACATACAGGACTTTCCATGTGCATGGTGAATGAGTATATCTTTGCAGATTTACATCAACATATAAATGCATTTGTGTCTTCGTATCTCTTCACTGCAGAAAATATAAGCAGATCAGCTTACGGAAAGAATCACGTCGATAGTGATGTATTTTCTTCATGCCCAGTACAAGCTTGAAAACTTAAATGTTTACCCAGAACGCACAAAGTCTTGGCGACATGATGGGATACAAAGACTTAAAGTTCTTATGTATTTTTGCTGAACTCTATCTAGCTTCTTTCACCTTCGAACTTATGCAAAACAGATTTCCTAGGCTGCAACACGAAGCAGCACATGTCAATAATAAAATGCTATACCGTGCTTCTGATCTTCTCTGCTTCATCCATTATACTTCTGAAGTTCAAACCCGTCCAGTCCTGCAATAAAGTCAATAGAACAGTATAAGCAAAACTGTTCAGAGCAAGAAGAGGGGCCTCGCTGGTACTCAGGACTCCATGTTTCTATGTTTATATTGATTTGGGGCTGGTAAAGGCGTTCACATTTAGCAACTTTTTCCACAACATCATTATGAAATGGAAATAACTCAAACAGAACTCGAATCATGCTAAAAAACTCTGACATAACCCCTTTCCTTTGATGAGGGACGTCAACCCCTATTGTGCATGCACATACCTTTGAAAAGTCATGTCTACTATAACAACCTAGATGCTACCAAGTTTGTTGACAGTAAGAATTTGCATTTTTGCCCAGGTACGCTAAATGCAAGATCGCATTAAAATCTCACAATAAAGTGTAAGGAATTAGAAGAATAACTGCAAATTCCTCACAATTATGAGATTCTTGAGTTACAGGTAGATATACAATTTGCAGCCATCTTTTTAGTATTCAATTTTCTCTGCAACAGGAAGGTTCATGGCACAACTAGCAGCCAGCACCTTTTTCAAGTTCTTAGTCGACCTGTTAATAATTTTCTAACAAATCCAGAGACGACATATACAGCTGTACAGTCCAACTTTTCACACACAGATAAAATAATTTAACAAAAATGCTTATATTTTTTTTATAGGGAAGTTAGATTGCCAAATCTCACAGCAACAGATCTACAATGGACCGATACGATTCCAAAGATTGTATGCAAATTACCTGTGGCATTTCAAAACCGAGAAGCTCAATTTCCCATATGACATGAGCACCTTCAGGAACATTAGCTGGCCTAATCAGATGGAATAAAAAAGAGCAGTTAATGGTAGTAGAGTAAGAGAGAGAGAGGAGAATACTGAGATGAAGAGAGTCAAGGGATTGCCTATCAATAGCACCAGTCAGATATTGACATAAAGCAAGTTGATATAGGTTTACTTAAGTTGGAAGTGAACCTTGGAAATTTGTCATAGGCATAATCAGGGGGACATGAGACCAGAGCAACCTCTCCAGGAAGCATCAAGCGGACACACATTTCAAATCCTTCAGGCACCTATCAAGATTAACATCACTGCAATATTAGAATAAAAAAGCCTGCCACTACATTATGGTGACACAGTGAGATCTTATTTCAGACTTAAGCCCTATCGTTTAACCAATAATTAATTTTTGGATACAACAAATAACTCACAAGGCCTTCTCCAGAGCTGAACTCCAAAGGTTGACCATCATTATCAACTCGAGTATCGTAAAAAACTGTTTTCTCTTCATTAAGCAGCATCCCTTTGTAATGGACTTGCAGTCGGCTGTCATGGAGCGGACAATCCATGGGAAATTCACCTAAATGTATATGCTGAATTAGATAGGAATGTTTGGGGTGACAAATATAGGTCACGACAAGTAAAGCCATATGAATGTAAGTAGAAGAGCAAAAAAATAGAGACAAAAGTGAAACTCAAAAGAGACAAGTAAATAGAACTAGTATTTGCACAAGAGAAATTGATGAAACCTGAATAGCTTTCTTACTTTAATTATCTTTCTTGACATGTCCATCATAATTTTAAATGGTGCAGCAATTCTATCAGTCTATAAATTAAGTAGTAAAACAGACCTCTTCCATCACGAATCCGGCGTTTTATTAGACGTCCATCTCCAAGCACGTCCCTTACCTGTCAATGGAGCTAGAGTATTACATATAAGCATATCCTTGGCTGTCTAGATTCATAACTAATGGGGAAATCCTACTACATCAATAAATTGGCCATGATAAATCATGACACTTTTGGGCACAGCTTCCCAACTAAAATATCCGTTTAATCCGACAAGTTTTCTAAGTTTCCAAGTTATGCTGCAAATGACATATCGATGATGCAAGATATATCAGCAGACAGGTGCCCGAGCAAAGAAAGTATTAAGGTGTGACAAGAAGGATTGAATCTAAGAGTGAACCATGCTGATTTTAATGGAAAAATGAGAAGTAATCTTATAGACACCAAAGGAGCAACATGGATTGCACAACTTAGATGAAAACAGAAGACTTAATGCACGCATGCAGATGGTTTGGACAGATATATTCCAAGTACCAGAAATGCTGACTAATTTAGAAACCTCCCTTCACATTAAGGTCAACATACGCGCAATGCTACACTCGTATACTAGTAACTTTAGAAGAGAATCACCACCTAAGAATCTTCTTTCTGTCCAAAAGCTTACACATTTAGCAGCACATAAGCATGAATGAACTATGACTCACACAGGAGAATAAATTACCTGGATGAAGTGGACAAGTTCTACTTCAAAATGAACTTCTTCAGTACCTTCTTCTAGATGCAAGAGTGGAGAGTCAGACAGGTACTGAGAGGTGACATATATTACTGCCTTCTCTCCCCTTGCCATAGTTCCTACACCCATCTCAAGGCCTTTTGGTACCTGCACACGTAGTAAACAGAATAGTGACTATACAAAGCATGCAAAGATGAAGTAGAGAAAAATATACTTTGAAGCCTAAAAGCAGCGGAAAAAAAGTAAATGATTAGTGATATCTTGTTCTATTGCATGAAGTAACCAATCCCATCTGAAATGTATAGGGTGGCTAGGGCAGGAATCTTTTATAACAAATCTGTAAGGAACAGATTACAACAACAAGCAACCAAAACATGCCAAATATAGAGGTTCGTTAATTACATAAAACCAACCTCAGACTTTCCAAAAGTGAAGAAGTATGGTTCTTTTTGCTCATGTGAAAGGATCAGTTTTCCATCACCTGTTTTAGCAGATATCCTGGATTCAAATGTGTCATCAAAATACCACCCTAATCATTCTGAAATTTAGCATACTAAAGGGTCCTTCATGTAAAACTATTACCGAGCTTTTACTTCATATGGTTCTCTAGGTGATTCCCAACCTTGGCCTTCATCAATCACCTGTGAAGACAATGAAAGACCATCACTTTGTACATAGTATCACTCATATACTTCTATAGTAAAGAAATTGATAACTGCAGTATTGATTCTAGCCATCCATATTTGGTGAGATGCTAATACTGCAATGCAGTCATGGATCACATATGTTGTTCCTGACTCTGTACTACCCTTTTTAAGTAAGCTTTTTTAATTCCCCATGTTACTTAAACTTCTTGTATAGACATGTCTAGAGTTTCTAACATTTCAAGTGTGCCATTGCTTTGCAGATCAAGATGCAATGTCTTGTCCATAAACTTTTAATGGACGACTAAGCCAAGTACCTGTTAATCCAATCAGACATCTTAAATAGATGGCATGGTATTAATAACAAAATCACAATGGTCGAGTTTTGAGTCCTGCTTTTCTAGGATAGTGAAAATAGGAGAAGGTTCCGAAATAACTGATATGCCTATCTGCTGTTTAACCTTATACACATAGGTCCAAAAAAAAAACCTTATACACATTTGAAACATAAAACGAGGTTACTCAGTAGGATACCCTTCCTGAGAAACAAAGAGAGATGCTTCTACGACAAGGAGAGAACAGCAAAATACAAATGTATAGCTGCAGCCACTGAACTTTTGTTTTTTGGTGCAGAAAACAGTTATCTTTTCTATTCTTTTTTTTTTTGCAATAAACAGTTTTTGATATCCACAAAATGGTTGGATATCAGTATGTGTTTTTTAACCTTAGTTTTATGTACATTTGAGAGTGAAAACGAAATTACTTGGTAGGATGTCCTTCCTGGAGAACAAAGGAAGAAGACATTTTTTTAGATCAAGGATTAACAATACTACAATATATAGATGCAGAGACTGAAGTTGCAAGTGTTTCCATGCAGAAAAAAGCAGTTCTTTTTTCTCGCAGTAAACAGTTTTTGATCCTAGTAACATGGGCATTTACTCTGCATGATAGTTTTGAAACAATTAAAAACATATAATTCCCCCCTGGTATGCCAGTAAATTAAATGCTCGTCTTCATATTCAACTCTACAAGATTAAAGCATCAGAATAGCTTTTGCGTCTGAACTTCGCTTATTTGAAAAACAAAATGGACATTCTCATGGTTCTTCATACCTTCTTCACAACCCCCAAGTCATCAGTTATGACCTGAAAATAGGACATGACAATTCTGAGGATCAATAATTAAGTAGTACCATTGAAATAGCTTAAGAAACGCTATATTTCACTCAGACGAACATATAAGTAATGCACACACAAGCAACCACCCCCTGACCCAAACACTCAAGTGCACGAGCGCCAATGCCCACTCAACTAACTTACATATATATTTACCCGTCCACACAAGCATACACAGTTACTGATAGCATAGAAAGGAGGATGAAGGTCCAGAATCAACATGAGGCAAACAGAAAGAATACGATGACTAAAAGAATAATTCTTCTAATTGACAGAGATCATTTACACTGTGGAAAAACGCACCCAAGATAAATGTTCTCTTGTTATATTTCTCTAATATCTATATAATCTGAGAAATCAACCACCGATGCCAAACTTTCTTTGTTTTTCTTATCTTCCTTCATTTGATCTCTTTCTATAATGAAATTACATATCATTTTAGGACACTTAAAATAAAGCCAAATAGAAGTTTCCACAGAAAACTGCAAGCCATAATAATTAGATTTGTTTCATAGTAATATCTTGAAGCTACTTCTTGTCACCATACCCATATGTAAAATAAATAATCAACATCTTAGATCCTAGCAAACATAAAGCAAATTTGCTTGCCTTGGCCTTGAAGAAATCTATCATTTCAATCTCAAAATGAAGTTCATCATCCTTTGGGAAGTTGCTAGAAACTTGTATGGGACAATCATCTTCACCGTAGTGCAGCTGTGGCTTAATTTTGAACTGCAGAAAAAATCATAGCATCAGTTTAACTGTTCTGATTATTTTAATTGAAAAGTAATGGCAATATCTCAAAGCACCACCTGCACAGACACTTTCCTTTCAAACTATCTCCAACCTAATGAACAACATAGGAAATTTCCAAGCCAACGATTGTCTCAATTGCTTTTTCCTAATAGAGAAAGTATCCAAAATTTTGCAGCCGATTTATTCATAGTCTCTAGAGATGACAACACTATTAGTCTTGTTTTCAATTTCCGCCTTCTCGTATCTTTCGCCTCCTTATGTTTGGGAAGGGGATGGAGGTTGGACAAAATCCAGCAAAATTCAACTTGATGTAAGATGAAAACAGAACCTTATAGAAAAAGGAAGCATTGTACCATTGCCACTTCACCCTTCAACATTGTAGGGATTCCTTCTAGCAATCCCAATATCATCTTGCTTTTTCCCAGAACATGTCTCAACGGGATACCATTCCCTGAAAGCAAATTAATTTTCAGCTAAATGCTGATCACATGAAACTTACAAAAGGTAGCTTTGACTCAATAGTCAACCTAGGAATCGCTGATATAAATTTTAGCCAAGACGATGACCCTCTTTACTTTCAATAGCGTGAGCTATCATTGAAGAACTCAATGGAAGTAGGTATGGTTAGGTGTTTTTAGAAGCTGCAGAGACATTAACTGTGGATTTCCTGAGAAAATCAAGCAGCCAATTGAAACAAATCAACCTAAATGCATAGGACCTATCTTTCGTAAGTCCAAGTTATTGCCTAATTCTATAGGAGGAAAACTCATTTAAAAAAATAAAAAAACAGATACTACTGTCCAATTGAAGTATACAATCTACCAACCTCCAAATTCTGATTTGCTAGATTGAACAACCACTCCTTCCAGTGTTCGAATGGTGCAATGATAGATGACCTGAAAACATTTGACACCACACAATGACTCCCAATAATAACATAATGAGAAAAGTATTCCAAAGCACAATGACATTAGGCATGTGTTCTGAAAGTAACCATGCTAAAAGCCTAAAACACAACATAGCATTATCTGTCACAAGTATCATAGCAGGATGCTTGAATCAGGTCAACATGCCTTAGTTCTTAACTCCACCATACTCTATTCAGTAATCTCTACTGCTGGAAAAGCTATGATTCCTATTGACTAATGTCTGCTTCACTTGAACTTGTACAGTTTCAAATAACTTCGTCGGAGATGTTTTCTCCAAACTACTAGGCAAACCTAAATTATTTTCTAAATTTTCTTTGAAGAGAGAGTCAATTGCAACCATTACTAACTTTTTTTCTTTTCGGTTAAGTTGATCATCTACTAATATTTTCTTAAATAAATATCAGTAGGGCCTTTGACCAATTAATGATAAAAGTATGGGTTATTGGCTGCAGGTATCGTATCAATGTGTTCTAATTGACTTTCAAGAAGCAGTGCCATTCACACAGTCATCTTTGTTTCGTAGTCGAGTTTTGAAAGCACTTAAATATTCACCTTTGTTTCATCAAATGAGAGAAAAAGCAAGCGCTCCTTACAATCTGTTCTCGCAACAACAGGACATACTTTTTACCACGATTATTTGAATGTAAGCATATCACTTGGCATAAGCGAATTTAAATCGAGTCTGAATCGTTATTTTTTCATGTAAATCGACTGTAGGCTTCATCCAACCTCAGCTGAGCACAATGCATATACACCAGAATCTAACATCAGGATCAGCCGCACAGCGACTCACTCGGGAGTTCCATTTCAACTTTGCAATTCCTATTTTAAAGCAACTGCGCATACCGCAATTGTCAAAGTCAAATTCATCCGGTTTCAGCAATGCGCACCACGCCAACTTAGGCAATTCAATGCCAGACCGGAACGGAACCAATGCAACAGGAACATATGAAATCAAACACCAGCTCGTATGTGAGCTAACCTGATCACCATCAGAGGGCGTAGATTCACCCCCGCCAGGTCTCACCACAGCTTTCATCAGGTCACCAGGCGCCATCTTCTTCCTCCTAGAATCGAAACAAGAGTTCAGCTCAAGCACAGTCAACGGCAAACCGAGTCCTCTCCCCACAAAATCAACCATAAAAACAGTACAAACAGCCACCACCTCTTGTCATCCTCGGAAGGGGCTTTCTTCTTCTTCGGCACGTACTCCCCCGCCGCGTCTCCGTTCGCGGCCATTTCCGGCGATCGGCACCGAGATTGGCGAAACCTCCGACCGGAGCGGCTGGATTGACGGAAAAGAAGGCTCTCGATCCTTCGCGAGAAGAGACTGACGACGAACGCGAAGAGCTCTCTCGGTTTCGCTTGTGTAGTTGGAGCCGGGAAGTTCAACCACTCTTAGTGGTATTTATACGCGTCGTCTCGACAGCGAAGCAGGCTCTGCTGAGACTCGGAGAGCGGAAGTCCAACTGGGTTGACCAACCGTCGTGACGGCGGAAATCACAGAGGCCGAGTTGCTCGGTCCCGATGGAGACGAATCGTGACCGTTGAGTTCGGCAGCGACGAAGTTCTCGAGTCCACGGATGCGCCGGTGGTGTGGAGAGCATGGGATCATGGCCCCCTCAGTTTCGCGCAAAATTTTCGTTTTTTTCCGGTAAAAATTAGAAAACGCGAGGCTAACCGCTTCACTTCGATTAAAGCTAATTGCAAAAAAGTTTGAAAAATGATCATAAGGAAGCCCAAGGATATGGAGACCCTAATCACTTGGACCTCATTTTAAGCTGTGATTGTGTCTCGTGAATTTCCTACTCGCGATGTGTGTACTTATTATTCTACTCGATATAAAGTACAAATGCAAAAATCACACATCGCTTTTTCGTTAAATGACCACTTTCACACGTTTTGATTTTTAAAATTATCAATTCGCTATCATTAAACAAATTTCATTTTGAAAAGATCTAATGGTTGTGTCAACCATGGCGTGACCTCGACCTATGTCAGCTGAGAAAGAGAGAAGAATTTTGTAGTGAGCGGATGGCGGTAGGCGATAGCTCTAAGGCTTATAGTGGACGGCGACAGGTGAGGAGGCGTCGGCGGCAATCATGCTCTTTTTTGGGGCGGTTAGTGTTCAGGGCACTTAAGGGCGCGGTTGACAACTTGCCAAATAGTAACTGATTCTATTCTTTTGTTCCCAGAATCAGTTTGGGAACAGAAATCCGTTTGTTAAATTTTTTGTGCAAAATTGTGCTCATAATCAGTTTTGGAATAGAATCAAGAAGCAAAAAAAAGTATTTTCTTGATTCTGGAACAATTTTTCTGGAACTGATTCTTCTTAGTTTTCTTTCTTTTTTTGGTTTGTTGTTGTTCTTCAACCCCGCCACCCGCCGGCCACAGGCCAAGGCCGGCGAGGGCGAGGCCTTGCCCAGCCAAGGGGAGGTCGACCTCGCCCAGATCTGGCGAGACCGACCTCGCCATCGCCGACGCCCTCACCGGCCCTGGCTTGTGACCGGTCGCCAGTGCCGGCAGCCGGCCATGGCCAAGGAAGGGAGGGGCAAGAAAGGAAAAAAAAGAAAGAAAAAAAGAAATAAATATTAAAAAATTCAAAATATTATTAAAATATTATTAATAAAAAGAAATTTTGTGTAGTTACCAAACGCATTTATGTTCTTTTTCTATTCTAAAAACAGAAATTTTGGGCAGTTGCCAAACGTTTTCAAATGCTTAGAAATTGTTTCCGGGCACGGAATAAAAAAGAATCATTTCTGCTCAAAATCTATTTCTAGGCACAGAATGATTGCCATGCGTAGCCTGAGAGCGTGAATACATTTTGGAAATGCAGTTCTTGGCAGGGATATCTCGGGAAAAGAATTGGCATTTTCGTAAATAAAGTCTCGAAATAACTAATGTGAGGATTCAAAGTGGTAATTAGATACCAAATTTCTACTATGGAAATATAGATTCGAGAGTGATAACATAGTGAAAATCGAAGCATGTTTTTAGTATTTATCTTTTTAAAAATATAAATTATCCTCCCCATACAACTAATGTCCAATTGCTAATGGCATCATGAATTCTATAAAAAAAATTTCTCATAATTATGTCCATCTCTTGAAAAAAGAAATAGATAAATGCCCTCTATTTTTCCCTTTTTTGGGGGTTTAGAGGACTTTTAAAAGGAGAAGAAAGCGGATTTTCGAAAAACCTAGAGAGAGAGATTACAGAAATTCCTCAGCAACAGCCGCTCATCCGCCGACCTTATTCACCATACTGATCTCGCCGGAGCTTCGATAAAAATGGCGAATATAAAATAGAACCACCGTCTCCGACGTACGCCAAAACCCGTCGCTCTTTCCTGAAAGTGCGAGAGATAGGCAGAGGAGCTTGTCGAGTTCAGCCTTTCGCTGATGGAGGGAGGGAGCGTGTTGGACGCCATCTATGAGGAGGATAACTTCGACAACGACGATGTCGAAATGGTCGACGTCGAGGAGGGCGAGCTTGTCGTCGACCATCGGGACATCAAGAACGATCCGACACGACCCGTAGTGGATGGAGATGGAGATGCCGAGGTGTCGAAGCAAGAGGAGCAGAGCAAGAATCGCAGGCGCAGGGCGAACAAGAAGAAGAACAGGAAAAGGAAAAGGGTCGCTCCTGGGTCTGGCCCTGACTTCACTGACATCAACAGGTCGCGTTCCCGATTCTACCTCGGACCTTTGCAGCTTCTCGTTCCATGGGACAAAGTGTTCATTTGTCGCTCGAATTCGTCGTCTTGTCTGGAAGCGATATAGTATTTGGCTTGACCATTTGATTCGTAATGTAGTGAAGGGCTTTTGATGTTGCGCGCATTTGGGTGTCCCTTTTAAGTATCTTGGTCTTAGCTTTACCATGTTATTTACAGAGTTGTGCTTTGGTCTTACCATTACATGGATGATAAACCGTGGAGTGCAGGGAAAATATGATGTTCTATTTTATTTTTTTTCATTTGGTAGATGCAGACGTGCACAAGAAATTTGTGCTTGAGATTTGTTGCAGCTATCACTCATGGCAATGCCCTCATTTCTGCTTTCTGCTCTTTCCAGGTTCGTGCTCGATACCTGTAGGAGACTGAAGGAGAAGAAATCGTACATGGTGTATACTGCCGTCGGTTGTCTGGGAGTGTCTGCGTTGAGCGATCTCGTCAAAGAGGTTAGTAGCCTTTCTGCCGTGTTTATTTTGTATCAACTGAAGTAGCATTGGGATTATTAGGTATGGTAGATAATGTTGTTTGCTTATGACTGAACAATTGGACACAACAGGCGTAAGGTAGCAAGGGAAAGTATTTTGGACTTATGCAATTCGAAGGAGCAATAGAGTTTCATTAATAAAGATTCAGAATGTGATTTAATTGGGAAAAAGCTGTTCTATGTGCATACATATAGCCAGAATAAAATGATTGCTATCTGCTCCCAGGAGACAGGATTTTGAGGGGTTGAAGTTTTTGAGTTTGCAGGATGGAGAGAATCCCTGGAAGTAGGATAAGAAAACGGTATCTTGTCAATGGAAGGTGGATTGATTTTATGTGCTGTTGGTTTTGGATCTTATACTTTTAGTACAGTTGGATGTAATTTTCTTCAGTTAGCTGTGCATAAATTTTTTTGGTAGTGTAGATGTCAGCATGTTTAGAAAATCTCCAACTCTTTTGCCAGAAGTTTCTCATTGCTTTCTCTCAGAACTTCCAAATTAAACAACTTATGATTTTTTAAGTACCTTATCCTGCCTTAGCACTCGCATTTCTGTATTCCAGGTAGATGCTATTCAGGCTTGTGGGGGTCAGATGACTGCTGACGGTAAACGGCAGCGAACAGGTGGGGGTGTACTATGGAGTATCATTAAAGCACGAGAACCAAATGCTTACAGAGAGATAATGAAAAGAGCAAGAGAATTTGAGGTGTGTAGTTGATTTCCTCTTTTAAGTCATTTAGTGATTATGTGCAACAAGTTAAAATATTTTTATCCCCTTTCAAGCGGATGCAACCGCATTTGCACTACTGACATTGTTAAGCATGTCTAGACAGGAAATTAGGCCTCCAATTACCTCCCATTAAAATGGTGACTGTGATATTACCTTGGACAGGAATTTGTCCTCTTGTTGACAGTTCAGTGGCTTGGCTAGTTATCTGAGGGGTTGCTGGTGATGTATTATCCGAAAGGCTTGAACAAATTTAATTCTGCTTTATTGCGCAACAGAGATTGATCCTTTACAAAATGATTCATAACCTTTTGTTCTTTTCCTAATAATTCTGTTGGAGCATCTGGTGGAAAGTATTGCTCAAAGACCAAATTGACCGTAGGTTTCCTATAGCAGATTTCTTCCTTTTCTTTTTCTGTTTTCCTTTCCTATAGCGGTTCGAACATGGAACAAATACGTGATTGGTTGGACCCTAGCACAGAAACTATCCAAGGAGAATAACTTATAGTAAGCCGATACGCACTATCTTTAGCAGCATTAATGATATTGTGTGCCCGAGGTCTTTCGGAGCTTCGGATCCGCAACATTTCCATCTATGATGCCTGATTATCATCTATTGGGTTGCATGCTTTCCTTATTCTGCAATGATGATTTACATGCTAGGTCAATTCGGGGAGTCTTTTCTTGCCCAACCGTGATTAAGTTAGTCTATGTTCTTTATCATATGCAGAAGCAATTCAAGCCACACAACATTCAACAAGGACGACAGAAAGAGGTACCTTCTGATGGACCTATAAAAGCATCCCCTGACAGGAGTTCTGCGACCACTCCAGATGGTTTCTCAACAATGCCTGAGTTACACGATGTCGATCAGGAATCGGCTGGTGAGGAAAAACGACAATCCGTGAAGGAACGATTGAGAGTACCTGTTTCTTACGAAGACATTCTAGATGACCCAGAAGACGGAAGTGGATAATGTTTGTGAAAAAAGACGTTATTTTCCCTTGGTTGTCTCAATTTGTGCATAGCAAACATCCTAACAAGTTTTGCAAACATTCTTGAGGCGAAAATATAGCACATAGTGTTGGAGAGGTTCAGAGTTGACCTTATTCTCTGAGGGGGAGCATAGCGTCGCGGCTTCAGTGGGCTGTTCTGCAGTAATTTTAGCACAAGTCTGTGGTGACCGTTTTTTGGTTATAAAATGGTCGTGTTGATCCATATGTGAAGTTCTATTATAGGCTATCATTTTGGTTTGTGAAAGTGCAAAGAAAGGAAAGAGAGGACATCAATCAAGTTTTGTTTCTTGTTACAACAAGTTTTGCAAACATTCTAACAAGTTTTGCAAACATTCCTGAGGCGAAAATATAGCACATAGTGATGCACCTAGGGGGACCGGTGGACCCGTTATGCGATTAAACGAACCGACGGGCCCGAAGTCAACGATCTCGGATTGAGCTCAAATTTGATCGGCTGAAGTGAAACGGCGTGCTGATCAAAACACACGGCCGTTGGCCGTGATTAACGATGGATTTTCGCAATTCGGGATCGTTTAGATGGGTTTTTTTTATTATTTTAGTATTTTTTATGGGTTAATTTAGTAAGGGGCAGTTTCGTAATTTTACGTTTTGATGTTTACTAATCCTAGTAGGGTTAGGTTTGGGGCTATATAAGATTATTTTAGGGTTTCGTTTGATCAGACTTTGGATATTTTGATTGTTAATCGATTGAGAGAACAGTTTGTTCCTCGTTATCTTTCGATTTTTCTGTTTACCCTAATTTCTTTCGTGTTTCGGCATCACATAGTGTTGGGGAGGTTCAAAGTTGATCTTATTCTCTGAAGGGAAGCACAGCGTCGCGGCTTCAGTGAGCTGTTCTGCAGTGATTTTAGCGCAAGTCTGCGGTGACCGTTTTTTTGGTTATAAAATGGTCGTGTTGATCCATATGTGAAGTTCTATTATAGGCTATCATTTTGGTTTGTGAAAGTGCGAAGAAAGGAAGAGAGGACATCAATCGAGTTTTGTTTCTTGTTACAGTTTTGCCTCATCAGCAAACCTTTGAAGTTTAACTACTCTGCAATGCGTCTCCTCTCCTATTTGATTTTGCGCAGTTAGTATATCTGACGCTTAGCAGCATCGTGATTTCCATGGCTGGCATTATGAAAAGGCCAGTGATTCCTTTTAAGATTTGTGTGGTGAAGATGTATGTACTGGAAGATCCCTTCTATCCAAGTACTCCTGTTTTCTTTGTTTTTGTCGATCAGTTCCTCTAGATCAAGAGGAGGTATGGTTCCAAGAGTAGATTGACCTCGAGTTGCGATTTTGTTAGGCAATTGGCTATTCTTCTAGAAAACCCGTCTTTATATTCTTGGTGATCCCAGTTGGTATTTAAAGGTGTTGAGAACAATGTTCACCCTGGAGCATGTATAAGATTAGAAGCAAAAGAACACTCAAACTAACTTTTATTGCAGCATGGTGTAAAGCTAGCACAATTGATGGTGATTAACAATTCAATAACGTTTGTGGGAAACATGAGTTATCCAGGTGAAACAATCCCCATCAATGCACTCCAGTTGGCAAACCCATCCCCTCGGAATATGTTTCCAAGTTGTTCGACAAGCTAACTCGGAGCTTTCATTTCAATACCAAATTCTGGGCAATGTTCATTGTCTCTATTTTGCTTGTACTTCTATATGCCTCTGTACAAGCAACTTGTGCGTGGTTGGAATCATTGAAGCAGCTAGTGCATCAATGGCATAATATGTATAGACTATAAGTTGCAAGCTTAGAGTACCCAATTGGCAGTGCACCAGTGCTAATCTGTCTTTTGCCTTTTATGCAAGAAGAGGCAGGCAACACTGCAATCATCAACTTTTGAAAAATGGAATTTCTTCTTCCATGAAGCAATAGCTGCTTCAACCAATGCTTTCGCTGCGTCTTCCTCATCTTTTGCTGACCCGACCACTGTTGCAACTTCATTGTTATTGAGCACATCCCACACCTGCATGAGAGCGTTTGGAAAATATTAGAACATGGGACAACAGTTTCCATGACTGTGAATCTCCCGCTTAGGTAGTGCATGTGCTAATCATCTGATAGTGCCTCTGACCATTGCTTTTGGATTTCACTGAACTTCATACATAGCTTTATCGAGACCGAATTTTCTTACCCCATCTGTTGCAAGGACGATGAATTGGTCTTTTGGAGTTATACGGTGATAAGAGATGTCGGGAATGGCGATTATGCCGTGGTTTTTGAGCAAGTAGTCGCCGAAAGCACGGGACATGGCAAGGCCAGGCATGTTCTCATGGGGTAGCCACACGCGCTGGATGTGTGGTTCTTCCTTCAGAGCTAAAACCCGGCCGTTGCACTTCCTTATTCGGTCGGCTTCGCCTGCAAATACATTCCCAACCGAAGATAAGTACCGAAACCATCAAGATGCATGAATAATATGGGGCTTAAAAATAGAAGAGCTCGATACAAGTAGATAAGAGGTCCTCAGTGAAGAACTTAAGGCCTAAGAACATACAAACAATCAAAAAAAGGTTAGATCCAAATAGGAATAGGATGATTATGCTAATCTTACTGGGAACATTAGGCTTCAAGTCGGTAGTCAATTGAAGAGTGCGAAGTCCGTCTTCAGTGAGAGTCCCTAGCACTGCTCTCGAGTCGCCGAGGTTGGCTATGACAAGATCCTCACCCTGTGATTATTATTCCAACTATTAGCCTAATACCAATGGGCGGTTTTTTTGAAGGATGTTAGAATGGACGGATCAATGAAAATTTTTGCGGTTCCTTATAATTTGAGGAGCAAAATACCTGTCTTATGACAACAACAGCTGTGCTTCCACTGGTGGAGCAGTCCAATCCCTCCTGAAGCTTGATCTCCTTGTCTATCACCTTGAAGGCACTGATACATGCATCTCTCCATGCCTGGAAGTTCTTGCTCGGCATTGATCCTGGGTCACAGTCATCGTGCACCGCCGTGACTTTGACATTTGCCAGAGAGTTTCTCTGGTTTAGCACAAGCAGTGGCAAATGGTTCCGCACTAACTTGCTCACCAGGTGACCGTTCTTCCCATGACCGTCAAAAACTCCGCAAAAGGCTCCATCATCTTCTCCATATCCCTAAAGAGAGGGCAGAGTACATCAATGTCAAAGAAAATATATGGAATGGGTTGCTCATATGATATTCACCATACTGAAATAAGTTAACTGTGTAAGTTGGACCTGAAACTTGCATCAAAATCATCCCTAATGAACACGAAGAAAGGATATCACACACACCACCATTTTCTGTTTGAATTCTGACGAATTGGACTAAACTAGAATGAGAAGTCATCACAAGCAAACTAGCCAAAAGCTCGTTTCATCAGACCGTCCTAACAAAAACAACCTCAATTGATTCAATAATGTTCAAATCTCGACAAACCTGATAGAGTATGGCAGCATCTTGGTTCAACCCTTTGCTTCCAGCTCTTGAATGAACAGATCCATTTCTCTTAGTTTTATCATTGGTCTCGTCAATGAACACTGCATTTTCTTGGACATCTTCAGTATCATGAATCTCAGAAGATACAGTGGATATGCAGATTCCCATCTCAAAAATGAATACTCGTTTCTTTTTCTTATGCTCCAACCTGCGTTTTTATAGTCCAACGACCAACTTAATCATGGATTTTTAAATAGCCAACGCATGTTGGCACAAATATATATTTTATAAGAATGTGGCTCCCAGAGAGCTGAAAGCAAGCCCTAGGTTCAATAATTCACTGTTTTCTTTAGAGGTTCTTATTTTATGAGCACCCCAAGATTCATTTGAAGGGGCACATGAGGTGGACCTTAGTAGGATCTTGGCAAGCCAAGTCAAACAATACGGTATCCATCGTTCTTTCTTTCAATGTATAAGTCGCTTAAAAGTTTCGCAGATAAGTTCATGCGTCGTGTCTCGGAACTAGTTAAATTAGAAAATTTGTAGATGACCGCTTGTGAAGAGGCGAGTCTACCTAAGAAATACGCAATCCTTCCGTGGACGTTTTCCTATAGGATTAGTTCCTTTTTTCCGTACAAGAACCCTCTCCATGAAAGTTAATTACCTGATATTCCTTCGTAAAAAAGGAGAAGGTTATGATTACAAGTGCGAGAGTTTCAAAAGGCTAACTTGATGTAGTAACAACCAGGAACCATGATGTTTACTCAGGCACGGTTGTGCTTGTGCTTGGCTTTTGTGAGCATGGTGTCATCCGCTGTCAATGCGTGGGCACTCTTTGCCTGGTTGTTACGTGCAAAGTAAAAGTTAGTTTTGTCGGTTGGTCCCTCTCCGCAGTGACATAAAGGAATAACATCGATTTTGTTGGGAATTTGTCAAGATCAAGGACCCAGAATCAAAATCTACTCTTTGATTAGAGATTCATAGAGCATACTACCGAGGAAGTGAGATTGCGTGAACGAAAAAAGAGATTTTCAATATTGTTGGGTTTTGCAATTTTCAGATGGCATTTGCATCTAATAAACTGGAATGGCTCAAATGACAACCTTTGAAACATTGAGGACAACCTCCTAAAAAGTAGCAAATTCTGGTCAACAGTGCGAATCCTTACGAAATCTTGAGGATATGCAGTATAGGCTTCTAGTAGCAAGATGCACTCCAAAATTGCCAGTGAGCTTATGCGCCAGCGAAGATGGGTCCTGCACTCGATGCACCACCAAATGTTTTGACCATTTCTTTCCTTTGGATGCACTGATGACCAAGGTATTGCGCCCTTAAAGTAATCGAGCCAGTTGACTTTTGCACCAATAGAAAGAAGGGTGTTGTTTAATCTTGGGTCGGCATCCAATTTCTGTGGATCTTGTAGCCTTGGTGCTTTGACAAATCAATGCACAGGCTCGTACATTATTGGAGGAAGAGAAATTAACAACCACCGTTGGCCCAAAATAATGGAAAAGAGAAGATCCCTTCACCACGAGAATTGCCTCAGACTCGTTGACTTTTCCCCTTACAAAATGTGGACCAAGAAGACTCGAGGGAAGTCGGCCGATTCCTCAAGCAAAGAGATAAGCTTTAGCTATACATGAAAGGGCAAAAAACTGAGCACTATCTACAGCCTCTAAAGTCCTTAAATCTTTGTGGAGATAAGTGCACTAGAAGTCCTAAAACTTATCACGAAAGTGCAATTGAGTCCTAAAACTTTCAAAAAGTGCAAACAAGTCCTAAAACTTATCACGAAAGTGCACTTGAGTCCTAAAACTATCAAAAAGTGCAAATAAGTCCTAAAACTTGTCACGAAAGTACAAACTAAGTCCTAAAACTTGTCACGAAAGTGCAAACAAGCCCTAAAACTTTAAAAAAGTACAATCAATGGAAGGACTTGATTGAACCAATTTGACAAGTTTTATGACTTGTTTGCATTTTCGTGACAAGTTTTAGGACTTGTTTGCACTTTTTAAAAGTTTTAGGACTCAAGTGCACTTTCGTGACAAGTTTTAGGAATTGTTTGCACTTTTTGAAAGTTTTAGGACTCAATTACACTTTCGTGACAAGTTTTAGGATTTTAAATGCACTTATCCCATCTTTGTAAGAAGAGAAGTACTGAGGCCTCTTATACAAATGGTGCTTCCACAATTCTCAGATTCTAACCCAATAAATCGGTATATCCTCGAAGAAACCAATCTATCCACCACTGTGATTGATGATGCTGACTTGACAGTATCAACCGGCTCGTGGAGGGAAAGAGTAGTTGGCTTCTTCACTGTAATCTTGAGTTTCCTTAGTTATTCATCCTGTTTCTTATTATCCTCATTCAATAATTGATCCTTATCAAACGATTTCAAGAGGACATAGTTGCCACATCTGTTACGCACAATGAAGGGATAAATCATTTGGATATCTTAGGGAGGCTGGACAATGCCAATATATGCAGGAAACATCCAAACACAGGTAGTTGTCATACATTTGACTCGTTTGGTTAGACTTTGGGAAATGTCTTCGGCAAAATGCAAAGGCCTTTGGACTAAATGGATTTCTGAAATACAAGTAGTGTTTGATAAAATGTATTTTAAAATTACATTTGAAAGCAACTTTAGCTTAAATACTGTTTAGTAGAGTGTATATTTTGTAAAGGACTTTTGTTAATATTTTTCTTAAATTTTTTTTTGAAGTGACAGCCGACGGCTAGATCTGACCACCGGCCAGCCTCTCCTGAGGTTACGCGACCTCAGGCAGACCTAGGTCTCGCAACCTACTGAGAAAGATAAACAATGCGATCAATGGTGCGATGAACATAAAACTTGCATTCTGAAAATGCAACTTGCCAAAGCACCATCGGACCTGCCTTGGGCCAAAGACCTTAGCCCTTTGGAAATGCAAAAAATATTTGCATTTGGCCAAGGAACTTTGAGGCCACAAAGTTCCCCAAACAGGCCCTTTGTCCATTCAAGCATGACTTTGGTCACTGTTCGGAATCGGGTGGACAATATCTAGGATGTTGTTTTAGCTACGTTCCATTCATAAGGCATTAGGCCAACTTGGGTATCTACTTTCCATTAAGCTCGTGAAAAGTTGTCCCTGCGAACATCATTTTAGTGGGTACTCGTCTGTTGATGTCTAACTTCTTTTATGTGTTCGTGCTCTGACGATTCCCAACTCAAATTTGGTGCATGCAATCTTCGACACTTCCGCGAGGCAAGAAAAGAACTTGACAAAAAGAGAAAACATCAAAGCTGTGAATTTTGAAAGGTTATTCCAGAAAACGGGGTACAGATCCATTTCTTGAACAAAGATCAGACTCTGCGAAATACAGCTTCGGTTCAAACGAAGATGAAAAGATTAGGCCAAGAAAGAAGTGGGTTTGTGCAGAATATGATCAGGAAATGTATTCGCACAGCGAATGTACTAAAAGAAAGAAGAAAAGGAGATGTTAATGCATTTAGCTACTTCAAATTTGGAGGAAGCCATGGCTGAGATGCGAAGCTTCTCAGGCTTGCCTCCTCCCATCGTGTCGAAGTAGCGATCTCTCTCGGCACCACGCAAAAGGTGTGTCGTCGTTTTATCTCGTATCGAGATTCACCACACACCCGTGTCTGAGAGTGCCCTCAAAATCAAGAAATCGAGATAAAAAGTTGAAATTTTCACTGGAATGTCGCCGGCTAATTGTGTCATGAAACGACAAGAGTTTTTCGAGTTTCAGGGATCTTCAACCGGCGAGAAATGATGTCGGCTCCACGCGGCAGACCGGTCGCCACCGATCGGCGCCGACTGTTGACTCGATTCTTGGAGCCAGACGCCCACACCTCCGATTCAAGAACTCAATCCACGACCACATTGTTCAATTCAAACGGGCCAAAAACCAAAAGAAGAAAAAAAAACCCAGAAAAACAAAACAGAGCAAACCAGGACCGATCGCGCAAGGCTCGCGATTCGAGAAACTCGAGCTCGAACACGAAGCGAGCATTCAACCCCAGTTACGGCGATGAGGCAAAGGAGATCCAAAGGAACCCTAATGGCTTCTCCAGGGAGAAATCAAGCGTATATATATATAGGGCGATAGATGTGCCAATCAAGACGGGCTCGTTCTGCGTAGGCCCAAGAGCAACGAGCTCTCTCTCCTTATGGGCTAATGCAAAAATGGAACTGCATCCGGTGATTGCATCTTCCTCGTTTGTTTTATCCCACCCGTCAAACGGGTGAGTTGGGTCGGATCGAAAATTAGTAGATCCCAACTTGATTCATTTTCATGCAATGCAAATTTAGTGTCGTATATCCATATCCGATCCATACTCAACACTTGCCCGACCCGGCCCATATTACTAAAATATTTGTATATTTAATCTATTTTATGAATACTCACATCTAAACTGACGTGAGAATGCGGAGCGAGCGTGAGATCGAGAAAGAGTAAAGAGGGAATCATAGAGGTGAGGAGTTGGGTTTAAGTAAGTTGTGTACCCATTTGATGCCCATATTATTTTTGGCTTTACAATTTTAAACTCATTTATGATCCATAGTCCATATAACAATACAGCCTAATCAAATATAGGCCGGAAAATGGATTCACGACCCATTTTGACAGGTCCACGGGGCCGGGTACGAAACTGGATAACAACGGAAGAAACGCATGGGGCAGATTTTTTAGGACTCGGCTGATGTGAACGGTCTGGATACACGAGACCTTCGCGAGACCTCGCCGGATCTAACGGCCGGAATTCATGCGTTTCCCTCTGAAGTATTTTTTTCCCCCTTTCCCCTCTGTCTCTCTCTGTCTCCCCTCTGATTCTCCTCCCGGACCGAAAATAGCGAAATGGGGCGGCCCCGCTGTGGAAGGCCCAGGCCCGTTCGTTATTCGGCTTCCGACTTATATCGGAAGGTCCTGATACGCCCACGTCACCGATCTCCCATATAGTAGTCGGAAGTCAAACCCTTATTAATTCGGGGCTCGATTTTCCATCGATTTCCCGAGAAAATATTGTCTCTCCAATCCGACGATGGACCCAACTTTCCAGGAAAAAGTCCTCTCCTCTGTATGTAGAGAGAGAGAGGGAGAGTTGAACGCGTATAGAGAGCAAGGAGAGTTGGTACTTTATTGACTCGATTCAGCAACTCCCATTCGGTCTCAGCGAAACCCCTTATAAAGCTGGTGCCGCGGAACCCATCTTCTCTCGAATTTTCCTCTTTTTTTTGGCCCCCGGGAAAATATCGTCGAGAAAGTCGGCGCCATGGACGCTGCGGCGAGCTCCATTGCCCTTGATTCGGTCAGGATCGCCCGTCGTCAGCTACGTAATGGCAGTCCCGACTCATCGAGGTCGGTTTCTTATTTCGCTTTCGGTTAACATCTTTTCGCAAAATCGTTTGGGAAGATCGATCTCCTAAAAAGAAGGAACGACAGGAGATCGAATTTTTCCTGGACTCCTGGCGCGACTTGCGTTGGGCCGTTGCGGAATTTTGTGATGGCAAGTGTTGTGGATATCTGGCTGATTGTTGCGTGCGTGCGTGCGTGCGTGCGTGATGTGTGTTTGATTCGTTGTACGTTTTGGATCATGATGGGAGGCTTCGTGTGAATCGTGTTCGTAAAGGTGGAATGTCGCGGCGCGTCCTTGTCTTTGGTTGTGACCGAGGATTTGGTAATTTGATCAAGTTTTGCAAGGGGAGGGGAGGGGCTTAGAGCGGTTGATTCGAGAAAAGCACGACGAGGGGTGAAAGAATTTTGTATGTTATGCTTCGATTGGACGGTAATCGAGCTGATCAGGTCAATGTGGCGGTGGACAAAAATTGGTTCTTGGTCATGGAGAATCCAATTTGCGCTCTGTTGGGGGGTAGAGGGCAAAAGGCGTCTCGGCTCTTCCGGACAGTCGAGTATCACTTAGCTGAGATAGACTAGCTTGTTGCGCAGCAGTAGACACTAGCAATTAGAGCAATGTGCGCTCGACTTGTTAACAATTTCTTGTGTAGACATTGGGGTTTTGAGTTGGGCTTGACATTTTGCACGATCTGTACCACATCAGGTTTCAAACGTCTGTACGTTTCCATTTTGCGAATGGGCAGAGGGATTATGAATCATCCCAAGCCTTAAAGGTTTCTACGGATTTGAATGGCGAGAGGAGTGGAGCACTTTCAAGATCAAATTTCTTTGGCCCCTGTGAAAAGAGAAACCAGGTTAGACAGACATTTTGCTCTGCTGGAGTGTGCACGTACGATGGTACTGCTGTGGAGTCCGACTCGCATGCTGCGGAAGAAAAAGTTGGAGTGCTCCTTCTGAATCTCGGTGGTCCAGAGACTCTTCACGACGTGCAACCCTTTCTGTTCAATTTATTTGCAGATCCCGTATGCTATCTAACCTTTTATGCATATATGCATGTTTTTCAATTGTGTATATCTGGCTGAATGTTTATCTTCTCCATTCACAGGATATCATACGTCTTCCCAGGCTGTTCCGATTCTTGCAAAAACCCCTTGCGCAGCTAATATCTGTAATCCGGGCTCCCAAAAGTAGAGAAGGATATGCTGCCATAGGAGGCGGCTCACCTTTACGTAAAATAACTGATGAGCAGGTAAAATAGTGTGCTGCCTTTTTCAGTCTTGTTATGTGCCTAATATCTCTTTCGAAGATGTTCTCTACTTTCTTCTTTCTATATATACTGCATTAAAATGATATCTTTAGTTTACATAGCTAGGTGTGAATGTTATGTCGCACTTTTTGCAGGCACAGGCACTCAAAGGGGCTTTGGAAGCAAAGAACATGTCTGCAAATGTCTATGTTGGCATGCGCTACTGGTATCCCTTCACCGAGGAGGCAGTTCAGCAGGTTGTTGCCAATTCTTAAGAGGATATCTAACATTTTTATTGCGCTGCTTGTATTGATGTAATTTGTCAAATATTGTTGAATAGTTAGACAACCATGTCTTTCCATAATACGTTGGTGATCTGTCAGTTGACCATTTATATGAATTTTCTGTGCTCAAGTGATTTCGCCGCTACTCCTCTTCTCAAGATAACCAAGGCTATATGGCTGAAATTTTTGTCTACTTCTGGACAGATCAAGAGGGACAGGATTACAAGGCTTGTTGTACTTCCGCTCTATCCACAATATTCTATTTCTACGACTGGTTCAAGCGTCCGAGTCATTCAAAATGCATTCAAGTATGTTCTTCGTCTTTGTACCGCCTTTGTTTGCACAAGTTGAGTGTCTCGTTCTTCCTAACTAGATTCAACGGATCATTTTTCAGGGAAGATGCTTATCTGTCAACAGTGCCTGTTTCTATAATACAATCTTGGTATCAAAGAGAGGGTTACATAAAGTCTATGGCGGACCTGATTCAGAAGGAACTGGAGAGTTTCTCCAACCCTGAGGAAGTGAGTTGGTATTTGTCACAGCTTACATCAGATGCGAAAAATCAGAACATTTAAGCAATCTGGCCTCGTCCACTGGAAATGGCTTAATTAATTGTATATTTTTATTCAATTTTAGGCCGTAATATTCTTCAGTGCTCATGGAGTACCCGTTAGTTACATTGTGGATGCTGGAGATCCATACAAGGACCAGATGGAAGAGTGCATTTACTTGATTATGCAGGAACTGAAATCTAGAGGAGTTAACAATCAGCATAAACTTGCTTACCAGGTTGGTTGTGAAATATTAGTTGTTGCCCTTCTTAGAGACCACTTCTTTTGGTTGTTAATTGTGCTTAGAGACTGTTGTATGCAACTTACTCTGGCCTCTTTGCTAGTTAGCCGATAGCCGAGCTATATAAATGCTCTCTCTCTCTCTCTCTCTCTCTCTCTCATTTTTATTTCATTTCCTTTGTAGAGCCGAGTTGGACCTGTGGAATGGCTGAAGCCCTACACTGATGAAGTACTTGTCGAGCTCGGCAAAAAAGGGGTGAAGAGTCTCCTAGCAGTTCCAGTGAGGTGAGCTATCTTCAATTGAAGTTGAGTCTATAAGCATTGAGTTGTAAAGGAGAATGTCTTGACATGACCCGTTTTCGGTTTTAACTTGCCAGCTCCTGAGTCTTTTGTCCTAGTATTTTATAAATTTTGTCAGATACATCAGGTCATCGACTGCCCAGATATTACATTTCATATAGGCATCTTGAATGCGGATATGGACATTGCTTGCTGTGAATTGGACATCTGTTGCCATTTCTTTAAACTCTTCTCTTTACTTGATTGATTTTCAATTTTCTGGTCTCATTCACGGTGAAAGTAGTTTATAAAAATCAAAAGTTTTGTTTAGTTCAACTGGAACTGATTTTGCCCTGGTTTCTAACTCCAGCTTTGTGAGTGAGCATATTGAAACTCTTGAAGAGATAGACATGGAGTACAGAGAGTTGGCACTTGAATCTGGCGTTGAGAATTGGGGCCGTGTTCCGGCTCTGGGTTGTACCTCTTCGTTCATCACGGATCTAGCTGATGCAGTGATCGAAACCCTACCTTCAGCAACAGCCCTGTCGAGCCCCAGGACTTCCTCAAATTCTCTTGACCTGGATCCGGTTAACTATGCAATCAAGATGTTTTTTGGTTCAATATTGGCATTTCTCTTGCTTTTATCCCCAAAAATGATAACAGCTTTCAAGAATCATCTCTGAGGAAGATACAACATGCTGTTGAACGTCAATAAGATTGACATGAAAGATTTGAGAGTAGAGTCCAAAATCCCATATGCACTTCGAAAATTGCTCCTTTTTTCCACCTTGGATTGTCGACATTTGCTCGTGTGGGAGTGTTGAATTAGATTTCTTTTTTCGGGGGGTTTATCGCTTTGATCTGGTCACATTCAGGTCGTTTAGGCCTTGTTCAGGTATTTCGTGAGGCTGTGACCTTGCGGTCCTCGTACGTGTAACTATGCCATTTAAGACTTTATCAGATATGCAGTTTTGGATATTGAGGATTTATTGATCACAAAGGCTTGGAATCACGGAATTCCTTTTACAGTAAACACGATACAAGAGAGGTGCCTTTTCAACCAACTACGGCCAGCTTACGGTAAACCAAGAGCTAGGAAGAAAGCCATTTGACCAGAAGTAAAACCAAAAGCTGGGAAAGAGAGATTTGACCAACGATATCTTCAATAATAAGTTATAAAAATTGAATTTAAGCGTCGATCAGAAGTTGATACTTCTCCATGCCTCCAATCCCATGACTTGAAAAATTTTCACAAGAAATGATTTTCGATTCGATTAGCGATAAGCTTTATTAAGGCAGACAAGGCACCTATCTGCATCCTTGAATTGTTAGTATAGAGTCCAAAGCTCCAGATGATTGCAAGAACAAACCCAAACACGATGTTCATCAGATCAGCATTCGTGAACCAAATACCACAGCGCTTTATTTAGTTCAAAATCTCAACATCCATATGCTTTAAACACATACATCACATGAAAGTCCGTCCACATCAAAGCTAAATGAAGGAAAGAAAAGTAAAGTTGCAGGATCTGCTTTCACTGCAAAAGCTTCAGAAGAGTGGAGATCCTATTTGTAATGCATCAGTAATTTGCCATAAAGAACACCCCAAAATCATGGTCACGGTGATTCCCAAGTCTTTCGCTTTTACATACCATTTACCAAGGTAGGAAAAGCCACCACGATCTTATTTATCATCCAATAAGGACACAACCGAAGCTTCCAGGAACATAAACAACTACAAGAGCCTCATTTGGTCCACCAGACGTGGAAATCCTTGCGCCTGTTGATCTTCTTCTGCAGCTGGAGTAGACCATAAAGCAAGGCCTCAGCAGTAGGAGGGCAACCAGGAACATAGATGTCAACAGGGACGATCCTGTCACAACCACGAACGACGGAGTAGGAATAGTGGTAGTAACCACCACCATTAGCACAGCTTCCCATAGAGATTACCCACCTCGGCTCCGGCATTTGGTCATAAACCCTGCAACCATTTTTTGATGGTGTAGACTCACAATTATTTTTTGATCATATATTGTCAGTAAAAAGCAAAGAACAATGCTTAAAAGAGGAGTGCAATCTGCAATAAGTTCCGATCAGCAGAATAGTTAAAAATGGATAAGACACCCAATTCTTGATCCACCACAGAACCATACTCTGTGTCAGGAGTCCACTGACAACGGTATTCTCAGGATGGAACAAAGAGGCAATGTGCAGAAAATTAGTTGCAGCAATCATAAGTCAGCAACCAGGGTGAACAAGGAGTCACTGAATCCATATCCATAATCAAGCAATATATACATAAGCTATTAAATGCTAGTTGCAAAAATTTCTTATCCTTCAAGTGAGTGACATAGGGAGACCTCTGCCTCCTAATAATACACTAAGCACACTTTGGAAACTGAGCCAAAGATAGCAGATGACCACCTAGATTGCTTCCCACATGATTTGGCTCTGGTGCTATTAAATTGCAAAGATTCACCAAACCTCTGGTGGTATGCACATAACTCAAAATATGGATGATAAATGCCCGGACTACACACTATCCACTCCGAATACAGAAGATAATTAACCAATATTGCTTCAGAAACCAGGAAGATAATAACAATGACAAAATTAGGACTAGTCCTTATTTGGCCTCAAAGTTTTAGATGAATTTGACAATACAAAAAGCAGCCAATAAAGTCAGATTGTTAGATCTTAAAAAATGTTTTTTTTTGGGGGGGGGGTGGTGTGTTCCATCCAACAATGCGTACAACACAAGGCACTGCTAATCTTCCTACCCTGAACCCAGTAACTAAACATGCCTTAAACCGTAATATTTCTCCAAATAGGTCTCCCCATTTTGCAGATATTTCACCATCCACTCAACCCACGGTCTCTCCCCCACCCACCCGGGAGTGGGGTTTGTACAGACAGAATGGCACAATGTTGCATAAGTTCAATTTTGCAAATAATCTCCAAGACCAGCCCCAGGTGAATTCTAAGTCCACAATGCCCTTTAACGGTGGTGGCAACGAAGCTTTGTTCCCTAACAAATTGATCTCTTCATTGACGCGTCCAATTTCTCTACCATTCTCTTCTATTTCCTGGTGGTGGCAACGAAGCTTTGTTCCCCAACAATTTGATCTCTTCATTGACGCATCCAATTTCTCTACCATTCTCTTCTATTTCCTGGTGGTGGCAACGAAGCTTTGTTCCCCAACAATTTAATCTCTTCATTGACGCATCCAATTTCTCGACCATTCTCTTCTATTTCCTGGTGATGGCAACGAAGCTTTGTTCCCCAACAATTTAATCTCTTCATTGACGTGTCCAATTTCTCTACCATTCTCTTCTATTTCCTGGTGGTAGCAACGAAGCTTTGTTCCCCAACAATTTAATCTCTTCATTGACGTGTCCAATTTCTCTACCATTCTCTTCTATTTCCTGGTGGTGGCAACAAACCTTTGTTCCCCAACAATTTGATCCGTTCATTGACGCGTCCAATTTCTCTACCATTCTCTTGGTGACTTCCAGGCGTTTGCATCTTGAGTGATTTGCTATTGGCGGCTCGCTCTTTATCATCTCAGACATAATTCAGGGCTACTGCTCCTGTTCTATCTCTCTCCTTTTTTTCACCTAACTCGAAAATCTTTTGTCTGGCCATGTAACAAGCATCAAGAACCCCTCCTTTGACGTGCATTTACAAGCCCATTTCAAGGTCATCTAAGAACCACCACCAGAACTCAATTTTCTACCATTTTCACCCAATCTCTATTCTGATGAATATCAACTTCCGATTGGAACAAACCCCTGAATTCCTACGGATTAGGCGACAAATTTCATCGCCACTGTCATTACCTGATTTTCTGGCACGCCGTCACTACAAAAATCATGCAAGTATGAAGGAGAAAAAAACACGATGAAGTAGGCGGGGCATTGACACGATCCAACGAGCTAAGTTAAACATCCGTCACCCCACCAAATATTCAAAACCTCAACGAAGCACAAAATCTCCTAATGTCCCATAGAAACCCAGATCCCTCACAACCAAATGACGAGCAAACCCAAAGGTGAAAACAACATCGTGCGACTCCCAACTCCTCCAATCAGATTTCTCTCCACGTATTTCTCAGAAACCAAGCGGCAATCAACAAAATCCACCAAAAAGTACGACAAACCGCACTCCCAAGCGTAATTACCCTCACCCATCCCTCGTCAAACCATACCGCAATCAACCAAATAAAAATTCGGAAAAAAAAAAAATCGAAAGCAGACGGGAACCTACTTGCGGAGAGCAGGAGCCATCTTGTTGGTGAGCGTGCCGGCGACGATCATGCAATCGGACTGGCGAGGGCTGGGCCTGAAGATGATGCCGAAGCGGTCGAGATCGTACCGGGCGGCGCCGGTGTGCATCATCTCGACGGCGCAGCAGGCGAGGCCGAAGGTCATGGGCCAGATGGAGCCGCGGCGGGCCCAGTTCATGAGGTCGTCCACCTTGGAGATCACGTACTCCGCCGCCTTGGAGAGGCCCGGGGGCGGCGAGGAGGCGGAGGGAGGCGGGGCGCGGGCGTAGGGGGCCGGAGTGGGCGCGGCCCCGCCGCCGGGCCGCCGCCGCGGCGGCGGAGAGGGAAGGGGCGGTGGTGTGGAGGGAGAGGGCGCGGAGGTGCGGCGAGAGGCGGGCGGTCTTCGCGAGGAGAGCCATTGTCGCACGCAGGGAGGGAGAGTGAGAGAGAGAGAGAGAGAGATCTTACAAATGTGATTTAAGAAATTAAGACTGCTTAGGAAGACGAGGGTGAGGTGGCTTCTCATGGTTCATCTGTTCCTTTGTTCTTTTCCAACAATTCAGGGCGGTTTCATGCGATGCTTCCTTTTTCTTTTCTTTTCCCTTCCCACCTTTAATTTCACTTGTCTTTGAAATAATACCGCAAAAAATGTCGAAAACTTCGACATACCCGTGACAAGTTACGCCCCAACTAATTTCGTATTATAAAAAATCCAAAACCGATTCATTAAAAATTTCAAAACTCGCACATCCACGCCGCAATTTAGCTCTAGACCGATTTTCATCTCATGAGAAATCCCAAATCACCCAGACTTTGGATTGAGAAATTTGCTACACCGCATGTGCGTTTCCATGTCGGCAATTTACTGGTGATATTGGACAGAAGCTAGCGAAGGATATGTTTGTCACGAATATATCAATTGGCAATTTTTTGTAACAAGAAAATTAATTTGTAGTAGAGGTGGCATAAATGCACCAGCTTAGGAATTTTTTGTGACAAAAAATTAATTTAAGGTTAAGGTGGCACAAATTTAATGATTCGAGATTTTTTTGATGGTTTCAACCTTTGATTATTTACGGAAACAAGAAAATTACCAAGAAAAAGAAAAGCAATGGGATTCACCACAAGTATGGCATGGGGGCCACGTCATGCACCTTTCCAAAGTTGTACTAACTTCTAATCGCAAGTTTGTGCGTTTTGATTTTGAAGGAACAAACTTATTCATGCATGAACTGATCGATTCCGCAAATTAAGTATCCGATCGGCTCACGACGCTTGCAATCGCACATCATTTTGGAATAGCAAGTTTTCATCGAGGATAATATGAAAACAAAATTCAGCAGATCTAGCTAACCTCATTGATCTTCTAGGTTCTGTATCCGATCAGTCATCCATAACAGTAACATGAAACAAATTCAGCAATACAATAAGCCAAAGCTAAACTCAGCTTTAAGGGGACTCAAATACAAAGAGTCTTCTATGCTGGTGCTGGATGGAAGGACCTGCGTGGGGTTTCTCCACTTCAAAAAGCCCACATGTCCCATTTATTCAAGAAGAAAGATCACAAAAGGCAAGCTCCTTTTAAATAAAGAAGGAATTGTTAGAGTGGGAGAGACAACTATAATTTAACATTACATAGGATTTGCCAAATCTCTCGACTTCTTCTAACTACAAATTATACAGAGTTCTTGCCCTGCGTATCGATTAGAACCGATGCACCAGAAAACAGCTTCCTCAGATGTGGGTGAGAGAGTAACATACCGTTTCACTTCCATGTTTCGCTTCTCTGTTCTTGGTGTCGGAAGAAACGTCTCCGATCTGATGAATGCCACCAATTTGTCTCTTTTTTACCTTACAAAAGAATTATAATGGAAAAGCAAAACAGAAAGTCTGTTCCTTTGAGAAGTAACCGTCCGACCGTATTGTTGGATTGCTGTTAGTTGTCGTTGTCCGGAGGGAACTTACAAAACGATCGGCAAAGATGCGCCGTATGCTTCGTGCTAAGATGTGCTGTATGCTTCGTGCTAAAGTTTCATTTATACCACCACTATGCATAGTACATGTAGAGGCTGTTTGAAGCCGCAATTGCTAGCGAATTTTCAGTTGGATGCCAGGCCAGGTGCAGCAGTTTCATTGTGAAATCATAAGGGTTTCCATTGGCATCAACTCCAGAGTTTTCTGGTCCTTTTGAAGTCAAATGCAAGATATTAGCAGGAACTCAGTTTGTAAAAGAAACATAAGCATACTAGGTAATCCCAACAAAGCAACCGATAGCCAGCCCAAGCACTTTCAAAAACGACCTTCATTAGCACAGTCCACAAAATTCATTTTCCAAAAGGAGCAAACTTTCGACATATGGTCACCGCGATGGTGAAAATTGATAAAACAGCAAACTTAGCAATAGCTGGGATTTCAGCTACCAAGTGACAAGGCAATATGTAACAACCTTGTTTAGCAAAAGGCTATAGAAATTTCACTATCAACTAAACACCTGCAGATGCTCCAATACTCGGAACAAAATGGACAAATAAAACATGAGATTGAAAGCACTAGCAAGAAGGTACCTCTTCTGACAACACGAGTTAGACCAAGAGATCTAGATGGCTTAGATGGCGCTGGGGTTTGTTTCCTGGGGGCATACGAAATTAGAGATTAAAAATGGCAATTCATATAGAGCATGTATATCTGGCTAAGAATATATATGGCATATCAGAATCCACGAGAATAAAGAGAGATTCCAGTTAAGTCGTGCGAAGGCTATTTAATACACTTTGAGATTCCTCATTTGGCTTTCATATCTTTAACTAGTTCTCATCATTCACTAGCTCTCTTTGAGACTTACTTCATGGGGTTTTTGGTAGCTTCCAGTGTTGTTGCTTCACTGCTGTCTTGAGAACAACCAAATACACGAAACACGTTGCTGAAAAGATGGTAAGCATACAGTCAAGCAGCAATAATATACTATGGGCAACAAACTTCAGCTTCAAAATCAATATCATCATAAGTAGAATATGCAAAGTGAACCTGTAAGAACCGGTCGCCACTCGGAGCCCATCTCCACTTAAACAGCATTCGAATTTGTCAAAGATGGAATCATTCTCGTACAAATCACACAGCTGACCATTGGGCAAAAAAAGAGAATAAGCTCCATCAACCTCTTATCTATGAGCGAAAGAGGATGTTTTTTTGGAAATATATCACCTTTGGCCTCAAATGTTCGTGCACCTGGAAAGTTGCAACTGGTCCAGAATCCATATTTATGTCCCAGAGCTGAGAGAAGTAAAGGAAAAAAGTGACATCGAGAAGAATGCTAAAAAACACTAGGAAGAAATCACATTCCAAAAAAGAAGACGCTACCAGAGAGATTGTCCAAAATCAAAAAGTTCATTTCTTTTTTCTGAATATGGCAAGAGAAAATGACAAGGAACAGGAAAAACACGTGGTGACAGGGAATCTGAAGAAGAATAATCGGATGACCTCAGGGTAGCAACCTTCTAAAATAATTAATATTTTCAATACTCCTGAGAAGATGGGAATAGCATGATAGAATCCAAACACCTATACCCTCAAGCTAAACACCCGTCAATTCACAATTATCTATATCAAAATCATATTCATTGGGAAAAGAACAATGTTCCACAATATGACTTTGACAATTTGCACATGCAAACTGAATGGTAGGAAGCTCTAGAATTGTGTAGTGTTTATTCTTTGCTTCTCAAAATGTACGGCACTCTGAAACTCGAATATGACATCACAACTTTTTCAATTGCCACAGGATGCCAAAAAGGCTATTGTAAGAGCATAAACCTTGAGAGTCATGTAATCGCGGCTGAGTATATGTCTTCCATCTTTAGCAAATTTAATATCTGATACTGAGGCAATTATTTCAGTGAAGAAGGACTTTGACCCAGATGCTTCCTGTACCTCGAATCTGTCCAAGAAGGCAGAGAAAGATAGCTCAACTTAAGTTTATTCAAATTAAAGTCTGTCAAGTCCAACAGGTATGATTCACTGTCACACCCAACACATTTCTTATAAAGATAAAGCGCTATAACTGACTTTGACTCTTCTTTTTTGACAATACATTTTCCAAGAAATGGTCTATGTAAAAATATAGCAGTTTGCTTACAATTTGCTATGTCTATCACATAAAGCTGACTGTCGCATATCAATAAGACGGATTGAGCCCCTCGAGCTACTATATGCCAACGTGTTACAGTGGGATGGATGAAATTCTGCTGAAGTTATCACCTCTGCAAGAGTAGTTAAAAGAAGCGACATGAGAAGGTGAACGTTCAGCCTTCTTGTTTGATGTCTTAATCAACATGTGACCATGTGAACAGCAGTGTGGTGTATATTGCAGTAAATGAGAAAAACAATACTCAGATCCAGACTGTGGAGTTTTACCAGTTAGATCCTCCATGTTTGCTGGCTTCACATCGACAATGTTAAAACTTTGATTGCTAATTTCCAAATTCCAGAGATTGATTCTCAGATCATCAGCTGATATGAAAGTTTCACCGTCACTGCAAACCAAAAAAAACCAGAAATTTCATTTCGCCACACAGAAACTGCGTTTTCAGGGTGGATGGCTGGGGCTTCACGTTATTAACATAAACTTCTCTCTATTAAAAGGTGCCCCTAACCTAATTATTATTTAACATCAAATTTCCTTTCAGGAAATGTGATCAATATAAAGGCAGTGTTAGTGAAAACTTCGATCAGTCAAGAATCTCCTATTCTACAATATCCAATGTGAAGCAGGAAACAGAGCAAACAATATGCAAGCATATGAAAGAGAAATCTGGATTAAGGGGCAAAAAAGAATATCAATGCAATCACATGCAGTTAATGCACCTGTTGTTGGATATGGAGTTAATGTGGTAGTCATGGGCATGAGCATAGATTCTTCGACATCTAGCCACAAGGCTTGTCTCATGACTGGTTACCTGTACATCGCACAAGCATCAGGTTTTACTACTGCAGATCTAAAATGAACTTACCAAACTACAGCAATTGCTAAACTTATCCCACATGTAAAATATACATTAGCACTTCACTGTCTCCAAGTTTTGTCTCGGACTCCAAAAAAGAAAGGTTATGGCCAGAATACAAGTAAATTAAACAAGTACAACTACCACGGGCAAATGTAGGGATGGCACTCCATCAGATGGGATTGAGAAGTCATTGCTCGAACACCCGAAGGACTTTTCGCCACATCGTCCATTAGCCATATGATGTTTCGGGGAGATCGACATGCTTGGAGAAACAACTGGACCATTCCCCACTGCTTTTGAAGGGTCTAAATTCATGCTGCACACTTTTTTCACCTTTTTCTCTTGGACCTGAAATTTTTGAGAAGATAACAACAATATCAATACCTTATGTCCTAAAAGTGGTGGCACTGTCAAGCTTTCAAAGAAGATTGTGCTTATGAGAAGAAGAACATCTGAGTTTGGCAAGCATTGAGGGCTTATTTTCCACAGATTTAGACAACTAGAAACAGACAGGACGGAATAGGCTTTGTTGATTCACGTTAGATCTACTTCAGCTTTTCATCATAGAAGCACATTCATATTCTTTAGATTGGTCGCTTAAATTCCTTGCCTTTCCATGCTGATAAATGGGACAAAAGGAGAAAAAAAAACTTGGTATAATAAATCATCCTCAATGCATAGAAGGAGAAATCATTGTACTTGATGAAATGACATCAGTCATCTTTTGATGCCATGTCCATGTATTATCTGCTTATTTTAGGTTTGAAAAGATGATTCTATCTGAGGAAAATTTCATAAATAACTTAATTAAAGATCCGGTAAAAGGTCCTCTGACGATGTTACATAGGACAATTTACTGCACATGTTAAGCATGAGCATACAAGAAAGGAACTACACCACTTAAAGTAATAGATGCAACATTATGAGGAATGGCAGAGAAAACAATATACGGCTGCACAGGAAGAGGCCCAACACGATTATAGCTCCATCTTATCGTAATAATTTTTCCGAAGAATTTGTTGTATCCTAATAATGCCATGAACATATTTGCATAACACACATCTATACAGGCACAACAATCAAAATACCTTCCAATATTTAATTGTCTTGTCATTTGTAGAGAGAAGAAACAAGGCGCCATTTGCCGTCTGGCACCATCTAATCTTGTTAATTTTCTCCTCAATTTCCAAACTTTTGAGGTAATCAAACTGCAGCAGCACATGTAATCATGTCAGGTTCAATTAAGTCCACAATCATAAATGTTGCACTGCAAAATTATCCAGAAAGAAGGAAAAGAAAGTGTCAATTTGCATAAAAGCCATGGACAAATACCTCAGGTTCATGGCTTTGAAACTCTGTTTTATAGCGGAACTCGGGATGCTTACTCAGTGTATAATCAGTCCTTTCAAGATCTCTTCTATTCCCTCCATGCTACATGTTATACGTCTTTGTTATTATACTAGAGATTCTATAAGCAAATACAACAGGAAATAGCTTGCACACAAGAAAACTTAGCAAATGCAAAGGGTAATCAGTCACTCACATCCCTATTGTCGGTTCTTTCAAATAAAACAACTCGACCCCCACGATCTCCAGTAGCAAGGTAGTCCCCAGTTCTATCGAACTCAATAGCAGAAATTATGTCAACTGCACAAAAAAAGAGAAACTTAGAAATTCTTTTGTATTTATTAACGCCCTGAGTACATATCCTTCCATTGCAAGAAAAATAGAAGCCAACAGCAACTGATTCAGTACCATAATGCTTCTCATATAAGTAGAAATCAAGTAAGGCTTTTAATGAGCAGTGTCCAAGTACTTCCATATTCTCCGAAAGTTAGCTCCATTTCAAGTAAATAAATTATGAGCGTTCTGCTCTGAGAAGAAAATCCCATGGCTTTTCATAGTTTCATAACATCCACTGAAGATCACCGACTCCACCTGGCTAGCAACACGACCTTTGAATAAGTTACTACCTTGAACTTCATTCATCAACTTGGCTGGTAATCAAACTCCCTCAACGGTGACACACAGAAAGAACTGGCTAACAAGCTGCATTAGCTTGGGAACGAGAGTGCTCACAGTCCACTCCATCTCCACTCAGCCGAACCAGTTATTTGGGCACATGACAAGCTTTTAAAATCAAATCGACAATCTGACATGTAATGATGATCCAGCTCCTAGTGAAATATAGGCCCATTTTCCCTTTTCTTTAGTTACCATATCCAAGTGCGACAAACACACCTTGTTCATCCTATAGTGGCAAGTCCTGTCAATGCTAATAGGCAGATTAAGCTGCACGGAGACATGGTATTTCTGCATACACCATTGTCAATGACATTGCTGGCCATGCTTAACTTAACCTAGGATGGAAGCAATAACCCTGAAACTAACCGAGTCTCATTTGAAGCTAGCCATGCCAAAACTCTTAGTGTGGAGATTTTCCTGGTAGTAAGTTCTAATCATCTAGAATGATAAACTTTGCAGAGCTTCTCTAGGCAAAAACGAGTGTGGCTTTAATCATCAACTAACAACTTGCCCATCAACAAATTATTCGTGCATTAGGAACAGAAGCTGCAGCAGTCAACTCGGGTCTTATTCAATTGAAGCCTTCATTTCTAAGCTGCCTATAAGTTCTAACATCAAACACAACATCCACGCTTTCATAAAACGAGGCTCAGCACAAGCGTAAGAGGAACTTCGAGCTATTGGCCGTCATCGATACGCGAAGTCAAGAACTCGACCTGCACGACCTAAATCGATATTCACACTAACTAATCGAGCGAAAGACCAAAATCTAACGAAATCCCCTCTCATTCATCTTTCCAAAATTAACAACTACCGTACTGTGTACACTCCAACAATGAGACTGAAACGAACTTCCCCGAACCCAGCCGGAAGCCAACGCAGCTCGATATTTCTAGCCACACTCGCGAACAATGGCGAACCAATCGGCATCGACAATCACACGCGACCGATTGCGGATCAAAAATCCCTATCAATGCCAAATCGAGAGCGGAGAAAAGCTCTCACCTTCCTGGACCTCTTCGCCGGCCGTGCGCTCGCCGAAGACCTGCGCGAATTTCCACTCCAGAGCCTGCCGCGGCGACTCCGCCGCCGCCGCCGCCGACGAAGCGAACTCCTCCACGCCGCCGCCTCCGTTCATTTATTCCCACGGGAAGAAACCCCCACTCGAATCCGCAATCCAATCGGAGCAGAGGTGGGGGAGGGAAAGGGGGTAAAGAAACCGAGGCCGCGACCACCGGGCGACCGGGGGGGAATGCACAGAACAATCGATCCGTGGACTATCGGAGCTCCCGCATCAATCTCGCGGGGATTTCCGGTCACGAGGTTCGACCGCGGCGGCGCGGGTCGCCGGATTCCTCGTCCATTGCCCGATCATCGCCGGGGGGAGGCTGCCGGTCGGCGCGATGCGATTGCTTCACTATCGCCGCTCACTCTCGCTGCGGGAGGAGGGAAATGGGCAGCGTCAATCAGATCTCTCTCTCTCTCTCTCTGTCTCTCTCTCTGTGTTGGGGAGAGGAAATCAACGAGCACAGGAAAATTTTCTCTCTCTTCTGTGTGTCTTTCTCTCTCTGAGTTTCTTTTTCTCTCTATCTTTTTCGCATTTTTTTCCCTTTTTTTTTCCCTGTCCATATTTTATTGTTATCTTATTTACTTTCTGTAGGCCCTTCCAAGAGGAGAGATTAGTACAGTAAAAACCTCGGTACGTCGAAAAAAAAAAAGGTGAGAAAAATGGAAATTTTATCGTGAAATTTTTGGTGTCGCATAAATCGAGAAAAAAAACCAGAAATTCCATATGTTTGGTGGAATAAGTATAGATATTATTGGGTGTACCCGGGAAAATTCATTTTTTTCTTTGAATCGGATGTCGTTATATTAGCTAATAACCCAAGAGGAGGGGGCTATGGTTACTTATCAAACACCAAAAGCTTGAATATCTCATAGTACCTCACAAAGGATTACTCATTGTGGAATTTTCGATATTATATAAATCGAGAGAAAAATTAGAAATTTTGTTTATTTCGCGAAAAATCATCGTAATCATTGTTGGGTAAGCGTGGAAATACATGTTTGCTTTATTTCCTTACATGAAGTGGACTGGAATTAAAAGTTGGAAAACGATTTGACATTCGTATCCATTAAAAGCTCCAATTTTTTTTCCTTCAATTCCCTCACAAATAAAATTTTACAGAAAAGAAAAGGGACCTGAGAAAACATTAAAAAAATATAATCAATACCACAAAAAATTCAAAACCAATACATCTGTGATAAATTTACCCTTCATTAAATTTTACTGTTAAATTGTTGAGTTAAATGATATATGGTAATGAATATACCAATTTTGGGTTGTACCCTCCGTTTGTCACATGTATACTAGTTTGTGATTTTTTTTGTATCAATCTAATTTAATAAGGGTAAATTTGTTATAAACGTATCAGTTTAGGGTTTGTGGTCAAAAAATTAATTTTGGGTAAATTTGGTATGAATGTATCAGTTTGAAATTTTTCGTGATATTGATCCAAAAAAAAATATGCAGAGAGCCTAATAAAAGAGGCAAAGAAAAAATTGGGGGAGAAAAGAAGAAAGAAAAGAAGGGAAAAAAAATTAAGCAAGAAAAGAGGGGTCCTATCAAGAGAGAGGAAAATGGGGAGCAAATGGAGATGATGGGGGCAAAGGTCCCCTGTTGTCCTTTTCCCCTTCTTAAGCTTTCCTCTCTTTTTCTTTTCAGATGGAAAGTAGAGAGAGAGAGAGAGAAAGAGAGAGAGAGGGGGGGAGGATGTGATGTTAATTTGGTTGATGATGACAGGAAACATTATTCAATCGAAATCCCCAGGATTAAAATAATCCTGGGGAGGCGTAGATACCAAGGATGCTGTCTAAAGAGCAGTTAAAAAGTAAACATGGGTTTTGGGGTTTTGCGGTTTTGCACGAACCAGTGCAAGCAGCAGTGGTGATGCCATTGTCTTGGGGCAGCATCAATCGAGCTGAAGATTTGATTTGGAGAGAAGATGTCTCCCTTTCTTTGTTTTCTGCTTTCCGTTTGTCCTCCTCCTTTTTTCTTTTCTTTTCCCTCGGAGTAATGCTACGAAGAATCTCCGACCGATAGTGACGTGCCATGTCTACCTTGAACGGATTTTCGTATCATAAATAAAAAGAATCTCAAATTAATACCCGCGTGATATATTTATCCCGAGCTAATTTTCGCGTAGCGCGAAAAATTCAAACCGATAGAGTTGTGACAATTCCGGAGTACGATCCCGACACGTCATCTCTAAGTGACGATGAATATGTTCTCGGCAGTGATAATGAGAAGCTCTTTTACGTAAGGGGAACGAGAAGGCAGTTAGGGATTTTTGGTGGCGTGAAAATTAGTTTTGAGATAAATATGTCACGGGGTATCGGTCACATGTTTTTTTTCTTGTGACCTCTAAATGACTTTGGGTTAAATGTGGTACGGATACCAATTTGGGATTTTCGTGACTTTAACATTTTTTTTTTGATTCAGGGAAAATTTAGAACAGTAACAGTGGAAGCTAGAGGTGTGCAAAACGAACCACCCGAACCAATCGGTTTGGTCCGGTTCTCGGGAGTGTCGGTCCGGTTCCCGATTCCAAGAGGGAACCAAATCGGACCAGACCGACTACATATATATTTTTTTTATTTCTTCAAAAAATATTAGTAAAATGTGAACTAAACCCACGTACAACACTTTCCCCTAATCGTCGCACCATTATGACTCTTCACTCATTATCGCTTTTGTCAAGATCTTGAGATTTGTCACTCTCTCTTATTGTGGTGAAAAAAAATAAAAAGTGACAAGTTCCATTGGATCGAACCGATCGGGAAGTGATCGCCCCTAGTGGAAGCCTGTCGAATTTTGCAAATTAGCTATGTTTTTCTAAGAGAAAAATCCAAATAAAGGCCCGAAGTGGAGTGATTTTCTCAAATGATGACCCAAAATGAATTTTGTTTCAAATAATGGCACGAAGTGGACCCAAAGTGGACTTGTTTCAAATAAGGGCATTTTCCGGCCAACATGGTCAGACTCTTATTTGAGACTAACTTGTCCACTTCAGACCTTTATTTGAAACTGACTTGTCCACTTTATATCCTTATTTGAAATAATATTCACTTTGGGCAATCTTTTGAGAAAATGATCGCACTTTATGTCCTTATTTGAAATTTTTCCTTTTTCTGGGGTGAGATTCCTTTAGATGCCACACGATATTGGAGCGAATCTGCTTTTCTTTTTGGTTTCTCATGAAGGGAAAATTTGTGGTAAGATTTGATGAGTATCCAAGCTAAGTCTTGCTAATTATAGAAGGGGATAATAGATAATATATAGATGGGCTTTTGGACTATAGATTAGGGGGGAAGAAAATGTGTGTAAAGTTACTTTCAGCGTTGACATTTTCAGCTCATGGACAGCTCCTAGATCAAAGCCACTTCAAATGTGTCGTAGGTCTGCACTAATTTCGGGCCTTTGGTCCATGTTTTGTGACGTCATAAAGAAAAGGACACTTTTTTTCTTATTATTTAAGTCCAATGTTTGCCGATATTAAAATTCTTGAATTGGATATTAGGTTGAAGGCTCTAGACGTCGTTGCGTCGGACACGATGATCACTAATGAATAGCATTTGGACACTTGATTGGGTTGCCAATCGAAGGGGAAAATTATAAAAAAAAATCACAAACCTATTACATTTGTGCCACTTCGGTTATAAAAATTTCAATCGTGTCAATTTAGTCCTAAACATTTTAACGATTTGCCAATGTTGGTTTTTGAGTCATTTTGACTGGAAAATACTAACGTGGCGGTCTAGTTAGCGCCGGTCGTTGAAGTAGACATTTTTAAATAATTTTTTTTAATTTTGTTTCCTTTTGCTCCTTTTTTCTTTTATTTTTGCCAGTGACCAAAGAGAGATAGGCAAGGGTCGCGTCACTCTTGGCCGGCAATGGCCATAACCCTCGTCAATGGCCCGCAAGGGTCGCTAGGGCCCCAATAAAGGAAAACGAAAGAAATTAAATAATTTAAAAGTCAAAAAATTTATAATAAAAAATGCAAAATTGTCCATGTTAGCGTTGGCAGTGCCACATTCAGTAATTTCCGATAAAAATTGGCTGGATGGACTATATTGACAAATTATCATAAGCTTTAGGACTAAATTGGCAAAATCAAAAGATTTATAACTGAATTGGTACAAGTTTAAGGGAAAATTCCAATTAAGGACCCAAAGTAGAGTCTTTTTCTCAAAAAGGACCCCAAGTGGAAATAATGTCAAACAAGGGCTTGAAGTGTCCAATCGGCCTCAAATAAGGACCCGAAGTGTCCAATTAGTCTCAAGTAAGGGTCTGGGTTCGCGGGGCGGTCAAATGCTCACCGGCGGGTGAGCACGTTACTGTTCCGGCGACCGGAACAAGGGGTAATTTCGTCTTTTTCTTTTCTTTTTTTTTTCCTTTTCCTTTTCCTTTTCTGTTTTTTTTTCTTTTCTTCCCTTCGCCGGCCATAGCCGGGGTCGGCGGAGGTCGCTAGCCTTAGGCGGAGGCTGCCCTCGCCGGCGTTGGGGGAGGGCTGCCCTCGCCTGGGTTGGGGGGGCGAGGGTTGCCCTCGCCCGGGCTGGGCGGGTGAGGGTCGCCCTCGCCCGATGCCGGCAAGGGTAGCCCTTGCCTGGGTTGGGCGGGCGAGGGCCATCCTCGCCCGACGCCGACGAGGGCCACCTCCGCCGGCCCTGGCTGTGGCCGGCAGAGGGAAGAGAAGATAAAAAAATAGAAAAGGAAAAGGAAAAGAAAAAAATAGAAAAAGGAAAAAAAAAAGAAAAAGACAAAACTGCCCTTTTCCGGTCGCCGAAATAGTAACCGTACTCGCTCGCCGGTAAGTATTTGATCGGCCGGTGAACCCATGCCCTTACTTGAGACTAATTGGGCACTTCGGGCCCCTATTTAAGATGATTGGGCATTTCAGGCCCTTATTTGACACTATGTCCACTTTGGACCCTTTTTTGAGAAAATGACCCCACTTTGGGTACTGATTTGAAATTTTCGCCAAGTTTAATAGGCATTTTTTTTCGTAATTTTTCCCTAATTGAAGGGTCCCTTTGGTTGTCTTCATTTGGATTAATCACAAATTAACGACATGACCATCGATTTCGCCGCGCCTTTTATATTGCGCGGCCCGCTCACGGATCCGAAATTAGAGCTTTGTAATTCAACTCAGATAATTACGAAAATTCCCCTATTAATATCTATATATGTTTTTTCGTTCATAAATTCCGCGCGGTAAAAGAAAATGACACAAAATTAGAAATTCGCTGGCTCCAACAAATCCAGAACTCTTCATGAGCTACGAGTTTATAATTACATCCCGAAATTATTTATTCGTATATAGTTTTTTTTTTGGGTCGAAATTTATTTTTATATAGTTGCCACTACGGAATTAAATGAAATTTGCATCGTGGGCTTTAGATACAACTTGTTTATTGTCATGAACAAACTGAAAACATGCATTAGGACCCCATCATGTTTGCCCAGGTAACACTTATCTTATACTTAGGCAACCTGGTCTTTTAATTTCCATCAAGCAATGGAAGAACAAGCCTCGCGCTCCCGACGAACGACAGGAGATTCAGGGGCCGCCGCGCCGACAAGACTCGTCTGGAACTTGCAGGCCACGACGATCGAGTGGATGGCCTTTGCGTTTCCATTTTCCGCGCAGCCCAATGTGCCAGCCGAATTTAGCAGGACGGTCTTGAGTTCGGCCGCGTCGGTCCATTCCCGAACCCTTGCTTTTATGAGGGTCGGGTTGCGGCAGATCAGATCCCACACGGGGAAGCCCTTCCTGGGAAGCAGAACATCTGCTTCCTCAAGCTTCATGCCCGCACAGAGGTCGGCGTTCCCATCTCCGACGTAGATGAAACGTTTCTTTCGCTCGGCAGAGGCCGACGATCTAATTCTGTCCATCACTATACCCTATCAAGAGAGTGAGAAGAGAGATCAATCAGACATGCTGTAGGCCAAGAACAAGCGTTTGAGACAGACTTTGTCCATTGAAAGCAAAGAAAGTAGCTGCTCTTCTTCTCTGTAAACACTAAGTAGGCAAGTTTCTGTTAGCCCTTTCGATGAAAAAGCTTTATCACCATCATCAGCAAGAAAGTTAATGAAAGCCCAAGAGAAATTACAGCTTGCCTTGCACATGTTTGGAGGGCAAATCTTGCAGCCATGAGACAGATGGTAGAAGTCATGATAAGGTGAGATGTTGAGCCTGCCTTGTGCATCGACAGAGCCGGGGTTCGTGTTGATCTCAGAGAAACAGTCTATGAGGCCGTGATGTCTCAGGATCGTCTCGATGAAGAACACATTCGAGTCGCTCAGTATCCTCAGATCGCACCTGAGTTCATCGTTAGCGGTTCAATGAATAGAGACAACCAGTCGCTGAACACGACGCGCTTCTCTCGAAGTACACACAAGTCGATGCGGGCGATATCAAAGCAATGGAGTTGCAGAGAACATGTCCAGATATTACAGTTTTACCCTGATGAGTGTAACCATCACCAGTTCCACATCCATTTGCTCGTCTTCCAATCCAAATTACTTACTGAAAATCTCCATACAAAACTTATAACTATGTTGTCTAACTTTCAAAAAGAGAGAAGGAAATACCCAGAAGCATGGGCAGACTTAATCGCGGAGACAATCTTCGGATGCAACGGAGCTTCTTTCAAACAATCAGCAATCTCCTCCATCGTTTTCCCTCTAGAATGAAGCTCCATCATCATCCGATCCTGCATCCAAGGACAAAAAATCGCTAAAAAGGAAGTCGCAAACATCATCCGAACAAGAAATTACTAAACTCAAAAGCCAATGACGAACACCAGCCAAAGCAACAACAACCAACCCAGGCGCCAGGGGGCGGCGCCGCCTCCCTGGCCGTCATGTGCACGCAGTAATATTTTCTAGAGAATTTTATGTCATAGCATATGAAGTTTCATCTAATAGTTCTTCTTGTGGCCCTTTTAAGTTTTAACTAAGTTTCTGCATTCCCACCGCAGTCCGGAAGGCAACTAACCATGAGAGAGTTCAAAGGCAAGGTGGGTCTGAGCCGGTCGAACACCTCACTCAGGCCTAATTTGTCGACCACCCAGTCGTCGCTGTCGCAGTCAAGGATCGTCTTGTCGAAGTCGAAAACCGCCACGACTTCCGCCATTCTTGGGCCGGCCTTCAGGGTGAGGAATATCAGTTAGAGAGAGCCCCCTCCGGTGGATGACTTGATATACATATAGCAGGAATAATTACTGCACATATAATAAAATTTCTGGGATGGGCAAACGATATATGGTAGTGAGAGATGAGGCGAGCAAGCACTGGACATGGAGGGGGTGATGCCAGATAGTGGACAGTGTGCGGTGTCCATGAAAGCTGTTTTTCTTCGGCTCCCACCGGATGGGATTTACGTGAATGTTTGTGCTTTTGGCTCTCGTGCCGTACCTAACAAAGGCTTCTTTCCCGCGAAACTCAGCCTATATTACGAAAGGCCAAAGTTACGGCCGAAACAAGGCATCCAACAATGAAATAAATAGAACAAGAAAACAAATCGAATACCTATTTACGTGATCCATTATAAATCGAGCGATACAACAGACGTTACATTCACGCTCAAATTACTCAAACGCTCTCGAGTCTCACAAAAGGAATTCACAATCAATCGAATTCACAAATCTTACCGGTGATTACTTCAAGGAGTAATTTGAGAAGAAATCGCTTGTTGGATGCTCTTCATAAAGAAAACCCACCAATATGAAACCTATTCAAACTAGGAAACTTAAAAAAAAACCTAGTTGGATCAAGTTTCTTTGACCAGCTCGAGATATATCTTCAACAAATTTGAATTTTTTGGAAGAGATAATAATGCTCAAGCAATTTCTTGTATCTGATCTTGATCCCGACCTTCATTTGTATTGAGTACGTATTGTATAGTTCACGCACAACATAAGCCTAAAGAATGATACTCCGGCCCTTTTCGGCTTGTCCACGTCCACTTAACGTTAGGTAATCATTCAATCTCCGCTTCATCGTCCCTTATGTTCAAAATACATCCCCCAATGTTTACGTACAAAGTTTCAAAGGCCTTTGCATTCATACAATCTCCTTTTATCAAAGTTCTCGGATTGGACTTTCTAATATGGTACTAGAGTCGGGCACCACCCCAAATTCATATCGAACATAAGGCTCTCTGTTCTTTAATTCTAGGGGTGTTATCATGCTTATCATATCGCTTTTCTACAGAAAAATAAAACAATAGATAAATGGTCAAATATGAACTTTTAAGTAGTGACAATATGGCTAATGGTTAGTGACACGGATACTCACCAAGAATATTCTCTGGACTAAATCTATAGTGAATAGGATATTCCGATGAAGAGGGTATTCTTCTACACACATATACATAGTTACAAAGTCGTCAACATGGATCGAGCTCACTTTTCACTTTTCACCAAGAGGCTTCCTTAGGATAAGCACTGAGAGTGAAAGAAACGGGACCTTGTCCTCGTATGTGCCTCCCGTGTCGGGGGCAACTAAACTAGCTCGGACTTTCTTCTCAAGTAACTTCCTGAGTGTCAGCAACTGAACTTGCATCTCACGATCATGCTCTTGCTGAGGGAGTCTCCATATCTATTAAGCATTTCTTTGACAGATTAACTATGGAATCCGCAATGACTCTAGCGCTGGACTTCATGTAGCCACCTGAAACAGAAAAACAGAAATCAATTTATAGTAGTCAAAGCTCCAGAAGGAATTTCACAAGTTTAGCCACTCCTCGAGTCTTCAAGATCATCCCCTGCCCAAGACAAATACTGGCCTAGGTTGGGCGTACGGAGATATTATATATATGATAGAAATACTTTTGGATGCACAAGCTGCTAGTACAAGCATCTTTCTCAAAATTCTCCACCAGCTATCAGATGGTGGCACTCGGGAAAGTCAATGCAGACGTGAAGGGGGGGGCGCACACCTGATGTAACCATCACAATGGGAATGCTTCTCTCACGAGCAAACCGAAAAACTTTCTCATCTCTGCTGGTTATTCCGTCTGGAGTGATCTGGACAACCCATCAAGCATGAATAGATAGGGTAAGAAAGTGACATCAGATCTAACACCAAGACCAGAAAGAGAAAATCACTAAGTTCAACGAAAGAATTCCATATGATAAACAAATGCAAGATAAATACCTTCAACCTGCCCAATGGATCACCTTCAAGAATATCAGTTCCAGCATTGTAAACCACCAATTCAGGATCAAATGCACGTGCAGCAACCTAAAATGATGTAATACACATCAGAATCATTACTGAACATCATATAGACTTCCAGTTTCACTAACTGCAAGGATGGCATCCTGAAATATCTCCTCAGATGATAAGCTCTTTATAAAAGATAGTAAATGAGAAACAAACAAGAATCAGGTCTTTGATACTAATAGCATTGCTTTAGGCAATTTACAGAATTTTTAACTAAAGCTGCAGTAAATTCAAATCAACTTGTGCAGGAGGACTTTTACATTATGTAATCAAATCAAAATCAGAGAGATGAAGTTAATCAAGAAAGAAAACACAATAATGAACAAACAAGCTCGACCTCATTTCATTCAAGTTCAAGATAAGGCGCTGTGATTGACATTTAACAGAAAATAGAAATTTCCAAGAGCTTTGTACTTTCAAACAGAAAGTTTGCAATTACTGAGTTAACTACAAGTAAATAGGTAGCATGACCCAAAAGAAAATCTTGCAAAAGTCGATGAAGGAATGAGAAGAAAGCATAAGGTAAACGTACAAATACACTTACCTCAAGCGCGCCATCTAATTTCTTTAAGTATGCAGTTGTAGAGGTCCCAGACTGTTCAAATTTATCCCACAAGGAAGAAAACTATCACAACCATGAAAAAATTTAAGTAGTAGGAACTAAAACTGAAGTTAAAACTTGCACTTCCCCTCACCATCACTTCGACTTTCTGATTAATGTATCTCCTGGCCTCATGATCCTGTTCATGTGGAGGGGAAAATCAATGAACAGGATATATATGTGTGTGTATCATGTCTAAACCTGAGCAACTGATTTTAAGCTGGTAGCTTTGGGACTTACGAATGGATATATCTGAGGATTAAACATATCCAGTATATAAACTCGTCCTGTTTGTAGAAAAACAATATAGGTACTCTGAAAAAGTCGAATAAAACAAGAACTGTGACCAAAATATAAGCATACTATCATGAGAAAAATCTATTTCATGTCCATTTCCTTGATGCGCGTCAAGATCAATTATCATCACCCTGCACACAATGCCAACACTGAGATCAAAGGCCACTCTGGAACTTGGGGGACGCGTAACCAAGACTCAAGACGCTTGTGGAAGAAAGTCCGTCATCCATCTCAAATGCTCCCACATGTACCTTGATATATTTAAGCGAGCAAACGCAAAGTGTATGCAGAGAGTTATGTCAGCATAAGCGCAAAATCCACCTCCTTGATCCGCACAACAATGGTGGAACCCTCCTCCCACATTGATGGCCCATCCTCGCTCCTTAGCAAGCTTTGCTGCCAAAATAGTTCCCCCCACCTGGAAAGAATGTAGACAATGAAGAAAATAGAAGAATAGGCCCAAAAATTAATATTTAATCACATACAAACCTGCTTGCGGAATGGTCGAAGAACCTTCTGATCAACAAGGCAATTGGGCAATAATGCAACAGGAGGTACCTGGCAAACAGGATGCTCCAAATTCACAAAGTATTGACAAGTAGTAGAAGCGCAAGAATGTCCCACAAAGCTCATATGCTTTCACTTATGTGTTCCTGTTTTTTCTGTAAATATGCGTGAATCCTCTCAATACAAAGACCTCCAGATCATGTTGGAATGTGGAGAAGCCATTGTTGAGAAATATTGTGAGTATTAAGGGTAGAATAGTAATCTAGTTTGTGAGTAGGGTTAAGCACGTATATACATTTGTAACCCTATAATCACAATTAATAAGAAATTCTGTTCTCTCTTTTCATGGTATCAGAGCCCCACACACAAAAAAAAAAAAAAAAAAAAACCTATTCAAACCTAGCCGCCAGATTGCCGGAAACTTCTGCATATGTAACTTCTGTTTTGTACATTGTCTTCCTCCAGGTCTTGATAAACTGGATCCTCGTGCTGAAAAATGTGTCTTTGTGGGGTACTCTTGGACTCAGAAGGGATACAAATGTTACGATCCTACTCGCCGTCGTATGTTCGTGTCCTGAGATGTAACATTCTTTGAAGATCGTCATATTTTTCTTCTTCGGTGGTCCCAATGACATCTAATGATGGTGATGGTGATGGTTGTGTCCTACCGACACTTCCACCACCTTCCATTTCTCCGGCTACATCCACAGAATTTGGTTCGCCGAACACACATATCATCGACGCAGACTGCTTCGACTATGACAGATCGTCTTCATCGAACTTTGATTCATTTGTTCCCCCATCGATTCACGGTACCAGCCTCGATCCCGATCAGTCCATTGCTTCTCGGAAAGGTACACGTTCCTGTGTTGGTCGTCCTGTTGATCAGTATGCTCCTTATTCCGGTCTTTCTGATTGTGTCCGTACACATCATCCTATTTCTAATTTTCTATCATATGGTCGTTTATCTCCCACCAGGATGAAATGACAGCACTTATGGAGAACCGAACTTGGGAGCTTACTTCCTTACCTATTGATAAGAAACCTGTTGGTTGTCGTTGGGTTTTTACCGTTAAAGTTCACCCGGACGGCACTCTTGATCGATTGAAGGCACGGTTAGTTGCGAAGGGGTATACTCAAACTTATGGTATCGACTATGATGACACCTTCTCTCCAGTAGCCAAAATACCATCTGTTCGTGTCTTTATTTCATTGGCTACGCGATTTGGCTGGCTCCTTCATCAGTTGGACGTGAAAAATGCTTTCTTACATGGTGATCTGGTTGAGGAGGTCTACATGGAGCAACTACCTGGGTTTGTTGCTCAGGGGGAGAATGTGGTATGTCGTTTACACAAGGCTTTGTATGGACTTAAACAATCTCCTCGTGCTTGGTTTGGTAGATTTAGTGATGTGGTTATCAAATTTGGATTAAAGCGGTGTCGGGTAGATCATTCGGTTTTCGGCTCTGTCTCTTCGGTGGTTGTATCCTTCTAGTTGTATATGTGGATGATATCATCATTACTGGCAGTGATTCAGGTGGTATTCAAAAACTTAAGCAATTCCTATATATAAAATTCAGTACTAAAGATCTGGGACGTCTTCGATATTTTCTTGGTGTTGAAGTATCCTACTCACATGCTGGTATCAATTTATCGCAACGGAAGTATGTACTTGACATTCTTAGTGAGGTTGGATTTCTTGGAGCAAAGCCAGTTGATACCCCTATGGATCCCAATGTAAAACTTGACGCAAAACATGGATAATTATTACATGATTCAGCGAAGTATCGGAGATTAGTTGGTAAGTTAAATTATCTTATGAGTTCTTCGCGTACTACTCATTGGGATCTTTGTGCTTCGAATTGTCAAATATTTGAAGCGAGCACCGAGGTAAAGGACTACGCTTTAAGAATTATGGTCATCTAAACACCGCAGCTTCTCCGATGCCGGCTGGGTGGATGTCCTATGGATAGGAGATCTACTTCAGGCTATTGTGTGTTTCTGGGAGACAATTTAATTGCGTGGAAAAGCAAGAAACAGCATGTTGTTTCCCGATCAAGTGCTGAAGCTGAATATCGAGCTATGGCACATGTGACAAGTGAATTAGTATGGTTGAGGATGTTACTATCAGAGATTGGAATGTCACCGTCAACTCCATCAGTGCTGTATTGTGATAATCAATCTGCTATTCATATTGCATCTAATCCCGTCTTCCATGAACGGACTAAGCACGTTGAGGTTGATTGTCATTTTGTGCGAGAAAAAGTTCAAAAAGGCGAGATTATTCTTCAGAACACAAAGACGGAAGATCAACTAGCAGACATTTTTACTAAATCTTTACGGGGGAATAGAGTGAGCTTCTTATGTAACAAGTTGGGATTATTTGATATTTATATCCCAACTTGAGGGGGAGTGTTGAGAAATATTGTGAGTATTAAGGGTAGAATAGTAATCTAGTTTGTGAGTAGGGTTAAGCACGCATATATATTTGTAACCCTATAATCACAATTAATAAGAAATTCTATTCTCTCTTTTCAGCCATCATGAGCAAAAGTAGATGACACCTCAAAAGTCGAAATGAACAGAAGCAAAGACACTCAATTTACCTCAACTATCATGGCAACTCTAGCACTGCTCTTCAAACTATTCAAGTACGACTCAGAATGAACCTGTATCAGTATAGTGAGCTTTCATCAGTCCATTTATTTGATACTAACAAGTGATAAGTCAACCTCTGACACACAGTTCAAAGTTCAATAAAACTACATCATATCTGGGTACCAAATTAGAGCAGAATGAACTAGTAAATATTTTTTTTTTTGGGGGGGGGGGGGGGAGGGGGGACGGAGGGGCTGGTGTTCGCGCCAGAGAACTAGTAAATATTGACAGTGGCATCTTCCCATCAAGCTAGATAAGAAAGTTCATCTCTGTGACACCTCAAGATTGTAACCTACAATGATGTTTAGAATTGGATACCCAATGATGCAAATTTAACAAGCAGATTGAAGAGGACCTCTTTGAACTTGTTCTCTGCTCGAGCCTCCCATGCCATATGGCCTTCTAACAAACTAGAAAACATATTGCCTTCAAACTAACTTCTATAGCCATAACTCATCAGGCTTAAACCAGGCTGGTCTTAACTAATAACTGCATTTGTTAGAGCAAATATTTTCCATCGATTACACTGTAAAAGTAATAGCAATAGTAAACCAGAACACAATGAGTAAAAAAACATAAAAATAAACGGAAAGGATTAATTATGTAATACAGAGCGTACCACAAGGAGATCCTCCTTTGAAGCTTCCAAAGGCTCGACGATGTAGCCTTTTACTAAAGCACCTTCCGAAATAAGGAACTGGTATATCCGTCCCCATTTGGAAGAGTCAAATGGGTGCCTACAAGGATTACAGATATACCTTTATAGCTGGTAATCATGAAGAGCTTATTCTGACTCTTGTTTAGAGAGGCACGCAATAATGGGACAAGATCAAATCCTCATTGGTTGGATCATAAGTTAGATCAGCCTCCCGGTTTCATGTACAAAATCATTTCAACATTCCGATATTCATGTAAGATGTAAGCCAAATTCATCATCTTTTTTTCTTGGTATGGCATCTAGAAAAAGGTCTGATCTTATTGCTAATGGTTTAAAGAGAACCTTTTGGAGAGATTTGCACGTTTCCTGAGGGGGAAAGAGAGTCTTTGATGGGAACAGCAAACCATAGGAGTTAAAATCGACAAGATGATGATGAAGCCAACAAGTCCAAATGTACTCACCGCTTTCATAGCCGATTTTTATTTTTATCAAGTCGACAGAAGTGACATGGTCACGAAAGACTTTCTTAAATTATCTAATGGTGCATGATCTTGTGCCAAGCATGCAATAGTTCTATATCATGAGAAAGTAAGGAACTTGAAAATCGTGAAGAATCCAAAGTCCCCCCTAGAATACTTGACGACCCGGCAAAGACTTGTGGTTCTCGATGTTTATATTAGAAGGTGAAGGAGGAACACATATCAAAGTGCCCAATTCTCTCTCAAAGGATGAATTTACTGAGGAATTTACTGGCACGGGGAGAAACAAAGTATCCCTATGCGAGATTGTGAAGCCAACTTTCTTCCACTGGTGACCCAAACTTGGCTTATCAGGTTAAAATAGAACGCCTAAAACCAAACTGATAAGGTTTCTTACTTTCTATGCGCTTTTCTAAGTGAAACTTCCAGCTTGAGCTCGCCGAGAATCAGCATCTCGACAAGACCTCGCCATTACGAATTTGAAGATCACGAACAGCGGAAACACGCTCACGGAGAGCTCATATTGGATCGTCAAATCTATCCCATACATGCAAACTATCCATATCAAACTAGCGGTGGAAACAGATTAAACCGTCGCTACGAACAAAGCTCAATTTCCCTCGTCATAAAGCAATGAACATCCGCGCATCCAATCACTTACAGTTTCTCAATCCCGAGGAAGGCGATGTCGTAGGAAGGCGAGTAAATCAGCGGCACCTGCGCGATTCGAGGACTCAAGACTTTCGGCAAGAACACGGCCAAGCACGCGCGCGCGCGATGCGGCGAGGATTTAGGTAGACTTACCTTGGAGAGAGGGACGTCGAAGTAGAGCTTGCTGGAGAGAATCCGGCGCGTCCGGACGCCGTCGCCGTCGCCGTCGCCGTCGCTCGCCGGGCGAGAGGAGGATGAAGCTGCGGGAGTCGCCGGCTGCAGCGTTGACATAGTGCTCGTGCGAGTGAGGAAACGAGAGTGCCTGACCGGTGAAACAAAACGAAGAGAAGGCGAGACGACCGATCCGATGGAATCTGAGTCGACTCGGGATGTTTCACCGAGTCGCGGCCGAGTCCGCCCTGAAACGTGAAAGGCTTCCGCTCGGGTTGGGAAGTAGAAGGACCGCGAAGAAAGCGGCGCGAACGATATTACACGTGGCAGCAGGATGCTTCCATTGGCTTACAATTTCTTTTTATTTTTTTGGCCATCATTGGAAAACGTGTTAATGATACATATGATCTTTAATTTTGGCTTGACGTATAGTGCGGTCCGTTACAATTCCTAAATTTTAACCGAATATATAATGTGATCCCTGAACTTTTAATTTGTCAAATATAATCTTTTGACTTTTAGTACATGTTTAATTTACTTCCTGAATTATATGAACTAAAAGTTCAGGGTTGTTCAAATTAAAAAGTCTAAGGATCACATTGAACAAACTAAAAATTCATGGATCATATTACACATTTGGTTACAGTTCAAGGATCACGTTAAATAATTTAAAAATTCAAGAACTACATTGCACATTAAGTCATGTTCAGAGACCATGTCTAATTTGCATAATGCTGGAAACTCTTAATTTAGGACTTAATAAAATTGGCCCAGTAGTTAAATAACATTTAGGCTCTATTCATTTCGCAGAAAATGTGACATTTCTGGAAAATATTTTCCAGAACGCCATTTTCCAAAAAAATAACACAATTTTTCGGTGTTCAGCTGAAATTCGAAAAAGACCTGCAAAATATTTTCCATCGTTCGGTATGGAAAATCAAATCAAATTTTCCTCTATACACTGCTTTTAATAATTTTTTTGAATCGATTTTTAAATTATCTTTTTTTTTTTCTTTATTTTTATCTTCTTCTTCGGCAGGTCGCCGGCCACGCGAAGATTGGCGACCGACCACTGGCGAGCTGGAGTGTCGGTAGAGGCGGCAAGGCTCGGGCCTCGCTAGATCAACAAGCCATCAACCTCTAGCGAGGCCTCAAGCCTCACCGATCTAGCAACGCTCGAGCTTGCATGTGGCTGGTTGCTGGCCTTTGGTTGGCCACCGACTGGAGAATAAGATAAAAAAAAAAAGAAAAGAAAAGAAAAAAGAAAAAGATAATTAAAAATTATAATTTTAAAAAAGAAAATAATGAAAAAGAAAAGAAAAAATAAAAATAATTAAAATGAATGGTGAAAAGAAAATATTTTCCTCACTTTTGAATATGTTTTCTCCGTTGAGGGAAAATGTTTTATATGGCTAATTTATTTCTCGTGAAACGAATGCTAGAAAATCTGGATAACATTTTCTTGGAAGTTATTTTCCACGAAACAAAGGGAGCCTCAAATCATCAATTGTGTCAATATTCTAAATCAATTATAACATACTTAAAATACTACTTGAAAATTTCCATAGAAAATAAAAGACTTTACTCCAAACTAATAAGTTGCGGTTTGAAGTTTTATTTTAACTTATCAGAGAAAAACCCCATGCATACATTCGAAATATATTATGACCACGCAAAAAGATAGATGAACAAAATTGTAATTTGTAATAACCAAGGCAATTGGGCAGTTTTTCAATGAATCTCTTACTTTCTGAAGTGGAATTCAAAACAAATTATCAAGTATTCAGTGCATGATTCTCTCTTTTTTTTTACAATGATTTAAATTATAAAAAAAAATAATTCAAAATCTTTACATTTTATTTTATTATGTACTAAATCTAGTTTTTCCCTGTTCTCAAAACCTGTCTATCATATTGATGTTAGTTTAGAGTTGGAAATGCGGGACACGACCTATTTGCACCATATAAGATAAAACACGAATTACATAAGGAGAAGACTCGAATATAACACGACACGACATGTTGGCTTTATATGTCGTTGCGCATTCGACACGAATTGACACATTTTCATCATAATTAAATAAAAATCGAGATATTTCATACCAACAATGACATGAATTACACGGACGATTCCAACTCATTAACATGAATTGCTAGCCCTAGGCTGGTTACAGTGATTCCTTGGACATTCCGATATTCAGGCAAGATGTAAGCCAAACTCATCATCTTTTTTCTTGGCATGGCATCTAGAAAAAGGTCTAATCTTATTGCTAATGGTTTGAAGGGAACCTTTTGGAGAGATTTGCACCTTTCCTGAGGGGGAAAGAGAGTCTTTGATGGGAATAGCAAACCGTAGGAGTTAAAATCAACAAGACCTCGCCGTTTACGAATTTGAAGATAGCGGACAGCGGAATCGCCAAATCTATCCGACACACCAAAGATGCAAACTATCCATATCAAACTATCGGTGGAAACAGATTAAACCATCGCTATGAACGAAGCTCAGTTTCCCTCGTCATAAAGCAATGAACATCTGCGCATCCAATCACTTACAGTTTCTCGATCTCGAGGAAAGCGATGTTGTAGGAAGGAGCGTATATCAGCAGCACCTGCGTGATTCGAGGACTCAAGTCTCCGGCAAGAACACGGCCAAGCATGCGCGAATTCGTAGTTACCTTGGGGAGAGGAACGTTGAGGTAGAGCTTGCTGGAGAGAATCCGATGTATCCGGAGACCATCGGCATCGCTTGCAGGCGAAGAGGATGATGAAGCGGTGGGATTCGCAGGAGGCAGTGGTGACATTGCGCGTGCGAGAGAGAGAGAGAGAGAGAGAGAGAGAGAGAGAGAGAGAGAGAGAGAGAGAGAGAGAGAGAGAGAGAGAGAGAGAGCCTGACTGGTGAAGAATCAAAAGAGAAGGCATTTCGACCAGGGGTATGCAACGGGACCACTCAAGCCAGACCAGCTCCGGACGGTTTGCCAAGGTTCCGATTCCCGATTTCGGGTGTGTTGACACCAATAAATAAATTAGGTCGTCGACGATCTAACGTATTATAAAGGGGACGAGCAAAGTAACAAAATATATGTGGTTTGCCGAAGGATGACGTGAACTGTAAAAGTTAATTATCTAAATTGTGACAATAGACTGCTGACCATCACTGGAATATCCTGGCGGGAAAATCAAGAATTTGAAATTGAAAAGACTGACGTCATAGAGAATGAGTGCCGCTTGGTTTTTGGTACTGTAGATTGTCGATGAAGATTGTCATGATAAAACTGGGCTGTTGAAGTTGTTGACAAGAAATGTGGAGCGATGACGGTTACTTTTTGCGTAAGGACAAGTGTCAGAATAAAATAAGATCGATGACGGTTATCTCACAAAAAAAGGACATGTGTTGGAATGAAATAAGATCGATGACGCTTATCTCGCAAAAGGGACAGGTGTCAGGATGAGGATCGATGACGGTTACTTTTTGGGAAGGACAGGTGTCAGAATAAAATGGGATCGATGACAGTTACTTTTCACGAAAGGACAGATGTCGAGATAGAGTAATGTCGACGACGGTTACTTCATGAAGAGGGATAGGTGTCAAAGTCAGGACCAAGTCAAACAAACGGTTAAGTGGACAGATGTCATGCAAGAAACAGTGAAGATGGGATCAACGGTAGATATTGGCGGATGGCATTAGAGAAACGGGTATCTTCTTCCCAGTATAAATACTACTCGACAGCCAGAAAAGCAGCCCCCGCGAACACACAATCAAAATGCTATATTTCAATTATCTTTACTTTCCAGCACTGTACTTTCAATTTCTTTAATTGTAGTCATTTTTTTAGCACAATAGTCCTGTAATATGATATCGATGGAGTTTGGATGCTGCCAGTCAGTAGTTGAACGGATCTATCCGAATAGTTTATAAAATCCGAAGTTCTTAAGATTCACGGTTTGAATCCGTGTTGCTTATCAAAACAAGTAAGTTCTTCGTTCACGCCTGGATATCTCTTGTCTGGAGTCGCCACAGAACCCGATCTCCTTTCATTAAAAATCGAAGAACAACTTTTCGTGAATTGTATTTCGTTGCAGGAACAATTCCAATGAAACAGGGTGGAAACCGGATCGCCCGGACCGGACTGATTAAACATACGTCAACTCGAAATTATTGCTAGGCACGTAAAAATTATGTGCTATTTCCCAATTCATGTGATATCTGCTTTTCACGGATGGGATTTTTTTTTTGGTCAAACACGAACAGGATTTGACTCCTTACTGCATCGAAGGATAATTTTCTCTTTTCTAATTTTCTTTGGGGAAGGATCGAGCCGTTCGTTGCCCTCCGATCGAGGATCGTTGTCAAAGTCGGTGGGTCAAAACTCAAAAAAGCCAACGACCCTGTGCTTTGAAACGCTCTTCAAATGTCGTATGCTCAGATGCATTTGCTTCTCCACCGGTTCCATTGAGCTGCCCGGGAACCAATCCGATCCGGTTTCCTGTTCCAAAAACTAAACAAGACTGGATCAGACCGGAAACCGATCACTCCTAATTTCGATCGATCAAATGGGTTTTGAGTTGGCTATGGAATTTCACTGAGTCCTGGCCGAGTTGACCCGGAAACGTGGAAAGCTCGCTTGCTCGGAAGTGGAAGGACCTCGAAGAAAGCGAATGATCGTACATGTGGCATTACGATGTTGCTATTGGCCCAGTATTCACCAACATTTTATCAGACCATTAATAAAACAAAAGCTTTTACTCCAAATTGTATAATTTGGGACTCAAATTTGTATCCTTCGCCTATCTCGCGTATGCAAATTCATATCATTAATTAATTAAATTCGATGGTCTCTTCAACATATGGTATTCATTAAAAGTTTTCATAAAAAAATCCATGCACGCATTTTCAGTATATTATGACCATACACAAAGATACATGAGCAAAATTGTAACTTGTAGCAACCAAGAGAGTTGGCAAGTTATTATTGAATCTCTTACTCTATAAATTGGAATTCAAAAATAAATTAGGTATTGGATAATATCAAAGTACATGTCTTTCTCATTTGCTGCCGCTCAACAATAGCCGGTCTCAGCTCATCTTTCCTTTTACGATAATTTGAAGTACACCCAAGAGATGGTTCAAAATCTTTACGTATCATTTTTCTCTTTACATAAATCGACGTAGATTAACACGTTTCCATCGTAATTAAATTATCTGGCGTGCAGAATCAGAATCACTACATTATAAAGCCAACACGAGCCGGCACGGAATTACAAATATGATCATGACACGTTAACACGAATCGTCGGTCCTTGGTTGGTTACACTAATCCGATATACTTTCGACATGGGTAGGTGGGTCGTTGTAATTGAACGATGGATTTGGGACCAAATGACTCCCGAATTTGGACGGTCGGCTCTCCAGAGAACATGGGCCTTGGGGCTAAATTGCTCCTTCTAAACTTTTTCGAAACCCACTGGCCCAAATTTGAAAAACTAGGGAAGAAAACAAAAAGAGAGGAAAAACTCTTCCAAGATTTGCCAATTTTTCATCTAGTTATTAACTTTGAGAGGAGCCAATAAGCATGCCGCCCTGGTGAATGAATTGGGGGGAGTGGGGGTGGGGACGCTAGTATCCAACTCTCGCGCTCTACAAGAAACAGAGCAGAAGTCAAAGAGGGAGTAGAGTTGGAAATAGGACAGATAAAAAAAAAATTAGCTTTGGGTGGAAAGCAAAAACCGTAAATGAAGCTGAGTAACAATTTTAAGGTTTTACCTTGCAAATAAATTTGCAAATTTTCTGATTCATCATGCGAAGTTGTCGCAGATTTTTGTCTTCAACCGTGATGACTTATTCGACACTGTGCAGTATGCATCTTCCTTCGGTCCAAAGGCAGGTTTCGTCTATGTGCCTGTCATGTGCTCGCCGGTTTGATCGGTTGGCTCTCTCTAGCGAGAACGGGTCGTGCATCGTCCGTCCCTTTCTCCTGCCATGGGTAAATGGATCCGAGAAATTGAATTTAACCGGTTTTCGACATTTTGGGGATCCATTACGGAACAGCGACAATCGAGGTGACTGGATCGAGATAAAAATAGAAAAAAACCCGAGATGGGGCAAAAGAGCCGCGTCCGTCGTGTCGTGTCGTGCCGTGCAGGGCCAAGAGCGAAAGGACGGCTAAAGTAAGTTGCAATCCTATGCTAAAGACGAAGCCAAAAGATCAGCGGCTGGTTGCGTCTTTGGCTTTGCTTGATTCGTGCGCTCGGAGGTGACGCGTGATTCAAACAGCAAATCATCTCTTGCATTGAATCGGCGCGGACATCATTCTAATCGGCGAACTAAACATCGCTTGGTGGAATGACACGATCCTAATCCACGATGCCCCACGCATGGCTAAGGAAGCATTGCTTTCTAATCTCACAATAGTCAAAATCGCAATGATGTACGGACACGTTGTTGTCGCCCGATGTCAAAGAGTTGTCAGATCGGTATTATTCGACGGTTGAAAACAATGACGTTGCACTGCAGATGTCTCGACATGAATCGACCGATTTCTATTTACTCCTCGTTATAAATTGCTAGGCAGGCAATCTCTCTCTCTCTCTCTCTCATGTCAACAGTGTCTTTTCACTGAATTCTTTTGAGGTGGCATTAGGTGCTGCTGAAGTGAGCTGTGGAAAAACGTCATCCTTCGCACTTCTATGCTTTAAAAGAAGAGTGTGTGTGTATGCAAGTATGTAGATATGTAACCGACCAATACGTATTCATACTGTCTGCATACGAATCTAATACTACATACTGCATGTATATATATTGCTAGTGAACATCGTCCTTGATTCTGTAGTAACGTAGTTAATCTCTATACATATAGATTTCCATGAAATCCATATGAAGAATATTTTAGTTTCCGGTACTCTTCATTTGCAAGACTAAAATGCCAATTGAAGTTTTTAGTCAAACACGTGACCGTGAAAAAGCAGTCTACTTTAGTTTCAGTATGGCAAAAGTCGCATAGCTAGGCCTAACGATGACAGAGAATTTTGAGGGCTTGAATGAAGTGTTGCCAAGTACTCTAAGAAAAAGAGAGCAACAAAAAAATTTCACTTACTCTCAAGTATATATCTATCGGAAGTGATCGCACACCTTGTGGCTGTAGATTCACAAAGAGATGGATTACTTAGTTTTGATCTTGTGTTTGTACCTCCTCTGGGGCTTGTTCCAAGCTCTCTCCTTCGTCGCCAGGGGAGGCCGAAAAGCTCGGCCCTTCAACCTCCCCCCTGGTCCACGGCCTCTTCCGATCATTGGCAACCTCCACCAGCTCGGAGATCTTCCCCACAAGTCCCTCGCCAAGCTCGCTCGCGCTTATGGCCCCATCATCAAGCTGGAACTCGGCTTTGTGACCACGGTGGTGATCTCTTCACCGGCGCTGGCCAAAGAAATCCTCCAAACCCACGATGCTGTCTTCTCGAATCGTATGGTTCCAGATTCCGTCATGGCCCATGACCATGACAAACTAAGCGTGGTCTGGGTACCTGTGTCTCCTCTCTTCCGATACCTCAGGAAAATATACAACTCGCATATCTTATCAGGCAAGAAACTCGACTTGAACCAACACCTTCGCAGCAAGAAAGTGCAAGAGCTGATCACCTCTGTTAGGAAATGCGCGTGCGCTGGTGAGGCAGTGAATATCGGTGACGCAGCTTTCAGGACCACCATTAACGCGATATCAAACACGATTTTCTCTTTGGACATGATGGAACCTTTGAATCCAGCCAGAGAGCTGAAGGAAGTGGTGTGGCAAATCGTGGTTGAGGCTGGAAAGCCAAACCTGGCAGATTACTTTCCCGTGCTCAAGAAAATCGGCCTGCGTGGTTCGAAGCATCGCCTCGAGGCGCATTTTGAGAAGATTTTCAACATCTTTGACGACCTGACCCAGAGAAGGTTGCAGCTGAGGACGGAGACCGGTTCGGATAAGTGTAACGATGTTTTGGATAATCTTCTTGATTTAGTTGAAGATAAAAATGAGACCCTGGACATGTCCTTGGTCAAGCATCTATGTCTGGTACTGTGTCCATTTATTATGCTTCCTTATTTGTGATGATTAATATCTAATTTCTAGGTACAAAATCTTTTATTTGCGACATTGATCACGCAGGACATATTCGTCGCCGGTGGCGAAACTACTGCGAGTACTCTGGAGTGGGCGATGACAGAACTACTTTGCAACCCAGAAAAGCTATTAAGAGCCCAAGCCGAGCTCCATCAAGTCATTGGCAAAGGCAAGCAGATTGAAGAAGCCGATATTCCTCGCTTACCCTATTTACAAGCTATCGTAAAAGAGAATTTCCGACTTCACCCAGCAGCTCCTCTCCTTGTTCCTCGGAAATCCAGAGAAGATTTCATTGCAGGTGGTTTCACGATTCCAAAGGGTGCACAAGTCCTCATCAATGTATGGGCGATGGGTCGAGATCCTAGCATTTGGGACGATCCAGACAAGTTCATGCCCGAGAGATTTCTTGGATCGGATATCGATGTTAGGGGACAAAACTTCGAGCTCCTACCTTTCGGTGGTGGCAGGCGGATTTGTCCGGGATTGCCATTGGCCACGAGAATGTTGCCTTTGATGCTCGGTTCGCTCATTAATATTTTCAATTGGAGGCTTGAAGAAGGCGTTGCCCCTGAGAACATGAACATGGAAGACAAGTTCGGAATAACCATCCAACGGGCTGAGTCTCTAAAGGCTGTGCCCATTCCTATATGAAAGAAGAAAAAGAAATGCGTGTTAAGGGTTACATTCTACGTAATTGTTATCGATTATGTTCGTCGCGTGGTTTATTTTGTAGAAAAAAGTTTATACAATATTTTTGGTAAAATACACATATTTTCTTGAATTTAGATTCCGGCAAAACAACTATATATTAGAGAGGAATAAGAATTTCCTCGATCCCATGTTAAACCTGGAAGTGAATATAATTTCCCAGTTTCCATGGTGATTAAGAAGAAATTTAGGTAGATTCTCGATGTATTGTGAGGCTTATTGTTGTCTCAATTGTTTATTTGGTTTATCCTCGGATTCAAGACAAACTTTGTCCGCTAGAATAAAAACGGTATCTGATGACTTTGGTCGATAACTTAATCAAATTGTTATAATCAATGTGTTTTGTCCTCATCGCAAGAAGCTTCAATTTAGAGCCTCACAAATTGCTTTCCCCGCCAAATTCAACATCCAGTCTTTTGTAATTGCAAAATTCTGTTATAACGCGCCTTTGTCATGCCAATATATTTCAGTAAGTATTGATAAGTGAAAATTTCTGGATCTATCAGTTCCTGATAACTTGTTGGAAACTTAGCAACACTCTTACAAAATTATCGTTTTGCCAAAAGTGGTTCTTCGATGAAATACCTTTCACCAAAGATTTGATCTTTGGTTTTTTAGATGAATCAAAATCTGTGGTGACTCAAACGGGAAATAATTGGCATGACATGGATTACCAATTGTTCGCCGAAATTGATTTTTCAACGAAATACCTTTCACCAAAGGTTTGATCTTTGATTTTTTAGATGAAACAAATTATGTGGTGACTCAGATAGGAAACAATTTGCGTGACAAGGATTATCAATGCTAAGTAAAACGAATCGAAAGAATAAAGAAGGGTTAATATCACGAAAAACCCTAAATTGGTACACCTGTAATAATTTTACCCTGAACTAATTTTTTTACCATCAAAAACCCTAAATTGGTACACCGTGACAAGTTTACCCCGAACTATTTTTTGACCACAAAAAATCTCACACTAGTATACTTGTAATAATTTTATCTCGAACTAATTTTTTGACCACCAAAAACCCCAAACTGGTACACATACGACAATTTTACTCCAAACTAATTTTTTTACCATTAAAAACCCCAAACTGATACATTTGTGACAAATTTACCCTCTGTTAGTGTCCGTTAAATTGGATTAATATAATGAAAAATCACAAATTTGTAAACTTGGGACAAACAGAGGGGTAAAACCACAAACTGATACACCCGTCAACTATCACGTTCCATCAAACTTAGTAATTTGATAGTAAAATTTAACGAAAACTAACGGAGGGTGAATTTATCACAGGTATACCAGTTTAGGGTTTTTGGTGGTCAAAAAATTAGTTCGGGGTAAAATTATCACAGGTGTACTAATGTAGGGTTTTTGGTGATCAAAGAAATAGTTCGGGGTAAAATTGTCACAGGTGTACCAGTTTGGGATTTTTTGTGATCAAAAAAATAATTTGGGATAAATTTGTCACAGGTGTATCAATTTTAGGTTTTTTGTAATATTAAACCCAATAAAGAATGACGAAAGAATAATAAATCGATAAACTGGAAACTGGAAGTAGATAAAATTGCATAAGTGTTGTTGAGCATGAATTCTTTACAATTGATGCTTCTTGGCCTTCTATAATCTTGTACAAAATATAACCATCACTGTCTCGCTATCTTTTCAATTACCAATTACAACTGCTCCCGAGATTCCCGGCTTCGTATTAACCATCCTCAACTGCACGTTCTTATCCATGATTGGTTATAAGCTTTGGGATATCTTCCGGTTTGACTCTTCTCCACTCTTGTATTACTACTGACCCTTTGTCATCTTACGTCGACAACCAACTTGGCCTATTACTCTTAATCGATGACCATGGGTGTTGTCTGATCGATTTTATGTCAGTTATCCGTCCCTTTGTTGAGCCCAAGATCACATTTTTACTTACAAAGCCCATGCCAACTCGCAACTTAATTCAAGTTAACACAAAAATCAATTTTACTTCGGGGTCAATTAGAAACCCAAGTCATGTGTGGGAGGGTACTTTACTATTACGAACCAGAGATTAAATGAACGTGGAGACTTGATTACGATAGATTGCTCTTATTCTTTTCTATATCTTTTCTCTTTTATTTTCAAAAAAATATTGAAAAAATTCCAAATAAAGACATGAAATATCCTCAGTTTCTCAAATAAAAGTCTGAAGTGGACGTTATGTCAAATAAGAACCTGAAGTGGCTATAACAATTTTAAATAAGGGCCTAACCCCGTTGGCTCGCCGAGCGGCTAAATTTTCCGGCCGGTCAAAGGTATTTTCGTTAAAATATAATTTAATGTAAATTTTAGTTAAATTAGATTAAAAATTAAAAATAATTTTTCAAAAGAAAAAAATTCCAACAGAGCCCTCCCACTTGTGGCCGCTGCCCCATCACCGGTGGGGCAACGGAGATGGTCGGCGGGGTCGCCAGTGCCATAGCGAGGGCTAGTGACCCTCGCCGACCAAAGGCAAGGGCCTTCTAGCGAGAGAGGGCGGCAACTCTCTCCCAGATTTGGATAAGGGTCGTCGGCCCTTGCCTGACGCCGGTGGCTTGGGTGGGCGAGGGTGAGGGTTGCCCTCGTCGGATCTGGCAAGGGTCGTCCCCGTTTGCCTAGCCCAGGTGAGGGCGAGCCTCATCGGCATCTCGTTTGAGACCACTGACCTCCGTCGGCCATCGACGAGACCCAACGGAGGGAAGAGGAAAAAGAAAAAAGAAAAAGAAATGGAAAAGAAAAAAACAAAAAAAAAGGAAAAAAGAAAGAAAAAATGAAAAAATATTCAAAAAAGTAAATGATGAAAATTATCTTCGTCCAGCGAAGTCAGGTTCCTTTTTTAGACTAATATGACCATTTCAAGTCCTTATTTGAGATAAAGTCCACGTCGGGCTACTTCGGACCACTTTAGGCCCTTATTTAAGAAAATGAGGGCACTTCGTGCCCTTATCTAAAATTTTCTCAAAAATATTTATCAGGCAACTTGTATTGATTTTAACCTAGTCCCTAACATGCAAGGAGTGTCGTGTGGGTGCGCAATCAATAAAATTGACACTCAACAATGAAAACAGATAAATGAATAAATTGCGAGAAATAAAAGAAATTAAACGTTCCAAAGCAATCAATTATTTTCAGGTTTTCTTTTAACTTAAAATAAAGACTAACCTACATGACATGCGATTCTAATTAAATGAACCCTAACATGCAATCACTAAATGACATGCAAGTGATAACATGACATAGATGATGATGGGGATGGTAACATTGCGTATGACATGGCAATGATGACATAGCATGATGTTATGGTATATATGAATGATGTGGCATATGACATGGCATGGCATAGCAATATGACGTGGAAATTATGCTTCTAATCCTATATGACATGCACATGATATTTTTTGATTTTCAATTAAAATTCGTAATTAAAAATTAATGAAAATAAATTATCTAGAGAAATATATCATCCGATTTATACTAGGAAATAAACTAAGTCAAATCTTAATTTAGATCGGAAACTTATTCTACACTCTTAAAATCTATCCAAATATGCAATCTACCTAAAACTATCATATCTTATCAAGGAAGTCTTATTTAAAGTCTACCCTAAACATGCAAGATTATCTAGAAAAATCTTTTCCAGTCTATTCGAACTTAAAATCCTATCTTAAACATGCAACATTATCTAGAAAAGATTATTATAATCTAATGTGCTATTTTTTTGTATTTTCTTGTAAGGAAACAATCAAACAAAATAAGAAACAAATCAAAAGAGATAAATTCAAACATGTATATAAAATCCATCCAATCCGAATTCGATCGCAAATAAGACCGACAACTTGATCTTAAGCCTTAAAGATTAGAGTTACCAATCTTCCGCTTAAACCATAATTTCATCTCAAGGCTTAAAGATCAAATTAAAATTATGTGCACATTGCAGATTATGAAATTTTTCCCAATTCATAATGCTTATCACTCATATATTTAACTAGATAACGATCACTCAAAATAGACAATAAAATATTTTAATTGAATTCGGATAAGATTTTTACCTAATTTGGATATTGACTTCCATTCAAACCGGTGGATGGTGGCTCGTGGACGACGGTTCATGGTGGATACTAAAGAGGTAAAAATCGAAGCCAACCTTCTTGAAGGCGAAACTAGATGCCTAATCCAGTTATGGAAGGAATATCGGGATATCTTTGCCTGGACTTGTAGTGACATGCCTAGCCTTCAACCCATCCATTGTGGAGCATTGTTTGCTGACTGATCCAATCATTTCTCCCGAGAAGCATTCAAATTGTAATCTTGTGAGAAGTGTTGGCAATGTCTTAGTTTGTACTTAGGTGTAAAATAGTAAGATCTATAAGCTTTTGTATAATTATCACCAGCTTCAAGGAGAAGTACTTTAATATAAGCAGCACATTCTACTGTAACTTCAAAGAGATTGATAGTGGAATTCAGCCGGTAGGCTTTTAGTTTGGGAAAGTGAACATGGCCTTACACCAAGCCGAACCACTATAAGCTTTATATGCATCGTTCTCTATCTCTCTACTCATATTCATAAACTGCTTAATATAACGAATTTGTGCCTATATCAACACAATGTGAACCCGGTCATGCTTACTCTCTTCACATTATTTAGTTAAGGGATTCTTTCTCGATAATAATAGTGATGGAACGAAGATCCTAATTGGGTAGATAAGCATGGTCAAAGTGGCGGGACAAAGAGGAGTTGAGCTGACCCCAATCGATAGGATGTGATTTCCAAAACGACATTAGCTTTCGAGACGATACGTGCCGTCGATATTTAGAAAACCGGAGTATTGCTTATTAAGGGCTCTGCTTGTTTCGGCGTTTGGTTCGCTTAGGAAAATGAGTAGGACGGAAACCTATGTTTAAATTCAGGAAAATGATTTCCTCTTTGAAAACCGGAAAATGTTTTCCAACATCTGATTTTGTATCGGCGTTTAGACTCAAAACTTAATGTTTGGGCATGGAAACCCCAACGCTGGTTCCCGGGTTCTCGGCTTTTAGGACCAGGTCTCTGGCGCTCAAGCCCTGATCCATCGAGGCCGAGCCTGGGACCTTGATGCCCCAGCATCCATGCTTGGGTCCATTGAGGCCGGGCCCGAAGCCCCGGTGCCCAGGCTCGATGCCCTGGCATCGGAACCCGAGTTCATAAATGTCGTGCTCAGGTCCCCCCACTCAAGCCTGGGTTCACAAAAGGCCTTGCACAAGTCCTCGGGCCTCGGGCTCAAATCCTTAGTTAATTAAACATTCGTTCTTGCAAAAATGTTTTTTTTAAATCGAATTTTTAATTATTTTTATTTTTCTTTAATTATTTTTTTTGTTTTTCCTTTTCCTTCTTCCTCAGCCAATCGCTGGCTGCAGGCGAGGGATGAGCTCGCTAGATTTCAGTGTGACGAGCCTCGCTAGCCTTGGGTGAGGCTTTACCTCACCAGATTGACGAGTCGCAGCAAGCTCGATCTCGCCGACCTCTAGCAAGGTTTGAGCTCGCCAGCCTCGGGTGCGTGTAAGGCCTCTTCAGCCGCTCCGAATTGGCTTGTACGAAGGATTTGATCGCTCGCAGCTAGGAGGACGGTGTAGCTGTCATTGTCGGTCTCATTAGAATGCAAGCTGCCAAAATACAAGGAATGAGGCCTTGCTTCAAGTGCTTCTGACAGAGTTAGCAAAGAGCGAAGGAGAGGTTTCGGTTCAGCTCGCCGCAACTCGCCGAAATCGGGCAAGCTCAATACTCGCCGGCCTTGGGTGAGCTCGTCTCTCGCCAGTGGTCGATCGTCAGCCACCGGTCGAGGAAGAAGGAAACAGAAAGCAAAGAAAAAAAAAAGTAATTAAAAATTCAATTTTTTTGGGCATTTTTCCCTAAGAAAGTCAAATCAGGTTTTGCATATCGAGCAACAGAAATATTTTCTAGTTCATTTTTAAGTTTCAGCCAAACATCGAAAAATATAGTCATTTTTCTGGAAAATAGCTTCTTAGAAAATATTTTTCGCAAAACAAACGGAGGCCAAAACACTTGTACTCTAATGTCGTCATACGGTTTATTTTAGCGATCACGTGGTGTTCGGGTCGGCTTTCGCGCACCATTCATATGGTTAACATTAGATAAGATCTACCCGTGGTAACTGAAATTTGGCGAATTCTACAACCGGATTACTAAACTTTAATTTTGATATCTTAATGCACCAAATCTTCAATTGTTTGTGGTTAACATATTTTTGAATGGATTCCGATCGGTTTTTCGATCAATTGACACGTGGGAGACTTGGCCAATTAATTTTGGGTTAATACTATGAAAGATCCCAAAATAGCACACTTGTGATAAATTTACCCTGAATTAATTTTTTTATCAACAAAATCCTCAAACTGGTACGCATGTAACAAATTTATCCAAAACTAATTTTTTAACCACTAAAAACCCCAAACTGGTACGTTTGTGACAAATTTACCCTTCGTTAGTTTCCGTTAAATTGCACCATCAAATTGCTGAGTTGGATGACACATAACGGTTAACAAGTGTACTAGTTTGGGGTTTTACCCCTCCGTTTGTCACAAGTTTACCGATTTGTGATTTTTCGTAGTATTAATCTAATTTCACATAAGGTAAATTTGTCACGAGTGTACCGGTTCGAGGGTAAATTTGTCACACACATTGATTTGGAGTTTTTGGTGGTTAAAAAAATAGTCCGGAGTAAATTTGTCACGAGCGTACCGGTTTGGGATTTTCGTGATATTAATCCCTCTTTTTTAAATCTTATTTTTCTTCTTTTTTACACGTTATTCATTTAATATCTTTAGTTTAGGGCTAATTCCAAAAAATAAAAAAAGCACAAACTTTAGGTCGAGTGACAATTTTGGCCTAAACTTTTTTTTGTCCTGTAAAAAAGCACCAACTTTAGGTTGAGTGACAATTCTGGCTCAAACCTTTTTTGTCTCATAAAAAATCACCAACTTTCACCCTCATCCCAAATCTGGCCCTCCGTTGACTTTTTGTCTGAAGTCACCCTGGTTTAAGAAAAAAGGTTATGGTTGTGGGCTTGACGGATCTTGTCCATGGCGTCTGTCGATGGGCGATGGTCTACAACTTCAAATCATGAAATCTGACCAAAGAGATTCAATCTGGAAATCTTTTTGACTTGCCAATGAAGTGAAGGAGATGAGCAGTTTTACTGTTATTCTTCAAGCTGTGGCTCAGAGAAGAAGACAATGAATAGTGCTTTAAATTCGATCAGCAAGTCATGTGGATTTATTGCTAAGTTGGATAATAAATGGTTTTAAGTCAAGGGGGGCCGGATTTGAGATTTAAGTGAAAGTTGGTGATTTTTTATGAGAAAAGAAAAATTGGGACCAGAATTGTCACTCGACCTAAAGTTGGTGTTTTTTTATGAGATAAAAAAAATTGAGGTCAGAATTGTCACTCAACCAAAAATTAGTATTTTTTTTTTTGAATTAGGCCCTTTAGTTTATGGTGCAAGCGTCCTATCGGTCGATAGGAACTGCCAATCAATACCCCGATTAGTGCACGTGCATACATTGATCCTCGTATGCCTCGAGCTGAATCATTGACCTATAAAAGCCGAGGTCCTTCGAGGAAATACCCTCGTGTCTTCTCTGGTACTAGATTCGCCTCTAGTGCTATGGGCCCGTTTGGTTCAACTTTCCAAATGCTACTTGGGGGAATATAAATACTTTTAGCTTAAAGCCCCCTTGGGGAAATGCAAATGGTGTTCGGTAAACAATCCTTTGTAAAACTACTTTGGCCCAAATAGTATTTGGTAAATTTTTTTTTTTGCAAAAGGGCTTTGAGAATTATCTTTTTTACTAAAAAAAAAACCTACCCTACCCTTCGCTGGAGCTGGCGAAGACTTATGGCCGCCGGCAAGCTAGATCCGGCGCCAACGGCCATCGCCCGAGGTCGAACGACCCCCGGCGAGCCAGATCTACCGCCGAAGGTCGTCACCCGAGGTCGGGTGACCCTCGGCGAGGGTCGCGCGACCCAGGTGACGGCCGCCTGAGGTCGAACGACCCAGGCGCCGGCCGCCTGTGGTCGAGTGACCCAAGCGGTAGACGGCCTCGCGCGACCCAAGCTAGCGGCACCTGGGTGGTCGCGCGTGTGGCATCCTAGGCACACCCCTTCCTATATGTCATTCTAACCTCACGCAATAATAAGAGTTCACACGCGGAAACGTTTCTTTTTTAAATAGCATTTAAAAACTTGAGTTTATAACTAATAAAAAAAATGTAAAGATATCACTGGCGCTAAACTTCAACATTTGCTTATTTATAAACACGGATGATACAAGGGTGAGTTCATACTGGGGAGGCTCTGTACAGTGCTACTCCCATCACTATGCTATCAACATAAGACTCACCATTTCATCTATCAAAAGCGTATCACCTATCACGTGACCCTATCCCAAAAAGTGTCGGTCACATGTCCCAAAAATGATCCTCCCCATCCTCCAACTACAGCTTACTCCACCCCACTAGAAGCATCGTCATCCCCGTCATAGGACCCGTACGGTAGGGGCCGTATCAGTCGCCCACCAACACGAGCATACACCACCAAAAAACCTAACAATATAGATCCTACAAGGGGCCCAACATCTACAGTCAATACTGAGATACATCGCACGAACACTATCCCAGGGACATAAGGAATCTCGAACTCTGACAGGTGTCCCGAGAAGTCGATCGGGGCCCCATAGTTAACTGAGGAGGAGGCGGGTAGGATAGGCATAGCTAAAGATCTGTAAAAGTTTGTCACAACAACAGTGAGCTAGGCTCAAGAAGTAAAATGTCTGTCAATCTATACCAAACAAGAATAGAATACATATCAACGGGCATAGGTATCACAGTCTTCTAGCTAGACTTACTAATCATAAAAATCATATTAATCATAAAAAATCATATTTTGCTGTGCTCATGCTAGTAATCATCTCAAGTGTGATACTTTAACTCAGCAATCACAATCAACAACACGATTCAAACATACACACACAACTTCACTCTTGCTTGGGTATCATTAGCTTACTCCAAGTCACATGCCCAGTGCGCTCGCCGGACACGCAAGGAGGAAAACTCCCGTCTAGCAGAATTCGGTGCGCACTCCGATCCGCCGCGGTGTACGCCGGAATTTTCAACGGCCCGTGCAGGCTTCGTGATCCACTGACCACGGCATTCCGATCAAACTCCCAGGGCATCTAGGGCATTCTCATCCTAGGCATCGTAGTCCACTGACCACGGCATCCCGCATTCCCTACGGCTCCTCGGGGCATCGTCGGTTCACTGACCAACGGCATTTAATAACCCATCAAACCCACACAAACTAATCATTTCGTGCAGTACACAGTTCATCAACAACAATCATCCTTTCTCAATATCACATCATTCATAGTTTACCACTTTAGTAGGACATATTGTAAGTCGCATACGCGGTCTCGTTCACTAAAGCACCGCTTTGACTAATCGTCAACAACACATCCCACGACACGTGGCTAACCACATCAAGGTCTAGCATGACTCATTGGAAAGATCAGAGTTTATACATTTCATCTCCAGAAGACATCAAACTGAGATTCCAGCAATTTCATTTGGAAAATAGTAAGTTTTTATAAATTGGTAAAACTGGGCAGCCTTGCACCAATTTTAAAATCAGACTTAAATAAATAGTGAATGAACTTTAAAAATTATAAATTTGGGATATGTCACCAAAGACACCTTGATAAACATTTTTCATGAAGGATTCAAAATCTAATTATGTCTTTAAATGCCTCGTTCGGGAGCTTAAAGTCAGACTAAAAACTGTTCATCGGGACAGAATCCTTGCCTCTAAAAATGAGTACATTTCAGTATTCAAATCATCTCCAAAAATTCTAAAATTTAAATATGTTGTAGATAAAGATGTCCTCAAGAAATTTTGTGAAGGAAGTTTGTTCAGAATAATTCTAGAAAATTTTATAAAAATTCAAGAATGTGGAAAGGTCACTGAAACAGAGCACCTGGGCAGTCAAGCAAGGGTTAGAAATTTGGTGTTCGTGCTACCCAAAACAACTCAAAAAATTATGAAATTAAAATATGTTATACTTCCAGATGTTTTGAACAACTTTCATGAAGGAAGTCTTGCAAAATTCTAACCACAGAAATCTCTACAAAATTGGAAAGCAGTAAAGGTCCAGTAGAAACCGAATCTGGAAATCACAACTCAAGTTCAAGAATAACTCATGACTTGATCTACACGAATTTGGTGTTCAAAAACACCCAAACCAGCAGCTAATTTCCATCACCACCATCCATATCCATCAATATCCTAAACCCATGCCAACATGCAATCCATTCCGATCTACTATAGGGAGGCAGAATTTCACTTGCCTTAACGGCTGAATAAGGCGCGGCGCGGTTCGGAAATGGAAAGGGGACCACAGAAAATTCTTCTCAAGCCTTTCGTTGCACCTCAAGCCCACGGTGAGAAGGAACTTGGCGGCGTGAAGGTCTGGAAACGGCTCGCTAGGATGGACAGCAAGCTGGTGGTGTCGGGCCATGAACTTGATTCAGAACAGAAGAAAACCAACGGAGGAAGAGGTTCTGTTTTTGGGCGGTACAGAATGAGAAGGGAAGAAGAAGAAGAAGAAGAATAGGTCGGCAAGAGTGAAGAAAAATCAGAGGCTTGGGGGCTTTGCTGGACGATTCTCCTTCGCCGGTTGACTGAGGAAGAGCAGAATTTTGTTGGGGGCTTTGCTGGACAATTCTCCTTCGCCGGTTGACTGAGGAAGAGCAGAATTTGTTGACTGAAGAAATGAAATGGGACAGCTGGGCGGTGGGGGAAGCAAATGGCGTGGAAAAAAATGGAAAACAAAGTAGAAGAGTGGGCTGATCATTTTGCATGAAGTCGGTGGAAAAGGAAATGGCGTGCAAGAATTCAACTCGGGTGGATAACGTGACTAAAGTTTACAGTGTAAACAAAGGACATGATAACGTCAGGACGGTTAATCAGGACGGTTAATTCGTAACACAACGTTAACGAATAAAATGATAGATAATTATAGGATGGTCCTGCGGTGGTTGACAAAGTGACGGTACGGTGATTTCGTAATAGCGTCCGTGTCTTCCGAAGTTGATGCTTCCGTAGCTCGTCGTCGATTATTTCAATTCCCACGTAACGTTCCGTTACGTATGTTCGTTAAACTAGCGAATGGAATTTTGGGATGTCACAGCGCGACCTCAGGCGGCTGTCGCTTGGGTCATGCGACCTCGCCGGTCCGATCCGGTGTCGGCCGCCCTCGCCGGCCTCCCTCGCTAGCCACCTCACGAAAAAGATCAACAGTAACAAGAGGGGCAAAATCGGAATAAGTCAAAATAAGTGAAGGTAGTTTGGGAACAAAAAATTTGGGTTCAGCATTTGCCAAATGCTGAAAGCCCAAAGCTAGTCTTTCAGCATTCCAAATGCTAGCATTTGGCCAATGGACTTCTAAATGCTGGACCGTTTGGTTCAGCATTTCCCGAAGGGGCTTTCGAGGCCAAAAGCCCCTTCCAAATGCTAAACCAAATGGGCTTAAGTTCCGTTCCAGGAAATACCCTAGTGTCTACTAGATTCACCTCTCGTTGCTGACGTCATCTTCATCCTGCCCACGACTTGCGGCATTGCGCCCCCCAATTGTGGAGAACTTTAATCACTGGAAGAGAATCGTTTACGTTCATCCCATTTGTTTCCGTTAGAAGTACCTTGAAGAATTTACACCCACGACGAGATTGGGTCGGCGTTAAGCAGTTCGTGCATTTTCATAAGGAATTTCTAATTGCGACCGGTCCACGGATGTACTTTCGAAGGGTACTCCTTTTCGGCCCGTGTGTATGAGGGTTACGCGGGGTAGTGCCTTCGATGCAGTTGTTGAGCATATTTCACGTGAAATTATTCGATTTCCAGAATATTAATGCGACACGTAACACGAGCACAACCGGCGTATTAAAAATCATAAAGTGTCATCAGTTGGTCACTGTAAAATCTTCTGTACAACAGCTGCATTTGATAAAATAAAAAAAAAAAGAGCACCCAGCAAAACATTCTCTCTCTTTTTTCTTCCATTTTTTCACGACAAAGAAGCGCTAGATAAATAAACCGCGAGCAAAGGACATATCGAAAACTCTGTAAACAGAAAAATCAAGAGACCCAATCAAGCCATTTACATTAGGGTTAATACCACAAAAAACCCCAAATCTATATACCTATGATAAATTTAACCAAAATTAATTTTTTGACCATCAAAAATCCTAAACTGGCGCACCCGTTACAAATTTAACATAAACTAATTTTTTAATCAACAAAAATCTCAAATTAGTACACCCGTAACAAATTTACCATATGTTAAATTGAATTGGTACCATAAAAAACCACAAACTGATAAATTTGTGACAAACAAAGGGGTAAAACCCTAAACTGGTACACTTATCAAATCAATTTGACAGTAAAATTTAACGGAAACTAACAGAAGGTAAATTTATCACAAGTATACCAGTTTGGGGTTATTGGTGATTAAAAAATTAGTTTGATATAAATTTGTCATGAGTGTACCAGTTTAAAAATTTTGATGGCACTAATCATTTTCATTACGAGTTCTCCCAAACTTCTTGTTGGATCACAAGTAATGCATAACGTGATCATATCCAGATTAGAGAGTCTAATCCCTCGGTTTGTTCTAAGTTACTAGGCAAATGAAGGCTATATGTACGTAAAACCTATTATGATTATCATATTGACATGGCGTGGGTCCCACGTGGATTGTTTTAGTTAGGAGCCACGAATTTCAGGGCAACTTAATCATTATATTAATCTTTTGGATTATTATACTTAATTCTTTTAATCCGCAAGTACGCAAATCGTTGCCAGTTGGAATATTGGGGCCCCCAATCATGAAGAGAAAACCTAGCATTCGTACAATTTTTTTTATAAATTTACTTTAAATTAATTTTTTCTGACAAATTTACCTAGCTTTTTCGTGACATAAACTTACGAGATAGCGTCGGATGAAGATCGAACTCGACTCCATGCATGCACTAGGAGATTGAAAGCGCTGCTCAAGCTCGATAGAATACTACATATCTTGCTCGAGCTCGACTCCAAAATAGTAATCGGGAAATTCGAGCTCCGATCGACTAGGCTTGATCATATGTAAAGGTGTAATAATACAGATCTTCTAACCACGTGGTCGACATTTTCGAAGCATTGCTAACTCAATTGTTCATGATCGGGTTTTCTATCTTTTTCAAGACGATGAATACTATCACGCCCCGAGACAAGGCCGGGGCACTTGATCCCTGCTTGGCCGTGATTCATGTGGATTCCGGTGATTTGTCTCAACGTCCCATTATTATTTTCTTGATTAAACACAAGCGGAAGCAAATACCAAACAATAACGAGAGCACCATGCCCCGAGACAAGGCCGGGGCACTTGATCCCGGCTTGGCCGTGATTCATGTGGATTCCGGTGATTTGTCTCAACGTCCCATTATTATTTTCTTGATTAAACACAAGCGGAAGCAAATACCAAACAATAACGAGAGCACAAAGTGAGGGAAGCAACATATTATACAAGCACGCATAATTTACATGATAGTTATTTATCTTACAAGCCCATCTTTCTATGGGCCTTCCTTACTACGTGCTTACATTCGGATCTCGTCCGGTATCCGCTTACATACGTTTACATGGCTGGGTTAAGCTTAGCTTCACTAATGTCCCTTCATAAAACAAAACAAAAAGGTTAGTCTCCATCCCAAGCTTAGCCATCTCACTACGATTCATCCACTCCGACCCCGAGTGGTCCACTATACCCATCAATGGGTCCGATCACATCTCCATCCATCAAAACGAACCATGCTAAGTAACGGTGGGGGACCATCTTATTCGCATTCACTTGAACCCAAACGGTTGTACTATACTTTCGGTATGTGACACTGGCTTCTATGTCGACAATATCTACGACCCGAACATGCATTTCTACGGGACGACCAAAACGAACGGGAGGTGGCGTGGCCATATCTACAAAGCTGAAAACAATATAAAGTGAGTCGACACTTAGTAGGTTAAATTCACTATGCTTCAGCGAAGAAATAGCCTCGCATTGAAGAAGAGAAATACACGTTACCGTTAGCTTGTCGATGGTAGATCAATAGCAAATGCATCTTACTATGCCTTTGTATTAAACATGGCATGTTCAACAAGCAAGAAAACATTAAGCATGATTTTCAAAGTTGCATGTAAAGATCAATACATGGGATTCATCATTTCATGACCGAAATCCATCTATCCTTCCGGCTTACCAGCAGGCATCCGAGTACTCCCTCGGGCATCGTCTCGAAATCCATCGAATAGCGACATCGTCTCGAAATCCATCGAAGACGGCATCGCCTCGAAATCTATCGGCGGCGACAACGTCCCGAAATCCATCGGTGACGGCCATAGTCCCTCATGTGATCATGCAACAACCAACACACATTTTCGGTTTTTATCTTGATCTTATTAACCCATGCAAACATGTGGTGCTTGTGTAATTCATGCTCTCTAGGACAAATTGCCTAACATATGGAGCGCGGTCGAGGGCATGTGACTCGGTCCACCATGCCGAGTGTCAGCTTGGTGCCGAACTTGGCCCGATTCTACACGTCTCAATTTAAAACCCGCACCAAGCCGAGCTCGTCTCGGAACACCACAAAATGAGTATCATATGACACCCTGTTTCGTGGCTCGGTTGTGCCATAACTCACGGTCACATGCAAAACAACAAAACATGTGCAAACTCAAAGCATCACAAACATAGTTACTCCTCGAGTTTAAACGCGCAACAATACGCCCTAACCAAAGTATGGGGAATTCATTTACTACTCGGGGGCTCTAGGGTATTCAGTGATGGTGCGATGGTGAGAGTGAGTGACTGGAGAAGAGATAGCTGAAAATGAGAGAGATGGAGGCCGAGGGAGTGAGAAGTCGAGAGAGTAGGGAGAGAGAGAGAGAGAGAGAGAGAGAGAGAGAGAGAGAGAGAGAGAGAGAGAGAGAGAGAGAGAGAGGCTTGCTTGGTTTTGGAGAAAAGAAGAGTATGGCTTAGTGTCTCTTTATTTATAGGCCAAGACTTCATTAATTGCGATGCCAAATGGTCCAATGAAATTCATTCGAGTGACACTTAATTATTAGAGGCAATCTTAGGAAAATCTTGATCAAATCCTGGCCTAATTATTTGATGGCCCAACCAATCACCAAGTGTCCATCTAGGGTCATAATATCCTATCTTAGGATATATTGGTCATCTTAATGCATTAATGTCCTAGATGACACCTAAGCTCTTGTATTAATTTCAAGGGGACACCTAAGCTTTTATTATTGGTCTCCTCATTAATGATTTTGTTTTGGCTCCCATTATTGCCCTACATCTAGAGATTTCAATATCACATTCATTAATGAAGATCTTATCTTATAAGATTCTTCTAATGATGGCCCTCCAATTATTAGTTCAAACCTTAACTTAGTCAATTTTGGCTTCTTGCTCCCCAAGCTTGGCCGAAATATGCATGTTCTTGTCCTTCTAGAACATCTAATTAATTGCTAAAGATAATCGGCTTATAATCCTCCAAAATCAATAAGTATACTTAGCAAAATGCCTAAGTAAATGGGGAAATTTCCGAGTTTAAAATGATCGATCATCCTATCCGGCATGTTCTTGTCCTTCTAGAACATCTAATTAATTGCTAAAGATAATCGGCTTATAATCCTCCAAAATCAATAAGTATACTTAGCAAAATGCCTAAGTAAATGGGGAAATTTCCGAGTTTAAAACGATCGATCATCCTATCCGGGTCGAGTTTCGGTGTAAATATTCCTCCAAATATTACCTAGCATAATCAAACCAAAGTCCAAGTCCAATGGTGTAAGCTTGGGCCGGTCGGGTTGCCCAGGCGTGTGGCCTATACAATCGGGCCTGACAGAGCGCAGGGCCGGGCACACTGCCGAGCCACACGGGCACACGGCCGAGCACGTGGCTGGGCGCGTGGCCGAGTGCACGAGTGCGGTGCCAAGCTGCACAAGTGGTGCGTCGAGCACGATGCCGATCCGCACGAGTAAAAGGCCGGTTCATGGACCAAACACATACATTGGCTCATGAATGGGCACAATGCATGGCTCATGGCCAAGTTTACTGGACACGGAATTAGGTCGGAGCCGAATCTGACGGACACAAGGGTCAGACACAATGACCGGCACACGGATGGGCACAAGGCCAATCCGTGGCCTAGTTGACGGGCACAATGGCTGGTCATGACCGGGCATAAGGCCTGGCCGGTGCGGCTGGCACAATGCCTGACCCGCAACCAAGCCATTAAGCTCTTGGCCTGGCACATGGCTCGTCCATGACCTACCCGACTCAATGTGACGATCTGTAGCCGATTCGCGATCGATCCACGTTAACACGTTCAAAATCTTTACGTATCATTTTTCTCTTTACATAAATCGACGTAGATTAACACGTTTCCATCGTAATTAAATTATTTGGCATGCAGAATCAAAATCACTACATTATAAAGCCAACACGAGCCGGCACGGAATTACAAATATGATCATGACACGTTAACACGAATCGTCGGTCCTTGGTCGATTATGCTAATCCGATATACTTTCGAGATGGGTAGGGGTCATTGTAATTGAACGATGGATTTGGGACCAAATGACTCCCGAATTTGGACGGTCGGCTCTCCAGAGAACATGGGCCTTGGGGCAAAATTGCTCCTTCTAGACTTTTTCAAAACCCTCTGGCCCAAATTTTAAAAACTAGGGAAGAAAACAAAAAGAGAGGAAAAACTCTTCCAAGATTTGCCAATTTTTCATCTAGTCATTAACTTCGAGAGGAGCCGCTAGGCATGCGGCCCTGCTGATAAAGGGATTGATGGGGGGGTTGGTGACGCTAGTATCCGAGTCTCGCGCTTTGCAAGAGACAAAGCAAAAGTCAGAGAGTGAACAAAGTTAGAGATAGGATAGACAAAAAAAAAAAACTTCAAGAGGAAAAAAAACCGATTTTGAAGCTGAGTAACAATTTTAAGGTTTTACCTTGCAAATAAATTTGCAAATTTTCAAATTCATCATGCGAAGTTGTCGCAGATTTTTGTCTTCAACCGTGATGACTTATTCGACACCGTGCAGTATGCATCTTCCTTCGGTCCAAAGGCATGTTTCGTCCATGTGCCTGTCACGTGCTCGCCAGTTTGATCGGTTGGCTCTCTCTAGCAAGAATGGGTCGTGCATCGTCCGTCCCTTTCTCCTGCCATGGGTAAATGGATCCGAGAAATTGAATTTAACCGGTTTTCGACATTTCGGGATTCCATTACGGAATAGCGACAATCGAGGTGACCGGATCGAGATAAAAATAGAAAAAAACCTGAGATGGGGCGGAAGAGCCGTGTCCGTCGTGTCATACCGTGCGGGCCCAAGAGCGAAAGGACGGCTAAAGTAAGTTGCAATCCTATGTCTAAGACAAAGCCAAAAGATCAACGGCGGGTTGCGTCTTTAGCTTTGCTTGATTCGTACCGCTCGGAGGTGACGCGTGATTCAAACAGCAAATCATCTCTTGCATTGAATCGGCACGGACATCATTCTAATCGGCGAACTAAACATCGCTTGGTGGAATGACACGATCCTAATCCACGATGCCCAACGCAAGGCTGAGGAAGCATTGCTTTCTAATCTCACTATAGTCGAAATCGCAATAATGTACGTACGCGTTGTTGATGTCAAAGAGTTGTCGATCGGTATTATTCGACGGTTGAAAACAATGACGTCGCACTTGCAGATGTGTCGACATGAATCGACTGATTTCTATTTACTCCTCGTTATAACATCGTTGCTAGGGAGGGATTCTTTCTCGATAGTAATAATGATGGAACGAAGATCCTAATCGGGTAGATAAGCATAGCCAAAGTGACGGGACAAAGAGGAGTTGAGCTGACCCCATTCGATAGGATGTGATTTCCCAAAATGACATTAGCTTTCGAGATGACACGTGCTGTCAATATTTAGAAAACTGGAGTATTACTCGTTAAGGCATCCGTTTGTTTCGCGAAAAATATTTTTCGGCATTTGGTTCGCTTAGGAAAATGAGTCGGACTGAAAACCTACGCTTAAATTCAGGAAAATGATTTCCTCTTTGAAAATTGAAAAACGTTTTCCAACGTCTTATTTTGCATCGGCATTTAGACTCAAAACTTAATGTTTGGGCATGGAAACCCCAACGCTGGTTCCCGGGTTCTCGGCTTTCGAGACCAGGTCTCTAGCACCTGAGCCCTGGTCCATCAAGGCTAAGCTCGGGACCTCGGTGCTCGAACCTAGTGCCCCGGCGTCCATGCCTGGGTCCATCGAGGCTAAGCCCGAAGCCCTGGTGCCCAAGCTCGCTGCCCGGCACCGAAACCCGGGTTCATAAATGTCGTGCTCAGGTCCCCACTCAGGCCCGAGTTCACAAAAGGCCTTGCACAGGTCCATGACGCTTGGGTTCAAATCCTTAGTTAATGAAACAAAAATGTTTTTAAAAAAAATCAAAATTTTAATTATTTTTATTTTTATTTTTCCTTCTTTCTCAGCCGGTCGCTGACCACAGACGAGGAATGAGCTCGCTAGATTTCAGTGTGACGAGCCTCGCTAGCCTTGGGCGAGGCTCTACCTCACCAAATCGTCGAGTCGTGGCAAGCTCGATCTCGCCGACCTCTAGCAAGGCTCGAGCTCGCCGGCCTCGAGTGTGTGTAAGGCCTCTTCAGCGGCTCCGAATTGGCTTGTACGAAGGACTTGATCGCATGCAGCAAGGAGGACAGTGAAGCTGTCATTGTCGGTCTCATTAGAATTCAAGCTGCCAAAATACAAGGAATGAGGCCTTGCTTCAAGAGCTTCTGACTGAGTTAGCAAAGAGCGAAGGAGAGGTTTCGGTTCAGCCCGCTGCAACTCGCCGAAAACTGGTGAGCTCAAGACTTGCCGGCCTTGGGTGAGCTTGTCCCTCACCTGTGGCCGATTGTCGACCACCAGCTGAGGAAGAAGGAAAAAGAAAAAAATAATTAAAAATTCAAGTTTTTTTGGTATTTTTTTCGTAAGAAAATCAAATCAGATTTTACAAATTGAATGGCGGAAATATTTTCTAGTTCATTTTCAGGTTTCAGCCAAACAATCGAAAATATTATCATTTTTCTAGAAAATTGCTTCATGAAAAATATTTTTCGCAAAACAAACGGAGGCCAAAACACTTGTACTCTAATGTCGTCATACGGTTTCTTTTAGCGATCATGTGATGTTTGGGTCGGCTTTCGCGCACCATTCATGTGGTTGACATTAGATAAGATCTACCCTTGGTAACTAAAATTTGGCGAATTCTACAACCGGATTACTAAACTTTAATTTTGATATCTTAATGCACTAAATCTTCAATTGTTTGTGGTTAACATATTTTTCAACGGATTCCGATCGGTTTTTCGATCGATTGACACGTGAGAGACATAACCAATTACTTTTATGTTAATATCACGAATAACTCCAAAATGGCACACTCGTGACAAATTTACTCCGAACTAATTTTTTGATCACCAAAATCCCCAAACTGGTACGCATGTGACAAATTTACCAAAAACTAATTTTTTAACCACAAAAAGCTCCAAACTGGTACATCTGCGACAAATTTACCCTGTGTTTCCGTTAAATTGTACCATCAAATTGCTAAGTTTGATGACACGTAATGGTTGACGATTATACTAGTTTGGGGTTTTATCCCTCCGTTTGTCACAAGTTTATCGATTTGTGATTTTTAGTGGTATTAATCCAATTTTACGGAGCGTAAATTTGTCACGAGTGTACCGGTTTGAGATTTTTAGCAATCAAAAAATTAATTTAGAGTAAATTTATCACACGCATACCGGTTTGAGGTTTTTCGTGGTTAAAAAAAATAGTCCGAGATAAATTTGTCGCGTGCCTACCAGTTTAGGGTTTTCGTGATATTAATCCTTTTTTTTTAAAATCTTATTTTTCTTCTTCTATTTTACGCGTTGTTCTTTTAATATCTTTAGTTATGGTGTGTAGCGTCCTATCATCGGTCGACAGGAACTGCTGCTACTCAACGCCCCGATTAGCGCACTTGCAGATATCGATCCTCGTATGCCTCGAGCTGAATCATCGACCTGTAAAAGCCGAGTCCCGTTCGAGGAAATACCCTCGTGTCTCCCCCCTAGTAGTACTAGGATTCGCCCCCTAGCGCTAAGTTCCGTTCGAGGAAATACCCCAGTGTCTCCCCTAGCAGTACTGGGATTCGCCTCTCGTTGCTTACGCCATCTCCATCCTGTCGAGAACTTTTACCGCCGGAAGACAATCGTTCACGTTCGTCCCCCATTTGTTTTCGTTACAAGTACCTTGAAGAATTTACACCCACGACGGGATTTTGAGTGGGCGCTAAGCAATGTTCGTGCACTTTCGTGAGGAATTTCTAATCGCGACCGGTTCACGGATGTATTTTCGAAGGGTACTCATTTTCGGCCCGTGTGCATGAGGGTTACGCCGGGTAGTGCCTTCCACGCGATTGTTGAGCATATTTCACGTGAAATTATTCGATTTCCAGAATGTTGACACGACACGTAACACGAGTACAACCGGCGTGTTAAAAATCGTAAAGTCTCATTAATTGGTCACCGTAAAATCTTATGCACAACAGCTGCATTTTATTAAAAAAAAAAAAAAAACCAAACACCTAGTAAAACATTCTCTCTTTTTTCTTCCATTTTTTCATGACAAAGAAGCGCTAGATAAATAAACCGCGAGCATAGGACATATCGAAAACTTTGTAAACGTAAAAATCAAGATACTCAATCAAGCCATTTTCATTAGGCTTAATATTACGAAAAATTACAAACTGATACACTCATGACAAATTTAATACAAATTAATTTTTTAACCATCAAAAACCCTAAACTGGTACACCCGTGACAAATTTAACACAAACTAATTTTTTAACCACCAAAAACCCCAAACTGGTATACCTGTGATAAATTTAACCTAAACTAATTTTTTGACCACCAAAAACTCCAGATTGGTACACCCGTAAAAAATTGACCCTATGTTAAATTGGATTAGTACCACAAAAAATCACAAACTGATAAATTTGTGACAAACAAAGAGGTAAAACTCTAAACTGGTACACCCGTCAACTACCACGTGTCATCCAGCTCATCAATTTGACAGTAAAATTTAACGAAAACTAACAAAGGGTAAATTTATTACAAGTATACAAGTTTGGAATTTTTCGTAGTCAAAAAATTAGTTTGGGATAAATTTATTTCGGATGTACTAGTTTGGGATTTTTGGTGGTGTTAACCATTTTCATTACGAGTTCTCCCAAACTTCTTGTTGGATCACGAGCAACGCGTAACATGACCATAATGGATATTAGAAAGTCTAATCCCTCGGTGTGTTCTAAGTTACTGGGCAAATGAAGGCTATATGTACGTAAAACCTATTATGATTAATTGATTATCATATTGACACGGCGTGGGGGCCGAGTTTCAACACGATGAGACCGATATTCATAGAATGACATTAACTTTAGGGTTTGGAACGTGCTCATATATTCAAAATCCGCTAATCAGATTAGGAACGGAGTGGGTCCCAGGTGGATTGTTTTAGCTAGGAGCCACGAATTTCAGGGCAACTTAATCATTATATTAATCTTTTGGATTATTATACTTAATTCTTTTAATCCGCAAGTACGCAAATCCTTGCCAATTGGAATATTGGGGCCCCCAATCATGAAGAGAAAACCTAGCATTTGTTCAATTTTTTTTGACAAATTTACCCAAAATTAATATTTTTGATAAATTTACCTAGCTTTTTCGTGACATAAGCTTACGAGATCGCGCCAGATGAAGATTGAACTCGACTCCACGCAAAGCGCTGCTCAAGCTCGATAGAATACTGCATATCTTGCTCGAGCTTGACTCCAAAACAATAATCGGGAAATTCGAGCTCCGATCGACTAGGCTTGATCATATGTAAAGGTGTAATTAATACAGATCTTCTAACCACTCGGTATGACATTTTTGAAGCATTGCTAACTCAATTGCTCATGATCGGGTTTTCTATCTTTTTTGAGACGATGAATACCGGTAAAGGAGCAATTAAAAATGCCCCAAAACACTATTTAATAAAAAGTTTTGACTCGTCGAAACCGATCAACTTAATCCAGCCTATAAAAAAATGGCTTTTCAGCCGCCACATGGGCTCTCCCGAGTGGACGGTCATTGATGTCACCGGCCACCACACCCGGAGTGGTCACACAGGCGACGGACGACGAGAAAATATCAGTTAGGCCGGTCTTGCCACGTAGATGGGTAGGACACCCTGTTCACGACACGACTCGCCACGTGTCCAGGCAAGGCCTGCCAATCGGTCCCTTTGTCTCTCGCTCTTTGTGAAGTGTCCTACCGTTTACGAGGCAAGACCGGCCTACCTAATATTTTCTGGCGACGAACAACTGAGAATGGCTGTGCTGTGGGCTCCGTCAGTCAGGCCCACGTGGCAACTTATTTTGGGACCCAAAAGGAAAAAAAGAAAAGGAAAAAAGAAAGGGAAAGGAGAAAGGATGAAAACGCCAGGTCGTTTTAGGATGAGCACCCCCATAACTACGGCGTCCCGCATAAATAAATAAGCGCGAGTGCGAGTTTGGTCATCGAAACGGGGTTGGTCCACGAACTCTCCCGTCCAGCGAATGCGAGCGGAGAGGGGAAGAAGAAGCTGAAAAAGTTACGACTCGACTCGACTCGACACGAAACGAAGCTCGCTTCTCCTACGAAGAGGAGGAAGAAGAAGATCCGAGACCCCTCTCTCTCTCTCTCTCACTGCGCGCGCGCGCTTTTGCTTGAGACGAGATAGGTGGCAGAGAGAGAAAGCTCTCCAAGCTTCCATGAGCTTTGTTTTGCCACGCGCCAATGAACACCGACATATCCTCGGTGATCTCTCTCTCGACGTACAATCGGAATTTTTGTCTGCGGGAGCTTGTTTAGTGAATCTATATTCTCAGAAACATGTATCCCGATGCGTGTCTACGTTCTTAAATTTGTTGGTTCACAGAAAGTTTTGCGTGCTCGGGCTCCTGAGTTTTCTATCCTAGGATAGCATGCCTGACTAATTTGTATGGACTGTGCTGTGCTCGCCTCATCGTTTTCTTTGGGGTTGTTGCAGAGATGCAGCTCTCTGACAGTAGGCGAGCGGATCTGTGCGGCTTTCCTACCGTTTCTGGCAACTTTCGAGATTTTGAGGCTCGCATTGGTTGATTGCTTCGGGTACTGGCCCCGGCCCCGGCCCCAGGGATTTCGTTACGGTTTCAGAGATCTGGCTCGCCTTGCAGATGAGACGACATGTCTGTCTGTCTGTCTGTCTGTCTCTCTCGCGATTTTCTTTTTTCTTTAGTTAAGTCCTCTGCATTGTGTTTGGGAAGAATTCTCTCATCCACAGTCAGCAATTAGCGTTTATCACCCCGGAAAGAACTCTGGGTTTTCGTCAATGCTCGCTCGATTCGAAATGAATCAAGGTGTTTTCCGTCCGTCCTTTCTTTCTCTCTTTCTTTCTTTTTTATGCTCGTGCATTCTCGCTTATGAGTGCGTCCACTACGTGCAAAGCTGGTATGTAATTGTTAAATTTCTGGAATTGCAGTTGCTTTAACAAGTGTGACCATTGTGTGAACTGTGTGTCATGTCTGTGAAAATGGATATACGGTGGGTTATATTTGTTACCTTGCAGTCACTGTGAACGAAGTGGAAGCGTTGCATGAGCTGTTCAAGAAATTGAGTAGTTCAATCATTGACGATGGTCTAATTCACAAGGTAAATTCTGTCGCATTTGTTTGCTACTTACAACACATGTTTCATCGAATCATTTAATAGACTGGCTTTTATACTATTCTATTTAGGGTTAAATCCTAAATTTACCTGCAACAAATTTACCCTCTGTTAGTTTTCGTTAAATTAGATTAATACCTCAAAAAATCACAAACTGGTACACCCGTGATAACCAGAGGGTAAAACCCAAAACTGGTGCATTTGTCAACTGCCGCGTGTTATTTAACAAAGTAATTTGACAGTAAAATTTAACGGAAACTAATGGAGGGTAAATTTATCACAGGTATACCAGTTTGGGGTTTTTGATAATTAAAAAATTACTTTGGGGTAAATTTATCGCGGGTGTTCCGATTTGGGGCTTTTCGTAGTATTAACCCATTTAGTTATTGAGTCCTTTGGAGGGGGAATTCTTAGATTTCCTTTAGCTAGATTGATTAGTCTAGGCATAAAGTATGAATTACTTGGGGACCTAAAAGTTACGATCTTTTACTCATTATCTTGAGGTTAACAGCTTATCATTGTTGATCTGTTCATGTAGTTTGCACGCGATCAAATCTCTCTATTGTAAGTTTATAACATCGAGCACAGTGACTGTAGGGAGCTTAAAACTCCTGCTCATAAATCTGAATTATTGCAACTTTTTCCCAATTCCTTATGCAATTACTTGCACCAATTAAGGGCAAGCATCTCTTCTTGTTGTAAGCACGCTATCCACATATCAAGCTTTTGACTGTAAAACACACCTGTTGTGCAACAGGAGGAGCTTCAATTAGCACTATTCCGGACTCCATCAGGGGAGAACCTTTTCCTCGACCGGGTAAATAATCTTGGCGACTCTTATCCATCGTTTCTCTCTCGTTTTTACTGTAATTGCTCCGATTCGATCGGTCTTTAGTGAACGTCGATATGGGGTTATTTCTTGGATGTAGGTTTTCTTGAGTGTTGATATTTTCAGTGATTGCAAAGTGTCTGTGTAAAGCTTTCCTGGACCAAACGTAGCTTTACAATGAATGTCAATGGGAGAAGATGCCGCGTCTGTTCTTTTCTCCCGAAACCATCACTAAACAGAGCAAAAGCTGTTGCCACTAAAATGATGTTTCGGGTTAGATTCAAAGGAGGTTGGGTTACGGGTGGCGGTCGTAATCTTTGCTCGGCCGCTCTCTCTCTTTGTTGATGTATGTTTTCTGTTTTATTTCTCTCGTAGGCCTTTGATCTTTTCGATGAAAAGAAAAATGGTGTCATTGAATTTGAAGAGTTTGTCCATGGACTCAGTGTCTTTCATCCCAATGCTCCAGTGGAAGACAAGATAGATTGTAAGGATTCAATATATGGTTTACTAATTTTGTCGCAGCAGAGTTCCTTTGTGTTGGTGGTAATACATCTATTCTTTGCAGTTACATTTAGGTTGTATGATCTCAGACAAACTGGGTATATTGAGCGAGAAGAGGTGAGGATGTTGTTATGCATCCCGATTGCTGATATTAAATAGGGCGTCTAGGCAATAGGCTCATTAGCCTTCCATTGGTTTCAGGTCAAGCAAATGGTTATTGCACTTCTGATGGAATCAGACACGAGCCTGTCCGAGGACCTCCTCGAGGCTATTATCGACATGGTAATGCAGACCCCACCAAAAGATATGCATCGGTTTCCTTCTCGTTTTCTCCTCATTTTTTTGTTGGAATAATCTCGTCCTCACCGTAGGGCAAAGTTCCTCTCGCAGACATTTGCGGATGCAGATGCCGACATGGATGGTAGGATCAGCAAAGATGAATGGAAGGCTTTTGTGCTGCGAAATCCAGCTCTTCTGAGGAACATGACACTTCCATACTTAAAGTATGTCTTCGTTCTCTCTGTCCTTGCTTTGCATGTCACTGTGTCCGCACTCTTGATTGTCATAGTTGGGAGCATGGACCTAACCGTTTATACTGAATGTTATCACCCAGGGAGGTCACCACTGTGTTTCCAAGTTTTGTTTTCAATACTGAAGTCGAAGACTGAATGCTCTAGTGGTCTATCGTGGCACTTCAGAATTGGCTTTTAGATTGGTATACTCTGAGGCCGAGTCCGCCTTTGAAAGGGCCTTGTACATACTTCCTATGCGAAATGGAAAATTGTTTTTGCTCGGTGAAGAGGGAGACAATTTTGTCCTCCTTCACTTGTTTGCTTGACTCAGTTTTTCAATGTCTTTTTTTTCTTCTTGTCGAAAGGTGAAACAGATTAAACCGTCGCTACAAACAACGCTCAATTTCCCTCATCATCGACCAGCCTCGTCCAGGGAAGAAGGGACGGGGAACTAAATGAAGCATGAACATCCGCAGTCAACAAGTCCAAAGTCCGAGCTTAATCAATCATTTTTCTTGTCATTCGAGCCAAATATTAAGATCTTGAGGAACACTTTGTAAGAGTGATTGTGTGAGATAGAGAGTCCTATCATACACAAGAGTGTTAACACTCGAAGTTGTAATTTCTCTTGATTACATAGTGAAATCCAGTAGGTAAGTAGCGTGGAGAGTGGACGTAGGGCTAAATAGCCGAACCACTATAAACTTGTGTGCAGATTCTCTATCCCTTATCTCTTACTTTACATTCTCGCACATCAAGAGCACGCCTATATAATCTGTCTGAATCTGAATTTTATTCGACTCTTCCATGATTTATTTTGTTTCCGCATAAATTACAAAAATTGTTTTAGATCACCTATTCACCCCTCTAGGTGATCCTTGCTAGCTACATCACATACTTCCTATGCGAAATGGAAAATTGTTTTTGCTCGGTGAAGAGGGAGACAATTTTGTCCTCCTTCACTTGTTTGCTTGACTCAGTTTTTCAATGTCTTTTTTTTCTTCTTGTCGAAAGGTGAAACAGATTAAACCGTCGCTACAAACAACGCTCAATTTCCCTCATCATCGACCAGCCTCGTCCAGGGAAGAAGGGACGGGGAACTAAATGAAGCATGAACATCCGCACATCCAATTACTTAGGCTGCGTTTGATAGTCCGGATTTGAACCGGATGGGATAACGATGTTTGGGAGCATCCACCGGATCGACAAAGCCGGATAAGTCCGGCTAAAAATCTGGGGAGGGTGGGATAAACCGGATTGGATAAGAATTCTTTTTGAGGAAAATTAACTTAAGGAAAAGAGAAGAGCTCATGAGCATCTATATCAAATAAATCCAACTGACGCCTGACGCCTCCGCCTCGGCCTTCGTCTCTCCGATTCGTTGTCTGCCACTCTCTTTACCTGTCTCGGTTCCAACTGGTGGAAGACGAGACGAAATTGTCACTACTTATTGTCTTCTTCCTTCCTCTTCTTCTCCCATCTCCGCTTCTAGTACGCCAGCAATTGGGTGCCCCTTAGGACTTGATGAATCTGATGACCTTGAGACAAAATGGGCAGAAGTTTTCTCATGGGCATCTGTTGAACGAATTGAAGCATTGCTTGCACCACCTCGAACATCAGCGGCTGGAACTCTAGCTCCGCCCGCACAGCTTCATTGACACGGTGATCAACATCGTGGTGGACAAAAACAGGTTCCGCAGTGACGCTAGAATCCTCACGGAGGACTCTATGTGTCTCAAGGGAAGAGGGGATGATGATGCTGAAGAGGCCGTAAATCTTTGGCATCGCCGACAACCCAGACCTCGATCAATCTGAAGTGACACAAAGACAATGCTGGTGGTCGCCCGAAATTCCCCTGATCGGCCTCTCTGTCGTAGCTTGAAATTTACCGATCTACGTCGCCAAATGTTTGGTGGTGGCCATTTTCAATCATGGCCACTGTGTAGGCGGTGGCCACAATTCCTAGATTTAGGGTTTTTCCTTCGCTTTGAATTAATTGAATTTTCTAATTTAATTGAAAATTATATTTATTTTTTAATCTTATCCTGAAGTGTACCAAACACTCGATATAATTAGATATGTCCACCTTTATTATCGGGAAGATTTAGGCTGCGCATGGCAACCACTCTGTGCCCAGAATCAGATTCTGGGCAGAAATGATTCTTTTTTATTCTGTGCCCGGAAACAATTTCTAAGCATTTGAAGGCGTTTGGTAACTGTCCAAAATTTTTGTTCTTAGAATAGAAAAAGAACAGAAATGCGTTGGGTAACTACACAAAATTTCTTTTTATTAATAATATTTTAATAATATTTTGAATTTTTTAATATTTATTTCTTTTTTTTTCTTTCTTTCCCCTTCTTTTCTTAGCCATGGCCGGCCGCCCGCGCTGGCGACCGGCCACAGGCCAGGGCCGGCGAGGTTGGCCTCGCCCAGCCAAGGTGAGGCCGGTCTCGTCGTCGCCACCCAGGCGACGGAACTGGGTGGCAACGGTGAGGTCGGCCTCACCTTGGCTGGGCGAGGCCGTGAGCCGCCCTCGCCGGCCTTGGCCGACGGCCGGCGGGCCAAAGAACAACAACAACCAACCAAAAAAAAGAAAAAAACCAAGAAGAATCAATTCTGAAAAAATTATTTCAGAATCAAGAAATTACTTTTTTTTATTCTTGATTTTGTTCCAAAACTGATTCCGGACACAATTTTTCGCAAAATTGTGCCCGGGCACAAAAAAATTTAACAAACGGATTTCTATTCCCAAACTGATTCTGGGAACAAAAGAACAGAATCAATCATTATTTGGCAAGTTGCCAAACAGGCCCTTAGTATCCCACTTTATCCTATCCTATCACAATCCCGAGGAAAGCGATGTCGTAGGAAGGAGAGTAAATTAGCGGCACCTGCGCGATTCAAGGGCTCAGCCTTTCAGTAAGAATACGGCAAGCACGCGCGATGCGTGAGAATTAAGTAATTTACCTTGGAGAGAGGGACGTCGAAGTAGAGCTTGCTGGATCCGGTGCGTTCAGACCCCATCGGCGTCGCTCGAGGGCGGAGAGGATGATGCATGGAGGCTGCGCAGCGAGGAGAGGATGGAGAGAGAGTGTTGACATTGTGCATGTGAGCGTGAGCGAGAGAGAGAGAGAGAGAGAGAGAGAGAGGAACGAGGGTGCCCGAGTGGCGAAAGAATCGAAGAGAAGGTGAGACGACCGATCAAATGGAATCTGAGTCCGCTCCGGAATTTCACCAAGTTGCGACCAAGTCCCACCAGGAAACGCGGAAAGCTCGCTGGGTTGGGAAGCAGAAGGACCGCGAAGAAGGCGGCGCATCGCGAACAATGTTACACGTGGCAGTACGATGCTACCGTTGGTTTGCAACTTTTTTTTTTTCAATTGAGAGCGGTATTCAGCAAAATCATATCATCCATGTATCGATATTCTAAATCAATTATAACGTACATAAAAAATTAATTAAAAATTTCAATAAACTAAAAATATTTACTCCGAACTAATAAATTGCGGATTGAATTTTTATTTTAACTTATCACAGAAAAATCCCATGCATACATTCGAAATATATTATGATCACACAGAAAGATAGATGAACAAAATTGTAATTTGTAATTACCGAGACAATTGGCCAGTTTTTCAATGAATCTCTTACTTTCTAAAGTGGAATTCGAAAAAATTATCAAGTATTCAATACATGATTCATCATTTTGTTTACAATAATTTAAATTAGATACCAAAAGAAAAATTGGTTCGGAATCTTTACAATTTTTTTTTATTCTTTACTAAATCTATTTTTTCAATGTTTCTCTTCACAAGTAGACGCTTGGGTTTTTCTTGGTGGAGCAGCCCAACACGTTCAGGAGTCGATTTGAAATATCCCGATAATTGCTCATTAAGAATACCTAATAGGAAGGAGTCCTATTATGGTAGGATGCTAACAAAGAAATTATATAAATAAGGAGTCTTATGTAGGAAGAATATCGGGATTGAATCAATTTTGGTGATTGCCCAATTAGAGTAATTCCAATCAATCGGAGAGATTTCTAATTGGGTGGTGATTGTCAATCAATTAGGGATAATTACTAATTTGGGTGGAGGTCTACCACTATAAACATAAGGGCTTGGGTGGGGGTTTCTGAGTGCACCAGAAAATACTGCAGAGATATCACAAAAGTCTTCAACAACATGTGTAAACATGAGTCCTTGAGAGTTCTTCAATAGAGGGTGTGTGTAAACACGAGAGATTCTGAGAGTTCATCAAGTAAAGACGTGTTTTGGGATAGTTGTGAGAATCTATTGTAAAGAGAAACACCGTTAGAGTATTAATTGTAATCCTTTTATTATAGTGGAGCAGTTCCTGAATTAGCGTCTAGTAATTTTTCCCACATTGGATTTCCACGTAAGAGTTTCTGGTGTATCATTCTTCTTGTCTCTTGTTTGCTGTGTTATTTACGTTTTTCTGTAAAGAGAATATACAGTCGCATATTGCGCGATTATGACAGTTAGAATTTAGCTGCGATCGGTTGTGATCCGACTTAATTTACAACATTTCTCTAGTCTATGTGTCAATCATTAAAGCCATCGGGTTTCGATTAGGGCTGGCAATGCGGAACTCGACCCCTTTGCACGAGTTAAACACGAATTAAAGAACACCCGACTATAACAAAACACGACACGACATATTGGCTTCATATGACACGCACTTGGTACGAATTAACACATTCCCATCGTAGTTAAATAATTTGGCATGCAGAATCAAAATCGAGGTATTTCAGGCGGACGGCGACATGAATTACAAAGATGATAGTGACACGTTAACATGAATTGCCAGCGCCTGATTCCCTGGACTTTGGAGATTGGCAGAATCGCTGGGATTCAACCCACCATCCATGGGGTCTTTTGTTCTACGGCATGCCAAAAGTAATTTTACGTGAGGATCGACTCGTGGAACGATGGATTTGGGACCAAATGGCTCTCGAATTTTGAACCATTGGCTCTATAGAATATATATAGGCCTTGGGCCCGAATTGCTCCTTCTAGGCCTTTTCCCTTCACGAGATTGAGTTCATCCAGCATCGTTCAAACTTGGTGTAGCAGGTTTGACCAAAAAAAGAAACTTGGTGTAGAAGGGATCTTCTCACCCTTATTTCGTCCTGTTTTTTTTTTATTTATCTCTTCTTCTTCTTCTTGTTATATTTTGTCTTATACTATAATTTTGGTCCGAGTGTTCCTATTGGTCGATAGGACGTCTTTCGTTAGCGTGTAATGCTCGAACTCCACAACTCTGTCAACTCAGGCTTAGCTTAAATTCGGAGAAATTGGCCAAGCCAATCCTAAAGCCTGTGATGTCAATTCAGTACTACATTTTCCAGTTTGGTCCTAAACAATTGTGTCAAATTTCAGTATTGCTATTCCGACTAATTTTCTCTAGAAATTGCCGACGTAACGATCTGTCGGCGAAAACTGGCTCGCCCAGGAGGACTGTATTGAAATTTCGTGTAAAAGTTTAGGACTAAATAGACAAAACTGAAAAGTTTGATTTACAACCGATGGGATAATTTTTAACCCCGTTGGTCCAGTCAAATTCCCAATAAATAAATAAAAAAAAGGACCCGCAACTGCTGATCAACGCACGATTAACTAAACGTGCGAAAATGGATCCTCGGATGCCTCCAGCTTGAATCATTTGACCTAGGAAGCTAAGGAAAGATCGTTCGAGGTTGCTTTTGGCGATAAAACAATGACCCACGAATTCCACGTTTGCTTATTTCATTTTCATCGTGCCCGTAACACTTCATTAACACGCTTATTTTTATCAGCCCAGACGCGTTGAGACGTCGACTTTCGCCCATTCGCCACCAATTCATCACGGAAGGACAACGACGTTTCAAAGGAGTCGATCGCCCACAAGTCATTGTATAACACGTGTTCGTCGAAAGCGCCATGAAAAATTGATCAAAACGGGTCGACGTTAGACCTATCAAAACAGGTTATAAACCAATTTCTTAACCTATGTATTAGTAAATTGATCATAAATGGGTTAGTTATATTCACTAAATCGGTCATAAATTGATATAAACATAATATGGGTATTAAATAGGTCATAAATAGATCGTAAATAGGTAATAAATGGGTTTACAATTTATTTAAACTCAACTCATCTCTCTCACCCTCGATTATTCTCGCGCTCGCTCATTTCGCATTCTCATCTCGGCTTGGGTATGAGTTTTCCTAGATATAGTTAAATATGAAAGTGTTTTAGCAATATGGGTTGGGTCGGGTATGGGTAATTAGATTTGCATTACATGAAAATAGGTCAAAACGGGTTAAATGGGCCTATTTGGGTCAGACCATTTTCGACCCGACTCAAACTTTACCCGACCCACCCGTTTGATAGGTCTAGTTGACGTTAGGGTGCATCTGTTTACACGGAAAACGAATTATTCGAAAAACATATTTTCTTAAAAATGATCATTTTTATCGGTTGTAAAGATGAACAGACAAATGATAATTGTATCATCCGCGAAAATATTTTGACATAATTCGTCGTTAACAATAAAAACATTTTTCATCGATCAAGTATTTCTAGTGATACGATCAGTCATTTTTTCAAAAATGATTTTTGAATCATTCATTTTTCTGCAAAACAAATGAAAAATAATTCGTGTATTTATATGAGAAACTTATTCCTTGGATTCGTTGAGAAGTTGGAGAAGGTAGTTGTCACGGAGGTCTTCTTCCTTGAGTCTATCAAGACGAGACAGATATGTTGAAGGTGAAGATGTAAGGGTTTGATTTGTGCGAGCCAGTGCATTTTTTTTTTGTCCTACTCTAACTCTCAACTCACTCTCAAACTTATGTTCTACCTCCTTGTAGAGCGTGGGAGTCGAAACCCACATTGAAGTCTTTGAAATGTACTGGAATAAGGATTTCGAATCATACCGAAACTAGGAAGGAAGTGTTTTAGTTCAAGGTTGAAGACGAAGTGAAGGCGCCAGTAAAAATATAAATAAGATATTGCCAAATATTTATACAGTGCCAAAAGAAGCAATGGTTCAGAAATGTCAATTCACATATCGACAGTTCACGATGGTAATGATTCATGAAATGTACCAATCATTATTATGTCCAAGTTTTACAGGATACCGATAAAGTAACTGTCAGATACCTTATTGTCACGGACTGTCTTGTATTCTTGTACCCTTGTGAGTGGAGCTTGGTGGCATAGTGAAAAGTGAGTGATGCAAAAGGGATAATACGATTGGTTCGTGGGGGTGACGTCAGGGTGGTTTGTGTTAGGAGTTATAGGTTAGAATGAATATACCCTTACAAGCTCTGAAGACGGAATTGGCCTCCCGTGCACAAACTGGTCGAGAGATGATGTCGCTTTCGTGATGAGATTATGGTAGGCCGAAACCAGTTGTTGTGCCTAAAAGTATTATGCGTATCTTGCTCGAGGGACTTGATGACCGAGTTAAGATGGGTATGGTACGATCCGATATGAGAATGTTATTTGTCGTACCGTTCTTAGAAACAACTATAGAATGAAGACTGACATGGGGTCTTCTCGACTCGTCAGGCACCGCACGGGCTATTCAGCGGTCAAGGAACTGCCGACCCGTGACACTATCATGCTTTTGAGAGGTAATTATTCATACCTTTTCAAATGTTTAAAAGAAGGGAGCATATCTTGACACCCAAATATGACATGACGAAGTCCATTAATGGACATGATGCTGACTTAAATGAATATAGAGCCCGGTGTTAAGTACGATTCAATTATCAACACAGACAGCGGAAACACATGTTGATGGCTATGATATATTGCCGTCAATATATGGTGGCGATTGGTCGACGATTGTCAATAAGCGTTTGGACGTGAACCGAAGAAGACGAAGGGAAGAAGCCGATTGAAGATGAAGATACCGGTTCGGTCCAACGGCATTCAAAGGGTTGTAACCGCTTGTGGATAAAGTCGACGCGCAAAGAATATCAATTGTTTACGAGCAGTTACATGTGTATTGTAAAGAATCCACTACCATCAGCACAAACTAATGTATTTTTCTGGGTTTCAATTCATCACTTCCCTTCAGAAATAGCCGTTCTCGATCCCCCCTCATTACGCAACTCGATTCCTTGTCCAAATCGCCACCGGACCCGGTTCACAATAAAAACCAAGACGGGTACTTCGCTAATAATTTCCAATAAAAAAGAAAACTACGTGTCATATATTTAATGACGTAATTCCGGCGCGAGTTTCCGATTGGTCCAGCGTGTATCTGGCTCTCGGGCTTTACCCGAAATTCAAAAAGCACGTGACCTCACCGACCAAAAAAAAAGTCTGAAAGTCCCTAAAACCGACACATTGATTGACATCACGTACAGATATCTATCATCGTGCGTCTAATCATCGTATCCCTATGCCTCCAGCTGGATAACAATCGTAGCTCGTTCCACGAAATATCCTGGTCTCCTCCGCCGGTCGTAGATTGCCGTTAGCGCTTGAAAAACGACCCAGGGGATTCCTCGCCGATCGCGTCGTTTTCGTCCTGCCCGCCAGCGGTTCGCGGAAACCGCTCTCTTGTTTTTTCGCGCGAGCGCGTCCCGCGCTGTTGGAAAGTCGACGTTTTTGACCCCCACCCCCCGGCAAAGCATCGGTGCGCGCGTAACGCAAGTCAAGACGGCGGATCGGAAATTGTAGAGTTCCTTTGATTGGATATTGTCGGATTTGTTTGTACAATAACTGCAACGGAAAAAACGCCACGAAAAAACTCTAAATTATATTCGCTGTGACATATTTTTCAGATGACATAAAAAACCACGGACTTATACTTATGTGACACATTTACCTTCCGTTGACGTTCTATTAGATTATTTAAGCTACGTGAGTGCCATGTCAACACTCCATATAGGCAGATTTTTTACGGTTCTCATTGACAGAACTTTGATGGAGGGTAAATGTGTCACGCAGGTACAAGCTTGAGATTTTTTGTGTCACGAAAAAAAGTTTAAGATAAATGTGTCAGTAATGGACATAGGTTAAGGTTTTTGGTGGCTTTTGTCCTTTTTGTGAAAAAAGACCTAGTAAGACATTACTTTAGTCCGACAAAAAAAGAACATTACTTTTATTTTTCTTGTGATAAACACACGAAATATTGAGAATTTTCAAAACGTAAAAAGTCGAGAGACCGTATCGAGCATTGACACATTTCATTCCCGCCTTACAAGTTCTTTTCAAGCTACATGCTAGATCACGAATAATGTGTAACATGACTAAAGTCCCTTAAAAAGTTCAAGCTATTAGACAGATAGAGACTATATGCACATAAAACTTATTATAAACGAAATTCATAGGGAGACTATATTTTCCTTCATCCATGGTTGGAAGAAGCCATACCTCTCCGATCGAGGGTTCATGAACACGCTGAAATTCATAATCCCCTAATCGGGATGCCTATCGGGAATCGGAAATGGAGTAAAATACGTCTCTTCATAAAAGTTATAAACCCAAAAGTACGTCTTTGATTTGAGATATGCTTCTCTAGAGAAACATGAATAAAGAAACATGAATAAATCATCAAGGCACAGACAAAAACTGAGAAAGCCCAAATCCTTATTCACGATCTAACGTAGCATAGGTATTGTTAGCAATGTCCCGTCGAGATCCCACCTCTACCGGGTCCGACCGGCGGGCGGGACAGGCGGCCTTATCCGATTCGTCCCTCACGCATCGGGCGGCTCCGTCGAGACCGCATATTTGGCCCGAATACCTTGTTCCGAAAATCAAGTGGGTCTCACGTGGAATGTTAGCTGGGCGAGGGATCCACGAATTTCGGGGCACGATGATAGCCCGTGGCCAACTTAGTCATTGCATTAAATTTTTTTTTGGGGGAGGGGGGGATTATTATACTTGCTATCTTAATCCACATCCCAGAAGTGTGCGAATCATTGCCGATTTTAAAATGTTGCACCCCAATGATAGGAGAGAAAGTTAGGTGATCGTCCAATCGTGGAAATGTCAATTTCTGGCCTTTGCTAGCAATCCGACAGTTAGATTTGATTTCAGCTCCAACGACGGTTTCGTCCTTTCCCATATATATCTATATATATATATATATATATATATATATATATATATATATGTGTGTGTGTGTGTGTAACTCGATACGGGAATCCCGACACGCCAATAATTTTAAAAAAATATTATTTATATCGGAGAAATTCTTCAATTTGAAACTTCTTTCAATTATCGCCCCACCGGTTCATCATCCTTACCTCGTAAGACATCGATTCGATGTGACCTTATAGAATAAAGTTGAGGTTCTTCGATGACTTTCGGATGACTCGAAGTGGAAATTATTTTTCGTGCAGCATGTGACAATTTTTATGGTCACGATGGTTCGAGCTCGTACCGAAAAAAAAAAGTCGAACTAATAGAAGGAAAATCGATTTTTTCGCACTCGAGATTTCGGAAATTTTCTCTGATTATCAATGCATGTGGTGCAAATAAGGAGATATAGAGTGTGGTGGGAGTTGATTTTGTGGTGTGGTTTTTTTTCTCCTGGAAGGTGGTTGGGTGTAGATAAAATCATGAATAGCCTAATAGGAAGGAATCAACTGGTGGTTTTCGGTTTCAATTTTTCAGAACCGATCCTTACTGAGCGATTCTCGATTTCATGGTGGGAATCGTCCACCCGGACCATGCTCACCCTAGTAACACCAACAACATATACCTGACTTTTCCTTTTCTTACCCAAGTGGTCCCCATTCGATGGCCAAATCAAATTTAACGTAAACTAACGGATGGTAAATTCGTCACAAATGTATAAATTTGAATTTTTTGGTGATCAAAACATTAGTTTGGGGTAAATTTGCCACAGGTGTATTAGTTTGAGGTTTTTGATGGTAAAAAAAAATTAGTTTATAGTAAATTTATCACAGGTATATCAAAAATTTGAAGTTTTTCACGGTATTAACCCCATTTTTTTATTGTCTTCTAAAATCGAATTTTAAGTAATCAATGAAACACGCTAGGCCTAGGTAAGGGCAAGCGTCACCCAAACCTAGGCGCCCTACACCAGCCCTCAACTCAGTTTTGGGCGAGGCCTCGCCGGCCATCACCTAAGGCCGGCGAGACCTCTCCTCAACCTAGTGAGGATCGGAGGCCGTCACCTCACCGTCCCCAAGGGAGGATCGGCGTCGCCCAAATCTGGGCGAGGCCTCGCCTGAGGCTGGCGAGCTGGTCACCTCGCTCAAGACTAGCAACCTCTGCTGGCCCCCCGAGCGATGGGTGGTGGCTGCACCCCACCGGCGAGCCACTTGCGAGTTCCGCTGCCTTTTTCTTTTTTTGAGATTTGTTTTTTTAAATAAAATTATAACCTTTTCTTAGTTTTTTAATCTTATTTAAATAAGATTAAGAAAAAAAAATAAAACATGCCAAGTAGGAAAGAGAAAATGATTAAAAATTGACATGCCAACATTTTCCGTTAGTTAAATTGACATTATTAACTTTAGGACTCGATTGAACCAATTTAACAAGTTTTAAGACTTGATCGTACTTTTTGAAAGTTTTAGGACTCATATGCACTTTCGTGACAAATTATAAGACTTTTAGTGCACATATCCATTTTTCTTTTTGAATCCGTTTTCTTGGTCTCGTCAAAGATGACTCGTTCATTTAGCTAAAGAAATCGAGTAGAATGAAAATTGAATCTTAGAGTTCACATGTCTCCCTCTATTTTCTCTAAAATGCAATCGAGTGGAATGGAGTGGAGATAATGTTAACTTCAAACTCGACTCCACACACATGATCAATATTCGAAAAAGCTCGATCGAGTACTACACACCTTGCTCGAGCGCGACTCCAAGAATATAGTCGACAAATTCGAGCTTGAATCGACTAGGGTTCGTCGCACATAAGAGCGTAATACGGGATTTTAAGATCGTTTGACTGTCCGATCGGCGCTTTTCAAGCAGTGGAAATCGGTTATTCGTAGTAGGGTTTTCTTTCTTCTTTTTTCTCTCAATATGATAAATACCAAGAAAGAGCAATCACACTTAGAAAGGACATTCAAATGCCCCAAAAAAACCAACTCTTTAATAAAAGCAAACCGGTATAACCGTAATGGGATTGATTAAGCGGTTAGCGTGTTTAGACTCTCCCACTCGAGATTTGATTTCACACTGGAGCCACATATTCTTGCATTGAGGGCCGGGCGGGTCCTTTGGTTATAAAGAAACGATTTAACTCCTTGATTTGATACCTTGATTTGACACCGATCAACTTAGGCCCAGCCTATTTGACTGTGGGGGGGGTGTTCATCACCTGCCACGTGGGCTCTCATGAGCGGGCGGTCGTTGACGACACCAACCACCCCACCTGACCTGAATGATGAAGTGGAGACCGGGCCGACAGCTAAGAATGGCTGTGGCTCTCAGGACCGGCCACGTGGCCCGCGTGGCGACCCTTGGATCCGAATAATTCCCCCAAAAGGGAAAAAAAAAATCCCCGGGAAAAACCAAACGAGAAAACGCAGGTCGTTTCAAGGACGAGAGAGCAGCGCACATGCAGCGAACAAATTAACGAGGGGGCGAGCGCGTCGGTCCAACGAGTCTCCGTCTCTGACTCGCCAATCGTCATCGTCGCCGTCGCCGTCGTCATCGTCGCCGTCGCTCGGGCGAATGCGAGCGGCGGGAGGAGGCGTCACGGCACGGGAGACTCCGCTCCTCTTCTCCTCCTCCTCCTCCTCCGAAGAAGAAGAAGAAGAAGAAGAAGGAGAAGGAGAAGATCCGAGACCTCTCCTCCGTCTCTCCGTCTCTCTCTCCGTGCGAGATGAGACAGGTCGCAGAGAGAGGACGTGCCTCCGGCTTCCACGAGCTTCGCCAGGCGCCGATGAAGACGAACATTTCCTCGGTAATCTCTCCTTCTCTCTCGTTGATTGAAAGTACGGGCGCGGGGGAAGCCGAAGCTCGAGGCTCAATCGCAATTTTTCGTCTGCTGGAGCTTGTTCGGCGAATCCCTGCTCGTAGGAAGCGTGTTTTCCGATGTGTTTTCTCACGTGCTTTGGAATTCCCCGGCGCGCGGAAAGTTTCGCGTTCTCAGGCTTGATTGTCTGACCGATTTTCGTACGTATGCTGTTGCTGTCCGTGCTGCGCTCGCGAGATCGCGGACGACGCCGTTGAATCGTGCTCGCTCATCATTTGTTTTGCGTGGTTGTTGTTGTTGCTGTTGCAGAGATGCAGCTCTCTGACGATAGGCGAGCGGATCTGCGCGGCTTTCATACCGTTCGTGGCGATTTTCGAGGTTTTCATATTCACATTGGTCAATTGCTTCGAGTACCGGCCCCGGCCGCGGCCGCGGCCCAAGGGGTTTCGCTATGGTTTCAGAGATCTGGCTCGCCTTGCAGATGAGACAACATGTCTGTCCGTCTGTCTATCTGTCTCTTTCTGGCGATCTTTTAGCTGTTCCCTTTAATTTATGTCCTTTACATGGTGTTCGGGAAGAATTTTCTCATTTACAGAAACAATTAGCGCTTTATCGCCTGGGGAAGAGTGTGGATTTGCGGCGATGCTCACTGAATTCGAAATGAAGCTTGGCGTGTGTCGGTCTTTCTTTTTCTCTGTGCATGCGGGTTCTCGCGTTTGCGGGCGTCCAATACATGAAAACCCTGTTTGCAATCGTTGCAGTTGCTGTATCGAGTATGAGCATTTTTCGAACTGTGTCTTGTCGTGTCTATGAAAACGTAAATATGATCGTTATGTTTGTTGCTTCGCAGTCACCGTGAACGAAGTGGAAGCGTTGCATGAGCTGTTCAAGAAATTGAGCAGTTCAATCATTGATGACGGTCTAATCCACAAGGTAAATTGCATCGCATTGTTTGATACTTGCCATACATGTTTCATCGAGTCATTTATTTGATCGGCGTTTTTCCTATTCTATGTATTGAGTCCTTTGGAGGGAAGTTTTGGATTTTCTTTAGCTAGATTGACCAATCCATGCATATAGCATGAATTGCTTGGGGACTAAAGATTATGATCTTTTACTCATATTTGGAAGTTAAATGCCTATTGTTCTTGTTCTGTTCATATACTTTGCACGCAATCATATCTCTTTATGGTAAGTTTATGACATTCAGTATCCCTTCTCATTTTCTGAATGGTTGTGACTTTTGTCCAATTCCGCATGCAAATGATTTGCTCCAACTAATTTCACGCATATCTTCTTGTTGTAAGCATGCTATCCACTTACCAACTGTTAATTGTAAAACACCTGTCGGGCACAGGAGGAGCTTCAGTTAGCACTGTTCCAGACTCCATCAGGAGAGAACCTTTTCCTCGACCGGGTAAATAATCTCACCAACTCTTATCCATCTTTTCTCTCATGTTTTGCAATAGTTGCTCCGAACTGATTGGTCTTTGATACACATCAATGGGGTTAGTTCTTGGATGGCAAAGTGTCAGTGTAAAGCTTTCCCGGACCAAAAGTAGTGTTACTATGTATGTCAAGGGGAGAAGATGCCATGTCTGTTTTTTGCCCCCTGAAATTATTACTAAATAGAGCAAAAACTATTCCCACCAATGATGTTTCATTTAAGATTCGAAGGATGTTGGGATATGGGTGGCAGTGCTAATCCTTTCTTGGCCTTCCTCGTCTCTTTGTTGATATATGTTTTGTGTTTGATTTCTTTTCTAGATCTTTGATGTTTTTGATGAAAAGAAAAATGGAGTCATTGAATTTGAAGAGTTTGTCCATGCACTCAGTGCCTTTCATCCCTATGCTCCAATGGAAGACAAAATAGATTGTAAGGAAACAATATGTGGTTTACTAATTTTGTTGCAGCAGAGTTACTTTGTGTTGATGGTAATAAATCTATTGTTTGCAGTTGCCTTTAGGTTGTATGATCTCAGACAAACAGGGTATATTGAACGAGAAGAGGTGAGTATGTTATTCATCCTGATTGCTGATTTATCGGACATATAGGCAATAGGCTCATTAGCCTTCCATTGGTTTCAGGTTAAGCAAATGGTTATTGCAATTTTGATGGAATCAGACATGAGTCTGTCCGAGGACCTCCTTGAGGCTATTATCGACAAAGTAATACAGACCCCACCAAAAGAAATGCATTATTTTCCTTCTCATTTTCTGCTCACCTTTGGGAACAACCTCATCCTCACAGAAGGAATATTCCTCTTGCAGACATTTGCTGATGCAGATGCCGACATGGATGGTAGGATCAGCAAAGATGAATGGAAGGCTTTTGTGCTACGAAATCCAGCTCTTCTGAAGAATATGACTCTTCCATACTTAAAGTATGGCTTTGTTCTCTCTGTCCTTGTTTTGCACGTCATTGTTTCCTCACTCTTCATTATCGTTCTTTTCTTTTTCAATATCCTTTTCAATTTCTAATTGACCGTCAAAGTTTGGCAGTATGGATTAAACTGCTTATACAAAATCTTATTTTCCAGGGATGTCACCACCGTGTTTCCGAGTTTTGTTTTCAATACTGAAGTCGAAGACTGAAAGCTCTAGTGATTTATCATGGCACTACTGGACACCGCCATCGTCTCACACGAACAGCCTCATTTCAGCAGATATATATAGGTGTGGATTGTAGACTGCTTTTAAGGTTAGAGCAGATTCCACTTTGTCATTTGATTATGGGGACTACAGTGCAGCCATCTACTCAGTGATCCGAGCAACTGAGGAAAAGAAAGGAACTTATGAGAAGGCAAAATGCTTTTTTTGCTCGGAGTAGAGTACGACATTCGCGGGTATCTGCTTGATGTGGGCTGGGCGTTAAATTACAGAATGGTGGAAGAATCTGAAAGAGAAAAGAAAGGGAAAAAACATAGAAGAAACCTGGATTCTAGTCATTCGACCCCTTATAGAGAATTTCATAGCTCGTGCTCCTCGCTCAGGCACGATCATCAATTTTCTAATGGCGTATTTATTCACCAACGATTTACAATAGGTTAGTTGTGTACATAATTTTCCTCGTCGACTAGGCATCAGCAGCTTGAATGTTATAGTTCGGACCTTCGAGAGAAAGATCATGGCACTCTAGGTCAACCCTTTTGGCTCTCGAGTCCGCCTTTGAAGGCCTTGTACATAGTTCCCTATGCGATAGGGACAATTGTTTTTGCTTAGTGAACATTGATACAATTCATCTTCTCTTTTGACATTTTGCTTGACTCTGTTTCTCAATGTTTTCTTTGTTTTGGTATACACACAGGGCAAGAGCCACGCGAACCACAAAAAAAGCTATCGAGTACTGCAATCTTTGATTCCTGATTTTTCTCCTAAAACAGAAATAGCCAACTCCGAAGGTAGAGTGGTCGGACCGATTACCTCGCTCTGGTTTCGGAAACCCGTGTTCGCTAGGTGATTTGCTGGTTATGGCGCGTAGGTATGTGAAAATTGGAAGCTGTGATGAATGGAGTCAGCAATGTGATTTCAAACGCGATGAGATCGACTGTTGTATCAATGCAAGAAGAGCTTTAATTGGACTAGAATTCTGTGTGCATTTTAGATTTGACTACTAATTTGGAATTTGATGAATTTCCTTTACCTATTATAAGTTGGATGTTGAGTTTCTTATGTTTCTTAGTTAAAAGGTTTCCCATTCCAACTTGAAGCAGGATTTCAGTTATATAAAGGTGCAGTGGTTATTCTTTCTATTCATACATGAAAATTATGGAAATTTTAGCGAGTCTTTACTCTGGAATACGATGCAAACCTAAACTTATTTACTCGTCCACTAAGACTCTTCGTATCCTATATCGAATAGGGCTCACTACTTTGAGACTCGTCGTACTATACGAATGCCTCCTCCCAATTGGCCACTGCTGAAGCCAGCGGGGAATCTAGGTCGCCGCTGGTGGAGCAGACTCTTGCTGTTGAGGTGGGCAATGCCGAAAACACAGTCATTCCTAACAAATGTTGATAAAATCATAGAGAGAGCTGGGACATTGATCAATCTTGGTCCCGAAGCGATTGCTCTCTGCACCACTAGCACTCCTGGTCCTAGCGTAAAGAGAACGGAAAACCAGAGTCTCGGAGCTGGAGACGCACAGTGAAACAGGATGGGTGATCACAGCAACAATACAGTTTGTTCGAGGCCTCGGGGATGGATGAATCGTGAGCCTGATCACGAATGGTGAAGGAAAAGAGGAGGCTGGATTAAAGTAGGAAGAAATTGGTTATGATGATGAAGGTCCTGTTAACGAGGAAAAGGAGGAAATCGTCGTGGTACCGAATGAGATGATTCGTCAAGACGTATTGGGTAAAAGGGTTGTCGGCTGCTCTGAAGCTGCTTGAGCAACGGGGGGGAAGCTCAAAGAAACCCATCGACTTGTGGTGGTCCAAACACGGGTGAAAAGAAGGGCAAGCTAATAGGCATCGCAGATGATGGAGGGGAGAGCGATCCCCATTGAAAGGACGGACGAGTCTGGTTGAACTTAACAACGAAGGAAGCTTTGCCGGTCGTTTTCCCGTACCTTTCGTGGGAAAGGTCCTGCCAAAAGAAAACTCGAAAAGCGCGTTAAGCAGTACCAGCAAGAGTTGAAGTTGAGTTAGATGAATGATTCGGACAATCCGACTTCGCTAAGCAGTAGCGATCCTTGAAGTGGCATTTGCCAGTATCGAGAAACATAATGAGGCTCCACGCCCTGCTTTGGTGATAGGAAGGTCGAGCATTCCTTGGGTCAGAAGCGACAGCATGAGCCTACTAAACTTGGGAGCGCCAAGAAGGCCGAAAACCTGGAGGTATTATCCTTTGCGGGGATGACTGAATTTGAACTGAAATTGGCAAATTCTAGTCTTCCCGGCCTCCGGATGAGAACGGTGCGTGCATCGTCCGAATATTGACGTTTCTACCAAACTTTGGTTCGACGCATTGTTGCATCAATTAAGCTTAAATTGGACTGAGATTCTATCAGTTAGGAGTCGAGCTCTAGTGGGGATTTAATAAGTTCTTTCTTCCTATTATAAGCATGGTTTCTTCTCCACATGTTCCCTATTTTGTAAGTTTCTTTGTGCTAAATTTCAGATTTCAACTTGGAGTAGAACTCTAGAAGAGTTTAACTGCCAATACGGTTCTTCCCATCAATAGAGCATGTGAACGAGCGTCATATTTTACGACGTTTCTCTGAAGTGTTATGCTGGAGAAACTGTTACTTTTCATCTCGTGATGTCTAAACGACTTGGAATTATCGTTCATTGCGCATTCTTTTCACATCCCAATCAGACCACAATTCCTTAAATATAAAAAGACGAGCATCTAAAAAACCCTCCCTTTCTTTCTTTCCCATTCAATTTTTCACAATACCCTGCAGAGATCGACTGTTTACACTTCACAAGTAAGATCTCCACAAGTTACATGACTTTAATGACCTTTTATTTTATTTTTTTCCTTGTTTCTTTTGTTCCCTTTTTGTTTTTAGCATCGTTCTTGCTTCTTACACTTTCTTACATGAGAATTGACAGTTGCATGTTATGGTAATAAAACAAAAGCACATCCCAAGTGGGAATCCTCCACTGCACTTTTGCAGCCTGCTTCATTGAAGAGGATGTCCACCTTGTGCTGCTGAATGGAGAGTGCTCGTGCCCCCACTTTGACTGAGCCAGCACCTCACAAATAAAAAGTACTTTCTCTCTCTACAGTTTCTTTCGCCGAACGAAAACCGCTACCTCTGGCTCTTCGAGCCGAGGATCAAGCATCTGTCTGACTATGAGAATTACAGGAACAACAATCCCCCAGCGACGTTAACTGGTAGAATTCTTTCTGTCAACAACCAACCGTTGGAGACGTCTAAGACGGTACATAAGCTGAGTAAATGTAGGCCGCAAATGTGGCTCCCTGCAAGAGGCAACTCCTAGTCAATTGTTGAGTGAAAGCAGCAAAGATCGATTGGAAGTCACAGCACAAAGGCTTCCGGTTACCAGATAAATGATTTTGTCATTCAAGAGATTGGAAAAGGTAAGAATAACACACTAAATAGCAGATATGCATATTCATATCAGATCTTGTGTGGGAAATGTCAAGAAACATTCTCAACCAGATATTCCCCATCTTCTGTTGACCAGATATAATGCAGAAATTTTAGGCTTAAGACTTACGTTTGCCAACATTCTTGCATTATCTGTGCAACAGTGGGGTCAAGCTCCTCTGGGATTTCAAGACGCCTGTTCTGGAAACCAACAGCTCCAACAACTTGCATCGAATTCAACCCCTTCCATGGTATGGACAAGGTTGCCAACTCCCAGAGTATCACACCAAAGCTATAAACATCACATCTGGAAAAAAATATGAAAATGTTCACATGACAAATCCAGGAGCGAAATAAAAAAATTATACAAATGGAACACGATAACATTGTTTACACTTACTTCTCGTTGGCCGGTTCATTCCTTAGAACTTCTGGTGCCATCCACTCCGGCTGTAACAAAAGAAGGCTTCATCATTGGGATATGTCAAATAGTTCTCATGATTTAATTTCATCACTAGGGGGCATTCAACAATACAGCAATACGCCTAAATAAATATCACCATTGACATTACCGTTCCAGCGGTGGACTTTGAGGACAAAAACGTATGATGCTTCATTCGTGACAAGCCAAAATCACAGACCTGGAAAGGCAAAATGACGAATCTTAAAGATTGCTTCTAAATTTAAGATAGAGTGCCGAAGTGGGAAAGAAGCGTCCAATTTTTGTTAATGTATACCTTAACAGCCCAGTTCTTATCAACAAGGAGATTTGGAGATTTTAGATCTCGATGCACGATAGTTGGGTGGCTTGTGTGCAAGTAATTCATCCCTTTTGCCTGCCAGCAATGAGAAAACAAGGCCCAGAAAGGTAGGTGAGGAGGAGCTCATGGATGTAACAGATATCTCACATAACAATGTATCTCTGCAGAAACTTGTGGCAGTTATGTGTGGCCTAAGACAAGCAGGCAACTGGAAAATGCACAATGCCATGCACATGTAACTGGAACGAGCTCACACTCCCATGCACTCAGAGATCATGAGGAGAGGGAGGAGAGGGAGAGGCAAGGAGGGAAGTTAGTAGGACAATCCCATACCACATCAAGAGCCATTCGCATTCGCCTCCTTTCATCAAGTTGAGGATTGGGACGATGCAGTAACCGGTATAAACTTCCCCTAAGCAAAGAATTGTAATGTAAGCATGCAACATCAAAGTGGAGATTTTAAGATCGTAATGTCATGTGAAGATATCAGTCATTGGAAGTCTAAACATTTGGAAGGAAGACTAAAACTTGTAGTATGAAGCTATCACTAATTGAACAGAGTCTTGAAGTGGAGAACCTAGGGAGAAATTCTGTCAATATAGAAAAATGAGGAGGCCGTGTAACTGCTCCCATGAAAAGGACGACGTTGGGATGCCGCAACCTTAACATGATTTCAACCTTGAAAGAAAGCATAAAATTCGATCAGTTTCATCCAATGAAGGAACTGATAAGGTAACGAAATTCAAGCAATCAAACTTACTTCACATTTAAATTGAGCCAATGCTTCCCCCGAAAAATCTTGGTCCAGAAACTTCTTTACAGCAACTTCCTGTCATCGGATACAATGCCAAGAACTTCATTACAGAACATGCGACCAAAATTATATGCATACCACAAAACCAAGCAATCATGACCATAAAACTATGTCATACATTGAGAAAAAGAAGTTCATTAGTAAGAGGCCAAGAATTTCATTAGGTATTGGTAAGCATTTGGTGAGGATTTTTGCTTCAAACAACTGAAAAGATTTCAATTTTAAGTGACATAAATCACCATAAATCTGACTAAATGTGAGGCTGGTATCAACTAATGATGAACAATCATGACTCGGAGAAGAACTGGAACTTACAGTCCCATTCCACTCAGCTCGATAGACCTCCCCATATGATCCTGCAAAATAAAATTTTTAGCAGAACCCATTACTAGCATTAAATGACACAGGCAATTACAAGTCTAGTTATTTATTATAAGAACATGACTGTTCTTTAACAAAAATCTACGTTCAAGTTCAACAATTGTCAGTATGGCAAGAATATGCTCCCCAAATAAAAACATTTAACAAAACCAAATAGAAAGCCCTTGTGCGCGCTATATCGTACCATTTCATGAGAAAATTCCAGGCAACCAAAATTCAAAACCAACAAAGAATGCCGAGACAATGATCAACGGACACTAGCTCAACGCATTTCTTGCTAGTTAGCCTGAAAAGAAGGTTTTAGTCAGTTATTTCAACGCCCCAAAGCATTTCATCTCTCAATATGCTCTTCCTTGTCTCTAGGAGCCTAGGCATCCACTGTGAACCTTTCCTCGTTTGGACCTCACCCTTCACTCTAAGGATATGCCACCAAAGGCACAGGCTTATTGCTCTCAAAGAACTTTAAAGTCTAAGGACAAGTAGTTTTTGCAAATCGATAGCTCTCTCCTGGGAGCATGCAAAAAGGGTATATGAAGAGTGTAGCCAAAGCCAAGGGATTCTTTCGACAAAAAAAAAAAAAAAAAAGAAAAGCCAAGGGATTCCGAAAGGGCTGAGCACAAGCGGAGATGACACATCATAGGCACCAGGCTAAGAGGCAGTTGAGCAACTCAAGCGAACTGCCCTAACTTACTGAAACATAGAGACAGAAGGGATAAGGTTTTGAAGGTGGCCTGAGTACCAAATCTTCCACTACAGCTCGTAATTTACTCATCTATGTTTATACTAAGGTATAATTAAGCTTACGAAAAGATGGAATCTCCCTAAAAACTTTAATGTGATCTTTGACAATTTGAAGTGCGTAAAACTACAACTTGTGTTATACTCAAAGATGTCAGTTTCATCATATAGATGCAAAATGAAGGACAGTATACCCGTACAATCAAATGCAGAAAGAAAGATGCCTTCTTCTGAGTGAAGAAATCAATACACACCTTTCATCCAATCAGTTTGAATAAACCTTCGTAATATTCTCCTTAATTTAAGTTTGAACAAGATGCCATTACATACTCTAGCCAAGAAGATCCATTACATTAACATAGACATGAAAAACGCCAAATGGACCAACTTTTGAAGGTTTTTCACACAGATGACAAAATGCATTACATAGTCAATCAATACTAGAGACTAATACATGGAAAGAGAACAACAAAGGATCAAGAAAACAGCATTATGAAAAACATAGAAGCACTCAATGCTCAAGTAAGGACACAGAAGATATGAAGCGAAAAACCAAAAGTGCGCAAAGAGGTCCAATTCCACACCAACGGAAAAATAGCTAGCAGAGAAACAATCTGATGAAAATACCAAATAGTAACTCTTAATAGATGATTATGCTGAGCTCGGAAAGTAATCAGTCAAGATGCAAGATAGACATCTTATTGTAATGCAATGATCTTTGAAGTACAGTAAAGGCATACACATCTTAGACAGCATTAGAAAACAATCTCTAAGAATTTTCCATCCTCCCAAGAGGACTGACATAGAAAGTGTAAAAGTTCTTACCAATACCAATTCGTTCGCCTATTTGAAGATCTTCCCATCTAATGTCACATTCTGCATCCCCACCAAGCACTGGGTTAATTGTCTCACTGTGACCATTACAGTATATTACATGTGCACCGCTGGCTCTGGCTCTTCCTTCCAATTTCAAAGAGGATTCAGCACCTGCATTGTCATAGTTATGACCACTGGTCGTGCACTGCCCAACTTGAGTTTGAGAAGAATCACCTGAAACAGAAAGAAAGGTCTCCTAAATCAATTCCTTATGCAAGGTGACTCCCAAGTACAAAGACAGGAGAGCCATACCTGAGATTGCAGCACTAGTCTGAATCATATCACTGATTCCACTATTAACAAGCACAAATCCTTCACTTGCAGCATCGGGAGATTCAGACCACAAAGAGTAGCCAGAAGTAGCAGCATCCTTATCCAACTTTACAAGCTTTTCAGACAATTCCATGGCATTCATTTCTGATTCACCAGCACAGCTAGTGCTTTCCACTGGCCCAACAACAGTTGAAGGTAACCGATGACCATGACTGGAAAAGGACTTATCCTGACGGTGCTGAGACAAAAAACCTCCTTCATGTCTTTCAGCCAAGTAGCATCTTTCATTAGCTTTTTGTTTGCCAACTTCGAGACCATCACCATCCAAGAATAAATCAGGTGGAGGGGAGGCTCCACTCTCCAGCAAAACGGCATGGAGCTTCTGAGCGAATTCTGGATTTTTGGAAGCACTGATGACATACTTTGAAACATTTTTTACTTTGACCTTCTGAGATTGTCTAGCTTCTCCACTGATACTTGATGGACGTTCCCGTGATTTATGTAGTGAGGGAAGAAGTTTCCCAAAATCATTTTCAAATATTTCAGTTTGATTTCTTTCAGAAAGGAGCCTTTCGTTTTCTTCTGTGCTATTGCCAGCACGAGATGTGTCTCCTGTATTCAAGTGGCCAATGTGGGAAGGTCCCTCAAAGTTTAGGCCCACTGCCAGTGTTTGAATTGTAGCGTCAAGCAAATTAGGCGATATCTCAATATTGGAACTCTGTAGACAACTCGCAGGTACCTCAACAGGAATTAGAGTGCCCGGAGCACCCATCAAGTCGATTATGTATTCACCACACCTATTCGACACATTAATCAAATTAGTGTCAATTACTTCTATAGACTGGTAGAAGAAATCAATTCAGAAATTGAGACAAGAAAGAACAGAAAACAATGTGCATTACAAGAAAACTTGCCCCAGCCACTAAAAGATTTCAAACCAGGGACATCACTACGACCCGAGAAACAGTCACTGCTCAGTACACACCATTCTACTACATTTCATGTTTTATGCACCAACTAAGAGCTTACAGAGAATTGGATAAAAGATTTAGCACAATACTGTCATAGGGTTCATACAGCGGACAGTACTTAGCGGATAAATTAATTTGTTGTGCTTCTGTATACAGAAATATGGTATGATAGAAAGCAACCAAGTCTAGGTAATAAGCAACATCACCATGCTTCAAGTGTCCAGAAAATTAACTATCAACAGAAGTGGATATAACTGTACTCCAAAAGCAACGAAGTCTAGGTAATAAGCAACATCACCATGCTTCAAGTGTCCAGAAAATTAACTATCAACAGAAGTGGATATAACTGTACTCCAAAAGCAACCAAGTCTAGGTAATAAGCAACATCACCATGCTTCAAGTGTCCAGAAAATTAACTATCAACAGAAGTGGATATAACTGTACTCCAAAAGCAACCAAGTCTAGGTAATAAGCAACATCACCATGCTTCAAGTGTCCAGAAAATTAACTATCAACAGAAGTGGATATAACTGTACTCCAAAAACAATACAAACATGCACCCTGAAGCATGCAGGCATACAAAACTTACCAAGAAATATCGACAGGACTCACCATATCAGCAGCAAGAATAAAAATTAAGGAGGCCAAAAAACAGTTTCAAGGTTACTATAGAAGAGTGAATAAAACTTCTAAAGCAATTTCAGCTTTAGCAACAAGTTTGGTTTAAGATAATCACAGATGTTACAAAAGCAGATCATCACCTTCCAATTCCAGTATCAATCTTAATCAGGTTCACGGCTCCTTCATCAGTGCCAGTGTAGTAGCTTCCTTTTACCAGCTTACAGGGAATATCAAGCCTATCTGCTAGAACCTAGCATCCAAAATATAGAATGAATCAGGTAAAATTTGACAGTGGGCTTAATACAGACACGTAGGCTAACTTGTAAACTTGACAATCTAGCAAAAGTCCACTTGAAAAGAGAATAGAGAAAATAACAAAAAGAGAGGCAAAGCCAGATTATTCTGTCTATCAATCAGTTTACGTCATGAATTGCTAGAAAAACTGTAAAACCTTAAAAAGCAAGGCCCTGTGCCGTGAAAGTCCAACATTGAGTAATCCAAGTGGCAAAATAACAGTTTTGAGCGAACTGCGGAGCTCAAAACTTCTTGTGCTCCACCTCTTCACCATTTCATCGGCATCGCCAACTGGACCGCCCATTCTATCAGCAACCACATCAGCAACTTTCTGAATCAAGCCACCCATAAAAGGACCACAATGAGAAGCTTGACACTTTATAGATAGAGCAACTGCCATGTCCTCGAGCTGTTGCAGCTCAAAATCAACCATGCGGTTCACCAGTATTACTTCGTAATCAACATCACCAGAAACAGATATAGCTTGAAGATCCACAAACAATGGCATCTTTCCTCGTGCAACTATGTCTGGTTTGATGCCGTACACGTCATAAAATCCATCCATCACCTTTTCATCGTAATTGACCACATTATAAGTCTGCATTCGACGAAAAATCAAGAGTTAAAATTGATTACCAAAAAAGTAAGCGTTCAAAGTTTCACAACAATGTGACAAGAGTCACAGACAGATTTCACCCTTTTAAGCTAACACTTTCGTAGTACAATTATCTTCTAGGAGGTTTGCCGAATTTACTAAATGATGCAGAAGAATGAGGGACAGCAACAAGGTTATTATTAAAGTTCACGAGGATTCGCCATTTTACGGAGTGGCTTTAAAATGTGGAAAATGAATCAAGCACGTGAGACAAAACGTAACCAGCACTCAATTAGATTGCAATACTATCATAACACGTTGAAAGGGAAAATTTGATTCAGTAAATGCAAATAACAACCGGTCATAAACTAACTGTAAGATCAAAACATATCATCATTAACATGTAAAATCATGTTCCTAAAACGAGACATGAGGATAGTGAAAGACAAATGAGACAGAAAGTCAAATGCTCTTATAGAATTTGTGATGCATTTGAGGCTAAATGGCACAAGCAACACTTAGCCAAGGTATTAGCAGGGAACGTCAAAGGTAAAGCTCCACGACACAAGATCCGTAAAGAAACGCCATAGATAAATTACAAGACAAAGCACACAAGGATCCTTTTGCTCCATGTAACTGCGACCTTTTCCATTCCATACATGGAGGGCCTGCTTTCTATTAAATGGTGATCGATTGGCAGCCAATGGAGACAAAATTGTTCGTCCAGTTGGTTCTAAAAGGCAATCCCATGGAAGCCAACCGATGGCAGGTGGCGTTGCCTGCCAATCACACTTAGTGACCTAAAGGATGATGACGAACATTTGAACCTCAGAATCAGAATTCCAAATGACCATTTTGACGGATCAGTAACTAGCCTATCACAAAGTGCACGACACAATCGTAACAACAACGCAACCGATCCAATCTCAATTCAACCTGATTCAAAAAAAAAACCCCAACAAAACTAGGGATCAGAAGACTTACCCAATACCGAAGCGAGAGAAACTCCACCATGGCGTTGGGCTCCGCCGCGCTCGCCGCGGGGCAGCCGAGGCTAATCCGCTTGGCGGCATCGATCTGGGCCGACTCCTCGGGGTCCTCGCGCACCTCCACGTGATCGGCCGACGACGCGCTGATCGCCAGCGCCAGCTGCACCTGGAACTCCTCCTCCAGGAAATTGAAGTCCCCCGCCCCCGCGTCGCCGCCCCCCGCCGATTCGGCCGCGATCGTCCCCATCCCCCGCGAATCCGGCGACGGCGAGGGCGACCGCGCCGCCGGATCGGGGCCGCCGCCGCCGACCCCCTCGGCGGCGAGGCTAGGGCTCAGCCCGGGCGGGGCCTCGCCCAGGCGGTGGTGGTGCTCGGGCAGGCCGCCGCCGCCGATGTGGAGCTTCCTCAGCAAGTGCTTCATCTTCGACATCGATCATCAAGGCCTCACCGATCCATGAACCGCCAAATCCCTCCCCTCGACACTCGAATCGCCCCCTCTCGTCGAGCAGAGCAGCAGCAGCAGCAGCAGAAAGTCGTCGGGGGCTTTCGAGTTTATCTGCTAGGCGATGAACTGGCCTTAACCTGCGCACGCCAGGGGAGGGCGGAGATTCGCTTAACCTGCGCACTCTTCTTCGTCAAGCTACCACCACTTGAAGAGAAGAGAGAGAGAGAGAGAGTTAAATTAACCGCTCAACCATTCCCTCCAGGCTCCAGTTCAGTGAATGGCCCTATGAACTAGAAAATGGAAAAAATATATAAACAAATAAATAAATAATAAAATAGAAATGAATTACTCTTCAATATTTTTTTATTTTTTTTGTTTTTAAATCGAATTTGATGACGATGGCGATGATGATGGACTTTTCTTTTTCCTTTTTCCCGCCCCCGGCCGCCACGTGGCGATCTTCGGCCCCCAAGTGGGGGAGGGATGAATCTTGGCGCTTCGCTCGCCTTTCTTGCAATTTCGTGCTGCTTTAGAGCTTAGGTCAAATCAAGTATGTTGCACGTAACACATCTTCTTCTTCTTCCTTTTTTTTTTTATGATTTGGGATCTTATAATTGCAAATTGGCCCCCTCGATGTCATCCCAATACCCATGTTTGTATTAAGAATATGGATGGATTAGAAGAGGGCAAGATGGATATTCCCCCAAGGATTCTTCTCTTGTTTCCTTTTCTTTCTTTAATGAGGAAGATGATTTCAAAAGTTTATCCAGTTCGGGACGGGATGAGTCTTGCGCTTTGAGAAGCAATGGAGTCGAAATCGCGATGATTCTTAGTAAATCCCTCGACTTCGTCACCATGGATAATAAACAAATCGGAGTTGATATCGTTCCAATTGCCATTGCAAAAGTAATTGGTATTTTTGGCTACATGTTGGATAGGTGGGAGGTGATGACACACAACAACTAATCTTGAAAGACCACTCTTTCGTCTAAGGGTTCCTAAATCGCCGCACCAAGAAATCGAAGTGCAAGGACATTGGGAGGTGGGCAGTTTATCTGGGGCGGATGCCTCCTTAAGAGTAACGGAGGCGTGCGAAGGTAGGCTCAAGCTAAGTCTCATTTTATCTTTGATCGAATTGAAAAGGGCGAACTTAATTTGATGCGCAGAAAATGAATTCGAAAATATTATATAGGTTACGGGACAAGGTTGGTTCTAAAGCATTTTGATGACATCTTTCCATTTAGAGGGTCATTGTGAAGGATGGTGTCATAGACCAAAGTGGAATGGACATTCATTCTCGTGGGCACTATATGCCTAATTCAAGGCATGATATGGGGTTGAATTGGTAAGCCTACCCTCTCTTGGTGGAGCTATTTTGGTGAGGGAAGCAACCCTCTTGCCAAATAAAGTCAATTGGCTTTATCCTCTTTCGTTCCACCCATGAGAGGAACTTCTCCCCCTTTTAGAGTGGGGATCACATGCCAATTCTTCAATTTTCTTCTTAGCAAAAGTCCAAACCCTAGATTTTGACCCCAAAAAAAAAAAAAAAAAAAAAAAAACAAACCCTAGAGATTTATAAAAACTAACCTACTAGACATGGATAAGGCAACAGACGAACGTAATTCGGCAGTCAGAGTCACGTAAAAAAGGTGGCGGTGAGCTTATTACAAAACAAATTAAGCTTCCCGATCAAATGATGTTAACATTGCTTTCCATCTAGTGATGGGAAGAATGCTATTGTGACAATAGGCAAAAGCGGTGTCGTTTAATGACAGAGTTCGATTTGTTAATGCAACGAGACTACAATTTTGGGGGGGTTTTGAGCGCAGAAGTGACGTTCAAGAGAATGGATCCATTTTTAGTGTAGCTGGCCTTAGGGTGTTCTTTGTCTCTTGTTGCTGGATCCTTTGGGTGTTCTTTGTCTCTTGTTGCAGGATAACTGCAATATGTCAAAATGCACAATTGAAAAAAGAAAGATAGAAAAAAAAAAAAACACGGTATACAAGAAACACAAGTGATCAGTTTTAGGAAAATATTTTTTGGATCATTCATTTTTCCGTGAAACAAACGAAGCCTAAGTCGCTGTCCAGACCGATCATGGCTCACACATCTCGTTTGAGCTAAGGTTTCTTACTTAAGATCCTCTGTCAAGCTTATTCACATTACGGTTACTTGGAAGAAGTTGTCATCGTCGGGCCCGTTATTAAAATCTAATGCAGAGCGCGAATTTTTCTTAAGGAACGAACTACTTTTAAGCACGATGTTTATTTGTCCAAATAGCATCGTCATGACGGTTACAATTAACCCTAATGTCTCATTAACTAAAAAGCACGGTTCTCAATTATCAGTTTTACTCTTGCTCGCTGTCTCGAAATCCTTCGCCTAAGTAAAAGGAGTGTAAAAAACGACTCAAAGACCCGTGACATATGCGGATCGATTGTAAGAGTAATTTATTCATACGACACGATGCTCTTAACTCCAAGAAATAAGTCTAGACTGCGACTATGGCTTCTCAATTCAGTCGTGCTATGTTGCACGAACATTTATGATTTCGTGATGACGGAGTATAATCAAAAGACGGATTCATTATCGTTTTTCTATTGTTAGTTCTATATTGTTTAGCCCTTTTGAATTCGTTGAAGTGTTCGAGAAAAGATGGAATAAACCCTTTTGATTCTTTGGACCTAACTGAAACATTAAGTTATATAACTCAGAGAAGCAAGCAACGTAGATTCAATATTATTATGTAGACTATAGTTCAAAGTATCATTGTAACTTATGTCAATGTGATTGTTCATGTATGTACATGTTCGAGCATAGATGATTTTGTGGTACACCTTACAGAAGTGATTCTGTCGAGGAACTTTGTGATACTCACTAACCAATCAAATGAAAATATATTTAAATTTTGGTACCTTGACTTTTTCTCGTGACGTTCGTAATCGTATTTATAATTGAGCTGGTAATTCTCGACACGACCCGTTAACACGACATTACATGCAATTAAGACTGGTTTAGGTCTCGTATAATCGAGTTCGTGTCATGACCGGTCGCATGTAGGCGACGACAAGAATCACGTCTTGCACGGTTCGACCACCCGCTTAGTCGGTTTAAACACAAATTAACAAGGTGGTGATGGAGACAGTTTATCCTTAGGCTGCCTGGTCAAATCGAATTTCCAATGGAGGAATTTCAAGGATATTTCGAATGGTTTGCTGGGGAAGGGGGATTTAGGAGGGAAGAAAATTTCGAATTTGCCTTTATCCTTTTCTCTTAAAAATTTTCCAAGTCATTCTTCATTGACCCCGCCCACCTCCCACTTTCCTCACGTCCATTTACTTGCCAAGCAAAACCCAAAAGCTTTTCGAACCAAAACCCAAAAGTTTATAAAAATAAGAGCCATACTCAAAATATACAATTGATAAAATATGTTTATAATGCAAAAGTCATTAAACATAAAAAAGCTAACTCAATTATACACTTTAAATGTAATGTAAAGTGAAATTACTCATATTGTCTAAAATTCTATTAAATGTGTATTAACACATTTTACATATTTATCGTATAGATAGGTTAACTTATTTAATAGGTTAATGTATCATGTCGTGTCGACACCTAATAGGGTGAGACTCTTGATAGTCATGCTAGTTGTGTTATATAACCTGCTTAATTAGGCGTGTCGTATTCATGTTGAAGCAGTTCAACTCTTTTAGTGAATGTGTTGTCTTTAAATTAGTCGTGTTCATGTTATACCCCGTTTTGACTCCACATAATTAACACAACACAACACAAATTACCAACCTAATCAATATTTTAGATTTTTTTTATTAAATGTGTTAAATGATTACATAGACTCCACTACACCGATCGTTACTTGACAGGTACATCGACTCAATTACCTTGACGGTTATTTGACTTTACTATGTTAACAGTTACTTCTTTATAAGTAGAAATCGAGATTGTCGACTCAACTACTTGTCGGTCATTTTTTTAATAGTTGCATCCGAGATTGTTGACTACATAATTATAAAAAATTTAATAATTGATAATTCAAATTTCTCTAATTTTTTTAATAAGAGTTTGTGTTTATAATTTAAAATAACCTATACTCATGCATAATAATAAATATGTAAAGTCATAGTTCACGAGAATCAAACTAATTATCAAATAAACTTTCAGAATCAACTGAGGAGGAAGAAATGAAAGAGGTTCTCACTTCTCAATTCTTAATTAGGGTTTCTGATCTCTCTTTCGTTACTCTTTTCCGGTCGACAAAAAACAACGATAGAGCTTGCCACTTCTCATCCTCCTCCTCCCTCTCGCCGGTAGATTCACTGATTGAAGGCCCTATGAACTAGAAAAATGTACGACAAAAAAAAAGAACTAGAAAATGGAAAAGAAATATAAAAAAATAATTACTATTTTATTTTTATTAAAAAAAGAATTTGATGATGATGATGAGCTTTTCTTTGCTGGTAATCTTGATCTATAAGTGGATGATAATTGGCGTGTCACTTGCCTTTCTTGCAATCTCATGCTGCTTTTAGCTAGGTCAAATTAAGTATGTTACACACATGATCTTTCTTTATTGAGGTCTATAATTGTAAATTGGCCCTCGATGTCATCCCATGCTATCTTAAGAATGGACAGAGTAGAAGAGGAAGATATATTCTCCAAGGATTCCTGTTTTCTTTTTTTCTTTTTTATTGAATTGAAAGATAATTTGAAAAGTTTATCGAGTTTAAGAAATGTCAAATCGTGCACTCTTTTCCTTGAACTTAACTCCTATCCGATATAATCACTTGGAGTCAAATCACAAGAATTCTTGGTGAAACCCTCAATTACGGTACGTTTATTCCTGTCTTTGATTGAATTGAAAAAGAAGAACTCAATTCGATGCGCGAAAACTCATTCAAAGAATTATGCAACCACTAAAAAAGAAAGAAATGTTATCCGACAGATAAGTTATAGCTAGCGGATTGATCTTAAAGCATAGGTGGCATCTTTCCTTTTGGAGGGTCCTTCCATAGGATAATGCGATAGACCAAAGTGTAATTACATTCATCCTTATAGGCCCAATGCAAGGCACGATTTGGGGTTGAATTGATAGCCTATTCTCTCTTGGCAGAGCGACTTTAGTGAGGGGAGCAACCCTCGTGCCAAATAAGTCAATAAGCTTTATCCACGTTTTTTCCACCCATAAAGAGGGTCGTCTCCCCTTTCACGGGCCAAAATCACGTGCCCCAACACTTCAATTTTCTTCTTAGCAAAGTCCAAAACCCTGGAGGTTAAAAAAAACCAACCTGCTAAATCGGACATAGATGACTTAGTAATCACGTAAAAAGTCCGGTTTTAGCGGAAAACTCACGACAAACAAATTAAGCTTCACGATCAAAGAGTATTATCCATTCATTTTTCTACGAAAAATTGCTTTCCCTCTAATAATCGCGTTTTTCCTAATTTTATTAGGCAAAGTAAAGTTCTGGACTGTTATTGTTGAAGCATGGAATTGTGACCATAGCCAAAAGCTACATTGAAGCATGACAAATTCAATTTAGTAATGCAATGAGACTCCAATTTTGGGAGTTTTGAGCGTACATGTCACGTTGAAGAGAATGGATTCTTCATTAGCATTAGCCGGCTTCGGTGCGGTCTCTGTGTCTTGTTCCATGATAGCTGCAATATCCCAAAATGCACAATGAAATAGAAAAAAACAATGCATACTAAATCACAAGCTAGACCGATCATGGCTCACGGACCGGTTCGAGCCGGGGTTTCTTAGGTAAGGCCCTTTACCGAGCTTATTCATATAACGTTCGACTGGATTCGATGAAACAAGTTGCCGTCGTTAAACCCGTCATCAAATTCTAATTCAAAATGCATATTATTTCTAGAAACGAACTACTTTCAAGCATGATATTTATTTGCCCAAAAAGTCGTCACGCCGGTTACGACTTAATTCTAATGTCATGTTAACTAAAACAAGCAAGGTTTATGGATATTATTTTCACTCTCGTTTTTGGTCATGGTGTGACATATGTGGATCGATTGTACAATTAATCTAATCATACAACACAATGATCTTGACCCATAGGAAATAAGTCGGGATAATCACTAAAGACTTCAAGAAATCGGGTTTTCAATTCAATTAGACCAAGGTCACATGAATGTTTGTGATTTTGTGACGAGGGACCGCAACGGTTTGACTTTGACTAATTTTTTTTTTTTGGTCTGTCATACTCTAACGCTCAACTCACTTTCAGACTTTTGTTCTGTCTCTTGCAGAGTGTGGGAATCGAAATCTACATCTGAAACTACACGTCCCCACCCCTAGTTCTTTTGAAAAGGTGGAGATTCGAACTCTCCACCTCCCCCTTCCCATGTAGGAAGGATGGCCACCGGAGCAAATCCCAATGGTTACTTTGACTAGTTTGAGGAGGACAAGATAGAAATATTAATAATGACGGATTGCATTTAAAACAATACAACAATAATGACAATGTGTATAGGGACGTGAAATGGGTAATTAAATATAATAGTCCTAAAAATTAAAAACTCGCCACATCCATAATTTTTGTCTCCCGTGTCATAACAAATATAGTCGGTTCGAGATGATCAAAGACAAGTTCATTGTTTTTTGTTTCGAGACTTTGGCTTTGTATATTTCGTGGGAAATAAATTAGTTGAAAACATTTTCTTAAAAGTGATTATTTGTATCGATTATAAAAATGAATGAATGAAAAAAAAATTTCATCACCCACGAAAATTCATATATTAAAAGTTATCGTTGATAATGAAATTTATTTTATTGATTAATTATTTTGAGCATTACAAGCAATCATTTTTTGAAAATGTATTTTCAAAATTCTTCAATTTTTGCGATGTGACTACAGATTTATATACGTTGTAACATTGTTATTCAGCACAAATTGAAGAATAATGACGTCTGTATTTGACAGCACGCGCTTTAAAAAATGCGTCATTTTGACGTCATCCGCCGCCTTCGCGGCCCGCCCCGCTCCGGTCCGGCCCCTCCCCGCCGGAGCTCCTCGCCGGCGGCGCCGGCGTGGGGTGCGGCGCCATCCCCCGCCTTCGCAGGGGGCTTCTCTCCGTCAGATGCTCCGGCGAGCCTCCCTCCGCCGGCTCCGCGGCCGCCGACGGTGGCTTCGACGCCAAGGCGTTCCGGCATAACGTGACGAGGAGCGAGAACTACAATCGGAAAGGTTTCGGCCGCAAGGAGGAGGCTCTGCAGCTCATGAGTCGCGAGTACAACAGTAGGTTCATTCCTTTCGTTTTATTCTGCCGCCTGTGCGTTTTGAGCTCCGATGCACGTGAAGGACTTCGATTTTGGCCTCTGCTCGGATCGAAGGATGAGGGTTCGGCGTTTTTTTTTTTTTTTTCGTGTTTGCCATTTTCAGTTTACTGATTAGTAGTTGATTTGAGTAGAAAATATGGTAGTTCAGAAAAAAACCATAGTTAGGTACTTTGCTAATGTATGTTATGGGTATATAGATCCTGTGCTTCATGTGCTGGTGTTGTTGATTCCATATCTAGCATTTCTAGCTCTCAATACTTGTCGGTATGATGTTTTCGTCATAATACTACAGGTGAAGACATCAATTCTGGATAATTGTAAGTTGTAACGATGTGGTGTCTGTTCATATACCAGGTGAAATTGTTGACACTTTGAAGGGAAATGGAAATGAATACACCTGGGGAAATGTCACTGTCAAACTTGCTGATGCCCAGGGTTTCTGCCGGGGCGTCGTGGAAGCCATACGGATTGCCTATGAAGCAAGAAAGCAGTTTTCAGAGGAGAAGACTGGATAACTAACGAAATTATCCATAACCCGACTGTTAATAAGGTCAGATACATAACAGCATATTGTGCTGTTTTGGCTGATTTGCTTGAATGTCGTGAGTATTGTGTTATGCGCTTTATTTTACTGATTATTATTAAGAATTCTCAATTTTTTATCACGCTGACAGCGATTGGAGGAGATGGAAGTGGAGACCATTCCCCTCGAAGAAGGGAAAAAACAGTTTGATGTTGTTAATAAAGGAGATGTTGTCGTTTTTCCTGCTTTTGGAGCAGCAGTGGAGGAGAGGTTGACCTCGGAGAAGAAAAATGTACAAATCGTGGATACGACTTGCCTATGGGTATCCAAGGTATGGCTCTGTGACAGGATTATATAGCACATTATTTCCAGTGGTTGCGGCCTTAACTTTGTTCATGATGCATTCTTATTCCTTCATTTCCCTTCTTAAATCGTTCTGATCTTTGCTTGAAAGGTATGGAGAACCGTGGAGAAGCACAAGAAAGAAGACTACACTTCGATTATTCATGGTAAATATGCTTATGAAGAAACCATAGCAACTGCATCCTTTGCTGGAGTGTACATTATTGTGAAGAATATGAAGGAGGTATGGCTTAGATGAAGCTCTCTAATTATTTGCTTTGCAGTATAATATTGACGCCTCTCTATGTTACCATCCAATAGTGGAAGGGAGATGTCTTATCTGTAACTACGTTTTCCATATGTCCAGGCAATGTATGTGTGTGATTACATACTTGAAGGTCAGCTTGATGGTTCTAGCTCGACTAAAGAGGCATTTCTAGAGGTACTTCTGGATTGCTTGTTTTTGTTGTATTTTGTTAAGACTACACTTGCTCACATTGTAATCCTAATTTGGTGCAGAAATTCAAGTGTGTAGTTTCCCTGGGATTTGACCCTGACAATGATCTTAATAAAGTTGGCATTGCAAATCAAACCACAATGCTTAAGGGAGAGACTGAAGAGATTGGTAAATAGCAATAAATTTTTTCTATAACATTTCCCCTCTCTGTCCGACTTCAAGTCAAACGTTTTGTTATACTTTCAGGGGAATTGGTGAAGAGGACTATGATGTGCAAGTATGGAGTGGAAACTGTCAATCAGCACTACATGAGCTTTAACACAATTTGTAATGCTACTCAAGTAATTTCCTCTTCCTCAAGCTCCAAGCTTTTTCAGTTCTTCTATGTATAAAAACCTCTTGCAAGATAGTTAGTGCTTGACATGGCTATGGCCTGTAACTTCTTTCAACTTGCTAAAAACAAAAAGGAGTAGCCGTGGTTGAGATGTCTAGTGACTCTCAACATCAGAACAGGAAGACCTATTGCTTGTTAGGAGTCAAAGAGAATTTTCATATGAAGACTCAGCTGCTAGCTCTCTTCTGTAAGTATCATAGAGATTGAACTAGAGAGATGGGATCTAAAATACCGAGTGCCGCCTGAAATGCAGAGAGTTACTTTTCCTGATTGTGTTTTTTCCTGTGACAAGTTTATCTGTTGAAGGAGCATGATACAAATCCTATAGCCGAACCTCTGATGAGATGCTACAGAAAGGAAGAATAGAGAACACTAAAAAGAAGGAAGAAGTTTGAGTTGATTACCATGAGTTCTGCTGTGTCTTTAAGATGCTGATGCAATTTTTTCAACAGCGGTCTTCTTCAGGAACACCAAGATGCTATGTATAAGTTAGTGGATGAGAAGGTGGATCTTATACTAGTTGTCGGTGGGTGGAACTCGAGCAACACATCTCACCTTCAAGAGATTGCTGAAGAAGATGGGATACCCTCTTATTGGGTTGACAGTGAGGAGAGAATAGGTCCTGGAAACAGAATAGCCTACAAAATGAACGTAAGTCTGTACTTCGAAGTAGCACTCCTTCAGCAGATTTTAGTGTTTATGCCTTCTTTTACTGACTTTTGTACTTGTTGTTGCGATAGCTTGGGGAATTAATTGAGAAAGAAAATTGGCTTCCAGAGGGTCTCATAACAATTGGTGTAACATCGGGAGCTTCTACCCCGGATAAGGTAACCTTCTGACCTGGTGAATTCCTATTGCGAGAACAGCTCTACTTCTTCATCAGCCCTTTCCTTTGGCTGCTTTCCCATTAAGCTCTCAGCTATCTATGGTACCTGTACACTGTGGGCGTTGACTGAATTTTCCTGGAGATGCTCTCCTTATGCATGATTTCCTGGTTCTGGATGAGAGATTTCTATCAAGCCCTTCATTTGTACATTTGTTCTCACGCTGAAAATTTGGTCTCCTTAGCAATGTCATTCAATGCAGTTGGATGATAACTACATGAGGCTGTGAAGATTCATATTTTGCATACCTACTGGGGCTTTGTTCTGAAAGTCAATCCTTCAGAAATAGTAATGATGCTTTTGTTCCTTACCAGGTCGTTGGGGATGTTTTATCGAAGGTCTTTGACATTAAAAGGGAAGAGGGCTCGCAACTGGCTTGATATAAGATTACAAATCTACGACCGTGGATTAATCATCAGCCTGACCTTGTGTGAATAAAAATGAGAAGTTCCACGGATTTGATGTAAAATGACCAAATACCCTGCATATTTTGATGTACTATACATCCTATGTGCCACTGAACTTTAGTCTGCTCCTGTAGATCTAATGGGGTGATGCAAGGCTTCAATTTGACTGGCTTTTACAATAGGATGTAGAACATATGTTCATCTCTGAGCTTCAACCAAGTGAATCTGTTTATGCGGATTTGACATCCTTATTGAATCTAGAAACGAATGAGATGCCATACTTCCCTGTTTCAACTTGTTCGGTCCAGGTTTTACAAGTCTGTTAATAACTCAAGAGCTCTCTAATGATATTTAGAAATTTCTAAAATCGGTACGTTTAGCTATATAGTGGACATAACGATGTCGCACCAACTTATTCATCATCATTCGTATAATTATATATGGATTCAGAATCAGAAGATCTCGATCTGGATAACTGAAGGAAAACCCGAGTTTTAACAAATTGAGGATACAGGTCATTCTGGACGGCTTGAGGGTTTTCACAAGGACCACCAAGCTGTCTAATGCTAAGCGCGCTAAAAGAATCAGTCCTATCTTTAATTAGGAGCAAGGGTGATCTTACAAACCACTCAGCCAGGGCAGTGAGGGCACCCATCTTCGAAACCGGGAAGGGGAGAGGGAGGGCAGGTTGGTTCGAGGACCCCGTGGCTTCTTAGCTATAGCTTCCGTTTGAAAGCGATACATGAGATGCTTTGCGGAATTTCCGAATGGATGTGGAGAAATCGATGCCAGATCGCCCTGTGACTCCATGCACGCGCGCATCCATGCATGTCCAGGGCCTCATCGGGCAAACGACTTACTTCGGAAGTGAAACACATCTGTATTCGAAGTTATGCAATTTGTTCACTTCCAGCCTTGTTGATTCGACGTTGGCTTGGAATATATTTGAGGAAACTTTTGTTAAAGCCCGTATGGACATTTGATTACATAATCATATCTGGATTCAGAATTAGCTTCATATGACTTATTCCATGAAGTTGAATGACAAGTTTCTCCTCATTTCATCTCAGCTCCGCCTAGGCCAAATACAAAATAAATAAATAAATAAATAAATTACTAACCATCCAAATAATTAGAGAAAGAGAGACCATAAATTACTCACCATTGTGTGGCTGGCAACCTCGATCTCGAAAACTCAAGGCAAAGCCGAGTTTTGATGGATTGAGATTACAGGTCATTCTAATCTGGTACTTAACTCCTATACAACATGATCACTTGGAGACGATTCACAAGGATTCTTGATAGATCCCCCAATTCCGACATGCTTCTTCCCGTCTTTGATAGATTTATAAATAATGCGGAAAATAAAGTTATAGAATTTCTGTGTATATTTTGATGTCTATATTAATGATGAATACATCATGTTTATTAGATAACTAATCTAATATAATATTATCTTAATCAAGATATGCACAATCAAAGAGAAATATATGTGCAATGTACGTGCAATATGTGCAATATCCGTGTAACATAGGTGCAATCTTAAAAGATAGAAATATCACTATGGTATGACTACATGCATGTGTAAAAGTATATGTATTCAGCTTGTTTCAATGGGTTCTCATGTACCCTCTAGAGGTGCCCATCGTCCATCGCATGTTCTCATGGGACCACTGATTTTTTACCCACGTTTCTTTGCAAACTCCTCCAAATCTCATATCTTTTGGCTAAAAAGACAAGGCCAAGAGACCCGCTGCCCCTTCCCTGTCTCGAAGATCTTTCCCCAGATTTATTCTCTTCGAGAGACTTCAATTTTTTCCAGATTTTTGGCCATTTGCTGCTCAAGGCCAAAAATGGGTAAAGATGACCATAAAGAAGACGAAGACGGAGGACCCCTTCCGGCGAAGACGGAGCTGACCACGAGGACGACGGAGGGGGTGGTCTGGTTTGGACGCGCAGCAGTGTTGGCCTGGATGGGCGTCGGCGGTGGACGCGCGGAGGTCAAGCTCGGAGGCGACTCTAGCCGGAGGAGGATGAATAGAGAGAAAGACTTGACCTGAGCAGATTTTCATTTTTTTGTGATTCCACGTCAGAATATATGTGTCAAGTGGTGATTGGCTTAAAGCAAAAAAATACACTCCATGTAGGATGATGACGTGATGAGAAGTAACCACGGAATATTTTCTCGCGTGGACGTATCCGCTCAGATTACGATACGCAGGACTCCAGCGAACTCCCGCTCCACATCACCAACCGAACAAGTCGCGTGGAGGGCTCGTGGATGGAGGGTGCGGTGGAGCTGCAGCTGGAATTGATAAGAGCGGCCGGCGCAATGGCTACGATACGAAGGAGGAGGAAGAGAGAGAAAGAATAAGATTGGTAATTTATTTTATTTATCTCCGCATCAGAATACATGTGTCAAGTGGTGATTGGCTAAAAGCAAAAAAATGACGCGGGGGGGAGAAGCAATCACCGAGCCTTTGGATAACGAAAGGTGTTGGGGACAAGTGAGGAATGACGAATGACAGTGGTCGGTGAGGATTTTCCCAAACATAAGAGGCTTCGGACACCGTGCTCTTAGGACATCCCACATTTAGAGCGAAGCATGCAATTGAACAAGCACCTACTTTGCGCTTTTCGGCTTGTATGAGCTTGTCCGCGACAAACTGAGTCCGGTCTCAGCTTTCTTTAGAGTGTCACACGGTTGTCATCACCGGCCATGTCCACCAGTCACGACATGGGGCTAGAACGAAGCAATTTCGGAAGGATTTTGCCATCACCACTCCAAAATTCCAATCCCGTATTATCTAATCTATACTTAGATTACCAAATGAGTCCCATATATACAACCCCTCCTTGATTTATGCTCATCAGTAATGAAAGAAACATGTCTGCTTATCAATGCGAAATACCGCGATAACGAGAAAGAAGAAAACACAACCATTGAATGGGCAATTTTTCCCACTCTATATAACAATAAAATCTGGCATTGATTCTTCCATGACCCATTTTCAAGTTAATGTTTCAATACTTGAAAATGGTAAACAAGTTCTTTTTCTTGATTGCTAGAACTTGCCATTTCATCAGTTTCTTTCAACCCACAAGCAGTAACTTCCACAGTATTACACAAACCCAGAAACCAAAAGCAGAAGCAAGGAAAAATTTGTAGGAGAGAGATATTTTACAAAGCCAAAGATACAAATGTGTTAACAGGTTCCGTGGATGAATCAGAAGGTGAGCTTCCAGATCTTGATCCTGAGATCGACGTTGCACTGGGAATCGCTCACCGTGGCCACGGACGGCGACTTACCTTCCGGGGGGACCACCCCTTTGAACCCTTGGCAGCTCACTCTGATGCCCACCTTCTTGCTTTTCAGCTTGCCTGCGCTCACCATCATCTTCGGGTCCATCTGTATCTTCACGGGGACCCTGACCGGCAAAGCTGAAGGAGAACCCAAAACTCCACGGGTTTAGGTTGCAGTGCATCCTGGCGGGCCTGAGCACCTTCACCAGGACCACCACCACGAGCAGGACCGCCGCCAAGAGCACTGCAAGCAGCAGACCAATCCTCTGGGGTTTTCTCAGAAACCACTCTGCGACGGCTGTCGCAGTGCCCATCTTCAAAAAAGCACACGGCCGTCTAGCGCCCCTCTGCGAAAAAAGTTCAGTCCCAGGAGTCCAACGGGAGGCTTTTTATACGTGAACAGGTGGAGAAAATATTGGTTGCAAGTGGGATTCCGCTTGCGAGCTGGCTTTCTCCTCATGGGGGAGTCTTCTTGACGCACTCGAAGATATATTCGGCCGAATCTCCATTCGGCTGTTATCTTTGATTTCCTTATCGGAGTCGTTGAATTGAGTCTCCCTTTCGATTTCCTTGGACTGAACTCTTTTTGCAGAGGGGCGCTAGACGGCCGCGTGCTTTTTCGAAGATGCACTGCGAGAGGGGCGCTAAACGGCCGCGTGGTTTTTTGGTTTTTCGAAGATGCACTGCGAGAGGGGCGCTAAACGGCCGCGTGTTTTTTTCGAAGATGCACTGCGACAGCTCGGTTCAAGTGGTAGTACTTTTTGTTTTTGGTCAGACAAGTGGTAGTACTTCGAAGGGGACAAAGGAAGCGCATTAGTAAAAAAAAGGAAAAATCTATAATAATATCTCAAGGGCTTTTCTTCTTCTTCTTTTCCCTTTTTTTTGTTCCCTTCTTTCTCTAATAGAGTAAAATCTATAATCTTATAGTTCTATAATTAGGATCTGCAATTCAATTTTGAGAATTTAATGTTGGTTTCTTTAATGCAACTGCAAGTAAAACACTATCCTACAACAATAGTGGGCTGATTGATCCAACCAAATTTTAGATTTATGATAGTCATATTTATTGTCTACGTATAAAATTAAATTTCCGAACCGTATATTGAAGTTAAATATGTCATCCAATAGGTTTTGATTAATTATGGATTGGACTTGGTGGAATATTCATGTATTGTGGTAGAGGAACATTGATGAAAAGTTTTTGAAAAGGCTTGAAATGTCTCGATGAATTTCGACATTTGAAGATACGATAACAACAATAGCAATCAAACTTATCACATTATGTAGGGTCGACTATGTGAATCCTATCACGTCACTGCATTGGCCTAGTTATTTTCTTTTCACTAATCTTAATTAATTGCTTTTTTTTTCTTCTTTTAGAGTCGACATTGCCCTTAGGCATGCAAAGTTTTCTTTTGAGGCGGTGAAAACGCACCATTTCAACCATACAAATTTTGTGCTGCGTCACGTTAGAATTGAACTCAATTTCGTAATTTTTTTTTAAGAAATCGAAGGGTCAATCCCAGCCTTTGTCGAGAGATTTATCCTCTCAATTTTGTTGATGATAGAGCAACAATAAGGAATGCGAGGCATCCATGTCTTAAGCCATTCCAACAACTAATAACACAGACAAACACGATTGAGATCTTTCTTCCCTTTTTTGTATTTTTGGCCCACCGTCTCCCATAATAAAGCTTATCAACACATTAGCACGAGAGATAATAATATAAATGGTTACTGAACTTTGAATTAATGTATAATGTTATCCCTAAATTGTTAATTTATTCAACGTGATCCCTCACCTTTAACTCAATATGCAATGTGGTCAATAAATATTTAATTTGTTCAATATAGTCCCAGAACATTTGAATTTAGTCCCTAAACTATATTAAAAAAAAGAAGCCGATGTCATTCTTCTATTAGTTGAAGTAACATTGAACATTTACCTATAGTTTAGAGACTAAATTGAATATATTCAAAAAGTTCAGGAACTCAGATACGACGTTGCATATTAGACTAAAGTTTAGGGACCACATTGAATAAATCAAAAGTTCAAGTACTGCATTGAGTCAAAATTTAGGGGCCATTTGTCTCATTTTTCCAATCATCTGAATATGGATGGGGACGTGTAGTTTCAGATGTGAGTTTCGATTCCCACATCTTGTAAGAGGCTGGGCAAAAGTCTGAGAGTGAGATGAGAGTCAGAGTAAGACAGACAAAACAAAAAATGAGAATGGTACGTGCAATGCGCGCACCCGCAAACTAGTCTACTGAAAATACCTGTTCGTCGTCGTCGTCCTCCTAATCCTCTGCCGCCGCCGTCGTCTTCCGCCTCCGCTTCCTTTCCCATGGGCTATTACAGGCGAGCTTCTTCGCATGCCCTAAAATTACTGGGATGCCCCTCTCTCCTATCTAGGCTCTCCCCGTCACCTGCCAAATTCGACTCGCTCTACCGCCCCCGCCCCCGCCGCCGCCTTCGCCCCTGGTCTCGGCTTCGGCTATGGCTACAGCTACGGCTTCTGTTCCCACTCTCGCTCGAACCTCAGGGAGAACGCCATCGACTTGGGCCAGTACCCTCCGGAGAGGATCAGGAACTTCCCCATAATCGCGCATTAGTAAAAAGAAAAGAAAACTCTATAATAATATCTCCATAAATGGCTTGTCGCAAGGCAGGAGAGGGGTGGGGACAGCCACTCCTGCGTTTTTTCCTGGACAGGCGGGTGGGCCCCGCCTCACGCCACTTTTTCGGTTGGCGTGTGGAGCGGGAGTTCACTGGAGTCCTGCGTGTCGGAATCTGAGCGGTTACATCGGAATCTGAGCAATTACGTCGGCGCGTAGGTAGGTTGAGCTGTTTGGATAACGAAAGTTGTTTGGGACGAGAAAACGCGACGACCAACACGTGAGGAATGATGAATGACGGTGGTCGGTGAGGATCGCCTCTTGAGGACTTGTTCGGGCCAACTTTTCGGCCCTCTGGAAATAAGCAGCAAATCCTTGGGCCGAAGTGCGTTGTTTTCCCTCTTAACAGGCGAGCGTCTCCGAAAGTACGTCTTTATTTCAATTGGGGCTTGGCCCTCTCAGATCATCATCGCTCTCTCTTCAAGCTTCGACCCTTTCTATTCCCTCCTCTGAATTCCAACACCTCATGTTCGATCACCAAGCCTCGCATTCCAACTCGGAATCGCAGTCCTCGGGCCCAAGTTTCAGTCTTTTCTCAGGAGGACGACCCGTTCTTGCCGGTAGTTCGTTTGAGCAAGAGGGCGGCGAGCCTCTCGATTCTTGCAATCCTGCTAAATGGGCGTGGCTCGAGCGCGTCGATGGCGACGTTGCCTCAAGAAGTGGAGCTGGAGAGGTACACTGACTCCGTGGAGGGCGTCACTCTCCTCAAACCTTCTTCTTGGGTTAAGGTACACATCTGTATGTACAATGTACGATGTATAATGAATATCAGACTCGCAAAAATGCCATGGCTGTCCAAGTAATTGGAGTTGTTTATTGTTGGAACTGAAGGTGGATAAAGCAGGAGCACGGTGCTGTTTGAGGAGCCAACCAAGGGGAGCAACAACGTGGGAGTGGTGGTGAGTCCAGTTCGTCTTGCAAGCCTCGGCGAATTTGGGAGTCCTCAGTTTGTTGCGGACAAGCTCGTACAAGCCGAAAAGCGCAAAGTAGGCGCTTGTTCAATTGCTTGCTTCGTTCTAAATGAGGAATGTCTTATGAGCATGGTGTCCGAAGCCTCTTTGTAGAATATATGATGACATGATGATGATGTCCAAGATTTAACTTTACACAACGTAAAAATGAATTTCTTATCTAATCAATCATGCTAAAAAAATCTCTAATTAATTCGAGCATATATATGTACCAATAATTAAGCTAATTATGTCAAAAGAAAGAAATCTACTAGAAAGTTACGAATCAGTCTTTACGAGGTATTGCATGATTGTAGAGCAACACGAGGGAAAGTCATATATGTAATGCGACATTAATTATCAGTGAGAAACGTGAGCATAATACATTAGATTTTTAAAAAAAATCGCATTTAGGTAGTGGGTTATGTAAGCATTTTGATTTACTTAGGTTAAGCTAAAGAAAAGATGGCAACGAGGTCAAGACGTAAGGATTCCGAATTGCCTACCTCAATGATTCTCAAGTAGTTTTAGTCTGAAATTCTGGTGAGTAAAAAAGCAACCTGGACAACTTTGTGCCAGTAATTCTGACCAAAAAAAAAAAAGCTTTGTGCCTGCTACAGATCTCTTCTTTATCGAACGGGAGACTCTACTGTTGGTTTTCTGAGTAGAGAATCCAGATGGAATTCCACTGTGCCCGTCCACATGTTCTTTGACAAACAGTGCAATGAAAAAACCCTCTTTGTCCTCTACGGGATCGGTCCGCAGTAACTTTTCAGCTGCATGACAAGGAACATTGATTTAGCAGGAAAACGGGTAAAACTGGCTTTCAAAGAGCATTGCAAAGAAAGAGTCCTCCTGGAGGTTAAAATCAAATGACACAGCACTTACCGCCTTCGAATACTGGGAGACCCTGGCGAATCCACTGGGGGAAAGGAAGCTTCCAGGCGAAAGCCAAGAGAAGCAGCAAGAGGGAGGATAGACTGTACTACATCTTCGTTTTCGATTTGGTGGACGGAGCATATACTATAGACGGCTCTTTCTACAGCTAGAACTGTACAGAGAAAAATACATGAGATCTTCCGATGCATTACTATTGGTCTAAGAATCGATCAACAATCTTACAAGATAATGCATGTGTCAGGGCCTTCTTCTGAAAAGCTGCAAGTTTATTGAGCCTCGCCATTTCTGTACCATCAGCTGCATGACCTGGATAACCGAGATTGCAAAGGGGTTTGGACATTATGAATATAATGAAATGCAAAAGATGCATATATATATATATAATACAAGACATTGATGGTAGTCCATAACTCCTGAAAAAAGAAAGCCATTGGATACCATTTAAAGAAACACTTAAGAGGTTAATTAAGGCATAAATAATAGATAATTACCAGTCGTGTAAGAAGGCAGCAGATGATCCAATCTCTCGGCAGATGTCCCAGATCCTGAGCAGGACGGATCTAAAAGAATTGCTCGGACATGCAAACATGAACTTTCTCGTGACCATGTGGAGAAACACACATGGAAGATAGATGACCCACCCTACATCCCCGAAGAAAATGGCAAGAATAATTTTCTGGTGGTGAGGTGCCATAAATGACTGTTGCAAAGCACCATGACAAGAACACCACGGAATGCATGTCTCGAAAACTAAGCCGCCATATCTCGAAAACTAAGCCAAGTTTTGATGGATTGAGATTACACGTCATTCTAATCTCGTACTTAACTCCTATACAACATGATCACCTAGAGACGATTCACAAGGATTCTTGATAGATCCCTCAATTCCGGCATGCTTCTTCCTGTCTTTGATAGATTTATGAATAATGCGGAAAATAAAGTTCTGGAATTTCTGTGTATATTTTTATATTTATATTAATGATGAATACATCATTTTTATTAGATAACTAATCTAAGATAATATCATCTTAATCAATATATGCACAATCAAAGAGAGATATATATGCAATATTCGTGCAATGTACGTGCAATGATGTGCAATGTCCGTGCAATTCTCATGTCTCTAGAGGTGCCAATCAATAGAGAAGCACGACATTTTGTATTAGACAACCAATCAGCATCCTGATCCAAATGCCACGTGCACCGAGCTTGAACTTGTATCCAAATAAGGTTCAGATTGGAAGCTTGAAAATATAGTAGTTCACTATGGCAATAAAGAATTGCCAACCTGCACCGACTGCCACCCCTGGACAAGTATTTACGGTTCGCCCAAATGCTCAATCAAGATAAGCAAAAGCCAAATCTTACAATTGTGACATTTCAAATTATGCTAGTAAGGCATTACGAGGAGTACTATGAAGAACCGGTTGGATACTATTGAGGAAGATTGTAAGCGCGAGATGATAATCGACCTTTGACGTTTCTGTCATGACTTCTCTTTGGTTCGTAAGCATCTCGGGAACTCACTCGTTGTTGCAACTAGTACTGCTGTGAAGAGAATTCCTATTGCTGTGGATGTCAAAACCACTAATCGCCACCGAAAAGTTTGCTGCTTTGGCATATTCTGGCGCCTGAGTTCGTTGGACACTCACACGCCGCAGGAATGCAAAAGCATGGGTGAAGCTAACAGGAGTAAGTAAAGAAGACATGTTATCTAAAACTCACCCTGCTTTAGGGAAACATTGCTATTGTCCTGGTCTGTATGTTGCGTTGTCCAACGTTGGTGTAAATAATTAGATTTACGTGTGTTTATCGTATAGATAGGCGTGGATAGGCAAACATATATTTATAAACAGAATAACGTATTATATTGTGTTGACACCCGACAAGGTAACATGTTTGAAAATTATGCTAATTGCGTCACATGACCCGCTTTATGGGAAAATTGTCAAATCAGTCCTAAATCTATTGTACGGCGGCCAATTCAATCCTAAATCTTTTAATGTTACCAATTCAGTCATAAACCTTTTAAATTCTTACCAATTGAGTCCTTCCGGCCAATTTTGGCCGGCCGGCGCTGACGTGGCTGCCGGCCGGCGCCGGCCGTCCTGTCAACGCTGACGTGGCAATTTTTAATTATTTTTTTTCAATTTTTTAATCTTTTTTTTTCTTTTTCTTTTTTTTTTTTCTGCTTTGTCCCTTCTGGCCGGTCCGGCGACTGGCGGCCGGCCAGAGGGGAGGGCCGGCGAGGCCTCTGGCGAAGCTCGCCCTCGCCCTCACCGGCCACCGGCGAGGGCGAGCCTCGCCGGCCACTGGTTGGGCGAGGCGAGGTCGAGCCTCGCCGTCGCCTGGGTCGCGACGGCAAGGATCGCCCTCGCCGGTGGCCAGCGGGGCGAGCTTCGCCAGAGGCCTCGCCGACCCTCCCCTCTGGCCGGCCGCCGGTCGCCGGACCGGCTAGAGGGGACAAAGCAGAAAAAAAAAGATTAAAAAATTGAAAAAAAATAATTAAAAATTACCACGTCAGCGTTGACCGGACGGCTAGCATCGGCCGGCGGCCACGTCAGCGCCGGACGGCCAAAATTGGCCGGAAGGACTCAATTAGCAAGAATTTAAAAGGTTTAGGACTGAATTGACAAAATTAAAAGGTTTAGGACTGAATTGGCTGCCGTACAATCGGTTTAGGACTGATTTGACAATTTTCCCCCCGCTTTATTAGTTCTGTCGTACTTGTGTCGAATCAGTTTGGCATGCTTATAAAATGTGTCGTGCTTAGATTAACCATATCTATACTATGTAGCTATTTTGAAGCATAGATTAACACGATGTAATACGAATTACTAATTCCCAGTCCTAATTAATATCTTGAATGTTTTCTTATGAAACATGCCTAACAGGTACATTTGTGACACTCACTTATAAAAGTGAGAAAACTTGGTTATCCCTAATTAAAGAACCGTATCTATGTATTTAACCAGAAGCATGCCCAACATTATCTAATTATATTATTGAAAGATATATAATTGTTTCTATGCATATACCTGCATAGCTCCTCAACTTGAATTAATGAAATAACTACATTATATATTTTCATATAATTAAGAGATTAAATTGAACATGTACTAAAAGTTAGAAAAAATTAAAAGTTCAGGAACCGTATTAAATAAATTAATAATTTAGGAATCACATTGCATATTGACCCAAAATTATGAGATTATTTGAGTTATTTCCCCTCGCCATTTCGTAAGCAAATCCAGATGGCGGCTAGACGGCGTCGTTAAGCCGAAGCCCACAGGCTCGCTTCCCCACCCCCCCCCCAAGGGGCTCAGCTGCAGCTCGGAGCAGAGCAAAGCAAAGCGGAGCATCTCTTCCCTCTCCGGCAATGGCGATTGCGCTGCGAAGTCGCCTCTTCACCCTGCACTCCACCTCCCTTCTTCTTCTTCCACCGTCGCTCCGGCCATCTCCGAACGCCCCGCTCTTCTCGCTCCCTCTCAGGAGCCCTCCTCTCTCGCACTCCGGCCTGAGCTTCCACGCCTCCGCTTCCAGGAACGCGAGCCCGCCGGCCTCGGCCTCGGACTCGGCCGGGATCTTCCGGAAGGTGTTCTTCGTCCCGCCCGGGGTTGACCCGGCCGAGGTATCCGAAGACATGGTGCTCCCCGGGTCGAACATCGTCGCCGGGCCCTACGCGGGTCACGCCCAGGTCAAGGAGGTGGAGTTCGTGAAGAGCAGCGGGAGGGCCAAGGACTGTCCCAAAGACGGGAGGCCCGAGTTTGCGATTCTGGGTCGGTCGAATGTGGGCAAGTCTTCGCTTATCAATGCTCTGGTGCGGAAGAAGGAAGTTGCGCTTACATCCAAGAAACCAGGTCTTCTTTTTTTCCGTCGTCAAATGATGTTTTGTGTCTTTTTATAGTGGTCGTCAAATGACGTTGTTTCGTGTGGTTTGACTTTGTTGGCGAGGGATGAGCTGATTGATTGATTGATGTGATGATTTATGTTGCAGGCAAGACTCAGCTTATAAATCACTTCTTGGTGAACAAGAGTTGGTATATTGTGGATTTGCCGGGTTATGGGTGAGCTTTAAGCACCTGTCTTTTGACTTGCTCGAACTTCTTATGTCGTGTGGCAGCTTATAAATGCAAAAAAAATCACAGAATGTGAGCTAATATGTAAGTTTTGTTTCTGCAATGCTGCAACTAATTGAGTGAGGTGAGTCGATTCGAAGTTGTTAGAGTGGGAAAGTGAAAAACCATTAGATCGCAACTTTTTGACGAGCTTCTGAAACTTGATTAATCAGGCTTAAATGGTTTGAGCATATTTGATTCGTCGCTTTGGATATGCCGAGGCGGTAATTCTTTTAGCTAAGATGTACATGCTGGGAATTCCGTCTTCAATTTTGGGTCTTTCTGTTCTTCACGTAATGGACCCTTTGACAAGCGGCGAAGGAGTAGTTTCCATCTTTTGCCATGAATCCTGATGCAGAAGAAGTAAATTTGTATATCCATAAAAGTAATCATACCTGGCTTTTCATTTCTGCTTTTGTAACTTGACAGTTTCGTCGAATGCCTGATGTATATCTTTCTAGAAGCGCATAAGTTGTTATGGATGTCTGCAGATATGTGAATATATATAAATGCAAAATATATTGCACTTCCTAGAATTGATCCTGCGTTGTGTCAGATTTTGTGCTATAAACTCTGCTTTTAGCGTTTACAATAGTTCCTTTCATCTTTTGTGATTTTGTTTCTAGGTTATCTGACTAATGGAAACTGCTTAAACGTTGTAGGCTTCCTTTTTGCTTCCTAGAATTCCAGCTTGTCTTTCTAGGGTAGTATCATGTTATGATTTACCTGCAGGCGCTGAGCTATTAACCTTGCAATAGATTTAGCTTTTGGTGTCTTACTGCAGTTTGGGACCTGCCTTTGATATACCCGCTTCCAGTTATAGGTTGTGATCTGCAATCATTAATCACAGTCCTTTGGCAGTAGATTTGTAGATTCCAACCAAGTGTTTATATTGTGTGGTACCCTTGCAATTAGTTAATTCTTATCGTTAATACTCTTGAGATTGACCGTGGTTTAATTTCCACATTTGAGCATGTCGGGGTCGAGGCAAGGTGACCATGGACATGCTATATTATCTGTTTATTAACCATCTTGACCTTGTCTTTGGATGAGATATTCTGATGCGTTAGGTTCTTGAACATGAGATTAAGTCATTTGCTCTGTGGATTTCTTGCTCATTCATAGGTTTGCTAAGGCCCCGGGATCTGTTCGAATGGATTGGTCAGCATTTACAAAGGGCTACTTTTTGAACAGAGATACGCTAGTTGCCGTCTTACTTCTTATCGATGCGAGTGTTCCTCCTCAAAAGATTGACCTTGATTGTGCAAATTGGCTGGGACGCAACAAAGTACACTGCTTTCTTAGTTTCTTAGTTGTAGAATCAACATTCAACAGTGGCTGAACGTACTGATGATGTTACTCTTCTCCACTTGTTCAGATACCTCTAACCTTCGTTTTCACAAAATGCGACAAGATGAAGGGAGGGAAGAGGCCTGATGAGAACATAAGGAGCTTCCAGGAAGTGATTAGGGAAAGCTACCGGGAGCATCCTCCGTGGATCATGACTAGCAGCGTCACCGGTTTAGGAAGAGACGAGCTTCTCTTGCACATGTCCCAGCTCAGGAACTACTGGGACCAATAGAAGGGACGAAGCACTTCCATATAATACCCTCATAAAGTTGAGTTCAACTCTCATTTGCAGGCCTTGGCTATTATCCGCATTCTTGAGATAACAATTGAATTTGTACCTCTCAGTGTGTATAGACAACACATGTACAGAATAAGATGTTTTCTATAATTTTAAACCTCCTTTTTATGGTATTGGTGTACTCTTAATTCTTTTGCTACATATAATTCATTCATTCGTGAATGATCCTTCTTAAGTCCGCTCTCATTCAAGACTTTTATTACTTTGGTCAACACAGATCCAGAGTGGTCAGTTTTTACCCTTCTTAGTGTTCTGCTTAGGCGTCGAGTGATATTTGAAAAGGTGATGTGCAATCAGACCGGTGCTTACAATTTGCTGCTTCTCCCTACTGTTTAAATGCTTAAAATCGGATCGTGGCCAAGACAGATGGAACAGATAAGTGAAGAATAATGCTTGGGTTGCAATTAGCAACCCCTGTTATTCATCGTTTTAAGATAATGACATCATAGGAACTAAATATCACCAGATGTGGAGTGTGCCACATTGGCAACTTATATACATTGAGGGATTGCTTCTTTTTGGCAGAGAGAGAGAGAGATTCTAGGCGGTAGCCGCTGCTTGCTCCTCAACAACTTGTGATGTTGGCTGGAGAGTGCAGATGAGGTTGCGGTCACCATACACATTGTCAATGCGTCCTGGTAGAATGTTGAGCAGCACACAAGAAGAATAATTAGTTTCTTTTGTATTCTTTTCTTTGGCAGGGAAGCACTTGAAACAGACATGAATAAAACATTCTAAATAGCTGCCACCCCAGACTTCACTATACCCAAACTCACACTCTACAAGTTCTATACCCATCTTTGAAAATACCAGTAGTTGAAAATAGATAGCATACATATCATGATCATCAAACAGAATTTCAAATCTAAGCTTTAAACAAAATTTTGGAAAGAAATGTATCCCTTGAATCATGCTTGGAGAAAAGATTAAATGGAAAACTTCTGGGGTTGCAAAGGAGGCGAAATAAGAAGATCATGGTAGCTGTTCACTATGAACATGCAATGCGGTAGCAGCTACATATAGTATCTACTGATATCCACAGCATAAGCTATTATTTTAGTTTAACTTTGTGGTAACACGAAGATGATGTTCCGGGTACGTAACAACGAACCATATTTTAAAATTTGAAAACCCATACTTTCCATTTAAGGAGGTGTCATACTTCAAAATTCAATGGATATGCAATATTTTAAGTCAACATTCCGGAGTATAGCCTAAATCTCATGATGAAAGCAGCATCAGTCGAAACAACCATTTGCATATAACGTTGCACATGGTCGAATAAGATAAGGTAGACATACCCGTGGATGGCCAGAACTTTGCGGTACGGAGCCAGGAAGCTGGAAAAGCTGCATATTCCCGAGAATACGGCTTTGTCCATGAGTCTCCCATAAGCAATGATGGTGGGTGGGGAGCAGACTAAAATATATCCAAAATTAGAAGTTCCACAGAAGATCATCAAGTAAAAAAGTTCAGTCGAAGCATTTATATATCCAACCTTGATTGTGTAAAAGAAATCGATAGGAGAATGGATGAGTGTCCTAAACTTGTCTAAATATATTTCTTGTGCATTTGAACATTAGATCGTTTTGAAGTGACGACTTTTCAACTGATGTGAAAAAAATACTCTGTATTGCACTTGTTGTACTTTTAATTTTTATTCGCCAAAGCTTATTAACAAGTACTCTAGAAGCTCCCCGTAAAGATACCATTCTTCTCATACCTTCAAGACATTGTTGTGGACATCAGCTTTTCCCTTTTCGATTTGTGCAATTTCTTCTCTAATGGAGATGAGAGCATCGCAGAATCTGTCCAACTCAGCCTGCAACAAATGATCCGTTACTGCTAAGTTGTTTCAAAGACCTTGGACAAAAGAAAACTGAAAAGATCGTGTTCTTGCTTGTCATTACCTTGCTTTCACTTTCAGTGGGTTCAATCATCAGTGTGCCAGGGACTGGCCATGACATGGTTGGTCCATGGAATCCATAGTCCATTAGACGTTTTGCGACATCTTCAGGCTCGATTCCAGCAGTATTCTGCAATAGAATAGCTTGCCCAGTTGATTAAAAACCAACAAAAGGCAAACATATAAGACATTAACTGAATACACACTACCTTAAAGCCCCTTAGGTCAACAATGAATTCATGGGCAACTGTCCCATTGGCTCCACGGAACAAGATGGGGTAGTAGTTCTGCAAACCAGAGTACAGACGATGAGATGACAAATTAGGCCATAGTTGTTTCCCACAAGATTACGAGATCCTCATTTCTGCAACTTTGTTACATTCTCTTCCAGTGAGAAGACAACCACTAAAGAAAAAGAAATATTCTTCGGAAGTTTGGCAACAAAGCCAAGATGGAACATGCACCTATTGCACTGCACTACACTGAGATTTATGACGAATCAAGTATACAAAGGAGCAAGAGCAACAAAAAGATAATTAAAGGACAAAAAGGACAAACCTCCAAACGTTTTGCCATGTAGTTTGCATTCAAAATTGCTATCTTTGATGCTTCAGTGAGTCCCTTAGATCCCATCATGGCTATGTAAGTGTATGATATCGGCAAGATAAGTGCCGAGCCCCATGGAGCAGCGGAAATTGTACCCAATGGCTGGGACTTATCTGGGGCTGGTATACCACCCGTAGAAACCTTTAAGACAAAAGTATAAAAGATTAATAACTTAATTAGACAGGCCTCTATGCAGCAGAATTTCGGTAGCATACACCGATGACACAACGTCTATTTGGTCCAATTACCATCACGGAGGATCATAATGTGATGACAGAGAAAAAACAGTAAATTATTTTCATGTCTGAAAAGTACATACTACTGGATGCGAAGGCAGAAAAGGTGCCAAGTGCTTCTTCACACCAATAGGACCCATGCCTGGACCACCGCCTCCATGTGGAATGCAAAATGTTTTGTGGAGATTGAGATGACAAACATCGGCTCCAATAAATCCTGGGCTTGTCAAACCCACCTACAAGAACCAAATATATTAAATTAGATTTAATATGCTGAAAGATACCTCGCACACCAGGCATTGAACTTGAATTTTTCTCAGGACGAAGAACTACTGCACACTAATCAACTACTCCTCTTTCATAACCTGACTGCGCACTAACAATTATAATCTGGATCATATGTCAAGGTGCATCTCTGACTAATTTGAGCATTTCAAGTGTTATCAAGTAAAACGCTAATGATTGGACAGTTGAGAATAGTAGCTATGAACCACACCTCTCAGGTGTCCGAGAAATAGAATCAATATAGCTTGAGTAGAATCAATATTGCTCGAGTGCAGCAAAAAGGAAAAAACAAACCTGTGCATTCATGTTTGCTCCATCCATGTACACTTGACCTCCATTGTCGTGAATTATCTTGCATATCTCATCTATGCCTTCCTCATACACTCCATGGGTTGAAGGATATGTGACCTGAAGTTCGCATTGAAACAAGATAAATAACAAGGTCCTGATTATATCACCAGTCTGAAATCTATGAAAAATTATTTTCCAGTTAATGAGAAATTAGGCTCACCATAAGGGCAGACAAGTTATCTCTATTTGCTTCTGCTGCTTTTCTCAGCTCCTCAATGTTGATATTACCCTTGGCGTCAGTTCCAACAGCAACGATTTTCATACCACACATAGCAGCACTGGCAGGATTTGTCCCATGAGCAGAGACAGGAATGATGCACACATTGCGATCATGGTCCCCTCTCGCCTAAGGCACCAAATCAGTAACCAAAATAAGCAGACTAATTAAAATGCAGCACCAGGATGGGTTTAGTTAAGAAAGTACTGTGAAGGAGAATGCAATTAATTGAATGAACTGCCACACGTGCCAATAATTGGAAGAGTAAGAAACAGACAATCAGCAGGCATATCACAACAGTCTGAAAATCTGAATACTTTGAAGATAAAACATCTGGTCATGCTCTGTAAATGTCAAACTACATTATTCTTCTGCCACATCAGAAACTCTTACAGATCTTTCTATATGAAAGTACTTGAAGAAAAAGTGTTAATAGTAGCCGTTGCCAAAGGCATGTCTGCATTTTTCTTTTCTGTTTCTAGAAAAAGTTCACAACTTAAGCATTTAATGCTGCTTTCACACCAATCATTGACTGAGAGAGGAAGCAACCAGTAAATATATGGCTTTTCTGTCACCATACCAAGTGATACGCGCGGATGACCATGAGACCTGCATATTCTCCAGCTGCACCAGCATTGGGTTGCAAAGAGAAAGAATCAAACCCGGTAATCGTACACAGCAGTTTGCCCAAATCATTGAACATTTCCTGAAAGATTGAGACCAATCTCATTCTTGCATTAGCTTGTATTCAAATGAATCTGGCCTTAACGACATCTACTATATTTGTAAAATTCATATAAAGATTCACAGCAAATTACCTGATAACCCTCAGCCTGCTCAGCTGGGGCGAAAGGATGTATGTCTGTAAAGTTGGGCCATGTCACAGGCATCATCTCCGTGGTAGCGTTCAATTTCATCGTGCAAGATCCCAATGGAATCATACTATGGCACAGAGACAAATCCTTGGACTGCAGCCTATGGATGTATCTGAGCAGCTCGTGCTCGGTGTGATACCTATTAGAACCAATATAAGAGTCAGAGTCGGGCACATTAGCAGACAGATGGAAACCAAATCATCTCAAAGGCAATTACGTGTTAAAGATCGGATGCGTCAGATATGGAGTCTCCCTTATAAGCCCAGTTGGAATCAAGGAAACAACCTCTGGTGCAAGTGATGCGGCAGTGAATGGGACCTGCATATAATTTTTTCCCTGAGGAACCAGTCAAAAAATGGAATTACTGCAGCAGTTAATCAACTCATAGCCCAAGAAAGACTGCTTGCACTCACAGGCTTGCCACATGCAAATACTGAGAAAAGCTTGTCGACATCCTCCAAAGTGGTAGTCTCATCGAATGAGACAGTGATCTGCCAGCAGCAATTAATCTCAAATCATTTCGTGCCAGAAAATTTACATACTTCAACAGAGTGACAAGCAGAACAGATACGAATGATGCTTACGGTGTTTTTGTCCACAACCCTCAAGTTCATCTCTTTCTTGTAAGCAGCATCAGCAATTGCATGTGCATCGGGACACTTAACCTTCACAGTATCAAAGAAAGGAAGCCCCTGGACTTCCACAATCCCAAGTTTCTTCAATCCCAGAGCTAAGGCTCCAGCTAGACCGTGAACACGTTGAGAAACTGTTTTAAGACCTTCAGGGCCATGATAAACAGCAAACATGGCAGCCATGTTTGCAAGTAATGCCTACACAGACAAGAATAAGTCAAAGTCAAAACAAGTCATCACAGGCACTCACTATCAAGAGCTCTGAATAAAAAATCTGCCCTCTCACAAAACTAGAACTAAATCAGTTCCAATCCAATAGTCTTGAGCTCCATGAAATGAGCATAACTACCTCTACTAATTCTATAAAACATACAAAATAAAAAGCAAAAAAGGAAAAAGGATAACGCACTGAACCTATGAGTGAGGTTATATACCTGTGCAGTGCAGATGTTGCTTGTAGCCTTGTCTCTGCGGATATGTTGCTCTCTCGTTTGCATTGCCATACGCAGAGCAGGCTTCCCTGAGGAATCAACACTCACGCCAATAATCCGTCCGGGCATCAACCTCTTGTACTCTTGAGAGGTTGCAAGGAAAGCGGCATGAGGACCTCCATATCCCATTGGCACACCAAACCTCTGTGCGGAACCCACAACAATATCTGCCCCAAATTCACCCGGAGGCTTCAACATTGTCAATGCCAACAAATCGGTCGCCATAACAACCTTAACCCCATGAGAATGTGCATTCTTGACAAACTCCCCATAATCCAACACCTCACCTTCAGTTCCAGGGTACTGTACAAGGACCCCACAAACGTCGCCGGACTTGTAATCAATATCCTTAAGATCGGCTGTAATAACCTTAAGATCGAAACCGTCTGCTCTAGTCTTGCATATGTCAATGGTTTGTGGGTGACAATTGTTCGCGATCACAAAAGTCTTCTTCTTTCCGTTCAGAATATTGTTACACATTGCCATCGCCTCAGCGGCAGCGGTTCCCTCATCGAGCAAGGAAGCATTTGACATGGGCAGGCCGGTGAGATCGGTGATCATGGTCTGGAAATTGAGCAGAGACTCCAAACGGCCCTGCGATATCTCAGCTTGGTAGGGCGTGTACTGAGTATACCAACCTGGGTTTTCCATGATGTTCCTCAATATAACCGGTGGAACAGAGGTGTTATGGTACCCCATACCAATAAATGACTTAAAGACCTTGTTTTTCGATGCCAGATTCTTCATGTGCTCAATCATTTGGCTCTCTGTCAACCCTCCATCAAACTTAGAGAACCTCATGGATTCTATACGGATCGATTTAGGCACGGTGGCATTGATCAGAGCATCAAGACTACCGAACCCACAGGACTCGGCCATTTTCGCCTGCTCTTCCGGAGTCGCTGAGTTGTGTCGGCGAGCGAAAGTATCACTCGGTTTCAATGCCTCGAGAGAGATCGTTCTTATTTGTGACCCAATACCATGACCAACATTATACGACACATTTCTACCCAGCAACATCCCTGATCTCGAGTTCTTGTGCATTGAGCTACATGCAGACAGCGAAGATACATACCTTGAAGGGGCATACATTGCAGGGGATGAAGAATCCAACACAGATTCATGGTGGCGATGTTGCTTCGACTCCGAGACGATCCGTTTCAAGATCGCCCGGTTCGCCAAACGCCTTGCACGTTCCATAGCGCCCAAAACCGAAAGAAAGAGAGAAGGGAAGGAGTTTTGGTAAGGAAAAGGAAGGAGATTTAGCAGAAGCTAATGTTGCTGTTGAAGAAGAAGAACAACAATGGTTTCAAGTTGCAGTTTTTTTTGACATTCCATTGGAGTAAGTGGGGTGGTGGGTTGTTGAGGCGTAGTGTCGTTTATTTTCACAACCCAAAAGGGACGAGGATTCATATATTTCTGGGTATCTGGGAAACAGTATCTTTGAATAAAAAAAAAACCAAGAATTTGTGACTTCGAGATCTGGTGGAAATGGTTGGTGGCTGGTGGCTGCACTCCAATGGAAGAAAAGGACAGCTTTTTAACTGTTCTTTTTTCCTGAATGACATGAACAAAGATCCAAAGCCTCGACCGAACGAATGGAAGGAATTGAAGGGAACAAGATTGAGTTCTAATGGATCAAAATGGTTAGCAGAAGTTCCTTCCCAATTTCTGGATCCCCAAAGAAGGACTGATCTTTCCCTGTTTTCCTTGTTGGGAAATCTGTGAATCTTTGTTGGCAGATTCTCTTTCACAATGGGCTCATCTCTTTTAAGGAATGAAGATGTTCCTCACATTAGATCCTAAAAAATATAGTGATTATATTTCAAGACAAGTAATGATTCTCCCAAAGAAGGGTGATTTCTGATCTAATTGAGAATTGTAACCAAAAAAAAAAAGTGAACTTTTAGAGGTGGACAGAATATAGTGATGTTCCAACTCATCAACCTAATAAGGTTAAACCAACCTTCGTTTTGCTTGTTTCTTTGTAGGGATGCAATGAGTGGGGGAAACCAAAAAGAAATTCTCTGTGGAATCAATTCATAGAATCTACTATGTGGGATATTCATCTTCAAATTGACATGGCAATTGCCTTGGATTGTGGATGTAGCACAGTTTGGGGAACAAATTTAATTTAGGCTCCATTTGTTTTTGTAAAAAATGAATAATTTAAAAAAATATATTTTCTTAAAAATGATCGATTGCATTACTTATAGAAATGAATGACCGAAAAATATTTTCATCGCCTACAAAAATATTTAGACATAAATTGTTGTTTTTTGCCGTCCGGAAATTTTTTTGGCAGCATTTAGAAACATTAAAAAAAATTAAGAGAAACTGATTTCAAAACACTAAAAAGATTTTTTTTTTGTTAGCAAAAAGTTCTGGAAAATAAGCCTCTTCTATAGATCCATTGAGATATAAATCCCTATAATAACAATAGAAGTCGTCACCTCCTCTCCTCTTTTCAATTTTATCTCCACATTTTTTAGATTATCAACATAAATTATAAGAAAGTATATTTCAGTATCCATATTGCCCTTATCAGCATTACGTTTTTGCAAAGTTCCCATAAAGGCCAAAATTTCTATGAAAGAAAAAGCGATAATTTTTAATATTCTATTCATTTAGATAATCTTACAATAACTCTGATAAACAAAAATGATCTATATAAAGCCGGATATATTCCGATTTAAAAGATAAAATCAAAAAAAGAGTGGAAGGAAATTACAAAAACTAACCGTACGAGTAAAATTGGAATTTGATAGGAAATCCAATGAAATATTCCCTCTGACAAATAGTGTTGAAGGACAGAGGGTAGATTTGAAACAAACTTAAAAGGCTAAGTACTTTTCCGATAAGATCATGAGGTCACGATAAAATTGAAAGATCATGAAATTTGATGCGATTTATATTTACTGGTCGAATTAATTTTCGAGTAAATACAAAATCAAAAAACTATTTTCGCTTTCATTTTTAATGAAAATTGGGAACTCTTCTATAAGATCAAAGACCACATATTTTGTCAGATAAAAAAACTTTTTTCTGATGAAAATCTAAAAAATAGGACAGAGAAATAGAAGTGACCTGGATTTAAGCTCGCGTGTTGGCGACTTGGTCTTTGTCAACATCTGGTTTGGGTCCTCACATGTTTGGTATCTGCTAAGAAAATCCGACGTGGTCCCCCATAAAATCACTGTATTCACGCTGTCACCTCCCTGTCACCAACTCTGATTCATGGACTGATTCAGACACAGATACCAAAAGATTCAAGAGGGTTCATATAAGTTTCTCAAATTACTTACAGTCCTTATTCATCCTGCTCTTAGCTGTAATTACAATTATTTTCCTCACTTTGGATCACCTGCAAACCATGCCCATTTTTCCGGGCTCACCCGAAGCTAGCCGACGTCGGGACCAACGAATTCGTCGCGAATGACTGCCTCGATACCTGGTCCCGAGAAGTTTGGTCAAGCGAAAACCAAACTCCGAGATTCAGAATTTAATTAACTCGCTAATTACCTAATCATGACTAGAACCTAACAGGGTTCACTTGCTCATGCACAAGGTCAAGTCTTTTCTACTTACTACTGATGCTGACAGGTAAGAGAATCAAGGACCAGAGTCTACCTACAAATGAGATGCATATGCATGTTGGAATTCACTGAGAAAATTCTGCACTTTGACCTATAAGTTGAATTCCTTTGGAAAGGAAGATATATGTCTTATGTAGAATATTAAGAAGCAACGAAATTCATTGGAAGAACTTGGCCAAACCAGACAAAGAACTGTGAAATTTCTTGGAAAAGTAGGTATAATAAGCCACAACTGAAGTACTTGAAAAATATTTTACCTACTTATGAAAGTACTTTCAAAAGGGAAAAGGAGGTTAAAAGTTCAGAAAGAAAAAAGGTTAAGCAAATGAAAAGGAAAGCACACCATGTTGTCGCTGATAAATCACATCTCACCAAACACCATATCATAAAACAAAGACTGGGTTTTAATTGGTATTGGCAAGTGCTGAGAAATTATCTTGGAGCATAAAGTATATGAAATTGTGGATGCCAGGAACTGGTAAACATATGATAATATCAATATGAACCAATCTCTCTCTCGTCAATGGCATAGTTTGAGGAGATTATGTTTAGTTTCCGGCATGGTATCTGGGTTTCGTGACTTCGACCCGTTGATTAAGACCACAGGAAGCACCAAAGAAAACTCGATATGGTTCGTTACATAATCCTTCATCGGGTCAAGATTATCTATTTCGCGAGGGAAAAGATCCTAGCTTGTTATCTTGGATCTGGCGCTGCGTTTCGTTATAGCAGTGGAAGAACAGGTGAGTAAGAATTCAGATTTAAACTTTGGACGATGATAGCCCGGTGAAAATGATATAGAGTCATAGGTATTCAATAATTCAATAAACCTTATAAAATGTAAGTTCCAACAATGGAAGGACTAGATTCTTTCAAGGTGTGCCATATGCACTTCAACCAAACTTCACCATAATTCTTTAAACAAACAGAAGAAACTGATATCAGGATTCCAACAAACAACTGTTGTGATTTCATTCAAATTTGATTCGTCACTTGGTAAGTAGGTTGGTCATCGTATGTTTTAACGTTATTAGAGTGTGCCAGATGGAAAAAGTGAACTTCCCTGATGTGCCCTGTCGATCCTGTATGGAATGAACCTTCCTTACGGACCAGAAGCAAGAATAAAAACCAACGGCGCTGGTCACAACGAAGATTGCATAGGAGGCAATCAGCATGTATCCGAAGTAGAGGATGGTCTGAACTGGCTATGCCATCTTTAACTGCACAAAGAAGTAGACCATGGAGTACAGGAAGACATCTAGCGTGGAGGAGCCGGCACTTAAGAATGAATTCCCCACCACCGGTGATCCTTATTTCGCAGCTGGAAATAGCATAGCACGATCAACATGTTGGCGCTGAGGAGTAGGAAGAGAGTGAGTACTATGAAGCAGGAATCTGAGGCAATGTGAAGCTGTCTTGTCCAAACAGCAACCAACACAAGGCGAAGTTCTTTCGCGGTGACTGCAAAGGACTGATTCCTCCTATGAGAATTAAGAAGGCCGGTTTCTTGTACCACGCTTCCTTCGGTTTCTTGTACCACGCTCCCTTCGGCGCCTCGATGGCTGTCTAGTTCATCCACGATGAATCTTCCATCAGAGAATCTTTGGAGCCCAGATAGCTTCCCACGCCAACCAATGGAACAGAGATTCCCATCCCCAGGAGAATCAGTACTAACATGGCAAGGTGTGAAATTGCACCGGAAGAATGCTCAGCTTGGATCAATTCATTTAAACAGAAGAAAGTGGTCAAGAAAATGCACGGAAGGGCAAATCCTACATGCAAAGCATTCTTAATCCATCCGGTTTTTCCAAAGATTCTTTGTAAACTGGCTGAGGAGTAGCCTGCGATTAGTGCCATCAAGGCCCAGGAAAGTATCATCATGGACACAAGTCCTCGTTGATTGATGGGCAAACTTACATGCTCTCCTTCGAAATCAAAGTTTCTTCTAACTATTACCACAACTATAGCGATTAACATCATCCCAACCACTTGGACCCCCGCCGCTGTGTGAACACACAGTGAAGTTACATTTGAAGGCGGCCTAAAAACGTATTGTAATACAATTCCCCATCTGGTTTCTCCCTGAAGGTCCTCTTCAGGCTGGGAGTTCAACAGATCATATTCATCATCTTCTTTGTAAAAGAAGCTTATGAAGATTCCCGCGATGATGCAAGAGAGGAGGAGGAGAGCCGCTAGAGCAGAGGAGATGGAGGATCAATGAATAGTTGCTCGTCGTCGTACCAATGGGTACCACTTTCAACCCTGCCACACTGCCAACACAACTTACTTCAGATACTGATATGCAATTCTTGTGTTTTCTGTGTGCTAAGACTAAGCATTCAGGCTCACCTCGTAGACGATATTGTATGTGAACATGATCTCAGTGGTCGAGTCAAGGTCCAGCGGGACTTCTTTGGCTAAGAGCTGTTCTGTGGTGTTTGCTTGGCATGTGGTTTATTTTGTGTGCTCATGATCCCATACCTCGTACTCATGCTTGACACTGGCAATGAGAATGCAATGCTTTTATAAGAATGGATGGAAAATTCAGAAGCCCTAATATTTCATTTTCGATAAATATCTAGGAATGTGATTGGGCTGGTAAAATTCACTTTGTTGGTTCGATCTTGAGACATATTGAGGCTTAATAGGAAAAGAAAAGTTAAAATAGGTCCACTTTATGTGAGGGGCTACAACAGGATGAGGAATGACAAAGTTCTGAAGCCACTGATCGCCGTCGCTGCGTTCAAGTCTAGCATGAAATACACTGGCATATTCAATACTCCAGGGAGAATATTTTGCTGATTGATCCTAAAGATTTGGCTGTGAGCCGAAAGCAGCAACAGCATAAACGGAGCATGAGGTCGAACGTAGAACTGTGACATAACTTCCAAATTCACCAGGTTAATGGGAAAGCAGCCAAAGGAAAGGGCTGATGAAGGAGTAAAGCTGTTCTCACAATAGAAATTCACCAGGTTAGAAGCTTACCTTATCCGCAGTAGAAGCTCCTGATGTTACACCAATTGCTATGGGACTCTCTGGAAGCCAATTTTCTTTCTCCGCTAATTCTCCATGCTATCGCGACAAAAAGCACAAAAGTCAGTAAAAGAAGGCATAAACACTAAAATCTGCTGAAGGAGTGCAACTTCGAAGTACAGACTTACGCTCAATTTGTAGGCTATTCTGTTTCCAGGACCTATTCTCTGCTCACTGTCAACCCAACAAGAGGGCATCCCACGTTCTTCAGCCATCTCTTGTAGGTGAGATGTGTTGCTTGAGTTCCACCCACCAACGACTAGCATAAGATCCACCTTCTCCTCTACTAACTTACACATAGCATCTTGGCGTTCCTTCCTCTCCCACTGTCTTGTTATTTAGCTCCAGTCCAACTGCTCAGTGATTTTCTCTCACACAAGAGCAGTGCAATAAGGGATGGCAAGAGATTGATGCTATCTAAGACAATCGCCCATGGAAACAGTGGGAGCTAATTTCAGAGCGAATGCAATGTTGAAAAATCTCATTGTAGGCTTATGAAGGTTGATGACCCTACATATCAAACTCTAACAAATGGTTACTAAATAAACAAATAAAGCACAAACTAGAAGCTAGAACCCCGAAGCAAAGCTTGAGTGTTCCTCAATCCCAACATTAAGCCGGTCAAAGACTCAGGATGTCAGCCAAAAAACATTTAACCCAGCAGAGCCTCCCCCAGCAGAAAATCACACAATAACCCAGCAAGTATAAGGCATCCTAACTGGATTGTAGAGGATTGCCCATCATATTCTGCTACCAAAAAAGCTCGCCTGTTCTTTTCACATTATATAAGGGACCACTCCCGCAACAAGTGAAGGTAATTGTAAATTTCAGGATGTGACAAACTTCAAAGCAAATTATCAACCGTGCCTCACGGATGCACTGCCAGAATGGCTACACAAGTAGAAATCATGGAAAGGATTTAAGCACCAACACCAATCTGCTGGGACAGATAAACAGCTTCTGCAACTAAAGATTTCATTGATGAGCTATTATTAGTGGCCATATGATTCTCACTGAATGCACTATGAATATTCTGTATGTTAAGGAGACCATTCATGTACAAATTGAGTAACTATGACTTACGAATGGGCAAAGTAAACAGAGAATTCATGATTCATATTAGTGTCATAAATGACCTACGAATAGGAAGAATCCTAGAACAAAATGAGAGGTAGCTAACCAACTTCTAGGAGAGACATAATTGACTGCATTGATATGGGTAGCGACACCACCCACAGAATTTAAAGAACCCAAAGGAGCATGAGATGGCCGAAAAGATATTTGCAATGCGCCATATATTGGAGAAAAAAAGTTTATCCGTGACCGGAACACAAATGACAAATCACTTTGTTTCAAATGTTCCTGCATGAAAAATCACTGCTAGTCAGGTGAGAAACCGAAAGGAAAATTGACATGCAATACACAGAAAGATATAATCATAGCACCATGCAGGAAAATTATTGTAAGAAATAAATTACGCTATTATATAGAGATTAAAGTTGCCCAGCAAATATGTGATTCATCAAGGGCTCTAAGTTATACATCTCAGATAAGAATATGATCAGGGAATACATCATCAGTCTCTTCAGCTGAGTAAAGGGCTCCTAATATGACTATAGAAGTAACCTACGCATAATCTTCTTTTGCTACCTTTCTACTTTGGCTCTCATTAGGTGCAGGCTCTGAAGGCCGAGAACGCAGAACATGGGTGGACCATCGGAACCTCTACATTAGAACCCAATGACATTGAAAACATATACTTACACATGCACATAGTCATACCATAGTGATATTTATATTGATCATTCGTATTTCTCAAGATTGCACGTATGTTGCACGGATGTTGCATGTACATTGCACGTATGTTGCACGGATTTTGCATGTACATTGCACTTATGTTGCACGGATTTTGCACATAGATCTCTCTATTTGATATATCTTGACATTGCACGGACATTGCATGAATATAGAAGGTTAACAACGTTAAAAGCGCAAAGAAGAAAGCGTTTGTTTCTCGTATTCTTTCGAAGTAGTAGCTATTGATACGATAAACACCGCCTGATTATCTATTGATGTTATCTTACCCTACTGTCTGATTATCATCCACTGGATCTGGAGATTATGTTGCCAATTTAGGTTTTCATGCATTCATTGGGGTTCAAAAAATTATAGCGATAGTAAGACAGCCTTTGATGTTCCAGTAAGTCAAGTAGAAGCTTTATGATTCCCTCTGAATGGTAATCCTCTTGCAGGTCACCTCTACAATTACCAGACCAAGGAGTTCTTCAATCTTACTTACGCGCACGAACCTCCGGAAGGTCCAACGAGATTTGGAGGTTAGATTATTTTTTTTCCCCTTTCTGTGTCTATGATTGTAGCTAAATGGCAATAAAGGAGCATTTTGTGAAAGAAAAATAAAACCTTCTAGTGCTCCATTTTTCACATATATTCCTACAGCATATAAATAGTCTGAGGTCATTAGGAGCATGTTGGATCTGGTTGGATTAGTGAGCATTATATTCGCTATATCCCTTGGACTTTGGAGTTTTTAATCTACAGATTTTTGGCAAAAGAACCCATCAGTAAATTTGATGCCAAACCACCTAGGTGGCAGGAATAGTTTAGTGTATGTGGCTGTGGCTTTTAACTTGGCTTTAGATATTTACATTTGAAATTTGACTCTTACTATGAAATATTGTGAATTGAACATTTCAAAATTTAATTGGAAAACGCATAAATATTTATGGAAACAGGTTGCATTTGATTTTTCTGTTATTTACCTTTAATCTTATTCATGTCTTTTATGTGTCACGTTAGACTCCAACTCTCGTTAAACTCCGAATAACTCTCCCAATTGTACTTTTAATTTTAAAGGAGTTTAACGGCCGTGTGTTTTTTTTGAAGATGGGCAATGTGACAGATGCCGCAAAGTGGTTTCTGAGAAAACCCCGGAGGGTTGGTCTGCTGGTTGTGGTGCTCCTGGCAGCAGTGCTCCTGGTGGTGGTGGTCCTGGTGAAGGTGCTGAAGCCCACCAGGATGCACTGCAACCCAAACCCGTGGGGGTTTGGGTTCTCCTTCAGTTTTGCGGGTCGGGTTCCCGTGAAGATACAGAAGGACATGAAGGTGAAGGTGGGCATCAGAGTGAGATGCAAAGGGTTCAAAGGGGTTGACCGACCACAGTGAGCGATTCCCAAAAACTGTAGGAATTTGCTTTAGTAGCCCTTATACCGGCCCCAGTCATACAAGTCAAAATACCTTTATTAGTATCCATCATATGTCGATATGACCGTGTCGGATCACTACAAAAAAATAAGGATTTAGCCACGGAAAATTAGTGACGAAAAATTATTCGTCGCTAAATTTGTTTTTGCGACGAAAACTAAATTCGTCGCTAATTCGACAATTTCGACGAAAAAAAAATTCGTCGCTAATTTGAGACAAAAAAATTCTTCGCTAATTTGCGATGGAATTTGCGATGAAAATTCGTCGCTAATTTGCGATGGAATTTGCGACGAAATATTTTCCGTGGCTAATTTGCGACGAAATATTTTCCGTGGCTAATTTGCGATGAAAATTTTTCGTCCCTAATTTGTGACGGAATTTGCGACAAAAAATTTTCCGTGGCTAATTTGCGACGGAATTAGCGACGAAAAAAATTCGTCGCTAATTTTGCGACGAATACACTTCGTGGCAAATTAGCCACGAATTTTTTTTTATAAAAAAATAGAATACTTTTTTTTATTTTTTCGAGGCAAATTAGCGACGAATTTTCCGACGAATACACTTCGTGGCAAATTATGTTGCACGGATGTTGCATGCACATTGCACGTATGTTGCACGGATTTTGCATGTACATTGCACGTATATTGCACGGATGTTGCATGTACATTGTACGTATGTTGCACGGACATTGCACAGATATTGCACATAGATCTCTCTATTTGATATATCTTGACATTGCACGGACATTGCATGAATATAGAAGGTTAACAACGTTAAAAGCGCAAAGAAGAAAGCGTTTGTTTCTCGTATTCTTTCGAAGTAGTAGCTATTGATACGATAAACACTGCCAGTTGATATTAGTGTAATCTGAGTGTGCAACGGTGAAAGACACCACGCACAGCAGCTTTCAATAGAAAGCTATAAGAAGCCATCCTGCCCTCTTCTCCGTTTTCCGGCTAACTGGTTTCTGAGAAAACCGATCCTCCTGAGGATTGCTCTGCTGCTTTTTGTGTTCTTAGCAGCGGTCCTGATCGTGTTGGTGATCATGGTGGTCCCGGTGAAAGTGCTCAAGCCCGCCAGAATGCATTGCAACTGGCATGCGATGGTGAAACATATTTCATCGTGGGAGCAATTCCGGCCAAACAGATTCTTAATATGCCCTTCAATTTCATTGTAATTAAATTATGTCCCCTTGCGTTTGGACTTTTCTATTTCGACATTTTTTACCTCGTTGCCATCTTTCCTTTATCTAAACCTAAGTAAATCAAAATGCTTACATAACCCACTACGGAAATGCGATTTTTTTTAAAAATTTAATATATTATGCTCACATTTCTCACTGATAATTAATGTCACATTAGATATATGACGTTCCCTCATATTGCTCTACAATCATGCAATACCTAGTAAAGATTAATACGTAACTTTCTAGTAGATTTCTTTCTTTCGAGATAATTAGCTCAACTACTGGTACATATAATATATGCTTGAATTAATTAGAGATTTGTTTAGCATGATTGATTAGATGAGAAATTCATTTTTACGCCGTATAAAGTTTAATCTTGAACATGATTTTCATGTCATCATATATTCTACAAATTAGATAGAACAACATTGAACGGATGAAAATAATTATACCTAAAATTTCTTTTATGTTTTGTAATTTGAGGAGCATAAACTTTATTCTGCAACGGCATCACTTTATATATGGTGTTTATTGGTGGTGGTATACATTTGGTTTACGTGCAAGAACTCGTGGTCTTACCATTCGAGCAATGGTGGCCGGCCAAAAAGCCTTTTTTTCGAGAAATGACAATGGCACGGATAAAAGAAAAATTCACTTGATATAATGTCCATGGTAAATGCCTTCTACTCTAATCACTTCTGATCGTCTCCTCACGCTGTCCTTTTCTTCTCCAAACCAGCCGTGGACAAGCGACATCAACCAACCTCCATTTCCGGCCACTCTTGGCCCTCGTCGAAGCACGGCCATCGTCAACAGCCACCACCGGTCATTAAAACACCAACGTCATTAGCAGCCACCGCCTGCCAGGACTGTTGGCCATCATCTCTCAAACTTCAGTCATTCAATGTTTATGAACACAAATATCACAAGAAGGCATAGCAAATGAACAAGAAAACGTGTGACAGTAAGAGGAGTTCACTCACGAACACGCATTTCTGGAAATTTTCAAGCACGACATCTTTGATCGAGCATTTGAGCAAACCATGAATACTTGTCCAGGGCAAACCATACATTTGTTTATCTTGTTCGCACATATATTATATGTATGTTGCACGTAAATCTCCTTTTGATTGTGCATATATTGCCCAACAGATAGTGGATAAAGAAACAAAAGCACACAACAAATGGGGGTGTTCTAGACAGCACAGTCAAGATTCCAATTCACGGAACTAAACAATCAATCTAAAGAAAATCCTTCACACGATCCACACAAGCTCTTGAAATCAGCTCGTGGAGAAAGTAATTGAGCTTTCAAGAAAAGGAGGAGCTCAGAAACTTCACAAACGACCCGCCAGAACAACAATTCAAGCGGAGGATAAGCTGCCACAGAAAAAGGAACATCTGAAAAAGCAGCTAAGGCATGAAAGAACAGACGGAAACCGAAATGGGAATTGAATTTCATCCATCTTTGGAAGCTGAACCGAAATCAATCGCAGGCACAGGACCTTCAAAAATAAAAACTTTTTTCATCGCTCGCCCTAGTCTCCCGCCGCACGTGGCCGCCGCCACGTTTCCACCGGTGAATGGACGTGCACCGCTGATAGAGCATGACCGTGTATGCAATATTTTCTCGAAAAGCTTTTCTCCAAAGGATCACGTCCTCGTAATTACCATCCCCGTTCTCTGTATCATGCTCTTTCTCTGTCTCTCTCCACTGTCTTTTTCTATTTTCCGGCGTCTTTTCCCTTCGAAACAGACGTGCTTCAAGTCAATTTGCCATATAGGGCCTGGACATGCATGTGCTCGCACACGCGCAGGTTCCAATGCCCAAACTTAGCTTACCTAAAGTGAGAAAGAGGGCTCTGCTTTGCTTTATTGGAATGTTTGCTTTGGCTTACTTCCTAGAGTACCATGTCGGAACAATCCATGCCCTTCGGCAGCTGGAGGTCTTTTTTTCAAGAAGAAAGGTTACTGGATTGGGGCTTTCCCCCTATAGGATTAGTAATTCTTCGTCCGTCTCGGCAGCAACTTGACCCGATTCTCTATTCAATTCATCCCTATCCCTATACGAGTTGATGTCAGGTGGAACCCTGAACTCTCAGGCGATGGCTTCAATTTCAAAGACAATATATGCGGAAATTCCGTTTCCGCATGGTGTCACGGCATCAAGCTATATTTAAGAAGAAGCAGGGGTCGTCGAACCAACATCTCCTCTCTCTCCCCTTACCCTGTTTCAAGATGAATCCCATGACAGAGTTTCTAAAGTCGCCATTGCTGGTTAAGTTCGGACTGCTGCTTTTGGGGTGCCTGGCGATAGTTGTGATCGCGGTAGTCCTGGTGAAAATCCTGAAGCCCTCCCGATATACCTGTAATCTAACTTCAGTTTTGGTGGCCAGCCGGTAATATCATCGTCTCTCTTGACTCTTGATTCGGATATTAAATTAATCTCTCTTTTTTCTTTTTTTTATTCCCTAGGCCGGGCGGATGGTGACACGAACTGAGGAGGAGTGAAGCAAAGATGAAGAATATTTGAATTTTGTGATTGTAATCTTGTGATTCAATTGCAAGGTTGATTATTGATTTTCTGAATATCATTACTATGTTCACTAGAGTGATTTTTTCCTTTTTTTTCACGTCACTTTCCTAAACCAAAGTTGTTGGTCCGCCATGTATTGATCTGGTACAGAACTGCAAACTGAGTTCAGATTCTCGTTCCTGTTTAAGCCGAGGCACTGATACTAAACTCTCTTCGCATTAGGAGAAGTAAGGGATAATCCTTCCTGTCACTTCGTCTCTCTCATGCGTCAACTCAAGTTAATATTGGTGTAATCTGAGTGTGTGCAACGGTGAAAGACGCCACGCACAGCAGCTTTCAATGGAACCCTATAAGAAGCCAACCTGCACAAGTTGTGCACGAAGCCCGCACGAGTTGTGCACGAATCCCGCACCAGTTGTGCACGAGTTGTGCTACCAAAGTCCCGAAACTAGCACCGATTCATTCTAGCGTGCTTAGCATTAGTTGTGATCTTGGTGGTGCTCGTGAAATCCGTCAAGCCCTCCAGAATGACCTGTAACCAAAATCCGTGGAAACTCGGGTTCTCCTTCAGTTTTGGCGATCTAGGAGGCCAGCGGGTGAGTAATTTCATCATCTCGCTTGATTCTTTGAATGGAACTTGATTTATTCTCTCTTTTTTTGTATTCCCTAGGCGGAGGACGAACTGAGGAGGAGTGGAGCAAGATGAATAGTAGATACATGTTATATCCACTATGTACGGATTTTCATTTTCTGAATGTCATTCAGCTTGGGTGATTGCTGAGTAACAGGAAAAGATGCCTAGTGTTTATCGTATCCATGGCTACTACTTGGAAAGAAAACGAGAAACAAGCGCTTTCTTATTTGCGCTTTTAACATTGTTGACCTTTTATAAAATCTTTCTCATGACTCGCATGTCATTGGAAATTGTAAAATTGATTACGATGATTGGGATAGAAACTTTGGAACCATATTGCATTGGTTTTGCTAAGGTCAGCTCACTGGGTGATTCCCTAGTAAAACCTTCACGTAGAGGTGATTAGCAGTCAACAGATAGAAAGCATGCATCAACCAATTCTTTGTACCAACTGGGGATCCAGTCATACACCATACTGATGTATAAATCTTTGATCGGACAGAACACAGTCCGATTGCACAGCACCAAATATAATTTAAACAACCTACCGGCATGAACTCACTAGGAGAGGATCTTATGAAGAACAAGTATAGAACACAGAAAAGAAGGGCCACGACGAAGTAGAAGGAGGCAAACTGACCGTGGATCTTCATTTCCCTAGAGCTAAAACAGATGAAAGAAGAGAGAAAATGGTAGGGAATGCAAATGTTTCTCGCTCCTTGGGAATTATATGCAAATGATTAGGCGGAGCAACTGAGGCTGACTGGGATCTCAACACAAGGAATAAAGAATTGGCTTGTTTCAATGTCTTTATTATCTTGTCTCTAACTTACATTGTCATGGCTTTCTTGTCTCAAGCAAAATTTTCCTTCGTAAAAATTTTCGGTGAATTGCCGCTGAATGTAGTTCAATGGAAGCATACTCCTGCGGATGAAATAGGAGACATCAAATGAGCTAATTATTAATGACTTAGGCGACAACTTTTAAGTTAGAGCAGTCTCTTGTACGGCGTTTTAGTGATGACTTTCTTGTTTCTTTTCCTTGATGAATTGCAAAACCAGATGGACCTGTTATGCTTGTGCTTCAGCTGCTAAAAGTTACTCTATTCTAGAGCCATGGGCTAACATCACATCTACCTCTCTCTCCACTGGATCAACGTCTCAATCCTTCCCCCAACAAGACCTGGGATAACTTGAAGGTTGCATGATAAGCAAGTTCTGCATGCGAAGTAGTAATAGCCTCATTAGGCTCTGTCCTGTTCTCCTGAACATATGCAGCGACTTGCTTTCTCATCATCGTTTCGCTATAGTTGCCCAAAATGTTAATCAAATTGAGAACGGGGTCAGGCCCTTCAGGTCTTAGACTCTCAGCACTTCAAGGTCAAAGAGAAAAGACCGTTCAAGTTCAATCTACCGATAAAGTTGACATGGTAGGCCAAGCAGACAGAAAATAGGACATATTCGTGATCCGCATTCTTTTTGGTAAGGTCTAAGTTACGTTCTACTGTACAAGGTTCATTGAAGTGATTTTATTCTCAATGACTAAAGAAATTGAAAGCCAGATAAAGACTCTCATCTAAATTGGCAAAAGTATAATAGGTTTAGGACTTTTTAAACAATTTTGGGAAAATTGCTTCTGGTTTAGATGAGTCTTCATCTAGCTTTCAATTTCTTTAGTCATTGACAATTTTCCCCGATTTAGACACACATCTAAATGCTCATTAAGAAACAGAGGACGGTGGGCACCGGCTTTGTGATCTCCAACTGAGTGAAAGGTAGTATACGGAGTAGCAGAATTACTATAGCGCGGAAGAGCCCGCTTTCAGGAACGAACTCCACCACCACCGGTGATCTTTGCACCGTAGCTGGACATAGCACAGGATGATCGATATTTTGGCATTGAGGAGGAGAAAGCAGAGGAAGACCAAGAATGTAAAGCTCTTTCTTCGAGATAGCGTCCAAAAGGGGGTCAAATTCCATTACATTGGCGAGAAACGAAAGAATGCCTCCGGTTAATGCCAAGATCGAGAACACAGTGTCTCGTACCATGGCTGCTTGGGGACTTTGCTTTTCTTTTCGCTGTCATACATGGAAGTCCTTATCTATAGAACTTCTCGAACCTAATAGCATGGCACAGTACGAAATTGCACTGGAGGATTTGCAGCTCAGATCAGTTCATTCAGCACGAAGAGGATGGGTCAAGACAACGTAATTAAAGATGAATCCTACTTGCGAAGCATTCTTCTTCCATTAAGTACTCGCCGAGCATTCTCAACGAGCACACTCTTCATGATATTTACTTTAGAGTCAGCATAAGAAGCAAATGACAGTTAAAGTCCGTTTTCTGCATCATAACGAGAATTCACACCCGCAGGAAGGATTCACCCGACGTAGAAGCATGGATCATACTCTCTTGTCTCAACATGGTCAAGTGAATTTGTCTTGCTCTTGATAAGTTCAGTAGAAGTATTTCTTGAGTAGCATCTGTGAGGAACAACGAAGGGCCTGGGCGACATGATGATTTACGTTCAGATTCAAGAAAAGGCTCACGACCGACACTTTTTGGTTTTCATTTTTGCTTTCTTTTCCCATTTCCTTAGTTGCAAAATCCAATGCGATTCTAAATTTTGCATCATCTGCTAGGACCCTAGATTCCTACCCCCAAATTGTCATCTTCACGAGTTCTTGGTGGAGATAATGTATGGGTTCATAGAGCATAGAATTGCTGAACTCGATGAGTCAGTGTTTCCACCAGGACAAATGGCACGCTTACCTTCTCATCGACTCTCTCCAAATTCAAAACAATTTGAAACACATAAGGACCAACTTTGCAGAGAGAGGGGAAGACGGGAGGAAGTGAAGAAAGAAGAGAAAATGAGGGCAAAAAATAATTAGCAGTAATCTTAATGAAATCAAGCCCAGATGGCAAGTAAAGACATCAATCCCGCACCAAGAAAGAGCATTAAATAAGACACTACTTGAAGTCTAAAGTTGCAGCTCATCCTTTTACTCAAAAAGTCGGCAGCAATCAGGTCGACCAAGGCCATGTACACCAAGATGCCGGCTGACATGCAGTCCAATATACCTTCGGTGATCAGCGCTCCGACGCTGTAGGGATTGTAGGATGAAGCGATCGCGGTTCCCGCAGCGATCCCTGCAGGAGTTGTTATGGCAAAGAAACAGGCCATAATAGTGGCCGGGAGAGTTTTAAATTGGGCTTGGGAAATGCAACCTCCGAGTGCAAATCCTTCAAAGAACTGATGAAAAGAAAGTGCCGCTATCAGTGGTCTTATAGTACATGGGCTCTGCGAAACACCGAGGGATATACCGATAATTACTGAGTGTGACACTATTCCAAGCTCCAAAACCTACAGAACAGAGGCGGGGAAATTCAAAAAGAATTAAGCGCACCGTTAATATTTTTTTCTGGGCGAAGGCTGGAGGGATAATACCAAAAATAGCATAAATTAGTCATCTGGAGATGATATGTAAACTTGTAAAAGCATAAAACAACGTCTATCGTGACATTTGCAGAGAGTATCTGACGTGATCATTCACTTCTCTTCCAATAATACCCTGTCCAATCGCCATGTTTACAAGTCAAGTCTACTTCCATTTGATTATCTATTAACTTTGATGCTCGATCTAAATGCTAAGTTTTCAACAATTGCAAAGTAGTTCGGTGGAGAGTACAGTTTAATTGTGGCAAATCAACTCTGTAATCTCCAATCAGTCAAGCTCACAAGTCACAATTCAAGCCTGTTTGGTCATTAGTACAAAGGCTTCTTGAAATTCAACAACTCCTAGCTAATAGGAGCAAAAAGAGCCACCCAAGTCACCTACCCCACAATTCATTGCATTATGTGGGACATACCGAATGATTGAATATGTTACTCCTTTTTTGCCTAAAATTGAAGGACTGCAAGTTCAACCCTTCATCCAAAACCACCACCATCATGTCTAATTCGCCAATACCAAAATTACCTTCACATGATAACAAAACCACAGAGTTTGACCTAAACAGGATGGCCAAAAGCTGCCAAATTAAACAGCCCTAATTAATCATTCCGGTTTCTCAAGAAAATTAATGGCAGACAAATTACCCACTAACATTATGGATCACATCAAGCACAAAATCTGTGTTGTCCCAATTTGTTTATCTTTTATTATCTTTCGTCAGGGGCTAATTCTAAAGTTCAATATGACTTGAGACAGGAGAAAAACATGAAACTCGTGAAATATTCCAAACATACCACATTATGATCTAGCAAGGAAAGCTCCGAGACACCCGTAGACCAGCAATAATGAGCTCTAAAACAACCATCAACAAATGCTAAAGCCAAACCCTCCATCCAAACAACACATGGAACATAAGAGATTTACCTGAGAAACGACGACATGCCGGGCATGACCATCCCCTTCTCCATCCCCCAGTCCATGTGAGTGCCCGTGCCCATGACCATGATCATGAGAGTGTAAGGGTTCCGTCAGGTTCCCATCACATGCGCCCTGTCCCTGAGAATGGTTATGTCTGTGGTGAGCTGCATGCGCATGCATTCCCACGATGTGCATTCCACCGCCTTCTTCTTCTCCAAATACCTTCCCCTCAACTGCAAGTAGACCTGACTCGAGACTTGTATCCACAGATCCAACTCGACCTTGTTCCTCACTTGTTTGAGTCAAACCCTGTTTTTACATTGTTCAAAGAAGGATGTCAGATACTATCGATGAGCCATGAACGCAATTCTAAGCAATCAAGAGCACGAAGACCCACTGAAACAACACAGACACGTTGATGACGTACTCAGATTGTTACCTTATGAGTCAACCTATGATTTCTTCTTATTAACGAGAATGAATAACTAATGCTTCTTTCTTCCTTCGTCTAAATATAAGAAATTGACATATCCACGAATCAGAAATTTATATCTGTTAAATGATCACCGATACTTGTCTGAAATTGATCTGAACAAGACAAACTTACAAATGAAACGCAAGAAAAGTACCTGCTTTCTCTCATAATACTGAGTCCCCACAAAATCGACAAGAAGGGTTGCTAAGGAGGCCATCATGGCAAAGAACCCAGCAAATGGGAATTTCGACCAAGGGTATTCAGGCAAGCACGGATCTGAGAGTGCTGATGTTCCACCCGACAGCATGTGGACGAATCCCGTGGCAAGAATTACACCAGCAGCAAAGGCCTTGGCTGCCACAAAAATGCTCCCATCGGTGCGGAGAAACTTCCTGCGCTTCCCGACCAGCGGAATCGCAATTCCACAAACGCCAGCCACTAGAATCGATGCCATGGCGACGAATTTGAGCGTGAAGGCAACCGAATCATCGCGGCAAGACTCTAATTCTATCGACTGGCAGCTGGCGTTAAACTTGAAAGGAGCTAGAGAATGGAAAAGGAAATCTGTTTTGAAACCAAAGCAAACAATTTCAGTCCCCTAGATTGTATACTAGAGGCAATACCGATTTACAAATCATATTCGAGTTTCCAGCGTGTTTTTACATCTCACAAGATGCAAAAATCCAGTCAGACGAACAAATTCAGTCACGGGTATTCATAAAAGAACTGCCTTTGGGGCAACCAACTCCAGTCCAATGAGAGCACTCGGCCCAATCAACATATACACACACCCAACAAAAGCTAAAAAGACAGGGCACGGCAATAAAAGCTCGCGAATTTCCCAACTAAACAGCCTCAAAATCCCGAAATTCACCTGTATAAGCCCTAGGCTTCGACATCGGACGATCGAGGAACAGCATCTCCGAGAGTTCCTGACAAAAGGGGGCCGAATTGAATTCAGTCAAACGACACCCAGAACACACGAACCACGAATTGCGCATTACACACGCGCGCGCACGTACCCAGGAAACAGAACTAGGTTCCCCCCACCCCATACATACCTCGAAGGAAAGCATGGACCGGAAGACGCGTTCCCGGGCGGCTTCACCCGAGCCGGGTATCGATCGCCGCGGGACGCGATCGATGCGCAAGCGGGAGGAGAGCCCGGTGCCGGCGCCGCGATGACAGGGGGAAGGAGGAGGAGGAGGAGCATGGGGGAGAGGAGCTTATATACGTAAGGAAAGACGCGACGGAACTGGGTGGGGGGGGGGGGGGAGACGGCGATGGGGGGAGTGTGTCGACATAGTTGCCGAGGCGTGAGGGCCACGGAGGGGGAAGGGAGGAGGGGAGCGTGCGCTTCTGGGGAGGACAGACAGAGGGCCGATGTCGACACTTTTCGTACATGTTAATGTCATTCGGTCCGAAAAGTCTCTTTTGGGCGGGGGGTGTGTTCTTCTGCGCTTTTTCCTATTTTTATTACCTTTTTTCCATTTTTTTTCTCCTTTTTCTTCTCCTTTCGTGTTTTTTTTTCTTTTTTTTGGTGCTGCGGCATGTTGTTGTTCGTCGGCTCGTGGGTAAATGATAAAAGTTAAACGGAGTAATTGCGCCACGTCAGCCAAAGGCGTAGTGTGGGCCCACCCCCCCCCCCCCCTCCGGGGTTGCCTTTTTTCCATAGCGGGGATTTGGCAATTGATCCTCCAATGCTTTTCGCAAGGAAATCTTTTTTGGCATTCGTATCTGGAATTTTCTTTTTGGTAAGGAACTGAAATGCAGATGAATCTCTAGAAATCAAACGCCCCAATTTTGCCACCTAACAAAGTACGTTAGTAAGTACGTTAGGAAGTGGCCGTGAATAGAACGCGGGGGGTTCTTATTTATTCCAAGATTGGCAAGCTAATCGGCAAGACTATTTCCTCTCCCGAAGCGCTTTAAATTGAAAATAATAACTCCAGGATGTTCCGATATCTTTTAGTAAAATGGGGCATTACCGTCTTTTTGATTGACAAGTTCAGTTATCACTTTCGAGTCCATCTCAATGATGATCTTATGAAAACCGTGTTGCTTGGCAAAGTTAAGTCCCAATCATAGTGTCAAGAGTTCTGATTCATATGACGAACGTGTTCCAACGAAAGAGACAAAAACCTCCTAGCCAATTGCCCCTTTCATTTCTGAATAAATAAACATCCTGCGCTTTTAAATCCAGGGTTTTATGTATAGTTCTAATCCATTGTTTTTTTTTTTAAATTCAAGTCCTTACGAAAGATGTCTAGATTCTATGAGTTGAGATGATTTACTTCTTGAGTCAATTCACACTTCATCGAGTCTCGTGTGTGGTTCTAGTCCATTATTAGATATCGATACGACTTTCGATCAAATATTATGGGAAATGCGGGATTTGACTTTTACACCGGAGGTGATCAGATCCCGAGTCTAACGACCCGTGACGTCTACCCAAGCCGAGCTGTCTCAAAGGGCGAATCATGTGTGTCCGACCGAGCAATTCTCTTATGTACTTCCCTCGAACACTCACCCATTCATCCCAAAACAATAAGAAAAAAAATAAACAGGTGCTTCTCTCGTTCTACCAAGCTTTTCCAAGCCGTTCGTGTTTATCTGGGGCTGCAAAATGACTCACACCCGACACGCCCTTTTTCCATGGTCATCTCCTTTTGCTTTGTAATAACCTTGAATACCTTGAGCAATTCAGCTTAACAAATCCCATCAATCCATGCAAATCGCAATAAGTCTCCGCCGGACGAGGTGGTTGATGACCCACGAGACGGCCCCGGGTCTCGCGGCGCCCAAGCCCCAACCGGATGCCGGTTCTGCCTTCAAAGAGGGAATAGGCACATGATGTGCCGTACAAGAAGGTTTAGTCGATGAAGTGCAAGCAAACTATCTCGCCTGCAACCTGCAGGGCAAGTACTCCTTAAGGCGGGCCATCGGATCGGACGAGGAACTTGCAACGTGTTGAGTTCGAGTGCAAGGTCGTCATGCTCATGGAATCGTTAGAGAAAATAAACGAGGAACAATAAAGACACTAGAAATTTATATGGTTCAATCCTTGTATTGATACCTATTTTACAAGAAGAGCTAGTAACAAATAATTCGCTAATGATCGGAAAATCAGAATTACAATCACTCACACGCTCGAGTTGGAGCGCTTCTCACACTTATATTAAGCCTAAATTCATAATATTTACAAATAAATAACTTAATTGGACATAAAATTCACGGCACAAATTACCGTGTGTTCAAGTGCTCCTGTGCGTCTCAAGAGTACTCTCCACACGGTTTCTTCTAGAAACATCCCGTACGTTTCATCTTTTGGTTTTCCCCTTCTTGCGGGTTCCATGTGCGGCCCAAAATGTATGCGGCCAGGAGATGTCCATTTACTATACGTCTTTGAAGAGGTCTACTCTCACATGGTCAAACCTTGTATAAAAAGATTTAGACTTTCTTAACCGACAAACAGAGACTTCCCCTAAACCCAAAAAAACACGTCTTTGTACACATATCATGTTAATATTCCCTTCAAGATAAATTTTCTCGTTCAAATAGGAAAGTGAGATTTCTTTCCTGATAGATTCGGTTTAATAATCAATCTACATCCTTCAATCGAACCGGAATCTCATACTCGCCTCAAACTCGATTTATGATTTGACAATTTTACACATTGGCTCAACATTTAAAGTCAAGTCATAGTACTCATCATCTATGCCGGCTTACCCAATGTCACGACGGGCGGTCGCTCTTTACAGACATCAATTGAAGCTTAAGCTCCGCCCAAGAAACAAGCTTAGTCATCATACCTGTGGTGGAGTTCTCTGCTTAGCACCACTTGCCAGCGTAAACAAGTACCCTACCAAAAACCTACACTCGTCCAAGATCTGAATCCACAAAACCTATGGTCTCACTACGATTGTCGTCCCTCGTAAACACTAGACCAACAACTATTGTCCCCTTTAAATATATGAGGATCCACTTCACAGCTTCCCAATGAGTTTTACCAAGACGCTTCATATAAAAGCTAACTATGCTCATAACTTGTGAAATATCATGCCTAGTATATACCATGGCATACATAATACTACCAATTGCCCTAAAATAAACAACAAGGGACATATGCTCCTCCTCCTTCTCAGTCTGCAGTAGGAGTGTGCAATAGGAACCACCTGAACTGGGAATCGCTTGGACCAGATCGAATCAGCCGATTTTAGGCGGTTCCTAGGGGCGTCGGTTCCGGTTCCCGATTCCATAAAATTGGTATCGATGACGGGTGGTCCGGTTCCCGATTTTGGGGTGGGAACCGAACCGCTCAAACTAGACCGAATTTTCATTTTATTTCTTAAAGAACAGCAGTTTGTAAAGTGTAAATCTAACAATCATCTCTTTCTCTATTTGCCTCTTAGTGTCTCACGCCTCCTCTTTTCCTCTCTTGCCCTCTCGGCTCCTCACTGTCACACTAAAGGAACACATAAACATCCTCTCACTGGTCTATCTTGTTTGCACATTCGTTTCATCGATTTCAAGTCGTCGTAGCCTCCACCGGCCATCGCCATTCACCGATTCGGAGTCGCACAGAAACTACTCTGTCTTGCTCTATTTTTTGCTGAAAGTGTGCGAAGAGTTCTACTTCGACTCGATTCCTTTTTCGCCGACTCCGATTCCAGCTGATTGATACTGTTATAAAGTTCCCATCACCGATTAAGTCGCTGTTCGTGGCCTTCAATTGCATTTCCAAGGTAGCATTCGTGCTTTGTCTCTACTCTTTTACATGCAAAATGGAGGCCGAGCGTTATGGTGGCGTTTACGTGAAAATCGACTACATCTACAGCCTTTTTAATAATCCGAGATTGTATTATTGCTGGTTGTTATGATCTAAAATGTTTAGTTGTTTTACATTTACATCGAAGATCTATGGCTGAGTCGCCCATTATATGTTCGATGATACTCCCGAATGACATTTAAACGCATGTTTGTTGAAAGAATGGAGTTCAATAATCATTCCTTTTAGTATATGGTCTTGTATCATTTAAACACATAGGAATTTAATGTGTTCAACACGTTTGAAGAATGGGAATTATTGTGAATCCACTGGATCTGTAGGACTGCCCGAGAACCAGTCCTCCTGGTCCAATTCCCAGTCATGGGTGGGATTGGACCGGATCAGGAACCGATTATCCTTAGTTTACGGCGATAATTTATCATAAAGTTTAAAGTACTTCACTATACATGTATTCACAGATTTTGCTAACTGCATATTAATGCACGCCACGCCAGCTGGTGAGATGGCACTTGCAAACCACTTAATATTTTCTCCATTCTCTTTCGTTCTTAGCCACGTCTTTCCTAATTTATCTGTTCTTTTTTGTTCTTGCTTGCATTCCACGGGTGCATAACAACCCGCTAGGGTTTCGCGCTGAACAACTATCAATTTTTGTCTTCCACTTCACTGATTGTCCACCTTCATCCCTACTCAGACAATAAGGTTTTGCCGACCCTCGCGGGATGGTCGTGAGGGTTGGTCGGCCAGTACACACTGGCGGCAAGGGTGGCACCCCTTCCACCTAGACCGCGCCACCCGGACGGCAGCAACAGTCGCCGGTAGAACCACCCCTCCACTCACGCTGTCTCTTCGCTCCCTCCCTGTTCTGGTCTCTTCTTCTTTTTACATTTTAATTTTGTTGAGGTGATCGTATCTCATCGACAAATGCGAGTTCAGCGTGATTAAGCTGGATCGCAACGTCAGCTAGAAGGACCAAATGGTTCGATTCACCAAATTCAACGTCGAGTGCGCATTCGAGGACCAATTTCGCCATCACTCCCCAGCTCTTCCCCCTTTCGCACTGTTCCAACTTCAACGAATGAGTGCGGCCCAATTGGATCAAATGAGCCCACGAACTACTTGACTCTTTTTGGTCAACAAGTGCTTTTTATCAGGCCCAGTACAAGGCTCATCGTTCTCGAGACTGTCGAATGGTCCCAAAGGTGTAGTCTCCGTCGCCCCTTACCCAAAGCGCCATCACCAGTTCACCACCACCCTACCTTTTTTCCATCCGCTTCTCCCGCCGTTTCTCTTTTGTCCGCTTCTCCCAGACAACCCCCACTTACGCTCCTCCACGTGTTCCTGCGCACACTGTCGCACGTCAAAGCCACCCCCCAAGCTAAGAGAAATATAGCTGAAATAACTCAAACCCCAAAAGAGGAGAAAGGAGAGTCTCTACTGACCTCTTCACCTTCAATTCAACATCTCTGTGTCTCTCTCTCTCTCTCTCTCTGGAGCCATGCTTGAAGAATCAGTGGCTAGTGCGCCGTCGATCTGGGCGACCATGAACAGCTGGTTCACGCCTAGCGTCTTCTTCGTGCTCCTCAACCTCATGATTGGTACCATTTTCATCACCTCGAGCCTCAGCTCCCACAAGCCCAAGGAAGAAGAGCAGGAGCCGCACCAACAACAACAACATCAGCAGCAACACCAGCAGCATTACGAAGAGAGCCCAAGACCCCAGCAACTCGCCAGATCTCCATCAATGCTGCAGAGGCTCAAGTCCATCAGCTTGTACAGCTACAGATCCCAAGAACCCAACACCCATTTTGGCAAATCCCCTGAAATGGAGACCCATTATGGGTTCTTGCAGCAAAGCCCCGAGCTTGGGCAAGAACAAGAGGCGGAGAGCGAAAAGGAGACGCCTTTCTTGACCAGATCTCCTTCGATGCTGGACAGGCTCAAGTCCTTCAATCTCTACAAGTACGTGTCCCAAGAAGCCAGCTTTTCACCGACCCATCTCAGCTCTGAGCAACCGCATGAGCCAGAACAACACAGAGCCCAAGCTGAGGAGGAAGAACAAGTTGACCCAGCTGGAGATGAAGAACCAGAAGAGCAAGAAGAGCAAGAACTGGAAGAAGTTGAAGAAGAAGAGGAAGAGGAAGAGGTTGAACAGAGTCTTGATAATGTGTACAGTCAGCTGAAGGAGAATCAGGTCGAGAGGACCAAGTCCGACACCCAACCGGCATCAGGCGAGATAATGCCCAAGCTCCCGGCGAAAATATATAAATCCGCGAGCGTCAAGTCCGCTTTCGCGCATTTCGAAGAGGACGACATTGTGGAGGCGCGCCGGCCGGCGACGACGAGGGAAGCGAAGGGCAAGGCGAGCCACGAGGTGGACGAGGAGGTCGATGCCAAGGCCGACGATTTCATCAACAGGTTCAAGCAGCAGCTGAAGCTGCAGAGGCTGGACTCCTTCATGAGGTACAAGGAGATGATCAGCAGAGGGAATGGCAAGTAAGAGCAAAAGGCTGTGTACCTTTCCTTTGAGGGGGGGTTTCAATTCTACGATCCTGGTGATTCTGTATCTTAGGTTGTTTCTTGTTTCATGGGTGGTGGTGGGTGGTGTAGATTGAAGTTTGATTATCATGGTGGTTGTTGAACTTTCCGTTCAAGGACAAGTAAATAGCGCCTGCCTTATATCAGCTTCTTCTTCTTCTTCTTCATCATCATCATCATCATCATCATCATCATATGGTTGGTTTGATTATTCCACTATTAGCATCATTTGTGCTTTAGATTTGGAGGACGGGTGAAAAAGCAGAAGTGGGGGTCTTTCAGAAGTGGGGTCATTCGTCCACTGGTGAACTGGCTCTGCTGTTCCTTCTTTGGATGCTTTGGGAGGGGAGCTGGAAAGGCAATGGTGGATTGGGTTCAAAACCTGAGCCAGTTCCATTCTCGTGTGCATGTTTGTTTTTAATTGCGTTCATGCTCCGCACGGAACTGTAATGTCGTTCATAAATTTTTAATTTATGTAAATATGATCTTAAATTTTGATTAAATGTGTAATGAGATCCCTAAATTTTAATTTGTTCCATGAATTGGTTTGTAGACTATAGAGAATATTTAAGGACGGTTTTGCATGTTGAATCAAAATTTAAAGATTATATTAAATAAATTAAATAATTCATGGGCAACATTATAAATAGGACCAAAATTCATGATTAATTTTGTCGTTTTTCCTAAAAAGAAATAACTTGGTGCGCCTAACGTGTCACATGGTTTCTCCGCTTTTTGTGGGTACTTTTAGAATTACCGGAATTGAATACGAACATGGACCCGTCGGAGCTGTGTAAACCTACCAAGATGCTCACAGATTCTTTTAATCAGTGTATGGGAGCATCAAGCAGTGGGCTCGATGTGTATAACCTACTAACCTTCGGTCTCCGTCAACCTTAAATCCCGTTCAATATGGGATTTATCGAAAGTTACAAAAGATCAGCAAATGGAAATCAAACAAAGTGAAGCCGTTTCGACCACGCGCAGCACGTGGAGGTTTGGACCCGACCAGCGTATCCCACCCGGACCGGTTAATATTGAAAAAGGTTGCGAACGGGATTTAGGGTCGGTTTGTTTCGCAGAAAATAAACGATTTGGAAAATATATTTCTAAAAATATTGGTTATATCACTTGGAATAATTAGCCAACAAAAAATATTTCATGATCGACAATAATTTATGCCCAAATTTTTTCATGGACAATGAAAATATTTTCCGTTCAATACATCTTTTAAACGATACAAGCGGCTGTATTTAGGAGAATGCTTTCGAAAACTTTGAGTTTTTTGCGAAACAAATGGACCTTGTTTCACGGTAAATAAACAATTTTGAAAGACACTTTCGTCAAAACGATCGCATATTTTTTTATTGACTAATTATCCCGAGCGATTATTTTCAAGAAAATATTTTCATGAAACAAATATAGTCTAAAATGCTGATATCATGGTGAATTTGTTTCGATTGAAATCGATTACTAAAAATTGATAACCGCGTCTTAATATCTTCCATGCCACTGTTTCGTGTAGATAATAGCATCCATGTTGCACGACATTATTGATGCGTGGTGCCCCGTCACTATTTGTAAGCACGCGTATCATGCCACATTGCGCAACCACAACACATACCCTTTCAAAATAACGCAAGTTATCTGAATGGTTGCATTGAGCCCTTTGACAGTCGGTACAAAAAAACTTATTCAGATAAATTTTATTTTTTGTCAATACGTTTGTTACCCCAAATTATTCATCCGAAAAAAGAAATCCAATCTAGACTGGTTCGAGTAGATTCCGAGCCATCGAGTTCATTATCAGAATGGGTTCCGGACTCCATTTAGAAATCATCTCACGTTGTGACACGGGACATCCGATAAATACCTAAAAATTTGTCATCTAGAATCTACCCTCCCCGTGATCTTGTGCAAGGAAAAGTCGCCGACGACCTCGTCGACCGATCAAAGCTTGTGAACTCGAATCGTTGAATTGTGAATCCTGTCAGTCATCCGATCTAAGACTTGTCGACCTCGATCATCGGCTTTAAACACGAGAAATGTTTTATTTTATTTTTTTATTTTGCTCACCGCAATATAGACTCAACCCCTAGCATTGGGTAATTGGTACAAAAAAAATGGATTTGGGTAGCTTGCAAGTTGCAAGGAGCTCCACTGGTTCAAATCTTTCCATTCATTTCTGTGGGCGTGGCCGGATCCTGCAGTACGAAATCGGATCCACCGGCCCACCTCCTCAATCATACCCATCCTCCATTTACCCAGAAAAAGAAAAAGAGAAAAACGACAGAGCCGAAAAATCTGCCAATTTCATCTTTTATGTCGCTCTCATGCATCAAACTTGTGGCCACATATATTTGGTTGAGAGGAAATAATATTATCGGTTCTACGCTTAATATGCGGATACTAATTCAACTCTAAACTTTTCATAATCATAAAGATTCATGCGAAATTTCAATCTAATCATCCCAGTCAATTTTCACCAGAAATCGATAGCACGGCGGTGTGTCACGTAGATCGGCCGGCGATAATTGAATTGTCATGTTAGCGATTTCCGGCTAAAATTGATCAGAATGATTATATAAGAATTTCACGCAAAAATTTATGGCTAAATTAATAAATTTAAAAATTTAAGATTAAATTGACATCCGTATAATAAATTTAAAACTGAATTCGTAATTGCGATCGTGCAACTCCCGAAACTCTTAATCAAATTGTACGGCAGAAATTTATTTGAATTGGCTTTGATTAATGGCAGTATCACCATCACGTGAATAGTTTTGATGTTCTGGCTTCCAACCCAACCATCGCGCGTCCCACCGTTCATGATTGCTTGACCAAATTTGGCCGAAGATAGCGCCTCGACTCGACCGTCGCGGATCCCATCTTTTGTCTTGCTACGTTAGAACTGGGCAGCAAAGCGAGCGACATTTGACGGTCCCTGTTTTTTCAAATTGGAAGGCATTAACAACACATGTTAATCGGTCCGTTTTGCTTCCTCTCTATAGTCTAGGGTTCTCCCTTGGACGTATCCATCCGAGCTACTCCTGCTCGGAAAATGGATTTCGCCGCCGCCGCTCGACTGATGGTGATCGTTGACGGTTCCGATTTCATGCGGGCCAATTGTAGTCCGCGACACGAACCCGAATGACGTGAATAGTAATCACACAAAACACAAAATATATCGTTTCGAATTCTTTTGGTGGAAACTTTTCTTTCCTACGTATATGACGATCGCGAAGAGGTAAAAATGTGTACCTCATATTCGTGTTTAAAGAAGTGGTGGTTAGTGGGGTGGGTCCATGAGAGGGTGGAATCTTGGACCGACCTTAATTTATTGCCTAGGTCCCGTCCATTAAAAAAAAAATACCCACGCTATTACGAAAAATCATCTATTTGCTTTTCGAAAATGCTCCAAAAGCCAAAGCGGAGAGAAGGCATTAGGCTTTGTAAAGGCGAAATTTCAACTCGGAGTGAGCAAATTTCCTTCAACCAAAATGCCATTTTCAACAAGGGGACTTTAGAATGTCAATACTGCTTTATAAAGCATTCCCGAATGCTATTCTAAATGCTGTCGCCCGAACTTCATCCAGATTTATCACGAATTGTTGTGGGACGGGTGGGGCTAGGCAGCCTGCCCGCCATCAGGTCATGATTAGGTCTAGTTAGTAGGGATGTGCAATAGGAATCACCTGGACCGGACCGACCAGCTCTGAATGGTTCCCAAGAGCGCTTATTCGATTCTCGATTTCATTCTAAGGTGGGAATTAGACCACTCGGACCGGATCGATTTTTTTTTTTTATTTCTTAAAGAATAGTAGTGTGTAAAATGTAAATCTAACAATCGGCTCTTTCCCTGTTCACCTCTCAATGTCTCACACCTCCTCTTTCCCTTTCGGCTCCCCATAGTGACACTAAGGGAACACGCACTAACATCCTCTCACCAATTTCTCTTGTTTGCGCGTTCCTTTCATCGATTTCAAGCCGCCATAGCCACCTCCAGCCGCTGTCATTCACCGATCCGGAGTCGCACAGAAACTAGTTTGTCTTGCTCTATTTTTTGTTTAAAGTGTGTGTAGAGTTCTGCTCTGGCTCGATTCCTTTTTGCCGGCTTTGTCTCCATGGCCGAGTCCGCATTACATGTTCGATGATATTCCTGAATAACATTTAAACACGCGTTTGTTAAAAAAATGGAGTTCAACCATTATTCCTTTTAAGGCTGTGTTCGTTTGCGAAAAAATATTTTTTCGCAAAATATTTTTTCTTTTTCCGGTGTTTGGGGGCGGAACCCCACCCCCAAATCTTTTATTGTTTTGAGGAAAATAATTTCCAGAGGAAATCATTTTCCTCCTAATTGAAGGCAAAATTACTCACCATTACCATCCTTTTAGTGGATGTCCCGTCGCCGGTGAAAATATTTTCAAACTTTTCTATTGATCGCGAACAGAAAATTATGTTTGAGAAAATATTTTCGAAAATGACTGGAAGAAGAATATTTTCAAACGACGATAGCGTTTGATATTGTATCATTTAAACATACAAGAATTTTACGTGTTTAACACCTTTGAAGAACCGAAATTATTGTGAATTCATTGGTTCCGTTGGACCACCCGGGAACAGACCGTACCGGCTTTGGGATCGGATGGTCCGATTCTCGGTTCTTGGGTGGGACCTGACAAGGCCGGAAACGATGATCCCTACTCAGACCAGATCGAACGGCCACCAGAGGCTGTGAGCAAAGGAACAGCGCGCGACACGTGGAGCTGTAGCAGAACATCCTCCTCCTCCCCGTCAAACAACAGAACGAGAACGTCAACAACATCGTCGAATCGAAAGAATTCATACTAAAAACAAAACACAAAAAAGATTCTAACTTTTGCGGGTCGCGACATTCGAATCTGAGCAGTCAAGAAACCAAAATTGTTAATGCATTTCCCCCTTCTCCGTTGCCGTTTCCCTTTCTTTTCCCGCAGAGAAGATCTCCCAGCGGCGGCGAAACTGAGATGAGCGATGTGGGTGGCGAAGCAACAGATCGCGAGATCAAGGCGGGGCCGCGTCTGGGCAGGAGCGTTCCTCTGCTGGGCCTTCCTCATGTTGGCGACTCCCAAGATCCCTTACTCTCCCAAGCATCACGCCTACGCCGACATGCGTAATTTTCTCGGTGCGGGGGACGGGATTTTGCTTCCCTTTCTTTCGTTCTTGTTGCCTTTGTGTTTGCATGTGTTTTCTCGTGAATGCGCGTGGCGTGCGTTCGTGTGTTGCTCGGTGTTGTCTGATGGATCGTGCCGTGTTGCGATGTGGGTGTTCCGCAGGTGTGCCCAACACGCTCAATGTGATCACCAATTTCCCTTTCTTGATTGTGGGCGTGCTGGGCTTTGTTCTGTGTCTTCAAGGGAGCTATTTTAACGTGAGGTAAATGATTATATTGGTCACCTTTCTCGACCTTTTCAGTGCCAATGTTCTTCGTTAGTGTAATGGACTTAGGCAATCAGATTTCAGATGTTGGAATCAGTTGAGTTTATCCCATTAGTGGGAGTTCAAGATCAAGTCTACCTACGGCTAAGACTTATTCCCCATGTTTGTTACGTTAGTTTTCGTCCTTTATGTTGATGCTTGATGCCATTTGGGAAATTGGGTGATCGCAGTTTGCAAGGAGAAATTTTGGGTTGGACATTGTTCTACGCGGGAATAGCGGGTGTGGCTTTTGGTTCGGCATATTATCACCTGAAGCCTGATGACAGTAGGGTGGTGTGGGATACATTGCCGGTTAGCACAACGTTTCACCTTGACACTGTCGGGTTTTGCTGTTTGTCTCTTAATATAGCTGTAACTGCTCCGAGGAAAAGTTCGAAGAATGAAGGGAAAGGCCTTTTTAAGCACAAGGTTACACGTTCAATTTAGACAATTTGAGGCATCTACTTTTGGCTGAATGTTGTCGGATCATTTAGAATTATCAAATATCTCCCACTTCTGCATGGTGGTTTGTTTAGCTCTATTTGGATGCCCTCCCTCATGCCATGAACCGGGTTAATGTCAATGGCAAAAGGACAGTAATTGACTCTAATGTGCGACGGTGAAATTAATGTATTGTGAAGCTCAAACTTGTACCCGAAGTTTAGAAATTCAGCAACAGAAATCTATGAATATACTCGACATTGAAGCCTAGGATAGAGAATTGCACACATGTCTATGCAATATCTTCCTTTACACTGCTTGTGCTTATTGGCATTTTGCCTTAATATTCTAACTGTTTAATTCACACCTTTTGACATAGTTTGATGTTCATTGTCAACTGCAGATGATGATAGCATATTCCTCTCTATTTTCCAGTTTTTTGGTGGAGAGAGTGGGGAAAAGGACTGGTTTATGCTTTTTGTCTCTGCTCCTTTCCTTTTCCTTTCTCAGCGTAGCTTATGAAAGGTTAGACTCTGGTTTCTGGATTTCAGCACTGCCATTAGATGACTGAACCTCTTGTTTGAGTGATTGGACGTTGGACTATGCCTAAGTCGAGCTGCTTGCAGAACATTTAATGATCTCCGGTTGCGCATGATGTTTCAGTTGATTCCGTGTGTTGTGATCCCATTTACGACGCTTTTGTTCCCACCAAAATATACTCACTCGAGATATTGGCTTTGGGCAGCAGGTATGGCACATTTCCTGTTTGTGTCTCTGTTTCATGTCCTCTCTGAGTAACTTTTCACGGGCCACACAATCTTGTTGCTGTTGCATATGTGTTTCTTCTGCATAAAAAGAGGGTAGTGGGTGCCAAAGAAAGTATATTTGGGGGAGATTCACCCCAAAGCTAATCCTTGCATATAAATGCTACACTTTAGTGTCGACTATTTTTTCTTTGATTATTCATACCCACTTTCTAGAAATTTTATGAGTCACCTGAAGAGGAAAACTTTCTCGGTAGTTAATACAGTATGCTCATGGATTGCCATAAATTTGTACAGGACATCATCGATGAAAGAGTTAGGAGAACAAGAATTTTTACTTTTGCGCAAAAAGAAAGCAAGATTTGAAGTCCTATGTTTTTGCTTGTCACTATAATCTAAATTTGGATGAAAGGAAAGTTTAATGATAAAAAAAAAATTGATTTGAGCGTGGATTTTAGAGCCTTCTAGTTTACTTTCCTCTCTAAGTTACCAAATGAAAGTTGACCGCAGCATAGAATGTGTTTATACTTAGTTTGTTGTGCTGTGAATTAAAGAGGCTTTGGGTTCTGTGCCTGTTTCACTGATCTGCTTATCTCTTACTTTTAAGGAGATTCAACAGTGTGATGTGGACTGCTGGCAATCATCACATGTACCAAACTTTTTACAATTTCGAATCATGAGACCATGTTTCAAGAGTGTTTTGGAGTACTTTGTTGAACATCATTTGCAAGAAGATAAGGAGCATGTGAACCTCATACGTTTGAGATCAGGATTTGGGTATCATTGCACCAGCAAGAGTTCTTTTAGACTCTCAAGTTTCTTTATTAAGCATGATTGCAAGAAAACCTAAATCATTTGACCTCATAATTTGATTCCGGAGGAGTTAATTTTGTGCGGCCAAGTGCCTCACGGTTTCTAATTGTTGCTTTATCAATTGCATATCACACAAATCAATAGAATATTGCTGTCTGAAGTGAAACTAATGTACTGTCAAAACTAGGTTTTGCTTTGCCACGCCCCTTTCCAAACTCTCGTCATTTATTTCTAAAAATAGAGATTGCAAAGGTGGCAGTTACAACTGAAGTTATCAGAAATTTGAAATTCACCTTATCTCTCCAAAGGATAAGCGATTGTAAATTTACTCTCATCAGTTGTATGTTCCTTCCTTATGATTGGTATTTCTTGATTTATGTTGGAGCACAGAAAGGATTTATAGTGTGTCCTTGTCTTTGCACTGGTCGATATGTATTTTGAAGCTATCAGTTTGATCTCAGCTTGCCTGTTTTTTTCAGTTTGCTTTTGCCTATATCTATTAGTTCATCAATAGGGGATGCAATGTGCAAAATTTTATTCTTATGCACACACTGGAAATGTACAGTGAACCATTCAAAGTGCCATGCTAAAAGTGGTCTGCTTCAGAATCCTGAGTTTTCTGGTGCAGGCATCTACCTTCTCTCCAAATTTGAAGCTTTTGCTGACCGGAGGATATACTATGCTAATAGTTACATCATCAGCGGGCATTCCCTGGAGCACTTATGTTTAGCGATGTTGCCTGTTCTGCTTACGATGATGCTCCTGAATAGAACCTTGAGGTTCCAAAGGTACTCATATTCTGAGAGGAATGATCAAAGTTTTTCTCCTCCCAATTCTGTGATATATCGTTACATGCTTTTACCGCGGTAATTTGTCTCGACAGTTCATTTAGATTCTGCAAGGAAAATGAAGGACTGAAATGGGTTTTCCACATTCGTTCTGCAGATGACATCTTGCTTTCAGTTGCTTATCATTCATTCTTGCCATGATTTTCGTTTCTCAACTGTTTAATGGAGAGTTTGTTCGTTATCATATGATTTGGCTGCACAATCCATCTCTTTCTGTTCCCTCTGAATTCATGCAGATGGGATGAAAATATATAGCGAATCGAAAAAAGAATGTCGTGCTTATTCAAGTTGTTTTGTCTTGGAGAGAGTGCCTAAGCAATAATGTTTGCACTTACATGCTAATTTGTCTGATAACAGGTTGGGCAGCTTAAAAGAGAGGCTTTAGAAAGCATGTTTGGGTGATGGAGCCAAATTTTGAGTGTAAGTGTGACTAAGGAGCGCGTGTGAAGTTTCTTTTGAGGCACTATTTGCTAGTTGCTTACTCTTATACTAGGCATCCTGCAGTTACTGCATCCTGCTTGGTTGAGAAAATCTTTTACGGCGACACTTTCTTCCATCACAAGTTGAAGGACTTCTAAGGCCGCAAGAATGAAAAACATGCCCATTCATCACACTGTCAGTGGCTTTCTTTCTGTTCCTAAATTCAAAATTTATCTGTTGCCATCGTAAATATTCTGGCTTGAACGGACCGGAGAAACAATGGTCTCAGAATTTCTCTGTGTAGACGTTCATTATGAAGATATACATTGTACAGTGAGATACGAGCAGATTCATATAAACTTTTCCTTGCTAAATTGTTCGGGGTAATTGGATTCCCGTTGGTTGTTGACAACCAGTCACTTGTACTGGTGCATTTTGAAAGCTTTGTGAAGAAAGACGATGGCCCTTCTGTGATTTGATGTAGCGATTCTACCTGATCTTTGGAATTTCTCTCAACATTCATTTCCCGTTCCTACGAGTGAGTGAATGAGCATAATTGCCTCTTTCGTTGAAATTCAAACCTTTTGAAGCAAGGTCTCCTAATAGAGATTCGATGGCTCCCGATGCGAATGTGAATCGTCGAATTACTTATTTTCTCGGCGCATGACGTGCATTATGCATCTGTCTCGAGTGTGAATGTGTATCGAGCCTGTCTTTCCCCATTTTCATGGTTCGGTCCTCTGTTTTCTTGACAACATGCTCATTCCTTCACATGCCCTCATCTTTGTCCTTTGAACAAACCAAGAGATGTCTTGTATGCATTTAACTGCAACTCACATGCTTGCGCATGTGCTCACGGACAGAGATTTCATATCCAGGTATGATGTCTCTCTCTTTTCTGCTCCAAAGCCCATGTCATCATATTATAACATAAACATTCGAAAACCACAACTAATGATCTTGCTTGTCTCTGTGGGGAATTCCTTCTTAGGTTGTTGGATTTTCCTCTCTGCCGTTTAACTCGAGATCTGTACATATTTCACTTATTGAAAAGTAACATCAGCACAATGAATCACTGCAGTTCCAATCCACTTTATATATCTGCTCGAGATGGGGGTCAATGTGAGATCCAGGAGCAATGCTGAAACAGATGAAGAGCCGTTAAAAAATCTCGTCATATAGCGATACTTAAACAAATCGGTCGAACGACGATACTAATAACTACTGCTAAACCATCTTCTTGCACAAAGTGGCATAACGTTGATGAGCGTCTAGCGGGCAAATCATTTTTGCCCACGGGTCTCACTTGCATCATCCCCGTGTTCGAAATTACCATAATAGACAAGATCAATGCCCGTAAAGACTCTTAGCACAAATGGCTTCGCTTAGCAACGAATTGTAAGAATTTTCTGAATGTACATTTGTCATTATGTAATGCAAAAGAGGCACCTTGACCCCATTCATTTTAGGATTTTTCTTTGGGAACTCCCCAAACAGAACTAGCAGTCAAATAATGCGTGGCCAAATCCATTACGTTAGCATATGTTCCTCAGTCTATTCGTTGTCCTAGACCATGATCACATTTCATGGTGTGGGCTAATCAAAGTAGGAACCCATGTCTAGAACAGGATACATAGATTTGTACTTGGAAAAAAGCACCCCGGCCTATTATGAGTGGCTCTTCTACTGGGGTGCCATTTCCTGATCATCTTCTTTCTGTCGGTGGTCCAATTATAAGATCCATCATGCGACTTTTTAAGGTTCTCCCATCCACCGATGTCCCTCTCATTATTGTCTTTCTGGTTTTCTGTTCCCTTCCAATTAGGTTAAATTAAGCTTTTCTCCACCTAGAAAACAACATTAATCAATGAACCTGAGTTTTTTGACTTCAACAGGAAGTTAATGCGGGGAGGTGCAAATCGAAGCAATACCCCCCGGTGTTGACGTGCCCCCCAATAAGCTGATCTGATTAAACAATATCCTAAGAGGGTGAAAAAAAGAGATTTTTCTTCGATTGTTTAGCCTAATGATGAGATCCAGCGGGTCAAATTTTGGTGAAAGTCAAGATAGAATGGATTAAAAGAATGACAGAAGCAAGAAACCCACATCACGAAAACTCATGAAAGACTCGCACCAGCGATCCAAACCCATGTTTTCTTGACTGATCTGCAAGAACCCCAGAAGAGAAGAGGAGAGAAATTAGGGAAAATTTTAAGATAAAATAAAAGAAGACAACTATAAAGGACTGAGTGAAGTGGACCCACTTTTTATATTTGTTTATTTTGCTAATTTTTGTTGGTTATTGGGTGCTGACACTTCACCATCGCCTCGTCATCACATGTGAAGCATCAAACAGCAGCAAAGAACCGCATTTTTGGGTGGCTCTCAGGAAGGAAATCTGTCCTTGAAGTTAGAATTTTTCTGGCAGATTTCACAAGCAACCCACCAGAACTCACAGAGAGAGAGAGAGAGAGAGAGAGAGAGAGAGAGTCTGTGTTGTGGAAGAAGCTCCGCTTCTGCTCAGGTGTATCCATCTCTGTTGTTGTTGGTGCTCAGTCCTCTCTCTCTCTCGTGACGTTCGTCTTCTTCTTCTTCTCCTCCTCCTCTCACTCTCTGATCTACATTCTCTCACTACTCTCCAAACGATCACCACCTCTGTCTCTCTCTTTCTCTCTCCTAGATTGCCTCGCCGGAGCTCAGAATTCATCCTCAGACATTCGAAAGCATGGCGGACAGAGTCTACCCGGCTAGCAAGCCCGCCGCCAACGGCGGCACGGCCCCCGCCGCGGCCAATCCTCCGGCGGCGGCCGCGAAGCCCCAGCTCTACCGCCCCTACCGCCCGCAACCCGCCGGCCACAGCCGCCGCCGCCGCCACTACGACCGCCGGCGGTGCAGCGTCTGCTGCTGCTGCTTCTGGACGGTCCTCCTCGTGCTCGGGCTGTGCCTCCTGGCGGCCATCGCCGGCGCCGCCCTCTACGTGCTCTACCGCCCGCACCGCCCCGAGTTCTCCGTCTCCTCCCTCAGGACCGCCACCCTCAACCTGACCGCCGCCGCCGACGGCTCCACCACCCGCCTCATCACCCTGTTCAACCTCACCCTCACCTCCAAGAACCCGAACAGCCACTTCACCTTCGCCTACGACTCCTTCGCCGTCGCGCTCTCGTCGTCCTCGTCCTACTCGGTGTTCCTCGGAAACGGGTCGCTCCCGGCGTTCACGAGCAGCGAAAAGAGCGTGACCCCATTGCGGGCAATCGTGTCACTGAGCTCCCAAGATCTCGACGCCGAGTCCGTCACCTCACTGAGGTCAGATCTGAAGAAGAAAAATGGAGTCCCCGTGAAGATTCAGATGGACACGAAGGTGATGGTGAGCGCAGGCAAGCTGAAGAGCAAGAAGGTGGGCATTAGAGTGAGCTGCGAAGGGTTCAAAGGGGTGGTCCCCCCGGAAGGTAAGTCGCCATCGGTGGCCACGGTGAGCGATTCCCAGTGCAATGTCGATCTCAGGATCAAGATCTGGAAGCTCACTTTCTGATTCGTCCACGGAACCTGGTAATACATTTGTCTCTTTGGCTTTGTAATATCTCTCTCCTACAAATTTTTCCTTGCTTCTGCTTTTGGTTTCTGGGTTTGTGAAATACTGTGGAAGGATTCGTGGAGTTACTGCTTGTGGGTTGAAAGAAACGGATGACACGGCCAGTTCTAGCTATCAAGAAAAGGAATATGTTGTAGTCTTATTTTTTTTTTGGTTTTTTGTCAGTTTCTTGTTTACCATTTTCAAGTAATGAAACATTAGCTTGAAAATGGGGTCATGGAAGAATCGATGACAGATTTTGTTGTTATATAAAGTGGTCAAATTGCCCCATTCAATGGTCGTGTTTTCTTCGCGTTGATAAGCAAACATGTTTCTTTCATTGTTGATGAGCATAGATCGAGGAGAGGTTGTATATAAGGACTTCATTTGGTGATCTGAGTTTAGGTCAGATGCCATGGGATTGGAATTTTGGAGTGGTGATGACAGAATGCTTCAGAAATTTCTTACCAGATGCGTTCAGCAATTATTGCCAAAATTCGATAACGGAAAAAGGGATCGACGGCAAAGGCGATGCCTCGGCCTTGGACCGTGTCGTGACGGTTGGGACGTGACCGGCGATGACGACCGTGTGAAACTCTACAGGAAAGCTAATGAGCGGAGACCGGACTCCATGCTCGGGTTATCTGCAGGCTTATATTGTCCTGGCCGACTGAGTTCGGAGATCAGAAGTTTCTGTCATATGCATGGACCAGCGAAGGTCGCCAAAGTGTCAGCCTCGTATTTTAGGGTCGTCTCGCGCTTGGCCGAGGTACAAGGTCCACTCTAAGCCGCCAGTCGTGATGCCGGCCGGCCTAGCTGACTTCAAGATGAATCACAGGCGTTGCTCGAAAGGTCAATGGCACTCCTTGATGCTCCTTTTCGCGAGTCGTCACGTTTCACAGGTCGCAACATGGCTTCATTTTATTATACGAATCGAGCACAATCGAAGTCGATGAATCGCAACCGGAAACATGCTCGCCGGTCTTGTTTCCGGCATCCGCGAGTCCCCACATCCCTCTCTCGCTGCTCTAATTCTACTTCCCTCCGATCAACTCCATGTCATCTACTGAAATGGGGAGGAAAAATCCCTCCTAAACTACTGTTTTTACAAAGTCTGATACAGCTCGGGAGAAGCAACGACTTATGTTGAATATTGTTGATTCAACGACTTAGAAGATGAGTCTCGATCTGGACATTCTCTATTTGATGGAAACAGATGGATGAATCGGGTGAATTTAGTCTAGCGCACCAAATTTTACCTTCTACTCACGAGAACATAAAATTGTTAGTGCCGGTCGTGTCACATAAGATGGCTGGCGTCAACGTCGGTGAATTTCGATCAAAACTGACCGGAAAGACTATATTAGCTAATCCTTAAAAGGGTCGGAGCCAATTTGCCAAATTGAAAAGGTTTTGATCGAATTGGAATCCACACAATAGGTTCGGGACTTTTTTTTTGTAATTATCCCCCTATTCTTATGCCCTCTTCATACAAGATTTCTAGATTTAAATCAGTTTAGGTTTCTAGATTTAAATAAGGCTAGGGCGCTAAAATATTGGTAAGTTTAATTGTAACCGCCTATTCGAAGGAATAATCGCTCAAAACGCTCATGAATTTTTGGCACTAGAGATGGGCACAGGGCGACCCAGAAATGTGGATCACGTCCCTTCCTTGCTCCGTGGGTGGTGGAAAACCCGCCGCACCCTCGGCCCGCGAGAGGGCTATCACGTCATTTCATAAATCAGTCCCGTTGTCTCTAACATTAATTTGCATATTCAAATTTGTATTATAGCTCACCAATCTGCTCTAACTCATGTATTCGAGGTAATTTCTAATTTGTTTCTCGAAATGTGATCGATCTGGTCGAACTAAATAAATTTATGTGAAAATAGAGAGAGAAGTGCCATCCCACTTTGTTATAGTGAATAGCGAGAGCATTTAATGCCTTCAACTCCCAAGTTACCAACCCAAATCGAGCTCCACGAAAGGAACTGTTCCAGCTCAATGGGGGAGCTGGAGACTTCGAGAGCGAGAGTAATGAGCATGGCTTTCAAACATCAATATGACCACGCTCCACAAGTATTTGAATTGGTCCTCCCTATTGATAGCTCCATCTACCTTTGCCTTCGTAATCCATATGCATCTTTGCTAAACTAATCTTTAATGCATTCCCATTGTTCCATTGCCAAATTTAGCCCAACCCAAACCAAAATTAGGGCTTTTCGCAATGTGGATTTGGTATGAATATGCGCTAAAAGACAAAGTAGAACAGGTATGGGCATTGAGGTTCAGGATGACTTCAGGAATTTGAAGAGATTTTCCTGTTAATTACATTTTCTTTTAAACGCGAGTAAGCGTCGAAACGCGTGTATGTTCAAAGCAAATGGCAAATGGAAAGATCGCGAACGTAGAACTTACATGAATTGAGTCGATCGCTTATGTGGGTATCTATATGAGCTGCCAAATTGGGCGGTTTCGTACGTTAAAAACTGGTCGACCTAGTGGACTCAGCAATATTAACAGGCTCAATGTGCATGCGCTCGATTCTTGTAATGAAGACGGCTTTTTAGAGATGTTAAAGAGATTTAGATCACAAGAAAATTACCCTTCTTGCGAATATTCTAGCCTTGAAAGGAGCAACGACGTTGCTTATTCCTTTAGGGATGTTAAATAGATGGTATCATCTTATCTCAACCTACAAGTAGTTAATCTTGCCTAATGTCTTTTAACCATTGATTATATTCTATCCGAGGGTTGGAGGATATTTTCGTGAACGATGAGATATAGAGCAAATCAAGAATTGATACGTTTACCCACCGGCAAAGGTGGACTGGTGGTACGGGCCAATATTCGAAATCATGGTGCCGCTTGTCCGAATTCACTTTTAGAGATTGTGCTTCTATCTTATTGTCGCCGAACATGAATGATTTGGAGAAATATTTTTTCCTAAAGATGATTTTCTATATCGCTTGAAATAATTAGTTAATAGAAAATGTTTTCATTCCCAATAACAATTTATATCTAAATATTTCGTAGACGACGAAAATATTTTTTGTTTATCCATTTTTGTAAGCGATCATTTTCAAGAAAATATTTTTTAAATCATTCATTTTTCACAAAACAAATAAAACCTTAGTCTTTGATTTAAATGTTCCGTGACGAGTCCGACGTCTTCACGATAGGACTCGTATGGAGTCTCTTCACGAACAAGCTTTTACATTAGAATAAGTGGGTCCGCACCCATTACTCACCTATAACCATAGTTATGGATTTGAAGCCACGGAGGCAGCATCCTAATCTCGGGTCGATCGACGTCTATTGATGCCAATCCTTGCGGCGACGGCAAAGCCTCCGTCCTCGGCTTCCCAAAGGAGAAGAAATAGATTTCGACGAAGCGAGAGCACTTATAGTAGAAGTGATTATAATGTCACTAGCATATTATAACGTTATTTCGATGAATAGGAATCGACTTACACTTACGTGAAAATAAATTCCTAGCGCTGCCACTGAGCACTTACCATTGTCACAATCCCTATCACTTTCATACATAAAAGGTGGAATGAGATACATTATGATAAGATTTATCGCCTTAGGCCGAAGTGAAAGGTAGGAAAAATTACCAAAAAAGTACTAAACCTATTGCAATTATGTCAATTCAATCTTAAACTTTTTTTTGACCAATTGAGTTATAAACCCTTTGTATTTGTGTCAATTCAATCAATCGGGCAATTTTTGCCCGGAAATTGCTAACATAGATAGCGGCCGTCCTACGTGGTGTGACTGACGTTGACATGGATAATTTTTAATAATAATTTTTCGATTTTTCTTTTCTTTTCTTTCTCTTTCGTTTTTTTTTCTTCCCTTCTTCCTTTGGCCGATCGCCGAGGCCAGAAGCAAGGGCCGACGAGGGCGAGCCTCGCCTGCCCCTGGTGAGGTGGAGCCGCGCCAGTTGCCCTCGCTAGTGACCTCCCCGGCCAGAGGAAGAAGACAAGAAAGAGAAAGAAAGAGAAAAAAAGGAAAAAAATATTATTAAAAATTCTTTAAATCAGAGTCGGTCGCGTCACATAGAACAACCGGTATCCATGTCAGCAATTTCCGGGCAAAATTGGCCGGATTGACTGAATTGACACAAATGCATAGGGTTTATGACTCAATTGGCAAAAAAAAAATATTTTTAAATTGGCACTGTTATAATAGGTTTAACACTTTTTCGGTAATTTTACCGTGAAAAGCATAAGTTCTTGCTGCACCAACTTTTGCTTTATTAGAATCTCCCAGAGGCTTTGCTTCCAAGTAAAGTGTAATGACTTTGACAATCCCACAAGAATTGAATCTTTTGTGGAGCATAACTTACCAATTGATTTTCTTGAAACCTCAATGATTTGATTTCATTCGGCTGCTTTATGTGCTTAGAAACTTTAGCAACTCCAATGTGGAGATTAGAACGTTGTGGTAATGATTGAGAGCTATTTTTTATAGTACTTGCCCCTTTGTTTTATATGGAAACCTAATTAAAATGACAATAGTAACCCTTGTTCTATAAGTTTATTGATAAAATTATTATATATCCTTCATTTTACTAGAAGTATACACAAGCCCATGTTACTAAAGCCAATCACAATCTTCTTAATTCGCATGAATGGGGTTGAATTTCCAATTTATTCATTCAAGAAAAAGGGATAGTAACACAAACGGCCCTTGAACTTTGGTCCAATGTGTAAAGTTGTCCTTGAACTTTTTATTTGTGCAATGTGATCCCCGGACTTTGACCCGACGTGCAATATCGTCCTTAAACTTTTGATTTGTTCAATATGATCCCTGAATTATTTGTAAATGTTTAATGCAATCCTTACACTATATGAAAATATTTAATAATTCAGTGACTACAATACCATTGAATCAAAATTCTGGAGTTACGTTGAACAAATTAAAAGTTCGGGGGCGACATCGCACATCGGATCAAAATTCACGGACCACATTGAGCAAATTAAAAGTTCATGGAGGACAACACACATCAGATCACGATTAGGGACCATTCATGTCATTTTCCCTCGCGAAAATGGAAAAAGGAAATTTCCCATTTTTTTTTTCTTTTACATGTACTGTCGCGGGATACATCCATTCTTCTCCGGCTGCTTTAGTTTTGCCATTCATCCAAAGCGATGACATTGACAAAGCCAATCTTGAGTCTCTCTCGTTTGCAAACTGTAAGGCTTTGGCTGCCTCTTCACGCCACCATTCAAATCATCTCGTGGGCAACATCATGAACACCCCCCAAAGTGACAAATTCCCATTCTCGCAGAATGGGGGAGACCCCACTCCCTTTGAGAAAGTATCTTAGGTGGTTCCAAAGCATCACTTCACTTTCCACCCCAGATTTAGTGCATCTGGCAAACGATGGTTGAATTGAGTGAATAGCAATGTACTACTCCTGGAGCACTTACATGCCCCTGCATTTCTTGAATTGAGGGGTCGGTTTGTTAACTGTTTTCGAGAAATTGTTTTCCGACTCTTTTTGTATTCGAATGACCGAAAGCTAATCGATTTATGGAAAACGTTTTTCGTAAACTAAAAACAAGTTTAGATTAGGAAAAAAACAACTTTCTCTTATGGAGAAGGAGAAAATACTCTCCCTATATCACTAAACGAATGAAAACTAACCCTTTTCCTTGACAATGATTCCCATGGAAAATATTTTCCTTTATCAGACTTATAATGTGACCGGACTTGACTTACCTTAGATATTGTTCACTTTCTCATCTCATATTGAGCCATACGGTTTTGTCCATTTGTTACTGCTTTGATTCCGAGCACTCTTAATATTAGGATTCCTATATTGAACCGAGTCTTCCCTCCAGAATGCGTTTCTAGTTGATCAATTTCAGTCTCACGTATATTATCCACCGGCACTCTTTCCGTTCAACCATGATTTAGCTTATTCCTATCTCCTCCAAGATCATCGTTCTAAAAACTTTCCGGGAGCCACGTCTTGTCTAACCTCTAGCCCCAATGCTTGTTTTTCATCTAAGTCGGGTTGGACAGACGGACGCTCACCAAAACCCGAACTTCTATTGCATAGACAATGCCGATGCGAGCTCGGTATGCCACAACCGTTTAACTCACTCGATCCTCATGTGAGGCCCGTTAAAATCAAAGGCTGTCATGCACTGGACTCACAAGAACCCGATCCCGACCCCGACCCCAACCCCTTCCGATGATTTTTCCAAACTGTAGCTCCGGCCTGGCCATAAATGGACCACGCGCTCCAGGACACGTTATTCTCCGTCGAGCATTCATTAGCCCCCCGCTTCCAAACACTCCCAGTCTCTCGTCCCCCTTCCAACGGCTATGCGAGATAAGAAGAACGCCACTCGCATTTTCCCTCATTTTCTTCCCGAAACTTTCCCGAGAAAGTAGCGTCAGGGAAAAAGAGAACAGAAGAAGAGAGAAAGAAAATGTCCGCAGCGCCGCGATTCCTCTTCGCTCTCGTATCGTCCCTCTTCCTCTTCTCGGCCTCCCTCTCCGGCTCGCCGGACTCCGCCGCGCTGCTGGCCTTCAAGGTGTCGACGGGCGGCTCCGGCTCCGGGCTCGCTCGCCGGCTGGGCGGCCAACTCGTCGGATCCGTGCCTCGGCCCGTGGCTCGGCGTCACCTGCAGCGCGAGGACCGGCCGCGTCACGAAGCTCGTCCTGGAGGGCCTCAACCTGAGCGGCTACGTCCAGCCGCTGAGCCAGCTGGCCGAGCTGAGAGTCCTGAGCCTGAAGCGCAACCGGTTCGCGTCGCTCGCCGTCGACCTCTCCTCGTGGCCGAACCTCAAGCAGCTCCACCTCTCGGGCAACGGGCTCTCCGGCGAGTTCCCCTCCGGGATATCGGCGCTCCGGCGCCTCCGGCGGCTCGACCTCTCCCGCAACAACTTCACCGGCGTGATTCCGCTGGCCGAGCTGGCTCGGTTGCCGCGCTTGCTCACCCTCCGGCTCGAGGCTAACTCGTTCACCGGAACTCTCGGCTCGGCCGTTGACTCGTTCCCTTCGCTTTCGGACGCCAACTTCTCGTACAACGAGCTCTCGGGGCGAATTCCGACATCCCTGTCGCGCTTCCCGGCGACGGCCTTCTCCGGAAACAAAAACCTCTGCGGAAAGCCGTTGTCATCCGTTTGCTCCAACCACACAGCAGCGATCGACTCTGTGCAGCCTGAGGCGATCGCTCCGAAACCAAGGCGTCTGAACGATCGCGCGTTGCTGTCAATCGTCGCCGTCGACGCAGTCGCAATCGTGGCGGCGCTCACGACCGTCACGTGGTGCTGTTACAGGAAGAAACGCCGCCGCAGCGAGAACCCCAGCGAGGCCAAAGCCGGAGCTCAGAAGCAAACGTACGGGATCAGTGGCGGTGGCAGCGGAAGTGGAGGCGAACTGGTGGTTTTTGGCGGGTGCAGGGGGTTCGACAAGGTGGACGATCTGCTGCGATCGTCGGCGGAGCTGTTGGGGAAGGGGAGCGTGGGGACCACTTACAAGGTGGCGATGGCCGACGGCAGCACGGTGGTGGTGGTGAAGAGGGTGAGGGAGGCGCTGAGGAGGAGGAGGAAGGAGGTTGATGTGAGACTGAGAGAGATTGGGGGTTTGAGGCATCCCAATGTGGTGAGCCTGAGGGCTTTCTATCATTCCCAGGATGAAATGCTCTTGGTCTATGACTATTTGCCCAGAGGAAGCCTGCACTCCCTGCTTCATGGTTTGTGCTTATTACCTCATGAATTCATCTTAACATGGTCTCTGTTTTGTGCTTGGAAATGGTTCTTTCTTTGTTGCAGATTGTGCAATTTTGCAGTATGAATCACTTTGACATGTTGATTGATTGGGGTACTTCGCATTTGCAAATTTTCTGCATTTCTTGTGCAAATTGTGGCTATACTATTCACGTGCTGTTGTTCTTCCTTGTTTTGTTTCTTGGCATAGAAGTGGCAAGTGTTTATTGGTTAATACTTCATCAGAGAATAGATAATCTTTGTGGTTAGCCTACGAATGCCCAGTTTTTTTTAAGAGGTTAATCTTTTCAACTTCTAAATTCATCGGAAGATTCAAAGCACAATTTAGAGAGAGCGGCTCTTTAAACTTCTTTCTTTCAAGTGCAAATTGTATCGAGTTCTAGGTTGACCAGTTAGATATTCTTTTAACACTAATTGTTGTTGCAATTTGCAAGTGCCTTTTTGTGACTGATGAACTGCAAATGTTTCAGAAAATAGAGGACCAGGGAGAACTCCATTGGATTGGACCACCAGGATAAAGCTAGCTGCAGGTGCCGCGAGTGGCCTAGCTTACCTTCATGAGTATAGCAATGCGAAGCTCGTCCATGGACACCTCACATCATCGAACATTATAGTTGATAACTCAGGAAGCGCCTGTATTTCCGACATCGGTCTCCACCAACTCTTGCTTTCGCCATCGTTATCAGACAACACCCATACAGCTCCGGAGCTGATGCTCAACAACAGTCATGGAAGCACTCAGAGGAAATATACTCAAAAGTGCGACATTTACAGTTTTGGGGTTGTCATCCTTGAAATTCTGACAGGGAAAATGGCGAATGGAGAGGGAGAGACGAGTTTGGTGAAGTGGGTTCAGCGTGTGCCCCAGGAAGAGTGGAAAAGGGAAGTGTTCGATTTCGAATTGTTGGGTTACAAGGAAATGGAAGAAGACATGGCAGCTCTTCTGCAAGTGGCTTTGCTCTGTTTGGCTACATTGCCGAGGGATCGTCCCAAAATGAGCGTGGTTCGCAATATGATTGAAGATATCAGGACCAAGGGTGGAAGTGAAGGCCCGACGAATTGTTCGGTGAACAATCTGTCTTCCGATTCTTCGCCTTCTCGGTCTGAAAGAACTTAAAACTGCGTTAGCAGCTACTTTATGAAGTGATGAGTACCGGCGAAATAAATCTTGTTTAATGTCAACAGAAAGGCGAGGGAAGCAGGATCTGCAATCATCTCCACCCTCCAATAAACGATAAGCGCAAGGAAAACCGGAGCTCCTCTCTTTCAGAGTTACGGGGTACATACTAAACTAGTGTAGCTGATCAGTAATACACATGCATATTTGATTATATTCTTTGTTCTAAATTGCACATATAATTATCATGTTCTGATTATGTTGGTGCCATTGCTGAGAGATTGACTACCCGTGATACCGAGCTTCCCTTCTCTCCCACCCTTCGTTTTTCTGTCCTGTCATGAGATAACAGAGCATAATTATAGAATCCTGCATCTTTATTCCCATTTCTGGTATGCATGTATTTGACCACAAAGAAGTCTAATGCAAGAGTCAATCTTTTTCTTCCACTCAAGGAATGCAAGTTTTTTCACAGACAAGGTGGTCTAAGTGTAACAGATCACATATTGTAATGGAATTTGCTGTGGTCAAATCTTCTTCCTAGGACAAAAAAGTGGTCTGATTCCGGCCTTAATGCAACATGGATGCAGAAAACGGGAGCCCCAAATACAATTGTTAGCCTGCTGGCCAGTCAAGTTCTATTCATAAAGTAAGCAAGCTCGAGGTTTTAGCCCAGCACGAAATATGCATCTTCGATACGTCTTCTCATGCATTGCTGGGTTCCGAACGCATGGATTGATCCTGGAAATGTGAAAGTTGCATTCACAAAAAGTCTTCTCGTGCAAACCAGTTCATACCAACTAAAATGAGACGCACAACCCAGCTATCCTTGCTTGTCGATGCGCTCTGTGATGGAACGACGCGCATAAGACTGAGGTCCACATAACATGTGACGGGTGGGTCCGATGCAACTCCAGCGTCCTAAAAGTTTCCCCAAGCGAAATCGCAGCTTGCAGGGAAAGCGCCCTTAGACTTAGTCCTCACTACAACAGCATTTTCCAGGAAATATCCAGCCCGAAACAGCTCAATTGCAGCTGTAAGTAGGCAAAACAACACAGGTTTTCACAGAACTAGTATCGTCGACCAGAAGCCGATGGTCCAGCAGTTTACACCGCCTAGCGCCTCAATGACGCTGGTTGTGTATCCAGGTAGGGTCATATTACAACAGACAACCACAATCAGGTTCTCATTGCTATACATACACCACGATCTATTCATGTGGGATCCATATGTACTGTCCGGACTCGGACCACTTGCACCTGTCCCTTTGAAGTGGCATTAAGGGCATAAAACAGAAGGGTTCATTAAGAGATACTGCGTTTGAGAGAGACAGAGGAAGCAGAACAGCATTGAGCTTTCTTCCATATTATGGAATTCACAGGGATCATTAAATCGACATTCAACCTGCTTCTAGTCTTGAGTTTCAGCAAGCGGGCTCAATACGCGTAAGAAGCATTGTTTGTGCATCAGAATTCTAAGAGGTAAGCAAGGAGCACAGGTTGAAGTGGAAGGATAAAAGTTAGATGAACACGGTATGCAGATGGAAAAGTATTGGTGCTACACAAATGAAGACAGGTGAATGAAATTCTCTTCATAAAAGAAGTAAGAAAACACATTGTTTCGAATGCTTCAATGCATCAATCTCCAAAACAGCGAATATCCAGATAAAAGCCACATGAATGTGCATCAGCTCTATGAACCAAACAGATACAAAACTAATGAAGCTTAGCACTGCACAAATTTCTCATCAGCAACAGATGCTGGAAACCGAATGAGGAGAAAGAATTTTGCCAGCCTGAAGATCATCTTCATCGATGTTTAAACACCCATCAGAAACAAGATGAGTCGACCACACAAACTTGCAGATCGAAAACAACAAACTAAACACTCCAATCAACGAGAGATATGGATTATTTTGCAACCATGAATGATCAAACATCAGTAAATGATCCTATCAAAATCATCAGCTGATCAGCAGGCATAGATGGCGGCACTTCAGCCAAATTTAAACTAGTCAATTGAATTCATCCGAAGGTATTGACAGCTTCCCACACCAAGTTCTTTGGGACGGGACTAGCGAGATCTCTAGCCTGCAACGCAGCCGCCCTAAGCGTCCCGATAGTCATGGCATTCGCCTTCCAGAAAGACGCGCTATTGTAAGGCAAACTGTGCTTCTTGCAGAGTTCCTCCACGAAAGGGGAAATCTTCCTGAGATGGCACCGGGGCAATCGAGGAAACAGATGGTGCTCGATCTGGAACTGCAATCCGCCGTGAAACCAATCCATCCACGGCGAACACTGGATGTTGAGAGTCCCGGCAGTCTGCTTCTCGAACCAGTCGTTCCCGCTGGGCGGACCGACGTACACGCTCGACGCGAAGTGATTCAAGCAGAACTGAACGTGCTGGATTCCGGTGACGGCAAAGCTCGCCATGACGAACATTATCCTCTCCCCCCAATTCGGGAGGCACGAAACGAGGAGCGGGTACCAAACCCAATACGCGAGGAGCCCCAACATCTCCTGACCCCTGCTGGGCACCTTCTGCTTGGACAGCAGCAATGCGAAGGACTGGGCGAACAGATTGATCCGCGCGAAGCACATGACGGGGTAGAACGTCCAGTGCTGGTGACTGACCAAGAACCTGCAGACGGCATCGAAGTTCATCTTCCTCTCGTAGTAGTACGAGGTGAGGGAGCCGAAGAACTTGGAGGACACCACGAAGAAGGGCATGTGCTGGAGATCCGGATCGAAGTCGAGGCTGTTGCAGGCAATGTGGTGGGCGTTGTGGTTCCGCTTCCACCAGGCGATGCTGATCCCGGCGAGGCAGTTCCCGGTGAGGACCTGCGCGAACCGGTTGAGACCGGGCGCGGACATGATCTGGTAGTGGCCCGAATCGTGCCCCATCCACCCGCTCTGAATCCACAGGAACCCCATCATCCCACCGCAGAGCAGATGGACCCACATGCTCTCGGACCGCAGCACGCCCAGAACGCTAGCGCCGAACAGCAGCGCGATGAACCACATCGACACGAGCGTGACGTGGCCCTTCTTGTCGTACAGCCCCATCTTCACGAACTCGGACACCAGCCTGCGGTAGTCCTTGGACACCTCGGAAACGGAGTAGTCCCGCAGGTAGCACCCGTTGAAGAACCTGTCGAGGTGCTGCCACGCGGCGGCCGGGTGGAAGGCGACGAACGCGTCGGTGGCGTCCTGGCCGGCGAGGTCGCGGAGCGGGAGGTCGCCGCCGGGGTGGTCGTTGATCCACTCGGAGACGTCGTAGATCTTGCCCTGGATGGAGATCCAGAGGTCGCCGGGCTTGTTGTGGGCGGCCAGCTCCTCGAGCGAGATGGAGCGGCGAGGTGCCGAGTCCGCCATCGGAGGCAGGGGAGGAGGTCAGTCTCTCTCTCTCTCTCTTCTTCGTTTCTGTGATTGAAAGAGAGAGAGGGGATACGTTGGAGAAGATGGGTTGTGTTTTTTTTATTTTGGGTGCTGCTGTGCTGGGGGAGTTGGGGGGGGGGGAGGTTGCCGGATTAGTTTCTTAATCGGGTGATTAGGAGTAATTAATTCACGCGATTAAGGAGCTAAAGCAAGCGCTTTTAGCCTGCGGAAATATCTTCTTTGCTGTTCCAAGGCGCGGGGGGGGGGGCCGCCTGTGTTTGGCCGTACGCTTTTTGCGAATCGCGGCTCCCTCGTGACTTTCGCATCGGCACGAAAACGAAAGTCATTTTTTTTAAGGGTTTCCGAGATTTTTTGATATTTTGGATGATGAGGAATTGATTGATGTACCGAAAATGTTTTTCATAGACTAAACACAACAAGTTTATATAGGAGGATTTCGCCTTCTCTAAATCACCAAACAGGTGAAAATTACTTTATGATCCTTGAAAAACGAATTTCATAGAAAATATTTTCGTTTATCATAGAATTTTTAGTGAAACAAATGCACTGCTCTTAGACCTTGTGAATACGTAAGTTTAATGCTATGTTTTAGAAATGGGAAAATGGGGAATGTATAGGTATTTGAAAAGTAGAGGTGTTCGATATGAAAATAGAATCGAATCTCGAGTCACGAAAAATAATAAGATGAGAATCGAAAGCTTGATGGGAAAATCGATTCGCTCAAGCCTGTTTGTTATACTGGTGGTGGATTGTAGCCGTGGCTTATTGTGGTTGTGAAGTGTTGAGATTTGTGTGTCTGTCGATGCATGTTTTGAAGCTACAATGTCCAAATATTCGGCAAAGGCGGCTCTTTGAATTGCCGGAAGCGGTTGTAGCCATAAACGACTTTGCGGTGGTAAAGTGTTTGAAAAAAAAAATAAAACAACCATTTTCACAGTTGAATCTGTTGCGGATAAATTGTACCAAACGAACCCTTAATCAAAGTTAAAGCGCCATGTTTAAGAAAGCTTCTTTTAGTGTCGCTAAGTCGAATTCTGAATTTTTTGTTAGTATGTAACGAAATCAATCTTTAGAAACAATTACAACTATTTTGCGTAAATATACCAATTTTTTAGGAGGAACTTTAATGTTATTTTTCATACGATAGAATGGAATGTAAAAAAAAATTGGAATGCCGAGGATATTGATTTGCGTAATAAGATTGTTTAACTTATGATTTACACTATATTTTCATCTAATTAAAATGAAAGTACTATTATAATCATGTATATGATGGATAAAAGATGATCTCCGAAATATTCTTTTGAAGTCAATAATTAATCAAATGCTGATGGTGATAGTAATTATTAAATTGAAGCATGGAAAACAAATTGATTTGCACAAACGAGTGCAATGTTTTCAATTTATAATTCTCGAATCTTAATTTCCATAACTAATCTACACTCATAACCAGAAATTACCATATAATTGATCGCCTAATCACGAATAACAATTTCGTAACATATAATAATGCATCACAAAGATTCCCGGCTGACTTTTTTTAAGTTAAAAAATACGTTAACTGGTATTTCATTAATGTAAGTTATATTAATCAATAATTGATTTTTTTGGATAATTATTTTCGTGAAAAATAGTATATATCCCACCAACAAATTTGGGCCGTTCCTTCCGACCGCATAAGAGTCGATCCGTAAGTACGATATGTAGGTTGTTAAATAAATTAGTTTTTTTTTTTTTTTAGATTTGCTAATTAAATTACTGGCTGTTTGGGATCTCTCTCGTTCTCGTCCTGGATATTGTTTTTTGGGGGAAGGAAAGCTCGTGAGGTCTTGTTGGTGTCGGAGGACGAGGACAGCGGACAATCGGACATGGCATCTTTCCAGCCAGGCATGGATGAATGAGTGCTGCACGACGATTCGTACTAACAAAAAGAGAGTGAGGAAATGGCTATTTCGAAATCTAGTGGCTCGCCAAATCATGAGGTCAGAATTTCAGGAAATTGCGGTTTTTTTTTCTTTTGAGAAGACTTCTATTTTAAATGCTTTTCGGCTTGCTAGACAGTTCAACAAAGAGAGAATCACGAATATTCCGTTACGGGAAAAATAATATAAATGATTCATAAACTTCGACAGTAACGTGATTTATGAACTTTTAATTTATTCGATCACAGAACTTTACCCTCAATGTGTAGTGTGGTCCCTGAACTTTTAATTTGCTCAATGTGACTTCTGAACTTTTGGTACATGTTCAATCTAGTGTCAGCATTTTATGAAAATGTTCAATGTTGTCGATATGCTTGAATTAATGGAAGGACAATACTAAAAATTTTCATACAGTTTGTGGAGTAAATTGAACATGTAAATTAAGAGTTCGGGGATCATATTACACATTAGGCCAATATTCAATGACCATTTGTGTCATTATCCCTATAGCATATCATTCAAGAGGATTGTAATTAAGGGTGAGCATGGTTCGGGTGGGCGGTTCCCGCATTAGAACCGAGAACCGTCCACTAAGGACCGGTTCCGAAAAATTAGAACTGGGAACCTCTCATTGGTTCGATCGATCCACCCGGAAACCGGACCAATTGGACCGGCGGTCCTATCCGGTTCCCGGATGGGTCCATGGAATCGGTCCCACTAGCCAAGAACGGAGACGGAAAGACGAAGATGGAGACGGAGATGGAGAGTCGAAGACGGTGAGGTAAGCATCGACCGAGAAGAGTGAGAAAGTGAGAGTGAGCGTGAGCGTGAGACGAAAGAGATAGAAGGTGTTTCTCGGCTCAATGTGAGGCTGTGAACGTCAAGCGAGTTAGGTTTAATTTAGGGATTTATGATTTTTCTTTTTTAAAAAAATTTAAAATTTTAATGAATATTATATATTATATTTATTATTATATTACCAGTCCGGTCCGGATGGACAAGCCGGCGGTTCCACGCCTAGAAACGGAAATCAGACAGGTACCCACCGGTTCCCAAAAATTGGAACCGGGAACCAGATCAGCTCCCTTAGGAACAACCAGTTTTGGGCGGTCCCAGCGGTTCCCAATTCTTTTGCACACCCCTAATTGTAATCAAAAGAAAAAAAAATAAATTATGGAAAGAATATACAAATGATGGTTAATTAAGCTTTTTTTACCCTCTCCGATGGCAATGGATGTGGTCCTCTCTAGGGGCAAGCGTCGGTCGAGATTCAATATAGGAATCGGCCGAACTAATTTAGGCTCCATTGGTTCCATAGAAAATGAATAACCTGGAAACCATTTTCTTAAAAATGATTGCTCGTAGTGCTTACAAAAATGAATGAACAAAAAATATTTTCATCATTCACGAAAATGTTTAGACATTAATTGCTGTCCATAAATAAAATATTTTCCATCAACTAATTATTTCAAGCGATATAAACGATCATCGTTTTCATTTTTCGTGAAGCCAACGGAGCCTTTGATTCCGTTTGTTTGAAAAAAAAAAAGTGTTTTTAGGAAATTGTTTTGCGATTTCCAGTATTTTGATGACGGAGAACTAATCGATCTATAGAATACATTTTCCATGGATTGAAAAGTGTAAGCTTAGATTGAAGGAAAATGAGTTCATTTTCTGGTAAGAAGGAAATCAATTTCTCTAAACCACCAGATAAATGAAGGTTAACAAATTTCCTTGAAAATGATATCCATGGAAAACAATTTCCCTGTATTACGAACTTTTTCAACGAAGCAAAACACACTTTCAAATTCGGTTTTTCAGATAACCGGGTATGTTCATGGGTTAAAAAAACCTGGAACCGGCAAGATCTGGTTCGGTTGCTCCGTTCAGGCCTCGAAGCCACCGCCCATTCTACGGAGGAATCGAACCGACTGGGGCCGTTCTCGGACCAGTGAAGGCGGTGCGTTTGTCTCCTGCTTTCCAAAGATTCCCACTCCATTGGACGGACGCCCAAAAAGTGAAACGGGAATGGCGGGCTCCTCCTCGAATTCTACACTCGAGTGCACCGAATACACATGATGTTCCAAGCGCCCCATTGCATCACAAGAAAAGGAATAAAAAGGCCAAAGTCGCAATTATTAGTCCATCAAATCTAACAAGGACTTGTTAACGAGTGATTTTTAGACACTTGTTTAAATATGCTTGATAAAAATTTATATCTATTCTGATACTCTGAGTTACACATAACACGAGGGAGGCAATACACCGAAAATTTTTAAGTTTTCCTGAAGTGGGTATTCAACAAGTGCCCACAAGTCACTCAATTCATTAATTAATTTTCGTATCATAAGAAGTTGCAAACGGGTACATCTGTACCATACTCACCCAAATTAATCTTCGTGTCATAAAATATCACAGCTTAGTAAATTCGTGCCACATTTACCCCTAATAGCTCGGTGTGCATGACTTGACCATTCGATCATTTCTTTCTTTCTAGTGTGAGATATAAAACATGATTAGCATGTAGCTGTATGGTGGTCATATGATGTGGTCACCTCCAATCGATGCCGTGGGCCGTGCGCATAGTCTACTTCATTTGCTGTGCCACTCGCAGTAGTGGGTGATACTATCAAAGAGACAAGGTTCCTAAAACTTGAAAAAGAGATAGAATTCCGCAAAACACACCGTACGAAAGTATGTAATTTTTCAATGAGACAATATCTATTAAGTATATTTGATTCATGAATTTGTTAAAGCAATGCAATTCATGAACGCAAGAGATGAATGATCATTAAATTGAAATAATAGAACTCCCAAAGCATAAACCTGAACCTTCTCAGCTAGATATTCTTCGGGAAGAACAAAAAGAAAAAGAAATTATACATGAACAGATTCAGAGCAATCGCCGGATTGTCACTTCCTCTTGGGAGGAGAGTCGTCGATCCCCACTCGTGACAGTGAGCACATAAAAAGAGATTCAGACACTGGCACTCCCCACTCACGCACCAAGAGAGAGAACACCGGCAGCAAGGGGGCGAGAACCTTTGCAACACATTCACGGTGACGGATGACCGGAGAGTTAGCCGGCGACCGCGATGGTGATCAGGCAAGCGCTGAGCCAATGCGGGTGGCACAGCTGAAACTTGAGTACCCAAGAGTTCGCTTTGCGAGCTTTTGTGGTGAAGAAGTAACGAGAGATAGAGATAGAGATAGAGAGTGATTCGAAGAAGATTGAGAGAGCGAATTTTAAGGCTTCTTAAGTTAGGGTTTGAGAAACCATTAGCGACTAAGTGTGATTTTATATTTCGATGATTCGATTTTCAAACCGAATCGAACTGATAAAATCCGAACCGGCGAAAAGAAAGGTGGTTTTTTTTTTTTCCATTATCCGAACTGAAAACCGAACCGAACCGAATCGAAAATGCATGAAATTTAGGTTCACTTCGGTTTTCGATTCGGTTTTCCAGTTTGGTTCCAACACCCCTAAGATTTAGTGATAGCAAAATGATCAAATCTAATCTGTTATTATTCCATAATATATATATATATATATATATACTTTTGTTTCCCCCTGTTATTTGGGAGAGGGATGATTATTAAGGCATTCGATGCCCATGAACTCTCGATGCGATTGGATTCAATTTGTTAGGTACGCAGTTTTCATTTCGATCTCCTGTTTAAGTGGATCTTGAATGGTAGGTAGTTCATCAAGCGAGCATCTTGGGAATGCTAGGTGCAAAACCAGGATTCATTTTTTTAAAAGAAACCAAAAGCATTATATCATAATTTGTTAATAGTCAATTGGGCCATCCCCGGTTTGCTTCCACGGAATCAAGATGAAATCGAACCCTACGTTATTTTTACACGACCCAAAAGTGTATTGACGGTGTATCCTTTGGTGCGCAAGTTTAGAATATGCTGAACCACCACATGGATATGCCCCCAAAATATCCTACTATCTTTATTGGTCGATTCTCATCTTGTTTTATGCTTTGAGTTCAGATGTGAATCTCTCCATTTGAGTCCCTTCTTAGCTTTAGGTGCATGAAGAGTAGCCAAAGCTATGTTTTGAGTTTTCTAAAATTTTTATTGAGTTGTAGTTGGCGAGTTCGCCGAGCACCTGTGATCTCCCTCCAGCATGACCCTCGATGATTTCTCGAATCGATGTCCAACTACCGTGAGTCGTGGAAATGATGTTTTTCGGATTAAGATGCATTGATTCATCTCTTTCGGGGTTGGTCAGTGTCCGTCGCGAGATTTGATTAACTATTAAGATCGATTTGAACAAAGCTTTTCATGACTTTTTACGTGACTTTCGATTCACCATATTTTAACCTTTTATTTTATTTTTTGTGATCATTATGAATGCGATAAAATGCCTCAAAAAATACAAGCAAGTCAAATGACAAAACGGGACGGTACGAGCAACTAGCCAATCAATAAATCATCTTTCAAGATCGCTTTCCACTCCTCTATGCTAGTACCGGTAGTGGGAGAAAATTATATGTTATATTATATTAGAGCCATGTCAGATGACCCGATATAACAAAATCAATAACAATTTTTTAACGCGAGATACTAATAATAAGCATATCGTTTAATAGAATATGAGAACTATTATCTTGGTGATACCTGTAATTCTCCCCCAATATCGTTATTATCCGTTGGGGAAATTTCAAGGTACCTCCAAATTGAATGCATTTTATGAAAAGAGTCTCCAAAGTAATAATTGTCTCAAATGACCTCCCGATTGAACCACCGTATTCAAAATGACCCTTGCCTCATCACCGGTGATTAAAAAAGCACCTCTCGGCGATCAAGTGCCGATCAAGTGCCCCTTTCTTATCACACGACGGGGGCATTTTTATCCCAGAAATACATTTCCCCCCAATTAAACCCCAAAAACAAAACCCTAAAATTCCTCCTAAAATGGGAGCACAACAATAGGAGCAACATGCACAACGACATGAATGTTGCCAATGAAATTGCCCAATCTTTGGATATGGCATGACATTCGATCCCAAATGAATGAAAAGATCGCATGGCCCATATTACGCCCCGAATTGCATTTTTTCTGTGGATCGGGCGTGTTGGGCTCCTGGCATTATTGGGGGCCCGGTCCAATGAACGAGGGCCCATTTGGCCCATCATGAGAATTGCTGCTATTCTAGTTATAGTTATGTATAAAATTACACTCATAATCACGAAACCGAAGTTAAATTGGAACTCAGTTGAATGTGAGGGTGCTGGAGAATGAGTTTGGAATTTAGTTGGTGAGTTCCCCAAAGTTCAAACTCGATTGATTATATCACTAGGAAATCAACTTTCTTCTAAAGTATGCCAAGCTACATAAGCAATCATATGTTAATAGAAAATTAACTTTCTATTAACATATTTAATTAAGATGTTCACGTTGACTCTTACGTGGCAGCACCCTATATTCACCAGCAAGCCCAATTTGAAAAGGAAAAATAGGCTACAAACGGTTTTAACTTGATCGAGCGAAAAGAGCCGAGTTTCATTGTGGCATAATCTATCACCATATCGAGGGTCGTTATTGTTGCCACATAACCAAGGGATGCTGGTAACCCTCGCCGACAAATCTATAGCGAGGATCCTCGTCGACAGATTTGTAACTTTTTGTTTACATCAACAATGTTAAAAAAATCGATTTTTCTTACATTTTTAGGGTAATTTTGTTTATGAGGCCAGCCAAAATATGAAATATTATCCAAATTTCAATGTGTTAAAAATTACATGTGCATTCATGTGTCAAATGATTATATATCGTGAAAATTTCAGACGTTACCCGATAAGAAAATGTTAAATGCATCCGTCATAAGATTTAGATTAAGATTAAGAAAAAAAAAAGCTAAAAAAAAAAGTATGAAATTTAGATATTCTCTTGGTCGGTTATTGCAATTTCTTCACCAAAAGAGGAACCCGATTGCGCTCCTAGGACGACAAGCACCAGAAGTGGTTTTGCAGCATCAGGCGCAACATAGTTGTCGCCAAAAAATTCGAACTTTATACGCTGACAACGAAACCCACCTCTCTCTCTCTCTCTCCTCGCTCCTTCCTTCTTCGTCGATCGGTTCTTCCCCAGTCTCTCTCATCGCAAACCCCACGAGCAGCTGAGCTCGTGATCTGCTGCGACCCCAGCAAATGGCGGAGAAACCCCAGCCCGTCAAAGTCCCGTACTGCGCCGCCTGCTCTATGCCCGCCGAGTACTGCGAATTCGCCCCCGATTTCGAGAAATGCAAGCCCTGGCTCCTCCAGAACGCCCCCGAGCTCTACCCAGATCTTCTCAAAGGTGAAATTGTTGTTGCTGCTCCCAGTTATGATTGCCCTTTTCTTTTCTTTCCTTTCTTTTTAGAGATTGAGTCGTGTTCGTGATCTTGGGTTCTAGGGTTGTGGGTTTTTCGGGGTTGTTTTGCGTCTTTCGTGCGTTTCTTGTTTGATATGAGCTGGGGTACGTGGAATGTCTCGATAGTGATGTGGGTTTTTTTGGGCTTTTGTGTGATGGTGATTGATGTGCAGAGGCTGATGAGAAGGAGGCTGATAAGGTGTCTGAGCAGCTCCAGTCAGTCGGAATCTCCTCTAGCGGCAGTAGAGACGGCGCCGCTTCCACCGCCCCTCGCGGTGAGCTTCTTCTCTTCTTTTCAGATAATTCTTCTGAGGGGGAAAAAAGGTTCGAGGATTATAATCTCCAAGCATTGCTTGACGGATTGGTTTCGAAGGGGCCTAGTAGAAAAAATGTTATGCTTGTGGCTAGCTTAGCTGATTTTTGGATTGATTTGCAAATTCTATTCAAATATGGATGGAAAAACTATTGATTCATTTCGCTCGAAAATATGATTAGTATGCCTGCAAATCTTAAAACTATGAGCATGCTTTGTGTAATCCTGGTTTGTTACGGTTGGTAGATTGCTTTTCTTCAGTAGATTGCAAAGTCTAATTTGGAGGAGTGAACTCATTGAACAATGACAGTGCTGTGGTTATAACCTGCGAGATAAATTCCATCTCCAGGCGGCAGCATCTTTCTCCTTCAAAGAGTGTTATTATTTTAACATGCGTATGTTATCTGGTCGGATAGAGTAATTTGCTGAACTTCATCATATCATTCCCACTTCAGGGGATTCTTCTTCGAATAAGCCAGAAGAAGTGAAACGTCTACCTGGCGGAAAAGTTAAGAAGAAGGTAAGACACTGAATATGGATCTCAGTGCATTGAACCACAATTATGGTGAAGGCGTTTCTCTTGATGATTTATCCCGAATAATTTTGCATAGTGATTACACAGTGAGTCCTTCAGAGATGTTCTTAGAGATGCAACATGTATCTGTTTTCAATTCTTGCAATTCCTTTTAGAGGACGTTTTATTCATTTTCCTGATTAGACATGTCTACCAGTTTGGTTGACATCTCTGTGTTTTTTATTATTACTCTGTTTGCTATAAAGTTTGATCTCATGAGCAGCAACTTGTGATACTTCTCGCAAACTAGGGATGGCATGGGTTGGTTATCAGTTGTGATCTGTACCTATTGCTCTCATGTCTCTTTCTAACAGAGAAGACCTGATTTTATAGCGTGCCTGTGCGCATTGTATGTATGTAAGGGTGGGCATGCGTTTGTGTATTTTTGGCTGTCAATTGTATAGCATATATGAGGTTCAGTACAAATATAGAACAGCAAATCTTGCTTTGCCCGCCCTTTTATCTGAAATATATATTTCTCGTGCCTTAGTTGCTTGCTGGTATTTATCAGTTATACTGTTCCCTTACCTCTTATATAGAACTCTCATAAAGAAGTGCATTAGTAACAACAATGACATTATGTAGGATAAGCAAGAAGTTGTGATCGAAAAGGTCATACGTAACAAGCGCAAATGTATCACTGTTGTCAAAGGACTTGAGCTATTTGGTGAGTAATATGCTTTTCCTTTCACATTCATAGTAGGTGGCTGATAATTCATCGGTAAGTTTAAGCTTGTCAGTCAATTTACCATGTGTCTCATCTCAGGCATTAAACTCAGTGATGCTTCAAAAAAGCTAGGAAAGAAGTTTGCAACCGGAGCATCAGTTGTCAAGGTAAGTGAAATTGCATGCATTGGTGCTTCAATGCTCTTATTAATTCATGTTGATTCTCTGAAGGACTTATTAATTGGCGGTCATTTTAGGGACCGACTGACAAGGAGCAAATTGATGTTCAAGGAGACATATCCCTTGATATTGTGGAGTTCCTCACAGAAACCTGGCCTGATGTAATTCCCTTTGACCATTATCTTTGTTGTAATATGCGACAGCTTCAAGCTATTTCAGAGGAATATAGTTATATTTTTCCTTTTGTCCCTCTTTTCTGGAATCAACGAAAGCACGGTCATCTTAAACATGAAGGTCAGGAATGATCATCAAACTAATGGCTGGTGTTTAGAGAGTTTAATCTTTGCTTTAGCTGCTCCTGGTTGTGTTAAATTGAGAGCTGTGAGAGAGGTAGATTACATTGCTAGTGATACTCCTGGTTATTTGAGCTAGCTAAATCAGCCTGTCTGCTCTTAGCCTCACGATTTGCAACTTATATACCTTCACTGGTTCTGTTGATTTCTGATGATGAAAACGAACTGGCTGCTATGTCTTTATTATATGCTTGTCACATGGTGACGTTATTTGCCTTTTGCCATCTTCGAACCATTCATTAAGCTTTGACTATGCATATTAGCTTACAACCGATATTGGCCCTTTTTTTCTGTGAAATATAGGTGCCTGAGGCTGCTATATACTTCATTGAAGATGGAAAAAAGGTCCCAGTGGTTTGAGTTGAAGTTGTTCCCTGAGTGATCTGGTTGGTTTCGTGACATAAACACAAGCTGGAGAACCGCTGTGCTTGTGATTGGAGCACCTTATGTTGAGCGGCCACAGCTAATTTTAAGGAAGAACTCTGTGCTGGAGATGTTGAATATTTATAGGTGTTGATTCTCCAGCAGCTTTTGAACTTGTCATAGTTATAGTTCTGCAGTTTTATTTTGGGTTATATATATACACGAAAAGGATGAGCTTCTTATCTTACCTTTACTACGCCATACGATCTCGTGTTGGTACTCGCTGCTCAGCTGAGTTATTGAAGGAACATTTCTGTTCCCGTGCTCGAGGAGCTGAGCTGATCTCTGCTGGTTCTTGGTGAAGTCTGAGATCCGATTTGTGGGTACTGTAGAAAAATTGCAGATCATCATCCTGTTATCTTGTGCTTTGCCTCGATATTTCTTAGCATATGGACTTACTAATTAGTAGCATCAACTTGGCGACTATGTAACATGATGGCACATCATGAAACTAATGTCTCTGTGCTCTGCATAGTTATGAGCATAGATTGGACTATGGACCGGCCGATCTATGCATGCAATTTCGCCATCGTTATTCAATATTATAGCATGATCTGTGTAACATTATATGGTGTGGCCTAGGCAATTTCGCAGTGAAATGCAGAGACTAAATCGATGCCAAGCCGGGCCAAGAACTGTGGTTTATCTCGCTTTATCTGTCTGTCTGATTTTGGGGAATTTCAGGCGCTCTTACTGACCCAAAACCTTGTAGATATGGTAGTATTTCTCTATGTGGTTAGATCAAGTGCTGGTAAGTTTCGTAATCGAGATAGCAACATTCTCAACTTTTACGGTACTAAAAAAATATCCTTAGCCACTACGCCCGTGACCCGCCTCGACACTTGTCAACCCTTTTTGCTAGCATGTATTTTGCTCGATTATCAAAGACCGGTCACGGATCGATATGCCATATGAAATGTAGATCATCTAAGTGTTGTCGGATGATCTGATATGAAAATGTAGATCATCTAAGTGTTGTCGGATGATCTGAGGATGCAAAATACCCTTGATCTCTTGCATAGGTACAATGAATGATAGAGGCTCTCTTGCATAGTTACAATGAAGCGTTAGAGGCTTACAATGAACTTGAACGAAATGCATTCACCTTTTCAACGAAGTAGCGGATAGTATAAATAATTTGAAAAATATTTTCTAGAAAATATTTGCTTATATCGTTTACAAAAATGACTAAATGAAAAATATTTTCATCGTGCACGAAATTATTTAAACATAAATTATTATTGATAATGAGAAGATATTTCAATAAATAATTATTTCAAATGATACGAATGGTCATTTTTAAAATTAAATATTTTTTAAATCAATTATTTTTCTCGGGTTTTTCAAGTCCATGTAAAGTATCGGGCTCGACCCGATTCGGGCCTCCGACCCTGGAAAAGACAGCACTAAGGGAAAAAACAAACAGAAAAACTTGTCTGTCATCGGATAAACCGACAGACCAAAAAAAAAAAAAATCGGATAAACCGAATATGCCCCCCTCTTCTTCGTGGGATTCTTCTTCTAGACTTCTTCGTCTTCCTCTCGAGCTCAATGAAAGCCTCAACGCTTGGGGAAAAACCCTATGTAGCATAAGATCCATCGTCATTTCGAAAGGCGGTTGCTTTCTCTATAAGTTCCTGTCTCTTCCTCAAGGTGATCAATCTTTCCTGCTCAAGCTTTAGTCGTAGCCGTTAAAGTCAGAATTTTTTCTTTTCTTTTGATTGATCCCATTAGTTTCTTGATGTTCAGGAGCTTTCGTGTTTGGTATTATGGCCTCTTAGGAGGGCTTAAAGTTTAATATTGGTTTTAATTCGTGTATTGGTGTTCTGGGTAGTCGCGTTTATTGGCTGGGATGGTGACTTCTTTTGTTCATCTGGTGTTGTCAAAGTGATTATCCTGTGCGAGTACAGGATTAGTGTTAGCCCACATCAGGGTGTACATGCTTCGTTTCTCGTTTGGTCTTTCGGTTTCTTTGATTGATGCAAGTTCCAAATTTGCTTGGTTGAGAGTAATGTGGGTGGACATGCTGGAGGCTATTGGATTGCTTAATCCCAAAATGCTGGAGAAAGTCAATTCGGAGCGAGCATCTCAGATGCACTCTCAGAAATGTGAGCTCTGGCGCCAGAACTATGCTAGCATTTAAACAATGCAAACAAAGAATAAGCAATCCTCTGTTCGTTCCAATCAGCCAGGCTAATCACTGGTCATTGGAGTTGTGTAGTTATGGTATATGATGATTGCTTATCCTTTGGTTGCCTTGTTTGAATGTTGACATAGTTCTGGCGCCAGAGCTCGCATTTCTGAGAGTGCATCTGAGATGCTCGCTCCGAATTGACTTTCTCCTGCATTTCAAAATTAACCGGTTTGAATTTCCTGAACTGGAGCTACTTATTCTTTCGGGTATTTGAGTCAGGAGCTAAATTTCGTGGCTCAAGGGGCAGTATTTTGCAGGTTTTGGTGAACTGCAAGTACCGTGGCTTATTTTCTTGCTAATTTGTGTCCTAAAGTTTCAGGTACATGTGCTCAGTAGTGGGAGGAAAATAAGACCAATATGGCTCATCTAGTTTCAACATCATGCTCTTTGAAGATCTCTGCCACTAATAAAGCGTTCCCTCAAAGATCAAATCAGGGTCCAACTGCATTTCCTTCTTCTTGGGCTTTACAAAGTTCAAAAAGTCCATACGAGAGTCTTATTTCTCGACAAGAGAAGCATCAAAGAAAGTTTATTGTTCAAGCGACAGCAGTGCCTCTGAACCAACAGGCACCTACTCAAGCTGGTGCTAGCTCTTATCAGCACTCTAATGGTTCATCCAAGATGCAGCGAGTCATGATTATTGGTGGAGATGGTTACTGTGGCTGGGCCACAGCACTTCATTTATCCAACAAAGGATATCAAGTTGCCATTGTGGATAGCCTTGTTCGTCGTCTGTTTGACCACCAACTTGGTCTTGATTCCCTGACTCCTATTGCCTCAATCCACAACCGTCTTCGACGCTGGAAATCAATCACTGGGAAAGCTATTGAGCTTTACATCGGTGACATATGTGACTTTGAGTTCTTATCAGAGACCTTCAAGTCATTCGAGCCTGATGCTGTTGTCCATTTCGGAGAGCAGAGATCTGCTCCTTACTCCATGATAGATCGGTCAAGAGCTGTTTTTACGCAGCACAACAATGTCATTGGAACTCTTAATGTGCTCTTTGCTATTAAGGAGTTTAGAGAGGAGTGTCATCTGGTGAAGTTGGGCACCATGGGAGAATATGGAACTCCGAATATTGATATCGAGGAGGGTTACATAACTATCACTCATAATGGACGAACGGATACTTTGCCCTATCCAAAACAAGCTAGCTCCTTTTACCATCTAAGTAAGGTCCATGATTCGCACAATATAGCCTTCACTTGCAAGGCTTGGGGGATAAGAGCAACAGATTTAAATCAAGGAGTGGTTTATGGGGTGAGGACAGACGAGACTGAGTTGCATGACGAGCTCAATAACAGATTTGATTATGATGGAGTATTCGGAACTGCATTGAATCGGTTCTGTGTTCAAGCTGCAGTCGGTCATCCACTTACCGTGTATGGCAAAGGGGGCCAGGTAACAATCTTCTGCTTACAAAGAGCGTGGTTGTATCTCTACATGCCGATTTCACATTTCATCTTTTGACTGTTTTCATTCAACATAAGCAACAATAACCCAAATATATAAATTCTAAATGGTAAAGCTTTTACAGTTGCCTATGGACTTATTCATCAAGCTTCAATTGAAAGTACCTTCTCCATATGGCTCTCTTGAACTGTAATTGGTGTCTTTAGCTGTTTTGCGTTAAAAAAGACAAAATATAATGGAATGACGATCCCTATTTTTTTGTTTGGTAAACTGTGGAATGGAATGAAGATTCTTGTGTTTGGTTGTAAGAAAAAAATATTACGGGAATGGAATTGAATGGGATTTTCTAATTAGTTTAAATTGTATCTACTTGCATCAATCGTATAATAATTGAAATTTCTTAAATATAATGTAGAATTATCAAATCTTTAATATTAATCATATTTCATTAGTTATAATCTGATAACTGTAATTTACAATTATTTATCATGAAGTATTGGCATTCCTTTCAATGAAAGGGGCCATTCAAGCATTGCCATAACTTTGTCCGAAAGAAGCTAAAAGTTGGAGCTTTACTTCTCTCAACATTCAATCATTTATAAAGTGACTTTTGGACCTTGGATGTATTGTGGAGTGATCCATGTATTTCCATCTTCATTAATACCTTTTTCTTCATTAATCATTCTCTCTTTTGCGTTTCTTTGACCTTGTCCTTATACTTTGCAGACCAGGGGATACCTTGATATAAGAGATACAGTTCAATGCGTTGAGCTTGCTATTGCAAATCCAGCAAATTCCGGTGAGTTCCGCGTCTTTAATCAATTCACTGAGCAATTTTCTGTCAATCAACTTGCCGCCCTCGTTACAAAAGCTGGAGCCAAGGTTGGGCTTGACGTGCAAACCGTCAATGTCCCAAATCCAAGAGTAGAAGCAGAAGAACATTATTACAATGCCAAGCACACTAAGCTGATTGACTTGGGACTTGAGCCGCACCTTCTTTCGGACTCCCTCTTGGATTCACTGCTTAACTTTGCGATAAAGTACGAGGACCGGGTTGACAAGAAACAGATTATGCCCAGCATATCTTGGAAAAAGATTGGAGTCAAACCAAAAACTGTTGCGGCCTAATTTTCAATAGAGGTGATTTAGGGGGCAGACATGAAACATCAATCATAGATTTCTTCTTCCTTTCCTTTTGCCTTCACAGCTGTTTTCTTTTTTTCTTTATAAGCAGTGTTGTATCTTTCTCTCTTAATGCGGTCCTTATCGACTGTGGTGCAGTTCTCGCTGCCCAAGTCATAGTCGCTTATGTAGAATTATGAATTGGAAATGATTGTATGCCAGTAGTATAATGGGTGGACATATAGAAGAACAGCCTTTTCTCTTGTGCTTAGCGCACTTCTGGCGGGAGAGTTCATCAATATGTTGGGAATTGCAAGGTTCCATCTGACAGAAAGCAAAAACAGCAATCTTGTCCGGATATTCAAGGTTTTTGCTTCTTTGATTATTGGAAAAATTCCAAATAAATGCATGAAGTGCCTTTATTTTCTCAAATAAGGGCCTGAAGAAGTGGACTTTATGCCAAATAAGGACTTGAAGTGTCCTCATTTTCTCAAACAAGGGTTTGAAGTAGATTTTATTTTAAATAAGGATCTGAAGTGGCTATGTTTATTTCAAATAAGGACCCATCTTTCAAGATGGTAAGGGCATTTTTGTCTTTTAACTTTTTTTTGAATTTTTTTCCTTTTTTTTTTTTTCATTTTCTGGTTTCCCTTTGTTCTTGTCGGTGGCCGGCCACTAGCCATCGGCGAAGCCCGAGATGGGCTGGGCTAGGGTTGCCCTTGCCGGCACAGGCGAGGGATGGCCTCGCTCGGGCAAGGCGACCCTCGCCAAATCTGGATGAGGGTCACCTTGCCAGCTGCTGGCGAGGCACGGCCTTGCCTCGATCTCGCCTGTGGCTTTCGAGGGTGGCCTCACGCAGGGCGAGGGTCACCTCGCCGAGGTGAGACTGGCCTCGCCCATGGCCAGCGAGATCGTCCCTCCCTGGTTGCCGGCAAGGGTTCCCACCCCTTCCCGAGCTTCGCCAATGGCTAGCGACCGGCAAGAGCAAAGAGAAAAACAGAAAAAGGAAAAAAAAGAAAAGAAAAAGAAAAAGAAAAATAAAGGAAAAACAAAGAAAATTAAAATTGTCTTTGGACGAAAATGCCCTTGACCGGCCAGCGAACGGCGAGGTTAGGCCCTCATTTGAAACTTTCATGGTCACTTCAGGCTTTTATTTGATACTGGCATGTCACTTTAGGCCCTTATTTGACACTAAGTCCATTTCAGGCTCTTATTTGAGAAAACGAGAGCACTTCAGATCTTTATTTGGAATTTTCCCTTGATTATTTCAATTGCTATGCAGGAATAGATATTGTTCACGTATTTGGTCCAAAGCAGAGGTGTTTCCACAGGTCTAACCCTTATTTTTTTGGAAGGGAGGGGGGAGGGGATGGCTGTTTAGCTGTCTACATTTTCTTTATTCTGCTTCTGGATAAACCGGGGGAAAGGCAACTGATTCTACAACCTAACAAAAATGTCAACAACCATGTTAGGAAGCAGCCTAATTTTATGTAGAATCTCGTAGCTGGAGTTCATTTGTATAAGAAAAACATCATCCATATGTTTACTCAAACTGATCAGCGAAGAAGATGCTGCTTGTTTTCCACATATAATTGAAGAACTTTTGCCAGTTTAACTTCCAGTGCAAGTCTCAATGTTTTCCCAGTTAGATGACATATTGGGGGCGGGCTGCACTTTTCAGATTAGTTCTTCAAGGGTTTTCTTACATCTACACCAAAGAATTAATCCGCCAAAAGTTTCCAGCTGTTTGACAGCCACATTTCTGTTGCCAACTTGCCATTCAATGTGATCTCAATTGCACTTCCTCTTGGTTCTCCACAAACTCGACGATCGCACTTCCTCCTGGTTCTCCACAAACTAGACAAAAGAACTTCGGTCAATAATAGGGTGACCGTGACTAGTTTTGCTGTCAAGAATCATCAGATACACCAGAATAGACTTGCAATGACATCAAAGAATGACCTGCCTGTTACCAGTGCTAAGCTTGGCAGTTCTGTACAGTTGGCTTGAAACTTGACAAGTATTTTAAGGCTGTAATCATGCAAGTTGCGACATTTTTTTCACTGCATGATTTGTTTACTTTGCATTTGACTAGAAACATGATACCAAGTTGCATGATGGGTACATTTTTTCCAACTATGATGTCAATGCGCTTGAATAGCTCGGAAAGGTGAGGACAAGTGAGAGGAGTGCTTGTTTGCATGGCTCTGCCAGTCCTCATATTGGAAGTAAAAAAGGGCAGCAGAAGCGATGATGTTTTCACATCCTTGAATGAGGAGAATTTGCAGGTTTTGGTGGCAGAAATGGATTGACCGTGCTTTTGTTTGGACAACTATCAGTCTTCACAAAATCCAAGACAACAGAAGTTAACTCATCCTGATGCGAGGTGTATTCATGATCAGCTCCTTCTATGATGCACAGCTTGTGATTCGATATCACCTTGGCAAACTCCAGAGAATCTTCCGCCGGTACAATTTTGTCAATAGAACCATGAACAGTCAACACCCTACAATTACCAGCATAAGCACCCGAGTGTCATCGGAAAAATAACAAATTTAGTGACTGCTAGGAAATATCACAAGATTGCTAACTCAGTTCAATCAATTAATGGCCATGATAATCCGTATACTATTTAGCTGGAATAGAGAAAATAAACCAGATGAAGATGCATCGACCTAGCCATTACGAAAAGAAAAATTGTATGGACTTTCTCAGCTCATTAACGTGGGATGTAAAAGCCGGATTTGATTATAAACAGACAACCAAGATTATACACGTTTAAGGGTGTCCACTCTACTAGTCAGAGACAAACTTCCTATGTTAGAGATTGATTCTACCACAATACCAATCTACAGATTGCAAGAGAAAAGAAGAATTGACACCAGCTTTAGCAGATCAGATAAGATGCACCCTACCATACTACCATAATTCTGACCTGCAGTCTCTGGAAATAATTTGGGATGATGTGCAAGTATCAGTTGTAAGGCGGTCAATCAAACTTTCTTCTGTTACTCGATACTCGAACTTTCCTGCAAATGGACAAGAATGCACTACTATCTTTTAACTCTGGATCCTAAATCCTCTACAGCTCCATCAATTAGATGGTGAATATGCATGCGCAATAATAAGCTTCAGGTGGTGAAACCCTTTTCCAAAAGCATTGACTAACAGGTTACAAGCACAACAAAAGATTTCCACACTGCAATTAGAAACTCGACGACTTTAATAACAATACAAGTAGACTGAGTTGATAAGATAATTTACCTCTTTTATTCTTCACATCAATGAATCCATTCTTCTTGATCCTTTGCAGAAAATCTTTACCTAATCGACCTTCAATGCCTCTCTCCAGATTGAAACGTCCAGATATGTTGACTACAATATTTACGTCACTATATTTTGATGCATACAAGAGCACTACATTTCCTCCTGCAAACCCACCAGAAACGTAATGCTTTACTGAGGTTACTTCAGAATTACTGGAGGTTCATGTTTTCAAATATCCCAAAATACAGATAAAGTCAACCTTTGCTGTGTCCAATAATTGCCTTTATAAAACGTTTCTGCCCCAAGAAATGTTCGATTACAGCCCGTAAGTCATCAGCTTCTCTCCAATAGTTACCATACTGAAATGAACCTTCGCTTTCCCTGAGAGAGAGAGAGAGAGAGAGAGAGAGAGAGAGAGAGAGAGAGAGAGAGAGAGAGAGATGAATCAAAAGCACTTTAAGCACAAGATGAATTAAAGAAACCTTGCAAGAGCACTGATTTAGAGAAGCCAACTGCAGATAAACTATTGAATGTTCTCCAGCTTCAATATGAGCAACTAAAAATACAGATAACAGATAAATCAGTCCTTTTCAGCTGAACCCTGATCAAAGGAACTGCTTCAGTAAACTGATTATGGAGTTAGCAGATACTCAGCTAGTCAAAGATCAAGACGACTGTATATTTGGTGAATAACAGTAGCATATTTCCATGCAGGTCTTACCAAAAAAGGATTAAGTTATTTCAGTAAATACATTCGACCAACTCCAATAATTTTAACCATTAAGATCTTAGAAGATTTCTCAAAACCTTTATCACTTAGTTTTCGACTTTTCGGAAATATATTAGCCGATGAATTAGTAGTTGTTGTTCTTGTTTCTTTAGTACCTCGTCCTAAATAAGGATGGATGTCTTGAGCGTGACAACTGCTGGTGACAACAATCTGACATTGGAATGAAAATCCTCAATAAGCATTATGACATGAACTTGCAGAAATGAACCACATCATCTTTATGGGACTTTCTAATTCAATACTTAGATGACATGGGTTATAGAAAAATCAAGGAGCTTGAAACTTCAATACTCTGTCGATCAAATAATTCAAAAGTATTTATATATTTCAACCGTTATAAAGAATAAGATTTCAAAGCACAGCTAGGCTTCTTGTCGAAGAATCTCTAATGAGATCTGCGAAACCTTTTCTACTGGTCACAAAGCGCATAGCAGTGGGATAACCGCCTCTTTTGACACCATGGCATCCTCCGGAGAAAAATTATAAACTACTTAGCTCACCCATATCCTTATTTATCAAGAAATGACTCACCCGTTTCCTGCAAAGTCAAAACGGAAAGCGCTGATTCCCTCCCTCTCCAAAGCGCCGGCAAGGTTTACCATAGGAATGCGCTCCTGCGAAATAATCAGCATCACACAACATGATCAGCGTCGCATATGTTTTAAGAGAGTAAGTTCTTTGCAACCCACATTCAGCTGGAGAGTGTGATGACAATTTTATGGAAGGATTAATATACTGAAAACCAAGACATTCTCGGAAACTTTTACTTTGCAGAATGAAGGCGTAGATCTCTAAAAAGCAGAGGAAGAGCAATGTGGGACAAAGCATAATTGTATTATCAACTAATGATGTTGATGATGTTGCGGCTCGCATAAAGCATTGCATCCTATCCAAGGACTTCAAAAGTTTTAAAAGTCAATGTTAATTTAGGAGAATGTGTGCATCTACAAGACATCACCACACGTAGAAATCGCAACCAAATGCGGAAATATCGCCAATCTCATTTGTCTATCAACAAATTTCATAGAAGGAAGCTACAAAATGTAATTTTTCAGAACCAGTGGTCATCTTAGTCAGACTGGGATTGCAGCAAAAGTCAACATGACCAACCTTTGAAGACTGGAACCCATGACACAACACAACGAGCTCCTTCGACCCTGTCTCGTGCAATATGCCCACAAGATTCTCGCCGTGCCTGTTCGGTATAACGATTCTCCGTTCATGCATAACTACACAGAGAGAGACAACGACCCGAAACGATTCAAGCCAAGAGCTTTTCGAATACCCATCACAGCCCTCGCTTTTCTAAACGATGGGCAAGGACTCAAAATCACTAAGAACTCATCATGAATCCGAACTCGAGAAATTCAAAGAGAGAAGAGCTTCATCAGAATTCGCTCGCCGGGCTGAATTACTTGGTGAAGATGAGGAGCTGCCATTACCAGGATTGCCGACTCGTTCGGCTCGGAGCTGACTCGGCCGGGCCCGCGACATGGAGGAGGGAGCTTTCAGCTTGGAGCCCTCGGTGAATCCGATCCCGGCGAAAATGGAGAATGTATGGTGGGAAGTTGGAAAAATGGAACATTTAATTGAGGTCGTATGTGTAATTTCTCTCTCAGAGTCATACACAGCTTATGAATTTATGATCTACCTACGACAATGAAAGAATTGTTGGTTTCGAAACCTTATTATATTTTTAATAATTCGAGCTTAATTTGAGTTCAGATTATAAAGTTCAGAAGCCGACCTTGAGGAGTCAATCGCGATCGAGGTTGAGGAAGCGGTAGCGATCGAGATCAAGGTTACTTATCATAGGACGCTCGATGGACCTTCAAATGATTAAACTGCAAGTAGGACTCGAAATATAAAAAGGGTTTGAAGGCATGCATATTGGATGGAATTTCAAAGTGCTCTTACCACAAGTCCTAAATATTTTTTTGTTTTTTTTTGTAATCGAGAATTCGCCACCATTCCCCAGGGATGAGCCCGCACAGGTAATCGGGGCGCCTATACCTCGGGGGAGACTAGCCCAGCAACCCACCGCCAGGGCCCCCACTTAAATTACGGAACCGAGCGGGGATTCAAACCCAGAACCTCTGAGGAGGGAAGGAAAGCGCCTACCAACTCGGCTATGCTCATGTGGGTAAAAATATTTTATAATTATGTCAATTTAATCTTAAATATTTCAGTCGTATCAATCAAATCATAAACCTTTGGAAAATTTATCAATCTAGTCTTTCCGATCAAGTTTAGCTAGAAAATTGCTAACTAGAACCTTATCGTCCTACATGACACAACCTACATTCGTGAATAATTTTTACGATTTAAAAAAAATATTTCGATTTTCTTATTTTATTCTTTTATTTGTTTTTCTTTTGCCTTCTTCCTATGTTGGTTGCTAGGTCTCAACGGCCTGCCACATGAGAGAGCCAGTGAGGGCCGACCTCGAACGAGGCTTAAGCTTGCCAGATCCATCGAGGTTAAGCTCGCCGGTAGGTCGTCAAGGCTCCACGTCACCTGATCCCACAAGCTTGAGCCTAGCCAGCCTCGATCGAGGCTACGCCTTGTCAGACGTCGGTGACGTCAGTGAGGAGCAGACGAAGGAGGAAAATAAAATAAAATAAAATAAAATGTTAAATATTAATTTTTTTAAAATCATAAAAATTATGCACATCTACGTCAATTATGTCACGTAAGACGGCCGGCGTCCACGTCAACAATTTCCAACCAAAATTAGCCGGAAAAACTAAATTGACAACTTGTCAAATAATCTAGAACTTAATTAACATAGTTGAAAAATTTAACACTGAACTAGCACAAACGCAAAAAGTTTATGACCTTCTTGATACCGTTCAAAGTAAGTTATTAACAATACATACCCTGTTTTTCTTGTGTCAGTCGACGCTCTAGAAACCGAATTGTTCCATATTAAGCATATTTAATCAATATAACAGAGGCACTCGTCGACAAGGATCCATATTAAACTATAAAAAGAAGAGAAGAATAATCAAATTGTCTTCCAAATCTCATGTGAGAAAAAGAGGAAGACTAGTTCTAGACATGAACTATTTGTACAGAGACAGCCTAGCCAAGAAAACAATGTCCTAAGAGATTACAAAGAAAATCCCAATCCGCTGTCTACACAGATCGTACTGATATAGACAGAGAGGCAGTAGAAGAAGTCATATGACGTTTATTGGGGGCTTTCTATCTTGCGGGTGAAATTCGCAAATGGTATGCCAAGCACGTGTACACAAATCGCAAATTAGAAACTTCCCTGAATTGAGAGATCATTGGTCTCTCGTGTACCTTGAGAGGTCAATTGCAGTTCCGGTCATATACTCGAAATGCTATCAATCTCTGGGCAAAGCATGATTTCCCTACCCTTCTAGTCTCTACCATTATGGAGCATCATATAAATGCAGAACCTACAGAAATGTTGATCAACATCCAAAAACAGAGAGTATGAAAAAAATCAAAGTGACTTGCTTTGCCGCAATGCAGTCGGCAACTACGGTACCGAGGGATGAGTGGTGCACAAAATCTGGAGAAGTCCTTCGGCATGAACCCTTGAGAAATGACCACACGAGGATCTTAATTTTATTCTGTCGTACATACCACTTGCTAATCTTTCTGCAGTACCGAAATGGAGCTTCTCTGCATACAATGAGAACTCACAATTGGCAGCTGATTGAAACATAGAAAAGCAAGAGTTCGGTTATTTTCTCTCTCCTAAAGAAAATAATGGGTGAAAGGAACATGATGTTGCAATCGGTTGCTGCTACTGCTAGTATAATAAAGAGGTAGGCGGCTCAACATACAAGCTTAAACCAGAGTCATCTACTGCACAAGTTCTCGATTCTCTCATAATTTTCTTTGTTGCCCCGCATCAGTCTATAAAAAACAGACTCTGAATAATCCTTGACCTCGGTACTCTATTATATCGTTTAAAGCACTACATGCCAGTTCCCATTTAATTCAATATATGTACAGTCAAATGTCATATACAGACTCTGCATTAGAACATTAGCCAATAGTTGAGACCAGAAAGCATCCCTCATTAGTAGACTTAACAGGAGCGTCGGTGCCTACAATTATACCATAAAGTTATTGCAAAACAACAAGAACTAAAGTAAACATAAACACTATCAATAACTCTTAGGGCACTTGAATCAATGGCCTTTCCACCTCCATACAGTGCATCCATCAGAAAGCTACAAATGAACAAAATTTGCACGTTGGCATCACCTGCGACAATATTTGCCAAATTATGAGTTAAGGTGACAGTGGACCAGACTGGCAGCAACCAAACTGCAAGATTTTAGACTAGACTTACATTATACAATATTAAGTTTTTTTTAAATTTTTTTTTTATCTTTGGCAATCAATAGGCCTTCTAAAAAAGGCGTAAAAGTATATATATATAAAAACTAGATTCACCATGCAGTCATAGATGACAGCTTACCAACCTCCTTCCTGCTATGATCCCACAGGAGCAATGCCCTTTGCTTTTGCAGCAGCAGTGGCGGCTGCAGCTGCGGCAGCAGCTGCAGCGGCAGCAGATGCAGCCGGATTTGGCGTTGAAGGAGGCACTGGGTTGGACTGGGAGCTGTTCTGTTGTGAAACTACCTGCTGTTGCTGTTGCAAATGCGGCTGCTCAGAATTGACTTGGGCAAGTAGAGCCTTTATCTGGCTTCCTGAGAGCGTTTCAAACTCAAGCAAAGCATTAGCAAGTGCATGGAGTTCCTTGCTATTTGTTGTAAGGATGGCCTTGGCGTTGTTGTAAGCCCTGTCAAGAAGCCGCTGCACTTCTTTCTCAATAAGAAGTCGAGTCTCGGTGCTCATGCTCTTGCCATAGTAGTTATAAGTTACAAGCCCGGCTTCATTGCTCATACCATATTTTGTAACCATTGTTCTGGCAAGGTTAGTAGCTTGCTGAAGGTCAGAGGATGCACCAGCAGTCACTTCATTCTCTCCAAAAATGAGCTCCTCTGCAACTCGCCCGCCCATGAAAACATCAAGTCTAGCAAGCATCTGCTTACGGGAGACACTTGTCTCATCCTTATCAGGCAGCTGGGAAACCATGCCCAGAGCCATGCCTCGGGGAACAATTGTGGCCTTGTGAACTGGAAGAGCTCCATCCGTATGAATAGCCACAAGGGCATGTCCACCCTCATGAAAAGCTGTAAGTTTTCTTGATTCATCAGAGATGACAGCGGATTTTCTTTCACTTCCCATCATGATCTTGTCCTTTGCATGCTCAAGATCTGCCATGCTGACAGCTTTGGAACCATCCATCGCAGCCTTCAGAGCAGCCATGTTGACTAAATTTGCCAGATCAGCACCCGAAAATCCAGGTGTTCCTCTCGCAATAATCTTTAGATCAACATCCTCTGCCTTCAGTACCTGTTAACAGCATTCACTTAGTTAGGCTTTGTCCTATATAGTAAATATTTGTCCAAGAATCAAGGAGAATGAATACCCGGATTCCTGCCTTTTCTACGCATATAGAGTTAGCAGCACTAAACCACCACCCAACAGCTAAGAGCACAACATAGATGTAACTTGACAGGCATCAAACGCATGTTGATTTCTTGTGATAAAGCAAAATCATGATGCTGAAAAAACTCGGTTTGAACCAAAGGGCTTGTATATATTGGCTATTGTGAAAGCATGTGTAAATAGGAGAGTAGTGCTATCCGGGATCAAGTCTCATGGTAAGATAAAGAATATGCTAAAAGCAAATGGATAAATGGATAAGAGAATAAAGAGCCCATGAGCAAGACATAATAAGCTTATTTCCCCAAGAACAATATAGATTAACCGAGCTTTTAGCTGTTGACTATGAAAATAGATATAGGTCAAAAGAGACAAATCCTCCTAATATGTAGTAGAAACAAAATATGTTCCTGAAGTATAGTACCTTTGACATATGGGACTCCAAAATCTGTCTCCGCCCTTCAACATCGGGATTGGGGACAACAATATGTCGATCAAACCGTCCAGGTCTCACCAGTGCCTTGTCCAATGACTCGGGAAAGTTTGTCGCAGCGATCACAATAATCCCTTCATTTTGTTTGAAACCGTCCAACTCAACAAGTAGCTGATTCAAAGTCATCTTCATGTATTGCTGATCCTTCGGGTTGCGGCTTCCACCAATTGCATCTATCTCGTCTATGAATATAATACAAGGAGACCGTTTCTTTGCAGCAGAAAAAAGATCTCTTACCCTCCGAGCTCCAACACCAACAAACATTTCTTCAAACTCACTTCCACTGCATGAAAAAAAAGGCACTCCAGCTTCTCCGGCAATAGCTCTTGCTAGCATAGTCTTACCAGTACCAGGTGGTCCAACAAGTAAAACACCTTTTGGGAGCTTACCACCGAGACGTGTGAAACGCTGTAACAGAAAAGCAGCAAAACATATTTTAGCGCAGCAAAAACAAAGTAAATTTAAACATGATGTGAAGGACTACATCAGAATACATAGGTGAGCCAATTGAAATTTGGTGAAAAAGAGCCAAACAAACCACAAACCTTAGAAGTAGACAGAGCACTAAGTGGGTAGGGAAACATAAAAGAGAAAGTTATGCCCAGCAACTCGTAAAGATAATAAAAGCCAACAAGAGCGGACAACCATTACCGAAATAACTTATAGAGTGTGAAAAATTGATCCTGCATTGTCTAGATAGAAAAACTCATCGATGCTTCTCAACCAGTTAAAATGAATTAAGTATCATAAAGCATAAACATATATCCTCTTCTCCACAAATCAATCAGATGCGAAGAGAAAAGAATTCAACCGGACATATATCAGAAACTAAATAAAGCAAGACCAATCAAGTTAGTAAATCAGCCACCCAGGTTAGGAGAGCACTAGCATGTCTTTTAAATTGACCACCATGTCTCATTAGATAATTCCCGACTTATATTTGTATATCGTTCTGCCAAATTTAGAAAAGTTGACTGCATTCATGAATGAAAGAAGCCCAAATTGAGTATTCTGAAATTCCTGATTCTCTTTCACTGAAAATATTGGCTCAACATGTCCATTTCCGCTTGGAATCAGAGCACAATCCCTTAGGTGGGTGGCGAGAGAGAGAGAGAGAGAGAGAGAGAGAGGGGGGGGGGGGGTGCGGTTAGAGAGAGAACCTTTGGATCTCGAAGATAGTGAACAATTTCTTCTAACTCAGCCTTTGCCTCATCAACACCCTTTACATCACTAAACTTTGTGCTGGATTCCATGCTTGGTTGCACCTCTTCATGAAGACCGAGTCCTGCTAAGGAAAAAATTAAACCTTTCAATTTACCTTGATAACTCTAGAAGTGATACAATGTCTTCTCCCCCTTCATGAGTAGATAATGCAGATCATATCAGGACCTTCACATACCTTTACTTATACCCCTATCCTCAATAAGAGCTCCAACACCAGAAATCAAGAGAAAGGCCAACGCAATCGTACGTATTGTACGCCACAGCTGCTCTTTAAAATGCCCTCCTTCTGCAGCCACCATGTGTATAGGAGCACTTGCCGTCCCAAGAACACCATCTTTTGCAGATTTCCCGACATTCTTGAAAGCTGAAAATGCACCGATACCTTCTTCGTCCCTAGCAGAAGTACTAATACCTGCCATTGCATCCACAAACATAGCTTGAAAACCTAACTTCGCATAAAGAGATTACAAAAGTGAAAGACCGAGAAAGAAGGTACAGACAACAAAAAGTGAACAGCAGATATTTTACTAGGTTAAACAAATTGCAGAATGAAGAACACTTGAAGACTAATATATCAAAATTGAATAAGAGAGGAATCTACCAAGATAACGATAATCCAACAATTACACGTATAAAGTAACAGAGATCCAACATTTACCTCTCTGCAGAGTCTTCAATAACTCACTCTCGTTAAGCCTGTCAACTTTAACTAATGCTTTAACATATTCAGCTAGTGCTGAGGGGTTGGAGTGCAAAGATGGTTGACTTTCGAAAAGTCTAATAACTGATTCAGGATCGTTCCTGTGGTAAAGTTCTTTAAGATGGGCAACCTCACTTGCTTCATCTACATCACGTACTCTACGCGCTAAATGACCAACATAGCTTGACTGAAACCTCCCTTGTACTCCCACAGGCAAATTTCCTGCACCAACAGGAATATTACATGCCAATCATCACATTTTCAGAAACCTGACAAAATTATTCATGGGTGGGGAGAATGATTGGCCTGTGGGTGCTTTTGAAGTACCTCCTTGATACTATTTGAGAATACCACAGAAATAACCCCCTGTATTTAAACTTTACTAAGATAATCGACTCAACAACTTTAGACTTACATTTACCACCACAGTCAGAGTTGCCATGTCCGCTTTTATTACCAAACAATGCTAACACGGCATCATTAGTGATTAATTTAGGATGTGGTTACCGTGTCAACATTTCACTTAGTAGTTAGTGATGCCACGGAAGCATTCTCCAAACAATGGGCCTGACAAGTCTGACGGATGCTTGGCATTTCTTCAAGCTTGCAGGAGTTGTCTTTATTATAGCTGTAGAACGGTCCTCGTAGCATACCCATACCCTCAATGTTGATTTGCTTTTTTTCTTTTCAAACTCTTATAAGCAATATATGAGAAACTTGTGATTACAAAATCCAAAAATCCACTATATCAGCATTTGCATGTGGTTGATGGATCAAAATACTGCATGTAAATGATAACAACAAAAAGAACTCATAAATATCCGACAGGCATACCTCTAACAACTCTCGATGCTGTGACAGAATAGTTTGGTCTAACGAGTGAATATTTAAGCTTCCCAAACCCTGATTCATGCCTTAAAACCTGTTACAAGACAAAAGATAAAGTAAAGCAATTGACCACGATGGCCATGACCCACATGCTCAGTTAAAGTAAAATGTCACCAGCAGTCATCACATGCAGTAGCAAAGTAACAAATTACCAAAACTAGGCACTCTAAAACCTGCTGGTTTAGTGAAAACAAATCTCATATATAAGTCGATTGGAAGAAGTCCCCCAAGCTTGTATTATTACACAAGTTCACACTGGCTCTTGCTCCTTTGTATCTCTCACAATTAACCAGAGGCAGTCCAGAGCCACTTTCACTAGGGTTAACAGATACATATTTGATTAAAATTAAACTAAAAATGAAAAGAAACGATCAAGATACTTGAACAGAAAATGTAACATAATGAGTTTACACTCTTCTGAGAAAATTAGCCACAGAAAACCAAATAAATGCTGGAATACTCCATATCATTGTCCGATCAGAACAATCCGTTTTTCTAAAGTAACAGTAACAACCCAGAAAAAGCACGTTCCGGTAACGTGGCTTAGGAATGTAGCACTAAAAGGCCAAAATGGCTCAACAAACAGGAAGATGAAATTAAAAAAAAAAAAAACTTCGCAAAAGAGAGCTACTCAAATTTACGTGATTCAGCCACTAGCCAATGACATAGGCAAGGGATATGCATGAAAATGTATGGACAAAAGGAGATAAAAAATGCATTCTCCAAACCCTACGGCGTGCAACACCCACTCGCACCCCCAAACAACAATCCCCTCCCCCAACCCCCACTCGGGTTTAAGCACCAGAGAAAACCTAACCGGACTCACATTTATCATCCTCAAAATTCATGGATCGGGTCACAAATTAGACCATGTTCAGAAATAAGTTCAAGTCACAATCATCGCATGTTATTAAAAGGTTAGAAAGGAATAAACTTGAATGCACCAGCAGTTACCCAACAGGCCTTTTCTCATTCTAGATGAGCTTCCCGTTTGCCAACTCAAGAAACGGGTAAAATTCCAGGAAACAAAGAAGAAGGTCCTGATATAGCTAATATAGAGTGAAAATCATGCGCCGTGTGAGACGCTGCCTATATAACTTCCGATAGTTCGTAATGTGTCCTACTTATCGCCACCCCCCCTACTACACAAAGAAATGGGCACACAATATCGTCATCAGTCTAGCCAAGCACCATCACCTCTCGCTCAATTCATCGCCTTTAGTCAATCCTCAACACTAGCGAGCACAATCTACCAAGCAACGCGCCCTCCACTATCCCGCTAAACCCCACCGGCGAAATATTATATAAAAAAAAAAAATCCAATCTTTCATTCCATCACAAGCCACCGGATATGATCCCACAAATCATCACCCAATCGCGCAGCAAGTTCCCATCAACCCCGACCCAAAGTCAAGGAACCCTAACCCGAACCCCTCACGCGGCACGAAAGACAACCGCGGACACGACGGCGGCGGCGGCGACGAATCGGATGGAAAGAGCAATTCCGACGAAGCGAGAAGAGAGCGAGGCGCGGCTGACCTGGGTGAGCAGGCGCCTCCAAGCCATCGGCCCGAGCGAGAAACGGCGGCAGGTCCCCCGATTCCGATCCCTCTCGCTCCGTCCCCTCCGGGGAGCTGCTGCTCACGAGCTGATCGCCGCGGGCCCGGCTCGGCTCGGCTCGGCTCGGCGACTACGGCGTTCCGGTGAGGATTGCGAGAGAGAGAGGGGAAGGACCTAGAGGAGTTCGGGGAGGAAGTTGGAGGGCGAGGGCGAGCGACTGATGAATGGATGGATTTGGTGGAAGACGAAAATGGTAACGGGAGCTGATTTTTTGTTATTGTTAATTATCCTTCGGTTTCGGCTGCTGCGGAGGAAGGGAAAGGGCGAGAGAGAAGAAGATCGTGCGGCCCGGCGGACCGATCCTATTGTGCGCCGGGTGCGGCGGTGCGCACCTGATGTTTGCCCTCTACCTTTCTAGGCCCTAAGCGCTCTTGCCCCCGACCGGGCTTGCACCGGAGGCGAGAAATCGGGCCGGGCTTTGTCGCGCCCGGCCCGGTTTTTTCGTAGCATCGGGCGGGCCAACGGGCCAGCACAGAACGGGCCGTGGAATGGCCTTTGGGGCCTTAAGTTTAGGCCCGTCATGGGGGACAACGCTCACGGGGAGGGCAAATTGAAGATATTCTTATAGAGAATGGAAAATGATACGAATGGTCCCTGAAACTTTGAAGCGCAATGGTGATCCCTGAACTTTTAACTTGTTCAATGTGGTCCATGAACTATCGATACATGTTCTATCTAGTCCCTAGACTATATAAAAATGTTCAATATTGTCATTCTATTAAATCTTTTCATATTGTCCAGGGACTAACTTGAATATTTACCAAAAGTTTAGGGACTACATTGAACAAATTATAAGTTTAGGGACTAAATTGCACATTTGGCTAAAGTTCACCACATTGAACAAATTAAAAGTTCAGGGATCACGTTGCACGTTGGGTTAAAGTTTAGGAACTATTTGTGTCGTTGTCCCTATAGAGAAAGTATAGAATGGCAACGACAAGAAGTTTTCGAGGCACAATAAGCTGAGGAGATAGCCACAAGGACCAAGCGACTTTTGAAGTTTTTAGAGATTTAGGGTTTCATGGGTACTCTATAAAATATTCCTAAGGGCAATTGTTGGAAGTGTATCGTTGTATTCAAGAGTATTCTTGTATTTTATTGGGGTAGATGACAAATAAGGAAATTGGATCGACACCGTTAGATAATTACAGGAACTCGTGTATAAATGGGGTCCCCTCGCTCGTATTTACATTAATGCCCATGCACAATCCAAATTCACCCAGCCACTATCAGTCCACATAATCAAATTATACATGCACGCGTGGAGGACGAGTTCATAAATTCGTGGGGTTCTCATTTTTTGAGGTAATTGCTTACTCTCTTGTCCTTGTGCAATGTTCTCAACTTCTTGGTCAAAACGTGTTGTGTGTGTATGGACAAGGATGGAGTGTAATTCGATGTTCTCCAAAAAAAAAAAACAGAGAAAGAAAGGGAGAGATCGAACCTATGCACATAATTTACACTTTATATATGCTACTTCCAAAACAATCAGTAAATATTACGAAACAAGGAAACTTAAGTTGAGTCCCACAACAAAAACAAAAACAAAAGTACAAGATCTTACATATTTTCCGTACTTTGATTCTCTCTATCCGTTTATTCAATGAGACGAATGTAATTGAAAAAGCATAGCTCGAAGTTCTTCTTTCTCTGGATTCCCTCTTTTCGAATCATTTAGATGGGCATGGCTTAGGAGACACGTTCATGAGTCAAACTGAAGATCCAAATCATGCCGAAGAACTCCACGAGAGAGCAGTGAAGGGTTTGCTCTCCTTGACATCCTTGTAAAGTTCCCATCAATGCGTCCTCTTCCTCTCTCTCTCTCTCTCTCGCTAAGCAGGCCGAAAGCTGCGCAGGTTGAAGTTGACTGAACATGGAAAGAAAAGCTTTAGCGGTGTCAAAGTGCTCGGTTCTTGCTTTTACTCTGAAGCAGCCCATCATTCTCTGTGCTGCCACGCTAATCCATTGGGTCAAACCCAGCAACTTTGTGCTTGAGGAAATCCTTAGGCGAGAATGCCCTCAGACCCAAGAAGTCTCTGGTCGCCATGTGATCTTTATTGCCCTCGAGACGGAACCTTTTTGCTGATTCCAAGGTCGCCGCTTCCTTGTAAACATCACCCCCGAGATCCGATGAGGGTCTTTCTGAAATATCATTGTTGTAATCGTTATTCAAGATCATCTCACTCAGATCATCATCAGCCCCGTCCAAAGATGACAGCGGATGCATCATCATCATCGCATTCATGTCTTGTTGAAGAAGAGCGAGAGGACCTGGTTCATCAGCTCCTCCTGAAACGCCTGCAGGAGTGACGACAGCTTTATTCCCAAAGGACGACAAGCCCTGATCAACAAACCGACTTGTCCCCATCTGATGATCTTGAGGACGATGACGAAGATGGTCACGTGAACCCAAGTTCACCAGATTATTATCATGCATGCGACTGTGTGTTTGTGGGGTACGACAGTCGATTCCAAGTGATGAGCCGGGCTGGTTGCTCATGGCCACCCCCATTTGTGCCGCTTTTTGCAACAGCGCGGTTGCCGACATGTGAGGTGAGGAAGAAGATGAACAAAAAGTACTCACGGTGTTCTGTGCGTGAGGAAGAGAGATGCGAATGCCGGAGGAAGGATTATCAGAGTTAGGGTTTTCTAGAACCTGCGGTGATGGGTCGAACAAAGAAGATGGGGATGACAAGGTTCCATGTGAGCTATAAGGTGGTGGTGTCCACAAGGGACCAATGATTTCTTGTCTGGGGTTGAAAATGTGAACCTGTTGATGCTGCTGCTGTTCTTGCTCTCTTTTGATGGAGAGAGAGCTGACGTTTTGGAGATTGATGTGGGAAGTAATGAGTGAAGTGGTGGGAGGTTGTGAGGAGGAGATCAAGAAGTTGGGCGGGTTTGAAGGAGTGGCTTTTGCGCCCTCTTCTGCTAAGGCATCACAGAAGGCTCTATGAGTGATGAAGCTGTCCCTCCTGCCAAATTAGAAACATCGAACATTGTTATCGCTATTGTTATCAAGGAAAAATTCTCGAAACTTATCGGCCAGTGAATCTAAGCCGTTGAATCGTGCAAGATCCATGTGATCCAAGGGCTGTTATCCAATTGGGCTCGTGTGTGCCCGATTCACGCTAGTATCGCTCCGAGTAGAGGATGTAAAACTAAGCAAAAGCAAACAAAAAGAGATGAAGCCCACAATTTTGTTGCGAGTATGAATAGCTTTGAAAATATTTTTAGTATAGGTAGTACTCTCTCTCTCTCTCTCTCTTTCTCTCCACTCATACTAGCTTTTTTAATTGTCTTTTTTCATCCCTAGGACAAAAGGCATTATTGTCATAAACATTTGAAGATTCCTAATCTAAATCACTTCCCCCCCGCAGCAACCACTAACATCTCTCTCTCTCTCTCTCTCTCTGGAACATGGGAACTCTTGTAGCCACTACTTGCTGTCTTCTGTACATGAGATCACAACATGAACAATAAGCTCGTCGAGACTAAGAGTTTAGATAGCAAACAAATCTACTGATCATTCACGGCGTGCAGAGCAGAAGCACTAAACAATAGCAATAGGAAGCCGTATTTGGTTGGAAACATAATGCATGGTGGCTAATGATTAACAATTCAGGATTGTTCAAAGTGTGTATGTGCATTTTCTTTACCTAGAGAAGAGGGTTCCACAGTCACATCTGTACTCTTTCGTACCACACACCTTGGAGTGAGCCTTCCAATCTGACCGAACCGCATAGCGCTTCGAACACTTGTCGCACTTCCACTTCTTCTCGCCGTGCTTTCGGAAGAAGTGTTTCTTGATGCCGGTGAGATCACCCAGTGCTCTTGACGGGTCATGGTGCACGCACGTTGGCTCGGGGCAAACGTACACCTTCTTCCTAATCGGTTCTTGCTTTGCTCTTTGCTTCAGCTTCCAAGGCAGGTTGTGCCCTCTCCTGTGGAGCTGGAGGTTCTGGTCCCTCTGAAACCCTTTGTTGCAGATCTCGCATATGAATCGGTTGGTCGCCATGAGCGTTCTCGGCGACAAGGCTATCACTTCCGCATCTGGGTCTGATTGAAACAGCATAATATCAATAAGCCACAACTTTTAGAAAGTCTGATAAAAAGGAAGCAATCCCAAAATATTGTGTTCGAATCACAGCATCTTCTACTCAAAATAATATTAGAGGCAAGTTCACCATTTTACAAATGGAGCTTTCCTCCACACACATGAACTGAGAGATTTACGTGCGACAGTGCGGATTAACCGAGCATCAAAATTCAAAAAGCAATTAGTGAATCAAGAGACCTGGATTGCCTGGGAGGCTTCTCTTCTTCTTTGGAGGAGGAGGTGGTTGATGATTTGTGGAAGCAAAGGAGTGATGAGAATACAAATTGTTGGTATTGCCATAAATTTCACTTCCGGAACCTGAAGAAGCACAGATCTCACCGGATGCAGTGGAGGTCAAATTAGACATACTGTTGTCATTCACCGCCAACAGGCCTTTCATTTCCATTGCTGCTTCTAATTTCCATTACACAACAAAGAACTGCCTCAAAAGATGACTGATGAACAATACACAAGGATTCATGGGTGCGTGTGCAGATATCTGAGCCCCCCCCAACAGAAACCCTAATTTGGAAAGGCCAAAAAAGTTGAAAAGAAAGATAACCCAGAAAGGAAAGGGGATTTTTTTCCCATGAGCTTCTTACAAGCTTCATTAAATGCACACATGGCTCCAATAAGTACTACCAACCCTTTTTCTTCTTCAATTCTCTTTCAGAATTATTCCTTTTGCTCTCTTCACTACACCAAGTTTTTGAAAAAATTTGAAGGGGAGAAGAAGTGAACTTTTATTGTGAGTAGACTTGTGCACCAAACCTCTCAGCCACCAGTCTTCAGTATGTGTTTGAACAACCACCACCTCCCTCATGCACTCGCAGCTTTGCTGCTGATAAAAACACACCCAGAGAAAGCTCAACAGAAAGCCACACAAAGTAGTACTAACGAGAGAGAAAACTGTGGAATCGTTTGCTCAAGTCTCTGGAGAGCTTTGCAAAGAGAGAGAGAGAGAGAGAGAGAGAGAGAGAGAGAGATGGGGATAAGGAAGTGACATTAAGAGGAAAGGCTTTTAGGCTTTTAGTTTTCTCTCCAACACCAAAATTCAATGGACTGTGAGCCCAAGCCGAACAGCTAGGCTTGTGTCGTTTGTTTTCTGAGGCTGCACTTTCTGTCTTTTCCTTTGTTCTCATTCACTCACAGTCTCATCAAGAGAGAGAGGGAGAGCGAGAGAGAGATTTCACTCTTTAATAATTGTCGGTCACTTTACCATATATTTTCTTGCTTTTACAAGCATTGGTTTTTCCACGCCACCTTTTCCCCTCCTGAGGCCATGTAAAGTAGACATAAAGCAAAACCAAGTGGAAAGATGAGGCAAACATTTTACACTCTTGTAGAGAGAGAGCGAGAGAGAGCGAAAGAGAGAGAGAGATGATAAGAAGTTGATTATGAACTTTTAACCTGATGGTGGTGATAAGAGTTTCGAAAAGCATGGTCTCTTTTTACCTATATACATTGCCACTCATAGTAGCATGATTGGTTTAAAGTGATTATAATTCCAGCAAACATGCTACTCCAGGACAGAATACTTAGCACTACTTCACATGTGTTCATTTTGGGGTGCTTGATGAAATATTTGTCTATGTTGATAAACAGATACAAATGTCCTATAATAAAAGCAACAATCAGGCTCACTAAAATAACGAGGAACGCTGAATAATTCAGTTTGTTTATTATGGAATTCTTGAACTGATAGAGATACGAGGGGCCGCTCTGCTGCCTATCATCAACCCTAATTTTCTTATTCTATTTGTGAGAGAGAGACATGCTCATAAATAAATACGAAACATGTAACCAAAAAGTCTTGTGTGGTGAGGATTTACATGGTGTAGATGTGGATGTATTTGAGTTTCAAAAATAAACCAAATGAAGCCTTATTAATTTAATTGTTCGAGATGTAGTTGGGTTCATGCAAATGTTATATACAGTTAAGATGTGTGTGAAGCCCTAGAGAACGATGAGTATTTGGCGAAGTTGTGACACTTCTGGATTAACTCACTCGAAGCGTTGTCTGCATTGGCCCGTCCTGTACCAAGCCTCATAGTTTCGTTTGTTAACATGCAGATAAGCTTTTATACATGATTACCCATCTAGATCTTGAGCACGCTTAGCATTGGAGCTCCAACAATAAACGTTGCAGTTATGTCAAAATGCGTCTTTGGCGAGTTAATTTCAATTTCGTATATACAATCCAAGAACACTCTATCTTTGTTCGGTGTGTAATTCGGTTTATACCTGTCTCCTTCGCCATCTTAAAAGCCTCTCGAGAGTCGGTCCTTATTTGGGCCTTCTCGCCCCGGTGATCACTTTCCATCCTCATCAGATCGGGTGGTTACAAAAGTCTTCCGGCCAAAAAGAGACATTAAATGGCTTCTAGATTATTTTAAGGATGCACGCGTTTTCTTGGCGATGGATACAACAAGAATCCACTCTCAAATTACAGATCCCTATGACAATGAGATTTGATTTTCTAGACTTCAATATTCGCAATCGTCAAGATTCGTTTCTTTCTAAGTTGAAACAAGGATGAGATGAGGGTGGGGATTCGGGCAGACTACTTCGATTTTAATCATTTGCATAAGCTAATCATAATGATGATGAAGTGCAGTATTTCCTCTATTCACATCAATTAACATGATATAAGTCGCATCAAATTCAACACAAGTCAATATTGATACGCGTATTGATTTTTTCATGAGGTTGAGCTGTGTGTGGTGGCCTTGTGTTTGAAAACTGCAGAGGGTCAAGCCGCCCATCATGTGCAAAGACAATGACTGATCAAATTCTTAGAAGAGAAATTTTGCAACGATTGGAATCATTTTGCCAATTCCATTCGTGTTTTATTTCTAGAAACTCTTGTTCCGAGAAAGACCACGGACCATTGAACTCGAAATGATCAGACCCGTCCAATTTTATATTATAAACAGATGCGCACGGATAACTATAATATGGTATTAAAGTCGGAAGTCTCGAATTCATTAATTTCTCACTTTCGCTTTCAAAATATTTATGTAAAGTTTCAAACTTTTCTGGCTTCTGTACGAGACTACAAAACAGTAACATCTTGCATGTACTCCCAATAGTGCCAAGTGACAAAATTTACGGTTTAAGTATAAGTTACATCACGAGTTCTGAAGTCTGAATCTACACTGTCTATGATTTTTGTCTTGAGTGTTCTATCTTATGTTTTTTAGGGTTGTCTCCACAACCTATCATGTATATTATTCTGTGTAAGACAGCAAAAGGGGTGGTTCGATTGGCTTTCATTTGTCATTTTCAGCTTTTTTCAACTTTTTCTATGTTTATTAGGGTGTCTCCCTCATCCATTACGTGGCTCCAGCTCATGTTTTCTTTTATCTGTTCAATCATTTTTATTATTCGGCAACTCACATGATGTGGTCATCCCGATGTGAACCGGAAATGTGTGCATTTCGATTCACTGTAACTATCACATTACATGATTCTCGCATCAGCTCCGTATGATCTAAGGGTTCTAATGCACCTGGAGTATACGCATTGAAATCACTAGAGAAAAATATTAAAGGTAAGCATCGATCTAGGATAGATCTTGAAATTGGATCGAATGACCCTGATTAGCCGATTCTAGTCCGATTCCCTATTCTAAATTTTTTGAACCAACTATTACCAATCCAGTTTCCGAATATGGGTGTGGAATCGAATCGAACCGGAAAACCAAATCAAGAAACCCTAATTCTCTTCTTTCAGTTTTACCTTACATCTTGTAGTCTTTTTATTGCTGCCTCTGCCTTTGATTTCTCTCTCTCTCCTTTGCTTTGCCCACTTCTTTATTTCCTCGACGTGAATCAACCATCCGAGGCTGATGAGCCTCCTATAGATCAGTCGCTTAATTGGCCGTAAAAGAAGAATCGAAGATGCTCGAGCACCATTTCTCCGATTCCAGCAAATACGGTGGTTTTTCGGAGGCATTTGCATTGTACATCTGAAGATGCAACACTCTCGAGGAATAAAAAAAAATGAACAAAAAAAACATAAGAATTGGCCGGTTCGAAAGTAGGCCTTGAAACTTGATTGGACTAGTTTGGTTCCGGAGCCTGCGGGGTATTTTTTCGGTTCTAAAATTTGGAAACCTGTCCCGACATTACGCACTCTAAAACCACTCATCCCTAAAAACGCGTACGTGAATAATATGGGTTTGAGAGTATAATGCCGATTAGCGTGTATATTTTTTCTTGGTTTGCATTTTCACGGTGGGAATGATGAACTAGGGCAAAGATAGTCCACACGGTTTCGTGTCCCTGTCTTTGATTGCTCATTCATTTGATTCGGAAAATATTCTAAAATTAGTCTTCTTCTCTTTTTGGTTTCTTCTGACAGATTGGATTAATTTAGTCGTCGATTTATGCGGGAATGGTGTCTATTCCATACAGCATAGGACCAGCTAAGTAGCTGCAACTGATAGAAATTAACTTGAGGCTTCAAAAATTTCCAGATCGCCTTCTCAAAATCACCAAACAAGCGTCTCCATTTCCTTAATGAACAACAAAAAAGAAAAAAAAGGTTGGGGAGGAGCAACCGATACCGACAATCTCCCTAGGCGGTCTTCACACACGCTACAAAATGTCCGGATTTACAAGCGGGCTTGAGTCCTGATCAAACTTGGCCGACGACCTCGGCGGTCGTGGTGCCGACTAATTTGATTATCGTTATTACATTTTTACCCTTAATGGGCCGGAGCAGACTCGATTAACCGGCAACTTTTAAGCGGGCTTGGAGGATAACCCCGTGAAATCTCTTGGCCCTTACGAAAGGCAGTTTTCACATGCGCTACGAAATGTCTGGTTTTACAAGTGGGTCTAAGTCCTAATCAAACTAGGCCGGCGACCTCAGCGGCCGCGGTGCCGATTAATTTGATTATCATTATTACGTTTTTAACCTTGATGGGCAGGATTAGGCTCGATTAACCGGCAACTTTTAAGCGGGCTTGGAGGATGACCTTGCGAGATTTCTTGGGCCCAAAAGTTTGGGCCGGTGTGGGCCCAAACCCGCTGGGCAGGTGAAAGGTTGCCAAACCATGTTATGAAGTTCGGGCTTTAATTCCGGGTCGGGCCAGGCCCTAAAGCAAGAACCACATTTCCCCGAATGAAACAACGTGGACAGCTCTCAAGCCTATTGGGCCGCTAAGACCGTGGCTAGAAGAAAGTATTTTATCCGACCAATACATACACGCCACGCGTCGCCAATCGGAGTCGATAGAATTTCGAATTCGGAATTAGATTCGTTTCCTTTTATCCCGGCGAGATTGATCTAACCCCTTAGGCCGGTTCGATCTCGATCGGGTTGGTGGGGCGAACCGGAGCAAACTCCCGTCGACCCACTTTTTTAAGTGACGAACATGTTCGAAGGCTTCGATCGATGGAACGAGGCCGAGACTCTTGAACGCGGTTACAGAATTTATACTAAATTCCCGGTGTACTAAATGAGGTGCCAATTGACGCGACGGATGTCATGTCATTTAGTAGATGCCGAGTATCATCGGCCCGAAGAGGGAAATGGCCGAAATTTTTTTTTGCTCTTTTTCCATACGCGAGCTTCACGGTCATAATTTCAATTATCTGACCGATGGGCAAAATGTACAGGGGAAATAGTTGAAATCGAAATACTTGCACGCTTCCGGCGTGCGCGAACCCAAGAGCAGTTGGATCACGAGGGCCCTAGATGGATCCCACGCCGTTCGAGGGCCGAGATGATCCGGGCTCACGTGCACCGGTCGCACGCGAAACGATCTCATCGAAGCGTCGGCATCGCGAGTTGCTTGAATGGCAAGGATTTTTTCCTTTCTTAAGTCGAACGGGGCTTTTACTAATCCAGCTTTTTGACAATTGACATTTCGCCAAACACAAGATGGACAATGACACGGTCATTGTTTATAGCTAGTCTGCAGCGAGCTTTGGCAGCCAGCCTCGATGTCTGGCCTGGTCTTATCCCGACTTCGATGGAACACTACCCCGAACCGCACCGAGATTTTGCTTTATAAAAATTATTCCGCTAAGTAGAAAATTATTGGGTCGGCTTTTCTAAATAAGCGGGTCGTATTCGACGTTATTCTCAAACAATGAACCTGCCCCGTTGGCCAATGAACTTTTCCGAGTTCTTTTCACTTATCGGACACGGTCATGGCGAAGAATAAGGTACGATTTCTCATCTGTTGTTTACGGAGGCAAGGCGGCAGACCAGGAACATATTCCGTTCAAAGTAGAGGCCTCTATTACATCCACAGAAAACTGCGCATCTTTGTGGAAGGATAATGCGTATTTGCTGCAGAGTGGCTTAGGTTTCGTGGAAGACACCAGAAGCTTTGGAGACTTTTATATCGGTAGGGTTTCGACATCGACGTGTTTTTGTTCGAGTTTTGATCGGCCAATTCTTGTAACGACGCGATCTGTTCCACGCGGGTCGAGTCTCTTGGAAAAGTACGCGAGGCAGCCCCGCAAGGTGGCGACCGTTTGGGATGGGCGGTGGCTTGTTCGCCACTCAGCATGGTCTCTTTGGTCCGACGGAACGACGTGGGATGTCGAGCTTTTTTTTTTTTTCCTTTCTTCTTTTCATTTTATTCCCGTCTCACCTCGTGTAACTCGTATTCAAGAATCACCTCTGTACACAAAGTCCTGAATTTTATTATAACAATTCACGCGACGTCGATAATATTACAATTCTATTCACAAGATCGTCATTTTCATCCTCTAAAATGCTCGTCGCCGTACTTTTTGCCACCCGCCAAAGAGGAATTTTCACAAAATCCCGGCCTCCTTGTACTCGCTTTCTTTCTCTTCTCTCTCCTTCCTTTTCACAATTCGTCTCACCACATCACCACGCCCCTTTCGTCGATTGACGGAAAAATCGTCCAAAAAATCATAAATCTATTGCACTTTTATCAATTCAGTTCTAAACCTTTTAAGTTTGTCAATTCAATCCTAAACATTTTCGCTTCTTGCCAATTGAGTCCATCCGGTCAACATTGACTTGGTAATTTTTAAATATTTCATTTCAAATTTTTTAATGTTTTTTTCTTCATCTTTTCTGCCTTCTTCCCTATGGCCTCGATCCGGCGAGGTCGGCCTGGCAGCGGGGGGCAAGGCTCGCCTTTGCCGGTAGCTAGCGGGGGCGAGCTTAACCAGAGTCCGGCGAGGCCGACCTCACCATTTTTGCAGCAAAGAAGAAGAATATTTAGGGCCCGTTTGGTAACGTGCCAAATAGTAAAAATTTCCATTCTTTTGTTCCCAGAAATAGTTTGGGAACAGAAATGCGTTTGGTAAACTTTTTATTCCTTGGCACATTTTTACAAAAATTTGTGCCGAGAAACAGTTTTGGAAGAGAAACAAGAAGTAAAAAAAGTTGCTTCTTGTTTCTAAGCACAATTTTGAGAATCAGTTTTTTTTCTTTTTTTCTTTTCTTATTTTGTGGTGTTGTTCTTCCGGGCCGAGTCTGGCCGCGGCGACCGGCCACAGCCCCAGGCCGCGAGGGCGTCACGGCCCTCGCCGCCGGCGGAGGCGAGGGTCGCCCTTGCCGGCGAGGGCGAGGGCTGGACCCTCGCCGCCGGGCGAGGCGGCCTCGCCCAGATTGAGCGAGGCCGAGCCTCGCCGTCGCGACCGACGGCGAGGCTCGGCCGTCTCTGGGCGAGGTTGTCCTTGCCGGCGAGGGCGACCCTCGCCTCCGCCGGCGGCCGGCAAGGGCCGTGACGCCCTCGCCGGCCCTGGGCTGTGGCTAGTCGCCGATCGCCGGCGACCGGCCATGGCCAAAGAAGAAAATCGGTAAAAAAAAAAAAATTTAACAATTCAAAATATTATTAAAATATTATTTGGGAATAGAAATTTTGTGTAGTTACCAAACGCATTTCTGTTCTTTTCTACTCTAGGAATAAAAATTTTAGACAGTTTATCAAACACCTTCAAATACTCAGAAATTATTTCCGTGCACAGAATAAAAAAAAATCATTTCTGTTCAGAAATAAGTCCCGGACACAGAATGGTATTCATGCGTACCCTTAGAAAAATTCCTTTCACGGTTTTTGACCCTCGCGACGTACACGTGGGACGATGTGAACGGACGGGTCGTACTTATCCCCATATAGCATAGCGTACGCCCCCCACCCATAGAAACTCCCGCACGGAGAGCCTCGCACCCTATAAAAGCCCTCCCCCGCACAACATCCGAAGTCCCCACGTTTTCCGTTCTCTGCGAAACCGCCATTTCCCCAGAGCAGCGGAGGAAGCAGAAGCAGCCGCCACCACGGCCAGCTTTCCAAGAAGAGCAACCGGATTCCTCTGCCGTTCCTGCCGCAAGTAGAAGGTCGAGGAAAAGGGGAAGCGAAAGCAAAGAGGGTGGGAAGCATCTCCCTTTCTTGGCAGTCTTTGAACGGGGAGGGGGTATCGGATTCGTTCGCGTCGTGCGGCGGAGAGTATGACGGCGGGGTCGTCGTTGCGGAAATAGGGGGCGCCGAGGGGAAAAGATATTTTTTGGGGGTGGGGAATGAGGGAAGGCGGCGAGGAGGAGCCGGACGAGGCGAGCTCGGCGGGGGCGGCGGCGGCGGCGGCGGACCTGTTGACCCACTTCCGGCGCGATCTGGCGGCGGGCGCCCTGATGGGGGGCGTGGTGCACACCATCGTGGCTCCCGTCGAGAGGGCGAAGGTGCTGCTGCAGACCCAGGAGAGCAACCCGGCGATCGTGGAAGGCCGGCGCAGGAGGTTCCGGGGGATGTTCGACTGCATCTTCCGCACGGTCCGGGAGGAAGGCGTGCTCTCCCTCTGGAGGGGCAATGGGAGTAGCGTGATCCGTTATTACCCCTCCGTGGCGCTCAATTTCTCTCTCAAGGTACGTTTGGCATTGTGGGTTTAGCGTCTCTGGGTAATCTTGATCATGGACTGGCTGCTCTTGTTGGAGAGGTTAATGTCGAAAGCCGCCTTCTTTTCTTTTCTTTTCTTTTCTTTTTTTCTCTCTCCGGGATGGGTTCGGCGCGAACGTGATTTTATTGGAGGAAGTATGGTTGGGATCGTTGGCCTGTCTTTGTGTGTCCGTGGAATCTTTTGCAGAGATGGTTTGGTGGAGAGGTTAGGTATGGAGAGTGTACTCAAGTATGCACGTGACGTGGTTGATGAAATGCTCCCCTGATGTTGCGGGTGTGATTAGGCAATGGACTTGCCAGGGGAACTTGTTTGATGCGGAGAAGCAATCGATGCATTTGTGCCAGAATCATTTCTTGATGAAAGAGCAACGTATGTTGCATTGATGGGATGGTTCTTTAGAAACTATTGTATGTATGTAGTTAGATGTCGCGTGTTAGGTGATTATGAGAAATACTGCCGTGGTTGTTCAGTGCACCTCCGTATTGTAATGTTAGAGCACTGCTCTGCTTCAAATGCTTTTCATGAATGGTAAGCTGAATTAGTTTTCACAAACTCTTGGTAAGAAGAAATCCTGGCTAGTGGCTAATATACGAAGAAGAGCTGGTGGGCATGCTAGCAATTCAAATGAAGTGAAGCTTAATTTGGTTTCTGACAAATACTTTGGGATCATCTAGTGAGACATGATGTTCGGCAGCTACGGCTTCGAATAATTTACTTCCTGCTACAAGAGGAGCTTTAGAATGGAAAAGTGACTTAAATGTGATGAAACGGGATACAGTTTTACAACAGAGAATACCATATCAAGAAACTTTTGGTTCCTTCCAAATATCTTTGTTGTTGTCCTGTACAATATTCGGTTCTGCTTGAAAGAGCTCTGAACGTGCAAATTGTTTGAGATTGTCATGCTTTGTATATGACAGTCTACACGATCTTTTGATAATTTGACTTAATTGGAGCTGTATGACAACTTCACTGAAGCCAGTGGTTTTTAGGTGAAACCCTTGATAGTCTCTAGTAATACGCCCTTCGTCCAGGATTACTAGACAGGCGTCGTTAGCTTCCATAGTGTTTTGTTACGTGAATAATGTGAAGAGATGAAGTCTCAGAAGCATGATCAGCAGGACCAAATTGTTTCTGGTCTTACTTTGGTCTGTTTTGTTTGTTCAAATTTTAGCTGGTCTAAAGCATGCTGTTGAAAAGGATGTTACTGCAGTATTGTCAGATTCTTTGACAGAGTAACCAAATAGAAATGAATGGAAAAGTCCAATACCATCGCATTGATTGAGTGCGTTAGTATATGTTCCTCCAATTACCTTAATGGTTTGTGTCGTTTCATTACTTAGTATATGTTCAGATATTCAAGTGATGTAGAGATACCGTGGATGATCTATGCACTCTCTTGGACTGCTCATGTGGTGGCCAACTTACGGTGCTCGTTTATTTTGCAGGATTTGTACAGAAACATGTTAAGGAGGGGTGATTCTCTGAATGGTCACTTCATTTCAGGTGCACCAGCCAACTTCATTGCTGGGGCTGCTGCTGGTTGTACAACTTTGGTCTTGATATACCCACTTGATATTGCTCACACCCGTTTAGCCGCTGATCTTGGGAGAACAGAGGTTCGTCAGTTTCAAGGGATTTATCATTTCTTGGTCACCATATGCAAGAAGGACGGCATCCGAGGGATTTATAGAGGACTTCCTGCATCACTTCATGGAATGGTGATTCACCGTGGCTTATATTTTGGTGGATTTGATACAATGAAGGAAGTATTGTCCGAGGAATCAAAGACTGAATTGGCACTGTGGAAGCGCTGGTTGGTGGCTCAGGCAGTCACAACATCAGCCGGTTTGGTGTCTTATCCTCTTGACACAGTCCGGAGGCGGATGATGATGCAATCTGGATTGGAGAAGCCGATGTACAGCAGCACATTTGATTGCTGGAGAAAGATTTATAGAATGGAGGGAGTAGCTTCTTTTTACCGTGGAGCAGCTTCAAATGTGTTCAGAAGCACGGGTTCAGCTGCAATTTTGGTTTTGTATGATGAGGCCAAGAAGTTTTTGAATAGGAGCAGATTATAGTGGAAATTACTTTGACAGCATCGATTCTTTCCTTTTCTTTTCGTGAAATGGTAGAAGGAAATCCAGTCAAGCAAACCCTTGATTGTCTCTAGTAATCGGAGCTGTCTAAACTGACCCATTTTCTTTCCTTTTCTTTTCGTGAAATGGGTCAGTTTATACCACTTGTGCGGCTCACATAATTGATATCTCCAAAACTACACTACAGTTGCCATTCAGTTTTTGAGGCTATGGCAAATTAAGTCTCGATATTTTGTTACCAAATAAAGAGGTCGAGGTTCCCATTTTGCTAGAAATCTTGTTTCGAGTTTGAGTACCGTGCATGTGTTTGAATACTCTGAATTTCGACGCTTTATGACTTGTTCTATGTCGACAACTCAGTCGAAACGTTGTCAGTTATCACAGTGAGGAAGACACTCCACGACATCGGGATGAATTTCCTTCTACTGATAACTGTCCCATTGCCATCGCTAAAATCTATTCCGTTGACATTGGGCCACTTTGCCTGTCCATGCGCCAGTTTTTTATGGTAAGCTTCGGATGGTGCTTCTTGATGAAAAATGACATGGGTTTCTGAACCCATCAGGCATTTGCTTAATGCTGCTTCAACTCAGAGGGATGAAGGTAATAGAAGGAGGCATTTATATGCTGCTTTTTTGTTTTTGTTTTTGGTCAAGCATGCCAAACGAACTTCGTGATTTTCGCTTGCCTGTTCTTTATTCAATTTCCACTTGAGCAAACATAGATTTGATTGGGCTAGTCTATCGTTGCCGAAGGAGACTGTCGTCACAATAATTTATGCTTGTACACATATGGACTTCATGTATGCATTTATAATGAGCTTTGGTTGAACTCTCACTCGATTCTTGCTATCGAAATTCATAAGTGGCGTGCGGGCGCAGAGACAAGGTCTCTGACCAACAGCTAGCAATGGACTTCGATTTGGTGATGATTGGCCGGCCACAAGCGAAAGCTAGAGACGTAGATCCATTTCGGTCTTGAATCACTTCTGCTTTCTTACATTCAAGCATCATTGTCAAATCCGTATGCCTGGTAATATCCAGCCTAACCGATAGCACACAGCAAGCCGCAACCCGGAAGATTTTCCGTGAACAAATCCAGCCGCTCCTATTCGAATTTTTCATGGGAACTTCCCCTGAAAACGATTGTCCACAACAGAAGCGAACGCCAACACAGACTAGGTCCAAAGCTCAATTCATCTGTCTCTAGTGCTCGCAAGTCACAAGCAACCCCTCACCATCAAAACCCCGCATTAATATGCTTTGGCACCATCCTTTGTGCGGGGGAATTTAAAAAGACGAAAAGGAAAAGACCCGAAACATTAAAATATAGCAAGAGAATGATACCATGAGTCCATGACTCACTTAGCTCCTCTTTCCTTCTTCCCCAAGTGATGTGCGGCTTGACCTTGGAATATGTCCTTTTTGGCTGCATGTACAGCTTTTTTCCTGCGGTTTTGGCACAGCGCACGCGATCCAGGGGAGGTGGCAAGCCTCTAATCAGCGTGGTGGAAAAGGCTTAAACAATGGGCTTCCAGAGTTTTTCTTTTTCCCTAATTAGGTGGATTGGATGCGTGCAGACATTTTAGAAATACACCCAAATGGAAAAAGCAAAGTGGGGGGAGCCCCCCACAACGAAAGCCAAAAGCAGCCAAAATATGAATTCACCTCCCCTGGAAAAAGTGGTGCTTAGAATAAAGAGGAATAAAACAGGGTGGAGCCCTGAAAACCCCTGCCACGAAGGAACTCTGTGTGCGTGTGTGCTGAGTGAGACCCAATTCCATTCTCTACTCTCTTCAAGCCAGCCAGCCAGCCAGCCAGACACACACCTTGGAATAAGCCAAACATGTATGGGGATGCAGCAGGTGTATAAGCCTTTTGTATGATGATGGACGCGCCATGGACACGGCCAGACGTGAACGGGTACTGTGTTACTACGATTCGTTGCTGCGGTGAGAGAATTGACGGTTGGGGAGATTCTTATCTTTTGCTCGGGCACTCGAGATTCGTCGCGGGTCCCGACCTTTTCTGCCGTCGAATGGAAGCCACCGCTTGGATGACACGTTCGAATCGCTGCAAAAGGCAAAAAAAGAGGAGAGTGATGCTGGGGGCGTACCTTAAATCAGTTTATAAAATACATGTAATCATGAGACGGGGCCTATCATTGGAGATGCTTTAAACACTTTATCACGTCACTGGTTCCTTTTGTTTCGCAAAATACATCTTCTTTATTTTCCGACCTTTGATTCGAGACGGGACCTATTATTAGAAACGTTTTAAATAATTTGTCACATCACTAATTTTGTTTGTTTCACGAAAAACATTTTCTTCATTTTCCGGTATTTGATTCGCTTAGGAAAATTAGTCAACAGAAAATGTTTTCCTAATCGACGGATAAAATTTTCCCACCGACACTTAAATTCGAGAAAATGATTTTTGATTTTTGAATCGTAAATCATTTTCCCGAGACATCAGTGCTTTGGATGCTAGGCCCGAAAATAGCCATCCTATGTCGCATGACCAACGCTGACGTGGGCAAAATTTACAATTTAAAAAAAAATCGAATTTTTTAATAATTTTTTCTTTTCTTTTTATTTTTTTTCTTCCTCCACCAGTCTCCAAGCCTCGGTAGCTAGCCACAGGAGAGGGCTGGCCTCGAGCAAGGCTCCACCTCACCGGGATCTGGCAAACTCGAGCCTCGCCAGCCTCAGGCGAGGCTTGACCTCGTTCAGATATGGCGAGGTCAAGCTCGCTCGGGGCCAGTCGCCGGCCGTCACTAAGGCCTAGAACCCAGCGAAGGAAGAAAGAAAAAAAAATGAAAATTTTGAATTTTTTAAATATATATCAACCATGCCATGTAAGATGGCTGGCGTTCACGTTAGTAATTTCCAACCAAATGAGATTTTCCTTATCAAACAACATAAAATATTTTCTAGTTCATTTTCATGACTCAATCAAACATCAGAAAATATTGTTGTTTTCCTTAAAGATAATTTCTTGGAAAACATTTCCCAGAAATGCCACATTTTCTGCGAAATAAATGGAGTTTTAATGTATTCACTTTAGGGAAAAAGCCACAAAAACCCTAACAATGTAGCGCATTTACCCCAAACTTTTTTTATGACACCAAAAACTTCAAACTTATATCAGCCTAACATATTTACCCTAAATTTGTACTCGTGTAAAGTATTTACTCCAAACTTTTTTTGTAATACAAAAGACTACAAATTTGTATCATGTGACACATTTATCACAAACTTATTTTTTTATGACACAAAAAATTCCAAACTTAAACCCGCGCCACACATTTATCCTCTGTGGAGATTTTTTGTTCCCTTTTTTCTTTTTGCCTTCGTCCTTCATCTTCACCGCCACCCTCGCAGCCACCGCCATCCTCACCGTTGCCAAACCAACGAAGAAAACGAAGGAGGAAGTTTAAAAAAAAAGGAAGAAGAAAATAAGAAAAGAAAAACATACAATGAGTTGACATATTTGTATCACGTCAGCATCGATTGTTTTCCATCGTCCATGTAGGCATCTACATAAGAATTTTAGCGGCGTTTGTTGGCGGAATTTTGACGGAGGGTAACAAGGTTTGAATTAATATCTCACAATGATACAAGTTTGAGGTTTTTGATGCAAAAAAAATAAGTTTGGGATAAATGTGTCACATAGGTATAAGTTTGGAGTTTATGGTGTCACAATAAAAATTAGGGTAAATTTGCGACAGTCGACATTATTTGAAGTTTTTTTGACAACTTTTTCCCTTAATTTAATGTATCATTACTAATATTATTTAGCACCATCAAAGAAAATCAAAGGTGAGAAAGCACTCTGGGGGAGATGCTGGTGATGGTCGAAGCTGCTGTCATCATGTCCTTTCCAGGGCCCAAATATAAATAAGAGATGGGTTCCCAACTTCCCATTGATGGAAAGTGGTGGGTTTAATCTAGCTCTTGCCCTTGATTCACCACCACCTCTCCCATCCCATCTTCTTTTTCCTTAAAGTAGGAAAAAAAAATCTTTAAAGTTGATACGGTACTATAGACACTTCATCATCAGACAGGTGGGACGTAAATCATTGGGGCCATGGTCTAGAAGCATACATACTTTTCAATACATTGAGACTTCAAGCGCTCGGTTCATATGGAAAATTACCTAAACCCATTCGAAAACCGAGTGGCGGTAAAGGGGTCGTTGCACCTCCACGTCGGTCTTCTTCGTCCGCACAATTCGTGTCTAGGATTATCGACTAGAGTCGTGACTGATCGCGGGTCATTTGGGAATTAGTCACAGGGGAATGGAGCAAATTTTGAAGAAGGATGAACCATAGCCCGGAGTCAATCTTCCACGCCAGTAAAAAGGGGCAATGAGAAGCAGAAGCATGGCCCTTTTTGGTTCTTTGTTTTCTGAGATCATTCTATATGGGATTCTTCTGAGATGAAGCTCTGCAACTCGCGAGAGTCAATGGAGAGAGAGCGGGGCACGTGCATAGAGGCACTATAGCTGATGAGAACGCAGTTTTTGGCGCTATTAGATTTGGAAGAAGAGGAATTGAGTAAGATGCGCAGGCATGACAGGACACCTGACTTGCTTCCCCCCCTTTGGGCCTTTTCCTTATGGACAAAAGTGAATCCTTTTTTTCGTCGTTTTCTCTCTCGCAATCTTTTAATCGTTCATGGACCACGTTAAAATCGGCCTAGTTGCCTTATAAAGTACCGAATTTTATTTGAATCCCAATTCCGGCTCCAACTTTTTTTTTTTTTTAATTTCTGGTATAAAAAACGTCAACTTAATTCGAGTCCCGATCTTGATCTAAAACCTTTCTGTTGTTGCCTCGTTAAAAAAGCACCGACTTTCGATCGGTACCCAAATCTAGCACCCATCAAGTTTTTTTCCGTCCACTTATGCCGGAAAAGATGCGACATGTCATTTCACGTGTGATCGGCGACTCACAACTGTGTTGACGTGGAAAGATAGCACACATCCTAATTCCTTGACGCCGTCAATCGTGAGTTCAAGGTTTTGTTTTTACCAGTTTTCGGACATATTCGAATTCAGTGAATTGCTCGTTTGTGCCCCGTTTGCCCTTAGGTAAGTCATTTCTTTAATCCATCTTGATTTTTGTCGCCAGAATCCAAACTGTAATGCTCGCGACTCCTCCTCTCGCTTGGTTCGAAACTATTCAGATTCTAGTAGTGGCTCCATAGCCGTGAAACGTCAAGTACATGTAGAATGATAGGACGAATCTTTAACAGTATCGTGGGATAGAACTTTGACGAGGGCCAATTTTGAGTATCAACTGAAAGTTCACGTTTTTTTATGAGACAAAAATAGTTATGACCAAAATTGGTAACCGGGTTTAAGTTTGTACTTTTTTATGATATAAAAAAATTATGTACTGGGATCGGAGCTAAAATTGGTGTTCTTTCAATGAATTGAGCCCATAAAAATATACTACTGCTACTATTTTATTTCTTATTGTTTGATGCACGAGCCCGTAATAATGAACTTATCATGTGTCTGTTGACCTATAAGACACACTTAGATACATTAATTGGATAGGTATGATACATTTAATCAATTTTCCAAGTTTGCATATAAAGATTCTTATATTAAACATATCAAACAACGTAATTCATTTAATAAAATGTGTCATATCTAATCTTCAAAATAGTGTTAGGATTAACATTTTCGTTGTGTTTGGCCTCGATTTAGACTTAAATTCAATGGAACACGGTCACAATACAAAAACACCAATTGTTAGTCTGCTAATCAATCGTTCTTAAATCTATTAAAGTTGGGCTATTGATTGGAGCACCGTAGGATTTCCATCTCGGTAACTAGATGTCACGTGTTCAAATTTCACCAGTTGCATTTAAATGGATCACTTGCGCAAGTCCAAGATCTGAATTTAACTTATTCATGGGACTTGTGGGGCGTTTTATATAGGGTTGAGCAACGACCCAATTTAAATCCTGAAACTGGACTAGATCGACATTGTGTGGTCCAATTTCGGGGTTAAGGTGCCGAACTAGACTGGTGGACTAGCCCTAGTCTAATCATAAATCGAATCCATTTTAGCTATGTTCGTTGTTTGTTTTGTTTTCAGGTTGATAGAATTCGACTCGATCTTTTAATGGATGAATAAGGAATGAAGTTCTATAATTCATGTGTTTACATTACGTGTTTTGAAATTTTTATTATTTATATTATTTTACGCGTTCATATTTTACGGGGTTGTTGCTTTTGGTAAATGGAGATTTATGCTGTCGCTTTAGTTTTCATTTTGTTTGACTAAGAGATAAGTTGGATAACTCGCAGTCATTTTAGATTTCTGTTTGGCTTTTATCGGTATTTTACTTCTCGCCATTTTGTTGCTATGTATCGCAATTCCAAATATTACGTGGTGATGGACATACATGAACTTTGAAAACGTAAGCTTACCCTTTTAAGGAATAAATAAAAAAGAAGAAGTAGAAGAATCAACCGGTTTTCTAGACCGACCCTGGAACCGGACCGAACCAACAGGGTCAGTTCCAAGAACCGAAATCTAGGAACCAATCCTGTACCGGGAGGTTTCAATTTCCAAGGCTGGATTGGCCCATTTCTGGAACCGCTCACCCCCTGATTTTACGGCTCCCTAAGCCGTTCCACAAAGTACACTTCCGCCCTTGTATATATTATAAAGAAAAATTCATTCTAGGGCCATAAATTTCTTGTCAAAAGATGAAATTCCAAATAAAGAATGGGGGGAAAAAAAGTCCTCGGGCGACTGGGGATCGAGGCTTTAACCATTAGAAAAAACAACCCCACTCCCCCCTCGCTCTTTTATTTTAGGAATTGATCAAAGACCCGAATTGAATGGAAACCCGAGAATTTAGAGAACCAATGGGCTCTTTTGTCGTCACTTGCCCAAACTTTATAAAAAAGAAAAAGAACAAAAAAATTGAATAAGTTTGCCGATCCATGCATGAATGAAAGTCTAAATCAACTTTTGCCTTCGTCTCTTTTTTTAAATTGGGCGAGCGATCTCACCACCACCTTCGTACAGTTTCTTTTTAAAGGGGCTGAGCTAAAGTCACCATCTTTCCATCCCTACTGAGACTACCCCCAAACTTGAAGAAGACCTCCTCCTCCTCCTCCTCGAAAGCGAGAGCCGTCGCTTTCCTTCCCTTCCCTTCCCTTCCCTTCCTCCCATTCGTTAGGAAATTAGGAATTCAGAAGAGAGGATGATTACATCGTTTTTTCAAGCAATTCGGTATAACGGACAACTTCGAAAAGGGGGTTTTTGCTGATGCATCACCACGTTCCGTGTAAAAAATCTTCTGAATCAGAAAAGGATCGGAACCCATTCTTAGAGCGGTGGATCCGAACGGGGCTCGTCTTTCCGCCGGTGTTCTAATCGACCGGGGACGAACACGAGCCGCTCGAAATCAACGAGGAACACACGATCCCCTCCTCCGCTTCATCATCGCCATCACCAAAATAATAATAAAAAAACAAAAAAACAAAAAAAAAAAAATCCCCCTCCCATAAATAATTTCATTTTATTTAAAAAAAGGAGGAGGAAGAAGGAGATATTTGTGACGTTAACGGTCCGCAATAAAAACCCTACAAAAGAAAAAAAAAAAAAAGGAGGAGGAGGGCTATCGAAAGAAGAGAAGACCCACGTCATAAAAATCGCTTCATGACCCAATAATTGCCGCCCCTTGTCGTCATCTCGTGGGGCCCCTCCCTCCTCTTCGATTGCGCTGCTTTTAGAGAGTTCGTCACGCAACCGATTCGTTCCGTATGCTCTTGGCTCCCCCTCCCCCCCCTCCCATCCCGTATTCTTCCTTCGGTTTTTTGCAAAACCCAACCCCAATTCATAACTCGCAAGAAGGGTCGAAGTTCCGCGAACCGGAAGGGGGGGGCGGCGAATCGCGACGGTCCCCATCGATGGGAAGAACGACCATACACGATCGGGATCGGGGGGGAGGGGAAATTAGCAATTTTTCCGTGCGTTCGTTCTTCGAGATGCGAGGTCGGGAGATCTCAACACGTTAAGGAGATGTAGATAGAGAAAGATTGGGATTTCAATGAAAAGGGCAGCAAGATTAATAATAATAATGATGCGAATTTTTAGCATTGAATTGACACATTCCAATATCAAAACTATATAGAACAGAGTACTAATAAAGAGCTGATGCACGGTCGGCTATTTTTGCGCATTACGCAAGAGGCGTCCTCCCTCGTCTCGTGGCTCCCGGATGCGCGCGCTTCGCACGCCGTCCTCGAGCGAAAACGGACGGTCGGGATCGCTCGGGCCATTCGCCGGCGGATTGTAATGGGGGGGGCTCGGACCCGCCGGACCAGTGAATGTTGCCCCCGCGGCACACGCGTCGATCGGCTGCAGCGAGTACAAAGGAGGAAGGGAGAAGGGAGAAGGAGGAGGAGATTATTGAGCTAATTTTTTTGGCTTTTGTGCAATTACAGTACAAGAAGAGATGGGAAATCAAGGGGAGAGGTGGTGATGAGCTGAGGGAGCTAGATTAGCTACTTGACGGGTGGAGAACCCCGCCGGGGGTTCAGGAGGGGATGGGGTGGTTGTAGAGGGCGCCGACGGCGACGAGCATGGGGATGAGGCGGCCGGAGAGGTGGAGGGCGAAGAGGGAGTCGAGGCCACCCACGGGGGAGCCGCCGATGAAGGCGGAAGGGGTGGAGGCGCCGTCGCCGAGGGAGCAGATCTCGTCGTCGTCGAGCTCGATGACGGTGGGGTGGACCCCGATGGTGCCCAGGAGCTTCTTCATGACGTGGCACATGCAGCAGGACGACCGGCTGAAGATGATCACCGGGTGCTCCGATATCAGGCGCTGGATCCGGGCCTCCGCCGGCTCCGCCTCGTCGATGGACAGGGACGCCGTGGAGGCGGAGGCGGAGGCCGAGGAGGTGGTGGTGGCCGTGGCCGTGGCGGCCGACAGGTCGAGCCCCGCTGCCTCGTTCGAGCAGCGGCGGCGCTGGACGCCTTGCATCGCGGGCGAGGTAGGCGGCGGCGGCGGCGGCGGCGAGTGGGCGGAGTAAGGCGGAGGAGCTTGGGGCGGAATTCTTCACAATTATGTGAGCGAGAGAGAGAGAGAGAGATTGGACGGAGGAAGGCGGAGGAGCTTGAGACGAATTTTATAATTACGAGAGAGAGAGAGAGAGAAGGGGGGGGGGGGGGGGAGGTTGCGTGTGCTGACGTCACGAAGTGACAGTACAGATTAAAGGTCGCAAAATAAGTCTGTTTCCTCTTCCCCAGATGCGAAGAGCCACCCTTCGGGGGAAAGTGACGTGGCAAGCTGTCTGTGTTTTTTCATTTTTTAATCTTATTTCTAATTTCCTAATTTTTGCTTTATCTCTTATAAAGTGCGGGAGTCGAACTCTACGCCTGTGATACTAGAGTCCACACCCCCAATCCCTTTATTAACTAAACCGCATACCTATTAGCAGTGTTTAAACACGATCCGTCTATTTACATATATATATCTACTTGTAAACATCGTATCACATTTGCTTTACTGCTGTTGCAAACATTGTTGGTGCTAGGAAGAAGTATTTCTTCTTCTTTTTTTTGTCGTAATCAACCGTAACTACGGTACATGTGTCGTGCGCTCGAGAGATGAGCAGTTGAAATTTGCTCTTGGTCGCGACCTCGCCTCGCACGTGACAGCCGCGCGGAAGCAGCAGTTCTCACTCGTCAGGCATATCGATTCCTCTAGTGACGATAAAAGAAATCGGGGCACCAATTATGGAAAAAAAAAAAAAAGGGCGGGGCAGGTATCACCTCCTTCGTTGCGGATCGGGAAAAATTGAAAGAAGGTATGGCGAATAACAGTGTTCGCTAGATAAAAAAGAAAAAAAAAACGCGAACCACGGCGTAAAAAATATGGCTAATACAGGTAATTAAACTGTTTAATCCGTTGTTTACTTTCAACAAGGCAAATTTAAAATATTCGGCGAAAAAGGACAAATTCAAGTTTCAAGCCAAAAATGAGCTTCCGGGGGGGGAGGAGAGAACCAAAGGAGGGTAACTTCCGGGTCGGGTCGGGTCGGCAAAGGGCGCCCGAATCGGTGAGCATTGAATAACTCGAACGAAACGCGATCTCTCTTAATGACGCTTGCGTCACCTCGACGGCCGTCCTGAGCCGTCGGATCGAATCCGTGACGTAACCTGGGGGGGCGCTGGCGTGGAGCACGGATCCTGGGGGGGGGCGCTGGCGCGGCGGGCCCCACATCCCCTCCCGGGCCCGCGTCACCGTGACGTCACCTAAAAGGGACACGTGGCGTGCCGCCGTACCTTCCCTTTCGGCCATGGATGAAGATTGGTTTTCTCGGAGCTGTGGATGACGCGGCTCGCGCGGGCCCCACCACGTTTCGAAGCGAGAAAAACCCTCCGTACGGCGGCAGAAGGCCGGGCCCCACCGCACTTTGGTTTAGCGCAAGCGGTTAAGGAAATCAAATTTTTGTGAACTAATCACAAATGCTAATACGGTCGAAACGAAGCGAGTGACCTCCTCAAAAAGCGACCGGATGTGTCGTATGACGAACGAAATAACCATGAAGTCTAGTGTCGGTCGGACAGATCAACGTTTGGTGGAAATTAATGTACTGATGTACGATCCGGCTTTCCTGTTCCGATAATATGGACGGTTCCGTCGGCCACCTCGCGACGGGTCCCGGATTTTTCCCTTTCCGAGCTTTCGCGGGATCGAATCGAGCTATCGATGGCGTCGTTACGGTGACGAGGCATATCGGTGCTATCGCGGCGGGGGTCTGGACCCCCGGGTCGTCGTGCTCGTCGGCGAGCGATGGGTGGTGGGGGTCATTCGATTTGAGACCACGGGCGTCTCAGGAGGTACGCAGTGTCCCCACATTGCGCGGCGCGGCCGGCGAAGGTCACGAGCCATGTATGCAAAGGGGGATTGATTGCATCATCCTCACCTTCACCTTCGAAGGGACAACGGCCAGCTCGATCCTCTTTTTCTATGGGGTCCTACGTGAATTATTGCACGTCAAAATCGCAGGGCAAAAAACCAAAGAATCTTGGCGATTTGGCTTCACGTTACAACCTAGTCATTATTGCGCACACGGGGTTCCTCTGCATCAGTCGATGAACATTCAGTGCTATCTTGCGCAAGATGTTTTCCCTTTAGGCGTGATTTTCATTTAATGTGTTGATCTTCCCAGCATAGGGAGGTCCAGGTGATTTCATTTAATGTCTTGTCTCGCCCGTTTAAAATTAAGGTAGGAAAACTGCAATTGGAACAGTTTCTGTGGCAAGAGGCAGCAAACAAGAAGAAAAGCAATGAATGATTGACGGCCGGGCACCACCGGGAGTGGAACCCGCGGCTTAATTTGACTCGATACGGGAAAACTTACCAGGTCCAAACATAGCAAGGATTGACGGGAAAATTACCAAAAGAGTCTTAAATATATTACAATTGTACCAATTCGATCCAAAACATTTTTTTTTAATCAATTGAGTTCTAAACATTTTGTATTTGTGCCAATTCAGTCAGTCCGATCAATTTTGGGCGGAAATCACTGACGTGACGCCACTGCGCTGACATGGACAATTTTATAATATTTTAAAAACTTTACGAATCTTTTATTTTATTTAACTTTTCTCGTTTTTCATTGAAGATGACGAGGCCCGACCTCGTCGTCATTGGGCCGGCAAGGGTCGAGCCTTGCCGGCCATGGACGAGGCCTGACAAGGTCCACCTCGCCTAGCGATGGTGAGGTCGAGCAGTGCTGCCGGACATAATGAAAAAACGTAAAAAAAAAAAGAGAGAAAATAAAATAAAGTAGTAATAAAAAAATTCATAAAATCTTCTACGTCAGTACCGACAGCGCCATGTCAATAGCTTCCGGTCAAAATTGATCGGATCGACTGAATTGGCACGTCCCTCAAAGACAGGCGGATAAAGAGCTCTTCCTTAATTCTACGGATGAGGTCACGCCCGACACCAACCCACATCGACCCATGCACGCAATCGGAGCTCACCGAAACCGTCACCGAGCGACGTTACGTCCGCAAGACCTTTCGGCCTGCTCCACGAAATTGCCTCCGGATCGGCCGGCGGGAACCCCAGAAGGAGCGACCCACGCAGCCGAAATCATTGAATGGGTCGACTGCGCAGGGCCCTGGCAAAACCAGCAGCGGCGCTCTGAGTTGACAGTGCCAATTGCCCCTCTCTCTCTCTCTCTCTCTCTCTGTATTTACTCTTTCCTCGAACCCAGCAGCAACGAATGGCAAGAGAAAGCCAAAAAGAAAGAAGCAAAAGATGGAGAAGAGATGACAGCATTGCCTTCACTTCACTTCACTTCTGTCCTTCTGCTCCTGGCGATGTTTTTTTTTACCCGGGCATACGAAAAAGTACCGCCTTCACATCCAAATCCGGACCGCGTCGGCGGCTCCCCCGGCCCGCATCCGCCGACCCGCCCCGCCCCCTGCGGAAGCATAAATTTGGCGGGTCATGCCCCCTGTGGAGCCGCCCGATCGAGCTCGCTTAGGTCCGGTCAATTCCTCAGCAGATATGAACGTAACTTTCGTATATAGGTAGATACCCAATGGAAATCGATGCGGAGATTTTCTGGTACGAGTGGAGCCGCCCGATCGAGCTCGCTTAGGTCCGGTCAATTCCTCAGCAGATATGAACTTGACTTTTGTGCATGGGTAGATACCCAATGGAAATTGGCAGATCTATCTTGGCCTCGCCGCGCGCGCGCGCGCAAACTTCCCCCCGTTTCCTTTCTCGCTCTTTTGCCCGTCGCATCCCTTTCTCTTAATTAATGATCGACCCGTATTTTCCTCCATTCATGACCGAAGAGCTGATCCCGATATCAATCTTCTCCGCGAGTCGCGTGTAAGAACACGAACCTGCGTTTCATAATCCGGCTACATTTATACGCGGGCGAAAATTCTAGTGACTTTATGGTATGAATTTTTTCAAATCAAACATTTTTCGCGGTTACAAACTCCATACGTGCCATGATCGAAACGAACTAAGGTGGAGCGACCTTATGGGTATGAAATTTTTTTTCCCCTGAAATGTCATTTCGGAACTCGAGATTTTTTCAGAGTGCGCAACCGGGCGAGGTGGCGAGGGGGGGGGGGGGGCGTACAAACCTCGGATTTAGCGCCCAATTAGTTCAAAACAAGCCCAACCTAAGCCTCGAATTGCCTCTATCCCGGGGAGTCATTTGATTAACAAAATGTATCTAGCGAGGAGTTAACTTGGGATTAAAGAGATTGAGGGGAAGACTTTTCGGGGGGGATTCGCACGCACCCCCATCGGAAGAGTGGCGCCAGCTCATGGGGGGGGCTTGATCACGGCCTCTCAGCGTGCGTGCGTGTCTTTCCTCGTTTTTGTCCGATACATGACATTATTATATGACCAGCCTCACGTGTACTTAGACCCCCCCGGGGCATGCTTATCGTACCCTGATCGTCTTCAATTACAGAAGATTAGTGACTCGCCCCTCTTGATTAATGAGCTTTGAATTTGATTTATATTCGTTTTCTAGTTTTAGGTGTTGGGACCACCCTCGAGATTGGCCCGTAGCGGAGACAAGGTGAAGTTTGCACGTAATGGTTTTGAGGTCCGGTACCATCTTCTGGTACGGCGCATATTCAGGTTCTGTCATGGACCTTGTTTTGGGACCATTTTTTTTTTGTTGTTTTTTTGTTGTTGCGTTAGAAACATCGGAGTGTTCGGGATCTTTAATGCGGCCCGACTGACCTTCACCTGCTATGACGGTTTGATTCTGGAATGAAGTGAAGAATCGGAACTGAAGAAGGACGGCACGGGCGAACGAAACGCCGGGTTCTCACGAGGTCATAGCGCGTTGTTCGCGCGGATATCCGCCGACCGTTCCTTCGGGATGGGCTGGTCCGGTAATTCACTTGCGGGTACTCCTAAATACAAGGATCTCGACGTGTTTGGCGGCAAACAAAATGTGATCCACGACGCGAGGCGTTTAAGCATGTGGGATTCGTGCAGCTTCCTTCGCTTTTCGTAACGACTTGGAATAATGCTTGGGGGCCATACTAGATTGGGATGCACCCTTTTCGTGTACCTTTCCTTTCTTCTTTCCGATGCGGTCGGGATCCGATGTGGATCGATAATCCACCGAACCCTCTTCCGGGCCGTGTCGCTCCGCTCCCCCGTCGCGTATAGCGGAAAGTAAATAACCGGAGCATACAGATCCGTATTTCTAGTGGTGACCCCAAGAGAATAGAAAAAAGAAAAGGGTCTTTTCGCATAGTTGGTGCGTGTCTAATTGAACAAGAATCATGGACGGGCTCGGTCCACTTTAGCCTACGGACCGGCCATGAACCGGATTCCACTGGCCCAACCCACTGTTTTTCATAGCTGTTTCTCATCATCATCATCATCATCAATTCATCGTTACCAAATCGTTGGTCGTTTGTCATTGCTGTTTCTCGGCAGCTCAACCGGTCGGATCGGTCGGAATTCACGAAACGAACGTATTGGAGACCGGAGGGTACTTCTGCATTTTGGATGGTCGGAAAACAATCCATACACAAGTGATGCAGCCCGCGATTTGCACTTAACTTTTGTCGCTTTACGCTCGGTGTAATTCCCAATTGATGGTTGCGGAAATCAAATCTTTTGCACTTTTTTTGAAATTCAGTGCCAAACAACAGGTCTTGCACATTACTTATCAAAAGTTGTAGGAATTCATCTGAGCAAATTTCGCATGGGAAGGCAACACCCTGATGGTTTGTACCAGTTGCGGAGCTCTGCAAAGAGGTTGGGATGGAGAAGTTCGAGGACATTCCCAACAGAAGCACCCCTTCTCCAATTGCTGCATCTCTCGTTCACAACATTTTCACGAGAAACTTACGTTCTTTTTCCTATGTTAATTTCGTGAAAACACGGCCTAATGCACCGATACAGAAGAGGGTACACTTGCATTAGTTCGGGTTCAAGTTAAATAGACGGAACATTTGACCGCGCCTTACCTTAGACATCTTATAAATGCTACACGGCCATGTTATTCCGATCTTACAAAATAGTGAATGAACTTCATTCCACATGGCATCATATAAAGTATCTACTGCATCTCGAAGTGTTGTTACCAATCAATGCAATAGAATCCTACGCGAATGATCCCCATCGGACATCTTAAAAGGATAGAAAAAGCCACATTATTGGTAAAATTGTTTAGAACGGCGGACGGAATGTTCAAGTTGGTACAATCGTCCACCCTCCCCCCTTCGTGAATAATTTCGATGCGAGCTCCGCGAAATTATCTAAGGCAAAGGACTTTTCGGACATTACAATCTCTCGAATGTGCTTATTTTTCTTAGATATATCAAAGTGTTCGGGACTTTTAAAGCACCCGACCGATTCTAACTGAATATGGTGTGTTTTTTGGAACGAAAAAGAATTGGAACCAAAGATGGAGAACATAGTGTAACAACACACGATGAGACCGCACTACTAGATTACACGAGAAAACATTAGCCTGTATTCTTTTCTCGTCACTAACTTTGGTGATTATGAAGGTCGTGTGAATTTAGCAGGATTTGATGATAGTGATAATTACGCACTCATGAATCGTTCTAAGTGTGCGACATTAATGCTACTTTCTTCACTTTTATAATGACTTGCAATACTTTTGACCCATGGTAGGTTTTTTTCTTCCTGTCATGCCCCGCAGCAAATTGTGATGCACCCCATTCATATATTTAGATTAGCGATCCTTTTTTCTTTCGAGTTAATACGACAAAAAACCTCAAATTAATACGTCAGTGTCGCATGATGTTCATATCACATTTATTCCAAATTGTGGTAAATCTGGAATATGGCTTTTGGGGTAAATGTGGAACTGGTGACCTAGTTTGAGCGAGTGTACCTATTTGAGATTTTTTTAATATAAAAATTAGTATGGAGTAAATATGGCACGAATGTACCGGTTCAGTAGTTTTCGTGATACAAAAAATTAACTTGGGATAAATGTGACAAACATCATGCTAGTTTTGGAAAATTTGGTAACCCCTTTCTTTTTAATGTCATCGGGGTCCGATGTGGATCGATTATCCACTAAACCCTTTTCATCGTGATGTATATACAGATCATATAATCGGAGCATATCATACCAGATAGGGATGAGCATGGTCCGGGTGGACGATTCCCACGATAAAACTGGGAACCGCCCACTAAGGACTGATTCCGAAAAATTGGAACCGAAAATTGCTTGTTGGTTCTATGGACTCACTCGGGAACCGGATTTTCCTGGGTGGGTCCATGAAACCGGTTCCACTAAGCTTCACGCAAATGGAAGTGACCGAGAGCGAGAGCGGGAGGCTATGAATGGCCGGAGGTGTGGCCGTGAGTTGATAGGAATTGAGAGTCGAGGCTGTGAATTAATGGACCGGACCGTTTATATATATAAATATATATAAACGGTCCGGTCCGAATGGGCAGGTGGGCGGTTCCATGCTTAGAACCGGGAACCGGACCGGTACTCACCGGTTCTAGTAAATTGGAATCGGGAACTGGACCGGTCCCCACGGAAACCGTTGGTTCCGGGCCGGTCCGGTCCGATTCCGGGCAGTCTGAACGGTTCTCGATTCCTTTGCATAAACCTAGTACCGGATGCGACCTAAAGAAAAAAAGAAAAAAAAAAGATAGAAAAAAGGGGGTCTTTGGCATAGCGGACACGTGTCTAATTGAAGGAGAATCATCATGATGATGGGAGCGTACTCCTCCACGGACTACGGCCACGGCCCACGGCCCACGTCCTCGTTCTCTAGAACTTTCTCGCTCGCTCCGCCGCTATTGCAACCTCGACTTCATCGAACAAGGTCCTTCTCCTGCAAGAACCATGCGAGGAAGAAGCTACACGAGGGACTGTCAGTAGATAGAGAGAGAGAGAGAGAGAGAGAGAGAGAGAGGGAGGAGCGATCGGTATGGAGGGAGGCGGCGTCTCCAGAGAGGAGGAGGAGGAGGAGGAGGAGGAAGCGGCGTCGTCGAACTCGCGGCGGCGGCCGCCGCAGCCGCGGCCCATGGAGGGGCTGGGCGAGGCGGGGCCGCCGCCCTTCCTGACGAAGACGTTCGAGATCGTGTCGGACCCGGCGACGGACCCGGTCGTGTCGTGGAGCGGGGCGAGGAACAGCTTCATCGTCTGGGACGCCCACCTCTTCTCCACCACCCTGCTGCCCAAGTACTTCAAGCACGCCAACTTCTCCAGCTTCATCCGGCAGCTCAACACCTACGTACGTGACACATCATCTCCGTCCTCTCCATTTGTTTTATCTCGTGTTGGGTTTTATTGCTTCTGGGTGTAGATTTCGAAATGCCCTGTCTTGATTCGCCAAACAGGGTGTGTTCGATGAATGAGGTACTGCAACTGTATTATGGAGTGATGATACCGCAAATGCTTATTCATTCGGGGTTCCGTGCATCAGTTTAGTAAGACCAAACTTGAGAATTCTTGGGATCTTTACCGTTGTTCATCGAAAGAGTTGGCCAAATTGAGTGGGTATTGCATATGTCTGCGACCTCTCTGTCATGGTTGTTCTGGTGATACGTCGGTGGGTATCCTGGGTACTACTGCTAACCTTGCTGACCGATATTTGATTCTCTACTAGATCATCATCGGGAAAAGAAGAAGGTCTTTGAGATTTGACCCGAATTTTGACGTACGTTTTGCTGAATTGAATCCATGCCTGCTCTTCCCGTCGTAGATTGCAATTGATATGTCCAGATATTGCTTACCGCTGTCCTTGGTTTTTGCCGCAAATGGATGCAGGGTTTCAGGAAGGTCGATCCGGATCGGTGGGAGTTTGCCCACGAAGGGTTCTTAGGAGGGCAGAGGCACCTCTTGAAGACCATCAAGAGGAGGCGGCACGTCTTGCAGAGCACCCGCCAGCAAGGAGGGGCGTGCGTCGAGCTGGGTCATTACGGGCTCGACGGCGAGCTCGAGAGGTTGAGGAGAGATAGGGGCTTGCTGGTGGCCGAGGTTGCGAGATTGAGGCGGCAGCAGCAGCAGTCAAGGGACCAGATCTTCGCGATGGAGCAACGGATACAGTGTGCCGAGAGGAAGCAACAACAGATGCTGGCTTTCCTCGCTAAAGCGTGCAGTAGCCCGTGCTTTATTCGGCAACTCGTGCGGAGAAGTGCTCGTGGAAGGGATTTGAGAGGAGTTGAAATTGGACACAAGCGCCGGTTGACTGCTACCCCAAGCCTGGAGAATCTGCAAGATGAAGTCACGGTGGCTGCTATAAGCAGTGGTGGAGCAGGAGATAGCGCGAGCCGCGAGCAAGAGGAAATGGTCACCTTGGAGTCGGAAATGCGGACAATGTTTTCGGCTGCCTTGGATAACGAATCGAGCAGCGACGTGAAGGAACCTTGTATGGCTCCAGCTCCTGCAACAGATGCGGTCAATCAGACGATCCTGGAAGAATTACTGAGTGAAGATCTGATGACCGGGAATCCGGAGGAAGAAATATTGGTTGGCGACCAGCCTGAAATCGACATGGAGGCCGAGGATCTCGTGCCCGGGGGTAGGAATGCTGGCAAGGATTCGCAAGACCTCGCGAATCGATCGGGTTATCTCAGATCGATGCCTTGACTCCATCCAGCTCGTCACAGCAGGATAAATTCATGGAAGATTGGTGAGAGGCTATCAAAACGGATAGACAGAGAACAGTGTCTCCTTTGTACTTCATGTGTGGTGACTCTATCCACCTGAGGTTTTGTATTAGCAGTTGGCACAGGTAGTTGTATGTTTTGTACAGAGCGCTAAGGTACAGCAGTATGTAAAGATTATAGCTTTAGTTAAAGCCATGGCGTGGCTACTGTGAATACGTAAAATTCATGAATGGAGACAAACGTAGAGGACAGAGAATTTCGACTATCGTAACTTGTTGAGCGTCAGAGGCGTGGCAACAATATTGATTTGACGGAAGAAATTTTTAAAGGTGAAACGATCGCAATTCGCGCCTTTCTATTGCATGTCTCAATTACAAGAGAAATAGACTTTATATAAGCCATAGTTTGATTCGAAATAGGAAATAGGAAACCTCTTTCTAGGAAACCTATTCTAATTAGGAAATTTACTCCGATTAGGAAACCATTCAATTAGGAAACCTATTCAAAATAGGAAATCTAATTGACTTAGGAAACTTTCCTCTTTCGGGCTCAAACTATAATTAGCACCTAAAAACACGAAAAATCAAAATATGAAAATACGAATAGACTCAAAAAAGACAAGTATCAACAAATTTGGTTAATTTCTAACACTCCCCCCTAAACCAAATTCTTTTCCATCAATCATTCCAAGCAGGCTCTTGAACTTTCGAAAAGCATCGATATTGAGAGGTTTAGTAAAAATATCTGCTACTTGATCTCCAGTCTTCACATGTAATACTTCAACTTCATTCTCTTTAACATGTTCTCGGATGAAGTGATATCGAACATCGATATGTTTACTTCGTTCATGAAAAACTGGATTTTTCGCCAAAGCAATAGCAGAAACATTATCAATAAAAATCTCCGTTGCTTTCTTCTGCTCCATAAGAATATCTTTGAATAGCCTTCTCAACCATATTGCATGACAAACACATGAAGATGCAGCTACATATTTAGCTTCACATGTCGACAGAGTAACACTTGATTGCTTCTTTGATGACCACGTGAAAGCAGTGTCGCACAAGAAAAATACAAATCCCGTGGTGCTTTTTCGATCGTCGATATCTCCACCATAATCACTATCCGAATAAGCTCTAAGTTTGAAAGATTCAGAGCAATAATAGTGTAAGCCACGAGAAATAGTACCTTTGATGTACCGAAGTATTCTCTTTGCAGCTTTAAGATGAGATGATTTCGGCTTCTCCATGTATCGACTCACAATTCCAACACTATACATAATATCCGGTCTCGTGCATGTCAAGTATCTCAAACTCCCAATCAAGCTTCTATGATATGTCGAATCAACATCGGCACCATCATCAAACTTCGAAAGCTTGGTTCCGCACTCCATTAGTGTATTGACCGGCATACAATTCTTCATGTTGAATTTTTCAAGGATATTTTCTGCGTATCCTTTTTGCGAAATAAAAATCACATCGGCACTTTGCTTCACTTCGATACCAAGGAAATAATTCATGAGACCATTATCGGTCATCTCAAATTCTTTCACCATCGATGCCTTAAAAGCATCAATCATCGCCGAATTATTTTCTGTAAAAACAAGATCATCAACATATAAACAGGCGATCAGAATATCACCTTTTTCTTGCTTCAAATAGAGTGCATGCTCGTATGGACTTTGAGAGAATTCATTCGCCTTGAAATATGCATCAATTCTTGAATTCCATGCTCTCGGTGCTTGTTTAAGCCCATATAGAGCTTTCTTCAACCTTAGCACTTTGCCTTCATAACCTTTCACAACAAACCCCTCGGGTTGTTCAATATAAATTTCTTCTTCAAGGATGCCATTCAAGAATGCTGATTTGACATCCATTTGATAAATTCGCCAATTATTTTGAGCAGTAATGGAAATAATCAATCTAATCGTTTCCATGCGGATGACAGGGGCAAAAACTTCATCATAGTCGATTCCGGCTTTTTGCTTGTACCCCTTCGCGACTAATCTAGCTTTGTATCTTGTCACTTCACCTTTCTCATTCTTCTTGGCCTTGTACACCCATTTAACACCAATCGATTTCTTGTCATTCGGAAGATCAGCAAGCTCCCATGTTTGATTTTTCTCGATGGCTTCAATTTCTTTGTTCATGGCTTTTTTCCACTTTTCTTCTTTGGCCACATCATCATAAGCAAGTGGTTCATAATCTGCAAGAAGACATATAAGATGAAGCTCTTCAGTAGCTTCGTAAATTTCAGACAATCTTCTCGATCTTGGCACTAGCGGTCCATCGACACTATTTGAAGAGGATGGTGTTGATGAACTTGAAGAAGATGTTGAAGAAGAAGGTGAAGGTTGATCCTTCAACTCCGTTTGATCGGAATCACCACGAACATTCGCTTCTTCTTTTAGATTTTCTTCCCACATTCCATCTTCATCGAACTTGACATCTCTACTTACATACACTTTCAAAGTGTTAGGGTCAAATAATCGATAGGCTTTGGATGATGAGTCATACCCAATAAAGATGACCTTTTTGCTCTTGTCTTCAAGTTTCGATCTTTTTTGGTCCGGGACATGAGCATAGGCAATGCTCCCGAAAATTCTCAAGTGCGAAACACTTGGTGTTCTCCCGGTCCATGCCTCTTGTGGAGTTACGCCTTCAAGTCCATATGTGGGACATCTATTTTGAAGATAGACGGCACACGAAACAGCTTCAGCCCAAAGTTCCTTTGACAAATTTTTGCTCTTCAACATGCTTCGAACCATATCAAGAATGGTTCTATTTTTCCGTTCAGCCACATCGTTTTGTTGAGGAGAATACGGGGCCGTCAAGAAACGCCGAATACCATGATTTTCACAGAATTTGTTGAATATGGCTGAGATGAATTCTCCATCACGATCAGTCCTCAAAGCCTTGATAAAATAGCCGCTTTCCTTTTCAGCCAGGTTCTTGAATTGTTTGAAAGTGTCAAACACTTCTGTCTTTTCTTTCAAAAAATACACCCAAGTTTTTCGAGTAAAATCATCAATAAAAGTAACAAAATATCGATGATTACCATATGAGTGAGGATTGATCGGGCCACACAAATCAGAATGAATCAACTCAAGTGGCTTCTTCGCTCGATAAGTCGCCTCCTTCGGAAAGCTAGTTCTGGAATGCTTGCCGATAACACACCCTTCACATAATTGATCGGGATGATCAATATGTGGTAAGCCATAAACCATTTTCTTGCGAGAAAGCAAATTGAGTCCGCCAAAATTGAGATAGCCGAACCTCAAATGCCACAACCATGAAGGATCATCTACGCACGCCTTTAGACATCGAGACATCTCACTCTTTATATTAAGAATAAACATCCTGTTCTTCGACATCTTCACATTTGCAATCAGTTTATTATTCCGATCTTTCAACATAAGATTAAAATCTCTCATATGAACAGTATAACCTTTCTCCAGAAGTTGTTCCAAACTCAATATATTGCTTGACATTTTTGGAACATAATAAACATTAGTAATAAACTGACGTGCACCATTCTTTAAGCGAATCAAAATTGTACATTTCCCTTCAACAAGAATTTTAGAGTTATCACCGAATGAGACAGTCCCTTTAATTGTCTCATCTAACTCGGCAAACATCTCCTTTCTCCCGCACATGTGATTGCCTGCGCCGGTATCCAAATACCACGTATCGCTTTGACCTTCTTCATATTCTTTGAATGCCAATAAGAGAACTTGATCAGCATCATTCACCAAGTTCACCTTTTCGTCTGCTCTGCTACTTTCTTTGTTCCAACAGTTAGAAGCATAATGGCCAAGTTTATTGCAATGATAACATCGGATTTTAGATTTATCATACCATTGGCTTGTCGAGTTCTTTCCTCTTCCACGAACACCTCTTTGGTACTAGTATCCTCCATCACTTCGAGCAGGATCTCCTCTGCTTCGTCCACGACCTCTTCCTCGAAAGTGACCTCGGCCACGACCTCGATCACGATCTTGATTTGTCCCGCGATTTTGTACGGGATCTCTTCTTTGCTCCTTCTCATCTCGAATGGTCAATTGCGTTTGGAGAATTTCCTCCACCGGTTCAATCTTTTTCTTTCTAAACCTTTCTTCATGGGCTTGTAATGAACCCATAAGTTCATCGACCGTCATGGCATCCAAGTCTTTGGATTCTTCAATTGCAACCGCAATATGATCATACTTCTTGTCTAAGGACCGAAGTATTTTCTCAACAACACGAACATCGGAAACGTCTTCTCCGTTTCTTTTCATCTGATTAACAATTGCCAAAATTCTTATGAAATAATCAGCAATCGATTCAGATTCTTTCATATGAATTACCTCGAATTCGCCTCTCAAGATTTGGAGGCGAATCTTATGAACTTTTTGAACTCCTTGGTGTGTGTTTTGAAGAATCTCCCATGCCTCTTTAGCGGTAGTGGCGTTCGAAACTTTTTCGAACATGGAATCATCTAACGCTTGATAGATGATCGACAGGGCATATTGATCTTTTGTTCGAACCTTCTCCAAGGCATTCCTCTGATTCTGGTTCAACGTGGCTTCATCCTCCGGCTCATCATAGCCGGTGTTAACAAGTTCCCACACACCGTAGGCGCCGAGTAGAGCTTTCATTCTAACGCCCGATTACCATAATTTTCTTTGGTAAGACGAGGGTATTGAAGAGGAAGCTGATTGTTCGTTGAGGCCATGATCACGAACCGTAAGCTCTAATACCAATTTGTTGAGCGTCAGAGGCGCGGCAACAATATTGATTTGATGGAAGAAATTTTTGAAGGTGAAACGATCGCAATTCGCGCCTTTCTATTGCATGTTTCAATTACAAGAGAAATAGACTATATATAGGCCATAGTTTGATTCGAAATAGGAAACCTCTTTCTAGGAAACCTGTTCTAATTAGGAAACCTACTCCGATTAGGAAACCATTCAATTAGGAAACCTATTCAAAATAGGAAATCTAATTGACTTAAGAAACTTTCCTCTTTCGGGCTCAAACTATAATTAGCACTTAAAAACACGAAAAATCAAAATATGAAAATACGAATAGACTCAAAAAAGATAAGTATCAACAAATTTGGTTTAATTTCTAACAATTTTTAGGTTATTAACTCTCATTTAGTCGTCGAGTCAACTCAACGATAGAAGATAGGGGGGGTCAATTCACTTACAAGATGCTCGTCGAGATGCCGTCGAGACGGACCAAATTGATGAAGCCAAAGTTGAGAGAGGACTATCAAAAGGGGGAATTATTTTGTTACATGATACTCTCAAGCATCGTTAATGGCCAAGGGAGTATGTATGAAAATTGTGGAAGGAGACAAAACATGCAATGGGGGAATCTTCATCCTGGGATTGCCTTCGCAAACAAGATTATTCCAATGCATGAAGACAAAAAAGAGAATCTCTTTAAGTAGTATCCCCGAACAACGATCGGACACACTCTGATTTTGTAACTAAGGGTGCAATTGTTCGGAGAAAAATTTCATATGATAAAGAAGAATACTTTTCGACTTTTTAAGGTATGAAATTCATTATCCTAACTTTAAGCATGCGTATTTTCTTTAACCGTAAATAGTTTTCCGGTTTGTTGATCGTTTTCAGCAAACCAAACACGTGAAAGTCGAGAAAACTAATTGGCACAAAATCTTTTCACTCAAACGTACACACCTCCAACAGGGCTTTTTTCCAAAATCTGCTGCGGAGGAGCCAAGAAGTGTCTAAAACCAGCTGTAATGTCCCGGTTCTCTTTCCTCAGGTCTCTACCGCCTTATAAATTGCTTCGAAGGGATTTTCTCATTCCAAATAAGGAGATGCTGAGAGGGACAAGAAATGGAGGAAACATTATGAACGTTTGATGTGGATCCAAGGTCGGTGGGATTCCGCTTTCCATACGAGAGAGAGAGAGAGAGGCCTCTAAAGCACCACCGGTAACTCTTTTCGGGACTTGAGCAAGTCGATTCAAGTAGGGGTGAGCAAGATGGGCCCCCCAAACCAGGACCGGACCGGATCGGCCGGTTTGGTCCGATTCTCAAGAATATCAGTCCGGTTCTCGGTTCCTAAAAGTGGAACCGGTTTCGGGGCGGTCCGGTTCCCGGTTCTAGGGTGGGAACCGGACCGGACCGGACCGATAAATATATATTTTTAATTTTTTCATATATATAATATATATGTGAAAAATATTTAATATTGGTCCCATTGGAACCGATTGTTCAATTTTTTCATATATTATATATATTTTTCTAATTTTTTCCATGGCCTTATGGGATCAAATCAGAATTACAAAGGAAAGAACGGAACAATCGATTTCCGGTTCACAAATAATATTTAATATTGGTCCCATTGAAACCGATCAACGATCCCAAAACTAGCCGGTCCGATCCCCGGTCTTAGAAACTGGGAACCGGTCCTCCCGGTCCGGTTCCTGATTCTTGGGTTGGACCGGACCGGACCGGGAACCGCTCACCTCTAGATTCAAGAATTCGATGGAGTCGGCAAAATATCACATAACTAAGCCTAAGAAGTACAGCACCTTAGCCTTCACAATCCCCCTCGACTTCTCGCGGTAAATATGCGCGAAATTCAGATGCCGATGGCTTGCTTCTGACCTGCCTTTCAGTCCCATAATCGTAGTGTGATGGAAAATTAGAACAAGACACAACTTGTAAGCTCGAATCAGTGAATCGATGACCAAAAGGAAAGACACTAAGAATGATCTCACCAACCCAAAAGGTCCAAGAAAAGAAGACCGAGAAGTTATTAATGTATAATTATATGCATTATGGGGTATTTATTTAATTATATTTATATCTATACCCTTTCTGTAATTAGTCACTCCTATAAATACATATCATACAATCCTAATTAGGGTTGAGCCACCATAAACACTTTCTCGTTGTTTTCTCTCATACTTTAAACATCAACAGAAGGAAGCCCCCACTTTCTCCCAATATCATAATCTCATCATGCATGTACCGACAGACGCCAAGCTCCCAATAAGATGCTTCGGTGCTGACACCCCCAACCTCACCCCACTCTAAACCTCCATATAAAATACCAGCGAAAGCTCTCTCTCTCTTTCTAAACCACCATCTCTCTTTCTCTCTGTTTCTGTGAAAACATGTGGGAGTTCAGTTTGCAGAGAGTGATGGAGATAGGAACCACCTTCGTCACAAGCCCTCCTGCTCTGCTGTCAGCGCTTGGGTTCACAGGGTTGGCCATTCTGATGGGCCTCGCGAGCTACTTGTACGCTCCCTACTGGGGAGTGAGGAAGGTCCCGGGCCCGCCCGCCTTCCCTCTTGTGGGACACCTCCCCTTGATGGCCAAGTACGGCCCTGATGTCTTCTCCATCCTCGCCAAGCGTTATGGTCCTATTTTCAGGTCAGTGTGTCTGTTCTTGCTAAAGATTGGCCGTTGATGTCCGTTTTATTCGGTTGAACGATCGAGAAACCGGTCCGGCGTGGTTTTCGAGACCCCCCCCGGAAAACTCGAGAAACTAACATGTTTGTGAAGTTTTTTGAGGGACAAAGTTGGAGGCTCTGGTGTGATGTGTGTCACTGAATCGGTTTCTAGTCTAGTCTTTCTTTGTTGTCCTCTCATGTGTTCTATGCAAAGATGTTTAGGGCCTTTTGAGTTTGGTTGATGAAGTCATGTGAATTCTTGGATCGCTGTAGGCTCTCAAGTTGTCATCTTATACATGTCTATGTATAATTCTTAACTCTCGCTATAGATATAGTAGGGGAAATGCTTTGCGAACTCTATACCAGGTGGTACGTCTCGATACAGAAATCTGATGAGTTTGCATAACGCTGATGTATTGATCTAGATAAATGGAGCTTGATTATCCCTTGTTGCAACAGCATCTCCGTGAATAATTATTTGGTTTAGTTTCGGATCCGTTGCTAGCGTATGAACAAGTTATACGGTCGCCGTGGGATGACTGACTTGTGCACCTGCAATTAGTTATGTAATTAGATACTTCCGCATGTCAATCATCCGTCTGTGGCATATGAGTTATTTTTCACATTAACGATGGATGTCATAAAGAGCCTAATCAAACTCTTCACCATGAGAGAATGGAATTAACAGGAGCAAGAAGCAACTTGATGAGATATACTTTATGCTGTTGAGTTACAATGGATGGCGTTGAACCAGTTAAATTCTCTTGCATGACTAGACCATAGCCGAAAGTAGTGCACTGATGTGGACATGAACAAAGCTTGGACAGATGATGGAGACCGGTCCTCTGCATCTTGGATGGTCGGAAAGCAATCCATTTACAAATGCAGCCCACAGATTGCATATAACTTTTTCACTTTACAATCGGAATAGTTCCCTTTCGATGTTATTAGGAATCAATTCATTTTTTTGTTTTTCTATTTTGAAATTCAATGCCAACAAGAGGTCTTATAGATGACTGATCAAAAGTTAAGAAATGATCTGAGCAGGTTTCACATGGGAAGGCAACCCCTGATAATCGTAGCTGATGCAGAGCTTTGCAAGGAGGTTGGGATAAAGAAGTTTAAGGACATTCCCAACAGAAGCATCCCTTCTCCAATTGCTGCATCCCCACTCCACCAAAAGGGTCTCTTCTTCACCAAGTGATGTCTCGTCCACAACATTTTCACAAGCAATTTATGTTCTTTTTCCTATGTTAATTTCGCGAAAACACCCCTATTTGGCTGATACAGGAGAGGGTATACCTGCATTAGTTCAGTCTCATAATTACTAATAGAAGTCCTGTCGCAGGGACGTGAGATGGTCGACGATGAGGAACACAATCCTGTCTGTTTACCAGCCGTCGCACCTCGCGAGCTTAGTCCCCACAATGCAGAAGTACATCGAGTCGGCAGCGGAGAATCTCTGCTCTTTCAAAGAGGAGGACGTCACGTTTTCCAACCTTTCTCTCAAGTTGGCCACGGATGTGATTGGCCAGGCGGCCTTTGGCGTGGACTTCGGCCTTTCTAGAGGGCAGTCCAAGCTGGGTCACGGGAGTAGTGCCAGTGAAAAAGGCAATGGCGACAGAGACAATGAAGTCAGCGATTTCATCAACAAACACATCTACTCGACGACGCAGCTCAAGATGGACTTATCTGGCTCATTCTCGATCATACTGGGTCTGCTTGTCCCTATACTCCAGGAGCCTTTCAGGCAGATACTTAAGAGAATTCCTGGCACGATGGATCGAAAAGTCGACCGGACTAATAAGGAATTGGCAAGTAGGCTTAATGGAATCGTGTCGAAGAGAATGAAGGAGAAGGAGAGGAGCTCAAAGGATTTTCTGTCGCTCATACTTAATGCAAGGGAGTCGGAGAAGGCTGCCAAGAATGTATTTACCCCGGACTATGTAAGTGCAGTCACGTATGAGCACTTACTTGCCGGGTCAGCTACAACGTCTTTCACGCTGTCTTCTGTGGTCTATCTCGTCGCCGGACACCCAGAAGTCGAGAAGAAGTTGCTTGAAGAGATCGATGGGTTTGGTCCACGTGATCAGTTGCCAACTGCTCAGGATCTCCACGAAAAATTTCCCTATCTCGATCAGGCAAGATCTTGAAACTCGTTATTCATTGTTACTATATGGCCTCGTATTCCAAGCAGATGATTCAAACGTCGAATGTTTTGCGCCAGTGGCTCAGCTTCTCACCTCCAACTTTTGTTTGTTTTGTTGCAGGTAATCAAAGAGGCGATGAGGTTTTACTTGGTTTCGCCGTTAGTCGCAAGAGAAACATCAAGAGAAGTAGAAATAGGTGGCTATCTTCTCCCAAAGGTACATTGAGTTAACATCCCTAGTGTCTTCTACTTACATCTATGTGCTTGGGAGAGCTAGAATGTGGAATAGTGTGTGAAACAGCTCCTATTGCAATGTATAGGGCACATGGGTCTGGTTGGCGCTCGGGGTTCTAGCGAAAGACCCGAAAAACTTCCCCGAGCCGGAGAAATTCAGACCGGAGAGATTCGATCCAAATTGCGAGGAGCAGAAACGGAGGCATCCTTACGCCCTCATACCATTTGGAATCGGTCCTCGCGCCTGCATAGGGCAGAAGTTCTCCTTACAGGAAATCAAACTCTCTTTGATCCACTTATACAGGAAATACATATTCCGACACTCCCCAAATATGGAGAAACCGTTGGAACTCGAGTTCGGCATAGTCCTCAATTTCAAGCATGGCGTGAAGCTTAGAGTCGTAGAAAGAAATTGAAAATCAGTTTGTAGCTAGTGGTATTCAGGAGTACTTCTAGCAGTTTTTGTAATAAAAAACACTTTCATCAGCCGTTTCAACAAAATAAGAAGCTAAATGCTGTATCTTATAACAGAAACAAAGATTATACGTCCAGAACATTCACACGCCGATATGAAACTCTGGGCTACTGATGTACTTGTCCCGGTGAATGAACAGGGTTCAATGCCTCCTCCTTTCCCTGAATTCTGTTGTTATGTTTTTCAGACCCTCTAAAGCTCGAAGGCTACGTTTGGTGGCCCGGATTTGGATTGTGATAGGATAAGATAAGGTGGGATTAGAAATCCTTCAGATATCTTTCAGATTGTAAAAAATCATTTTACAATTCAAGATAAAATTCAAAATCTTTGAAAATCTCACTTGCTCACAGAGGTAATATTTTTCAAATCTAGGGTCGAGGAATCTAGGGCAACATCCTCTTGATGTAATCTCGCACGGCCGAGACTAGCATCATTTTGAGCAATCACCGTTTTCGCTAGAGATCCTCCTCGTCCTCCTTTGAAATCTTCCGATTGTTAGCATAGTTGCAAATTTGAGTAGATGACGCGATCGGACATCGAAGCATTACGGCAAAATTAGGTGATCACCATTCAGGACCAACATATGTTGAAGCATCACGCCGATTCGGTTTGACAGTTGTCAAAGGACAATCAACTGGACGGCGATCAGCATTGGTCGAAGACAATGTCGATTGCACGGTGGTCAGGAGTGGTAGACTGTTGTGACGGCGATTTGCCTGACTCCATCACTCCATCGTTGGAAGAAAATTATTTTGTTTTTTTTTTCTCTACTTTTTTATCGAATCCGGGTCTATCCCAACCCCTAGCCCGGAATTCTTATCCGGGTATATCCAATCCAGAAGACGTCGCCAAACACTGAATAGGATATTTTGTTATTCTATCCGGACTCAAATCCGGACTACCAAACGTAGCCTAATGGTAATTATCGCCTGTAGTGAATGTTCATTACACACTGAGAACCGGCCAAATCAACTGGTATGAAGAGGGATGACAAACCCGTAAAAGACATTATGCTCAAGTTAGATAAATGGGTCATCAATTGAGCCTTACCTTAGACATCTTACAAATGTGATGCAGCCAAATCAATCAGAACTCACAGAATAATGTATAAACTTTATTTCATATGGTATTGTATAAAGTATTTTCCACTTCTTAGAGTGGAACATATTAGTGCAATAGAGTTCTACATGAATAATTCCTGTCAGCCATCTTAAAAGGACAAACAAAGCCACATTGGACAATTGTACAGAACGGAGGACCACTTCATGATTTTCGTCAGAAATTCATGCTGTAGACACATTCTGCGACTTTTGTCGAGGGGGAATGCGAAGCCAATTCTTCATCGTATCATATGCTGTGAAGCCAATTGCCACCGAAGGAACAATCTACAGAATAATCAGGAAAGGAAAGGAGCCGATTCAAGTGAGACAGATGAGTAAGGTAACATTATACCTTCAAGCAATCAATCTCGTTTGCTTATAGTTTGAAATCTGTAAAGAAACCAAATACCTTGATGTAATTTATACTGAGGCCTGCAAACAGCTGTTTCCACCCTTGATTACGGACTATAGAAGTGAGGCCATCCCACGTGTTCTTGTATATATGTCCACCAACAGAGGGCTGCAGAGATTCAACCTGCACAATTTTCAACAAGGAACTCAATATTTCAGATCCAAGTAATTTTAGTCACCGGGTATCACAATTCTAGAGTCGTTCCCCCCAAGCAGAGAAACTAATAGCCCAAATGCAATCTGAGAGTAAGCAAGAAAATTTGAAAAATCCAGAATCAAGCCCATACAGGAATTGGGAGAGCGACCGCGCCATATAAATGCTTTGGAGTATTGCCTCGTTTATCGAAACCACAAGTCAAAGAAGATTTAGTAATATTAACGAACTTTAAACGATCAAATACCTCATAATCTAAGTCTGACCTCCCCACTCCACTGGAGACAGAGGACGTCAAAAATAATTCGGTGTACTCATTATGGGGAATCTAATAGCCAAAAGCCTTCATTAACCTATAATACCTGGGATATGATGCATAGTCAATTGCATTATGGTAAAAGTCTAGATACGTTATTTAGTTTTCAATTGCAGATAACGCTTCATCTTGAAGCACTAGAGTGTCATGACAAAAAAAAAAGTAAACATTCTCACATTAGGTTTCAGATTTTTCCCCTTCCTAATAATCATGAGTAACTCATGACACAAAATGTTGCGTGGCACATCAAGTATAAGAAGTACAGAATCTAAATATCGTGCATGCATGTATACGTCATTCCAGTTCTAGCACTCGCAATCATAACGGTAGTCTTCTCCGCCAAAAAGTTCTGGGAGTCAATGGTGCACAAACTCGTGGTGAACAGGAATTATGTAGATTCATACATGTAGCTTGTACTGGTAGGTGCTTATGTATCAGGTAAGTCAGACAAAGCACATCCATTTAGGCTTCTACTAAAGGAGAAAGGACATCAGCCAGCTAGTCACCTAAAAGTAATAGAGTTATACCTGCATCTGTCTTCTGACAACATCTAGTGGATATGTGAAAGTCTGTCCAAATAATCCAGCCAGAGCTCCACAAGATAATCGCATCACAATGGACTTCTGATGCTCTTCAGGAACATGTGTCTTAAGCTCCTCATATATGTAGAACTTTAAACCAGCGTATGGGAGTATTCCAATTAGAGTTGGACCTGATTAAAGAACGCAAAATAGTTGCTTATAGGAAGAAGATGATATTTCAAGAGGACCATAATCCATGGTATAGTAGTATGCAGTTTAAAAAGAATACAGCACTTTCTCAAAAAAACATGGCTTATGGAATAAAGATATGAAAAACATGATAAGATCGACTATCCAAAGGATGTTGAGCACACTCACCTACACCCCGGTACAATCCGCGCATTCCCCCTTCCTTATAGACACTTCTCAACACATCTTTAATACCATCATAAGCAGGCTGGAGAGCAACGCTTGATACACCATTTCCCAATGTTGCTCCTGTGTTTTTAACCTGCTTTTCCATTAACACATATCAACCAAGAAGATACACTTAAACAACAGCTATCATTTTATCAAGCAAGGATCATTGATCTGGATAAGTAAAAAAGAAAAGGTTAAATGGTTGCTCAACCACCAAAAATAGTTTAACACACGAGAAAAAAAGTTAGATGGTCCAATAATATCATGCATTATGCGCTCAAAATGCAAATTGAACATTTTGTCTGGCAAAGAAGGTTTTAGTATTGTCCTATCACGGACATTAGATACATATACAGCCGTGACAAAAGAGTATCCTTGAATAGATGATAGAAACAAAACGCATGTAACCAATAATCGCATCTACATAGGATGCTAGTAAATCCATATCGAAATAAACTCCTTCTGAAGAACGATAAGAGTCCTCAAAACATCAGGAAATTTTTTTTAATAAAAAAAAAAAGAATAATGGTTTATGCAAATTATTTACCTGATAAGCAAGTTTAGTTCGAGCAAGATCCAACGGATATGTGCATAATACTGCTGTTCCTCCAGCTGCCGAGCCAGCCAGAAGATCTATAACTGGCCCAGAACCTAAAACTTGATAGTTATTCAAGATCCAGCAGCGGTATTGCTCATACGTCATAAAATGCAAGGCTGCATAAGGAACAATACGTAGGACACTGGCTCCATTTCCTCTGGAAGACAACACAAAGACATGCATCATTTTACTGCCTTTCATAGAAGAAAAAAGACGCAAGTTCACATATTTCAATTACAAACTCACCTATAAAATCCCTTAAAACCTTCAGTCTCCAGCAACTTCTGCAAGCTTCTCCATACCCCTAGAGATTGGAACCCCTCAGTTCTTGTCTGCAAGACAAGCCAGAAAATGTGCACTCAACAAGGCAACAAACAAAAGAACATACAAAACTGACTCTTCCCTGAATTGCAAAGCTGAAGCATATAAGCCCCCCAATCACTAAGTTACCGAACTGCTTCTCAAATAAAAACAAAGAAATACACCTGGTGGAAGTCATCGAATGTTATATGGTGTGCTCAGAGAGCAAAACCATTGGAAATTCACGGTCGATTAGACTGCAGCTTCTTTTGTCTAAGGCAATCACCACATACATGTAGACACCCAAGCAGGGTGAACTTTGACAGATTGGTTTCTCAGAAAAAGCATGCTGGATGCACCTCAATCCATCCCAAACTCACGACCGCAAAAAAGAATATGCTAAGGTCCTAATGGCAATTCAACCATTAGTCAACAGCTAGAAGATAGCGAGAATCATGAACACTAAAAAAAATGTGGAAGCTTTTATTTTATGAAACCAAGATACCAATAAGACTTTACAAAATGATAAAGGTACTGTTACAAAAGAACATGGCGCAAAAGAATTAGTATTCTAGGAATTTTATTTGGTTTATCACAGCTCAGAGGTACACGCAAAAAACCCCCACGTATCAATTTCCAATTTTTCCGTGCCTTAACAGCATATAATCGATGTGTCTTGCATAGCAAAAGGCTAAACCAAACTAATTCTAATCTTTTCCCTAAAAAATAATTTCATTAGACAAACAGCTTTATAAGTTCACCAACTCAAAAAAAAAGAGAAACCTTCTCCAAGGCATTACCTGCAAAAGTATCTTAGTCCGTTCCAGGGGAGCGACGGCAGTCTTAGCAAAGCCACCAGCAGCACCCCCAGCAATCAGCTCCTTCACATAAACAGGAAGGGAATCGACGTACTTAACCATCCCATGCGCCGACGATCCCTCGACAAACCCAGCCACATCAGTCGACAAAGTGGAGCCTTGAGACGAGCCCATCGCGGATTGCCGCCGCCGCCGCAGCCGCCAGAAAACCAGAAAAATCCCCACACCCTTTCAAACCTCTGGCGATAGCTTCCCAGTTATCCGCCCTGCAGCTCGAAGAAGGCCTTATCCCATCTATCTCTCTGGGTGCAGAAGGAAACCGCTTCCTGCTCGAAAGGCAGCAGAGACAGCGGCCCGAGAACACCCCGAGACGTCTTAGGTATGTTCGCAAGCCAATCTCCCTCTCTGAGAACCACAAGATACATCCACAGCACAGTGAAGCTCCTCACGAAATCAAAAACAAAAACCGCCCGCCCCCCCCAAAAAAAAACCCCCCTTCTCAATCACGAAGGAACCCCCATGGATCGACCCAGAAATCACCGGCGCTCATCCGCAAACGAACCCTCCTCCAAATTCAGCACAAGAAAAAAACGCGAGAGCCGGAGACGATAATGTCGCTCGAAATTTACGGCAACAGATTCAACCCCCGCCGGTAGCGATCGAGCGGCGAAGCCTCCCAACCCCCCCGAAAGTCTCAAAACGATCCGAAGCGATCGAGGCACGAACGCGGACCGAGGCCGATCCAAGCCAAAAGAAACGAGCGATTCGACGGGAAGGATCGTATCGAAACCCGAGCCCGAGCGCACGCGAGGAGATCGCCCCGAAGAGGACGCGATTCGCAGCCCCCGAATCGCCGCCGCCGCCGCCGCCGAACCCTAACCTCGTCCCGCGTTCGTTTTCGTGGTGGCGAAAGGAGGAGGAGGCAGCGCGTGGGATGTGGGGGAGGAGGAGGGGATTTTCTTCTTCTTCTTCTCCGGCGGGTTGTTTGTTTCTTTTCCTTTCCTTTCCTTTCCTTTCCTTTTATTTATTTATTTTTATTTTGGGCGGGGAATGGATCCTCGGGTGATCCCAGCCGTTGATTTTCGGTTTCACACCAATCCCAAACCAAGGAGGGGGGGGACAAGGGTCACCGGCTGAAACCGGTTTTGAGTCAAGTGCGACCTTTATGTTTTTTTGTTTTTCTTTTCTTTGATAATAAAATACAAATAAAACCAATATATAAAGATTTGCTAAAACACAGTACCGGGGGACTTTTAGGGCGCGCATGAAATCCATTATGGAGCAAAATTTCTGCTCTAGAATGCATTTCGGAACAGAAATGCGTTTGTTAAAAAATTTCCGGAATGCATTCCGGAGGAATTTTTGCATTATGGAGCAAAAATACGTTTGGTAAAAATACATTCTTTTTTTTGTTCCAGAATGAGTTTTTGCTTCTAGAATGTGTTTTGGGCCAAAAAAAAGAAGCTAGTTTTTGTAGCTTCTGGCTTCCCGAATGCATTCTGGCCAAATTTCCTTCTTTACTCTCTTCAAGAGACGTTCGACTCTCTTCGGGTTTCGTGCCCTCCTTCCCTCCTCGTGGCTTGCACGGAGCGACCACCGCACGCGGCGGCGATCGATTTTGGCCCTCACTCTCTCTCCGCCGCTTCCGTTTCTTCATGCGTAGCTCGTGAGTCTTCGATTCCTCCAACTGTTTCATCTCCTCTCTCGTCGTTAGCTTTTCCCTTCGGTGCAATCCACGGTGCGCGACGCAGCCGCAACGAGACGCCGCGGAGCGGTCTGGCGAGAACTTGATTAGCATGCTGCGGATTGAGGTTGAGGTTGAAGTTGAGCCGCGGGGTTTCTGTTTCGAAAGGGCTATGATGTGTGGGTTGTGTGGCTGAATCGGTTTGTTTCGTCATTCGTGTCTAGCTCTGCGATTCGCGGCCCCTCCGAGGCCGAGGCCCTCATCGAGGCCCACCCCGCTCCGCTACTTGACCGAGAAGCAGCGGGCCCGCGAGGCCGAGCGCGAGAAGATGGGGCTGATCGGCAAGGGGCCGTAGCGAGAGATCGACATCTTGAAGAAAGGAAGTCGAACCGAGTCGTCTTCGAGAAGCCAGAGATAATCGGGACCCGGGCTTGGATTTGATCTCGTTGGGGTGGGTCGATGCGGATAAGATTCGAAGTATGGGCTCACGGTCGAGGATGGAAGGCGGCTCGTGAAGGAGTATTCTAGGGTTTTGATGACGAGGCATATGGCGAGGCAGGCTGTGGAGAGTAATTTGTTGCGGATGAAGAAGGAGGCGATTGAGGCTCTGCCGGAGAAGCTGCGAGAGGCGGCGCTGGTGCCAGATTTGACACCTTTCCCTGCAAATTGCTTCATGGAGACACTCACGCCGCCAACTGAAGGGTACATAGAGAAGGTCAAGGACGCTGCGAGGAAGAGCTTGGCCAAGGAGAAGCTTAGATGATTTTGGATGAAGGCCGTGATTAAAGGTTAGAGCTTTTTGTTGTTTTAGGTGAATTGGTTTCTGTATGAAGTTATGAACTATGTTTAGCTGATGTGTGCTGTTTTGAGGTCAGAAAGGAAGATATTTGTCATAGGTTGTAGCTGATTCTTTGTTGAATGTTCATGTAATGCCTGAAGAATGAGCCATAGATGTGTTTCAGGGATGTTGAAATCTTCTTGGTTGATTCGACTCTTTAATTTAGGTGTAGATATTGGCAAAACGCAGATCATTCTGTACAGTTTAGAGTTTGAGCCGTGGTCATTAGCTTCTCTGGGTATGCGATTGTTCGTCCAATTTGTCTATGGCTAACCAAGGTAGCGAGTGGAATAGGGGTGGCTATTTGTTTTGCGAGCTTTGCACTGTTGCTTCTAACTACTACTTGCTTTGTTCCATGATGCTTGCTACCAGGCACTCGATTAATCTAAAATAAGAAGACTTGGTTGTGTTTCAATAGATGACTGGTTTGCTGGTATTTTGTGATGGCTTGGGAATTGCAGGATACTCTCCAAGCTTCAGGTTTGCAATGTGTGCTCCCAAAAAAACTGAATGCCCAGTGACTCATGTTTGACATCGTTTGCTTTGCTTTCATGTAATGTCTCTTCGGGGAATTGAATGGTCTAAAGTTGCTGTAATTGGTGTGTTATTCGCGTTCCTCTGTTGTTGAATTTAGAGTAATGTCGGTTTCTTATTATTTTTATCAATTTTGAGCAGGTAAGATGTGCAAAGCGAGGGACTGTTGGAAACAATGTTAGAGCAACTGAAGCTAGAAAGCTTTTCTTGATTTGAGGAAGCATTTTTCGAAGAGGGGACTGGCGAATTGGGGTGCTAGTACTCTTAGTCTCTCATTAGGTCTTGCACTTTCTCTTGTTGGGCTTGTGAATGACAGAAAAATTCTAATAAATTTGCCATCTTCGGCTGTTGAGACTTTACAAATGCTTGGATCTGCCATCTGCTGCTTAAAAGTACCATAAATCTGTTTATTTTGCACATGCGAATCTCAAGTTTATCATTACCTTTCTTTTTCCCTTAATTATTTGCTGAAGTTTTGGAGAATGGTCTGAGTTCAATTACCAACTCAACTTAGTTAATCTTCCCTCTGTTGACTATTCTTGGAGAATTCAGTGGAAAGGAAATGCGAGCAGAAGCAAAAAATTTCCTACACAAAGCCCTCATAGCGTCTAAAGTAACAGGAAAATGAGATAATAGGAATCACATAATCTAAGCCCTTACCATATAACTGTATTTTCCTTCTCTGATCTATCTGATCGAGTTTTATCTTCTCCATATACGAAGTTTATTATCCCGGCATTGCAATCTAGGATGGCAGTAGCATACCTGCTGGAGATCATGTGCGAAAGGCTTAAAATACTTCATAAGATTTGGTGATTATCCGTTCACAACTTAACTTTCAACTGCTGTTTCTTGCATTAGATTTCAAGAACACAAGGAACCGAATTCAACAAATCCTGCCAAGGCATGTTTCTTAGAAACAAAGTGATATGCCTCCAAGATGTATTTAGACTCGACATTAAATATGGACATATTTGTGAAGCTGAGAAGACAAATCTTCACAAATGTAGATAGCGACTTAAGCCAGTTAACATGGGGCTATCATTTTTGGGAAAAAGGACTTTCTCCACAAGAAAACTTCCTCCTGTTTTATCATACAGATTTCTCTTTCAGAAATTAATTTCTGGAGCAGAATTAGTCATGTTTTACCAAACAGATTTCTCCTCCAGAAATCAATTTCTGGCAAGAATTCCAGAAATCAATTTCTGGCAAGAATTTGATTTCTGGAGCAAAATGGTTACCATTCACACCCTTAGGCTTCTGTTTCCATTTTTCTGTTCTAGAAATAAGTTTGGAACAGAAATCCGTTCGGTAACGCAATTTTATTTTTCAATTTTTGGAATAAATTTTGATTTCAAAAATAAGTTTGGTACAGAATTAAGAAGTAAACAATTTCTACTTTTTTATTTCTGGAACAAAAATGAGAAGTTCTTCTCATCGCTCGTCCTCGCTACTAGCCGGTCGCCCACCCACCGTCTATCGCCAGCCTCCTACGGTCCTACCGCTACCCGACGCCGTCTTCCACACTGGCCGTGTCGCCATCCGCTGTCGCCTCCCCCCGCCATCCGCCGCTCGATGTTCGCTACCACTGTCTGCCACCGCCATCTGCCCACCGTCCACTCACCGATCACCCGAGAGGGAGAAATTTTGTGCCATTATCGAACAAATTTTTATTTCGGGAACAGAAATTTTGTGCCGTTATCAAACGTGTTTTTTTCTCAGAAACTTGTCCAGGAACATAAATAGAAAAATCTGGCCACAAATTGATTTCTGAAACAAAATGATTGTTATTCGTAGCCTTATTTTCTGTACTGGCCTTTATGCCAAAATTGAGGTGTTTGGCGAGATATTTTCAAAGGCTTTTGAACCAAAGCCGGCATTTCCAAGGGCTCTCGGCCAAACGCAAGTTCTGCCCGACTTTAGCATCGAGCATTTTTCCCGAATGCTAAAAGATATTTTCTTCTTCCAACCTTGATCTCGCTAAGTTATCTAAATTCTAGTTTTGCCGTCACTATTTTCACCATGCAGCCTCATGCGATGTCCTTGACAAAGCCCATATCTAACCATCGGGTGAGCCTCACCTGAGGTCGCGAGAGCTCAGAGGGACGTTAATGGGGTCTTGCGACTTGAGGCAAGGTTTGCATGGGGTCACGTGACCTCCATGAAACCCAACGCCCAAGGTGGGTGGCTTGAGCCGCGGCCCTCGAGCACGACTGAGCTGGGGTTTCCTCTTTACTTTTAATAATTACTTTTTAGATTGGATTTTGTCAAAATTCTTAACCTAAAGTCCTTTTTATTTACCTAAAAGGTCATTTCTCCAAAACTCTCCCAAACATACCCTTACTCTTTCCTTTTGTAGTGTTCACTCGTCGTAATTCAATCTATTATATCATTAAATTATAATAAGCATTACGATTCTTCAAAATCCGCAAACATCGCGTGGATTGGATGGTGGAGCTATTACAACTAATTGCATTGGCTTACATCAAATTCAATTCAGATATAATAATCCGCATCATTAAAGAAACATGAACAATCATTTTTCCAAATTAAACATATTGAAGATATAATTATATTTTGATTTGAGTTAAACATCTTACGTGGATAACATTAGTTTTTTGTCCACCTTTCAAACTTACCTATTGAAAGTCAAATTAGCAAATTTTATTAGCTTGAATCAATCAAAGGACAACATCAAACATTCTCATATAATCCATAAACTAAATTGAACATGTATCGAAAGTTTATGAACCGCATTGAATAAATTGAAAGTTCGAGAATAATATTGCATATTGGGTCAAAGTTTAGGGATCGTATTGAATAAATTAAAAGTTCAACGACTGTATTGCATATTAGACGAAAGTTCATAGATTTAGGGGCATCATTTTCCCATGAACTTAAGAAAGAAGGCAACGTGGTTAAAAGCAAAAATTCAAAATAAAAGAAGGCTGCAGCCGGCCAAATGAAAAATAAACAAATAAATAAATTAGGGCTACCGGTTGTAGCCGGTGTCTCTTTTGAGGAGCCAATCTCGAGGATCTCGAGAGCTCGCCCTTATTCCGGCGGCGCTCCTTGAAGAACCAAGTTTTGAACAGGAGGCAGACGCAAATACGACGACGCGTCTTGCGGTGACGTCGTCGCCGGACCGGACCAAATCCGCGTCGTCCACGTGGCCTCGCTGTCGGGTACCGTTGAAAAGGGCTTCGATCTGATTGGCTCCGCCCCGGTTGGTTCAGGCTTTCCCGAGAACGACGTGACGTGGCGTGGCGGACCAGAGAGCAAACGACTTTTCTATTTCGAGGAAATTATGTTAAGGGAATTTAATTTTCAAAAGCATACATCATACGAACGGTTAAAATAATATTTTGACCGTTGCGACGTAAAAAATCTAATTTCCTCGTGGTAATTTTTATTTGATAATATATGATACGCGAAAGATTTCATCGGCACGGGGCCAAAAACGATAAGGACGATTTTTCGATCGTTTGTTCACACGCCCGACCTTTGAATGTTATACCTCGAGCGACGTCGAATGAGAACAAAATAATAATCGCTAGCGACGATATAAAGACCGAAGGTGGAATTTATTTACATGCTGGGATAGGTGATATCGAACGGAAACAAAATAAAAACGCTAGCATTTCGGCAAATAATACATCCAAATTTAAGTATTTATTGTGCCACATATCACTACACATATATACAAGAAATTTAATTAAATATACTTTATAATCCTTATTGGTTTTCTCCTGTTTAGTTATAGCAGGAAAAAAAAAACATGTGCACAGAAAAGATAGGGGCCTAGATGGTGATAACGGGCAAGATGGGGGTCGAACCGGGCCTCTCAAAGGCAAAGTCACCTGCCCAAAGCTGCCCGCGATTTTCGGCGACAATCGGTCGAGGTTGAGCCGAATGGTTAGTGCCTGACCGGATGGCGGAGCCGCTTGGGTCCGTTGAGCAGCACATAATTAACATTATTTATTTAAATTGAGAAGTTAAATTTCAATTAACGGCTGTAACCTTAGAAATTCAATAAGTGCAAGAGCGTTTTCCAATCATATCTCGGAGAAAATTAATCTTTTCGTGTCACAAGAATTCAATGAATGTTTCCTTAAGACCCAAGGTTTCCGATGTAAAAAGAGAAATCAAATACCGAGCATGTGGATAAGCTTCTACTTTCGTCTTTGATTTCATTTGAAATTTGCCTTAGCGACAAATTCAGATTGAATCTGCCGCAATATTCTAGCAATCTTATTATATGTTATGATATCACGTTAAGATGACCGAGATTCATAAAAGAAAATGTGGGTAAGAATTCTCGATTTGAAATCAAGGAAGAGAAAAAAAAATTGATGTTGGCAAATTTCAATTGAAACTTACACATTCCCCCTCTTCCCCGCTCATCCCTTACTGTGAAGGGATTGCATCTTGATCGATCATCGAGCTAGTCCTAGAAATGGTTAAGGATCTCGGGGTCCTTGCCCGGTAGGTCGAGATCCTATTCCCTTGGTTGTCGTAAATTATCGCGTCGTCGTCGTCGTCTGGAACTCTGCACTTCTCCCCAAGTATTATGGTCTTCGTCCAGATGGAGTCTTCCCGCTTCAATTTCTCTTGCTGGCCATCCTGCCCGTGCTTCGATACCGATCGGCTTCTCGCGATCTTCACGCTCAGGTTCATCTTCAGGTTGTTCTTTCTAGACGCCGCCCTCGGGAGATGGTTGTAGGAATGGCTCTCGTTCATATGCTTCCTCGCAGGTGGAAGTGGGAGCTCTTGGCTTCGAGGTATCTCCACCTTCGCGTCATCTAACTCTACTTTGCCATTTGCTTGAGGTGCGGAAGCGATCGCCGCCTCCGCCGTCTCGGTAATTTTCGATTTGTATGTCGGGCTATCTTTCTCTTTTCCATCTTTGGTGGAAGAATGCGGTCTCCTTCGGAAACGGACGCCGCACAAAGACGTGATCATAACTATCGTCGCGGCGATCCAAAAAACTAGAAATAATTGCGGAAACAGGATATCCGCAAACGGGTAATCACTCCTCTTCGTGGGACCTCTTCTTCCCATTACCAAGACACAGAAAGCCGAGCTCGCGACAATTACCGCACACCCGTGAAGGCACAGACATCGAGAATGACCGAGACGAGAACCGAGTCCCGGCGCGAATCAATATTTACTCGCGGGGCGACGCGGAGTTCCTCTGATTCTCTTCAGAGCATAGCTCTGGGGAACAAATTATTGGACATGCAACCAGGGGATGAAGGAGAGAGAGGGAGGAAAGGACGGTGAAAGAGGCAGTTTTTGGGAATCAACAACCAACCGCTCTCAAATTTAGCAAAGTTCATCTCTCTTCGGCAGTTAAAAGTTTGCTAAACCTTTTGGCCTAAAATGGTGCAAATGCCTCCCCCCCCTTCCCTCTCTCTCTCTCTCTCTTTCGTTTTTGGCCTCACAAATTCACGGCCATTGGCTCATTGTCCAAACACCCAACTCGGGGAGAATGGCGCATGGGCGCCACGTCAGCAGGCCACACCACCATCGAGGGGGCCTCTGGTCTGCAGGCAGGTGCACATGGCCAGCAAAGCATCGATTGGTCCAAAGCTCGATCCCCTTGTCCCCACTTAATTTTCATGCCCCTTCGGGCCTCTGTGTGTCTTTTAAGGTCCGCCCTGTCCTTTGGGCAGGGACAAAGAATCTTGGTTGGTGGCCCCCTTCCGATGAGCTTTGGGTGCACTGATTTAAGGCATGTTTGGTTCAACTTTGAAAATACTACTTGGAGGAATGCAAATACCTTTGAGTGAAAGCCCATTGGGGAAATGGGCTTAGGTCGTGCGACCCCCGCCGAGGGTCGCCTGGCCTCGGGCGACCGCCGGCGGCGGCAGATCTGGCTCGCCGGTGGTCGCCCGACCTCGCCGGCCCTTCTCCCTCGCCGGCCACCCTCGCCGGCCGCCCTCGCCGGCTACCTGGTGAAGAACAGCTTCAAACCAAAAATAAAATAAAATATCTGTGAACAGTAGCATTCGTGGAATGCTAGCATTTGGCCAATGCTAGGTCAAATGCTGAACCAAACACTCCAGCATTTTGGGAATGGGCTTTCGGGGCTCAAAGCCCTTTCCCAAAGCTGAACCAAACACCCCCTTAGAATTCCGCGCCCCCCTCCTGCCCCGCCGTGTGCCCCGTTCGTTCCTATCTATAAAGAGAGAGAGATTCTCGATGCTCTCGAAGCGAGATAGCCGGGCAATCTTATCGGCACCCCGGATGATCGCGAGGTATCAATTGAGCGCGCGCGCGCGCACGCTTGATGCTTCAGTAATACCTTGAATTAATGATGTCGTTTGTGGGGGTCGGCAGCATGCCTGAAAAAGCACGTTGTCCCACCTTTTTTCCTTCGTGGTATTTAATTCCCTCATTTTTTTCTCGGAGAGCTAATCTTCTAAACTGAAATTCTCAATCGGGTGGTTCAATTGAGATTTGCATCTTTCTCGAGCATGGCGATATTTGTAAATTGGGCATCAAAGGTTCTCAAAACTTCTTCATTTGCTTTTCCCTCTTTTTCCCCTTTTGTGCTGGATATATTCAAAAGGGTATCGCTTGGGAAGAGGAGGCTAGGGCTAGAAGTTCTTGCTCACACGCCTCCTTCTAGATCTCAACAAATTGTCCACGTTCGCTATTAAAGCAAATAAGAAAGTGATTAGGTGATGATAGTTGTTAATCCAACTCTGGTAGGAACCCTAGGAAGACAAGTGATATGGTCAAATAAAATCAAGGAGAAGAAATTAAGAAAAGATGATTATCATATATGGAGAATTCATGCATTTGGGGAAACTAATCGATTTTCGTCGGAAGACGTACATATACAACGGAAAACATACAATAGGGATGCTCTCGAAAAGGAGATAGTTGAGCTGACGATTTTTCAATTAATGAAGACGATTATATCTAATTGAACACATGTTGGCGTCGCCGTCATCACACGAAGACCCTTTTTTTTAAATATTCAATATGTCCGTTATAAAATGCATTATATTCAAAATTGATCCATCAAAAGTACAATTATTCACATAGATAATCAGATCGGAGTTGCTCAATTCTATAATCTTCTCTTGCTCGCCGCGATACCGTGTTTGTTCACGGGACTCCTCAATAATTACATTCTTTTAATTGGCTCTATATATAGGTCCATCTATAAAATAAAGCATAGGTCGAAATGTGAACGCAATAGAATAAAGTTTGATGTCTAAGATGATTAAACAATGCGCCTAAATGTACTTTTTAAGGTTAAATATTACGTGTATTGCAACTAAGCATTAGGAGGAGAGTGGATTAGATTCATATACAAAGTAATAATTTCGACGAAAATTTCCTCGACACGGCAATTTTTCGATAATTTAAAAAAATCGAAGTCCTTCTCCGCAAACCTTCAGATATTTTCTTCTGCTCATGCAATTGGACATACTCTAATGGAAGCAATTTTTAAGATAATGTTGCGAGTTGAGAAGATGATGATATGTACGTGTGTTTAAAAAGACAAAAAAAGAGAGGGTATTATTATATTTTGGTTAGGATATTTATGTATAAGAATGGAAAGTTAATTATGACAAAAAATAATAACAATAATACAATAATAGACTACCTGAATAAAAAAAAGGCCGTGAAAATGTCAAGTCAAGGTTATATACTTATTATTATGAATTTTTCTTTCTTTCTTTTTTTGTTATGTCTAGTGTCAGCTAGCTTTTGATGTTAATTGGGCCCTTATCGTGGATTCCATAAAGAGTGCTATGATTGGAATTTGGAAATTATGATGACCACCCGACCAAAAATATGTAAAGTAGGATTGTTTTCAATAAAGCATTTAGGATTATAATTATTCTTTTTAGACCTTGAACTCAAGACAAGAAGCTACTTTCATACTATATGCGTGGAAAATGTGTCTTAATCCAAAATTCATTTGCATAAAAAGGGATATGTATTGTTTACGCTACAAAAGTGCGAATAATTATCAAATTAAACTGTACCTGTGCCGCGAGAATTTCGCGTTGAATGAAATTGAGGGAAATTGACGGAAAATGATGACATCGATATAACAAATGTTGATCATAAACCAAGGGAAGTGGGGCTTTTTCTTTAGATAAACACTTCCCTTTGTTATTTCCATTTGTGGAATAAATTATACCATCAGAGATCTCAAAAAGAAAAGCCAAAATTTAGTAAAATAAGTACCATAATTTCATTACTTCAATTTCTTTTCTTTTTTTCACGCACTTTTCTTTGTGTATTAGAATTTTATATGACATAGGGTGCGTTTATTTTACCGAAAACTTCATGACGAAAGAAAAAAATATTTTCCACAAAGATCATTGTTGAGAAAAATAGTTACTTTTGTCATCCAAACTTCGAAAAATCGAAAAACAAATTTCCGGAAATAATTTTATCTCAAACAAATGGACCCTTAAAGTTAAACAGTGAGCAAAGGAGCCACCCATTTCAATTTGCTCGCCCAGCTCACTCTCAATCTCTTTGTTATGCATTCCCTTTCTTGTACTTTTGGCCAGACTCGTGTGTTTTCTCTTGTGGGTCATATGTTTTTGGGTTAATACCATAAAAAACCCAAAAATGGTAGACATGTGATAATTTTACCCCGAACTAATTTTTTGACCACAAAAAACCCTAAACTGGTATATCTGTGACAAATTTTGCCCGAACTATTTTTTTTTACCATCACAAACCTCACACTGGTACACTTGTGACAATTTTATCCCGAACTATTTTTTTGACCATCACAAATCCCAAACTGATACACCTGCAACGATTTTATTCTAAACTAATTTTTTGATTACTAAAAATCCAAAACTGGTACATTTGTGATAAATTTACCCTCTATTAGTATCCGTTAAATTGGATTAATATCACGAAAAATCACAACTTGGTAAACTTGTGACAAATAGAGGGGTAAAACCCCAAACTGGTACACCTATCAACTATCACGTGTCATCAAACTTAACAATTTGACAGCAAAATTTAATGGAAACTAACAGAGGGTAAATTTGTTAAAAGTGTACAAGTTTAGAGTTTTTTGTGGTCAAAAAAATAATTGAGGGTAAATTTATTACAGATGTACCAATTTGAGATTTTTCGTGATATTAACCCATGTTTTTATTCCGTAGATAAACTTCCCTGTTCACGTCACTGTGAAAAAACAGAGGCGGCAGAAGAAAATACCACAGAGCACGTCTCATTCTTTCCTCTGCCCGGTCGTTTACACAATGACTCTGGTGTGCGACTCTGGTGTGCGCTTATTTAACTCGATTCCGAATCTTTGTAAATCGACAGGGAAACATTTGATTACAAAGGCAATGAAGCATGTGGGCTAGTCGTGTCCTCTTCCACCCAAAATATATATTTCCTGCCCGTCCACGCTCAAGGGAGAGTTCTTGCGATTTCTCAGGCTTTGAATGCTCTGTTTACCAATATCGAATCAACCCAAGATTGTCTTTTTGAAGTACCCGCAGTTTTTTTGACCCGTCCTTTCCGTTTCTTTATTCATTGCTCTCCAAAAGCTTTCTTTGCTTGGCTTCTTCCCATCTGTTTTGGCAGTTTTCTTGATGGTTCTTGCTTGATTGAAACTCCGCGAAGAGCTCGAGCGGCTTTAAATGGAGGACGGTGAGATTGTCAGGAGGAAGTTCCAGAGGGTCTGCGTGTTCTGCGGGAGCAACTCTGGGCACAGACAAGTATTCAGCGATGCAGCTCTTGAACTGGGCGATGAACTGGTTTGTTTTTGACTTGGGCTTTTTATGTGTTTTTGCCAGGATTGTTGCACGTTAACCGGTCTTGTTTTCACACTTGAGTTTGAGAAGGAGAAACAAAAATCGGAACTTTTTTCCTTGTTTGATGCTACAGGAAGTGATTCTGTACTGAAACTCTGAGCGCTCATTAATTTCATTGCACACGGTTAAGAGGGTTTTATTCTGTGACCTCATCATGGCTGTACAATGCGTCGGAGTTTGTGTTTTGACTTTAGCTCTCTTCATAATGTTGACTGTAGCGAAGGTGTTTGATACTTGGAGCCGGTCCACGAACATTTTGATGCAGATAGATGGTCAACGGCATTTGGTGTTTAATATGGTCGATTGTTTTTCCCCTTTTGCGTGTCACTGTTGTTCACCTTTTGTGGGAATAAATTCTTGCAGGTGAAGAGGAAGATGGATTTGGTTTATGGTGGAGGGAGTGTTGGGTTGATGGGTTTAATTTCCCAGAAAGTGTTTGATGGAGGGTGCCATGTTTTGGGGTAACTATGAGACACTCTGTATGGTGTGCCTTTTGTTTTTCCCTTCCATTTATACGAATGTTATTGATTCATGGTAACTCCCTGTTTTTGTAATCTCTACTTCTTTTGCATGCAGGGTGATTCCTAAAGCTCTCATGCCCCTTGAGGTTAGGAACTTTTCTGGTCCTTTTTCATTTCTTTCGAGCCTTTTGGTAAGGCTGAGATTAAGGTCTTTGCGGATTCTCCCCTTCCTCTTTTTTCAGCTGTTCTAGCTAAAGTTGGATAAAACATGTCAGGTCAATCTGATGCCTGAAATTCGCATCTTCTTGTTGTCATAAGCACAAAGTTTAGTCGTTAAATGCGCTTCAACAAGTCACTCTCGGTGATGGTTGTTGCATGTTAGTACGGTATATCTCTCGATCTTAATTGTAACATGGCCCTAGCTCATTACCTGATTATGGTCTGTTCACAGCCTTGCTATGTTGACTTATTTCCGCTTCTTTCTCTGCATCTTTATCTCTAATCTGAGATTATAACATCTTGCGTGCCGCTATGACACTGTCTTAATATGTGATAAACTCTATGTCTCCCATGTTATCAGATATCTGGCCAGACTGTTGGGGAAGTACGGACCGTCCTTGACATGCATGAGCGCAAAGCTGTGATGGCTCGTGAAGCAGATGCCTTCATTGCTCTTCCTGGTATTCTTTAGTATCGACCTTCGTAGTTGTCATGCTTTCATTATTTATCTTATTGTTGAAACTCTATGTTCGCGCTTTTGTTGCTCAGGAGGATATGGAACAATGGAAGAAACTTTGGAAATGATAACATGGTCCCAGCTTGGCATTCATAAGAAACCTGTAATTTCCAAATAGTCTTGTTTAAAATGTAATGGTTACGTATTTGTGCACGAGTTATGATTCTGTGGATGATGATACAGGTTGGTCTCCTGAATGTTGAGGGGTACTACAATAGCCTGCTTGCTTTATTCGACAATGGTGTCAAAGAAGGTTTTATCAAGCCCAGTGCTCGGGATATAGTGCTCTCTGCTCCTACTGCCAAAGAGCTTATGATAAAGATGGAGGTAGGATATAGTCGCTATTCATGCTTCTTACTCTTGTCAGCCGATTCGCGTTAGTGGGCAGAATAATTTTTCAAAAAGAGACATCATGGAAAGCAACTGTAATGCATTCTCGGGACTTAATGTGTCTACTTTGTCTAAAAATAGTAAATGAAACTTCTCATGGTTTGGTAGCTGTATTGTCGAAGCTAGCTCCTGAAGTAATATCACATTGGCCTATCTAGATGTTTTAGCATTAATGGATGAGATTGGACATGCAAATGTTGCATGATGGAGACATCAGTTTGCCTTGTGTCATCGTAATGAATATGAAAGGCCAAAAAATAAAATAACTCGCTATGCTTTTCCTTTCTTGGGTCTTCCTTTTAACCTACTACATAATCCGAACTTCTGATGCTTCTTGCATCAATAGTACTCTATTTGTTGACTTGTAACAGCGAACTGTTTTGCTTTGCTGCTTTGTTGTAGCTCGAATTAGAGTACGTTTTTATCCATTTCTTCATCTCCTTTTGCAGCAATATAACCCTTCCCATGAGCATGTTGCTCCTCATGAGACTTGGCAGATGCACAAGCTTGGTGATTATCCAAGGCAATAAATTGCACAGGAGGCTCACATACAATGGAGGCATTTTTCACGATTGGGTTCATGATGTCAATCATTATTCTTTTGAGTCGTTTGAAAGAGCTTATTCACACGGGCCCAGATATTGTTTGTTCCTGCTAGGGACTGCATCCCCAGCTAGCTGTTTCCCGGCACGAGTTGGTATGGTCAAATGTAGAACTGTTCTGCCATCATATCAATTGGTCGATACTCTATATACAAGATATGCATTTTGAAAATTCTAAGGAGATGATTGTTGCTTTTGTATCGAATCTTCGAGCTTGTTATGATTTGTTCCTGCAAAGGAATGTTTCATGATAGTGAATGTTATAGCATGTTCTAGAGTGGTTGAGTGAAGAATGTCTAGTGAAACTCGTTTGAGCTAAAATATTACGAATTTCTTTGTTCCCCACCTGGGGAAGTGAAGTAAGTTTGGAATTATTCCTTTACCTATCATTGAATCCTGCGTGCAGCTTTTCTTGTACATTGTCATTGAGCTGGAGGATTGAAACATAGCATTACAGTCTTTCAGTACAGGTGACGGATCTAGTTTCTTGCTGCAAGATTCCTCTCTACGGCAATGATTGTTCGGAATAGAGGATGAGTATCATAGCTGGATTCCATCACTACAGTTATTTCCTTAGTTCCCAAATCTTGAATGCTTAACATCGTGGTATAGTTCGGGGCTATTGGTGAAATAAGCACCTGCAGAAAATTCTGCCGTTTGGACAAATCGAAAGTTAAGAGTTTGCCACTGAACTTATGTAGTTGCTTACGGTGAATGAGTTGAAACCGATTGAGTGTTATGCCCCAGTTATTTTCTTGTCATCTTTTTGCTCATAATGAGCATTCAGTTTCGAAGATAGGCATGCATATCACTGCTAAAACCAGATGGGAGTCGTAAAGATGCCAGAAGTACTTTCCGAGGTGTTATATTCTGCTCATCCCCGGCTCTTCTTCATCTTCATCAATGTCATTTTCTTTCCGAAGACTCGAATAGCGACCTTTCATAAATATATCGGTAGAATGCATTAGCATCTCAAGAGTTGCGGAAAATCCTATCCACGACCCCAGGAGTCCAACTGATGCGTCACGTTTGGAAACTTCACTCAGTGTTTGTTGCTTTCTTAGGTTTAGCTTGGCCTTGTTTGGTGGTGCCAACTGCAACCCACATGGATTTCTGAGAGGGCATGTCATAGTGAGGGGTCCTGATGCCCCATCATCTTCTTTTGATTCAAACCACTGTTTTTTTACTCCTCTTGGTGATTAATATGAAAGACCATGAAGAGAACGAGAGTATACAGATCCCAACCCGTTGACTCCGAAAGACAAGTCGACTCTTTAGTATAAACCAGTTGTCCTTTGAGTTTTTGGTTTCCGCGGGACCAGATACCGATGAACTTAACACCATTATTAGTGAAATGAATTTCAGTGTCTGTCATTTCATGCCAACAGTTTTGTTCCCCAGTATTGCTTGGTCATGTCATGGAACACTCTTATAATGCCCTTCCTATGAGAGATTCCTGATATCTGGTTTTGTTTTCTTGCACGCTCACTGGTCTTTCCCACCATTGATGGTTGATGTCAATGTCACGGTGGACCTTGTTCAGTTCGTACGAGTAAAAAGGTGGAAGCGATGGTTTGTTGCTTCCAAAATGAGGGGGTCCCCATTTTCTTGTCTGTTGATCACTGTTGCCAAAAGCCAGTGAGCTGTTGAAGTATACTAGCCAAGAATTGACTGGAGAGGTGCTTTTGGCTCTTCATCTCTCAGAGACATTGCTGGGGGGTCCATTCTCCATTCAGGATATGGTGTTATTTTACTGGGCACAGAGTCCTTGTCATCTCATTTTTTATCATCATTGTGCTTGGCTAAGTGAGGAATCATATCCATGTTATGGATAATAATAGGTCAGCTTCTTTAGAAATTTAATATGGTGTGATGGGTTATGTTGAATTTAGATCTTGGTGTGCACCCATTTGGTGAAGACCTGATTCGAGCCACATAATTCCGTGTTCGATTTATTTTCTAGTTTTCTAATTAATCGCGTTCGATCAACTAGGTTTCACACCAGTTTGATACTTGGGAACTACCATTTCTATCTTCTTCAGTGTAAACTTTTTCATCATCTATTTTCCTGTTATTAACTCATGACAGAGTGATTGGGAACTACAAATCAGAGCTCTCTGTTCTGTTTCTGCATCGCTTTTCTTGTTGATGCCTCTACGATGAAGGACACCCAAGTTGGCAAGCATTGCAAGCTACTAGAATTCACTTAAAGCATAGAAGGCACTGTTTTGGCACGACGACGAATTTCGGAAGTGCTGCTAAGTAATAGAAGTTGAAATACCATCTTGGCACTTAGATTCACGCTGGTCAGTGGAGTCATCAAACGATAAAGATGAAGCTCGCATATGTGCTAGTTGAAAGAAGCAAGCGTTCTAAGGAAGTAGCGCTGCCCTACTAAAGCATGAACTCAACTTTACCTGGTTGGAGGATCTCTTCTTATGAACATCTAGAAGTAACATGGGGTTATGCTTTGGGCCACAACGTGCTAGCGCCATGGAGCTGACATGTTCATCATACCAAATTGTTCACATTGCCATGGCCTTCCCAGTGCTCACCACATTCGCAGTTATCAGTCATTCAGAAGCGACAACATCGAACTTTGCTGTGATTGCCAGGCTCGTAAGGCCTTAACTTTATGACTTAACCTAGTTTGGCTTACTCTCTCTTTTCTTTTAAGGGTAATTGTACAGGCAATTATCATAGAATGAGATGAGGCAACAAAATCAGGTTTCGGTATTCAAACCCAGATGGCAAAATTACCTCTTTGGTTATAACATGATCCTCCCAAAAAGCCGAAAGCCTAAACAGGAAACTGAATGGAAGGAGAGCTGAAGAGCGGAGCAGACAGGTCACATTTTGTTGATGTTCAAATGAATCCCACAAAGTACATAAATGCATGCGTCAGAGCTCCATTAAGGTACTCAAGAGAATGGAGCTGATAGCATGTCTTGATTATCACAAGGATACAGCAACCACTGCCAGACAATGAACTTATTTATGTTACGATCGTGCGGAAATACAATCATAGTTGCTCCGCCTGACTGCAGAAGCCAACCAGGAGGAGAGTGAGCCCACAGAGTCACTTTCCTATATTTAGTTCCCCACATTATCTGAGAAGTCTCTTGCGACTGACTTAAACTAGATAAGGATCTTACCTGATGAATAGTGCACAACTGAAAGAAATCCTTGTAAGCATAGGACAAGAAGAAGAAGAAGCCCGCTGATAAGGTGTCCAGAGCTTATGACGATAGAACTCGAAGTTCCGAGGTTATTTAAGGTGTGGTACTAGTACCATACTAGGTGTCCAGAGACTCAAGATCAGGTAGCCAATTAGTTGAACTTTTGAAATGTAAATTAAAAGACGATATCAACCAAATGCATCAAAAATAAAAGAAGAGAGGCACAAGATGAGAAAGGAAAACTCAGTGTGCAACTGAATGAGCAATGGCAAGATATCAAGGCAAAGAGTTAACAACGATCCCTCACAGAAGAAATGGATTCAGTTATGTGATCCACCATCGAAATTCTGTATCTATGGGATCTGAATTGGCAGGACTCTACCAATATACTGAAAAGCTCCACTCCACAAGACTTCTGAACACAACACATCAGATCAAGTGAAAGCATCAAGTTTCATCGCAGAAAGTTCAGAGTATTCCTAATAAATCAAATTCGTTGTCTACAAGTAATTGAAGCAGTAGACATCAATTCACCAGACGAGGTCTCTCTTTCCTGGCTTTCACTAGCAAAACAGAGAAGTTTAAGAAGGATTGACAACCACAGACAGCCGGAATCACCCACCAGCGAAGGCACTTAAATGAGCAATACGAGACTACTGATGATAGACTCGGAATCAAAGTTCAGGTGCTATCTGCATTTGGGTCATAGGAAGCTCTTATGACCTCATGAAAACCTCATGAAAACTAAGGTGTAACGGTATCTCGCCGACGCTTAACTAAGAAATCACGAGTTCAAGAATATAACTAATCCTAGCTGCATCCCAGACTTTGCTGAGAGGATCTGAGAAAAGCGCCTAAGTCCCGTCATGGCCGCCAATTGTCGAACCTAATGAAGGACATAGAGAGCCGTAGCCCTAGCGAATACAGTCCTTGCGTTGCGCAGATCTGACTCGAGAAGTGTCATTCTGAACTTAGAGGCATAATAAACTTGGATGCTAACAAGACATCGCAGCATGATTTAGATCCCTGTTGTGAGCGAAAGAGCAATACTAGCTAACAACGCCTCAGATTATCATTCCCTTAACCCCATAAAACGCAAGCTATGCAACAACCTAAAAATTACAGAAGACTCAGGCCCGTCATCACAAATTGAAGTACTTTCCATCCCATCAGATATGCATGGAACTAAGAGATCGTCGGCCTCTCTCCACAAACATTAATCTCAACTTTAACACCTGCGAGAGCTGTGAACAGCGCCGTGAACAAATAGTGTAGCACAGAAAGAATATTAAATATTGCCAGGAAACATCATGACAGCCACGAATCAACAAAATTTACAGCTTCCCTCCACCGTTTCAGTCCAAATTCCCTAAAGATTGACCATATCAAATTTCAAACTCAAGAACAAGAAATTACCAACGCCCATAACCTCACAAGAGCAAGGCCGTTCACCACCAACCATAGACGACCTGAGAGTACCTGTCCTTGAGCCACCGGAAGCTCTTCCGGAAGGACCCCTTGACCTTCCCTTCGACGCCGTACATCTTGTAGCTGGCGACCCTCCTCTTCCTCTGCAGCTCGGGATCGGCGATTCCCCAGGAGTTGGAAGCCGACCCAGATGCGCTCTTCCCTCTCTTCGGCTTAAAGTCTCTCCCTTTATCGTGGCCGCGGAAGTTACCGTTCGGTTGGGCCTGCGGGTAGGCGGCATTGTAGCGCCCGAGCTCGTGGGGTCCGCTGTAGTAGGTCTGCAACTGCATGACGTTATTGCTGTTGCTGCTGCTGACGTTGTTGCCGCTGTAGCTGTTGCCTCCATAGCCGTAGGTTCTTGATCTGTCGTGGTCCTCCATGGTTATGGCGATTGGATGCGTATGAGCTGGGTCTTGATTCTTCTCTGTTCTTGGAGGTTTCTGATGCTGACAGATGAGAGGAGGAGAAGAAGAAGAAGAACAATGATAAGGGAAAAAGGGAGGAGGAGACTCCAATGCACGACGCACTGTATTTCTTTATATAAAAAAACGTATTTTTAAAATTAATCTCTTATATCGCTTATGAAAATAAATAAATAAAAAATATTCAAATTTAAAATGCTTTTATTTCATGAAAACTGAATGATTTGAAAACGTTTTCAAAAAAGTTATTGCTTTTATCGATTACAAAGATGAATAAAGGAAAATATATTTGCATCATTTATGAAATTTTTAAATATGAATTATTGTCGATATAGACCCACCCATGAGTAGCTCAGTTGATTATGGCGTACTTGGAATTGTATGGTTAGGCGCACTGATCCCAGGTTCGATTCCCCAGCTAAGCACTTGTGATTTAAGTGGGGGGCCATGGCGATGGGTTGCTGTGCTAGTCTCCCCCAAGGAATAGTCGAGGTGCGCGCAAGCTGGCTCGAACACCTCGGTTACCAAAAAAAATAAAAATTATTGTCGATATAAGAAAAAAATTATTAACTAATTATTTCAAGAGATATAAACGATCAATTTCTGGAAGATGTTTTATATATCAATTATTTTTCGCGAAACAAACAGAGCATTGAATTGTTATCGATAATGAAAACTTTTTTTAATGATTATTATTTTAAATTATACAAGCGATTACTTTCTGGAAAATATTTTTCAAATTTATTTATTTCCTACAAAATAAATGGAGTTCATAATAAACGAGAGCCCAAAGTTGGTATCGTGGACGCACTTTTTAATTTTCATCGAGTATTTTCAATTTTTAGAATCTTGCCAAACCGTTTTCTTAATTATCTGGAGACCATGTTAAAAAGTGCCTCTATCTTATTAAACAAATTTCGGAAAATTGAATTTTTTTAACATGAAGTAAGTGATTTTACGTGGAATTCTTCCATGTTTAAAATGTGGCCAAAAGTGTTTGTTTTCAATTTCGATAAATTTAACTAGTGTCTGACGGGCACTTAATAATTTGATCCATTTTATCGACAACAGGCACTTTGAGCACTCATTAATAATGTTCCGAATTTAAATTTCCAATGTTTCTTATGATATTTAAGGAAAATCGTACAGTCATTAAGCTCTAAATGAGCTACAATACTTTATAATTAAGTACGCAAGAAAAAAAAAATATATATATATATATATAAAGAAAAATTAGGACGGCGGGGCTAATGGAACTTTCCCTCTAAACAATGGCGTGCTTACCGGGCAATCACATGGTGTGCGGCGATTTATTGCTATTTTAATGGTTTCTATTTTTTTTTAATTTATTGTTTTTATTGGTTTTTTTTTTCTCTAGGAAATTGTGGGGGTTTAATTAAATTTTATTATTTTGACTAGTCAAGGAAAGAACAGTCCGAATGAAAATTGTGACAGATTTTTGGCGCGTGGAAATTTGCTGCATTTTACCAAACATTTTTCAGATAAATATCTTTTCTTAAATAGTCAAACCCTTTGAAAGATTGGAGGAATAATGACACAAACGGCCATTGAATTTCAGCTCAATGTACAATATGATTCATGAATTTTAGTCTAATGTTCAACGCGGTATCTGAACTTTTAATCTGTTCAACATGATTCCTGAACTTTTAGTACATGTTTAATATAGTCCTTGGACTATATGAAAATGATCGATATAGTCCATGTACTTAAATTAATGGAACGACTATATTGAACGGTCAGATTTACCCCTCCACAAAATTTAATGTCGAATTTGGCGGCGAGATAGATTTTTACTTTTTAATTCATTCAAGTCTTTATTATGGAGGCACTTTAATTTTTCTTATAGTTTCTAAGTTCACATAAATTTTTTTAAAATTTACATAATATTTTAAATTTTGGCAGGCTTTTCGCTTTTTGCTGGAGCATAAACGACCATGCCCGCATCAATTTTTCTCTTGATGTGAATAACGGAGTACGTGTATGACGAGTGCTTTCGAGAAAACCGTCCACATCAAATGGGAAGGCAGGCACACGTGAAGAAGATTCTCTTGGTAGAATAATTAAATATTAAATTATATCTTCATTTAATGACTCAAGTTTTTAGAATAATTGACTGCGGTTCAACAAAATCTCACACCTCCTACTTAAGAGTAATTCTCATGTGCCTTGGAAATTGCTTAAATTTTCGGTTTTCCGAGCCTCCAACTCTACTTCTCACACGTGTGCGGGAGTCGTCGCCGCACGTGTGTGTGCGTGCCCGTCGGAGTGGCTCGTGCCCCCCAATTCCGGCGGGGCCAACGGCCGACGACTGGGCAAGGCACCAAGTGGGCCCCACGGAACAGCGTAGCAAAAGTTGGAATTTGACCCGATCGGATCACATCAAATCAATGGGAGTCTACGCCGAAAATAGAATAAGATCGAGAGAGTTAGGACAGGCCCATCACATGTTGCTGTCTTGTCGTCCATTAAATTATTTGATCCACCATAGTCGACCATGTCATATAATATAAGCCCTAAGAAGGAAACAATCAAATCGCTACTATTGAATTTTTCGCACAACTCTTACATGCACGGTTAAAAATATTTTCTTATAGCGAGTCGGGTGGTGTTTGGACCGGCTTTCGAGTTCGCCCGGCATGGGCTTCAGCCCGGAGACTTACTCGAAAGAAAGCTGGGAAAGGCTCGTGCAGCAAGGCCACCATGCTCGTCCTGGAACATCCACAGCCTCCGAAGGGTTAACTCTGGATTAACGGCGGGGTCCTGAGTTATTGTTGTCCATGCGGATGTACTAGTGAGTGAAGCTTGTCGAGGACGACCGGACCCGGTCTATCCCCCGACCTTTTCTAGTCGGCTTGATGTCGAGACTGTAGAAAAAAGACTCTCCTTTTTCTATTCAATGAATATGTTTTCTGTATATTTACAATACTCAATCCTGTTATATATATAGGACATATGACAACCCTAATTAAGAGATATACAATAGAAAGGATTCTATACTAGGAAGAAATCTATACAATAAAAATGCCTAACAAATAGGCTAAAATAGCTCACGACCACAGGGACATGGGCCACTTACTCCTAACCCGTGCGGTCTCTTGGCACGTGGCAAAACGGCACCCGTCAATTCGACGCGCACGGATCGCCTCGCGTGTCAGAAACCGTTCGGCAGCCACCTCTTACTTAGAAACACCCATAAACCATTCACTTTGAGGATAACAATTTCACAAAGGAAAAGCTACGGCTGAAATCTTTTTGGCAGCGATTTATCGTCATCTAAACGTTTTCGATCTCGGTCGACAGTATGTATGAATAATGTTTTGCAAATATACTATTTCCTCGTGAAGTATGCTCATGAACTCTATGTAGGATACACTCCAAAATCCAAATAGACATTCGAACTGTTTGTCCTTACATTTTGGGCTCACCTTTTCAGTGGGCTAATTGGGGAATTGAACTGAGCCTAATCTTGTCTCTTTGCCCATCCAATTTGATAATCAGCTCTATTACACACATTCTTGAAAACACAGAAGCATTCATTTAATTGCAGAACATAGTCAAATCCATCCGTATGCTAGTTCCTGTGCTTCTTGTGATGCGCCATCTCAAAAGGATGCTCGAAGCACAACTGATCCTGTGCCAAGTTAAAAGGCCAGCAACTCGGAAAAAAGAAAACCCTGTCGAAACGAATCGCCATCTTCAATGAAAGCAATTATAGCTGCTGTTATTGTTGCAAATTACGTGAAACGCGGATGACTTAAAGGGTTCGCGGAGAAAAGCATTTTCTGTAAGATGTCAGTATTTGCATTTGTGCACCAAACTCTGAAGTTGAAAATTTAGAAGCTCATGTGTGTTGTTTTGTCAACAGATATAAGGATTAGAAGCACACCGAATGTATTCCTCAAAACATTTACCAAACAGCATTATTTGAAATGATCTGTTGGAGCTCTCTTGTAAATATATAATAAGTTTTCTATAGTTCTGTCTCTATACCATTATTGGGTGCCTTAAGTTTGATTCTCACCCTTGATGCAACGATTAGGCATTTGGACCTTCTCTTCGAAGAGGCGAGAGTTTTCAAGTTCGATCTCTCGCTTGTTGTCAATTCTGAAGATCACCTCAAGAGTTATGGACTCGTGTGATTTTGTTATTATCCAGGTAGTTAGGACACGGGGATTAGTCGATTGCTAACTGACGCAAGACATTTCCAACATTATATCTAGAAAAAGCCTTAAGTCCAACACATCTCTAGGATGAATTTGAGATATTTATTCCATGAACGAACAAAGCGACATTTAAATGTCGATTGGTTGCACAGTTCTTTAGATTAAAAGAGATAACTGAAAGATAGAAAATTTGTGTATCTGTATATTTCATTTCTTTGTGTACATAATATACAGACATGATATACATAAGCCAATGCATCATGATTATACAGGATTCTAACCCTAAACTAGTCAAAGTATATACGCATGATATGCACAAATCTACCAATATTACATCCTCATATCAAACCAAAATCATATCTCTTAACACAGACAATCTCAAACATCAGAAGATGAACAAAGGAATTACATCTCCTCTCTTCTCCTGAACATTATTCCTCTTTCTCCTCCTACGATCAGCAAAATTAGATCACAACAGTCTTATTGAACCATACTATCTAAGTACACTTGAGCTTATAAGTACAACACAATAATGAAGCACGCCTGAATCGGACCATGCATCCTCCCCCTTCTTGGACTCGAAATCAGACCAGTTCTTCTACTATTCCGAGCCAATAGAGTCTATGAATCTGGGATTTCAAAGTTCTTGTTTTGGCAGGAACTCTGGGATAAAAAATTAAGAACCAAAGAGAAAGTTAAAACATGCACTGTACTATGTTAATCATGGTAGGTTTCCAAAGGGAAGCATAGCTGTAAGGTAACAATATTTCAAGAAGAAAGATCCTCTAATTGATCAACTTATCCAGCATGCAGTAGAAAATCAATTCACAGGCCATATGTATGACAAAGAACAGCTTGAAAATTCTTGAAATTATCATTCACAAATCAAGAGATGCACACATAATCCCAACGGTGAGAGAGAGAGAGAGAGAGAGAGAGAGAGAGAGAAGGTATGAATGATTAATTGCCAGAATCATAAGCATGTATGAGCTCATCTCTTTGAATGAACAGACTTGACTCAATGACTTTTCGAAGCTACAAAGCAACCAAAATCATCTCCGAAACTTCATAATCAGCCAGAACTCAAGAGCAATTAGCCCAGCCCTTTGCGCAATTCGGGGGTAGAGCCTATACTTTAGAAAACTAAAAGTAATCTTCTTACTATCTGGGCATCCAAAATGAATCAACGAATCAACTATGATCAACACAACAACTAAACAAGATTAAAAAATCCTGAGATTTTCCCAGGAAAACAGTGATAATATCAGGCAAGAAAATCCTTTTGCTTCTTTTTTATTTTATTTTCGGTTTTGCTCGATCGGGGAACAACATAAACCTAGGCAATCGATTTACTGTGCACCAGCAGTCTCGGGCACTGTAATAGATTTACTGCGTGGCCGTTAAAACACGCTCCCACAGACAGCAAAAAGAGATATACAACGACCAAGATCTGGCAGTGTCCTAGACAAGAAATTAGTAAATAAAAAAGATGCCGATTAAATTAAGACGGAACCCTAGACTGATGAGTTTGGGTTCCAAGACACCCAGAGCACGGTTCGTTTCTTCCAACACTCGCATCTGATATGGAGCATAAAAGGAAAAAGAACCTGGGAAAGGAAAACGATGTTCACTGAAATGAAAGCACAGGTACTTTCTTGCTACTCCACAAGATTCAAAAAGGGCAAAAAACGAAGAAGAAAAAAACCAAGAAAAGAGATTGAATCGGACATGTAAAAACAGCATAACAGAGGACAAGCTCGCATGAAATTGAAAATCACATCAAAATCAGAAGGGGGAGAGAGAGAGAGAGAGAGAGAGAGAGAGAGAGAGAGAGAGGAAGGGGGTGACAGACAGAGGGTGAGCACACAGAGCTTCGAGCATGAATTGGGACATGCAAGAAAGAGTACCATGTGTGCTCACTCTCTTCTGTCACCTCCCTTATTCACCATTTCATTGAACTGAATCACCAGAACAGATGGATGAAAAAACCCTAATCTTGTTATACCCTCTAGAAATCTCTCCCTCCCTCTCCCTCTGTGTTACTGTTCCATTGGAACAAAAACAAGGGCTGGGATTATTTGATGCTGTGGATGAAGAAGCTGTGTTGGTGTTTATATAGATGGAAAAAGAGGAAAGAGAGAGTGAGAGATAGTGCATCACGCACAAGCATAAATGGGTCTTCTTCTCTCATTGGTCGCCCTAATCTTTTTTATATGGGAAGGTGTGTTTGGATGAAAATCGAGATGCGGGCGTGCCAAAAAAGGCAGCTAGACGAAAAATTGTGTGTCGAGGTGATCCGATCTAAGACGATTGGAGAGATCGAAATCCCCCCTAGTTCCACACTTGAGCACAAAGTGCATGATTAGGAAATACATTGAGCGAAAAACATGATCAGAATTGAAATTACAAGGAGTTGAACGTACAAGGAATTGAAAGATAGAAGAGTGTGATTTTGTTTGTGATTGTTCTTCGATATATGCCTCCAAAAGCTTTCTAAAACTCTAGGAATTCGCCAGCGATTTCTACCTCCCTCCACCTTTCAGATTTTTAGCAAACTACCTCCACGTATCTATCCACATAACTGCACCAAACTTCCACGTCAATATCGATAAATACGGTGAGTTCCTACTGCCCTAGAACCGATTATATGATTTCTTCAAAATTTGGAAGCTCTCATCTCCATCTAAATCTAGATGTGGGAGCTCTTCTCTCTCGATCTAGATCTACATTAGGGAGTTCCTTAAAGGTATTTCTATATTCGTCTAATCTCTCCCGAACTAGATCTAGATCTAGTAGCTTGTTCAAGCTATTTTTGTTATCTCTGTATGGTGATGGTGTTGAGGACGCTGAGGTTAGGTGCGGATCGCCCTCTAGGCAAACTGTAACTATTAGAGAAGGGGATTACGGTGTGTGCTTATCACTGATGATATTGTGAGATTCCGTGATCGGCCGCCTTTCGTTTTGTTTTGATGCTAAAACATATCCGTTCTTGAGGGATGAGAGTGTGTTTATCATAGCAATTTGTGCTTTGTTGTTCTACTTTACTATTTTTGCTTTATTTTGAACCTTTCATATATATCATCTTGAGATATGAATAAATATTTACTTTCAACCAAAATAAAAGTTACGATAATTTAATGTGAGTACATTAATTATTCAACTTTTCTTTTTAGTTAAATTAAGGATAAAAATTATTTTAGTTTTTTCTTGGTTCATTTTCCTTCTTTAATGCATGGCCTAGTGTCATCAACAAAATTGACCCGAGTTTTGTGAAATATCCATGATTCCTTTCAAATCGTTTTTTCATTGGATTTAATTGAGACATCTAAGTCGTTTAGTATCGATAAAATCTATAATATATTTGATTCAGATAATCCGAAAACCCATTTGAATAAATTATTTGATATATAATGAGAAATTCTTACTTATAAGGTTGAATAAGTTCCGACTCTACAAATATAAATATAAGTGTTCATCTCTATATAATAGTACGACTAGAAAAATTGACTTTATTACATGCAACACAAATATTTGGTATATTCAAGAATAGACTAAATCTCTATTAAATAATATATTGGGTAATAAAGAGGATAGATACAATTGTGAACATTATTCAATATGACTTTATTATGCAAAATATTTATCTACAAACATAAATCTACTTTGCAGTAAAATAATTAAAATGACTTCTTTATAGGCAATTCAACATAATATAGAATATAAGATGATTGCTTGAAGTATGTCGAGAAAGCAATCAAGTCAAATTATAAAGAAGTATTAGTTGACGAAGAATATAACGTAATATTTATATATGTAGTAAATAGGACATATTAGATATTTGACAAGGGTAAAGTGAATTTAATGTGTAAGACGATTTTGTTCATGATATTTCACAAAACCCATGTGAAGCATCGACATCTTTTTGTTGTTATCAAACTTGTACAGCGAATTCAATAACAAAGCGAACAATAGAGACCTTTCCAAGCAATGTGGGTCAAGAGGATGTAAGAAAAATGAGTCATTTGAAATACATTTATGCAAAATTTTTCTGTGAAGTAGTAGCGGGTTAGAATCGATATAGATGTGGTAGAATTGATGATTCTTGAAATTGTAGAATTCATTAGTTCTAATTAAGCCTTTTTAAATACTGTAAAACTTTTTTCTTCCCAGCTGGAAATACTGTAGAGGTTACACCTATTAAACAAAATCATATAGCCATCGCATCAATTATTTATACACACACAAACTCGATCTAATTCCTTGTATTTATATAGCCTGCAATGGATGGATACGGATCCTTTGTTCGGCCACAACCGGACATGACATTGCTTCGACCATGGGTTGTGCGAGACTTGTATCCGACGGGAATGATGTGGAAAAAGCTACAAAGGAGAAAGCTACGACAATATATATCTGCATGCCCACTGATCTTAGTCAATCATGGATCACAACGTGTACATAGTTGAAAGATCTCTCTCTCTCTCTCTCTCTCTCTCTCTCTCTCTCTCTCTCTCTCTCTCTCTCTCTCTCTCTCTCTCTCTCTCTCTCTCTCTCTCTCTCTCTCTCTCTCTCTCTCTCTCTCTCTCTGTGCAACTGCAGGAGCACGCGTGATATGGCATATATTGCAAAAGGTCAAAAGAGAGCAGAAGGGATACTGATTCAAATCATTCAAATTCAATTGGCATATAACATGGGGGGGTTTTGCTTTGAATTGGCATATCAGGCCTATATCATTTCATTCAACACATCACTAATGGGGGGCCATTGTGGCCCTCTTGGCCTCATTAAAAGTATTCGATATCTCTCTCTCTCTCTTCTGTCATAAGTTGCATACAAGTGGCTATGAGCTTATGCAGATGAATTTCCCTTTTTCCCATAAAATATAGATGACCAAAGATATCTATTTCTCAGAGAGAATACGAAGGAGGTGAGGAGGGACCATCCTCAATTATAGAGATTTTCAAAGATTAATAAACAAATTGAATGAGGGCACAGCCCAAGGAAAGAAGGATGGTCCCAAAAACACCCCATCACAAGCTCATAAGATTGTTGAGCTGTGCCATTTAGTATTTTTAGGAATCTTTACAAAAGCCCAATCTTTAGGAAAGAATCATTTTTCAAAGAAATATATAAGAATTACAGATATTCGTACCTTTTAAGTTACTGCTCTCCATGTGAATTTTCAAAAAAAGTACGCATTTTGATGAAATTGCTTGCTTCAAATAGTAAATTTTAACTTTTTTCAAAATCTATTGAATAAGGTTTAGCGAGTGTCCATAGGAGAAGGTGCATACATGACATTCACGGTCCAACACTCAAGGTCCATGAATTTTCCTAATTTTGGTGAATTACTGGAAAATATGGAATTTTGGAAAACAGTCATGAGTTTGTTATATGTAACCTAAGTGGATTAGACAGTCAAGAATCATTAAGTAGTGAAGTACACAAACTTAAGTACAAGCGTGCAAGGTTTCTTGTCTTTTTTGCGAAAATCAAAGCTTCAATGTTCAAGAGCCAGTCCGGACCATGCGCAGCACCATAGCTCTTTTATATGAGCTATAATGTCGAGGCCATGCCTAACACACCAAAATCAGAGTAAAACCCTAGAAGCAGACTCCTATCTCATAGCCTGCACGACCACAGGAACGACAACCGATGCCGTTTAGGATGGTCCTCTCGATGATCTTGGTGCACATGAACAGAGGGGATTATAGGATCATGTCTGCACAGTATTGTTAGCAGGCGGTTTTCCCCTATAACCCTATCCAGTATCTGCTCGCCAAGGAAGGAAAAGAATTCCAACAACTAGATATGAGCCTCCCAGATGTTACTGTTAATGGTGGATCTGATCCATATATAAACAACACGACAAGAAAACTTAACAAAAAACCCTAACCAAGTGCAAGTGAAAGTTCTTTTTAGAGCCAGATTCAAGGGCCTCCTGTTTTGTTAATTGTCCGGCTCTGCTGTACATAAAGGGCTCTTATGATGTTTTAAGAGACTTGGACACTTGAACATCATGAGAAACTAAAATTAATTAAAAAAGAGGAATGAAAAGACACATCTTATGAGGCACTGGTCCATGGCAATTAAGTTTCCCAACACCCTGCCAAATTATTGGAGGGACCATCTAACTTAATACTATCCAGCCAATTTGGATGCACATAGATTGAACTGACGGTTGGGTGGGAGCCAACAAGCTCATGAATCCCCCTGGACCGACACTTGGAATTGCCAGAAACATATAGACACATTGAGCATCATCATCTATGTCATTTGCATCTGCCGAAAGTGGCATCCAACCCTATCAAGATAGGATGACAACATGCTTCTACACACGTTTTCTCTTTTCTTTTTTGAAGGAAAAGAAAAAGGAGGAAGGAGGAGGAGGAAGAAGAAAAGTAAAAGTTTTCAACTTTTGGACTTCTAGTTGGTACTTTGATATATGCAAAGTTTGTTCTGGACACATATAGCGAGATATTTGTAATCGGTCATGTTAATCTCTGGATGAAGAAAATTTATTTCCATTGGTATATGATATGTGACTTCTTAGGAAAAAAATTGTTCATCTTGATAATTTGTCGCTTAAATCTCTCTCTCTCTCTCTCTCTCTCTCTCTCTCTCTCTCTCTCTCTCTCTCTCTCTCTCTCTCTCTCTCTCTCTCTCTCTCTCTCTCTCTCTCTCTCTCTCTCTCTCTCTCTCTCTCTCTCTCTCTCTTAGTTTGCCTAAGTTGCTGCCTTTATAATGCCTGACCCATTACTACTGCCGCAATGCTTGAACCGTTGCCATTGAAGTGATATCTGAGTTGCTGCCTTGCCATCCAAAGCACACACAATCAAACACACACCCTCTGTCTGTGTATGTTTGTATGTGTATCTTTGTATATATGTGTATCTGTGCCACACCAAGGTCGTGTAGTCCATATGATGGAGGTCGCGACCTTCTAATGACCTAATTCTTGAGCTCCCCTTAGGTGGGAGACATAGCCAATCTATGTGCCAATCTAAGGTTGAGATTTCAAACTGGGCGCTTGAGGTTGCGATGGCAATCCTTGTCGAATGATTCCAACTTTAAAAACGAAAAGTACATGAGATAATGACACAAATGGTTCATAAACTTTGGCTAAATGTGTAATGTGGTTCTTGAACTTTTAATTATTTAGTGTGGTCCTTAAATTTTAGTTCAATGTGCAATATGGTCCATGAACTTTTAATTTGTTCAATAGACTTTTGGTACATATCTAATGTAGTCCTTAGACTATATGAAAACGTTTAGTATTGTCTTTCTATTAATTCGAGTTCAGAGACAACATTGAACATTTTCATATAGTCTACGGACTAACTACATTGAATATGTACCAAAAGTTCAAGGATTACGTTGAACAAATTAAAAGTTCAGGGACCACATTGCACATTGACCTAAATTTCACAGAGTACATTGCATATTGGGCCAAAATTCAGAAACAATTCGTGTCATTTTCCCAAATTACAAAGATACATATCTAGAATGATCTATGTAAATTATCAAGATTATATCACATCAAAATTCTTTTTTCTTTTTAGATTTGGGAGGGAGGGGGGTGGGGGGTGAAGATGCTCATCATAGTTGGGGTTTGATGCTCTCGTTGCTCCTTTAGTATTGGGTTGAAAGGGGAAAAGAGTTTTTGTGCTCGTGGAATGGAACAATGTATGTGTACGCATTCCCACCACCCCCCACTCCAAAAAGGGAAAGTCTTGATCATCATTAAACAATTGCCCACTTCCCTAAAGGGTATAAATTTTTTATTTTGTGCGGTACCCACCACTTACCATCATTTTAAAGTACACCCAAAGAACAAGAATCCCTTGGCATACGAAGACGGAACAGTGAATGGTGATTGAATGATGAGCAGCTGCATTATTTTCTGCAACTGAGCATGTAGCCCTAGCCCTCACTGTCCAATCATTTTGACCCCCCTTTTGTTTAACAGCTAGTTAACCAACCTACCTAGATCTCCATTGATGACTTGGGTTTGGCTTTTATCTTGTTCATCCATAGTCCTTCCAATTGGATTTGAATCCAGCTTAAGGTGATTGGTTCAGATCATTTGACAAATCATTACACAGTTCATGTGGGAATCTTTCATGATTTTGAGATGGTATATGTTGATGAACTAAGCGGCTTTCCTTCTCTCAAAACAGCACAACCAATCGAGTTTGTCAAGCAATTGAAGGTACATGGTCCCATCTATCGGCATGAGGGCATACACGCCTAAATAAAGGCAACCGATATAAACGAGCGAAAAAGCTGTGCGTGAGGAATTGAATTCATGGCCTCTGACCTTAACACCATACCGAGGCTGCTCGAGAAAAGTTTTTCTTTTGTAAATGGTGATTAGTATAGAAATATAATGTTTAACGAGGTGCTTTACGCAAGAATCGAAATCTACTCGCGAATGTATAAAAGCAATGACGTCCCCGCAAACCACGCACTCGCAAGGATTGGTCGGGACAAATGTCGATGATTCTCAGCATGTTATTATTTGTGCTAAACTAATATAAAGCAGTAGAAAAGCAAAAAAAGCATATATACTTTAAGTTGCTTTAGCGCCGTATTAGATCTTTGCGTGAGCATGTGTTAATGAGTCTCTGTTGGTCTCTCATTGGCTGAATCAATCCAATTCATGAAGAGCACCTTCTAAAATCTTTTTCTCAAAAACAAATGTGTATATTGTTTTCTTTTCCAGAAGGTGGGGCCTGCCATTAGGGTTTCTTGATTTAGTTTATGGCCTGAACGCAGTTGAAATGATAAATTAGTTAAGGAAAGTGCATGTCTCTTTGCAAGAACGAAATATTGCCTACCTTTTCTTTGTATCACGATGGATATATTCCAAGGCATGAAGACACACAGCAAAAAACATACCCTAATTTTAATTGGCACTACTTGTGAGGAACATAGTCAAAGTATATGGTTTCTTTCCCTATTTAAGGAGGTCCAAATATCTTTTACATCAAGTTTATGGTTTCTTTCCAGAAGTTCGAAGAATGGAAATTTGAACTTTGATGAGAGACTGAGGGAGGATTTCAAGATTCAAACGCAAAGTCTTCTTCTATAAAATCGAGTGGAATTGATGTGAATCTGTTTGGACACATGATAAAATAGTAGATGAAGGCATCTTTAATAATCCAAAATATTTTCCAGAAAGAGCAAGAGGTTCTTACCTTTGCTTGTAGTATCTTCAAGATTTGCAATTTAGCATAGACGGAATATCGTCAAATTGAGTATGCCATTCCAATTACTCCAAAACTCTATATTGTTTACCGAATCTCCAAAAGTCAATAGAACAATGATATTGACACTCCCCGACACGTAATTTTGTTTTCTAGTCATCTTGTAAAAGTTGATTAAATGACATAACATGTCATATCAACCCAACAACACAGAGACTAAAGGATTGAAATCTCTCGCATTTTGGTATCAGAGTTAGTGCCCGACTTCTTCACGCCTACTTTTACCCTTTTAAGGCTTTGCTCTTGATTGTTGTTGCCTAATGATTAAGTCTATCACAGCATTTGCGCTCTTTGGTGCCTAATGCTGTCTCCTAGGCAACGCATTGTAATAGTGTTGGCATACACTTAAGCAAAGAAATATTTTCGTGTTGCAATTGTAGTGGTATAAGGTCATTGTAGTGAAAGTCTTAGGTTTCTTTGACAATCAAGTTATTACCTATACTACATATAAAGCAAACGTTAAATTTGGTATCCACATTTAAATGATTAAAATACCTTTGTTTTCAACTTTCAATGTAAAAAAGAAGTAAAGAGCAATTAGATATTAATAATGAAAAGCCAAATTTCCCAAATGATGAGGTGACAAATCTATAACTTTTATGTATCGTATATTTCATTTTTAAAAAATCTTATCCTTATTTTCTTACTTAAAACCATCAAATCCATTTTCACTTTTGGCCTAACTTTTACTTAAAACTGTAGAGCACCCACGGATGATCTAGGTACGCATAGAACAAACTCAAATTGCCTCGAACCTTATAGCCCTAAACCTTAGTTGATGTCGAAGACATAGAAATTTGATAAGGTTGTATGAAAGTTTTTTGATGGAGCCGGATGACTGGACAAACCCAACCCATCTATCTATCTCCACAGGCACATGAACGAGTGAAAAGCATCGATATGACTTGAAGAAAGCGAACGTGATGAACGCAGGAAGGACTAGCGTGGGGATTGGGGGCCGATACATGTCGAATCACTAGACGCATTGGTAACCGTGATTGAGATAAACGAGCCTTAAATTCATATCCCAGATCAATCACTTGACGACAAGCTGTGCACTAAAGACGCTTGATGGCAATAGCCCTTGACTGAAAGATCCAGTCAAACATGTATTTATGGATATGGTCTTCCCAGGTTGAGTTGGATTGACAGTGCTATCTTTTTCATTCCCTGTTGTTTTCCTCTTCCCAAAATCATGGGTCTTATCTGCAGTTTCTTGGTCTTTTTTTCTTTCCTTTTGTGCTCCCTAAGCTCGATCAACTCCTCAGTACGTTAGCTTCTACTGTGCAATTTGGACCGTGGTCATTGAAACTTTATCCGCATGATTAGATAACAAGAAGATCATGTTTAAGTAGAGAATTCGATCAGGAAAGGGGAATGTAATGGCATCAATAACGAAGAAGCTTACAGCGAAGAATGTTAGGATTATTGATCTTCATGTGGAATGGTGAATGCACATCAAGGAAACAAAAAAGAAAAAGAGACCAAGTAAACGGTGAAATGCTGACTATGAGATTGAAAAAAGGGAGGAAAGAGAGATACCAAATAGATAGGTTTATCTCATAATTAACTGGATGTCCCAATCAAAAGTTATTTTTGTCATTCATCTTTAAAAACATTGGTGTATTTAGCCAAAAAGGGTGTACAAATATCTCCGCTTAACGATAATGCACTGAAAACTGTAAATTTTTCTTAAGTAGTCTGCTTAACAAGTGCCGAGAACACTTTTGAGCAAAACCCTAATATTGAATTATGCTTATAAAAACAATTGTGATCGAACTCAATTTTTTCAAGTGAAGAAGACAAGTAGACTATTTCCTCTTTGTATTGTCGATACTTTATATTGGATGGACGAGATGTTGGAAAATATCCTTTTCACCTACGTGGTCTCTCTCTCTCTCTCTCTCTCTCTCTCTCTCTCTCTCTCTGTGGGGGAGTGATTAGCAATAAAATATTAGGGCAACCAATGAAAGAAGAAGCCCCATTTATGCTGTGCCCGGCCACCATCTCTCTCTCTCTCCATCTATATAAACACCATCACGCTAAGCTTGTTCCTCCACAGCATCAAATCATCACAATCCCTTGTTCCTCTCTAATAGAACAGTAACGCAGAGTGAGGGAGTTAGGATCTGAGGAAGATGATGCACGCCAGATTCGACGGAGTGGACAGATCGATCTGGGGTAAACAAGGGAGGTGACAGAAGAGAGTGAGCACACATGGTACTCTTTCTTGCATGTCTTAATTCATGCTCGAAGCTCTGTGTGCTCACTCTCTGTCTGTCACCCCCTTCTCTCTCTCTCTCTCTCTCTCTCTCTCTCTCTCTCTCTCTCTCTCTCTCTCTCTCTCTCTCTCTCTCTCTCTCTCTCTCTCTGTTTTTGCTCTTCTCTTGTTTATGCATGTGTGAATTTGTGATGCATTTTCTCTGCCTGTTGTGTGCATGTGTGAATTTGTGATGCATTTTCTCTGCCTGTTGTGTGCTTGATCTGCCCAGAAAACCTTGCATCTTTTTTGTTTGCTGTAGTTGTTTTAAGGTTTCAAAGTACAACCTCAGTGAACATATGTTTTCTTTTTTGGGTTTTACCAGATCTTCTATGTTTGTACTTTTATACGCAGCTGATAATTTGCCCCCAGCGAAATGGAAGAAGCTAGGGTTGAATTGAATTTAATAACAAAATTTTTCCCCTTAATTTTTTTTTTGTGTAACTGACCGATAGATCCTGCTCTTGTACTTTTTTCGGTACTTAAAATGACAAAAGGTCTGTACTTTCACCATCCAAAAATTACAGTGTCCAAGAATTCTGTCTTCCTCAAATAATTTATTAGTGAGTAGTGAGATCTTTTTTGTTTTTTGTTTTTTGTTCTTTTGGTTCTGTGTTTTTGAGTTTTAGCAGATCTAGACTTCCTGTTTCAGAAAAACCATCTCCAAGGTTGTAGATTCCCCAGAAGAATCAGATCTATCAGTTTATTCTTCTTCTCCTTTCAATCATATTTCATTTCACCTTCTTCTTTACATTGTTTATGTTGGAGTTTTTCCTTTTCCATTTTCCTTTTTTGGGTTTTTGCAGGGTGATGCATTTTGAGATGGGTTCTTTACAGGAGTGGCAATTTCAATTGATCCTGAGGTAAACTTGCAACATTTTTATATTGTATTGTATTTTATAGTTTCATCTTGTTCGCTACTTGTATATCTTTATTTTTCTGGTTCAGTAATGCTAGTTATGCTAAGGCCGATTTACAAGAATTGATATCCTAAGTGATATGACAGATTATCTGTCATTTTAAATGCTCATTTGTAGTCTCTCACGTCATTTTCTATAACATGTTTGCGTTGTGTGTCAATTTTAAAATACCTAGCATTAGTCCTTCGCAATTTCTCTTTTCATTTTCATTTTGGCTTTTGGGATGTAATAGATCTCTCTCTCTCTCTAATGTTGCAGGATTAATTCATCAGTCTAATGAAATCTAAGATTTCTTAGGTCATTTCATATTAAGTGGTTTTACATGTTGTGGGCTTTACTGATGAGATTTGATTAATTATTTTGTCAATTGGTACCATTGGAGTCAATATTACATTAAGCCAATAGAGAGATCACTTTGTTTTCTGAGAATAAGATTCTTGGCTAAAATAACGATGAGTGGGTGTTTCACTTTAATTAGATTAAATAGATCTCACTTAACAAATGACTGGTTACCCTTGCCCTATGGCTCTACAAAACTTACAAATCAATGGGGAAGAACATGGAATTAATTAGCGTATCATAGGTTGACCGGTTGTCTTTGTGATTCTGGGAATGACCTATCTGGTATATGTCTTGATACAGGGCCTCAAAAAGGTTCCATATTCTTAATCTAATTGAATTAATGTATCAAAAAGTTGATTGATTGAATAAACTTTCTCCTATTATTTAGGATTATGTTTACCTTTTCTTGTTCTAACAATAACCAACAAGCCCTTTCCCATTGGTTAGCTTGTTTCACTACATGGATCTTTTCACACGATTGCATTTTCGTAGCTTGCCACATCTTCCTTTACATCCAAATGTTTGAGATCTTTTTTTCCCCAAAGTATCAGTATGTCCATATCTTTTTTAGCCTTCCCTTGCTCATTTTCTGTATTTTGTTAATCTTTACTGTTAGTTTAATTCTTCTTAATGAACACTCCAGTGGAAAAAAAGGATTCATTCATAGGATTTAATTTGCTGGATTGACCTTTCCATAGTTAAGGAGGATCTGGTCGATTTTGCAGGTATATAGTTTCACAACCCATATGGACCAATTGTGACTGAAGTACTCTCATAAGTTAGAACTCTCAGTCTCAAACGAACTAAGGGCGAGCTAGAGCACTATAAGATCAGCAGCAAAGTAGCGAGTGACAAGATCATATCCAGAATCTTGTGATGGCATAATAAGTGTATCTTCATGTACTTGCAATCTGAAAATGCTTTCTTGCTGATTGGATCATGCACCTCGGTGGTGCAGAGCCATCTCTCTTTTTGGATATATGGAATTAGAATGGATGTCAAATAGGGCATGAATGTTCATTGTTCTGAACATAGCTCAGAACTCATGTTGGCTGCATTACTCTCGATGATGCTATTACTTAAGTTAGCAATTTATCTTCATTGATGTGTTATATTATCACTGGATTCTCAGAGCACTTGTTTAAGCTTTACTATATGGACAGAAAATTTGTACCTTGAGACGATGAAGTGTTGTAATTTTACCTCCATCTTTTCGAGTTATTAGCACTATTTGTAATGATGGGGATGCCCCTAGGTTGCTGTATTTCATGTGATTTATAATACCGACATTTTACACCAAAAAAGAAGAGGATGAAAGACCTTCGACCACTTCTTAATATTGTATGATCATTTGCTTGATGGAAAGTGAAATATAGAAACCAAGTCATTACGTTCTGAAGAGAAAAGTTCAATTACAATGGAGATGTGTTGATATTTACAAATATGCTATAGAGGAATGTTTATGTCTTGATGCCAATCCTAATGGTACAATTATTACTTACTAATTAATTCAATTTCGAACATTGAATGTGAAAATCCCAAAATGTGGCGACAAAAGATGCAAAAATGTGGGGGGCCATGGCGGTGGGTTGCTGTGCTAGTCTCCCCCGAGGAATAGTCGAGGTGCGCGTAAGCTGGCCCGGACAGCTCGGTTACCAAAAAAAAAAAAAAGATGCAAAAATGTGGGGGCCCTGGCGGTGGGTTGCTGGGCTAGTCTCCCCCGAGATATAGGCGCCCCGATTACCTGTGCGGGCTCGTCCCCCGGGAATGGTGGCGGATCCTCGGTTACCAAAAAAAAAAAAGATGCAAAAATGTTGTTCTAATTGAAGAGTTTGATTGTGGGTTTTTCTTCCACTATTGTTAAGATTGATTGGGTTTGTTCTTCCTTGATTCTGATCTAATCCTATTGATTCTCATCCTTGATTGTTTATAACTTCAATGTTATTTATAATCAACACCAATCAAAGGGCGATTTTTTGTTTGAATCTTGTGATATTCATCTTTAGATAGAAAAGGGTTAGCTGCTCATTTTTCGAGATAATAAATTTGTAATTTATCTAGCAAACATGGTTAATTCAAAGAGGTAAGATAATTTCAATTCAAAGAGGTAAGATAGTTCAAGTGAAGAAAAACATGTGACACCAATCACTAAAATCAATTGACCAAAAAAATTAACTTACTAGGGTCATGTTGATGATTGCCTCAGGAAAAGTTGCTGTTGCTAAGCACTTAATGAGAAACTGTTGGATTTGAGCATTGATCATGTATATATTACGAGAAAACTTTGTAACATTTTCTTATTTGGTTACTTAACTTAGACCCGAAAATTCTCTTTTATCACTTATTATTGTAAATTGTAGATTACAATACAATCTATGATGCATTTGCATGGCATTTTGTTAAAACATTTGGAGGTGTAGAGCTATGTAATTTTATCCTTACATAAGAAAATTTTACGAGTCCATGTCGATATTGTTTTCTAACTTTTTACGCTTCATATATTTTTGGGAAAATGACATAAATGGTCTTTGAACTTTAACCCAATGTACAATGTGGTCCCTAAACTTTCAACTTGTTCAATGTGATTTTTTAACTTTTGGTACATGTTTAGTTTAGTCCTTGAACTATATGAAAATTTTCAATGTTGTCTTTCCATTCATTCAAGTTCAGGGACAACATTGAACATTTTTGTATAATTCAGGAACTAAGTTGAACATGTACCAAAAGTTTAGAGACTACATTGAACAATCTGAAAGTTCAAGGACCATATTGCACATTGCGTTAAAGTCAAAGGACTACACAGAACAAATTAAAAGTTCATGGATCACACTGTACATTGGGCCAAAGTTCATGGACTATTTGTGTCATTATCCCTATATTTTTTGCTCCGACGCTTTTGAACATAATCGATCATCATAAATTTTTTTTCGTTTCATATACAAAATGAATCATTTTTACATGAAATCACAAAGAAACTTTAATTTTGCTGTATCTCAATTTGTTGGAAACAGAAATGGCCTAACATTAAAGTTACAGGTGTAATGTGATCATCCATAATAATGTCCATCACTTTTAGTTAGCAGGTGCCAATGGCCAGAATAGTCATGGGGACGGAATGAAGAAGAGTTTTAGGTAATGCAATCTAGTCTTCCGGGCTGGTCATTTCACATGTTCTTTCTGGGGTCTCCTGAAGCAGAAGTAATATAATAGTTTCTAGCGGGCCCAACAAGGCCCACACAAACTCACCAATGAGCCCCTCCTCATTTTCTTTCTGTCCTTTCTTCTTTGCCCTGTCTACTATTGTCGAAAGGAAAAGAAAAGGGAAGTGAATGCATTCAGATATCAGGCAACTCAAATAAAGGTAGAGTGTTCAATGAGCTCATGATCATCTGATGTTTATTCCGCGCTGTCATGTTAACGTGTTGGTACCGATCCAAATGAATGTTGTCGGATACGTATGATAAGAAATGTACATTATCTATTGTCTATTCGTCGGATCACTTATTACTTAGACATGTCTTGATAACACGTCGAACATTCATGGAAAACGCTTAAACAAAGCACGAATGCTTGAAGGACCCATGTGACTAAAGATAACTCGAATTGTCTAACTCAAGGGTGTCCATTAGTTCATGCTTTTTAACCAACACACATGAGATATATGAGTAAAGTCTTGATGGCATGCCTTTCCAGCTACTGGAGTTAGTGCCAGTATACTCAGAGCTCAACTCAATTAGCTATTCGAATTATTCGGACGCAACTAGAACTCGGAAAAACACCGAGCCGAGCACGGTGGCAAAAAATTTGACGAAGTGTCTCAAAAAGGGCCAATTTGCAGCTTGCAACATAAACTACAAAGAAACTTTTATGAACAGCTAGCATCCAGAACTTACAAGCACCAAACTTAGTGAATAAATTCTTGCGCTCTGGCTATGCCCTCTCAACCATATCCTAAGATCATATAACAAGGAAGAACAACAACAACAACAACAACAACATAAAGAAGTGACAATGACCAGCTAAAGAAGCAGCTTCTGAGGCATTGAAATAGTAGTAAGGATAAGAGTAATCATGCCCTCCCATTCCCGTTCCTGGAATCCCAGGACCAGAAGGTGCATTGTTGGAGTACTTAAAAGGAGGCGGCGGAGCGCTCCACGAAGGGTAGAGCGACGGCGCCTCGGGCGGCGGCAGCAGTGTTGGCAGAGGCGGGCCGGGAGGGGTCAGCGGCAGAGGCTCCAGCGATGGTGGCGGCGGCGAGGAGTAATAGTGAGACTCGGGCGGAGGATGATGGTGGTGGACAGGCAGCGGTGGTGGGGGCAGCGTCGGGAGCGGCGGCAGCGGCGGTGAGGGCAGCGTCGGGAGCGGTGGCAGCGGAGGCTGATATGTTGGCATTGAGAGTGGAGGAGGGGATGAGCAAATGACAGGGCAAGTGGCACAATCACTGATGCAAACTACGCCAGTAGTGGGTGTGGTCAGGGGCATTTGGCCCTGTGAAGTCACTCCACCTGTGAGCCAGAGCAGTGCACTGAAGATTCCAACTTTGAGTACCAATGGAGACCCGAATGAGCTCAACCTGAGACAAGTCCAACTCATCTTCTTGATGATGTTTCAGCTGGCATAAGCTTGAGAAGAAGAGAAGAAGCTGCTTGGTATGGCGATTCACCAGAAGGTGTGAACTCAAGAAACTACACTGTTGTGCTTGTGCTTATCTTGTCCTTTTTGGTGAGTGACTTTATGATGAGTGGCAAGATACCCCTTTTGCACTCCTTAGCTGGTGTGTGTTTCTTTGTAAAGCTGGATTCTTCTCTCTCCCTCTGTCTGGTGTGGAAGAGGAGCCAAATGGAGTCTCTAGTTCATTACTTAATGGAAGTTTTATCTGTTCGGTTTTGGATTAACCACTAAGAGAAGATTCAAAAAGTTGAATTCAGATGCACCCTTTTTGCGGGGTGTTGTGGCTTCTTTTCTTAGTTTAATTCGGCCAAAGTAGGGCGCTACTCCCAAGAACTTTCCCTTCAAATTTCTTGAAAATTGCACTCTACGAGTGAGACAGCATTGTCAAAAGTGCCTTGACTATTGCACTGTGCCCTAAATTTATGGATGTGATTGCACAGATTTTAGCCTTGATGCCTTATGTGTGAATGGGAGACGCAGCTCACCCACAGGGCAGGACAGAGTGGGGACATGGGGACAAATTTCTACTCAATGCCGCGCGCATAGTTGGGCTGATATTTGGATGCAAATGTTCGTCTAAAGTTGTTTTCATAGAAGGGATCAAATATCGTCGTTAGATCTTGTGGGACCGTACTCACGCATGATTCGCATGGATTGGCCCGGCAATGTGCTCTCTCTGGAGCTTCTCGCCAGTCAATTATTGATCCCTCTATGACAGAGTTATCTCCTCCTTTGGATATGAAACACCAAGATTACAAGTCAAGAATGATGTCTATCAGATAATCAGAGAAAGAATCACCATGTTGGACCGTCAAGAAATGAATCATTGCGAGGACCCAGAAAAAGGGGCTTTATTACATGAAAGGACAGAATTTAGAGACCCCCAGAGATAAAAGTGTCTATTCTTTTAATCCCCTTTTATTCCCATGGAGTGGAATCCTAAGTGAAAGTTGCTGGACAGATGCTGTTGCTTTTTTGCTTTTGACTCTCACATATCACAACCCAATCACCTCGTTTTGTGCATCAGGTCCTAGCCACACAGACACACCTTTTGCTTTTATTCTTCTTTATTCTTATGCTTCTCTTTGGAAGGTTGGCCTCCAACATTCCACTTCCATTCCTGATTCTAGGGAAATCTTGTTTGTATTCAATTGAATTAGAGGTTGGCATCATCACATTACATAAGTAATGTTTTTTCAATTGAAAATCTCAAGAAACCTAGTCTAAAAACATGTAACTTAGTCTCGGCAACCTGATTGTTAGAATGATTACCACAAAAAATAAAATCACGAGAAGACATGATAAGGCCAAGAAACTTGGAAGAAATGCGGTGTCGATACTCGTCATAAGGAACACCTAGAAGGCAAATTCATTCCAAGAGCAAATAGAAAAGCTGCCTTCGGTCAATGCAGGTAGCACAAAAATTTTGATTTCAAGCGGTAGTAATTGTCTGCTGAAAAAAGCTTAAGTATACACATTCCTCACTGAACTGTTTTCTAATATCAACAAGCCTCCAAAAAAATGATCTTCACAGTTTAATCTGATTGGGTAATAGCAGGACCAGGATCATTGCATACCATGTAGCTTTTTGTGTGATGAGTCCTGAAACTGTGAGTTCTTCAAGATTGGTCGATGTCATCCTTGCTCGCATATGCATTCATTCATCCATCGTTTCCATCAGTTGAAGTCTCATATGACAGACCCTATATAGATGCCAGCACGATATCAACATACAAAACAAAGACGAAACTTATTTGAAACGCTATTGATTCTAGTATAAATGCAACATTATAAGTAAGGAAGATGTTATGGTTAAGAACAGCTTTTCCCTTTTACTCTCCTTATATTATGTCTAAAGGAGTGTAATGGATATAATTCTTCAGTCAAGTGGATGCCAATCTCTTAATGAATAGTTTCGAGTTTCAGCTTTTTCACAGCTATTCTCAATGACTGTATGCATGCATATTTGTTATTAAACCCGCCTTCCCTCGTCATATTTTGCACACAAATTGAGAAGAATTTCCATGAAAGAAGGAAAGGCCTAAAAAAGTGATATTTTACAAGGTAACTAGAAAACAAAATATAAACAGAAAATCATCTGTCCCAGCTTTTTGATGCGTATCAAATGCAAATCCATGTCAGTTGTTCTGATTAGTTCTCAGTTCATGTTTCTGTCCGTCCAAGCGATGAGGATCAGATGTGATGTAGGATGCATCCATTTAACTTGTTGAAAGCTATAAACAAAACCAAGCTTAGTGTCTAGTCATACCTGACGAAGACTTAAAACTGGAGAACTTGGTCCACGGCTTACAACGGTGGGAGAGCTAGGTCCATGGCTGGGACTGTTACCACTGCTACTTTCTAAGTTGCTTCCAAAATCCCTCAGCCGGTTAAGCTCTGGCAATACAACCGTTCCAAGATCAGGTCTATCCTTCTTTCGCAGCTCTGCGCACATTAGAGCCATTTTAGCAAATGCTAAAGCCTCTTCCACTGGCCAATCTGGCACTGCTGGATCGAGCATCTCTTTGAACGTTCCCTTCTCGATGGCAGTTCTAACATGGTGGGACAGCCCCATTGCGGGTCGAGCTGTGATTATTTGAAGCAACATTATCCCAAAGGAGTACACGTCTGATTTGGTGGTTAATTTGCCCGTCTGTTGATACTCTGGATCTATATAACAAAATGTTCCTGCGGCCGAAGTCATGTGAAATTGCGTAACACTATCTGCTATAGCAGGCGGGACCAACCTCGCTAGGCCCACATCACTAATCTTGCTCTTGTAATTACGGTCTAAGAGGATGTTGGCTGGTTTGAGGTCCCTATGAACAAGGGGCTCAGGCTTGGATTGGTGGAGAAACAAAAGAGCTGTTGCGATCTCAGATGCTATATCAAACCGCTTATGCCACGAAATCGGAGGGGTTTTGCCTTTTCGAAATAGGCGGTCTTCTAGACTGCCAAAGTCCATATATTCGTACACCAAGCATCCATACTCAGGGCACGCTCCTAAAAGGAGGACCATGTTTGGATGTCTCATGCAGCTCAGAACCTCGACCTACATTTTTGGCATAAGAAATTAGCTTTATGAGATAAAATGGCATAGAACAGAAATGTTTCGTATAAATCTGCTGAAAATATGTTGTTTTAAATAGTGTGGGTCACTCCACCTACTCCCCCAAGCGTGTCGTTTCCTCACATTCGGAGATTCTAAAACTGATGCCTCCAGAGATGCATTCGTTCAAGCCAGAAGATCTTAGTACGAATAGAGATTAATCAAAGCTACTAATTCTCATTCCTCGGGCGTACTGATGAACAAATCCAATGAAAACTATGTTTTCTTTTTGTGTGTGCATCTGTTGAACGCAAGCAACCAGACAAAAATTTGTTTACCTCTTGATGGAATTGCTTTTTCCCTTGAACAGCATCAGGTCGTAATACCTTGATCGCTACAGGCGTGTGGTCGAGCTTTCCCTTGTATACCGGCCCATATCCGCCTTCACCAATCTTATTAGTCTTCGAGAATTTGTCGGTTGCTTCCTCAATTTCTTGTATGGTGTATTTCCTGTATCGGGAATCATTCTGGTGCAAAGCACTCAGTGCTCGAACCTTTTCTTTCGACTCTAGCTTGGCTTTTATCTCAGCCTGTCTCCTTCTCTGTGCCTCCATTTCAGCCATCTTCTGCGCCTTCTCTGCTGCTTCAATGGCAGCTTTGCACTTAGCCTTTTCCATCTCGGCAAGAGCGAGAGCTGCCTCTTCTGCAAGCCTGGCTTCCTCGAACTTACGAGCTTCTTCAATCTTCAACAGATGAAGCTCTTCAGCCTACAAAAAAACAATACAATCCCCATGATCCTGTCAGTTACACTCGATACCTTTTCAATAGCTTCAAAAAGGGGCACCTGTGAAATGCGAAAAGCTTAACCAAATTCCATGTCCAATATGTTCATTGCCAATTATAGAATGATCTAACAGCAAATTAACATGATGTATTTACAACACTAATCAAGAAGTTCCTAACCGCAAGATAGGAAGATATGCATCAGTCTCAATCTCACATTAAGTAATTGTAACTTATTTTCATCCATCCCCAAGTGCAAATTCTTTTACTGTTAATTAGAGGGCTTTTTCGAGTATTTGTCAATAATTAATATCGCAGAATGAGAATATAACGAGTGAAGGAAGGCTTCCCAAATTACCACTCTCTAGCAGACCTAGTTGGTGTATATATCAAATATTTTGGAAAGTTTAGTAAAATATCGTCTAGATAAATATAGACACAAAACCAACTGACGGGCACAAAGGGTATCTGTATCTGATGAACTATCAAGAAAGTCATCCGTGCATTAAAATTTGAAGACATAACTTTACCTGCTTTTTGGCGGAGATGGCCTCTTTGCAAGCAGTGCTGTACATGTCCATGGTTTGCTTAAGTTCAAGCCTGAGTCTTTTCATTTCGGCCTCTAGTTCTCGCTGTAAAGGTATTACGCTCAGATTGTGAAAATTGGATTGGACGTTTTGAAAAGATGATTGCGAACTTTGGCGCTTAGACATTGATGCGGTGACTCACAATTCTCTAGAGGGTTGTACTTACAGAAGATTGAGAGATTGACGAAGATGCTAGCGAATCCGAGTCCACCATGCTGAAATCCAAGTTCTGGCCCGCCAAATCCATCGATCCAAAAGAAAGAGACTCCGAAATATCACTGTCGTCGGACATAGAATTTCGCTGTGACGAAGAACTGAGCCCACGGAGGTCAAGATTGTCTACCGACAGGTTCACTGCAGCAACTCGGTTCCTCTCGTTTCCCATACTCATCATATCCGATCCTGTACTTCTTCTTCTTCCCCTGCCGTTTCCTCTGATTTATCAAACAACATTAGGACAAACGAAACTTGCCACTTTGACTTCTAAGAAAGGTCCTTTACGACACTTCTGATGAGTCTCCTATTTTAGATATTGGTGAGCATCGCTCGATTTGAAATGCATAAATACTTTTAGTCACATGAAACAATCTCATGCATCCACATAATCTCGTGTTCTATCAACATGCAATAACTCATTGACTGTAATTTCCACATCTAATAATGCATGAAGAGGTACATTTTCTAAAGAGTAAGGGCCTAATTCAGTATCTACTACCTGGCTGCGTCCTGGAGCTTGATCTGTTCTGGCGAATAAATAGGAGAGACGCAGCGAGAATTTGGCTGTCTAGGGGGAGTCGCGGTGTTTACCACAGGCCGCCGCGCTTGCCGGACCGATACTACCTTCCCTTTTGAAATCACGTAGACGCTACAAAAGTCAGGCGCGGATTTCGAAACGGAGGATGACACGTCGGTGTACTTCAGCTTTCTAAGGTCCAAGAAAAAGAGAACTAACTTAATTTTTTCGTCACTGTTTGATAGGGAAAGAGAGAGAGAGAGAGAGAGACCTGGCTAGAGTGTTCCGACTCGCTGCGCCCATGACAATGCTAGTGATGCAGTTGTTTGCGATATATTCCAGAAGGCCTTTGGCAACATCATTCTCCTCAATGATCACCTCATTTATTTGAACCTACAGCAAGTTTTACCCTGAGAGTGAATCTGATTTGTTTGCGTTCATCAATCGCCATCCATTTCCCAGTAAGAATCTTCCGTCAACCATTTTGCCATTTCTTGTCTATCGAACTTAAGTAAAAGTGATAGATGTTCAAAACCAAATGCTACCCCATCTAAAAGCTATTCATGGAACATCAGCTTCAATTATATGAGAAAGTAAATAAAGAAACCTGATGCCATGTTGATGTCCAGAGCTGTGATATTCACGGATTGTCCAGAATCTCAAAAACCGAAATCCGAACCATGACTTAATCTAGACACTCATACTTCGACACGTGAAATGTTTGATTTGTGCACGAAAACGAGAAACTGGCATACCCCTTTTCGAGCGCAATATCCCCGGTACATAGCGAAAAGATCTCGCGATTCTCCGTCCGCTGGGTCTCCCACAGCATCAGTGCCAGGAGCGATTGCTGAACCAACATTCATAAAATCTCAAGTGTGAACAAAAACCGAATAGTTGGAGCGCGAAATCCAATTCATTCACAATCCTCATTTTTTCGTCTTGTGAATTCGAGAAACCGAAGAGAGAGATCGAGGGTACCTACTGTGTTGCGAGTTCTTGTTCTTGACGTGGATCAGGGTCATAACCGAGCCGTTGGCCCCGAGATGGTCGATGGCCCACCGCACGGCGTGCGGGCTGTTCTTGTCCTTGTCGATGGCCACGGCCACGGTGGCAGTGCCCGCGGCGGCGGCACTGTGGTCGGACGACAGCTGGGACGAGGCCATCTCGCGGACCGTCGAGCGGGGGACGGGGCTGCGGCCGGGGCGGCTGCTGCCGGCGTCGGTCCTATCTCCTCGTGGGGTGGTAGAGCCGCTCCCGGGGTTGCGGCCGAGGCCCCCGGTGGGGAGTTGGTTTGGGAAAAGAGGCTGACAAATGAGGTGAAAGCTCATTGTGCCTGTGGCCTGAGGGTCTTCTGCGTTTCTTTTCCTTAACGGACATCGGCGACATTAACGAACTTTACCTAATTTGCGCGCCAAGCTTTAGACCTATTTTTGGCAGTTTGACCAGGTCGTTATTTTCTGGATGCATAATTGATTAGGTAAATTGACACGTCACCACTTGTCCAGTCCATTTTGGACGGACAAGACAGTGCGGCTAATTGCTTTTTTTTTCGCTTGGATGAATTGTTTTTTTATTATTATAAATTACCCAGAAATTTATCTATTTTAAAAAATGTGAGAGCTTATTACATAAATGGGAAAATGATGCAAATGATCTTTGAACTAATACGGTCCATGAAGTTTTAATTTATTCAATGCGGTACTTGAATTTTAACCTAATGTGTAATGTCGTACTTGAACTTTTAAATTATTCGATGTGAATCCTGAATTCTTGGTACATGTTCAAACTAGTTCTTAGATTATACAAAATATTTAATATTATTCTTCCATTAATTTAAGTTCAGGGATAACATTGAACATTTTCATATAATCCAGGGATCAGTTGGAACATATACAAAAAACTCAAGGATTATATCGAACAAATTAAAAGTTTTATAAATGGTATTGCACATTAAGCAAAAATGCAGGGATCAGATTGAGCAAATTGAAAGTTTGATGACCACATTGCATATAAGGGTAAGCACGGTTCCAGGGTAGAATTTGAAACCTGAAAACCGATCCGATGAGAACCTATCGTTTCATGTTCCAAGGTATGCATGGTAGGTTTCAAGTTCAAAAAATTGAGGAATCTGTTTTGACAAGTAAGTTTCAAGTTCTAGGTAAATGGAACCTAGAACCTGGAACTTGACACCTAAAACCTGAATGTTGTGTTTTTTTTTTTGTCTATGTCTTTGCGCGATCATATGGTATTCCATGGCGTCTGACGATGAGTGTATTATTTAGAATTATTAGTTTGAGTTTTCATTTTATGACTAAGACTTTTATTTTGTTAACGTTTTATATGCTTCGCGTATCTAAATATAATTTTATGGTCAGTGGATTGTAGTAGCAAATAGTGGTCATTAAAAGTGATGATATTCACTACAATCTTTCAATTAATAACACATATGGAATTTTGATAGATCTTGGAACCGATCCTGGAACCTGTAACAAGATAAGTTCTATGCTATAAGGTATGTACGGTAAGTTCCAAGTTTCGAAAAACGAAAAACCTGTTCTGATTGGTAGGTTTCAGGTTTCTGGTGGAACCTGTATGGAGCTTAGAACTGCTCACCTCTAATTGCACATTAGCCCAAAATTCAAAGATCATTTGTGTCATTATCCCTACGTAAATTCACTCTAATTTGCCGATGACAGTATGTTGTACACATATGAATCGTACACAGTTTTGGGCACGAGTACAATTTGGGCAGGCGCTTAATCCAAATCAAATGATGTGATTTAATTAACCGATGTTCTTAATTCCACGTCACTAATCGGTCCGGTCGACGCTACGTGGCCTCATCGGTTTCGATCATGTGTTTGGCGAAAGGAGCAATGTGAAAAAAATTATACGATCGGGGGGGCTTAATTGAAAAAGACAAAAAATTTCAAGGACAACATTTCAGGGACCGGCGGCTGACGGCGTCGTTTGGGTCTTCTTCTTCCACAGCCGATGCTCCAGAAAACCCTGGAAATCGCGGTCGGGGAGAGGATTCTCCGAATCGGAGATTCGCCTGCGCCGAGGTCACGGCACGGAGCTCCGGCGGAGTTCCGGTAGAAGATGTCGACGGTGTACGTGTTGGAGCCGCCGACGAAGGGGAAGGTGGTGCTGCACACGACGCACGGCCCGCTCGACATCGAGCTCTGGCCGAAAGAAGCGCCCAAGGCCGTGAGGAACTTCGTTCAGCTCTGCCTCGAAGGCTACTACGACGACACCATCTTCCACCGCATCATCAAGGACTTCCTCATCCAAGGTGGCGATCCTACTGGCTCCGGCACAGGTCCTCCCCCCCTCTCTCTCTCTCTCTTTCTGTCGCTCTATTGAAATGAAATTGCAGGGATTTTGAGCAAAACCAATAGGTTTGGTGTGTTAGCGGTAGAGGGTTTTGTCGGTAGTTGTTGCTGCTGGTGATGGTGATGGCTGATGTGTTGTTGCTGTTCTGTTGCATTAGTTCACGTGACACTAGAGATTGGATGAAGTCTGAAGATTGGGTTACGCCTCAGGCAACAGCACATCGCTGATTGTTTAATTCGGTCGAGAGCTCTTTTTAGATGTGAGGTTTATTTGCTTGTTCCTGGAGTGGAAATTGCTGGGAAAGTATTGGGTTTTGGTATTAGCAGTGTGGAATCGGATTTGCTTTGACGGCTAGTCTTCTTAGTTCCCCGAAGCAATTGGCTTTTTGATGAATGAAGTGGATTTTGGACCTGTACACCCTGCTTATTTAGGGTTTACGTGGCGATGCGTGAGCTAGATTGGTTCTGTGTATGTTGGATGAGAAATTCCTTGACGTGGATTTTCCACTGACATCAGCAAGTGTGGTGATTTCAGGTGACGAAAGTATTTATGGGGACGTGTTTGCTGATGAGTTCCATTCACGTTTGAGGTTCAAACACAGAGGTTTGGTGGCTTGTGCCAATGCGGGATCACCACACTCCAATGGGAGTCAGTTTTTTATCACATTGGATCGATGTGACTGGCTTGACCGAAAGAACACCATTTTTGGAAAGGTAAACGTGTGACGAGTCATGAGCGATGTGTAGATTGCGAGTCGCTTGATAATTTTCTGCTTTTCCAGGTAACTGGTGATTCAGTATACAATCTTAGTGGACTAGCTGAGCTCGAAACTGACAAGAGTGATCGCCCGTTGGATCCACCCCCCAAAATAATCTCAGTGGAGGTAGGTTCTTGTCATGCTTCTAAGAGTCTTTGAAGAATTGTAACTAGAGGAACAGCATGATGTTGCTCCTCAGAGGTCTATTCCAAATCCAGATTTCTATGATGGTTTGCTCGCTGTTTGTTTTATCAACCCGCTTATGTTGGTTCTGCCTGCTTCTCAGCGACCTTAATCGCCTTTTTTTTTTTTTGGTATAACAATTCACTACACCAGGTACTCTGGAACCCTTTTGAAGATATTGTTCCTAGAGCATCAGTGAGGTCTTTGGTTCCAACTGTACCTGATGTTCAAAATAAAGAACCAAAGAAAAAGGCTGTAAAGTAAGATGTTCTTCACTTATATGATATGACTAATGCAGGGATATCCATAACTTCCCCCACAGCTATTCAAGAATATAATTGTCTTATTTCTTTGTAGAAAGCTGAACTTGCTTTCATTTGGAGAGGAAGCTGAAGAGGAGGAGAAAGAATTGGTTGTTATTAAACAGAAGATCAAGAGCAGTCACGATGTGCTTGATGATCCTCGTTTGCTGAAAGATCATATACCAAGTAAACAATTGGTAATTAGACAGTCGGTTTTATGGTATAATAGCTTGGGAAATAGAGAATAGCTTTTCTTTTTCTTTAGACAACCTTGGTCCTCCATTCTGAGTGGGGGGTTGCATTTGCAGTGTTTTGTTCTATGCAGGTGCAACATTTTCTATCTGTTATACTTGTTTTTCGATAGATTATTTACACTTGGTGATGCCAACTGTGAATTGCAGGATTCTTCTGACGGCAAAACCGCAAGGGATGTCCAATCCGTTAGAGAAGCTTTAAGCTCAAAGAAACAAGAGCTGCAGAAAGAGTCCGGATCTGGATTTTCAAATTCATTTAGGGAAATTGCCGATGATGAAGAAGATGACGACGATGATGCGAGCTTTGATGCAAGAATGCGTAGGCAAATACTTCAGAAAAGAAAGGAGCTGGGTGATCTCCCTCCAAAGCCAAAGTTGCCTGGTACTGAATTAACATCTGATAGTGCAGTTTCATTTATTAAGTTACTGTTGCACCGACATGAAGACTTTTGCCTTTTTTTTCTGTTGCTCCTGTGGACGTCAACAAAAGAAAACATAGTCACTCAGAGAGATTGCTTTTTCTATGTTTATGGCATCAGACTTTGAACTGAAAATCATGAGTAGAGAATCAATCAATGGCTATAACCAAAGCAGTGTAGTGGAGTGATTGTTGTGAAGTGCAAAATGTAGACAACATTGCTAGTGTGAAGCAAATGTAGACATTTTGGGAAGATGAGTCTCACTTCAGCCACATACTTCTTCTAGGAAATGATTTGAGGAAAAAGCAAGAGTCAATTATGAGAAAGATCAAACTCAGTAGTTTGTATCGAGGATATCTTAGGAGAATCATAAGGGGACAAAAACTAACGATTACAATCATGAGATTTCACAAATGAGTTTGTTTTTTTGGATATTCTTGAAATGTCCTGAAACAATTGCATGGTGCAGCTCTGCTTTTAGGGTTCTGAAATCCCTTCTCTCCCACTTCACACCTCGGAGCGCACCGTTATTATAGAGAGAAAGGTTATACCTATCTGATAATTTTTATACTGGTTCTTTGAAGTTGGTTTACTTTTTTCTTCCTCGTCACATTTTGCTTGGAGCTTTACACTCAATTTGAGGTATTTGACTCTCGAGAGAAGCTTTATCGTCAACTGACATAAAGAATAAGAACTGCTTATTATTGCTAAAAGTTACCTGGTGACATTGACAGGACAAGATAATTGAAATTATGCATAGGTGCTCCTTTGCATGGTTGTTTACTCAGTTCATCATCAAATCCGACTTACTTGTGCTATATTGCTCGAAATGCAGGGACTTCTGCCAGAAAGGATCGGGAGACATCTATTTCAAGGTAAAGAGAGAGAACCTAATTCATAAATTAAGGAAATTGTAGATGTTTATCCATTATAATTCAAAATGTCTGTCCTACTTAACCTTGCTCTGCCAGTGAGCAGTGGTTTCGTCATACTTCCTTCTTTGTACAAACTTTACTATATCTTAAAAGAGAAGCTGTTATAGGATCAAGTATTCACCATACTCTGCTTATAATAACAACATGTGATTGCAAAGTGCTAATTTAGATATTAGTGGCTGAGAACCTTAGGTGACTAGGCTTTTGTTGTTTACTGAGACAAAGTGATGTAGATCCTGTGATTTACTATCTGGATTCCTCCTTGAGGAGAAGATGCTCATGATTAGAAAAATTAATTCACTCATAATCAGGAGATTTACCTCAACTTATAGTGCATTATGTTTATTAGAAGACAGTTGTGGCTTAGTGTTTTGACTTTAGACTAAAAATGTCACTGTGCTTAAGATGCTGTGAGGCGAATGGCATTTGGTGCTGTGGGAACAGAGATGTAATCGGCTGCAAATTTCAATAGTAACTGATTCTCTCACCTGTTGCTAGTCAATACAAATTGCTGCCATTCCTGATTTTTGTGTTTGATTCCATTTACAGGCTGGTTTTGGGCCTAGGTGCACCCGTAATTTAGATTGAAGTAACCTTAATGCTATTTCTCATTTTACATCTTCACTTTTTAGTGACCGAAGGATGCATCTACTACCTTAACAAGTTGCGGGGTTAAAGTCATTCATGTTTAAGCCTTCTTAGTATTTTTATGTGGAAGCTTCCAGCTTGGTTTTTTTCTTTGTCCAGATAATCTTAACTATATTATCCTCTTTCCGCAAAATAATGGATCAAAATTGAGCTAGTAAAATCTGGTCCCTAAAGCAAGTTTCTCGTCCGGGAACTCAGTTTTAGCCATTCATAGAGGAATTTTTAGAACTATATATTAGAATTGGGGGTTGGCCTGCCTTGTAATTGAAGTCTAGCAAGTTATATTCCGATTCCTGATTTGTCAGAAATTGTTGCATCAAGCCATGATTCAACACCTGATGGTGTATCTATTCTATCTAACCAGGGACAAAGATGACGATGATGATCAACCAAGGTTGGAAAAGCTCTCCTTGAAGAAGAAAGGAATAGGATCTGAAGCCAGAGCTGAGCGAATGGCTAATGCTGATGCAGATTTACAGCTGTTGAATGATGCTGAGCGAGGTAGACAGTTGCGAAAACAGAAAAAGCGCCGGCTTCAAGGACGTGAAGATGAGGTATTTAATAAGCTGTAATTTTCACAATGTTACCATTCTAGGAAATTTGCAGATAGTTGCAGAGAATTGGATCAACAAGCAAAAGATCTAGAGCCGATGATTCATGCTCAAAGTCACTATTTATTGACTCAGGATGCATTTTTTGCTAAATGACTTGAGTTCCTATTTGTGGGCTTCTAACTTACTTTCACCTGCTGAGTTCATCCAACGCTTCTATTCGTGTTTTGATAATATATGACTTTCAAAAAAGATTAGTTTGCATCAGATTAATTATTTGTGTTTCGTTACTTCATATTCTTGTGCTTGCTGTGTATGCTGTTGTTAATATATTTTTTTATTCACTATTAAGGTACTAGCTAAGCTTGAAACGTTCAAGGCGTCAGTATTGGGAAGACCTTTGGTGTCAAGTGCCAAGGTTGGAGACGGTGATGATGATTTATCTGACTGGAAGTCAGTTAAGTTGAAATTTGCTCCTGAGCCTGGCAAGGTGAGCTTAACTTTTTCAATGTCTATGGCTATATGTTGAGTTCTGTAAAACTTTCAACAGCTTTTGGAGGCTCAAGAAAGAATTTTTCCAATGGACAACCGGTATCTAATAGTGTATTTAACGGAAGTTTTAGTTGAAACTACATCGTCATTCCCGAAAGAAGTTCAGTGTGAAACTGGTTCTGTTAGTAATGACGAGTTGGGCCTTTAAGTTGTATGTGAAATTGAGCAGTCTGCTGTCGTGTATGGGTATAAGATGGAATATGCGCAACTGAGAGATATTTTTATTGCAAATGGCACTTTAAAATGTAAATATTTCGTCTTGTTGAACATTGGAATGTCCCATACATTAAAATAGTTTTGCTAATACATCTGCAGGACCGAATGTCTCGTAATGAAGACCCAAGTGATTATGTCGTTGTGGACCCTCTCTTGGAGAAGGGAAAAGAGAAGTTCAACAGGATGCAGGCCAAAGAAAAACGAAGAGGACGGGAATGGGCGGGCAAATCTCTCACTTGATCCCATTTGTCCCCACTGACATATCTCATGAATATAACCCGAATCCATGAGCTGGGCGATGGTGCAAGGTTCATGCTTGCTGAGCCATTCGATCGACAGACTTCCTCCAAACTTACTTACTATGCACCCCTGGACAAACTAAACCAGTGATTCTCGAAGTGCATGTTAGAGGTGGCAGCTCTCTTCATTGAAGAGATTGATCTATTGACATCCCTCCCTGTATCATTAGGACACAAATCAACATGTACATATTCTCTCCTTTCGAGAGAGGCGGATCATCTTACTAGCACTGTTCTTGAAGCGGTACAATTCTTGCTGAGAGTTTTTAGTTCTTTCTTATTTTTGGGTCTCTGTCAAGATTATGTTTTGCTGGTCTTATTTGAACTGAATCACTTCTGGAAGAAGGGCACGGCCAGAAATGACCAGGAAAAATCTAGGGGGGGGTCTCCATCTCTTGTCCACTAACACGGACAGAGCATGAGGAGGGCATTGGATTCTGACCAAACCCTACCATGATGTTTCGATTTCTTCTAGACGTTTTGACGTTAGGGGGTGACTACAGAACAGACCTGTCCAAGACATTTTTCGAAGCCACCAATGAGTCGAAGCCCTGCTGAGAATTTTGTGGGCTTTCTTGAAGGAGGAGCGTCACATGGTCTTTGCTGGCTGTGTCAGGTTTCCCATTGGAGTGTTTGATCATTCTCGCATTAGTTTGTCATCATGAGAATTGGAAATTTGACCCTCCTTGTTCTTCCAATCACTACTTAGGATTTTTTAGTTTATCTTTGTTTTTGGGAGGTCTTGAGGGTTGGAAAATTGGGTTTGTCTTCTTTTTGCTTGTTTGAACGTGAACCAAAGGAGTGGAAGCTTGGGTCCGAATTGGAGTAATTTGACCCTAGAAGAATTTGACCCTAGAAGGCCTCCCTTTGGAAGTTGGTGAGGCTTTAGATTTCCGAAAGAAGAGCTCTATTTTGGGTTCAATTCAAGACAAATTCGCATTTAACTCTTCCCAAAAAACTGAAATTTCCATACATTACAGCAAAAAGTTGATGTCGAGTAGCCGGTGGCCGGGGAGCAATAACCTCTACCGGCCACCCTCCGGTTCAGGTTCGCATTGAGGCTCCGTTTGTATTTTTTGCGGAAGATGAATGATTTGAAAAGCATTTCCCTGAAATCGATTGCTTGTATTGCTTGAAATAATTAGTCAATAAAAAATATTTTCATTTTTTACAACAATTTATGTTTAAATGTTTACGTGGACGACGCGAATATTTCTCGTTCATTCATTTCTGTAAGCGATACAAATGATTACCGCTAACATATGGGGGCATGAATTCGTGTCTCGTATCAATGTGAACGCGCAGTGTTACTCAGAATTGAGCCTCGAAACGTGAGCCTATCCTCTCCTTTTCTTTTATCTTTTCTTAATCCTTTTCGTGTGCGTTACGCGCGACGTTCTTGTCCACCCACGTACCGGTTCGGATCGATTTCGGGGTAAATTATACACCGAGTAGGGCCCCTAGACAGCAAGGGGTGGCATCATGTCTAACATTAACAACGATAACGAACGAGTAAGGAATGATTAAAAAGCTTTGACTTGAGTCCCCCTCCCATTAAACAAGCAGCTGAGTTTCCTAGATGCTGCTGCTGCTCCAAAACATCGTTCCACAAGCAAAGCCACGATTCCTTCTCTCTTTTCCTGCTTGCCAGGCATTGCTGCTCAAACGTCAAAAAGCAGCGTAAAACGTTGAAATCTTTGCAGCAGCACCCAGCTTGCCCGGCCCGAAAAAGACCCGAAATTTTTTAATTTTTCTTTTTTTATTTTAATCTCGGCATCGGTTCGGAAGTAACATGGTGTCCTGATCGAAGGAAGAATTTGATCGATTAATTAATTAATTAGAGAAATACAATGCGGATCTTGTTCAGGCATCATCTATACGCGTTTAAGACTAATCACGATCAAGGTTAAATGATACTTTAATCCATTTGTTTATTCGTTCGGGCGATCTTGCTCTCTTGTTGCGTGATATGATGACGTTGACCGGATGTAATGTCATTGGAAACGTACGAGTATATTCTTGTAATATTATATTTTTCGCATTTATCCGCCGTATATGGTCCGTATGTCTTGTCTTAAAAAGACATGTTTCTCTTTTTATCTGAAATTTTCAAAAAAAAATATCGAATTCCAAAAAAATATATTAAATTTTTAAAGACGTCGCGTTTCAATATTTTGATGTTTCGAAAGGTTTCGGGTGCTAAATAATAGTCCAACTCTCAACGCTACCGGGAAAAGAAAAAGGTCAAAAAAGAAGAGTAAAAAATTACCTCAAACTACATCAATGTGAAAGAGTGGTCCAAATTGCGAGCAGCATCTTTTTGTTTTCAATTTTTTTTTTTGTAGGAATTGCAAGAAGCATTATTAGTTCTGAATTAATTACGCTAATCCTACTCAAAATATCTTAATTAATTGCAATTAAGGACAATCACTTTTATTAAGGAATTCATAGAAAGTATCAACTTCATCACGTTGCTTGAGATCCGACATCTAGCTGCTACGTCGGCCTTAATGTGAATCCATAGATAATAGTTTATTTGTGTAATTCCAGATTAAGCTAACTTGGTTCCACTATAAGAAGCTCATATTAAATAAAGTTGCTACTCCTTTCAGATGCAATCTATTCATTTATGTAATCATCTTAACGAATCGAGGTCATGTCCGCTTCGATTTTGGCCGACATAACTCAACAAAACGCTTCGATTGAAATGAGCTTAAGGGTCGAAACAATCGGTATCTTAAACGGAAAAAATAGCAAAAACCAATCTGAAAACTAATTGCTTCGCAGTGTTTAAAAAAAAAACCCAGTCTAAGTAGCTTTAAATTAAAAAAAAAACCCATTTTTAAGAGTAGAAAAGTAGATAAAATTGTTTAAAAAGTCCTAAACTTACTTTACATCGGTTAAATCAGATCTAAATTTTTCAATTTTATCAATTTAATCATAAATATTTTAACCATTTATTAATATAATTTTTTCAATCAATTTTGATCGGAAATTACTGACTCAACCGTTGTATCAGGTCGGACGGCCAACTGTCTATTCCAGCGATTTCCGGCCAATCGTCGTGTGCCGTGCATGGAGAATCGTGTTAGACAAATGTTTTGGGGGGGCGAAGTGGAGGGAGGTGTGAACACACCGAGGAGGAGAAAGTCAAAAGAGATTCTCTCACTTCTCTTCGCACTCATGCATCGTCAAAACCTTTTTTTGAAGGGGACACCTATCTACGAAATCGACTTCGCCATGTGTTCTTTTTAAATATCGAAGACATTCAATGCCGCGAAAGGCTTTACATGACGAAGCACGAGTCCTTGTCTTGTCGGCCTCCCAAGTCAGCATTCCGTGCTTCGTTTGGATATCGAGATCTAATTCGACTTATGACCCGGTTTTATTTTTAAGCACGGATCATTCGAACCGCGCGAAAATCCCGTCTTGCCCGCCATGCATCGATCGAGACTTCACCCGTGAATTATAGTCAGAGGATCGAGCTTTGTTAGGGTTTCCAGATCTAATTCGGCCTTCTAACCTAATCGGTTTTCTAAACACGGGGCATTCGAGCTTTCCGATCGATCGAATCCCTGCATATGGACTCCAGATCGTCTCGTCTCGTCTCGTCCACATGCATCGGGCAAGGACTCCCACTCGTAAAGCGCCGCCCCCGCGGCCCCCCCTTAAATTATGGATTTTTCCCTTTCGCACCAAAGTCTTCGTCTGAAGTCTTTAAAAAACAACATACGCCGGACATTAGGATTCACGTTCACACCCGCCTTTTTTCGGCGGTTGTTGTCTTGTAAATTGAAAGATTGCGGCCTCCACGAGAAGGTCAGATTGTCCAAGCTTTCTTGCACAAGTTGCGCCTAGCGCAATTATGGACCATTCCCCACATCGGAAAAGTACCCCTCATGTGGAGATCCAAGAGGAGTTACTCCCTACCCCTGCTATCCAATCGATCGTGTGGAGCTTATCCCCGAATTCAAAATCTAAAAATCGAACCCGATCCGTTCGAGATTTCAAAGTGAACGGAGAAGAAATTAGAGAACAGGCTCGCGCCCGGGAATCAACACCACCCGTCACGTACGTTCAGCAGCCCGGCATCCATCGTCCGGGTGCAGAACGGGTTTGAATTCGGGACCTCTCGCTCGGGCCGAGGATTCGTTTCGAGTCCCTCGTTCACGAAAGGGATAGCGACACAAAATAATTCATAGACTTTAGCACAGTGTGTAGTGTGGTCTATAAACTTTTAATTTGTTCAATATGGTCAATAAACTTTCGGTACACATTCAGTGAGGTCCCTAAACAATATGAAAATGTTTAATACTATCCCTGTACTTAAATTAATAGATGGACAATATCGAACATTTTCATTAAGTTTCAGAGACCATATTGAACAAGTTTAAAAGTCCACGTACTGCATTGGACACCAGACTAAAATTCAGGGACTATATCGAACAAATTGAGAGTTCAGGGTTCACATTACATGTTGAGCCGGAATTCAGGATTCACATTACACATTGAGCCAGAAATTCAGGACCGTTTAGATATTTGTGTGTGTGGGGGGGGGGGGGGGGGGTGGGGGGAGGTGGATCGAGATCTCGTAATGAAAAGAAAAAAAAGTCGTTGGGAGTTATTTTTTTTTAATTAATAATTTTTTTTTTGGGCGGGGGGGGATTTCTTGGGATCCAAAAAACCGCGTGTGTTGAAAACACGAGAGAGAGAGAGAGAGAGAAGGAAGTCACCGTCCAGCACCAACCACCGCCACCCCCACCCCCCGCACACCAAAACCGCGTTCACACCTCCTCCTCCTCCTCCTCCGCCTCCCGCTGTCTCTATTCTAACCTCTATCCGCCTCTCAAAGTGATCCCCTGCCGCGCGCCCCCACGGGACCTCTCGCGCCCTCTACCCAATCCCGTCCCGCCACGTCGCGGACCCCCCCCCCCCCCCGGGGGCCCCTCAACGACCGCCGCTGACCTGGCCGTCTCCCCGGGTCTACATTTGCCAGCTTTGATCGAGGGCTCAATTAAAGTTTAAAAAAAAGGGGGGGAAATAAAAGAAATCCATCTCTTGGCCGAAAAATACAGGAAAGGAAAAACGTTTCGGATACGTCTTCGCGCGTGCCCGTCCGTCCAAACAAATAGGAACGTGATGACTCGTGAGGCGGACCGAAATAACTCTGAACGAATCACGCCGTATGCTTGAATTTTCCTTGCGCGGAACCCAAAAAAAAAAAGAAAGACGGAATTGCCCTTTTTAGTCTGCATTTTCATTGCGTCCAATGCCCGGTGGAAAGAAGAAGAAGGAAAAAAAAGAAGAAGGTAATTCGTACCATATAAAAGTCTTATAAAATCCATTTCTATTTTCCCGCCCCCGGGGGGCGGGGCTCCACCACGGCGACCGCGCGCCCGTCCGCACCGGATCCGAACCCAACGTAAGGAGCAAATCATTATATATATATATATATAGTCATGAGTTCGCGGGTGTTAACTTCCCAACAATCAACAACAACGACACCGTCCTCCTCCCCGTTCACACCACCGCCTCGTATATGTCCAAAAGGACCCCAGAAAAACCACGCCCCACATCTTATAATTCCAAGTTCAATTCCCACCTTCTCGACCCACACAAACATCAAAGAAGAAGAAGAAGAACAGCAGCAGCAGCAGCAGCAGCAGCAGCAACAATCATCAATCAGTCGCCTTCGAAAAGTTGCAAAACCTCTGAACCTCCTTAATCTCTCTTTATGAAACTCAGTTCCCTCACCGGCCCACAAGACTTCTCCTACATCCTCACCTTGCTCCACACCTCCTTCGGGTCGCCGCCCGACCCAATGAGCGAGACCACCCCCAGCACCACCGCCTCCACCGCCACGGCCAGGCGGCGCCGGAGGAGAGAGGGCGGCGGCGGGGGCGGCGGGGGGGCGGAGGAGGAGGGCGGGGGCGGGGGCGGGGGCGCTGCTGCTGCTGCTGCTGCTGATGGGGGCGGTAGCAAGAAGAAGGAGCTGAAGGGTATCCTCACTTCTCTGCTGCTGCTGGAGGAGCAGGAGAAGCAGGACGATCAAGAGCGGGACAGGGCCTCCCGGGAGGAGAAGCAGCTGTTCGACACCCATCACAAGAAGAAGGCCAAGGCCATGGCGGATTACTACTCCAAAGTCGACGATTACTACACGGAGGTGGAGGAGCTGGACCGGGCGAGGCGGAAGAAGGGGCGGTCGCTGGCCGGGGCGGTGGCCGTCACCGGCGCCGTCGCGTGCGAGGCTGATTCGGGGAAGAAGGGGGTCAAGAAAGGGAGCGGGGAGAGCGGGGGCGGCCATCAGAGGAGGCTGTGGGTCAAGGACAGGTCGAATGCTTGGTGGGATGAGTGCAATAGGCCTGACTACCCCGAGGAGGAGTTCAAGAAAGCCTTTCGGATGGGGAAATCGACCTTCGACATGATCTGCGAGGAGCTGAATTCGGTTATCGCCAAGGAGGACACGACATTGCGGAGCGCGATCCCGGTCCGGCAACGGGTGGCGGTCTGCTTATGGAGGTTGGCCACGGGCGAGCCGCTCCGGCTAGTCTCGAAAAGGTTCGGTCTGGGCATTTCGACTTGTCATAAGTTGGTTCTTGAGGTCTGTTCAGCTATTAGGACCGTGTTGATGCCCAAGTACTTGCAATGGCCTGATGAGGATAAGCTGAGGAAGATTAAGGATGAGTATGAATCGATTTCGGGGATACCCAATGTCGTTGGGTCCATGTACACGACCCATATCCCCATTATCGCGCCTAAGATTAGCGTGGCTGCTTATTTCAATAAACGGCACACGGAGCGGAATCAGAAGACCTCGTATTCGATCACTTTGCAAGGCGTGGTCGACCCTAAAGGGGTGTTTACTGACGTTTGTATCGGTTGGCCCGGTTCGATGCCCGATGAACAGGTGTTGGAGAAGTCTGCGCTTCACCAGAGGGCCAATGGGGGGCTATTGAAGGGCGTTTGGATCGTCGGTAATTCGGGGTACCCGCTATTGGATTGGGTTTTGGTGCCTTACACGCAGCAAAATTTGACATGGACTCAACACGCATTTAATGAGAAAATCGGCGAGGTCCAGAGGGTGGCCAAAGACGCGTTTGCGAGGTTGAAAGCGAGGTGGAGTTGCTTGCAGAAACGAACGGAAGTGAAGCTTCAGGATTTGCCCGTGGTTCTTGGAGCATGCTGTGTTCTGCACAATATCTGTGAAATGAAAGGCGAGGAAATGAACCCAGCACTAGGATTTGAGCTCATAGATGATGAGATGGTCCCCGAGGTAGCTTTGAGATCAATGAGCTCGATGAAGGCTAGGGATTCTATTGCCCATAACCTCTTGCACCACGGCCTCGCGGGGACTGCTTTTCTGTAGAACGAACAGTCACAGCTGGTTCTTATTCTTATTTTCGTTTTACTTTTCTTTCTTTTTAAACTTTTGAGATGGCTATTCTTTGGAATTCGCTTTCTTTCATACTTTGTTGTAGTCTTACACGACAATTATTCATCATGATTTGTTGGAGGAGCTGTGTAAAAGAGATGCTCTTGCCCCCTTCCACAAGCGGATGATATTCATAAGCTCTATGTTATACAGGTTGAATCGAAGGAAAATGTTGCAAATCGTGATTACACACTTGAATTACCGAAAAAAAAAAAACAGTCGAATGAAATTTGACTTCGTTGGATTCTTTATTTGCGCAGGGCTTTTCTCTTATAGATTATCGCATTTTATATTCTCTGTTTGCAAGAACTCTGGATTGATGGAATGGGGAAACTCATCTCTTCACTGCTAGATCATGGTCAGTTTCATCTCATATGCTACTTCTTGCGACTTCTCTCTGTATAAGCACTGACAAGTCATTTGAGTTTCTAGTGCTGTATGGCTGCTTATGTATGAATCACAAGGGACTGAGCTACTTGGAAACTAGAAGTCCTTTGACTCTGGCGCACCAGAAATGTGCTTTTCCTCAGCTTATTATCCGAAAAACTAAGAGAGGCATCGCATTCGCATTTACTTTTCTAAAGCCAATTGTGCTCATTTTCTTTTCATCTCATTATTCCTCTTCTCACGTTCCCATTTCCGAGCTCAGCTAATCTTCATCGCTAGAGCGGAGTAATTTTAGTTCGAATGAAAGTATCTTGAGCTAATCAGCTTTTTGTGGATTCAGTATTCTTCTGCATCTAAGTTCAAGCATATGGAGACATACTGTGCTGATATCTATTGATTAATCAATAACAAGCTAACAACGAAAAGAATTTAAAGCATCGGCTACAATTTCAACCGAGTATGCACTGCTCTGCTTTCCTCTTTCCTTTCCTCAACTCGATACATGTCATTCGCAGAAAGAAATAACTCGGACTGTTCTATTTTGTCATCCTAAAGTTCTTTTATCGTCTTCCAAGGGGAGTCATTTTGAATTCTCAATCATTTGGTTTTATGGCTATCGTTTGCTTGATGAAATGTGGTAAACCTCGGCGACATTGCGAGGGCTAATTCTCCGCGTTCCAAGTGTTTTTTTTTTACCTCCAACGGCTTTGCATTTCACGACTTTCATTTGCAGACCCTATAATAACCATTTCAAGTTCATTCTTTCCGAGTAAAATTTTCAAGTCGTTTCTAAAAGCCGATTACTTAGGGAATTAACAGAAGCAATAGGCAGCGCTGATGTTGAATCTCTAGTTTTCGCGCAGTCATTTCCTCATAATGCAGCAAGTTCACTGATGATCTCTAATTTTCGCAAATGGAGCTCCTGAATATCATCCTCCGCGAGTTTATAAGGACGCTTACGTTTTTCAACTGTTGTCATTGTGATCATGAACCAGCATTCTAAGTTTCAGTTGGGGATTAGCTTACAATAGTGAAGATGTCCATAGGGGAACTCTAGCTTCAGTTTCGTGCGTTAGTCAGTTCCATCAGAGCCAGTGAGAACTGTTTTAATAGGTTCATTGCTAGATATCTCTTTAACTCTTGTGGTCTGTATTCCCAGATGAACAGCGAGGTCAACGATGCCTTCAAATCTTGTATTCATCAAATGAATCTGTTTCGGCAAAGAAAATAGAACTGAGAAAAGAAAAGGAAGTTGAATTGTAGATTCTATTACCGGGTTTGAGCAAGACAAGGATAATGTAAATTGGAAAAATGTTTCGTTTCTTCCTCCACTTTTGTAATATCAATCAGAATAGGCTGTACTGAGATCGAGAAATGGCCAATAGCATCTTACAAAGGCCTAGTTAATGTTGCAGGTTATGCTTTCGGTTCGTGTTTCACATGAGAAATGTAGTTATTAGAGCAATAACTAAATGGTGTCTCAGAGTCCACAGCTTGGACTTGGAGAACCCTTGACTTATTATCTTCCTGTCACTTTCTCTAGGGTGCTTGACTTGAATGACAGCATCAAACGCTGCAAAGAATGAATTGGCACAAATATGTTAGTGCTGCAACATCCACTCCACTCAATATTCATTTAAGTCGCCTTCAAAGTAGGTCTGAATCATGACATTTTTTCATTTTTGCATGTATGTACCAGTCCCTTATTGTGACCGGCATATCTCATGCCATAATTTCCTCTGGAAGAATTGGCAAGTCCATACAAAGAAGACCAATGAAACAACCTGATGTGAACGAGTCCATACTAGTCTCACCACACAAATCCGAACAATGCGTCCTTCCTCAAGAATGACTATCGTGTCTTTATATTTAAGAGGAATTTACTTGGTGGGGATTGAAAGGGAGCACGCTTAAGCTTGACAAGATCTTGCACTCATCCTGAATAATCATCAAGACCACAGTGAAATTTCTGTTTCCTTTACAAGAACATCAGACAGAAAATTCTCTTTTGTGATATTCACGAACAGTTTGATCAAGTATAGGTCAAGTCATATAAAAGGAAAAACTCATTCCTGCTTCTATCCTTAGCTCCAACGGCCCAGTGATGTGAAGCTAGCAAAATCAGAGATATGCACACTAGTCTACACGTCATCGGGTAACACATTACAGATTGATCACTATCACATCCATTTGCTCAGATCAGACCTGGCTTTCTAGCCATTCTACATCATTTTTTCAGAGGGTAGACGGAGAGGAAAGTGTGCAAATTGAATCCTCAAGACTGGGGAGTCTGGTTTCTTGTCATCGAACTGGTAACCTGCCAAAAATCCAACAAGCTCTTGTTAGGCTATATTATCAGAGGACTCTAAATACAACATACAGTAATAAACACGGGAAGATAGGTTAGCTGACTAAAACAGTTATAAAACTACGTTTGGTGGCCAGGAAAAAGTCAGGATTTTATCCTATCCGGTGTTTAATTGCGTTCAAGACAGAATAGGGCCAGATAGAAGAGGGACATAACCCGAATTAACCAATCTTATTTGTTTGGGGGGGGGCGATGGTGGATAGGAGTTCTCATGTCCATGGTTTATGCCGGCTACCGCACGAGGACCACCACGACAGCCAATCTTCATCGCCTCCGACCACGGTGCCGTTGTTGTCACCTCCAACCACCGCCACATTGGTGGCCAAATGATCGTGTTCCCCAATCAGAGCTTCCCGATCAACATCTCCGCATTTGTCCAACTCTGGTGTGAGGGTGGGGCTTTCATTTATCATCCCTTTTCATTTACAACTTGTGCATCCTCCCTGTTACATACACACTTCATCTGCAAGGCAAAGGTTCCACCTTTTTTGTAGTCTCTCACTCAATCACGCATTGTGCTCATGGGAATCAAAGAAATCAAGCCACGAATTCTGTATTCTACTTCGACTCATCAATGGAAGTACAACATGTCCGTGCTCTTCAGAGGGCAGAACAAATGGAAGACCTTCGCGGCCCATCTCTTCCATGCACCAGGGATCTACTTTCAGGGACTAGAGATGAGACAGAAATGGTGGCCGATTGGGCACCATGGGTGGATAACTGGGCAACAATTGGTACAAGATGACAACTAACTATAGCTGATGAGGTGAGGTGATGTCAACGGCGGCTTGACAGGTCACAGCGAAAGGCAACAGCAATGTTGAGTTAATGACGATAGCAAAAAGGTGGAGGAGGAAGAGAGAAATTTGTGTTATATCCACGTTATATCCAAATATTTACTGAACACTGCATAAGATAGTACAAATCTCATCATTATCCTATCCAACCTTCATCTTATCCGAATATATCCTATCCCACAAAAAATCCTTGATGACCAAACGTAGCTGTTAGGTTATATTAACAAAGGGCTCTAGATACAGCACGCAGTAACAAACATAGGATAATAGATTGGTTGACTAAAAAAGTCGGTCACTTAAGGGACATGCTTCAGGGATCAAAATGCAGTTTTCTTCTTTCTCCCAAGACTTCAATAATGTAGTCATAAAATAACTGCAAATATTCTGTGAGTAATTGATTGACAAGTTGTACCTTGAAGGGCTTCCATAGCTGTGAAAGCACATTTGGAATCCACAAACTCAACAAAGCACAACACCAAAGCCCGATCTCCACTCTGCAACAAATACCGATGACACGACAACTTTTAACTGCTAAAACACCAAATAACAACATAAATAGTTGAGATCAGGATGCCAATTAGGCAGAAAATCAGGATAGGATTGGTCAATATGAATTGCTTGTATATATAGTGAATCCGTGAAGGATCCAGGAGAAATTCCTCATGAGTTGGGTTAATCTAGTTTTCAAGCAGTCATACAAGTACTCAACCAATATTCTGGAATAAGAAGGAGAGAGATTCTCAAATTTCGAAGAATCACATATGATAAGATTCATGATACAGTCGGTGGAATAGAAAGTTGACAGAGATTGGTGATGGGGCAACTGGAGAGGAGGAGGCAGAAGGAAGGAGTCTGGGGAAAAAAGAAAGAATAGTCCAAGGATTTATGCCAAAATTATAGGTAAATACACATGAAAAAGAAGAAGAAGAAGAAAGAACATTAACATACAGGCTCCATTTAAAGCTGTCGAACATTGTCCACCATTTGGAAATTTTAAGCATGATAAAAGAGTAAATATTAACCAAATAGGCAAAGTTACACTTACACGTCTGGCCTCCTTATGGATAACTCTGATATCCTTGAAGCCATAAAATGGTCGAAACATATCTACCGCTTTAAGTCAGGAAGTTACAAATGACTGAACAGGGAGATTTTGCAACCATTGGCAAGAAGGACTAGATCTTTTGTTTCCGATGAAAATGGATAGGGAATATATGCTCCCTCCAAAAATAAGCAACAGCCATGTCAAAACTGAATGATCAACTAAGTCATATCCTTAATTGGACATGTAACTGAACTATCGCAGCACCAATATGATGCCCGATGCCCCATCTGTAAAAACTTCAGTTGAGGCAATGGAATACAGGTAACCTATTTCGATAAAGCATGCAATCATCAAAAGGATACGGCCTACTTCTCTTCTGGTACAGTCAGTTGGAAGACCATGGACAAACAAGATATTCGATTCTCTTGTGGGTGCTGTCAAGCTGTCAACATTCCTCAAGGAACTTGACCTTTCGCCTGCTGAAAAGTCTTGCCTTTGATGAAGTACTGGATCTTCTAAAGGAGTTGAATAGCCCTTAAGGCTTGTGCCAGCTGCTAATCGTCCGGTTCCAGGTTCAGGACGTATCCCACTTCCTAGAATATCATCTATGCCATATGTCCCTGGTCTTACTGGATTTACCTGAATTTAGAACCTATGAGTTCAATTCTCCCAACAACCTTATTGTAAGAGCTATGAAACTATAGCTAAGTCATTACATCTTTCTGCAAAGCATCTGAAGGAAAAGCGCGTAGATCTTCATAGCCGAATGCATGATGAGATGCTAATGATGGCGTCTCAGATGACAAATAGCCAGGAAAACTTGCCCTGGCAACAGTAGCTGGCATAACATAATTAGAGAAAAATCAATGATGCAACAGTTAGGATCAGCGTTTGATAGTGGAGACTACAAAAGGAAAAGATCGACATGAGGTTCAATTTAGTAAAACAAAAATACTCGGATATTCCAATTAATACTGTTGTGATTCAGATAAAAGTGGCATTGTTTCGATTTATTATGGCTTATTAAATTTTTTCCTTACTCGGCCACAGTGATCAGTGGTATTGCAGGGTCATTACTGCATACAGGCAATCTTCAACCCAAGTCTTCCTAAAAGGATATAAGAATTTCTTCAAGACATCTAAATCACGGTATTAATTGATCGTACACGTGTATTTTGCAGGATAAAACTACAGTCTCTTTTCTTCTTTTTGCACCAACAATCTTGATCTGATGATCGCACTATCCATCTTCTTCTAAAGACTAAAATGCAAACCGTTCCTTCTTTTTAATAAAGGTGAAACAAAGTGGGTACGCAGTAGCTTAAAATGCAGAGGAAGATATAGCCTGAATGCTCGTGCTGCTTTCGAACGGAAAAATAATGGCACAACAGACAATCTTTGCGCTCGAAACAATTCGACCTCAACCAAACTGAACAGAGCATTGCAGTACAAAACCCTGCGTCCTAAACCCTGCTACGCCGGCAAGTTTTTGCAACCAATTAGCTCAAATTCATTATCCAGAGAACAATTTAGTGCAGTGGGATACTACCACCATCAGAACCACAGAATGCCAGTTTCATGTTCCCCTAACAGAAGCACACAAGACCAAACAGAACCCACCCCACAAAGCATATCTAACCAAACCCAAAAGGGCAAACAACAAAAAGGGCTATCTCGTACAATCGACCGCTTAAAATCCTCAATAAAACACACCCCAGCCGAGGAGGTCAGATCAACATTCTACGCCACACGAATCGAACGGAGACATGGAGCTCCAAACTACGGCGATCACACGTCAATACCGAGCAGTGTTGCGACCAGAAAAAAACAACGAAAGCTCCGACCCATCTCGAAGCAATGCCTTTTGATCGATTCCCGAGGGAAAAGTCGGAACCTTTTCTGGTTCTTTTCTCTCTTTCTGGGGTAAGAAAGTCCGGAGCTTTTTGCTCGGGCTGATCAGACGAGACGAAGAAACGACGAGATTCGTCGGCCGTCGACGGGGGGATCGAAAGTCCGGCGGAAGAGACGAGGTACCTCGGTCTGCGGCGGGAGCAGCGTAAGCGTAGTAGGGATCGGCCATGGAAGCGCCAAAGCGCAGAGCTTTCGCCTGCGTGCGTGCGTGCGGGGGACGCTGGTCAATTACGTGAGTGTTGAAATCTGGGGCAATTTGGATGGATTATTATATCTTAAAAGTTTTCCACTCGTGCTTTTTAAGTCCAACAACTTAAAAGCGCAGCCACTCCCGCTGCCCCCCGCCGTCCATCTCCCGCCCTCACCGGCCCTTCCTGGCAATGGCGAGGGGCGCCGGCGGCGAGGGCTTGCAGCACATGCTGTTTTCTCTTCCTTCCTTTTTTTTTTTTAATTTGTTATAATTTAGCTTATAATTAAAATTTAATTTAAATGTAATTTGTGTTAAAAATTATATTTGAATTAAAACGATGTTGTTTTAGCCTTATGTTTTATGATTTGACAGTGTCATTGCCACGTAAGATAGATAAAGTATTAAAAAAGCGACGTCAACATTTTTCATTAAGTGACAGAATTAATAGAATGATTCGACGATAAATTTTAAGACTTCCAGTGTATCAATTTCTCGAACGACCACAGAAAACCTTTCTCAAGCAACACCGCTAAATAAGTTGAAACTCTTCAAGTTTCACTAACGAGTGAACTCCTCAACACTGATCGGTGAATGGTGGCAACGACAGTTCTATCTTTCAACTCATCGAAACTCCATTGAGCCTGCTAATGAATAGCACTAGCAGTCCATAACCACAAAATGGCTACTGGTTGGATAATTGCTGGATATGGCCACAACTCGGTTTTTGCACGGATACTATCGGATGGCCGAAATCAATCGGATTTGCTCGGAATAGTGTCCTACACCGAGACTGGGATTCACAAAGAACATGGAACTAAGAACTCCATACATGTGCAGAACGCAAATACGGTTGATTCGCTATGTTCGACCGCTTCAAATCCCCTCCTACATAGTCATCAAGCAAAATAACAAGATCTGCCTGCAATTTATTCGGTTGCGAATCTAATTCATCTTGCAAAAAATGATAGAGAGTTCGTTATCATGTGCTGCCGAACCAGAATTATGCGCGTTGGCTTAGGCCTCGAGCTATCCTTAAACACGTACCCTTCAAAACGATGGAAAGACAAACAAACTCATTTCTTCTTAAACAGGAAAAGTGCTACCATCCACTCATCTCCGTTGTTGTATGCAAATAGTTCCGCAACAGAGATGAAGAATGTTCTCCAGTAGACGGTCCACTTGACAGCTAGTTCCTTGCCATAAGTACCCTCCATGATGGGCTTGATTGAAGCCAAATTCTTATCCATTCTCTTGAGCCATTCTTCACTGTACGGAGCAATATTTTTTTTAATCAAATGCGCACGAAAGGGACCAGTAGCATAAAAAATTTGCTTGGATTGGAAAATGGAGCTTGATTAATATTCAGAAACTTCTTAGCCACACCATCTATACATCATACATGATAATGGATGTCTTTCGTTTACCTCGTCTGTGCATAATGCTTCCCATTGACCAGCCAATGATTCACAACAGAAACGTCATCCTGCACATAATTCATTTGCATTTGACAGTATCATGTCTACAGTAGGTTGAGAGCCTTGTGTTTAGAGACTGAACTCAGCAGAGCCAATCAGCATTAACTTCAAAACTTCAAGTAACATTGCCCCAAAGAGAATATCAATGTCCACTAAGAATGGAGAGTAAATTAAGTTTCTCGCAAACAAAAGCAAACTAAGCCCCTGATCTATATAGCTCCTTTTATGCTGTTTCTTTTCTATTCTGTTTCAAGTCTCCTGAAAGGTCTAAGTGCTCTATTTCTTTTCTCATTATCTCCTTCTGTCTTTCTAGGTTTTCCTCAACCCTTTTAGCTCGAGGCTGATTAAGTTTCCGAGTGATTTATAATTTCTGAGAGATTATCCCTAGGATGGTGAAATGACAAGTTCAAAAGATTTGATGTTGATTTGTTCTCACAGATAGTAAGGACAAACACAAAGAATCTTTTGTCATGAACAGTTGTAGTTTCTATAGTATCACATCATCAGGTTCTTCAAAGGCTAATGTACGCAAAAGCTAAGAGATTCAGCTCAGAAACTCCTTTTTGCAAAATGGAAAACATCACCTGAAATTATCAGACCAGAGAACCAAAAAATCTGCCTAATTTCTAATATAGTAATGTGAAAAAATTACCTGAAAATAAAGGAGCAGGTTAGCTGAGGGCATTGTACCACCAGTGAAGAAGTATCTAGTAATCCAGTCATCTTCATTTACGTCCTGCAAGAGAATTAAAGGGTGAAAGTTCCTCTTCCTATGGGATGAAGGATTTCGACTTTATCCAAAAATGAGGATGGTGATCTTTTATCTCAGACAGAGACATCTAACTGAATTACAGTTGTACCTCAAAATGGTATGCAAATGCTTTATGGCAGAAATGATGAACAAAAAGAAGGCCATCCTCTTTCATCCAATTTGAAATTTTCTGGAGAAGATCCTTATAGTTCTTCATATGCTGCATTAAGAAAATTTAAAACGTTCTCCAATATTACTGTTAACATCTGATGTATCCAGCCACTAAAGTCAGCGAGAAAGGACAAACCTCAAACATCTCGATAGAGAATATTCGATCATATGAAGCTTCCATTTCATGTGTGCTGATATCAGCAACAATGATCTCTACATTCTGCAACTGAAGATTCCTATGAAAATTGGAGTAACAACTTTAGTCCATTCTCCTCAGTGCAGCAGATAGCCAGATCGAAAAATTGTTCATGTTGCAAAACATTTTACATCTCTTATATTATTCCCCAAAATTAACGTGCATTTAACAATGTATGGTGTCATAGACAACACCCATACCGGCACTGCTCTTCGATGTATGCTTTTTGTGTTGTCGAGTTGCAAATTCCCGTAATCTTGCAATTACTGTAATTTTGTGCTACATACAGAGTCAGTGAGCCCCATCCACATCCCACATCCAGAACTGTGTGGCCATCTTTCAACTGGGATCTCTCACAGTAGAGTTCCAGCATTGCCTTTTCAGCATCCTCCAAGGTCATCGACTTGTCGGTGAAATAACAGCAGCTGCACTAGTTCATACATGTAAAAGATCAGCCCATGAGGACTGAGAACACACGGACGGTTTCTTCGAAGTGGACTGTCCATCAACTCAAATTAATAATAAAAACTTAGTTTCAGGCTTGCAGCTGACTGACAGCAAGATACGGATATCTTTTGCAGGCGAACTTTATCTTATACTCAGTTCCTCCGTCACAGGACATCACTCTAAGTGAAGACCCATGTGCTCTGCATGTACATATAACTTAGCAAAGATTCTCTCTTCTGATTTCAAGAATACAAATTAAGAAGTGCCTTCAAGAGGTCTAGTTTGCCATGGCATTCTTACTTCTGGACAAGATTGTTTCTATATGAATCAATCGAGTCATATCCCTGGACAGAAAGAAGTACCTGTATTTGAGATGCTTGCCGAGCACTAGTTTGAAGAATGAAGTGGGAAGCTCATAATGCTGTTCCTTGGGCTTCTCCGTTGTGATAGCGATAGGCATCTCTTTCAGAGCTGCAAGGAATCGCGGAGTTTCGGACCCGGGATATGAACGGAGCAATTCATCAAACTTACCCCATACTATCAAACACACGAAGCAGCATACAGCAGTTCCAACCAATGTAAAGCTCAAAGTGCATCATCTCTTCCACAGAAGAGATCATGTACAAGATGAGATTATCAATAAAAAAAAAATTCCCCCTTTCATTCTTCTTGTGCTCCCTCTCATCTATCCCGCTATGACACGAATTTCATTATCAGTTTTACAAATTGCGGAGTTGAAACGACAGCAAGCGGCCAAACGAGAAAAAACTTGAAACTTGACCATCAGCGAACAAGTTGAGGCTGAAATTCGAAGAACGCGCAGGAACAGCACGAGCTAAAGCTCTGTTGAAAAAAAAAACTATAAACCGCTCATCGAACCGTCTCATCCATCATCAATCGAGTTCAATCATCTTATATCGAGCTCAATCGTTTCGTACAAGAATCACGAATCGAGCCGACGTGAGTGGCGATAGAGAGGGAGAGAGAGAGAGAGAGAGAGTACAGTGCGCGAAGTGGAGGAGGTCGGAGAGCTGCTGGTCGGCGGAAGGGCGGTAGCCGGAGCGGAGGCGGCCGGCCAGGAGCAGGCGGGTGAGCCGCCGGATGACGGCGTCGGGCAGGAGGTTGCGCTCGAGGGAGGCGAGCATCATCTTCACCGTCGCCTCGTACGGCACCTGCATCATCTTCTCCATTGCCCCCCCCCCTCTCTCCCTGGATGACGACGACGGCGACGGCGACGGCGGCGGCGACTGGTGGGGACTCCGTTCCTGTTTTTTCCGTCCAATCTGTTATCCGTACATAATGAAAATCCCGGGTCGATCGGGGCTTTGGATTCCCTGCGCGGGACTGAGACGTCCCTTTAATTCGAGACGGCGTGACGTGGCCTCGCCTCCTCCGCTCGTTTGCGCCGGAAATCCTTTTCCGGCCATGGGGCCGGCGGGGGCCGCAACCCCGTTAGTGTTGCGGGTCCCACACGCGGGTCCCACAAAGTCAAGGGTTGTCGTGCTGAAGCTCTGGTCTTTTGATCGGGTCCGAACATTTTCTCGTCGCCATATTCCTCGACAGCGGCGAGAAATTCCGAATTCCCGTTCGAAGCGGCACTCGTTTCTCGAAATACCCAAGAGCTTTATCACTTTGAACAGATAAGGAAAAATGGCACAAACGATTCATGAACTTTAGTTTAATGTGCAATTTGATCCATGAACTTTTAATTTATTCAAAGTAGTCCTTGAACTTTAGTTTAATATTCAATGTGGTTCATGAACTTTTAATTTATGCAATGCCGTCCCTGAACTTTTAGCACATGTTCGATATTCAAATTCATGAATAACATTGAACATTTTCATATAGTTCAGGGACTAAATTGATCATATATCAAAAGTGAAGAGACCACATTAAACAAATTAAAAGTTTAGGGACCACATTGAATATTAGGCTAAAGTTTAGGGAATACGTTAAACAAATTAAAAATTCAGGAATCAAATTGCATATTGAGCGAAAGTTCAAAGACTATTTGTGTCATTGTCCCGGCGAATAACCCCCGGCTTCAGAGTGTGAAAATAACGACGATTTACTGAACACACCGCCCCCTCTTCGGGGGCATTTTAGTTTGCAAACGGACATTTTTCTCGTGTTGCTCACATGCTCATCAAAAACATCAATAAGCCCCAAACTTGGCCTTACTTTAAAAAGCAAAATGAAAGGTTAGGGTTTTCTTCAGCATAGACCGAAAAGTTGGAGATCTAAGATTATTGTAGATGTGAGAGGAGAGCTGTAATGAGAACGTCGATGATAAAAGCGAACCTACAAGGCGCTTTCCCTACGTAGGAGAACTACAGGGTAGGTTCAATTGAGGTGGGTTTTTTTTTTTTTAAATTCAATTGAATGGTTTAGAGTTACAGTGGTTTTTGGACCAAAATACCCTGAGGAAAGGTGCTAAACGTGCACACGACGAGCGCATTTTCGTTCACCGGCCATTATTTTCAACAACGATTGGACCAAATTTATCAAATTTAGGGGGTAGTTTAGAAAAACAAATCAAGTATAAATGGAACTTTAACAAAGAAACGTGCCAATTTAGGGGGTTTTCAGTCGAAAGCGGCCAATTTTGAAATAGAATCATGTTCGAAGGAAACTTTGAGAAACGAGCACCACTTCCGAGGAGGGTAGTAGAATTTTCGCCTCACTATTTCATAATCGGTGTTAGAGAATTAGGGTCTGTTTGGCAACTTGCCAAATAGTGTTTGATTCTGTTCTTTTGTTCCTAGAATCAGTTTGGGAACAGAAATCCGTTTGTTAAAATTTTTGTGCCCGGGCACAATTTTACCAAAAATTGATCCCATAATCAGTTTTGGAACAGAATCAAGAATAAAAAAAAAAGTAGCTTCTTGATTCTGGGAACAAAAATGAGAATCAATTTTTTTTTCTTCTTCTTTTTTTTTATTTTTAATGTAGCTTCTAATGTCCGGCGCGAGGGCCACCCTCGCCGTATATGGCGAGATTAAAATATTTTAATAAAAAAATGTTATTAATAAAAAAAATATTTTACCGGACATGAAAAAAAAAATTTATTTTACCAGCCATGGCTAGCTACTAGGCCATGAAAAAAATATATATTATTAATAAAAAAATTTATCGGCCATGGCCGGCGACCAGGCCATGGCAAAAAAAAAGGAAAAAAATATTTTCAATAAAAATATTTTAATAAAAAAAATTATTAATAAAAAAATGTTAATAAAAAAAATATTTTACCGGCTATGGTCGGCTACCAGGCCATTGCAAAAAAAAATAAAAAAATATTTTCAATAAAAATATTTATAAAAAAAATATTTTACCGGTTATGGCCGGCGACCAGGCCATGGCAAAAAAAAAATAAAAAAATATTTTCAATAAAAATATTTTTTATTAAAATATTTTAATAAAAAAATATTTATAAAAAAATATTTTACCGGCCATGGCAAAAAAAAATAAAAAAAATATTATTAATAAAAAAAATTTACCGGCCATTGCCAAAAATAATAAAAAATTATTTTTTAATAAAAATATTATTAATAAAGAAATTTTTTACCGGCCATGGCAAAAAAAATAAAAAAATTATTTTTAATAAAAGTATTATTAATTAAAAAATATTTTACCGCCCATGGCCAAGGAGGAGAAGAAAAAAAGAAAAGAAATAAATATTAAAATATATAAATATATTATTAAAATATTATTAATAAAAAGAAATTTTATGCCGTTACCAAACACTTTTCTGCTCTTTTACTATTTCAGTAATAGAAATTTTGGGCCGTTACCAAACGTCTTTAAATACTCGGAATCGGTTAAGGCACGGAATTAAAAGAATCATTTCGACAGAATCGATTCCAGGCGCGGAATAGTTGCCAGTGCGCGGCCTTAGCAAGAGCAATAGTAAGTATATGGGAAAAGTGCCAAAAAAGTCCTAAACTTTTTGCATTTGCGCCAATTTAGTTCTAAACCTTTTTTTGGTGCCAATTCAGTTTTAAACCTTTTGTATTGGTGCCAATTTAGTCCTAAACCTTTTTTTGGTGCCAATTCAGTTCTAAACCTTTTTGTCTTTGTGCTAATTCAGTCCTTTCGGCTAATTTTGATCGGATTTTGCTGACGTGGACGCCGGTCGGGGCGACCGGATGGAGGATTGAGGGGGGGAGGGAAAAAAATAAATAAAATAAATAAAAATTCAAAAAATATTAAAATATTATTAAAATTTGTCCACGTCAGCGCTGGTGATCACTCGTCGGCCGGCCGGCGTCCACGTCATCAAAATCCGGCCAAAATTGACCGGAAGGACTGAATTGGCACAAAGACAAAAAGGTTTAGGACTGAATTGGCACCAATACAAAAAGTTTAGGACTGAATTGGCACTAAATAAAGGTTTAGGACTGAATTGGCACCAAATAAAGGTTTAGGACTAAATTGGCGCAAATACAGAAGATTTAGGACATTTTTTCCGTAAGTATCTCAAAGGATTGCTTAACTCCAATGTTGCGTAGTAAATAAATCTAGAAAGATACGAATAAACCATGAGCTCTGATACAAAGTGGAGTTTGTGCTCTAATATATGTAAGAATTTTGAGTAACTGCAATAATAGAGAGTATGGTTTGGAATGAACCGATTCAAAGACCTCAGAATACCTTCTAGCATCTCCAAGATGCTTGAAAACTCCAAATGAAATCAATTGGGCAAAAAATGTTCACAGTTTGGTCTTCCATGGAAACAAAGAGCAGACAAAAGGTGCCACATATGAGATGACGTCCAATAAAACACAATTATTTCCAAGTACTTATTTCTCATGAACAACATCGTTATGCGCGGTTTGAGCGATGCTTTACTTCTAAGGAAAACACCATGAAGACTTGCGGTTTTGAGAAGCCATACGAGGACATGAAATTGACATTCGAAAAAGCTTGATATTCGATGCGGAATTTGACATAAGCAACGTGCTTTTCACCACGTTGATAGTTATAGGCTATGGTTGTAAGTAAAAAAAAAAGCACATGTAAAGATGTTTAGAAAGAAGTTTTAGATGAGGACATGAAATTAGAGGTGATCGGTTTCAGGACAGTCCAGCTTGATTCCCGAATGTGCCAATGAAATCGGTGGCATGTTCTTTTATTTTTTTTGATTTGTCGTTATATTCTCTTGTTAAATCACATTTGCTTTTTGTTTAGCGGGTTAAGTGTAAGGTTGCCAATAGTTGAGGGGTAAAGTGCAGAGTGTTTCCTTATCCTTGTATTAATAGGCACCTAATGCTTTTCTACTAGATTATTAGTTTGAAGATGAGCACCTTCTTTAGATTAACAAGAACGATAAGAGCACCTTCTTTCCTAATCTTCTTTAATTTAAAGTTTAATTTTACTTCCAAGCATAAAATGGGCACACCCCTTTAACTCTCTCTGTCCATGACATCACCTTATGGGTCATATGTGCACATGCAATAAAATGTTAAGGAATCCAAATGCTTCAGAGAAGGGCAAACCCAAAGAGGTTAAAGCCAATCTTGAAAACACAAGCCTCGTGTTAAAAGGCGAAAAAAGGAAAAGTAGGAAGGGATTGAGTAATAAAGAGGTTATGTGAAAGGTAGAGAGATTATGTAAACCTCAAGCGAATCGGTCCGGTTCGGATGGTTCGGGTGGACGGTTTTACACATAGAATTGAGAACTAAACCGAAAATCACCAAGAATCAGACCGAGGCCCTAGAGAATTATCTAGAATCGGTCGGTTCCTGGTTTGGGCGGTTTCTTTTGCTCACCCCTATATAACTTGTCTCAAACAAGGATATGATGTAATTAACTTAGGGTCCAAAAAATGATTGTTTGAGAAAGAAAATATTTTCATCGTTCACGAAAATATTTATATTTAAATTGTCGTCGATAATAAAAATATTTTTCATTAGTTAATTATTTTAAGGGGTACAAATAATCATTTTTTTTTTGGAAAATACTTTCCAAATCATTCGATCTCCGCGAAACTAACGGAGCCTAATCTCAAATAAGGGCTCGAGCTCACTGACCAGTTTGCACGTGCGACTCTCATGCTTATTTCCTTTTTTTCTTTAATTATCTCACTGCTAATTTCGGCCGGAAAGCAATTTTGACCCGAATGTCCCGAATTTACCCAATTTGGAGGAACCTCGATTCCCTCATTATTCATCAGGGGCAATCCTGTTACTATTGTCGGTAAATTTTAACTAAACGATCTAAACATTCTTTTAAATTCTTAAGGAATGGAGCCTATTTTTAAAGCAATTATCCCTTGATCGCGGTAATTTTTCCTTAATCAATTGCAAAATTCACAATCATAGATTAGCGACCGGGCCTCAAATTTACCAATTTAACACGACTCATCCGACGGACGAGATTTTTTTCAATTACGAAATCGAACGGTCATGCCATGCGCACGGCGCGCCGATCCGGCGAGAGGGTCCACCGGAACTTTAGAATTTTGCCAACGCGCGCGCAAAAGACAAGAAGACGGGAAAAGCGCATTCATCAATTCCCCTTCACGCCTCGCCCGTGAAAATAAATAAATTTTCTCGGAAAAGTTGCAGCGGGGAGAAATGGGAGAGAAAATCGACGCTTTCCTCGAGTAAATACGCGCTAACTTAACTGATTTTCCTTTCTCGTTCCCGTCTTCTTCCTTTCTTCTCCTTCTTCTCCTTCTTCTTCTTCTGCTTCTTCCTCTTCCTTCGTCGGCGGGGCTCGCGAGGTCAACGTACTGCGGAGCCGCGCGCACTTGCCTCGGACATTTTCCGGTCGCCGCAAGCAAGGAATATCCTCGATCCAGGTACGCGCCGCGCCGCTCCGCTCCGGTCCCCTCCCTGAGCGATTTCTCCTCCGGCCGCGCGAGCCGGCCGTCGCGGCTGGATCGAAGTGCGCTCCGGTGCGAATCGCCGGCGCTTGACTTGGTCTCTCCTCTGTTTTTTTTTTTTTTGTGCCTTTTCTCCCTTGCTCGGATGTCTGGGATTCTCGATTTGCGCGCGTGCTGTGGAAGTTGTTGTGGATGTGATTCGGTTGCTGTGCTGTTCTTTGCTCGACGGAGGTGTTTGTTAAGTGCACGGAATGTGCTTGGAGAGTGGATGCGTTCTTTTTTTTCGTTTTTCTAGATTTTCCAGATTGTGTTGTCGTGTGAGGTACAGAGATGATGAGTAGATGATCTTCCTGCTTTGAAGTAACTTCGAGTGTAACGGCCTGCGTTTAAGTGAAGAGTGTTGTGCTTGTCTCTGTGCATTTTGCATTCGTATCGAAACATCGTTGATTTTGTCATGATCTGAGTGAGTTGCTGAAGCTTTTTATCAGTTTTTTTTGGACAAAGTGTTCTTAGCGAGTGGATACATGATGTGCTTCTTCCTCTAAAACGTTCCAGATTGTGTCGTCGCATGGTGGAGAGATGCTGGTGTCCGGACAGGAGTCTGGAAATGGGGCGAGCTCTATGAGTGCCAGCAATAGTCAGCTCTTGCACGATATTGAGGCGATAAGCAGAGCTTTGTATTTGCATGAAGCCACTCAAAAGCCTTTGATCTCCCCATCAACTGAATGTCCTGGAAAAGTTGGGTGCGTCAAACATAGATTGGTTGCAGAACCAGGAAATCGGGATGACAAGGGATCGAACAAGTTCAACAAATCTTTGTCGATGTGGAATTGGAAGAAACCCCTAAAAGCTCTGTCCCATCTTCGGGGCCAAAAGTTCGGATGCCTTTTCTTCCTTCACGTGCACTCTATCGAGGGTTTACCTGTAAATTTCGATGGTGTTGGTTTTTGCGTGGAATTCAAAAGGAAGGATGAGGTGTTGAAGTCCCGACCATCAAGGGTTCTTAGAGGAACTGCTGATTTTGATGATACTTTGATGCATAGATGTACTGTGTATTGCCATAAAAGTGGGCCTCTTAACTCGTGCAAGTATGAACCTAAGCTGTTCTCAGTTCATACTTATGTAATTGGAACTCCGGGGTTTGATGTTGGTGAGCATTGGGTTGATCTCACCAGGCTGCTGCCTCTGACTTGGGAAGAGTTGGATGGAGACGAAAGTTCGGGGAAGTGGACAACAAGTTTCAAACTTGCCGGCAAGGCTAAAGGTGCAACTCTGAATGTCAGTTTCGGTTTTTCACTGGTAAGCAGAGCTAATCTTGAGTCTCATGGTAATATGACTGTTTCAGAGCTCAAAAACTTGGCATATAGTAGGCCAAACACAGAGCAACATGATAGAGGATTTCCTCAGAATTGTTCAACTGAAAAGCTTCGGCGGAGTGGGAGCGTTCCAAGCGATTTAAACCATCCTTCTCTCCAATTTGCACAGCCTCTTGATGTTAAGATGGGACATGATGCCTTTGTTGATCCTGCTATAGAATTCTCCAAATCGATCCATTATCTCTATGAGAAACTTGATCAAGATATTTTGAGTGATAAATCAGGGTCGGATTTATCATCTGAGAATTTGAAGTCATTGAAAGCAAAATCTGATCTTTGTCCTGAGCCTGTTAGAGAACCTATAGATGATGAAGGAGATGACATGGACTTTGTTGTGATAGACCAGGGAATTGAAGTACCTCAAAGTAAACAGTTGAATCCTGTTCAAGTTAGCATTCATACTCAAGATTCTGCAACTGAAACCCTAAATAAGGATGAAACCCTCATATGCGACTTGCTCTATCTGGACGAGATGAAGTGTGATTTAGTGGACCACTTAACTGGTAGTACAACGGCCGGGCTTGTAATTGGTGATAATAAAATAGGAGAGCTAAGTGTACATGCAAAGCGGTCAGCTTTGGAAGTGGAGTCAACTTTTCTTGACGCGTTGATTTTGGACTCAGCTGACTTGGGTTCTTTGCCTGCTTCAGGTCACAGTAAGCGTAAGGAAAACTATATGGAGCTTAAATATAGTTATAAAGCAAACAAAAAGGGAACCCAATCTCTAAGTTGTGATGATATTAGCGAATTTGTGACTAGTGATTTCTTGCACATGCTGGAAAGCGAGCACAGTCTCTCAGGCTCAAATTTCAATGGCGAACCTGAGTCTCCCAGGGAACAACTCCTAAGAGAATTTGAAAGAGAAGCTTTCCTTTCTGGCAATTTTATACTAGGTTTTAATGCAACAGAGGAGTGGGCAAGATTTGGTTGTGGGGCTTCAGTTGGCTCTTCTTCTGAAGATAACTCTGAAGATTCTATTCTTGCTTCAGTTCTTCAAGATGCTGAAGAGGAATACGAGCGGTCAAGTCAGTCATTGAGGCACAGAAGAAAGATCAAAATGCTTGAAGATCTAGAGACCGAAATTTTAATGCGCGAGTGGGGGTTGGATGAGAAAGCCTTTCAGAATTCTCCTCGGTGTCCCTCTGGTGGCTTTGGCAGTCCAATTGAACTACCTCCACAGGAGCCAGTTGAGTCACCTTTGCTTGGAGAAGGTTTTGGTCCATCCATTCAGACTGGAGGAGGAGGTTTCTTGAGGACTATAATTCCCTCACTCTTTAGGAATGCAAAAAATGGCATGAACTTAATACTGCAAGTTTCTAGACCAGTTGTGCTACCTGCGAGAATGGGTTCTAGTAACATGAAGGTGCTCCAGCACCTTGCATCAATCGAAATCGAAAAGCTTTCTAAGCAGATCGATAAAGCCGTGCCTTTGAAGAACATTACTGGTACGACTCTGCAACAGGTAGCCTGTGAAGCTGCTCCTAAAACCATTCGGTATGATATGTCACGAACTTACTATCTTCCGCTTTTTTTTTTTTCCTTTGCTAATTACAGATACCAGCTCAATATGTTTCACTGTTGGTTCATTGGCTCTATAATTTTATGGTCCAATGATCATATAGTTTTCTATCTCTAGTTAATAATTGATAAAAAAATTCATCTCTTATTTTAAGTGTAAACTGTTTTTTGTAGCAGGCAGGCTCTTTTGCAGCACGAAACAGCATCGAGCCAAAATTCCAAGGAACAAGAGTGTACTTTGAGTTGTAATAACCCCGTCTCGGACTTGGTGTCTCTAGAAGATATTGTGCTCTTGGCCATGGATAAGATTGAAGCCCTAACAATTGAAGGTTTGAGAACTCAATGTGGGATGACAGATGAGGAGGCACCTTCAAGTATCATTCCACACTTTGAAATGCCTGCCTCTCAAAGAATGTATGCAAATTTTCATGAGCTTATGAGCTTGGAAGACGATGAATTTCACCTTTACGATGTTCAAAATAGTGACAGTGATGCTTATGGATTGATGGATTTCTCTGTAACTTTGGATGACTGGTTGAGGCTTGATGCTGGAGTTAGTATTGGAAACCTGGATGAAACTGGTGAGAGCACTAGAAAGATCCTGGTGGCCCATCATGCTAAGTGTGAGGACAGCTCCAGAGAGAAACTGATTGAAGACATACATCCCGGTGAAGCATCTGGTATGAGGAGCGGCCTTTTACGGAACAACCTCACTGTAGCCTTCAGGGTGCAGCTGAGGGACCCTCTTAGAAACTTTGAAGCTGTTGGTGATCCAATGCTTGCTCTGGTTCATGTAGAGAGAAGATATGTTCACCAAGACGTTTCAGAGAGGAGAAATGAGGACGAAGACGGCGGAATGCCCACAAGAGATGGAATGGCCATTTCTTCGTTTAGAATCATTGAACTCCATCTGGCAGGCGTAGACTCCGAACCAGGCAAGAAGCAATCATGGGGAACTACAAGGCAGCGACAATTGGGCGCCCGGTGGTTATTTGCAAGTGGTTTGGGTAAGGCTACTAAACAACCACTTGCGAAAAAGGCTACTAAACAACCACTTGCGAAATCAAAAGCTGCGGTGAAATCATTGCTAGGAGTGAAGACGAAGGGGCCACATGCAGATGTCTTGTGGAGCATCTCTCCTTGTCCTCATGGCATTGAAAGCAATTCTAAGAAGTCTGAACGACGAACCACGCATGTTCGAAATCCTGACGTCATCTTTCTAAATGAAAGCTCACGTTCAGCATCTTGTATTTGAGCAATTCTAATCTAATTGAAGTTTCCACTTGATGCATGCGATGATTTATCCATCCTTTGTGAAGAAGCGGATCATGTCATTTTGTATATATCTCCAGAGTGAGTTGGTCTACGAAACCGAAAAGCTGGTTTAGCTAGTTAAACACGACCGCGCACAATCTACATCGACAGATCTTTTGTTCCTGGCAGTGAAACTATTTTCGTACATCACATGTCATTTAGCTTTTGTTTTTCCTTGAGCTCGTAAGCGCCACTCGACACGATCTGCTAATTTATAGATATTGAAAAGGTACCCTACAATCGCTGCTGCAATAATTCTTTGTTACACTGCAAAAACAAGAGTTGCATACAGTACAAGACTATCAGTGACTCTCGAGCTCCATTCGGAAACAGCTCTTCGATTCTACATCAGCACGTACTTCAACATAACTTCACGAATGTGAGTCGCATACAGTACAAGACTATCAGTGACTCTCGAGCTCCTTTCAAAAACAGCTCTTCGATTCTACATCAGCACATACTTCAACCAAACTTCACAAATGTGAGCACGGCCTCCGCAATGTCTGCGACTAGAAGGGCCCTTGGTGATTATGGATGCCCTCGTAGGTCGTTATTACGTACCTCGGGTCGTCTCTGTCCCGTTCAACTCTCTTCTTTACCGGACATCCTTCCACTGAGCACCGATAGTAGTTCCTGCAGATCGTTCAAGAACGAAATCATTCGGCAAGAAGACAAACCGAACCCGTACATCAGTGCTTCAAAGACAGCTTTCTAGGTCAAGTCTCCGTTTGGTAACAGGAAAATGTTTTGGCTGACAGTATTTGAGCGAGGGAAATAAACAAATAAACACTAGAGCATTGGAATCAATTTGTTAAACTGTTCTTGTCATTTTCATTAGTGAAACAATGGGCAATACCGCAATCCAACTCAAGGCAAGAACTACCTCGGATTCGGACTGTTCTTCACCATCTTCTTTCCATACTTCCTCCACTTGAAACCATCATCTAGTATCTCGACCTCGGATTTCGTCTTGAAGGCGAACCTTTCTTTAACTTCCTTCTTCTCCTTTCCGCCTTCGGCACCTGCTAGTCGCATACGCAAACTCTCTCAGGTGCGAGTCAGCTGAAGCAATGAATGTATGCAGTGCAGACAAACTCAGTGATTTTCTACATGCGTAGGAACCCTGAACACTAGCATCGAGTCGATAACCAAAAGAGAGAACGAGATGCGACGTCGGAATGGATATTTACGTCCACTGGGGCCGTCCGGGTTGCTGCTGGATCCGATGGAATCGTCAACTTCATTGGACTGATAAAAATAACTATTCGCCGGCGCCCCGTGGACCATGGACGCCGGATCATCGCCCAACCACTCATCGATCTTTAGGAACTCCGAGAGCTCGAAATCGGACTGGTCGTTGAAGTCCATGTCCGCCGAGTCCGGCGACTGGAAATTAGTACTATCGGACATTCTAGCGACGGCGACGGCAACGGCAAGAAGAGCACGCTCCTCACAATCTCATGCGTCTGTGGAGTGGAAGCGTCATCGGCGCAACACTTTATACCAAGCTTTCGAGTTCTTATCTAGTAAGGCTGCTTCTCACGAGCTTCCTTCGATGATGTAGGAAACTTCAACGTTAATTCTCAGTTGAAATGGGCACCCAAATGCGATACTGCAGGCCCCACCAGAGAAAAACAAAGGAGAAGAAAAAGGGTCCTGGCTCGTTAAGGACAAAATGGAGAGGACGAAATTTGTGGGGCTTACCAAGGATGACTTGTGGTTTAGACTTGACGCACAAGTTCTTGTGTGAACTTAGTTCGAGGGTCTCGTGCGAAGACCAACCCCTTCTCAACGGGAAAGAATTGGAGTCAACTATGACTACGACGCCTTGTGAGAGACCCTCAAGCATTCTCCTTGCATTCATCCACCATCTGAAAAATGCATATCTAGGAGGCTTTCTTGGCAACTGCTAGGGCCTAAGGGCATTCTATTCTAGTACACTTGTTCTCGGAGAATCCCGGCGCATGAACCGTCTTCGATCTTGAATACGATCCGAAGGTGTCACGAAATACTATTGCGTGTGATCCGCACTAGTGTGAACGTTCTGTCGAATTGAATCATTTCGCATCTCGAGAAATTTCGCATCTCGAGAAACAAATACGACAGGTAAATGAAAAGTAACCCAAGTAAACACGACAGCTAAATGGAAAATAGCCTTGTCGTGTTTCACACGCCTTTCATTGTGATTGTTTTTGACAGATGGGTACTGATGTGTTCTAGAAGGAAGAGTACTGTAAGAAACATCTTTTTTATGAAAGATAAGACTTGCTTTAGTAGCTCATAATGTTTATTTATGGGTCAGCAACCTCTTTCATCTGCTCGTTCACACCTGATGAGCTATGGAGCTTTGGCGTCACCCCATCTGAGAAAAGAAAGAATAATACAGCCCAAGCTTTTTCCCATATTGGATCAGGGTTTCTTGATCAAGATAAGTATATGATGGTATAATGGATTACCTCATTGGTCGGTCATAAAGGAGGTCAAATGAGAGGTCAAGTCAACTTAATAAAAATAAAAAAAAACATATATGTAGATTCAATGGACAGGAATTGGAATTCAATTATCAAATTGCTCGAGTCATCATTTTCTTTCATTATCATATTGTACTAAGATGCTCTTGCCTTTTATTCTAACAGCTCATGGCCCGATGGCTACATGGCAGACGCCTTTCTTGCCCAAGATGCAATAAAAAGCACATCGTTTGGTAAAATCCAAAATAATTTACTTAACCGGATAGTGTTGATCGAGTAAGATCGCTAGGCGAGAAACCGGAAGAGTAAAACACGGTCGCTTTTCCTCTCCATATCAACGGATTGATCGAGTAAGATTGCTAGGCGAGAAACCGGAAGAATAAAACATGGTCGCTTTTCCTCTCCATATCAACGGATTTGAACTGCCATTCGAGTCGATCTAACTCCCGAATCGGTACCAACCCTGTTGAATGGAAAATCTCCAAGGGACAGGAACAAAGCATGCGTCTTCGTGACTTCATTTTTCTTGAGTCAGCAAGCGAGGAGGGCTATCTGATGGTTGACTGAGAAGTTGTGAGGAAGCTTCTATTGTCCGAGCCAAGCCTTGCTGGATCGTCGTATTGGCCCACCTTTTGAAAACGAAAGAGATAGGAAGCGGAAGAACCGAATATCGTCTGGAAGTAATCTTTATTCCTCAGTTATTACGGGATGACACTATTTCATCAGGTCGTCGTCAAATTCAACCGGTCGCCAAGGGTACTTAGGAGCACCGTACTGTCGCAATTAGCTTGATTATGATGGTAATGGTGGATATTAGCTATCTGTCAAAATCAAGAGGGATTCCCTATGCAGCAATGAGTGATGATGAAACCTTAGAGCTTCTTCCTGGAACCCTGCTTCGTATGCATTCTCGCCAGACGATGTGGTAATTCTTGTTTCGGACCCACTTTCGTCGTCACTAGAATCGACCGCGGTTTGGAAAGTGCGGGTCTCAAATGGAGTCCACATGATTTAATGGTGGTAATCATATAGAGTGCATGAAACCCAAGCCATGCTTTCAGTTTGTTGGCTCGGCAAGGCGAGACTAAGAGAGTCACCCGGATGGCAAGTGCCTTTTGTCTTTTTCGCTTAACATCTGGACAGCAATCAACGCGGATGGGTCTGGACTGTATTGAACGACACGGATATGGGAAAAAGTACCAAAGAAGTCGTAAACGTATTGTATTAGTATCAATTCAATCCTAAACTTTTTAATTGGATCAATTTAGTTCTAAATCTTTTCATATTGGTACCAATTCAATCCATCCAACTAATTAAGTCGGAAATTGCTGACGTGGACACCGACCATCTTATGTGGCACAGTCAACGCTGACATGGACATTTTTATAATCATTTTTTTGAAAATTTTTCTTTATTTTTCTTCCATGGCCATAAAATACGAGGGCTAGCCTTGCCTGAGCAAGGGTTGCCCTTGCCAAATCTGGCGAGGCCGATCCTCGCCGGCCATGGTCTGTACTGGTATAGGCCATGGAAAAAAAAGAAAGAAAAGAAAGGAAGAAAAAAAGGGAAAAAATTATTATGAAAATGTCAATGTCAGCATCAGCCATGCCACGTAGAATGATTGGCATCCATGTTAGCAATTTTCGGCTTAAATTAGCCGGATAGACTGAATTGGTACTAATGTGCAAAAATTTAGGATTAAATTAGTCTAATTGAAAGGTTTAAGACTGAATTGGTACCAATGCAATATGTTTAAAATCTTTTTATTACTTTTCCCCATGAATATTATAGTTGGATGACTATCGCTTGTATTTGAAATTGCAAAGACCTCTTTGCTCATAGATCAGTAATATTAAATTTAGCACGCCTAAGGCGGCTTGAAAAGGTTCAGTAGTGGACCGTACCCCATGGCGTGTGTTGTCATTTGTCTACTCACAAAGTGGACCACGATGATCCTATTTAGTTCCATTCTTGGCAACTTCAATTTGTTAAAGGCCATTTTAGAAGCTTCGAAACCCTTTTATATTAAACTTGAGCGTGGAACCAAATTCTAAGTTCAACTTGGAAAGCGATAGTGTATACATTTCGTATCCCGACACTTCATCTCACAGCAAGATCCGTCATGATGGTGCGACCTTGATGCCAAATTGAATACGTCCGAGTTATAAGTATAGTCGAAACGGAAAAAGAAATATATAAAAAACGAAAGTAACATTGTAAGGGCATATCCTAAATTGGCAGACCGTCCTTTCATTGTCGGTCTCTCTCTCTCTCGATTATGTTGGTACCGGTCGCGATTTGAGTTAACAGCCGTGACATGGCGGTGATCTAGACGAGATTTGGGACGGCGGACCCCGTGCGGGATCGATCTAATTATGTTCACCCCAATTATGAGCAGCGTTATTAGGCAAAAAAATAATAAGAAGTGGGCCCAACCTTTCGTCGCGGCCCATCTTGGCCCAATAACTATCCCAACTAAGCTATGGGATGTCGTCCTAGAGCCAAATGGGCCCAAAACGAGGCCCTGCTCGGCCCACTAACTAGCCCAACGAAGCCATAGGATGTCGTTCCGGAGCCAAATGGGCCCAAAACGGCGCTCGCTCTTCTTCTTCTGCGTTTCAGTTGAGACTGCGCCTCTTCTCTTCTCTTCTCTCCGAGCTGCTCCGACGGCGAGCGATGCGCCCGTCCGCCCCGTCAGCGGCCGCCAATAAGGCGGACATCCGGCGGCTGAGCAACGCCGAGCGCTCGGCCTACTTCGCGCGCAGGGAGGCGGCGAAGGTGTTGCGGTGCGTCCTGCAGGGCGACGCTCGGCGGCGGGCCGTCGGCTCCGTCAAGTCGCTCGTCTACAGCCCCTCCGTCAGGAACAAGCGAGCCACTTTCGCCTTGGTGTGCCAAACGCTCAAGCGTAAGATATTTAGATTTACGCGCGGTGCATTCGTGAGCTCTTGATTCCGTCTTGCTTCTCTCGTATGGAAGGCTGCGTTTCGAAAGCCGTTGCCTGCTGGAGTTGGCTTAGTTTTTGTTCCGGCGGTAGAGTTTGTCTCGAGTGATTGAGATTGATTTTGTATGATGGTTTTACGTTCTCTACTGGTGCTGAAATTTATGATTTGGTGATGGTATTTCCATGATTTACGGCAAGTGGTAGCTGCGTTCTGTTTAATATTTGGAATGGACCATCATATGGTGTTACCAGCATTATGATATTGTCGAAAGTGACGAGGTCGCATGGTTTGGAAATGCTTGATTTTGGTCGAAACCAAAACTTAGAAATTTCAATGGATGATGAATTCTGTGCAATCGAAATGAAGCTTCAAAGTCTCATTTGAAATAGAAGCCACGGGGGATGTCTCTGTTTGTAAGGTGTTGAATGACGGAGTGGGAGAGTGATGATGATAGCTGAAGTAGAAGAGAAGCCCCGCTGATTCTACTTATGGAAATCCCTTGTCCTTGGATCAGCCCATTGCCATTTCACTTTCTGCTTGGCAGTTAGTCAAGTGGCAGTTTGAACTGGCACGTCCCACATGTGGCATTGTGAGAGGATGGAAATGAATCCACCGTTCTTCTAGATTGATCCAAGGCAGATGTAGTTTGAGTTTAGAAAGTCAAAACCCAGATAAGCACTTCCATTTGGGCCAAAAACATCCTTCACTGCTCAGCATCTTTTGCTGAAGTAGCTTTCTGTAAAAGAAGAGCCACCCTTTGAAATATATAAGCAAAATTGTTCTTAAATAGCTGCAAATTGGAAACCTTCTGGATCTGATAAAAAAATGCATCTTGATTAATTATGTAGTGCATGGATTGTTTTAAAGAAGATACTTTCGATTGAAAATCCATTTCTTGCTTACTTTTCTGATTTATGTGATCTCGACATTGTGTAACTGGCCGCTGGCTCAGATTTAAGACGTCATTGATTTAGTAGGCTGTATCAATTGCTCTAGTTCCGTTTTTCTCCACTTTTCTTTTTGTTCAGTTCTTTGTTTTATTCCATTTCCTCCATGTGGTGCAACTTTTGTGTAATTATTGCTTTTGAGTTGCAAAATTAGTACTAATGGAGTATATATCTACTGGCTATTTTCAATATGCTTTTTAACTCAATATTCCTCATGATGCACGCTAACAACAAATTAGATTAGAGTCTTCTGTCAAACATTTGGCTTCATCCCTTGCTTTTTCAATAGAATGATCTTTTATCTGATGCTGTCTCAGATCTTCCTATTATAAAGAAGATCTTGGAGGATGCTCACATTGTAAATAGCAAGTGGAAGGTAAAATTATCCATTCACTTGTATGCCTACTCATGTAACGAAATGAATTTCTTCTTGCGATATGAGGATGAGATAATTTAAAGTTTTCTTTGACTCTGTCTATCAGTTATATTTGCTAATATACTTACTTATTGTTGCTTTGAAATATTCAATGACGACTCAATAAGTTGCAAGTTCCACTTCTCACTATAGTATACTGTCGGAAGAGAATAATGCTAGAGATACTTAGACTCATATATCGAATGGATTTACTAGATGAATATGATAGATTCCTGTTGAGTGCTTAAATGGGCCCACAAACATAAATAATTACTTATGTTTACCACATCATTTAGTAAACTCATCTAGGATATGGGTCTTAATATCTTTAGCATTTCTTGTCAAAAAAGTGTTCTCGGGAAACTTTTGTAATCTTCAGATGAGTATCTCTTGCATTGGTTCTTTAGATGTGGGAAGTGTCTGGTTTTTGATAGGACGTGCCAAATTTCCAGCTTATCCAGCTATTGCTTAATAACTTGGCTTGCACATTTTATGTTCTCTACTTTTGCTCTTGCAGAGAAAAGAAGACTTGCTTTTCATAGCGACATACGACGTTCTCTTTGGTCAAGTAGGTCATTAACTTTCCTTAGACTCAAGAGTGCATCGTGTTTCAGTATTCTCACTGCATCGGGCTAGCTTATGCTTACTGTATCCTGGACAATAGTTCAAGTTTTTTTTTCTCTTTAATTTGTATGGTGAATGAAATGCTAGGGCTTTTCCAGTGTGAACACTTAGCAGTAATCTAAGGAGTTGGGACCGTTAAAAAGCAAGAAGCACATCATTCTTTATGTCTCCTCCCATATTTAGAAACTAATGATAAAGTGTTTTTTCACCAAGTAGACAAGTGTATTAGTTAGGGCTAGTATATCAAACCTATTATATGGGCTCTTCTTACATGCAGCTTGTGGTTGTAGGGAGGTGCTTGTTGCTTCAGGGATTGGCATAAATATATGGTCATTGAATTTGGTCCATTTGGTAATGATTTACTATTAACTGCAGCTGATTTGCAAGAGTACTCTGTGCTGCAGGCAAAGCAGTCAACTGGTGATGCGGAGGAATTTATCATCCACCATAAAATTAAGTTGCAGTCAGCTTTAGAACAATTGTTATCGAGAAAGAAAGTCAATGGTGTAGATGAATTGACAGCCCTTTATCAAAAAGGAGGTCTATATTCGTTCCTCTTTTAGCTTTATTGGATTCCATTCTTTCATTTTGAGGCAGAGCTTAATCATGCTTGTGTTGCAAAATTCTCAGAATTTGTCCATTTAAACTATTTTGCGCTGTTTTTTAAAATCCTACAACCCCCAACACACGCAGGCAGTTTTTTTCTTTAGTTCCATTCTGAGAACTCAATGTAAGTTCAATGTAGCACAGAAATGACACATTAATATGAAATGGACTTGATCATTAGATTAAATAGGATGGTCGTTTAATTTATTTAAATCAGTGATTTGGGGATCTATTATTTCCACATATTTTGTTTGAATAATGAGTTTTAGGGACTATCAATTAGAGAACTCTTAAAAGAAAGGAACTTGTACTTGAACGCAGCTACTTTCAAGTCTTGCTTTTAGTTGGATGGTCATATGGCCGTGGTGTTTCTGACGGAGGGAATTGTGCTGCCTTTCTGCCTATATGTCCTATCCTTTTATAAATCTGAACTAGTCACCAATTTCATTTCAGTTGTTGAATAAGATATGCAAATAACACCTACTAGACTGTGATGTTCATGTAATGCAGCTTCTGATTTCTCATGCAGATACTCCTAAACCGCGATACGTTAGAGTGAATACTCTGAAATTGGAAACTAGATCTGCAATGCTTGAATTGGGAAAGCTAACTAAGGTATTTTGCTAGTGTGAATTCTTATTGGATCCATTGCATGCCCGAGTACATCATGTGTGCATGAAATAACTATAAAGTGGACGAGAAGAAGATTTTAACTGGGGAATCTGCAACTTAGAAGAACAGAGACAAATGGGTGTTGGTCTTCTTGATCCCTCCATTTTAAGTACTGTGTCACCTTTGATTGACAATTCTATTAGTTAACAACCTGTACTGTTAATGATTTTGAATGCTGTGTAACCTTGAATTTACAGTATGTCCACCCTCTGATGCTTTTTGATGCATTAGTATTTCCCAATTAAGTGATGGACAAGATCTCAATGACACCATGGTGTGTTCTAAGAATGGAGTTTGCATGCTGTTCCTTTAAATTTTGAGTTTTCATTGGCTATGTACTGAAAGTTAATGGGATTTATTCTTGTGTTACATAGGTTCAAAAGGATAACCTGCTTCCTGACCTGCTTATTCTGCCGGCCGGTACTGATTTGCATGATCATCCTCTTGTCTTGAACGGAAGTGTCTTTATGCAAGTAGGTGTCAGGAAAAATTACACTTCAGCTGCTGTCATGATGTGGTTCTAGTGTGTTTTATCTAATATTTAGTTTGATGGATGTTCCATGTGTTTTATCCAATGTTGAGTTTGGTGGAGAGAGATGTTTATTTTGAATATCTAATTTTGCAGGGTAAAGCAAGCTGTATGGTTGCAGCAGCCCTTTGTCCTGAGCCAGGCTGGGTGGTGAGTTGCTTTTTGCTACTGTTTCTAATGTTCTCTCTCTGAGGTCTACTTTAATCTCAATGAAGATACCTTGCCATTTTTCCTGAAATGGTTCACATATTTGATCCTCCTTTTCCAAAGGTTCTTGATGCTTGTTCTGCACCTGGAAACAAAACTGTCCATTTAGCTGCTCTCATGAGGGATAAAGGAAAGATTGTAGCTTGTGAACTCAATAAGCAGAGAGTTCACCGTTTAGAAGATACTATCAGGCTCTCTGGCGCTTCCAGTATCCTTTTGCCCCGATTACCAGTATTTCGGCATCTACTGACACCTAGATTGTATGCATCTGTTTGTATTTTATTTACAACTGGTGCGTTGTCTTAACATTGGGAACATTGGTTTAACCTGCTTGAGAACATTGGTGATTCACTTTTGCATTCTTGGGTTCTTCTCTTTGTCATGTAAGTATTTAGACTATTGTCCGCTTATTGTGAGCCTTGATAGCTGCTAGACATCCATGTAGTCCACGGAGATTTTTTAAATTTGACCCCAAGCGTTCACCCATACAACAAGGTAAAGAATCATGACATGTATTCCATGGTATTCTTGGTTTAACTGCACATGTTTTCGTGGTGCTTTGCAACCGTCATTTATGGAACCTCACCCCCAGAAAATTATTATTTCCATTTCTTCAGGGGGGGTGGGGTGGGTTGTCTGTCTTTCCTGTGCTTTTCTACACATAGTCACGAGAGTTCACGTTTGCAGGTCCGAGCAATTCTTTTAGATCCGTCCTGCTCGGGATCTGGGACATCTACTGAGAGATTGGATCATCTGCTTCCTTCTTACACAACCGGTAATTATCCATTATTTATTCAAGAGTTTTATTTTAAATAGTATCCCATGGCTTTCTGTTTTCAGGAGTTAATGACTACTATCCATGTCTCGTATCATATATATCATATCTGTGCATCTTTTGCATATTACTATATTAATAATGTCCAAAACCCATTGATATGTCTGGGTTATCCAGGTCATGCAGCTGATGGTACAGAAATAGCGAGGCTCAATAAACTTGCAGCTTTTCAGAAGAAGGCCCTGACACATGCATTATCTTGTAAGGTTGCTGATCGATTCTAAGACCATTAGTAATGCAGCGGAAGGATCTCATGTATTTTTCTCTGTACAGTTCCAGCTGTAGAAAGAGTCGTTTATAGTACGTGCTCCGTCCACCAGATTGAAAACGAAGATGTAGTACAGTCTATCCTCCCTCTTGCTGCATCTCATGGGTTTCGCCTGGCAGCTCCCTTACCCCAGTGGACTCACCGTGGTCTTCCAGTTTTCGAAGGCGGTAAGTGCTGTGTCATTTGATTTTAGCCTTCAGGAGGACTCTTTCTTTGCTCGCTTTAAAAGGGCCTAATACCCAAAAAAACCCCAAACTTTAGTCTTTGTCCCAATTATATTCTAAACTTTTTTTTGTCTCATAAAAAATCCCAAACTTTTACTTTTGTCCCAAATCTACCACCGTTAACTTTTCCGTCCAATATTACCGTTAATAATTATTTTTTATTTTTTCGAATTTTTTTTATTTTTTTTTATTTTTTCTTTTCTTTTCTTTTTCCTTTCCTTTTTTTTTTTTTTTTCCCTTCACCTTCAACCTCTGGCCGGTCGCCGGTGCGGCGACCGGCCAGAGGGGGGGCTGGCGAGGCTCAACCTCGCTGGTGTTGGGCGAGGTCGATCTCGCCCGCCCCCGGCGAGGTTCGTCCTCGCCGTGCACTTCGCCAGTGGCCGGCGGGACCGAGCCCTCGCCGGGGGCGGGCGAGGCCGACCTTGCCCAACGCCAACGAGGTTGAGCCTCGCCCGCCCTTGGCAAGGTTCGTCCTCGCCATGGCTAGCAAGGCTTGGTCCCGCCGGCTAGTGGCGAGGTCGAGCCTCGCCGCGGCCGGTGAGGACGAGGCCGGCGGGACTGAGCCCTCGCCAGCGTTGGGCGAGGCCGACCTCGTCGGCGTTGGGCGAGGCCGAGCCTCGCTAGCCATGGCGAGGACGAACCTCGCCAGGGGCGGGCGAGGCCGACCTTGCCCAACGCAGGCGAGGCTCGACGCCGGCCAGAGGTTGAAGGTGAAGGGGAAAAAAAAAGAAAAGGAAAGGAAAAAGAAAAGAAAAGAAAAAATCAAAAAATAAAAAATTTTTAAAAAATAAAAAATAATATTAAAATAATTATTAACAGTAATATTGGACGGAAAAGTTAACGGTGGTAGATTTGGGACAAAAGTAAAAGTTTGGGGTTTTTTATGAGACAAAAAAAAGTTTAGGATATAATTGGGACAAAGGCTAAAGTTTGGGTTTTTTTTTGGGTATTAGGCCCTTTAAAAGTCGGTCTCGGCCTTTGCCTCCTGAATCACTGTTCCCTTGTCATGCAGCTGAAAAGTTGCTGCGGACCGATCCCGTAGAGGACAAAGAGGGTTTTTTCATTGCACTGTTTGTCAAAGAACATGTCGACAGGCACCGAGGAATTCAATCTGGATTGTCTACTCAGAAAACCAACAGGAGAGTCTCCGGTTCGACAAAGAAGAGATTTGTAACGGGTACTAAATTGTCCAGGTTGCTTTTTTACTCATCAGGAATGCAGACTAAAACTACTTGAGAATCGTCATGATATTTGCCTTTCTTGGTATTCTAATTGCATGTCATTTGATCGGTTCCACTGCGAGTCCTATAGAGAGCATCTAAAACTTGATTGAGCAAATCGATCGGTCTTGACGAGTCCTTGAAAAATATATTCGAATCGTCGGAATACTGCAATTAGCACACCGTCCCGAAGTGAACTTGTCTCGCTGCTCTATTTGCTTAAGTAAGTTCAGCATGCGACTGGAGTTCAATTTATCAGAACTTGTCTTAGTAACGTTCAAAAGGTGCCACCGGTCTTTCTCTGTGCATTCATCAGATTCAGCAACTCAACAAAGATGCGCTCCTCCTCGTCTTCGATCCTCGAATTTCTTAGGTTGTGCACCCGTTCAAACCCACGAAAGTGCTCCATTGGGGTCGATATGGTTTTCTAATTCCGTGAGGTTTCTCAAACGGGACAAATCGATCGCGGCTCTCAGTGAAGAGCAGACCCTGACATGAAGTTCCAATAAAACTCCGAGGAAATCTGCGGAGCGAGCTGCGGATTCACGGAAAAGATTCCGACCGTGATCGGTCGGAGACAAAAGGTCAGATGGGAACGTTGGCCATTCTAGGTATGTCTGATTCTTGCATACCGCGATATCACCGGTTTTTTCATGTCCATTGATACGACAACCCCCCGTTGAGTAACAAGACTTATGCAACAAACTCATTCCGGAAGACCCCCACACAACCAGACTTTAACACTACTACTCACACCCGACAGAAGAACAAAAGAAGAAACTTCTTTCTCGTTTCTTCGACCCTCTTATTCTTTCTCCATATTATAGGCCCTGGACATAGTACACGCACAAGTCACGGGCAGTTTTAAGCGATCTGGACCTCGATGGTTTTGGGCTTCTTGGGCTCCGGCGGCGGCCTCTTCTCCACCGTCACCGTCAGCACTCCATCCTGGTACGCCGCCGCTATCTTCTCCGTGTCCGCGTTCTCCGGCAGCACGAACTTCTTCAGGAACTTCCCCAGCCTCCTCTCCATCTTTATGTAGTTCAGCAGCCCCCCTCCCGCCCCGTCGTTCTGGTCCTTCTCTTTCTCCCTCTTCCTCTCGCCGCTCACCACCAGCACGTTCCCGTCCTCCACCTGGACCCTGATCTGGTCCGGCTTCAGCCCTGGCATGTCGAGCACGAACACGTACGAATTCGGGTACTCCTTCACGTCGGCGGGAGTCGCCGCCATTGCCTTCCTGTCGCGCAGGAAGGCGCGGGACGGGGCGTGGTGGGACTTGGCGTCGGCCTCGTCGGAGAGGTCGAGGAGCTCGTGGAGGGTGTCAAGGACAGTGGTGTCGAAGCCCATGTCTCTGAGATCCATGCTTTTTCAGCTGCTAAGCTTTGAAACTGAAGTGTGTCTCTCGTGTTTCTTGGTGCAGTTGAAGTCGTGGGAGTCTGTGGGATTTATATGGAGGTGACGAAGTCGGTGGCGCGACGGTAACCTTGTAGATGTAGATGCTTCGACGAGGCTCTGGAATTCTCATGCCAAGGAGATTTTCCTGTTGTCCAAGGTCTCTCAGGCTATGATGACAGGTGGTGATTAAGCGCACAAGTCACTGACACATCACAGAGCTTTGCATGGCATCATTCATATCTTTTGTTTTTCCAATTTTTTTTCTGCCTTCCTTGAATTTGAAAACCCAACTATAATAAATAATGACCATCGATCTCAAACCTTAGTTTAAGCTAAAATAGGATGCCTGTGGTAATTCGATTTTTGTTCAGGTAACTAATGGATGGAAAAACAAATAGAGAGAGAGAGAGAGAGAGAGAGAGAGAGAGAGAGAGAGAGAGAGAGAGAGAAGCTCCAATGATTAGACCAAAAAGCATTTTCACAATACTTCCTGGTTTCCCTTCAAAATGCCAAAAAAAGAAAAAAGGATCACATTGGTTCCAAAACAATCTAATAACTACTGTTAATATTTTTTTTTTTGGAGATATAGAAAGTTTACTACTAATTGAGATAAAAATCACAATTAGTCCTAAACATGTTGGATTAGTGTCGATTTAGTTATAAACATTTTGATATAGTGCTAATTCAGTCATTCTGACTAATTTTGGTAGGATATTGCTGATGTGGACACCCGCCGTACCACGTAAGCCGGTTGGCATTGACATGGATAACTTTTAATAATATTTTAGTATTTTTTGAATTTTATTATTTTATTTTCTTTCTTCTTTTTCTTTCCTTCCCTCTCTTCTCCCTCTGGCTGGTTGTGGAGGTTCAGCGACCGGCCAGAGGCCAGGGCCGGCGAGGTCAACCTTGTCGGATGGTCGCAAGGGTGGCCTTGCGCTCGGCTGCGAGGCTCGAGCCCTTGCTAGAGGCCGCGAGGTCAAAGGCCATGATCTCGCGTCACCGACGAGGGCAAGCCTTGCCATGGCTGGGTGAGGCTACCCTCACCTTCACCTCTCTAGTGACCGGTCGCCGAACCTCGGCAATCGGCCGGAGGAAGAGGGGAGGGAAGGAAAAAAAAAGAAAAAGAAAGAAAAGAAAAAAAATTCAAAAAAAATTATTAAAAGTTATCTATATCAGTGCTAGTTGTACCATGTAAGCCGGTCGGCGTCCATGTCAGTAATATTTAGCCAAAATTGGACGAAAGGGCTGAATTGACACAAATACAATATGTTTAAGACTTTTTTGACACTTTTTCCGTCAAAACGAAATTCAGAAGTGTGGACATTGCTAATCGAACCTTTGTATTAGTTGTAAATATTCTAGGATATTTAAGATAGAGGGAGAGAATAGAGAATCGATAAAAACTATATTTTTACTCAATTAATTCATATTACTATATTAGAATCAAGGATATTTATATCCAAACAATACATATACAAAACAAAATAACTAATAAGAAAATTAGTTATTTTAGAGAATAACGAAATAACAAATGATATTCTACTAATAATATCTCTAACAATGTTTCTTAATAGGGAATTCAATATCCACAAATATTTTTTAACGAAAGAGTAGGCTTATAATCTTTATTATAAAGATATTCTAGTAATTAAAGAACTCAAAATTTATTGCTTCGTGGTGGAATTTGGAAGAGGTGGGATGTGGAGAAAGCATCGCTCCAAAAGCAATCGTGAGCCTCTTTCATACGTGGTGAGGTACTAGGTGGCCCCGACCTCCACGTGGCTTTAGCATATGAGTGTTCGGGTCGAACTGGACCGGTTCAATGAATAACTACTATCGCACGAACTCAGAACATGTGTGTCTATATTATTTTTCTATCATATAATCTTTACACGAGACTCACATGATTAATTGAGATGGCGTATGCGAGCTTCACTTCATCTCAATTGCTAGAGAAATTTCTTCTCGAATCATGTCGTGAAGATTTTTTTATGTAAATCGGGCTGCTATATTCCGATTTAGTTGCCAATATTCTATGATGTTAAATTCAATTGATCTAGTATATGTTAATCTGTGATTGATATAATACATATTGAAAACCCTTATTAGATTCATTACCCAGAGACAAGTTTCATTACGCATATCAGAACCCCATGCAAAGTCATGCAAAATAACAGAAGGAACTACAAGCGCACCAAAACTTGCCTAGACACAATTAGAACAGGACACAATTAGAACAGGCCATCATCAACCAGCCTCCACTTCAATGGTCTTGGTCTTCGGCTCCGGCGGCTGCACCTTCTTGACGGCGACCCTGAGCACCCCGTCCTGGCACGCCGCCGTCACCGTCTCCACATCATCGTTCTTTGGCAGTGCGAACTTCCTCATGAACGTCCCGGTCCTCCTCTACATTCTCAGGTAATTGGCCCCTTGTTCTTTCTACCTCTTCCTCTCCCCGCTCACGATGAGCACGTTGTCGTTCTCTATCTGGACCTTGATCTTGCTAGCTCTTATCTCGGGCATGTCCACGACGAAGACGTAGGAACTTGGATACTCCACGATGTCAGCGGGAGTCGTGGACATGGCCTTTGCATCACGGACGTAGGCACGCGAGGGGTTGTTCCTCGACTTCTCGGGTGTTGCGGAAGCAAGCAATCAAAAAGTAAAAGTAGACAGAACAAAAAAATAAATCGGACATCAGATTTACGTGATTCGGTCGTAGTGACCTACGTCCACGGGGAGAGCAGCACGAAATTCCACTATAGATCAAGCTATACAACGGAGATTACAACCACACTAGAGTCACTCGAACACTCTAAGTGTTTTTCAAGCCCTAATTACACCCAATAACTCATGTAGTGTTTAACTCACAATTTTTCACGAAATAATCTCTTAATCTCACGAAGGAATTAAAGACAAATTCTTACCACAAGAATTTAATCGGCTACAACACAGTTGGATATCTTCAGGATGTAATTCCTTAGTAGAAGCTTCTCTTTGATCATCTTCACAAATAACGTCCCTTCTTATTTATATGCAAGAATTTGATCTAAATTAGGAAACCTCTTTTCAGGAGACCTTCAATAATTAGGAAACCTTTTCTAACTAGGAAACCATTTAATTAGCAAACCTATTCAAAATAGGAAACCTACTTGAACGAGGAAACTTTCCTTTTTGGACTCAAAATCGAGACATAATTTTAACATCGGGCTTGTCGGGGAAGTCGAGCATGTCTTCGAGGATCGCGAAGAGGCACAAGTCGAAACCGAGATTCCGCTGATCCATATGTTGTCTGCTTTTCCTCGTCCAGAAAGGAAGAGGGACCGTGTGTGATTGTGGGATGAGGAGGCTGGTGTTATAGTTTACCGGGGTTTTATAGAGTAGGTTTAAGGGGGGATCGCCATGAGAGATGTCTTGAGAAAGGTCTGGAGACGAGTACAGTGGACTGTTCATGATGTTTTTTGAGGTGCTTCGGTAATCTTCTGCAATTTACTATAAAGATTACTAAATAGCGACATTCCCCTTTTTTAATGACACGTAGTCCATTTGATTCATCTATAGTAATCAATCTTATTTCTCTATGATAGAGCACACTCGAACGTCGAACAAAATTCAAAATTCAAAATTTGCCATCGTTTTAGCAAATCCTTCATTAGGTAAGGTTTCTTTCCTTGATCAAAGGCTGTAAGGAAGGATTTAAATTTAGATTTAAAATGTATATAAAATAGTTCGAAAGATTATTTTTAAAATAAGTTTTCAATCATATAGTACCCACAATTCGATTATTACTTAGTTTAATAAATAGAACTTGGAACAAAACGTGTCGAAATTTGAGATTGACAATCGCCTATGAACTATGGCTAGAAAAAAGAAAAGAAGAAAGAAAACTACCATTGACTAATCCTTTCTAAACATTGATTTTGTTTATCGGTTAGAAAGTCCAATCCAAAAACTTAAATCGAGAGATAGAGGAAGAAGGTAATATAAAGCACAAACGAAATTAACTAGGGCATAATTTGGCTTTGATACCATGATAAAAGGTTCAACCCAAAAAGTTTAAACTGATGGGTGGAGAGAGAACATGTATATAAAAAGCATGTAAAATCCACAGTTAGGCGATATGGAACAATCATACTTTAGAAAAATTTGAGGTTGAAAGTTAACTTATAATTTGTTTCATATGCCTCATAAATAAAAGAATGATACAAGCTCCTACTTGTGGGGGCAAATGTATGATACAAGCTTCTTAACAAAGGAAGCATGACGGGATCATATCATTAATCAAGGGTCTAGGGTCCCCTATGAGAAAAAAAGGGGCCGCATCCCACGTGCAAAATTGACTGGTTACCAACATAAAGATAATTTATGAACTGTAAGATAACTTTTGCATTGCAAATACTTAAGAACGTAAAGGTAATTTAATAACTCCGAAGCTAATTTTACGAACACAAAAATATGACTTACAAACATCATTTTGCAGTTATGAGACAATAAAGATGTCACTACAATACCCACCTATGGATAGCTCAGTTGGTTAGGGTGTACTTGGGATTGTGTGGTTAGGCGCACTGGTCCCAAGTTCGATTCCCCAGCTAAGCACTTATGATTTAAGTGGGGGGTCATGGCGGTGGGTTGCTGTTCTAGTCTCTCCCGAGGAATAGTCGAGGTGCGCGCAAGCTGGCCCGGACACCTCGGTTACCAAAAAAAAAAAAAGAAAAAAAAAGAAAAAAAAAGATGTCACTACAATTAGACCTTGTAAGCAATTTATTAAGATCAAGTATAATTAAGATCATCAACAATTAGCACTCACTCAATTTATTAATTACAAGGGAAATGAGTACCTTAGAGGAGCATTACATCTTATAGGGTAAATTGCTACTTTGAATTACTTACTATATTGTCTTAAGAGATGTTACTACTTTGAAGGTACATCACTCATTTCATCACATGAGAGTGCTTACACTTAGTAATTTCCTTATAACATCATAAATTACCTCATACCATCGCAAGTGATATAGTACTTGCTTATTGACCTAAAGCTATGGTAAATTGGCTAAACAACTCATAATATTATTGCACTTACTGTTTGTACAGTTTTATTAAAAATAACGACATTCCTTTACCCTTTGTAAGTTGGGGATGTTGTTACCAGTAATTATCCATTGATGATCTAATTTTCTTCAATTAGTTGTAATTGGTAGTTCATTATGGTTAGTATTTTTCCATTTTTAATTGGCATTATTACAACTGGCATTCTTTCTTTTTTCTTCCCCAACTGGAAAGTCCCCCTGTCATACCTGACCTAATTAAGGGAAAAACAAATCATACCACCACCTTAGCATGTGCTCTTCCTACTTGTAACCGTCTGTAATCTGACTACAACCGCAACTCATTCCTTACCTTAAGTACAACATATAAAGAAAGAAGAAAGAGAAGAGAATTCCATGTATTAATATAATATTACCTACTGTTGATACTCCATCCATCATCCATGTAAACTCCATTTTTTAATTAACAAAGATTCAACACGCCTAAGACACTTACTATTTTAGACCAGCACACACACACATGCATGCATTCTCAAATGTATCGTACCTAAGTGGCGAATAGGCACACTGAATAGCACATACTATATAGCATCTACTCTTGCATGGCCTCATGGCTCAGTGCACTTCTCCTGAGACAAGCACACCTGTAGCTATATGCAGCCGTTAAACTATAAGATCGTCCCTCTTCCGTTTTTTGAAGGCCTTGCAGACGAATTTCAGGACTTCGAATACAAATCTCAGGACTTTGCGTACCAATTTCAGGATTAAGCGAATTATGTGGCACAGAAAAACAAGAGACATCAATACCCCCATATCCGCACCGCATTTACAACTACTGTATCTGTGGCATACGATTTGTCCTTCTCTGGTGAGGAGAATACTATGATGACCGAATAACTCAATGCTGTGAAGGTTACCGCGACCCACATAGTATTGCAATCCACGTGGTGATCTGACGCCGCTCTAAAAAAATACCACTTATGAGAAGCATAATGGTGCTAAGCGATGCGATGAAGCTTATCATGTTACATGCTATGAACAACTTGTAATCCTCATCAAAATCCTCATCTGCCTTTGCAGATTCGTCAGGCAGGTTCATACCCGCTTCGTAAGCTATGGTAGCTGCCAATATCGCCACCACCATTAGCGCCTCATGCATACCCTTTTGCCACTTTCTCTTCCTTTTCCTCTTGCTCTCTTTTCCTATAAGTGGATGGAAGGTGGTGATCGTGTTATTCACATGGACTGTTCGTCTGGATGGATCGTGATTCTCTGAAGTTTGAGGAACAAAATCCATAATCTCTTAGGCTCTTTCCACGCTTTGACCTTGTGCTAATAGGCCTAGTGCTGTGAAATCTCTGGAGTTCGTAATGTTCGGGTTTACTCCTTTATTAATCAGGAAGTCTATAGTCTACAGAGGAGTCACAACAGAATATACCTACTGGTGTCAGGTTTGAACAAGACAAGCCCATGTCACATACTTATTCAGGATTAACTTTGCTTCTAGCTTTTTAAAGTCCTCTAGTGTTTGTGACTATTATTTGATGCTTTCAAAAGGGAAACTCATCCCTCGTTGAATTTCTTCTGCTTCACTGTTTTTATGTTTCTTCTAATCTAGATAAAATTAGAGTGAAAATAGTGTGGAGTGTAAAGTTGTAGTTAATTATTTGGACCAATAACTTCTTTTTCAAATATCACAACCTATGATGATTTATAAATGGATTTCTGTTAGCTTCCGAATATTTTTATAACATTCATGTTTCCTAGGACAGCCTTTTTTTGTTGATAAGCTCACTTAATTTGACTAGTGTAGAGGCTTGGTTGTATGAAAATACCTTAGTTTGTCTATCTACAGCAGCCAAATGCAAAATCGTGTTGCCATCTTTGTCCCTCGAGTTGATGAACTGATCATCGCCCAAAATATCCAACAAAAGCTTCAAAGCTTCCAGTCTGTTGTGCTTCCCGCATAATTGCAGGATCGTCTGGCCATGTTCGACGACACTACCGGCTGCATCAGGTCTCGCTCGAACCAAGCGTTCCAACACATCCACATGCCCCTTCATGGCCGCGAAATGAAGAGGGTTCCTTTTGTATTTGTCACGGACGAAACATATTTTAGGGCTGACTCTTAACAATCTTGCTACTATGTTAAGTTACACTTTTGCTGCCGCGAGATGAAGAGGCGTCGAAGGATCTTGCTCTCTTGCCAGCTCGGCCTTCCGAGCTAGGACCTCTTCCACGAAATCCAAGTGTCTGAGCATGGCTGCGATGTGCAGAGGAGTCTCGGTGCGATTCCCAGTCATGATTCGGGTGAGAAGCAGCTTATCTTTTCCGAGCAAACCCAGCAAAGAAGGCACGTCTCCTCTGACGGCAGCTTCGTAGAGTTCGGACTCCATGTTTGGCTGTCTAAAGAGAGTTTCGGGGTACTCACTCCTCCTGTATATTCACACCTCCGCGGTATACTTGAGAGAGTTTCACGCCCTTGCTTGCGGCCGGCGGGGCTGCAATGGCCCTAGGCGAGGGCCACCTTGCGCCAGCCGCGACCCTAGCCGGCTAAAATGAAAGAAAATAAAGAAAGAGAAAAAAGAAAAATAAAAAAAAAAGAAAAAGAAAAGAACAAAATGAATTGAAAATTCAAAATACTATTAAAAAATGTTCATGTTAGCACCGGTCAGGTTACGTAAGATGGCCAGCATCCACGTCAGCATTTCTAGCCAAAATTGGCCGGATGGATTTAATTGGCAAAATATGAAGAGGCTGAGGACTAAATTTGTACAATTGAAAGGTTTATGACTGAATTGGCATAATTGCAATAAGTTTATGACTTTTTTGGTACTTCTCCTTAAAGTCTTGAGAAAGTTTCGATTCTTCCTCTGAGTTTTTTTCTTTTGTTCTTTCTTGCTCTGCTCAAGAATGGATGAAACTGTCAAAAATTTGATGCAAGTAATGGCTGCAACTAAATTCTTTTCCAATACAAGTCAACATTATTCATATATTTCGTTCTTGATATTCTAGACGCATTACGTGCTCTTGCTTTGTCTTTTTAAGAGCAGTTACAGCAACATGTTAATGTCCAACGCCAAGGAAGCAATAATGGAGCGGTACAACAACATTTTCTCAGATGAAGCCGCGTCGTTTTTGTCAAGAAGGTCCAGGTCTTCTTGTCCTTTGTCTAGTTGGAAACTTTTTTTTGTTAAATAAGCAACGTGGAATTGAATTTTCATTAAAAAAAGGTTACTAGGATGAATCACAAAAATTTGTTGCCAGAGGCACTTAAATGATCATTTTTTTCACCGATGCGGCACTCAAGTGATCATTTGAAAAGTTCTCATACTAAGGTGAATGCTGTATAAAAGTTATAATACTTCTAATGTCTTTATCCTGGACAAATTTTATGTAGAGCAAGGTCAGTTTTTCTTATCTATAGGAATGTGGCTCAGTCATCCCAAGAAGACCAAGGATGTTGGCCTCGGCACGATTCGTGTAGATTACGTGAGGTTCAAAAGTGCGTCTCATTGTCATTTTGTCGATTTAGTCATTATATCCTTAGCACTACTCACAAAATAAGAGGGCATGCCGCAGTAGTTTTCGAATTCAATTTTGGTCCTTACCAATGCTACTTATTTTCAATTTGTCCTCTGTAATCTGTATCAAAACCCTCGATTTATCATACGATCAGTTCTCGTTGCCGCCATCTAATCAAACGCGACATACATTGGTCCAACATAGTTTCTTGGAAATCTCCAACTATCATGCATAGTTTCTGTTAATAAGGAAACCTCCTAATAGATTTTGAAGTTGACAAAACTATCCATGTAAATTCTGTAAGTCTGATACATACTCTGAAGTATTTTGATCGAGGCAGACATATTCTGGAAATGTCAATTCCAATATTTCGAGAAAACTAAACTTTCTGGACACTCAGACTTTACGAGACCTAGAAGGAAGACTTCAGACTTCAAACTTTACGAGATTTAGAACGAGAACTTTAGACTTTACTGACAAAGTCATTCAAACTTCATAGAGTACTTCAGACTCTACTTCTAAAAGGTTCAGACCTTACTGAAGACCCACGTTGACTTAAGTTTTGGATGTGAAGCAAAAACCAGAAATTATCCAGACATTGAAACTATTCAGAACGAACATAATGGTTAGTGATCTGGCGTGAATTTCACAGAACGAAAGTTTTGACTAACTCAATCTTAAAATACTTTAATTGATTGACAATCAAACATTAAGGTAAGTATATATCTCACAACGGATAAAGCTCTACTTATGAAAACCAAGATTCTAGTTGTATGGGCGACTAGATTCAGCGGGATTCAGATTTTGTCAACCACAGCTGCTCAATCAATTTTATATAAATCTGTCTAAGTTGAAGATTGGAAGATGATCCTCTGAAGACTATCCAACTGCTAGTTTGGAAGTGGAGGAGTATAAAAGAAGATTAACGAGGAACAAAAGGTACAGAACGAAGTCAAGAATCAAGACCAAAGTCTGAGCATACTCCGATTCTATTACTTGTCTTTCCCAAGCCAAACACTGAGATCTTGAGAGATATTTTGTAAGAGTGATTGTGTGAGATAGAGAGTTCTATCATTCACAGAAGTGATATCACTCAGAATTTGTAATCTTTTTGATCATATAATGGAATCTAGCCAGTAGGCTGTCAGCATGGGAGAGTGGACGTAGGCTTAATATAAGCCGAACCACTATAATCTTCTGTGTGCAATTTTTCTATCCCTAAACTCCTATTTTATATACACTGCACACTAGCACATTTGTTACAAAGTTTGATCAGAATCTGGTTGTTTTTCAGGCTTCAATATTGATCATTTGCTTCTACTTTAAAAATTAATCAAAAAGTTTTAGATCACCTATTCACCCACCTCTAGGTGATTCTTACTAGCTACATCAGTTCTATCCCTTAAATTATTACCATTGATGTGTTTCATACTTGTCAAGAAATAAAACATCCATCCATAGTCCATGTAAATTTCATTCAACACGCTTAAAACATCTATAATTTTCACTAAACACACACATGCATTCTCAAATATATAGTCTATAATTTATCTAATTGACACATTGAATAACACATACTATAGTGTATAGCATCTACTCTTGCATGGCTTTATGGCTTAGTGCACTTCTTCTGGGACAAACACACTTGAGGTGAAATGCAGGCACTAAGGTATGTGATCCTGCGGCTTCCGTTTTCTGAAGGGTTTAAGGACAAATTTCAAGACCTTGCGCAACAATTTTAGGATTAAGCGTACAACATGGCACAGGAAAAGAAGAGCCATCAAGACAGCCCATACCAACACTACAAACCCAACTGTTTTATACGCAGAATTCCAATTATTGTCCAGTGTGAATGCTAATATGGAGATGGCATAAGTCGCCGCTGTGAAGGTTATCTCAACCCACATAGTCAGCATTTTAATCCCCGTGAAGATCCGACCCCGCTTTAAAGGAAGACCACTAATGAGAAGCATAATGATGCTAAGTGATGCAATGAAGCTTATTGTGTTACATGCTATGAAAACCTTGTACTCATCCGGGTACCTATGAGCCATTATGGAGTCGCCTGCATTATGTGCCGTGTAATTTGCATCGCCCTTGAAGTTATCTTGCCAATTGCCGCCAGGTGGGGTAATACCTGCTTGGAATGCTATGGTAGCTAGCAATATCGCCACCACCATTAGCGTCTTATGCATACTGTTTTGCCACTTTCTCTTTCTTTCCCTTTTGTTTTCTTCTCCCAGAGGTGGATGGATAGCGGGGACCATGTTATTCGCAGTTCATTTGGATGGGTCATGATTCTCTACAGTCTGAGGAACAGAGTCCGCAATCTCTGAGGCTCTTTTCTGCACTTTTGCCTTGTGTTAATAAGCTGAGTGCTGTGAAACCTTTGGAGTTTGTAATATTCAAGTTAACTGCTTTATTAGTCAAGAAGAGTATAGTCTGCAGAGGAGTAACACTAGAATGTACCAATTGGGTTCAAGTTTGAACTAGACATTCCTATGTTATATAATTTTTCAGATTAAATTTGCTACTGGTGTTTTTCAGTCCTGTAGTGTTTGTGACTATTATTTGATGCCTTCAAAGGGGAAACTCATCCCTTGTGAAACCTCTTTTGCCATCTCTGATTTTATGTTCCTTCTAATCTAGATAAAATCAGTATGAAAATAGCGTGTAGTGTAAAGAAGATGTTAATTATCTGGACCGATGACTTCTTTTCCAAATATCATAACCTGTAATGATTTTTAAATGGATATCTTTTAACTTCCAAATATTTCTAAACGTTCACATTTCCGAGAACCACCTTCTTGGTGGATAAGCTCACTCAATGTGACTAGTAGAGAGGCTTGGTTGTATGAACATACCTTAGTTTGTTTGTTTGTCTATCTGCAGCAGCCAAATGCAAAATCGTGTTGCCATCTTCATCCCTCAAGTTGATAAACTGATCATCGCCCAAGGTATCTATCAAAAGCTTCAAAGCTTTCAGTCTGTTGTGCTTCACGCATAAATGCAGGATGGTTTGGCCATGTTCGATAACACTATGGGCTGCATCAGGTCTCGCTCGAACCAAGTGTTCCAACACATCCACATGCCCTTTCATGGCCGCGATATGAAGATTTCATATTCGTCACGGACAAAACATATTTCAGGGCCAACTCTTAACAAGCTTGCAACTATGTTAAGGTACGCTTTTGCTGCAGCGAGATGAAGAGGCGTCGAACTCTGAGAATCTTGCTCTCTTGCCAGCTCGGCCTTCCGAGCTAGGACCTCTTCCACGAAATCCAAGTGTCCGAGCATGGCTGCGATGTGCAGAGGAGTCTCGGTGTGATTCCTGATCATGATTCGGTAGAGAAGCAGCTTATCTTTTCCGAGCAACTCAAGCAAAGAAGGAACGTCTCCTCTCACGGCGGCTTCGTAGAGCTCGGACTCCATGTTTGGCTGTCCAAAGAGAGTTTCGGGGAAAAGTGCCAAAAAAGTCCTAAACCTTTTGCATTAGTGCCAATTTAGTCCTAAACCTTTTTTTGGTGCCAATTCAGTCCTAAACCTTTTGCATTGGTGCCAATTTAGTCCTAAACCTTTTTTTGGTGCCAATTAAGTCCTAAACCTTTTAAATTGGTGCCAATTCAGTCCTAAACCTTTTGTTTTTGTGCCAATTTAGTCCTTCCGGTCAATTTTGACTGGAATTTGCCGACGTGGACGCCTGCCGGCCGGCGGCCGGTCATCGGCGCCGACGTGGCGCTGACATGGACAACTTTAATAATATTTTTTTGAATTTATATTTTTTTTCCTTTTTTTATTTTTTTTTCCACTTTTTTTTCGGCCCCCCCTCCTTCCTCTGGCCGGTCACCGGTCCGGCGACCGGCCAGAGGCCAGAGGCTGGCGAGCTCGACCTCGCCGGCCACTGGCGAGGGCGGCGGCCTCGCCCGGCGAGGGCGAGCCTCGCCATGGTCGGGCGAGGCTCGACCTCACCAGATCCGGCGAGGTCGGGCCTCGCCCGACCATGGCGAGGCTCGAGCCCTCGTCGGAGGCCGCGGCGAGGGCGAGCCTCGCCATGGTCGGGCGAGGCCCGACCTCGCCGGATCCGCGAGGTCGAGCCTCGCCCAGCAACCTCGTCGCGGCTGCGGCGAGGGCGAGCTTCACCTTGGTCGGGCGAGGCTCACTCTCGCCCGACCATGGCGAGGCTCGCCCTCGCCGCGGCCTCCGGCGAGGGCTCGAGCCTCGCCTTGGTCGGGCGAGGCTCGACCTCTCCAGATCCGGCGAGGTCGGGCCTCGCCCGACCATGGCGAGGCTCGCCCTCGCCGTAGGCCTCCGGTGAGCGCTTGAGCCTCGCCCGACCATGGCGAGGCTCGCCCTCGCCGGGCGAGGCCACCGCCGTCGCCAGTGGCTGGCGAGGTCGAGCTCGCCGGCCTCTGGCCTCTGGCCGGTCGCCGGACCGGCGACCGGCCAGAGGAAGGAGGGGGGGGACAAAAAAAAAGTGGAAAAAAAAAGAAAAAAAAGGAAAAAAAATAAAAATTCAAAAAAATATTAAAATATTATTAAAGTTGTCAACGTCAGCGCCACGTCGGCTCCGGTGACCGGCCGCCGGCTAGCAGGCGTCCACGTCGGCAAATTCCGCTCAAAATTGACCGGAAGGACTAAATTGGCACAAAAACAAAAGGTTTAGGACTGAATTGGCACCAATTTAAAAGGTTTAGGACTTAATTTGCACCAAAAAAATGTTTAAGACTAAATTGGCACCAATGCAAAAGGTTTAGGACTGAATTGGCACCAAAAAAGATTTAGGACTAAATTGGCACTAATGCAAAAGGTTTAGGACTTTTTTGGCACTTTTCCCGAGAGTTTCGGGATGCTCACTCCTCCGGTATACTCCCACCTCCACAGTATGCTCGATGAAGACTGAAAGGGGGATTGGTAGATATTTCTTATTAGCAAACCTGTGGCTCAGCTCGTCCGAATGTCCTTGGATGTTACGTAAGGTGATGATTCTTGGAGATTTATTGTGGCTTAAAAAAAAATCAAAGTTTCCGCAATGTAAACAGATGAGTGTTGACACCAATAATTTATCAAGTTGTTGACAGTAAAAATAAACTTAAAAGTGTTCAAAATAACAGGGACAAAAACGCAAATGTCGTCAAAGGATGATGTATCCCATAAAAAGTTTGATTGCAGAAGGAGACAACTGGCAACCATTTGGATATCCTAACGGGAAAATTAATAATTTGAAATTGAAAAGATTGGAGACGTGAAAAAGATGAGTGCCACCCGAGTTTCCGTACCGGAGGTCGTCGATGAAAATTATCAGGAGAAAACTAGGTCATCAAAGCCGTCGACGAGAAAAGAAGCACTCGGTTTTATTTATGGTTTCTGCATTGAAGGTAATTGACGAAAATTGTTATTGGAAGACTAGGTCATCAAAGCCGTCGACGAGAAAAGAAGCGCGTGATATGCATAGTTAATAACCGATATCTCATGGAAGGGACAGGTGTCAAGATAGGAAAACAATTGATGACGGTTATCTCATGAAAGGGACAAATGTCGAGACTGGAAAAGGATTGATGACGGTTGTTGTCACAACCCGACGCTTGAGCGCGCTAACATCCTACCAATGGTCGTGTAATGGCAACGTCCCAGGAAGCGTCGCCAATCCAAATAACTAACATTGATCAAACGAACGCATGCGGAAGCGTATATATAAAACCCCAACCATGAACAACAAAATTAAATAGCAAGGAAAACACTTTGAGATGAAAACCAATGAAGCCATTTGTATAAACACTTGTTAACCCTAGGAAGATACAATTTACAAGCCCACCCAAAGGCGACTTCCTAATAAGACCATGCATACAAAAGGGATTGCGTTAACTTAAACTCCTCTACAAGAGGCCATCCAAAAAGGATGATGCATCCAATGCCCAACACACCCCTGGTCTTCGAACCGCATGTGACGACTATTTGTCACTCCAAGCCTGAAAATATTTAACAATGAGGGGTGAGATAAACTCAGCAAGTACACTCCTTAACCTCATTTAGGAGAATACGTTGCCTCCGGAATGCCCTAAACATGCAATCACTCCCATGAACACATAACGGAATCATGACAACACATATCATGGCACAAACATGCACATCAACAACTTAATAATCCAGACATGCTCAATCATCAACCCCAGGCACATATCATTCATCGATGCAAATCGCACTCATGATAGTCCAAATTATTAACGACCCCTCGGGTCACGATACATCCCATGGATGGCGGTCTTCTGGCATTGCCAGGCATCGTCCTGCACCACCCTGGCGACGGCATCGTCTCACCAACCTCAATGACGGAATCACATAAATGGGTTTGTCCTCAATCCGATTTGCGAACGACTTCATCTCACCTTGCCCCCGCGACGGCATCCAATCACTAAGATTGGGCAGGACCTTAATGGCCATGGTACAACCCCTAGGGTTGGCGGTCTTCTAGTAAAACCGGGTACAAAGGAACTTTAGGTGATCATGCACACACGGCATTCACTCAAGTCCCATTTCTTATCTTTATCAACTAGCCAATGCAAACATGATCCGTGCTCATTCGACAAAATGTTATGACTTTCACATGTAAAAAAATGCAATGCAATAATCACACGTGAAAGAAAGTCGGGCATAAATGAAATTGGGGGTAAACCTGGGCAGATTGCACAGTAACTGAAATCCTTTCAAAATAAATAGTAAATGAGCTCCAAAAATTCTAAATTTTGGATATTTTATAGAAAACACCTTGGTAAACATTTCTTATTAAGAACACAAAACCCAGTTCAATCTAAAATCATGTCTTATTGTCACTCAAAGTCAGACCGAAATCAGCTCGTTCGAACAGACTACTCGATCCCCAAAATACATCTCATTCAATACCCAAATCACCTTAAAAAGTTTTAAAATTTTTATATGTCATAGAAAGACAAGTCCTTAACAACTTTTGTGAAGGAAGTTTGTTGAAAATAGATCTACAAAAATTTATAAAAATTCGAAAAAATAAGAAGGTCCGAGAAATAGCATTTCTGGGTAGTTTGAACATGGTTTGAAGATGGGCTTTCGTGTGACCCAAATGACCTCTAAAAATTCCAGATTTAAAATATGTTAAATGTCAAGATGTGAGAAACAACTTTTGTGAGGAACACCACTTCATAATCGGCCCACAAAGGTCTCTACAAAAATAGTAAACTGAAGAGGTACAGTAGTAACGAATCCGGGTTTCAACCAAACATAATAAAATATCAAACAAACCAAGATCAGCCATCAACTAATCCTCCTATCAACACCCTGATCAGCTCCTAAACTAAGTCCATTACAACCTAATGCCCTAATCAAGGGTTAGAGAGCAACTTACACTTAAAACCAAAGAAATTAAGCTAATGGCAGCCACGGCAAGGGCGGCGAAGTGTGCAACGGCGGACGGCAGCGACGCACGGCGGCTTGGGAGCGGCGAAGATGGCAGCATGATGGTGGCGGTGCTGGTCACGGCGGGGACTGTCACGCCCCGGACCCCACCGAGCCCGAGACATCCCGTCCATGGTCGAATTGAATGCGACGTCCCAGGACGCGTCACCGACCCAAATGAACTACGCAAGCGGAAGCGAAATAAAACAACCCAGACAACTAATACGATGACGAAAGGATAAAACGAAACAATAATTGCATAACATCATAAATTAGTCACTATTATAGAATGATAACCCGGGCTACCAATTTCAAACCACAATTTTCAAAAGGGGGCGGTGGTTGACAAGCTTATTTCCTCTACAAAAAGATACTCAAAAGACAGGGTAAACTTGATATATCCTTCAATCCCTGTAGTACTCTGGCGGCATCTCCGGATTGATCACGGTCGCGGATCTGAAAGTGGTTATAAAATAACCGTGAGAACGAGTTTCAATAAGCAACACCCTAAACCTTACGTAGGCCAATGCGTACCCAGACAAGTCGTACAAGCAATCTAACCCTCAACACAGAGAATTCACGTCATTGTACTTACCTCGCCATCAAACGCATGTTCTGCACGTTAGTTAAACGTGATAATGCAATATTAATAGCCTAATAACATATCACAATCACTCAAGCACCAACCACACTAACACTCAATCAATCCAACCAATTCAATCACACATTCAATCAGCCAGTCCAATCAGTTCAATCAATTCAATCACACTCAACTCGCATGCGTGGCCGAACAACTTTTCACAACCTCCCAGGTCCTTTCACACTACCCGCGCCACTGCGCCTCAAGCCCAATCTCACAGCCTGCGCCACTGCGCCTCAGGCTCAGCCCTCAGATCAAGCCGGGCTCGGTCCCGCGTAACCACGCCTCAGGACATTTTTCCCCTTGCAATGACCCGCGTAACCTACGCCTCGGGTCTGGTCATGCCTTTCTCGTCACACCCGTGTAACCACGCCTCAGGTTGGCAGCCATCCGATCAATCCGGGCTTTTCTCATGCACATGCACCATAACACAATTCGCAATTCTCACAAGTCGTACCAATCAAACTCAAGGCATGCTCACCACAATATTCCACCAACCTGACCTTCAAGTCGATCACATTCAGCTATCAATTCCACTCCCAAACGCCACGATAAGCCAATCATTGACTCACCAACAATAGCCACAAATATGCACCCACAATCATCCCAATTCCAAATCACAAGCTCACGATTCCGACATTCAAGCCGGCCACAATCACACGTCAATTTTCCCCACACACGCCACGACAATACGGATATTTAACCCACCATAATTAGCCACTAATTAAGCCCCACAATTATCACAATTTAATCTAACAAATACGCACATACGAATATTGACCCTAATCCACGTTTAGCCTCTAAACCGGTACTAATCACGTCCTATACAAGTCTAAAAATACCCATAGTCCTAAATAAGGATTAGGAGGTCACTTACTAGGTTTTTGGCCTGGGAAAAATCGGCTATGGCCCAGAATGGCCCGGTCGGAACGGTGGTGTCTCGGCGCAGCCGAGGGCGCGCGGGGATTGGCCACGGGCAAAATTCTCGGTCACGGCTGGGCACGGGCACGGGCACGGGCACGGCGACGAGCACGCCCCGAGGCAACTTGGCCACGGCCCGGGCAACGGCGACGACGGCGGCGGTTGGGCTGTCCCGGCGAGCACGGCGGCTGCAAGTGGCTGGGCAAGGTCGCCGGGGATTGGGTGGTGGCGAACGGAGCAGCGGCGGCGGCCGGAACGGCGGCGCGCGGCGGCTGGGCGAGGCGGTGCCGGAAAGAGTTCGAAACAGGAGAAGCGTCGGGGAGGAAGAAAAAACAGGGGAAGGAAGGTGGTGGCGGCAAAGGGGAGCAGCAGGGCGGCGGAGGTGGCTGAGGGGAGCGGCTGGGTGGCAGAGGCGGAGCGGCGGCGGCCGGAACGGCGGCACGCGGTGGCGGTGAAGTTGGGAGCCCGAAACAGAGGAAGGCGTCGGGGAGAGAAAACAGGGGGAAAGGGGAGGTCGGGCGGTGGTCTGAGGCGACACGGCGGCGTCGTGGGTGGTCGGGCGATTGGAGGACAGGCCGGCGGACGGCTGGGCAACGCCGGGCCGCGGTGGATGCAGCGGTAAGCTGCTGCTCCCGTGCAGCGTGGACAGGGCCGGCGACAGGCGGTCGCGGGCGACGAGCGGCGGCGCGGCTCAGTCGGGCGACGGCGGCGCGAGGCGGACGGGGAGGGGTGGTCGGCGGCAACTGGTCGGGCGAGCCAAGGCAGAAGCAGAACCAGTCGGGCGGATGACCAGAGAAGAAGAAGAAGAAGAGAGGAAGAAGAAGAGGAAAAAGGAAGAGAGAGAAGGAGAGTGGGATGGGTCTGACAGGGGAGGGGACGATCGCGAGAGAGAGAGAGAGAGAGAGAGAGAGAGAGAGAGAGAGAGAGAGAGAGAGAGAGAGAGTCAAACCTCCTTTTGACTCATCCTAGGGCTCATATTTGATCTTGGTGAACAAGCCAAGATTCTAAGGCCACGAAAATTCCAGATTTCAAATTAAAAGAAAAGACTAAATAGACACTAAACAAATAAATCTAGAGGGAGGTCTACTAGTCCAAATTCGCACCCGGTCAAAAATCCACTTTTCACATATCCCGGGCAATCTCGAGGCTGGCCACATTAATATCAACACCATCCAATTAAATTCGTCCCGAAACTCCGAGAAATTCGACACCAAAGTTTGGGCTCTAAATAACGGCCAAATTCGATCGAGCGCGATTCTAGCGAAATCTCAATTTTAAAAACAATAACTGAGAGTGATCAGTTCCCAGGCGAGATTTTACTATAAGCACACTGACGAATTACACGTTTTATAAATCCCAAAAATGGGCCGAAATTCGGAATGTCACAGAGACGGCAACGTGATGGTGGCAGTGCTGGTCACGGCGGTGGCGGTGATGGTTGGCCGAACAAGAGGGGGAGAGAAAGAGAGAGAGAGTGTGTGTTATCCAAAGAGAGTCAAAGTGAGAGAGAGTGAGGAAGAGAGAGAAAGTGGGCATTAAGTTCATCCAAAATAAGGGCTACGATGTCATCTTGCTCAACAAGTCAAGATTCAAGGGCCAACATTCAATCTTCCAAAACAAGCCACAAAAATATCTAGGGGAAAATTATAAATAAGAAAAGATAATAGGGGCAAATCTATCCAATCTAGCCGGCCACATAATGGAGGGAGTAAATGACTATTTTACCCTTCAACAAATCAAAGGAATCCAAAATAACTTGGGGGGTAAAAAAGGTCTTTTTCAATTCAAATCCGAATTTCACTTATTCCAAGAATTCCGAGCGAATCGATAAATATGTGGGTTTAATGAGGCGACGTCCAATGGTTTAGTAGTGGAATCCTTGAAAGTTCAATACACAAATTTGGACTCCGATTCATTGTCAAAATCGATCAATTGCAACTTTAGTGCATCTCAAATTAACGGACGGCTTTTAGGAGTTATGCGTATTCGACCTGTGGTTGATTTAATATCAAGCCACGTTTAAGTTTACTCAAGTCATGGGTGACCTTGGTTTTCATGTAATTGCGCGGGTCACTTACTAGTTCCGAAGTACACGATCGTTCGGAATTGGTTTCGGGTCGTTCGCAATCCATGCAACGGTCAAACAGAATCATCCGTAATCCGATTGTATACCATTGGCGAATCATTCCATAATCATCCCTTGATCGGTCTATAATGACTCAAATTTGTCCCTCGTCAATCCTTATGGTCAAGTTGTCAATCCATGGTCGAGTTCTTAGGTCGTGCGCACTTAATTCATCAATAGCCTATCCTTAATGGTTAGTTCTCTTATGAGTAACCAATTCAGAGCGAGATTTAACTAACAGTGCATCGATAAAATAATCTTTTCATATATCCCGAAAATGGTTGAATTTCAGAATGTCACAGTTATCTCATGGAAGGGACAAGTGTCAATATAGAAAAAGGATCGATGACGGTTATCTCATGGAAAGGATAGGTGTCAAGATGGGAAGAGATCGATGACGGTTATCGCTTCGGGAAGAACAGGTGTCGAGATGGAAAGAGATCGATGACGGTTATAGCACGAGAAAGGACAGGTGTCAAGACGGAAAGAGATTGATGACGGTTATCGTCTTGGGAAGAACATGTGTCAAGACGGAAACAGATTGATGACGGTTATTGCACAAGAAAGAACAGGTGTCAGGATGAAAAGATAAGATCGATGGCAGTTAATGGACAGATGTTACCAGATGAATAGCGAATATGAGATCAATGGTGGCTATTGAATATAGTAACAGAATGTGGTTATCAGACTCGCATTATAAATAATACCCGACAGCCAGAAGAAAGCTCCCCGCGAATACATATCAAAATGCTGTCTTTTAATTATCTTTACTTTCCAGTACTGCACTTTAATTTCCATAGATGTAGTTATTACATTTTAAGCTCAGTAGCCTTGTAATGTTGCATTGACGGAGTTCCGACGCCGCCAGTTAGTAACTGGATCGATTTGTCTAAATTATTTATAAATATTAGTCAAATTTCGTTACGGTACGAAACTTGTGTTGCTGATTAAAACAAACAGGCTCTTTGCTCACGCTTGGATAGCTACTGTCTGGAATTAGTCACAGAACCCGGTCTCCTCTATTTAAAAATCGAAGAATGACTTTCGATGAATTATATTTTGTCGTGGGAACATATCCGGCGAAACAATAAGACATAACATAGGTTACGTAAGCCACTTTGGCAACTTCAGAAGGTACTGTTATAGTCTCTATCGAACCTTGACATCCTTTGATCATGTGTAAAGCAGCCACGCTCTACTCATGCAAAAGGTTGTCGAATCACTTCATTCGCACAGACATGTACATTACTTGGATAGGACATGAATTTCATGGATGCGTGACTGAGATAATTTCTGCACCAACGCTCGCTCAATCGGAATGAACGGTAACCTAAGGCAGTTTCGGAGAAGCTATTCTACCTTATGGTTGTGTTAGGAAGATGGTTACAAATGGAGCCATGGTTTAAGCTCGATGCGGAGGCATTAGCCTTGCCATGCCTCCAAAGTAATGCCAAAAGAGAGTTTGATCTTCGTTTTGTTACGTTGAAATTTTAAAGATTGAAGGGCCATAAATTTCTGATTGATTTGATCAGTGACGTGATTACGTGAAACATGTAAAACATATTCCCCTTCCTTTACAAATTAGATGAAGACGTCTCGGATGTTTCTGCATTGAAACGCTTGGACAGATGTCGCTCGCGGCTCTGTAGACCTCATGAAACTTGGCATCGACATTATCATCAAGAAATGACCCACAGTCTCTTCTTTAATTTTTCTATTGTGTGATATCGAATTTTGATTTATTTGACAGTCCTTGCCCTAAATTGCCCTCATATACACAAATTATGTGCTTTGGCGATTCTACATTCTAAGATAATCTGCTTCGGGCTGCCGCTCGTTTCTAACTTATCGGGGGCGATTCTACGGTCCCCTAATGAAAAAAAAGAAGAAGGGAAACTCCATCCCGGGTGCAAAATTGACGTACTATAGCCAGTTACTTGTAGTTTACTTTGGTCGCAGACAATTTACGGATTCAAAAGACAATTTATGAGCTGCAAGATAGATATTTACAAACATAGAGGTAAATTAAAGACGTTGAAACTAATTTTACGAATTAAAAATATAACCTACGAAAATCATTTTGCATTTTTTATACAATAGAATGTTTCTCCGATATGGCTTTGTTAGCAATTTACTGGGAATAAGTATAATGAAGATCATCAAGGATTAGCACTCACTCAATTTGGTAATTACAAGGGAACTTACTACTTTAAAAATTGGGTAAATTACTACTTTGAATTATTTTCTACGAGGTAGATTACAGTCTTCAGACATTTTACCGCCTTGAAGGTGAATTATTCTTTTTGCATCATGAGAATGCTTACACTTAGTAATTTCCTAATGACGTAGTAATTACCTTCAAACCATCACGAGTGGTTTATTACTTGGTAATTGACCTAAAGCTATGGTAAATTGACTGAACTCGTTATAATCCGATTGCACTTATTGTTCATTAAATTTTGTTAAAATATGATATTCATATACACCGTTTCAATTAAGGATGTTGTCACTAGTAATTATCCAGTGATATTATTATTTTCTTCAATTAGTCACAATTGGTAGTTGATTATTTTTCATTTTTCCATTATTAGTAATAACTTCCTTTTATAATAACAATCGTGCAAAGGGTAATTTTCCTCAACCGGTCACAACTTGTGGTTGCTGTCCTTAATAAATATACTTCCTGTTGTTCGGTTAAGTTCGTATATCAGAGATTAAAATCAAACGTTAGGAAAACTAACCTGAAAGCAGTACAACCAAATAAACAGAATGTTGATCCGAGCCCAACGAATTAACGTCGTGTCCTTAAGACGAATTTGGCCCCTCAATCAGTACCCGAGGATATTGGACAATCGTCTCCCAGGATAGAACGGATCTCGTTCGTCCGAAGCGGTACGTATTCGGAGGACTCCAACGAACGCAATTTTGCAGAACAATCGCACCAAATGACAATGATGAAGTGAATATGCGTAGAGTGCGTCGGGAAAAAATGAATGCCACGAAGTGATGTCTATTCCGAACTAAACTGTTCGGTCTTATTCAAGTGGCGAAAAATTAAGAGTTGCGAATTTTCGTGAACAGTAGCGAAGGTTCACTTGAACCGGTTCGGTTTGTGAACAGTCGCGAAGGGCTTCGGTTTTCCATTCGGGCGAACCGAACCTCACGAACAGACATGTTTATTTGTCCAAAAAATAAAAAAATAAAAACCGATAGAGAGTGGATCCGGAACCGAACCGAACCGCCGGCCGGACGAACGGCGGCGGCGCGCGGGGGGTGGATCGACCTAGCTTGACGTAGGTCCTCTCTCTTCCACAAAAGTGGGGTACCCCTTGGGGCCCAAACCCATTTGTGAGGCTCAACTATTTGAACCCATCTCCCATCTCTCTTCTACCCTATGTGGGACACTTTCACCCACACACTTCTCATTCAATTCTATGGGATTTTGGTTCCAAAATCCCAACAATCCCCCACATGAATGAGAAGTTCAGATATCATGACTCTTCGTGTATGCATGAGATGCAATGTGCGATTATTCCATGAGAAAACGTTGCATCAGGATAAGTAGTCTGAGACCTTGAACTTTCCTTAGTGAAACCTATCGGACTTACTCAGTCAATCAGTAGACTTGATGTCTTTGAACTGTCGACTTTTGGTGTAAGCCTAGACAATAGAAATCACACAACTGTTTCTCGAACAAAATTGGTTCTCACTGTTGTGTTCATTTTGGCCATGAACACCGCCTGGTCTCATAAGTGTTTTAGAGAATTCGGCCTTTTCAATTCTAACAGAAGCGGCCCTCACTTCACATTCACATAGGTGATTTCTGAACATATAGTATATCACATACTCAATTCAGAATCATTAAAAGCTTTTGCTTAACCTTCACATATTAGTACTGTCTTCATCCGGGAATGAGTAAAAATTTGACAGTACTCTACACTGTCTTCATAACTTAGTTGTCCCTTTGAACCTAGATCTTGGGATCTCCAGTCAACTAGGTAGGGTTTCTGCTATGATGACTTGTTTATAGGCCTTAAACCCATTCCCTTGATGTTTTTGCAACCATCTCTCTAGTTAGGCCTTTTGTCAATGGATCCGCAATATTATCTTTTAACTTCACATAGTCAACGGTGATAATTCCACTAGAAAGAAGTTATCTTACTGTGTCATGTCTTTGACGTATGTGTCGAGACTTACCGTTATACATGACATTCCTTGCCCTTCCTATTGCCGCTTGACTGTCACAATGTATACAAATAGCGGGCACTGGTTTAGGCCAATTAGGAATATCTTCCAAGAAATTTCGAAGCCACTCTGCTTCTTCACCGGCTTTATCCAAAGCAATAAATTCTGATTTCATAGTGGATCTAGCAATACAAGTTTGTTTGGATGATTTCCAAGACACTGCCGCTCCCCCAAGTGTGAATACATATCCACTTGTCGATTTTGTGTCTTTAGTGCCGGTTATCCAATTTGCATCACAGTATCCTTCAAGTACCGCTGGATATTCTGTGTAATGCAAAGCATAATCTTGAGTATGCTTTAAGTAGCCCAATAAACGTTTCATTGCTTTCCAATGATTTTCATTTGGACTAACTGTAAATCGACTTAGCTTGCTAACCGTACAAGCTATGTCCGGCCTAGTACAGTTCATGACATACATTAAACTGCCTAGTATACTAGCATACTCATTTTGAGCCTTACTTTCACTAGTATTCTTCGAAAGATGTAAATTAACATCTATCGGAGTCTTTACTGGTACAATATCTAGATTCTTGCACTTTCCAAGAATCGTCTCAATATAATGGGATTGTGATAGAGCTAATCCTCCATATGTTTTATGAATTTTAACTCCTAAAATAACATATGCAACCCCCATATCTTTCATATCAAATTTACTTGTGAGCATGCGTTTGGTCACCTTAACAACCTCACTATCGCTGCCCATTATAAGCATGTCGTCTACATATAAGCACAAAATGGCAAAACCATTATGAGTGTTCTTAACATATACACATTTATCACACTCATTGATCTTGAAACCATTCGACAACATGACTTGGTCGAATTTAGCATGCCATTGTTTCGGTGCTTGTTTCAATCCATAGAGTGACTTGATAAGCCGACATACTTTCTTCTCTTGACTTGGAACAATTGACCCTTCGGGTTGTTCCAAATATATTTCTTCTTCCAAATCCCCGTTTAAGAAGGCCGTCTTAACATCCATTTGATGGATTTCAAGCTTATACACCGCTGCTATGGCAATTAGCATCCTTATAGATGTAATTCTAGTAACAGGTGAGTAAGTATCAAAATAATCAAGACCTTCTCGTTGCTTGTATCCTTTTTCTACAAGCCTAGCCTTATATTTATCAATAGCACCATCCGCTTTCAGTTTCCTCTTGAAAATCCACTTACATTGTAGTGGTTTATTACCAGGAGGAAGGTCAACCAATTCTCATGTATGGTTTGACAATATGGATTCAACTTCACTATTGATAGCTTCTTTCCAGAACGGGGCTTCTGGCGAAGTCACAGCTTCTTTGAATGTCCGAGGCTCATTCTCTAACAGATACGTTAAGAAATCAGGTCCAAAAGACGTGGAAGTCCTTTGTCTTTTACTACGTCTAGGTTCATCCTCCATTGGATCACTTCTAGATATAGTATCTCGAGGCCTCTTGTTATTATCAATTGGCTCATATACTATGTTATACGGAAATATATTTTCAAAGAACGAAGCGTCCCTTGATTCAATGATCGTATTAACATGTATATCTGGGATCTCTGACTTGTGAACAAGAAAACGATATGCATTGCTATTCTGAGCATATCCAATAAAGACACAGTCAATAGTCTTTGGTTCTATCTTAACCTTTTTAGGCTTAGGAACTGCAACTTTAGCCAAACACCCCCACACTTTGAGATAATTCAAGTTAGGCATTCTGCCTTTCCATTTCTCATAGGAAGTTTGTTGTGTCTTTCTGTGGGGTACTCTATTTAAAATAAAATTCGCCGTCAAAACAGCTTCCCCCCACAAATTCTGTGGTAAACCGGAACTATTCAACAATGCATTTATTGTTTCCTTTAAAGACCGGTTTTTCCTTTCCGCCACTCCATTAGATTGCGGCGTATAAGGAGGAGTCATTTGGTGAACGATACCAAATTCAGTACAAATTTCCTCAAAAGGAAATTCATATTCACCTCCTCTGTCACTTCTTATCATTTTAACTTTCTTATTCAACTGAGTTTCAACTTCGGACTTATAAATTCTAAAAGCATTCACAGCCTCATCTTTGCTACTAAGCAAATAAACATAACAATACCTCGAGCAGTCATCTATAAATGTGATAAAATACTTATTACCACCTCTTGACGGTATTGATTTCATATCGCATATATCTGTGTGTATCAAATCTAAAGGTTCTAAGACTCTATTGTCTACAGAATGAAAAGGAGGCTTAGAAAATTTAGATTCAACACACACTTGGCATTTCTCACTTGGACAATCAAATTTCGACAACAGTCCCATATTCATTAATTTCTTTATCGACTTATAGTTAACGTGTCCTAATCTAGCATGCCATAAATTAGGAGACTCAAGCACATAAGCAGAAACAACTTTATTCATAACATCATTGGGTACAACAGTCATTACATTCAACTTGAAAATACCATCACTAAGGTAACCCTTTCCTACATACATCTCATTCTTGGAGAGTACAAACTTATCGGATACAAAAACCAGCTTGAAGCCATTCTTGCTAAGAAGAGATCCGGACACTAAATTCTTGCATATGTCTGGCACATGTAGCACATTATTTAGTGTCACAACTTTCCCAGATGTCATCTTTAGAGCAACCTTTCCAACACCTTCAACCTTAGAGGTTGATGAATTACCCATATAAAGTTTTTCATCACCCCCCACACTTGTGTAGGATGAGAACATCGATCTGTTTGCACAGATATGACGAGTTGCTCCAGTATCAATCTACCACTCCTTGGGGTTTCCCACCATATTACACTCGGATATCATGGCAGTTAGATTGATATCATCAACACCATTGGAAATTTCTTTCACCACATTAGCCTGAGTTTTCTGTCTTTTCTTGGCTCTGCAGTCTTTGGCTCGATGTCCAGACTTGCCACAGTTGAAGCACTTGCCAACGAACTTCTTCAGGCCTTGGGTGAATCCCTCTCCAGACTTGCTAGGCATTTTCCTCTTCTTGTTGGGTTTTGATCCTTCTTCAACAACATTGGCTCTTTAGACCGCCAAATTGCTGCCAACTTTCTTCTCGAAATTTCTATTGTCTTCCTCTATCCTTAACCGAACAATCAAGTCTTCAAGTGACAACTCCTTTCTCTTGTGTTTGAGATAATTCTTGAAATCTCTCCAGGATGGTGGCAGTTTTTTCAATGAAGGCAGCCACTTGAAATGTCTCACTTAGAGTCATTCCTTCAGCATGAATATCATGCATAATCACTTGAAGCTCTTGAACCTGACTTAAGACGGTCTTTGAATCAACCATCTTGAAGTCCAGAAATTTACCGACAATGAATTTCTTCCATCCGGCATCTTCGGTTTTGTATTTCTTGTCCAGACTATCCCATAACTCCTTAGCCGTTTTTAGCGGACTATAGACGTTATAGAGAGTATTGTCCAGACCGTTGAGGACATAGTTGCGACACAGGAAGTCAGAATGATTCCATGCATCCACAGCAGCAAGCTTTTCTTTATTTGTCTCTCCAACGTCCAATTTAGGACCATCCTCATTGAGGAATCTAGCCAAGTTCAAGGTCGTGAGATAGAACGACATCTTTTGTTGCCATCTCTTGAAATCCGTACCATTGAACTTTTCTGGCTTTTCTCCGTGATTCGGAATAGGATTAACCGGAGTCGAAGCCGAAGCCATTTCTGAAATATAAACACAGAACATATTCACGAACAGAATCGGAAATTTATGACTATGAACAGAATCGATTGGTCATGAACAGAATTGAGAATTTCAATATGAACAGAAATGAAAAAATTTGTTCACGAATAGAATCGAAAAATTGTAACGAAAAATTGTATGAACAGAATCGTATTCTGAATACGAAAATTTTCGAATATTGTAATAGAATTTCGACACAAGCAGAATTGAACGGTGTGATAGAAATTCGGCAAAAACTAAGCGAACATACAAAAAACAAAGGTTCGACTTAAAGAAACGGCAAACCGATATTGGACAGAAAAACTCAACGAACAACACATAAGAATATACGAACAGAACCGAAGAAAATTCGTCTTAAGATTGTTGTTCGGCTAAGTTCGTATATCAGAGATTAAAATCAAACGTTAGGAAAACTAACCTGAAAGCAGTACAACCAAATAAGCAGAATGTTGATCCGAGCCCAACGAATTAACATCGTGTCCTTAAGACAAATTTGGCCCCTCAATCAGTACCCGAGGATATTGGACAATCGTCTCCCAGGATAGAACGGATCTCGTTCCTCCGAAGCGGTACGTATTCGGAGGACTCCAACGAACGCAATTTTGCAGAACAATCGCACCAAATGACAATGATGAAGTGAATATGCGTAGAGTGCGTCGGGAAAAAATGAATGCCACGAAGTGATGTCTATTCCGAACTAAACTGTTCGGTCTTATTCAAGTGGCGAAAAATGAAGAGTTGCGAATTTTCGTGAACAGTAGCGAAGGTTCACTTGAACCGGTTCGGTTCGTGAACAGTCGCGAAGGGCTTCGGTTTTCCATTCGGGCGAACCGAACCTCACGAACAGACATGTTTATTTGTCCAAAAAATAAAAAAATAAAAACCAGGTTCGTGAACAGTCGCAAAGGGCTTCGGTTTTCCATTCGGGCGAACCGAACCTCACGAACAGACATGTTTATTTGTCCAAAAAATAAAAAAATAAAAACCGATAGAGAGTGGATCCCGAACCGAATCGACCGGACGGGACCGACCTAGATCGAGTCGGACAGGCGGCGGCGGCGCGCGCGGGGGGTGGATTGACCTAGATCGACGTAGGTCCTCTCTCTTCCACAAAAGTGGGGTACCCCTTGGGGTCCAAACCCATTTGTGAGGCTCAACTATTTGAACCCATCTCCCATCTCTCTTCTACCCTATGTGGGACACTTTCACCCACACACTTCTCATTCAATTCTATGGGATTTTGGTTCCAAAATCCCAACACTTCCAACAATTGTAATTCGCTTGAAATCATCACGATCTCAATTGCATGTCTAGTTGGTAGTTTGCCTTTTTGTGTGGTAATCGAGCTATACCGTTTCGAAGAATTTCCTATCACTTAGCAATTAACTAATGGGATGGTAAGGTACTTGAAATTGTGTTGAGAGGAACAACCAATAATCAATAATTGACCAGGGTAATCGTAAATTAGTCGTAAGTCCTTGTAAATGGTAGTTAGTACTCTACCTTTATAAATACTTTCTCAAGTTATCGTAAGCTCAAATGTCTTAATGCTCGTAATTTCTTTTTTTAGAAATACTAAGCAACCTAAAGTGATGTAGTACAAGCTCGATTACTTAAACAACAGGATCGGGAGAGTGACTTACACACACGAAAAACTCTTAACACAAAATGAGCAGAAATTTCAGTTCTGCATTAGCTCAGGAAAATGGTCGTAACTTTCTCGATTTGGATCAGAATGACCTAATTCCAAAGCCAAAAGTATGAAGACTCTCAGATCTACATATTTTATGTTTTGAGTTTTCTTAGATGAATACTTTAGGAAGGTCGAAATTGGGGAGGAAGTGCACGAACGAGAATTGATGGAATGCTGAAAAAAATATGAACTTCAATGGTTGCTCTTCTAGGCCCATATGGAAGTTGAAATGGCAACAATTTTTCTAGATTGATGGCTGCAACTCTTCAAGGATGCAGACTTTAAAATCTCCGACTCTTCAAGGATGGAGTGAAAACTCTTCTAGGTTTTTAAGGGGTATGAACTCTTCAAGAGAATTGTATTAACCAAATTTCATTATTCAAATTCAGTATGCTTACATAAACTTGATGGCCTTTTATAGCAACACAAAAGAAAAGCAAAAGATTAAAGTCAAATATAGAAACTAGGAGCTATTAAAAGTACAATATTTCCAATGCTTGTGGCTGTCCTAAAGTGTCATGTTGCAAGCTTCCAATGCATGGGAAATAACAAAGCCTTTATGACATAGTCAAAGATAAGACTCTTACCGGTGAGGGACTTGCCGATGAGAGCTCATCGATCTTAGGCTTATCGATGAGAGGCTTATCAACATTATGCTTATCGATAAGAGACTCATCGAGCTTGGATACGGGCTAATCTTCTTGGCTGAGCGAGTTGGTCTTGAATATGGGCTGCATCTTATCATTGTACGCCAATCCATAATTAATAATGCTTTTGATTGTCGTGATTTTCCTTAATTAATCATAAAATTTGCAATTCCATAGGAACATACTTCCTTCATTGTCAATAAATTACCGCTTCAACATGTTCAAGTTACACTTTTTAAAATGGGTTAATACCACGAAAAATCCAAAACTGGTACATCTGTGATAAATTTACCTCAAACTAATTTTTTGACCACCAAAAACCTCAAATTGGTACACCGGTGATAAATTTAATCTCCGTTAGTTTCCGTTAAATTACTAAATTGGATGATACGTGGAAGTTGACGGATGTACCGGTTTGGGGTTTTTCCCCTATATTTGTCACATGTTTATCAATTTGTGATTTTTTGCGATATTAATCCAATTTAATGGAGAGTAAATTTGCTTTGGGGTTTTTGGTAGTCAAAAAATTAGTTTGGGGTAAATTTGTCACAGGTGTACCGCTTTGGAGTTTTTCATGGTAAAAAAACTAGTTCGGGGTAAATTTGTCACATGTGTACTAATTTAGGGTTTTTTGTGGTATTAACCCTCTTGAAATTGATCCCACGGCTGAGATTTTTGGACTTTCTATCGACTAAATCATATTCAAACCGCCACAAATCGAATCAAATCAAACAAAACAACCATCCATTATACATCTAAACTCCATCTTTTGCATAAATTCAACACGCTTAAAACATTTATTGTTTGCACTAGCACATACACATACATGCATACTCAAACGCATCATAGCTTGGTTGTCTAATCGGCACACCGAACAATACATATTGTATAACATCTCCTCCTGCATGCTCATAGGGCTCAAGGTGCTTCTTCTAGAACAAACCCATTTGCAGCGATATACAATTACTAAACCATAAGATCTTCCGGCCTGCGTTCTGTCGAGGCTTTGCGAACAAATTTCAGGACTTTGCGTACCAATTTTAGGATTAAGCGAACAACGTGGCAAAGGAAAAGAAGAGCCATCAATACAACCCATGCCAGCACCGCATATCCAATTGCTTCATTAAAAGTTTGTAGTTCGCTCACTGGTGTGAAGACAGATATGGAGATGGCATAAGTCGCCGCCGTGAAGGTTATCGCAGCCCACATAGTTAGCATTGCAATCCACGTGGTGATACGACGCCGCTTTAGAGGAAGACCGCTTATGAGAAGCATAATGATGCTAAGTGATGCGACAAAGCTCATCGTGTTACATGTTACGAAACGCTTGTAACCAATCGGGTACTTATCTGCCATTACGGACTCGCCCGCAGTATGTGCTGGGAAATTTTCATTGCCCGAGAAATCATCTTGCCAAAGGCCGCCGGGTGGGGTAATACTGGCTTGGAATGCCATGGTAGCTAGCAATATTGCTACCACCATTAGCGTCTTATGCATAGTATTTTGCCACTTTCTCTTTCTTTCTCTTTCACCCTCTTCCCCTACAGGTGGATGGAAGCCGGTGACCATGTTATTCGGGTCGATTGATCGTCCGGATGGATCGTGATTCTCTAAAGTTTGAGGATTAATCTCTAAGGCTCTTCCCGCGCTTTCACCATGTGCTAATAGGCCGACTGCTGTGAAACCTCTAGAGTTCGCAATGTTCGGGTTTACTCCTTTATCGATCAGATAGTCAATAGTCTACAAAGGAGTAACAACAGAATGTAGCAATTGGGGTTAGGTTTGAACTGGATTAGCCCATGTTATATACATTTCAGGATTAACTTTGGTACCTATGTTTTTTCAGTCCTGTAGTGTTTGTGACTATTATTTGACGCCTTCGCAAGGGACACCCATCCCTTGTTGAATCTCTTTTGCTATCTCTAGTTTTATGTTCCTTCTAATCTAGATAAAATTAGCATGAAAATAGCGCAAAGTGTAAAGTTGTACTTAATTATCTAGACCAGTTACTTCTTTTTCAAATATCGTAACCTTCGATGATTTATAAATGGATATGTTTTAGCTTCTGAAAATTTCTAGGACACTAAAATATCCTTGAATGGGAAAATAACATAAATTTTCCCTTAACTTTGGGTCAATGTACAATATCATTCTTGAACTTCTAATTCGTTCAATACGGTCTTTGAAGTATTCCTAAATGTTCAATTTAGTCCTGAAATTTTAATTTGTTCAATCTAGTCTCTCAATTTCCCTAAAAAAGTCAAAAGTCTTCATAATTACACTATTGCTTCGATTTAAGAAATTTTTTATTTCAATCCATAACCTAAATCAACAAAAAATATGGCTATCTTTTTATTACGTTTTCACCTTTTTGACATTTATAAAAATTACGATAGTTTTATTTAAGCATATTTTAATTTATGATCTCTATAGTAGCAAAAGTAGAATCTCATTTAATGTTGTATCGGGTCAATATTCCAGCTATTTTAATTTCCTAATTTACAGATTTAACTAAATTTATTGAGAAAACAGGAAACACAAAAGGTTAATTTACAGATTTAACTAAATTTATTGAGAAAACAGGAAACACAAAAGGTTAATTTACAGATTTAACTAAATTTATTGTTCAAGGACTACGTCGAATAAATTAAAAGTCCAAAAGATGACATTGCATATGGGGCCAAAGTTTAAGCACTATTTTTGTCATTATTCCATCCTAGAACCGCCTCTTTTGTTGATAAGCTCACTGAATTTGACTAATACAGAGGTTTGGTTGTATGAACATACCTTAGTTTGTCTATCTGCAGCAGCCAAATGCAAAATCGAGTCGCCATATTCGTCCCTCGTGTTGATGAACTGCTCATCGCCCAAGATATCCATCAAAAGCTTCAAAGTTTCTGGTCTGTTGTGCTTCACGCACAAATGCAAGATCGTCTGGCCATGTTCAACGACACTACGGGCTGCATCAGGTCTCGCTCGAACCAAGAGTTCCAACACATCCACATGTCCTTTCATGGCAGCGACATGAAGAGGGTTTCTTTCGTATTTGTCGCGAACGAAACATATTTCAGGACTGACTCTTAACAAGCTGGCCACTACGTTAAGGTACCCTTTGGCTGCCGCGAGATGAAGAGGCGTGGATCTCTGAGAATCCTGCTCTCTTGCCAGCTCGGCCTTCCGAGCTAGGACCTCTTCCACAAATTCCAAGTGTCCAAGCATGGCTGCGATGTGCAGAGGAGTCTCGGTGTGATTCCCAGTCATGATTCGGTCGAGAAGCAGCTTATCTTTTACAAGCAACTCGAGCAAAGAATGCACGTTTCCTTTCGCAGCGGCTTCGTAGAGCTCGGACTCCATGGTTGGCTCTCTAGAATGGGAGTTTCGGAATGCTCACTCCTCTATTTGTAGACTTGACTATATACTGTCACCAAGTCAACCTTCCCGTCGGGCTTGACGAAGACCTAAATATGATTGGTAGATATCTCTTATCTGCAAGCGTGTGGCTCAAGTCTCCGTTGAGTCTTGACATCCTTTGATCACGTAAAGCAGCCACACTCTAGTCATGCGAAATTTATTGTCAAATCATTTCATGTTCACGAACATCTAATTACCGCGATAGGACATGAAGTGACAGAAATGATTCGTACACTAACGCTGGCTTAATCGGAATGAGCCATAACCTAGGCACATGGTTGTGTTAGGAAAAGGTCACCAATAAGTACAGTATCATTAGCACATTAAGGCTCCGTTCGTTTGGCGAAAAATATTCTCCTTTTGGAAAATATTTTCCCGGAAGTCATTTTCCTGGAACACAATTTTCTGGTGTTCGGCTAAAATCTGAAAAAGTTTCGGAAAATGTTTTCTGGTATTCGGCGACCGGCGGCGTATAAGAACTTAGTTTGCTATTCGTAATGAATGTTAGAGATTGATGTAATCTTCTTTGCAAGGTTCGTCGTTACGTTCATATAACTATTTTTGTCCCAAAAAAAGTTCCTTGATTCGGTTCTTGAAATAGTATTATGTTTTCACGATATGGTTTTTAAATGCCAATGATGCATGCTATGATCTTCCGATTTTCATACCGTGTTCAGCAAAAACTCATCGAACTAGTAGAACGTGCGATGTTTTTAATTCAGTCTAGGGTGTGTGTTCTTCTTGTGACGTTGTCCCTTGCATCTTCTCGCACCATATTATTCTGTGATAATGGGTACCTTCCATTATTCAATGCGAGGTGAATTATGAGCTCGGAAATCTGGAGACTAATCATTGAAACTTAAAATAGTCCATCTTGACTCCACAGCGACAATCATTCTGCATTGAAAACGAACCAAAATATGCTTCTCTGGCTCATAGAAACTAGGGTTTCTTCTGCAGATACATCAATTATGAACCTCCTCATACTGTGAATATTCTTCAGCTTTTGCTATATTCTGATTGGCGTTTCGAGAGATCTGGATAACACTGCATGCAACAAGAAAGCCTCATCTCAAAAGCAATAAGCAACACGCATATCCTCTCGAAAAAACCAGAAGGGATAAGCGTATTAGAAGTCTTAAAACTTGTCACGAAAGTATAATCGAGTCCTAAAACTTTCAAAAAGTGCAATCAAGTCCTAAAACTTGTTGCAAAAGTGCAATTGAGTCTTAAAACTTTTAAAAGGTGCAATTAAAAGAAGAACTTAATTGGACTAACATGACAAGTTTTAGGATTTGATTGCAGTTTTTGAAAGTTTTAGGACTCAATTGCATTTTATGATAAGTTTTAAGATTCAATTGCACTTTTTGAAAGTTTTAGGACTCAATTGCACTTTAATGATAAATTTTAGGATTTTTAAGGCATTTATTCCGAACCAGAAAACTTAGCTTTCATGTGTAGTGACCTCGTCACATGGTCGTGACTGAGAATTCACTGCGTGCAGACAGATACATCAGCGTCACGCAGTGCCTTGGTGGTCTTTTCATATTTGCTTTATTGATACCATCAACAAGGACCACTTAACCCGACCTCAGGCTGCAAATTGATGAACAGAGCCACGTGAATCTCTACCATTAACGACGCCTGTGTTCTTGCTTCGGCAGCATACATTGATAGGCTTATGCTGGCGCGTGCCCTCAAATTCTCAATCCACTGACCTAACACGAGCTATCAGTTTGGCATGGATAGTGCATCTTTTCCACAAATGGGAAGAAGGAAAATCAGGAAATAAATGAAATGCGTTTCCGTTTTCATTTTAGCTTTAGAGCAAAGCATGTGATTTGTAAGGTATGCAATGAATATTGGTGCAGCGTTCGTTTCGATGTTTCCGGTGGAGCGTCGGCATGTTTGTAGCTTTCGAGTTATTTCAATTCCAGTCATGTGTTTTTATTTTCCAACGATTTCCCCCTTCAGTGTTTACTTCGATTTCCCTTTCATTTCGTGTTTCTTAGCTTCAATTTTCTTTAATTTCATCCCTTTTTTTCCTTTTAATCTCCTTTGATTACCGGTCATTGCGCTTGACTTTTCAATAAATCTACTTTCCTCGTCATTAAGGTCGAACCGGCAATTTACACCTCGCATATTTTGTACTTTAAAATAGATAAAGTTACGTTTAATCTATCTTAATTCTTAATGCTATCGCTAGGCCTTAGTGGCATGTCCTAGTGAACGAATGAGTTAAGACATGTGACTCGATTAAACTATAAGTGGCCCCATATATTCATTCCCTCTTCTTGGATTATACTTACCATAAATTTTAAGCCTAACCTAATCGAGCCATCCGATAGGCAAACTCCATAAATACAAAGAAAAAGGGTGCAATCACCAAGCAATAATGGCCGGAATTGGGAGAAAATTAGCGATGCCATCATCCAAATTCATCATCACCATAAGAAAAAAGAAGAAAAAAATCTAAATTATGCGCTCGATTAGACTTTAGATGCCTGGCAAAAAACTCCTAATTGGGTTTTGGATTGTCGGGAAAATTGCCCTTAATCATTTCCTTTCTGGAGCCTAATCAAATCACGCCTGCCCTAATTGTCCTTTGGGGCCCCGAAACAAGACAGAAGAGACGCTTGGCAAATGTCGTCGGCAGCTCTATAGAGGGATAATTACCAAAAAAGTCATAAATCTATTGCATTTATGTCAATTCAATCATAAACCTTTCAATATAATCAATTTAGTCATAAACATTTTAACAATTTAACAATGCACTCCATACAGCCAATTTTGACTGAAAATTATTGACATGGATATCGACCGTGCTACGTGGTATGACCGGCACTGACGTGGATAATTTTTTAGTTTTTTTTTTAAATTTTAAATTTTCTTTTTTCTTTTCCTTTTTTTCTTCTTTTTCCTTTCACTGTGGCATTTATATGCTATATAAATTGTCCACGACGGCCCTCGCCTCCCCTTGCTCGCATCTGATGAGGGCTTCGCAGCCCTTGCCCAGGTGAGGCTCACTGGCCACAGTGAAAAAAAAAGAAAAGAAAGAAAAGAGAAGAAAAGAAAAAAAATTGAAAATTGAAAATAAAAATTGTCTATGTTAGCATCAGTCATGCCACGTAGAACGTCTGGCGTCCGCATCATCGATTTCCAACCAAAATTGGCTGGATTGACTAAATTAGTAAACGTCAAAAAGTTTAGGATTAAATTGGTCAAATTGAAATGTGTAGGACTGAATTGGCACAAGTATAATAGGTTTATGACTTTTTTGGTAATTTTCCTGGTCTATAGACCTAGTCATACTTGGAGATGTGATTGGCAAAGATAAAACACCATAATTCTCTACGGTACTTTCGCAGAACAATCAGAGACATATCGACACCCTTCCTTTCCTTTTCGCCCAAACAATCAGGGCTCCTGTTATAGTCTTATTTGAGCCAGCACATTACATGTACTAATTTACATAAATTCATATATACAAGAAGATATTTGTTAAGATTTGAACCTTTAATTAGTGTGAATAATTTCATTAACGAAATCAGTGTCAGATAAAATTTTGAACCATGATTCCATTTATTAATCGAATTATCGCATATATGAATTTACACAAATTCGGTTAGAAATTTCTTGTGCCTTAACACTTTTTTGGCCTTGTACTTCCTCCTGCATTCATGAACATTTACAAAAGTTCATCCAACTATTGTTAGAAGCGGCACTACTTCTTATGTTCATATAGGTGAAGTTCCAAACTTATAACCTTAGCCTTGCCTTGCTAAAATCTTTGTTAAGTGAATTGCAAGCGCACAATATCTACAAGTAATAAAGTGATGAGTGAGTATCGTTTCCATGAGGATTGTTTCTAATTATTCAATTACTTACCGAAGGTGATCAATCCAAGGAACTAGCTAACCAAGTCGAAAAGGCAAGTAAAAAGTGAACTAAACCAATTAAAGGACTGAAATACAAAAGAGCCGAAGCTTAAAGGATTCAAAAGCTAATTAAAATTGCAAAGTAGACCTAATCCAAAGCAAACCGAAAATTAACAAGGCAAATTATCAAGATTTTAACCATGATCACAAAGCGTTAGAGCATCCAACTTCACTTAACCACTCATAATCAATTTTCATAACTTGTCATGCAACAAATTAATTTCCAATTGTGTTGGTGAATTTTCCCTAAGTTAGATTACAAGCTGACCTCGGTCTAATAATCCCTAATTAGGTATGTTAACCCACACTAACCTTAGGTGAATTTAAACTACCTAAAAGCATTAAGTTCTTGTGGAAATTCCCGGATTTAATCTAAGTAGTCCCAACCTAGATCTGCTACCACAACCACACAAACAACCTAGTGTACCTTGACCTAGATTTAATTTATGGTTCAATATCACTAGTGCACATGCATGCAATCTCCACCCGGTATCATGCATACATCGAAAATCATTTAAAAGTTGGCCAAACTTATAAAAGCATTAAGATCATGATAGAGAACGACACAATCAGAACAACTATATTGCATGAGCATGTCTTGATAATCAATCAATTATGGTTAAGATCCATTGTAGCTCTAACAAAAGAAATTTAGAACATAGTTAAAGCTAAACTAACAAAAAAAATTAAAGAGAACACAATGCTAAATTAAAATAAATTCACCAAATTGAGTCACAAAGAGGTTTAGGTTTGTCTCCTCCTTCTCTCCTTGACATGCGTCAACTACACTAACAAAATAGAAGAATAAAAGTTAACTAAGAAAACCTAAAATCTTCCTCAGAGGTGGCAGCTCCTCCGGATACTGAAATATGAGTCAAAAGAGGGGTTTATTTTGCCTCCAAAAATCTATCCTAGGTTAACCCCCATTAGGTCTTGAATAGGATTCCTTGCCAAATTAAGAATTTTCCTTCTTAAGATTCCTATTCTTGATTTTCTTTGAACCTATCCTCAATTATGGTGAAATCCTCCAAATTTCTAGTCTTGATTGGCTTTTTCTTCCAGAGAAAATATTTTGGAAGATACTGAGATATTCTGGAAGATGCTGAGACGCAGGGATTGATTTGCAATTCCAGCACAGACACACAGGAAAATTATGCATATGGTCTTGGCATGTTCTGCAAATAGTGCGCATGGTCCCTTAGCCTCCGAAAGTTATATTTCCTACAAAATTCAATGAAATTACATGAGTAGCAAATAAATTCACCAAAAATTCATCAAAATTTAGCAAATATCAAGCTTAAATTAGTAAAAATGCTCTATCTAAAATAGAGTTATCAATTAGCCCCAACTTAGAGGTTTGCTAGTCCTCGAGCAAACAATAGAATCAGACAAACCACATCTCCAGATATCACCATCCATTCACAATTACTCAAAGGAAAACATAAATCCCATCAAACCCAAAACCAATACATAAGCTATATCTAACCTTAACCATGCAATCCGTGTGTATGTGACCCTTGACTTTCCAAATCATGTATACTCAAATAAATTAAGTTGATATGCAACACCCCAAACTCAAAATCCACTAACCAAGTCTCATAGGTTTGTTTTTCAATTCTGTCTCCACTAATGAAAACCAATACCCAGTCAAAAATCAATAGGTCTTTAAGGCTTATAATGTGGCTCTGCTAAGGGTAGGATATAAAGGATTTAAGCTCAATACACCCCCATAAACATATCAATTCTCAAAGCATTTTAATTAAATAGGATTCAAGACATATCATCCATCTGCTTACACTATCATAGCCATGCAATTCACAAACACTTAACACTTTAAAGCTTCCATTGCTTCTCTTTCCAAGCTTTACGGCGAAGTTTCTCCCTAAGTTCCTCCCATAGTGCAATGCTAACCCATTGAGTATCCAAAAGGCTCACTTAAGTTGAAAGTCAGCAGTGGGGATCCATATAAGCAGTACCGGAGTAAACAACTTCCACTTTATAATTTGCACTTAAGACTTTTTCTTCCTTTTTCATTCTTTCATTGCCGATTTTTTTTATGACTACTTCAAGCTTCAGCAACTTCAGACACATCAAGAATCCCTAACTATTAAAGTAGCTTTAAGGATAAACATGCCTATGGGGTGTAGGGTAAGATAATATACCTAACTTGGATCAACATTATAAGGTCATCAAAGAAAAATAGGGCAATTAAAGACTCAAAAGGGTATTAGGGATCAATTAACAAGGTAGGCTTGAAAGGCTCAAACGATCCAAAGAATGTCTATATCACCTTCTTGATTGAGTATAGCATATTAATTTCAAGAGAACATCAAACAAATTCTAAGACTTATGTGAGTTCTAGAGAGTCACATACTTCCCATTGATCTTTTCTAAGCACACATAACTTAAAAATGCAAGGATAGGTGCTCAAAATATGGATTGCACAATCAAGATTAAGACTAACTTATATATCACTCTCAAGTTAAACAAGATTTATATCGCAACAACTCATAACCATGAAAAGGACATCAATCTTGTAAATTAAGGTTCAAAAGTCATCATCTCTTATAAAGTTTGCTTCAAAATATTTCAAAAATTTCAAATAAGCCCAAAAATTTTAGCACAAAAATTTTCAATCCCCTACCCCCAACTTAAAATGAAGCATCGTCCTCAATGCGTAAAAATAAAAAATTAAACAAGAGCAATGAGGCAAACAAATTAGAGTAAAGTAAGGTTCGAAATACTCCCCTGGATATGTGAAGATGCCAATAGTCCATGTTGAATTAGGCCCAACAGGGTGAAGAATGGCTCAGGTATATTGTTAGAGACTACTCAAAGAAAATTTCTTGGCTGCACGGTCGCACGGCCGTGCATCCCTAACCCCTCTTCTGTCTCTGTGGAGCACTACAGGGCGATAGAATATGCATTCTGCCTCATGCTCGTGCACACTGCTATCCCTGCAAAACAGAAAATTCGTATCCACAAAAATTCTTTCTTTTTTTTAATTCTTTAAAAAAAAACACAAAAACCAAAGAAACACAAGAAATAGAAGATTAGAAACTTGGGTTGCCTCCCAAGAAGCATTTGCTTTATAGTTCGCAGCCGAACTCTTCCCATGCTTCTAAGTATGTGGAACCAAGGCGATGAAAGATGCTTGGGCATTGAAACCTCCTCCATAGTAATACTTGAGCCTATGACTGAAAGTCTCCTCCTTCTCATTAGTAATCTCAACGGCTCCAAAAGGGAATACTTTGGTGATGGTGTAAGGACCAGTCCATCTAGATTTCAACTTACCTGGAAACAAACGAAGACGGGAGTTATATAATAAAACTTTTTCACCTACAAGAAACTCCTTCCTTAAGATGTGTTGATCGTGTTGATCATGCCATCTCTTTGTTTTCTCTTTGTAAATTCTTGCACTTTCGTATGCATCATTGCGCATCTCTTCCAACTCATCCAACTGAAGTAATCTTTTCTCACCTATTGCCTGCATATCAAAGTTAATTTTCTGCAAAGCCCAATATGCTTTATGTTCTAACTCAACAGGTAGATGACATGCTTTACCATACAAAAGTCGAAAAGGTGACATACCAATAGGAGTTTTGAAAGCAGTTCTATAAGCCCACAAAGCATCATCAAATCTTCTTGCCTAATCCTTCCTATTAGTGTTCACAGTCTTTTCCAAGATTCTCTTTATCTCCCTATTAGATATCTCAGTTTGACCACTAGTTTGGAGATGATAAGATATAGGTACCTTATGAGTGACTCCATATTTATACAAAAGTGACTCAAATTGTTTATTCATGAAGTGTGTGCCTTGGTCACTTATAATAGCCTTAGGTGTACCAAACCGAGTAAAGATGTGCTTCTTCAAAAAATTACAAACAACCCTAGCATCATTAGACTGCAAAGCCACGGCCTCTACCCATTTAGACACATACTCACAAGCAACCAATACGTAAGTGTTACCGAAAGAAGGTGGAAACGGACCCATGAAGTCAATGCCCCAAACATCAAATAATTCACACACCATAATAATGTTTAAGGGCATCTTATGCCCTCTAGATATGTTCCCAGTCCTTTGACACCTATCACAATGAGAAACATAAGCATATGCATCTTTAAAAAGAGTAGGCTAATAAAATCCACATTGTAAAACCTTAGCAGCAGTCTTGGTGGCACCATAGTGACCACCCGCCTCTCCATCATGAAAATGAAAAAGAATGTTAGGGATTTCTTCATTAGCAACACAACGTCTAATAATTCGGCCATCACATACCTTAAACAAATAAGGATCCTCCCAAAAGTAGTGTTTAACATCGGAGAGAAACTTCTTCCTTTGTTGATAATTCAAGTTAGGGGAGAGGATGTCACTTACCAAATAATTCACAATATCTGCATACCATGGAGTTTCGATTTTCAAGGAAAAGAGTGCTTCATCGGGAAAATCATCCAAGATTGGTACCTCATCACTAGGGGCATTCGGCAACCTAGATAGGTGATCGGCCAGAAGGTTCTCGGTCCCTTTCTTGTCCTTGATCTCTAAATCAAACTCTTGAAGCAACAAGATCCAACGAATCAACCTTGGTTTCGCATCTCTCTTTGCCAACAAGTACTTTAAAGCTGCATGATCAGTATAGACAATCACTTTAGAGCCGATCAAATAGAATGGAATTTATCAAAAGCAAAAACAATTGCTAGAAGCTCATTTTCAGTGGTGGCATAATTCAATTGAGCTCCATTAAGGGTTCGGCTAGCATAATGTATGGCTCGAAAAATCCCATCCTTCTTTTGACCAAGCATGGCTCCAATGGCATAATCGCTAGCATCGCACATCAACTCGAAAGGCAAACTCCAATCTGGTGGCGTCATTATAGGAGTCGAAATTAGCTTCTCCTTCAAGGTCTAAAATGCCTACAAATACTCAGAGTTAAAATCAAACGCAGCATCTTTTTCAAACAATATTATGAGTGGTCTTGCAATCTTGGAGAAGTCCCTTGTGAATCACCTATAAAACCATGCATGTCCTAAAAGTCCTCGAAGTAATTTCACAGAAATAGGGGGTGGTAATTTGGAGATAATTTCAATTTTGGCTTTTTCCACTTCCATACCCCTAGCAAAGATTTTATGGCCTAACACTATCCCTTACTGCAGCATAAAATGACACTTCTCCCAATTTAGCACAAGGTTAGTCTCTTCGTATCTTTGTAACACCAAAGCTAAATTATGCAAGTATGAATCAAAAGATGTGCCAAAAACAGAGAAATCATCCATGAAAATCTTAATGCATTTTTCTATCATGTCAGAAAAAATAGCCATCATGCATCTTTGAAAAGTAACAGGTGCATTACAAAGACCAAAAGGCATTCTTCTATATGCAAATGTACTATAGGGACAAGTGAATATAGTCTTTTCTTGATCATCAGGTGCAATAAGGATTTCGTTATACTTTGAATATCTATCCAAAAAATAATAATACTCACGCCCAACAAGTTTTTTTAACATTTGATCAACGAAAGGTAAAGGAAAGTGATCCTTACAAGTGGCATTATTCAATTTTCTATAATCCATGCAAACTCGCCAACCCGTAACCGTTCTAGTTGGAAATAATTTATTATATTCATTGGTTAGAACAATCATACCTCCCTTTTTCGGCACTACTTGCACGGGACTCACCCAATCACTATCAGAAATTGGATAGATAATACCTGCATCGAGTAGCTTAATCACTTCGGCTTTCACAACTTTTTGCATTTTCGGATTGAGCCTCCTTTGTGGCTGGATGACCGGTTTGTGTTGTTCCTTCATCAAAATTTTTTGCATGTAATAGAGGGGCTTATTCCCTTTATATCCGCAATGATCCACGAAATCGCACTCTTGTGCTCTCTGAGCACTCTAAGTAACTTCTCCTCCATCACCCCTGTCAAAGAAGAAGAAATAATCGCTAGGTAAGAAACACCATCAAGGAAAGGTATATTTTAAATGAGAAGGCAAGGGTTTAAGCTCAAGAGTTGGTGGTTCTTCAATGGAGGGTTTCGGCTTCTTTGCACTTGACTCCAACTCTTCAAATTTTGGTACTTCTATCTCGGGTTTGGTGGACTTGCTTCTAAAAACTCCATAGCCTCCCAAATTTCTTCATTTTCGGCCTTTTCCTTTGGCTGAACCAAATATGCCTCTATAGGATCTTGAATTTCGGTTAATTTAAATAGGGTCTCCACTTCCCTATCTAGGGTGTCCATCCTCAAGCAATCACTCAGTCCCTCGAGGTTTTTCATGGCCTTGAAGACATTGAAGGTGACTCGATCTTCTCCCACTCTAAGGATCAATTTTCCTTGTTGTACATCAATGAGCGCTCTTCCCGTGGCTAGGAATGGTCGGCCCAAAATGATAGAAACTTCATAATCCTCCTCCATCTTTAACACAACAAAATTCGTCGGGAAGATAAATTTATCCACCTTCACTAAAATATCCTCTACCACGCCTTTTGGATATTTGATAGATCTATCTGCCAATTGTAGAGACACGGTGGTTGCCTTTACTTCCCCCATACCTAGTTTCACAAACACCGAATAAGGCATTAGGTTTATACTAGCACCAAGATCACATAAAGCTTTATTAAAGTAAGTACCACCAATATTGCATGGAATAGTAAAACTCTTTAGATCTTTTAATTTTGGTGGTAGCTTATTTTGAAGGATGGCCGAACATTCCTCATTCAACTTCACGGTCTCATACTCCTCTAACTTCCTCTTGTTAGCTAGGATCTCCTTCAAAAACTTGGCATAACTTGGCATTTGAGTTAGAGCATCTACAAAAGGAATGTTAATGTGCAATTGTTTAAGATAATCTAAAAATTTTGAAAATTACTTATCTTGCTTGTGTTTAGCTAGCCTCTCCGGAAAAGGAATAGGTGGAACATATGGCATTAGAGATTGCTTGCTCTTTAGTGGCTTATCCTTGTGTTCGGTCTTGGTTTTTACTTCTTACTTAGGTTTGGCCCTTTTCTCTTTTATTACATCCTCATCTTGATTTTGCTTTCCAACTTTTTTTCCACTTCTCAATGTAATTACCTTTGCATTCTCTATGGGGTTCCTCTCAGTATTGCTTCGCAATGCACCATTTTGTCTCTCATTAATTCTTTGAGCTAGTTATCCCACTTGTTTCTCTATGTTTCGAATTGATGCTTTTTGACTGTGGAGTTTTACATCGGTGCTTCTCATGAAATCTTGAGTGGTTTGAGCTTGTTTTTCCACGGCTTGGGCTTGCCTTTCCACGGTTTGGGCTAGTTTGGCAACCAAATCCTCCAAGTTGGAATTCGGCTTCTCCATGGGTGGTGCTGGTGCTCTCGGTCCTTGTTGATTTTGACCTCCCCGAGATAGATTAGGGTGATTCCTCCATCCCAGATTATAAGTGTTGGAATAAGGATTGTTTTGAGGACCCCTGTTAAAATTTGAAACAAAGTTAGCATGTTCAGAAGAACTAGCATAAGGGTTACTTACTTGACAATCAGTGCTAATATAATTTCCACCACAAAATTCACAAGATACTCCTTGAGTTTTCAAAGAAGCAATCATTGTGCTCAATGCATCAAGTTTTACATTCAAAGCCGTATTAGTGTCAACTTCATGAACTCCACTTGGCCTCCGGGCTTGGTATCTCTCAATTGGCCATTAGTAGCTATTGCTTGCCATCTCCTCAAGTAGATTAACAGCTTCTTTGGGTGACTTGTTTTGCAAAGTGCCTCTGGCTGCCGCATCTAGACTAGCCCGAATGGTGGGATGTGCTCCATTATAGAATGTGTGCACTTGCATCCAAATTGGCAGTCCATGGTGCAGGCATCTCCTTAGCAGCTCCTTAAACCTCTCTCATGCTTCATAAAATCGCCCACCATCTATCTGCATAAATGTAGTAATATCGTTACACATTTTGGCAGATTTTGCAGGAGGAAAATACTTAGGAATTTTTTAGCCAAGTTCTCCCAAGTAGTGATAGAGCTTGCAGGAAAAGAAGTCAACCAAGTCTTAGCTTTATCACGAAGAGAAAATTGGAACAATCTTAACTTAATGGCATCACCAGTAACGCCATTGAATTTAACAGTGTCACAAATTTCAAGGAATGCTTCTAACTGCAGATTTGGATCATCATTAGGTGATCCACTGAATTGCCTTGCATTTTGAAACATTTGAATTAAGGATGACTTGATCTCAAAATTGTTGGCTTGCACCTCCGGCCTCCTTATACTTGATTGTGCTCCTTGAATTATTGGTGCAGCATAATCTTTCAAAGTCCTCCTTGGAGCTGCGACTTCTCGAGCTTCAACCATTGCAATGGGGATTGCTTGTGCTTGCTCTCTTCTTCTCCTAAAATAGGTTCTTTCAATCTCGGGATCAAACTCTTCAAGGTCTCCTTTTTGGCTTCGGGTCATGCAATGCTCCTCCCACCTTTTATAGAGAGGTGAGTTTGGCTTGCAAAAGAAACAAATTAAAAACAAAATAAACGCTAGTCTAAATCAAGAATCGCTAGATATCAATAGTAATTGGAAAAATATCAGAGCAATCCCCGGCAACGGCGCCAAAAACTTGTTAGGTGAATTGCAAGCTCATAATAGCTACAAGTAATAAAGTGATGAGCGAGTATTGTTTCCACGAGGATTGTCTCTAATTATCCAATTACTTACCGAAGGTGATCAATCCAATGAACTAGCTAACCAAGTCGAAAAAGCAAGTAAAAAGTGAACTAAACCAATTAAAGGACTGCAATACAAAAGAGTCGAAGCTTAAATGATTCAAAAGCTAATTAAAATTGCAAAGTAGACCTAATCCAAAGCAAACCGAAGATTAACAAGGCAAATTATCAAGATTTTAACCAAGATCACAAAGCGTTAGAGCATCCAAGTTCACTTAACCACTCATAATCAATTTTCGTAACTTGTCATGCAACAAATTAATTTCCAATTGTGTTGGTGAAATTTCCCTAAGTTAGATTACAAGCCTACCTCGGTCTAATAGTCCCTAATTAGGTATGTTAACCCACACTAACTTTAGGTGAATTTAAACTACCTAAAAGCATTAGTTCTTGTGGAAATTCCAGGATTTAATCTAAGTAGTCACAACCTAGATCTGCTACCACAACCACATAAACAACCTAGTGTACTTTGACCTAGATTTAATTTATGGTTCAATATCACTAGTGCACATGCATGCAATCTCCACCCGGTATAATGCATACATCAAAAATCATTTAAAAGTTGGCCAAACTTCTAAAAGCATTAAGATCATGATAGAGAACGACACAATCAGAACAACTATATTGCATGAGCAAGTCTTGATAATCAATCAATCATGGTTAAGATCCATTATAGCTCTAACAAAAGAAATTTAGAACATAGTTAAAGCTAACTAACAACAAAAATTAAAGAGAACACAATGCTAAATTAAAATAATTCACCAAGTTGAGTCACAAAGAGATTCAAGTTTGTCTCCTCCTTCTCTCTTTGACATGCGCCAACTACACTAACAAAATAAAAGAATAAAAGCTAACTAAGAAAACCTAAAATCTTCCTTAGAGGTGGCAACTCCTCCTGATACTGAAATATGCTTCACAAGAGGGGTTTATTTTGCCTCCAAAAATCTGCCCTAGGTCAGCCCCCATTAGATCTTGAATAAGATTCCTCGCCAAATTAAGAAGTTTCCTTCTTAAGATTCCTATTCTTGATTTTCTTTGAACCTAGCCTCAATCATGGTTAAATCCTCCAAATTTCTGGTCTTGATTGGCTTTTTCTTCCAGAGAAAATATTTTGGAAGATACTGAGATATTCTGGAAGATGCTGAGACTCAGGGATTGATTTGCAATTCCGGAATAGACACACGGGAAAATTACACATATGGTCCTGGCGTGTTCTGTAAATAGTGCGCATGGTCCCTTAGCCTCCGAAAGTTATATTTCCTACAAAATTCAATAAAATTACATGAGTAGCAAATAAATTTACCAAAAATTCATCAAAATTTAGCAAATATCAAGCTTAAATTAGTAAAAATGCTCTATCTAAAATAGAGTTATCAATCTTGAGCTTCATTAAGAGTGTTTTCCTACACTTATCCTCTTAACTTTCCATGAGTACTAAAATTTTGTCCCAGTCCTCGATCACTGTTAAGATACAATTACTTGTACCCATTGAACTTTGACAAATTTGTTAGAAATTGTAAAGTTGGATTTCCATTGTACTTGATTATTATCAATTGGTCTAATACCCATTCCTTTGGCAATACTACTAATTAAACCTCTCGAGAGTCCCTTAGTGAATGGATCTATGAAGTTATTATTTGTCCGGACATAAATTACTAAAATAATTTCATGGTAATTAATTGTCCAACATACTCATGTCGCAAGCCAATGTCTAGATTTTCCATTGTTTTTCTTTACCGTATGTCTTGGACATTGTTGCCGCACTATTGCAATGTAAAGATATGACCACCATTGGTGTGGCCACAACTCTTTATCCAATAGTAAATTCTGTAGCCATTCAACCTCTTTATCGGCCGCCGATTGTGCTATAAATCAAGATCCATCATTGAATGAGCTATGCATGTTTGCTTCTTTGATGCCCAAGAGACTGTATCATTTGCAAACTTGAAAATTCATTCGGATGTCGACTTGTAATCAATTGTGCTAGTTATACAATTAGTATTTGAATATCCTTCTAGTTTTGCTAGTGGTCTTTTATAAAATAGACCATAATGATTCTGTCGAGAAGCAGCTTATCTTTTGCGAGCAATTCAGGCAAAGAAGGCACGTTTCCTTTCACGGCGGCTTCACCGAGCTCGGACTCCATGTTTGGATCTCTTTAAAGGGAAATTTCGAAATAATCACTCCTCCATTTGGAGACTTGAATGTACATTGTCACAACCAAGTCAACATTTAGGCTTGACGAAGACCGAAAAATGATCGGTAGATCTTTCTTATCTGCAATTATGTGGCTCGTTTACATTTAGATAAGGTGATGATTCCTGGAGCTTTACAGTGGTTACGTGGGGATTTGCCTGTCCGCCATTTTCTAGCGAGTCTCGTCTCCATTTGGTCCTATTTAGGTCAAGTTCGCACATGTAACATGTCCCGATTGAGCCATGGCGTCCCTTGATCATGTAAAGCAGCCACACTCTATTCATGATTTTTGTTATGGAATCCACTTCATTCGCACAAACAGGTATATTACTTTGAAAGGACACGTATTTCATTGATACGTGTGAAATAATTTTTGCACTAATGCTCGCCAAATCAGAACGAGCCGTAACCTAGGCACTCTCGGAGAAATTATTCTGTCATATGGCTGTGTTAGGAAAATAGTTACAGATGAGCAATAGTATCATTAGCACATTAGGAGTCGGTCTTCTCAACACGGTAATCCCAAGTGATTTCGAGTTTGCAAATAGTTTAAGCTCAATGTGGAGGCACCAGCCTTGCTATGCCTCTAAAATTCTACCGAAGAGAGTTGATCTTCATCTTCTTCCGTTAAAATTTCAAGGATCCAAGGATCATAAGTTTCTGATTGATTTGATCAGTCACGGAAGCCTAAATGGTACTAGCAGGGCAATGAATCTCATGGAACGTACACCCCTGCCACCACATGAATGGTTTTCTTAGGTGAAGAAGCCTGCAATGAATCACATGGAACGTACACCCCTGCCACCACTTGAATGGTTTTCTTACTTAGGTGAAGAAGCTTGCAATGAATCACATGGAACGTACACCCCTGCCACCACATGAATGGTTTTCTTACTTAGGTGAAGAAGCCTAGGACAATTCTGTACACAACTGCTTGGACAGATATCGTTCGCGGCTTTATAGACCTCATCAAACTTAGCAGCACAGATCGGTTATTGATATTTGAAATCTACTCACAACTGTTTCTTGGGGGAATCAAGAAGAAACCCACAATCTGTTCTTTAAATTTGTATTTTGTCAAATCGGATTTAAATTGGTTTGAAAGTCCTTGCCGTAGATTGCCCTGAAGGAAGCTACCATTCTCTCCTTGATCGTCGGTTCTCTCGCAATGCTTCATTGCGATGATGTTCTTCCCTTAAACCACGACCAGACAATTTCTCAACTATTGCAATGAAACAACAGCCTTCCCCGTAGAAAAGCAACTCTCTTTTAGAAAAGTTTTTGGCATGAAGTGGGTGACCATGAAACATCATATTCTGAGTTACTCGTTATAGTGACATGACATTACAAAAAAAATAAACATCTGCGCTATGCATCACCCTTATTCTTATCTGCAAATATGTGGCCTGGATCATCCAAAGGTCCTAGGATGTCAGGTAAGGGAACGATTTTGTGTGAGGATTCATAAACAGAGGCTGTTCCTTCATATGTTCAGTGGATTCAGTCGCAGATATGGCTTTTGCCCCACGTATGTCTTTCTGCGAGTGTTTGCGCACGTGTGTTAAAACTTAAGATTGGCCAATTTGAGCAGCAAGAATGTTGAGCATATGAATCGCCTGTATCATAATTGAAGATTTTTGAAGAATTATGTACTATGCATCTGTGTTAAAACATGACATTACAAAAAAAATAAACATCTGCGCCATGCATCACCGTTATTCTTATCTGCAAATATGTGGCCTGGATCATCCAAAGGTCCTAGGATGTCAGGTAAGGGAACGATTCTTCAAGTTTGTGTGAGGATTCATAAACAGAGGCTGTTCCTTCATATGTTCAGTGGATTCAGTCGCAGATATGGCTTTTGCCCCACGTATGTCTTTCTGCGAGTGTTTGCGCACGTGTGTTAAAACTTAAGATTGGCCAATTTGAGCAGCAAGAATGTTGAGCATATGAATCGCCTGTATCATAATTGAAGATTTTTGAAGAATTATGTACTAATATTAAACTCTTAATAGATAGACATAGTGTCATAGTCCCCGAAGCCTTCACACAATGTTAGACGTCATTGGCTAAGATCAATGACCATAATTTTCTACGGTACTTTCGCCGAGCAATCAGATATATATCAACCCTAGGTGCAAGTTACATTTGATTAGTCTTCCTACCAAAATAGTCGCAAATGATTTCTAGCTACCAAATAATTCAAGCACAATGAGGAAGCAGCAGTCTTGCTATACATTTGATTGCCCATTTCTGTTCGAAAACCAATGTGCCTTCATGATTGTCGTGTGCCTACGCAAAGATTTGTTGGGATTTTGGCATCCACATCCCATAGAATTGAATGAAAAGTGTGTGGATGAAAGTGTCCCACATAGGATAGAAGAGGTGATGGGAGATGGTTTATTTTGAGGAGCCTCTCAAATGGGTTTGGGCCCCAAGGGGTACCCCACTTTTGTGGAAGGGAGACGACCTACACCAAGCTAGGTCAGTTCCGTGTCCATTCTCTATCGATTTTTTATTTTTTATTCGAACAGACACGTTGTTAGAAATTAATTAATTATTTATTTTTTGGACAAACAAACATGTCTGTTCGTGAGGTTCGGTTCGCCCGAACGAAATTTTTCACTTCATCATTTTGTGTGATTATTCTACGAAATTGCGTTCGAAGGGGTCTTCCGAATACGTACCGCTTCGGAGGAACGAGATCCGTTCTATCCTGGGAGACGATTGTCCAATATCCTCGGGTACTGATTGAGGGGCCAAATTCGTCTTAAGGACACGACGTTACTTCGTTGGGCTCGGATCAACATTTTGCTTATTTGTTTATACTGCTTTCAGGTTAGTTTTCTTGACGTTTAATTTCAATTTCTCGTATACGAACTTAGCCGACAACAATCTTAAGACGAATTTGCTTCGGTTCTGTTCGTATATTCTTATGCGTTGTTCATTGAGTTTTTCTGTTAAATATCTACATTGCCGTTCCTTTAAGTCGAACTTTTCTATAGTTTGCATGTTCCTTGTCATAGTCGTATAGGAATGCAATTCTGTTCATACATTCTGTTCTTGTTACAATTTTTCAATTCTGTTCGTGAACAAGTTTTTCGTTTCTGTTCATATTAGAAATTTCAATTCTGTTCATGATCAAACAACTCTGTTCGTAGTCATATATTTCCGATTCTGTTTGTGAATATGTTCTGTTTTCATTTTTCAGAAATGGCTTCGAGTTCGACTCCGGTCAACCCTATTCCGAATCACGGAGAAAAGCCAGAAAAGTTCGATGGTATGGATTTCAAGAGATGGCAACAAAAGATGTTGTTCTATCTCACGACCTTGAACTTGGCTAGATTCCTCAATGAGGACGGTCCTAAATTGGACGTTGGAGAGACAAATAAAGAAAAGGTTGCTGCTGTGGATGCATGGAATCATTCTGACTTCCTGTGTCGCAACTATGTCCTTAACGGTTTGGACAATACTCTCTATAACGTCTATAGTCCGCTAAAAACGGCTAAGGAGTTATGGGATAGTCTGGACAAGAAATACAAAACCGAAGATGCCGGATTGAAGAAATTCATTGTCGGTAAATTTCTGAACTTCAAGATGATTGACTCAAAGACCGTCTTAAGTCAGGTTCAAGAGCTTCAAGTGATTATGCATGATATTCATGCTGAAGGAATGACTCTAAGTGAGTCATTTCAAGTGGCTGCCTTCATTGAAAAACTGCCACCATCCTGGAGAGATTTCAAAAATTATCTCAAACACAAGAGAAAGGAGTTGTCACTTGAAGACTTGATTGTTCGGTTGAGGATTGAGGAAGACAATAGGCTTTCTGAGAAAAAAGTTGGGAAGAACCTAGAGGTTTCAAAGGCCAATGTTGTTGAAGAAGGATCGAAACCCAACAAGAAGAGGAAAATGCCTAGCAAGTCTGGAGAGGGATTCACCCAAGGCCTGAAGAAGTTCGTTGGCAAGTGCTTCAACTGTGGCAAGTCTGGACATCGAGCCAAAGACTGTAGAGCCAAGAAAAAACAGAAAACTCAGGCTAATGTGATGGAAGAGATTTCCAATGGTGTTGATGATATCAATCTGACTGCTATGATATCCTAGTGTAATATGGTGGGAAATCCCAAGGAGTGGTGGATTGATACTGGAGCAACTCGTCACATCTGTGCAAACAGATCGATGTTCTCGACCTACACAATTATGGGGGTGATGAAAAACTTTATATGGGTAATTCATCAACCTCTAAGGTTGAAGGTGTCGGAAAGATTGCTCTAAAGATGACATCTGGAAAGATTGTGACACTAAATAATGTTCTGCATGTGCCAGATGTTCGCAAGAATTTAGTGTCTGGATCTCTCCTTAGCAAGAATGGCTTCAAGTTGGTTTTTGTATCTAATAAGTTTGTACTCTCCAAAAATGATATGTATGTAGGAAAGGGTTATCTAAGTGATGGTTTGTTCAAGCTGAATGTAATGACTGTTGTAACCAAGGATGATTTGAATAAAGTTGCTTCTTCTTATGTGCTTGAGTCTTCTAATATTTGGCATGCTAGACTATGACACGTTAACTATAAGTCGATAAAGAAATTAATGAATATGGGACTGTTGCCGAAATTTGATTGTCCAAGTGAGAAATGCCAAGCATGTGTTGAATCTAAATTTTCTAAGCCTCCTTTCCATTCTGTAGATAATAGAGTCTCAGAACCTTTAGGTTTAATACACACAGATATATGCGATATGAAATCAATACCATCAAGAGGTGGTAATAAGTATTTTATCACATTTATAGATGACTGCTCGAGGTATTGTTATGTTTATTTGCTTAGCAGCAAAGATGAGGCTGTGAATGCTTTTAGAACTTATAAGTTCGAAGTTGAAACTCAGTTGAATAAGAAAATTAAGATAATAAGGAGTGACAGAGGAGGTGAATATGAATTTCCTTTTGAGGAAATTTGTACTGATTTTGGTATCGTTCACCAAATGACTGCTCCTTATACACCACAATCTAATGGAGTGGCGGAGAGGAAAAACCGGTCTTTAAAGGAAACAATGAATGCATTGTTGAATAGTTCCGGTTTACCACAGAATTTATGGGGGAAGCTGTTTTGACGGCAAATTTTATTTTAAATAGAGTACCCCACAGAAAGACACAACAAACTCCCTATGAGAAATGGAAAAGCAGAATGCCTAACTTGAATTATCTCAAAGTGTGGGGGTGTTTGGCTAAGGTTGCGGTTCCTAAGCCTAAAAAGGTTAAGATAGGATCAAAGACTGTTGACTGTGTTTTTATCGGATATGCTCAGAATAGCAATGCATATTGTTTTCTTGTTCACAAGTCAGAGATCCCAGATATACATGTTAATACGATCATTGAATCAAGGGACGCTTCGTTCTTTGAAAATATATTTCCGTATAACATAGTATATGAGCCAATTGATAATAATAAGAGGCCTCGAGATACTATATCTAGAAGTGATCCAATGGAGGATGAACCTAGACGTAGTAAAAGACAAAGGACTTCCACGTCTTTTGGACCTGATTTCTTAACGTATTTGTTAGAGAATGAGCCTCGGACATTCAAAGAAGCTGTGACTTCGCCAGAAGCCCCGTTCTGGAAAGAAGCTATCAATAGTGAAGTTGAATCCATCTTGTCAAACCATACATGGGAATTGGTTGACCTTCCTCCTGGTAATAAACCACTACAATGTAAGTGGATTTTCAAGAGGAAAATGAAAGCGGATGGTACTATTGATAAATATAAGGCTAGGCTTGTAGTAAAAGGATACAAGCAACGAGAAGATCTTGATTATTTTGATATTTATTCGTCTGTTACTAGAATTACATCTATAAGGATGCTAATTGCCATAGCAGCGGTGTATAAGCTTGAAATCCATCAAATGGATGTGAAAACGGCTTTCTTAAACGGGGATTTGGAAGAAGAAATATATTTGGAACAACCTGAAGGGTTCATTGTTCCAGGACAAGAGAAGAAAGTATGTCGACTTATCAAGTCACTCTATGGATTGAAACAAGCACCAAAACAATGACATGCTAAATTCGACCAAGTCATGTTGTTGAATGGTTTTAAAATTAATGAGTGTGATAAATGTGTATATGTTAAGAACACTCATAATGGTTTTACCATTTTGTGCTTATATGTAGACGACATGCTTATAATGGGCAGCGATAGTGAGGTTGTTAAGGCGACCAAACGCATGCTCATAAGTAAATTTGATATGAAAGATATGGGGGTTGCAGATGTTATTTTAGGAGTTAAAATCCATAAGACATCTAGAGGATTAGCTCTATCACAATCCCATTATATTGAGACGATTCTTGGAAAGTACAAGAATTTAGATATTGTACCAGTAAAGACTCCGATAGATGTTAATTTACATCTTTCAAAGAATACTGGTGAAAGTAAGGCTCAAAATGAGTATGCTAATATACTAGGCAGTTTAATGTATGTCATGAACTGTACTAGGCCGGACATAGCTTGTACGGTTAGCAAGCTAAGTCGTTTTACAGTTAGTCCAAATGAAAATCATTGGAAAGCTATGAAACGTTTATTGGGCTACTTAAAGCATACTCAAGATTATGCTTTGCATTACACAGAATATCCAGCGGTACTTGAAGGATACTGTGATGCAAATTGGATAACCGGCACTAAAGACACTAAATCGACAAGTGGATATGTATTCACACTTGGTGGGGCGGCAGTGTCTTGGAAATCATCCAAACAAACTTGTATTGCTAGATCCACTATGGAATCAGAATTTATTGCTTTGGATAAAGCCGGTGAAGAAACAGAGTGGCTTCGAAATTTCTTGGAAGATATTCCTATTTGGCCTAAACCAGTGCCCGATGTTTGTATACATTGTGATAGTCAAGCGGCAATAGGAAGAGCAAGAAACGTCATGTATAACGGTAAGCCTCGACACATACGTCGAAGACATGACACAGTAAGACAACTTCTTTCTAGTGGAATTATCACCATTGACTATGTGAAGTCAAAAGATAATGTTGCGGATCCATTGACAAAAGGCCTAACTAGAGAGATGGTTGCGAAAACATCAAGGGGAATGGGTTTAAGGTCTATAAACAAGTCATCATAGCGGAGACCCTACCTAGTTGACTGGAGATCCCAAGATCTAGGTTCAAAGGGACAACTAAGTTATGAAGACAGTGTAAAGTACTGTCAAATTATTTACTCATTCCCGGACGAAGACAGTACTAATATGTGAAGGTTAAGCAAAAGCTTTTAATGATTCTGAATTGAGTATGTGATATACTATATGTTCAGAAATTACCTATGTGAGTGTGAAGTGAGGGCCGCTTCTGTGAGAATTGAAAAGGCCGAATTCTCTAAAACACTCATGAGACCAGGCGGTGTTCACGGCCAAAACAAACACAACAGTGAGAACCAATTTTGTTCGAGAAACAGTTGTGTGATTTCTAGTGTCTAGGCTTACACCAAAGGTCGACAGTTCAAAGACATCAAGTCTACTGATTGATCGAGTAAGTCCGATAGGTTTCACTAAGGAAAGTTCAAAGTTTCAGACTACTTATCCCGATGCAACGTTCCCTCATAGAATAATCGCACTTTGCATCTCATGCATACACGAAGAGTCCTGATATCAGAACTTTTCATTCATATGGGGGATTGTTGGGATTTTGGCATCCACATCCCATAGAATTGAATGAAAAGTGTGTGGATGAAAGTGTCCCACATAGGATAGAAGAGGTGATGGGAGATGGTTTATTTTGTGGAGCCTCTCAAATGGGTTTGGGCCCCAAGGGGTACCCCACTTTTGTGGAAGGGAGAGGATCTACACCAAGCTAGGTCGGTTCCCCCCCGCGCGCGCGCGACCGTCCGTCCGGCCAGCTCGGCTCGGTTCCGAGTCCATTCTCTATCGGTTTTTTATTTTTTATTCGAACAGACACGTTGTTAGAAATTAATTAATTATTTATTTTTTGGACAAACAAACATGTCTGTTCGTGAGGTTCGGTTCGCTCGAATGAAAACAGAAGTCCTTCGCGACTGTTCACGAACCAAACCGGTTCAAGTGAACCTTCGCGAGTCTTCATTACTCGCAACTCTTCATTTTTCGCCACTTTAATATGACCGAACAGTTTAGTTCGGAATAGTGACACTTCGTGGCATTCATATTCCCGCGAGACATTTTCCCGACGCACTCTAGACATTTTTCACTTCATCATGTCGTGCGATTATTCTGCGAAATTGCGTTCGAAGGGGTCTTCCGAATACATACCGCTTCGGAGGAACGAGATCCGTTCTATCCTGGGAGACGATTGTCCAATATCCTTGGGTACTGATTGAGGGGCCAAATTCGTTTTAAGGACACGACGTTACTTCGTTGGGCTCGGATCAACATTTTGCTTATTTGTTTGTACTGCTTTTAGGTTAGTTTTCTTGACGTTTAATTTCAATTTCTCGTATACGAACTTAGCCGACAACAAGATTAACTTACATTTGAAGGCATGATCCGCAAAGAGAAATGATCCTAAATCGGAGAAGGGAAAGCCAAAATTGTTCGAATCAATTTGACTTATTAAGTTTTTTCCTAGAAAGAAAGAGCAAGAAAACCTGACAAAATTAAGCATGTTACATGCTCGTATCACTTGCTCCACTTCATTCAGAAAACATTACAAAGAATTCTTGAGAATGTTTTGATTCTTCCTCGCATGACTTGTGCAAAGAATCTGTTGGCACGCAATTATTATATTGACTTTCATTTTTTAAACAGCGAAGGAGGTGAACAATGTACATTAGGAGGACAGAGAGCCGCCGCCGCGCCTATCACTAGGATGCATTATTGAGAAAACCTCCTAATAGATTTTGAAGTTGACAAAATTATCCATGTGTTTTATAAGTCTGAAAAATGCTTTGAAGTATTTTGATTCAGGAAATTATTTTGGAAGAGAATATATGGCAATCTCATCATTGTTCAAGTTCAGATTGTGGAATTTTATTCAAGAAAAAGAGGTTTGGACTTTAGACTCCAATGAAGAACTTTAGACTTTATATGAAGAATTTCAAACTCAGAAAATTACTTATATTCCCATCTTGACATAAGTTCAGAGTGTAAGATCATATTGTGACACAAGTTCTGATCGTAACAAAGTTCCGAACGTATATAACGGCTAGTGATTTGGTTTGGTTTTCACATTTAGAAAGTATTGATTGACTCAATCTTGAAGATTATTTTACAACGGTGTAATATCCAAAACATCTTAATTGATTACCAATCTCTAGACAAGTTACTTTCCAAGCGAAGAAGCTCTACTTATGGAAACCAAAACTTTATTTTTATGGGCAACCAGATTTAGCAGAGGTTCAGATTTTGTCTATCAACGGCTACTCAATCTTCTTGATACAAATCTGTCTAATAGGGAAGTTGGAAGATGATCCTCTGAAGACTGTCTAACAGCTAGATTGGAAGGGGGGGGGGGGGGGAGTATAAAAGGAGACCAAGGTACCGAGGAGCAGAAGCAAGAGACAAAGTCAAGAATCTAAAATTCCAAAGTCTGAGCAAACTTCGATCATATATACTTGTCTTTCTGTGAGCCAAAATCCGTGATCTTGAGAAAAGTACTGAAAGAGTGATTTAGTGAGATAGTGAGATCTATCATACATTGAGCATTATCCCTCACAATTGTAATCTCTTGATTGATCATATAGTGGAATCCAGTAAGTAGGTTGCCAGCGTGGGAGAGTGGACGTAAGCTTGATCTAAGCCGAACCACTATACATCTTGTGTGCAAATTTTCTCATCCCTTAAAGCTTCTTCTATTTATTACTTTCTATTGCACATTTGCACACTTGCACACTTGCTTCCAAAGAATGTTTAAAATCTGAACGTTGCACTTTATGTTCAGACTTTGTTCTTGATATTTGAATTCCGCTTTAAATTTATCAAGAATTGTTAGAATCACCAATTCACCCCCCCTCCTCTAGGTGATCATTGCTAGCCACCTCATGTATAAGGGCGCGTTTGGTTGGGCCACCCCATGATGTGGATTTTGATCCTATCCATCGTGTCGATGGCTATGGTGAGGACTTCTCTAATGTCGATGTGCTCACAGCAGTATATTAGCCTTCATAGCACACATTTGAAGGCATTAGGCTTTTGCCATCTAATCTCGAGACCGCAACCAAGTGCCCAGCTGCATTGGCCTCCTTGTGGATGCATCCAAGCCCGACGCGATCGGTTACCGATCCTTTGGTCACGAAGAAGATGTAGATGAAGCCCTGCGCGGGGAACAAGTCAGATCAATTTCTACAAGAACATCAGCTAATTAAATGTTGTTTTATGAATGTGATATTTACCTCTTCGGTTCGTATGATGTCCATTCCGAACTGGGTTTCTTCAGGTTCGGGGACTAGTTCTACTGAAAATGACCATTAAGCATGTGTGTTGGTGATCATTTCTATACTATGCCTTTGTTGATCATGATATTAATTTACCAATATGATGGTCCTTTTTAGGATAGGTATGAGTTGCGATGTAATATGATGTAACTAGCAAGGATCACCTACAGGAGGGTAAATAGGTGATCTAAAACTTTTGATTAATTTTTTAAAGCGGAAACAAATTATCAAGATTAAAGTCCGAAAGACATTCAGATTCTGAGTAGACCTTATAGCCAATGTGCCAGTGTGCAGTATAAAAGATAGAATAAGAGTTTAGGGATAGAAAAACTGCACACAAGAAATTATAGTGATTCAACTTAGATAAAACCTACGTCCACTCTCCCTTGTTGATAGCCTACTGGTTGGATTTCACTAATTGATCAAAAGAGATTACAATTTCTGAGCGATATCACTCTGTGAATGATAGAACTCTCTATCTCACATAATCACTCTTACAAAATGTCCCTCAAAATCTCAGTGTTTGGCTCAGAAATGACAAGTAGTAGAATTGGAATATACTCAGATTTTGGACTTGTAGATTCTGAACTTCGTTCGACCTTCTGCTCCTCGTTAATCTTCTTTTATACTTCTCCACTTCCATACTAGTCGTGGGACAGTCTTTAGAGGATCATCTTCCAATCTTCAACTTTGACAGATTTGTATAAAATCGATTGAGTAGCTATTGGTTGACAAAATTTGAATCACGTTGAATATGGTCGCCCATACAACCAGAATCTTGGTTTTCATAAGTAGATCTTTATCCATTGTGAGATATACTTGCCTTAATGTTTGATTGTCAATTGATTTAGGACAATTTTGCATTATAGACTTTCCTTGCAAAATAGCCTTTTAAGATCGAATCAATCAAAACTTTCTTTTGTGAAATCAATGTCAGAGCACTAGCCGTTATATACGTTCCGAGTAGTTTCAAAATCTCGATAACTTATGGTTCTTGCTTCACATCCAAAACTTAAGTCAGTGTGGGTTTTCAGTAAGGTTTGAACCATTTAGAAGTAAAGTCTGAAGTTCTTCATCTACTTAATATAAAGTTTGAATGACTTTTGTAGTAAAGTTTGAAATCTTCCTTCTGGTCCTCGTAAAGTCTGAGTGTCTAGAAAGTCTAATTCTCTTGAAGTATTGGAATTACTATTTCCAGAATATATCTACCTGGATCAAAAAACTTTTGAGTATTTATCAGACTTACAAAATTCACATGGACAGTTTTGTCAACATCAAAATCTATTAGGAGTTTTCCTTAACATAATATTCGTAGAAGAATTTGAGTTGATAGTTAACTTACAATTTGCTTCATATGTCTTATAAATCTAAGAACAATGCAGGCCCCTCTCTGCAGGGGCAAACGTATAATACAAGCTTCTTAGCAAAGGAAGCGCCATGGGGCTGTATCATTAATCACGAGTCTAGGGTCCCATATGATAAAAAAAGGAGACCTCATCCCGTGTGCAAAATTGACTAGCTATAGCCGGTTATTTGCAGTTTACTTTGATTGTAGGCAATTTACGCATTCAAAAGGTAATTTATGAATTGTAAGATAACTTTAACATTAACAATTACTTACATACATAAAAAAATTTAACGACGTCGAAATTAGTTTTACGAACACAAAAATATGACTTACAAACATCATTATGCATTTATGATACAATAAGGTATATTACCACAATTAGACTTTGTTAGCGATTTACTAAGGATGTGTATAATTAAGATAGTCAAGGATTAGCACTCACTTAATTACTAATTACAAGGGAATTACTACTTTAGAAGTGCATTACATCTTATGGGGTAACTTGCTACTTTGAATTACTTCCTATAAGACTTATTATTGTCTTAAGAGATGTTACTACTTTGAAGGTAAATTACTCATTTTATCACATAAGAATGCTCGCACTTAGTAATTTCCTTTTTACACAATAAACTACCTCAAACCATCGGAAGTGATATATTACTTAGAAATTGTTGGCTAAACTCCCCATAATCTGATTGCATTTATTGTTCCATAGTTTCATACAAAATAGTGACATTCCTTGACACGTCGTAAGTTAGGGATGTTGTCACTAGTAATTATCCAGTGATAATGTAATTTTCTTTAATTAGTCGTTATTGTTAGTTCATTGTGGTTAGCATTTTTCCACGGAATGATTACAAAAAAAAAGTGCCAAACCTATTACATTTGTGCCAATTCAATTCTAAACCTTTCAATTATGTCAATTTAGTCCTAAATATTTTCACATTTTACCAAATGAGTCCATACGGCCACTTTTGGCCATAAATAGCTGATGTGGACACTAGACATCTTACATGACACGGCCGGCGCTAATGTGAATATTTTTAATTTTTTCTGAATTTTTTTTTAGACAAGGACGGAAGGGTCGCCGGCATTGGGTGAGGGCGTCACGGCCCTCGCTAGCTCTGGGCGAAGGCCACAATGGCCCACAATGCCCTTGTCAGCCACTAGGCGAGGGCTCTATGGCTGGGAAGGGCCCGGGGGATGTTCGTGACGCCCTCGCTAGATCTGGGCCAAGCAATGGCGTCGCAATCCTTGCATGCCCTGGGCAAGGCCGCAACGCACATATTCAGTGCAGGCATTGTGGCCCTCACCTGTGGCCAGTGACCCTTGTCGGCCCTTGGTCCAAAAAAAAGTAAAGAAAAGAAAAAAAAAACCAAAAAAAATTATAAAAATTCAAAAAATTGATAAAATATTATGAAAAAAAATTTCGCGTCAGCGTCAACTGAGCAACGTAGGACGGCTGGCATCATATAGACTCAATTGGCAAAACATGAAAAGATTTAGAACTAAATTGGCATAATTGAAAGGTTTAAAATTGAATTGGCACAAGTGCAATAGCTTTATGACTTTTTTGGTAATTTCTCTATTTTTTCCACTGTTAATAATAAGTTCCCTTTGTATTCCGTAACTTGACGATGGAATTACTGTAGTAATTATCCTACCTTAGTGTAACTTTCCTCAACAAGTCATAACTTGTAGTTCCTGGCTTAGTGAACATAACCCCAACAATCGTAATTTGCCTGAATTTGTCGTGATCTTAGTTGCACCGATAATTAGTACTTTCCTTTTTCGCATGGTAATTGAGCTATACAGTTCCTAACAAGAAATTCCTATCATTAGCAATTAACTAATGGGATAGTGCGGTACTTCAAATTGTCATGAGACACAACTTAATATAGATTTCAACAATCGTAAAGTACTTCAGAGCAATATAATAAGTCTTGCATTACTTAAACTCCGACAACTTAATTGCCTCCTCGTGGATGCGTCCGAGCCCGGCGCGATCGGTTGCCAATCCTTTGGTCACGGAGAAGATGCAGATGAAGCCCTGCGCAGGGGAGCAAGTCAGATTAATTTCTACAAAAATATCAGCTGATAGAATGTTGTTCTATGATTCTGATGATAGCCTCTTCGGTTCGTATGATGTCCATCCCGAGCTGGGTTTCTCCAGGTTCGGGGACTAGTTCTACTGAAAACGACCAATGGGTATGTGTGCTAGTGATCATTTCTAAACTATGCTTTTGTTGATCATCATAAATTTACCAACATGATGGTCCTTTTCAGGATAGGTACGAGTTGCGACGTAATATTCGTAGAAGAAAGTTGAAAGTTAACTTACAATTTGCTTCATATGTCTTATAAATCTAAGAACAATACAAGCTCCTCTGTGTGGGGGCAAACGTATAATACAAGCTTCTCAGCCCAGGAAGCACGAAAGGATCGAATCATTAATCACGGGTCTACGGTCCCGTATGAGAAAAAAGGAGACTTCAACTCGTGTGCAAAATTGAATGGCTATGGCCAGTTATTTGTAACCGTAACATAAATTTTCCATTTACAAATACTTACAAACGTCAAATAATTTAACAGCATCGAATTAGACTTTGTTAGTGATTTACTGTGAATGAGTATCATTAAGATTGTCAAGGTGGCACTCTCAATTTACTAATTACAAGGGAAATTACTACTTTAGAGGTGCATTACATCTTATGGGGTAAATTACTACTTTGAATTACTTCGTATAAGACTTTTTATTGTCTTAAGAGATGTTACTACTTTGCAGGTAAATTACTCATTTTGTCACATGAGAATGCTCACACTTAGTAATTTCCCTTTTACATAGTAAATTACCTCAAACCATCGTGAGTGATATATTACTTAGCAATTGACCTAAGACTATGGCAAATTGGCTAAACTCCTCACAATCTGATTGCACTTAATGTTTGCGAGTTTTATACAAAATAGTGGCATTCCTTTACATATCGTAAGTTAGCAATGTTGTCACTAGTAATTATCCAGCAATAATGTAATTTTCATCAATTAGTCGTTATTGTTAGTTCATTATGGTTAGTGTTTTTCCATTGTTAATATTAAATTCCATTTATATTTCGTAACTCGACGATGGAATTACTAAGTAATTGTACTACCATAATGTAATTTTCCTCAACAGGTAATAACATGTAGTTCCTGGTCCTTAGTAATTATATCTCCAACAATAGTAATTTTTCCTGAAATCGTCATAATTTCAATTGCACCTATAGTTTGTTCTTTCCTTTTTGCGTAATAATTTAGCTATATAGTTTGTAACAAGAAGTTTCTTCACTGAGCAATTAACTAATGGGATAGTAAGGTATTTGAAATTGTTAAGAGACACAATCAATAATTGACCTCAATAATCGCAAATTACCTGTTAGTTTATGTAAATGGTGGTTAGTAATCTACCTTTGGAGTTAGTAAGTTACCTCAAGTTATCGTAAGAGGTCTTAATGATCATAAAATTGTAAGCAGCCTAAAGTTATTGTAACTTTCTCTTTCCCTATTCCTAGTAATCTTTACTTAAACTTTCCTTTCAAGTTCGTAATCAACAGAGACTATCTATAATTAATAATCCTTTTGATTGTCGTAATTTTTTCTTAATTAATTATAAATTATAGAATTTCACAGGAATAAACTTCCTTAAATGTCCTTACCAAAAAAAAAAAAAATTCCTTAAATGTCCTTACCAAAAAAAAAAAAACTTCCTTAAATGTCAATATATTACCGCTTTAAGAGGTTCCGGCTACACTTTTAAAAATTGATCCCATGGCTGAGACTTTTGTACTTCAAATCCAATAAGCCATACACGGACCGGTTCAACGCATACTACTGCCATGGATTTGATGGATTTTTCCTTAGTGGTGACCACCACAAATCAAATCAAATCAAAGAATAACCGCCGCATTGATCATTGTGGAGGTAGCCGTTGGCACGAATCAGATAAAACATCCATATATTATTCATGTAAGCTCCATCTTTTACAAAGATTCAACACACTTCGGACAAACTCAGTGATTTTCTACATGCGTAGGAACCCTGAACACTAGCATCGAGTCGATAACCAAAAGAGAGAACGAGATGCGCCGTCGGAATGGATATTTACGTCCACTGGGGCCGTCCGGGTTGCTGCTGGATCCAATGGAATCGTCAACTTCATTGGACTGATAAAAATAACTATTCGCTGGCACCCCGTGGACCATGGACGCCGGATCATCACCTAACCACTCATCGATCTTTAGGAACTCCGAGAGCTGGAAATCGGACTGGTCGTTGAAGTCCATGTCCGCCGAGTCCGGCGACTGGAAATTAGTACTATAGGATATTCTAGCGACGGCGACGGCGACGGCAACGGCAAGAAGAGCACGCTCCTCACAATCTCATGCGTCTGTGGAGTGGAAGCGTCATCGGCGCAACACTTTATACCGAGCTTTCGAGTTCTTATCTAGTCAGGCTGCTTCTCACGAGCTTCCTTCGATGATGTAGGAAACTTCAACGTTAATTCTCAGTTGAAATGGGCACCCAAATGCGATACTGCAGGCCCCACCAGAGAAAAACAAAGGAGAAGAAAAAGGGTCCTGGCTCGTTAAGGACAAAATGGAGAGGACGAAATTTGTGCGGCTTACCAAGGATGACTCGTGGTTTAGAATTGGCGCACAAGTTCTTGTGTGAACTTAGTTCGAGGGTCTCTGACCAAAAAAAAAAGAACTTAGTTCGAGGGTCTCGTGCGAAGACCAACCCCTTCTCAACGGGAAAGAATTGGAGTCAACTCTGACTACGACGCTTTGTGAGAGACCCTCAAGCATTCTCCTTGCATTCATTCACCATCTGAAAAATGCATATCTAGGAGGCTTTCTTGGCAGCTGCTAGGGCCTAAGGGCATTCTATTCTAGTACACTTGTTCTCGGAGAAACCTGGCGCATGAACCGTCTTTGATCTTGAATACGATCCGAAGGTGTCACGAAATATTATTGCGTGTGATCCGCACTGGTGTGAACGTTTTGTCGAATTGAATCATTTCGCATATCGAGAAATTTTGCATCTCGATAAGCAAACGCGATAGCTAAATCGAAAATAACCTGACGTGTTTCACACGCCTTTCATTGTGATTGTTTTTGACAGATGGGTACTGATGTGTTCTGGAAGGAAGAGTATTGTAAGAAACATCTTTTCTTCTGAAAGATAAGACTTGCTTTAGTAGCTCATAATGTTTATTTATGGGTCAGCAACCTCTTTTATCTGCTCGTTCACACCTGATGAGCTATGGAGCTTTTGGCGTCACCCCATCTGAGAAAAGAAAGAATAATACAGCCCAAGCTTTTTCCCATATTGGATCAGAGTTTCTTGATCAAGATAAGTATATGATGGTATATTGGATTACCTCATTGGTCGGTCATAAAGGAGGTCAAATGAGAGGTCAAGTCAACTTAACAAAAATAAAAAAACATATATGTAGATTCAATGGACAGGAATTGGAATTCAATTATCAAATTGCTCGAGTCATCATTTTCTTTCATTATCATATTGTACTAAGATGCTCTTGCCTTTTATTCTAACAGCTCATGGCCTGATAGCTACATGGCAGATGCCTTTCTTGCCCAAGATGCAATAAAAAGCACATCGTTTGGTAAAATCCAAAATAATTTACTTAACCCGATAGTGTCGATCGAGTAAGATCGCTAGGCGAGAAACCGGAAGAGTAAAAAACGGTCGCTTTTCCTCTCCATATCAACGGATTTGAACTGCCATTCGAGTCGATCTAACTCCCGAATCGGTACCAACCATGTTGAATGGAAAATCTCCAAGCGACAGGAACAAAGCATGCGTCGTCGTGACTTCATTTTTCTTAAGTCAGCAAGCGAGGAGGGCTGTCTGATGGTTGACTGAGAAGTTGTGAGGAAGCTTCTATTGTCCAAGCCAAGCCTTGCTGGATCGTCGTATTGGCTCTCCTTTTGAAAACGAAAGAGATAGAAAGAGGAAGAACCGAATATCGTCTGGAAGTAATCTTTATTCTCATCTTTTATGGGATGACACTATTTCATCAGGTCGTCGTCAAATTCAGCCGGTCACCAGGGGTACTTAGGAGCACCGTACTGTCGCAATTAGCTTGATCATGCTGCTAATGGTGGATATTAGCCATCTGTCAAAATCAAGAGGGATTCCCTCTGCAGCAATGAGTGATGATGAAACCTTAGAGCTTGTTCCTGGAACCCCGCTTCGTATCCATTCTCGCCAGATGATGTGGTAATTCTTGTTTCGGACCCACTTTCGTCGTCAATAGAATCGACCGCGGTTTGGAAAGTGCGGGTCTCAAATGGAGTCCACATGATTTAATGGTGGCAATCATATCGAGTGCATGAAACCCAAGCCATGCTTGCAGTTTGTTGGCTCGGCGAGGCGAGACTAAGAGAGTCACTCGGATGGTAAATGCCTTTTGTCTTTCTCGCTTAACATCTGGACAGCAATCAACGCGGATGGGTTTTCTCTCTGGACTGTATTGAACGACACATATATGGGAAAAAGTACCAAAAAAGTCGTAAACTTATTGTATTAGTATCAATTCAGTCATAAACCTTTTAATCGGATTAATTTAGTCATAGATCTTTTCATATTGGTACCAATTCAATCTATCTAGCTAATTAAGTCGGAAATTGCTGACGTGGATACTGATCATCTTACGTGGCATGGCCAATGCTGACATGGACATTTTTATAATCATTTTTTTGAAATTTTTTCTTTATTTTTCTTCCATGGCCATGGAATATGAGGGCTAGCCTTGCTAGATCTGGCGAGGCTGATCCTCGCCGGCCATGGTTTGTGCTAGTATAGGCCATGGAAAAAAAAGAAAGAAAAGAAAGGAAGAAAAAAAGGAAAAAAATTATTATGAAAATGTCAATGTCAATATCAGCCGTGACACATAAAATGTTTGGCATGCATGTTAGTAATTTCCTGCTTAAATTAGCCGAATGGACTGAATTGATACTAATGTGCAAAAATTTAGGATTAAATTGATCTAACTAAAAGGTTTAAGACTGAATTGGTACCAATGTAATATATATGTTTAAAACCTTTTTATTACTTTTCCCCATGAATATTATAGTTGGATGACTATCGCTTGTATTTGAAATTGCAAAGAACTCTTTGCTCATAGATCAGTAATATTAAATTTAGCACGCCTAAGGCGGCTTGAAAAGGTTCGGTAGTGGACCGTACCCCATGGCGTGTGTTGTCATTTGTCTACTCACAAAGTGGACGACGATGATCCTATTTAGTTCCATTCTTGGCAACTTCAATTTGTTAAAGGCCATTTTAGAAGCTTCGAAACCCTTTTATATTAAACTTGAGCGTGGAATCAAATTCTAAGTTCAACTTGGAAAGCGATAATGTATACATTTCGTATCCCGACACTTCATCTTACAACGAGATCAGTCATGATGGTGCGACCTCGATGCCAAATTGAATACGTCCGGGTTATAAGTATAGTCGAAACGGAAAAAGAAATATATAAAAAACGAAAATAACATTGTAAGGGCATATCCTAAATTGGCAGACCGTCCTTTCATTGTCGGTCTCTCTCTCTCTCTCAATTATGTTGGTACCGGTCGCGATTTGGGTTAACAGCCGTGAGATGGCGGTGATCTAGATGAGATTTGGGACGGCGAACCCCGTGCGGGATCGATCTAATTATGTTCACACCAATTATGAGCAGCATTATTAGGCAAAAAAATAATAAGAAGTGGGCCCAAACTTTCGTCGTGGCCCATCTTGGCCCAATAACTAGCCCAACTAAGCTATAGGATGTCGTTCTAGAGCCAAATGGGCCCAAAACGAGGCCCGGATTGGCCCACTAACTAGCCCAACGAAGCCATAGGATGTCGTTCCGGAGCCGAATGGGCCCAAAACGACGCTCCCTCTTCTTCTTCCGCGTTTCAGTTGAGACTGCGCTCGACTCTTCTCTTCTCTCCTCTCCGAGCTGCTCCGACGGCGAGCGATGCGCCCGTCCGCCCCGTCAGCGGCCGCAAATAAGGCGGACATCCGGCGGCTGAGCAACGCCGAGCGCTCGGCCTACTTCGCTCGCAGGGAGGCGGCGAAGGTGTTGCGGTGCGTCCTGCAGGGCGACGCTCGGCGGCGGGCCGTCGGCTCCGTCAAGTCGCTCGTCTACAGCCCCTCCGTCAGGAACAAGAGAGCCACTTTCGCCTTGGTGTGCCAAACGCTCAAGCGTAAGATATTTAGATTTACGCGTGGTGCATTCGTGAGCTTTTGATTCCGTCTTGCTTCTCTCGCATGGAAGGCCGCGTTTCGAAAGCCGTTGCCTGCTGGAGTTGGCTCAGTTGTCGTTCCGGCGGTAGGGTTTGTTTCGAGTGATTGAGATTGATGTTGTATGATGGTTTTACGTTCTCTACTGGTGCTGAAATTTATGATTTGGTGATGGTATTTCCATGAGTTGCTAGCAAGTGGTAGCTGCGGCGTTCTGTTTAATAGTTGGAATGGACCATCATATGATGTTTCCAGCATTGTGAAATTGGCGAAAGTGACGAGGTCGCGTGGTTTGGAAATGCTTGATTTTGACCGAAACCAAAACTTGGAAATTTCAATGGATGATGAATTCTGTGCAATCAAAATGAAGCTTCAACGTCTCATTTGAAATAGAAGCCACGGGGGATGTCTCTGTTTGTGAGGTGTTGAATGACGGAGTGGGAGAGTGATGATGATAGCTGAAGTCGAAGAGAATCCCCACTGATTCTACTTATGGAAATCCCTTGTCCTTGGATCAGCCCATTGCCATTTCATTTTCTGCTTGGCAGTTAGTCAAGTGGCAGTTTGAACTGGCATGTCCCACATGTGGCATTGTGAGAGGATGGAAATGAATCCACCGTTCTTCTAGATTGATCCAAGGCAAACGTAGTTTGAGTTTAGAAAGTCAAAACCCAGATAATCACTTCCATTTGGGCCAAAAACATCCTTCACTGCTCAGCATCTTTTGCCGAAGTAGCTATCTGTAAAAGAAGAGCCACCCTTTGAAATATATAAGCAAAATTGTTCTTAAATAGCTGCAAATTGGAAACCTTCTGGATCTGATAAAAAAATGCATCTTGATTAATTATGTAGTGCATGGATTGTTTTAAAGAAGATACTTTTGATTAAAAATCCATTTCTTGCTTACTTTTCTGATTTATGTGATCTCGACATTGTGTAACTGGCCACTGGCTCAGATTTAAGACGTCATTGATTTAGTAGGCTGTATCAACTGCTCTAGTTCCGTTTTTCTCCACTTTTCTTTTTGTTCAGTTCTTTGTTTTATTCCATTTCCTCCATGTGGTGCAACTTTTGTGTAATTATTGCTTTTGAGTTGCAAAATTAGTACTAATGTAGTATATATCTACTGGCTTTTTTCAATATGCTTTTTAACTTAATTTCCTTGTGATGCATGCTAGCAACAAATTAGATTAGAGTCTTCTGTCAAACATTTGGCTTCATCCCTTGCTTTTTCAATAGAATGATCTTTTATCTGATGCTGTCTCAGATCTTCCTATTATAAAGAAGATCTTGGAGGATGCTCACATTGTAAATAGCAAGTGGAAGGTAAAATTATCCATTCACTCGTATGCCAACTCATGTAACGAAATGAATTTCTTCTAGCGATATGAGGATGAGATAATTTAAAGTTTTCTTTGACTCTGTCTATCAGTTATATTTGCTAATATACTTACTTATTGTTGTTTTGAAATATTCAATGACGACTCAATAAGTTGCAAGTTCCACTTCTCACTATAGTATACTATCAGAATAGAATAATGCTAGAGATACTTAGACTCTTATATCGAATGGATTTACTAGATGAATATGATAGATTCCTGTTGAGTGCTTAAATGGGCCCACAAACATAAATAATTACTTATGTTTACCACATCATTTAGTAAACTCATCTAGGATATGGGTCTTAATATCTTTAGCATTTCTTGTCAAAAAAGTTTTCTCTGGAAACTTTTGTAATCATCAGATGAGTATCTCTTGCATTGGTTCTTTAGATGTGGGAAGTGTCCGGTTTTTGATAGGACGTGCCAAATTTCCAGCTTACCCAGCTATTGCTTAATAACTTGGCTTGCACATTTTATGTTCTCTACTTTTGCTCTTGCAGAGAAAAGAAGACTTGCTTTTCATAGCGACGTACGACGTTCTCTTTGGTCAAGTAGGTCATTAACTTTCCCTAGACTCAAGAGTGCATCGTGTTTCAGTATTCTCACTGCCTTGGGGCTAGCTTATGCTTACTGTATCCTGGACAATAGTTCAAGTTTTTTTTTCTCTTTAATCTGTATGGTGAATGAAATGCTAGGGCTTTTCCAGTGTGAACACTTAGCAGTAATCTAAGGAGTTGTGACCGTTAAAAAGCAAGAAGCACATCATTCTCTATGTCTCCTCCCATATTTAGAAAAAAATGATAAAGTGTTTTTTCACCAAGTAGACAAGTGTATTAGTGAGGGCTAGTATATCAAACCTATTATATGGGCTCTTCTTACATGCAGCTTGTTGTTGTAGGGAGTTGCTTGTTGCTTCAGGGATTGGCATAAATATATGGTCATTGATTTTGGACCATTTCGTAATGATTTACTATTAACTGCAGCTGATTTGCAAGAGTACTCTGTGCTGCAGGCAAAGCAGTCAACTGGTGATGCAGAGGAATTTATCATCCACCATAAAATTAAGTTGCAGTCAGCTTTAGAACAATTGTTATCGAGAAAGAAAGTCAATGGTGTAGATGAATTGACAGCCCTTTATCAAAAAGGAGGTCTATATTCGTTCCTCTTTTAGCTTTATTGGATTCCATTCTTTCATTTTGAGGCAGAGCTTAATCATGCTTGTGTTGCAAAATTCTCAGAATTTGTCCATTTAAACTAGTTTGCACTGTTTTTTAAAATCCTACAAACCCCAACACACGCAGGCAGTTGTTTTCTTTAGTTCCATTCTGAGAACTCAATATAAGTTCAATGTAGCACAGAAACGACACATTAATATGAAATGGACTTTATCATTAGATTAAATATGATGGTTGTTTAATTTATTTAAATCAGTGATTTGGGGACCTATTATTTCCACATATTTTGTTTGAATAATGAGTTTGAGGGACTATCAATTAGAGAACTCTTAAAAGAAAGGAACTTGTACTTGAACACAGCTACTTTCAAGTCTTGCTTTTAGTTGGATGGTCATATGGTCATGGTGTTTCTGATGGAGGGAATTGTGCTGCCTTTCTGCCTATATGCCCTATCCTTTTATAAATCTGAACTAGTCACCAATTTCATTTCAGTTGTTGAATAAGATATGCAAATAACACCTACTAGACTGTGATGTTCATGTAATGCGGCTTCTGATTTCTCATGTAGATACTCCTAAACCGCGATACGTTAGAGTGAATACTCTGAAATTGGAAACTAGATCTGCAATGCTTGAATTGGGAAAGCTAACTAAGGTATTTTGCTAGTGTGAATTCTTATTGGATCCATTGCATGCCCGAGTACATCATGTGTGCATGAAATAACTATAAAGTGGGCGAGAAGAAGATTTTTACTGGGGAATCTGCAACTTAGAAGAGCAGAGACAAATGGGTGTTGGTCTTCTTGACCCCTCCATTTTAAGTACCGTGTCACCTTTGATTGACAATTCTGTTAGTGAACAACCTGTACTGCTAATGATTTTGAATGCTGTGTAACCTTGGATTTACAGTATGTCCTCCCTCTGATGCTTTTTGATGCATTCGTATTTCCCAATTAAGTGATGGACAAGATCTCAGTGACACCATGGTGTGTTCTATTAATGGAGTTTGCATGCTGTTCCTTTAAATTTTGAGTTTTCATTGGCTATGTACTGAAAGTTAATGGGATTTATTCTTGTGTTACATAGGTTCAAAAGGATAACCTGCTTCCTGACCTGCTTATTCTGCCGGCCGGTACTGATTTGCATGATCATCCTCTTGTCTTGAACGGAAGTGTCTTTATGCAAGTAGGTGTCAGGAAAAATTACACTTCAGCTGCTGTCATGATGTGGTTCTAGTGTGTTTTATCTAATATTTAGTTTGATGGATGTTCCATGTGTTTTATCCAATGTTGAGTTTGGTGGAGAGAGATTTTTATTTTGAATATCTAATTTTGCAGGGTAAAGCAAGCTGTATGGTTGCAGCAGCCCTTTGTCCTGAGCCAGGCTGGGTGGTGAGTTGCTTTTTGCTACTGTTTCTAATGTTCTCTCTCTGAGGTCTACTTTAATCTCATTGAAGATACCTTGCCATTTTTCCTGAAGTGGTTCACATATTTTGATCCTTCTTTTCTGAAGGTTCTTGATGCTTGTTCTGCACCTGGAAACAAAACTGTCCATTTAGCTGCTCTCATGAGGGATAAAGGAAAGATTATAGCTTGTGAACTCAATAAGCAGAGAGTTCGCCGTTTAGAAGATACTATCAGGCTCTCTGGCGCTTTCAGTATCCTTTTGCCCCGATTACCAGTATTTCGGCATCTGCTGACACCTAGATTGTATGCATCTGTTTGTTTTTTATTTACAACTGGTGCGTTGTCTTAACATTTGGGAACATTGGTTTAACCTGCTTGAGAACATTGGTGATTCACTTTTGCATTCTTGGGTTCTCCTCTGTCATATAAGTATTTAGACTATTGTCCGCTTATTGTGAGCCTTGATAGCTGCTAGACATCCATGTAGTCCATGGAGATTTTTTAAATTTGACCCCTAGCGTTCACCCATACAACAAGGTAAAGAATCATGACATGTATTCCATGGTATTCTTGGTTTAACTGCACATGTTTTCGTGGTGCTTTGGAACAGTCATTTATGGAACCTCACCACCAGAAAATTATTATTTCCATTTCTTCAGGGGGGTGGGGTGGGTTGTCTGTCTTCCCTGTGCTTTTCTACACATAGTCATGAGAGTTCATGTTTGCAGGTCCGAGCAATTCTTTTAGATCCATCCTGCTCTGGATCTGGGACATCTACTGAGAGATTGGATCATCTGCTTCCTTCTTACACAACCGGTAATTATCCATTATTTATTCAAGAGTTTTATTTTAAATAGTATCCCATGGCTTTCTGTTTTCAGGAGTTAATGACTACTATCCATGTCTTGTATCATATATATCATATCTGTGCATCTTTTGCATATTACTATATTAATAATGTCCAAAACCCATTGATATGTCTGGGTTATCCAGGTCATGCAGCTGATGGTACAGAAATAGCGAGGCTCAATAAACTTGCAGCTTTTCAGAAGAAGGCCCTGACACATGCATTATCTTGTAAGATTGTTGATCGATTCTAAGACCATTAGTAATGCATCGGAAGGATCTCATGTATTTTTTTCTGTACAGTTCCAGCTGTAGAAAGAGTCGTTTATAGTACGTGTTCTGTCCACCAGATTGAAAACGAAGATGTAGTACAGTCTATCCTCCCTCTTGCTGCATCTCATGGGTTTCGCCTGGCAGCTCCCTTACCCCAGTGGACTCGCCGTGGTCTTCCAGTTTTCGAAGGCGGTAAGTGCCGTGTCATTTGATTTTAATCTTCAGGAGGACTCTTTCTTTGATCGCTTTAAAAGTCGGTCTCGGCCTTTGCACCCCTGAATCACTGTTCCCTTTTCACGCAGCTGAAAAGTTACTGCGGACCGATTCCGTAGAGGACAAAGAGGGTTTTTTCATTGCACTGTTTGTCAAAGAACATGTCGACAGGCACCGAGGAATTCCATCTGGATTGTCTACTCAGAAAACCAACAGGAGAGTCTCCGGTTCGACAAAGAAGAGATTTGTAACGGGCACTAAATTGTCCAGGTTGCTTTTTTACTCATCAGGAATGCAGACTAAAACTACTTGAGAATCATCATGATATTTTGTGAGTCACCGGAAAAGCTAAAAAGGGAGAGAACAAATGAACAAACATATTAATAACTTAGAGTTCGTAACTCTGCTGCAATAACGTACTCAGTCAACTCTGCTTGTTTGGCTGGTTCATATGTCAAATGAACTAGCTTTTTTTTTTTTTGGGTGTGAAATGTGAGTATCATTCATAAGTTGACATACAAAAGCTTAGGGGCCAAGCATTACAAAGAGGACTATGATCACGAAAAAATGGAGTGTGGGAATCTCCATATATTAGCTAATATTACATTTGCCCTAGAAGGTCCGAAAGTTTTGTAGTGGGAAGCTCGCCCTCTGATAAGTTTACGAACTTTAGCCAAGATGATGGGGGCATCATGTGACTTGTATTAGAAACGTTTATGATTACGTTCTATCCAGATGCAATAGATGATCGTTAGGAAAGATACCTTGAGAAGTCTAGCTGCCAAATCCTAGCTTTTGGTAGCACATGTCATCCATTCAAATTCTTCATTCCATCTTCCTATATGTCGCAGGATTCCATATTGTGCAAGCTATCAAATGAACAAGCTTTATGAGCTTCATATTTTGGTGGTAACCTATGAGCTGCTTTTAAAATAGTATGCATCTATTGAGATCTCCTTGGGAATAACAAAGGGACATTTTTGGAGTTACCTATGATTTCATGAATTTGAGTTCATGTCAAAGAGTTTCAATTAAGCATATGAACATGTCAGAGTTTCAATTAAGTCTGTCCTGAGAACTAGCCGACATGTCAAGCTCGTTGTCTCGGGATAGGCTGACGATGCGATGGCTGGATATCCATCTTGAGAACTTGACAGATTGATGCGATGGCTGGATATCCATCTTGAGAACTTGACAGATTGAGGTGGTTGGCCTGCAGCCGGCAACAACATGGAGGATGATCTTTTTTGGAACTTGTTGGGGTTGTTATTGAATGTTTACCTCATCTTTGTGCATTCAATATTAGGGTGAATGCAAGCCAACTGTGGGATTTCATGGGATTTTAAAGTTGAAATTCATAGAAGCAGCACAATGTCCTGGGTCATGAAAATTGCTTAAATGGCTAAAGAATTGTGTTGAACCTGGGATCCTCAAGGAAAGAAAAGGAGGAAACAATATAAAAAGTTACATCTCATTTGACCAATAAAAAAAGGAGACCACTTTTGTAGAGTTGTAACTAAAGTGGCGGGCCACAAAAGAGATAGTACGGTCAAAACACAAAAATAGGGAGTATCTAAGCCAAAGAAGGAGAGGAAAGAGCGAGATCCTTCTTATTTTGTTTTTCCATATTTGTATCCTTAATTTAAAACCCAGCTATATAAACACGACATCGATCTCCAACGTGATGATTCTTGGAGGTTTATTGTGGGTATGTGGGTGGAAATTCACCTGTTGGCCATTTTCTGGTTCAGTCTCGTCTCCATTTGGTCCTAAATATGTCGAGTTCGCCCATGTAACATGTCCCGTTTGAGCCTTGACATCCTTTGATCATCTAAAGCAGCCACATTCTAGTCATGTAAGTGGCTGTGAAATCGCTTCATTCGCACAAACATGTGTATAACTTTGAAAGGACACGAATTTCTTCTATATGTGACTGAAATACATTTTCTATTCTTAATAAATTCACTTAAACGGTGGCAACGTTCCTTTCAAGTTTGTAATCAATGGAGCTTATCCATAAGTAATAATCCATTGATTGTTGCAATTTTCCTTAATTAAATGTAAAATTAACAATTATAATCCTTAAATGTCAACAAACTACTGCTTTAACATGTTACGGTTACACTTTTTAAAATTGATCCCATGGCTGAGATTTTGGTACTTTAATCCAATAAGTAATATTCTTTTTTTTTAACTGCCGCAAATCAAATCAAATAAAACAACCATCCATTATACATGTAAACTGCATCTTTTACATAGATTCAACACGCTTAAAACATTTATTGTTTACACTAGCACATACACACATGCATGCATACTCAAATGTATCGTAGCTAAGTAGTCTAATCGGCACACTGAACAACACATATTGTGTAGCATAACCTCTTACATGGCCTTAGGGCTCAGGGCGCATCTTCTGGACAAACACATTTGCAACCATATACAGCCACTAAGCTATAAGATGCTCCGGCTTGCGTTTTGTCGAGGCTTTGCGAGAACCAATTTCAGGACTTTGCGTACCAACTTCACGATCAATCGAACAACGTGGCATAGGAAAAGAAGAACCATCAATCCAACCCATGCAAGCACCGCCCGTCCAACTGTTCGATTGAAAGTACTTAGTTCACTCTCCGGTGTGAAGACAAATATGGAGATGGCATAAGTCGCCGCTGTGAAGGTTATTGCAATCCACATAGCCAGCATTGCGATCCATGTGGAGATCCGATGCCGCCTTAGAGGAAGACCACTTATGAAAAGCATAATGGTGCTAAGCGATGTGATAAAGCTTATCGTGTTACATGTTATGAAAAACTTGTACAAAATCGAGTTCTTAACTGCCATTATGGACTCGCCCGCGGTATGTGCTGTCATATTATCTTTGCCCAAGGAATCATCTTGCCAAAGGCCGCCAGGTGGAGTAATACTGGCTTGGAATGCCATGGTAGCTAGCAATATCGCTACCACCATTAGCGTCTTATGCATACTTTTTTGCCACTCTCTCTTCATTATCTTCTTGTTCTCCTTCCCTATAGGTGGATGGAAGGCGGTGACCGTGTTATTCACATTGACTGCTCCTCCAAAAGGGTCATGATTTTCTAAAGTTCGAGGAACAAAATCCGTAATCTCCGAGGCTCTTCCTGCGCTTTCGGCTTGTGCCAATAGGCTGAGTGCTGTGAAACCTCTGGAGTTCGTAATGTTTGGATTTACTCCCTTTTTAACCAGGAAGACTATAGTCTGCAAAAGAGTAACAATAGAATGTATCAATTGGGGTCAAGTTTGAACTAGACAAGCCCATGTTATATTTATTTCAAGATTAACTTTGGTACTAGTGTTTTTTCAGTCTTGTAGCGTTTGTGACTATTATTTGACGCCTTCACAAGGGAAACCTATCCCTTGTTGAATCTCTTCTGCTATCTCTAGTTTTATGTAAGGGTGTTAAAAATACCCAAATCGAACCCAAAATTTCGAGTCTTTTCGGTTTGGGTAATAAGTAAAGAAATTTCGGTAGTTTGACAGTTCGCTTCACTTTGGGCCGGGCTTCAAGGTTTGCTCCTCTCTTTTTTTTCCTTCGCACATACTCTCTCTCTCCTTACTCTCACTGTTCACTCACTGCTCTCCTCTCACTCGCTTCTCTCTCTTCCTCTTCCCTCACGCTCTCTATCTTCATCTCTCTCTTTCATGGTTTGCGAGTGCCTGCAGCCACCTTGAGACCACACCAGCGGAGTCACCAGCGCTTCCCTCCGCCATCGCCATAAACCTTGTTGTCAAGGCTCGCGGCGATGGACGAGCTCCAAATATGGAAGTTCACGGTCTTCATGCTCGGCTCTGTCAAGGGGCTTCGCACTGAAAGTTCTCCGTTGTCCTTGTTGGTCCATGGCCAGTGCCTCCAAATTTGGCTTGAACTCGGCCATACTCCAGATCTGTTGGTGGCAATGGCTCTAGATCTGGACGTGACCATGACTCCAGATCTGTTGTGGCCACACTACGCAGAAAAGACTTGCTAGTGTAGTTAGAAGAGAGAACTCGCCAAAGAGGACTCGAACGGAGGATGATGGAAGGGGACTCCAGGGAGAGATAAAAGAGGATCTTTGGTTCTGGGGTGTAGCGTACACATACCCAAAAGTTTCGGTCGGTTCGGGTATCCCAGAAACTCGAACCTTTGACAACCCAACTTCTAATCTAGATAAAATTAGCATGAAAATAGCGCGAAGTGTAAAGTTAATTATCTAGACTAGTTACTTCTTTTCCAAATATCATAGTCTTCAATAATTTATAAATAGGTACCTTTTAGCTTCTGAAAATTATAGGACACTTAAATATCTTATGTGGGAAAAGAACACAAATAGTACCTTAATTTTGACCCAATACGCAATGTCATCCTCCAACTTTTAATTCATTCAATGTTGTCCTTGAAGTATTTCCAAATGTTCAATTTAGTTCCTAAAATTTTAATTTATTCAATTTAGTCTCTCAATTTTCAATAAAAAAAACTCAAAAGTTTTCATAATTACACTATTGCTTGGATTTTAGAAATTTTTTTTTATTTCAATCCATTTCCAAAATCAATACAAATTTGACTATCTTTTTCTTACTTTTTCACCTTTTTTGACATTTATAAATGTAATGATAGTTCTATTTAAGCATATTTTAACTTATGATCTCTATAGTAGCAAAAGTATAATCTCATTTAAAGTTGTATCGGGTTGATATTCCTACTATTTTAATTTCCTAATTTATAGATTTAACTAAATTTATTGAGAAAACACAAAACCCAAAAAACTTGAATTTTTAATCTATCTAGAAAAAAGGAACGAGATTTAGATTAATATAAGTACGAGAAATATGTAGATATACGAATGTCATTGTAAAATATTCTTATGAAAATACTTATTTTAAAGTTGAAAGGATTATGTATCCGATATAACTCTAACCTTTTTACTATTATAGAGATTAGAAGTTAAAATACACTTAAATGGAACTATAGTAATATTTGTAAAAATCAAAAAGGTAAAAAGATAATAAAAATACAAAATATTTTTTATTTAGGAAATTGATTGAAATGAGAAAAATATTCTAAAATCTGAGGAATAGTGCAATTGTGAAACTTGTAAATAGTATCGAATGATTTATTTGACTTTGTTATGGAAAGTTGAGAGACTAGATTAAACAAATTGAAAGTTTAGAGACTAGAACAAACATTTATTAATTGTTCGAGCATCACGTCGAATAAATTAAAAGTTCAAAGATAACATTGCATATTGGGCCAAAGTTTAAGGATTATTTATATCATATCCACATCCTAGAACCGCCTGTTTTTTTTTTATAAGCTCACTGTATTTGACTAGTACAAAGGCTTGGTTGTATGAACATACCTTAGCTTGTCTATTTGCAGCAGCCAAATGCAAAATAGTGTCTCCATATTCATCAGTTGAGTTGATGAACTGATCATCACCCACGATATCTATCAAAAGCTTCAAAGCTTCCGGTCTGTTATGCTTCACGCATAAATGCAAGATCGTCTGGCCATTATCGACGACACGACGGGCTGCATCAGGTCTTGCTCGAACCAAGCATTCCAACACATCCACACGGCCTTTCATGGCCGCAACATGAAGAGGGTTTCTTTCGTATTTGTCACGGACGAAACATATTTCAGGGCTGACTCTTAACAAGCTTGCCACTATGTTAAGGTACCCTTTTGCTGCCGCGAGATGAAGAGGCGTGGATCTCTGAGAATCCTGCTCTCTTGCCAGCTCGGGCTTCCGAGCTAGGACCTCTTCCACGAATTCCAAGTGTCCGAGCATGGCTGCGATGTGCAGAGGAGTCTCGGTGTGATTCCCGATCATGATTCGGTCGAGAAGCAGCTTATCTTTTGCGAGCAACTTGAGCAAAGAAGGCACATTGCCTTTCACAGCGGCTTCGTAGAGCTCGGACTCCATGTTTGGCTCTCTAAAATGGGAGTTTCGGAATACCTACACCTCCATTTGGGGACTTGAATATATAGTGTCACCAAATCAACCTTCAAGGTAGGCTTGACGAAGACCGAAAGATGACTAGTGGATAATTAGATAATGGTTACAAATAAACTAGTACCATTGGCACATTAGGAATCGGTCATCTCTACACGGTAATTCCCATTGATTTCGATCTTGCACATGGTCTAAGGTCAACGTGGAGGCATTAGCCTTGCTGTGCCTCCAACAAATTCTGCCAAAGAGAGTTGATCTTCATTTTCTACCATTAGAATTTCAATGATTAAAGGACCATAGGTTTCTGATTGTATTTGATCTGTCATAAAAGGCCTAAATGGTACAATGCATGGAAATGAATCACATAAAAAAAAGAAAATATTCGATGATTCCATAATACTACGTCAACAACTGAGTGGAAGGCATTTTTGTACTCATATCTAATTACAAATTGACACATTTCCATTGATGTGGAACCGAATAAAAATAAAAAATGAAGATTTATAGAGTGCATCTACTCCTCTTTTTTATCTCTTTTTTCTCCTCCATTCACAGCCACCTCAAAGCCCAACCTCGGCGTCTCCCCCGCTATCGCCATTACCAGAGCCGCCGCCGTCGCACCTAGGCCGACCACTACCGCGCATCCAAGTCAAGCCACTCCCTCCATCTTCTTTGTGCTTGGTCGGTTCCATCCTCCTCTGTTCTTCATTTTACTTTTTGAGCTCGTAGCGTTGCGGTTGGTCCATGATAGTTGGGATCTCGACTTGATCGTCAAAGCTCGCGGCCATGAACAAGCTGTCGTTGCCAGATGTGTGGACAAGCTACCTCGTGTGTCATGGATGAGGCTAGATCTGGAGGCACGACTGTAGATCTGGACCAGCAGTGTCACTAGCCAAAATAGTGCTCGACGCCGCGTCGAGCTTTTGCGCTAGAGTCGCTAGTGTTGTGTCCAAGCCGACCATTGTTTCGCGTCCAAGCCGCGCCACCCCTCTGTAGTCATTGTGGTGGGCTCCGCCCGAAACACATGCAATAGCTATGTCACATCAGCTTCTACATAGTACTATGGACATTTGTAATCAATTTGTAAGCGATTCTAGATAGATACATATTTGCCAAATCAGTATCTGATGTGGTACTATGGAACCATCAAATATTTTCTTGAACCATAAGTCATATTAGGCTGATTTCTCATTCAGATGAAAATACCTCAGATCTTTCTGGACACAAGCGCTTAGATAGATATTGTTCGCCGCTCTATATATTAAAGTAACAAATCAAAAAGCAAAAAATCAGAACGGCTGTTCATGTGGAGATCTTTTATGATTTCTTTTATTCAATTTTTATGTAAATCAAATTATTATTTTTAACTTTCATTATAATTATAGATGATAATATTTTTATTTATACTGTATAATATACCAATTAAAGGTAAAGCTATGCCCACTGTATTCTTTGTTTTCTTCACTATAAACCCAGTCAAACTCGACAGGGACCCTATTCTTTATTTTTTTTCACTATAGACCTAGTCAAACTCGGCAGGCGGATCGGTCGTAGACAACTGGAATCCACTTAACAACTGGTTCTTGGGCCAATTAAGAAAGACCCCGCAGTCTCTTCTTTAACTTTGTTGTCGTGTGAAACTGAATTTTAATCTGTTTGAAAGTCCATTGGCCTGAAGGAAGCTACCACTCTCTTGATCGTCCCTTCTCTCGAGTGCTTCACTGCGACCATGCAAGTTCTTCCCTCAAACCACCACCAGACATTTCACACAATCTTAGAGATGATTGGCTAAGCTCAAAGACGAAAGTTCTCTAAGGTAATTTCGCCGAATAACCATAGATATATCAAACACCATTCCTGTCCGTTTCTTACGACCATGGACATGTATGAAAGCGTAAACTTGACCTGCGTAGACCAAATGCATATAATGTCCCCACCAAATGGTCCCGGGATGCATACCGCAACTTCCTAAACACGGCATGCCAACTTCTAAAGCTCTTTTTATAGTCTTATTTGAGCCTTCACATTACCTAATCTGCCAGCTAAGGGGGCGTTTGGCAAGTTGCCAAATAGTGAAAATTTATTTTCTTTTATTTCTAGAATCAGTTTGGAAACAGAAATCCTTTTGTTAAATTTATTATGCCCGGGCACAAATTTGCAAAAGATTGATCCCAAAATCAGTTTTAGAACATAATCAAGAAGCAAAAAAAAATAATATCTTATTGATTCTAGAACAATTTTTTCATTTTTGATTCTTCTTGATTTTCTTCTTCCTTTTTGGTTTGTTGTTTTTCTTCTTCCCGATCTGCCGCTGGCTTGCCATGACGGCGAGGCCTCGCCCAGCCATGGCGAGGCTGACCTCGCTGTCCCGACCGGGGAGGGCGGCGGTGCCTCGCCGGCCCTGGCGACCGGCCATGGCCAATGAAGGGAAGGGCAAGAAAGGAAAAAAAGAAGAAAAAAAAAGGAAAAAAAAATTCAAAAATTCAAAATATAATTAAAATATTATTAATGAAAGGAAATTCTGTATAGTTACCAAATAGATTTCAGTTCTTTTTCTATTCTAAGAATAGAAATTTTGGACAGTTATCAAACGCTTTCAAACGTTTAGAAATTGTTCCCAAGCACGGAATAAAAAAGAATCATTTCTAAGCAAAATCAATTTATGAGCACGGAATCATTGCCATGCGCATCCTAAGATTACTCAACTTGATGGATTCTGTTAGGAAGATGCTCGAAATGAGCAATACTGCCATAACTGCATTTACGCTTAGTCTTTCAACCAACATAGTTGTTAATGATTTCGAGCTAGCAAGTTGAAGCGCAATGAGTGCAAGCAGCAGTCTTGCTTTACATTCGACTTGCCCATTTTTGTTCTGATGAAATTTGCGATCCAATTTTCACGGAACCATCCAGATTCCTCCAGCGACAGTCCAACTTGTAATTCAATAACTACATTGACAGCAAGCGAGTTGAGAAATTCACAGCTGTCCAAGATTGGCGAAGAGAAGTAAAAAACCTAAAACTAAAGCTGTGAGACAAAGGTGGCAAACATCTTGAAGACTCAATTTGAAGCAAAAAAAATTGTCCCACTTGTAGTCTAAGAGTGCGCATGGTAACGATTCTGTACTTGAAAACTGATTCTGCTCAGAAATGATTCTTTTTGATTCCGTGTCCGGGAACAATTTCTAAGCATTTGAAAGCATTTGTTAACTGTCCAAAATTTTTATTCTTAGAATAGAAAAAGAACAAAAATGCATTTGCTAACTATACAAAATTTCTTTTTATTAATAATATTTTAATAATATTTTGAATTTTTTAATATTTCTTTTTTTTTTTTTCTTTCTTTCCCTTCCCTTCCTTGGCCATGGTCGGTCGCCGGCGCCGGCGATCGGCCACAGGCTAGGGCTGGCAAGGGCGTCGCGGCCCTCGCCGCCGACCTTGCCAATCGCGACGGCGAGGTCGGCCTCGCCTTTGCTGGGCGAGGCCTTGCCATCACGGCCGCCCTCGCTGGCCTGGCTTGTGGCCAGTTGCCGGTGGCAGGCCAGGAAGAAGAAGAAGAAGAAACCAAGAAGGAAGAAGAAAATCGAGAAGAATCAGAAATAGAAAAATTGTTCTTATAATCAATAAGTTATTTTTTTTTCTTCTTGATTTTGTTTCAAAACTGATTTTGGGAATAATTTTTTGCAAATTTGTGCTCGGAAAAAAAATTTAACAAACGGATTTCTATTCTCAAACTGATTCTAGGAATAAAAAATAGAAATTTTCATTTTTGGTAACTTGCCAAACGGGTCCTAAAATTACAAGATTAAAAATCTTGTCAAACAAGTTAGCTTTTTGAAAGACGTGAACGGAATAAAAAAAAATTCGACCCTTGACATTTACGTCATTTTATCTGATTGAATGCAATAAAATTTTAAAGATTCGTTTTCTAGACGATCCCTCTAAAATAGGGAAGGGGGTATTCTAAGAATATTCTTAGTGACTTCGTTCTCTATTTCTATTTGAGACAATCCTAAGAAAAAAGTATTTTGTTTCCACCGAGCTAAAAATTTCCCTATTAAGTTTCTTCCCAAATAGAAAGAGCAAGAAAACCAAGTCATGTAACAAAATTAAGGATGTTACGTACTCGGATCACTTGCTTTTACTGCATTCAGAAAACATGGTCACGAATTCTTGAGAAAGTTTCGATTGTTCCTCGCGTGACTGATGTAACGTAATCTTTTCATTTTGACATTCAATCTTCCAACACCGGAGGTGGTGAGCAATGTACATTAGGAGGACGGAGAGCCGCCGCGCCTACCGCTGGGGACGTACTAGGGTGCGTTTGGTTGGGCCACCCCATGATGTGGATTTTGATCCTATCCATCGTGTCGATGGCTGCGGTGAGGACTTCTCTGATGTCACTTTACTCCTAGCAGTGTATTAGCACTTTCAGAGCACACATTCGAAGGCATTAGGCTTTTCCCTTCTGATCTTGACACCGCAAGCAGGCGCCCAGCTGCATTGGCCTCTTCGTGGATGCATCCAGGCCCGGCGCGACCGGCTGCCGATCGTTTGGTCATGGAGAAGATGCAGATGAAGCCTTGCGCAGGGGAACAACTCAGATTAATTTCTCAAAGAAAATCAACTAATAAAATGGTTCTATGATTGGTTATATTACCTCTTGGTAGACCTGTTAAATGGGTGGGTCGGATCGGGCCAGGTTATAAATGATCCGACCCAAATTAACTCATTAACTCGTTTATGACCCATTTATTTGTGATGTACATATCCCGACCCATACCCAACTCGATCCATATTGCTAAACACTTCTATATTTAATCAAATCTAGGAAAACTTGTTTGTTATGACTTTTTTTTAAAATTATACTACTAAAACATTTTTATACAAACACAAAGCTAGTGAACAATTTTTATATATTTTTTTAAATTGAGGTATAGGATGTCGTCCTAGGAGAAAATATTGGGTGGTCCGGGACCTCCACGGAGGCGTGGTCCCGGACCACTCAGGAAGCGCCACGTGGTCCACGTGGCGCTTGTGGGGCCGACTCGCCAGGCCACGATTTTCTCCGCAAAAAATAATTTCCATCCTCTTTCCTAGCCTGCACGCTAGCCCTACGTGCCCTCTCCCTCTGCTCTGCAATTCTCTCTCCTCTCCTCTCCGTCCTTTCCTTTTCTCATCAGAAGACGAACAAGAAAAGCAAATATATTTCCTCTCCAGCGTCTCTCTCTCCAGCAAACGCGCTTTCAAATTTTGAATCTCTTTTTTGGGCTCTCAGATTTTGCTTCTCCGCTTTCAAATTTTGAATCTCTTGTCGAGAGGCGGGTGACCGCCCCTCGGCCTCTGCCTCACCCCCTTTCGAGCGCGCGACGGGCGGCCTTAATGTGCTTCGTCGGCGACGGCGGGGAACGGCCGCTTGACGAACGCCCGAGTAGAAACGAGCGGAGAAGCAAAATCTGAGAGCCCAAAAAAGAGATTCAAAATTTGAAAGCGCGTTTGCTGGAGAGAGAGACGCTGGAGAGGAAATATATTTGCTTTTCTTGTTCGTCTTCTGATGAGAAAAGGAAAGGACGGAGAGGAGAGGAGAGAGAATTGCAGAGCAGAGGGAGAGGGCACGTAGGGCTAGCGTGCAGGCTAGGAAAGAGGATGGAAATTATTTTTTGCGGAGAAAATCGTGGCCTGGCGAGTCGGCCCCACAAGCGCCACGTGGACCACGTGGCGCTTCCTGAGTGGTCCGGGACCACGCCACCGTGGAGGTCCCGGACCACCCAATATTTTCTCGTCGTCCTAGAGCCAAATGGGCCCAAATCGAGGCCCGGATTGGCCCACTAACTAGCCCAGCGAAGCCATAGGATGTCGTTCCGGAGCCAATTGGGCCCAAAACGGCGCTCCCTCTTCTTCTTCTGCGTTTCAGTTGAGACTGCGCTCGACTCTTCTCTTCTCTTCTCTCCGAGCTGCTCCGACGGCAAGCGATGCGCCCGTCCGCGGCCGCCAATAAAGCGGGCATCCGGCGGCTGAGCAACGCCGAGCGCTCGGCCTACTTCGCGCGCAGGGAGGCGGCGAAGGTGTTGCGGTGCGTCCTGCAGGGCGACGCTCGGCGGCGGGCCGTCGGCTCCGTCAAGTCGCTCGTCTACAGCCCCTCCGTCAGGAACAAGCGAGCCACTTTCGCCTTGGTGTGCCAAACGCTCAAGCGTAAGATATTTAGAGTTACGCGCGGTGCATGCGTGAGCTTTTGATTCCGTCTTGCTTCTCTCGCATGGAAGGCTGCGTTTCGAAAGCCGTTGCCTGCTGGAGTTGGCTTAGTTTTTGTTCCGGCGGTAGAGTTTGTCTCGAGTGATTGAGATTGATGTTGTATGACGGTTTTACGTTCTCTACTGGTGCTGAAATTTATGATTTGGTGATGGTATTTCCATGATTTACGGCAAGTGGTAGCTGCGTTCTGTTTAATAGTTGGAATGGACCATCATATGATGTTACCAGCATTATGATATTGGCGAAAGTGACGAGGTTGCATGGTTTGGAAATGCTTGATTTTGGCCGAAACCAAAACTTATAAATTTCAATGGATGATGAATTCTGTGCAATCGAAATGAAGCTTCAAAGTCTCATTTGAAATAGAAGCCATGGGGGATGTCTCTGTTTGTAAGGTGTTGAATGACGGAGTGGGAGAGTGATGATGATAGCTGAAGTAGAAGAGAAGCCCCGCTGATTCTACTTATGGAAATCCCTTGTCCTTGGATCAGCCCATTGCCATTTCACTTTCTGCTTGGCAGTTAGTCAAGTGGCAGTTTGAACTGGCATGTCCCACATGTGGCATTGTGAGAGGATGGAAATGAATCCACCGTTCTTCTAGATTGATCCAAGGCAGATGTAGTTTGAGTTTAGAAAGTCAAAACCCAGATAAGCACTTCCATTTGGGCCAAAAACATCCTTCACTGCTCAGCATCTTTTGCTGAAGTAGCTTTCTGTAAAAGAAGAGCCACCCTTTGAAGTATATAAGCAAAATTGTTCTTAAATAGCTGCAAATTGGAAACCTTCTGGATCTGATAAAAAAATGCATCTTGATTAATTATGTAGTGCATGGATTGTTTTAAAGAAGATACTTTCGATTAAAAATCCATTTCTTGCTTACTTTTCTGATTTATGTGATCTTGACATTGCGTAACTGGCCGCTGGCTCAGATTTAAGACGTCATTGATTTAGTAGGCTGTATCAATTGCTCTAGTTCCGTTTTTCTCCACTTTTCTTTTTGTTCAGTTCTTTGTTTTATTCCATTTCCTCCATGTGGTGCAACTTTTGTGTAATTATTGCTTTTGAGTTGCAAAATTAGTACTAATGGAGTATATATCTACTGGCTATTTTCAATATGCTTTTTAACTCAATATTCCTCATGATGCATGCTCGCAACAAATTAGATTAGAGTCTTCTGTCAAACATTTGGCTTCATCCCTTGCTTTTTCAATAGAATGATCTTTTATCTGATGCTGTCTCAGATCTTCCTATTATAAAGAAGATCTTGCAGGATGCTCACATTGTAAATAGCAAGTGGAAGGTAAAATTATCCATTCACTTGTATGCCTACTCATGTAACGAAATTAATTTCTTCTTGCGATATGAGGATGAGATAATTTAAAGTTTTCTTTGACTCTGTCTATCAGTTATATTTGCTAATATACTTACTTATTGTTGCTTTGAAATATTCAATGACGACTAAATAAGTTGCAAGTTCCACTTCTCACTATAGTATACTATCAGAAGAGAATAATGCCAGAGATACTTAGACTCATATATCAAATGGATTTACTAGATGAATATGATAGATTCCTGTTGAGTGCTTAAATGGCCCACAAACATAAATAATTACTTATGTTTACCACATCATTTAGTAAACTCATCTAGGATATGGGTCTTAATATCTTTAGCATTTCTTGTCAAAAAAGTGTTCTCGGGAAACTTTTGTAATCTTCAGATGAGTATCTCTTGCATTGGTTCTTTAGATGTGGGAAGTGTCTGGTTTTTGATAGGACGTGCCAAATTTCCAGCTTATCCAGCTATTGCTTAATAACTTGGCTTGCACATTTTATGTTCTCTACTTTTGCTCTTGCAGAGAAAAGAAGACTTGCTTTTCATAGCGACATACGACGTTCTCTTTGGTCAAGTAGGTCATTAACTTTCCTTAGACTCAAGAGTGCATCGTGTTTCAGTATTCTCACTGCATTGGGCTAGCTTATGCTTACTGTATCCTGGACAATAGTTCAAGTTTTTTTTCCTCTTTAATCTGTATGGTGAATGAAATGCTAGGGCTTTTCCAGTGTGAACACTTAGCAGTAATCTAAGGAGTTGGGACCGTTAAAAAGCAAGAAGCACATCATTCTCTATGTCTCCTCCCATATTTAGAAACAAATGATAAAGTGTTTTTTCACCAAGTAGACAAGTGTATTAGTTAGGGCTAGTATATCAAACCTATTATATGGGCTCTTCTTACATGCAGCTTGTGGTTGTAGGGAGGTGCTTGTTGCTTCAGGGATTGGCATAAATATATGGTCATTGAATTTGGTCCATTTGGTAATGATTTACTATTAACTGCAGCTGATTTGCAAGAGTACTCTGTGCTGCAGGCAAAGCAGTCAACTGGTGATGCGGAGGAATTTATCATCCACCATAAAATTAAGTTGCAGTCAGCTTTAGAACAATTGTTATCGAGAAAGAAAGTCAATGGTGTAGATGAATTGACAGCCCTTTATCAAAAAGGAGGTCTATATTCGTTCCTCTTTTAGCTTTATTGGATTCCATTCTTTCATTTTGAGGCAGAGCTTAATCATGCTTGTGTTGCAAAATTCTCAGAATTTGTCCATTTAAACTATTTTGCACTGTTTTTGAAAATCCTACAACCCCCAACACACGCAGGCAGTTGTTTTCTTTAGTTCCATTCTGAGAACTCAATATAAGTTCAATGTAGCACAGAAATGACACTTTATATTTTGTTTGAATAATGAGTTTTAGGGACTATCAATTAGAGAACTCTTAAAAGAAAGGAACTTGTACTTGAACGCAGCTACTTTCAAATCTTGCTTTCAGTTGGATGGTCATATGGCCGTGGTGTTTCTGACGGAGGGAATTGTGCTGCCTTTCTGCCTATATGTCCTATCCTTTTATAAATCTGAACTAGTCACCAATTTCATTTCAGTTGTTGAATAAGATATGCAAATAACACCTACTAGACTGTGATGTTCATGTAATGCAGCTTCTGATTTCTCATGCAGATACTCCTAAACCGCGATATGTTAGAGTGAATACTCTGAAATTGGAAACTAGATCTGCAATGCTTGAATTGGGAAAGCTAACTAAGGTATTTTGCTAGTGTGAATTCTTATTGGATCCATTGCATGCCCGAGTACATCATGTGTGCATGAAATAACTATAAAGTGGACGAGAAGAAGATTTTTACTGGGGAATCTGCAACTTAGAAGAACAGAGACAAATGGGTGTTGGTCTTCTTGATCCCTCCATTTTAAGTACTGTGTCACCTTTGATTGACAATTCTATTAGTTAACAACGTGTACTGCTAATTATTTTGAATGCTGCGTAACCTTGAATTTACAGTATGTCCACCCTCTGATGCTTTTTGATGCATTAGTATTTCCCAATTAAGTGAAGGACAAGATCTCAATGACATCATGGTGTGTTCTAAGAATGGAGTTTGCATGCTGTTCCTTTAAATTTTGAGTTTTCATTGGCTATGTACTGAAAGTTAATGGGATTTATTCTTGTGTTACATAGGTTCAAAAGGATAACCTGCTTCCTGACCTGCTGATTCTGCCGGCCGGTACTGATTTGCATGATCATCCTCTTGTCTTGAACGGAAGTGTCTTTATGCAAGTGGGTGTCAGGAAAAATTACACTTCAGCTGCTGTCATGATGTGGTTCTAGTGTGTTTTATCTAATATTTAGTTTGATGGATGTTCCATGTGTTTTATCCAATGTTGAGTTTGGTGGAGAGAGATGTTTATTTTGAATATCTAATTTTGCAGGGTAAAGCAAGCTGTATGGTTGCAGCAGCCCTTTGTCCTGAGCCAGGCTGGGTGGTGAGTTGCTTTTTGCTACTGTTTCTAATGTTCTCTCTCTGAGGTCTACTTTAATCTCAATGAAGATACCTTGCCATTTTTCCTGAAATGGTTCACATATTTGATCCTCCTTTTCCAAAGGTTCTTGATGCTTGTTCTGCACCTGGAAACAAAACTGTCCATTTAGCTGCTCTCATGAGGGATAAAGGAAAGATTGTAGCTTGTGAACTCAATAAGCAGAGAGTTCACCGTTTAGAAGATACTATCAGGCTCTCTGGCGCTTCCAGTATCCTTTTTCCCCGATTACCAGTATTTCGGCATCTACCGACACCTTGATTGTATGCATCTGTTTGTATTTTATTTACAACTGGTGCGTTGTCTTAACATTTGGGAACATTGGTTTAACCTGCTTGAGAACATTGGTGATTCACTTTTGCATTCTTGGGTTCTTCTCTTTGTCATGTAAGTATTTAGACTATTGTCCGCTTGTTGGGAGCCTTGATAGCTGCTAGACATCCATGTAGTCCACGGAGATTTTTTAAATTTGACCCCAAGCGTTCACCCATACAACAAGGTAAAGAATCATGACATGTAGTCCATGGTATTCTTGGTTTAACTGCACATGTTTTCGTGGTGCTTTGCAACCGTCATTTATGGAACCTCACCCCCAGAAAATTATTATTTCCATTTCTTCAAGGGGGGTGGGGTGGGTTGTCTGTCTTTCCTGTGCTTTTCTACACATAGTCACGAGAGTTCACGTTTGCAGGTCCGAGCAATTCTTTTAGATCCGTCCTGCTCGGGATCTGGGACATCTACTGAGAGATTGGATCATCTGCTTCCTTCTTACACAACCGGTAATTATCCATTATTTATTCAAGAGTTTTATTTTAAATAGTATCCCATGGCTTTCTGTTTTCAGGAGTTAATGACTACTATCAATGTCTCGTATCATATATATCATATCTGTGCATCTTTTGCATATTACTATATGGGAAAAAGCCACCAAAAACCCCAAACTTTGCCATCCGTGATACATTTACCCCGAATTTTTTTTTGTGACACCAAAAACCCCGAATTTTGCTTTTTGTGACACATTTACCCCAATGTATTTAGTCCATGGGCATTTTCGTCTTTTTTGCTTTTTCTTTTTTTTTTTCTTTTTTTTTCCTTTCCGGCGAGGGGGGGCCTCGCCGGCGTCGGGCGAGGGCTGCCCATCGCCGAATCCGGCGAGGGGGGCCCTCGCCAGATCGGGCGAGGGCTGCCGGCGTCGGCGAGGGCCGCTGGCGTCGGGCGAGGGCCGCCATCGCCGGATCCGGCGAGGGGGCCCATCGCCGGCGCCGAGCGAGGGCCCTCGCCGCGGCGTCGAGCGAGGGCGGCCCTCGCCGGCGTCGAGCGAGGGGGCCCTCGCCGGCGCCGAGCGAGGGCGGCCCTCGCCGCGCCGAGCGAGGGCGGCCTCGCCGGATCCGGCGAGGGCCGCCCTCGCCGGCGTCGGCGAGGTTCGCCCTCGCCTCGAGTCGGGCGAGGGCCGCCCTTGCTCGCGTGCGAGGGCGACTCGCCGGCGTCGGCGAGGTCCGCCTCGCCGGGCGAGCGAGGGCGGCCCTCGCCCGATCTGGCGAGGTCGACCCTCGCCGGATCCGGCGATGGGCAGCCCTCGCCCGACGCCGGCGAGGCCCCCCCTCGCCGGAAAGGAAAAAAAAAGAAAAAAAAAAAAGAAAAAGCAAAAAAGACGAAAATGCCCATGGACTAAATACATTGGGGTAAATGTGTCACAAAAAGCAAAGTTCGAGATTTTTGGTGTCACAAAAAAAAGTTCGGGGTAAATGTGTCACAGATGACAAAGTTTGGGATTTTTGGTGGCTTTTTCCCTTACTATATTAATAATGTCCAAAACCCATTGATATGTCTGGGTTATCCAGGTCATGCAGCTGATGGTACAGAAATAGCGAGGCTCAATAAACTTGCAGCTTTTCAGAAGAAGGCCCTGACACATGCATTATCTTGTAAGGTTGCTGATCGATTCTAAGACCATTAGTAATGCATCGGAAGGATCTCATGTATTTTTCTCTGTACAGTTCCAGCTGTAGAAAGAGTCGTTTATAGTACGTGCTCCGTCCACCAGATTGAAAACGAAGATGTAGTACAGTCTATCCTCCCTCTTGCTGCATCTCATGGGTTTCGCCTGGCAGCTCCCTTACCCCAGTGGACTCACCGTGGTCTTCCAGTTTTCGAAGGCGGTAAGTGCCGTGTCATTTGATTTTAGCCTTCAGGAGGACTCTTTCTTTGCTCGCTTTAAAAGGGCCTAATACCCAAAAAAAACCCCAAACTTTAGCCTTTGTCCCAATTATATCCTAAATTTTTTTTTGTCTCATAAAAAACCCCAAACTTTTACTTTTGTCCCAAATCTACCACCGTTAACTTTTCCGTCAAATATTACCGTTAATAATTATTTTAATATTATTTTTATTTTTTCGAATTTTTTTATTTTATTTTATTTTTCCTTTCCTTTTCTTTTTTTTTCCCTTCATCTTCAACCTCTGGCCGGTCGCCGGTGTTGGGCGAGGTCGGCCTCGCCCGCCCCCGACGAGGTTTGTCCTCGCCGTGGACTTCGCCAGCGGCCGGCGGGATCGAGCCCTCGCCGGATCTGGCGAGGCTCGAACTCGCCGGCAACCAGCGAGGACGAACCTCGCCGGGGGCAGGCAAGGCCAACCTCGCCCAACGCCAGCGAGGTCGAGCCTTGCCCGCCCCTGGCAAGGTTCGTCCTCGCCATGGCTGGCAAGGCTTGGTCCCGCCGGCTAGTGGCGAGGTCGAGCCTCGCCGCGGCCGGTGAGGACGAGGCCGGCGGGACTGAGCCCTCGCTAGCGTTGGGCGAGGCCGACCTCGTCGGCGTTGGGCGAGACCGAGCCTCGCTAGCCATGGCGAGGATAAACCTCGCCGGGGGCGGGCGAGGCCGACCTTGCCCAACGCCAGCGAGGTCGAGCCTCGCCTGCCCCTGGCAAGGTTCGTCCTCGCCATGGCTGGCAAGGCTTGGTCCCGCCGGCTAGTGGTGAGGTCGAGCCTCGCCGCGGCCGGTGAGGACGAGGTCGGCGGGACTGAGCCCTCGCTAGCGTTGGGCGAGGCCGACCTCGTCGGCGTTGGGCGAGACCGAGCCTCGCTAGCCATGGCGAGGACAAACCTCGCCAGGGGCGGGCGAGGCCGACCTTGCCCAATGCGGGCGAGGCCGACCTTGCCCAACGCGGGCGAGGCTCGACGTCGGCCAGAGGTTGAAGGTGAAGGGAAAAAAAAAAAAGAAAAGGAAAGGAAAAAGAAAAGAAAAGAAAAGAAAAAATCAAAAAATAAAAAAATAATTATTAACGGTAATATTGGACGGAAAAGTTAACGGTGATAGATTTGGGACAAAAGTAAAAGTTTGGGGTTTTTTATGAGAAAAAAAAAGTTTAGGATATAACTGGGACAAAGGCTAAAGTTTGGGGTTTTTTTTTTGGGTATTAGGCCCTTTAAAAGTCGGTCTCGGCCTTTGCCTCCTGAATCACTGTTCCCTTGTCATGCAGCTGAAAAGTTGCTGCGGACCGATCCCGTAGAGGACAAAGAGGGTTTTTTCATTGCACTGTTTGTCAAAGAACATGTCGACAGGCACCGAGGAATTCAATCTGGATTGTCTACTCAGAAAACCAACAGGAGAGTCTCCGGTTCGACAAAGAAGAGATTTGTAACGGGTACTAAATTGTCCAGGTTGCTTTTTTACTCATCAGGAATGCAGACTAAAACTACTTGAGAATCGTCATGATATTTGCCTTTCTTGGTATTCTAATTGCATGTCATTTGATCGGTTCCACTGCGAGTCCTATAGAGAGCATCTAAAACTTGATTGAGCAAATCGATCGGTCTTGACGAGTCCTTGAAAAATATATTCGAATCGTCGGAATACTGCAATTAGCACACCGTCCCGAAGTGAACTTGTCCCTCGGCTCTTTTTGCTTAAGTAAGTTCAGCATGCGACTGGAGTTCAATTTATCAGAACTTGTCTTAGTAACGTTCAAAGGGTGCCACCGGTCTTTCTCTGTGCATTCATCAGATTCAGCAACTCAACAAAGACGCGCTCCTCGTCTTCGATCCTCGAATTTCTTAGGTTGTGCACCCGTTCAAACCCACGAAAGTGCTCCATTGGGGTCGATATGGTTTTCTAATTCCGTGAGGTTTCTCAAACGGGACAAATCGATCGCGGCTCTCAGTGAAGAGCAGACCCTGACATGAAGTTCCAATAAAACTCCGAGGAAATCTGCGGATTCACGGAAAAGATTCCGATCGTGATCGGTCGGAGACAAAAGGTCAGATGGGAACGTTGGCCATTCTAGGTATGTCTGATTCTTGCATACCGCGATATCACCGGTTTTTTCATGTCCATTGATACGACAACCCCCTGTTGAGTAACAAGACTTATGCAACAAACTCATTCCGGAAGACCCCCACACAACCAGACTTTAACACTACTACTCACACACGACAGAAGAACAAAAGAAGAAACTTCTTTCTCGTTTCTTCGACCCTCTTATTCTTTCTCCATATTATAGGCCCTGGACATGGTACACGCACAAGTCACGGGCAGTTTTAAGCGATCTGGACCTCGATGGTTTTGGGCTTCTTGGGCTCCGGCGGCGGCCTCTTCTCCACCGTCACCGTCAGCACTCCATCCTGGTACGCCGCCGCTATCTTCTCCGTGTCCGCGTTCTCCGGCAGCACGAACTTCTTCAGGAACTTCCCCAGCCTCCTCTCCATCTTTATGTAGTTCAGCAGCCCCCCTCCCGCCCCGTCGTTCTGGTCCTTCTCTTTCTCCCTCTTCCTCTCGCCGCTCACCACCAGCACGTTCCCGTCCTCCACCTGGACCCTGATCTGGTCCGGCTTCAGCCCCGGCATGTCGAGCACGAACACGTACGAATTCGGGTACTCCTTCACGTCGGCAGGAGTCGCTGCCATCGCCTTCCTGTCGCGCAGGAAAGCGCGGGACGGGGCGTGGTGGGACTTGGCGTCGGCCTCGTCGGAGAGGTCGAGGAGCTCGTGGAGGGTGTCCAGGACAGTGGTGTCGAAGCCCATGTCTCTGAGATCCATGCTTTTTCAGCTGCTAAGCTTTGAAACTGAAGTGTGTCTCTCGTGTTTCTTGGTGCAGTTGAAGTCGTGGGAGTCTCTGGGATTTATATGGAGGTGACGAAGTCGGTGGCGCGCCGGTAACCTTGTAGATGTAGATGCTTCGACGAGGCTCTGTGGAATTCTCATGCCAAGGAGATTTTCCTGTTGTCCAGGGTCTCTCAGGCTATGATGACAGGTGGTGATTGAGCGCACAAGTCACTGACACATCACAGAGCTTGCATGGCATCATTCTTATCTTTTGTTTTTTCCAATTTTTTTTCTGCCTTCCTTGAATTTGAAAACCCAACTATAATAAATAATGACCATCGATCTCAAACCTTAGTTTAAGCTAAAATAGGATGCCTGTGGTAATTCGATTTTTGTTCAGGTAACTAACGGATGGAAAAACAAATAGAGAGAGAGAGAGAGAGAGAAGCTCCATTGATTGGACCAAAAAGCATTTTCACAATACTTCCTGGTTTCCCTTCAAAATGCCAAAAAAAGAAAAAAGGATCACATTGGTTCCAAAACAATCTAATAACTACTGTTAATATTTTTTTTTGGAGATATAGAAAGTTTACTGCTAATTGAGATAAAAATCACAATTAGTCCTAAACATATTGCAATAGTGTCGATTTAGTTATAAACATTTTGATATAGTACCAATTCAGTCATTCCGGTTAATTTTGGTAGGATATTGCTGATGTGGACACCCGCCGTACCACGTAAGCCGGTTGGCGCTGACGTGGATAACTTTTAATAATATTTTCGTATTTTTTGAATTTTATTATTTTATTTTCTTTCTTCTTTTTCTTTCCTTCCCTTCCTTCTCCCTTTGGCCGGTTGCGGAGGTTCGGCGACCGGCCAGAGGCCATGGTCGGCGAGGTCAACCTTGTCGGATGGTCGCGAGGGAGGTCTTGCACTCGGCTGTGAGGCTCGAGCCATTGCTAGAGGCCGCGAGGTCAAAAGCCATGATCTCGCGTCACCAACGAGGGCAAGCCTCGCCATGGCTGGGTGAGGCTACCTTCACCTTCACCTCTCCAGTGGCCGGTCGCCGAACCTCGGTGATCGGCCGGAGGAAGAAGGGAGGGAAGGAAGAAAAAAAGAAAATGAAAGAAAAGAAAAGAAATTCAAAAAATATTATTAAAAGTTATCCATATCAGTGCTGGTTGTACCATGTAAGCCGACCGGCGTCCACGTCAGTAATATTTAGCCAAAATTAGCCGAAAGGACTGAATTGACACAAATACAATAAGTTTAAGACTTCTTTGACACTTTTCCCATCAAAACGAAATTAAGAAGTGTAGACATTGCTAATCGAACCTTTGTATTAGTTGTAAATATTCTAGGATATTTAAGATAGAGGGAGAGAATAGAGAATCGATAAAAACTATATTTTTACTCAATTAATTCATATTAATATATTAGAATCAAGGATATTTATATCCAAACAATACATATACAAAACAAAATAACTAATAAGAAAATTAGTTATTTTAGAGAATAACGAAATAACAAATGATATTCTACTAATAATATCTCTAACAATGTTTCTTAACAGCGAATACAATATCCACAAATATTCTTTAACGAAAGAGTAGGCTTATAATCTTTATTATAAAGATATTCTAGTAATTAAAGAACTCAAAATTTATTGCTTCGTGGTGGAATTTGGAAGAGGTGGGATGTGGAGAAAGCATCGCTCCAAAAGCAATCGTGAGCCTCTTTCATACGTGGTGGGGCACTAGGTGGCCCCGACCCCCACGTGGCTTTAGCATATCAGTGTTCGGGTCGAACTGGACCGGTTCAATGAATAACTACTATCGCACGAGCTCAGAACATGTGTGCCTATATTATTTTTCTATCATATAACCTTTTATACGAGACTCACATGATTTAATAATTGAGATGGCGTATGCGAGTTTCACTTCATCTCAATTGCTAGAGAAATTTCTTCTCGAATCATGTCGTGAAGATTTTTTTATATCAATCAGGCTACTATATTCCGATTTAGTTGTCAACATTCTATGATGTTAAATTCAATCGATCTAGTATATGTTAATCTGTGATTGATAAAATACATATTGAAAACCCTTATTAGATTCATTACCCAGAGACAAGTTTCATTACACATATCAGAACCCCATGCAAAGTCATGCAAAATAACAGAAGGAACTACAAGCGCACCAAAACTTGCCTAGACACAATTAGAACAGGCCATCATCAACCAGCCTTCACTTCAATGGTCTTGGTCTTCGGCTCCGGCAGCTGCACCTTCTTGACGGCGACCCTGAGCACCCCGTCCTGGCATGCCGCCGTCGCCGTCACTGTCACCGTCTCCACATTGACGTTCTTTGGCAGCGCGAACTTCCTCATGAACTCCGGTCCTCCTCTCCATGCTCAGGTAATTGGCCCCTTCTTCTTTCTACCTCTTCCTCTCCCCGCTCACGACGAGCACGTTGTCATTCTCTATCTGGACCTTGATCTCGCTAGCTCTTATCCCGGGCATGTCCTCGACGAAGACGTAGGAACTTGGGTACTCCACGATGTCAGCGGGAGTCATGGCCATGGCCTTCACGTCGCGGACGTAGTCGCGCGAGGGGTTGTTCCTCGATTTCTTGGGTGTTGCGGAGGCAAGCGATTGAAAAGTAAAAATAGACAGAACAAGAAAATAAATCAGACACTAGATTTACGTGATTCGGTCGTAGTGACCTACGTCTACGAGAAGAGTAGTACGGAATTCCACTATAGATCAAGCGATACAACGGAGATTAATTACAATCATACTCGTGTCACTCGAACACTCTAAGTGTTTTCTAAGCCCCAATTACACCCAAAAGCTCATGCAGTGTTTAAGCCACAATTTTTCACAAAATAATCTCTCAATCTCACGAAAAAATTAAAGACAAATTCTTACCACAAGAATTTAATCGGCTACAACACACTCGGATATCTTTAGAATGTAATTCCCTAGTAGAAGCTTCTTTTTGATGATCTTCACAAATAACGTCCCTTCTTATTTAGAGGCAAGAATTGGATCCAAATTAGAAAACCTCTTTTCAAGACACCTTCAATAATTAGGAAACCTTTTCTAACTAGGAAACCATTCAATTAGCAAACCTATTCAAAATAGGAAACCTACTTGAATTAGGAAACTTTCCTTTTCGGGCTCAAAATCGAGACATAATTTTAACATCGGGCTCGTCGGGGAAGTCGAGCATGTCTTCGAGGATCCCGAAGAGGCGTGAGTCGAAACCGAGATTCCGCTGATCCATATGTTGTCTGCTTTTCCTCGTCCAGAAAAGAAGAGGACTGTGTGTGATTGTGGGATGAGGAGGCTGGTGTTATAGTTTACTGGGGTTTTATAGAGTAGGTTTGAGGGGGGATCGCCATGAGAGAGGTCTTGAGAAAGGTCTGGAGACGAGTACAGTGGACTGTTCACGATGGGTTTTGAGTTGCTTCGGTAATCTTCTGCAATTTACTATAAAGATTACTAAATAGTGACATTCCCCTTTTTTAATGACAAGTAGTCCATTTGATTCATCTATAGTAATCAATCCCATTTTCCTATGATAGAGCACACTAGAACGTCGAATAAAATTCAAAATTTGCCATCGTTTTAGTAAATCCTTCATTAGGTAAGGTTTCTTTCGTTGATCAAAGGCTGTAAGGAAGGATTTAAATTTAGATTTAAAATGTATATAAAATAGTTCCAAAGATTATTTTTAAAATAAGTTTTCAATCATATAGTACCCACAATTCGATTATTACTTATTTTAATAAATAGAACTTAGAAGAAAACGTGTCGAAATTTGAGATTGACAATCTCCTATGAACTATGGCTAGAAAAAAGAAAAGAAGAAAGAAAACTACCTTTGATTAATCCTTTCTAAACATTGATTTTGTTTATCATGGTTAGAAAGTCCAATGTAAAAACTTAAACCGAGAAATAGAGGGAGAAGGTATATTAAAGCACAAACAAAATTAACTAGGGCATAATTTGGCTTTGATACCATAATAAAAGGTTCAACCCAAAAGTTTAAACTGAAAAGTGGAGAAAAAACGTGTATATAAAAAGCATGGAAAACCTACGGTTAAGCGATATGGAATAATCATACTTTAGAAAAATTTGAGGTTGAAAGTTAACTTATAATTTGCTTCATATGCCTCATAAATATAAGAATGATACAAGCTCCTATTTGTGGGGGCGAATGTATGATACAAGCTTCTTAACAAAGGAAGCATGACGGGATCATATCATTAATCAAGGGTCTAGGGTCCCCTATGAGAAAAAAAGGGACCGCATCCCAGGTGCAAAACTGACTGGTTACCAACATAAAGATAATTTATGAACTGTAAGATAACTTTTGCATTGCAAATACTTAAGAACGTAAAGGTAATTTAATAACTCCGAAGCTAATTTTACGAACACAAAAATATGATTTACAAACATCATTTTGCAGTTATGACACAATAAAGATGTCACTACAATTAGACCTTGTTAGCAATTTATTAAGATCAAGTATAATTAAGATCATCAACAATTAGCACTCACTCAATTTACTAATTACAAGGGAAATGACTACCTTAGAGGTGCATTACATCTTATAGGGTAAATTGCTACTTCGAATTACTTACGATATTGTCTTAAGAGATGTTACTTCTTTGAAGGTAAATCGCTCATTTTATCACATGAGAGTGCTTACACTTGGTAATTTCCTTATAACATAGTAAATTACCTCAAACCATCGCAAGTGATATAATACTTGCTAATTGACCTAAAGCTATGGTAAATTGGCTAAACACCTCATAATAATATTGTACTTACTGTTCGTACAGTTTTATTAAAAATAATGACATTTCTTTCTTTACCCTTTGTAAGTTGGGGATGTTGTCACTTGTAATTATCCATTGATGATCTAATTTTCTTCAATTAGTTGTAATTGTTAGTTCATTATTGTTGACACCTATTTTAATTTGCCCAAAATTAATTATGCAAAAATTAGTAATTAAATTTTAATTCCTAAAACAAAAAAAATGTTTTTAATTCTAAGTGCATTGCATATAGACATTAGACACATTTGCATTAGTAGGGCTTATTAGAGCATGCTTTCTTGATTAATTTTTCAAATTTTAAAAAATTTAAAAAAAAATTCGGAATGGGCTGAGTCAGGGCCGGGTCGACCCGACCCTCTCTTTTTTCTCTTTTCCCCTCGCGCGGGCCCTAGCACACTCATTTTTTTCTTTGTTTTTCCCTTCCGCCTGAGCTGGGCCCGGCCTGGCCCAGCTCTTTCTTCTTCCTTCTCCTCGCTGCCGACCTCTCTCTCTCTCTCTCTCTCTCTCTCTCTCTTGTTTTGCTCTGTTCTCCACCGTCCAACCAATGGACGATGAAGCGGCCATCCCTGTCCCCTCCAAGCAGAGGATGGACAGGGAAACACGGCAATGGGACTTGTAACGTCCTGAATTCGACCCACTTTCGTTATCAATAAAATGGATATGTATTTCTTATTTCGTTTTAGTAAGTCTTGTTCGGAACTGATCATTCTCGGGATACTGACCAATAGGGAATGGCTAACTAGGAAAACGGTACGTGGACCCAAGAACTCGACCGTGAATTGAGTCCGATTCCGAGAAACGACGAGGGAATATTTTGTGCCAATGTGGGCCGATCCAAGGAGAGTGACGGATTTGGTTTGGCCAGCGACGTACGATCGGATCGCGGGTGATTCCGCACGGCCGAGAGTACGCGTGGCGAACGATCCCGAACTTATTCCGAACAATCGCAACCCCCGGAACTAGCGATAAATCCTCATGTTCTCTAGGAGATTGAGATCATCACGACTCGAGCAATCCTAAGTCGATACGCATAACCCCTAAACAGCCGCCCGTTAGTAAGAGACGCTAAAATCGCAATTGAGCGAAATCGATCGTGGAATTGAGTCCGGACTTCGGTGTCGAATTTCGTGGACTTACGGGACTATTTTGCAAGGACAACGTCGTATAAGTGTGGCCAATTATATTTGGGATTGGTAGAGTCGAAAATTGGAAATTTGACCCGGGACCGGAAAATTACCATTTTGCCCCAATGCCCTATGCTTATATTCCGAATTTTGGAGATTAATTGGAGGATATTATGGTCTTGTTCAGCCCTTTTATTATTATAATTAGTGGACTAATTTGCCCCTAGATAATTTAGTTAGATTTGATCCAAGTCCTTGAATAGAGGGTATGATGGTCATTTTTGGGGAAGTTAGTCAACCACTCCACTCACTCATTCTCTCTATACACTCTCTCTCAATCTCTCTCTCCCTCATTTCTTCCTCACCATCTCCGGCCAACCCCTCCCCCACGCCACTCTCCCTCTCCTTCTTTCCCCTTTGGCCATGAGCAGCCAAGCCGCCGGCCCGCCATCGCCGCCGCCGCTTGTCGGAAACTGCCGTCACCACCATCACCTCACCTCACCACGTCAACCGACCGGCTACTCTCCCCTCTCCTCCCCCTCTCGCCGATTCTCTCTCTCTCCCTTCTCCGCCGCGTGAGAGCCACCGGAGCGCCGCCGTTCGCCACCGCTGAGCGCTAAGCTCCGTCGACCGTCACCCCATCCGACCACCCCATTCTCTCTCTTTCGTCTCGTCATGCCATCACCTCCGACCAGCTCCCTCTCCCCTTCACCGTCGCCCTTGCCACCGTGAACCGCCGCCGATCGCCGCCGTGGGAGCCCCCGTCCGCCACCGTGAGCCGGTGCCCAGCCGCCCGTTTCCCCCACCTGATCAGCTGAGTTTGGGAGCTTAGGAGCCTAGATGAGTATTAACCCTAAACCCTAATTAGGCTAATTAGCATTTCTAGATAGGTTTAGGTTAATTTAAGGGTTAATTAAGGGAAATTAGGGATGATTAGTGGGCGGTTTGATTAGTGATGGATTATGTGATGAATTGGGAGCCTAATATGTTGATTTCAATGTGGTTTGGCACTCTAGAGTGGGCTGTTTAATGGCTGGAATTGTTGGGTTTAATTGACCTAAGTTCGATGGATTTAGGATTTAATGGAGGAAATCCCGAGCATGCTTTGTATTGTCTTTTGGTGGTTAATTATGCTTGATTGGATGATAATTTTGTGATGCCATGCCGTATGTCTAGTGTGGCCAAGGATGGAGTAGCATGGCGGGCCTCGAGTGTGCATAATTATATTGTCCTAGTCGCGTGAATTATGTGCCGTGCTTGAATTGGAGCAAGTTGATTAATTGAGCATGTTAAGTTGTGGCTTTGGGCATGTTGTGACTAAGTGAGCATGTCATGACATGAATTGGGCACGTCGTGACTAGTGAGCATGTTGAGGCACAAATTGAGTATGTTGTAGCATCACTTGATTATGCGATTATGCTTGGAATGTGGATGCTCATTGTGGATCATTTGGTTGCCTGAGTGCCGGAATTGTATGGACACGCATTTCGTACGCTGAGCATTGGCCTGATACGAGAATTGTGCAAGTATGCGTGCCTGACATGAGCATGTGATCACCTAATCGCCCTGATGCGTTTTACGCGGGGTTCAGATAAAATCTGGTGTGTGTATATGTGTGATTACTATAAACCCTGATGCGTGTTACGCGGGGTATTGAACCCGTCCTGATGCGTTTTACGTGGGACGATACCCGGATTGCCGGAAGACGGCCAACCTGATGCGTTTTACGCGGGTTTGGTCGGTATATGGAGATCGGTGTTGCGCCTGATGCGTTTTACGCGAGCTAGAGACACTGGGCCTGATGCGTCCAGGAAGTGTTGGATATTGATATAGACCTGATGCGTTTTATGCGGGTCGAGCTCTAATGAGAAATTGGCAGTGTGCAAGTGTGCATTATTGAGCCGGATCGTGAGCATGGACATATTGATGGCATATGTGTGCAAGAGTGCATTGGCAGGTGTGCAAGCATGTGCGTATCGGTGAACCGTGTAATGCAGACGTCAAGGAGTATGAGCATGTGCATGGCGTACGTGTGACTAAGTATGTTCGCGTATGTGCCATTATTGTGATTGTTATATGCCTAATCTGCAGGGTCATTTGTGTGCTCGGGCCTAGGTCAATTGTTTATTATACTGGTTGTGTGTGACTGTTTGCTTGTCAGGAGGTGCATGCTAGCTTAGTTTAGGTTTAGGGGGTTTACTCACTGAGATTCGTTCTCATGGTTGTTAAAACCCACAATTTCAGACCCTCGGCCTTGAGGATGTCCGAAGTCCCTATCCGTTTTGGGATCCCGTCCCGGATAGACCGGGAGGTAATCGAGTACCCCGTAGGGAATGATGATACATATATTAGGCATTTTACTACCGTGTGGGTTGATGTGGGCGAGCAGTATTTTCAGGCCCACGAGTACATAGCTTGGTGTTTCAGGGACTACTCAGGGACCTTCGGACCTCTCAGGACTTTTGATGTCCCGTTCAACGGGCTAGGTGATATAGATCCCCAGTGTGCTGATGGAGACCTGGCGAGCTCCGAGTACATGTCCGAGGGGAGTTCTAGTATTGACGTCGGACACGGACCTGTTGTCTGGGAGATGGACGAGCCAGACCCGATGGACGAGGAGCCGGTGGACTAGGACTCTGACCCGGAACCGATGGAGTCGGATGAGGAGCCAGAGCCTATGGAGCAGGACCCCGAGCAGGAGGGCGAGCATGAGGAGATGGATTCTGAGGAGGAGCCGGCAGAGGCCGAGTCCGAGCTGGATTCCCTAGACTCCGAGGTCGAGCTGTCTGACAGTTCTTCCGAGTCCTCGAGATCTGACCTGGACTGGGTACCTTAGGATTTAGCCGTATCCCTAGTTAGGTCGGGCCAGTACCTTTTTGACCGGAGCCCTTCCTTAGGTAGTGTTTAGACTGACCGCCCGGGTCACTTACCCCTTTTTGTTAGTAGTGGCCATTGACCCGCTTTTGATTTTTGTGCTTAAGCTGTAAATGGATATTGTATATGTTTCCCTGATGTTAATGCAAGTGTATATTCATAATGTTGTTTGTTGCTTGTGCTGTCCTTGGTCACGGTGTTTTATTAGTACGGGTGTTTATGTTGCTTCCGCATGTGTCTTAAACTCTGTGTTGGGTGTTGGGTCGGCGACGCGTCCTGGGACGTCGCACAAATTCGACCTCGGTTGGGATGTTCGCGCATCGTAGGGTTCGGGGCGTGACATGACTGGCATTGATAGCCAGTCCCCTCCTTCCTCATTTCTCCGCCGTCTCTCTCTCCTCCTTTCTCCCTTCTCCCCTGAATCAAAGCAGCTCCCTGCACCGGCCTAAACGGCCACAAAAATCTTGAATAGGCATAGGCCGGTGTAGACCATTAATGGAGGAGATGAGAGCAGAGAAATTGGCATGACGTCGGCCATATAAACTGGCAAGAGAGATAGAGAGAGGGTCGGTCTCCTTTGAACAAAAAAAATAGAGAAAGAGAGAAGGAGAAGAAGAGAGAGAATCTGAGAAGAAATAGGGAGAAAGACAGTATACCGAGGGCTTACAGGTCGAGAGAGAGGAGCCCGTAGCCTCACCGTTGCTCCCAGACGTGCTGCCGACCGGTGAGCCTCCCCGGTCCCCGAATACCCCTATTATGCTTTGTTTTTGTGTGTAGTTTGGCCGGGATTCACGCTGGCCATTTCGCACGAATTCCGGCTCATATCGTTCTTTCCCTAAGTTCAGTCGTCGCCGTCGAAGCTAAGTCATGGCCATCGAAGCCGGTCTGAGCCCCGAAATAGCCCGGAGTCCTCCTATTTTTTGTGTGCGCACCAACTGTTCGTTTGAATGTCTCAATGAGAGCGGTTTGTGTTTGAGCTTCGTCGGAGATCGGGGGCCGAATCGTGACTGAGCCAACTCAGATTGGTGTTGAAGAGATCATTAGGGATCAAAAGTAGCCAAACCGTGGCTTGGGTCCGTCGACCAAGCTCCGATCAATGTTTGGGTTGATGAATTCCGATCGGGGCTTGGCCAGCGACCATTTCGGTCGGCTCTCCGGTGACCAGGCGTCGGAATCTCTTTAGCTTGATAGGCTAAGGAGAGTGATGCCACTGGCCGGACGAAATACCCAGCGCGAATTGTCGGAATTTCGTCCGGTCAGTGGCCTCCTTGCGTTTGAGATGTGAGGGCCAGCTGAACCGGCCCAGTCCTATTCAAAAATCAGTTCAAGGTCAATTCATTGGCTTGGGTCAGTCAGACCTGAACCGGATCCGAATACCCAACTTGAATCGGTCGATTTTGGTCGGTTTCACGGATCCGGGTCGTTCCTGACCGGACCTGAATCCAAGACTCGACCCGGATCCGTGACCCAACCCGACCGAATATTATATTAATATTTTTTAAAAAATAATTTTAAAAAATAATTTTTTTTTCTGCCGTATTTATTAATAATAATAATAATATTATTATATAAAAATAGTTTTTTTATATTAGGAAATAATTTATGAATTAGTACTTTTGAATATTTTTCTAAATTATGTGAATTATCTGATTATCAATCATGTTTTAAATTGGATAGGCCTCTAAGACTATGCGGTAGTATTTTGCATGTTATATTCACTGTTGTTGTATTATTATTATGTATGTTGTTTTTAATTGCATAAATTGTCATGTTTTAAATGTTGTCGCCTTAGTTAGGGTTATAACTATAGGCTGCATATCTGTCTTGATAGCTAATCGTTAATGATTGTGCGCTCGCTCGATCACTTCACATGTTAGGAGAAAGGTCCTAAAATCAATCCAAATTGCCCGACAAAATATTTTCTGAAATGAATAGGGTAAAAAGGTACCGAAATGGCATTAGTTATTCAACAAGTGTAACCAAGTCCCCGAACTCATTTAATCTCTGGTTCGCAGAAGTAAGCAATTCTCTCATTGTCTTACTTGGGTATCTAATCGACCCACCCTAAACTGATTAGTGGCGACTTCTAGATAAAAATCACTTGCACGTTAAAAATCTAAACCCTAAGTCGTGATATGGTATGGATTTGGGAGAGTCCGAGTTAAGTCCCAAACTTAGACTTGGTGCGTACCAGGCGAGATCCCTCTTTTTATTGATAAAAATCGGAGGTTGGTCACGACAATTATGGTAAGTATTTTTCCATTTTTAGTTGGCATTATTACAACTGGCATTCTTTTTTTTTTTTCTTTCCCCAACTGGAAAGTCCCCCTGTCATACCTGACCAAATAAAGGGAAAAACAAATCATACCACCACTATAGCATGTGTTCTCTTCATAATTGTAACTATCTGCAATCTGACTACAACCGCAACTCACTCCTCACATTAAGTACAGCATATGAAGAACGAAGAAAGAAAAGAGAATTCCATGTATTAATATAATATTAACAACTGTTGATACTCCATCCATCATCCATGTAAACTCCATTTTTTTACATAGATTCAACACGCCTAAGACACTTGCTGTTTGAAACCAGAACAAACACACATGCATGCATTCTCAAATGTATCGTACCTAAGTGGCTAATGGGCACACTGAATGGCACATACTGTATAGCATCTACTCTTGCATGGCTTCATGGCTCAGTGCACTTCTTCTGGGACAAGCACACTTGTAGCTATATACAGCCACTAAACTATAAGATCCTCTCTCTTCCGTTTTTTTAAGGCTTTGCAGACGAATTTCAGGACTTTGAATACAAGTCTCAGGACTTTGCGTACCAATTTCAGGATTAAGCGAATTATGTGGCACAGGAAAATAAGAGACATCAATCCCCCCCATATATGCACCGCATTTCCAACTACTGTATCTGTAGCATACGGTTTGTCCTTCTTCGGTGAGGAGAATACTATGATATACGAATAACTCAATGCTGTGAAGGTTATTGCGACCCACATAGTCAGCATTGCAATCCACGTGGTGATCCGACGCCACTTTAAAGGAAGACCACTTATGAGAAGCATAATGGTGCTAAGCGATGCGATGAAGCTTATTGTGTTACATGCTATGAAGGACTTGTAATCCTCATCAAAATCCTCATCTGCCTTTGCAGATTTGTCAGGTGGGTTCATACCCGCTTCATAAGCTAAATATGGTAGCTACCAATGTCGCCACCACCATTAGCGCCTTATGCATACCGTTTTGCCACTTTATCTTCCTTTCCCTCTTGCCCTCTTTTATGAAAGTGTTATTCACATGGACTGCTTGTCTGGATGGGTTGTGATTCTCTGAAGTTTGAGGAACGTAATCCATAATCTCTTAGGCTTTTTCCACGCTTTGGCCTTGTGCTAATAGGCCTTGAGCTGTGAAACCTTTAGAGTTCGTAATGTTCAGGTTTACTCCTTTATTAATCAAGAAGTTTATAGTCTGCAGAGTAGTCACAACAGAATGTATCAATTGGTGTCAGGTTTGAACTAGACAAGCCCATGTCACATACTTTTCAGGATTAACTTTGCTTCTAGTGTTTTTAAGTCCTCTAGTGTTTGTGACTATTATTTGATGCTTTCAAAAGGGAAACTCATCCCTCGTTGAATTTCTTCTGCTTCTCTGTTTTGTGTTTCTTCTAATCTAGATAAAATTAGTGTGAAATTAGCGTGGAGTGTAAAGTTGTAGTTAATTATCTATACCAATAACTTCTTTTGTAAATATCACAACCTGTGATGATTTATAAATGGATATTTTTTAGCTTCCGAATATTTCTAGTACATTCATGTTTCCTAGGACAGCCTTTTTTGTTGATAAGCTCACTGAATTTGACAAGTGCAGAGGCTTGGTTGTATGGAAATACCTCGGTTTGTTTATCCACAGCAGCCAAATGCAAAATCATGTTGCCATCTTCGTCCCTCGAGTTGATGAACTGATCATCGCCCAAGATATCTAACAAAAGCTTCAAAGCTTCCAGTTTGTTGTGCTTCACGCATAAATGCAGGATTGTCTGGCCATGTTCGACGACACTACAGGCTGCATCAGGTCTCGCTCGAACCAAGCGTTCCAGCACATCCACATGGCCTTTCATGGCCGCGACATGAAGAGGGTTTCTTTTGTATTTGTCCCGGACAAAACATATTTCAGGGCTGACTCTTAACAAGCTTACCACTATGTTAAGGTACCCTTTTGCTGCCGCGAGATGAAGAGGCGTCGAATTCTGAGAATTTTGCTCTCTTGCCAGCTCAGCCTTCCGAGCTAGGACCTCTTCCACGAAATCTGAGTGTCCGAGCATGGCTGCGATGTGCAGAGGACTCTCGGTGCGATTCCCAGTCATGATTCGGTCAAGAAGCAGCTTATCTTTTCCGAGCAACTCGAGTAAAGAAGGCACATCTCCTCTCACGGGGGAAAATTACCAAAAAAGTCCTAAATTTTTTGCAATTGTGCCAATTCAGTCCTAAACCTATTTTTTGCCAATTCAGTCCTAAACTTTTTGCAATTGTGCCAATTCAGTCCATCTGGCCACTTTTGGCTGGCCAGCGCTGACGTGGACGCCGGCCGGCTAACGTGGCAATTTTTAATAATTTATTATTATTATTTTTCGAATTTTTATATTTTTTTCGCTTTCTTTTTTATTTTTTGCCTATCTTCTTCCCCGGTCGTCGGTCCAGCGACCGTCAACCGGCGAGAGGCTGAGGTCGGCGAGGCCGCCCAGATCTGGCGAGACCTCGCCGTTGCCATGGCCGGGCGAGGTCGAGCTTGCCAGGCCATGGCGACGGCGAGGTCTCGCCAGATCTGGGCGGCCTCGCTGTCGCCGGGCGAGGCCTCGCCCATATCTGGCGAGGTCGACCTCACCCGGCGAGGGCGAGGTCCACCTCGCCGGCCTCAGCCTTTTGCCGGTCGCCGGACCGGCGACCGGGGAAGAATATAGGCAAAAAATAAAAAAGAAAGAGAAAAAATAAAAAAATTCGAAAAATAATAATAAAAAATTATTAAAAATTGCCACGTCAGCCGGCCGGCGTCCACATCAGCGCCGGTCGGCCAAAAGTGGCTGGATGGACTGAATTGGCACAATTGCAAAAGGTTTAGGACTGGATTGACAAAAAAAAAGGTATAGGACTGAATTGGCATAATTGCAAAAGGTTTAGGACTTTTTTGGTAATTTTCCCCCTCTCACGGTGGCTTCGTAGAGCTCGGACTCCATGTTTGGCTGTCTAAAGAGAGAGTTTCGGGATGCTCACTCCTCCAGTATACTCACACCTCCGCGGTATGCTTGATGGAGACCGAAAGGGGATCGGTAGATATTTCTTATTTGCAAACCTGTGGCTCAGCTCACCCGAATGTCCGTGGATGTCACGTAAGGTGATGATTCTTGGAGATTTATTGTGGCTGAAAAAATCAAAGTTTCCGTAATGTAAAAAGATAAGACATGACATAGGTTACGTAAGCCGCTTTGGCAACTTCAAAAGGTACTGTTATAGTCTCTATCGAACCTTCACATCCTTTGATCATGTGTAAAGCAGCCACGATCTACTCATGCAAAATGTTGTCGAATCACTTCATTCGCACAAACATGTATGTTACTTTTTTTTTTTAGTCAGTCCTACTCTTACTCCTACTTTACCTCTTATCTCACTTTTAAACTTTTGCCCTGTCTATTACAGAGCGTGAGAGTCGAAATTCACACCTTAAACTACGCGTCCCCACCCCTATCCCCCCTGAAAAGGTGAGGAATCGAATTCTCTACTTCCCCCTTCTCACCTTCTCAAGTGAGAAGGGGGCCACTAGGGCAACTTCCAATAGTTCATGTATATTGCTTTGATAGGACATGAATTTCATGGATGCGTGACTGAGATAATTTCTGCACCAATGCTTGCTCAATCTGAATGAGCCGTAACCTAAGGCAGTTTCGGAGAAATTATTCTACCATATGGTTGTGTTAGGAAGATGGTTACAAATGGAGCCATGGTTTAAGCTCAATGCGGAGGCATTAGCCTTGCCATGCGTCCAAAGTTTGCCAAAAGAGAGTTTGATCTTCGTTTTCTTACGTTGAAATTTCAAAGATTGAAGGGCCATAAGTTTCTGATTGATTCGATCAGTGTCGTGATTATATGAAACACGTAAAACATATTCCCCTTCCATTACAAATTAGATGAAGACGTCTCGGATGTTTCTGCATTGAAATGCTTGGACGGATGTTGCTCGCGGCTCTGTAGACCTCGTGAAACTTGGCATCGACATTATCATCAAGAAAAGACCCGCAGTCTCTTCTTTAACTTTTGTATTGTGTGATATCGAATTTTGATTTGTTTGACAGTCCTTGCCCTAAATTGCCCTCATATACACAAATTACGTGCTTTGGCGATTCTACATTCTAAGATCCTCTGCTTCGGGCTTAAGCTCGTTTCTAACTTATCGGGGGCGATTCTACGGTCCCCTAATGAAAAAAAAAGGGGAAACTCCATCCCGAGTGCAAAATTGACCTACTATAGCCAATTAGGGCGCACATGGTAACATTTCTATTCTAGAAATCAATTTCTGGCCAGAAATAGATTTTTCTATTTAAGAAATCAATTTCTGGCAAGAAATAGATTTTTCTATTTCTATTCTGTGGACGAGTTTCTGAGCAAAAATGCGTGTTTGATAACGACACAAAATTTCTATTTCCGAAATAGAAATTCGTTTGATAACGACACAAAATTTCTCCCTTCTGGGCTGCCGGTGGAGGACGGTGGGTGGCAGCGGGGGGCGGGGGACAATGGCCGGTGGCGGGAGGCGATTGGCGCCGGGCGGCGGCTGGTGTCGGGTGGTGGCGCACGGCGGCCAATGGCGAAGCACGGCGGCTGGCGGCGGTTGCCGGGGGCGGAGGATGGACGGAGGCGGATGGCATTGGGTGGTGGAGCACGGTGGGAGGCAGCCGGCGGCGGAGGGCGGTTGGCGCTGGAGGACATCGGTCAGTGGTGGCAGCTGGCGGCGGGAGGCGGCCGGCGGTGGAGGGCGATCGGCGCCTGGTGGTGGAGCACAGCGGCCGGCGGCGAAGGAAGGCGGTCGGTGGTGGGCAGCCGGCGGCGGAGGACGGCGGCCGGTGGCCGCGGCGAAGGACGGTAGTCGGCGGCAAGAGGCGGCGGGAGCCAGCTGGCAGGTGGCGGCGAAGGACGGCGAGAGGCAACGGTGGGCAGGTTGTGGCCGACGTTGGGCGGTGGCGAACGACGGAGGATGACGGTGGGAGGAGGCGGTCGGCGGCAATAGCAAGTGGCAAGGGGGTGGCTAGCTAGTAGCTAGGGTGAGCGATAAAAAGAGTTTTTATTTCTCATTTCTGTTTCAGAAATAGAAAAGTAATTTTTTTTTACTTATGATTTCTGTTCCAAACCTATTTCTAGAATAGAAATTTATCCCAAAAATAGAAAAATGAAATTGCGTTATCAAATAGATTTCTGTTCCAAACCTGTTCTTGGGAATAGAAAAATAGAAAAATAGAGAAACAGAAATGATTTCATGCGCGTCCTTACTTGTAGTTTACTTTGGTCGCAGACAATTTACGGATTCAAAAGATAATTTATGAGCTGCAAGATAGATATTTATAAACATAGAGGTAAATTAAAGACGTTGAAACTAATTTCATGAATAAAACATATAACCTATGAAAATCATTTTGCATTTCTGATACAATAGTATGTTGCTACGATTTGGCTTTGTTAGCAATTTACTGAGAATAAGTATAATTAAGATCATCAAGGATAAGCACTCACTCAATTTGGTAATTACAAGGGAACTTACTACTTTAAAAATTGGTTAAATTACTACTTTGAATTATTTTCTACAAGGTAGATTACAGTCTTCAGAGATTTTGCCGCCTTCAAGGTGAATTACTCATTTTGCAACATACTTAGCAATTTCCTGATGACATAGTAAGTTACCTCAAACCATCGCGAGTGGTCTATTACTTCGTAATTGACCTAAAGCTATGGTAAATTGGCTAAACTCAATTATAATCTGATTGCACTTATTGTTCATTAAATTTTGTTAAAATATGACATTCATATACACCGTTTCAATTGAGGATGTTGTCACTAGGAATTATCCAGCAATATTATAATTTTCTTTAATTAGTCACAATTGGTAGTTGATTATTGTCATGACCTAAAATTTCTCAGGCTAATGGATTGTTAAGACTAAGCTTAACTCGGGCCCTCCCAAGCCCTACCAATTCGCAACTTAGGGTTTAAGTTTTTAACATGCAAAAGTTTTCATGCTTGGAGTCGCCACTAATCTATTTATGGTAGGTCGATTAGAAACCTAAATAAAACATAGGGAGATATGTTTTATTCCTACGAACCAGAGATTCTAAGCTCGGGGACTTGATTACGCTAGATCTAGTCTAACGCCCTTTCGGTACCTTTCTTTTCAAAAATATTTATGCAGGCAGTCTGGATCCATTTTAACTTAGTTGCTAGCATGTGAGGTGATCATGCGGATGCGCAAACCACCAAAGTAACACCCAATAATCAAAACATTAAATAAATTGCAAGATTGGGAGAATTACTTACCTCGAAGCAACGTAAGCATCTGCATTGTTAGCTAGAAAATCACATTAACAATTCTAATATGATTTCTAATTAACAAGCAGTTCACTCAATATTTTTTTGGATTTTCACTTATTTAAATGAAAGCTAGCCTATATGCAATGACATGCGAAAATGACATGCGATTAATGCAACCTAGCATGCAAACTATATGTCGTGCGACGACGTGACCTATTTCTAATGACAGGACGAATGATTATTTTTGGTATTTTCTCAATTTAAATTCGGAATAATAAAAATGCCTAAATTAACATGAAAACTATGATGACTTAATCTACCCTAGCATGATTTCTTTTTAGGATTTTTGTTAAAATTCGAAATAATGAATTACTTAAATTAAGAATACAATCTATCCTAATCTATCCTAAAACAATTCATTCTTCTTTTCTTGGGATTTTCATGGAAATTCGAAATAATAAAATAACCTGAATAATCTATTAAGATTAGAATATTACTTAATTTAAACTAGGAAATAAATCATCTCAAGTCCTAATTTAAATTAAATAACTACTCTATCTTCTAGATATATTTAGGATTCCTAGACATGCAAAAACTCTAATTCAAATCTAATTAATATTTTTTTGAATTTTCTGTTTATTTGAAAAAAGGAAAGCAATTAAATAAACAAGGATAGCAACCACATTCAAAACGTCCACGCGATCCGCCATATTTGTTTCAAACTCGGATTAGGCATACAAATCAAACTATCGGTCATATCTATAGGGTTATAGATATCGACGGAGAGACGATTATTCAAATTTGGAAAGCGGATAAAAATCATTATCGTACCCAAGTGGTTATGGATAAGATAATAATTTTCCGTATCGCCGCGTATCGAACCTTAGGGATAAGGTCGGATAGTCGTCCAGATACGTTGCTAAATTAGGAAGTTTTCCTAATTTTGAATATTTAAAAATATTGCGGATATATCGAACATTATCCTAAGATATCTAAATATCCACATGATATTCACGAAATATTCAAACACCCATATTAGGAAATTAAATATTCTGAAAATATCGGATAATGTTGAATTACCTAATTTGCAGATAACTTCCAAATTTGAATTGTGGATCGGGATCGGGCTTTGCGGATCGAGACGGCGGTGGTGGCGACGACACGGTGGCTCACGGGCGTCGAAGACGGCGGGGGCGATGACCGGCTGAACAGCAACATGGCGGGGGCTCACAGCGATGTGCGAACGGTTCCGGGTGATGTGGTACTGATCTTGCGCTGGACGAAGTGCTTGCTGTGGCCTCACTGACGTGCACCGCTTGCAGCTTCTGTTGATTGGCCGCTGGACAGGGAAGAGTCTTCAGCTTGGGGAGGGAAAGCGGCTGAACGAAGACGTCTTTATGCACACTGCATGGGGAATCTTCAAAACTGTAGCTGCTGCTTCGTGGACCAACAGGATGGAGAGGAGGCGTTGACAAGCTCCTCGGTTGACTGGAGGAGATGTGGCTGGTGCATGGAGAAGCAGCAACAGCCTCTCGGGATAGGCTGTTCGGCGAGGCAAAGCAGCGACGATGGTCCTTCAATGGCTATAACTTGCGGACAGGGAAGGAGTGATGGTGGCTGACCGGGACGGTGTCGGCGGTCCTCCGACGCGGCGGTGACGCGCGATGGGAGGCAAGACCACGGGTGGTGGTGTTGCCGGCCTCCCTTCTCTCCCTTTCTTTCACTCTCGCACTTGAGCTCTCACTCTCGCACTTGAGCTCTCAAAATCAGATCTGAAAATTTTTCTCCCCCCTACCTTTGAAATCTGACCTAAACATCTTGATATAATGCTAACCTAGGTCAATTAGATGGGCTCTATAGTCCTAATGGGCTTAGGCTTGGGCTTAGGTTTAATTTAATTTAAATGGGCTGATTTAACTTGGGCTTTTATTTAATTAAGCATAATGGGCCGAATTAAACTCAAATTAAAACAACCGAGCCCGTTTGACTTGTAATTCCCGGCCCTTGCCTTCCGAGCGAGCCGAGTCTCGTTCGATGAAATTTTAAGCTCATTCGCCACTGCCAATCTAATGTAAAAAATGCAATTAAATTAAATGGACCTAAACTATATGTTTATGCAATTTAAATAATTTTGTTTAGGGGTTAAAAATTTAATCCCTAATTTTCTATGCAAATTACACTAAATGATACGCCAAAATTTAGGTGTCAACAATTATTTTGCATTTTTCCATTATTAGTAATAACTTCCTTTTATAATTCGTAACTCGACGATGGGATTATTAAACAATCGTGCTAAGGGTAATTTTCCTCAACCGGTCAAAACTTGTGGTTCCTGTCCTTAATAAGTATACTTCCAACAATTGTGATTAGCTTGAAATCATCACGATCTCAATTGCATGTCTAGTTGGTAGTTTCCCTTTTGTGTGCTAATCGAGATATACAGTTCGAAGAATTTCCTATCACTTAGCAATTAACTAATGGGATGGTAAGGTACTTGAAATTATCGTGAGAGGCACAACTTATAATCAATAATTGACCACAATAATCGTAAATTAGTCATAAGTCCTTGTATATGGTAGTTAGTGCTCCACCTTTACAAATAGTTTCTCAAGTTATCGTAAGCTCGAAGGTCTTAATGCTCGTAATTTTTTAAGAAATACTAAGCAGCCTAAAGCAATGTAGTCCAAGCTCGATTACTTAAAGAACGGGATCGGTAGAGTGACATACACACATGAAAAACTCTGACACAAAATAGCAGAAATTTCAGTTCTGCGCTAGCTCAAGAAAATGGTCGTAACTTTCTCGATTCGGATCGGAATGACCTGATTCCAAAGCCAAAAGTATGAAGACTCTCAGATCTACATATTTTATGTTTTGAGTTTTCTCAGATGAATACTTTAGGAAGGTCGAAATTGGGGAGGAATTGGATGAATGAGAATTGATGGAATGCTGAAAAGGATAGGAACTACGATGTTTGCTCTTCTAGGCCTATATGGAAGTTGAAATGGCATCAATTCTTCCAGATTGATGGCCGCAACTCTTCAAGGATGCAAACTTTAAAAGCTCTGACTCTTCAAGGATGGAGTGAAAACTCTTCTAGATTTTTAAGGGGTATAAACTCTTCAAGAGAATTGCATTAAGCAAATTTCATTATTCAAATTCAGTTTGCTTTCTACATAAACCGGATGGCCTTTTATAGCAACACAAAAGAAAAGCAAAAGACTAAAGTCAAATATAGAAGCTAGGAATACTTAGAAACTAGGAGCTATTAAAAGTACAATATTTCCAATACTTGTGTCTGTCCTAAAGTGCCATGTTGCAAGCTTCCAATGCATGGGAAATAACAAAGTCTTTATGACGTAGTCAAAGATAAGACTCTTGTCGGTGTGGGATTGGCCGATGAGAGCTTATCGATCTTAGGCTTATTGATGAGAGGCTTATCGTTAAGAGACTCGTCGAGCTTGAATGCGGGTTGAACTTCTTGGCTGAGTGAGCTGGTCTTGAATACGGGTTGCATCTTATCATTGTAACTTTCTCTCTCTCTCCTTAGTATTTTCCCTATCCTTAGTAAATTTACATAAATGATCCCTGCATTCTTTTCAAATTCATAAAATGCAGCCTACCCATAATTAACAATGCTTTTGATTGTCGTGATTTTCCTTAATTAATCATAGAACTTACAATTCCACAGGAACAAACTTCCTTGATTGTCAATAAATTACCGCTTCAACATGTTTAGGTTACACTTTTGAAAATGGATTAATACCACGAAAAACCTCAAACTAATACATTTGTGACAAATTATCCCAAACTAATTTTTTGACCACCAAAAACTCCAAATTGGTACACCTGTGACAAATTTACGTTAAATTGTTGAGTTGGATGATATGTGAAAGTTGACGGATGTATCAGTTTGGGGTTTTACCCCTCTGTTTGTCACAGGTTTATCAATTTGTATTTTTTGTGGTATTAATCCAATTTAACGGTGGGTAAATTTGTCACAAGTGTACCAGTTTGGAATTTTTGGTGGTCAAAAAATTAGTTTGGGTAAATTTGTCATAGGTCTACTGGTTTGGAGTTTTTCGTGGTAAAAAAAGTAATTCGGGGTAAATTTATCATATGTGTACAAGTTTAAGGTTTTTCATGGTATTAACCCTTTTGAAATTGATCCCATGGCTGAGATTTTTGGACTTTATATCGACTAAATCATATTCTAACCACCACAAATTAAATTAAATCAAACAAAACAACCATGCATTATACATCTAAACTCCATCTTTTACATAAATTCTACACACTTAAAACATTTATTGTTTCACTAGCACATACACACTTGCATGCATACTCAAACGCATCGTAGCTTGGTTGTCTAATCGCCACACTAAACAATACATATTGTGTAGCATCGCCTACTGAATGCTCATAGGGCTCAAGGCGCTTCCTCTAGAACAAACATATTTGCAGCCATATACAACCACTAAACCATAAGATCCTCGAGCTTGCGTTCTATCGAGGCTTTGCGAATAAATTTCAGGACTTTGCGTACCAATTTTAGGATTAAGCGAACAACGTGGCACAGGAAAAGAAGAGCCATCAATACAACCCATGCCAGAACCACATATCCAATTGCTTCATCGAAAGTTTGTAGTTCGCTCACTGGTGTGAAGATAGATATGGAGATGGCATAAGTCGCCGCCGTGAAGGTTATCACAACCCACATAGTTAGCATTGCAATCCACGTGGTGATACGACGCCGCTTTAGAGGAAGACTGCTTATGAGAAGCATAATGATGCTAAGCGATGCAACAAAGCTCATCGTGTTACATGTTACGAAACGCTTGTAACTGACCGGGTACTTATCTGCCATTACAGACTTGCCCACAGTCTGTGCTGGGAAATTTTCATCGCCCAAGGAATCATCTTGCTAAAGGCCGCTAGGAGGGGTAGTACCGGCATGGAATGCCATGGTGGCTAGCAATGTCGCTACCACCATTAGTGTCTTGTGTATATTGTTTTGCCACTTTCTCTTTCTTTCCCTTTCGTCCTCTTCCCCTATAGGTGGATGGAAGGCGGTGACCGTGTTATTCGGGTAGATTGGTCGCCTGGATGAATCATGATTCTCTAAAGTTTGAGGAATAGAATCCTTAATCTCTGAGGCCCTTCCCACGCTTTCACCTTGTGCTAATAGGCCGAGTGCTGTGAAACATCTGGAGTTCGCAATGTTCGGGTTTACTCCTTTATCGATCAGATAGATTATAGTCTACAAAGGAGTAACAACAGAATGTACCAATTGGGGTTAGGTTTGAACTGGATAAGCCCATGTTATATACATTTCAGGATTAACTTTGGTACCGATGTTTTTTCAGTCCTGTAGTGTTTGTGACTATTATTTTACGCCTTCAAAAGGGACACCCATCCCTTGTTGAATCTTTTCTGCTATCTCCAGTTTTATGTTTCTTCTAATCTAGATAAAATTAGCATGAAAATTGCGCAAAGTGTAAAGTTGTACTTAATTATCTGGACCAGTTACTTTTTTTTCAAATATTGTAACCTTCGATGATTTATAAATGGATACCTTTTAGCTTCTAAAAATTTCTAGGACACTAAAATATCCTAGAATGGGAAAATAACACAAATTGTCCCTTAACTTTGGGTCAATGTGCAATGTCATTCTTGAACTTCTAATTCGTTCAATATGGTCTTTGAAGTATCCCTAAATGTTCAATTTAGTCCCAAAACTTTTAATTTGTTTAATCCAGTCTCTCAATTTCCCTAAAAAAGTCAAAAGTCTTCATAATTACACTATTGTTTGGATTTAAGAATTTTTTTTATTTCAATCCATATGCTAAATCAACAAAAAATATGACTATCTTTTTATTATGTTTTCACCTGTTTGACATTTATAAATATTATGAAAGTTTCATTTAAGCATATTTTAACTTATGATCTCTATAGTAGCAAAAGTAGAATCTCATTGAGAAAACGGGAAACACAAAAGGTTTAATTTTTAATCTATCTAAAAAATTTGGAACGAGATTTAGATTAATATAACTATAGGAAATCTATAGATATACGAATATCGTTGTTAAATATTCTTATGAAAATACTTATTTTAGAGTTGAAAGGATTATGTATCCGATATAACTCTAACCTTTTTACTATGATAGAGATTATAAGTTAAAATACACTTAAATGGAACTATAGTAATATTTGTAAAAATAAAAAAAGGAAAGAAAGATAATAAAAAAACAAAATATATTTTGTTGATTTAGTAAGTCGATTGAAATGAAAAGATATTTCAAAATCCGGGCAATGGTGAAATTGTGAAAACTTGTAAATAGTATCGAATGACTTATTTGACTTTTATATTAAAAGTTGAGAGACTAGATTAAACAAATTGAAAGTTTAAGGACTAGATCAAACATTTATGAATTGTCCAAGCATTATGTCGAATAAATTAACAGTCCAAAAGATGACATTGCACATTGGGCCAAAGTTTAAGTACTATTTTTGTCATTTTCCCATCCTAGAACCGCCTCTTTTGTTGATAAGCTCACTGAATTTGACTAATACAGAGGCTTGGTTGTATGAACATACCTTTGTTTGTCTATCTGCAGCAGCCAAATGCAAAATCGAGTCGCCATATTCGTCCCTCGGGTTGATGAACTGCTCATCGCCCAAGATATCTAACAAAAGCTTCAAAGCTTCCAGTTTGTTGTGCTTCACGCATAAATGCAGGATCGTCTGGCCATGTTCGACGACACTACAGGCTGCATCAGGTCTCGCTCGAACCAAGAGTTCCAACACATCCACATGCCCTTTCATGGCAGCGACATGAAGAGGGTTTCTTTCGTATTTGTCGCGAACGAAACATATTTCAGGGCTGACTCTTAACAAGCTTGCCACTACGTCAAGGTACCCTTTTGCTGCCGCAAGATGAAGAGGCGTGGATCTCTGAGAATCCTGCTCTCTTGCGAGCTCGGCCTTCCGAGCTAGGACCTCTTCCACGAATTCCAAGTGTCCGAGCATGGCCACGATGTGCAGAGGAGTCTCGGTGTGATTCCCGGTCATGATTCGGTCGAGAAGCAGCTTATCTTTTGCGAGCAACTCGAGCAAAGAAGGCACATTGCCTTTCACAGCGGCTTCGTAGAGCTCGGATTCCATGTGTGGCTCTCTAAAATGGGAGTTTCGGAATACTCACTCCTCCATTTGGGGACTTGAATGTATAGTGTCACCAAGTCAACCTTTAAGGTAGGCTTGACGAAGACCGAAAGATGACTGGTGGATAATTAGATAATGGTTACAAACAAAATAGTACCATTGGCACATTAGGAATCGGTCATCTCTACACGGTAATCCCCAGTGATTTCGATCTTGCACATGGTTTAAGGTCAATGTGGAGGCATAGGCTATGCCCCCAACAAATTCTGCCAAAGAGAGCTGATCTTCATTTTCTACCATTAGAATTTCAATGATTAAAGGATGTTGGGGAAACTAATTCCTAATGTCGACATATTCAAAAACATGTACGAAACGTATTCGATTAATGCGGAAAACGTGCCCATTAATCAATAACTTGTATCACCGATCGTACATGTATATCACATAACGAACATACTCGGTATTGCCACAGATTAAATGCCCTCTTGCATCAGCCTTGAGAGAGATCTTCCTTGAGAGTCACGGTATAATGTTGCTTGAGAGAAGAAGCCCTTGAAGGAACGCACGTGATCTTCCTTTTTGTTATCTTGTTGATAATCGCTATCACACCTCTTCAATTTTAATTAGATAATCTTTTATCTTTTATTTTGAGTTCTCAAGTACACGCCATTTGAACATGGGCTAGGTTAGCCCAACATGGGCGGCCCACACATATAACCCATGTCCATCATCTCCTACTCGCCCATTGTCACGCCCCGAACCCCGCGAGCGCGCAACATCCTGCAATGGTCATTATGATGCGACGTCCCAGGACGCGTCGCCGACCCAACATTTTATCTTTTGGTTACGCATGCGGAAGTTAAACAAAAATTCACCCAAACAATAACAGTAAACAAGGATAGATAGGAAAACGGTTTACAACATCGAAATCAAAACACCATTTTAACATTTACTTGATTAACCCCTGGGAACATTTTTTTTTTTACAAGCCCACTTCAGGCATTTCCAAAAATAGTCTACAAAAAGATGTCGGGCTGGGGGTCAATCTACTTCACCAAAAGTCAGCTTCCACGCACCCCGAACCATACTGGGTGCATCAACATGCTAAGGGCCTGAAAAATGTTTAACAACCACAAATGAGATAAAAATCTCAATAAGTTAACGCCTAAGCCCCGTTTAGAAGGTCAACTCACCTCGGGGGTCCCTAACCAGGCAATACAGCATCAACAGCACATCATTAAACATCACAGGCATCCTTACCTCGCCTTGGAACACTCGTTGATGAAATGCATATGTCGCAAACTCGAAGCATCTAAATCAATTACTCATGCATCAACGCATTACAAGCGTGCGTGTCCCGATCATAAGATAGAATCCACTTGGGCACGTCCCATACCATGCCTAGCAGTTTCTACCATATAATCAGGTACTATGTATCACACGTATTCCAGTTATTACGCCCCCTCGGGCCACTACACATCAAGCGATACGCAGCAAGATGGTAGTCTTCCGGTAAAAACCGGGCTCCGTCCCGCCCCGTCGGGCACGGCTACGTCAAACGATACACAGGATGACAGCATTCCAATACGGCAACATCAAACGATACACAGTAAGATGGTATCCCGTAAGGAGCATCGAGTCCGGCCTCGGGCCGCGACAAGGCATCCGGGGTATTGGCACTCCAGATAATCCCTAGGCATGTGATAAATCGGGCATCGTCAAGCGATACACAGCAAGACGGTTCCAACGTGTGACCACACGAGCACACAAGCATTCCGGCCAATTATTATCTTCTCAATTAGCCCATGCGTCCGTGAATAGTGCTCACATTAATGCCATACAATAATATCACATGGTCACATATGCAACAGTCAATCGATTTTGTGAACCTCATTTTAAAACATGAATTCAACATCGGATCACAGCCAAATAAACATTATTGAAAAGCTAGGTAATTGCGGTTATTGCCTCTTTTAGGCCGAAAATCGAAAGTCAAAGATTTCAAGTAAAAACTAGCAGATTATGGAATTATAGTAAAACTGGACAGATTTGCATGATTTGGGAAATCAACTTCAAAAGCATAGCAAATGGTTTCCAAAAATTATAAAATTCGAATATGTTATAAACAAGACCTTAAAAAATATTTTCCATGAGAACACAATCCCAAAATCCTTATACAAAGATCACTTTTGATGGCTCGAAAACAACCCAGAACTGGTCCGCCGGAACAGGGGAACTGAACCAAAAGAAATACTCGTTTTACAAATCAAATCCTTTCAAAACACTTTGAAATTTTTACACGTTGTAGAAATGGATTTCGTTTACAAATCTTGTGAAGGAAGTATGGTCGAAATCGAACTGGAAATTTTTATAAAAATCTGAGAAAGCACGAAGGTCACGGAATCCACAGTATAAAACAGTTCTGATTCGGTAAGAAATTGGACCTTCGTGTAACCCATTTGAGCTCAGAAAAATCTGAAATTTAAGTATGTTATAGATCAAGATCTTGTGAACAACTTTTATGAAGAATACTTTTCAAGATTCTAACCACGAAATGCTCTATAAAAATGGAAAACCAGGGACGTACAGAAAAATCAGTTCTGAAATCAAGATAAAAACTCCAAGAAACACCTTCAACTTTGAGATCCACCACTTCTCAGCCATGAAAATACCACACCAAGAGTTCAAATCAACATCCAACATCTATTTCAACTTAGTCTAGCAATCAAGACTCGCCAACGCTCATTCTAGAAGTTCAACCACACTAAAACATTAACTAGCTAAACTACCCAATGCAAGTTAAACATCCTAAACAAGGGATTAGATGCTAACTTATTCGTCTAAAAACGACGACAACGCGAGGACGACGGCAACGACACGAGTTGTCCGTGGTGGCCTCGGCTTGACATGGCAAGCAGCAAACGGCGGTGAACGGCACACGGCGATCTACGGGGCTCAAGGATGGTGGCGTGAGGGGCTGGTGGGTGCACGGCGGTGGTGAGGTGATTCGGCCGTGAGAGAGGGAGAGAGAGAATAAGAGAGAAAGTGAGGAGAGAGATCAATGGTTGAGATTAGTCCTTGATGCCCAAGCAAAGATCAAGGGCTAGGATGTGTTCTTGATGCCCAAGGTTAATCCAACGGCCAAGATCAAGCCTTGCCCTCCAAGTTCCATCCAACGGCCAAAATTTAATCTAACACACAGGTTTCTAGAAGGGCAAGTTAGCAAATAATTTTCAATGGCCAATTCGTAAAAATTTATGAGGCGACGTCCTATAGTTCGGGTGTGATATCCTTGAGCACTCGACACGCGAAATCGGATCATAATTCGTGGCTGAAATTGATCAATCGCAACTATAGTTTATCTCGAACTAACGGGCGGCTGCTAGAAATAAATTTTTCGATAGCCTTTTCCCTTTGGTTAGTATTCCCTAGGTGATCAGGCCAGAGCGAGAATTAACTAATAGAGCGTCGATGAAATCACCATTTCATAAATCACCAAATTTGGTCGAATTTTCAGGATATCACACCCATGATGGGCAAGCTTATCTCTCTCTTCTCTGCAAAGTCTATACTGGCAAATAATCCGTGCGACCAGCATGCCTTAAGAGCTCGTTGCCATACATCTGTTAAGAATATATAGCAGCTCAAATTTGGCATAATCATTAAGAGTAGATTTTGTATGCCGTACCCTAAATTAATCAGTCACATTTATATCTCTCTTAATCTCTTTAAGTATTTCGTATATTGTATTCACAACTATCATTTACTCGAAATCATAATTGGTCGGCCTGTGAATACAAAATAAAATGTGACATCATAAACAAATTGATCTTCCTCTTTTCTTAAACCTCTCCATTTCAGTCCAGCTTGCTTTTCTAGAAATATCTCGTTAGACCAAATTATCATGATCATCGGCAACATCCTAAGATAGCAAACACTGAATAGAAATTTTGAGAATGAGTAAGAGTCGTGAGGACACTTGATTGAGGAACTTTTATCCTCAAGAATTTCACACGGCATAAAAGTAGAGATCAAAATTTTTGTCAATTCTTATTGGTCGTCTCATGCATATGTAGTATGAAATACGTATTACGGTATTAATTCCTTTCCATAAAGCGTATGTCTTTACGCTCAATACCGTATAGATGATAGTTCTGACATATCCAATGTCTAACTTGAGTTCACAAATCTACTCTTATTTATAAAAAAAAATCTATCAGAACTCACATCTGGCATTAAAGACAGGTGAAGTAAAATATGTGGCTTATTTCACTTTCGGACATAATAAAATATATGTCCTCATCTTAACATTCTGTCAAGATGACATCTATACTTCAAGCTTAAGCTCTCAATTATCACTTAGATAATAAGCTTGAAACTGTCTCATCTCCATTTATCATACAGTGAATAAAGGTGGTTACCCGTATGAGTAGGCTAATCTCTCATCTGTCCGATATACTTTTTTAACATAATGCACTAAGCATATGCATAAATGTTAAATAAAATTCATTGGCATTAATAATGAAAGGAAAATAGCATTGAATGTGAACTTCTAGGGAAATACAAATGCCTAGTACATCAACCTCTACGTAGTCCCAGAGATTTTACATGACCAAGAAAAACATCTTTAGAGATTGGCTTTGTCATAGGATCTACTATCATTCTTTGCGTGGGTATGTACTGAACGTTCACATCTTTTCGTGCAACCATATCCTTGACAAAATTATACTTGATATCTATATGTTTGGTCTTGCAAATGAAATTTGGGATCCTTGGTGTAAATTATCGCTGCTTGGCTATCATAATTAACCAACAATGACTTTGCAGCGTTCTCAGCAATACTTAAGTGATCCAAAAATCTCTTAAGCCAAACACCCTCTTGTACTGTCACTGATAGTGCCATGAATTCGGCTTCCATCGTGGATAAGGCTATACATGTTTGTTTCTTATTGCTCCAAGATATGACGCCATTATTCAGTAAGAACACAAATCCAAAAGTAGATTTCCTTTCATCTAAATCTCCTCCCCAGTCAACATCTGAATAGCTTTCAAGCTGCAGATCCCTTCCTTAATAACTCAGCGAATAATCAGCAGTATCCTTTAAATACCTCAAGATTTTTTTGACGGCTATCCAATATGCTTGACTTGGATTGGATTGGTATCTACTTACTATTCCAACTGCAAAACATATGTTTGGTCTTGTATACATCATAACATACATTAAGCTTCCAACAATACTAGCATAAGGAACACGTTTCATTTGTTCATGTTCTTGTGGAGTCTTAGGATACAATATATGGCTTAATCCTTCACATTTTGCAATAGGAGTATCTATGGGCTTGCAATCTTTCATACGAAATCATTCAAGAATTTTGTTTATATACGTCTCTTGCAAAAAAGACAATGATCTCTTTGAACGATCCCTTAAAATCTTAACTTCAAGAATATATACAGCTTCTCCCATATCCTTCATTTCAAAATTGACAAATTCTTAACGGTATTAACAAACTCCATATTGCTTCCGGCAATTAGTATATCATTCACATATAATGATAAGATCACAAATTGATCTTTGGATCTTTTGATATATACACAATGATCTTCATCGATCATATCAAAATCATATGCCATTATGGCAAATTATGAAAACATGCATACCATAGTCTCGAAGACTGCTTAAGGCCATATATCAATCTTAAAAGTCGACATACCTTTTGTTCTTGGCCTTTTGTAATGAAACCAACTGGTTGTTCTATATAAATTTCTTCTTCTAATTATCCATTGAGAAAAACAGTCTTTACATCCATTTGATGTAATTCAAGATCCATACTTGCCACTATTGCCAGAATAAGGCGAATTGAGGTAAATCTCACAACAAGAGAAAATGTTTCTTCATAATCAATTCCTTCCTTTTGATTATACCATTTTACCACAATGCGAGCCTTATACCTTTCAATTGTGCCATCAGCTTTACGCTTTTTTTTGAGAACCCACTTGTTCCCAATGGCTTTCCGCCCTTTTGGAAGATCAACCAATTCCCAAACTTGGTTTGATTTCATTGACTCCATTTCTTCTTCCATTGCTTGCATCCATTTTTCCTTATTAGGGCATGTTAGAGTTTCATTAGCATTCCTCGGCTCATCCTTTTCTTGTGGGACGACTATGAAAGCTTCCCCTTCAATGTCAAAACGTCGACGGGGAATGCTTGTGCGACTTGTTCGCCATATGGGAGAATGTACACTTGGTACATCATGCTCTATTACGCTCCCACTTGGATTAGATAATAATGATATCGTCTTATCAGTTGGTTGTAATTGAGACTGGTTCGAATTTAATCCCCCACTTCTAATATTGCTCCCACTTGGACGAACTCCATTAATTTCATTATCACGATCTAAGGTTTCAAATAGAGAGTAATCCTCACCTATTCCGCCATTCTTAGGAAATTCATTCTCTAAGAATGTAACATCTCGTGACTCGAATTCAATTATACTTCCATTTTCTTGCTCACCTATAAATACATACCCTTTCGAGTGCTCTTAGTATCTTATGAAAATACTCTTTTTGCCTCTTGGACCCAATTTTCGATATTTATGGGAGGATTCGTGAGTATAGACAGTACATCCCCAAGGTTTAAGAAAACTTAAATCGGGCTTTTTACCTATCCATAACTCATATGGAGTAGAAGTAACTGATTTAGAAGGCATACGGTTAAGTATATAGGAAGCAGTTAACAAAGCATCACCCTAAAAGGTGATTGATAAATTAGCTTGTGCCATCATAGACCTAACCATTTCTAGTAGGGTTTTGTTTCTCCTCTCTACAACACGATTTTGTTGAGGAGTGTAAGAAATAGACAAATGCCTTTCTATTCTTTTTTCATCATATAAATTTCTGAACTCGTTAGATAAATATTCTCGACCTCGATCAGATCTTAATGCTTTTATTTTCTTATCTAATTGATTTTCTACCAAGCTCATAAATTTCTTAAAGCAACTTAATGCCTCAGATTTATGAGAAATCAAATAGACATATCCGAATCGAGTATAATCATCTATAAACGTGATGAAATATATTGCCCCATGCCTTTCTTTTACAATCATTGGACCACAGATATCAGAATGGATTAAATGCAAAGGAAATTCAGCTCTTGTTCCTTTTCCAAATGCTTTTCGTGTTGTTTTTCCCTCGAGACAATGCTCGCAAATAGGCAAATCAACTTTTTCAATATTGCCTAATAAGCCTTCTTTGGCTAATCTATTCATTCGTTGTTGGCCAATGTGACCAAGTCTTGCATGCCATATATTCACATCATTATCATAAGAGTTAGAAGATGCAAATAGGGAATAACTAACATTGACACTACCACAGTCAACATTAAGTACAATGGAACCATCCAGAAAATATCCACAACCATAATAACTCGTACCTAGATACAAGTCAACACCACTATTATGAAAATTTAAATTGAAACCAAGCTTAACCAACACTAATACATATACTAAATTCTGATGAATTTTCGGAGCATATAATACATCTTGTAGGAACAAAGTGCATCCACCATGCATAACAATTGACAGGTGCTAATCCCTTTGACTTTAGCTCTGGAATTGTTTCCTACATAAATTCATTTCGTTCCATGTGGAACTCGTCAGAATTCCACGAAGACATCTCTGTCCTTCGCTACATGGTCAGTGGCTCCCCAATCTACAGTCCATAAAAGGATTAGATTCAGTTAGAAAAATCGAACTTGATATAAAAGTAGTATTCTTAAGGGAATAAAGAGTGTCTACCTTCCTTAACTCGCCATAGTCGCGAGCGAAATGGCCCTTTTTACCACAGTTGTAGCACTTCACCCTTGACATTTTCTTCATGAAAGGATGTTTTCCTTTCTCATATTGGTTGAATTTCGGTTTCTTACTTGAAGACTCGCTCCCTTGCCCTTCCACCTCTTGAAACCACCCAAGCGCTTGCGCTTGGAGCTTGAAGTCCCATGTGAGCCAAAACTAGCAAAATAAATATCAGTTTCTGATTTAGCCGCCAGAAGGTGGTCCTCTTCCAGCTCAAGATGGTGCATAACATCCTCAAAAGTCTTAATATTTTCATTGTGGGTCAGGTAGACTTTCATATGCTCCCAGCTACGAGGCAAAGAACAAATCACTGCTTGCACTTGCTACTCATCAATTAGTATGTAGCCAGCATCCTTTAGCTCACTGATCATGTTTGACATACACCTCAAGTGTTGTTTCATGGTCTATCCATGAGGCTTCTTGTATGAGTCAAACCTTATTGTCAGTTGTCTTAGTTTGGTCACAGATGTTTGGTCAAATCTCGCTGCTAATTTTGCCTACATATCTTTGTCATTATCAAAACTCCTAAACTCTCGCATAATGTCATTTTCCATGTTACTCAGCAAGGTGATGCAAGCAATAGAGTTCTTTTTCTTCTAAGCAGCAAATGCATCCTTATCCCTCTTATGTTGTGCAGTGTTTCCATGTTCAGACTCTTCCATAACTTGGTTAAGAACTTCTAGTACCTCTTGCTCTTCCATCACATATTGAATTTTCAAGTTTCATATCTCATAATTTTCGCCGGTCAATTTCTCTCCTTTGTTCAGTTCAGCCACTATATTCTTTGATGTTGAAGCCATTGTATCTAAACATTTTAGGCATATATGCACGAATATTAATGCCTCACATTTATGCATCTATTTTACACATACCTGTTACATTAATAAATAATTTCACGTAAGGTTTTAGAGTCAAAAAGGTCATTATGTTCCCAATCATCATCTAAGAATCATAATATGAAATTATCGTTAATATATTATGTAAAATTAAGTTCCTTAAAGTCACTAAAATTTCCTTGATCTTCCCGCAAGTAATGCAAATAAAATAATAATAACGGCAGTAAATAACATCGAACATTCAACATTTATTAACTAAACTCAATTTAGAAAAGGTACGAATCCAGCATAAGACGAAAGGTAATATAAACAACGAAAGAAATATCCACCTAAGATATTTAAAACCAGCATAAAATAAAATAAAATAAATGAAATTAACGACACTCTTCTATCTTATAAACCGGGAATGACTTATCAAACTTCTTAGAAAAATCCTCAGAAAATTCTAAGGTCACATTAGGCAACCATGGAAAGGTCCTCGGATAACCCTTATGATTCCTCCATGGCGCATTCATTCTGCACCATGATGAATTCATGCTAAGGGTCGTCGTCTTTGCCGCCCCAACCCTTATGTATTTTTTTAGGAAATCCGCCACATGTTGTTTACACTCCGGAATAACAGTGTTTTCACCACTTTCCCATACACCATCTACCACCTCGATTTCCGGAGCTTTCCATAAATCATCCATCACAACTCGCCATTCATATGGGAGAGTGCTTTTTAGGGCATCAATCATCTCGCTATCACACATGATAACCGTTCCGAATGACTTCCTGTATCATTTTATTGACCTTCATGATATGTGTCACCATGTCACATCCATCTCAACAATAGGCAGCCAACTCAGCTCTCAGCCTAGCGAGCGTCTCCCTTTGTTTAGCTGTCCTTACGTAAAGAGGCGTATGAATGAAATGAAGTGGCATTGTTCCTACAACAAATGCAGAACAAAAGGATTACTTATAATCCATATGACACCATAATAATCATTCCAATACGCACATACCGTTACCATAAACGCTCCAATTGGAGCTCCCATGCGACTATTCATGCTGTCTGAATTTTTTTTTTAATTTCAGTCAACGGTTAATGGTCACGGGTCAGGTCGATCAATGGGTCACGTGTTGGGTCGGCTGATGGGTCAACGGGTCGGGTCAGCCTGACGGATGACCTGCGTGGCTGACGTCACGCTGATGTTAGCCACGCCTGCACGGACGGTTTATGCGCACGTTCAGCGGACGGTTGACGTGCACGTGCGCGCCAACCGCGCTGGCAGGCGCAGCCACCCCTTGTAGCTGCGCATGGGGGCGCGTGTTGCGCCCCCCGGCGTCGTTCCACCTCTCATTCTTCTCGTCTCAATGAGAGCTACAATCTCGTATATTCAAAATCTACTTTTATTGCACGGAACATCAAGAAACGACCTCGAACAGTATGGTTGGGTGTTGTTTTTCGTACGCGAGCATTCGTCGGCGCCGTTTCGCGATTTCCGGCCAACAATTCGTTTATTAAACATGTTCAACGATCAAAAAACAAAAACACATGCTCTGATACCAATGTTGGGGAAAACTAATTCCTAATGTCGACATATTAAAAACCATATGCAAAACGTATTCGATTAATGTGGAAAACGTACCCATTAATCAACAACTTGTATCACCAATAGTACAGGTATATCACGTAACGAACATACCCGGTATTGCCACAGATTAAATGCCTTCTTGCATCAGCCTTGAGAGAGATCTTCCTTGGGAGTCAAGGTATAAAGTTGCTTAAGAGAAGAAGCCCTTGAAGGAACGAACGTGATCTTCCTTTTTGTTATCTTGTTGATAATTGCTATCACACCTCTTCAATTTTAATTAGATAATCTTTTATCTTTTATTTTGAATTCTTAAGTAACCGCCATTTGAACATGGGCTGGGTTAGCCCAACATGGGTGGCCCACACATATAACCCATGTCCATCAAAGGACGATAAGTTTCTAATTGTATTTGATCTGTCGTGAAAGGCGTAAATAGTACAATGCATGGAAATGAATCACATGAAATAAAGAAAATATTCGGTGATTCCGTAGTACTACATTAATAACTGAGTGGAAGGTAGGGGTGTGCAAAAGAATCAGTAGCCGCTCGAGACCGCCTAGAACCGGATCGGAACCGGTGGTTCCTAAGGGAACCGGTCCGATTTCTGGTTCCAATTTTTGGGAATTGGTGGGTACCGGTTCGGTTTCCAGTTCCAGGTGTGAAACTGCCCGCCCGCCCACCCGGACCGGACCAGTAATATAATAATAAATATAATATATTTATTTAATTTTTATTTTTCTAAAAAAGAAAAATCCTAAATCTCAAAACTAAACCTAAATCGTTCAAGGCTCACAACCTCACATTGAGCCGAGAAACACCTTCTTTCGCTTTTGCTTTCGCCTCACGCTCACTTTCACTCTCACTCTCTCTCTCTCTCTCTCATTCTTCTCGATCGATGCTCACCTCACCGTTTTCGATTCTCCATCTCTGTCTCCATCTTTCTGTCTCTTTCCTTGGCTAGTGGAACTGACTCCATGGATCCACCTGGGAACCGGACCGCACCGGCGGTCCGGTTCTCAGGTGGATCCATGGTACTAACGGGCGATTCCTAGTTCTAATTTTTTGCAACCGGTCCTTAGTGGACGGTTTTCGGTTCTAGGGTGGGAACCGTCCACCTGAATCATGCTCACCCCTAGTGGAAGGCATTTTTGTACTCATATCTTATTACAAATTGACACATTTCCATTGATGTGAAGCCAAATAAAAAAAAAAATGAAGACCTATCGAGAGCATCTACTCCTCTTTTTTTTCTCTCCTTTCTCCTCCGTTCACAGCCACCTCAAAGCCCAACCTCGGCGTCTCCCCGCTATCACCATTGGCAGAGCCGCTGCCGTCGCACCGAGGCCGACCACTACTGCGCATCCAAGTCAAGCCACTCCCTCCATCTTCTTTGTGCTCGGTCGGCTCCATCCTCCTCTGTTCTTCTTTTTACCTTTTGAGCTCGTAGCTAGCGTTGCGGCTCGTCCATGACAGTTGAGATCTCGACTTCATCGTCAAAGCTCGCGGCCATGTACAAGCCGCCGTTGCCAGATGTGTGGTCGAGCTACCTCGTGAGTCATGGATGAGGCTAGATCTGGAGGCACGACTGGAGATGTGGACCAGCAACGTCACTAACCAAAATGGTGCTCGACGCTGCGTCGAGCTTTAGCACCAGAGTCGCTAGTGTTGTGTCCAAGCCAACCATTGTTCCGCGTCCAAGCCGAGCCACCTCTCTGTAGTCATTGTGGTGGCCTCCGCCTGAAACACAGGCAATAGTTATGTTACATCAGCTTCTAACATAATACTATAGACATTTATCAATTTGTAAGTGATTCCAAATAGATACATATTTGCCACATCAATAACTGACGTGGTACTATGGAACCATCAAATATTTTCTTGAACCATAAATCATATTACGCTGATTTCTCATTCAGATGAAGATGCCTCGGATGTTTCAAGACACAAACGCTTGGACAGATGCTGTTCGCCGCTCTATATATTAGTAACAAATCAAAAAACAAAAAGTCATAATGGCTGATCATTTGAAGTTCTTTTCTGATTTTTTTTTATTCAATTTTTATGTAGATCAAATTGTTATATTTTATCTTTAACTTCCATAATAATTATAGGTGATGACACATCTATTTATACTATACAACATACCAATGAAAAGTAACGTTTCATCCACTCTATTCTTTGTTTTCTTCACTATAGACCTAGTCAAACTCGGCAGGGACTATTCTTTATTTTCTTCACTATAGACCTAGTCAAACTCGGCAGCCGGATCGGTCGTAGACAACTGGAATCTACTCAACAACTGGTTCATGGGGCAATTAAGAAAGATCCCGCAGTCTCTTCTTTAACTTTGTTGTCGTGTGAAATTGAATTTTAATCTGTTTGAAAGTCCACTGGCCTGTAGGAAGCTACCACTCTCCTGATCGTCCCTTCTCTCGAGTGCTTCATTGCGACGAAGTTCTTCCCTCAACCCACCACCAGACATTTCACACACAATCTTAGACATGATTGGCTAAGCTCAAAGACCAAAGTTCTCCAAGGTAATTTCGCCGAACAATCAGAGATTTATTAAACACCATTCCTGTCCTTTTCTTACGACTATGGACATGTATGAAAGCGCAAACTTGACCTGCGTAGAGCAAATGCATAATATGTCCCCACCAAATGGTACCGGGATGCATACCCCAACTTCCTAAACACGGCATGCCAACTTGTAAAGCTCTTTTTATAGTCTTATTTGAGCCTGCACATTACCTGATCCTTCAGCTAAGATTATTCAACTTGATGGATAGTGTTAGGAAGATGCTTGAAATAAGCAATACTGTCATAAGTGCATCTACGTCTAGTCTTTCAACCAACGTAGTTGCTAATGATTTCGAGCTAGCAAATTGAAGCACGATGAGTGCAAGCAGCAGTCTTGCTTTACATTTGATTTTAGCTGTGAGTCAAAGGTGGCAGACATCTTGAAGACTGTCCTGTGAGCAAAGAGCAATTTGAAGTAAAGAATCGTCCCATTTGTAGTAGTCTAAAATTGCAGGACTAAAAATCCTGTCAAACAAGTCGCTTTTTTGGAAGACGTGAACGAAATAAAAAAAATTCTATCCTTGACGTTTAGGGTGAGTATGGTAATATTTCTTTCCTAGAAATAATTTTTGTTCAGAAATAATTTTTTTTATTTCTATTCCTTAGACAAGTTTTTAAGTAGAATAATGCGTTTAGTAACTGCACAAAATTTCTATTCTCGGAATAGAAAAATTAAAGAACAAAAATGCATTTGGTACAATCCTAAAAATTTCTATTCCCAATTTTTTTCATTTAATTATAAAAATGTTAGTGAAGACTTAACAATTCATGTTTGGATAAAACTAGATTAAAAATAGAATCAAAATATATATTATGATATAGAATTGGATGATTTTAATACAATCATAAAAATATTACTCCTCATAGACAAAGCAAATGCAGGGTGGTGGTCGAGGAAATTGGGGTTTGGGATTTTGGGTTTTGGGGTTTGGGATTTAGGCTTTTGGGTTTGGGGTTTGGGTTTTGGGTTCAGGGTTCCAGTTTTAGGGTATCGGGTATTAGGTTTCAGGATTTTACGGTTTCGGATTTTGGGTTTTTGATTTAGGATTTCGGGTTTGAGGATTTGGGTTTTGGGATTTAGAGTTTTAGGATTAAGGGTTTCGATTTTTGGTGTTGGGGTAGGTTTTGGGTTTTAGGGTTTTGGGGTTTGGGATTTAGGGTTTTGAGGTTTTGGTTTTTGGGTTTGGGTTTTAGGGTTTGGATTTTGGGGTTTTAGGTATTAGGTTTTGGAGTTTCGGGTTTTAGGATTTTGCGTTTTGGGGTTTAGAGTTTTAGGATTTAGGGTTTCGGTTTTGGGTTTGGGGTTTAGGGGTTTGGGATTTAGGGTTTTAGGGTTTGGGGTTTAGAGCTTCGGAGTTTAGGGTTTAGGGCTTTGGGATTTAATAGTTTATGAAATTGTTTCTCTAAAATGACATTGTTTCTCATTTTGTTCCTAGGAACAGAAAAGTAGATTTTTTTTTAATTTCTTGTTTCTATTCCAAATCTATTCCCTAGCCGCGGAATAGAAAAATTAACTGACGTATATAAACTGATTTCTGTTTTTTTTCTGTTCCAAGAAACAAAAAAACAGAAAAACAGAGAGATGAAAACGTTACCAAACGCGTCCTTACTGAGCTCCCAGTAGTGTATTAGCCCTTCAGAGCACACATTTGAAGGCATTAGGCTTTTCCCTTCTAATCTCGAGACCGCAAGCAGGCACCCAGCTGCAATCTCCTCTTCGTGGATGCATCCAAGGCCCGGCGCGATCGGATGCCCATCGTTTGGTCAGGGAGAAAATTCAGATGAAGCCCTGCGCAGGGGAACAAGTCAGATCAATTTCTGAAAGAATATCAACTAATAAAATGGTTCTATGATTGTGATGATATCCTCTTGGGTTCGTTTCACGTCCATTCTGAACCGGGTTTCTCCGGGTTCGGGGACTGGTTCTACTGAAAATGACCATTGAGTTTGTGTGTTAGTGATCATTTCTAAATTTTGCTTTCGTTGATCATGACATTAATTTAACAATATGACGGTCCTTTGTAGGATAGGTATGAGTTGTGACGTAATATTCGGAAAAAAACAATTGAAGTTGAAAGTTAAACTTACAGTTTGTTTCATAAGTCTTATAAATCCAAGAACAATACAAGCTCCTCCTCTCTGTGGCGGCAAACGTATAATACAAGCTTCTTAGCAAAGGAAGCGCGACGGGGTCGTATCATTTAATCATGGGTCTAGGGTCCCGTACGATAAAAAAGGAGACTTCACCCCGTGTGCAAATTTGATTGGCTATAGCCAGTTATTTGATCCGAAAGGTAATTTATGAACTGTAAGATAACTTTAACATTGACAAATACTTACGAACGAAAAATAATTTAGCGACATCGAAATTAGTTTTACGAACACAAAAATATGAGTTACGAACATCATTTTGCATTTATGATACAATAAGGTATGTTACTACGATTAGACTTTGTTAGCGATTTACTAAGAATGAGTATAATTAAGATTGTCAAGGATTAGCTCTCACTCGATGTACTAATTACAAGGGAAGTTGCTACTTTGGAGGTGCATTACATCTTATGGGGTAAATTACTACTTTGAATTACTTCCTATAAGACTTATTATTGTCTTCAGAGATGTTACTACTTTGAAGGTAAATTACTCATTTTGTCACATGAGAATGCTTACACTTAGTAATTTCCTTCTTACACAGTATATTACGTCAAACCATCGTTGGTGATATTATACTTGGTAATTGACCTAAAGCTATGGTAAATTGGCTAACTCTAATTATCTGATTGCACTTATTGTTTGTAAAGTTTCATAAAAAATAATGACATTCCTTTACACTTGGCAAGTTGGGGATGTAGTCAGTAGTAATTATCTATTGATAATCTAATTTTCTTCAATTAGTTGACTAATTGGCAGTTCATTATCGTTAATTTATTTCAATTGTTAATAGTAACTTCCCTTTATACTTCATAACTCGATGGTGATATTACTAAGTAATTGTCCTACCAAAGTGTAATTTCCCTCAATAGGTCATAAGTTGTCATTCCTGGCCTTAGTAATTACACCTCCAACAATTGTAATTTGCCTTAAATCGTTGTGTTCTCAATTGCACCTATAGTGAGTACTTTCCTTTTTCGCACAGTAACTTAGCTATATAGTTCGTAACAAGAAATTCCTATGGCTTTATCTCAAGTTATCGTAAGCTCGAAGGTCTTACTGATCGCAACTTCTCTTGAGAAATAGTAAGCGGCCTAAAATTGTTGCACTTTTTTCCTTCCCCTATTCTTAGTTACTTTACTTAAATGATCACAAAGTTTCTTTCAAGTTCGTAATCAATGGAGCCTATCCATAAGTAATAATCCTTGATTGTCATAATTTCCCTCAATTAATAATAGAACTTGCAATTTTACTGGAATAAACTTCCTCAATGTCAATAAATTACCGCTTCAACAGGCTCGGTTACCCATAATTAATGCCGTTGGCTGGGTTTATTTGACTTAACAGCCAATGTCATATTCTGTACGGACCAGTTGAGCACATCCCACTGCCATGGAATTTTCCTTTGTGGTAACCGCCACAAATCAAATCAAGTAAAACATCCACATATCACATATCACATATGTAATGTAAACTCCATCTTTTACATATATTCAACACGCCTAAGACACTTACTCTTTAAACCAACACACACACACATGCATGCATTCTCAAATGTGTGCATTCTCAAATGTACATAAGTGGCTAATCAGCACACTGAATAGCACATACTATATAGCATTCTAATCTTGCATGGCCTCATGGCTCAGTGTCCTTCTTCTGAGACAAACACACCTATGGCAATATATAGCCACTAAACTATAAGATCCTCCCTCTTCCCTTTTGTGAAGGCTTTGCAGACAAATTTCAGGACTTTGAGAACAAATTTCAGGACTTTACATGCCAATTTCAGGATTAGGCGAATTATGTGGTACAAGAAAATAAGAGACATCAATCTAGCCCATAACTGCACCGCAATTGCACCTGCATTTTTAGCATTCCATTTGTCCTTCTCCGGGGAGAATACTCCTATGACGATGCCATAAGTCGCTGCTGTGGAGGTTATCGCAACCCACATAGTCATCATTGCAATCCACGTGGAGATCCGATGCTGCTTTAAAGGAAGACCACTTATGAGAAGCATAATGACACTAAGCGATGCGATGAAGCTTATTGTGTTAAATATTATGAATTCCCTGTGCTCATCAAATTTTTCAGTCTGGGTCATAACGGCTTGGAATGCTATGGTAGCTACCAATGTCGCCACCACCATTAGTGTCTCATGCATACTCTTTTGCCACTGTCTCTTCCTTTCCTTCTTGTTCTCTTTCTCCTACAGGTGGATGAAAGGCGGTGACCATGTTATTCGCATGGACTGTTCGTTTTGATGGATCGCGATTCTCTAAAGTTTGAGGAACATAATCCACAATCTCTGAGACTCTTTCCGCGCTTTGGCCTTGTGCTAATAGGCCTAGTGCCGTGAAACCTCTGGAGTTCGTAATGTTGAGGTTTACTCCTTTATTAATCAGCAAGTCGATAGTCTGAAGAAGAGTAATAACAGATTGTATCAATTGGTGTTACGTTTGAACTAGACAAGCCCATGTCACGTACTTTTCAGGATTAACTTTGCTTCTAGTGTTTTTTAAGTCCTCTAGTGTTTGTGACTATTATATGATGCTTTCAAAAGGGAAACTCATCCCTTGTTGAATTTCTTCTGCTTCTTTGTTTTATGTTTCTTCTAATCTAGATAAAATTAGTGTGAAAATAGCGTGGAGTGTAAAGTTGCAGTTAATTATCAATACCAATAACTTATTTTGTAAATATCACAACCTGTGATGATTTATAAATGGATATTTTTAAGCTTCCGAATATTTCTAGTACATTCATGTTTCCTAGGACATCCTTTTTTTGTTGATAAGCTCACAAAATTTGACTAGTGCAGAGAGTTGGTTGTATGGAAATACCTCAGTTTGTTTATCCACAGCAGCCAAATGCAAAATCGTGTTGCCATCTTCGTCCCTCAAGTTGATGAACTGATCATCGCCCAACATATCTAACAAAAGCTTCAAAGCTTCCAGTCTGTTGTGCTTCACGCATAAATGCAGGATCGTCTGGCCATGATCAACGACACTACAGGCTGCATCAGGTCTCGCTAGAACCAAGCGTTCCAGCACATCCACATGGCCTTTCATGGCCGCGACATGAAGAGGGTTTCTTTTGTATTTGTCACGGACAAAACATATTTCAGGGCTGACTCTTAACAGGCTTGCCACTATGCTAGGAAGCACCGACACGCTGTTTGAGCTTCTGAATCGGTGTCCGACACGTGTCGCGTGTCTGACACGCTCCGACACTCGGCCGACACACGGTCAACGCGTGTCGGAGATCTGACATGCGGTCAACGCGCCGGACACGCCGGCGACACGCGAGTCGGGAATCCAACACGCGATTTTCGACACGCACGGGGTTAATTTTACAAATTTCCAAAAAATTAGGGGTCAAAATGTAAATTTATAAAAAAAAGTAAAAAAAGTAAAAAGAAAAGCAGAGAAAGCTCGATTACTTCTGTCTGCCCTAAGCTTCTTTCCTCTGCATAGCCCCTCAAGACTCTTTCCCCCGCCGTGATTGCTTTTCTTGAACGTTTTCTTACATCTCGCTTTTCGCTGGGTACCGCTCCCCACCCGCCACCAAATTACCCTTCGGCGCCGCCGCTTGGCGCCTACCCAGGGCCTGTGACGCCGCCGCCTCAACCTCCCTTCGAGGGGTACCGGCGATATTTCGTCGGAGGGTATCCTCCGCTGCCGATGTTGCCTCCTCGTTACCCCACCACCACCGTCGCAGCCGACGTCGTTCCCCTTTTGCAGTGCTGGTAATGATTGCTCTCTTTGGGTAGTTTCGGTCATTTTGCCCCTTTTCTTTTTGTACCTTCAGATGTATGTTTCTTTTCGAAGAGGCCTCTGCCTCCTCTGGTTGTGATCCCCTGGAGGGAGGATTGCAAATCTGAGAAGTCTAGAATACAAGACATGCTGCCTCTATTCACCGGTTTTGAATAATTTCAAGTTCATTCTGTATGTTTTGCCATGGAGAACTTAATCCACTCAAACTTTCTTTTGGTAATCTGATTCTCGCTTCTCAGTTTCCATGATTCTAAAATTCATTGATGCTATAGCGCTTCCTTCTCCTTGTATTCCTTCGAGTGATTAGCCAGAAACTTGGAGATAATGTTATCTGTGATCATTGCTTCAATCTCTTTTTACCACTGTTTCAACGTTTATTTATTTATTTGTGGATTTGAATCAAATTAATTTATCATGTATATATAAAAATTTACTTTTTATATATAACGTGTCGCAACGTGTCGGAATTCTATATTTTTGAGAAATAACGTGTCGCGTGTCGGTGCTACTTAGCCACTATGTTAAGGTACCCTTTTGCTGCCGCCAGATGAAGAGGCGTCGAACTCTGAGAATTTTACTCTCTTGCCAGCTTGGCCTTCCGAGCTAGGACCTCTTCCACGAAATCTGAGTGTCCGAGCATGGCTGCGATATGCAGGGGACTCTCGGTGCGATTCCCAGTCATGATTCGGTCGAGAAGCAGCTTATCTTTTCCAAGCAACTCGAGCAAAGAAGGCACGTCTCCTCTCACGGCAGCTTCGTCGAGCTCGGACTCCATGTTTGGCTGTCTAAAGAGAGAGTTTCACGATGCTCACTCCTCCGGTATACTCACACCTCCGCGGTATGCTTGATGAAGACCGAAAGGGGGATCGGTAGATATTTCTTAATTGCAAACATGTGGCTCAGCTCACCCGAATGTCCTTGGATGTCACGTAAAGGTGATGATTCTTGGAGATTTATTGTGGCTAAAAGAAATCAAAGTTTCCGTTATGTAGACAGGTAAGCCGTAACATAGGTTACGTAAGCCACTTTGGATCGAAATCGCTAACGGATTTTACAAATTAAGTTAATGCGAAATTATCAGAGAAATAAATTAAAAATAATAAATAATATTAAAAATTTATGTGGTTCGGTCCGAGTATTAGTACCTACTTCTACGGGAAGAATCAGTAGCAAATAATCCACTATCAAATTAGAAAATTACAAAATTTCAATGACTCATACTTTCGGGTATTTCTCACACCTATATTACACCCAAACCTCAAGTATTTATAAATAGCAAAAAAAAAGTAAAGTAAAATAAAAAGCCCTAGCTTTTATATCCTCTTTTGTTACGTGCAGCTTTAAGAAGTCAAAAGGACTTCTTCCTTTGTTGACCGACCGATCACACGAAAAGCAAAGACGTCCACTGTCAACTTCACTAAGAAGTCCACTACTTGGTCAGCAAGTCAATATTGGTTAATACCCTCCACAATCTGATCTTGCGATTTAATTTCACGAAGAAAATAAATTAGATAAAGCAAGATATAATCTAACCACAATATACAATCAAGATCCTTTGTTCATATCCACTAAGACTTTCCTTGAACGTCTCGTTTAATACGAATCGGTCTACATCCTCCGATCGGGTCGGATCTCGTGCACGGCTCAAACTCGAGACATAATATTAACAACTTCAACAGGTTCTGTTATAGTCTCTATCGAACCTTGAGATCCTTTGATCATGTGTAAAGCAGCCACACTCCCCTCATGCAAAATGTGGTAGTATATTACTTTGATAGGACATGAATTTCCTGGATATGTGACCGAAATGATCTCTGCACCAAACGCTAGCTCACTCGGAATGAGCCGTAACCTAAGACTGTTTCAGAGAAATTATTCTACCATATGGTCGTGTTAGGAAGATGGTTACAAATGAGCCATAGTTTAAGATCTATGCGGAGGCATGGCAAGGCAGTTTCAGAGAAATTATTCTACCTTATGGTCGTGTTAGGAAGATGGTCACAAATGAGGCATAGTTTAAGCTCAATGCGGAGGCATCAGCCTTGCCACGCCTCCAAAGTTGTGCCAAAAGAGAGTCTGATCTTCGTTTTCTTCCGTTAAAATTTCAAAGATTGAAGGGCATTAAGTTTCTGAAACGCTTGGACAGATGTCGCTCGCGGCTCTGTAGACGTCATCAAACTTGGCATCGACATTATCATCAAGCAAAGACCCGCTGTCTCTTCTTTAACTTTTGTATTGTGTGAAATCGAATTTTGATTTGTTTGGCAGTTGTTGACACTTAAATTTTGGCGATCTAATTAGTTAATTTTCACATAAAAAATTAGGGATCGATCCTGATCTCTAGGAAAAAATATTAACGCATTTGCATAGGCTTATATAGTTGCATTTGTATTGGACCGGCGGTGGATGGACTCGAGTGAACGGCTCTGAATTTAATGAAATTGGACTAAGCCCGCGTTCAAGAAAATTCTTGGCCCAGCCTATGAGTATTATAAGAGTCAAAATTTTCCTATTGGATAATTGAACAATTAATCTTGATTATTATTCAAACCTTGGAAGATAATTGTTCGATTTGATTTGATATTATCAGGATTCTAAGGGATAATAAAATTTTCATATCAGTAAAGTATATCCCTTAGAATTTAAAATTGGGAGTTTTAATATAAACCTAGCACTATATAAAGGGACACCCATTCACGTTCGAGGAGGAGAGGCCACACATATTGAGTACTCGGCCACCATCTCGAGAGAGAGAGAGAGAGACAGGGAGGGTTTTCACGAAAGAAGAAAAAAAAGAAAAAGCAAAGGGGGTTTCATGTTCTGAATCCGCGAAAAAGGGTCTGGCAGCCATTGTCTTTGTCTTTGTCTTGGTCTCTGGCTAGTGATAACCACTACTTGAGGACGTTGTTTTGCCATGGTCCAGCGAGCTGTTATTATTCTATTGGTTGCAGCCCCTCGCTGGGGTCTTGGTTGAAGGACCCTACAGGTTGCTCCCATCGGTGCTGCTCTTCCACGTTGCCACTTTGATTGCCGAAGGTCTTGCACATTGCCATCGGCCCTTGACAAATCCTACTGCCTCGGGAGTCCTTCTTCTGTCATCCCGGCGTGCTCAAGCTCCAGCACGATCCAGTCCCTCAACGATACTCCACGGAGATCTTCCAGCGAGTCCTTGCTGCAATTCCCTCCAACGATCAAGCAGCCATCCTTCTCGCGAGCCTCGCCGCGGATAGCCCCGAGCCTGCTGACCCGACGCTGCCGCGCTAACCGCTACTTGCTCACAGCCAGACCTGTGGCTGTGAGCTCCTTCGCCGCGAGCCACCCCGACGATGTTGCCGTCCGCTGAGCCTGACGTTGCTGTTGAGCCGAGCCCGACATGCCTGCTGCCTGTCGAACCAAGCCTGCCTAGCCGATGTTGCTGGTCGAGCCCGCTGAGCTGCTGCTGCCTTGCTTGACGTAGGGCTTGCTGCCGATCTGACGCTGCTACCACCGTGGTGCCTGTGAGCGCGAAGCCTATCCAACCTACCCCACCGCTGCTATCGTTCGCCGCTGCCGCCGTCGGCACCCCGTTCTGATCCGCAAGCCTGAGCCCAACCCGAATTCGAATTTGGAAGCTATCGCAAATTAGGTAAGATTATTTTCCGAATATTTCTTTTAAATATTTTATTTCCTAATTTTCGGGTGTTTGAAAATATTACGAATATTCTGTGGATCACTTCATATCTTAAGATAATGTATGTGATATCTGCTATATTTTAAGATACCCCGTATTAGGAATTTTTTCTAATTCAGCAATGTGCCTGGACGACTATCTAATCTTAAGGTTAAGGTACGATACGCGGTGGTACAAAAAGATCATTATCTTATCCATAACCGCTTGGATATGATAATGGATCTTATCTACTTTTCAAATTCAAATAGTTGGCTTTCTATCGATATTTATAACCCTATAGATATGACTGACCGTTAGTTCAATTATCTTTCCTCATTCAAAAGAAGAATCTTGCGGAATGCTTTGATTGTTTGAGTGCGGTTGTTATTTTTGTTTGATTGCTTTCTTTTTTAAATAAAGAAAATCCAAAAATATGTTAGTTAGAATTAAAATTAGAAGTTTTGCATGTTTAGGGAATCCTAAATGTATCTAGAAGATAAGATAATTATTTAATTTAAATTGGGACTTAAGATAATTTATTTCCTAGTTTAAATTAGGTGTTATTCTCATCTTAATAGATTATTTAGTTTTTTTTAAGATTCCGAATTTCCATGAAAATCCCAAAAAAAAAAAGTTACTTTAGGATAGCCTAGGCTAGATTGCATTCTTAATTTGAGTAATTTTTAATTTAGAATTTTAATAAAAAATACCAAAAAAAGAAGTTGTTTTAGAATAAATAAAGTTGTTTTTTAGAATAGACTGCATGTTAATTTAGGCATTTTTTTTTAATTCCAAATTTCATGTGAAAAATACCAAAAATACATCATTTTCCGTCATTAGAATTAGGTCATGTCGTCGCATGTCATATAGTTTACATGCTAGGTTTCATTAATCGCATGTCCATTTTTTGCACTTCATTGCATATAGGTTAGGTTGCATTTTAATAAAGCGCAAACCCTAAATAATACCTTGAATGCCTTGCTTTGTTAATTATAAATCATATTAAGATTATCTGTGTGATTTTCTACTAACAATATAGATGGTTGCATAGTATTAAGGTACGTTATTATCATAATCTAGCAATTTATTTACCGCTTTCCTTATTGGGTGTTAAATTGATGGTTTGCGCACCCGCATAGTTACCCCCACATGTTAGTATCTAGATAATAAAATGGATCCAAATTGCCTGCTTAAACATTTTTTTTGAAAAAAAAAGTACCAAAAGGGTGTTGACTAGATCTAGCGTAATCAAGTCTCCGGGCTTAGAATCTCTGGTTCATAGAAATAAAACATATCTCCCAATATTTTATTTAGGTTTCTAATCGACCTATCGCAAATAGATTAGTAGCGACTCCAAGCATGAAAACTTTTATATGTTAAAAACTTTAACCCTAAGTCGCGAATTAATAAGGCTTGAGAGGGTCCGAATTAGGTTTAGTCTTAATAATCCATTAGCCCGAGGAATAGAGATCGCGACAGCCGTCCTTCCCCTAAATTGCCCTCATATACACAGATTGTGGGCTTCGGTGATTCTGCCTTCTAGGATCCCTGCTCCGGGCTTAAGCTCGTTTCTAACTTATTGGGGGCGATTCTACGGTCCCTAATGATAAAAAGGGGAAACTCCATCCCGGGTGCAAAATTGACGTACAGCCAATTACTTGTAGTTGACTTTCGTCGCAGACAATTTACGGATTCAAAAGATAATTTATGAGCCGCAAGATAACTTTTGCATTTATATATAATTACAAACATAGAGGTAAATTAAAGACGTTGAAACTAATTTTACGGATAGAAAATATAACCTACGAAAATCATTTTGCATTTTTGATACAATAGTATGTTGCTACGATTTGGCTTTGTCAGCAATTTTCTGAGAATAAGTATAATTTAGATCATCAAGGATTAGCAGTCACTCAATTTGCTAATTACAAGGAAATTACTTCTTTAAATATTGGGTAAATTACTACTTTGAATTATTTTCTACAAGGTAGATGACAGTCTTCAGAGATTTTACCGCCTTGAAGGTGAATTACTCATTTTGCAACATGAGAATGCTTACACTTAGTAATTTCCTAATGACATAGTAAATTACCTCAAACCATTGCGACTGGTATACTATTTGGTAATTAACCTAAAGCTTTGGTAAATTGGCTAAACTCATAATAATCTGATTGCATTTATTGTTCATTAAATTTTGTTAAAACAGTGACATCCATATACACCGTTTAAATTGAGGATGTTGTCACTAGTAATTATCCAGTAATATTATAATTTTCTTCAATTAGTCACAATCGGTAGTTGGTTATTTTGCATTTTCCCATTATTAGTAATAACTTCCTTTTATAATTTGTAACTCGACGATGGAATTATTAAATAATCGTGCTAAGGGTAATTTTCCTCAACCGGTCATAACTTGTAGTTCCTGTCCTTAATGAATATACTTCCAACAACCGTAATTAGCTTGAGATCATCACGATCTCAATTGCATGTCTAGTTGGTAGTTTCCCTTTCTGTGCGGTAATTGGCCTATACAATTCGAGAATTTCCTATCACTTAGCAATGAACTAATGGGATGGTAAGGTACTTGAAATTTTCGTGAGAGGCACAACTTACAATCAATAATTAACCACGATTATCGTAAATTAATCCTAAGTCCTTGTAAATGGTAGTTAGTACTCTACCTTTATAAATAGTTCCTCAAGTTATCATAAGCTCAAAGGTCTTAATAATCGTAAACTTTTTTTTAGAAATACTAAGCAACCTAAAGCGATGTAGTCCAAGCTCGACTACTCAAACAACAAGATTGGGAGAGTGACTTACACACACGAAAAACTCCTACACAAAATGAGTAGAAATTTCAGTTCTGCGCTAGCTTAGGAAAATGGTCGTAACTTTCTCGATTCAGATTGGAATGACCTAATTCCAATGCCAAAAGTATGAATACTCTTGGATCTACAACTTTTATGCTTTGAGTTTTCTTAGATGAGTACTTTAGGAAGGTCGAAATTGGGGAGGAAGTGGACGAATGAGAATTGATGGAATGATGAAAAGGATAAGAACTTCAATGGTTGCTCTTCTAGGCCTATATGAAAGTTGAAATGGCATCAATACTTCTAGGTTGATGGCTACAACTCTTTAAGGATGTAAACTTTAAATGCTCCGACTCTTCAAGGATGGAGTGAAAACTCTTCTAGGTTTTTAAGGGGTATGAACTCTTCGAGAGAATTGCACTAAGCAAATTTCATTATTCAAATTCAGTCTACTTTCTACATAAACTTGATGTCCTTTTATAGCAACACAAAAGAAAAGCAAAAGACTAAAGTCAAACATAGAAACTAGGAATACTTAGAAACTGTGAGCTATTATAAGTACAATATTTCCAATGCTTGTGGTTGTCCCAAAGTGCCTTGTTGCAAGCTTCCAATGCATGAGAAATGACAAAGTCTTTGTGACGTAGTTAAAGATAAGACCCTTGCCGGTGAGGGACTTGCCGATGAGAGCTTATCAATATTATGCTTATCGATGAGAGACTCGTCGAGTTTGAATGCGGGCTGATCTTCTTGGCTGAGTGAGCTGGTCTTGAATACGGACTGCATCTTATCATTGTAACTTTCTCTTTCTCTTTCATTAGTATTTTCCCTATCCTTAGTAAATTTACATAAATGATCCTTGCATTCTTTTCAAATTCGTAAAATGCAGCTTATCCATAAGTAATAATGCTTTTGATTGTCATGATTTTCCTTAATTAATCGTAAAACTTACAATTCCACCGGAACAAACTTCCTTGATTGTCAATAAATTACCGCTTAAACATGTTCAGGTTACACTTTTTAAAATGGGTTAATATCACGAAAAATCCTAAACTGGTACATTTGTGACAAAATTTACTCCAAACTAATTTTTTGACTACCAAAATCCTCAAACTAGTACACCTGCGACAAATTTACCCTCTGTTGGTTTCCGTTAAATTGCTGAGTTAGATGACACGTGACAGTTGACGGATGTACTAGTTTGGGGTTTTACCTCTCTGTTTGTCACAGGTTTATCAATTTATTATTTTTCGTGGTATTAATCCAATTTAACGGAAGGTAAATTTGTTACAAGTGTATCAGTTTTGGGTTTTTGGTGGTAAAAAAATTAGTTTGGGGTAAATTTGTCACAAGTGCATCGGTTTAGGGCTTTTCGTGATATTAACCTTTTTAAAATTGATCCCATGGCTGAGATTTTTGGACTTTAAGTCGACTAAATCATATTCTAACCGCCGCAAATTAAATCAAATCAAACAAAACAACCATCCATCATACATCTAAACTTCATCTTTTACATAAATTCAACACGCTTAAAAACATTTATTGTTTTCACTAGCACAAACACACACATGCATACTCAAGCGCATCGTAGCTTGGTTGTCTAATCGGCACACCGAAGAATACATATTGTATAGCATCTCCTCCTGCATGCTCATAGGGCTCAAGGCGCTTCTTCTAGAATCAACACATTTGCAGCGATATACAACCACTAAACCATAAGATCCTCCGGCTTGCGTTCTGTCGAGGCTTTGCGAACCCATTTCTGGACTTTGCGTACCAATTTCAGGATTAAGCGAACAACGTGGCACAGGAAAAGAAGAGCCATCAATACAACCCATGCTAGCACCCCAATTGTAATTGCACCATCGAAAGTTAGTGGTTCTTCCTCTGGTTGGTGGCCAGAAATGGAGATGGGATAAGTTGTAGAAATGGAGATGGCATAAGTCGCCGCCATGAAGGTTATCGCAACCCACATTATCAGCATTGCAATCCACGTGATGATACGACGCTGCTTTAGAGGAAGACCGCTTATGAGAAGTATAATGATGCTAAGCGACGCGACAAAGCTCACCGTGTTACATGTTAAGAAAAGTTTGTAACCGTACGGGTACCTATATGCCATTATGGACTTGCCCACAGTATGCCATGTATTATTTTCATTGCCTGGGACATCGTCTTGCCCAGGGCCGCCAGGAAGGGTAATATTGGAATAACCCACAGTATGCCATGTATTATTTTCATGGCCTGGGACATTGTCTTGCCAAAGGCCACCAGGTGGGGAAATACTGGCTTGGAATGACATGGTAGCTAGCAATGTCGCTACCACCATTAGCGTCTTATGCATACTATTTTGCCACTTTCTCTTTCTTTCCTTTTCGTCCTCTTCCCCTACAGGTGGATGGAAGGTGGTGACCGTGTTACTTGCGTAGCCTAGTCGTCCAGATGGGTCGTGTTTCTCTAAAGTTTGAGGAACAGAAAGCTTAATCTCTGAGGCTCTTCCTGCACTTTCGGCTTGTGCCAATAAACTGAAAGCTGTGAAACCTCTGGAGTTCGTAATGTCTGGGTTTACTCCATTATTAATCAGGAAGTCTATAGTCTGCAGAAGAGTAACAACAGTTACATACATTTCAGGATTAACTTTGGTACTAGTGTTTCAGTCTTGTATTGTTTACGACTATTATTTGGCGCCTTCCCAAGGGACTTGTTGAATCTCTGCTGCTATCTCTAGTTTAATGTTCCTTCTAATCTAGATAAAATTGGCATGAAAATAGCGTGAAGTGTAAAGTTGTTGTTCATTATCTGGACTAGTTACTTCTTTTCCGAATATCATAATCTTCGGGAAAATTGTCTAAAAAGTCCTAAATCTATTGCACTTTTGCCAATTTAGTCCTAAACCTTTTAAGTTTGCTAATTGAGTCCATCTGGCCAATTTTGGCCGCCCAGAGCTGACGTGGACGCCGGCTAGCTAACGCTAACGTGGCAATTTTTTTAATATTTTAATATTTTTTTCGAATTTTTCTTTTTTGGGTTAATACCACCAAAAACCCCAAACTAGTACGCGTGTGACAATTTTACCCCGAACTTTTTTTTTACCACCAAAAACCCTAAACTTGTACACCTGTGACAATTTTACCCCGAACTTTTTTTTTACCACTAAAAACCCTAAACCGGTACACCTGTAACAATTTCACCCCGAATTTATCACAAAAAACCCCAAACTGGTAAATCCGTGATAAATTTACCCTGAACTATTTTTTTGATCACGAAAAACCCCAAACTGGTACACCTGTGACAATTTACCCCGAACTAATAATTTTTTAATATTATTTTTTATTTTTTCAAAAAAAAAAATTTCTTTTTTTTTGGTTCATCTTCAACCTACGGCCGGTCATTTGGGCCAGGCTGGCCGACAGAGGCGAAGCCGGCGAGGTCGGCCCCGCCGGCATTTTGGCGAGCTTGACCATCCGGCGCCGGCAAGTCTCGACCTCGCCGGCGCCGGCGAGGGCCGCCTTGCCGACGTCGGGCGAGGGATGGCCTCACCCGACGCAGGTGAGGGCGGCCCTCGCCCGACTCAGGCGAGGGTTGCAATCGCTGAATCTGGCGAGGGCGACCCTCGCCTGCGTCAGGCGAGGGCTACCCTCGCCCAGCGTCAGGCGAGGGCTACCCTCGCCAGCGTCGGGCGACCCTCGCCGGCGTCGGGCGACCCTCGCCTGCGTCGGGCGAGGGCTGCCCTCGCCGGTGTCGGGCGAGGCTGTCCTCACCCGCCAAGGCAAGGGCTGGCTTCGGCCGACGCTGGCGAGGGCAGCCCTCGCCCGACGCAGGCGAGGGCAGCCCTCGCTCGACGCCGGCGAGGGCGTCTCTCGCCCGACGCCAGCAAGGGCCACCCTCGCCAGTGCCGGCGAGGCCAACCTCACCGCCTTCCGTCTCTGGCCGGTCGCCGGTACGGCGACCGGCCAGAGGTTGAAGATGAAGAAAAAATAAAAGAAAAGAAAAAATAAAAAAATTAATAAATATTCAAAAAAATAAAAAAATAATATTAAAAATTTAGTTTAGAGTAAAATTGTCATATGTATACCAGTTTGGGATTTTTTGTGGTAAGTTCCGGGTAAAATTGTCACAGGTGTACCAGTTTAGGGTTTTTTGTGGTATGTTCGGGGTAAAATTATCACAGGTATACCAGTTTGAGATTTTTTGTGATAAAAAAAAAGTTCGAGGTAAAATTATCACACGCGTACCAGTTTTGGGTTTTTGGTGGTATTATCCCTTTTTTATATTACTTTCCTTTTTTTTTTTTTTCTGGTCTTCTTCCCTCTAGTGAAGCTCACCCTTGCCGGCTGCCCAGCGACAGCAAGGCTGACCTCGCCTAGTGACGGCGAGGTCGACCTCGCCGAATTTGGGCGAGGTCGGCCTTGCCTTGGTTGGACGAGGGAGACCCAAGCGACGGCGAGGCCGACCCAGGCGACTGCGAGGTTAGCCTCGCCTAGCCAAGGCTAGGTGGACCTCGTTGTCACTGGGCGAGGGAGACCCAGGCGACAGCGAGGCTAACCTCGCCGATCTGGACCTCGCCCAACCAATGGCCGGCGACCGGCCAGAGGGAAGAAGACCAGAAAAAAAATAAAAAAGGGAGAAAATAAAAAAAAAATCGAAAAAAATGTTAAAATATTAAAATATTGCCACGTCAGGGTTAGTTGGCACAGTCGGCATCCACGTCAGCTCCAGACGGCCAAAATTGGCCGGATGGACTCAATTAGCAAGAAGTGAAAAGGTTTTGGACTCAATTGGCAAACTTAAAAAGTTTAGGACTGAATTGGCGCAACGGGTTTAAGAATTTTTGGATAATTTTCCCCATAATCTTTGATGAATTATAAATGGATACCTTTTAGCTTCCGAATATTTCTAGGACACAGATATCCTAGAAGGGAAAATAACACAAATAGTCCATTAACTATGGCCTAATGTGCATCGTCCTTGAACTTTTAATTTGTTCAATGTAGTTCTCGAATTAATCCTATATTAGAATATTGTCCAAAAAATCTTAAACTTATTATACAATGGCCAATTCAGTCTTAAACCTTTCAATTGTGCTAATTGAGTACTCAACCTTTTGACAATTTGCCAATTCAGTCTCAAGCCTTTTAATTATGCCAATTTAGTCTTAAACATTTTGACGATTTGCCAATTTAGTTCTAAAGCTTTTGACAATTTGCTAATACAGTCCTTTCGGCCGATTGTCCAAATAATAGGTTTAGATTTAGGACTAAATTTGCAAATCGTCAAAAAATTTAAGACTAAATTGTCACAATTGAAAGGTTTTTGGCTGAATTGTCCATTGTATAATACATTTAGTACTTTTTAGACAATTATCCCATTCCTCAATTTTCAATTTAGTTCCTAAACTTTCAATTTGTTCAATATAGTCCTTCAATTATCCGTGAAAAAAGTCAAATGTTTTCATAATTACACTATTGCTTGGAATTTAAGAATTTTTTTATTTCAATCCATTTCCTAAATCAACAAAAAAATTTCACCTTTTTTACATTTATAAATATTATGATAGTTCTATTTAAGCATATTTTAACTTATGATCTCTATAGTAGCAAAAGTAGAACCTCATTCAAAGTTGTACCAGGTCGATAATCCTGCTATTTTTATTTGCTAATTTACAGATATTACAAAAATTATTGAGAAAACACGAAACAGAAAAACTTGAATTTCTAATCTATCTAAAAAATTAGGAACGAGATTTAGATTAATATAAGTATGAGAAATCTATAATATAAGACTATTGTTGTTAAATATTCTTATGGAAATACTTATTTTAGAGTTGAAAGGATTATGCATCCAATATAACTCTAACCTTTTTACTATGATAGAGATTATAAGTTAAAATACACTTAAATGGAACTATATTAATATTTGTAAAAATAAAAAAGGAAAAAAAGATAATAAAAAAACAAAATATATTTTGTTGATTTAGGAAATTGATTGAAACGAAAAGATATTTCAAAATTTGGGTAATGGTGAAATTGTGAAAACTTGTAAATAGTATCGAATGACTTATTTGACTTTCCTATGGAAAGTTGAGAGACTAGATCAAACAAATTGAAAGTTTAAGGACTAGATCAAACATTTATGAATTATTCAATGACTAAGTCGAATAAATTAAAAGTCCAAAATATGACATTATATATTGGGTCAAAGTTTAAGTACTATTGTGTCATTTTCTCCCATCCTAGAACCGCCTCTTTTGTTGATAAGCTCATTGAATTTGACTAATACAGAGGCTTGGTTGTATGAACATACCTCAGTTTGTCTATCTGCAGCAGCCAAATGCAAAATCGAGTCGTCATATTCGTCCCTCGAGTTGATGAACTGCTCATCGCCCAAGATATCCATCAAAAGCTTCAAAGTTTCTAGTCTGTTGTGCTTCACGCATAAATGCAAGATCGTCTGGCCATGTTCAACGACACTACGGGCTGCATCAGGTCTCGCACGAACCAAGATTTCCAACACATCCACATGCCCTTTCATGGCAGCGACATGAAGAGGGTTTCTTTTGTATTTGTCGCGGACGAAACATATTTCAGGGCTGACTCCTAACAAGCTTTCCACTACTTTAAGGTACCCTTTTGCTGCCGCGAGATGAAGAGGCGTGGATCTCTGAGAATCCTGCTCTCTAGCCAGCTCGGGCTTCCGAGCTAGGACCTCTTCCACGAATTCCAAGTGTCCAAGCATGGCTGCGATGTGCAGAGGAGTCTCGGTGTGATTCCCGGTCAAGATTCTATCGAGAAGCAGCTTATCTTTTCGGAGCAAATCAAGCAAAGAATGTACGTTTCCTTTCAGGGCGGCTTCGTAGAGCTCTGACTCCATGTTTGGCTCTCTAAAATGGGAGTTTCGGAGTACTTACTACTCCATTTGGGGACTTGAATATATATTGTCACGACCAAGTCAACCTTCACGGTGGGCTTGACGAAGACCCAAAAACGATTGGTAGATATCTGTCATGTGCAAGTATGTGGGCTCAAGTCTCCGCTGAGCCTTGACATCCTTTGATCATGTAAGGCAGCCACACTCTAGTCATGAAAATTTTATCGTCAAATAATTTCATACACACGAACATGTAATTACTTTGAAAGGACATGAAGTGACAGAAACGATCTTTACACTGAGGCTCGCTCAATCGGGATGAGTCGTAACCTAGGCACTTTCAGAGAGATTATTCTTCCATATGGTTTGTGTTAGGAAGATGGTGACAATAAGAATAGTATCATTAGCACGTAAGGAGTCGGTTTTCTCAACACGGTAATCCCAAGTGATTTCGAGCTTGCAAATGGTTTAAGCTACCATTCCCACAAAGTGCTTTTCTTATGGTATGCTCCCTCTAAAACACAGGCAATAGCTTTGCCATGTCAGCTGTTGACGCGGTACTATGAACACGTGTCAATTTGTAAATGGATCTAAGCAGATAAATCCTCACTACATTAGCTGCTGTCGTGGTACTATACAACACCGAATATTTTCTCAAACCATAAAAAATATTCCCCAGCCACCACAGAAATGGTTTTCTCATTTAGATGAAATGCCTTGGATGTTTCGGAACACAAACGCTTGGCAGATGTAGCTGGCGGCTCTATAGACCCAGTCATACTTGGCAGCGCAGATTGGTCATAGACATTTGCAATCTACTTACGACTGGTTTTCGACGGAATCAAGAAGTGTTAAATATGTCTTAAATTTTATGTACTCGGACCGGTTCATCACCCGACCCGACATATTTTTTATGCGACCCAAAAATGGAGAAAAAATTGAGATTTAGTTCGTGATGAGAAAGGGTTGGGCTGATAGGTCCAACCTGGAGCAAGCGAACAAATCTCTATGGCGGTCCGCCCAAGCTGGAGCAAGCAAACAGATGTCTTGGGGAGTTCGGGGGCTATGCCCCTTTGGAAATTTTTTGGGGAGCCCTATTTATACCGCGGCTAGGTTTTTTCATTGAAGAAGGGAGATTTTCGTTTTGGAAGAGATTTGTGAGCGGTGAGGTTTTGTCAAGTCGTTTTTTCGACTTCTGAAAATTATACTCTCTTTGATTATGGTGGAATCTTGTTTTGCATCGCCCGTGGACGTAGATCACGTTGCGATCGAACCACGTAAATCCTTGTTTTTTATATTTGCTTTGCCGCGTTGATTTCCAACAAGAAGAAACCCGCGGTCTCTTCTTCGACTTCGTTTGTGCGAAAACGAATTTTGATATGTTTGAAAGTCCTTGCCGTAAATTGCACTGAAGGAAGCTCCCTTTCACTTGATCGTCACTTCTCTCGCAATACTCCATTGCGACATGTTCTTCCCTCAAGCCACGACAAGACATTTGTCACACAATCCTTGGACGTGATTGGCTAAGATAAAAGACCCCAATTCTCTACGGTACTTTCGCGGAACAATCAGAGACATGTCGACACCATTCCACTCCGTTTCGCCGAACAATCAGAGCTCATGTTATGGTCTTATATGGGCCTGCACATCAATTCTTCAGCAAGATTATTCAACTTTCTGGATTGTTGTTGGAATTTGTGATTCGATTTCTAGAATAGTGTAGCATGCAGAAATATCTGTAGAATACTAGAGAACTCTGGATGTATACTACGAAAAATCTAATCTTTGGAGGAAGGTGAAGTTTGTGGTTCTAGCTTAGTTTGTGGCGTTTAGGAATTGTGGTGAAAATCTTCCAAGGCATGCAGTGGATGTGCTCTATAAATAGAGCTTGGATTGATCGTGGCGGTGAGCTGGGGAATAGAGCTTGCAAAGCTTTTCATCCCTTAATCTACTCCTCCCCCAACACCATTTGGAAGACCGTTTCCATACACCACTGAAATTATATTTCCTCCTCCCATAGCATTGAGCACACGACTATCCCCTTGTCATCTTGTCCTCCTCTGCCAAATATATCCCGCGCACATATACACTTGCACATTCAAATCACAAACTATCGGTGGTATCGAAAGCACGCTCCCAAAATCAACAATTGTGTTGGGGCGAAGCTTGATACGAGCAATAGGGTCGCAAGTTCATTTACGGCTAGTCTTTCCACCAAAATAGTCGCAAATGATTTGGAGCTAGCAAAATAATTTAAGCACAATCAGCAAGCAGCATTTGATTGCCCGTTTCTGTTCAAACACCAACGTGTTTTTATGCATCTCGTGGGTCTGTGCAGAGATTCATTTACTTGGAGGCATGATCAGCAAAAGGAAATGATCATAAATTGGAGAAGGGAAAGCCAAAATAGTCTGAATCAATTTGCCCTACTAAGTTTCTTCCCAGATAGAAAGAGCAAGAAAACCGAGTCATGTGACGAAATTAAGCATGTTACCCGCATCACTTGCTCCACTGCATTCAGAAGGCATTGCAAAGAATTCTTGAGAAAGTTCCGATTCTTCCTCTCATGACCGATGTAAAAATTTAGTTGGCACGTAATCTTTTATTTTGACATTCAATTTTTTAACAACAAAGGTGGCGAGCAATGTACATTAGGAGGACGGAGATCCTCCGCGCCCATTGCTGGGGACGTCGCGGGGCACGTTTGGTTGGGCCACGCCACGATGTGGATTTTGATCCTGTCCATAGTGTCGATGACTACGGTGACGACTTCTTTGATGTCACTCTGCGCACAGCGGTACATTTAAAGGCATTAGGCTTTTCCCTGTTGGGGAAATAAAGTTAAATTTTGAGGCATGATAACACTTTATTTAAGGAATTATTTGCTCCCACGACGTTGCTAATGGTTAATGGTAAAAATCCTTCATGATATAATAAAGTCTCAATGAGAATAATAGATAGCAATTCCGGTATTTCTCTAGGATCTCTCAAAAGAAAACAATTTAAAACTATGACTGTATATCTTTAGAAAGAAAACGAAATTGGAAGAACATGATCATTGTTGAACAGACACGTTGAGTAATTAATAGAAAAAAACAAGAAGTTATATCCGAACAGACACAATTCGGAAATTTTTTTGGGGAGCCCTATTTATACCGCGGCTAGGTTTTTTCATTGAAGAAGGGAGATTTTCGTTTTGGAAGAGATTTGTGAGCGGTGAGGTTTTGTCAAGTCGTTTTTCGACTTCTGAAAATTATCTCTCTTTGATTATGGTGGAATCTTGTTTTGCATCGCCCGTGGACGTAGATCACGTTGCGATCGAACCACGTAAATCCTTGTTTTTTATATTTGCTTTGCCGCGTTGATTTCCAACAAGAAGAAACCCGCGGTCTCTTCTTCGACTTCGTTTGTGCGAAAACGAATTTTGATATGTTTGAAAGTCCTTGCCGTAAATTGCACTGAAGGAAGCTCCCTTTCACTTGATCGTCACTTCTCTCGCAATACTCCATTGCGACATGTTCTTCCCTCAAGCCACGACAAGACATTTGTCACACAATCCTTGGACGTGATTGGCTAAGATAAAAGACCCCAATTCTCTACGGTACTTTCGCGGAACAATCAGAGACATGTCGACACCATTCCACTCCGTTTCGCCGAACAATCAGAGCTCATGTTATGGTCTTATATGGGCCTGCACATCAATTCTTCAGCAAGATTATTCAACTTTCTGGATTGTTGTTGGAATTTGTGATTCGATTTCTAGAATAGTGTAGCATGCAGAAATATCTGTAGAATACTAGAGAACTCTGGATGTATACTACGAAAAATCTAATCTTTGGAGGAAGGTGAAGTTTGTGGTTCTAGCTTAGTTTGTGGCGTTTAGGAATTGTGGTGAAAATCTTCCAAGGCATGCAGTGGATGTGCTCTATAAATAGAGCTTGGATTGATCGTGGCGGTGAGCTGGGGAATAGAGCTTGCAAAGCTTTTCATCCCTTAATCTACTCCTCCCCCAACACCATTTGGAAGACCGTTTCCATACACCACTGAAATTATATTTCCTCCTCCCATAGCATTGAGCACACGACTATCCCCTTGTCATCTTGTCCTCCTCTGCCAAATATATCCGCGCACATATACACTTGCACATTCAAATCACAAACTATCGGTGGTATCGAAAGCACGCTCCCAAAATCAACAATTGTGTTGGGGCGAAGCTTGATACGAGCAATAGGGTCGCAAGTTCATTTACGGCTAGTCTTTCCACCAAAATAGTCGCAAATGATTTGGAGCTAGCAAAATAATTTAAGCACAATCAGCAAGCAGCATTTGATTGCCCGTTTCTGTTCAAACACCAACGTGTTTTTATGCATCTCGTGGGTCTGTGCAGAGATTCATTTACTTGGAGGCATGATCAGCAAAAGGAAATGATCATAAATTGGAGAAGGGAAAGCCAAAATAGTCTGAATCAATTTGCCCTACTAAGTTTCTTCCCAGATAGAAAGAGCAAGAAAACCGAGTCATGTGACGAAATTAAGCATGTTACCCGCATCACTTGCTCCACTGCATTCAGAAGGCATTGCAAAGAATTCTTGAGAAAGTTCCGATTCTTCCTCTCATGACCGATGTAAAAATTTAGTTGGCACGTAATCTTTTATTTTGACATTCAATTTTTTAACAACAAAGGTGGCGAGCAATGTACATTAGGAGGACGGAGATCCTCCGCGCCCATTGCTGGGGACGTCGCGGGGCACGTTTGGTTGGGCCACGCCACGATGTGGATTTTGATCCTGTCCATAGTGTCGATGACTACGGTGACGACTTCTTTGATGTCACTCTGCGCACAGCGGTACATTTAAAGGCATTAGGCTTTTCCCTGTTGGGGAAATAAAGTTAAATTTTGAGGCATGATAACACTTTATTTAAGGAATTATTTGCTCCCACGACGTTGCTAATGGTTAATGGTAAAAATCCTTCATGATATAATAAAGTCTCAATGAGAATAATAGATAGCAATTCCGGTATTTCTCTAGGATCTCTCAAAAGAAAACAATTTAAAACTATGACTGTATATCTTTAGAAAGAAAACGAAATTGGAAGAACATGATCATTGTTGAACAGACACGTTGAGTAATTAATAGAAAAAAACAAGAAGTTATATCCGAACAGACACAATTCGGAAATTTTTTGAGGAGCCCTATTTATACCGCGGCTAGGTTTTTTCATTGAAGAAGGGAGATTTTCGTTTTGGAAGAGATTTGTGAGCGGTGAGGTTTTGTCAAGTCGTTTTTCGACTTCGAAAATTATACTTCTCTTTGATTATGGTGGAATCTTGTTTTGCATCGCCCGTGGACGTAGATCACGTTGCGATCGAACCACGTAAATCCTTGTTTTTTATATTTGCTTTGCCGCGTTGATTTCCAACAAGAAGAAACCCGCGGTCTCTTCTTCGACTTCGTTTGTGCGAAAACGAATTTTGATATGTTTGAAAGTCCTTGCCGTAAATTGCACTGAAGGAAGCTCCCTTTCACTTGATCGTCACTTCTCTCGCAATACTCCATTGCGACATGTTCTTCCCTCAAGCCACGACAAGACATTTGTCACACAATCCTTGGACGTGATTGGCTAAGATAAAAGACCCCAATTCTCTACGGTACTTTCGCGGAACAATCAGAGACATGTCGACACCATTCCACTCCGTTTCGCCGAACAATCAGAGCTCATGTTATGGTCTTATATGGGCCTGCACATCAATTCTTCAGCAAGATTATTCAACTTTCTGGATTGTTGTTGGAATTTGTGATTCGATTTCTAGAATAGTGTAGCATGCAGAAATATCTGTAGAATACTAGAGAACTCTGGATGTATACTACGAAAAATCTAATCTTTGGAGGAAGGTGAAGTTTGTGGTTCTAGCTTAGTTTGTGGCGTTTAGGAATTGTGGTGAAAATCTTCCAAGGCATGCAGTGGATGTGCTCTATAAATAGAGCTTGGATTGATCGTGGCGGTGAGCTGGGGAATAGAGCTTGCAAAGCTTTTCATCCCTTAATCTACTCCTCCCCCAACACCATTTGGAAGACCGTTTCCATACACCACTGAAATTATATTTCCTCCTCCCATAGCATTGAGCACACGACTATCCCCTTGTCATCTTGTCCTCCTCTGCCAAATATATCCGCGCACATATACACTTGCACATTCAAATCACAAACTATCGGTGGTATCGAAAGCACGCTCCCAAAATCAACAATTGTGTTGGGGCGAAGCTTGATACGAGCAATAGGGTCGCAAGTTCATTTACGGCTAGTCTTTCCACCAAAATAGTCGCAAATGATTTGGAGCTAGCAAAATAATTTAAGCACAATCAGCAAGCAGCATTTGATTGCCCGTTTCTGTTCAAACACCAACGTGTTTTTATGCATCTCGTGGGTCTGTGCAGAGATTCATTTACTTGGAGGCATGATCAGCAAAAGGAAATGATCATAAATTGGAGAAGGGAAAGCCAAAATAGTCTGAATCAATTTGCCCTACTAAGTTTCTTCCCAGATAGAAAGAGCAAGAAAACCGAGTCATGTGACGAAATTAAGCATGTTACCCGCATCACTTGCTCCACTGCATTCAGAAGGCATTGCAAAGAATTCTTGAGAAAGTTCCGATTCTTCCTCTCATGACCGATGTAAAAATTTAGTTGGCACGTAATCTTTTATTTTGACATTCAATTTTTTAACAACAAAGGTGGCGAGCAATGTACATTAGGAGGACGGAGATCCTCCGCGCCCATTGCTGGGGACGTCGCGGGGCACGTTTGGTTGGGCCACGCCACGATGTGGATTTTGATCCTGTCCATAGTGTCGATGACTACGGTGACGACTTCTTTGATGTCACTCTGCGCACAGCGGTACATTTAAAGGCATTAGGCTTTTCCCTGTTGGGGAAATAAAGTTAAATTTTGAGGCATGATAACACTTTATTTAAGGAATTATTTGCTCCCACGACGTTGCTAATGGTTAATGGTAAAAATCCTTCATGATATAATAAAGTCTCAATGAGAATAATAGATAGCAATTCCGGTATTTTCTAGGATCTCTCAAAAGAAAACAATTTAAAACTATGACTGTATATCTTTAGAAAGAAAACGAAATTGGAAGAACATGATCATTGTTGAACAGACACGTTGAGTAATTAATAGAAAAAAACAAGAAGTTATATCCGAACAGACACAATTCGGAAATTTTTGGGGAGCCCTATTTATACCGCGTAGGTTTTTCATTGAAGAAGGGAGATTTTCGTTTTGGAAGAGATTTGTGAGCGGTGAGGTTTTGTCAAGTCGTTTTTCGACTTCGAAAATTATCTTCTCTTTGATTATGGTGGAATCTTGTTTTGCATCGCCCGTGGACGTAGATCACGTTGCGATCGAACCACGTAAATCCTTGTTTTTATATTTGCTTTGCCGCGTTGATTTCCAACAAGAAGAAACCCGCGGTCTCTTCTTCGACTTCGTTTGTGCGAAAACGAATTTTGATATGTTTGAAAGTCCTTGCCGTAAATTGCACTGAAGGAAGCTCCCTTTCACTTGATCGTCACTTCTCTCGCAATACTCCATTGCGACATGTTCTTCCCTCAAGCCACGACAAGACATTTGTCACACAATCCTTGGACGTGATTGGCTAAGATAAAAGACCCCAATTCTCTACGGTACTTTCGCGGAACAATCAGAGACATGTCGACACCATTCCACTCCGTTTCGCCGAACAATCAGAGCTCATGTTATGGTCTTATATGGGCCTGCACATCAATTCTTCAGCAAGATTATTCAACTTTCTGGATTGTTGTTGGAATTTGTGATTCGATTTCTAGAATAGTGTAGCATGCAGAAATATCTGTAGAATACTAGAGAACTCTGGATGTATACTACGAAAAATCTAATCTTTGGAGGAAGGTGAAGTTTGTGGTTCTAGCTTAGTTTGTGGCGTTTAGGAATTGTGGTGAAAATCTTCCAAGGCATGCAGTGGATGTGCTCTATAAATAGAGCTTGGATTGATCGTGGCGGTGAGCTGGGGAATAGAGCTTGCAAAGCTTTTCATCCCTTAATCTACTCCTCCCCCAACACCATTTGGAAGACCGTTTCCATACACCACTGAAATTATATTTCCTCCTCCCATAGCATTGAGCACACGACTATCCCCTTGTCATCTTGTCCTCCTCTGCCAAATATATCCCGCGCACATATACACTTGCACATTCAAATCACAAACTATCGGTGGTATCGAAAGCACGCTCCCAAAATCAACAATTGTGTTGGGGCGAAGCTTGATACGAGCAATAGGGTCGCAAGTTCATTTACGGCTAGTCTTTCCACCAAAATAGTCGCAAATGATTTGGAGCTAGCAAAATAATTTAAGCACAATCAGCAAGCAGCATTTGATTGCCCGTTTCTGTTCAAACACCAACGTGTTTTTATGCATCTCGTGGGTCTGTGCAGAGATTCATTTACTTGGAGGCATGATCAGCAAAAGGAAATGATCATAAATTGGAGAAGGGAAAGCCAAAATAGTCTGAATCAATTTGCCCTACTAAGTTTCTTCCCAGATAGAAAGAGCAAGAAAACCGAGTCATGTGACGAAATTAAGCATGTTACCCGCATCACTTGCTCCACTGCATTCAGAAGGCATTGCAAAGAATTCTTGAGAAAGTTCCGATTCTTCCTCTCATGACCGATGTAAAAATTTAGTTGGCACGTAATCTTTTATTTTGACATTCAATTTTTTAACAACAAAGGTGGCGAGCAATGTACATTAGGAGGACGGAGATCCTCCGCGCCCATTGCTGGGGACGTCGCGGGGCACGTTTGGTTGGGCCACGCCACGATGTGGATTTTGATCCTGTCCATAGTGTCGATGACTACGGTGACGACTTCTTTGATGTCACTCTGCGCACAGCGGTACATTTAAAGGCATTAGGCTTTTCCCTGTTGGGGAAATAAAGTTAAATTTTGAGGCATGATAACACTTTATTTAAGGAATTATTTGCTCCCACGACGTTGCTAATGGTTAATGGTAAAAATCCTTCATGATATAATAAAGTCTCAATGAGAATAATAGATAGCAATTCCGGTATTTCTCTAGGATCTCTCAAAAGAAAACAATTTAAAACTATGACTGTATATCTTTAGAAAGAAAACGAAATTGGAAGAACATGATCATTGTTGAACAGACACGTTGAGTAATTAATAGAAAAAAACAAGAAGTTATATCCGAACAGACACAATTCGGAAATTTTTTGGGGAGCCCTATTTATACCGCGGCTAGGTTTTTTCATTGAAGAAGGGAGATTTTCGTTTTGGAAGAGATTTGTGAGCGGTGAGGTTTTGTCAAGTCGTTTTTTCGACTTCTGAAAATTATACTCTCTTTGATTATGGTGGAATCTTGTTTTGCATCGCCCGTGGACGTAGATCACGTTGCGATCGAACCACGTAAATCCTTGTTTTTTATATTTGCTTTGCCGCGTTGATTTCCAACAAGAAGAAACCCGCGGTCTCTTCTTCGACTTCGTTTGTGCGAAAACGAATTTTGATATGTTTGAAAGTCCTTGCCGTAAATTGCACTGAAGGAAGCTCCCTTTCACTTGATCGTCACTTCTCTCGCAATACTCCATTGCGACATGTTCTTCCCTCAAGCCACGACAAGACATTTGTCACACAATCCTTGGACGTGATTGGCTAAGATAAAAGACCCCAATTCTCTACGGTACTTTCGCGGAACAATCAGAGACATGTCGACACCATTCCACTCCGTTTCGCCGAACAATCAGAGCTCATGTTATGGTCTTATATGGGCCTGCACATCAATTCTTCAGCAAGATTATTCAACTTTCTGGATTGTTGTTGGAATTTGTGATTCGATTTCTAGAATAGTGTAGCATGCAGAAATATCTGTAGAATACTAGAGAACTCTGGATGTATACTACGAAAAATCTAATCTTTGGAGGAAGGTGAAGTTTGTGGTTCTAGCTTAGTTTGTGGCGTTTAGGAATTGTGGTGAAAATCTTCCAAGGCATGCAGTGGATGTGCTCTATAAATAGAGCTTGGATTGATCGTGGCGGTGAGCTGGGGAATAGAGCTTGCAAAGCTTTTCATCCCTTAATCTACTCCTCCCCCAACACCATTTGGAAGACCGTTTCCATACACCACTGAAATTATATTTCCTCCTCCCATAGCATTGAGCACACGACTATCCCCTTGTCATCTTGTCCTCCTCTGCCAAATATATCCCGCGCACATATACACTTGCACATTCAAATCACAAACTATCGGTGGTATCGAAAGCACGCTCCCAAAATCAACAATTGTGTTGGGGCGAAGCTTGATACGAGCAATAGGGTCGCAAGTTCATTTACGGCTAGTCTTTCCACCAAAATAGTCGCAAATGATTTGGAGCTAGCAAAATAATTTAAGCACAATCAGCAAGCAGCATTTGATTGCCCGTTTCTGTTCAAACACCAACGTGTTTTTATGCATCTCGTGGGTCTGTGCAGAGATTCATTTACTTGGAGGCATGATCAGCAAAAGGAAATGATCATAAATTGGAGAAGGGAAAGCCAAAATAGTCTGAATCAATTTGCCCTACTAAGTTTCTTCCCAGATAGAAAGAGCAAGAAAACCGAGTCATGTGACGAAATTAAGCATGTTACCCGCATCACTTGCTCCACTGCATTCAGAAGGCATTGCAAAGAATTCTTGAGAAAGTTCCGATTCTTCCTCTCATGACCGATGTAAAAATTTAGTTGGCACGTAATCTTTTATTTTGACATTCAATTTTTTAACAACAAAGGTGGCGAGCAATGTACATTAGGAGGACGGAGATCCTCCGCGCCCATTGCTGGGGACGTCGCGGGGCACGTTTGGTTGGGCCACGCCACGATGTGGATTTTGATCCTGTCCATAGTGTCGATGACTACGGTGACGACTTCTTTGATGTCACTCTGCGCACAGCGGTACATTTAAAGGCATTAGGCTTTTCCCTGTTGGGGAAATGAAGTTAAATTTTGAGAAATGATAACACTTTATTTAAGGAATTATTTGCGCTCACGACGTTGCTAATGGTTAATGGCAAAAATCCTTTAGGATACGACAAAGTCTCAATGAAAATAATATATAGCAATTCCGGTATTTCTCTACGATCTCTCAAAAGAAAATAATTTAAAACTATGATTGTATATCTTTAGAAAGAAAACGAAATTGGAAGAATAAGATCATTGTCGAACAGACACGTTCAGTAATTAATAGAAAAAAACAAGAAGTTATATCCGAACAAACACAATCTTCCAAAGATTAAGATGTTATGTGTGAACAGATACAAGCTGTGAGATAACAGCTGGTCGAAGTAATAAAATTCGGAATTAAATAAATAAAAAATAACTATAACTCCTTCATAAATAGTGGTACTGTTTCAATAGGACACTATGGTTAATTTTTTTTAATTATAAATCCGAATTTTAATAAATAAAAAGTAATGATCGTTGATTAGTGCCAAATCTTGTCCATGTGCACACTCACATCCTTTCGATGTGGGACCAAGCACCTCTTAGTTTTTTTTACAATCAAACTATCAATAATCCCCCACTTTTTTTTTTTTTTTTTGGTAACCGAGGTGTTTGGGCTAGCTTGCGTGCACCTCGACTATTCCTCGGGAGAGACGAGCACAGCAACCCACCGCCATGGCCTCCCACTTAAATCACAAGTGCTTAGCTGGGGAATCAAACCTGGCACCAGTGCGCCTAACCACACAATCCCAAGTACACCCTAACCAACTGAGCTACCCATGGGTGGGTCAATCCCCCACTTTATTTGTAAAACAAAAATACAAAAATAATTTTTTTTTAAAATACAGCCAAAATTTCCATGATATTAATTCATGCATAAAGGTCTCTTTTGAGTTAAACCTTTATTTAGTGCAAGTATCTCAAAATTCTATAAAAGTTTCAAGTAGCTATGCTTTAAACTTGCCACTTTAATAATAGAATCGGATATACTGCTATCGCGACCTCCCCGAATCGGTCTCGCCACCTAGGGAGTTTTGGCTAATGGATTACTAAGTTAAGCCTACCTCGGGCTCTCTCAAGCCCATACCAATTTGCGACTTAAGTTCAAGTTATTAACATGCAAATTTATTTTATCTAGTAGTCGTCACTAATTAGTTTTTGGTGGATCGATTAGATACCCAAGTCAAGCATAGGAGAATTGCTTTACTTCTACGAACCAGAGATTCATTGGATTCGAGGACTTGATTACACTAACTAACCAACTAGTGCCCTTTCGACACCTATAATTATCCAATCACCACCTAATGTGTTCATGCAGCAATCTTACCAATAGTGAGCCCCAAAATTCTATCTCTAACCAGGCTAAGGAAACAATAAACAAGGCATCGGGAGTGCACAAACAATAGTCTAACATGCCTATAATTGACTACATACAAGGTTGATTTGAATAACGCAATTCAAACATGCGAACCAATCAACGTGCAATGGAATAATAATCCAAATGAAAATGCACAAACAACGGCCTAGCATTGTCTCTAAGAACAAACATCACCTTATTGTAAAGCCCTAAAAGGCTTGTCCAATTTGAGCACAATTTTTATAAAAGCTTTTCAAATTTTTTTTGTAAGAAAAGCTACCCGAAATCTAATTTCCAAACTTTTTACTAATTTTAGAAAAAAAAATTCCATTTTTAAATTTATTTTTAAAAAATAAAAAAAAATTTAATCAGAAAATAAGGACTCGGGCCGTGCTCTGGGGCCCAGTCCGAAAATGGGCTGCAACTGGTCACACAAAACTGGGCTCATGGACAGAAGCAAAGGTTGGGCCAATAAACAGGGCTTCACTCAATCCAGACCAAAATAAGCCCAAACTCAAACAACCTGAGCAAAGCCCCAACTCTTGTAATAGCTAGGTTTAGCCCAAACCAGCTAAATTAAATCAAGCCCAAATTCACTAACAAGAGTCAAACAAGAGCCCACACCAATTTTCTTTCTCTCTTACACACGCCCAGATGGTCGTCTTCTCCCAACAACCGCCACCACCCAGAAACTTCAACTTCCCTCATTATCAATCTCAGAATAAAACGGATTTAACAATAACGCCCCTCATTATCTTATGTTAAACCAAAGAAAACACATTGCATCACTAAGCACTTTTTAAACACCGAACCTCCACCATTGACTAACCTAGCACACGGCCGTTCGTTGGACACCACCAGTGGATTTTCATTGGTGGTCTCAAAGCATGAAACACAAAACAAAGTAAACAACGGTGTAGAAGAGCATCTGATCATGAAAATGACTCGAGGATTGATTAACGTGATGTAGTCCGCAGTAATTGCACTCGGATGACGACAGGAAACGAAACCACTTACACAGAGTTTTCATGAGCATTTTGTCAAACAAGTTACGTGCGACTGATTGGGAACAAACCCACGACCGCAATCAACATAAGGCAGCACACAACAATGGCCAGGGAAGGCTCGCCGATGCTCGGAAACGATGGCAAGCGAGCGTCGGCGAGTCTCGGCCCTGGTTGGCCGAGACCAAAAAAAAAAAAAAAACAGAGCAAAAAAGACAAGAAAAATAGGGGGGTCGGCGGTGGCGTCCCTACCTGGCTCGGTGGCGGCGAATGGGGGGTGAGCTCGATAGATAGGAGTACGTCTGGCCGCCTCGCACTCCTCCGAGCTGGGATGCTCGGGGAATCGACCTAAAACCGAAAAAAAAAAAAGAAGAAGAAGAAGGAATGAACAAACCGAAACCTACCGTGACTTTGGCTCGAGGAAGGGGAAACGTCGGACGACCGTCTCGTCGACTAAAGCTCCGGCGCGGTGGTCACCGGAGGAACATTCTCAATGTCGGATTCTCACTCTCGGCTCTCTCCTCTAAAAACTCACCGATCTCACTCTCTCCCTCTCTCTCGGCCCCTGTTTCTCCGAAAAACCCCCCTCAGTCTCTCCCTCTCGATCTCTTTTGGTGCATGGCTCCCTCACACTGCCAGCTGCCGTGGCCGGCCTGATCCCGACCCGCGGATCGCGCCGGTCTTTGCCCCCGTGCTCTGTCCCTGTACATCGTTGTTCTCTGCAGCGATGGTGAAGGACAGGGAAGAAGGGGGAGAAAAGAAAAGGGCTAGGCCCGGGGATAAGAAGGAAGAGGCTGGGCCGGACCCAGGCGCAAAGAGAGGAGGGAAAGAAAGAAGGAAAAAAGAAAAAAGAAAAGGGCCCCGGCCCTCCATTTTTTAAATAATTTTTTTCTTTCCCTTTTTTTGTTTTAATGATTTAATAAATTCTATTACTATTAATGCAAATGCTTCTAGCGTCTATATGCTATGCAATTTAATGAAAATTATTTTTGTTTAAGGGTTAAAAATTAATCCATAATTTTCTATGCAATTAAACCTTCAATGACTAGGTAAAATTTAGGTATCAACAACTGCACATATACTAACATCTTGTTTCAATGAGAAGTTCATAATTTACTTAGCACTATTATAGCCTTGTGCTTGTACCTATTTCATGAGCTCTCTAAAAAGGAACCCTAACTTTCGTAAGAAGCGGCAACGCTTCTAAGCTCATATAGGTGAAATATCTATCATGTGTTTCTGTTTTGTATTATACTTCATTAAGACTATAATTCAGCCTACAAAACTTAACAGATGATGCTGACTTTTCATATCTAGGCTAATGTCAGTATTAAACAATCACTTTCCGTGACTTGTTTTTACTTATTAAACCTTATAACTAGTGATTTACCAGTATTAGGTCGAGTAACCATTACTGGTGATTTTAGTCAAAGGGTTTTAGCCCCATTTCTTTTGACGTCATCTTTACCATGTCTCTTGGTAAAGCTTTTGTAAAGGGATCGGCCAAATTCTTACTTGACCTTGTGTGGACAATTGTTATGGTACCATGTTGAATTAATTGTCTTATGTACTCTCGTCTTAGACTAATATATCTAGACTTACTGTTATAAGTGCTACTATAAACTCTTGCCAAAATAGCCTGACTATCACAATGGATAGAAATAAGAGGCATAGGATTAGGCCATAATTTGATATCCAACAACAAATTTTTAATCCATTAAGCCTCATTCTCGGTTGCTACTAAAGCAATGAATTCAAATTTCATCGTTGAGTGGGTTATGCATGTTTATTTCTTGGTCGCCTAAGATACATCAGATCCACCTAATGTGAAAATCCATCCAGAAGTGAAATGTTTATCACCCACACTTATAATCCAACCAGCATCGGTGTATCCTTCTAATAAACCTGTATAATTATTATAGAACAATCTTAAATTTTTAGTTTTCTTAAGATAACCAAAAATTTTGGTAATCGCAGTTCAATGTTCTATACTTGGATTACTATAATATATACTCAACTTACACACCAAAAAAGAGGGGGAAGAACAGCATTGGTGCCAAAAGTTGTGTACAGAGGCCACTTTAGTGCCAAAAGTTCTATTTGGATCACTTTAGTCTTAAATCGGAGGAAAAATGATTATTTTGGTGCCAACGGCGAGAGATTCCAGCCAAAAAAATACGTGGCATTTATATTAAAGAAAATAAGTTGACGTGGCAAATATTTTAAATCGTAGTCCACGTGGAATGGCATGAACGACGTCGTTTTCCATCCTCCGCAAGAAACGACGTCACTTCATTTTCCTACGTGGAATGCGTTTGAAAAACGACGTCGCTGAAGAAGGGGGACTAAAATTAGGGCTCAGATCTTGAGTTCTCACTCGCTCGACATAGCTCCTTCAATCGCGTTCCGTCGCTCGTCCACTGTTGCTCACCCACCGTCGCTCGGCCGTCGTCCACCGCCGTCGGTCTGCCGTCGTCGTATCTGCGCCATTGTTTGCCGGCCCACCGTCGCTTAGCCGCTTCACTCAGGTTTGTCATGTTCTCGCCGTGGGTCAATTGGATGGAGAATTTAGAGTTCCGACAGGAAAATTGGGGCACAGAGGGCAAAATGAGAGCTCGGCTTAGACTGCTTTTATAGGGAGGGAAAAATGGTGGAGACCTCACTTTTGTTTAATCACTTTTGTGGGGAGGGCAAAATTGTGGGGACCGAATGTGACTGAATTGAAAAATAGGGCGTGGAGGGGAAAATGAGGGCTCAGCGCAGAGGGAAACTGGTTGGAGTGCTGGGGACAGTGGTGGGGACCCGACTTTATTTAGTTAGTTAGTGTTTCTGTGGGGACCGAATGGGGTCAAATTGAAAAATGGGTGTTGGGGACATTACGTTATTTAATCAATTGAATAAATCGGCTTCCTTTGTTTCTTTCGATAATTGTTTAATCAATTAAATGTAAAGTTGTTAATTCTGCTATGTGGTCCCAATGAATGACTTTTTATTTTTATTCTTTGGGTGCAGCATTGAAATGGAGGGGAATCATGTAGGCGTCATTGATTGCTATGGTGGAGAGTTTGTTATTGGCGCTGACGACTGGGAATATTGTGGTGGGAACGAAGGTACTATTTACGTCAATGTTGTGAAGCCATCATATATTGATTTTGTGAGGGATTTGTTGTATTTTTTTCGATGCAAAGTGCAAAAATTGCACTATTGTGTTCCTGGGAAGGAATTGAAGGATGGTTTGAGATTTTTTAGTGACGATAATGGTATTAAGGATATCATTTACCATTATCTTCACGGCGATGAAGCTAAGGTCCATGTTGAATATTATAGTGATGATGAGGCTGATGAGGATGATGGAAATGATAGTAATCAGGTTGGGGATGAGTCTACGTTAGATGGAGGGCAACATGAGAGTCAAGTGAAGGAGGAGAGGGAGACAGATTTTGATAGAAATGTGGTTGAAGTCTCAGTTGAAGAATTAGTTGGATTAGAATGGGAAGTCGCTCAATATAGTGTGTCAGAAGATGAAGCTTTGCCAATTGTCAATTTCCTAAGTGATGAAGACGATGATGAACTCCAACAATCAAGACAAAAACAATGGGAATTTTTCAGAAAAAAAACTCCCAGCTTTAGGAGAAAGGCTTGAGTTGGATGGAGTTCCAGCTGGAGATAATGGAAGTGAAGATACAGCAAGTTGTGGCAATGAAACTGCTGGTTCGGAGAATGATAATGAAGAACCTGTTCGTCGAAGGAAAAGTAAGTACAATTGTTATGATCCAAATGTCGATAAACCTATTTTGTGTGTCGGCATGAAATTTGATAATGCAAAACAATTAAAAGAAGCTATTGTGGAGAGTTTTATTGTTGAACAGAGGAGCGTAGAATTCATTAGAAATACGAAAAAATTTGTGAGAGCTAAGTGCTCACAACCCAATTGTCATTGGAAACTGTACGGCGCTGTAAGTAGGAAGGGATCATTTCAGATTGGGTCCTTCCAGGAGGAACATACTTGTTTAATTCATTTTGATAACAAAAGGGTAACAAGTGTGTGGTTGGCGAAACATTTTTTTAATACAATCAAAGCAATGCCCAAGATCAAATGCCCTCAGTTTAAGCAGTTAGTGAAGGAGGAGGTAGGAGTTAATGTGTCGAGGAATCAATGCAAGAGAGCTAAGCTGAGGGTGATAGGTTGGTAAAAGGAAGAATATGCGCAGGTATGGGATTATGCCCGCGAATGCGTGGTTCAAAACCCATTTAGGAGGGTATATGCTGAGGTTGTAGAGAGGCCACTGCCTGATTGTGGGTCTAGGTTTGATAGATTTTATGTTTGTTTTGATGCATGAAAACGGGGCTTTTTGGCTGGTTATAGAAGAGTTATATGTTTGGATGGATGTTTCCTTAAGGGTATATGCAAGGGGGAGTTGTTGGCTGCTATGGGGAGAGATGCCAACAATCAAATGTTTCCGATAGCTTGGGCGGTTATCAAGATTGAGAACAAGGATATTTGGTCCTGGTTCCTCAAGAATTTAATGGTTGACCTTGACATAAACGATGGGGGAGGATGGGCATTCATGAGTGACCAACAGAAGGTAATACCATTGTCAATTAATTCCCTTTTAATATTAATTACTTGAGTATTTTCTGACTTGTATTTGTTGATTTGAATTTTTGGAGGGACTTGTTCCTGCATTGGCTGAGTTGATGCCATATGCTGAGCATAGAATGTACGCGAGGCACATATATGCAAATTGGGCAAAGATCTACAAAGAAGATATGCTGCAGAAGCAGTTTTGGCAGATAGCGAAGAGTACCAACATGGCTGACTTCAGATTAGCCAAACAGGGGTTGTTGCAGTTGACAAAGGAAGGCTTTGATGCACTATTCCAGACAGAAGCTAAGCACTGGTGTCGGGTCTTCTTCGGCGAAGAATTTAAATGTGATATAATTGACAACAACCTCAGTGAAGCTTTAAATGGAAGAATTTTAGAGGCCAGGTGCAAGCCAGTCATCAGCATGCTTGATGATATTCGTGTTATGGTCATGACTAGACTGCACATGCAAAGAGATGAGGCTACCAAGTGGAGCAGAGAATGCGGTCCTAGAATTGTAAAGAAATTGGATGCGAACGTTGCTGCTAGTAGGTTCTGCCATCCAGTTTGGAATGGAGAAAATGGATATGAGATCATTCACAATAATGATAAGTATGTGATCAACCTAGATAGAAGAAAGTGTTCATGCCGAGCCTGAGAACTAAGTGGAATTCCTTGTCCCCATGCTATTTGTGCCATTTTGATGAAACAAGAAAGGCCAGAGGATTACCTACATGATTGGTACAAAAAAAGCTCATACCTTAATTCGTACCAATTCATGATGCAGCCTATCCGAAATAGCAAATTTTGGGAGCCAACAAATCATGAAGGCCCTCTACCTTTGCTACTAAAGAAGCAAATAGGAAGGCTAAAGAAAAAACGAAGAATACAGGAGGGAGAGGCATCAAGTCAGAGGATGAGTAGGACCGGGGTGAAGATGAAATGCTCCTATTGCCACAAGGAAGGGCACAATAAGAAAGGTTGTCAGTTGGAAAGGCAACGTGAACAAGAAGTTGTTGCAAGAGCTAATCGTGGGCCAAGAACAACACCTACTGAAGGGGTTGCTCTTGCGCCTACTGAATGGCCAATAAAAGGCCCTATTGTAGGCTCAAGTGCAGGGACAAGTACAGGCAGGATAGCAACAACAACAACTGAGTCCACTGTCGAACAAACGAGGAAAAAATATCCAGTAAGCTATACATTGTTGTGTTTGTCTTTTATGGGCTGAGTTTAATTTTGTTATGTGTTTCTCAGGTGAGAAGACGACCAACTGCACAAGTTGCATAAGGACAGGGAGCCCCACAGGTTGCTCCCCCAAAAGTTGCATAAATTGCTTCCCCACAAGTTGCTCAAAGTGATGCACCACAGTGAACAAGAGGGGTTCTTGGAAAAAGAATAAGGCAATATGGTTATGGGATTTACACAGATGAACGTACTGGAATGACTATTTTCAATGTAAGATTTGTAGGACTCATGTATTTAATTTATGGTATTTCAATTCATTTGGTTAACAATATAATTATGTTCTTGTAGCCTGGAAGAAGTTCGGAGGTGCTTATCTCTCAAGGTGGGCCAACTCAAGAGTCAAGGGCGCAGCCAAAGAAGAAGAAGAAGACAGCGAGTACAGCTTTAAAACAGCCACCAACAAATAAAGTTGCGCCAGTTCCATCTCAACCAACAGAACCAGTACTAGTTCCTTCTCAACCGACGGATCATGGGACCAATGTTCCTACGAAGAGGTCCCCACACATGACACATGCTACAAAAAAATTATTGATGCTAAGAAGAATGTGACAGAAATGCCAGTTAATGAACCTACATGTCCAGTTCGAAAGAGTGCCCGAATTATGAATCAATTCAAAAGTGCAAAAGGAAAAGGAGCCGGGGGTGTTGTGCATATTGACTAATGGGAGGGTGCTAGACATGGTATCTTCACTGATGGGGATTGCTGCCATTGTTGTTATGTGTTCGCTTTGACATATTAGGTGGGAGGGGATCGTTGACTGATTGGGGGCTGATGTTTTTTATGGACATGTTTATTTTTGTAAAGAACCAAGCAATGTCAATGGCAATAATGTTTTTGTTATTTTCTTGTCTTGCACCTTGTTATGAGGCTAATGTTGTTTTTGGCAGTTGTTGGTTGATTATTGTTGCTGGTTGAAGTTGTGGGTGCTGGATGTATGTGCTGGTTGAAGTTGTGGGTGCTGTATCTTCCTGCACTAGCAATATATAAGTACTGATGTAAGAACAAGATGCACTAGCACAGTACTAGTGCAATTGTGGCTGTTGGTGCATCCTGTTGCACCAATACAGCTCTTGGTGCAACTTTGGGTGTTGGTGTGTCTTCTTCCACCAACACTTGTATGAGCTGGTGCAAGAACAAGATGCACCAGCAACTCAACTGGTGCAACAACATGCACCACGACTGGTGCAAGCCAATGGAAACATAGTTGAAACTGACTTGTTCTTTTTTTTAAACTTGTGCAACACGAGTGATCACTTTTTCATCGCGATTGACACTAAAATGATCACTTTCAGAAAAACTTGACAATGAAACGATCACTATTTACAACTTATGGCACTAAAATAGTTACTCGTGAATTGTCACCACCCCTTAATTTCTTCATGGTTTGCAGTAATGGTTGCAGCAAACCATTACATCTGATGCAAAAACCAAGCAAACCAATATTTACAATACAGAACCAAGCAAAAAAAATTTGAAGTGCTCACAACCAATGAATTCCAACTCCAACCTTCCATTTCCACCATAGATTGGAACAAAACCTTTTGTTCCATACAATTTGTAGCAAACCAGTAATACACTTTACTTACAAATGACCCAATACAAGTAAATATTCCACATCTTCGATTATGGTAGACATACAAACTTCTTCTCATTACTCACTTCAAATTTGAATATACTACACAAGAGAACAACAACACAATCAATGCTCGATAAAAATTTCTTTCAATTTTCAGCCTTGAAACTTCCCTCTTCAAATGGTCGATTAAAGATGTTAAACCCTTCATTTGAGCTTGCATTGAGTCGACATCATCTAACTCGTCCATTAATGTAGGTGGAGGTTGATGTTGTCCTTCCAGTAGCTGCAAGATCACTTCCGTGACTCGACCGAAGAATTTGGCATTAACCCATTTGAAATATTTGCACTTTGAGCCTTCGCCTTCTCTATACCTGCCGCATCCATGGAATCTTCTCCTGGGATTTAACTGAGTCCAAGATGTTCTTCTCGGACTCGGTAACCCACAAAAACAGTAACACTCACCATCTAATTCGCTTGTTTTAATCGAATGTGAGCCGCTGCTGAAGCTTTCGCCCTCCATCTGCAAGCGCGAGCTGATAATTGAAGATTTAAGGTTCTGCTTTTCACGGGTTAGGTATCCTAAATGTGAGCCGCTGCTGAGCTTCCGCCCTCCATTATTCAATTTGGGGATTAGGGTTCTTATTTTGGGAAGAAGAAGCTAAATAAAACGGCGCCGTGTAGGCATGGTGAATAAAATGGTGTCGTTTTATTGTTTGCACGCTGACTGTACTCTCCGGCGAGCCACGTCGGCTTCAAATACTAATAAAAAATTGCCACGTCAGATTTCCGACCAATCAGATCGGAGTTGGCACTTAAAAGATCGTTTTTCAAATTTTTTGGCACTAAAGTGATCCAAATGGAACTTTTGGCACCAAAGTGGCCTCCGTACACAACCTTTGGTACCAATGCTGTTCTTACCCCCCAAAAAAGCAATATTAGATCTAGTACAATTGCATTGCATAAAAGACCCCATAACACTCGCATATTCAAGTTGTGCCGCTGTTCTACTAGTATTATAATTTAATTTAATATTGAAATCTAATGGAGTACTCATTTCTTTGAAACTAAGATGTTTAAATTTATTCAACATTTTTTCAATGTAATCACATTGGTTCAAAGAATAACCCCCACTATGTTTTTTAACTTTAATACCTAAGATAGTATCTGCTTCACCCAATCTTTCATTTTAAACATGGAAGTTAGATACTTCTTAGTCTCAATGATTCCAGTCATATTAGTTCTAAAGATAAGCATATCATCAACTTATAAGCACACTAAAATACCATAGTCTTTAGTGAATTTAGAATATATACATTTATTAGCACTATTGTGTTTGAAACCATTAGACAATATGACTGAATCAAATTTTTCATACCACTGCATAGATGCTTGCTTAAGCCCATAAAGAGATTTAATCAATTTACATACTTACTTTCATTTTCAGGAATAACAAAACCGTTTGGTTGTTCCATGTAAATTTCCTCATTTAAATCTCCATTCAAGAAAGTAGTTTTGACGTCCATTTGATGAACGCAAATATTACAAATGGAAGCTAGAGCAAAAGAATTTGAATATAAGTTATATGTGCTACAGGAGCATACGTATCAAAATAATCTATTCCTTCTTTTTGTCTATACCCCTTGGCCACTAGTCTATCCTTAAAAGCTTGGATAGAACCATCGGAATTATATTTTCTCTTGAAAACCCATTTGCACCCAATAGGTTTAGATCCTTTTGGTAAATCCGTTAATACCCAAGTATTATTGGACATAATTGAGTCCATTTCATTATTTATCGCTTTTTTCCAAAAGGAAGCATCTTTAGAAAACATAGCATCACTAAAACTTTTTGGATATCTTCTAGATTTAATACTAAAGGGTATTTATTTACCACATTATTATCGCTATCTCCTTCAACAAGGAAAACATGAGTAATAAAGTCTGGACCTAAATCTTTCACTTTTCTTGCTCTAGTGCTTCTTCTAGGTTCAGTCATGTCATTAGAATCGTTTGTTTCATTTTCGTGAGAATTTTCTTGAGTTTCTATAGGTTTTGAATTATTATTTTCAATAATTTCAAAACCCATCGAACATTTATTCTCAAAGAATTCTACATCTCTTTATTCTACAATGGCATTGGACTCTAAATCAAGAAGCCTATAAGCTATACTACTTTTAGTATATCTAAGAAAAACACTTTCGATAACTCTAGGACCAAGTTTTGTTCTCTTGGGGTCTAGTACTCGGTAATATGCCAAACACCCCCACACTTTAAGACTATTTCGAGAGGCATCCAATCGAAACTTTGCATCCTTAGGATACTAGGCCAGTTGGGTCACTAGGTGCAAGAAAAGCTTTGCATCTGGTGAGACCCCATGGAATGTCTAGAAAAGGTTCAAGTGATGCCCCTGTGCAAGAGGTGCCGAGAAGTTGGATTTATCTGTAGCATCCAGAGGACCAGACGTTACCCCCCTCTCGATCGGCCCAGACATAATACCACCTCCTCTATAATACCACCTCCTCCATCCAAAGGCCCTGATGCAAAATTGAATGGCCTAATCCCTCATCCATGGGCTGCGAGAACTCCAAGTCGACTCTGCCTCTCCAAATCGACTCTGCCTTTCCCATTGGGAATGAAACACCCCACGACGCGAGTAATACTGTTGCCCATCACTATACTCGCAATGAACCTCACATTTGAGACCTCTGATGTGGAGGGTTCCTATGACTTTGTACCATGAGCAAGTACAGGGAAAAAGAACTCAAGCAAGGTCGAGAAAACTCAACAAACCCAACCACCACACGGTTGTCCAGGTCACTATGCATCATCAAATTTTTTTTTTTTTTTGGTAACCCGGGAACCCCCCGCACGGCCGACAGCTGAGGAGATAAACCCGGGGTGACGCTAGCGCAGGACCCACCACCACGATGTCACGCTTAAGAATCCCTAACGCCAGTGCTGGGATTCGAACTCCTACCCTTCGTGGGGGGAGGGGAGCCCGAAGCCAACGCAGCCGCTGAGGGCGGTGGTTGCATCATCAAATTTTCATGCTCAGAGAAATACATATACCAAAGTTCTGCATTTTTAAAGTTTCGATTTTTCTTTCCTGATAAAGGTCAAGAACTGTTATATGCAGAAATTAAAATCCTATGGTGCAAATGATATATCAGAGACACACCCTTCAATTTACTCTAACCAATTGATTCATCCTCTGTACATACATAAAATCCATCCACAACAAAGATCCTGCCGTAGAGAAGCAAGAACAAAAATACATGCAGACGAATGTCTCAAGAAAAGAAACGTACCCAGGATGTCACCACCAACTAATCATGCATGAAATACTCAATAACTTCAATTCGGTTAGAAACAAGAACCTGCAGAGGAGGGAGCCTTGATGGCCATTTGCTTGCTTGCCACACGACCAATCCGAATTTTATTTAATTCACCTCATCAAACTTGACGATATGGATGAGATTAGCAACATTCAACAACGACGAGCGACTCGGTCCAACTCAACTTGGCAAAGGTCCAACTCCAGGCCAACGATTAAAATCTCGGGCGGTAGGCTTCCGTAGTAACCGAGCCGAGAATCGTAACGAGGCAGTACAGACCACAAGATGCTCGTGAGTGCCATGAATTTCATCTTTCTCCTGTCTTTTTTTTTTTTTGTGTCTCGGCCTCTGTTCAACCGAGAGTTCTCCCACCGCTTGCTGGATATTCTTCTTGGTTTGTGCCTTACTTCTCTAAACCAATGCTCCTGCTAGTACGTGTGTTCTCTCAAATTCAGAATTCTCTTCTTGTTGATCCTTTCAATGGCTTCTGCACTCGGTTCATGATTTTGTTCGACTCTGACTCCATCGTTGCAAAATAATTCCTTAAAATTGTTGGGGAAATTTCAATCAGTGTCGGGAAGAAGAATGGAGTCAGACTTTGAGGCGTAATAACTATCTCTTTAAGGAAATATTTGCCCCGCAACGTTGCCAATGGTTACTGGCAAAAATCCTCCAAGATATAACAAAATCTCAATGAGAATACCAGATAGCAATTCAGGCTTCACGATCTCTCAAAAAGAAACAATTGGAAAAAACAAGAAGTTATATCCGAACAGACACAACATTCCAAAAATTAAGATGTTATGTCTGAACAGATACAAACTATAAGATAACCGCTGGCCGAAGTAATAAAATTCAGAATTAAATAAATAAAAAATGACCGTAACTCTTACGTGAACAATCGCTCCGTTTCAATAGGACACTATGGTTAATTTTTTATAATTATAAATCCGAATTTTTATAAATAAAAAATAATGATCGCTAATTAATGCCAAATCTCGTCCACGTGCGCACTCACATCATTTCGATACGGGACAAGGCACCTCTTACAAACAAACTACCGACATTCCCTTCTAATCTCGAGACCACAAGCAGGCGCCCAGCTACATTGGCCTCTTCGCGGATGCATCCAAGCCCAGCGCAATCGGCTACTGATCTTTTGGTCACGCAGAAGATGCGGATGAAGCCGTGCGCAGGGGAACAAAGTGAGATCTATTTCTGCAAGAATATCAACTAATAAAATGTTGTTCCATGATTGTGAGGAATACCTCCTTCCGTTCGTTTGATGTCCATTCCGAACCGTGTTTCTCCGGGTTCGGGGACTAGTTCTACTGGAAACGACCATTGAGCATGTGTGTTAGTGATCATTTCTCAACCATGCTTTTGTTGATCATGATATTAATTTACCAATAGGATGGTCCTTTGTAGGATAGGTATGAGTTGTGACGTAATATTTGTAAAAAAAATTTGAAGTTGAAAGTGAACTTACAGTCTGCTTCATAAGTCTTATAAATCTAAGAACAATACAAGCTCCTCTCTGTGAGGGCAAACGTATAATACAAGCTTCTTAGCAATGGAAGTGCGATGGGGTTGTATCATTAATCACGAGTCTAGGGTTCTGTATGATAATAAAGGAGACTTCACCCCGTGTGTAAAATTGACTGGCTATAGCCAGTTATTTGTAGTTTACTTTGGTTGTTGGCAATATACGCATCCAAAGGGTAATTTATGAACCGTAAGATAACTTTAACATTGACAAATACTTACGAACGTAAAATAATTTAGCGGCATTGAAATTAGTTTTACGAACACAAGAATATGACTTACCGAACATCATGTTGCATTTCTGATAAAATAAGGTTTGTTACTACGATTAGACTTTGTTAGCGATTTACTAAGAATGAGTATAATTAAGATTGTCAAGGATTAGCACTCACTCAATGTACTAATTACAAGGGAAGTTACTGCTTTAGAGGTGCATTACATCTTGTGGGGGAAATTACTACTTTGAATTACTTCCTATAAGACGTATTATTTGTCTTCAGAGATGCTAATACTTTGAAGGTAAATTACTCATTTTGTCACATGAGAATGCTTACGCTTAGTAATTTCCTTCTTACACAGTATATTACTTCAAACCATCGTTGGTGATATAATACTTGGTAATTGACCTAAAGCTATGGTAAATTGGCTAACTCTAATAATCTGATTGCACTTATTGTTTGTAAAGTTTCATTAAAAATAATGACATTCCTTTACACTTGGCAAGGTGGGGATGTAGTCACTAGTAATTATCTATTGATAATCTAATTTTCTTCAATTAGTTGACTAATTGGCAGTTCATTATCGTTAATTTATTTCAATTGTTAATAGTAACTTCCCTTTATACTTCATAACTCGATGGTGATAGTACTAAGTAATTGTCCTACCATAGTGTAATTTCCCTCAATAGGTCATAAGTTGTCATTCCTGGCCTTAGTAATTACACCTCCAACAATTGTAATTTGCCTTAAATCGTTGTGTTCTCAATTGCACCTATAGTGAGTACTTCCCCTTTTCGCGTAATAACTTAGCTATATAGTTCGTAACAAGAAATTCCTATGGCATTATCTCAAGTTATCGTAAGCTCGAAGGTCTTACTGATTGCAACTTCTCTTGAGAAATAGTAAGTGGCCTAAAACTGTTGTACTTTTTTTCTTTCTCTGTCACGCTCCGAACCCCATCGAGCTCGTGACATCCCTCTTTGGTCGAATTAGTGCGACGTCCCAGGAAACGCCGCTGACCCAAACTTGCACATCAGAGATAAATCACTAGCGAAAACCACAAACACCCAGACAATATTTGACTAGGGGTACAGGAGAGAATATACATCCATTACCGATTCAAACTTATACAATATCCACCATTTACAAACCACATAATATACATACACACCAATCTACTAGAGTTCACACCACCGACAAAAAAAAAGGTTCAGTAGCCTAGGCAAACCCTAACTCCAAAAATGGGATACTTCAAAACCTTCATTTTACCCCTAAACTAGCCCCTACGCCCTCTGGATGGCGTCCACTCCGAGTCCGACTCCCCAGAACCCGAGTCTGAATTCCCTTGAGCCACCTGCTCATCTGAGGACTCAGAGTCCGCCTCGATCTCAATCGGGTTGTTCTCATCACCCAACTCTAGTGGAACCTCAATCCGTTCTTCCTCTTCAGACTCCTCATCTGGCTCTTCCTCAGGCTCATCCTCAGGTTCCTCTTCTAGTTCTAACTCCGGCTCTTCTTCTGGTTTATCTTCGGGTTCTTCTTCCGGTGCTTCTTCAGGCTCTTCTTCGGGGTCTTCTTCTCTGGGTTCCTCCTCTGGTATTACACCTAGATCCACTTCCATAGGATCATACCCTGCTTGTGATTCCTCCGGCTCCGGATTAGGCTCAGTCACTGAAGGTTCGGGTGCTACGGGTACGTGCTGATGTCCTGACTAGGCGAGACTAATATCCAGGCTAGTCATCTCACCATCGAGAGGGGGTATGGCCGACGGATTGCAATCTCCTACTCCGTCAAATGGGACATCAAAACCACGGATGGGGCCAAACTCATCCATCCCATCCTGAAAACACCAGGCGGTATAGGTGTAAGCCTGCCAGAGGGGTTGCCCTATGTCTACCCAAACTACGGTAGTATGCTTGATCCAGGTCATATTCTCGTCTATCGAGTACTCTACCACGTTATGGTTGGTGTGCATCGGGATGCCAAAACGTTAAGGCGGCGGCGGTGGGAGATTCATGGATCGGGCCGGGGTTCTGAAATGGTTTGGTTGAAACAACCATGACACATATCTCAGCAAGTAAACACCCTAAACCCCACCTAGGCTAATACGTACCTCCAGACAAGTCCAAACACAATCACATTCAACGACCACATAACAGGCACACAATTTGCACTTACCTGGGCTTTTGATACGCGCAATCTGCAGGTTATTCTTAAATACACAATTTCGAACTACATGCACATTGCAAATTAATTTCCATGCACGAAACACAAGTCGAACGTATGGCATTTCCAATTCCACATTTCATACACTCGTTCATGCCTCATTACACTATTTTCATTCGACTTGCCAGCGACCCACGTTACAATACACGCCCCAGGTTCACTGTCAATTCACGGTCCACACATGACCGTCTCAATTTCACAATATTTCTTAGCCCGCATTACAGTACACTCCTCAGGCTCAACATCCACCACCTACGGCACAACCCGCGTTAAAGTACACGCCTCAGGTTGGCAGTCTTCCGGTAATACCGGGCATCGTCCCTCGTTAAAGTACAAGCCTCAGGATGGCACAATTCCCCGCGTTACAGTACATGCCTTAGGGACTTTCGTGACCACATGCACGACATATCACATAAATTTCTCACCCATTCACTCGCTCAAACACCATACAAATATGCTCGAATAACACGCTAACATGCCAAATTATCAACCGGTCTAATTCAGCCCGTGCTCGCATCGAATCCCACACATTTCACATGCTCATTTAACACATACACATGGCCAATTTCCAGCCAATTCAATTCAGCCCATACACGCTACATTTCAATCAATCATTTCACAATCCAACGAGCAAACAAGGTTGCCATTAGACCCACAATCACAGCCACAATTATGGCCATAAATTCAATATTTCCATGTCTATTTCCAGCCACGACAATCACCACAAACCATCCAATCCAATTCAATTCGCACGTGTGCAATTAACTCGAGTTTTTGGATTTTAAGCCAAATTTCACCATTCACGGGCGTCGTACTCCTACCGACAACCCCCAAATCAACACGTACTATATCCTACTAACCAATATGCACTAATTCGGCCACAGAATGAACAGTAACTCTGCCACCATAGAAAATCACCATAACGGCACATTTAGGCCCGTTTTTCACGCAATAAGCCACAATAATCACCCGGGATCATTCTGATTACCTAATCAATCAATTCTAACCTCAAAAACTATCACAATTCCATCCAAACCACTCAGCCAAATCAGTTCAACCATTAATCCACGATTAACCCCTAAAACTCGCTAAAATGGCCCCGAACTAACCCGAAAATACCCGTTATCCTAGGCGAGGGTTAGGATATCACTTACTTGTGATTCCTACGAGAAATTGAGGCCTCAACGGTGGCTGGACAGAGAGCGAACAGCAGCGGCAGCGGCGACAAACGGTAAGGGTTATCGGTGACTCGCCGGCGGTCAAGAGCGGCGGCGATTGGCTGCTGGCTTTCTTGGCTGAGCTGGGCTAAGATGGGGCTGGTGAGGGTGTTTCGGTGAGGGGGAAAAACAGAGGAGAGAGAGACGGCGAGGCGGTGGTGCGGCGAGGATGCGGCTTCACGGGTGGACGGTGGTGCTCCGGCTCGGCGGGTGGACGGCAGCGGTGGCTGGCTTGGATGGCTGGCCACACTCACGGTGGGGTGGAGAGGAGTCGGCCAAGAGGGAGAGTGAGCGAGAGAGATGCCGAGAGAGTGAGAGAGAGTGAGGGGAGAGAGAGAAAATGGGAAGAAATAGTCTAAGGGCCAATAATTGGTGTCTAATACCTTGCCAAATGACCATCCTACCCCCCTCTCTATCATCCAATCAACGGCTACGATTTGATCTTATCCTAAGATCGACGGCCAAGATTAATCCTTGCCAAAAATATCCGGGGACAAAATTGAAATTTCATAAAATTTTCAAGGCCAAAATTGTCCAAAAATTTCTATTTCTAAAGTTGATATGAAATGACCAAAATGCCCCTCTCACATTATACTTGGCCTTAACAAAGTCCCAGGGGTAAAATGGTCATTTTTCATTTTTCGCCAGAATTCAAATTTTCTAAAGAATTCGGACAAATCTGAGGCTGACTAAGCCAATAACAACGTCGTCCAATTATCCTGTCGTGACCTTTATAATTTCAAATGTCCAAACTTGGTCTCTAATTAATGATTAAATTTACTTAACGTAACCTGAGCGTATCTCGAATTAACGGGTGGCTTTTGGGGAATTTCGCACATTAGACCCGTGGTCGATACTGAATCAAGTCACGTTTAAGTTCACTCGGGTCGTGACGACCTCGGTTGTCACTTAATCGCGAGGATCGATCGCTAGTTCCAACGGGCACGATCGTTTGGTGTAGGTTTAGGATCATTCGTCAACACATCTCGTGGTCAAGCGGAATCACCCGCGGTCCACTCGTGTGACAGCGGCAAATTGATCCCTAACTATCCTTGGATCAGCCTACATTGGCTCAAAATATCACCTCGATAATTTTTATGGTCGAAAGTCGATTCACGATCGAGTTTCTTTGGTCGTGCGAATTTAAATCCCTAATTGTTAGTATCCCAAGATTGATCAGTTCCGGGCGAGATCTAACTACAAGCACGTCCATAAAATCATCAATTTCATAAATCCCAAGTGGGTCAGATTTTAGAATGTCACAACTCTTCCCCCCTTATAAAAATTTCGTCCTCGAAATTTACAATTCAACCTACTATTCAAACAAGTGGGGGTATTGACGTTGAATTAGCTCTTCGCTTTCCCAAGTCGCGCCTTCTGTCCCATGGTGTTCCCAAACAACTTTGACCATCGGGATCATCTTGTTCCCTAAAACTCGTTCCTTCCGATCTTCGATCCTTATTGGCCTTTCGACATACGACACCCTATCGTCCACCTCTATCTCTTCGTAGTTCAACACATGAGTTGGGTCCGGTTCATATTTTCTCAGCATCGATACGTGGAATACGTTATGCACTTACGACAAATTTGGCGGTAATGCAAGGCGATAAGCTAAATCTCCAATCCTTTCCAAAACCTCAAATGGTCCCACGTACCTCGGACTCAACTTCCCTTTCTTACCAAATCGGGATAATCCTCTCATGGGCGATACCTTAAGGAATACGTGATCCCCTACTTGAAATTCCAAAGGTCTTCGCCTTCTGTCTGCATAACTCTTTTGACGGCTTTGAGCTGTTTTCAGCCTTTCACGAATTATATTAACCGCCTCAACTGACTGTTGAACTAACTCTGGCCTGATTATACTCCTTTCTCTAACTTCATCCCAACACACGGGCGTTCTACATGCTTTGCCATATAGCGCTTCAAATGGCGCCATTACGATGCTCTGCTGGAAACTATTATTGTACACAAATTCTGCTAAGGGCAATTGCTCTTCCCATTTGCCTTGAAAATCCAATACACATGCCCGAAGCATATCCTCTAAAGTCTGAATCGTCCTCTCAAACTAGCCATCCGTTTGTGGATGGTAAGCTGTACTAAACTGCAACTTTGATCCTAATGCCATCTGCAAACTTTTCCAAAAGTTGGCGATAAACCTGGGATCACGATCTGAAGTAATCGTCACTGGCACCCCATGCAAATGAACTATTTGTTGTACGTACAATTCGGCATACCGATCCAATGCAAAATCCTTGCGCACGGCCAAGAAGTGCGCTGACTTCGTTAATCTATCGACAATCACCCAAATGGAATCATGGCTTCTTTGGCTCCTTGGTAATCTCGTTACAAAATCCATAGTAATATGTTCCTATTTCCATTCTAGGATTTCTAAAGGTCGCAACAATCCTCCAGGCTTACAGTGTTACGCTTTTACTTGCTGGCACATCAGACACTTAGCCACATGCTTAGCTATATCTACTTTCATACCATTCCACCAATAGTACTGTCTCAAATTCTGATACATTTTCGTACTACTGGGATGGATACTATAATTACTACGATGCGCTTCCGACAAAATTTCTTCCTTAAGTTCCGCATCGTTATGTACACACAATCGTCCACGGAACTTCAATATCCCGTCTTCGGATATTCGAAAGTTCGGTTTCCTCTTGGTAGCATCCATTTCCAGAATCTTTTGAATTTCTTGATCCGTAGACTGTAAGGACTTAATCTTAGTCTAGATTTCTGGTTCGATTCTCAAAGTGGCAAACAAGCTCGAGACTTGACTTACTTCAAACTTAAACTCCGAGTCTCGCACTCCTTCCAACAAAGTCCATTCCTTGACCATCAAGTGTGCGATGCTTAACTTCCGACTCAATGCATCGGCTACCCGGTTGGCCTTTCCGGGGTGATATAAAATATCACAATCATAATCTTTCAGCAATTCCATCCAACGACGTTGCCTCATATTTAGATTCTTTTGAGAAAACAGATATTTTAAACTTTGATGGTCTGTATATATCTAGAATTTCTCTCCGCATAAATAATGTCGCCAAATCTTAAGGGCGAATATGATCGCGGTTAATTCCAAATCATGCATCGGATAATTCAATTCATGCGGCCTCAACTGCCTTGATGCATAGGCTGCTACTCGCCCATGTTGCATCAGCACACATCCTAATCCTTTCAACGACGAATCACTATATATTTCAAAACCTCCTGATCTTGACGGAATAGTCAATACCGGTGCCGTCGTCAATCTATGCTTTAATTCCTGGAAACTCCTTTCACGCTTGTCAGTCCACTCAAACTTCGTTTCTTTCTTTAACAGACGTGTCAACGACATTGCTATAGCCGAAAATCCTTCCACAAAACGTCTATAGTATCTTGCCAAACCCAAGAAGCTTTGAACCTCAGTTATCGTCATCGGTCTCGGCCACTTTATCACGGCTTCAATCTTTGTCGAATCTACCGAAATTCCATCCCCCGAGATCACATGTCTAAGAAATGCTACTCGACTGAGCCAGAACTCGCACTTACTAAACTTGGCGTATAGTGCGTGTTCCCTTAAGGTCTACAGAACTTTACTCAAATGGAACTCGTGCTCTTCCGAGCTCTTCGAGTACACCAATATATCGTCTATAAAGACTATGACGAATTGATCTAATAACTCCTTAAACACCCGATTCATTAAGTCCATAAAGGCAGCAGGGGCGTTAGTCAGTCCGAACGGCATCACCGAAAATTCATAGTGTCTATATCTCGTCCTGAATGCCGTCTTCGGTATGTCCTTCTTCTTAATCCTCAATTGATGATATCCCGTTCTCAAATCAATTTTGGAAAATACCGAAGCCCCTTGTAACTGATCAAACAAATAATCAATCCTTGGCAGGGGGTATTTATTCTTAATCGTCACTTGATTTAACTGCTGGTAATCGATACATAACCTTACTGACCCATCCTTCTTCCTCACAAATAAGACTGGCGCTCCCCATGGAGACGCACTTGGACGAATAAATCCTTTGTCCAATAACTCTTGCATTTGCACCTTTAACTCTTTTAACTCTGACAACGACATTCTATAAGGTGCCTTCAAGATTGGCTCAGTCCCAGGGGCCAACTCAATTACAAACTGTACTTCTCTTTTAGGTGGCAATCCTGACAATTCCTGAGGAAAAACATCGAGAAAATCACACACCACGGCTATGTCCTCTAGCCTCGGCTCCTTAGCCGTTGAATCAATCACAGTCGTTAGAAATCCTTGACACCCTTCGTTCAACAACTTAGTCATTTCTAGCGACGAAATCCAAGGGATCGAGATTCCTCCTAGGTTTCCCGCAAATTCGAATTTCGGGTGTCCAACCGGATTAAATTGGATCACCCTGCTACTATAATCCATAACAGCCATCTGCTTAACTAACCAATCCATACCCACTATCACATCGAAGTCATACATCGCTAAAACCGCTAGATCAATTCTTTCTTCCCTATCACCAATTACAATCTTATAAGTCGGGCACCCTAATGAAACTAGCACCTTATCATTCAATGGAGTGGTAACACACAACACAACATCAAGCAATTGCGGCTCCATATCAGTCAATTTGACAAATTGTTTTGATTTAAACGAATGTGACGCCCCAGGGTCAAACAAAACATATGCAGTATGATCGCATAGAGAAACTGTACCTGTGACTACCCCTGGCACGTTCTCAATCTCTCTCCTAGCCATGGCATACACCTGTCCTTGGGCCAGTGGCCTATTCTGATTAGCCGACGGGGCAGCTCCAATTTGGTTCCCGTTCCGGGGTGGCGGCAACGCAGGCAACCTATTCTGCCTAATGTTGGGGCAAGACCTTATCTGATGACCAAACCCGCCACATCCGAAACATGCTCCGCCCCCTGTTTGGACAAGGTCCATTTCCATGTCTTTCTCCACATATCCAACATGGACCATTTTGAAAATGATTCGGTTTCCCGATATTCCTTCTAGCAGGAGGGACGAAACATCAATTACTCGCCATCGGCCTCTTCCCGAGGTGGCGATTGTCCCTACCCAGGGCAAATCTTGACCCAGAAGCGGTAGCCCTATCTGCTAAGTCACGTTCGATCGCTTTGGCCCGATCATAAATCTCGTTATAATCCCTCAAATTCAACGAAATCATTTGGCTGCGAAGGGTCGACTTCAAACCGTCTCGGAACCTCCGAGCCCTATCCAACGGATCCTCCACCATCCTTGGGGCGAACTTAGATAATCGAGCAAATTCAGCCTCATACTGATCCACTGTCCTCTGCTCCTGACGAAGCCTCATAAACTCAGCTAATTTCTGTTCCCGGACTCTCTCAGAAAAATATTTATCATTAAAGACTTCCACAAACATCGCCCAAGTCTGGGCAGTACCGGCCGGGAACACGCTTCCTCTGGTGGCTTTCCACCAATCATTTGCATTTTCTTGGAATTGGTACACTGCCAAGGTCGCTTTCTCTTCTTTGGTGCACCTTAGTACATCAAAAGGTTTTTCTAACTCCTCTACCCACAGTGATGCAACCTCAAGGTCCCCCTACCATCAAACTTAGGGGGCTTTAACTTCAAAAATTGCTCAACTAGCTGATGCATATGCCTATTCATATTCACTTGCCTTTGCCCTTGATTCCCATTATTATTATTAGCGGCGGCAACCACAGCGGCCTTAGCAGCTTGGGCAATAGTGGCAACTCATTCCTGAGTCTACTGTCCTATCAGATTACCAATCTCCTCTAGGTTCCTCATGGCCGCATCCATTCTCGGATCTCTTGCAGGTCGGGCTCGTGAACTAGATGGACCCCCTGTTCCTCTACCACTCGAACTCATCCTCACGGTTTCGATCGCTCACCTACCTGTTATAATTCCACTCAGGAATTAGAAACCTAGGTCAACTATACCAGTCTAGTCCTAGGCAGCGAATTAGCACAATAAAACACTCAGCAGGTAAGTAATCATAACAGCACAAGGCCACAATCAATAAGGTCTGTGCACTTACCTCAGATCCAGATGCACCTGCATTCCAATCATTATAACACTCAATTCACTCAGCAATCACAACAAACAATCTGGAAGCACGCGTAGCTCATTCCACACCTATGCCTCGCTAAGGTCTCCCTAGATGACTACCCCAGGGCCTTCGCTCCTTATCACTCCAGACTTCGACCAACTTAGATCGAGCTGTCCTTGCTCTGATACCAATTCAACGCGGGATGTCACGCCTCAAACCCGATTGAGCTCGTGGCATCCCTCTTTGGTCGAATTAGTGCGACGTCCCAGGAAACGCCGCCGACCCACACTTGCACATCAGAGATAAAGCACTAGCGAAAGCCACAAATACCCAAACAATATTTGACTAGGGGTAGAAGGGAGATTATACATCCATTACCGATTCAAACTTATACAATATCCACCACTTACAAACCACATAATATACATGCACACCGATCTACTAGAGTTCACACCACCGACATAAAAAAGGATCAGTAGCCTGGGCAAATCCTAACTCCAAAAATGGGATACTTCAAAACCATCATTCTACCCCTAAACTAGCCCCTATGCCCCCTGGATGGTGTCCACTCCGAGTCCGACTCCCCAGAACCCGAGTCTGAATTCCCTTGAGCCACCTACTTATCTAAGGACTCAGAGTCCGCCTCGATCTCAATCGGATTGTCCTCATCACTCGACTCTAGTGGAACCTCAATCCGTTCTTCCTCTTCGGACTCCTCATCTGGCTCTTCCTCAGGCTCATCCTTAGGTTCCTCTTCTGGTTCTAACTCCGGCTCTTCTTCTGGTTCATCTTCGGGTTCTTCTTCCGGTGCTTCTTCAGGCTCTTCGTCGGGGTCTTCTTCTCCGGGTTTCTCCTCTGGTATTACACCTAGATCCACTTCCATAGGATCATACCCTGCCTGTGATTCCTTCGGCTCCGGATCAGGCTCAGCCACTGAAGGTTCGGGTGCTGCGGGTATGTGTTGATGTCTTGACTGGGCGAGACTAGTATCCAGGCTAGTCATCTCACCATCGGGAGGGGGTATGGCCGACGGATCCCAATCTCCTACTCCGTCAAATGGGACATCAAAACCACGGATGGGGCCAAACTCATCCATCCCATCCCGAAAACACCAGGCGGTATAGGTGTGGGCCTGCTAGAGGGGTTGCCCTATGTCTACCAAGACTACGGTTGTATACTTGATCCAGGTCATATTCTCGTCTATCGGGTACTCTACCACGTTATGGTCAGTGTGCATCGGGATGCCAAAATGTTGAGGCGGTAGCGGTGGGAGATTCATGGTTCGGGCTGGGGTTCTGAAGGGTTTGGTTGAAACAACCATGAGACACATCTCAGCAAGTAAATACCCTAAACCTCACCTAAGCTAACACGTACTTCCAGACAAGTCCAAACACAATCACATTCAATAACCACATAACAGACACACAATTTGCACTTACCTGGGCTTTTGATACGTGCAATCTGCAGATTAGTCTCAAATACACAATTTCCAACCACATGCTTAATTTCCATGCACGAAACACAAGTCGAACGTATGACATTTCCAATTCCACATTTCACATACTCGTTCATGCCTCGTCACACTATTTTCATTCAACTTACCAGCGACCCGCGTTACAGTACACGCCTCAGGTCCACTGTCAATTCACGGTCCACACACGACCGTCTCAATTTCACAACACTTCTTAGCGCGTTACAGTACATGCCTCAGACTCAACATCCACCACCTACGGCACAACCCGCGTTAAAGTGCATGCCTTAGGTTGGCAGTCTTCCGGTAATATCGGGCATCGTCTCGCGTTAAAGTACACGCCTTAGGACGGCACAATTCCCTGCATTACCGTACACGCCTCAGGGACTTTCGTGACCACACGCACGACATATCACATAAATTCTCACCAATTCACTCGCTCGAACATCATACAAACATGCTCGAATAACACGCTAACATGCCAAATTATCAACCGTTCTAATTCAGCCCGTGCTCGCATCGAATCCCACACATTTCACATGCTCATTTAACACATAAACATGGCCAATTTTCGGCCAATTTTCAGCCAATTCAATTCAGCCCATACACGCATATAACGGCGCCACATTTCAATCAATCATTTCACAATCCAGCGAGCAAACAAGGTCGCCATTGGACCCACAATCACAGCCACAATTATGGCCATAAATTCAATATTTCCATGTCTATTTCCAGCCACAACAATCACCACAAATCAGCCAATCCAATTCAATTCGCACGTGTGCAATTAACTCGAGTTTTTGGATTTTAAGCCGAATTTCACCATTCATAGGCATCGCACTCCTACCAACAGCCCCCAAATCAACACGTACTATATTCTACTCACCAATATGCACTAATTCGGCCACAGAATGAACAGTAACTCGGCCACCATAGAAAATCACCATAACGGCACATTTAGGCCCGTTTTTCACGCAATAAGCCACAATAATCACCCGAGATCATTCCGATTACCTAATCAATCAATTCTAACCTCAATTCCACCCCAAAAACTATCACAATACCATCCAAACCACTAAGCCAAATCAGTCCAACCATTAATCCACGATTAACCCCAAAAACTCGCTAAAACGGCCCCGAACTAATCCGAAAATACCCGTTATCCTAGGTGAGGGTTAGGATATCACTTACTTGTGATTCCTATGCGAAATTGAGGCCTCAATGGTGGCTGGACAGAGAGCGAACAGCAGCGGCAGCGGCGACAAACGGTAAGGGTTACCGGCGACTCGCCGGCGGTCACGAGCGGCGGCAAATGGCGGCGATTGGCTGCTGGCTTTCTTGGCTGTGCTGGGCTGAGATGGGGCTGGTGAGGGCATTTCGGTGAGGGGGAAAAATAGAGGAGAGAGAGACGGCGAGGCGGTGGTGCGGCGAGGACGCGGCTTCACGGGCGGACGGCGGTGCTCCGGTTCGGCAGATGGACAGTGGCGGTGGCTGGCTTGGACGGCTGGCCACACTCACAGTGGGGTGGGGAGGAGTCGGCCAAGAGAGAGAGTGAGGGAGAGAGATGCCGAGAGAGTGAGAGAGAGTGAGGGGAGAGAGAGAAAATGGGAAGAAATAGTCTAAGGGCCAATAATTGGTGTCTAATACCTTGCCAAATGACCATCCTACTCCCTCTCTATCATCCAATCAACGGCTACGATTTGATCTTATTCTAAGATCGACGACCAAGATTAATCATTGCCAAAAATATCTAGGGGCAAAATTGGAATTTCACAAAATTTCCAAGCGCAAAATTGTCCAAATATTTCTATTTCTAAAGTTGATGTGAAATGACCAAAATGCCCCTCTCACATTATACTTGGCCTTAACAAAGTCCGAGGGGTAAAACGGTCATTTTTCATTTCTCGCCAGAATTCAAATTTTCTGAAAAATACGAACAAATATGAGGCTGACTAAGCCAATAACAATGTCGTCCAATTATCCTGTCGTGACCTTTATAATTTCAAATGCCCAAACTTGGTCTCTAATTAATGATTAAATTTACTTAACGTAACTTAAGCGTATCTCGAACTAACGGGTGGCTTTTGGGGAATTTCGCACATTGGACCCCGTGGCCGATACTAAATCAAGCCACGTTTAAGTTCACTCGGGTCGTGACGACCTCGGTTGTCACTTAATCGCGAGGATCGATCGCTAGTTCCGACGGGCACGATCTTTTGGTATAGGTTTAGGATCATTCGTTAACACATCTCATGGTCAAGCGAAATCACCCGCGGTCCACTCGTGTGACAGCGGCAAATTGATCCCTAACTATCCTTAGATCGGCCTACATTGGCTCAAAATGTCACCTCGCCAATTTTTATGGTCGAAAGTCGATTCACGATCGAGTTTCTTTGGTCGCGCGAATTTAAATCTCTAATTAACCATTCCCTAATGGTTAGTATCCCAAGATTGATTAGTTCCGGGCGAGATCTAACTACAAGCACGTCCATAAAATCATCAATTTCATAAATCCCAAGTGGGTCAGATTTCAGAATGTCACATTCCCTATTCTTAGTTACTTTACTTAAATGATCACAAAGTTTCTTTCAAGTTCGTAATCAATGGAGCCTATCCATAAGTAATAATCCTTGATTGTCATAATTTCCCTCAATTAATAATAGAACTTGCAATTTTACTGGAATAAACTTCCTCAATGTCAATAAATTACCGCTTCAACAGGCTCGGTTACCCAGAATTGATTCCGTTGGCTGAGTTTATTTGACTATACAGCCGATGTCATATTCTGTACGGACCAGTTGAGCACATCCCACTGCCATGGAATTTTCCTTTGTGGTAACCGCCACAAATCAAATCAAGTAAAACATCCATTTATCACATATCACATATGTAATGCTAACTCCATCTTTTACATATATTCAACACGCCTAAGACACTTACTCTTTAAACCAATACATACACACATGCATGCATTCTCAAATGTACATAAGTGGCTAATCGGCACACTGAATAGCACATACTATACAGCATTCTAATCTTGCGTGGCCTCATGGGTCAGTGCCCTTCTTCTGAGACAAACACACCTATAGAGATATATAGCCACTAAACTATAAGATCCTCCCTCTTCCCTTTTGTGAAGGCTTTGCAGACGAATTTCAGGACTTTACGTGCCAATTTCAGGATTAGGCGAATTATGTGGCACAAGAAAATAAGAGACATCAATCTAGCCCATAACTGCACCGCAATTGCACATGCATTTTTAGCAGTCCATTTGTCCTTCTCCGGGGAGAATACTTCTATGACGATGCCATAAGTCGTTGCTGTGGAGGTTATCGCAACCCACATAGTCATCATTACAATCCACGTGGAGATCCGATGCCGCTTTAAAGGAAGACCACTTATGAGAAGCATAATGACACTAAGCGATGCGATGAAGCTTATTGTGTTAAATATTGTGAATTCCCCGTGCTCATCCAAATGCTCATCAAAATTTTCAGTCTGGGTCATACCGGCTTGGAATGCTATGGTAGCTACCAATGTCGCCACCACCATTAGTGTCTCATGCATACTCTTTTGCCACTTTCTCTTCATTTCCTTCTTGTTCTCTTCTCCTACAAGTGGATGGAAGGCGGTGACCGTGTTATTCACATAAACCATTCGTCTGATGGGTCGTGATTCTCCAAAGTTTGAGGAACATAATCCACAATCTCTGAGACTCTTTCCGTGCTTTGGCCTTGTGCTAATAGGCCTAGTGCTGTGAAGCCTCTGGAGTTCGTAATGTTCAGGTTTACTCCTTTATTAATCAGGAAGTCAATAGTCTGAAGAGGAGTAACAACAGATGGTACCAATTGGTGTCAGGTTTGATCATGACAAGCCCATGTTATATATATTTCAAGATTAACTTTGCTCCCAGCGTTTTTAAGTTCTCTAGTGCTTGTGACTATTATTTGATGCCTCCAAAAGGGGAACTCATCCCTTGTTGAATCTCTTCTGTTATCTCTGGTTTTATGTTGCTTCTACTCTGGACAAAATTAGTAAGAATATAGCGTGAAGTGTAAAGTTTTAGTTAATTATCTAGACCAATGAATTCCTTTCCAAATACCATAACATGTGTAATTTATAAATGGATATCTTTTAGCTTCCGAATATTTCTAGGACATTCATGTTTCCAAAAACCGCCTTTTTTTGTTGATAAGCTCACTAAACTAAAATAGTGCAGAGGCTTGGTTGTATGAACATGCCTCAGTTTGTCTATCTACAGCAGCCAAATGTAAAAATCGTGTTACCATCTTCGTCCCTCGAGTTGATGAACCGATCATCGCCCAAGATATCTATCAAAAACTTCAAAGCTTCCAGTTTGTTGTGCTTCACGCATAAATGGAGGATCGTCTGGCCATGTTCAACGATGTTACGGGCTGCATCAGGTCTCGCTCGAACCAAGCGTTCCAACACATCTACATGCCCTTTCCGTTGAAAATTAAACTTGATTCATGAATCTAGGTGCATTATTCTAAGGTTGGTATTATCCATGTACTTCTTCCTAGGTGCATTAATTTGGTTCATGTATGTGTCATGCATTTAATTAGTCCATTATATTTTCAAGATTCATGTACTACAAAGTTCTAGGAGTTTTATGAGGTCTTAATAAATGCATACAATGTACTAAGGGTCTTTATGTACCTATAAAAGGGCTTGCGTTTGAATCATTTGAAAAAAATAGCCAAGCCATAAAAATATCAAAGAGTATTCTAAGTATTCTCTTGTGTTCCTTTCTCTCAGCTTCCCATTTTCAACAAAGTGGTATCAGAGCTACGGTTGAAGATGAATAGCTCTTTTCCTTATGCTGTTCCCAAGCTTTCGAAACAAAATTATGGGCAATGGTGCATTCGCATGAAGGCGTTGCTTGGCTCACAAGACGTGTGGGAAGTTGTTCAAAAAAGCTATGATGAACCGGAGGATGAAGCGGCTTTGAATCAAAATCAAAAGAACGCGTTGAACAAGCTTCGTAAAGGTGATCAACATGCCCTCTCTATTATTCACTTGGGCTTGGATGAAGCCATGTTCGAGAAAGTTGCTTCCGCATCAAAGGCTAGAGAAGCCTGGGATATTTTAGAAAATAATTTCAAAGGAATTAAAAAGGTGAAGAGGGTACGTCTTCAATCTCTACGTGGTGAGTTCGAATCTCTACATATGATGGGGTCCGAATCCGTTTCTTATTTCTTCACCAGAGTATCCTCCGTAACCAATCAAATGAGGCAATATGGCGAAAATATTGATGATGTTCGTGTTATTGAAAAGATTCTTAGATCGCTTGACTCAAAGCTTGATCTTGTTGGTGTTGCCATTGAGGAATCCAATGACTTGAAGACTATGACCCTTGATCAGCTCATGGGGTCATTGCAAGCATATGAAGAAAGATTAAAGAAGAAGGGAGAGCCGGCGACCCAAGTACTCCAAACTAAGGTCTCTTTGGGAGATCAAGTGAAAAAGCAAGAATGGTCTCATGGGAGAGGTCAAAATCGTGGCCGTGATCGTGGTCGTGGTCATGGTCATGGCCGTGGAGGAAACTTTGGTCGTGGTCGTGGAAGGAGCGGAGACCAACGTTCCATCAATGAAAGGTCAAGCTTTCAAATAGGAGGACGTGGAAATTATGGCTACAATAGAGGTGAAAGGAGAAGGTATGATAAAACTAATATTCAATGTTATTCCTGTCACAAATTTGGGCACTATGCTAATGAATGTAGGAGTGCCACTACAAACAATGAAGTGAAGGTCAATTATATTGAACTTAAAGAAGAAGAAGACGAGACATTGTTGTTATTGGCAACGAATGAAGAAAGAGAGAAAGGAGAATGGTATCTTGACACCGGTGCCGCAAATCACATGAGTGGCAACATAGAGTCATTCTTAACTCTTAATGAGGCGGTGAATGGCAACATCATCTTTGGAGATAATACTAAAGCCCCAATCAAAGGAAAAGGTGATGTCTTAATCCGTGCAAAAAATGGAAGTCATCTTTTGATATCTCAAGTTTATTATGTTCCTACTTTGAAGTCTAATATTCTAAGTTTGGGACAATTACTTGAGATGGGATATGATATTCACTTGAAAGATCGTTGCCTTCTTTTGAGAGATGATTCTCATAAGTTGATAGCAAAGGTGCCTATGGAGAAAAAAAGAATGTTCTTGCTTGTTGACACCTAAATTTCGGCGCATCATTTAGTGGTTAATTGCATAGAAAATTAGGGATTAAATTTTAACCCCTAAACAAAAATATTAAAATTGCATAGCATATAGTTTAGGTTCATATAGATTAATTGCATTCCGCATTGGATTGGCGGTGGTAAGCGAGCTTAAAATTCATCACGTAAATCGAGCTCGGGCACCGAACGAGACTCGGCTCACTCGAAAAGCATGGGCCGAAAATCACAAGCAAAAGGGCTTGGTTGTCTTAATTTGAGCTTAAATTAGCCCATTATGCTTAATTAAAGAAAAGCACAAATTAATTCAGCCCACTTACAATTAAATTAAAGCCTAAGTCTAAGCCCATTAGGACTAGGAAGCCCGGCTAATTAACCTAGGGTTGCGATATAAATATGTCGTTATGCATCATAATCAAAGAAGGGCTCTCATAATTTTGAGAACACAATTCTTGAGAGCACGAGAGACACACGTGAGCGAGAGCAAGAGTAAGAGAGAAAAAGTTTCTGTTCTTCCCGCAGGTTCTGAAGGTCGGCACTGATTGAAGCACAAATTTTTCTTGGTCAAAGGCAATACACGAGACAGAAGAGAAAAGTCAGGAAAAAACGTGAGAAAGAAAGAAAGTGGGAGGGAGAGGACGGCTACCACTTTACTGTAGATGGCCATTATACACACATGAGAAGAGAGATCATGAGTGGGAACCGAGGGAGACATTGAGGTGTCCTTGAAGATTGAAGATCCCACTGGTAATCCTTCCGACGAGCGTCAACCACTCAAGCGAATCCCCAAGGCGGCCACGAGTGCACCAGTGGGTCTCTGCACCTAGCATAGGCGAGCTTCTGACGATCTCTCCAGTCTCCGTCGTTGCTCCTGGTGTTCAGTCCAACAGATCTAGCAACTCAGTCTCCTCTCAACGAGCACCTCTCCTCACTGCCGTCCGCACTGCTCCCACTGTGCCAACCATCGCCGCGCCGCTGCCTCTACCGCGCCGTTGCCCCGGAGACGCCGACGCCGCTCGTTGCACCGCCGCTGTCCCCGCAGCGCTGCACCGCTGCCCGGAGACGCCCGCCGCGCCGCTGTCCCCGCCGTGTCACCGCCGCGAGTCGCCGCCACTCCCGACATCGCGCCACCGCTGCCGACGCACCGCCGCCGGTCACCATCCCGATCCGCAATCCCGATCTGCTGCAAATTCAAATTAGGAAAGAAATCTGCAAATCAGGTAATTATCTTATCCCGATTTGATTTGAATATTTTGTTGCCTAATTTGTGCTTATTGATATCTAATTTTGCATATTCAAGTAATAAGCATATTTCAATTAAGATTTATTTCTTTTTTTGGAAATCTTGGATATCTGATCTTATCAAATTTGGATAGAATTTAGAATTTTCAAAATCCTTTGAATATATCCAAGATATTTGAGATATTTAAATTTTTTCAAGATGTGATCGATTAGGAAAATTTCCTAATCCGCAACCGCACACGTGGAAATAAATCTATCTATCAGGCTTTAGATAGAGTTATTTCCATAGCGGGTATTTCGAATTTTAGGATCGATCTGTTAGGCTTCAGATCGAAACTTAATTCGAAAGATTTAGCGGTTATATGTTTTTACTGGATTTTAATTTCGAATTTCGATAAAAATAAATACCAAAAAGATTACTCTAGAATAGGTTAATTTCTTTAGTTTAAAATTGCCTGTTTAGATAATTGACATTTTAATTCCGAATTTCATTAAAGAAAAATACAAAAAAATTAATATGCCCGTCGTTAGAAATAGGTCACGTCGTCGCATGACATATAGTTTGCATGTTAGGTTGCATTAACGCATGTCAATTTTTTGCACGTCATTACATATAGGTTAGCTTCCATTTAAATAAAAGAAAATCAAAAAGAAATTTCTGCACCTTTGAACTTTAAGTCAGAATCTTTTCAAAATTGTTAAATTGAATATTTTTCCTGAAATTGGTACCGAAAGGGTGTTAAGGAATTTAGCGCAACCAAGTCCCCGAATCTATAATTTCTGGTTCGTAGAAATAAAATAGTACTCCCGCTATTTTATTTAGGATTCTAATGAACCTGCCCTAAATGATTAGTGGCGATTCCCATTGAAAATATTTGCTTTCTCACAATTGGACTTAAGTTGCGATTTGGTAGAGTTTGGGAGAACTCGAGCTAGGTTAGTTAATTTAATTGACCTAGTAATCCATTAGCCTAAGATCGAAACCCGATTGATTTTTGTTAGGTCGCAACAGCTTGGCGACTCCGCTCGGGAAAACTTGAATTTTTTTAAAAAAAATTTTAAGGAGGACTTAGGCCAAAAATTTTTATGGAAAAATCACTCGATTTGACAAAATTTGATTGAATTCTCATTTTTAGGTGTTAAATGGTTTTGCAGGATGGGAGTTATAAGGGGAATAGTGATTGGCTAACCCATTGTTTTGCAGGTTTGGTGGAATTGTGATTTAATTTTTGCACTATTGAAGCGTTGTTTGCTTATAATTGTTGTGCATGATTTACAGTATTTGCACTACACCACACACAACTTGTGACCGGACTTGGGTCACACCCATAGTTTTAAGATGGTATTTAAATGGTTCTTTAACCTTAGCGGTAAGACTTCGCTAAAGGTTATCCCATTTGGATCCCAAAATTTTTTCAAAAAATGGCTCAAGGGTCGCCCTCATGCACTTGAGGCTACAATGCATGGAGGTTAACCTTGTCGACCGAACCGAGCCGAAGTGATTGGACCCGACTAGTCATGACTATTGTATGCGAGGCTGCGACTAGTCATGATGATTATGCGCGAGGCTGCGACATGTCGTTCCGTTCATCATTTCATTTTGCCAAAGCCTTTAGGATAGATAGATTAAGGTTTAAACTCACGATCCATGTGCATGTCTCTGTGATTGACATTTTCTCCCCAAAGACGGTAATTTCTCGAGCTTTATCTTTGATTATCTTTGATTTTCTTCATCTTATTTTGAGTCGGTCCATGAATTTAGGTTGATTCATTTGGCACGTGGTCTATATAAGAATGGGTCGCCTTAATATCCGTTTCGTGCCTACTCCGAAGCTAGAGCTCAAGAAGTTATGGAGCCAGTTGAAGCCAGATGGTCAGCAGTACGTTCTCAAACGCATTGGATTCATGCTGCCAATCCTGGACATAGATGTTCAGAGCGGGATCATGCAGGCACTCGCTCATTTTTGGTGCCCCGAGACGACCACATTTGTGTTGGGAGGTAAGTTTGAGCTCACACCGACTCTGGAAGAATACAGTTTTGCCATTGGGAAATCGATTGAGTTGGATATAATCGAACCACCCATTAAGGTAGATCTTGTGGTAGTGCTTGTTGAATTTTTGAATTTGACTAAAAAGGAAATTGAAAAAGTGTTAAAGGGTAATTGTCAAGCATGCCCGCTATCTTTTCTTATTGAATGTTTTGAAAATAACTCCGTCCTCATAAGGTCTAAAATTTTTATCTTAGCTTTTTTCGGACTCATCATTTTTCCATTCCGTCAAAACGCTATTGATCCGGTGATAGCCTGGACGGTAAAACTAATATGTGGTGGAGTTAGTTTTATAAACACAATTCTGGCAGAGACCTTCATATCTCTGACACGATTTAAGAAAGGAAAAGATAGAACTTTTCGAGCCCCGATTGAGCTTTTACAAATCTGGCTTTTCTCACACCTCTCTCAATTTGGAGAAAATATGACTATATTTGAAATGAACATGACTGATAACCCTATTTTAAGGTTCAAACAAATACAAGATCAAACTAAGAGCTTGCACTATACACAATGGGTCCATCTGTTCAAGGATCCAAGCTCTAAGATTTTCCTTTAGCAAGCTGTGTGGTTTCGGGAGGTTGAGGCTCGACTATACCATGGCGATCAGAAGCCCGTACCTTTGATGGGCATTTATGGGGCAACCAGCTATCAGCCTCTTCGGGTTACACGTCAATTCCGAGTTCTGCAGGATGTCCCACCTCAACTCAAGCCCAATGAATTTCAAGTCCAATTCGAGAAGGACGAGTCCTACAGAGTCGAGCTTAGGCGTCATTCTGAGGCTTGGCAGAATTGTTCCACTCAGAAGTTGATTTGGCCCGCGGATGAGCCCACCGGAAGGATGAGAAGTCACTTTACCATGGCCCGGTATATTCAACATCATACCATCCTTGCTGAGATATTCCCGAAGATCCCGGTCGTGACAGTACGGCATACCCTTCAGACTCAAATCAAAATCAGTGAAGAAAAGGCGATGAAGGCCAAGGATAAGGCAGATGCTCTGGCTGAAGAGAATGCACGATTACTGCGTGCATTGAAGGCCCATTCGTCTATAGATCACGTGGCCTCTAAAAAGAGGAAGACTATCTGATTTCTAGTTTGGTTTAGGGAGTTTTTCTTTCTTTTTAGGATGGAATGTTAGCTTATATTTGTACTTCATGCTATTGATGTTTTTTGGTAATAAATGTTACTGGACGATCTTTCTAAGAATTCTTTTGAGTCATCTTCCTTTTTGGGCAATTCAATGAGAAACATTAAGCTAAATTTTGGAATCAGTCCAGGTTTTTATTGAATAAAGCAATTCGAAATTTCGGAATTTACTGGATGAATCGGTCTTTCGAAAGAAATTTCGTCTTGAGGGTCTAGAGGATGTCATGAACCGACTCGTTATTCTTACTTGCCGTATTTATTCCACTGTTGCTTTTTGCAGGTAATTTGCCACGGATCCCCTTCATCCTCATAATACCCAATGACAATAACCAACGATTGGAAAAATTTGTCATCTACGGACTAATCTCGAGGCATGCGAAGGGACGGGAATCATGGATCCTCATATATGTGATGCAACCCAATCCGATGACTCAGATGATTCTAATCCGAATGATGAAGAGATACGACGGAACTTGGAAATCCATGAGAAATCTAAGCCTCTGACCGCCGAAGAATCCGTGGTGATCAACCTTGGCGGCACGGAGAATCCTAGAGGGGTGAAGATTGGGGCATGTCTTCCTGAAGATGTGGCCAAACGCTTGACCCAGTTGTTGAAGGATTATCAAGACATCTTTGCCTGGTCTTATGCTGATATGCCGGGTCTCGATCGATCGATTGTCGAACATTGTTTATCGACTGATCCTTCAGTTGAGCCTGTGAAGCAAAGGCCGCGAAGAGTTAAGCTAGAACTGGCAAAGAAGATCAAGGAAGAGATCATGAAGCTTCTTGACGTGGGATTTATTGAGACTACCCAATACTCAGAGTGGGTCGCTAATATAGTCCCAGTGATGAAGAAAGATGGTCGGGTTCGAGTATGTGTTGACTACCGAGATCTGAACAAAGCTAGTCCTAAAGATGATTTTCCACTCCCACACATTGATGTGCTTGTGGACAATACAGTTGGATTCGAACTATTCTCCTTCATGGATGGTTTCTCAGGTTATAATCAGATCTTGATGAATGAGGATGATAAGTTGAAAACAGTATTTACCACTCCTTGGGAGACATTTCATTACAATGTGATGCCCTTCGATCTCAAAAATGCTGGGGCAACTTACCAGCGGGCAATGGTCACGTTGTTCCACGACATGATGCATAATGAGATCAAGGTCTATGTTGACGATATGATTGCAAAAACTCGACATGGAGAAGATCACATAGAAACCTTGACGAAATTATTTGACAGGCTTTGTAAGTTCAAATTGCGCCTCAATCAGGCAAAATGCGTGTTCGGGGCAGCCTCTGACAAACTACTTGGCTTCATTATTAGTAAGAAAGGGATTGAGATTGACCCGTCAAAAGTGAAGGCCATTTGTGAAATAAAATCTCCCTCTTCGGTGAAGGAAGTTCGTAGCTTAATGGGCAGACTAAACTATATTGCCAGATTTATTTCTCAGCTATCTGAGACAGCGAAGCCTTTCTTTAAACTTCTCAAGAAGAATGCGCTGGTTAGATGGGATGAAGAGTGTGAACTGGCGTTCGACAAGATTAAGCACTACTTGATGAATCCGCCAGTGCTTGTTCCACCAATGCCGAGGCAACCTCTAATCCTGTACCTTACAATCCACAGTGAATCCTTAGGTGCCATGCTTGCTCAGAAAAGTGAAGAGGATGGAAAGGAGCGTGCGATTTATTATTTGAGTAAGAAATTCACCGCCTCTGAGATGAATTATTCCGAAGCAGAAAGAACGTGCGCAGCATTGGTTTGGGTACTACACAGATTGAGGCAATACACTTTGCACTATCAGATATTGCTTGTGATAGAGTGTGATCCCATCAAATACTTGCTCAATCAACCCGCTTTGGTTGGAAAACTGGCAAAATGGCAGATTCTCATCTCAGAATTTAATGTTCAATTCGTGTCTCAGAAATCAGTCAAAGGACGAGTAATTGCTGATGTCTTGGCTGAAAATCCTGGGAAAAATGAGGATCTGGATCCGTTAGAAGATAGAGTCATGCCAATTGATGAGTATGTATGGACCATGTATTTTGATGGAGCCGTAAACTTGTCAGGATCAAGTATCGGGGCAGTTTTAATATCTCAAGGCGGACAGCATTATCCGGTCGCAGCGAAATTGATATTTCCTTGTACGAACAATATCGCCGAATATGAAGCATGCATCCTCGGGTTACAAGCTGCAATTGAAATGGGAGTAGCTCGACTTAAGGTGTTCGGGGATTCAACCCTCATTATTCTTCAGACCGTTGGTAAATGGCAAACTAGAGATGCCAAGTTACAGCCTTATCACGTCTATCTGGAGGAGTTGGTGGAAGAGTTTGAAGACATTTCGTTTGAATACTTGCCAAGGACTCAAAACAGTTTTGCCGATGCTCTGGCTACGTTATCGGCAATGCTACGAGTGACAAGTGGTTTAGAAGTTGAACCTTTGAAGATAGAGGACTTACAGAAATCGGCTTATTGTATGGCCTTGACAGAGGTGCCCGACGGCAAGCCGTGGTATCATGATATCAAGGCATATCTTCAAACACAGGAATTTCCTGAGAGAAGTACCGCATCTGACCAAAAATATATCAAGAAAATGGCGTCGAAGTTCTTCTTGAGCGGAGAATGCTTATACAAGCGGTCTTATGATTCGGTTTTATTAAGGTGTGTTGATTCAACCGAGGCTGTTCATTTGATGCTAGAAGTACATGAGGGAGTATGTGGTCCACACATGAATGGTCATATGCTAGTAAGGAAGATAATGAGGATGGGTTATTACTGGCTCACTTTAGAGAGTGATTGCATTCAGCATGTCCGGAGTTGTCACAAATGCCAGATCCATGGTGACAAGATTAAAACTCCTCCGAATGAATTGCATTAAATGTTTGAACCATGGCCATTTTCTATGTGGGGCATTGATGTGATTGGCCCAATTAATCCTAAAGCGTCAAATGGACATCGGTTTATCCTGGTCGCTATCGATTATTTTTCGAAGTGGATCGAAGCTATGTCCTATACAACAGTGACGGCCCGGAATATGGTGAAGTTCATTCGTCGAGACATCATTGTTCGATATGGTGCACCTGAGACCATAATTACTGACAATGGATCGAATCTAAATAATAAATTGGTGGATGATCTGTTCAAGGAGTTCAAGATCAATCATCTGAATTCCTCTCCATATCGTCTGCAGATGAACGGAGCGGTCGAAGCAGCCAACAAGAATATCAAGAAAATCTTGGCTAAAACAGCTAAGAACTATCGTGATTGGCATGAGAGATTACCTTTTGCACTTATGGCATATCGGACTTCTATCCGGACATCTACAGGGGCAACACCATATTCTCTTGTGTACGGTATGGAAGCAGTTCTACCTGTTGAGGTTCAAATTCCTTCGTTACGTATTTTTTCACAGGTACAATTGTCAGAAGCAGATTGGATCCAGCAGAGGTTGGACCAGTTGAACATGATTGATGAAATAAGGTTTAGAGCTCTATGTCATGGCCAGTGCTACCAACAACGAGTTGCTAAATCTTTCAACAAGAAAGTCAAGCCTCGAAATTTTCAGATAGGTGACCTTGTCCTGCGGAAGTTATTGCCGATAGTTCCTCTTGCAGGAGGAAAATTCGCCCCAAATTATGGCGGCCCGTACATTGTGAAGAAAGTCCTTCCAGGAGGTGCTTTGATTTTGGCCGAGATGAATGGTCGTGTTTTTTCTAGTCCAGTTAATTCTAATTCTGTAAAGAAGTATTACACTTGATTTGTACTCATTCTGACTTTGTTTCTATCAAGTTTCAAGTTGAATTTCATGAATCAATTTATGTTATCAAGTTTTGTTTGAGGAAGGCTTTTGATTTGGTAATCTGTTTCTGTCCTAATGAAGCGATCATATTGCATGAGAGACTTCAAGATGACGAAAAGTAAGACATTTCCATACATGTTCTGAATAATAATCCCTAGTGCGAGTTGAGTGAAAATTCCGTGCTGACAAGGTAAAGGATTATCTGACGAAAAGTAGGACGATCAAAATGATGAGAGGCATTCATTTCCTCTATCTAAATACTACAGGTTATCATTTGCTTAACCCCTTTGAACGAAGTTTCATTTCTTACCCTGTCAGAAACAACCCCATACCGGGGCAATTTATTACAAAGTTCAAAATGGTTAGAATTTTCTTGCTTTCACTTGCATCAATCTTCAAGTATATTTATTGCATGCAAGTTTTGTGTTAGCTCGAGTGCCTTAGATATGACGAAGAGCATTTCTTTCTATATCCCTACACATTATACCCTTTGCATACCCAATTTGAGCGGTGAATTCATTTCAATCCGATTGGTGATCATTCTGGTGATAAACAAATGAAATCATCTCAAAGCAAGTTCAAGGTGACTTGAGGCAAATGGGAGTTAGAAAGAAAATTCATCAGAAATGACGCAAAAGGACTCCATTAAATTGAAGTTCTCTCTCTTGGAAAAATCTCTCGAAAAGAAAATCTCTCTAAAAAAAAAGAGAGAGAGAGAAAAAGGAAGGAAAGAAAAGCTTCAGCAAGAACTGAGTCGACATACAAGATCAGTCTTCAAGGAAAAGACCATTTGAAGATTCATTTGTGGAGCAATTGCTAGAGATAGGTCAATGGTACCAGTAGCATAATTGGATGATCACCAATCTCCTTGTTCATAATACCCCCCCTTTGATGAAATAAGCCATTCATTTCAAGCCTACCCGAACCTACGTTACAACCCTTACCGAAGTCTCTTCAGAATAGGGCACTTGAGTTAACGTAGAGTTTCAAATGCTTATAAATGTTGCTCGAAGAAGTGCGAGCAAGATTTTTCTATCTTATTTTTGCAGCATTCCTGACTTGTAAACCCGGAGCAGCTGGTGATATCAATTCTTTCAATAGCCTCGACTCGAAGAGTCCCTTTTGCTAAGCCATTGACCAAACCCACGTTTTAGTCCTTATAAAGACCTCTCAGATTGGTCAAGTCATACTGATTTTGAGAATATCCGAACCCTTGTCAAGCACGATGAAGAGAGTGATTCTTATACCCACATCAAAGGTCGGGTCAAAAGCCTTTCATTGAGAGTGAGTAGAAAGTCCTTTCTGATTAAAGGTCTCTCATTTAATGTGATCAAATTGTCAAAAGGACGAAATGGTTGTTCTTATTGATAAATTCCCCAGTGAAGCTTGGCAATGCAAGCAGATTCATGAATTATGTTTTCTCTGCCCCTGCGCATGTGTTGTTTTAACCTTTTCTCAGGTAAAAACAGGTGCAATGCAATTGGCTTTGCCATTTTTATAACACAAGAAAAAATCAGGTACGTCTACTAATTATTCTTCATTGTTTTTCTTTTCCCAGAATGTGAAATTATCTCTCTCATATGTTTACCAAGTGGAACAGGTGACATATATCTTGGTGTTGCTAAGTGGAGTACGAAGCACACCCCATCCCATTTTATGTTGCCAAGTGGAGTATGCGGTAGCATAATTTCTCATTTGAAGTTGCCAAGTGGAGTACGTGGCAGCATAATTTCTCATTTGGTGTTGCCAAGTGGAGTACGCGGCACACCCCATTTTATGTTGCCAAGTGGAGTACGCGGTAGCATAATTTCTCATTTGATGTTGTCAAGTGGAGTACGTGACATCATAATTTCTCATTTTATATTGTCAAGTGGAGTACGCGACAGCATAATTTCTCATTTGGTGTTACCAAGTGGAATACGCGGCGGCATAATTTCTCATTTGATGTTGCCAAGTGGAGTACGCGGCGGCACGGTTTCTCATTTGGTGTTGCTAAGTGGAGTATGCGGCACACCCCATTTCATGTTCATCCAATGGAAGAGGTGACATGATCCTTTTCGTGATTGCCCAGTGGTATAGGCAACACATCCCATTCTTTCTTCATATCATGCGGTATTTCGCATCTGTAGGAAACTACAGGTAACAGATAGGCAATCCAGTACCTCAAAAACCTTACTTCCAGTTGACTAGAAGTTTGGAGATCAAGGGAATTGAAAGCATTATAAAGCATTCCGTCACTCGGACGCTTTTTGTGCGATCCGTATCTAAGGCTCTCTCACCGCTTCGCACGAAGTGAGAAGCCTTAGCATACGTTCCTTATTGTTTGCATATCATGCATCATTACATTTAAAAAAAAATCATTCATTATTTTGCATAGTTTAAATTTAGGTCTCAGTCTTTGAGCGAAACCTCTACGAGCTTCCACTCAAAGAGGGGCAGCTGTTGACACCTAAATTTCGGCGCATCATTTAGTGGTTAATTGCATAGAAAATTAGGGATTAAATTTTAACCCCTAAACAAAAATATTAAAATTGCATAGCATATAGTTTAGGTTCATATAGATTAATTGCATTCCGCATCGGATTGGCGGTGGTAAGCGAGCTTAAAATTCATCACGTAAATCGAGCTCGGGCACCGAACGAGACTCGGCTCACTCGAAAAGCATAGGCCGAAAATCACACGCAAAAGGGCTTGGTTGTCTTAATTTGAGCTTAAATTAGCCCATTATGCTTAATTAAAGAAAAGCCCAAATTAATTCAGCCCACTTACAATTAAATTAAAGCCTAAGTCTAAGCCCATTAGGACTAGGAAGCCCGGTTAATTAACCTAGGGTTGCGATATAAATATGTCATTATGCATCATAATCAAAGAGGGGCTCTCATAATTTTAAGAACACAATTCTTGAGAGCACGAGAGACACACGTGAGCGAGAGCAAGAGTAAGAGAGAAAAAGTTTCTGTTCTTCCCGCAGCTTCTGAAGGTCGGCATTGATTGAAGCACAAATTTTTCTTGGTCAAAGGCAATACACGAGACAGAAGAGAAAAGTCAGGAAAAAACGTGAGAAAGAAAGAAAGTGGGAGGGAGAGGACGGCTACCACTTTACTGTAGATGGCCATTATACACACATGAGAAGAGAGATCATGAGTGGGAACCGAGGGAGACATTGAGGTGTCCTTGAAGATTGAAGATCCCACTGGTAATCCTTCCGACGAGCGTCAACCACTCAAGCGAATCCCTAAGGCGGCCACGAGTGCACCAGTGGGTCTCTGCACCTAGCATAGGCGAGCTTCTGACGATCTCTCCAGTCTCCGTTGCTGCTCCTGGTGTTCAGTCCAACAGATCTAGCAACTCAGTCTCCTCTCAACGAGCACCTCTCCTCACTGCCGTCCGAGCTGCTCCCATCGTGCCAACCATCGCCGCGCCGCTGCCTCTACCGCGCCGTTGCCCCGGAGACGCCGACGCCGCTCGTTGCACCGCCGCTGTCCACGCAGCGCTGCACCGCTGCCTGGAGACACCCGCCACGCCGCTGTCCCCGCCGTGTCACCACCGCGAGTCGCCGCCGCTGCCGACATCGCGCCGCCGCTGCCGACGCACCGCCGGTCACCATCCCGATCCGCAATCTCGATCTGCTGCAAATTCAAATTAGGAAAGAAATCTGCAAATCAGGTAATTATCTTATCCCGATTTGATTTGAATATTTTGTTGCCTAATTTGTGCTTATTGATATCTAATTTTGCATATTCAAGTAATAAGCATATTTCAATTAGGATTTATTTCTTTTTTTTGAAATCTTGGATATCTGATCTTATCAAATTTGGATAGAATTTAGAATTTTCAAGATCCTTTGAATATATCCAAGATATTTGAGATATTTAAATTTTTTCAAGATGTGATCGATTAGGAAAATTTCCTAATCCGCAACCGCACACGTGAAAATAAATCTATCTATCATGCTTTAGATAGAGTTATTTCCATAGCGGGTATTTCAAATTTTAGGATTGATCTGTCAGGCTTCGGATCGAAACTTAATTCGAAAGATTTAGCGGTTATATGTTTTTACTAGATTTTAATGTCGAATTTCGATAAAAATAAATACCAAAAAGATTACTCTAGAATAGGTTAATTTCTTTAGTTTAAAATTGCCTGTTTAGATAATTGACATTTTAATTCCGAATTTCATTAAAGAAAAATACAAAAAAATTAATATGCCCGTCGTTAGAAATAGGTCACGTCGTCGCATGACATATAGTTTGCATGTTAGGTTGCATTAACGCATGTCAATTTTTTGCACGTCATTACATATAGGTTAGCTTCCATTTAAATAAAAGAAAATCAAAAAGAAATTTCTGCACCTTTGAACTTTAAGTCAGAATCTTTTCAAAATTGTTAAATTGAATATTTTTCCTGAAATTGGTATCGAAAGGGCGTTAAGGAATTTAGCGTAACCAAGTCCCCGAATCTATAATTTCTGGTTCGTAGAAATAAAATAGTACTCCCGCTATTTTATTTAGTTTTCTAATCAACCTACCCTAAATGATTAGTGGCGACTCCCATTGAAAATATTTGCATGCTCACAATTGGACTTAAGTTGCGATTTGGTAGAGTTTGTGAGAACTCGAGCTAGGTTAGTTAATTTAATTGACCTAGTAATCCATTAGCCTAAGATCGAAACCCGATTGATTTTTGTTAGGTCGCGACATTGCTCAATGTTCAAGTTGATCATCCAAGGTGCTTGAAGAGTTGTGTTGAAGATACTCCTTGGCTTTGGCACTTGAGATTTGGCCATTTGAATTTTGGTAGCTTAAAAACTTTGGCGAATGAAGATATGGTGTATGGGTTGCCCAAAATCAATCATCCCAACCAACTGTGTGAAGGATGTCTTTTTGGCAAACAAGCTAGAAAAAGTTTTCCTAGGGAGGCCACTTCAAGAGCATCGAAACCACTCCAACTTGTTCACGCCGATGTGTGCGGACCCATCAAACCATCCTCACATGGTAAAGCCAATTATTTCCTACTCTTTATTGATGATTATTCTCGCAAAACTTGGGTCTATTTTTTGAAAGCTAAAAATGAAGTTTTTGGAGCATTCCAAAAATTCAAGACCCTTGTTGAGAAAGAAAGTGGCTATTATATTAAAGCATTAAGGACTGATCGAGGTGGAGAATTCACTTCCGGGGAATTTGAAATTTTTTGTGACACCAATGAGATTTGTCATTTCTTGACTGTTCCAAGGTCTCCACAGCAAAATGGTGTCGTAGAGCAGAAGAACAGAACCATTCTCAACATGGTCTGAAGCATGCTTAGAAGCAAAAAGATGCCAAAGGAATTTTGGGCCGAGGCCGTTGCATGTGCGGTATATTTGTCCAACCTATCTTCTTCAAGAAGTGTTCATGCCATGACACCTCAAGAAACATGGAGTGGTAAGAAACCTAGTGTTTCTCACTTACGTGTTTTTGGAAGTATTGTTTATATTCATATTCCAGATGAGAAGAGATCTAAACTTGATGAAAAAAGTGAGAAGTTTGTCTTCATCGGCTATGATCCTAAATCTAAAGGCTACAAGTTCTACAATCCTTCCAATGGGAAGATCGTGATTAGTAGAGATGCAGAGTTTGATGAAAATGCCTCATGGGTTTGGAATGTTGCTGAAAATGATGAATATGTCATTTGTCCTTTACAAGAGGGAGAATCAAGCCAAAGAACACATCAAGATGTTATTACTCCACCTCCATCTCCTACTTCTCAAGGTTCCCATGATAGCTCATCTGAAGAGCCGGTGCGCAAAAGGAATCTTATCAACATATATGAAGAAATGGAAGTTGTTGATACTCCAAGTTTATTTTGTTTCTTTGTTGACATTGAACCATTAAACTTTGAAGAAGCGGTGCAGGATGCAAAATGGAGAGATGCAATGGAGCAAGAGATTCAAGCAATTCAGAAGAATGGCACATGGGAAGTAGCGACCCTTCCTAAAGGACAAAAGGCAATTGGCGTAAAATGGGTGTATAAAGTGAAGAAAAATGCCGATGGAAAAGTGGAAAGAAACAAAGCAAGACTCGTTGCGAAAGGCTACAGTCAGAAGCATGGCATTGACTATGATGAGGTATTTTTGCCCCTCTAGCTCGTTTGGAAACTATTCGTTTGATTATTTCCTTGGCAGCTCAAAATAAATGGAAAATTTATCAAATGGATGTTAAGTCCGCTTTCTTGAATGGCTATCTTGAGGAAGAAGTGTATGTTCAGCAACCTTTGGGCTATGTTGTCAAAGGACATGAAGATAAGGTTTTGAAGTTGAAGAAGGCTTTGTATGGATTAAAGCAAGCACCAAGGGCTTGGTATAGTCGCATTGACAAATATTTTCAAGATCATGGATTCATCAAGTGTCCACATGAGTATGCTCTATATGTCAAAGAAGATCAAGCTGGAGGTTTTATGCTCGTATGTTTGTATGCCGACGATTTGATCTTCACCGGCAACAATGTAAAAATGTTTGAAGAATTTAAGAAGGTGATGGCTCAAGAGTTCAAGATGACCAATATTGGGCTTATGTCGTATTATCTTGGAATTGAGGTGAAGCACGTTGATGGTGGTATCTACATTTCTCAAGAAGCTTATGCAAAGAAAATTCTTGAGAAATTCAAAATGGAGAAATGTAAGCCGATGAGCACTCCCATCGAATGTGGAGCAAAGATGTCAAGGTTTGATGAAAGTAAGAAGGTGGATGCGTCTCTTTATAGAAGTCTTATTAGAAGTTTGAGGTATTTAACTTGCATAAGACCCGATATCCTCTATAGTGTTGGTCTTGTTAGTCAATACATGGAAGCACCTACCGAGAATCACATGAAGATGGCCAAGAGGGTACTTCGATACATAAAAGATACTCTTGATTACGGTTTAATTTATTCTCCTGCTAGAAACTTCAAGCTTCATGGATATTGTGATAGTGATTGGGGTGGTGATGTTGATGATGGAAAAAGCACCACCGGTTTCTTATTTTTTTTGGGTGATACTGCATTTACTTGGAGTTCAAAAAAGCAGCCAATTGTGACTCTTTCAACTTGTGAAGCCGAGTATGTATCTGCTGCATCATGTGTATGTCATGCAATATGGTGAAGAAAGTTGTTGAAGATGCTTCACATGCCAGAAGAGGTTGCTACCACAATTTATGTTGAGTCTGCTATTGCTTTGGGAAAGAATCCCATTTTTCATGATCGAACCAAGCACATAGATAGAAAATTTCACTTCATAAGAGAGTGCATTGAGAAGAAAGAAGTGAAGCTTGCATATGTGAAGACCAATGATCAAATTGCCGACATCTTCACTAAGGCATTGAAGTTTGAAGATTTTGCAAGATTGCGTGCTTCGATTGGAGTCACTAGATATAATCAAGTTTAAGGGGGAGTGTTGAAAATTAAACTTGATTCATGAATCTAGGTGCATTATTCTAAGGTTGGTATTATCCATGTACTTCTTCCTAGGTGCATTAATGTACTTCATGTATGTGTTATGCATTTAATTAGTCCATTAGATTTTCAAGATTCATGTACTACAAAGTTCTAGGAGTTTTATGAGGTCTTAATAACTGCATACAATGTACTAAGGGTCTTTATGTACCTATAAAAGGGCTTGCGATTGAGTCATTTGAAAAAAAAAGCCAAGCTACAAAAATATCAAAGAGTATTCTAAGTATTCTCTTGTGTTCCTTTCTCTCAACTTCCCATTTTCAACACTTTCATGGCTGCGACGTGAAGAGGGTTTCTTTTGTATTTGTCACGGACGAAACATATCTCGGGGCTGACTCTTAACAAGCTCGTCACTACGTTAAGGTAACCTTTTGCTGCCGCGAGATGAAGAGGGGCCGAACTCTGAGAATCTTGCTCTCTTGCCAGCTCGGCCTTTTGAGCTAGGACCTCTTCCACGAAATCCAAGTGTCCAAGCATGGCTGCAATGTGCAGAGGAGTCTCGGAGTGATTCCCAGTCATGATTCTGTCGAGCAGCGGCTTATCTTTTGCGAGTAACTCAAGCAAAGAAGGCACATTTCCTTTCACGGCGGCTTCGTAGATGTCGGACTCCATGTTTGGCTCTCTAAAAAGGGAGTTTCGAAATATTCGCTCCTCCATTTGGGGACTTGAATATGTATACTCACAACCAAGTCAACCTTCACGGTGGGCTGGACGAAGATCGAAAAAAGATTGGTAGATTATCTCTTAACTGCAAGTATGCGGGTCAAGTGTCGCAAATGTCGGAGGATGTTAGATAAGATGATGATTCTTGGAGCTTCATCGTGGGTATGTGGGGATGCAGCTGGCGGCCATTTTCTGGCGATTCTCGTCTCCGTGTGGTCCTTATTGCTCCATGTGCGACTGTATAGTGTATAAAGCAACGTAGAGAGAGAACAGAGAAGAGTGCTTTATTGAGTGGTCTTTTCAATTGAGCGTCCACTTGATTCTTAAAGATATCCCAGCTTTCTACCCTTGTCCAACATGAAATGTCTCCGAAACTAATCATCGCTGTGCAACTTGCTTTGGCTCATCGGAAGAGGCGGCTAGAAAGGGAAAAAGCTGGAGAGAAGGAAAACTATGGAAGAAGGACGAGCGAGAGAGAGAGAGAGAAATCTGGAAAATGGAAAAGAGAGAGGCAGTTCTTCTCAACATGTCCCCTTGAAGCCTTGAACATCCTGTGATCGCCGCTTCTCTGGCAATGCTTCATTGCGACCATGTTCCTCTCTCAAACCACGACCAGACACTCTACGCACAATCTTAGACATGATTGGCTAAGATCAAAGACCACAATCTATCTACACCAGTCCTTTCCTTTTCTTAAGAATATGGATATATATGCACGCGTGAACTTGACTTCCATAGACCAAATGCAAACAGTGTCACCACTAAATGGTCCCCAGGCGCATCACCAATTCCCTAAACATATCATGTCGACTTCGAAAGCTCCTGTTATAGTCTTATTTAAGCCTGCATATTACCTTATTCTTTAGCTAAGATCATTCAACTTTATGGATTATGTTAGGCAAATGCTTGAAATGAGCAATAGTGTTGTACATGCCGGGGAAAATTACCAAAAAAGTCCTAAACCTTTTGCAATTGTGTCAATTCAGTCCTAAACCTTTTGCAATTGTGCTAATTCAGTCTATCCGGCCATTTTTGGCCGGCCGGCGCTGACGTGGACGCCGACCGTTGCCGGCCGGCCGTCGTGGCATTATTTTAATATTTTTTTCCTTTCTCTTTTTTTTTTCTTTCCTTCTTCCCCTTGGCCGGACCGGCCAGGGGGCTCGCCGGCGAGGTGACCTCGCCCAGCGACGGCGAGGTGACCTCGCCCAGCGACGGCGAGGTCGGCCTCGCCATGGCCGGCGAGGTCACCTCGCCGGCGAGCCTCCCCCTGGCCGGTACCTCACCCAGCGACGACGAGGCCTCGCTCGGCCATGGGCAAGGTCGACCTCATCGGCCATGGGCGAGGTCGAGCTCGCCCGGTGACGGCGAGGCCTCGCCTAGATTTGGCGAGACCTCACCGTTGCTAGGCGAGGTCGAGCTCGCCCAGCGACGGCGAGGTCGAGCTCGCCCGGCGACTGCGAGGTCTCGCTAGATCTGGGCAAGGCCTTGCCGTCCCCTGGCGAGCTCGACCTTGTCCATGACCGAGCGAGCTCGACCTCGCCCATGGCGGGCGAGGTCGGCCTCGCCATGGCCAGCGAGGTCACCTCACTGGCGAGCCTCCCCCTGGCCGGATCGGCTAGGGAAGAAAAAGGAAAGAAAAAAAAGGAAAAAAATATTAAATAATGCCACGTCAGCTACGCGAGCGCCGGTAGGCGCCAGCTAGGGTCCACTTCAGCGCCGGCCAGCCAAAAGTGGCCGGATGAACTGAATTGGCACAATTGAAAAAGGCTTAGGACTGAAATAGCAAAAAAAAAGTTTATGACTGAATTGGCACAATTGCAAAAGGTTTAGGATTTTTTTGGTAATTTTCCAGTACATGCTATTACGATTAGTCTCGCCGCCAAAATAGTCGCAAATGATTTCGAACTAGCAAATAATTTAAAGCAAGCAGCAATCTTGCTACACATTTGATTGCCCATTTTTGTTCAAACACCAATGTGCTTTTATGCAAAGATTAATTTACTTTGAAGGTACGATCAGCAAAAACAAACTGATTAAATAACTTCCCAGAAAGAAAGAGAAAGAAAACCAAGTCACGCGACAAAATTAAGTATGTTACCTACTCAGATCACTTGCTCCACTGCATCCAGAAAACATGGTAATGAATTCTTGAGAAAGTTTCGATTCTCCTTCGCATGACTGATGTAAAAAATTGTTGGCAGTGATCTTTTTATTTGGACATTAAATCTTTAACATTGTTTTTTGTGAAAGCGATAATAGTTGTTTGAAAGTCCTTGCCTTAAATTACTCTCATGAGCACAAAACATCTGCTTCGGTCTTAAAGCTTGTTTCTAAATTAGAAAGGGTGATTTTTGGGTCCCATATGAGAAAAGGGACCTCTATCCCGTGTGCAAAATTGACCAGCTATAGCTAGTTATTTGTAGTTTACTTTGGTTGTACACAATTTAGGAATTAAAAAGATAATTTATGAACTGTAAGATAATTTTTGCTTTCGCAAATATCTACGAACATTAAGGTAATCTAACGATGTTGAAACTAATTTTATGAAACAATATAAAACTAACAAACAACATCTGGCATTAATTATGATACAAGAAGGCATGTTACTACGATTAGGCTTTGTTAACAATTTACTAATAATAAGTATAATTAAGATCATCAAGGATTAGCACTCACTCAGTTTACTAATTACAAGGGAAATTACTACTTGAAAGGCAAATCATTTCTTACAGGGTAACTTTCTATTTTGGTATAGTAGAATACTATCTTGAGAGATGTTATTACTGAGAAGGTAAATTAAACATTTTGTAACATGAGAATACTTACCCTTAGTAATTTCCTTATAACATAGTAAATTACCTCAAACCATCCGTGTGATATATTATTTGTAGTTGACCTATATCTATGGTGAATCATAAAATTTTATAAAAAATAGAAATATTCCTGTAGACTTCGTAAGCTGGGGATGTTTCAATAGTAATTATCCAGCAATATTATAATTTTCTTTAATCAGTCATAATTGGCAGCTCATTATTGTTAGTATATTTCCGGTATTAATAGTAAATTCCCGTTATATTTCATAACTCGACAATGGAATTACTAAGTCATTGTCCTACCATGGTGTAAATTTCCTTGACATGTCATAACTTGTAGTTCCTGTCCTTAATAATTATATCTCCAACAATTGTAATTTGCTTGAAATCATCGTGATCTCGGTTGTACCAGTAGATATTATATCTCCAACAATTCTCGGTTCCTGTCCTTACTAAGAATCCTTTTTTGCGTAGTAATTTAGTTATACAGTTCAAAACAAGAATTCTTTGATGGTAAATTACCGTCTTAAAAGATGTTACTACTTTGATGGCAAGTTATTTATTTTGTAACATGAGAATGCTTACACCTAGTAATTTCCTTATAACATTACCTCAAGCCATGGCGTGAGATATAATACTTGGTGAGTGATCTAAAGCTATGGTAAATTGGTTAAACTCCTCATAATCCGATTGCACTTGTTGTTCATAAAATTGTATAAAAATAGTGACATTCATATACACCACTTAAATTAGGGATGTTGTCGCTAGTTATCCAGTAATATTATAATTTTCTTCAATTAATCAAAATTGGTAGTTCATTTTTCAGTATTTTTCCGTAATTAACAGTAACTTCCTTTTATACTTTGTAACTCGCCAGGTCATAACTTGTGGTTCCTGTCCCGTGTCATTATACATACGGCGATTATAATTTGCCTAAAATCGTCAAGATCTCAATTGCACGTCTAATTAGTAATTTTCCTTTTTGTGTGGTAATTGAGTGATACAATTCGAAAGAAGAAATTCCTATCACTTAGCAATTAACTAATGGGATAATAAGGTACTTGAAATTGTCATAAGAGACAACTTATAATCAATAATTGACCGCTATAATCGTAAATCATTCGTAAGTCCGTGTAAATGGTAGTTAGTATTCTACCTATAGAGATAGCAAATTACCACTACAAAAAAACAAGAGTTTTCCAACGAAATTTCCAACGAAAAATTGGTCAAAATTCGTTGGAAAACGAATTTCCAACGAATTTTGCGACGAAAAAAAATTCGTTGGTAATTAGTCGTCGCAAAATTTTCCGACAAAAAATTTAAATTTTCATTGGTAATTTGCAACGAAATTTTTTCGTTGGAAAAATTTCGTTGGAAAAATTCGTTGGAAAAATTCGTGGGAAAAATTCGTTGGAAAATTCGTTGGTAATACTTCGTTGGAAAAAACGTGGCAAAATTCGTTGGTAATTTCCAACCAAATTAGTGACGAAAAAAATTTTGAATTTTCGTTGGTAATTTCCGACGAAAATTAATTCGTGGCAAATTTCGTCGCTAAAAATCGTTGGAAAAATTCGTTGCAAAATATTCGTTGCAAAAATCGTCGGAAATCTGCTAAATTTTCCGACAAAAAAATACAATTCTCGTTGGTAATTTCCGACGAAAAACAAGTTCGTTGGAAATCCCGAATTTTTCGGAAAACCAATATTTTTTTTTACTTTCCAACGAAAAAAAGATTCGTTGGAAATCGCGAATTTTTGCGAAAAATAATTTTCGGTGATAATTTCCAACGAAAAAAAAATTCGTTGGAAATCCCGCATTTTTCCGACAAAAAAATTTCGTTGGTAATTTCCGACGAAAAAAAATTCGTTGGAAATCCCTTATATTTCGGCCAAGAAATTACAATTTTCGTTTTTAATTTCCAACGAAAAAAAAAATTCGTTGGAAAACCCGAATTTTTCCGACAAAAAAAATTGTCGTTGGTAATTTCCGACGAAAAAAAATTCGTTGGAAATCCCGAATATTTCCGACAAAAAATTTTCGTTGTTAATTTCCGACGAATAAAAAAATTCGTTGGAAATCTCTCATTTTTCTGACAAAAACTTTTCGTTGGTAATTTCCGACGAAAAAAAATTCGTTGGAAATCCCTCATATTTTGGACAAGAAATTACAATTTTCGTTTTTAATTTCCAACGAAAAAAAGATTCGTTGGAAATCGCGAATTTTTGCGAAAAATAATTTTCGGTGATAATTTCCAACGAAACAAAAAATTCGTTGGAAATCCCGCATTTTTCCGACAAAAAAATTTCGTTGTTAATTTCCGACGAATAAAAAAATTCGTTGGACATCTCCCATTTTTCCGACAAAAACTTTTCGTTGGTAATTTCCGACGAAAAAAAATTCGTTGGAAATCCCGAATATTTCGGACAAGAAATTACAATTTTCGTTTTTAATTTCCAACGAAAAAAAAAATTCGTTGGAAAACTTGAATTTTTCCAACCAAAAAAATTTTCGTTGGTAATTTCCGACGAAAAATAATTCGTTGGAAATCCCTCATATTTCGGACAAGAAATTACAATTTTCGTTTTTAATTTCCAACGAAAAAAAGATTCGTTGGAAATCGCGAATTTTTGCGAAAAATAATTTTCAGTGATAATTTCCAACGAAAAAAAAAATTCGTTGGAAATCCCGCATTTTTCCGACAAAAAAATTTCGTTGTTAATTTCCGACGAATAAAAAAATTCGTTGGAAATCTCCCATTTTTCCGACAAAAACTTTTCGTTGGTAATTTCCGACAAAAAAAAAATCGTTGGAAATCCCGCATTTTTCGGACAAGAAATTACAATTTTCGTTTTTAATTTCCAACGAAAAAAAAATTCGTTGGAAAACTTGAATTTTTCCGACAAAAAAAATTTTCGTTGGTAATTTCCGACGGAAAGAAATTCGTTGGAAATCCCTCATATTTCGGACAAGGAATTACAATTTTCGTTTTTAATTTCCAACGAAAAAAAGATTCGTTGGAAATCACGAATTTTTGCGAAAAATAATTTTCGGTGATAATTTCCAACGAAAAAAAAAATTCGTTGGAAATCCCGCATTTTTCCGACAAAAAAATTTCGTTGGTAATTTCCGACGAAAAAAAATTCGTTGGAAATCCCTTATATTTCGGCCAAGAAATTACAATTTTTCGTTTTCAATTTCGAACGAAAAAAAAAAAATTCGTTGGAAAACCCGAATTTTTCCGACAAAAAAAATTTTCGTTGGTAATTTCCGACGAAAAAATATTCGTTGGAAATCCCGAATATTTCCGAAAAGAAATTACAATTTTCGATTTTAATTTCCAACGAAAAAAAAATTCGTTGGAAATTCCGCATTTTTCCGACAAACAATTTTCGTTGGTAATTTCCGACGAAAAAAAAATTCGTTGGAAATTTCGAATATTTCCCACACGAAATTACAATTTTCGTTTTTAATTTCCAACGAAAAAAAAATTCGTTGGAAATTGCGAACTTTTCCGACAAACAATTTTCGTTGGTAATTTCCGACGAAAAAAAAATTCGTTGGAAATTGGGAATTTTTCTCACAAACAATTTTCGTGTTAATTTCCAACGAAAATAAAATTCGTTGGAAATCTCGAATTTTTCCGACAAACTAATTTTCGTTGGTAATTTCCGACAAAAATAAAATTCGTTGGAAATCCCGAATATTTCCCACAATAAATTACAATTTTCGTCGTTAATTTCCGACGAAAAAAACAAATTTGTTGGAAATGTGGGATTTTTCCGACAAAAATTTTTCGTTGTTAATTTCCAACGAAAAAAAAATTCGTTGGAAATCGCAATTTTTTCCGACAAAAAATAGCAAGTTTCGTTGGTAATTTCCGACGAAAATTTAATTCGTTGGAAAAATAATATATAAATTTTTTCTTTTTTTTTCCAACGAAAAATAATATATAAATCCATCCTTATTTGTTGCAAAAAATCGTGGGAAATCCGCGAAATTTTCATCCAAAAAGTTAAAATTTTCGTTGGTAATTTCCAACGAAAACAACATTTGTGGGAAATTACGTTGCAAAATTTGACGCTAATTATTCGATGCAAAAATCGTTGGAAATTCGAATTTTTTCCATCAAAAAAATTCAATTTTCGTTGGTAATTTGCAACGAAAGCTATTCGTGACAAAATTCGTCGCTAAGTTTGCGACGAATTTTATTTAGCGATAATTTCGATTTTAAATCTAATTATTATCAATATTAATTTTTTTTTTGTAAGAAAGCAGTATTAATTTCTACAATGCATAAGTTGCAAAGTCTCATATGATGATATTCGATTTTCAATCTCATAATACGAAGAGGCAGCTAAGCACTAATGAACATCAGGTAATACATTCAAAACATTGAAAGAACGCGGGACAACCATAAAAACGTTGGCAGTTTTGGTACTCGAGAATGAACTAGGAAGGACTGACAATAAAAATCATCAGCATCATCATCATCATCATCACCATCACCATTCGCCGCATCATTTTGTGGCTCAGCATTATGCCCATCATCAATTGGATTAATATGAGGTAGAGGAGGAACCTCATTGCGATCGATGTCGAGATGTCGCATGACAATTTGCAGTTGTTGTTGCATCACCCTTATTTGTTCGTCCTTCTGTCCAAGTAAATACTTCGTTTCTTCGTCCTTCTGTACAAGCAACTGCTTTAGTTGGCTCAATTCTTGGGTTATATGCTCCTCACGTTGTGTCCTCCTTGAAACAGCTGCATTGGAGGATGAAGTTGCACCAACCTTCGATTTATACATCCTTGACAAGGATCCCATCCCAAATATTTTTCCTCCTTTCATCCCACCCGCTGCCTCCACCCATAATGCCATACTGTCAACCGATGGCTCAGACACAGCACGACCATCACCACCATCACCACCACCATCACCACCACCACCACCATCACCACCATCACCACTAGCAGTGCTCATTAAAAGTTCATCATATTTTTCCTATATTAACATTATAGATGGAAATAAAATAAATTCATATATATTACCATAAATATTAAAACATTCATGATTTTCATTCTAGTTTCCTATAAGTCCGAACTATAACCTTACATACCTTAATAGCTTTTGCTCGAGCGCCAATCCATGTCTTATCTTTTTTTTGGAATGTGCGTTCAAATGTAGTTGTAAAAGTGGGTTCCGTCCCCAATTCATCTGCCTACAAAATATAAACATAAATGACTAATCATTACATTAAATGCACTGACATGTATAAACAGACTTACCATTCTTCTTTTATGCTCGCCGATGCTGATAGAGCCCCCAGCATATGTGGCAGACGCAGACCCGTCACTAGAACTAGAAGCTCGATTCTTCTTGTTCTGTTCACACCTTAGCTTATACTTCTCAGTTTCCCAAGTTCTTGTAATTTCCGTCCAATTGTCAGTTGTAAAAAAGGTCGGCTTTTCATTTTTTCTCTTTGCTCTATTTATCACATATCGCATGTGATCACCGATTTTCTTCTTGAAAATTCTTTTAACCTCATCCTCTTCCATTTCATCCCACGTGAACTTACGCTACAATTAATAGAAAAACAACTGAAAATTATCCACTAGGATCACATGTCACATATCCATTACAATGTACCAGACAATTCGTGACAAAATTCATTATTGACCATCAATATGCTACACCGAACTTAGTTTGTGAAGGAAGACAACACTAACCTTAAACTCATTCCACCACAAAGTCTTTAGTTCTGCGGGAGCGCTGCTAAAAGTAATAAACTGGCCCATCTAACAGTTATTGACTATTTTATTCAGTTCCCTCACAACATGCGTAGAATCCGTGAATCTGAAAACATGTTATAACAATACGGACAATGAGACAATGAAGCATATGGATAATTCGCAACACGAACAATTTTATTTACATCGATAATTTATATATACGTAAAAAAATGAAGTACTTATGAATCTCCACATGGGCATATAATGAATCGGGTATCTTCTTCATCATTCGACTGTTGCACTGAAGAAGAAAGTGGAACCGAAGGAGATCGAATCGGAGATGGAACTGAAGTAAATTCAGTTCGCATGTCCCGAGGTTCTACCCTAATATGTTGTTGAGGGTCGAAGGATGGGCCAATGTGTTCGTGTTGTCCATGAACATGTTGTGGTTGAGGGTTACATAAATGGGCAGGGGAAGAGGACAGGGTCGGGGACGAGGACGAGCCAGCGGAAGGGGCTAATCTTCTTTGCGAACCCGAACCACGCAGGAGACCTCCACGTTTAAACTGACAAGTAGGAAGGTTAGACAAATATATTTAAAAATATGAACATATATTAGGGACTGAAAATGACATTAGCCATTTTGCTTACCAATTTGTTTAATAGAGCAATAAATAAACTCGACAAAATGAAACAAACCGACTATCGCCTCTGATAAATAGCAATCTTTGGTCCACGTTGAAACAACCTATTAAAATTTGGACCACATCAGATTCCACGAAAAATAAAATAAAGCATATTAAATGTGCAGAACGAATTACAACAAGTATCAACTCTGATGCCACATTTATGCAAATTTATGCCCCAAATATGTTATTTCGCACAGTTTTAGTACAGACCTAAATAAAAGATCACAAATTACGTTCAATAAGTAAATTTGCCACAAATGTCACACATTAATTTGTTCCCTCTATAAGCATCGTTTTACCAAATTTTATATGTTAACACAAAAATCATTAAAAAAAACGACAACCGTGTCGAAATCATAGCCGCGAGTCCCCCCCTCCGGCGAGGTCGCCCGACACCACCCTCCGGCGACCCCCCCCTCCGGCGAGCTGGCCGGCGACCCCCCCCCCCCTCCGGCGAGCTCACCGGCGACCGGCCCCCCGCACGGTCGGCGGCCCCACGGCCCGGTGGCCGGCGACCCCCCGCACGGCCAGGTGGACGGCGAACCCCCTCACGGCCGGCGAACCCCCCACGGCCGGTGGCCGGCGAAACCCCCTCACGGCCCGGCCGGGCGACCCCCACGGCCGGTGGCCGGCGAGCCCCCTCATGGTCGGCTCGCCGGCTACCCCCACGGCCGAGGTGGGCGGCGAACCCCCCTCACGGTCGGCTGGTCGGCGACCCCCGCCCGCGGCCGGCTTGCCGGCGACCCCCCACCCATGGCCGGTCGCCCGCGCCCCCCCACACGGCCGGCTCGCCCGCCACCCCCCCCACCCACGGCCACTCGCCCGCAACCCCCCACACGGCCAGCTCGCCGGCGACAACCCCCTCCGGCCCCCCTCGGCTACGACCTACGGCCTCCGGCCATCTAGGCGGCCCCCCCCCCCCCGCCCAAGTCCGCCGCGACCCCCTCCCCCGGCCAAGTCCGCCGCGACACCCGCCACCCCCTCACGGCCGCATCACCATTTTATTCACACAATATATAGTTTAGAGTTACCTACCGGGCTGGGCGAAGTCGACGGCGACGTGGACAACGAAGGCGGCGACGACGAGGAGGACGGCGACGAGGACGGCTCTTAGGAGATTCGTGGCGATATTGTTCTTGCAACAAAAATGGGGTGTCGGCGAAAATAGACTAAGTGCAAAATTTCCAACAAATTTAAAATTCGTTGGAAATTTCCAACGAATGTGAAATTCGTGGGAAATTTCCAACGAATGTGAAATTCGTGGGAAATTTCCAACGAATGTGAAATTCGTGGGAAATTTCCCACGAATTTTTTCAATTCGTTGGAAATTTTCATTTTGGAAATTTCCCACCAATTTGAATTTCGTGGGAAATTTTGGTGGGAAATTTCCAACGAAATTCAAATTAGTGGGAAATTTCCTAAAATTGGTGGAAAATTTCCAACGAATTTGTAATTCGTTGGAAATTCGTACGATTTTAAAATATTTCGATATAATTCAAGGCAAATTTCCAACGAATTTTAATTCGTTGGAAATGTCCCACGAAATTTCCAATGAAATTTAAGTTAGTGGGAAATTTCCAACGACTTTGGACGTCGTTGGAAATTTCCTACGGTTTCTCCCACAAATTTCATATTCGTGGCAAAATATTTGCTTATATATTTTTTTGCGGGAAAATTATTTTGAGATTTCCAACGAATTTATAGTTCGTTGGAAATTTTTCCAACAAAATGGAAATTGGTTGGAAATTTTTCCAACAAAATGCAAATTCGTTGGAAATTTTTCCAACGAATTGGGATGTCGTTGGAAACTTTTCCAACGAAAATATAATTCGTTGGAAATTATTCCAACGAATTTCAATTTCGTTGGAAACGGTTCCAACGAATGAAAATTCGTTGGAAATTTTTCCAATGAAATACAAAGTCGTTGGCAATTTTTCCAACGAAATACTATGTCGTTGGAAATTTTTTCCAACGAATTTGGATTTCGTTGGAAATTTTTTCCAACGAATGAAAATTCGTTGGAAATTTTTTCCAACGAATGAAAATTCGTTGGAATTTTTTCCAACGAATGAAAATTCATTGGAAATGTTTCCAACGAATTATATTTTCATTGGAAAATTTTCCAACGAATTTGCATTTTGTTGGAAAGATTTCCAACCAATTTCCATTTTGTTGGAAAAATTTCCAACGAACTATAAATTCGTTGGAAATTTTTCCAACGAATGACAATTCGTTGGAAAATTTTCCAACGAAATGAAAATTCGTTGGAAACATTTCCAACGAATTTGCATTCGTCGGAAACCATTTCCAACGAAATCCAAATTCGTTGGAAACATTTTCCAACGAAATGAAAATTCGTTGGAAACATTTCCAACGAATTTACATTTTGTTGGAAACATTTCCAACGAATTTACATTTCGTTGGAATGTTTTCCAACGAAATGTAAATTCGTTGGAAAAAATTTCCAACGAAATGTAAATTCGTTGGAAATGTTTCCAACGAATTTTCATTTCGTTGGAAAATGTTTCCAACGAATTTGGATTTCGTTGGAAATGGTTTCCGACGAATGCAAATTCGTTGGAAAAATTTCCAACAAATGAAAATTCGTTGGAAATGTTTCCAACGAAATGCATATTCGTTGGAATTTTTTCCAACAAATGAAAATTCATTGGAAATGTTTCCAACGAATTTGGATTTCGTTGGAAATGGTTTCCAACGAATGTAAATTCGTTGGAATTTTTTCCAACGAAATGCAATGTCGTTGGAAATTTTTCCAATGAAATGCAATGTCGTTGGAAAACATTTCCAACGAATTTTTACATTTCGTTGGAAATTTCTAACGACATTTCATTTTCGTTGGAAATTTTTCCAACGAAATGCAAATTTGTTGCAAAATTCTAATATTTTTCCCTACTATTTTAATTCTGTGGCGAAATCTAAGGCTAATTAGTCATGATTCTAATTATAACAACAACGACGACAACAACAATAACAAAAATTTATGAGAAAAAAAAATACATGTCGCAATAATAATAATAATTGCACATAAATAGTGAAAAGTATCAAAAATCATATTCTTCATCTTCATCTTCATCTTCATCTTCATCTGCAGCTTCGTCTTCGTCTTCATCTTCGTCTTCATCTACTTCATGCGCATCATCTTCATCATCTGTCTCATAATCAAGTTCTATACCAACTTCAAAATTTGATTCTCGAATTTCAGTTGGATCCACATCGATCATCGCTCCACATGGATCTCGTAAAGTTGGAATGGTATATTCATCAGTTTCAATCGTGTGACAAACTTTCTCTTGTTGATATGCTGTGTCCTTCCAGTGTTCCTCGATTTTTTTCCGTGCTTTGGTTTTACATACAGCCCACCAATCGGCTTTGTCACGTTTCAAACTAGGATATGATGCATAATATACTTGAATTGCTTGTTGTGCTAAGACAAATGGTTCATATTTCATATATCTTTTCTTGTGATTTACTTCAACCAAATTAAACTTTGTATGCACATTCATTCCTTTGACGGGGTCGAACCATATGCACTTAAATAACACAACCCGCAAAATTAATGGTCCATGGTACTCTATCTCTACGATTTCATCCAACAACCCATAAAAATCATCTTTCAAACTGCCACCATTGGATGACTGAACACACACACCACTATTCATTGTGGCTTTTCCCATTCCATATGTTCGAGTGTGAAAATTGTACCCGTTTATGAAATATGCTGGCCAAGTTCGTACTCTGGACTTTGGACCCCACGCCAGATGATATAGCAATCCTTGCTCCGTCGCATGATCATGATTACTATGAATCTAAGGTCACATACGTAATGTCAATAATATATATTTTAATATATGATGTATAAAAAATTCGAATAACTTGCATTTCTTCCACATACAACTTACATATGTTGTGAACCATGTTGCAAATTGTTCCTGGCACAAACGATCGAACTCATTCGGTGGTAGTCCAAACATTGAATTTTGGAAAATCCTATTAACAAATACCATTTATATATTAGCAAATGTTTGACACACAATACATATACTTACAAATGTACACTTACTTGAAGTATGGCTCAACTTACGGACAGGTTCGAGTAAAATATATGTATGGGCTGCCTGCTTTTCTTCACCTGTTAAGTGCCGAAACTTACTTGCGCCGCTTGGTCGACCCAAATAATTGAAAATAGAGAATGATTTGCAATTGGGATCAATGGGGCCCTCATCATTTCTTCCTGCTCTCCGCCTCTTGCACTGCACGTGCGGCTCAAAATAGTATGATGCAAATGTTGTCACTTCTTCCACAATATATGCATTACAAATTGAAGCTTCGACACATGCCTTATTCTTCACTTTTTTCTTCAAATGATATAAGAACCTAGTTGCAATACAAAAAAAATTTATCGGAACATAATATATAATGAAGTACTTTAAAATTTATTTAACAAAAAACTTACCTCTCAAATGGATACATCCATCGAAATTGGACGGGACCTGCAACTTTGGCCTCATAAGGCAAGTGAACTAAGAGATGCTCCATTGAATCAAAGAACGATGGAGGAAATATCCTTTCTAAGTTGCAAAGAATAATTGGAATATCTCTCTCTAGTTTCTCCATATGTGATGCTTTCAACGATGTTGAGCAAATATCGTGCAGGAAATTACTTAACTCTGTAATGGCGCCCCAAACAAAGTTTGGTAAAAGTTCCTTGAAGGCTATTGGAATTAGTCTTTCCATAAATACGTGACAATCATGACTCTTCAGACCTATCAACTTGCATTCATTCAAATCAACGCATCTCCCTAGATTCGAAGCATATCCATCAGGAAATCGCACCGATTTCAACCATTGACAAACGACCCGTCTCTGCTCCTTGTCCAATGTATAAACTGCTTTTGGTTTTGGTCCCTGCTGCTTGCATCCACATCTAGTGTTGGCCGATCACAAATATCCCTCATATCTTTTCTTGCGTTCAAGTTATCTTTTGTTTTTCCAGTGACATCCATCACAGTATTTATGATATTATCGAAAACGTTCTTCTCTATGTGCATGACGTCAAGATTATGATGAATAAGATGGGCCTTCCAATATGGTAGATCCCAAAATATACTGCGCTTAGTCCATTTATGTGTACTTCCGTACCCAATAGTTGTGCCGTGAGGGTTTTCAACAACCGTTGGAAACTCCTGCACTCGCTCCCAAATTTGATCACCGGTCAACCTCAATGGTGGATGTGTTCTTTCGATCCTATTCTTGATAAACTCTTTTTTATTCCTTCTGAATGTATGCTTTAGCGGCAAAAATTGCCTATGACAGTCAAAATAGCTGGCCTTCTTACCGTACTTTAATCTGAATGACTTCGATATCTCCATACATATCGGACATCCTAAGATCCCAGCTGTACTCCATCCAGATAACATTCCATAAGCTGGAAATTCATTTATCGTCCAAAGAAGAGCAGCCTTCATTACAAATGTTTGATCGGTAGAAACGTCATACGTAGGGACACCTTCATCCCATAGCCGTTGTAACTCTTCAATCAATGGTTGCATATAAACATCTATCAACTTTTTCGGATTTTGCGGGCCAGTCACGATCAATGTCAAAAACATATAAGGTGTCTTCATGCACATACCGGGTGGAAGATTGTACGGAATTAAGATAACTGGCCAACATGAATAACTTTTTCCTGATTTCCCAAATGGGGCAAAACCATCAGCACACAGACCTAACCTGATGTTTCGAGGCTCTATCGCAAACTCGGGATATGTTCTATCAAAATGTTTCCATGCCTCTGCATCTGAAGGATGACACATTAGATCCTCTTCTGTTTCATGATTTGCATGCCAAGTCATGTGTTCAGCAGTAGCTTGAGACGCATAAAGCCTTTGCAACCTAGGGATTAAGGGCAAGTAGAACATTTGTTTACATGGTCTACGCTTCTGATTACGACCTTGCCGCCTGTTAATCTTGTACCTAGGTTGGCTGCAGAATTTGCAAGATTTTGCATTTTCATCATCTCTCCAATATAACATACAACCCATACTACATACATCAATCCTTACAACTGGAAAACCTAAATTATCCACTAGCTTTTTCATATCGTAAAATTCACTTGGCATGATGTTATCACGAGGCATTGTTTCCCGCATTACTTCAACAAAAGAGTTGAAGCAATCCACGTGACACATTATGCTCGCCTTGATATTTAACAGTCTTGTGTCACGATACCTTCGTGTGGTTGTCACAACCTGCCCATAAAGGTTCATCTGCTGTTTTCAACTCTTCCCATAACCGATTAGATTGAAAAGTTCCATCACACACATTCTCATCAAAACCTGTAACTCCTGCCTCTTCCAATTGTGATGCATGACTAGTTCCCACTTGTTCAAGTGGAGGAGTTAAACTAGTACTTGCATGATTCGATTCTGGAAAAAAATTATGGCCTGCTTCATCAAACACCATCCCCTGATATGGATTCAATTGGTCATAATAGCTACATTCTTCCCTAACAAACATTTGGTCGCTTCTTCGATATCCGTCATCAGATATAAATGGTTCACCGTGGTAAGTCCAATTATAATAGTTCGGAGTAAACCCAAATCTACAAAGATGTTCTCTAACTATGTCAATGTCTTGAAATTTTCCATTACTGCACTTTCTACATGGACACCTTAACTTATTTCCATCCATGAACTCATATTTATTACTAGCAAAGTCCAAAAATAGTTCCACCCCGATTCGAAACTCATCGGTCAATCCTTGACGTCCAGGTAGGTTCTTATTATACATCCAACCCATGTCTCTTTGCATTGTGTCTGTATAAAAATAAAAAAATTTCTCGTACAATATTAAAAATATCATATCTATTGTTTAATATTGTTAATTAAAACCATAAAATTCTAACAATTACAATTTTCTTTTTTACGAAATAATTACTTTCAACTTGAAAAAAAATGAAAAAATTAACATGTCAAGAAAACTTACCAAGTATTTGACTGAAACTTTTGTAGTAGAAAGTGGTCTATTTGATGAGAATTGCAACGTTCACTTGGATTGCGAGACCTTCAAATAGACACGTACCTGAAATAAAAACAAATGACTTAAAATTAATTTTTTAATTATCTTTTATATTTTTCTCTTTTTTTTTTCTTTTTCTTTTTTTTTTGTCCTTTCTTCTTGGCCGATCGCCGGTCCAGCGACCGGCGAGCTCGCCTGGGCAAGTTCTGGGCGACATAGAGCTCGCCGGCGGCGAGGCCCGAGCTCGCCATGGCCGACGAGCTCGCCCAGAACTCGCCCAGATCTGGGCGAGCTCGGCCCTCGTCAGTGCCGGCGAGGGCCAGCCAAGCCGCGGGCGAGCTCGGCCCTCGCCAGTGCCGGCGAGGGCCAGCCAAGCCGCCGACGAGCTCGAGGTCGCCCAGATCTCGCCGAGGTCTGGGCGAGCTGGAGCTCGCCGGCCATGGCGAGCTCGGCCCTCGCCAGTGCCGGCGATGGCCAGCCAAGCCGCCGGCGAGCTCGAGGTCGCCCAGATCTCGCCGAGGTCTGGGCGAGCTGGAGCTCGCCGGCCATGGCGAGCTCAGCCCTCGCCAGTGCCGGCGATGGCCAGCCAAGCCGCCGGCGAGCTCGAGGTTGCCCGGATCTCGCCGAGGTGCAGGCGGCTGGGCTCGCAAGCCATGGCGAGCTCCGCCCTCGCCGCCGGCGAGCTCGCCCGGATCTCGCCCGGATCCGGGCAACCTCGAGCTCGCCGGCCATGGTGAGCTCGGCCCTCGCCGGTGCGGCGGCGAGGCCAGCCCGCCGCCGCTAGCTCGGCCCTCGCCGGTCCGGCGAGGGCTAGCGCGCCGGCGAGCTCGAGCTCGCCATGGCCGGCGAGGCCCAGATCTCGCCCACATGCGGGCGAGCTCGAGCTCGTCGGTGCCGGCGAGGGCCAGCCTCGCCGCTGGCCGGGGTCGAGCTCGCCATGGCCGGCGAGCTTGGCCGGCGAGGCTAGCCCGCCTGTGCGTCGGCGAGGTTGACCGACGGCCATGGCCAGGCCATCGGACCTCGCCCCATGGCCGGCGATCGGCCAAACCAGTGAGGAAAGGAAAAAAAAAATTTTAATAACACCAACAAATACAAATCCAGCGAAGAATAATTTTGTGACGAACCGTTTTCGTCGCCAATTATTCATGAAATTAGCCACAACACTTACCGGCGAAAAAGCTTTACCGAGATTGATTTGCGCGTGCACCGATAAGTAATTCGAGAGAAATTAAAGAGAGAGACGGAGAGAGAACAGCGAGGGGATAAGAGGAATCAGTTGACAGAGAGAAATTAGGGGTCGGGACAAATATCAAATACATCATTTTTCGTATTGCAAATTTGCCACGAATAAAATTCGTCGGAAATTTCCGACGAAAATTTTTTCGTCACAAAAATTCGTTGGAAATTTGCGACGAAATTTTTTTCGTCGCAAAAATTCGTTGGAAATTTGCGACGAAAAAAATTTCGTTGGAAATTTGCAACGATAAGTTCCACGAAAAATAAAATCGTCGGAAATTTCTGACGAAAATTTTTTCGTCGGAAATTTCGTCTATTTTTCGTTGGAATTTTCGTTGCAAATTTCCAACGAAAATTTTTTCGTCGGAAATTTTCGTCGGAAAAACCCGATTTTTTTGTAGTGTACCTCAAGTTATCCTAAACTCGAAGGTCTTAATGATCGTAACGTTTATTGAGAATTCTAAGCAACCTAAAGTTTACTTTCTATTTCCCTATTCTTAGTAAATCTACATAAAATAGTCCTTGTGTTCTTTTTTTTTTGTTGCTATAAATATTTGAATATCATTAATCAGATGAATTACAAAAGCCTAGGAGAAACCCCTAGCATTTCAACGAGACTAATTATGCGAGAAGATGGAGGAAGGAAGCCTCCTCACAGTAGCCAATAAAACATTTGCCTGGGAAGGCCTACACTGTTGGTAGAGTGATGCCCTACCTCTCACAACCTTTCGTATCCTAGCTAACAGAAGATGAGTCTCAATCGACTTGTTTTGAAACCATTTGCAATTGCGTTCCATCCATATGCAGTAGATAGTCACTAAGAAAGACAGCTTGAGGAGTCTCGCCTCAAATTTTTTGCCCCTGGTGGCCCTGATCATCCATATCCTTCTGTTCATTCCAAACTTGTAATCAGTGGATCCTATCAATAAGTAATAATCCTTTTGAGTCATATTCTAACCGTTGCAAATCAAATCTAATCAAACAAAACAACCATCCATTATACATCTAAACTCCATTTTTTACATAGATTCAACACGCATAAAACATTTATTGTTTTCACTAGCACATACACACATGCATACATACTCGAATGCATCGTAGCTAAGTCGTCTAATCGGCACGCTGAACAGCACATACTGTATAACAGCTCCTCTCGCATTGCCTTGGGGCTCAGGACACTTCTTTTGGGACAAACACATTTGCAGCGATATACAACCACTAAGCTATAAGATCCTCCGGCTTCCGTTTTGTTGAGGCTTTGTGGACGAATTTCAGGACTTTGTGTCCACACTTCACGATTGAGCGAACAACATGGCACAGGAAAAGAAGAGCCATCAATGCAACCCATGCCAGCACCGCATATCCAACTGTATTACTTTTACTATACAGTTCGCTTTCCGGTGTGAAGACAAATATGGAGATGGCATAAGTGGCTGCCGTGAATGTTATCACAACCCACATGTCACGGCCGACCTTCGATTTTTGTAAACATTAAAAAGGAGTCTCACTTGGTACGCGCTAAGTCTAAGTTCGGGACTTAACTCGGGCTCTCCTAAGCCCATACCATATCGCGACGTAGGGTTTAGGTTTTTAACCTACAAGTGATTTTTATCTAGGAGTCGCTACTAATCGGTTTAAGGTGGGTCGATTAGACACCCAAACAAGACAATAGGAGAATTGCTTACTTCTGCAAACCAAAAATTAAATGAGTTCGGGGACTTAGTTACACTAGTTGAATAACTAATGCCCTTTCGGTACATTTTTACCCTTTTCATTTCAGAAAATATTTGTCAGGCAATTTGGATTGATTTTAGGAATTTTCTCCTAACAAGTGAGGTGATCAAGTGAGTGCACAATCATTAGTGATTAGCAGTCAAGATAGATATGCAGTCTAGGATTATAAACCTACCTAAGGCGACAATATTCAAAACATAATAATTGATGCGATTGTATTCTAATTTAAAACATAACATGCATAATAATACAACAACGGCGAATATAACATGCAAAGTCCTACTGCATAGTTTTATAGGTCTATTCGATTTTAAAACATGACAATTTATGCAATTATATTTTAAAAAAATAACATGTATTATAATAATACAACAATAATTTAAAACAATCAGATATGTCACATAATTTAGAAAAATATTTGACAATAATCATATCTGAATTAAATCCTAATTTTAAAAAGAAAATAAAAAAATTCGAAAAATTATTTTTTTAATAAAATAATAATATAATATTAAAATCGGATCGGGTTGGTCAAAACCGACCCAGGTCAATGGATCTAACCCAAGACGTTTGTCGCGACCTAAAATTTCTCTCAGGCTAATGGATTATTAAGACTAAGCTTAACTCAGGCCCTCTCAAGCCCTACAATTCGCAACTTAGGGTTTAAATTTTTAACATGCAAAAGTTTTCATGTTTGGAGTCGCCACTAATCTATTTATGGTAAGTCGATTAGAAACATAAATAAAACATAGGGAGATATGTTTTATTCCTACGAACTAGAGATTCTAAGCTCGGGGACTTGATTACGCTAGATCTAGTCTAAGACCCTTTCGGTACCTTTTCTTTTAAACAAAATGTTTATGCAAGCAGTTTGGATCCATTTTATTATCTAATTACTAACATGTGTGGTGTTCATGCGGGTGCACAAACCACCAATTTAACACCCAAGAAAGCATTAAATAAATAGCAGGATAATATACCTTAAAGCCACGCAAGCATCTGCATTGTTAGTAGAAAATCATACAGATAACCTTAATATGATTTCTAATTAACAAAACAAGGCACTCGAGATGTTCTTTAGGGTTTGCATTTTATTAAAATGCAAACTAACCTATATGCAATGACGTGCAAAAAATGACATGCAATTAATGCAACCTAGCATGCGAATTATATGACATGCGACGACGTGACCTAATTCTAATGACAGAAAATGATGTGTTTTTTCCAATGAAATTCGGAATTAAAAAAATACCTAAATTAACATGCAATCTATTCTATAAAAAAAAGATAATTTAATCTATCCTAAAGTGACTTCTTTTTGGTATTTTTATGAAAATTCGAAATCAAGAATTACCCTAAAATGAGCCATCGAGATCAGGATAATATCTAAATTAAACTAGGAAATAAATTACTCTAATTCCTAATTTAAATTAAAAATTTGTCCTATCAACTTATTCAAAGAAAGTTATTCTAAACCTATCCTAAACATATCATCATCATCTTCTAATAAGATCAATTCAAATCCTAACTAATCTTTTTTTGGAATTTTCTTTTTTAAAAGGAAAACAATCAAACAAAGATAACAATTAGCATTCAAACAATTCACGCAATCCGCAAGATTCTTCAAATTCAGATAAGGCAAAAAAAATCAAACTAACGATCATATCTATAGGGTTATAGATACCGACGGAAAGTTGATTGTTCGAATTTGGAAAGCGAATAAAATCTATTATCGTATCCAAGTGATTAAGGATAAAATAACGATTTTCCGTATCACCGCGTATCGTACCTTAGGGATAAGGTCGGATAGTCATCCAGATACGTTGCCAAATTAGGAACGATTCCTAATTTTGGGTGTTTTCGAATATTGCGGATATCACAAAATTATCCTAAGATATATAGCTATCCACCACTATTCACGAAATATTCAAACACCCGAAAGATTAGGAAATTGAATATTCAAAAAATATATATGAGAATCTTACCTAATTTGTGGATATTTCCAATTCGAACTCGGATCGAACTCAAGCTTGCGAATCGGGACGGTGACCAACGGCGGATGGCCGATGGCGGTCAGGAGTGGCTCAGCTGGATCGCGAAGGCCGATTGGACAACGGCTGACGGGGAGTATCTTGGCTGAGGGGGTTGCTCGGTGAAGCTTGCTGGTTCGGTGGTTCTCGGCCAAGGAAGGAGAAACTCACGGTGTGGACTTTTCACGGTGGTAAGTCGGGTGGAACCGTGATGAGTGCTGCTCACGGGGCTGCAAGGAAATTTATTGGACTCCTAGCAAGACCCAAACAAACCTGCAATAAAAGAAAACTCCAAGGTCGTGAAAAGACCGTCAGGCCGCCGTGGTGACTTGCTAGGCTTGCTGCTTCGTAGCAATGCAAAGCTATGTTGTGGCCTGAAAGTGCAGAGGGGGATCTCCACGACCTAGACGACTCACTAACAGCAACAACAGCAAAGGGAATCGTCAGATTGGAGCAGCTGGTCGTCAGCAGGGCTTCGGGGCGAGGGGGGTTGCGACTCACGGCCACAGGTCTGGCCGTGAGAGAAGCAGCGACGGGCGGTGGCTCGACAATCAGCAGTGGGATGGCAACGTCACGGAATAGTGCGGCAGCAGTCCGTGCGGTGCGGATGACGGCGTCGGTGCGGATGCTGGACGGCACGGGCGCAAGGTGGCGTGGGCGCGAGCCAGCGCAGCGTTGGGGCAGGCGCGTGCAACCAATTCTCCCCTGTTTTCGCTCTGGCTCTCACCTTTTCACTCGTGTCTCCGGGGCGGCAGTGACGCATGGCCACAGGTCTGGCCGTGAGCGGGTGCGGCGTCGATGGAGGCGCGGTGGGACAAGTCCACCCGTGATCCCCTCTCTCCCCCCGTTCCTTTCTCTTGCTCTCGCTATTTCTTTTCTTGAAAATTGTCCGAGCCCCCCTTGTCTCTGATAAGTCTTCTTTTATAAGCAGGGACGGCTTAGCCCTTCAGAATAAAGGGAGTCAATATTCTTTCCTCTTAAAAATATATTATAATTTTGTTCTTTCCCATTCTTCCTCCACCTATGGACGCGTGAAGCTCCTTGACAATATACTCTTTCTTGTTTTGAGAAAGATATATTGCTCAAATAACATATGCCCGCACGTGAATATTTCTTTCCCAGTTGCTCTTCCTTTTATTCCCTTGGTCTACACAGCACCAGCTCAGCCAAATATTTTCTTTGCATCATTCATCCACTTGTGCCCGTAAATCAAAGATATGTGTGAAGACGATACGTGCCCTGCATGCTATTCTTTCCTTTCAATTATCTGACCATACCGTGGGGAAGAATGTTCTAAGTCCATCAAACTTTCGGTCATAGCATGGGCTTTTTGCCAACCTTTCTAGTTCTCGCGGGCTTAGTTCAATTAGCTTGATTTAAGCTCGGAACCATTCGCTCGGGTCCATTTGCCATCGGTCCGATAAATATGCAAACTATATGGGCCTAATTAACTATTAATGGAATGCTCCTAATATCTATATGCAATGCCATATGATTATATTTTTTGTTTAGGGGTTAAAAAATCAATCCCTAATTTTCTATGCAATTGTTCCTAAATGACTAGTTAAAATTTAGGTGTCAACAACGTTAACCCAGGTTCGGGATCGGATCAGGCCCGGTCCGGTGGCAAAGGACAAAACAAGGCCGGCAGATTGGTCTGCCGGCCGGTTCAGGCCTTTTCCAGCCTTTTTAGGCTCGAGAGGCCATCCGTCGGGCAAAAATCCGGTGATTTGCCAGTTATTTTGCTCGGCTTTTGGCCTCAGTCCCCTCAGCACTTTAAGCCGAGGGGATTGAGGGAAGGGTGGTCCACCGGCGGCTGATAGGAGCGGTCGCTGGCCAAGTCCTGACCAAGGCCCCTTAAGCTCAAATACCGGTTGGAGCTTGGCCGGACGACCCAGGTCATATTTTGACCTTTTTCGGCATCCACCAGCCATCACGAAGACAATCGAAAGGGTGGAGACTGGTCGGTCAGCCCACAGGTCGCCGGCCGAGGACCCAAACAAGGCAACTTCACCGGAGCATTTCGTCGAACACTTGGCTTGCGTGATGAAAACAAGGGGAATTCGACTTGTTTCAGGACCCCGGCCAACTCCGATGACCACCACTCACCTTTGACGCGATGTATGGACTGAGGGAAAGGATGGTATAGGCCGGAATTCGCGCGAATCGGCCAGCGCGAGTCTTGGCCAAACCGCACACAAAAACAGGGGCAGGCAGGGAAGCTCGGAACTGGGGAGATCTCACCGGTCAGGGCTGCTTCCGGGGGGGTCGTTGGTCGATCCTCGAGCAACGGGGAGGCTGGCTGGTGTCCTTCTCAGTCCCTGTAAACTCTCAAACCTCTCATTTTCTCTCTATTTCTCTCTAACTCTCTCTAGATGCTCTATTTCGGACCGGAACCGCTGACCCATTTCTCTCCTCTCTCTCTCCGCCCTTTATAGTGGCCGACGGTCACATGCTCCGCCCTGAAAGTCCTCTTCATTAAGAGCTCTCACCTGCTCTCTGCTCTATTGACTTCGGTGGCCAGACTTGCGCAGTCGAGCAGATTATTCGCATTGTTCTAGGCGGCGGTTGTCGAGGCAGGGGAGAACAGAGAAGAGAGGGGCAGAGGCTAGGCCATGAGGGAAAGGGGAAGCGGGCTAGGCCGGGCCTAGCTCGTGCGGAAGGGAGAGAAGAAAAGGAATGGGCTGGGCCTGCGCGGGGGGGAAAAGGAAAGGGGATCAGGTCGGGCCGGCTTTGGCCAGGCCCGATCTGATTTATTATTATTATTATTTTAAAATTTTAATTTTTTTAATGAAATTTTTTAATTAATTTTTTTAAAAAAAGAAAAAGACATTCTAATAGTGCAAAATGCATCTATGTCTATATGCAATGCAATTGAAATTAAAAACATTTTTTGGGTTTAGGAATTAAGGACATTAACCCCTAAATTTTGTGTAATGAATTTTTGGGCAATTAAAAATAGATGTCAACACCACATAGTCAGCATTGCAATCCACATAGTGATCCGACGTTGCTTTAGAGGAAGACCACTTATGAGAAGCATAATGATGCTAAGTGATGCGACGAAGCTTATCGTGTTACATGTTATGAACTTCTTGTACGCATATGAGTACTTAACTGCCATTATAGATTCGCCCGCAGTATGTGCTGCGATCTTTTCATCACCTGAGACATCGTCTTGCCAAAGGTCACCAGGCAGGGTAATACTGAGTTGGAATGCCATGGTAGCTAGCAATGTTGCTACCACCATTAGCGTCTCATGCATACTGTCTTGCCACTTTCTCTTACTTTCCCTTTTGTCCTCTTCTCCTAAAGGTGGATGGAAGGCGGTGATTGTGCTATTTGCGTAGACTGTTGGTCCGAATGGGTCGTGATTCTCTAAAGTTTGAGGAACATAATCCTTAATCTCTTAGTCTCTTCCCGCGCTTTCGCCTTGTGCTAATAGGCCGAGTGCTGTTAAACCTCTGAAGTTTGTAATGCTCGGGTTTATTCCTTTATTAACCAAGAAGACTATAGTCTGTAGAGGAGTAACAACAGAATGTACCAATTATGCTCAAGTTTGAACTAGATAAGCCTATGCTATATATTTTTTAGGATTAACTTTGATACCAGTGTTTTCTATCCTGTAGCGTTTGTGACTATTATGTGATGCTCTCAAAAGGGAAACTCATCCCCTTTGGAATCTCTTTTGCCATCTCTGGTTTTATGTTCCTTCTAATCTAGATAAAATTAGTATGAAAATAGCGTGTACCATAAAGTTGGCGTTAATTATCTGGACCAATGACTTCTTTTCTAAGTATCATAACATGCAATGATTTTTAAATGGATATCTTTTAGCTTACGAATATTTTTATAACAGTCATGCCTTTTTGGTTGATAAGCTCACTGAATCTAACTAGCACAGAGGCTTGGTTGTATGAACAAACCTTAGTTTGTCCATCTGCAGCAGCCAAATGCAAAATTGTGTTGCCATCTTCGTCCCTCAAGTTGATGAACTGCTCATCACCCAAGATATCTATCAAAAACTCCAAAGCTTCAAGTCTGTTGTGCTTCACACATAAATGCAGGATTGTCTGGCCATGTTCAATGACACTATGGGCTGCATCAGGTCTCGCTCGAACCAAGAGTTCCAACACATCCACATTCCCTTTCAGGGCCGCGACATGAAGACGGTTTCTTTTGTATTTATCATGGATGAAACATATTTCAGGGCCGACTCTTAACAAGCTTGCCACTATGTTAAGGTACCCTTTTGCTGCCGCGAGATGAAGAGGCGTCGAACTCTGAGAATCTTGCTCTCTTGCCAGCTTGGGCTTCCGAGCTAGGACCTCTTCCACCAATTCCAAGTGTCCGAGCATGGCTGCAATGTGCAGAGGAATCTCGGTGTGATTCCCTGTCATGATTCTGTCGAGAAGCAGCTTATCTTTTGCGAGCAACTCAAGCAAAGGAGGCACATTTCCTTTCACGGCGGCTTGGTAGAGCTTGGACTCCTTGTTTGGCTCTCTAACAAGAGAGTTCCGGATACGCACCACTCCATTTGGGGACTTGAATATATATACTCACAACCAAGTCAACCTTCGCGGTAGGCTCGACGAAGGCCGAAAATTGACCTGTAGATAGTTCCTATCTGCAAGTATGTGGCTCCGTTCACACGCGTGTCCTAGTATGTCACTCACGTAAGGTGATGACTCTTTTACTGGGGGTACGTTGGGATACACCTGGCGGCCATTTTCTGTAGAGTCTCGTCTCCATTTGGTCCCTATATGGGTTAAGTGCCCACATGTAACATGTGTTAAAGAATCGAGTGGATGCTCTATTGAAATTAACACTCAATAGAACACTCTTCTCTGTTCTCTCTCTACGTCGCTTTATACACTACACACTCGCACATGGAGCACCTTCTCCATTTATAGGATGCAAAATGGGTGCATCCCAGGGTGCATCCCACCTTTCTACACTTGTCCAACATAAAATATCTCCGAAACTAATCATCACATTGCAACTAGCTTTGGCTTATCGGAAGAGGCGGCAAGAAAGGGAAAAAGCTAGCGAGGGGGAAAGCTATGGAAGAAGGTAGAGCGAGAGAGAAATCTGGAAAATGGAAGAGAGAGAGAGAGAGAGAGGCTGTGCTTATCAACATGTCCCCTTGAAGCCTTGAACATCCTTCGATCGTGGCTTCTCTCGTAATGCTTCATTGCAACGATGTTCTTCCCTCAAACCACGACCAGACATTATACACACGATCTTAGACATGATTGGCTAAGATCAAAGACCATAATCCTCTGTCGTAATTTCGCCGAACAATCAGGGATATATCAATACCAGTCCTTTCCGATTCTTAAGAATATGGACATATATGCAATCGTGAACTTGAATTCCATAGACCAAATGCAAACAGTGGCACCACCAAATGGTCCCCAGGTGCATCCTCCAATTCCCTAAACACGGCGCATTCCAACTTCAAAAGCTCATGTTACAGTCTTATTTGAGCTTGCACATTACCTAATCTTCAAGAAGATGATTCAACTTTATGGATTGTGTTAGGAAGATGCTTGAAACGAGCAACAGTGTAGTAAGTGCATTTACGATTAGTCTTTCCGCCAAAAAAGTCACAAATGATTTTGAGCTAGAAAATAACTTAAGCACAATGAGCAAGCAGCAGTCTTGCTACACATTTGATTGCCCATTTTTGTTCAAACACCAATTTGCCTTTATGCAAAGATTAATTTACTTTGAAGGTATGATCGGCAAAATCAAATTGATCTTAAATTGGAGAAGGGAAAGCCAAGACAGTCCGAATCAATTTGACCTGTTAAGTTTCTTCGCAGAGAGAAAGAGAAAGAAAGAGCAAGAAAACCAAGTCATGCGACAAAATTAAGTATGTTACATACTGAGATCACTTGCTCCGCTGCATTCGGAAAACATGGTAACGAATTCTCAAGAAAGTTTCGATTCTTCGTCGCATGACTGATGTAAAAATATTGTTGGTAGTAATCTTTTTATTTGGACATTCAATCTTTAACTTTTTTTTTTGTGAAAAATCTTAATTTGTTCGAAAGTCCATGCCCTAAATTGCCCTCATGAACACAAAACATCTGCTTCGGTGATTCTACGTTCTAGGATCCTCTACTTTGGTCTTAAGCTTGTCTCTAACTTAGTAAGGGCGATTCTAGGGTCCCATATTAAAAAAGGGGGACCTCCGTAAATTGACTGGCCCAGTTATTTGTAGTTTACTTTGGTCGTGGACAATTTGCGAATACAAAAGGTAATTTATGAACTGTAAGATAATTTTTGCATTTACAAATATGTACGAACAAAAAGGTAATTTAACGACGCTGAAACTAATTTACGAACACAACATATAACTTACAAACATCATTTGGCATTTATGATACAATGTGGAATGTTACTATGATTAAGCTTTGTTAAAAAATTTCTAAGAATGAGTATAATTAAGATCATCAAGGGTTAGCACTCGCTCAATTTACTATTACAAGGGAAATTACTACTTAAAGGTACATTATATCTTATAGGGTAAATTACTATTTTGAAATACTTCTGTCACTACCTCACCTCCCGCCGGTAGCACCACCTAGGGGTTCGGCTAATGGATTATTAATTCTAAGCCTAACTCAAGCCCTACCAATTTGTGACTCATGGTTTAAGTTGTTAACAAGCAAATGATTTTTATTTCGGAGTCACCACTAATCTATTTACGGTGGGTTAATTAGAAACTCAAATAAAGTGTATGGAGATATACTTTATTCCTACGAACCATATATTATGAATACGGGGACTTGATTAAGCTAGATTTACTATAACGCCCTTTCGGTACCTTTTCTTTTCATGAAAATGTTTGAGCAGGCAATCTGGATTGATTTTAATTCTTCCTAACATGTGAGGTGTTCATACGGGTGCGCAAATCACCAAATTAACACCCAATAATCAAAGCATTAAATAAATTGCAAGATAGGGAGAATTACTTACCTCGAAGCAACGTAAGCATCTACATTGTTAGCTAGAAAATCACATGAATAATCCTAATATGATTTCTAATTAACAAGCAATTCCACTCAATGTATTTTTTTTATTTTCTCTTAATTAAATGAGAACTAACTTATATGCAAAGACGTGTAAAGTATGACATGCGATTAAATAATCCTAACATGCACACTATATGACATGCAATTAAATGACATAATTCTAATGACAGGCAAATGATGTATTTTTGTATTTTTTTATTAAAATTCGGAATAATAAAATTGCCTAAATTAACATGCAATCTATTTTAGAAAAGACAATTTAATTTACTCTAAAAGGACTTCTTTTTGGTATTTTTTTTATGAAAATTCGGAATTCAAATTACCCTAAATAAACTATCAAGATTGGGATAATATCTAAACTAAACTAGGAAGTAAATTACTTTACATCCTAATTTAAATTGAAAAATTATCCTATCTTTCTAGCAATCTAGGTGCTATACCCTAAACATGCAGTATTATCTTCTATGAAAACAATTCAAACTTTAACTAATCTTTTTGGATTTTTTTTTAAAGGAAACAAAATCAAACGAAGGATAACCGCCACCATCAAATCAATCCACGCAATTCACAAGATTTGTTTTATCATCTTTGAATTAGACTAACGATATAAATCAGCGATCATATTCATGTAGTCATGGATATTAATGGAAGACTACACGTTAAAATTTGGAAAAAAAACAAAATCTATCATTGTGTCCAAATAGTTATGGATAGAATGAAAGATCTTTCGTGCCACAGAGTAGGTAGAGATCGGATTGTCGTCCAGACATATTGTTAAGTTAGGAATTCCTAACTTAGAATAATTTTTGAAATCTTGCGAATAACATGTAACATTCCGAAATTCCACCAATTGGAATTTATTAAATAAATGAGTTTTATGATATGTGCTCGCAGTAAATTCTCGCCCGGAACTGATCATTCCTGGGAATGCTAACCATTAGGGAAAGGCTAATAGGGGAATTAAATTCGCGCGACTAAAGGAAATTCGATCGTGAATGGATTTCGATCATTAAATCGCGGAAGTGATATTTTGAGCCATTGTTGGTCGATCCAATGATAGTTAGGGGTCAGTTCGCCACTGTCCTAGTAGTAGATTGCGGGTGATTCCGTTGGACCACGAAACGACTTGACGAATGATTCTGAAATTATACCGAACGATCGTACCCCTCGGATCAAGTGATGGATCTTCGCGATTTTAATGACAACCGAGGTCGTCACGCACCGAACGGACTTGCACGTGACTCGATTTAGTATCAGTCATGAGTCGATTTCGCGAATTTCCGCAGCAAGCCGCCCGTTAGCTTGAGAAACGCTCGAGTTGCGTTTAATAGAATTTAATTATGGAATTTTGCCCAAATTGGACACCGGAAAATTAGGAAGTCACGCCGGAATATTAGGACAACGTTGCACTTGACAAGTATGAATTTTTGGTGCGCTCAATTCCTTCGGAAAAATTCGATTTGGACAAGAAGCGGAGAAAGTGACCAAAATACCCCTAGGATTTATTAAATGACAAGCTTTAAGGGTAAAGGACATTTTGGTAATTTTTTCCTAAAATTTTGATTGGACAATTTTACCCTTGGATATTTTGGAAATTACAAGTATGCCCTTGGATATTTTTGTGCAAGAATCGATCTCGGCTGTCGGATCAAGATAAGATCAAATCGGGACCGTCGGACTAAAATTGTGAGTAAAGGGTATTATGGTCATTTCCACCATTGGTCCAAGCTTACTATTTAGGTCAAGAACACTCATTTCTCTCTCCCCATTCTCCTTTCTTCTTCACGTTCAGCCCCCCCTTTTGCCGAGACCACCTTCCCCCTTTGCCGTGAGCTTCCACCGGCCATTCTTCCTCCACCGCCGGCACCGCCGCTCGTCGCCGCAAGCCGGACCGCCCTCAAGCCGCCGCCTAGCCACTGTATCAGCCCCAAGCCACCACCACCAGCCACCATTTCTCTCTCCCTCCCTCTCTTTCTCACCGTGGAGGCAAGACCCACGGCCAAGCAAGCCCCACGCCGCCGCCGCTCAAGCCGGACGCCGTCGTGAGCCGTACGCCGTCGCCGTAGAGTCCCGCCGCTTCCCGTTCTAGCCGATTAAGTCTAGAACTTAGTAAGTCACACTCTAATCCCGATTTAGGATATTGGGTATCGACGGATAATTTGATTTGGGGTGAAATTGACAATATGCGGGTGCGAAATATTGGGGTTTATGATTGGAATGTTGTGGCGGGCCTTGAGGATTATTTTTGAAATTTTTGGAGGACAATTTGAGGTGAATTACAAGCTGCGAATTACTGTTCACAAGCTGCGAATTACTGTTTACGGGGCTGTGATGACTTATTCGGGACGCAAGTTGGATTTTTAGAACCGTTATTTAATGGCGAGAAAGTGTCGTGAAGGATCGGAATTGATCCGACACCATTTGGGTGGAGAAAGTTGGCAATTTACGTGTTTTAGGCGTGTTTGAATTATTCTGGATGGGGTTGATTTAATTGGGTGCATATTTGTGTGTTTATATAGTGGACATATGTCCGTTTGGTGCACGCGTGGGCCAGATTGAATTAATTGTTGATATTGGCCATGTGAATTGTTGAGTGAACTCTATCTACGTGTGACTCGACGCGTACACGGATCACGTGTGTTGGGCCAGTTGTGTGTGGTAAATGCATATTGAGTATGTGCATGAGTAAGATAAAGTTGTGGTGTGACTAGTGATTGTGGGAAAGTATGTGAAGGTGTGATAGTGCGAGAATGGGATCGGGCCGGGTATCGTGAACTCGGGCAGCGATCACGTAGGTCTGATGCATTTGGCACAGGCTGAGGCTTGAAAAAGCAAGTATGAGAATCGGTCCGAGGCACAATCAGCTCGGGTGAGACCGGGATTGGACCGAGGCATCTTAAGCTCGGGTTTCAATCATGTAGGCCTGTCGCGTTTGGCTCGAGCTGAGTTGGGATTGGGCCTGGGGCGTGTGATGCTCGGGTCGCGATTGGGGCCTGAGGCGTGAACGGGTACGCGGGCCGGATGTGGTGAATGATCGCAGTGTTCCTGAGGCGTGTACTTCAACGCAGGTCACTGGCGAGGAATATGAAAGAGAAATGAGGATGGAAGGAATAGTGGGATGAGAATGGTACATGCGCGTGTTTGCATATGATGTAATTGTGATTGAGTGCAGGTGTGCGCATGGTTGAGCCTGACCATATTAATTAATGTGCCTGCTTTGTGATTACTTGATGTACGTGAATGTGTGTGATTGCGTAATTGTCTGGAGGTACGTGATAGCCTAGGTTGGGTTTAGGGGTGTACTTGCTAAGATATAATCTCATGGTTGTGTAAACCAACAATTTTCACAACCCCGACATGAGTGATGAACCCTCCACCACCGCCACCAGTACGTTTTGGAGTACCAGTGCATACGGAGTATGAGGTAGCTGAGTTTCCGATGGGTGACGGGATGACCTGGATAAGACACACGACGGCCGTGTTTGTAGAAGTGGGAAAGCTTGCCTTGGATGAGAACCATTTTTTAGGTTGAACATTAGGTCATCGGCTCCTTTTTGATTTTGGTAGTTTCAGTAAAGTGTGCACTGGTAGTCAGAGGTTTGTTTTATTGTATATATGGTGGAACAAGTTGAACAAGAAATGGAAATGTATATTCTTCCAATTCTCCCCAGTTTAAGTTTGTCCGGGTGTTTTATGGTTTCCGTTTGCGCGATTAAATCTCTGATGTTTAGTTGAGGTCGGCGATAACCTGGGACGTCGCAACTGTTCGACCGGAGGCGGGATGTCGCGGGCTCGATGGGAGTTCGGGGCGTGACATAACATATGTTTATCCAAAAATAGCAACCAATCCACAAAATATGACTAAATCACTCAAATTAGGAATCTAAATATTTGAAACGATATCGGATAAAGTTTCTCACTTAATTTATGGATAACTTCCAAATTCGAGCTTGACTCCGGATTAGGATTGCGGATCGCGGGATGGCCGACCGTGGCGGACCGGCGGCGATGGCTGTTCTCAATGATGGGACTACTCACAATGTGGGGTGCTCGACCGTGGATCACAAGCAGCTCGTCGGCGTCGCGGCTTAGGATGCTCCCGGTGGATGACTTACGGCCGACGGAGGCGTGATGGTTCACGAACGGTAGCGCGATATTCTATTGTCTATTCTTCTCCCCAATGTCGATAGTTGCCACACGTCCAAACTCTTCACGATCTCCTTGCCAACTGTTCTTATGCTTGCATGAAATAAAATCACAAAGCCCACGATGTTCTTATCAAATCTGGACAACACTCAAAAGAAGACAAATCCACCAGTTAAAATTATTTAACCGAGATTCTGGCGACTCTTTTTGACCGTGGACTTCAGGCTTGCAAGCGGTGGCCACGAAAAAACATGACATGATATCGACATTGGTCGGGAGATATTGGCCTTGCTGGACCTTGGCAAAACTGTTAAACTAGATGGAACTCGCAGGAGTCTTCGATGATTCTGAATTATGGCAACGGTGGTTCAAGTGACCCTCTGATGTGCTTGTTCGCGATACAGCAGAAGCAGCAGATCGTGGATCGTTGGTGATGCAGGAGCTGCTCGCGTGATTGATGCAAGAGGAAACCATGGTCTGTCGGGGCAGCAGCGAGTCGAGCAGCAGTCGAGTGCGAGGAAGGCAGCAGCTCCGTCAGCATCTCGGTTGAGTGGGAGGCTCGTCGGGGCTTGGTCACACGGCAGTAAGCCTCAATTGGGAGGAACAGCGTGTGTCGTGGGGGTCAGCACAGCAAAGCAGCGTCGGCGTCGAGGCTAGGCGAGGCAAAGCTAAGAGGAGCTCGGCTGCGGGCACTCCTCTTCTCTCTTCTCTCTTTTGTTCTCACCTCTCACGACTTTTTCTGTTTCTTTGAATGGCCGTCTATGTAAGTTGTGTTGTGGCCCTTTTTTTCTAATTGTGAAGAGTTAAGGTCTAGTTATAGTGCAAATTAGGTTTTTCATTCCCTAATCTTGATTATGGTTTATTTTCAATAAAAGGCTTAATCTTCATGGACACTTTCTTAATCACAAAGCCTTTTTTTTTAATTCTGACAAGCTAAACCCAACTCAATTGAAGCTTAATTATTTTAATTTTGGGCTTTATTTAGCTATATAGTTCGTAACAAGAATGTTTTGATGGTAAATTACGGTCTTAAAAGATGTTAAGTTATTTATTTTGTAACATGAGAATGCTTACACCTAGTAATTTCCTTATAACATTACCTCAAACCATGGCGTGTGATATTTTACTTGGTAATTGATCTAAAGCCATGGTAAATGGCTGAACTCCTCATAATCTGATTGCACTTATTGTTCATAAAATTGTATTAAGATAGTGACATTCATATACACCACTCAAACTGGCTTGTACAATAGAAATAGGATCGAACTAGACCGAAAAAAATATTGGTAGTTCATTTTTTTTAGTATTTTTCATGATTAACAATAACTTCATTTTACCTATCTGCGCATGGCTGAGTTGGTGGGCCATTTCCTTCCCTCCTCAGAGGTTTTGGGTTCGAATCCCCGCTCGGTTCCGTAATTTAAGTGGGGGGCCCTAGCGATGGGTTGCTGGGCTAGTCTCCCCCGAGGTATAGGCGTCCCGATTACCTATGTGGGCTCGTCCCCGGGAAATGGTGGCGGATCCTTGGTTACCAAAAAAAAAAGAAACAATAACTTCCTTTTATACTCCGTAACTCGATAGGTCATGACTTGTAGTTCCTGTCCCTTATAATTTTACCTCAAACATGTATAATTTACCTGAAATCTTCACGATCTTAATTGCACGTCTAGTTAATACTTTCCTTTTTTGTGTGATAATTGAGCTATACAATTCGAAACAAAGAAACTCCTATCACTTAGCAATTAACTAAGGGGATAGTAAGGTACTTGAAATTGTCATAAGAGACATAACTTATAATCAATAATTGACCACAATAATTGTAAATCATTCGTAAGTCCGTGTAAATGGTAGTTAGTACTCTACCTTTATAGATAGTAAATTACCTGAAGTTATCGTAAGCTCGATGGTCTTGATGATCGTAAATTTTTTCTAGATGTACTAAGAAACCTAAAGTTATTGTAAGTTTCTCTTTCCCTATCCTTAGTAAATTTACGTAAATGATGCTTGTATTCTTTTCAAATTCATAAAATGCAGCTTATCCATAAGTAATAATCCTTTTGATTGTCGTGATTTTCCTTAATTAATCGTAAAACTTACAATTCCACCTGAACAAACTTCCTTAGTTGACAATAAATTACCGCTTTAACATGTTCAGGTTACACTTATTAAAATTGATCCCATGGCTGAGATTTCTGGACTTTAAATCCAACAAGTCATATTCTTTTTTTTTTAACCGCCACAAATCAAATCAAACAAAACAACCATCCATTATACATCTAAACTCCATCTTTTACATAGATTAAAGACGCTTAAAACATTTATTGTTTTCACTAGCACATACACACGCACGCATACTCGAATGTATCGTAGCTAAGTTGTCTAATCGGCACACTGAACAACACATACTGTATAGCATCTCCTCTTGCATGGCCTTAGGGATCAGGGCACTTCTTCTGGGACAAACACATTTGCAGCGATATACAGCCATTAAGCTATAAGATCCTCCGGATTCCGTCTTGTCGAGGCTTTGCGGACAAATTTCATGACTCTGCGTACCAACTTCACAATTAAGCGAACAACGTGGCACAAGAACAAAAGAGCCATCAATCCAACCCATGCCAGCAGCACCGCCAAGTAAATTACTCTTCCCCTTTCGTTACTCGCTGGTGTCAAGACATATATGGAGATGACATAACTTGCCGCTGTGAAGGTTATCGCAACCCACATAATCAGCATTGCAATCCACGTGGTGATCCGATGCTGCTTTAGAGGAAGACCACTTATGAGAATCATAATAATGCTAAGCGATGCAACAAAGCTTATCGTGTTGCATGTTACGAAAAACGTGTACTCATATGAGTACCTCTCTGCCATGATGGACTCGCCCACAGCATGTTGTGTGTCAGTTTCATTGCTCAGGGAATCATCTTGCCAAAGGCCGCCTGGCGGGGTAGTACTAGCTTGGAATGCCATGGTAGCAAGCAATGTCGCTACCACCATTAGCGTCTTATGCATACTATTTTGCCACTTTCTCTTTCTTTCCCTTTCATCCTCTTCCCCTACACGTGGATGGAAGGTGGTGACCGTTTTATTCGGGTGGATTGGTCGTGCGGATGGATCGTGATTCTCTAAAGTTTGAGGAACATAATCCTCAATCTCTAAGGCTCTTCCCGTGCTTTCGCCTTGTGCTAATAGGCCGAGTGCTGTGAAACCTCTGGAGTTCGCAATGTTCAGGTTTACTCCTTTATCGATCAGATAGAATATAGTCTACAAAGGAGTAACAACAGAATGTAGCAATTGGGGTTAGGTTTGAACTGGATTAATTAGCCCATGTTATATACATTTCAGGATTAACTTTGGTACCTATGTTTTTTTCAGTCCTGTAGTGTTTGTGACTATTATTTGACGCCTTCGCAAGGGACACCCATCCCTTGTTGAATCTCTTTTGCTATCTCTAGTTTTATGTTCCTTCTAATCTAGATAAAATTAGCATGAAAATAGCGCAAAGTGTAAAGTTGTACTTAATTATCTAGACCAGTTACTTCTTTTTCAAATATCATAACCTTAGGTGATTTATAAATGGATACCTTTTAGCTTCTGAAAATTTCTAGGACACTAAAATATTCTTGAATGGGAAAATAACACAAAATTTCTCTTAACTTTGGGTCAATGTGCAATGTCATTCTTGAACTTCTACTTCGTTCAATATGGTCTTTGAAGTATTCCTAAATGTTCAATTTAGTCTTGAAAGTTTTAATTTGTTCAATCTAGTCTTTCAATTTCCCTAAAAAAGTCAAAAGTCTTCATAATTACACTATCGCTTGGATTTAAGAAATTTTTTTGTTTCAATCCATATCCTAAATCAACAAAAAATATGACTATCTTTTTATTATGTTTTCACCTTTTTGACATTTATAAAAATTACGTTAGTTTCATTTAAGCATATTTTAATTTATGATCTCTATAGTAGCAAAAGTAGAATTTCATTTAATGTTGTATCAAGTCGATATTCCCGCTATTTTAATTTCCTAATTTACAGATTTAACTAAATTTATTGAGAAAACAGGAAACACAAAAGGTTAATTTATAGATTTAACTAAATTTATTGTTCAAGGACTACGTCAAATAAATTAAAAGTCCAAAAGATGACATTGCATATGGGGCCAAAGTTTAAGCACCATTTTTGTCATTTTTCCATCCTAGAACCGCCTCTTTTGTTGATAAGCTCACTGAATTTGACTAATAAAGAGGCTTGGCTGTATGAACATACCTTAGTTTGTCTATCTGCAGCAGCCAAATGCAAAATCGAGTCGCCATAGTCGTCCCTCGTGTTGATGAACTGCTCATCGCCCAAGATATCCATCAAAAGCTTCAAAGTTTCTAGTCGGTTGTGCTTCACGCACAAATGCAAGATCGTCTGGCCATGTTCAACGACACTACAGGCTGCATCAGGTCTCGCTCGAACCAAGAGTTCCAACACATCCACATGCCCTTTCATGGCAGCGACATGAAGAGGGTTTCTTTCGTATTTGTCGCGAATGAAACATATTTCAGGACTGACTCTTAACAAGCTTGCCACTACGTTAAGGTACCCTTTTGCTGCCGCGAGATGAAGAGGCGTGGATCTCTGAGAATCCTGCTCTCTTGCCAGCTCGGGCTTCCGAGCTAGGACCTCTTCCACAAATTCCAAGTGGCCGAGCATGGCTGCGATGTGCAGAGGAGTCTCGGTGTGATTCCCAGTCATGATTCGGTCGAGAAGCAGCTTATCTTTTACGAGCAACTTGAGCAAAGAATGCACGTTTCCTTTCACAGCGGCTTCGTAGAGCTCGGACTCCATGGTTGGCTCTCTAGAATGGGAGTTTCGGAATACTCACTCCTCCATTTGGGGACTTGAATATATAGTGTCACCAAGTCAACCTTCCCGTCGGGCTTGACGAAGACCTAAATATGATTGGTAGATGTCTCTTATCTGCAAGTGTGTGGCACCTTTGATCATGTAAAGCAGCCACGCTCTAGTCATGCAAAATTTATTGGCAAATCATTTCATTCGCACGAACATCTAATTACAGCGAGAGGACATGAAGTGACAGAAATGATTCTTACACTAACGCAGGCTTAATCGGAATGAGCCATAAACCATATGCACTTTCAGAGAAATTATTCCTCCATATGGTTGTGTTAGGAAAATGGTCACAAATAAGTATAGTATCATTAGTACATTAAGAGTCGGTCTTCTCATCGTAATCCCAAGTGATTTCGAGCTTGCAAATGATTTAAGCTACCCTCCCACAAAGTGCTTTTCTTTGTGGTCGGCTCCTTCTAAAACACGAACAATAGCTTTGTCACATCAGCTGCTAATGTGATACTAGGACATGTGTCAATTCGTAAATGAATCTAAGCAGATAAATGCTTACTACATTAGCGACTGACGAGGTATTATGAAATACCGAATATTTCTCAAACCATAAAAATAGTTCCCCAGCCATCACAGGAATGGTTTTCTCGTTTTGATAAAATGCCTCGGATGTTTTGGAAAACAGACGCTTGGCAGATATCGTCGGCAGCTCTATAGAGGGATAATTACCAAAAAAGTCATAAATCTATTGTATGTATGCCAATTCAATTATAAATTTTTCCGTATTGCCAATTTAGTCATAAACTTTTTAATAATTTGACAATGTACTCCATCCGGCCAAAATTTGACATGGATGCTAGCCCTGACCGTCCTACGTAACATGGCTAGCGCTGACTTGAACAATTTTTTATTTTCTTTTTCTTTTTTTTATTTTCCTTTTTTTCTTCTTTTTCCTTTCACAGTGGCCAGCGAGGGCTGTGAAGCCCTCACCATCGTAGCCGTCGCCTCCCATCGCTCACGTCCGATGAGGGCTTTGCGGCCCTTGCCCAAGTGAGGCTCGCTGTTGCGGAAGCAAACGATCGAACAATAAAATAGACAATACAAGAAAATAAATCGAACACCAGATTTACGTGGTTCGGTTATAGTGACCTACATCCACGGGGAGAGAAGCAACGAATTCCACTATAGATCAAGCGATATAACGAAGATTACAATCACACTCGAGTCACTTAAACACTCTCAGTATTTGCCAGCCCTCAATTACACCCAATAACTCAAATAATGTTTAGCCCACAATTCCTCATGAAATAATCTCTTAATCTCACGAAGGAATTAACAAATCTTACCCAAAGAATTAATTTGCTTCAACAGTAAAAAGCCCTCAGAATACAATTCACAAGCAGAAACTCCTTTTTGATACTCTTCACAAAGAACATTCACTTCTTATATATAGGCAAGAATTGGAACCAAAAAAGAAAACCTCTTTTTAAGAAACCTTGTCCAACTAAGAAACATTTTCCAATTAGGAAATCATTCAATTAGGAAACCTATTTGAATTAATAAACTTTCCTATTCAGGCTCAAACTCGAGACATATCTTAACAATATCTACCTTGACTCGATGTTTGAACCAAGTCACAATCGTTTCGCTAAACATCTAAACTTCACTAAAAATTCAAACTTCACTATTACTCTCCTACAGCCCCAATGGGCTCAATCGCCACAGACATCTTCCAAGTCCAAACCTCGCTTGAACTTCGCCATAATTGTGAACCTCATCAGAACACCTACTCCACATGCACCTTTAACTATTCCACAAGAATTTTCCGACACAACCTTATCAATCGCAGATAAAGCAAAACCATTGTTGTATCTATACCTGTCAAGAGATCGAATATGCATATTGTCAATATCAGTAGTTATAGTAATTGCTGGTTCAATAGGCTCTACCTCGCTACAAGCACTATATGTATTGATTACTTCACTAGTACCCACTACCTCAGGAGTTTTTAATTGCAACTCTACCTCAAGCTGAACACCGTTCGGATCCGTATAAATATTGCCAATAATACTCAAAACTAGAAGTATTGGAGACTTGTCAAATATAACCTCTCTACTAATAACATGTGAATTTAACTTCGGGTACCACAATCGACAACCTCGCTCACCTTGCGCATAACCTAGGAACATGCACTTTCTTGCCCTTCCATCAAGCTTATCATCACTCACTTGAACATAACATAGGCAGTCAAATATTGTAAGAATAAAATAATTAGCAATGTTACTTAACCACATTTCTTCGAGAGTCTGACATCCAATCGCAGTCGATGAGTATCTATTCTTCATATAGCTCGTCGTACTGAGTGCATCTGCCAAGAATCTCCTAGCCATACCAGCACTAGACAGCAATTTATGAGCCATCTCTAGTAATATTTTGCTCATCAACTCTGCAACCTATGTGGTTCATTGGCACTAGCGCGGTGTCTCACTATGCCTTCCTTCATACATAATTCATTTAACAGCTTCGAGCAAAACTCCATGCTACTATCAGTCCGCACATGCTTAATCGTCTTACCAGTCTCCTTTTCGATCAAAGCTCTCAACTATCTGATATTGACAACAACATCAAAATAGTGCCTAAGCACAAACACCCAGGTCTTCTTCAAGCAGTCATCAACAATTGCTAACATAAATCTAGCACTTTTCCTCGAAGGAAACCGCGACAACCTGCGAACATTTAAGTAAATTAACTCTGCAATTTCTATGGTTTCTTTGACAGTCCTACTGAACTGCACTTTTCGTCATTGAATTAAATTACAGCAAGTACATACATTCAATTCGTTAACAACATAACCACGTATCAAATTTCTCGCGCTTAGAACTTTCAGGCTTCTCTCGCTAATGTGCCCCAAATGCATATGCCATAATTCAGACTCTTGAACTGATACCACCATTCGACCCAAAAAAAAAAATAGATACCTCCAACGTCTCCGCAGCGTATTCTGTCACTGTTTCACCTTGAAGCTCATACATGCCATTATGCTTGATTCCTTTCATTATCACCAAGGCACCTTGAATAATTTTCAGAATTTCACATTTTGAAGGATATCGACACCTAGCTGAATCTAAGGTACTTAAGGAAATCAGATTTTTCTTTAACTCTAGAACATGCCTCACTCCAATCAATATCCTCACGATACCATCATGCATTCTTATTCTAACATCACCAACACCTATAACATCGCACTCAGAATTGATCCCTAATTGCACTTTACTACTATCCATATATTGATAAGTAGTAAACTAGTTTTTATTTGGTGTAGCATGAAATGAACAATCATAATTCATAATCCATCCGCCAAACGACGAATCATCAGTGACATACAAGACATGATTAGCACTATCTGAATTACTGCCAGCTATAGCTGCAACATTATCCGCAAACTCAATTCTAATTCCTTTACCCTTCTAATTCTTCAGCTTAAGTAATCCTTTCTAAGATGCCCCCTCTTGCCACAGTTCCAACAGACATTACCACCAATCCTAGACTGACTACATCTATTCAGGTTTATACTATTTCTGCTAACACGTGTACTAGTTCTTCCTTTATTTTCACCTAAAAGCAGCCGATACAGGTTCTCCAAATTTTCTTCTACGGATGTCCTCACTCAGAATTAAATCCCAAACCCCATCAAACGTCAAACTTGTTAATCCAAAGGAATTTCTAATAGTAGTAACAGTAGTATTCCAACTATCAGGTAATGAGGATAATAGAATCAAAGCATGTACCTCATCTTCAAAGTCAATCTCAATCGAACTTAATTGACTAACAATCACATTGAATTCGTTGATATGATCAACAACTGACGCACATTCGCTCATCTTTAAGTTAAACATACGTCGCATCAAAAAGACTTTACTAATCACAGAGAGCTTCTCGTATATGTTCGACAGGGCTTTCATCAAACCCGCAATGGTCTTCTCTTTCACCATGTTAAACGCGACGTTACGAGCCAACGTCAACTGAATAACACCCAAAGCTCGTTTATCCAGCAATTCCCAGTCAACTTGCTTCATCGTCTCTGGCTTCTCCCAAAATAGGGGCAAGTGCAATTTCATCTTATATAGATAATCCTTAATTTGCATCTTCCAGAAATCAAAATCCTTCCAATCAAATCTTTCGATTTTCACTTTTCCTTCTTTTATCGCCATTGATTCGCTTCAACTCAATCAAGCTTGGCTCTAACACCAATTGTTGTAGAAGCAAATGATCAAACAACAAAATAGACAGTACAAGGAAATAAATCTAATATCATATTTACGTGATTCGGTCGTAGTGACTTACATCCACGGGGAAAACAACAACGAATTCCTATATAGATTAAGCGATACAACGGAGATTACAATCACATTCGAGTCACTCAAACGCTCTCAGTATTTTCCAATCTCCAATTACACCAAATAATTCAAACAGTGTTTCGCCCATAATTTCTCACGAAATAATCTCTCAATCTCACGAACAAATTAACAAATCTAACTACAAGATTTAATTTGCTTCAACACTAAAAAGCTCTCCGAGTGTAATTCACAAGCAGAAGCTCCTATTTAATACTCTTCCTAAAGAACATCATTTTCTTATATATAGGCAAGAATTGAAACCAAAATAGGAAACCTCTTTTTAAGAAACCTTCTCCAACTAGGAAACATTTTTCAATTAGGAAACTTACTTGAAGTAAGAAACTTTCCTATTTGAGCTCAAACTCGAGACATATTTTAACCCTCATCAGCCGTAGTGAAAAAAAAAGAAGAAAAGAGAAGAAAAGAAAAAATAAATTAAAAATCGAAAATAAATTGTCCACATTAGCGCCGGCCGCGTCACGCAGAACGGTCAGTGTCCATATCATCAATTTCTAGCCAAAATTGATCGGATTGATTATATTAGCAAACGTCAAAAGGTTTAGGACTAAATTGGCCAAACTGAAATGTGTAGGACTAAATTGGCATAATTGCAATGGGTTTATGACTTTTTTGATAATTTTCCTCCTCTATAGACCTAGTCATACTTGGAGACGTGATTGGCTAAGATAAAAGACCATAATTTTCTCCGGTACGTTTGCCGAACAATTAGAGACACATCGATAACATTCCTTTCCTTTTTGACCAAACAATCAAGGCTCCTATTTTAGTCTTATTTGAGTCAGCACAGTACTTGTACTATTAAACATAAATTCATACATACAAGAAGGTATCTATTAAGATTGGAACCTTCAATTAGTGTAAATAATTTCATTAACGAAATCAGTGATAGATAAAATTTTGAACCATGATTCCATTTATTAATCGAATTATCACATATATGAATTTACACACATTCGGTTAGAAATTTCTTATGCCTTAACACTTTTATGGCCTTGTGCTTCCTCTTGCTTTCATGAACATCTACCAAAGTTCATCCAACTTTTATTAGAAGCGGGACTACTTCTTATGTTCATATAAGTGAAGTTCCAAACTTATTACCTTAGCTATGCCTTGCTAAAATCTTGAACTTCCTTAAGGGTGTTTGCTTACACTTATCCTCTTAACTTTCCATGTGTAATAAAATTGTGTCCCAGTACTCGATCACTGTCAAGGTACAATAACTTGTTGTTGCCCATTAAACTTTGAGAAATTTGTTAGAATTTGTAAAGTTGGGTTTCCACTGTACTTGACAATTATCAATTGGTCTAATACTCATTCCTTTGGCAATATTGCTAATTAAACCTCTCAAGAGTCCTTTAATGAATGGATCAACCAAGTTATTATTTGTCCAGATATAAATTACTGAAATAATTTCATCAGTAATTAATTGTCCAACATACTCATGTCGCAAGCCAGTGTCTAGATTTTCCATTGTTTTTTTTTTACCATATGCCTTAGACATTGTTGCCTCACTATTGCGATGTAAGGATATGGCTGCCATTGGTGTGGCCACAACTCTTTATCCAATAGTAAATTCCACAGCCATTCAGCCTCTGTACCAGCTGCCGATAGTGCTATAAATTCAGATCCATCATTGAATGAGCAATACATGTTTGCTTCTTTGATGCCCAAGAGACTGTACCATTTGCAAACTTGAAAATCCATTTAGATGTCGACTTGTAATCAATTGTGCTGGTTATTCAACTAGTATTTGAATATCTTTCTAGTTTTGCTAGTTGTCTTTTATAAAATAGACCATAATGATTCTGCCGAGAAGCAGCTTATCTTTTGCGAGCAACTCAAGCAAAGAAGGCACGCTTCCTTTCATGGCGGCTTCACAGAGCTCGGACTCCATGTTTGGATCTCTTAAAAGGGAAATTTCGAAATACTCACTCCTCCATTTGGAGACTTGAATATACATTGCCACAATGAATTCAGCCTCCACAGTAGGCTTGACGAAGACCGAAAAATGATTGGTAGATCTTTCTCATCTGCAAGTATTTGGCTCGGTTACATTTAGATAAGGTGGATGATTCCGGGAGCTTTATTGTGGGTACATGGGGATTCGCCTGTCGGCCATTTTCTGGCGAGTCTCGTCTCCATTTGGTCCTATATAGGTCAAGCTCGCACATGTAACATGTCCCGATTGAGCCATGGCGTCCTTTGATCATGAAAAGCAGCTACACTCTATTCATGCCTTTTGTTATGGAATCCACTTCACTCGCACAAACAGGTACATTACTTTAAAAAGGACACGCATTTTGTCAATATGTGTGCAATAATTTTTACACCAACGCTCGCTCAATCAGACGAGCTGTAACCTAAGCGCTTTGGGAGAAATTATTCTGCCATATGGCTGTGTTAGGAAGATAGTTACAGATAAGCAACAGCGTCATTAGCACATTAGGAGTCGGTCTTCTCAACGCGGTAATCCCAAGTGATTTTGAGCTTGCGAATAGTTTAGGCTCAGTGTGGAGGCACCAGCCTTGCTATGCCTCAAAAATTCCGCCAAAGAGAGTTGATCTTCATTTTCTTCCATTAAAATTTCAAACATTGAAGGATCATAAGTTTCTGATTGATTTGATCAGTCACGGAAGGCCTAAATAGTACTAGGCGGGGCAATGAATCGCATAGAAGGTAGATGTCTCTTATCTGTAAGTGTGTGGCTCAAGTCTCCGTTGAGCCTTGACATCCTTTGATCATGTAAAGCAGCCACACTCTAGTCATGGGAAATTTATTGGCAAATCATTTCATTCGCACGAACATCTAATTACTGCGATAGGACATGAAGTGACAGAAATGATTCTTACACTAACGCAGGCTTAATCGGAATGAGCCATAAACCCAGGCACTTTCAGAGAAATTATTTTTCCATATGGTTGTGTTGGGAAAATGGTCACAAATAAGTATAGTATCATTAGCACATTAAGAGTCGGTCTTCTCATCGTAATCCCAAGTGATTTCGAGCTTGCAAATGATTTAAGCTACCCTCCCACAAAGTGCTTTTCTTTGTGGTCGGCTCCTTCTGAAACACGAACAATAGCTTTGTCACATCAGCTGCTAATGTGATACTAGGACATGTGTCAATTCGTAAATGAATCTAAGCAGATAAATGCTTACTACATTAGCGACTGACGAGGTATTATGAAATACCGAATATTTCTCAAACCATAAAAATAATTCCCCAGCCATCACAGGAATGGTTTTCTCGTTTTGATAAAATGCCTCGGATGTTTTGGAAAACAGACGCTTGGCAGATATCGTCGGCAACTCTATGGAGGGATAATTACCAAAAAAGTCATAAATCTATTGGATGTGTGCCAATTCAATTATAAATGTTTCGGTATTGCCAATTTAGTCATAAACTTTTTAATAATTTGACAATGTACTCTATCCGGCCAAAATTTGATGTGGATGCTGGCCCTGGCCGTCCTACGTAACACGGCTAGCGCTGACGTGAATAATTTTTTAATTTCTTTTTCTTTTTCTTTTTCTTTTTCTTTTTCTTTTTCTTTTTCTTTTTCTTTTTTTATTTTCCTTTTTTTCTTCTTTTTCCTTTCACAGTGGCCAACGTGGGCCGTGAAGCCCTCGCCATCGTAGCCGTCGCCTCCCCTCGCTCACGTCCGATGAGGGCTTTGTGGCCCTTGCCCAAGTGAGGCTCGCTATTGCGGAAGCAAACGATCAAACAATAAAATAGACAATACAAGGAAATAAATCGAACACCAGATTTACGTGGTTCGGTCATAGTGACCTACATCAACGGGGAGAGAAGCAACGAATTTCACTATAGATCAAGCGATATAACAAAGATTACAATCACACTCGAGTCACTTAAACACTCTCAGTATTTGTGACGCAGAGAGAAAGCGTAAATTTGGAACAACTCCAAAGAACTCGAAATTTTTATTCAATAATACTGTGTTTTTTATTACAAGACGGACATCTTATATATAGAGATAGGACTCCTAATACTAATGGAAACCGAATAATTAAAGAAACTGCCTGAATGGTAATATAGAAAACTGTCTTACTGGTAATATAGGAAACTGCCTAAATGATAATATAGGAAACTGCTTGAATGGTTGTTTTCCCCAAAATCAGAAAAACTGCCGAGATTTCCGGTGATTACGGTGATCACATTGTTCAAGATAATCACAGGCTAACTGTTCTACATCATTCCCTCCCTCTTCGGAAAAACTGGCCCTCGAGTTATGATCAGGATAGAGGGGTGTATCAGAAGCATGATACTCAAATAAGTCTGCCACATTAAATATAGGGGAAATGTTGAGATCACCAGGAAGTTCAACTACATAGGCATTGTCGTTGATCTTCTTCAGGATGCGGCAAGGACCAATCTTCTTGTGCTTCAGTTTATTATAGGTACCTACAGGAAAACGCTCCTTTCGTAGGAAAACCATTACCTCATTGCCTACCTCAAAAATTTTCGAACGTCATCGTTTGTCAGCATCCTCCTTATACTTTGAATTAGAAGCAGCCAATTGACTAGCCACAGCAGCTTGGACTTCATTAATTATGGTTGCCAAATTCTCTGCCGCGACACTATGGCCTGGAATCTTGGGCAAGGGAACCAAATCCAAAGTATGCTGTGGTGTACGCCCATAAACGACCTGAAAGGGAGATGTACTGGTAGAGCAGTTAACCGAGTTGTTGAAGGCGAACTCAGCAAGAACAAGATACCGGTCCCACTGCTTAGGCATATCACTGCAGAGGCAGCGAATGATATCCGCCATAGTACGATTCACAACTTCTGTCTGACCATCCGTTTGGGGATGGAAAGAACTACTATACTGTAAATCAGTCCCAAACAAATGCCATAAAGTACGCCAAAAATGGCTTAGAAATTTCGTGTCACGATCGGAAGTGATTGTCTTCGGCACACCATGGAGACGGACTACTTCACGAAAGAATAAACTTGCCACATGCGAAGCATCCGAAGTTTTCTTACAAGGGATGAAGTGCGCCATCTTTGAAAATCGGTCAACCACCACGAAAACAGAATCTAAACCCCGTTGAGTGCGAAGAAGTCCCAACACGAAGTCCATCAATATGTCTACCCAAGGACCCGAAGGAATAGGCAATGGGGTATAAAGACCAGTGTTCTGAGAGTGGCCCTTAGCAGTCTGGCAAATGTAGCATTTACTGACAAATCGCCCCACGTCTCGCTTCAGTTGAGGCCAATAGTACCGCTCCTCCACCAAGGCTATAGTTTTATCTCGCCCCAAATGTCCACCGAGAGTACTACCATGAAGCTCTCGAATGAGTTGTTCACGTAAAGAACCACGTGGAATGCATAATCTATTGCCAAAGAACAAGAAATTTTCTTGAATTATCATATCGCCATGACAACTTGTTTCAGAACACTTCTCCCATATCTCACCAAAATCATCATCCTCAGGATAAAGAGAACATAGGTGATCAAAACCGACAACATCAGTGCGCATGGTCACGAGTGTCGCAGCACGTCGACTCAGCGCATCTGCCACTTTATTTAAATGGCCTGCTTTGTGACGAAGCACAAAATTAAATTGTTCCAGAAAAGAAATCCATTGTGCATGCATTCGATTTAAGTGCTTCTGACTCTTGATATATTTAAGAGCCTGATGATCGATGTTAAGAATAAATTCCTGCTGATAAAGATATGACTGCCAATGCTTTATAGCTCGCACGGCAGCATAATATTCCTGCTCATACGTTGACCAACGCTGGCGAATTTCATTAAGTTTTTCACTAAAGAAGGCTATAGGCTTACCTTCTTGGGAAAGGACAGCGCCAATCCCGACGCCGGAAGCATCACAGTCCAGCTCGAACACTTTCTCAAAATCAGGGAGCATCAATACCGGTGCCGTGGAGAGTTTTTCTTTTATAAGAGCAAAACTGGCCGAAGCTTCTTCTCTCCAATGGAATTTGCCCTTCTTTAAACAGTCAGTGATCAGGGCCATAATAGTACTAAAATCTCGAATGAAACGCCTATAGAATGTTGCAAGACCATGGAAACTTCGAGCCTCACCAACATTCTTTGGAACTGGCCAATTGCAAATCACAGCCACCTTATCTGCATCAACGTGAAGTCCATCCACGCCAAGAACAAAACCCAAAAACAAGAGGCATTTTGTCATGAACCTGCATTTTTTCAGATTAATGAACAATTTATTTTGCTGCAAGGTTAGTAGGACGTCCCTCAAGTGCTCCATGTGTTGACGCCCATCCGGACGATATATGAGTATATCATCAAAGAAAACTACCGCAAACTTGCTAAGAAAAGGTTTGAGAACCTGAGTCATCAAATGCATGAAAGTACTAGGCGCGTTAGTGAGTCCAAACGGCATGACAAGCCATTCATACAAACCCGCACTTGTCTTGAAGGCCGTTTTCCATTCATCGCCAGGGTGGATGCGAACTTGGTGGTATCCGCTTCGAAGGTTGATCTTCGTAAAAATCCATAATCCAGCAAGTCTGTCTAGCATATCATCAAGTCATGGAATCGAAAACCTATACTTGATAGTAATCCGGTTAATGGCACGACTGTCTATACACATACGCATGGTGTCGTCTTTCTTTGGCGTGAAAAGCGTAGGAACTGTACATGGACTTTTGCTTTCACGCAAGAAGCCCTTTCGAATGAGCTCTCCCACCTGCTCCTGTAAAATCTGATTCTCCTTTGGATTCATCCGATAATGCGGCAAATTAGGAAGACTAGCACCTGGAAGAAAATCAATCTCATGCTGGATATTCCTCAAAGGAGGTAATCCGTCATGTAAATCCTTAGGCATAACATCATTGAATACCTTTAATAAGGGCTTAAGAATGTTGGGAACACGAACCACAACTTGTTGGTCGCTCTTGTCCACAATCATATACATCCCTTCACACTTTCGGATATTCATCATAACCCCTGCATTTTGCTTCTTCACAATCTAAGGGGAATTACTTTTTGGTCTCAAAGTAATTTTAGTCCTTTTCCACACAAAAAAATACGTATTCTCCCTAGCTCGGTGTGTAGCATCAACATCATATTGCCATGGCCGACCCAGTAAAACATGACACGCATCCATCTCCATAACATCACAGACAATAGTATCTTGATATGATTTCCCGATCGAAATAGGTAAACGGCATAATTGGTTTACCTTAAGTTCTGCTCCCTTGCGTATCCACCCGATCGTGTAGGGTGCGGGATGCGGCTCCGTCTTTAGTTGCAAGTGATCCACCAAGGCCTTTGACACTATGTTCTCGCAACTTCCGCTGTCAATAATGATATCGCATACTTTGCCATTGACAAGACACATGGCGTGAAAAGGCGATTCATTGGGTATCTTATGTCTGCGGAGTAAGCAATAGACGACGCAGTAGACAATTAACTTGCTCGCCCACTTCATCTTCCACTCTCACTTCTTCTTCATTTTCCCAATCTTCCTCATGCACATCTTCGTCATGTTCAACGATATTGGCCATTCTATGACGAGGACAATCGCTGGAACGATGGCCCAACTCGTTACACTTGTAATACCTGATCGGTTGGGGCTTGGCATATGGATTCTGGGTATTTGGATTGGGAGTGCGATTGCTTGCTACGACTGCTTCTTTAGGCGTCCCACTAGTACCCCCTGGAACTCGGCTCGAATCAGGTGTTTGTTGACTAGAACTTGCAACATCAAGCTGTCTTCCTTTCCCGAATGACCCACGACCCGAATAATTGCTACCATGAGTACTAGGGCTAGTCCTCTCCAATTGCAACTCAATTTTTCGTGCCATATCCTGGGCGTCTTCGACAGAGAATAGTCGATGCAAAGAAACCCGATCCTGGATATTAAGTCGTAAACCATTAATGTACCTAGTAGTTTGTTGTGCCTCGGACTCATCCAGATTATTGCGAGCGGAGAGTCGAAGGAACTCTTCCGTATAAGCTTGGACCGATCTATTCGATTGTCGGCAATTCTGGAATTGCTGAAATAACAGTTGCTCATAGTCCATTGGGAGGAACCTCTTCTTCAACTTCTGTTTCATCTGACCCCAAGATCGAATAGGAGCTTTGCCTTGTTGACGTCGCGTCAATTGAGTCTGTTCCCACCAAGCTGAAGCGCCACCCTTCAACTTGTACGCCACAAGTTTCACTTGGCAATCCTCGTCAATATCCATAGTGTCGAAGAATTTTTCGACCTCCCAAAGCCAATCAAGGAAATCTTCAATATCCAAATTCCCATTGAAAGTAGGGAGATCTACTTTTAGTTGATACTGCTCAGGATCTCGTCGATATCCTCCCTGACGTCGATTCCCACGAACATGCTCCTCCTGGAATCCCCTGTATCAGTGACCACCACGAATCTGCATCTCCTGGAAATCATCGTCTTCATCTTCCGTATCCTCGACATAGTCTTGACGCCTTTGTCGGGGAATTCCTCCATGCCTCATAGCATCTTCGGGATCACGAACGACAGAAATTCGCTCGGCTGGAAGATTGCCAGGCACATGGTTTGTGGACAAATGCTGGATGGCATCAAGGATCTCTTGAAACCTCCGATTGGTTTGATCCACGAACTAATTGAACTCAGCCCGCGTAATAGGCTCGTTCTCACGGCCCTCAGTAGCGGGGAGATTGACATTCACATTATTCACCATCGTCACAGGAGAAACCTGCTCTGATACCAAATAACGCAGAGAGAAAGCGTAAATTTGGAATAACTCCAAAGAACTCGAAATTTTTATTCAATAATACTGTGTTTTTTATTACAAGACGGACATCTTATATATAGAGATAGGACTCCTAATACTAATGGAAACCGAATAATTAAAGAAACTGCCTGAATGATAATATAGGAAACTGCCTTACTGATAATATAGGAAACTGCCTAAATGATAATATAGGAAACTGCTTGAATGGTTGTTTTCCCCAAAATCAGAAAAACTGACGAGATTTCCGGTGATTATGGCGATCACATTGTTCAAGATAATCACAGGCTAACTGTTCTACATCATTTAATGACGCAGAGAGAAAGCGTAAATTTGGAACAACTCCAAAGAACTCGAAATTTTTATTCAATAATACTGTGTTTTTTATTACAAAACGGATATCTTATATATAAAGATAGGATTCCTAATACTAATGGAAATCGAATAATTAAAGAAACTGCCTGAATGGTAATATAGGAAACTGCCTTACTGGTAATATTGGAAATTGCCTAAATGATAATATAGGAAACTGCTTGAATGGTTGTTTTCCCCAAAATCAGAAAAACTGCCGAGATTTCCGGTGATTACGGCGATCACATTGTTCAAGATAATCACAGGCTAACTGTTCTACATCATTTAATGACGCAGAGAGAAAGCGTAAATTTGGAACAACTCCAAAGAACTCGAAATTTTTATTTAATAATACTGTGTTTTTTATTACAAGACGGACATCTTATATATAAAGATAGGACTCCTAATACTAATGAAAACCGAATAATTATAGAAACTGCCTGAATGGTAATATAGGAAACTGCCTAAATGATAATATAGGAAACTGCTTGAATGGTTGTTTTCCCCAAAATCAGAAAAACTGCCGAGATTTCCGGTGATTACGGCGATCACATTGTTCAAGATAATCACAGGCAAACTGTTCTACATCATTTAATGACGCAGAGAGAAAGCGTAAATTTGGAACAACTCCAAAGAACTCGAAATTTTTATTCAATAATACTGTGTTTTTTATTACAAGACGGACATTTTATATATAAAGATAAGACTCCTAATATTAATGGAAACCGAATAATTAAAGAAACTGCCTGAATGGTAATATAGGAAACTGCCTTACTGGTAATATAGGAAACTGCCTAAATGATAATATAGAAAACAGCTTGAATGGTTGTTTTCCCCAAAATCAGAAAAACTGCCGAGATTTCCGATGATTACGGCGATCACATTGTTCAAGATAATCACAGGCTAACTGTTCTACATCAATTTGCCAACCCCCAATTATACCCAATAACTCAAATAATGTTTAGCCCATAATTCCTCATAAAATAATCTCGCAATCTCACGAAGAAATTAACAAATCTTACCCAAAGAATTAATTTGCTTCAACAGTGAAAAGCTCTCAGAATATAATTCACAAGCAGAAACTCCTTTTTGATAGTCTTCACAAAGAACATTCACTTCTTACATATAGGCAAGAATTGGAACCAAAAAAGGAAACCTCTTTTTAAGAAACCTTGTCCAACTAAGAACATTTTCCAATTAGGAAACCTATTTGAATTAATAAACTTTCCTATTTAGGCTCAAACTCGAGACATATCTTAACAATATCTACCTTGACTCGATGTTTGAACCAAGTCACAATCGTTTCGCTAAACATCTAAACTTCACTAAAAATTCGAACTTCACTAACACTCTCCCACAGCCCCAATGGGCTCAATCGCCACAGACATCTTCCAAGTCCAAACCTCGCTTGAACTTCGCCATAATTGTGAACCTCATCAGAACACCAACTCCACATGTACCTTTAACTACTCCACAAGAATTTTCCGACACAACCTCATCAATCGTAGATAAAGCAAAACCATTGTTGTATCTATACCTGTCAAAAGATCGAATATGCACATTGTCAATATCAGCAGCTACAGTAATTGCTGGTTCAATAGGCTCTACCTTGCTACAAGCACTATCTATATTGATTACTTCGCTTGTACCCACTACCTCAGGAGTTTCTAATTGCAACTCTACCTCAAGCTAAACACCGTTTGGATCCGTATAAATATTGCCAATAACACTCCTCACCAGAAGTATTGGAGACTCGTCAAATATAACTTCTCTGCTAATAACATGTGCATTTAACTTCGGCTACCACAATCGACAACCCCACTCACCTTGTGCATAACCTAGGAACATGCACTTTCTTGCCCTTCCATCGAGCTTATCATCACTCACTTGAACATAACATTGGCAGTCAAATATTCTAAGAATAAAATAATTAGCAACGTTACTTAACCACACTTCTTCGAGAGTCTGACATCCAATCGCAGTCGATGAGTATCTATTCTTCATATAGCTCGTCGTACTGAGTGCATCTGCCAAGAATCTCCTAGCCATACCAGCACTAGATAGCAATTTATGAGCCATCTCTAGTAATATTTTGCTCATCAACTCTGCAACCTATGTAGTTCATTGGCACTAGCGCGGTGTCTCACTATGCCTTCCTTCATACATAATTCATTTAACAGCTTCGAGCAAAACTCCATGCTACTATCAGTCCGCACATGCTTAATCGTCTTACCAGTCTCCTTTTCGATCAAAGCTCTCAACTATCCGATATTGACAACAACATCAAAATAGTGCCTAAGCACAAACACCCAGGTTTTCTTCAAGTAGTCATCAACAATTGCTAACATAAATATAGCACTTTTCCTCGAAGGAAACCGCGACAACCTGCGAACATTTAAGTAAATTAACTCTGCAATTTCTATGGTTTCTTTGACAGTCCTACTGAACTGCACTTTTCGTCATTGAATTAAATTACAGCAAGTACATACATTCAATTCGTTAACAACATAACCACGTATCAAATTTCTCGCGCTTAGAACTTTCAGGCTTCTCTCGCTAATGTGCCCCAAATGCATATGCCATAATTCAGACTCTTGAACTGATACCACCATTCGACCCAAAAAAAAAACTGATACGTCCAACGTATCCGCGGCGTGTTCTATCACTGTTTCACCTTGAAGCTCATACATGCCATTATGCTTGATTCCTTTCATTATCACCAAGGCACCTTGAATAATTTTCAGAATTCCATATTTTGAAGAATACCGACACCTAGCTGAATCTAAGGTACTTAAGGAAATTAGATTTTTCTTTAACTCTAGAACATGCCTCACTCCAATCAATATCCTCACGATACCATCATGCATTCTGATTCTAACATCACCAACACCTATAACATTGCACTCAGAATTGATCCCTAATTGCACTTTACTACTATCCATGTATTGATAAGTAGTAAACTAGTTTTTATTTGGTGTAGCATGAAATGAACAATCATAATTCATAATCCATCCGCCAAACGACGAATCATCAGTGACACACAAGACATGATTAGCACTATTTGAATTACTGTCAGCTATAGCTGCAACATTATCCGCAGATTCAATTCTAATTCCTTTACCCTTCTAATTCTTCAGCGTAAGTAATCCTTTCTAAGATGCCCCCTCTTGCCACAGTTCCAACAAACATTACCACCAATCCTAGACTGACTACGTCTATTCGGGTTTATACTATTTCTGCTAACACGTGTACTAGTTCTTCCTTTATTTTCACCTAAAAGCAGCCGATACAGGTTCTCCAAATTTTCTTCTACGGATGTCCTCACTCAGAATTAAATCTCAAACCCCATCAAACGTCAAACTTGTTAATCCATAGGAATTACTAATAGTAATAACAGTAGTATTCCAACTATCAGGTAATGAGGATAATAGAATCAAAGCATGTACCTCATCTTCAAAATCAATCTCAATCGAACTTAATTGACTAACAATCACATTTAATTCGTTGATATGATCAACAACTGATGCACATTCGCTCATCCTTAAGTTAAACATATGTCGCATCAAAAAGACTTTATTAATAACAGAGAGCTTATCGTATATGTTCGACAGGGCTTTCATCAAACCCGCAATGGTCTTCTCTTTCACCATGTTAAACGCGACGTTACGAGCCAATGTCAGCTGAATAACACCCAAAACTCGTTTATCCAGCAATTCCCAGTCAACTTGCTTCATCGTCTCTGGCTTCTCCCCAAATAGGGGCAAGTGCAATTTCATCTTATATAGATAATCCTTAATTTGCATCTTCCAGAAATCAAAATCCTTCCAATCAAATCTTTCGATTTTCACTTTTCCTTCTTTTATCGCCATTGATTCGCTTCAACTCAATCAAGCTTGGCTCTAACACCAATTGTTGTAGAAGCAAATGATCAAACAACAAAATAGACAGTACAAGGAAATAAATCTAATATCATATTTACGTGATTCGGTCGTAGTGACCTACATCCACGGGAAAAACAACAACGAATTCCTCTATAGATTAAGCGATACAACAAAGTTTACAATCACATTCGAGTCACTCAAACGCTCTCAGTATTTTCCAATCTCCAATTACACCAAATAATTCAAACAGTGTTAAGCCCATAATTTCTCACGAAATAATCTCTCAATCTCACGAAGGAATTAACAAATCTAACTACAAGATTTAATTTGCTTCAACACTAAAAAGCTCTCCGAGTGTAATTCACAAGCAGAAGCTCCTCTTTAATACTCTTCCCAAAGAACATCATTTTCTTATGTATAGGCAAGAATTGAAACCAAAATAGGAAACCTCTTTTTAAGAAGCCTTCTCCAACTAGGAAACATTTTTCAATTAGGAAACTTACTTGAAGTAGGAAACTTTCCTATTTGAGCTCAAACTCGAGACATATTTTAACACTCGTCGGCCGTAGTGAAAAAAAAAAGAAGGAAAGAGAAGAAAAGAAAAAATATATTAAAAATTGAAAATAAATTGTCCACATTAGCGCCGGCCTCGTCACGTAAAACGGTCAATGTCCATATCATCGATTTCCAGCCAAAATTGGTCGAATTGATTATATTAGCAAACGTCAAAAGATTTAGGACTAAATTGGCCAAATTGAAATGTGTAGGACTAAATTGGCCAAATTGAAATGTGTAGGACTAAATTAGCACAACTGCAATGGGTTTATGACTTTTTTGATAATTTTCCTCCTCTATAGACCTAGTCATACTTGGAGACGTGATTGGCTAAGATAAAAGACCATAATTTTCTCCGGTACGTTTGCCGAACAATTAGAGACACATCGATAACATTCCTTTCCTTTTTGACCAAACAATCAAGGCTCCTATTTTAGTCTTATTTGAGTCAGCACAGTACTTGTACTATTAAACATAAATTCATACATACAAGAAGGTATCTATTAAGATTGGAACCTTCAATTAGTGTAAATAATTTCATTAACGAAATCAGTGATAGATAAAATTTTGAACCATGATTCCATTTATTAATCGAATTATCACATATATGAATTTACACACATTCGGTTAGAAATTTCTTATGCCTTAACACTTTTATGGCCTTGTGCTTCCTCTTGCTTTCATGAACATCTACCAAAGTTCATCCAACTTTTATTAGAAGCGGGACTACTTCTTATGTTCATATAAGTGAAGTTCCAAACTTATTACCTTAGCTATGCCTTGCTAAAATCTTGAACTTCCTTAAGGGTGTTTGCTTACACTTATCCTCTTAACTTTCCATGTGTAATAAAATTGTGTCCCAGTACTCGATCACTTGTCAAGGTACAATAACTTGTTGTTGCCCATTAAACTTTGAGAAATTTGTTAGAATTTGTAAAGTTGGGTTTCCACTGTACTTGACAATTATCAATTGGTCTAATACTCATTCCTTTGGCAATATTGCTAATTAAACCTCTCAAGAGTCCTTTAATGAATGGATCAACCAAGTTATTATTTGTCCAGATATAAATTACTGAAATAATTTCATCAGTAATTAATTGTCCAACATACTCATGTCGCAAGCCAGTGTCTAGATTTTCCATTGTTTTTTTTTACCATATGCCTTAGACATTGTTGCCTCACTATTGCGATGTAAGGATATGGCTGCCATTGGTGTGGCCACAACTCTTTATCCAATAGTAAATTCCACAGCCATTCAGCCTCTGTACCAGCTGCCGATAGTGCTATAAATTCAGATCCATCATTGAATGAGCAATACATGTTTGCTTCTTTGATGCCCAAGAGACTATACCATTTGCAAACTTGAAAATCCATTTAGATGTCGACTTGTAATCAATTGTGCTGGTTATTCAACTAGTATTTGAATATCTTTCTAGTTTTGCTAGTTGTCTTTTATAAAATAGACCATAATGATTCTGCCGAGAAGCAGCTTATCTTTTGCGAGCAACTCAAGCAAAGAAGGCACGCTTCCTTTCACGGCGGCTTCACAGAGCTCGGACTCCATGTTTGGATCTCTTAAAAGGGAAATTTCGAAATACTCACTCCTCCATTTGGAGACTTGAATATACATTGCCACAACCAAGTCAGCCTCCACAGTAGGCTTGACGAAGACCGAAAAATGATTGGTAGATCTTTCTCATCTGCAAGTATTTATCTCGGTTACATTTAGATAAGGTGGATGATTCCGGGAGCTTTATTGTGGGTACATGGGGATTCGCCTGTCGGCCATTTTCTGGGGAGTCTCGTCTCCATTTGGTCCTATATAGGTCAAGCTCGCACATGTAACATGTCCCGATTGAGCCATGGCGTCCTTTGATCATGAAAAGCAGCTACACTCTATTCATGCCTTTTGTTATGGAATCCACTTCACTCGCACAAACAGGTACATTACTTTAAAAAGGACACGCATTTTGTCAATATGTGTGCAATAATTTTTGCACCAACGCTCGCTCAATCAGACGAGCTGTAAACTAAGCGCTTTGGGAGAAATTATTCTGCCATATGGCTGTGTTAGGAAGATAGTTACAGATAAGCAACAGCGTCATTAGCACATTAGGAGTCGGTCTTCTCAACGCGGTAATCCCAAGTGATTTTGAGCTTGCGAATAGTTTAGGCTCAATGTGGAGGCACCAGCCTTGCTATGCCTCTAAAATTCCGCCGAAGAGAGTTGATCTTCATTTTCTTCCATTAAAATTTCAAAGATTGAAGGATCATAAGTTTCTGATTGAGTTGATCTGTCACGGAAGGCCTAAATAGTACTAGGCGGGGCAATGAATCGCGTAGAAGGTATACCCCTGCCACCACAGAAATGGTTTTCTTATTTAGATGAAGAAGCCTAGGATGATTCTGTACACAACCTTTTGGACAGATGTCGCTCGCGGCTTTATAGGCCTCATCAAACTCGGCAGCACCGATCAGTTATAGACATTTGGAATCAACTTACAACTATTTCTTGGGCGAATCAAGAAGAAACCCGCAATCTCTTCTTCAAATTTGTATTTTGCCAAATCGAATTTTAATTTGTTTGAAAGCCCTTGCTGTAGATTGCCCTTAAGGAAGCTACCATTCTCTCCTTGATCGTCGATTCTCTGGCAATGCTTCGTTGCGATGATGTTCTTCCCTTAAACCACGACCAGACAATTTTCTCAACTACTGCAGTGAAACAGCAGCCTTCCCCATAGAAAAGCAACTCTCTTTTAGAAAAGTTTTTGGCATGAAGTGGGCGACCACGAAACATCATATTCTGAGTTACTCGTTCCAGTGACCTGACATTACAAAGAACCAATCATCTGCGTTATGCATTACCCTTATTCTTATATGCAAATATGTGGCCTATGCTGAGAAAACATCATAATAGATTTTAAAGTTGACAAAACTATTCATATGTTTTATAAGTCTGATAAATGCCTTGAAGTATTTTGATTCAGGAAGTTATTTTTGGAAGAGAAGATATGACAATCTTAATCTTATTCAAGTTCAAATTGTAGAATTTACTTCAAGTAAAAGAGGTTCAAACTTTATACTGGAAATTAAGAACTTCAAATTCAAAGAGCTACTTATGTTCATATTCTGACACAAGTTCAGAACGTAAGTCCAAAACATAAGTTCAGAATGTAACTCGAGTCCATAACGTGATACAGTGCAGAACGTGACACAAGATCAGAACGTAAGTAACAGCTAGTGATCTAGTTTTGATTTTACATTTAGAAAGATTTATTGACTCGATCTTGAAAATTGTTTTGCAATGGTTTAATATGCAACACATGGTACCCGAGGCCTTCACACAATGTTAGACGTGATTGGCTAAGATCAATGACCATAATTTTCTATCGTACTTTCGCTGAGCAATTAGAGATATACCAACCCTACGTGAAAGTTACATTTGATAAGTCTGCCTACCAAAATAGTCGCAAATGGTTTCTAGCTAGCAAATAATTCAAGCACAATGAGCAAGCAGCAGTCTTGCTATACATTTGATTGCCCATTTCTGTTCGAAAACCAATGTGCCTTAACGATTCTCGTGTGCCTACGCAAAGAGAAATGATCATAAATCGGAGAAGGGAAAGCCAAAATTGTCCGAATCAATTTGACTTACTAAGTTTTTTTCCCGAAAGAAAGAGCAAGGAAACCAAGTAATGTGACAAAATTAGGCATGTTACATACTCGGATTACTTGCTCCACTGCATTCAGAAAACATGGAAAAGAATTCTTGAGAATGTTTTGATTCTTCCTCGCGTGACTTGTGTAAAAAATTTGTTGCCACGTAATCTTTATATTGACTTTCATGTTTTTGACAGCGGAGGAGGTGAACAATATACATTAGGAGGACGGAGAGCCGCCGCGCCCATCGCTGGGGATGTATTAAGGCGTGTTTGGTTGGGCCACCCCATGATGTGGATTTTGATCCTATCCATCATGTCGATGGCTGCGGTGAGGACTTCTCTGATGTCGCTGTGCTCACAGCAGTATATTAGCCCTTCAGAGCACACATTTGAAGGCAGCGGGCTTTTGCCTTCTAATCTCGAGAACACAAGCAGTTGCCCAGCTGCATTGGCCTCCTCGTGGATTCATCCTAGCCCGGTGCGATCGGCTGCTGATCCTTCGGTCATGGAGAAGATGCAGATGAAGCCCTGCGCGGGGGAACAAGTCAGATCAATTTCTGCAAGAACATCAGCTAATAAAACGTTGTTCTATGATTGTCATATTTACCTCTTCAGTTCGTATGATGTCCATTCCGAACAGTGTTTCTCCGGGTTCAGGGACTAGTTCTACTGAAACCTCCGCAATTCCTGGTAAAAACCATAATCTTATCCCATGAACCATTTGGACAGTCATTGTCTGGTTATGTTGCTTCCCCAAACTAATTTCTTTTCCTGTGGGGATATTCTTGCCCTTAGTGAAAAGAAGACGGCAACTAAATTACTCACCATACCAGGAATTAGAAGCTATATTGAAATGAAGGAGCTTCCACTAGATGCTGTGAAATGTGCATATTCTGATGATAACCTCTTTGGTTCGTATGATGTCCATTCCGAACCGTGTTTCTCCGGGTTCAGGGACTAGTTCTACTGAAAACGACCAATGAGTATGTGTGTTAGTGATCATTTCTAAACTATGCTTTTATTGATCGTGATATTAATTTACCAATATGACGGTCCTTTTTAGGTTAGGTATGAGTTGCGACGTAATACTCATAGAGGAATTTGAAGTTGATGGTTAACTTACAATTTGCTTCATAAGTCTTATAAATCAAAGAACAATGCAATCTCATCTCTGTGGAGGCAAACGTATAATAAAAGCTTCTTAGAAAAGGAAGCGCGATAGGGTCGTATCATTAATCACGGGTCTAGGGTCCCCTATGATAAAAATGCAGACTTCACTCCGTGTGCAAAATTGACTGGCTATAGCCAGTTATTTGCAGCTTACTTTGATTGTAGGCAATATACGCATCCAAAAGGTAATTTATGAATTGTAAGATAACTTTAACATTAACAATTACTTACGTACGTAAAATAATTTAACGGCATTGAAATTAGTTTTACAAACACAAAAATATGACTTACGAACATCATTTTGCATTTATGGTACAATAAGGTATATTACCACGATTAGACTTTGTTAGCGATTTACTAAGAATACGTATAATTAAGATATTCAAGGATTAGCACTCACTCGATTTACTAATTACAAGGGAAATTACTACTTTAGAACTGCATTACATCTCATGGCGTAAATTACTACTTTGAATTACTTCATATAAGACTTATTATTGTCTTAAGAGATGTTACAACTTTGAAGGTAAATTACTCATTGTCACATGAGAATGCTCGCACTTAGCAATTTCCATTTCACGCAATAAATTACCTCTAACCATCGGGAGTGATATATTACTTAGCAATTGTTGGCTAAACTCCCCATAATCTGATTGCATTTATTGTTCGAAAGTTGCATACAAAATAGTGACATTCCTTTATACATCGTAAGTTAGGGAAGTAGTCACCGGTAATTATCCAGTGATAATGTAATTTTCTCTAATTGGTCGTTATTGTTAGTTTCTTATGGTTAGTATTTTTCCACGGGAAAATTACCAAAAAAAGTCACAAACCTATTACACTTGGGGACTTGAATATATCTGCAAGTATGTGGCTCAGTTCTCACGCATGTACTCGTATGTCCCTCACGTAAGGTGATGATTCTTGTAGCTTTATCGTGGGTATGTGGGAATGCAGCTGGCGGCCATTTTCCGGCGAGTCTCGTCTCCATGTGGTCCTATGTAGGTCGAGCTCGCACATGCAACATGTCCCGATTGAGCCATTACATCCTTTGATAGTGTGAAGCAGCCACACTCTCCTCATGCTTTTGTTATGGAATCCACTTCATTCGCCCAAACAGGTCTATTACTTTGAAAGGACACGTATTTCATCGATATGTGTGAAGTGATTTTTGCACTAACGCTCGCTCAATCGGAGCGAGCCCTAGCCTAGGCACTTTCGGAGAAATTGTTCTTCCATATGGTTGTGTTAGGAAAGATAGTTACAAATGAGCAATAGTATCATTTGTGGAGGCATCAGCCTTGCTATGCCTCTAAAATTCTGCCGAAGAGAGTTGATCTTCATTTTCTTCCATTAAAATTTCAAAGATCGAAGGATCATAAGTTTCTGATTGATTTGATCCATCATGAAAGGCCCAAATGGTACTAGGCAGGGAAATTAATCGCATAGAACGTATGCCCCTGCCACCGCAGAAATGGTTTTCTAATTTAGATGAAGAAGCCTAGGATGATTCTGTACACAACCTTTTGGACAGATGTCGTTCGCGGCTCTATAGACCTAGTCAAACTCGGCAGCACCGATCGGTTATAGACATTTGGAATCAACTTACAACTGTTTCTTGGGGGAATCAAGAAGAAACCCGCAATCTCTTCTTCAAATTTGTACTTTGTCAAATCGGATTTTAATTTGTTTGAAAGTCCTTGCCGTAGATTGCCCTGAAGGAAGCTACCATACTGCTTCTTGATCGTCGCTTCTCTCTCAATGCTTCATTGTGATGATGTTCTTCCCTTAAACCACGACCAGACAATTTTCTCGACTACTGCAATGAAACAATAGCCTTCCCCATAGAAAAGCAACTTTCTCCTTTAGAAAAAGTTTTTGGCATGAAGTGGGCGACTATGAAACATCATATGCAAATATGTGTCATGGTTCATCCAAAGGTCCTAGGGATGTCAGGTAAGGGAACGATTCTTCGAGTTTGCGTGAGGAAACAGTCTATATATAAACAGAGGCGGTTTCTTCTTGTGCTCAGTGGATTCAGTCACAGATATGGCTTTTGCCTCATGTATGTCTTTCTGCATGTTTGCACACGTGTGTTCAGCAAGAATGATGAGCATATGAATCGACTATATCAGAATTGAAGATTTTTGAAGAATTATGTACTCATATTAGACTCTTAATAGATAGACGTAGTGTCATAGTCCCCGAGGCCTTCACACAATGTTAGACATGATTGACTAAGATCAATGACCATAATTTTCTATGGTACTTCGCCAAGCAATCAGAGATATATCAACATCATTCCTTTTATTTTCTTTCGAATATGGACATGTATGAATACGTGAACTTGACCTACATAGACCAATGCAAATCGAAATTGGTCCACAAGTGTATCCCCCAATTCCCTAAACACAGCATGCCAACTTCAAAAACTTCTGTTATAGTCTTATTTGAGCCTGCAACTTTATGGATTGTGTTAGGAAGATGCTTGAAATGAGCACTATTGTCATGAGCGCATTTACGATTAGCCTTCCTACCAAAATAGTAGCAAAGATTAATTTACATTTGAAGGTGTGATAAGCAAAAAGAAATGATCATAAATCGGTGAAGGGAAAGCCAAAATTGTCCGAACCAATTTGACCTGTTAAGTTCCTTCCCAGAAAGAAAGAGCAAGAAAACCAAGTCATGTGACAAAATTAAGCATGTTACATACTCGGATCACTGGCTCCACCGCATTCAGAAAACATGGCAAAGAATTCTTGAGAATGTTTCGATTCTTCCTTGCATAACATGTGTAAAAAATTTGTTGGCGCATAATCCTTATATTAACTTTCATTTTTTTAGCAGCAGAGGAGGTGAACAATGTACATTAGGAGGACGGAGAGCCGCCGCGCCCATCGCTGGGGATGTATTGAGGCGCGTTTGGTTGGGCCAACCCATGTTGTGGATTTTGATCCTATCCATCGTGTCGATGGCTGCGGTGAGGACTTCTCTGATGTCACTGTGCTCACAGCAGTATATTAGCCCTTCATAGCACACATTTGAAGGCAGCAGGCTTTTGCCTTCTAATCTCGAGACCACAAGCAGGTGCCCAGCTGCATGGGCCTCCTCGTGGATGCATCCAAGCCCGGCACGATCGGCTGCCGATCCTTTGGTCACGGCGAAGATGCAGATGAAGCCCTGTGCGGGGGAACAAGTCAGATCAATTTCTGCAAGAATATCAGCTAATAAAATGTTATTTCTGTGATTATGACGATTAGTTCGTTTGATGTCCATTCCGAACCGTGTTTCTCCGGGTTCGGGGACTAGTTCTACTGAAACCTCTGCAATTCCCGGTAAAAACCATAATCTTATCGCATGAACCATTTGGACAGTCATTGTCTGGTTATGTTGCTTCCACAAACTAATTTCTTTTCCTGTGGGGATATTCTTGCCCTTAGTGAGGAAAAGACAGGAATCAGTTACTCACCATGCCAAGAATTAAAAGCTATATTGACATGAAGGAGCTAAATTATGAACAGATCTCAAGAGCTTGGCGAAGAATCTTCATGGAAGAGAGAATTTACCGATGTGACGATCTGTTCGGTTTGGATGTTGACAAAGATGAGAGGAATTCCTGAGGAAACTGATGCAGAGAACCAGGCCATGGACCGAGTTGTGGTGGCCTCAATGGTGTGTGCACCTGGCAGAGGCATTAACAGAATGGAGCAAACTACCGAACACCGTTGATCAGGCAAATAGGTCCCGACTTTCGTCTTCCAGTCATATCGCATTCCTTTCTTCTTGAATCCTCCCGTGTCCACGTTCACCACCCGCCTGCTCATTTCTGCATCGTCAGATGGAAAGTCCTCATCTTATCACTTTGCACGATATAACACCCACGCTTGTTCAAATGAATGTTCTATGAGGTAATATCTACCAGCCATGATCCTAGCAGGACCATTGTCTGGATGAATGTTTGCAGCACATTGAAATTAATCTTGAACTACCATAATTGATGGACTTTCATCTTCCTGATTTTGTCTCCCGGACCTCTTGCCCAGCAAAAGCATTCCGTGATTTACTATCGTGAAGTTTCAGTCTGAAGGCTTATGTTTTATCATCTCTAGAGGGAAACTTTGAACAAGTAAAACCAATCGAGTACAACTAGAGATACTAAGACTTCAGTCCTCAACACGTTCAGTAAATGATGTGTCAAAATTCTATTGTTTGAAGAACAACTCAAAATCTCTTTCGTGAGATTACTTGGCAGTTGGCACTCACCACATCTTTCGTAATGTCTAAACCCATAACATCAAGTGAAGGTAGATTGAGGAAAGAAGGCACCAGCTACCTAGCAATTCAGTACATTGTTCCAGGTTTAAATCCCCTAAAACCACCACGTCTATCGTCCGTAGCAGCTTGGATTGTGAACCTCCTCTGGAGCATCGCGCCCTTAAGAGGCACGATGCGCACTTGGAGCTTAATCACACGGTCACCCCTCCTCACCTTCACCCACAAAGTCTCAGCCTGCTGGCTGATCTTGCCGAGCTGCGAGTTGAATTCTGACCGGGCCTTGGTCAGCACGAACACATCCGCGTCATCCTCCGCAAACCCTTCGATGATGTCCCCAGGCAGCGGCATGCTCTCATCCCAGTCCTCCGGCACCTCCTGCTTCACCCGTTTCACGCACAGCACCGTCATCTGAGTGCTGCCCATGTTGTCTCTCCTTCCAAAAACACGCCAGTACCTCTCCATGGAAACACTATTCACGCAGTTTATATCCTAGAAGAGGTTTCGCTGTCTGTCCTAGAGAAGTTTGTGAGGATGTACGAACACTCCAAGGTCTGTGTCTAGGATTTCACGTCCAGATCATATATTCTCTCAACAGCTTGGAGACTCTTCCTATGCCATATGGTAACAGAGTCATGTACTTAATTAATTAGAATAATGACAAGCGAGCCGGCTAAGTTAGGTTACAAATTATAATAGTAGACCTGACCAACTTGTGCTGCACCAACAGCCGAATAGAGACCGTACAGAATTTCACACAAAAAATGTTCTCTACTCTTTCGAGGCTTAACAAGAAATTCTGATCACAGATTGAGTAAAAAGCACGAAAGAGTAGCAGTCTCGTCCTCGCTTCGCTCACGGCGCCACTGTACACAAACAAAAATGTGCCGAAAGACCAAAGCATAAGACTCATCAAGGTCTCGAAGTCTCTGCAGCGTAAGAATATATCCGACTTAGTAAACGTCGTACTACTCTGTTCTAGCAACTCCGTAGCGGATCTTGTCCAATTTTCGTTGCCATTCCTCGATCTCTGCTTGGGTGCGACTCCTTTTCGGTTCGTCTTCTCTCTTTAGCTGCTCCTTTAATTCCAAGATCTTTCTCTCGATACATTGAACCTGCAGAAAACCGAGATTTGGCTGAAGTGGAAAATTTTTGGAAGGGCAAATATCAATTCGAGAACCAAGAGAAACAAAAGGGAGTTAACCTTTCTATAAGGCCACCGTCCCACTCCACCTTTTCGGCAAATTTTCTTGACAACGGTAGGACATAAACGCAATCTTTCAGAAGCCTTTTCGATCGGAAGATGAAAGTAACCTCCGACATCTCCCAGCGTCATCTTTCCCGCTCTCTCCCTCTGCACTAATCTCAGCACATAAATACAGCCGTTTTAGAATAATGGACGAAAAAGATGAGTTCAATGCAAGCGACAAGTTCGTTATTCTAAAGGCCAAGTCCTAGAGTGTAAAAGATTGATGGAGTAATATATATTTCAACAGAATCCACGCAAAAACTGTTTGCGAGAATAATTTGGCGAAGAACAGAACTCCGGATATCGGTTCCACTTATATACAACAGTCATAAGAGAGATTCATTAAGAAATATGATTGTTTGTCGTAGCATAAAAGGCTGTACAGAACACACATACACAGTATATAATTCTAGAAAAGCAATAACCTGTGCTGCAAGCCCGGTTTTCAGAGACTTCGCCTGTCGTTTCTTCGGTTTTGGCTTCTCCGTTTGCTGGGGATTCTCTGCTTCAAACAAAGAAAAATACGAATCAATAAACAAAACACGTTCTACGACTTCAAGTCATTCAAAAGATTGATGGGAACTTGAATCTAATTACATATGTGAGGCTTTTAATGTTGTAACTCGAAGAAGTGCGAATACATGTGCATCACCTGAAACAGTCGGAGGCGGAGGTAGTTGAAAATAATCGGCATTTACATTGCCATTGAAATCTATTCCCACGCACACAGCTTCGTAGAACATGGCAAGCGGATCCTGGTACATGATGTAGCCAGCCAGCCTCCTTCCCTCACAGTATTGCTGCAGAAAATCCTTCACATTCTGTATGCTTTTCTTGCAAAAACTGAAATGGAAGCAAGAAAGACAGGACTATATTGCTGCACGATACATATTCAGAACTCCGATTTCCAAAAAAAGAATTGTCATCTAATTTTTTAAGGGCAAAGATTAATTGAAGTTCTTACTCAAACATTTGATACCGATGGTTGCCGTTGGATGGTATCGCACCAGGATTGTGCTGAGTGTCCAGAATCGCGTGACTGACCATACCAACTCTTCCATGGAGTTCGAGTTTTGTGGTATGATGGGTTTCCACTAAAAATTTTCAAAGAACTTATGTTAGAAAGTGTCGCTGCAATAGAAATTAGCAAATAACACAACATTCGAACAACAAACACTAGAAGTGTCGCTGCAAAAAGTATTAGTAAATAGCAAAAACCATCAGCGCCTGATCAATCCCAGAACTTGTCGACTGTGTTCGACCGTACCTGAACTACTCACACAGACTAATCATCAAGAAAAGTTTCTACCCCATTGAAAGAGTAATCGAACGCACCATGAGTATGAATGATCTCTCTAAGCACATGACAACAACTGCAATTGTATGGAAGCGGCGGCGCTGGCCAATTCGCGAGCAGCCTCGGCACGAAATAGTTCCAATCCTCCGGTTGTGGATAGTAGCAATCCTCAGCGCCGCCACTGCTCGTCCCCGAGGGACCCGCATGGGACAAACCGGCCCCATCATTCCCGCTACCACGCTGTCCACTAAACATGTGCCAAACGGCGGGATCGTCAAATGGGTCCGGATCCCCAATCCCATCGTCGGGCAGAGGGGTGTTCTCATTGGACTTTGCAGCAAGTTGCGGATCAAACGGCGGCAGATCGTCCTCGAGACCGGGTTCGGGGTTCAGGAGGAGATACTTGAGATAGTCGTCACCGTACAGGTCATCGTCGGACTCACTGCCCGGCGCTGCCGCCTTCGGATCCGCCATGCATGACTGACCGTCCGGAGCAGCTTGTATCGTGCGAATGGCGAGTCGTTCTCGAGCACCGTTTTGCCGGTGCTTGAGAGGATCTCTACGAAGGGAGAGACGTTTTGTTCTGTGTTTATAATCAAATAGAGTGATCGAAGATTGGTGAGTGACTAGGAGTTTTTGTTCCAAGAGGTGCGAGTGGAATGGAAAAAGGGCGGGAAAGAGGCGGTTAACGACCGTTGAGACAGTAGCGGTTATTTTTTCATTTCGGTCCGAAAGTTTTGAGTTTCGATCAGGTGGTTCGAGTCCCACGGCAGCGAGTCTTTGGACATTTTCCGAGAATTTCCCCTTTTTTATGTTTTTCAACGTTATTAATTATTAATTATGAAGTGCAAATAAATATATAATTTTGTCAATTCTTCTAGGTGTCCAAATTGGTGCGCAATGTTCGGCTGATAATTTGTATTCACGTGTAATAATTGAGTTTCGTAATCGTGTGATTCAAAAATATTTCTTTTGAAAAGAACTTATAATATCTAAAAGTAAAAATGATAGCATATATCATCATGAGAATAGTGTATACGTTATTTTCGATTATTCATTGTAGTAGAACATTGAGAAAAAAGTTACGCACGAGATATATGTCATGATTAAGTAAGTAGTGAGTTTTTATTTGAAGTATGGTGTGTTTCATCACATGAATAAACTTCTTTTCATAAAGAAATTTGCTTCATTTAGATATTACCGTAAAATTGATCAGAGTGAAAATTAAAGAGATATATCTTATTTCGTTAAAATAAAATGGTAACATCAAACAGGAAAATATATCTTGTCACTAGATATTGTTTATAATTTAAACTTACTCATCTCATTAAGTAAATTTCAAACTTATTGAATAAAGTCAGTTAATTTGAACAACAACAAAAAGAAGAATAACAGTTTATACCAAAACTATACTCTTTATTTTAGCCATGACTCATTAATAACTAATGCAATCTGCTTGATGTAAATTTAAAAATTAAATTGAAAAATACAGTGTATCTCATAAATAACTTCTTCATATTGAATTTTATTTTCCAGGATGGAAAACTCATATGAAAGCAATAAAGGAAAGAAAGAATCATAGTCTGGATGGGCAGTTCTTACTTTGGAACCGAGAATCGTTCACTAAAAACCGGTTCAGGAAAATTTAAATCGAGAACCGCCCGGGAACCAGACCACCGATCCTGTCCGGTATGGTTCCTAGGTAGGTCCATAAAATCAATCATCAATCTCTATAAAATTACATTTATCAATTAATGTATATATACCAGTCCAATCCAGATGAGTAATACAACTATTGGAAGCGGGAACCAGATCAGTATTCATCAGTTAAAGTGAATTAAAATTGGGATCCAGTTCGGTCCGTTTCGGACGATTCCCGATTCCTTTGCATACCTCGAAAAGAAACGACATTCCGTTTCATCTCCCGAACGACGCCGTAGCGAAAGTCTTCTTCTTCCTCCAGCAATCAATGGACCAGAAAGCGAAAGTACAAAGGGAGACAGCGGAGAGAGATGAAATCGTCAGCGTCACTCTCGTCACTCCTCTGCTACAACAAAGCCTCGCTCTCTCGCTCCGCCTTCCTCCTCCCGAAGCCTCTCCACCGTTCCAGCTTCCTTGTCGGCGCCGGAGCCAGCGGCCCGGATCGCGCCGCGAACCGCCGTGTCGGCCTCCGAATCGGGACCTCCGGTTTCTCCACCGCCGCCGTCATGGCCGCTTCCTTCAAGCCCGAGCAGGCGAGGGCTCCGCCGGCGCTCCCTCTACCCAATCCTCCCCTCGCCAAGGCATGGGCTCGAACACCCTCGACTTTGATCATCACGTGACCTCGAAATTTGACGTCTTTTTTGGGGTGTTGTGATTTCAGTTTAAGATCGGGCTGTGCCAGCTTTCGGTGACGGCGGATAAGGAGAGGAACATTGCGCATGCTCGTGAGGCGATTCGCAAGGCCGTTGACAAGGGCGTTCAGCTTGTTCTCTTGCCCGTGAGTCTCTCTGCACTAGGTAGACTTAGTAGATGTTTAGGTAAATGTAGCCTGTGTTGGATGAAAAGGGTCGTTGAGCATTTTCGTGTAGCTGCGGAAAGTTTGGATGTGCCTCCTGATTGCAAAATGGTAATTTATGGCTTACAAAGACTTTGTATACCTTATCAAATGCCCTTTTGGTGGAGGCGTACGCTAGAAGAAAGAATAGATAGGAGCAACTTGAGCGGGCACATGTTTGTTTCATCAGTTTTGGGTGACTGTCTGTGGCCAAGTTCTTATTGATGCTTATGTAATGGCTATGTTTTCATACTGCAAACTTTGTCTTCCAATAAAATCAGCCATTATTTGCAGTCCGCAATGTTCTAAAAAAAAGGAGGGAAAAATCACGCAGCTTGCCTCATGATTTTGTGCACTCTGTACCAGGAAATATGGAACAGTCCCTATTCAAATGATAGCTTCCCTGTTTATGCTGAGGACATTGATGGAGGTTCATCTCCTTCAACTGCTATGTTATCTGAAGCTGCCAAGGCCCTGAAGGTTACCATAGTGGGTGGTTCAATCCCAGAAAGATGTGGTGATCGATTGTACAACACTTGTTGTGTTTTTGGCTCCGATGGAGTGCTGAAAGCCAAGCACCGCAAGGTGACTTTTCTTTCCTTAAGTAACTATGTATGGAACATTTATTTGCATGAGTCTTCTGGTCTGGGAGGAAGTTGGATATGATTGATTAAAAAGGTAGTCACCAGCTTAATTGGTCCTAAAGTCTTTGTATGGCTGTACTGTATAGAAATATAAAACGGTCACTTGCATGAATGTACAGTATTGGATCAGGACTGTGGACCTTTTGTCAGCTTAAATAGATCGTGCAACATAGACACCATTTAGGTAGAATAATTGAAGGGTCACACAAATAATCAAATTACGAATTCATTTTTTTGTCAATTTTTGGAGTTGACCGGACTGTGATGCTTTGATGTCCTATGATCAAATTCTGCCAAATCTTGTATATGTTGTGGGAAACCATCTTGTTGCTGCTAGTTCTTTTTCTCTTTTTTCTTTTCCTTTTCGCTTTACCACAGCATGCCACTAGTTCTTGAATCAAATTGTGGACATGGTTATTGGATGCAGATACATCTTTTTGATATTGATATACCTGGGAAGATCACATTTATGGAGTCAAAGACTCTCACGGCAGGAGAAACTCCAACAATAGTGGACACAGGTAAAGCACGTCTTGAAATTTAATATGATAAAACGTTCCTTTGCCTATGAGTTCTGTTATGAAATTCTAGATATCATGTTTGTACTCATTATGGTTGGTTATATTCACTTGTATTGCTGGAATTGTGAAGTTCTTCAAAGTTTCATCATGTAAATCAGTAAATGAGAATAACTTTTAAACTTGAAGTTTTTCAGATGCAAGGTCATTTCATAAGTTATTCGCTATATATAAATCTATGTTCGCATTATGAGTATCCTCAAAGTGCTGCATGTCATAAACTCTCTTGTGATTAGCGAAGGGTTATATTTTCCCCCAAATACAAGGTGAATCATTGTGCATGATTGACTGATTTAATAATACTAGACCTTACATGAGATTTATCTTGATAATGCTAGCATAATGTTACTGTGCTTTCATCTACACTAATATGTAATGTAAATGCCGAATTTGGAACTTGACTCTGAAGATCGGTAGTGTTGCGGAGAGTGTATTGATAAGTGGATTATCTTTGCTGAATTTTGCTCACCTGAATATGGAAATGAACCCTTTCTTGTTTTCCTTTCTTAAGTAGGCCCAAATGTTCACACAGATCTATGTTTAATGGTTTTTGATAGCTCTATCTGTTGTTTAAGTTGTTTTCTTTTCTTTTTTCTTTTTTGGCTCTATGCAGATGTTGGACGTATTGGTATAGGCATCTGTTATGATATTCGGTTTCAGGAATTGGCAATGATTTATGCTGCAAGAGGTAGGTTTCATTTCCTCTTTGTCTATTTTGCATTTCCTACAATGTTGACTGCATACTGGTGCTGGGCCTGCCACTGGCCCAGTCTATGCAGTTCGAAAGTAAGAAGATTTCTGGCAGTAAACATGTGTGTCTTAAGTGGTGGACCTTTGGATTGTTTTCCTTTGATTTATTTTCGTTTTATCCCTTCCGATGATTTTTAAGTTGAACATCAGCAAACTAAGCCTTGCACAAAGGGGGCTTAGCTGTATAAATGCTTTTACGATATTGCTATATGTCCTCCATTGCTTTTTGTATAGAAGGTATCTCTTTGCAATATAGAGGTCCTACTTAGCGAGTTTTGCCTCCTCCACTATTAAACTGTTTTGAGTTTCTTTCCTAGATTAATGAGGTTTGCTATCGGTGTTGCTAACTGGCCTTTTATCGACAATATCATTCTACTAAATATATTTGCACTGATACATTGATAATAAAGTTATATGATGCTGAACTCTTGGTGTTCTATTCTGCATAAATGGATCTAGGTTGTTAGATAATATCCCCATAGTGTGGGTATTCTAGTTTGTAGCGCATTCTGGAATTGTCTTTCCTTTTATTATCATGTAGATGGGGTTCAGAAGTGATTTGAACTTTCCATACACTTGAATTGCACTGTTACTTGTTTGCATAGGTGCTCATTTGCTTTGCTATCCTGGGGCCTTTAATATGACCACTGGACCATTGCATTGGGAGCTACTCCAGAGAGCTAGGTAATTATACATTTCACCCAAGAACCTCTTTTCACTATTATGCTATTTGAAGTTGTTATTGTGCCATTTTTATGAATTTTCTTTTTCTTTATCATGTTTTTTATGGCTTGTTACCCTGAATAGCAGGGAAATTTGTGTTGGAGATTGAAGAAAGATCGCATGCTCTGCAACATTTGGTTTTACATCTGTTTTGAGATTATGCCAATTTTTAGTTTTGCATCCTTTATCAGCAATGATCTATTCTTTGGCCATCATCTTTAGATGATACTTAGTTTTAATGATAGAAAAGGTGGCGCACTGACAAGTCTTCAACACATTATTAAATGCTTTCACTGTTGTAATATTTAGGATTATCTTATTGCATATGATTTCACATTTGACAATGTGGTCCATGTCATATTTAGCTTTATTATGACTATAGTGATCATTCTACTGATTTTCTTCTTCTGTTTTTTCATAATGTGCAGGGCTGTAGATAATCAGGTATAGTAATGGGACTTGATCCTAGGTTTCTTGGCAATGAGCTCGATGGCATGGTTGTATATATTACTAGTTCTTGCAATAAAAGCCCTATTGCTCATAAGTGACTACTTGCCTCCTGTTGGTGCATCAGATCAATTACGAGCTTAGTGGGAGTGATTCCTGGATGGGAATGATCTGCTTTTGCTAATGAGAAGCAATACAATAATGTCATGCTATTTCTATATTTCAAATTAAGGTCATTGCATTTCCCTGGACCTTGGCAACGTTATTTATTGCCAGAGTGGGGGAGGTCCTTTAACCTGATTTCTTTTTGTTGGTCTCTGAAAGATTACTTGTTTCATTTGAAAAGCATAAAATGTCCATACTTGTCCTGGATTCAATTGGCAGAGTTGATAGTATGATTTGTAAAATTCTCAGTATAATGGTGTGCAACCAAAAAAAAAAAAAAACTTTTCGTTATGTCTTACTTCCATAGTTGTCATGTCTGTCCCTTTTTTTTTTCAATGATAAATTTTGCTCATTTTTCATCTGGAAAGAATTCTCTTGCCATGGCATCACAAGTTCTTCCCTTTCTGTGTCTACATAAGATATCAACAAAATATACAGAGCATCAATGTCAATATGATGGGGAAAATGTGATATGCAGTCAGTATCATGATTTGGGATCCTCTAAAATAAAATATTGAATGTTTCTCATCTCTTTCTGAATTTTGACCCAATCGTACTTTTGTCTCAACTAAAAATGCTTAGTACTTTATTCAGGAGATTTCATCATGGTTGTGACTTCTCAAAGTGATGCTGTTTTTTTCGTGTCTCTGGCAACTTGTAATCTGCTTCTTGTTTGACCAAAACACTGACTTCAATGAGTGGCATGTTTCTCAGAACTCCTATATCTGAACGTCGGTATGTTTTTCTATTAAATTTAGGATGTTTTTTAGTTAACCAGTTATATCGATGAATGACAGTTGTATGTTGCAACTTGTTCACCTGCTCGGGATGCTGGGGCTGGTTATGTGGCTTGGGGGCACTCCACTTTGATTGGACCGGTAAGTGTATACTTCTCAGTAGGGTTCAAGTAAGGGGTTTTAGTTATGAACCATCAAAAGAAGCCACAAAAAGCTGACTGGGAAGATTTCATGTGATAGTTTGGACAAGTTTTGGCGACAACAGAGCACGAGGAGGCCATTATCATTGCGGATATCGATTATTCCGAGATGGAGATGAGAAGGTGATCTTCTTTTTAGCCTTATTTTCATATTGCTTTTTAGCCTTATTTTCATATTGCTAATTCTTGACATTTTCCATTTAGAAGGAAAGAGGAAACTGTCAAATGATTTTGCTGATTGAAATGCACAGGACTAATCTCCCGTTGGAGAAGCAACGGCGAGGGGATCTTTACCAGTTGGTTGATTTCCAGAGATTGAACTCCTAAGAAGCTTCTCCAGTACAGATGATCAAAAAATGGCCGTCCGTCCGGTGTTGTAATGGTTAAAGAAACACCGTACCAAACAGCAATTCCCAAGGGGGAATCTTCTTGTAATAAACTCTCTTATATACTCCCCCGGCAATGTCTAGCGCATTTGTATTGAACCGAGATCTTTCTTTTCCGATGCACTACGATTCGGTGGATGGACTTGGCGAGCCACAGGACCATCTTATGTTACATTCAACGGCTAAATACAATGTCCTGGCGTCGTTCCGCTTTCATCGGATGTCACCAAAGAGACCAAGCACAATGCTGTATAGGAATTCTAATTGAGAAAGAGCATTGAGGGAAGCAAGGAGCATGCAGTGCACGCGATGATGGTGAACCCCAACTGCAAGAAAGATCAGCCAAGTTGGGCCCGAAAATCGTAGTCCACGAAGTGCACGTGGCCTCACAGAAAACATGAGACTGCCCCCTTTGTCAGGGACTGCTTGCTTGCTAAGTCCTTGAAACAGGGCAAATAAGCTAGCGAATGTTAACCATTCTGTTCCAGAATGAGTTTCTAAAACAGAAATAGATTTTTCTATTTTTGGTTCAAGGATGAGTTTCTGAGAAAATAAACCCGTTTGATAACGATCAAAAATTTCTATTTTTAGAACAGAAATCCGTTTGATAACAACACAAAATTTCTATTTCCTGAAACAAAAACCTGTTTGATAAACAACACAAAATTCTATTTCCAGGAACAAAAATTCATTTTTTTAGAAATGGAATAAAAATAATTAGAAAATCCAAAAAATTCCTAAAAATCTCAAAAAAATTCAAAAAATCCAAAAAAAATTGAAAAATTCTAGAAAAATTCATCACAATTTCCAAAAAATAAAAAAATTCAGATTTCAGGAAAATAGGAAATTTGTTGAATTTTTTCAAAAAAAAATCAAAAATTTCAAAACTTCATACAATGACTTAAAATACCTGTGGCCACCCACTTTTAGTGAAATTTAAATTTTTTTAGGTGCCCAAAAAAAAATCAAAAAATCAAAAATTTCAAACTTCACAGAATAGTTTAGAATACATGTGGCCACCCACTTTGAGCAAAATTTAAATTTTTTAAGGTGCCCAAAAAAATTCAAAAACTCAAAAATTTCAAAACTTCACAGAATAGCTTAGAATACCTGTAGCCATCCACTTTGAGTGAAATTTTAATTTTTTCAGGTGAAAAAAAAGCAAAAAATCAAAAATTTCAAAACTTCATAGAATGACTTAGAATATCTGTGGCCACCCACTTTGATTGAAATTTAAATTTTTTTAGGTGCCGAAAAAAAAAATAAAAACATAAAAAAAATCAAAAATTTTAAAACTTCACAGAATGACTTAAAATGCCTCTAGCCACCCACTTTGAGTGAAATTTAATTTTTTTTAGGTGCCCAAATGGTATTTTTTATTTTTTTATTTTTTATTTTTTTTCGACACCTAAAGAAAATTAAATTTCACTCAAAGTGGATGGCCACATGTATTCTAAGCCATTCTGTGAAGTTTTGAAATTTTTGATTTTTTGCTTTTTTTTCTTTTTTTCGGCACCTAAAAAAATAAACTTTCATTCAAAGTTGGTGGCCACAGGTATTCTAAGCCATTCTGTGAAGTTTTGAAATTTTTTCTTTTTTGCTTATTTTTATTTTTTTTCGGCACCTAAAGAAAATTAAATTTCGCTCAAAGTAGGGTGGCCACAGGTATTCTACGCAATTCTGTGAAGTTTTGAAATTTTTTATTTTTTTTATTTTTTTCGGTACCTAAAAAAATTTAAATTTTGCTCAAAGTGGATGGCCACAGGTATTCTAAGCCATTCTGTGAAGTTTTGAAATTTTTGATTTTTTGCTTTTTTATATTTTTTTAGGCACCTAAAAAAAATAAAATTTCGCTCAAAGTGGGTGGCCACAGGTATTTTAAGCAATTCTGTGAAATTTTGAAATTTTTGCTTTTTTGCTTATTTTTATTTTTTTTTTGCATCTAAAAAAATGAAATTTCGCTCAAAGTGGGTGGCCACAGGTATTATAAGCCAATTTGTGAAGTTTTGAAATTTTTTATTTTTTTATATTTTTAGGCACCTAAAAAAATTAAAATTTCGCTCAAAGTGGATGGTCACAGGTATTCTAAGCCATTCTGTGAAGTTTTGAAATTTTTATTTTTTGCTTTTTTTAATTTTTTTCGGCACCTAAAAAAAATTAAATTTCACTCAAATTGGGTGGTTATAGGTATTCTAAGACATTCTGTGAAGTTTTTAAATTTTAGATTTTTTTATTATTTTTTTTTGTATCTAAAAAAAATTAAATTTCTCTTAAAGTGGGTGACCATAGGTATTCTAAGCCATTTTGTGAAATTTTGAAATTTTTGATTTTTTTTTATTTTTTTCGACACCTAAAAAAATTTAAATTTCTCTCAAAGTGGGTAGGCACAGATTCTAAACCATTCTGTGAAGTTTTGAAATTTTTGATTTTTTTCTTTTTTTTTCCACCTCAAAGATCGTGACTTCCAGATAAACATGTATTTTGAAGAAAGAGTTCTCTCAGAAATGATTCTCATTTTTTATCTAGAAATAGAAAACCTACTTTTTTTTTTGTTCTGATTTCTGGTTCAGAATCGGTTCTGGAACAAAAAGTTATTCCAGAAATAGAATAATGAAATTACGTTACCAAACGGGTTTCTGGTCCAAAACTATTTCTGGGAGCAAAAAATCAGTTCTGGACAGAACCAGAATGGTTATCATGCGCTACCTAATTCTACTAGCCCTAAGGAAGATATAGTTGCTTTATCATTCTCTGTCTCTTCTTCTATCTGCTCAGTTGCTGTTGCTGCTGCTGCTGCTTTTCTTGGGAAGAGAGCTCCATGCTTTTCTCGCTTCAAGACATTACCTCCTCGCCTCTACTCGACCCTTTTGCTTTGGGATCCCAATGCCACTCCCTCCACGTCTCTTTCAAAATATTCCCGTTCCATCTTCTCTTCTTTTATCCTTAATTTTTGAGTGAAATTACCACTCTCATCTTGGGTACACAACGTGTTTTCTTCCAATGAGGACGGTTAAATTGCCCTCGCGGGTCTCTGTAACTTCTCGCGAAGTCATTTCCTGAAAAATTATTAGCCGGCGCCAAATCGTAATGAATTTGTCTCGACCGTTCCGTTGAAGTGTTTTATTGTGCTTGCTATGGCAGGTTGTTGGACTTTGATCCCTTGAGGAGCCTTAATGTCTTCTTTGTTATGTTCCTTGGTAAAGGATGGTTCTCCAAGTGAAGTGAGTGATGGACCACATCATGCACGATCTTCCCCCACCCAATAGATCTGTACACGGGTCAAGTCGGGTCAATGCCTCGTCACGTGCTTATACATGTATGTTGGCATTGCGTTTGGGACACCCCCCCTCCCCCTCCTTAACCGCACGTGCCAGAGGTTTCCGTCTTGGGGCTACAGCAATTAATGGGTCACGTGCTGGTTTGTAGGGGTGGTCCAAGGGGAACCCCCCCAGGACACTGTTTGCATATACGGTGGATCTAGCTCCTCAATTATCTTCTAATTAATATAAGAGTCGGGTCAATGGAGACCACCTATTGTACATAGGTGCACCATCACTAAAGAGCCATCGCGCGCGATATTCAAGTATGTTCAAACCCCGATTCAAAACACCCTAAAAGAATTTCATATCTTTCTCGTATCAAATCGAAGTTAACCTTCCAAAATAGCATCGATTTGCAAGTGAGCAGTAACCCGATTTGAATTACAAAAATTGGTCATTTTGAATGCTTCACTAATCTGGAATTCTCTTCACGAGCTTCCTTCTTTCTTTCTTTTTCTTCTTCCAGCCACGGCTCCTCATGAGCATTTAAGTGACCCCTTTGCTTCTCCACCGTCAAGAGAGTTGGGGCGATGCATGGAATGATGAAGATGATTCATGATCCAGCAGTGTCCTAGCACTAATGGGATGAATGAAAATATCATGTGATTCTTCGACAAGGACAACGTATGTAGCAGGCAGAAACATGCCAGGACGTTTCCATCTCACAAGATATAGGAAGCATAAGCATTAATGGCGGTTGGTGCAAAAAAACATGAGTAAAAAAATCATAAAATCCCACCATCTGATGATAGCCAAAAGCAGTATCGAAGATATCGCGTGGTGTCTTTGCTCGAATTCAACCTATGGTACTATGCACAATGAGTAAAACCAATAGCAATGCGATAGATTTATCAGAATTTTATATTATCGGGATTGAATTCAGCGATCACATTAAAAAAGACGATGACTACTGAAAACATTTTCCTTTCTTTAAAGTATCTCATGGAACAATCGAATTTGGAAAAGAGTAGAAAGAAATGGTTTGATACTTTTATTTTTATTTTTTGAACCGAGAAATCCGTGCTTCGGGATCTAATTCATTTCGCTTCTAAGTAGAAGAGCCTGCGTAAATTCGTAATGCTATTTATCTTCCATATGTTGTTTCAGCATTAAAATTTGTATTCTACCCTATGCAGGTGCAACAACCTTCCTTAAGAGAATTACAAATCTTGAAAATATCTTTCTCTTTCTAACGAATTCTTTGCATAGTGTATTTATTATCAAATTACTAAAAAAAAGTCCTAAACATATTGCATTTATGCTAATTTAGTCATAAACCTTTCAATTAGGCCAACTTAGTTGTAAATCTTTTATCAATTTGTCAATATACTCCATCTAGCCAATTTTGGCTGGAAGTCACTAACGTAAATGCTGGTTGTCTAACATGGTATGACCGAGTTGACGTGGATAGTTTTTTTAATTTCTTATTATTAATTCTGATTTTCTTTCTTTCTCTCTTTTCTTTTTTTCTTTTTATTCTTTTAAATGAGGCTGGCAACCCACACCGGCGCTTGGCGAGGGCTCGTAAGCCCTCCCTCTGGCCAGCGAGGGCCACGACACCCTCACTAGATCTAGGCGAGCTCACTCTTGTCGGCCACCGCCAAGGCTGCGGACCGGTGGAGGGAAATAAGAGAAAATGGAAAAAGGAAAAGAAAAAAAAAAGAAATGAAATGAAAAAAAGTCAAAAAAATTATTTAAAAATTACAAAAATTGTCCACGTTAGTGTTGGCGTGCCATGTAAGACGGCTAGCATCTACGTCAACAGTTTCCGACCAAAATTGGCCATAAGGACCACATTGACAAATCGTCAAAAGATTTAAGACCGAATTGGCCAAATTAAAAAGTTTAGACTGAATTGGCACAAGCGTAATGGATTTAGGATTTTTTTGGTAATTATCCCTAGGTGCTTTATACGGCTTTTACCACTTAAGTCGTATAAGAGTTGATCATTCATTGCATCAATCTTTAAACAATAAATGCCGTAAAATTAGAGCTCTCCTCCTAAAAGCAACTCTCGCGAGTGTATACGTACACATTACATAATGAGAGTCTCAAATCCAAAAGAACGAGATAGAGAATTTATATTCCAAGATATTTTCTTGAAACATTTTCCCTAATTTGTTCCAAGATTTACTTACCAAAAAAAGAAAAATTTTATTTCGAGAAAGTTAGGATTTTCGTATAATATAGGATGTGAAATACTTTAGCCATTTTTCGATATCTATACAATTTCGTACATTTGCTCAACCAATCTGTCGGGAGATTGGGAGACCCGTTGGCTTGAATCGCTTTAATAGACCCTTTTATGAATAGTGATCTAGTTGGATGGTCTAGTTGGATGGTCCTAGGAAAAGTTTATGATGTAGATGCACTCATTTATCCAAAAGATAATGTGTAGTACCACCAAAATCCGGAAAATAGTGACCGCCAAAATGATCGCAAAACTTGGTGAAATCTCTGCCAACAGTCCGAAATAGCACTCGCCCTCATGCATATGCTAGACTCTGACCTAAGACTAAACACGGGTTTATATGATAAGGAATGCATAAGAAGGGCCTGAAAAAATTCAAATTCATCACCTCATGCTCGATACCTTATAAAATCTTGCGGGATCACTACCGATTATTGTAAAAGTTCATACGGCTAGATGAAGGCGTGATTTAACATTTAAATATTGATGTTAGTAAATAAGTTTAATTTTGATTATAGGTGCGCCATCAATTTTGCCACTCGCACCCCTTTTTTTTTTTTTGGTATGACATGCGTGGACCTCCCATAGAATAAAAGTCCGGTTCCAAAAGAATGAGCACACGTTTTATTTTAGTTAGGCACATTAGGTGAGACCGGATTCATGGTGAATATCTAGATGATCGTAGATCGATAGCATTACCAAAAAAGGGTTGTATCTTTCTCTGCTCATATATTTCATTTTCAATCACACCCATGATTACCGAAATACAAATTCAGGCATTATCCACCTTCAAAATTAACTACAAGCATGCGCACGTAAAAATACTCAGCGGAAATCGAACGACCGGTCGAGAAAAGCTAGAGATGAAATTGATGTTATTGTGACGGGAAAATTACCAAAAAAGTCCTAAATTTATTGCAATTGTGTCAATTCAGTCCTAAATCTTTTTTTTTTTGCCAATTCAGTCCTAAACCTTTCACAATTGTGCCAATTCAGTCCATCCATCCACTTTTAGCCTGTCGACGCTAACGCGGCAATATTTTAATATTTTTTTTTCAAAATTTTTTTTTTCTTTCTCTTTTTTTTTTCTTTCCTTCTTCCCCCTGGCCGGACCAGCCAAGGGGAGGCTCGCTGGCGAGGTGACCTCACCGGCCACTGGGGAGGCTCGCCCTCGTCAACACTGGCAAGGGCGAGCCTCACCGTCGCTGGGCGAGCCTCGCCCAGCGCTGGCGAGGGCGAAGCTCGCCAGCCTCGCCGGCCCTCGCCAGCGTTGGGCGAGCTCTGCTCTCACCGACGCTGGGCAAGCTCGACCTCACCCAGCCATGGCAAGCTCCACCCTTGCCTCGCCCAGCGACGGCGAGGCTCACCCTCGCCAATGCCGGCGAGGGCGAGCCTCCCAGGTCTCGCTGGCCCTAGCCCCTGGCTGGTCCGACCACCGGATCGGGGGAAGAAGGAAAGGTCAAAAAAATAAAAAAAATTTCAAGCTCCGCCCTCGCCAATGCCAGAGAGGGTGAGCCTCGCCGTTACACAACCATGGCGAGGCTCAACCTTGCCAGATTTGGGTGAGGTCGAGCTCGCCCAGCAACGGCGAGGGCAGAGCTCGCCAGTGCCGGCAAGGTCGAGCCTTGCCATCGCACAGCCATGGCGAGGCTTGACCTCGCCAGATCTGGGCGAGGTCGAGCTCGCATAGCCATGGTGAGCTCCGGCCTTGCCGGAGCTAGGCGAGGCTCGCCCTTGCCAGTCTCTGACCTCGTCGGCAAGCCTCCCCCCGGCTGGTCCGGCCAGGGGGAAGAAGAAAAGAAAAAAAAAAAGAGAAAGGAAAAAAATAAAATAAAATTCGAAAAAATAAAAATATTAAAATATTATCACGTCAGCGCCAGCCGGCCAAAAGTAACCAGATGGACTGAATTAGCACAATTGCAAAAGGTTTAGGACTGAATTGACAAAAAAAAAGATTTAGGACTGAATTGGTACAATTACAATAGATTTAGGATTTTTTTGGTAATTTTCCCTATCGTGACATATTACGCGAAGGAAGGTAGAGACACAAAACCAATAAGACATGATTCAATTTTTGTGAATGAACAGCGTAAATTGTTCCTAACTTTCCTAAGCATGGAGCGGTTTTGGTGCTAAACATAAAAGGCAATGACGCGCCACTCAGCACATGCCAAAACTGTCCATTACTATAGCACAAATTGGGCCATGCATGCACGCTTTATAAGTAAAGCCTCCCCTTCCCACTTCCCCTGTTCTTCCTTTCTTCATCTGCATCATCAGCATCCTCTCTCTCCCTCTCTCCTTCTCTCTCTAGAGATGTACAGGTTCGAGAGGTCGCTGAAAGACGAGAGGCATCTGCGGGAGATGAAGAGCAACAGCCCGTCTTTCTCGTCCACGCTCCTCGACGAGATCTACAGATCCATCGACGAATGCGAGCCGAAGCGCGAGCCAGAACGAAGGTTCCACAGGGAGGCGCCGTCCAAGAAGCAGAGCTCCCGCGGCAGTGCTCAGGTAACCCCGCAGCCCGCCTCCTTCGTCGAGAAGCGTGGCAGCGACAAGGCTGATCCCGCGGCTGCGGCGGGCGCGAAGAGGGGCCATTTCTCGCAGGAGCTGCTCCGGAAGCCGAAGCACGAGCCCGACCTCGACAGCGACGGGATGTATTTCAGCTCCACTTCCATTTCTTCCGATACGAGCTCGGGCGGGTTCTCGTTCTCGGACACCGAGTCCGTCAGGGGCGCGAAGACGACTCCTTCGTCCTCTTGCTTCGCACCGTTCAGGCTCAAGCCCGTGAGGACGCGAGTCGCCGCCAGAGGGGACGAGAGGCAGGGCGCTCCGTTTGGCGAACGGAGGGAGGGCCAGGAAGACCAGGGCAGCGCCCTCAGGTCCGCGGCGTCGCGGATCTACGCCAACCTGAAGAAGGTGAAGCAGCAGCCGGTCTCGCCCGGCGGGAGGCTGGTGAGCTTCATCAACTCCATCTTCAGCACGACGCCGAAGAGCGCGAAGAGGTCCGATCCCGCCGAGGCGAACCTCGAGAGGAAGTTGAAGTCGGGGCAGGCTTCCTCTTCCTCTTCCTCTTCCGCTTCCGCGTTTTCCACTGTTTCTTCGCTCTCGAGGCCGTGCCTGAGCAAGCGCTCGCCCTCGACGCGGGAGCGGTTCCGCAGCGGGGCCAAGAGGACGGTCCGTTTCTACCCGGTGAGCGTCATCGTCGATGAGGATTGTAGACCCTGCGGACACAAATCCCTACATCAAGAAGGAGGAGGAGGAGGAGGAGAAAAACAGAGCAGCTCTGTTTCTGTCACGGTGCCGAAAGCTTGGAGGATCGGGAAATCTCAGCCTAGAAAAATCGACCAAGATCGGAGCTTAAATCTGAAAGATCTGCTGATGGAGAAGAGCAGGCGATTCGAAGAGAATGCGAGAGAGTTGCTGAGAGACTATCGCGAGAATCAGAAGAAGGGTTTTGAGTTGAAGGGTCATTGTGAAAAAGAAGTAGAAGAAGAAGACGACGACGATGATGATGGTACGGCCAGTTGCTCGAGCTCAGATCTGTTCGAGCTCGATCATCTCGCAGCGATTAATGACAAGTATAGTTCAGAGCTTCCTGTGTATGAGACAACTTATTTTGATAAGTGTCGGGTCAGTGGTAAGGGGTACAGACTGTAATTCTTCAGTTCGATCTCACAGAATGGAGAATTGGTGGATTTTGTTTTGTCCTTAGCTTGTTTCTCTCTCTTTTATTCAATTATTGCTCTCATGATTCCTCTGCTCGCATTGCGATTTCATCATTCACAGATTACCACATCGCTTATAGGCTAAATGAAACGAGATTGGATGAAAACCCCGTCGACAAGCAACTTCACCAAGAGATTGTTTACACCTTATTTCATCTGCCTAAAGAAATTACTGAACTTTAGCGAGAAACAGTGAGATGGGTGCCCGAAAATCTTGGAGGAATGGAAGTGTCGGGGAGAGAAGGCGACAATGGGATTTCGCAGACGATGATTATGCAGCTGCTAATGTCCAAGATTTGTGGTCCCGGAACAGGGTCAAGTAAAATCCAAATTAGACACAAGTTTCAGTGTTTCCTTCCTCATCTGCTCTTGATTACGCTTTGTCTCGTTCTCTCTCTCTCTCTCTCTCTCTCTCTCTCTCTCTCTCTCTCTCTCTCTCTGTTCCTGCGCAAATCTGTCCCTTCTGCTTCAGCTCTCCAAACAAAGATGATGCGGGTTCCGAGACATCGAGAGCGAAGAAAGATAACAAATCTCATTAAACATTCTTGAATATCAGTCTTGGGGAGTACTCTAAAGATCCAAACGATGGTAAAGAAGGACAGAGAAGGGGTTGTTTTTTTCAGGGAAAGAGCATCTGGGGATGCGTTAATTCTTTGATCAAGATCTGGGAAATTTTTTTGGGCAGAGATGGTGACAGTTTGGATTGAACGAGGGCAAGAAAAGCAGAGGGAGAAAGAATTGAAAAGATTGGAAAAGGAAAAAAATTTAAAGAAAGAAAATTGGGGAGATTCCAGATTGCGATCACAAGCAAAAAATTTGGAGAGAAAGAGAGAGAGAGAGAGAATTGGGAATGGAGAAAGGGAGGGGCTTTTGCTTTTCTTTCCTAGACCCGTTGCTTCGCCATTTTGAGTTCGCATCGCATCTTCGTTTTCTCGGTACCCAAGAAAAGAAGAGAAGAAGCGTGTTTTTATTATTAGGGTTTCCTCATCCCTCCAAAAATTCGAAAAAAAAACAAAAAAAAATAATAAAAAATGGGAAGGAAAAAAAGAAAATATAAAAAGAAACTATTCATGCTCTTGTTTGATGTGATAGGACTTATGCCTATGTTCAAGCGTCGCCTCGCATGTCCAAGTATATACACTTAACGAGCTAATAGGATTACATTTTTTATTTTAACGTATTAGTATCTGAATAGTCATCAATTGGAGAGAAAGTTTTTCTTCCCTCTCTCTTGAGAATACCCTCGAGTTTAATATCCCAAAGTTCAAACGAAACCTTTTAAGATCTTATTGAGGATCGAATTTTCTTTTTTGTTAATAAATTGTAGGAAAATTTGGGGTGATTTTAGAAGTTGATGTTTATGTGAACTTTAAAGGTCTCATTATGAGAAAAACGTTTATGAAGATGTCATTCGAGTATGGACAATGACACGACAATATCCAAGTATGTTTCCTCGCCTATGGCCCCGCCTCCCCCAAAAAAAAATTATCTTTAATTAATTTAGCATAGGGTTAGCAACTATATGCTAATTATTAAAGTAGATATAATCATCATAAGATTAATCAATGCGCAATGAGCATACATGCCGAAGTACACTAAGATGGCCCACTAGAAAATGACAAACTCAATTAGTCAAAATGTGGCATGATTAGAACCACCAGTCTGCAAAGGGCCCAACAAAAGAAAACTGTTTCCAAGGTTGCCGGTTGTGAAATCTTAATTTACAAGAAATATCCACATAAAATTGATGCCGATTTTCGCTGAAAAGTACTGTTGGAACACTCGATAAAAGTATTAGCTATGCTTTAATTTTTTTTTATGGCATGCTACATTTTTGTATGCAACAAGTTGTAATGTGCATGGGATGCTGTAGTTTTTTTTTTAGTATGTTGTTGTCCAGGGTTTTAGGACACTTTTGTTAACAAATGCGTCTGCTGATTTTCCTCTATGTAGTTGTAGTTTTTAGCCCTCGAAGTACCTCATACTTTAGTTTAGTGATTATGAAACGGACATGCATGGAGACTTATCGCGGAATGTAGGTCCGATTCCCCCACGTTATCATATGTAAATAATTTCTTGGCCGATCTATCTATCTTGATGTCAGCTTGCATCTTGTCTTACATGATTTGTCATGTTAGTAGGAGATTCTATGGACTCGGAGTTTGTTTACTAGAAGCGGACTTTGCTCGTCCACCGGAACATGTAGTTTTTCATCACTTAAAACCGACACATCATTCGTGTATAAGACCAACCTAAATGAACCCGGAAAAAAAAACAGATCTTTATTAAGGAAAATTCGGTATGTAAATTCATTAAAAATAAAAACCCAACTTTTGCTAGTGAAAGCATCATCTCCCCACCAATAATGAACAAACCAAATCTCTAATTTCCTTTCAAAGACATATTCCATATACTTATGATATTGCATGACAAGTCCAATCACCAGTTAAGGTTATTGTAATTTCTTTTTTCATTTTCCAAGTAATTAACTTCCTCCATGTTATATTTTGAGATGGGAAAAGCACCAAAAAAGTCCTAAACCTTTTGCATTAGTGCCAATTTAGTCCTAAACCTTTTTTTGGTGCCAATTCAGTTTTAAACCTTTTGCATTGGTGCCAATTTAGTCCTAAACCTTTTTTTGATGCCAATTAAGTCCTAAACCTTTTAAATTGGTGCCAATTCAGTCATAAACCTTTTGTTTTTGTGCCAATTTAGTCCTTCCGGTCAATTTTGACAGGAATTTGGCGACGTGGACGCCTACCGGCCAGCGGCCAGTCACCGGCGCCAACGTGGACAACTTTAATAATATTTTAATTTTTTTAATTTTTAATTTTTTTCCTTTTTTTTCTTTTTTTTTCCACTTTTTTTTTTAGTCTCTCCCTCCTTCCTCTGGCCGGTCGCCGGTCCGGCGACCGGCCAGAGGCCAAAGGCCGGCGAGCTTAACCTCGCCGGCCACTGGCGAGGGCGAGCCTCGCCGGATCTGGCGAGGTAGCTGGGCGAGGCTCGACCTTGCCAGATCCGGCGAGGTCGGCCCTCGCCCTCGCTGCGGCCTCCGACGAGGGCTCAAGCCTCGCCCGACCAAGGCGAGGCTCGAGCCCTCGCCGGAGGCCGCGGTGAGAGCGAGCCTCGCCATGGTCGGGCGAGGCCCGACCTCGCCGGATCTAGCGAGGCTCGCCCTCACCGCGGCCTCCGGCAAGGCTCGCCAGAGGCCAGAGGCCGGCGAGGGCGAGCTCGAGCTCGCCGGCCTCTGGCCTCTGGCTGGTCGCCGGACCGGCGACCGGCCAGAGGAAGGAGGGAGAGACCAAAAAAAAAAAAGTGGAAAAAAATGAAAAAAAAACAAAAATTCAAAAAAATATTAAAATATTATTAAAGTTGTCCACGTCGGCGCTGGTGACCGACAGGCGTCCACGTCGGCAAATTCTGGTCAAAATTGACCGGAAGGACTAAATTGGTACAAAAACAAATGGCTTAGGATTGAATTGGCACCAATTTAAAAGGTTTAGGACTTAGTTGGCACCAAAAAAAGGTTTAGGACTAAATTGACACTAATGCAAAAGGTTTATGACTTTTTTGGCACTTTTCCCATTTTGAGATAATAACACAAATAGTCCTTGAACTTTAACCCAGTGTGCAATGAGGTCCCTAAACTTTAGTCCAATTTGCAATGTGATCCCTGAACTTTTAATTTGTTCAATGTGATCCCCAAACTTTTGGTACATGTCCAAGTTAGTCCTTGAACTAGATTGAATATGTATCAAAAGTTCAGGGATCACATTGAACAAATTGAAAGTTCAGAGATGACATTACATATTTGGCTAAAATTTAGGGATCACATTACACATTGGGCCGGAGTTCAATGATCATTTGTGTCATTTTCCCTTATATTTTCTGCCCAAACACACATGAATAAAATCAATGGCGTTTCTATTAAAATTTCCATCTCCATCCTAAGGTGAATAAGATGACAACTCGGTGAATATTCTCATACAGATACCAATAATTTATCCTCATATAACTAATTATTTTCCTAGGAATCTATTTCCTAGACATTCCAAACGATTCTCCAACGCAAGACTACACAGAGACTTTGGTCCGGTCAATTTAAATTGGAAAGACCGCAAGGAAGCCGGCAAGGAACATGTCGACCCTCTCCTTCCTATCATTCCCGAACAGCAGTGGTCCACTTCGAGTCTTACTTTACTTTTCACTTCTTCTTCTTCTTTTGCTTCTTTTCTAGTTGTTGCTTTTCCTTTGCGAGCATAAGACAGATCAAGGTATATATTCGATTCGGCGATCCCAAGATGCATTTTCGCAAGCATATGTCGTCAGCTTTTCCTTTGGATGATAAAGTAGAAGTCGATGTGATGAGCAATGTGAATGAAGCTGGTGTTTTTTGCTTGGCCTAAAAACATGCAGTATAATGCAACCCAAAAATGAAAAAAAAAAGGAGGAAAAATAATAAGGCGGGGGGCCCAAAAAAAAAAGAAAAGATGTGAAGATGAAACCACGCCACAAATTGTGGTTGCATTTCGATTCTTGTTGATGTTCGTGATCGTGTAACCTACTCTGCGGAAAGAGCAAAGCTAATACATAATTATTGATTAGATTCGTCGTGTGATCCTATTTGATATAAGTCCTCTTGAATCTATGTATGTGCATTGTTTATTGACATGACATGTTCGACTATTTTTTGTGTTCTTTCATTTTCTGCTGAAGATCCCATGGAATATGCACATCATCATCGACCGAGTATAATTTCAATTGTTTTGTTCCGAAACAAATGCTAAACAAGAAGATTAAGACATATCACATCACGAGAGAAATAAGAAGATCCACCTCTTTCTTTGTCTTGTCCTATTTGTCTAATTTTGAGAGGAACGAAAAAGGGGAGAAGATTCTGGTGTATATACTTGAAAAGAGTATCGTATGGTTCATAAACTTTATAACATTATCACGATGAAAATGGAGAAATTTCAAATCGCTGGATCAGATATATCATTATCAGTACATTAGTATCCACAAAGAAATTGACAAGTAGGGGCGATTTTTCCAAAGTTGAGATAATTGTTAAGGACGTAACCAGCTTATGAAACTATAATTGCCAAGGCAGGAGTTTCTACAGCAAAACAAAATTTCCTTGTCATCTTATTTCATGTTTCAAAGGATTTAAATGAGAATCTATTTATTTTGGTCCTACAAAATTTTTCCCACAAATTTACTGCAGCTTTTTTTTCTTTTTTGCTTTTTACGCTTTAATGAAGTCACCGCCTTATTCGTCATTTTCCTCAATCATATGAATAATCGCCATTCTTGAAAAGCATGGTGCTTCATGATACCTAGTTTGCAAGTTGGTATCTAGAATTTTGTCGTCTGTCATCTCATTGAATTCATCGAAACAGTAAGTAACAATGTCTTTTGAACTCTATAATCTCGTGGCCATAATCACTTCGTGAGATGCTGATATAGGAGATGACGTGATAAATGGATAAGGTAACATAAGTGCGTGGAAAATAAGAAGTCTTAGGGTGAAAAGACAAGCGTATGTGTATCAACAGGAAAAACAGTCAATGCATAAGTATGTCCGCCTCGTGTCGTAGTTCCCAAAGCTAAAAGAGATTGGATATACATAAAAAAAGATTGCTAAGCGATACAGTTTATAAGGCTCATGAAGCATAGCTTAACGTTTCTCTCTTCTTGATCCTACCCTGGCAATACTATAACCAGGCAATCAAGAGTGAGAATACACGTAAGATGAACGTTGGAGGCGACGATCGCCGGATGTCCGCCCAGCCGTTCGCGTCCCGACCGTCGTGCGTGCAGAGTTCTCCGGCGAAACAAGGTAGCTCGGCTCCTCATCGGCTGCGGCGTGGGTTTTGCTGCGGGCTTAATGACTGTATCAGCATGGGCTCTAAAGTCTCCACTGGCCATCACCAGCACCAGCAAACGTCTGTTTCTAGATTGCAGCAGCAGGTAAATTTGACGTGGTGTGATTTCTGTGGGACCATTATCAACGGTTTTTTCCGAAAGTCGATGAAAAAGAGTTTGAGCATTGATGAAAAGAACGAGCTCAAACATGATCACGTTTACGGTCTCAGCAAAGTAAAATAACCCATTCACTTTTACTATCGTTGTTTTCGAAATTTAAGATTACAAGGATGTTTTAATGATATTTCTGGCGAAATGACTTGCTCAATTTGATTTGTGAATCGAAGGTGGAGGAATTAGAGAAGGAAGTCCAAATGGAGAAGGAGCTTAGGACAATGTACAGGAAGAGACTGGAGAGAACCCAGGATTACCTCCGGTACTGCCTTCAGACAGCCAAAGACAGTGGCTTTCTTCAGCTAATCATCCGCCACAAGCACGACGACGAAGAACACAGCAACAATAACGACAACAATAATGCTACTGATAACAATAACATTAGCAGTAATAACAATTCTAACCAACGAGAAGAGGTCCTTGTCTCTCCTCAATTCTCCAATGGCAATGTCAGTCCTCAGCTTCCCACCATTACATTAGTGCAACCTGAGTCCGATATTTCAATCGTGGTTGATCAGGCCAGGATCAATGGTTGGTACATTGAGCCACATGAGGTGAGTTTTCTCATTGAATTATGGTCAATCATATGTTTAGTGGACATGGTTTTAGTGAACTTGCAAATCGATTCGAATCGACTCGATCGGTGTGTGTTTGCAGTGAGAAAGATCGCTAATCATGTAGCTGAATTCGGATGTTATATTGACCCGTCGTTATAACCTTGGCCCAGATCGAGCTGCAGGAGAAGATAGCCCGGGGGACCACTGCGGAGATATACAGGGCCGTGTGGCGGGGCCTCGACGTGGCAGTCAAGTGCATCTTCCCCGACTTCTTCCACACGAACCAGAGCGGCGCCGCCTTCTTCGCGCAGGAGCTCGAGACCTTGTCACGGCAGCGGCACCGCTTCGTGCTGCAGCTGATGGGGGCGTGCATCGACCCGCCCGAGCGCGCATGGATAGTGACCGAGTTTCTGGGCTCAACGCTGAAGGAGTGGCTCCACGGGCCCGGGAACCGGAGGACGGGGGAGAGGGTGGAGCCACTGCCCCCGCTCGGGGAGCGGCTGAGCCTGGCTTTGGAGATAGCCCAAGCGATGGAGTATTTGCACGAGCAGAAGCCCAGGGTGATCCACAGGGACTTGAAGCCCAGCAACATCTTCCTGGACGATGCAATGCATGTGAGGGTCGCTGATTTTGGGCATGCCCGGTTCTTGGCAGATGACGAGCTCGCATTAACCGGTGAAACAGGTAAATTTCAAGAACATTTCTATTGTAGCAAACATCATTTGGCAAGTCCAACTTAGTAAAATTACGTCCGCTGCTCTCTCGCGTCTAAGGGACTTATGTGTACATGGCGCCCGAAGTGATACGGTGCGAGCCTTACGACGAGAAATGCGACGTGTACAGCTTCGGGGTCATACTCAACGAGCTCGTCACCGGCGAACACCCTTACATCGAGACCGAATTTGGCCCAGCCCAGGTACTAAATTTCATCTTCCAATGGGTTCTAAAAATTTCCCATTTCCCCAATTCCAATGTAGCTATTGTCTATGGTTAAAATGCTTACCGTACATTCATCAACTTGTTACATCGTGTTATGCAAGCAGATTGCAGTGGAAGTAGCAGAAGGCAAGCTCAGGCCTGCGCTTCCGGATGATGAAGATGGCCATCTTGAGGAGCTTGTCCAACTCGTATGCCTCTCTTGGGACCAAGACCCTTCAATTAGACCGCACTTTTCCTCAATCACTCGCAATTTGAAAGTAATTAAGCAGACGCTTACTGAAAATGCTTAGATTTTAGAGAGGGAATTAAAGCAAATTGCGATTCCCCGAGGGTGTTAGCCTAGCCATATGAAAAAGTACGTGACGCGGAGCCTTTATGAGTTATGTTTAAGCGGGACGGATATTTCGTTTGCCTTTTGCATTCCCAGGCATTGTTAAAATTGCAATTTAGACATCATTAGTCTGCCTAGCAAAGAAATGAGGAAGCGATCTTGAGTAGACACGAAAGATTTTGTCAGAGAAATTAAATAATCCGATTTAGAGCATTCACGCCCATCGAAAATTATCAGTGACGTGCCTATTGAAGAAATTCAATACAGCACAAAAATCTTTCAATCTTTGTAATTAAGACCTCAAAATCTTTGAAACAATTGCAATCACGGTCTTCCTTATAAAAGTTTCCTGATATTTCCTAGGGCATCTTATTTGGGTGCCGTTTGGACTATTTCCAACGTGGTGCTAGTATTCGCCATAAGGACTTAATTGACTTCTTTTTCTAAAGGTTGAAAGAGCAATCACATACCGTTTGAAAGGCTCAAATCGCACTACGAAAGCCAAACATACTACTACTTTCCATGCACCTTTCCCCGTCGATTGTCTGTCCTCCATTTCCCCCTTTTCTTTTTCTTTTTTATTACTTCATGGCATAGACGCAGAGATTGAGCTATCTGAAAATTCATGGAGCACGTCGCAAGTCAAGAACCGGTTACATTCGGATCTTTGACATGCGTAGTTAAGTCCTACCCTAGATGAGTTTACATCCATTTCCCGAATTGAAAAGATTCTTTAGGGTGTGTTTGTTTTTGCAGAAAACTCAATGACAAAGGAAAATATTTTCCGGAAAATCATTTTACAAGAATACGCTTAGTTTTTCTTTATTTGGTGATACACAATGGCAATCGTTTTCTATTTGGATTTTATTAGAAAATGATTTCAATCTCATGATTTTATTTCAAGCAAAAAAAAAAATCAAATTTGTTAACGTTTTTTATTTTTTAAAAAATTGAGTCTCGCCGCCAGAGGCCGCCTCGAGCTCGCCGGCCGTCGCCATGGCCAGTGACCGGCCTAAGGAAGAAGAAGAAGGAAGAAAATAAAAAATAAAAATAAAAAGAAAGAAAACGAAAAGATTAAATGATAAATAATTCGATTTTTTTAAATAATTAATTAATTAAAAAATAATTAAAAATGGTTTTTAAAAAATAAATAAATATTCGATTTTTTAAAATAAATATTTTTATAAAAGCAAACATTTCATTAACTAAGGACTCCAACCCGAGTACCGAGGACATGCGCTCGGGCCGGAGGGTCGGGACTAGAGCTCGAGCATCGGGGACTTGAGCATGGCATTTATGGACCCGAGTTCAAGTGCCGGATCATCGGGTACGGGCACCAAGGGTTCGGGCTTAACCTCAATGGAACCGGGCGTGGGTGCCGGGGGCCCAGGCCCTAGACACTGAGGTCTCGAGCTCGGCTGCCGAGACCTGATCCAGAATATCAGGACTTGGGAACCAACGTTGGGGTTTTCGTGTCCAAACATAGAGTTTCGAGTCCAAGCGCCAATATCGAGTCATACACCGAAAAACGTTTTCCGGTTCTTTTAAAGAGGAAATCGTTTTCTTGAATTTAAGTTTTGGTAATGAAACATTTTCCGTTGACACATTTTCCTAAGCAAATCAAACGCCGGAAAATGAGGAAAGTGTTTTCCTGAAAAATGTTTTTCGCGAAACAAACGGACCCTTAATGTTCTAAATGACTGCGCCAACCATGAAGATTCATGCTTTCACGAGAAAATGATCCAAGAATGTAGAAGGTTCCCGTTATTACCTGATGCGCTTGCCTTGATGCGTTCGTGGGTGAGCTTTTCTAGGAATGGGGAATTTTCTGGTTAAGTGTATGACAATGGTGCGATAAATGATAATAGGACGATGGGAAAAGGACAAAAGATATGAAAGGTTCACCACCGATACTTAAAGGCGCTCATCACCAGTAAAGAATAGGAAACCGAGATGGATGGTAGCTCATCACCAAAGCGTAAAGGATTTCTCTATCAGTCAATGATAAAAAAACTGTTTGATTCACCACCAACGATAATGTTGGATAAAGAATCGGATAAATAATTCAAATCATGTAAAGGGGTTTCCATATATTCATTAAAATCTACGTCGCTTTCGTTTTTTTCCTATCAGCAGCATCGAAAAAAAAGAAGGCGAAGTGTCGATACCAAATAGAAGAAGATATATGATATCGAGAGGGCCCTACTCAAATAAAGTGGAAGTCATCCTCACCATGCAAAGCAAAGAGGCAGATGCATCGTGGGGGTTAGGCTGAAGTGACATTAGGCGTCACATCTTCACCTATCGTTTTCATGCGCTGCACCAAATTTGCTGTTGTTTTGCTGCTCGGCTGCAGCTATGGCGATCCATTGTGCATGGCACACCAGACATATGGCCCCATCCATCAATAAAAGAGAAGCCCTCTTCGAACGATCGACGTTGAGATCGATCCCACCTTCGATGGAAGGACGAAGAAGAGAGACCCGATTGAGACGTTGCCTGCCATTTGGCCGAGGAAAAATTGTCTAAAAGTTGTCGAATCTACGGTACGACGGTCAAATCAGTTATGAACTTTTTAATTGTGTCAATTTTAGTCCGTAATTTTTTTACGATCCGTCAACGTAGTCCTTCCGATTAATTTTAGCTGGAAATTGATGATGTAGACATCGACCGTCCTATATGGCATGACCGGCCGACGTCGACGTGAACTATAATTGCAAATTTTTTGAATTTTTTGGGACAGCCCTTAATAGAAAAAAAAAAAAAAGAGAAAAGGAAAAAAAAGAAAAGAAAAATAAATAATTAATTAATTCAAAAAATGTCACATCGGCGTTAGCTATACCACATAGGATAATTGGCATCTACTTCAACAATCTCCGACCAAATTAGCTGGAAGGACTACATTGGCAAATCATCAAAAGGTTTATGACTAAATTAGTATAATTAAAAGGCTTAAAACTGAATTGACAGTCGTAAAATAGATTTATAATTTTTTGGATAATTTTCCATATGAACCGATCACATACCTTTTGTGCCCATCTTGATAGAGTAAATTCAATCAAGTAATTCAAACGATGCCCATCTCGAGCACCCTTTATACGCCTCTCGTCGCAAGTTCACTCCAAAACGTCCTCCTCAAATAATTCATCGAGAATGTTATGCAAGATGATCGTTCGTGACGTTACCGTTGGATCATTTCATTGACCACGAGGCCTCACGGGTCCCGCCACATGCATCTTTTAATTAGGATGATATGACCCGATGCTCTTCCTATTATTTACTCGTACGATACTATGCCCTGATAGGGACCATTAACGTATCTTAAAAGGACAGGCTTATAGTAGATATTTTTTTCTTATCTAGTTGGACTCTCTATTAATAATCCCATGCTCCATTATGAGATGTGGATGGGACAAATTGAAAGAAGTTTCATGTGACAGTGACCCAATATTATTTCTCAACTATACACCTAGGAGGGCCAAATTGCATTGGTACTAGGTTGGACGGCAACCGCCGACGATGTAATTTGCTCGAGTTCAGAATCGAGCTCGAACGATCATTCCGATTAGTCAGACAATTATTCATGAGTTAGATACATGCAATACACAAAATGCTAGTAATTGGATGTATTTTCCTCGCGAGTCGTTGATCGGTTTCAAATTTGTTATTGTATAACTGGGTATGATTAAGAACTTTCAAAATATGATCATATTACTCAACTTTTGTTTATGGTCGTAGACGTACGTGCTACGACCATGAACACTCTTATACGGATATTTACTGCGGTCAGACTTAGAAAGATGTTCTCATCGGTCAAAGAAGGAGGAAAAGCAAGGAAAGATAAACAAGAACTCTCTGACCGCGTGCATCACGTTGGCAAGCACCTTATATAAAGAAAAGTTTCTCAGATTTTCTTCTCTTTTTTTTTTCTGTTTGTATACTATTTTTTAAATATACCTTGTTAACAAAAGTACCATGACTAATTCATAATAAATTAATTAAAAAAATTATATGTTGTAATGCGTTGATTATCAGGCATCGCACGGAATCAATATCTTGGAAAATCCAAATATGGTACACTAATCGAAACTCTTTCGATATTTTTATACTATGACGGGAATAACCCGCGATTGAAATCTCGATAAGAACAACAAGGAAAAGAAAAATTAGCATGTTGAATTGCCCATCTCACTGTCCAAGTTCCGACAAAACGTGGCTTTATTGAGTCTTTGTGCTCATATGTCTTGTTTCTAATTTTAATGATAGGAATTATTAAATTTTGATTCATGAAATTATGACAAATGTGCTCACCAGTCGAAATCGCTATAGTAAACTTTTCAATTATGTTGATTTAATCATAAAATTTTTGACGATTTGCCAATGTAGTCCTTCTAATTAATTTTGACCGAATATTGATAACGTAGATATTGACCGTCCTACGTGACATGGTCAATGCTAATGTAAATAATTTTGAATTTTTATGGGCCAGCCCTTGATAGTAAAAAAAAGAGAAAAGAAAAAAAGAAAAGCAAAGAAATATAAATATATAAAAAAATTAGAAAAAAATTTGTCACGTCAGAGGTAGTTGCGTCCAGTCATGGCCACGGTTCAGGAACCGGCGGTTCCGGTTTGTGGCCATGTTTGAACCGGAACAGGAACCGCAAGGGGGCGGTTCCGGTTCCGGTTCTGAACCGGCGGTTCCGGGCCAGTTCCGGTTCCGGTTCGAGGGGGAGGAGGAGAAAAGGGGAGGAGGCGCAGGGTAGCGAGGGGGGAGGAGGAGGGGGCGTCGGCGTCGGCGGCTGCGGCCATGGGCGGGGGCGACGGCGGCGATGGCGGCGAGGGTCAGATCTGGGAAGACGGGGGGCGGGCGGAGGAGAAAAGGGAGGACCGGAGGAAGCGTAGGGGAGAGGTCGGAGCGTCGCTGTCGGTAAGTTGGACTAGGCATTGTCATCCACCCGACGCTCCTTCGTACGCCTCCTCCCCCCAAACATCAGTCCAACCACACACCATTATACAATTCCCTCACCTTTGACTCCTCCATCCCTCTCTCTCTACTCAGCGAAGCAAAGCATCTCCCATACCCACCACCCCTCCAAATCATCATCATCCTCCATCGTCTTCTTCCTCCTCCTCCTCCATTGAAGGCATAAAGAAAGAGCCAGCCCTCCATCATTGGCGAGGGAAGAGAGAGAGAGAAGACACTCCTCCCACCACACTACCCACCACCTCTCCATTTTTTTATGCTTTTCTCCCAGACCGATCTTTGACGCAGATCTGTCTGTGGGTCTTCTCCCTTTTCTCCCCTTCTTTCATTCCCTCCGCTGCTGCTGCTTCTTTATCACTACTGCAGGGTTTTTTTTTTTAATTTTTTTTTTGGAACCGGGCCCGGAACCGCCGGTTCCGGGCCGGTTCCAAAATTTCTGGAACCGGAACCGAGCCCGTAGGCCACGGGCCGGTTCCGGTTCCGGGCCGGTTCCGGACTGAAACCGGCCCGTGGCCATGACTAGTTACGTCACATAGGACGGCTAACGTTCACCTCACTAATCTCCGGCCAAATTAGCCAAAAGAAATACATTGAGAAATTATGAAAATATTTAAAATTAAATTGACACAATTAAAAGAATTAAGATTGAATTGACTATGATATAATAAGTTTTAGATTTTTTGGATAATTTTTCCTCTTGCCAATCACGTATCTTCTGTGCCCATCTCGATAGAGTAAATTTAATCGAGCAATTCAACGGGTCCCCATCTCAAGCACATTTCCTACATCTCCCGTCGCAAGTTCACTTCGAAACATCCTCCCGAAAGATTTCATCGATAGAAAGTCACGCATGACGGTTGTTCGTGACGTTATCGTTTGATCATTTCGTAGATCACACATCCTCGTGGGTCCCGCCATGCTCTTACCTTTTATTTACTCGTACGATACTATGCTCTACTAAGTACGAACAACGTGTCGCAAAAAGGCAGCTTAGTAGATCTTTCTCTCTTTTCTTGCTGGACTCTCTAATAACAATCGCATGCTCCTTTACAAGACGTGGCTGGGACTAGTTGAAAGAAGTTCCGTCCGATTGTGACCCGACATTATTTCTCATCTATGCACCTACGAGGAATAAATTGCATCGGTAGTAGGTTGGACGGCAACCGCCAACGACTTACTTTGCTCCAATTCCAAATCGAGCTCGAATAACAATTCCGATTAATTAGATAGTTATTCACGAGTTAGACATACATATTACACGAAATGTGAGTAACTGGGTACATTTTTCTTGCAAGCCTTTGATTGATTTTAAGTTTGTTATTGTAGAACCGAGCATGCGAAAGGGCGCGAATAATAATCATTCTGTTTCTCTGTTTTTTTATTTTTTCGATTCCCAAGAACAGGCTTGCAACAAAATCTGTTTGTCAATGCAACTTCATTTTTTTTTAAATTTTCGAGGCAAATTTTTAGCGCAGGAATAGGTTTGGAATAGAAATAAGAAATAGATTTTTTTTTACTTTTCTATTTTTGGAACGGAAACAGAAATAACAACTCTTCTCATCGCTCACCCTCGCCGCCCTCCACCACTGGGAACAAAAATTTAAGAAGGCCTATCAAACGAATTTTTATTCCGGTAACAGAAACTTTATGTCGTTATCAAACGCTATTTTTTTCTCAAAAACTCGTTCAAGGAATATAAGTAGAAAAACCCAAAAATTGAGCCCGGAAAGAGAATAGTTATCATTCACACCATGAAACTTTCAAAATATGATCAAATTACTTAACTTCTATTTATCCTTTCCGAATATCCAACAATTTCCTTTGCGATTGCAAGAAAAACGATGACATAAAAGATTGGGTTAATACCACGAAAACCCTAAACTTGTGTATTTGTGATAAATTTACCACAAACTATTTTTTTTATCACAAAAAACCTCAAACTGGTATACCTGTAACAATTTTACCCCGAATTAATTTTTTGACCACAAAAACCCCAAACTGGTACACCTATGACAAATTTACCCTTTGTTAGTTTCCGTTAAATTTTACTGTCAAATTGCTAAGTTTGATGACACGTGGTAATTGATGGGTGTACCAATTTGGGATTTTACCACTCTGTTTGTCAAAATTTTACCAATTTGTGATTTTTTGTAATATTAAACCAATTTAATGGACAATAATGGAGGGTAAATTTATCACAAATATACCAGTTTTGGGTTTTTAGTGTTCAAAAAATTAATTTGAGGTAAAATTGTCACAAGTGTACCAGTTTAGAGTTTTTGATGGTGAAAAATTAGTTCGGGGTAAAATTATCACAAGTGTACCAATGTAGGATTTTTTGTGGTAAAAAAAATAGTTCGGGGTAAATTTATCACAAGTATATCAGTTTGGGGTTTTTGATAGTTAAAAAATTAGTTTTTGATAAAATTATTATGATATACCAGTTTGAGATTTTTCGTGATAGTAACCTAAAAGATTTCATATCTTAGACATTCTTGGCGACCATAAGCACTCTTGCGCGGACATGTACTGCTGGTCAGACTTCGAAAGATGTTCTCATCGGTCAAAGAAGGAAGGCAAGGAGAGATAAACAATAACTCTCTCTCAATGCGTGCATCACATTCACAGGCACCTTATATAAAAATAGATTAATATCACAAAAAACCTTAAATTAGTATATCTATAATAATTTTACCCTAAATTAATTTTTTGATACACATATGATAAATTTACCCTCATTTTGTTTCCGTTAAATTTGACTGTCAAATTGTTTTATTAAATGACACGCGACAGTTGACTGATGTGTCAGTTTTATGTTTTACCCTCCGTTTGTCATAGATTTCCAATTTGTGATTTTTTGTGATATTAATCTAATTTAACGGAAACTAACAGCGGGTAAATTTATCACAGATGTACCAATTTGGGGTTTTTAGTGGTCAAAATATTAGTATATGGTAAATTTGTCACAGGTGTACCAGTTTGGAATTTTTATGGTCAAAAAATTAGTTTAGGATAAAATTTTCATAAGTGTACCAATTTTGAGTTTTTCGTAGTATTAACCCTATAAAGAAAGGTTTCTTAGATTTTTTTTTCTTTTTGTATATACTATTTTTCAATAGACCTTGTTAACAAAAGTCCCATGATTATTTCATAATAAATTAATTAAAAAATTATATGTTTTAATGCGTTGATTGTCATGCATCACACGGAATCAATATCTTGGAAAATCCAAATATAGTACGCTAACCGAAACTCTTTCGATATTTTTATACCATGACGGGAATTTCCCGCATTCGAAATCTTGAGGAGAACAATGAGGAAAATAAGAAGGAGAAATGATACAAACAGCTCTTGAACTTTGACTCAATGTGCAATTTGATCTATAAATTTTTAATTTGTTCAATGTAGTCCATGAACTTTAGGTTAATGTTCCATGCGGTCCCTAAAATTTTATTTTGTTAAATGTCATCCTTAAACTTTTGGTACATGTTCAATTCAATCCCTGAATTATATGAAAATGTTCAATGTAATTCTTGAACTTAAATTAATGAAAAAGACTACATTGAACATTTTCATATAGTTCGGGGACTAAATTAAACATGTATCAAAAGTTCAGGGATGACATTGAATAAATTAAAAGTTCAGGGACCATATTACATATTGGGTTAAAGTTTAGGGACTACATTAAATAAATTAAAAATTCAGAAATCAAATTGCATATTAAGTCAAAGTTTAGAAACTGTTTATGTCATTTTGCCAAATAAGAATTAGCAAGTTGAGCTACCTATCTAACGGTCCAAGTCCCGACGAAACGTGACATTATTGGGTCTTTGTGCTTATGTTTTGTTTCTTATTTTAAATATAGGAATTATTAAATACTTCAATACACGAAGAGTATGACAAATATGCTTATCGGTCCAAACTCCTCATAGTGGAGTAAGCAAGCCGTGGGACAAATATGCTTATCGGTCGAAACTGCTCATAGTGGAGTAAGCAAGCCGTGGGGTACTTCTAAATCAATTAATAAATTTAGTTAGACTATTTCGCGACCTAACCTTCTCGGGGTGCATCACTTATGGGTTCGGCTAATGAATTATTAAGTCTAAACTTAATTTGGGCTCTCCCAAACCCCACCAATTTGCGACTCAGGATTTAAATTATTAACATGAAAATATTTTCATGCTAGAGTCGCCACTAATCTATTTTGCGGTAGGTTGATTAGTAACCCAAATAAAATATAGGGATATATGTTTTATTCCTACGAACCAGAAATTTTGAATTCGAGGACTTAATTATGCTAGAGCTAGTCTAATGCCATTTCGGTACCTTTTCTTTAAAAAAAAAAATGTTTGAGCAGGCAGCCTGGATCCATTTTATTACATATTCACTAACATAATACTTTACTCCTATGAACTAGAGATTCAATGAATTTAGGGACTTGATTACGCTAGATTATCCTAACGACCATTTCATTTTCTGGAAAACATTTATGCAGGCAGCTTGTATTAGTTTTAATCTAGGGTATTAACATGCAAGGAGTGATCATGCGGGTGCGTAACCATTAAAAATAACAATCAATTAACAAAGCAAGCAAATAAGTTGCAAGGAAGTAAAGCAAATAAACACACCGAAACAATCTAATATTTTTTGGGTTTCCTTTTATTTTAAAATTAAGACTAATCTATATGACATGTGATTTTTTGTAATTTTTATAGATAAGGAAAAAATCAAAGATAAGAAAAATATCATTCGCCAAAAATATCGACAATTCAAAATTGGAAACATTATCTCAACTTGATATTTTAGCAAATATAGAATCAATATCCTAATCTTAGGGCTCAAAGATCAAGATTAATTTTCTAACCGCACAATCTAATAATTCCATCTAAAAGCTTATAGATAGAATCAAAAGATTACATTGCATTGCGGATTAGGAGATAAATCCTAATCAATATATGCCTATCACTCAAAATATGCACGTTAGATATTGATAAACATATATTAGGCAATAAATTATCCAAATCAAATTCGGATGAGATTTTACCTAATCTTGTGGATAATGTTGCTAAATTTGAACTTCAACAGAATCAGCTCGAGGTCGCGAAGACGGGTGACCGGCGGTTCACGGCAAGGTGCGACTCACGGATGGTGCCTCGGCCAAGGGACACATGGTCAAGGTTTGCTGGACGGCTCGCGGTGGTGCTCGTCGTGATGGCAGAGAGGGAACTCGGCTTCGAGGACTTCAAGAATAAAACTTTCGCTGCCCTTTGTATCATGTATCCCGCACGTATACGTATTGAGCGTGTCTAAATGTAGAACAAGTCAAAGTGGTGATATGGACAATTCATGAGACCATTCGTCAGAGATCGTGAGGAATAAACAAAAGTGAGAAAAAATATGTATAAGTCTTGATTTGCTCAGAGAGAAGAATCTTCCCCGTGTGCTTTTCTCGTGATGTAGGAGTGAGTGCCTCCGTGAATAATCCTTTCAGAAAAAGTGTCAAAAAAATCCTAAATTTTTTACATTGGTACCAATTTAGTTTTAAACCCTTTTTTTATATCAATTCAGTCCTAAATCTTTTGCATTGGTGCCAATTTAGTCCTAAACCTTTTTTTTGGTGCTAATTCAGTTCCAAACCTTTTTGCATTGATGCCAATTCAGTCTTAAACCTTTTTTTTTATGCCAATTCAGTCTTTTCGATCAATTTTGGCAGAATTTTGCTGACGTGGATACCGGTCGACCGGCAGCTGGTCACCGGCACTGATGTGGACAACTTTAATAATATTTTAATATTTTATTGAAATTTTTTTGAAATTTTTTATTTTTTATTTTTTTCCCCTCCCTCTTTCCTCCAGCCGATCGCCAAACCGGCGACCGGCCAGAGGCCAGAGGCCGGCAAGGCTGGACCTCGCCAAATCTGGCAAGGTGTGCCTCGCCCAACCGCCAACAAGGCTTGACCTTGCCAGATCCAATGAGGGCGAGCCTCGCCATGGCTGGGCGAGGCTCAACCCCTTGCCAGAGGCCTTCGACCTCGCGGCCTCCGGCAAGGGCTCGAGCCTCGCCCAGCCACATGCGAGGACTGAATTGACACAAATGTAAATTTTTTAGGACTGAATTAGCACAAAAAAAGATTTAGAACTAAATTGGCACAAATGCAAAATGTTTATGACTGAATTGGTACCAATGCAAAAGGTTTAGGACTGAATTTGCACCAAAAAAAGGTTTAGAACTCAATTGGCACAAATGCAAAAGGTTTGTGACTTTTTTGGCATCAAAAAAAGGTTTAGAACTAAATTAACATAAATGCAAAAAGGTTTACGACCGTTTTTGGCACTTTTACCTTATCCCCCAGCCACCAAGATTTCTACTTTTGTCTTTTCTTTTAGGCTCCCAATTCCACCTCGGTTTGTCTCCTTTTGCAATAGAGCAAATCTTCACCGAGTGCTCTTCTGTCTTGTCTTCTTGTATCAATTGTTACTCTTGGCACTCATGAGAGTGATCGCTGGAATTGTTGTGTCAAGCATCCTCAAGGTCTAAGCGGCAGAGCAATTTTAACCGACTTCAGCCGTGATCTCCTCTTACGGAGAGAGAGACCGCAGGTATTGTTGTTTATGGACGTGAAGAGACCAAACGCGGAGAGCAATACAGAGTGGAAGCTTGGGGATGTGCGGTTGCACGTGGCGGTGCTGCCGTGACGAGCGGCGGTGTGGGCTAGGAAGTGAACGGCGGCAGGAGCTTGCCCCCTCTAAGATCGAGTTTTCCCTCCCCTCTCAATGTCGCTCTCTCTCTCTCTCTCTCTCTCGTGGCCGTGTATTCTATTCTGTGTAGCCTCCTCCTTGTCAATGTCAGAGTCTCCCTTTTATATGTGAGGAAGATGAACTTTCAAGGTTAAAACAAATCTTTTCTTTCCTCTTGCAGATAAGCAAATATCTTCATTCTCGGCCAAATCTTGTCCACACTATTTATTCCTTCAAATGGCTGAGTAAAGAGCGAATATTATGAAGACTAATGCTTATCTCTTCCTTTTTTGTCATGGGACCAAAATTGCCTTCCCAAGTTTAATTTAAATAAACCAATTTTCCATCTCGGCACTCCCAAATTTCGACCACTAATATAATAAGTGAGCTTGGGCCAAATTTTAAGTTCTTGGGCTCACTCAGTTAATTCAATTAATCACATAACCTTTCACTTAAGTTCATCCACCGCCGGTCCAATCAGAATGCCAGCTAAATGCAAACGCTCCTAATATCTATATGCTATACAATGCAATTTTAATATTTTTGTTAGGGGCTAAAGTTTAGTCCCTAATTTTTCTATACAATTATTCCTAAATGGGACGCCAAAATTTAGGTGTCAATATTGGGATAATAAAAAACGCCTAAAATAATAGGCAACCTATTCTAGAAAGACACTCTAGAATTACCCCTATTTTAAACTAGGAAATAAACTATCCTAAATCCCAATTTAAATTAAGCAATTATCTTATCTTCTAAATATGCAAAATTTTTAATTTAAACTCTAACTAATATTTTAAAGGAAACAAAATCAAACAAACAGAAAACCGGTCAAAATCAATTCACGCTATCCGCTCGTCCTTTCATAAAGAAGGAGGCCACACATTGAACACACGGCCACAATTCCTAGAGAGGACCCTGCAGAGAGAAAAGTAAAAAAAAGAAAATCGTGAGAGGGGTTCTTGAAGAAGACGGTCACAAAAAGACAAGGGAGAGTAGTTGAAGCTTTGAGGAGACGGACATTGACAATTGAGAAAAGGGAGACTTCTCTCTGGAACCATAGAAAAAGACAGACAAGCTATCGACAAAGCTTACACTCGAAAGAACGCACGCCCACTTCAGTGAGAATCGAGGAAGAAAAAGAGTGGTGGTTTCTTTTCTTGCAGTTCTCGTTCGTGCCTTGTGCTGCCGCTTCCACGCGTCTCTGCCCTTTCCTGCTCTACGGCCTCCCCGACATCCAGATTGCATTGGTTCAAACCATCGTTGTTTTGGTGTTTCTTATTTACAGAATATCTAATGTCGACTCACCTTAGCTCAGTCCCACCCGCGAAGACCGTCGTCGCCCATAGCCAGCCGAGTACTGCAGACCGCCTCTCCACGGCGTGAAAGTTTTTGCTTTTGCAGGTCTTTTCCCGAGGCTGTTCATCGTTGGTCATCGGACGAGTAATCATCGAAGACAACTAGACGCCGATGACCTCTCTTTCACTTACTAGCCCAAGCCGAAATGTCCACACCATCTCATCAGCCTGCCTCGAGCAGCCTGACGGCCGAGCCGCTACTGCTAGCCACCATCGAGATCTGCAAGCCCGATCCGTAGTTGTTTTGAATTTCGAAAGTTATCCGCAAATTAGTTAAGATTATCTTCTAATTTGATCTTTTAGATTTATTGCCTATTTCGTTGAATTTTTGTTATCTTTGGAGTGATTATGCGTTTCCGCAAGATTTTAAAAATCACCCAAGTTAGGAAAGTTTAACAAAGGGCTTGGATGGCAATCCGATCTCAAACCAAGAGATACTCGACAGCATGAAAAATCTTCAATTCTATCCGTAACCACTTGGATACAATTGTTGATTAGTTGGTGGAGTTAGACCCTTCTTTGAGAAAATAATTATTCGAAACAAGATTCATTTCAAGCCCTTTTTTAAGAAGATAATGGCACTTTAGGTCCTTATATGAAATAAAATTCATTTCATATTCTTATTTGAGAAAACGAGAGCATTTCAAGTACTGATTTAGAAATTTCTCGTTAATTTATTTGCTGCAGAAAAGAAAAGGAAAATTTCTTTCCAATATATATATATATAAGAATGATAGACTTAAAAGGTCAAGCTGTGTCACCCTCGCCGCCTTTTCCATCACAGACCATTTTTGCTGTTCTTTGTTTTTGGTTTTTATAATGAATGCTGTTCTTGGAAAGCCGTGCATGGTTGATGTTTATCATTTTAAATACGCTCCATCATGAGTTCTAGCACTGTCTGAACAAGAGTTTAATTAACAAGGTACAAGGGTTTTGTCTCACTTAGATCAGCTCTCCAGCAGCCACTGATGCTGCTCAGTCTCTTTTGGGTGTTAGCTTCTTGCTCTGTTCTTGGCGAAGTGAGCTCAACGGAGTAACACTGGCAAGCCCGCGGTAGTCTTTGTTGAGGTACACGGGTTTTCTTGATCTCTTTTTTCGATTTTCAGTTTGACCTGACCCACTTTGAGCATCCGCCAGATCGCTGTACTGTTCCGTTTCTTGATCGAGAATCGTCTGCTGCATAATCTGTGCCTCTTACTTTGTGTGTCCTGAGCTGTTGATGATTGATTAGAAGTTGAATTTGTTGGAAAGGGCTAAACTTTTACTCTGACTCGACTGCTTAGAGTCGGTCCACGAGCTCAGTCTATATCATGCATATTGTGTTGGCCTGCTGCTGTCTGTGCGTACGCAGTTCAGTAGAAGTAGATCTGCACTTGAATTCTCTCTTTTGGTTTACTCATGTGCTGTCCAGAGTCTGAACTTGAACTGAAGCCTTGTAAGCGGTGAAGTTTTGAACTTTTGGAACGTGTCCTGAATCATGAATGGATTCTAGAGGAGAACTTCTAAAAGGCAGCGAAATCACCATGTCGGAGGAAAGGAATGTCAATGGAAATGAAGTAATTGTGACCATCTCGACTGAAGAGGAAGCAAAAGCTGTGACTGAGGGCAAGGGCCTAAAAGGGTCGTCGTCTTCCAAGGGGTTGGAAACTGCCGCTCCAAAACAAACCCAGGTGGATTCTCCCTGCAAGGCATCGAGTGAATCGAGCGCCGGTGTCGCAAAATCAGCTCCAATGAGCTGCCGGTCTCCCGAAATTGCCAGTCTCAGCCCTAGCCGGAATAAGCCGCCTAAACCTCCCAATGCTAACGAAGCTCTTGTTAGGAAAAGGACTCTCAGCAGGTCGGTGTACTCGAAACCGAAGTCAAGGTTTGGGGAGCAACCGTGTCCTTTTGATGCCAGTATGTTTGAAGAAGAGCGCAATGCATTGTTGCAAGAATCATTTAATCGGGGATCGCCCAATAACAGATCAACGCATTCAGCCTGGAATGTTCCCGTCACTCCGAAGACACCATTCATGGCATCTCCAGGACCAGCTGGAGGAGGAGGTGAAGAGGAGGATGACGAAGAGATCTACAAAAAAGTCACTCTTGAATTGAGCAAAGCAAAGCATAAGAGGATAAAGACCAAGGCTTTGGTTGAATGGACCGTGTTTTTTCTCATTCTCGGGTGCTTGGTGGCTAGTTTAACGGTTGATCAATTGGAAGCATCTAAGCTATGGGGTTTAGAGATGTGGAAGTGGTGTGTACTTGTAATGGTGCTATTCTCTGGCATGTTGGTTACCAATTGGGTGATGCATTTCGTAGTTTTCTTGATTGAGAGGAAATTTTTACTTCGGAAAAAGGTACTCTACTTCGTTCATGGTTTGAAGAAGAGTGTTCAAGTTTTCACTTGGTTGGCCTTCGTTCTTCTCACGTGGGTACTGTTATTCAATCGAGGCGTCAGGAGGTCAAAGATTGCCAATAAGGTTTTGGATTGCATAACCTGGACTCTCGTCTCGATTCTTATCGGTTCATTTCTATGGTTCTTAAAGACTTTACTGCTGAAGATATTAGCATCGAGTTTCCATGTTACTACATTCTTCGATCGAATTCAAGAATCGATCTTCCATCACTACGTTTTGCAAACCTTATCCGGGCAGCCTCTTATAGAGGAGGGTGAGAGGGTGGGGAGAGAACCTAGTGTTGGCCACTTTAGTTTCAGAACTATGAAGAAAGGTAAAATGGGAAAGGAGAAGAAGGTGATTGATATGGGGAAGATTCATAAGATGAAGCAAGAAAAGGTTTCGGCTTGGACGATGAAGATGTTGGTCGATGCAGTGACAAGTTCGGGCCTGTCTACCCTATCGAATACGTTGGATGAGAGCGCCGATGATGGAGGAGCTGAGCAAGCGGATAAGGAGATAACGAGCGAGATGGAAGCGATGGCCGCTGCATATCACATTTTCAGAAACGTCGCTGTGGCGGGTTGCAAGTGAGAAAATGAAACGGTTCAGCAGATTAACTGATTGTTTGGTCTTTTGGTAACCATATTGTATTTTGTGCAGGTACTTCGATGAAGACGATCTTCAAAGATTCATGATCAAGGAAGAGGTGGATCTTGTCTTCCCATTGCTTGAAGGAGCAGAAACTGGACGAATCGACATTAAATCTTTGACAAACTGGGTGGTCAGTCCATTTATGTTTAATTCATTGTAACTTTGTCTTGCTGCCTTTTTTGATGTAAAGAGCAGTTAACATGCATTGTGGCTCCACACTCTTCCTCTTCATTCTAGTGATCCGTCCTTTAGTATGTGAATTTGCCGAGAAGTGAAAGGAGATTTCAGTATGAGATACAATCCTTTTGCAGGTGAAGGTTTATCAAGGCCGTAAAGCGCTGATACATGCTTTAACTGACACGAAAACAGCAGTAAAGCAATTGAACAAGCTTGTGACAGGAATATTGATCGTTATTCCCATCATCATATGGCTTCTTTTGATGGAAATTGCTACGACCAAAGTACTAGTCCTGCTTTCTTCACAGTTTGTTGTCGCGGCTTTCATCTTTGGCAACACATGCAAGACAATATTTGAGGCTATCATCTTTGTATTCATTATGCATCCATTTGATGTTGGCGATCGATGCGTTATTGATGGTGTTCAGGTAACTCCCAAGAGAACCCATTCCACTTTTATGTTGAGATGAGTTCAACTTATAGCAATTCATATTTCTCATGACAGTTGATGGTGGAGGAGATGAATATCTTGAACACTGTCTTCTTGAAGCTCGATAATGAAAAAATCTACTATCCAAATTCGGTTTTGGCTACGAAACCTATAAGTAATTACCACAGAAGCCCTGACATGGGTGACAAAGTGGAGTTCTCGATTGATTTCATGACTCCATTGGAAAGAATCGGAGCAATGAAAGAGAAAATAAGAAAGTAAGTTGATGGAGTCGCTATGATTTCCTTCATTTCTTATTACCAATGTTATGGCCGATAGATACTTTTTCGCTGCGGGACTGTATGAAAGATTTCCTAAAGCCATTTCTTTTAATTATTCTTGTCAGGTACTTGGAGAAAAATCCGCAACATTGGCACCCGAACCACAATGTGATGGTGAGTGAGATCGAGAATGTGAACAAGATTAAGATCGGGCTCTACGTCAATCACACGATGAACTTCCAAGATTACGCAGAGAAGGGCAGGCGGAGGACTGAACTAGTCATCGAGTTGAAAAGAATTTTCGACGACTTGAATATTAGATATAATCTCCTTCCTCAAGAGGTCCATCTGTGCCAGAGTGAGAATAAGAAACAGGCGTGAAGGGCAGGCGATGATTGCGTTTGGCTGTTGAAGTCTCTGACAATCTGGCAAAATCTTCGTCCGCTTGCTGGTTAATGAGATGACTAGTTTTTTCCATAGATTGGGCTTACGTAATTGTTCTTTTCACGTAGCAATGGAGCGAGGCCTACGGAAGACGGTCGTATTGCCTCAGGCATGCGAGGCGTGTCAAGACTATCAATAGACCAATTGATACGCGATGACTGGGGATTGCAAAGCATACCTAAAACTTGTTCATCCTTTGGATGTTTAGCGATAGGTTTTTTGATATTTTGGCTTGGTGAATCGGTCGTGGTTAGATTTTGAAACATTAAGGCTGGCAGGTACGAACGATGTCAGTGAATGTAATCTACCTCTTATTTACCTCAAGTATGAGTTATTGCTCAGCCAAATATGTGTAATCTACCAAAAGCTGCGATGGAATAACTGCATTTCAAATGTATGTTTGCCCGTGAATGCCCGCTCAGATGTGCCTTTACGTGTGCATGCACTCGGAAAAGTTCTGGTTCCGGCTAAAAACCCTGTTTGTCTGTGCATGTGGACGATAGAAATTGGAGGTTATGATGTTAGGCTGCATTATCGATGATCACAGGCATTGTGCCGATCCGGTAATTCGGCTGAAGCAGGCGCAAGGCATGAGCACTGTCTATGTAAATCTGTGAAGTTACGCAAGCTCTCTTCTATGCAATATGCAATCAATTGCGATCGGCTCGTTTCAAATATGTAAGTATCTTGTCTGCGCTCAAATAAGGGGAAAGAAAAACATTGAATATGCCAAAAGGTGACAACAATGCTGCGTACAGTAGAGGTATGCACAGAAGAGATCATGTTTCTTTTTCTCGGTGTTATTTTGAAGGTCCTAGGTTACGAACAATCTTCTTCTCTTCTAGGAATCCAAGATTTGATACCGCAAGCCTCCACAGTGGAATTATGAGCAAACGATGGTTTTGAAATTTTGTCATCAACAAGGGCAAGTACTACTTACTAGGTGACTCTTCATTATTTTGGATAACAGCTGAAAACATCTTCCGGCCAGATTATGTAAAGCAGAAATCTCCATTAAAATTGGTAGCATAATCTAGGAGAACTAAGCGGTAGCGTGAACTATGAGAAAGTTACATTGAGGCATACAGTACTGTAAGAACAAAACATCATGCCGAGGTAATGACATGATCAGAACTGCCGATTAAGCTACTGGGATCTCAATGTTGGTGGTCAGCACCGGTGGAATATATTCCTCTTCCTTCGGGGGATGGATAGTCACCAGATCAGGCAATGGAGTCGTTGGTCCTTGCTTGCCCTTGGGATACCAGTCAAGCATGATCTTGACCTTGATGCCAAGCACGCCCTGATCCATTCAAAAGAAAAAGGATTAAGATTTCACCAGGTGCTAGCCTAGGCAAGATGGAGCAATTACCAACTTGCACATGATTCTTAAGAAAAAACAGTGAGGAAGGGTATGTTGCGGATTTGAAGAAGGACGTCTCGCCTGTCTTAGAAGAACATGCCTGGCAGCAGAGTCAATATACTCGTTGACAGGTTGAACTTCATCGATTTAGCACGTTGAGCACGTAGCTTCCCGCTCACAATGACCTGCACGAGCACCCGAATCTCAGAACTTCCTGAAGCTTTAGTACCGAGAAAAATGGAGGGGAAGGCAAAAACAGAGAATAACACGATCATTTCCGTCATAAAACAATACCTCACATCCCTTGGCACCGCTCTCCATCACAAATCTCAGAACACCATAGCAAGCCCTACATAATAGTCAACAAATTTAATTCTCACCAAATGGTAAAGCATCAACGAATCTTCCCAAATGATTCTCAGAGGACGACGAAGTAAAAAATGGCTAAGTGGTGTGCCCTTTAGAGCTGCGTCATGCACCTCAGAACAGCCAGGCCTCCCACGAGCTTGTCTCGCAGAGACTCCGCCTGAGCAACGGCACAGAGGCCCCTGTTGTTAACTTTCTTGGCACATCACTCCACACCATTTTCAGGGAACTTGAAGGGTTTCTGGACAACAGAAGTCAGTTCCCGAATATTTCTCAGGGACTAATGTGTACATGGCGCCGGAAGCGATACAGTGCGAGCCTTACAACGAGGTGGGATATTCTACAGGAAGTGCATGATCTACCAACTGCACGAAATGCTTGGGTGGCCTTACGAAAAGAAAAGCGATTTCTTGATAAGTCTGTGGCTCGAAAGCTTCAACTTCAGACCTTAAAAAATGGCAATCAGCCCATGGCCACATACTTATGTACGCACACTCAAGTCAGCTCTCATTGCAATCAATTCTCCAGTCTCACACAAGGATCTGGTTATTTATGCCTCATCCAGATTACCACCGCTTTCATCACCACAATCACTAATAGCACAACCAATATTCGCTTTGATGACTTCAAGGGGAAGCTATTGTAGCATTCGCAAAGGTTTCATCAATTGCATTCATCTACCGATACCAAGGCTTTCTTTATTGCTTATCAATCTTCGAATGATCAGCGCTCATCCTTCAATGGTCGTGGCTGTGGAAAGGCAAATAAGGGCTTGTCAGACTATCGTTACCCCTAGAAGACTTGAGATGGGATTAAGTTGGGTCAGAAGATGGGGAAAAAACTTGCTAGGCCCATAAGGGAGAATGGGCCCCGTACCCAAAAAAGGCCCTTCCTTTCTTGCCTAACCCTAGTGCCCTTACTCCAAGAGCGAGTAGCCCTTTATGAAATAGCAGTAGAGGCGTGAGCAGTGCGACGAGTACAGCTTCGAGGTCATACTCAACGAGCTCGTCACCAGCTAATACCCTTACATCGAGACCGATTTCGGCCCTGCCCAGGTACTACATTTCATCTTTCAATGGGTTCTTAAAATTTCCCCAATTTCAATGTAGCTATTGTCTATGATTAAAATGCTACTGAACATTCATCGACTTTTTACATTGTCTTATGCAAACAGATTGCAGTGGAAGTAGCGGAAGGCAAGCCCAGGTTCGCGCTTCCGGAGGACGAAAATGGCCAACTTGAAGAGCTTGTCCAACTCATATGCCTCTCTTGGGACCAAGACCCTTCAATTAGACCGCCCTTTTCCACAATTACTCCCAATTTGAGAGTAATTAAGCAGACGCCTGCTGAAAATGTTTAGATTTTAGAGAGGGATTAACACGAATTGCAATTCCCCAAGGGTGTTAGTCATACGAAAAATTACGTAACACAGACTGTTTGAGTTATGTATAAAAGGGATAGATATTTCGTTGCTTTACGCGTTTCCCAGTGTTTTGCCGAAGAACGTCCTTCGACAAAATATCTTTCACCAAAGTTGGCCCTTCGGTTTTTAGAGTGAATTGGGTTCTGTGTCGGTTTGGAAAGGAAGAGTTCGATTCTAACTAAATGAAACTGAAGATAAAGTAAACAACGAGTGCAAATAAAAGTAAGTACGAATGCGAAAGATAACTTGCGAAATTGAATAGTTGTGTTTTTGATTGATTCATTGTGGATTCTTTACGACATTCTTTTGTCGGCTAATTATAGCCAGATAGAACAAATAACCGTCGCAGCAGTTATCTTTTAAAAAAATTTAAAAGTGTTTCCAAAGCCTTCAGGATATGGCTTGGTAACTGTACTGTTATCCACATTGTGATTTAAGGTTTTGAATGTCTGTCTTTATTTGTCATCCTAATTTTTGAATCGAGAGTTATCATAAACTATCAGTAACTGTGATTGTTCTTATCTATGAACTAACCCTGGGCCGACAACATTTACTTTTTGGGCTTTGTCAGTTCGCGGCGGCCCATATAGGTTATTTTTTTTTTAGTGTCAACACCTACCATTGTTAACATTGCAATTTAGACATCATTAGTATGCTTAGCAAAGAAAAGCGGAGGTGATCTTGAGCAAACACAAAAGATTTTGTTAGAGAAATCACTTGATCCGGTTTTGAGCATTCACGCCCGTTGGAAATTATCAATAAAATCGAAGTAAGTCTTCCTGAAGAAATTCCATATAGCACAAAAATCTTTCAATCTTTGTAATTAAGACCTCAGAGTCTTTGAAACAAGTGCAATCAAGTTCTTCCTTATTAAAGTTTCCTGATTTTTCCTAGGGCATCTTATTTGGGTGCCGTTTGGACTATTTCCAACGTCGTGCCGATATTTGCTACAAGAAATTAATTGACTTTTTTAACAAATGGTTGGAAAAGCTATCGTACCAATTGAAAGGCTTAAATCGCACTATGAAAAGCCAAACGTAGCACTACTTTCGATGCACCTTTCTCGTCGATTATCTGTCCTCCATTAATCCTTTTCTGTCTTTTCAATACTTTGGGGGCACAAACACAAAACAACCCGAAAGTTCATAAATCACACTGCAAATTATGAACCGGTTACTTTCAAACTTTTCACCTTGCGATTGGATTCTACCCTAAAAGAGTTTGCATGCAATTCGTGGAAAATCAAATAGGTCGCATCCATTTTCTGAATTGAAAAAATTTCTTTAACGTTTCGATTAGCTGCGCCAACCATGAAGATTCATACTTTTGTGAGAAAAAAAAAATGATCTGCGATGGTCCCCTTAGCAACATCAAAATGGCAAAGCATCAAATACCAAATAGAAGAAGACATGATAATATCGAGAAGGCTCCACTCAAATAAAGTGAAGTCATCCTCACCGTGCAAAACAAAAGAGGCAATGCATCACGGGTAGGCCGAAGTGACATTGGGCGTCACCTTTCGACCTCTCTCGTTTTCAAGCCTCCCTCTAATGCGCAGCGCCAAATCTGTTGTCGTTTTGCTGCTCAGCGATGGTGATCCATCGTGCCTCGACACCAAATATGGCCCCCATCCGTCAGTCAAAAGAACCCCTCTTTGGACGATTAACGTTGATCCATTTCGCCTTTAAGTTTGAGATCGATCCCACCTCCAATAAAAGAAAGAAGAAGAGAGACGCGGCCAAGACGTTGCCCACCATCTAGCCGAGAGAAATTGTCCAAAAAATCTTAAACCTATTGTACGGCGACCAATTCAGTTCTGAACCTTTTAATTATACCAGTTTAGTTATAAATTTTTTAATGATTTGTCAATATAAACCTTCGTATCAATTTTAGCCGGATATTGATGACGAGGACGCCGGCCGTCCAACGTGGCATGACCCACATTGACGCGAACAAATTTTGTAATTTTTTTGAAATTTTTGGGCCAGCCCTTAATAGTAAAAAAAAAAAACAGAGAAAAGAAAAAAAGAAAGTGATAAGTTGACTCAAAGTATTAAAACTTGTTACGAAAGTACAATTGAGTCCTAAAATTTGTCAAATTGGTGCAATCGAGTCTTCCATTAACTCCGTCCAACTTGATTAACAGAAAATGCTGACGTGACTTTTTTTAATATTTTCTTTCTCTTGCATGGCGATAATGTGGCAAAAACATGAACATAAAGTTAAAACGATGTCGTTTTAATTCAAGTATGATTTTTAATATAAATTTTATTTAAATTAAATTAATACAAAAAAGACAGATGGGTGAGAAACCAGGCGGCCCCACCATTGCCGGAAAGGGTCGGCGATGGTGGGGGATGGTCGGCGCCACTGCCGACAGCAGGCAAGGGTCGCCACTGGTCGAGGCTCGACAACCCCTGCTGACCATCCCCAACCATTGCTGACCCTTCCCGGTGAAGGTGTGGTTGCGGCGATTTGGGCCTGGTTTGGAACCCTATCTTTTATTTATTTATTTATTTTATATATTTTATTTAGCTTATTTTTTAATTTAATTTAAATAAAATTTATGTTGAAAATCATATTTGGACCAAAAAGACGTTGTTTTGGCCACGTCATCATCACGTAGAATGGAAAAAATATTAAAAAAAACTAACGTCAATATTTTTCGTTAACAAAGTTAGATGGAGTTAACAGAGGTACCCGATTGCACCGATTTGAAAATTTTAGGACCTGATTATACTTTCTGTAAGTTTTAGTACTCCATTGCATTTACGTGATAAGTTTTAGGGCTTACAGTACATTTATCCTAAAAAGAAAAGAAAAGAAATAAATAAATAACAAATTTAGAAAATTCAAAAAAAATTTAAAAAAAAATGTCATGTCAGCACCGGTTGTATCACGCAAGATGGCTGGCATTCATATCAGCAATTTACGGACAAATTGGCTAGACGGACTAAGGTTTAGGATTTTAAGGCTGAATTAGCTACCATACAATAAGTTTAGGATTTCTAGGCGATCACATAACTTTTGTGCCCAGCTCGCTAGAGTAAATTCAATCAAGTAATTCAAATGGTCCCCATCTCAATCACACTTTATGCATCTATCGTCGCAAGTTCATTCCTTCCTAAAATAATTCATCAAGGATGTTATGCAATACAGTCGTTGGTGATGTTACCATTCGATCATTTCATTGATTTCACGTCTTCACGGGTCTCGGCATATGCGCCTACTGATTAGGATGAAATGACCCACGATGCTCTTACCTAGTATTCACTCGTATGATACTATGCCCTGTGAAGGACGATCAAACGTACCGCAGAAAGACAAGCTTATTAAAGATCTTTCTTCTTTTTTTTTTTCCTTTGGGAAAATAATACAAACAATCCCTGAATTTTGGCCAAATTTGCAATGTGATATCTAAACTTTTAATTTGTTCAATGTAATCCCTGAACTTTAACTCAATGTGTAATGTGGTCCATGAACTTTCAATTTGTTCAATGTGGTCCCTAGACTTTTGGTACATGTTTAATTTAGTCCATGAACTATATGAAAATGTTCGATGCAGTCCTTCCATTAATTCAAGTTCAGGGACTACATTGAACATTTCATTTAGTTCATGGACTAAATTGAACATGTAACAAAAGTCCAGGGACCACATTGAACAAATTAAAAGTTCATTGACCAAATTGAACATTAGGCTAAAGTTCATGGACTACATTGAACAAATTAAAAGTTCATGAATCAAATTGCATATTAGGTAAAAGTTCGGAGACTATTTGTGTCATTATCCATTTTTATCCCTTGTTGGACGCTCTAGTAATCTCATGCTCCTTTATGAGATAAGGATAGGACTAGCTGAAAGAAGTTCATCCGAGTGTGACCCAACATAATTTGCTGAGAAGCAAGACATTCAACTAAACACCTACGTGGAATAAATTGCATTGGTATTAGATTGGACGGCAACAGTAGACAATATAATTTGTTCGAATTTCAAATCAAGATTGAACAACCGTCCCATTTAATCAGACAGTTATTCACGGAACTAAATTCAGGCAATATACGAAATGTGAGTAATCGGATATATTTTTCTTGCGAGTCATCCATCGATTTCGAATTTATTATTTTAGAACCAAGCATGATTATGAAATTAAATAGCTCAACTTTGTTTGTCCTTGCCGATGTCTTTGCGATGGCAAGAAAAAGATGGCGTAAAAGATTTCAGGTCATGGACATGCTTGACGACCACAAACACTCTTGTACGGACAGATACTGTCGTCGGACTTCGAAAGATGTTTTCATCGGTCAAAGAAAGAAGGAAAGGACAAATAAACAAGAACTCTCTCTCACTACATGCATCACGTTCATAGACACCTATTGTGCGAATCAACGGTTCCTCTCATATTAAGTTGAGCGATTTGTCTGATTAATTCCGATAACGAACGAGACCTAAGCCTGCTAACTAATTATATGAATGTATTCTTCAGGGCCAGCTTCTTAGAGGGACTATAGCTACTTAGGCCAAGGAAGTTTGAGATAATAATAGGTCTGTGATGCCAAATAAAGGGAAAATTTTAAAAAGAGGCTTATGGTGCCCTTATTTTTTAGAATAAGAGCATGAAATAGATATTGTTCTAAAAAAGGGCATGAAATGGCTATGATGATTTCAAATAAGAGCATGAAGTGGCAATGAAATAGACCTAAGCCTGCTAACTAATTTTTTAGAATAAGAGCATGAAATAGACCTAAGCCTGCTAACTAATTATGTGAATGTATTCTTCAGGGCCAGCTTCTTAGAGGGACTATAGCTACTTAGGCCAAGGAAGTTTGAGGTAATAATAGGTCTGTGATGCCAAATAAAGGGAAAATTTCAAAAAGAGGCTTATGGTGCCCTTATTTTTTAGAATAAGAGCATGAAATAGATATTGTTCTAAAAAAGGGCATGAACTGGCTATGATGATTTCAAATAAGAGCATGAAGTGGCAATGGCAGTTTCAAATAAGGGCTTGACCTCGTTGGCTAGCTAAATATTCTGGCCGATGAATGTCATTTTTGTCCAAAGACAATTTTAACCTAAATTTTGGTTAACTTATATTAATTTTTAACAAATTTATTTTAAAAAAAACACAGGTGGGAGGGTTGGCGGCCCTCGCCGAAGCGCCAGCTACCCTGACAGCCATGTCCGACGCCCCACCAGCGATAGGGCCGCGGCCACAGGCGGGAGAGCTATCCCCAACCCACGAAATTGGTTTTTTTGTGTGTGTTTTCTTTTTTAATAGCTTTAGCTTCTTTTTTTCTTTTTTGAGTTTGTCTTTTTTATGGAATTTTTTTTGGATTTTTTAACCTAATTTAAATAAGATTTTGTGTAAAAATTAGGATTCGGATCAAAGCGACGCCATTTTAGTGCTTTAATAAACTTTAACACCACATAAGATGCCATGTGGGAAAGATAAAATATTGAAAAAAATCACGTTAGCATTTTCCATTAATCAAATTGGATGAAGTTAAAAAATCAAGTCCTAGGCAAGGGCCTACAAGTCCACGTCGGCCATTGGCGAGGGTCACCTTGCCTAGGTCCTCGCTGAATGCAGGTGAGGCGAACCTCGCCTAGATCTGGCGAGGGTTGGCCTTTCCTGTGGTAGGGGAGGGTCGCCCAAGCGAGGTTGGCCTTCGCCTATGGCTTTCGAGAGCGGCCTTGCGTGGCCCTCTCCGGGTATCGCCGGCCATCACTTGAAACCGGTCACCGGCGAAAAGGAAAGAAAAAAACAAAAAAAGGAAAAAAGAAAGAAAAAGGAAAAAAGTAAAAATAAAAAGTAAAGAACCCATCCATTGGTGGCCGCGTTGGTTTGCGCTCAGTTCCTTTCACGAGAGGTTCTGGGTTCAAACTCGCCCATCGGTGATTTAAGTGGGGGGTCGTGGCGGTGGGATGCTGCGCTAGCCCCCCTCGAGAACTAGTCGGGCATCATCGCTGGTTTGAGCCCTAGCTCGCCGGCCGCGCTGACACCTCAATTATCAAAAAAAAAAGAAAAGTAAAGAACGAAAATGCCTTTGACCAACCAGAGAGAGGTTAGGCCATTCTTTGTTAAGGACATGACCACTTTCAGGCCCTTATTTGAAACAAGATGCCTTTCAAACACTTATTTGAAACAAGGTCCACTTCAAGCTATTATTTGAGAAAATGAAAACACTACAGACCCTCATTTGAAACGAGGTCCAAAAATTTGAGAAAATGAAGACACTTCGGGACACTTTAGTGCATCATGGTTCATTGCATTGCTCGGAAACTGGACTGGACTAGATCGGTCGGTCCCGTCCCAAGACCAGGTGGTCCGATCTCCGGTTCCAAAAACTAGAAACCCATCCTTCTAGTCTAGTTCCCATTTCCTGGGTGAAACTGGACTGGACCGGAAACCGATCACCCCTAGTTAATACCACGAAAAATCTTAAACTGGTACCCTAGCGATAAATTTACCTCTTACTAATTTTTGGATCTTCAAAAACTCCAAACTGATACATGCTTGATATATTTACTCTCTTGTTAGCTTTCGTCAAATATTGCCATTAAATTGCTGACTTGGATTGGATCAGCTCTCAGCAGCCATTGATGCTCCTCAAGAGTCTTTCTGATTTTAGCTTCTTTGCTCTGTTCTTGGCGAAGTTAGCTCAACGGGACACTGACAAGCCCGCGCTAATCTTTGATCTCTTTTTCCGATTTTCAGTTTAACTTTACCCATTTTGAGCATCCACCAGATCACTCGACTGTTTCATTTCTTGATCGAGGATCATCCGCTGCATAATCTGTACCTCTTACTTTATGTGTCCTGAGTTGGTGATTATTGATTAGAAGTAAAATTTGTTGGAAAGCGCTAAACTTTTTCTCTGACTCGAGTGCTACAGTCAGTCCACGAGCTCAGTCCTTATCTTGCATATCGTGTTGGCCTGTCGCTGTCTGTGTGTACGCATTTCAGTAGAAGTAGATCTGCACTCAAATTCTCTCTTTTGGTTTTCTCGTGTTCTCCAGAGTTTCAACTTGAATTGAAGCCTTATAAGCCGTAAAGTTCTGAACTTTTGGAACGTGTCCTGAATACGAATGGATTCTAAAGGAGTACGTCTAAAAGGCGGCGAAATCACCATGCCAGAGAAAAGGAATGTCAATGGAAGTGAAGTAATTGTGACCATCTCGACTGAAGGGGATGCAAAAGGTGTGACTGAGGGCAAGAGCCTAAAAGGTTCGACTGGAAACTGCCGCGCCGAAACAAACCGGGGTGGATTCGCCCCGCCAGGCGTCGACTAAATTTAGCACCGGAGTTGCAAAATCAGCGCCGATGAGCTGCCTGTCTCCTGAAATAGCGAGCTTCAGCCCTAGCCGGAATAAGCCGCCTAAAGCTCCCAATGCTAACGAAGCTCTTGTTAGGAAAAGGACTCTCAACAGGTCGGTGTACTCAATACCGAAGTCAAGGTTTGGGGAGCAACCGTATCCTATTGATGCTAGTATGTTTGAGGAAGAGCACAATGCATCGTTACAAGAGGAGGATGACGAAGAGATCAACAAAGAAGTCACTCCTGAATTGAGCCAAGCAAAGCAAAAGAGGATAAAGACCAAGGCTTTGGTTGAATGGACAGTATTTTTTCTCATTCAGGGGTGCTTGGTGGCTAGTTTAACGGTCGATCAATTGGAAGCATCTAAGCTATGGGGTTTAGAGATGTGGAAGTGGTGTGTACTTGTAATGATGCTATTCTCTGGCATGCCGGTTACCAATTGGGTGATGCATTTTATAGTTTTCTTGATTGAGAGGAAATTTTTACTTCGGAAAAAGGTACTCTATTTTGTTGATGGTTTGAAGAAGAGCATTCAAGTTTTCACTTGGTTGGCCTTCGTTCTTCTCACATGGATACTGTTATTCAATCGAGGTGTTAAGAGGTCAAAGATTGCCAATAAGGTTTTGGATTACATAACCTGGACTCTTGTCTCGATTCTTATCGGTTCATTCCTATGGTTCTTAAAGACTTTACTGCTGAAGATATTCATATTGAGTTTCCACGTCACTGCATTATTTGATCGAATTCAAGAACATCTCTCCCATCAATACCTTTCGCGAACATTATCCGGGCGGCCTGTTATAGAGGAGGCTGAGATGGTGGGGAGAGAACCCAGTGTCGGCCAGTTTGATTTCAGAACTATGAGGAAAGGTAAAACGGGAAAGGAGGAGCAGGTGATTGATGTGGGGAAGATTCGTAAGATGAAGCAAGAAAAGGTTTCGGCTTTGACGATGAATATGTTGGTTGACGCAGTGAGAAATACGGGCCTATCTACTGTATGGAATGTGTTGGATGAAAGCGTCGATGATGGAGGAGTTGAGCAAGTGGATAAGGAGATAACTAACAAGATGGAAGCGATGGCCGCTGCATATCACATTTTCAGAAACGTCACTCGGGCGGGTTGCAAGTGAGAAAATGAAACGGTTCAGCAGATTAACTGACTGTTTGGTCTTTTGGTAACCATATTCTATTTTGTGCAGCTACTTCGATGAAGACGATCTTGGCAGATTCATTATCAAAGAAGAAGTGGATCTTCTCTTCCCATTGCTTGAAGGAGCAGAAACTGGATGAATTGACTTAAAATCTTTTACAAACTGGGCGGTCAGTGCATATATGTTTAATTCATTGTAACTTTGTCTTGCTGCCCTTCTCCATGTAAAGAGCTGTGAACATGCATTGTGGCTCCGCATTCTTCCTCTTCATTCCAGTGATCTGTCTTTTAATATGTCTTTTAACATGCATTGTAACTGACAGTTTGGTTAAAGCATATATCAAGAGATTTCAGCGTGAGATACAATCCTTTTGCAGGTGAAGGTTTATCAAGGCCGTAAAGCGCTGGTATATGCTTTAACCGACACGAAAACAGCAGTAAGGCAATTGAACAATCTTGTGACGGGAATATTGATCGTTATTACCATCATCATATGGCTTCTTTTGATGGAAATTGCTACGACCAAAGTACTAGTCCTGCTTTCATCACAGCTTGTTCTGGCAGCTTTCATTTCCGGCAACACATGCAAGACAGTATTTGAGGCTATCATCTTTGTATTTCTTACGCATCCATTTGATGTTGGCGATCGTTGTGTTATCGATGGTGTTCAGGTAACTCCCAAGAGAACCCATTCCACTTTTATGTTGAGATGAGTCCAACTTATAGCAATTTATATTTCTCATGACAGTTGATGGTGGAGGAGATGAACATCTTGAGCACTGTCTTCTTGACGCTCGATAATGAAATAATTTACTATCCAAATTCGGTTTTGGCTACGAAACCTATAACCAATTACCGCAGAAGCCCACACGTGGGTGACAAAGTGGAGTTCTCGATTGAATTTATGACTCCATTGGAAAGAATCGGAGCAATGAAAGAGAAGATAAAGAAGTAAGTTGATGGATTTGCTACAATTTCCTTCATTTCTTATTGCAAATGGAATGGCCGATAGAGACTTTTTCGCTGCAGGACCGTACGAAAGATTTCCTAAAGCCATTTCTTCTAATTATTCTTGTCAGGTACTTGGAGAAGAATTGGCGAATTTGGCACCTGAACCACAATGTGTTTGTGAGTGAGATTGAGAATGTGAACAAGATTAAGATCGGGCTCTTTGTCAATCACAAGATGAACTTCCAAGATTACGTGGAGAAGAACAGGCGGAGGACTGAACTAGTCATCGAGTTGAAAAGGATTTTCGACGACTTGAATATCAGATATGATATCCTTCCTCAACAAGGGGTCCATCTGTGCCAGAGTGAGAATAAGGAACAGGCGTGAAGGGCAGGGGATGATTGCGTTTGGCTTTTGAAATCTCCGACCATCCTGGCAAAATCTTTAGTCTGCTTGCTGGTAAATGAGATGACTAGGTTGTTTCCATAGATTGGGCTTACGTCATTGTTCTTTTCACGTAGCAATGGAGCGAGACCAACTGATACACGATAACTGGGGATTACAAAGCATACCTAAAGCTTGTTCCTCCTCTGGACGTTTTGTGATAGGTTTTCGATATTTTGGGTTGGTGAATCGGTCGCCGTTAGCCTTTGAAACATTGAGGCTGGCAGGTATGAACAATGTCGGTGAATGTGATCTACCTTTTATTTACCTCAAGTATGAGTTATTGCTCAGCCAAATATGTGTAGCCTACCATAAGCTGCGGTGGAATGAATGCATATCATGTATATGCTTGCCCATGAATGGCCGCTCAGATGTGCCTTTGCGTGCGCATGCGCTCGGAAAAGTTTAGGTTCCAGCTGAAGACCCTGTTTGTCCGTGCACGTGCACGGGTACGATAGAAATTGGAGGTTATGATGTTAGGCTGCATCATCGATGATCACGGGCATTGTGCCGATCCGGTAATTCGGCTGAAGTGGGTGCATTGCATGATTACTGTCTTACTAAACCTGTGAAGTTGCAAGCTCTCTTCTATGCAATATGCAATCAAATTGCGATAAGCTCGTTTCAAATATGTGAAGTATCTCGTCTGAGATCGAATAAGGGGAAAGAAAAACATTGAATGTGCCAAGAGAGGCCTCTAAAATTCAGAAAGGTACTAACCTCAACGTTAATGACAACAATGCTGCGTATAACAGCGGTATGCACAGAACAGAATCATGTCTTTTTCTCGGTGTAATTTTGAAGTTCTAAGGTTTTGAACAATCTTCTTCTCTTTTAGGAATCCAAGATTTGATACTGCAAACCTCGACAGTGTAATTATAAGCAAACGATGGTTTTGAAATCTTGTAATCAACAAGGGCAAGTACTACTTACTAGGTGACTCTTCATTATTTTGGATTACTGACAACATCTTCCGGCCAAATTATGTAAAGCAGAAAACTCCACCAAAATTCGTAGCATAATCTCTAGGAGAACTAAGCAGTAGCGCGAGCCATGAGAAAGTTACATTGAGGCATACAGTACTGAAAGAACAAAACATAATCCTAAGGTAATGACATGATCGGAACTGCCAATTAAGCTACTGGAATCTCGATGTTGGTGGTCAGCACCGGTGGAATATATTCCTCCTCTTCCTTCGGGGGATGAATAGTCACCAGATCAGGCAATGGAGTCGTTGGTCCTTGCTTGCCCTTGGGATCCCAGTCAAGCATGATCTTGACCTTGATGCCAAGCACACCCTGATCGATTCAATAGAGAAAGGAATTAAGATTTCACCAGTTGTTGGCTTGGCAAGATGGAGCAATTACCAACTCGCACATGATTCTTAAGAAAAAAAAGTAAGGAAGGGTGCGGTGCGGATTTGAAGAAGGACGTCTCACCTGTCTTAGAAGAACATGCCTGACAGCAGAGTCGATATACTCGTTGACAGGTTGACCAGAGGATATCATGTACCCATCCTTGAACTTCATCGATTTAGCACGTTGAGCACGTAGCTTCCCACTCACAATGACCTGCACGAGCACCCAAATCTCAGAACTTCCTGAAGCTTTAGTACCAAGAAAAATGGAGAGGAAGGCAAAACAGTAGATAACGCGATCATTTCCATCAAAAAACATACCTCACATCCCTTGGCACCACTCTCCATCACAAATCGCAGAACTCCATAGCAAGCCCTACATAATAATCAACAAATTTAAACCTCACTCAATGGTCAAGCATCCACGAATCTTCCCAAATGATTCTCAGAGAATGACGAAGTAGAAAAATGGCCAAGTATAATGGGTGTATAATGGGTGTATAATGGGTGTATAATGGGTGTCGCCAACGATTTACAAGTAAGATTGCCGCATTGCAACAATGTGAACAAAACCTGGAGATGGTCTCCAAGCTTTAAAACCTTTAGACGTAGAAGACTCCCACTACAAGCACTCAATGAGAAAATAACATCATCACATCGAGAGAGAGGCAAGCCCATGTCATTCAAAAGCAGGGAGAATAAGCCCCCGAGAACCGGACAACGAACGATCTATGCATAGAATAACACCTGTTGGGCGACTAACAGATGCAAAAGTATATGCATCAGAAATTTTTTTTGCAGGTACAAAATAAGTTGCACACCGATCTATGCATGTTCCTCCGATCAAATGGAAAAATAAACTCAGGCAATGGTAAATCTAAATGACTCCACAAGATGGCTGAAGAAAAGAACCCTCTACTTTCAGCCATTCAGATTTGTCCCCTTCGGACCTAGAGGGGCTAACTTAATCAAGAAATATGATCCATATGAAACACTAAAGTTCTGAGAAAACACAAGAAGATAGAAGCAGGAGCGACTAGGCTCACATATCATTAACTCAGGTACATACCTTAAATCACACAACAGTTGTTTCATGATGACGATATTGTATTACTGATGCTCAAATAAGCAGTGCCAGCAGTGAGGCCAACATCCACATGCTTTTCTCATAAATAACTTTTGCACGTGATGAAAGCAAAATTCCCACAAAATAAAAGGAAACCATAAAATTTGACAGTCCTCAGACATGAGAAAGGTACTTAGAAAGCAACTAACTCACTCTAGAGATGGTTTAGAAAAAGAAAACGGGAAGGTCCCCGGATAGTTCGCTCAAAATTCATTATGAAGACAAAGATTCAGCAGCAGTGAATGAAATGCACTACAATAGATAAGACCAAACAACACAATGAACAATGACTAAAACTAAGCAAAATATTTACTTCAAAAAACTAAGGGCAAATGGAAGTGTAGTCAGCACAAAGAAAAAGAAGGTGATGATTTTTTTTTTGGCAATCATATAAGTGGGGTGCCATTTAGAGCTGCGCCATGTACCTCCGAACAGCCAGGCCTCCCAGGAGCTTGTACCGCAGAGACTCCGCCTGAGCAATGGCACAGAGGCCCCTGTTGTTAACTTTCTCGGCATATAACTCCACACCATTTTCAGGGAACTTGAAACGTTTCTGGACAACAGAAGTCAGTTCCCGAATCCTTCTCCCCTTTTCTCCTGTTAGAACAAGAATTACGCAACATTTTACTAACACCGATCCAAACAAAGTGCTCAACCTTGAATTTGTTTGGTACTCTGTCAGTATTAATATAAAAGATTCACAATGGGGTCATATTGCCGTCATCTATTTTTCGTTTATTCTAAAAGTAATAGCTTGTAAGTAAATGGAAGGAGGCATCGGAAGTAATGCAAAGGTAGAAACAGAAGAGAGGCAAGACAAGGTCATGCTCAGGAAGAAGATGATAAGCAGGCCAGAGATTATTCAGTTGAACTCCACCCAGGAAGAGAAGCAGCTGAAGATACTCCAATTCGGACCTAGGAAAAGTCCCACTATTTTCTTTTGAACAAGCATTTCAAAATCCTTAATTGGAGTACTGTCACAATTGTATTTGTAAATGGAACTGTTGGCAACCTTCTAACTCTCAAAGTTAATATAATCAAAAGGCTGAAAATACCAGTTGTGAATCTCCTTGTGTCTATCCCATTAACTTCTTTTCCAACGAAAAAGCGAACGCACTGAGGATACAATCATTCGAGCAGAACTTTTACCGAGCACATTTTGCGTGCGAGTGGCTCTAATGATGATCTCAGTCCGCATGGGGGTGACCCTTACTTCGACCCCAGAGTATCCATCTTCAGCAAGCTCCCTGGTGAGAACCTCATTAAGTTCTGCGAAGAAGACTCCATCTGCCACAAACTGGTGGAACACAATGTAACGGACAGTTCATCAGAAACACGACGGAATTGGCGACAATAGCCTCCTATCAAAAGACATACAGACCCCTGTTCAATTCACCCGAGAACAAAAATTGTCATGTCACTGAAAGAAGCGGAAACATTTTCGTCAATGAGTAGTATTGCAAACTTCCAATCCCATTTCAGCCAACACAATAGACGACATCAACGACTGTTTTCAAACCATGCCTATCACCGATGCTACGATGAGCTAACCCCAGCTTCCATAGCTCACACAGAACACACCCATCTGTTAATTTACTGGGAAAACCAAACAAAATTGAAACTGGAGCTTTTGTTCCCAATTCTGGAAGTCTTTCAAAAGCTAACGCATGACAGCACCAGAAACCACAACCAGCAACTCCCCCATGATAATCAATTCACATGAGCTGAAAAGCAACACTCAATCCACGCGTTTTCAGGTGAACTTCCCGAAAGAATCATGGCGCGCAACCGTGCGGCTAACGAATCAAGAAAGCTCGATGCTTTCATTTCCACGAACGAGGAACGCGAGAGAGCGAACGGGAGGAAGAACCTTTCTTTTCTTGCTGATTTGAGTCGCCATGCTTCTTCCTGCAAGGGATCGAGCACGCTCGAGCTCTCTTCCTCGGCGATTCAGCAGCTACAGCAGTCACTACCGCTGGTCCTTCTCCTTCTTCTTCCTCCGGCAAAAACCCTAATCTTGATTCTCGATCGATCTCGATCGATCGAGGGGACTGATACGTCGGGTGTTGGGCCTAAGCCCATCAAGCCCGGCCCAATACGAATGATCGTGCGAATTTACGAGTATACCCCTCAAGGCAAGCCTGCCTGTTCGGGGAAAAGTATCTCTCCTTGCTTCTGCTAACTTTATTGAGGATTCGACCCAAAAAACAAAAAAAAAAAACAAAAACAAAAAAACTTTATTGAGGACGAAATATATTTTGTTAGTTTTGGAAAAATTACATGTGATATCATTGAGCACACTTTTCATTACTCATGCCCTTAGCAAATATCCGCATTCACTCGAGAAAAACAAATAAAAAGAACGATAAACGATATTTGTTGACATGCTTTTCTTATCATGCCAAATTTCGTAAATGAAAAATACTCGACAGTGATATATCGAATCAATTTTGAGAGCTTTGAATGAAATCCCAACTCCGAATCCAAGTCCATTATCACGACAATACGGTAATGAAGTTTTACGGTGTTGTTTTTGGCAAAAAAATGTCTAGTATAATAAATGTCAACACAATTACTAAATATCGTTTTCGCATGTATTTTTCCAAGGAACCGAAATCCCTCATTTTTCCTTCAATTTAAATTGGACATCCAGTCTGTCTATATGTACTTCCACATTTTCCGTCCATTTATATCCGATATCCATGCTTTCGTACTAATAATTAGAGCAAATGTTCGAATTTAGCGTCTATCCCGATCATCGCAAAAGATACTCTCGATTTCCATGCCCTTTTATCATTTCATTGAAAATACATTATCACAGATCAGACTCTTTATTATCCATTCAAAGGATCAAATCGACTGAAAAATCGCATACCGCTCAGACACAAAACCGAAATGCAACGGTCAACTGCAATTCTTGGCTTCACTCGTTATGAAAAACGACCCATAACTCGGACACCCTACCGCCGACCTACTACTTAAGGACATCTTTAGTAAACCTTATAAGTTTATAACATGCGAAAATTTTTTCATGCTCGCGCATGCCCAATTACACATTTTTTTCAGATGTCAGCATCTACTAAAAAATGATTTTATTTCACAAAAAAAAAAATTTGAAAAACCGAATTTCGCCGGTTTACGTGGATGGGCCCAAGTCCGAATCCATCCAAAAAGCTGCCGCAAAAAAAAAAAAACACAAAAAAAAATAAAAAATGAAAAAAGTAAGCGAAGTATAAATACCCCCCGAAACCAAGTTTCCCATTCGCCTTCTCGCTTCGGCTTCTTCCTCCGGGTTCCTCTGCCTCGATCTCGCTCTCTCTCTCTGGTCTATACGTGCTAGAACCTCTCTGAAACCTTCGCGTCGTCGCCCCCTCCTTCGATCGCGGCGGCGAAGATCCTCCTCCATGATCGCGGGCAGCTCCTGAGCAGGCCCTTCTCTCCTCGCCGCTCGCTCCGGCGATGGCGATCGCGTTCAAGTTCAGGAGCGCGGCGCACTTCGACTCGCTCGACCTCGGCGACGGCCGGCCTTCCATCTCGGTCGGCGACCTCAAATCCGAGATCCGACGCCTGAAGAACCTGCATGCCTGCTACGGCTCCGACCTCCGCGTCTCCGACGCCGCCACCGGCGTAGGTACGGGGCCTCTTTTCCGCCGGTTCTTGTCTTTTGTGGTTTCTCTCTCTCTCGTAGAATCGCGTGATCCGGTTTAGCGTGAGCGTTTTTCCAACGGGACGGCGCCCGCGCCCGGAGGTGAGGTTAGAGTCGGTGGCAGGGACGGCGTGGATTTGTGGGGGGGGGGGGGGATTACGTATGAATGAGACGAGAATGACGAGGAGTTGTGGTTGTATCGTGAATTAGGCTGGGGCGAGTCGTCGTAACTGTGGCCTGCGCGTTGATTAATCGGTATTAGTCTATGATGAAATAGGATGCGCTGTTATCTTGTATGCGGTGCGAGGAATTACTGTCGGCTACGCAGAGAGAGGCGATCATCTTAACCGGTGATGGCGATCAGCTCTTTTGGCTTTGGTTTTCATATATTATGGTTGCCAGAGTGTACCTGGTTATTTCCATGAAAACTAGCAAAATTTCGCATGCCCTGCTCGAAATGTCGTGGTTCCCAAGTCTGGTGCACGTGAAGTTTTATTGTTTTGCGTAAGTGCAGGTTTAGCGAAATTTATTCCATATTGACCTAATCTATATTTGCAGAGTACAAGGACGACAATGTTCAAATTCCAAGTGGTTCGAGTGTGATTATTAAGAGAGTACCCGCCGTATCCGTGTCGCCTCTTGCCATGTAAGATTAGGAGTTGCGAAATTAACTCTCTGTAGTTCCCTAATTAGCCAGTCTCTGTCAGCTCAGTGATTCACATCTATATTTTAACCAAACTGTTGGCACTTTCGCTATCACCTCATAATTTTTCGGATCCAAATTTATATGGTAGGACCGAGGGCAATTAAGGATATTTTGTATGCATGTCTTTTTTTGGCTTGATAATTTACTTTTCGCACATAATTCCTTCTTATTGTCAATCTACGTATTTGTAGCCATAGCAATGATGTTATCGAGAATTTTGGGATCAAGGATATTAATCCCGGTGTTATCTCTTCACCGGATGATAAGGACAGGACTTTGAAGAAAACTTCTCTTTCAGTGGTATGTCATAACTATCCGCTTTGATAACGTTTTACTTTATGTTAATTTTGACCAAACCTTGGGAGGCCATTCGCTGAGAAATAAGCGAGATTGCTCTCAGACATTTCGATTGACCCATATGCATGCTCTAACCCAATTTGCCACTCATGTAAATCACCTTTTAAACTTTGCCCAAACCTGTTAATTATGATGGGTATCCTTGGTTTATTATCTTGCATAGCAATTATTCTTTTCTTAGTCGCTAGTACAAATCTTTTGAGTCTAATTGCCTTTTCATTCTCCGATTTTTCTTATCTATAAAAATCTTATATATGATCATGGTTTGTTCAATTCCAATATAAGTTCAATTGCTGTTTTCTCGCATAGGAAGAGGACATTTTCGACTTTGCTGACTTCGGGGATGATGCGTGTCCTGTTCTCGAGAGAATGGTCGATGACTCCAGCTTCAATGTCGAGAAAAAGTGCAGTTTTAGCGATGAAAGCCCCATAATTGGTGCTGTAAGGTGGTTTTGATCTGAACCTGCTTATTAGATTCACTATTTTCCACTTACCGGGCTTTGGTGCTAATTGTGTTTACTTTTCTTCATTGCACTTTTGTTGTGTTCTCAGATGTAATAAGCTAACAACAGTATTAGGTCGGAGATTGGATGATTACAATCGCAGTGAGGCTGTTTCAAGAGGTAACTTGTATTCTATATATTGTGTGCTTCTCTCGACTCTCCTGCCATATATTCCACCTCATGTGAACTTTCTTCCAGGTGCCTTGGCAAAGTGGATTGGAAGGGACAAGTTGCTGGTTGAAGGAAAAAATAAAACTGAAGAACTTTTAAAATTGCAAAAGTAAAGTGCTCTCATAAGTTACTTTGTTTTAGTGTGTGTTGTCATTTGTCCCAGGAGTCTGACTCTTATGCTTTCTCGGAAATTACAGGGCCACCAATGCCTCTTTTGTAGCCACTCAAAATGCTGACCTGCCGTCAGAGCTCAAATGCTCTCTCTGCAATTCACCTTATGACGAAGCAGTGATGATACCTTGTTGCCAGAATAGTTATTGCGAGCGATGTAAGTTTTATTCATGTGTTTTCTATGTAGTTTTTTTAGCAGTAGCCCGTTATTTAAAATTCTCAGAAGATTGGCAAACATCTACTCAGATGAGCTATCAGGATTGGAGAGTCTTGGTAGTTGCCAGAAAGGATCTTATTATGTTGGGCTGAAGCATGTTTTGTATGATCTTCACTACTGAGGAGATAAGATTTGATATAAGAAGATTAGGTTCTCCGGCTAGCCAAATTATGTAAAATGTACTGATCTCCTAGCTGTCTTAAGGAATCGAGTTTAAACTTTCTATACTTTGCATGTGCTTAAATCCATGATATTCATACTCAGCTGCCATCACATGGAGTTTCTTATCAAGTTGCACACCACTAAAAAGATGTGAAATGCACCCTTATGGACCTGCAGTAAAGCTAGCATTGTTCTGTTCTTTGATTTGTCATTTGTGGATCAAGTAGATCTCTGTTTATCTCCTCAAATGTTTATTTTACTGGTTTCCTGTGGGGCTAAATGATAAAGAAAAGCACATCTGTGTTTTTTGTCTTGCTTTTCACGACCAATGATTTGGAAGGACCTTTTAATTTTTTTGTACTGTTACTCTGACAACATCGGTATCGGTTTGTTTATTGGGTGCGTAGGTATACGTCCAGTGCTAAATGAGAAGTCACTCTGTCCAAATTGTTCTGCAAAATGCAGAGCTGAAGATTTGCTACCTAATGTATCTCTCAGGCATGCTGTTGAGAGTTTTCTTAGGTCCCAGGTTTTTGCTGATGGTGGGGAGGATGTCCATCGTTATGCACCGGGTAAGGATACTTTCTTCGGTTGTTATTAAGAGGGGATTTTGTTGTTTTCTTTATTCATGCTTCATGCTTTTTTATGAACATCAGATGGGGAATCTGGCATTCAAGGAAATGAAGCATTTGGTGATTTGACCATTGTTAAGAGGCGCTCCGACTGTTGTCAACCTTCCAAAGTAACTGGGAAAGGACCTGGCCATATCATATCAGAATATGCCCTAGATTGGAAGTCCAGGGACAAAGATGCAACTGAGAGGGCAAAACAGCTGTATGAAGAAGAAGTAGACTCTAGTTGTCCTGTAGATCTCCAATGTGGAAATTTGGCACTGTTTCCTGATTCTAAAGTGAAAAGCCAGTCCATGCCAGAGCAAGGTACATCTTATATGACTAGGCATTTGGATACCCCCGTTTTAGGTAGTCCCATCATTCACTCATTTTTCGTTGCTCTTCTTTCAGTTGTCCTCTCTTGTTGAGTCTGCAACTGTGTTGGCCTAACTAGCTTTACAACGCTGTTTTGTTTTCTAATAAGTCAAATTGGGGATCTTATCTCTATTTTAACCTTTATGATGTTGCTTTCTGTTGCTCACACTCAGCCGAGAGGCTTCACCGGTTTGCCTTCTTGGCACAAATTTCTCTTGCCGAGATGCAATTTTTCAAGTGGAGTAGATTCTTTTTTGTGCCAGTATATGTTTTCTAGACATACTTACAGAATAGAAGACTCCATATTTTCCTGAAGCCTGGTATTTTTGTTAGCGAACTACTGTCTTGCTGTTCGCCTCTTTTTCCTTTTGACTCTATTGTTTTTCCTTGTCTGTCTTCTTTCTGTCATTCCAGCTGATTCTTTTGTAAAGATGAGGAATGGATTGATCAACTCCACAGGTTCGACACATATTTGTATATTTGAAGATAGAGTGACATTGTTCTGTCTTCAATCTAATAGTTGTGAAATTTCAGGTGGGGATGTGAATTTATTGGAGACTGGAAGAGATAGAAAGGTAATGCATCTTGGGAATGCTTATCATGGGTCTATTCATGGAGTTGATGATATATTTCACCAAATAAGGTCGAATGATAATGTGGTATCTGGCTTGTTGGTGCTTATTGACATGAATCTGCAATTGAGTTTGTGCGATTGATATGAGTGACTAAAGTTTCTTATCTGACTCATTAAGAACGTACTGGTGGTTTGCTGCCCTTTTACCAGGATTAAGTTCGTTGAATCCATTTCGTTTTTTGATGTTTGCTCTGAATTTTTTAGTAGACTGGAACTGGACTTGATAGACCTGCTTTTCTTTGTACAATTTGATGCTAGATGTTCAATGGTGTTATTGTGATTAGAGAAGTCATTTTGTTGTCACTTGAAATTGTTGGCTTATCCTGTTCCCTCCACCTGTACTTTGTTACTGCCTTTGAATTTGATTCAGACATTTTTTCCCCGTTGTTGATCCTATGCCACCTTTTGCGGATGCAGGGGTGCCGAGCCTGTTATATGTGCGGCTCTTTGGATCATTTGATAAGAAATTGTCCACATGCTTCCACACCATGTCCTATGCCTCAGAGAGGTAATATCTGGTGTCCCGGAGTATAACCATGTGTGCAGCCATATCCAAGGCTTGTGTCTGATGATTGTCTTTGGGTTCCAGGAAATGCTTTCTTCCCAGATAGTGTCTCTCCACTTGGGGGGAATGCTACTCCCCTGCTCCATGTTAACCCTTATGTGGATCAATTTGTTAATTTTGGGATGATGCCCCTCAATACAGCTGTTATTCCTGCTGCACCTTCATCTGTTCCAATGTATATGTCTACGATTTATGGTGGATTGCCTGCCTATGGGTAAGTCCGTTTCAATTTCTGCTTCTTTAGTGTTAAAAGTTCCTGAAGGCACTTCTTTTAGATTTAAATTTAGCTGAGCAGGATGTCATCATAGTTTGATGCACATGTTGCAGGGGCTTTACGAGGTCGGGAAGCATGGCACCTGTGGTGGGAGTTGGTACACGCCCTGACCATAGCTTTCAAGAGCTAAATGATCTTCACAATTGTGAAAAGCAATGGGCACCGGCCAAGAAGTATATGACGAGGTAATTTTTGTTCCCCATTAGCAGTCTGTGATTCCTTGCTGTGCCACTAGCTAGATAATTGAGTATTTCATAAGTTGTATAGCTGATTTCTCACTTAAAGAGGAAGTATTGGATGTTCCATTACGAAAATTGGAAAATGTAGGCCATTTGCTTGAACAAGCAAGAAAGCTGCACATCATGTTCTATGCTTTTGGAAATCTTGTTCCATCTGCACCGTAGTCATTACAGGGAGCAAGTAATTCATTTAGCTAATTTTTCTTATGATTTAATTGAAAATATGCTCATCTATGGTTTATTTAGGAGTCGTATGATTTGTTAATGTATCTCAATAGTTGATTTTAAGATTGCTAAAGTCATCGGAGTCGTATGATTTGTTAATGTATCTCAAAATGTTGATTTTAGGATTGCTAAAGTCATCCAAGGAGCACCTTCAGTATTTGTCAGATGAATTCTAGTGCTTTTAACCCTTTACCTTTGAAGTGGAAAATTAGTGTTTTGGAAATTCTTCTTCCAACTATAACGCACCTCATGTAAAAGGTGTATTAGTATAATTTCTCTACTTCTGCAAGATCACTTTCTAAATTGCAATAATCCTTTCTTTATCTTGACTGCTGACAAGGGTAATTTGTCGGTTCTTCAGGGATACATCTACTGATTTTGGAGTTGATGATGGTTTTATTAGGAGATGTCGTCTTGTCGATGTGGAAAGACGTCAGAAGGAAGATAGTTTCATCTATTCTGATGACAGCTTTTCCCAAAAGCCACAAAGAGAGCATCGGCATGGACATAATCTAGACTCAGACATCCGCAGGACTGATGAAAGGCGTCAGATGACTCCTCACTCATCAACTAGAGCCAGAGATGGAAGATTGTATCATTGTGAAGGAATATCTTCTCCAGAAGCAAAAGATATTATAAGTTGCTCTAGTAGGCGAGCCAAAGAGAGGCACTATTACCGAAATAAAGAGTCTGAAATGCATAAAGACAACATGGCACGGTTTTCGAGTGATTCAAGTTGGAGTCACTATCAGGCTGAAAAAAGAATAGATGTCAGGAGAAAAAGAGATGAAACTTATGTCAAGAGGCATGACAGAAAACCTTGTTCTTCGGAACTTAATCATGCACATAAGTCTCCCAGTGACAAGGAAAATAGGATGAGAGACAAGAAGTCCAGTTGTAGGCCAAGAGTCTCCAAACATGTACAGTGCTACAGGCATGATGGGAGGTCTGTGAATGATGACCGCATTCAGGACAGATGGAAGATGGTCCGGGTGTCTGATGAGGATGGTGGTGGCGGACCACTTCATTACAAGCGCAATAAAGTCCGGTAGAAGAACTAATATACCTGGTTGGTGAGGTAAACGGTAGATGTGTACATAATCATGCTAGATGTATCTGGATTCCTTTTTTTGTGTCAAGACTTCGGAATAACTGTAGTTCTTCCTTACAATCGTTTAAACATTGATAGAAACTAGGATTACTGGATTTAACGGACATCTCCCTTGGATACACATAGGTTTGTCTATATTGTTAGAATTTTCTGTTTGTTGACACCTGTCTAAATTTTTTTTGGTCGAAAAACACCTGTTTAATTGACGAGTCAGCTTATGGATAATTTCCAATTGGTCGTATTTTGTTTTATCTGCTTACTAATGTTTTGACCGTTTTTAGCTTGAGTTTGGCAGCTAGCAAAGAACAATTAAACGAGGGGAGATGGTTTATTTACTTAGACTTGTCACGGCCTTAAGCCGTGCACGACTTCTTTTTGCTTATTGTACTGAAGCCGGTCGAGGTATGTTCTTCTTTACGAGAGAGAAAGGAAAGGAAAACAAGCAATGCCAACAAAATGCTATCGGTGTTGTTCTTTCCCCTCCCACTCCCGGCCTTTCAGAGTGTCGAATCACCTTCTCTGGTAAGTGCAAGTCTTTGTGCTCGAGAAAGTTTCGATGGTGATCGACTGTGTTTATAAATACTTTTCTGTTTTTGTTAAGAAAAGGAGGGCGAGAGAGACGGAGAATCTTTTTCTCAAGGACCAATTCGACCAACTTTTCTTAGCCATTGAGATTAGGATTTGGAGTCTGGATTCCTTTTATTTTTGCCCTGTAGTGAAACCACAACGTATCTTGGTGCAACTGTTTCCGAAATTCTCTTTTTGCCGTGTGGGTTTCTCCCTCATAACCTCAGATTTGGTGGTCATTCGGACCCAAAATATGCAGGCATACAACCGTAATGCATCCATAGAAGTACATGTACATATATGTTTACACAAGTATTTCTACGCACATGCGTACATATGCACATACATACATGCAGATCACTTGATTTTCCGGAAAACTGTTGAGCCCCTATTAGTCGACATGTTTACCAAACTATTTTCCAGATTGTGGCAATGTCCGGTGCTCGTCATTTTCTTCCCGAAGCATATGATGCTGTGACCCTTTGCATTTTTCTTGACGCATTAACTTCAGGTTGGCTTACTCTATGTGCTGCTTGCATAAAATGTGATAGTCCCGACATGATGTTTGTCGTTGTGATCTACGTTTGTTCATTGCAGGTAACGCATCGGGCATATCGTCCTTTTTGGCTCTCAAAACTTCTTTCCATCAAACTCAGTTTTCTTTTCTGGAAGTGCTTTTGGTTACACATCCTTTTCAACGAGAAAAATTCACGTCCTCGTGTTTCATGCCCTAGCTATATGGTTAGCGTGAAAAGTATTGACAGATTTCAGTTTTCTTCTTGTTTCAGGTCGAAGATCTTGAGAACGAGTAATAATCATTTGCTGAGTCCCCATGAATTTTCCGATTTCCGGAAATTATTCTGGTCAATGCATTTTTTAACATTTCTCCTTTTCTTTTTCTTTTTATTGAAAATGAACAGGGGATACGTGAAGAATTTTCCCTTGGCCGAAGGCATCTTAAGATATTTTTCCATTGACGAATGATGTGAGGAGGCTTTGGGTTGCTGGTCCCCCGATCGGCACAGTGGACAAGGGCAGCTATAAAAAATGACGATGACGGCATCTTTAGGTGGGAGATTCGAAGATTCCGGAGACGTGTCATCAATAAGTGGGAAAATAAATCAAGGAAAAAAAAATATTAAAAATGGTCTTCGGCTTCAAGTTAATATATATATAAATCATCAAATTAATATCTTGTGTCGTAGGCTAACTCTACCCTAAAAAAATCTAACACCCATCCACTCAATCGCCTCCGCTCCGGTGAGCTTAGCTCAGTCCGATAGACCCACTGCTGTGTCTTCCCTCTCCACTGGACACACCGCCGTGGCTGGTGGACCCCAAATATGAGGACGACAAAGGTTGCGGCGCCAGCTTAAGGCTAGATCAAGGTTGATCTGGTGGCCATGGCTGAGCTTGGCTATAGGGCTTGTGTGTCTCACTAGTCTGCCTATTGTGGTTCTCGTAGCTCGAGGTCGACCTCACATAACATTGGTGACCGTAAGCCGGGGCCTCAGATGGAGCTCTCTTGGCCACACTGTCGTGAGCCTTGGTTTGTTGCCGTACTGTGCTGAATGGGTGGAGAGCGAGCTCAAAAATCTTTTGGAAGGTTTTTCATGTTTTGTTAATCTTTAAATCAATGATTAAAATCAACACGGGACTATATAAAATATCGATTGAGCTCGTATAGGCACAATGTTAGACACGGTGGGAGATTGATTGAATCGAAAGCAGATTTTGTGGACTTGGTGCGAAGGACATGAGGATAACTTTTGTCAAGCTCATGAACGTTGGACAAATGCTAATAACGTGTAAGGCATTAAGACTTTAATCAAAAGGTTACGTTTGTTTCGTGAAAAATGTAATATTTCTAGAAAATGTTTTCCGGAAAGTCGTTTTCAGGAAAATAATAATATCTTTTGATTTTTGGTAGATACCTAAAACTGAACTGGAAAATATTTTCCATCATTTTGTAAGGAAAATCTTATTTGGTTTGAAATTTCTGACGTGCACGTCAACCGTCCTATGTGGCTATGTGGCACGACCATACTGACCCGGTAAATTTTTGTAATTTCTTTTAAAAAATGTAATAACTTCTTTTTTTTCCCTTCTTCCTTATCAACCAAATATATATTTACTAAAAATAGAGCTATCAGTTTTGGAAGATTTGGAATCTTATCTTTAGAAGTTAGAAAGTTTTCTCTTTTATGTATTTCTTTTCTTGCTAGTAAATCTTCTAGAATGTACTCTTGGGTATATAAATACCCAACTGAGCTTAATGGAAATATACAACGATTTCTGTCTCAACGTGGTATCAAGAGCCATCTAGGGCTAACGCTCCTTTCGACCCTAGCTTTCTTCTTCTTCTTCTTTTTCGGGTGGTCAATATGGCCCTAGAAAATCCCCCACCACCACCACCATAACTGACATTACAAACCCATCTTCTACACTTCCTCCATTTGGATCAACTACATGTGGGCAATGATAAGGGTCTTAAAATCACTAATATTGGTACTTCTTCTATTCCCTTATCTATTTCAAATCTTTCTTTACGTTTAAATGATGTTCTTCATGTCCCTGATATTTCTAAGCGTTTACTTTCGGTTCAAAAATTTGCGTCTGACAATAATGTCTTTTTTGAATTTTATTCTACCCACTTTCTTGCTAAGGATCTAGTGACCAAGGCGGTTTTTCTTTCCGGCCCGAGTAGTGGGACCATACCGCAACAACCTTTAATGCCTACTGCCAGTACTACGGAACGGATTTCCATGGATGGCTGGCATCAACGTCTTGGCCATTCCCATGAACGTCTCTTACGGTTTATGATCAAAGAGAATAATTTGTCGTGTCAGTCAACACGGTTGAGTCAGTTATGTATAGCTTGTCAATTGGGCAAGGCTAGTCGTCAGTCCTTAGGATTGTCTCCAACTCGTAATTTATTTCCGTTGGATTTAATTTATAGTGATGTTTGGGGTCCTTATTTTGTTTCAACTTATGGTCATTGCTATTTCGTTATTTTTGTTGATGATTGCATCAAATTTATTTGGTTTTATCTTCCTAAAGTAAAGTCAGATGTTTGCTCTGTTTTTCGTACGTTCCAAGCTCTTGTTGAGCGTCAATTTTCATGAAAAATAAAAACCGTTCAAATGGACTGGGGTGGGGAATTTCGTACCCTCCCCTCCTTTTTCTCAAAAATTGGTATTGCTCATCGCATCTCCGCCCCTCATACTCATGAACAGCAAGGGGCGGTTGAGTGTCGTCATAGGCATATAGTTGAAACCGGTTTAACATTATTAGCTCATGGCTCTGTCCCTCACCAATACTGGCACTAAGCATTTGAAACGGCGGTCTACCTCATCAATCAGATGCCATCCAAGGTTACTAATCGCATCTCCCCATTTCAAATGGTTTATAATCACCCTCCGAATTATTCCTTCTTAAAAATCTTTAGGTGTTGTTGTTTCCCATATCTACGTCCTTACAATGCCCATAAGATGATTTCCGCTCCGTTCCTTGTATTTTTTTGGGAAACAGTTCCTCTCACAGAGGGTATCGCTGCCTTGACCCTGTCACTAATCATTTATACATTGTTCAACATGTTCGTTTTGATAAAAATTGTTTTCCGTTTGCAACTCCTTCCATTCTTGGTCCCTCACCCAAGTCATCACTCCCTACTCCTGTCCTAGTACCATGGGCTTCGACCCCTATTGGCATTCCTCCACCTACCAATATAGTGAGATCACAGACTCCTACACCGGCTCCCACAATGTCGTCTAATATCGATTCATTCATCTCCCCTGCCTTAACAACTAGGCCCTTCCATGAACTTTATCATTCCCCTTCCTCATCATCCTCTTTACCACTGTCGCCGCTGCCCCCACCTAGGCCAACATGCATCTACACCATGCAACTTCGCTCTTGTCCTCCTCAAATTAATACTACCACCACCCCTCTCACCGAACCAATCTCATTCATCCAAGCCAACAAAATCCCTGAGTGGCGTGCAGCTATGACCGATGAATTTAATGCCTTGTTGAAAAATGGCACGTGGTCTTTGGTCCCTCGCACTTCCTCCATGAACCACGTTTGGTGTAAGTAGGTTTCTAGGGTTAAGTACAAAGCAGATGGCACTTTTGAGCGCTACAAAGCTCACCTGGTCTCTAAGGCTTTCATCAGCAACATGGCTTGGATTATACGGAAACCTTTAGTCCAGTTGTGAAAATTATCACTGTTCGCTCAATATTATCTTTAGCTGTCTCTCAAGGGTAGCAAACGCGACAATTGGATGTGTACAACGCTTTCTTACATGGGGTTCTTTCTGAAGAGGTGTACATAGAACAATCCCCTGGGTTTCAAGACCCAACTCGTCGTAATTATGTTTGTAAGTTGCATCGTTCTCTAAATGGTCTCAAGCAGGCTCCGGGAGCCTGGTTTCAACGACTCTCACGATTTTTGCTTTATTTGGGATTCTCAGCATCACAAATAGATCCCTCATTACTTATCTATCGAAGAGGCACTGATGTCATTTATTTTTTGATCTATGTTGATGATATTCTGGTTGCAGGTAATGCATCTTTTACTATCGGTACAATCTTAGAGAAATTATCTGCAGAGTTCTCCATTAAGGATCTCGGCCAGCTCCACTTCTTCCTTGGGATAGAGGCTGTGCCTCACTCTAACGGGTTGCTTCTCTCTCAAGGACGTTATATTGATGATCTTCTTCACAAGGGTGGGATGTATGAATGCAAGCCTGTTCAAAACTCCTATGGCCACGACTACAAAACCATGTGAGAAAGGGGGTGCTCTGATGTCCGATCCCACTCTGTATCGGTCTATAGTTGGTGTCCTACAATATGTGACATTGACAAGACCAGATCTCTCCTTTACCGTTAATAAAGTTTGTCAATTTATGCATGCACCTATTGAAGACCACTAGCAAATGGTGAAACGCATATTGTGCTCTCTCAAACATACAAGGTCGTTTGGTTTGCTTCTTTCCTGATCCAATGATAATCGCTTGCAAGCTTTTTCCGATGTGAATTGGGTTGGTAGCTCTGACGACAGGAAGTCAACTGGAGGGTATGCTATTTTTCTTGGTCCTAATTTGATCTCTTGGAGCTCCAGAAAACAATGAACCGTAGTGCGCTCTTCCACAGAGTTTGAGTATAAAGCTCTTACCGATGTTGTAGATGAACTCATTTGGCTTGAGTCACTCTTTCAAGAGCTTGGGTTCCCTCTTCAAGGTCTTCCCATTCTTTGGTGCGATAATATTGGTGCCACTTGTCTGTCCGCAAATCCGGTTTTCTATGCTCGTACGAAACATGTTGAAATTGATTTCCACTTTGTTCATGATCGCATCGCCAAACGACAACTCAGTGTGCAGTTTATCTCCACAGCTGACCAACTAGCTGATGCTCTCACAAAAGCTCTTCCTAAAGCACGTTTTGCATTTTTATGAGACAAGTTGAAGATTCGCGGTCTCGACTCTTACACTTGAGGGGGTGTATCAACCAAATATATATCTACCAAAAATAGGACTATCAGTTTTGGAAGATTTAAAATCTTATCTTTAGAAGTTAGAAAGTTTTCTATTTCATGTATTTCTTTTCTTGCTATTAAATCTTCTAGAATGTACTCTTGGGTATATAAATACCCAACTAAGCTTATTGGAAATATACAACAAATTCTGTCTCAACGTTCCTCCCTCGCCGGTCGGTGACAGGCCATAGGCAAGGGTTGACCTCGCCGGCCCTAAGCGAGCTCAAGTTTGCCTCATCGGGATTTGGTGAGGTTCAATCATCGCCCAAGGCCAGCCCATGCCTGTGGGCGATCAACGGAGGAAGAACGAAAGAAAAAGAAAGAAAATAAAATAAAATAAAAGATATTTAAAAAATTCGAAAATTTCTTAAAAATTTTTGGCCTCAATGGACCTGGGCACAAGTGTTGAGGACCTAGGTTCAGCCTTGATATTACCAGGCCTAACGTCCCCAGCATGGGCACCTGTGTCTTGGGCCTAGCCTCAATGGACCTGGGCGCAGGGGACGGGGTCTCGACCGCTGCCTAGATGGACTCGAGCCCTGGTGCCGAGGACTCGGCCCTGTTGCCAAGGGCCCAAGAACAAGTCCTATGCCCAAGCATAGAGTTTCTGGTTTAAGCGTCGATACTTAGTCATATTTTTGGAAAATGATTTTCATTTTTTTAAAAAAGGAAATCATTTTCCTGAATTTAAGTTTCAGTAGGAAAACATTTTCCGTTGACTAGGAAAGTATTTTTCACTGGTTTATGTTCATAAGTGAACCAAATATCGAAAAATGAGGAAAATTTTTACCGCAAAACCAAAATGTCGTTCATGGGGGTGTTTTGAAAGATGACTTTTCCACCAAAATGTAAAAGTGAGAGGGACTTGGAATTTGGAAAATTTTTGAAAAAGAAATCATATATAATTTTTCAATTTGATATATGAATATTTTGGAATTTTTTGGGTGTCTTCCTGCTAAATAAAAGTTAAAGTATGTACGTTGCACAGTTTGTATATAAGCAAAAGGTGGAAAGTAAGGGCGCAAATGACAACCATTCTATTTTAGAAATCAATTTTTAGTCAGAAATTGATTTTTCTATTTCTATTCCATGGATGAGTTTATGAACAAAAATGCGCGTTTGATAACGATACAAAATTTCTGTTCCCGAAACAAAAATCTGTTTGATAATGGCATAAAGTTTCTCTCTCGGGCGACCGACGGGTGGGCGGTGGATGACGGGAGGTGGTGGCGGACGGCGGTGCAACCAATGTGGAGGATGGCGACAAGAGGCGGCCGGGATCGGGCAATGGCGGGAGGTAGGTGGCAGTCGGCGGTGAGAGGAGGGCGGCGGCGAGAGGTGGTGGCCTGCAGTGGGAGGCGGGTGGGTGGCGACCCATGGCGGGCGACGATGGCCGGCAGATAGCCAGAGGCCGGCGGTGGCCGGAGGCGGGCGACAGCTCACGACGGTCGGCGGCGGGGGACGACGGCCGGCAAATGGCGAGAGGCGGCGAATGGCAGGTGGGCGGCGGCGGGCGAGCGATCGTCTAGTAGCGAGGGCAAGCAATGAGAAAATTTTTTATTTCTCATTTTTGTTCCAGAAATAGAAAAGTAGAAAATTTTTACTTCTCATTTCTGTTCCAAACCTATTTCTGAAATCAAAATTTGTTCTAGAAATAGAAAAATGATTTGTGTTGCCAAACTGATTGATGTTCCAAACTTGTTCCCAAGAACAGAAAAATAGAAAAACAGAAATACAGAATGATTATCATTCGCAGCCTAAGTCACCCGTGTTAGAAAGTCCAACCCGAAAACTTCAACACCCTCTTTCACGTGCGAGCCGGAGTAGGAGCGGCATGTGGAATTTGACTGATGGAGTGGACGCATATACACGAAAGGGATAGCACTGACTCTGATATCATATTAGAAAGTCCAACCCAAAAGTTTAAAATGATAGCTTCAAAGAGACCATATTAATATAAACAACATATATAGAACCCTATATTTCAACAACCCACATCCATATGTTACTAAGTAGATAAAGGTCACGAAACATGAAGGATAAACTATACTGCTTCGGAAATGCGAGGCGACTTAATTGAGCCATCCTTGAATCATGATGACAACATCAATGTTTTAGACATCAACGAAGGAGCCAAATCGTCTGTTCATTTGCTTCCCGCGCACGTTCTTGATTGCATTACGAATCTATCAATGTCCAAAAATGTTATTTTTTTCATGTGACATTAGACTTCGAAACGTATATATTTATGTGCCAAGAAGTCGCAACTGTCCAACCAGTGCCCCTAAAGCAAGGATGGCTGTCGAAGCTCCTCCATGCCAAATTCGCAGAGGCGACAAAGGTATGTACATCAAATAAATGGCGAATGACCTGACGATGTTGGATGGTTTGTATTTATCTAGGCGATGTGAAATTTATGATGATACTCATGGGATGTGCGGAATGGGGTCTACTGTCATGAACAAGCTCATATTTCTAGAAACTCTTGTTGCTATCCGCTGGTGTTGTTATCTTGGGCCCTTCAAATTTTGCTTCTAGCACACACCTATCTTATGGCAAGTTCTCATGTGACGAGTTTCAGCCCTAAGAAAACAGCTGCTACTTGGAATACTTCTTGTTTTGCTTTCCCTCTGATCAAATCATCTTCAAGCAGCCGGGGGAGTGTTCTGGACGGTGCCTTTGCCACTAACTTGTTCCTTTCATGACGAGATCAATTGGAGAATCTCCTCTTAAATGTCAAACATTATCATCATACGGTGATATGGCTTTCTTTTTGTGTGTTTTCTTTCCAAGGGTGGGGGAGGGATATCCTGCTTTTTCGAGACGTTAACAGGTGATGCCTTCATCGTATCTGTCCTTCCTTTGCCATGGAAACAGCCAACTGCGCCTCGATTGAAAGTTAGGTGGCTTTTGTAAATATCTATTAGATCGGCGAAACACTCTAGAGAAAAGTCGCATGCACTGACAAAAGTCGTCCACTGTGATTGAAGTCGATGGCCCCTAGGGGTTAATCAAGCCGTCAACGTTGGCGCGTGGTGTCGGTAGAGCCATAATTTCTCCTACTTAATCCGTACTCAGGGCAAGCTGTCGGAGTTAGGTTATAAGAAAGTAATTCCTTCTGTGAATCTTCTAATTCACACGTCGATGGTTAGCCCCTAACCCCAATTCTTGCGATGGACTTCAGTCCGGTTTTCGAAAAATTGACTTAGGAGATCGTTTAGCGCCACATCTTTAAAAAGTTAGAAATTGCTATAGTTGTATAACATGTAGCGATGCCTGCGTAATCTAAGGAGAAAAATCATAGTGGACTTTCGATATTGTCCCTACTTAATCCCCTCTTGGACAGTCGAAACCTTGGCCTCCAAATATTTCTTTCCTTCAAATAGTGACTGTTTCAATCACTAGGCACCCCCCCATATTCTCATCACATGCTATGTTCTATTCTATATTTCTTCTCACAGCTTGGTTTTTTAGAGCTCTCTCTTTCGCTTCGGTCAATTCTTCTAACAAGCTGTGTTGAGCGTTCAGATTGTTTATATTAAAAAAAAAACCTCATCTTTTTGGCAGAACTAATCATTCCTTTTCCAATTATTATTGGGGGCACTTGCACTAGCGGGGAATGAAAGGTGACCCTCATTGAAGTGACCTAGAGGCAGCCGATTCATAATATATTCACCATCAATTCATGTGAACCCCTAGATCTAGGCGGTATTTGAAGTAATTTAATACGTGCCTTCCTTCGGTTTTTTCTTTTCTTTTGTGAGGTCGCTTTACGTGTGATTTCATAACTCTTGCGATTGATGCCGATTTGTAGACTTGAAGCCCAACCTCAGGCTCATTGGTTGGGAATTAAAGGGGCATGACCCACTTGACGTTCCTTCAATTCTTCTTTTTCGTTTTCCATTCACACTATGAATTCTTGGAGAAAGGGTACCAACCAGCTGGTCTTGATCTTCTTTTCTTGATTATCTCGGCTTACCTCACTAGCAAATTTCTGCTCTTTTCAGGACACCCGCCACGCTAGTCCAAGACAGGGTGAGAAGTTCTGTGATTCTTCGTGGCTACGCAGGTAAGAACAGTGACATGATCTGTAGTAAATTTGGCAATGATTTAGATGGGGATCCTTTCCAGTCCCAGAATACCCTTCATGATTGCAATTACAATCGTTCTATTTGGAGGGAAAGGGAAAATAATAGTACCAAAGACAATAGCCCTGGCCACCACCTAGTTGAATCTAAGCTGTTTTTGGCTGCAATTTCATTAGCAGTTGAATAATCCATAGAAGAAGTGCCGTAATTCAAAGCTGACGAAGAGTCGGCATGTTTTATTCATCTGTTATAAACGAATTTTTTTTAATCACGCTAAAAAAAATGATAAGAATATGATGAGCGAATAGATCTTTCGGTAGCTCTACAATGGTAGACCCATCAACAACAGCAAGCATATGAGTACGGGAGAGGAAAAGGGCTGGTAATTCTTCACGCGACACGAATTTTTTTGACAAAGAATCCCGATATGATCTCACTTATTCGAAACTGACAAAAACTTAAATGTTTCTAATTAATGAAGAGCATCATTAAATCACGTTAAAAAAATGGTAATGACGCGCACACGCCTAATCGCACAAGTCGTACAGGTGATCATGACCGAACTCGATCGGTAATCTTCTGCGAGCGAAGGTGAATTATAAGGGCAAAAGTCCACGATTTCCATCGAGATATCTTCAACAATGATGATTGACCTTAACCCGAATTGGCCACATCCATCCAAGTCATTTCTTGAAAAGGATAGTGTAATTCTCTATATGACAAGCCGCCCTTTCTAGCAGTTGTTAGGTTTGTCGAGATGTTGACGTTACTCATCGCAGATTTTTTGTCAACAAAGATCTGCTTGATTATTCGCAACGTAATTCGCAAGAGTAGAACGTTTCCTGACCTTCCTTCTCTCCTTTCCACGGGCTGGCACGACATTCAGCTTACTGAACAAAAATTTAGGCTCGTTTGTTTCGCGAAAAATCAATGATTTGAAAAACATATTTCTAAAAGTGATCGCTTGTGTTGTTTGAAATAACCGATCAATGAAAAATATTTTTATTACTGACAACATTTTTTTTAAACGACACCAACGATTATTTTTAGGAAAATATTTCCAAAGAGTGGTTTGTTTTGTGGAAAATGAACAAAAATGATCGCTTGTATCGCTTACATAAAAAGAATGAATGAAAAATATTTGCATTGTCCACGAAAATGTTTAGACGTGAATTGTTGTCGATAATGAAAATATTTTCTATTGGCTAGTTATTTCAAGTGATATAAGTAATTATTTTGAAAATGTTTTGCAAATTATTCATTTTTCGTGAAACAAATAGAGTTTTAGATGGAGTAACATTTCCCCAAAAGCTTGTTGCCAAAGAAAACCAAAGTCATGCATCCAGAACGGGCATTTGATTTCCAGATATATTTAACTACTGTGGAATTTAGATAAAATTGTATTAATTTGGAGCCATAAGTAAGAACCCTAAAAGAACGTTGCGAAAATCTGGGAGAGACATACTTTAATGTGATTAAGTGCCGTACAATCATTCTTGTTTCTCGGTATGTTTTCGAAATATTTCCTACGAGGACTTCATTAGGGCACACTTTTACCTACCTGCCGAGGTGATGCAACAACTGTCCCTCCCAAATTTGTTTTTCTTCCTATTGGAGGACTAGATTACCCTCTTATTTTTGACATCTTGAGGTCCGGATGGAGCTTTTTAAAAATATGCTCAGGTTCATTCGTGGTATTATCATAGTTCAAAAAATGGTTAATGTTCATATAACTAATAGGCTCCGTTTGTTTCGCGAAAAATGAATGGTCTTAAAAATATTTTCCTAAATATGATCGATTGTATTGTTTATAAAAATAAATGAACAAAAAATATTTTTATTATTTATGTAAAAATTTTAGATATAAATTATTGTCGATAATGAAAATATTTTTTATTGGCTAATTATTTTAAGCAATACAAGTGATCATTTTTAGAAATATGTTTTTCTAACCATTCATTTTCTGTATACTAATTTTTATTTTTTTTTGGTAACCGAGGTGTCCGGGCCAGCTTGCGTGTACCTCGACTATTCCTCGGGGGAGACTAGCACAGCAACCCACCGCCATGGCCCCCCACTTAAATCACAAGTGCTCAGCTGGGGAATCGAACCTGGGACCAGTGCGCCTAACCACACAATCCCAAGTACGCCCTAACCAGCTGTGCTACCCATAGATGGGTTGTTGGACAATAGTTTATGTTATACTAGAACCACCCCCACCATGTGGCAGAGAAAACTAAATTTTCTATGTATATATACTTTTCGGGCTAAAAGATTATCTCAATAGCATTATTGTCCTTGAACTTTTCTTATTGAGATATTATTATATATTATAAATGGTGGGATAATCATGAATGTCCTGGTGAACCAAACTTCGAAGTTTTTGTTGGTGGATGAAGCCAAACTTTTTTTATTAAGGGCTTTTTTATCTTTTCTCTTTATTTTGTTTTTAGCTTAAAAGCCACACCTCATATATCAGCTATTGATAGGCAACATCTGTGTAGGCGTGTAGGGCTGAGAAAAAAATAGAGGAAAATAAAGGAAAGAGAGAAAAAAGAGTGTTTTTTTTTAGTAATCTCAATCTCTTTGTGTCATGATCTTGAGAAGATTATCATTCTATTTCTTACTTTCTTCGAAATCTAGTGGATTCAGAATGTGCCTCTATGCGGAAACGTAGCCCAAGTTTGGGTGAACTTTGATAATAGATTTTTTGATGTGTTCTTTCAATTCTGTTATTTTATTATCATATTTTGCATGTGTTGATTGTTTGCATGTGTTATTTTTTCTGGAATTGGTGTGTGATTCCTAACAATTTTAACTTTGTCTATTGCAAAATAAAAATATAATTATTCAAGACATTTGTTAATATCAATATATACTTAATGTCATATTGTATAAGGAAATAACAAGGTAAAATGATTTAAGAGTACATTGATTTAATAAAATTAAATTACAAAGAAGGATGGATGTTTTTAAAGTGAATTTAAAATATATATACGTATATATATACTCACATAACAAGAATTTCTTATGAATCCATTGAAAAGTATACTGATTTTTGTAAAGGAAATTGATAGTTTTTCTGCTAAATAAGAAAATTAATAAATTATCAACAATTCGATCAAGAAAAGTTATGTTTTTATCAGATTAATTCTTTTTTACCTTAATCTGATAAAGTGAACAAATTTCATAAGAAAAAGCCAATTCAATATAGAAGAACTAATTTATGCAAAAGTAAGAGCCTTATCGCTGTATTTAGACAAAATAATAAATATATACACACGAAACATCATTATTAGCAGGGCTATGGCAACATTAAAAACATGAACACGACCTCTTCTAAACATAACGTGATGATGAAAGGTCGAATATTATCATTTGGATTTCATTAGATAATTTCAAAGTATTATAACCAAAATAAAATCAAAGAACAATAAGAGATGATTTTTTGCAATTAGGTGTTGCATAAGCAAATATATTTTTCGCCCTAATATCTAATGAAAACACTATAGGTACTTCCAAAATTTCTCTTGTCAGTACTCTTGAAGCAATTATAACCACTCATCATTTATTGACTGTCCCTGTCTCATTGACATTTTCCTCTTTGTTGATTAGATATTATTGAACTTTTTAGTAACTCTGACGAAATTGTTCGAGCAGGAAATTTTGTACCAAAAAGGAACGATATGGCGTTGATTTGCAAGGACAATTAATTATGTGCGATTTCAATAAATTTCGCGTGAGTTATCATATTAATTGTGAACTTGTGAAGTCATTATATCAGCGATGAATTTGTATATCAATTGAGTTCTTATCGAAGAAAAATTTGTTTGTCATCCTATCGACTTCGATCATGAAATCAATCACTGCAAAAATGTAGATCATCAAGATGTGACATTATGTACGTTTCAAATTGTGTGACAAAACTAGCAGTTTTTCAAAAGTTGGATGGATCGTGCACCAGCAAAAGGTGATGAGAACCCATGCCACGGCTTTTGCAAAACCATGCAGTGTTTTCCCCCTTTTCCCACTACAGTTGCATGTGAGAAAAGAGAGAAACCCTAATTTCTGTTGCATAAAATTGACCTAACTCTTCTCTTGTCGCACGTAGTCGCTCTTTCCCCTTCGTTAGCTTCCTTTCGTCATTTAATACCTGTGCACACGTGTCCCTCTGCGTATCCGTACGTGAATTCAGGAAAGCGATTCTAAAATAATTCAGTATATCACCCGATAGATCAAATTACCATAGCAACCGCGATTAAGATATTTATAATCACGTGTGGCTAATCCAATAATGAAAGTTTCATAAGTGGACTGCTCATAAAACGGTTTCGCGTTCGATGAAATCCGTCTCGCTGGCCCCATCAAAAGGAAGACCCTACTTAATGAATTTCCTCATTAGTTAGACTAATTACTCGAGTTTATATCATTTTTCTGTAATTTAAGGGTACAATTATAATTAGTTGATAGAAGTCCCAATACCGTGGCGCCCCGCTTAAATATGAGTTTCTCGAGGCAGGAATTGACCCACAACCATGGAGTCCTTAGTCGAAAGTACATGATGCTCTTACCACCGAATCTATCTCAAAATATGCGAGTTTATATTCTTTTTTCCGTTCCGGGTTGATATGGGTTTTCGTTTGAAAAATGGAACTTCTAAGATCAGTTTCATACAAGGTGGTTAATACTTCCAAATACTTCTCTTTGTATTTTAGACGCTTGACAATAATAAGCGTTCACGAAAGCTTATTGAGAATAATTCAAGAGATTGTGGACCATGATTATTAAAGTTTGAGTTTGGTTTAAATCAATATCTGGGTAGGCTAAGTGCCCGACTAGTGGTCAATTTCCATGGGGAGATTGCTCTGGCTACCTACTACCGCATCAAAAGCTCAGAATACAATTCTCCTCATGCTCACCCATGCTTCAAAGTTGGAAATGTAGAAGGTACTAAGGGTCATCATAGCAACGTTTCTATTCCCAGAAACAATTTTTGATCAGAAATAGTTTTTTCTATTTTTATTTCTTAGAACAGTTTCTTAGCAAAAAATAGCGTTTAGTAACTGCACAAAATTTCTATTCCTGGAATAGAAAAAGAATAGAAACGCATTTAGGCCGCGAATGATCCATTTCTATTACATAGACGAGTTTCTCCCTTCTGGGCTACTGGCGGAGGACGGCGGGTGGCGGTGGGGGGCGGAGGACGGTGGTCGGCGGCAGCGGCAGAGGATGGCGGCCGGCGGCGGGAGGCAGTGAAGCACGGCGGTTAGTGGTGGAGCACGGTGGCATCGGGCGGCGGTGACGGCAGCGGGGGGCTACAGCGGGAGGTGGCTGGCGGCGGAGGGTGGCCATCGTCGGTCGATGGAGCATGGCGGCCGGTGGCGAAGGATGGCGGCCGAGGGTGGGTGACCGCCGGCGTCCGGTGGCCAGGGGCGGGAGGTGGCCGGCGTCGGGCGGTGGAGCACAATGGCCGACGGCGGAGGATGGCTGCCGGTGGTGGGTGGCCGGCGGCGGCGGAGGACAGTGACCGGTGGTAGGTGATCGCCAGCGTCGGGTGGTTGGCTGGGGGAGGCGGCCAGCGCCGGGTGGCGGCCGGCGTCGGGCGATGGAGCATGGCGGCCAGCGGTGGAGGACAGCGGCTGGTGGCGGGTGGCGACAAGCGTCGAGCGGCGGAGAACAGTGGTCGACGATAAGAGGCGGCTAGCGGGCGGGAGGCGGTCGGCGGACGTCGGCCGGCGGGCGGCGGCGGAAGGCGGGCGGTAGGTGGCGGCGAAGGACGGCGAGAGGTGGCGGTGGGCGGGTTGCGGCCGATGGATTGTTTCTTGTTTTTGGAGGATCCTAGAAAAAAAATCGTTTCTTTTTTCTTGTTTCAGAAACAAGAAGCAGATTTTTTTTGCTTCTTGTTTCTGTTCCAAATCTATTTCAGGATCACTTTTTTGTTCCAGAAATAAAAAAATAGATTTTGTTTACTAAACGGATTTATGTTTTTTTTCTGTTCCGGGGAACAAAAGAACAGAAAAACAAAGAAACAGAAACGTTACTAAACATTAATTAGTCGATAGGGTCCAACGCCATGGCGCCCCATTTAAATCCTAGTTTCTGAGGGCACGAATCGACCCACAATCATGGAGTCGCGAGTTGAAAGTATAGGAACGCTCTTATCACCGAGTCAATCTCAAAATATGCGAGTTCATACTCTTTTTTCCGTTATGGGCCGAAATGGATTTTTGTTTGAAAAATGGAACTTCAAAGATCTGTTTTGTGCAAGGTGGCCAATACTTCCAAATACGTCTCTTTGTATGTAACATGTTTGACAATAATAAGTGTTCACGAGAGCTTATTGAGAATAAATTAAGAGATTGTGGACCATGATTATTAAAGTTTGAGTTTGGTTTAAATCAATATTTGGGTAGGCGAAGTGCCCGGCTAATGGTCCATTTACATGGGGAGATTTCTCTGGCCACCTACTACCACATCAAAAGCTAAGAAAGAATGCAAATCTGCTCATCCTCATCCATGATTCAAAGTTGGAAACGTCAAAGGCACTAATTGACTCGATCAGTTGATGGTCTAACGGACCCTAGTAGAACAAAAAAGAGAAACCACGAGAAATTACGTTACTTAGAAAATTGATATATTGTGGATCATCCTTATTATCATGGTGGTACACCACCCCCCATCCCCCCCATCCACCCCCTCTCCCCTCCCCCCCGGCCTCCTCCTTTTTTATGACCTTATCATGCAAAATTTGCGGAGATGAATGTATTATAAGATGCTCAATTTAATAGTGGCTAAGATTCTGAAGGTCTAGCTGGTCCATGTCTGACTAAACTAATTGTCAATAGAAGAATTTCAATTCATCCATAGGTCATCCATTCTAGATTATTTCTCTTTTATATGTATATGGCTTGTCTATGAATGCACGGCACAGTTGGCAAGCTATAAGGCCTTCTGGTCCCACCGGTCATCATTCATCATTTCTTCAAACCCTGCCAATAATTCATTGATGAAGCCAATATCGTTTGTCCCACCGCGTGAAAGTTTTCAAACTTCTCAAGCATTTGTTCCGGTCTCCCGACACCTATGTGTTCGTAAGCCGACATGATGGGGGCTAACAAGGCTAACGGTATATTCCACGGGCGAGATGATATCGCATGCTGTCCCAATTTCGTATCTTCACCCATCAACTGTTCTTTTTTGCACATGTTTGTGCTGAATATTCTAAGAGCAGTTGGCATGCTTTGGAGGACGACTCTGATGGATTCGATTAGGTCACCGGTTAACTCGATTTCTCGAGACTATCAATACCCAACTTGAAGCCAAGAAGCAAGACGTGACTAGACTTCATTAACATGCACACCGGGAATCGAACTTTACAATAATCACCTTCTCGGAAAAATGATAAAAGAGCTCATCATCTGCCATTTGCATTCGTAAGTAGATATAAGTAACTCCCACTAGCAAGGGGAAAGAAAAGATAAGAATTGCAGGGGTAAGGACGCTTTCGAAATCTTATTTTGAAGGCACATGAGACAACATTGCATGTGTGCCTGGTGAGCTCTAGAGAGCAAAAGGAAACAAGGATGTAGGTAGCTAGCGACCACTGAGCTCATTGTAGTGACACATGACGCCCAAAGTGCATACGACAATTAAGATTTTGCAAGTGGCAAAATGAGCTCACTTTATGCTATTATTTTTATACAAACTTCCATACAAAATTTGGGAAGTCCCATGTTGCTCAAGCGACAATCATTTAAAATATCTCTTATAATATGCCATGATTAGGTACAATCTTCTTTGGTTTTTCTTCAATTCTCCCTCTTCATGGCCATTCCTCGGAATTTAGCAGATATGCCAAGGAATCAAGATCCAAGGTGTCCTTTTCTTCTACACAAACACTTGTCCAGTTCTCCAGCATTTCTTGTTCCACGATCAAAGGCTGGTCGGCGCACATAATATTGGCCGTGTTAAACTCATTACCATAGCCGAAGTTTATAAGCCCAAAATCTCCAACACAGTTCTCTTGAAGGTGGTCATCATGAGTGCCACAGTGAACATGATGAGTTCTAGGATTTTCTGAATCTTGCCCCAGTTCACTAGCGCTCCCATTTGGACAATAATTGGCTTGGAACGGTGAATATTCTGGGGTTATTGAGTAGAGGGATTGGTTTTTGTTTGGAAGTGATGAGCCTGCTGAGGCTAGGACCTTGGTGCACTCCAACGGCTTGTATCTGGTGACTTGGGGCCGAGTTGCTTTTGCGGATAATGAGCAGCTCAACTTGGAGACTGGTCTCTTGGATCTTGATTTGAATGAGGGATGATTGATGTCTTTCGATGATGGTGGAGAGGAAGATGAGCGATCAGCTTTAGCAAGTTTCTTGCCAAGGGTTGTGTTCCAGTAGTTCTTGATTTCATTGTCTGTTCGCCCCGGTAGCCTTCCGGCTATTAGAGACCATCTGAGTTTGATCGAGAAGCAATAATTATGTATATGAGACTCCGGAACTGTGCTATAAAAGAACAATTCTTTCTCTATAAAGATTGGTCTACTTAACGTTGCAAACAGCAAGTGGGTAGTTAATTAAGTAGGTCATATTCAATACCGAATAAAAGACTGCCATGACTTTGTAGACAATTCTTAGTATACTCAGCATTTTGAGAGAGAGAGAGAGAGAGAGAGAGAGAGAGAGAGAGAGAGAGAGAGAGAGAGAGAGAGAGAGAGACCTGTTACCAAGAAGCTTGTGGAGCCTGACGATGAGTTCTTCTTCATCAACAGAGATGTTACCTCTCTTGATGTCTGGTCTGAGATAATTCAGCCATCTCAGTCTACAACTCTTGCCACACCTCTTCAAACCTGCACCATTTTTTTTCTCTCTTTCTTGTGAGGAGTTCATTTCACTTTAAAAACTGAATTGATGAACAAGGAAATACAGAAAGTACACAAAACCACCGTTCTGAAAAGGGTCTACGATGATTAGCTCAAGAAAACTGAGATCCCACAGAGCACAGATGACAACAGTGGACGAAATGATGAAGTACCAGCTCGTTTGGGGAGGTTCCTCCATTTGCCCTCGCCGTGGGCTTTGATGTAGGAAGTAAGGATCTTGTCTTCCAAGGCAGTCCATGCTCCTCTGTTCAGCCCTTCCTTGGAGCAACATGGACTCCTCCCCATCCTCTCCCTCTCCCTCTCACTGTCTCTCTGTCTCTCTCTCTTTGATGTGTGTGCCTCTGTCGTATTTAAAAAGGCAAACGACGATCAGTACCCTACGACCTTTTTATAGACCAGCCAGGCCAAGAATATGCCAACCCAAATGAAAAACCAAAGAGTCACTTTCATGGTGCATCATGCGTATGGCATAGCCTTTCTATCGACCTTTGTATCCTCATTATGACGTTCTTCGGGTTCATATTACTGCCTGTGGCTTTTTATTCATACTAGTCAATCCTCAAATCGTCGAACCCTACTAGGGAAAAAGTTACACTAGAAATTTTAAGTATCTTGTACGCGGATCAATTTACCGCCATTAGATTTTGGTTTCTCGTTTAACTTCCTTAACTTTGGAATTTCATTCATTTCAATCACATTGATTATTTGATCCGCTAGAAACGATAACGTGACATTATTTTAACGATAAACTCGATCCTACATAACTTTTTATGATAATGCCTTGTCAGCTTTGCAGACGAGCAAGGGTCGATGTGACTTAAATGGAAGGTTTTTGAAAGTTAAGGAATTTTGATGAGTGACTGAAAAGGTGTGGCACCAAACCGAGTGCCGTACAAAATATTTGGAACTTCTAGTGTACATTTAATCTTAGGGTTATCAATGTTAGTCACCTTTTCCTTTTCTTTATATAAGAACGAACAAGGTCAACTATGGTCGTCTTTCCATTTTCTTTATATATGAACGAACAAGGTGATTAAATTGAATTCTATGAGCCTTTCCCAGTTTAATCTTTCCCATGTATATATTGCAGTTCATAGCATTGTCTCATTAAATTGCTTGCTACTAATTTTTTTTTGGTTGGAAGCTTGCTACTAATTAATTCGCTGTCTTTTACTTGATTATAGGCATATCGTACGACGACTTCACTCATACACACATATATAGACTTTGTTCTTATCTGTAGACTGTAGTTAAGATAATTGTGGAAACTGAGAATGATTTGCATCTTTCTCTCCTGACACTCAATTTTCAACTTAAAGGCAGATGAACTTTTAGTTTGTGTGGATCACCCGCCTGGGTGGCGTCCCTAGAGCGGGCACTCTTTCTCTCGCAAAAGGTTGAACGTTCGAATTCCGAGTGCCGCAGGGTGACTTAACCGGTGGCACGTGTGTGGTGGCTAGCACGTGTCGCCCCCAGGGTTTACCCCCCGGCTGTCGGCCGTGCGGGGGTTCCCTGGGTTACCAAAAAAAAAAAAAAACTTTTAGTTTGTGTGTCCAAAGGAGAACAAGGACCTTTGCTTTCATGATTTGGACTTTGCATTACAAGATCCATCCCCAGCAAAAACTTTATGCGGCCACCAAGTAACCCAACAGAACTTCAATTAAATCCTCAATAATGTGATATATTAAAATTTGTCTGCAAAATCGCTATGATGAGTAGCGTGACTAACTCTAAATCGATCGAGCGTTGAATATGACCTACATATTTAGACGTCCGCTTACAAATATATCGATCTTATTGTCCCAAATGATGCTATGATGGGTCCCCAAATGACTTCATTTATCCTGTAATTAACGAGCTCGATCTCATTGCCCCGCACCATATGGTAATGCTTTGACTGTGAGAAGTTAGACCCTCTGCAGATGAAGATTCTCGCATTGACATCGACCCCAAGTATGATGCTCCTCTGAGACATAGACTCCGTGCACGTAAGGGACAGTAGGTTCCATTCGGACGCTACTCTCACCTTCACCTACTCCAACTTCTACTCGCCACTTTCAATCATCTTGGCATTCTGGTCCCATCGAATGTCCGTCGGTTGCATATGATTTTGGAATAGTTTGTTATCTATAAATAATTAAGAGAAAATATTGAATCAGACATGAAAAGAAGTAATTGTTGGACAACAACTTTCTATGCTTCGATTGGCATCCGGTTCACTCAAATTCTCCTTTCTCACACAAGTTTGAGAATACATTTAAGGTGAAATTCCAAGAAGGAAATTTAATAATTGCTGAAACTCATTTCTCCGTGATTTTGATGTAGTAAGGGCAAATAATGCCTTAAGAATAGTGATCGTCATCATGCATCAAATAACTATAAACTAATGCTCGTTTCTTCGTTAGCAACCAAATTTTCTTAACATGTACATAGACCAAGCGGTAGCGAAACCCTTATTTCAAGGACTAATATGAAAATTGTGGAAGTACCGAATGAATAATGCTCCAAAAACAGGGATTAAAACAGGGATTAAAAGTGTTCTAAGTTTCCTCCCAAAGAGTTAGATTAGCAATTAAAAGGTGTTTATGGGCCACAAGTGAAAAACCTGGTCGAACTGTCCCTTTTAACCCGACTTGTTTATGCTTTTGCGCCACGATCCAATCAGCTCACTCGCCGGTCAACTCTTCTTTCGAAGTGTTCCACGGGACATAATTTCAGTAACAGTTAAAAGTACACTGGGAAACACTGTTGAATTGGAGAGATTGCTGTTATTGAATTAACGATTGAACATGGATTTAATTAATATGTAGTTTTCGAATGTAAAAAAGGAATTCTGAACCAGGAAGCGCAAATGAAGCAAGTTTCCACTTGCGGGGGAATCTTTAAGCCTGTGTTTTGAAACGAGTGCCATCGGCAATAGGCTAACCCTAGAATATTAGTTCACAAAAAAAACTCTAGAGTAAAAAGAGAGGAGATAATCTAATTTAAAGAAATAAGGAAAAATAGACCTATCGTCGTAAGCTTTACCAAATGTTGACACCCGAAATTACCCCTGGTGGGAGTGGACCGATTGCAAGTCACAAAGGACGTAAAACACGGCCCACATAGCATGAATCTGGAGAAAGGCCGCGAGTTAGGCCCAGAAGCATCGGAAAGATTTGGAGCAGTTATCGACAGAACACGTCATAGAAATGTCGATAGGTTGACAAGTCCAAAATCACGAGCCTTGCACATGACGTCGACAAGTCCAAGATCACGAGCCTTACATGTGACGTCGACAAGTCCAAGATCACGAGCTTTCCATGTGATGTCGATGAATTAAGCACGTTGTGTTACATGATAAAGAAATTCATTTCCATGTGTCGAAAGGTAAAGACATAACCGTGGGCATGAAGATCAAGGAAGCTAAATAGTCAAAAGTGGGAAACAGCAGGAAATAAGGAGACACGTGGAAGAAAATCAGCTATTACGTGATGCACAAGGGGCGTAAGCAACATCGACAAGTCAGGAAGCGGTTAAAGTGTGAAATGTAAGGAAGTGGAAAACAACTTTCAAGAAGAAGTAGCCGATCGACAGTTATCAGGTTGCTCTATAAATACTCAAGGATTTCCGACGTAGAAAGGACCTCCGAACAAGACAACAGACCTCTTATCTATCTTTATTTTTGGCACAATATGAGTAGTAATAGTTACAGCTTTTAGATTACACGTCGTAAATTGAATTCCGACGAGAGTCTTTATCATGTCCAACATTATTGATTAAATTCCAATGTTGTGCCACCAGTTTAACGTCGTCGATTAGATTCCGGCGTTGTACTTGGAATATAGCTGTTGATTAGAGTCCAGCCATATTCTCTCAGGGCACGTCATTGATTAGATTCTGGCGTACCTGGAATTGTAATGTTGTGTACTGGTTGTGTCATTGATTAGATTCCGACATAGCTTGATCTTGGCATTTGCAAGGTGTCATCCTATTGTTAGTATTGTTGAGTTGGGTGTATTATCTAGTTAAGTTGTAAGGCACAAGTTGGGTTTAATAGACGCATTTGACATTCTCTATCTGAGCTTGGCTCAAGACCTTGGTCTCCTCTAATAAAATCCGAAACGCAGCGTTCGGTGAAAGATTTTTGACGAGATAAAACCGGCGAAACATCTTTTTGGCACGCCCAGTGGGACCCCTATTGAGTTAAGTGGAGAGAGTGCTATGCCACGCACTCGAAGTCGCACCAACTCGGATAATACTACTGACGAGCAAGCTGCATCGATGGCGGAAGATAATAGGTGTTGAGACATCATCCGCTCAACTTCTTCATAACAAGGTTGCTAACCAATCTCGAGAGGAGGTCATAGATATGTCGAGGCAGCGCGTTGAAGATAGAAAGCAAACTGAGCTCACACTAGTTGCACTTTCTACTATGAGGCGAACTATTGAGGAAACTCAGAATGAGTTCGCTGATTATGTTACGCCCCGAACCCCTACGAGCTCGCGACATCCCCTGCTCCGGTCGAAATGATGCGACGTCCCAGGAACGTCGCCGACCCAATCCAAACATCAGAGCCACATGCGGAAGCGGATATAAAAACCCCTGACAAAAAGATGACGACAACGGGGTAGAACACCACAACAATCAAACAACAACATCTTCATACAGCACCAAACATACAAACATCATATTACAGACATAAATACAGACGAACATACTCCGCCACCGTTTTAACAAAAGATCAAGGTCTGGTTAACTTAACTTCCCTATGGGTTAACCCGATTTACACAACCCCTAAAATATCCTAGGGAAAGCCTACTGGTCGCCCTTCCGCTCTGCTTCTGATTCTTCGGGTTTGAGCCTCCGGACACTCACCTGTAATTCCACCAGGCACCAAAGGCGGTTCCTCGAACTTCCAAAAAGAGGAGGCAAACTTCCCGGGTCTAAGGCTGGGGGTCTGAAAGTGGCGGTTATACAATCGTGAGACGAATCTTAATAAGTGTACAACCCCAAACCCCACGTAGGCACTCACGTACCGCCAGACGAAAACACACATAACACACAATGATCAGCCAAACTAACAATCACATGCGACCCTACCTGGAATTCCTCACGCACGTCCCTGCACGTTAGTCAACCACACAGCCAGTATGCCACAGAAATACATCACCGCCGCGCGCGTGCCCCGATTATAGAGCAAAACCCACTTGGGCACGTCCCATACCATGCCTAGCAGTTTTTACCCCATAATCGAGCATCACACCATGAGATACAAACACACTCGCACACCAACTCACACCACACGCCACTTTCTTAATTTCACTCGTCCCGCCAATTCTTGCTCATTCTCAGCCTTTCCACCACTACCGCGCCCGCGTAAAACGCATCAGGCCAACGGTCTTCTGACCTCGTCAGGCATCGTCACCCCGTCGGGCCGGGCATCGTCACCTCGTCAGGGACGGCATCGTCCCGCGTAAACGTACACGCCTCAGGACGGAATCCTACGCACACTTTCCTTCTACCGCGCCCGCGTAAAACGCATCAGGCCAACGGTCTTCTGACCACGTCAGACATCGACACCTCGTCAGGCTGGGCATCGTCACCTCGTCAGGGACGGCATCGTCCCGCGTAAACGTACACGCCTCAGGAGGGACCTTTTTCCAATCAATCCTACACATCCGAACCTTCGTTCCACACTCTCTACACGTACCACGCCACCACACAAACACACTGCCAAACATACACACTTCACACACATTTCACATTTACACAACCTCGTCACGCGAACACCACACAAACACCCAAGCTTGGCACGCGAACTCAATGCGCAATCACGCCACCACACCTCACAGCCACACAATCACATATACGAGCTCATTCAAGCATCAAACTACCCGTCAAAATGCCATGATAACACCGAATAATTCTCGAGAGAGAGAAAAACCGAGAATATATAAAATCGGGTCAAAACTGGGCAGTTTACACAGTGACCGAAATCCCAATAAAATAAATAGTAAACGAACTTCACAAATTCTAAATTTTGGATATGTCATAAAAAACATCTTGATCAACATTTCTTATGAAGAACACGAAATCCGGTTCAATCTGCAACTATGCCTTTTTGTCCTTCGAAGTCAGACCAAAATCAGTTCGCTCAAACAGACCGTTTTGTCCTCAAAATACATTTATTTCAACATCCAGATCACCTTGAAAAACTTTGAAATTTTTATATGTTATAGCCACAAATGTCCCCAACAACTTTTGTGAAGGAAGTATTTTGAAAATAGGCCTAAAAAAATTTATAAAAATTCGAACAGACTCGAAGGTCGGGTGAACAGTAAATCGGGCAGTTTTATTTCGGTCCAAAGATGGACTTCCGAATGGCATCAAATGATTTCCAAAAATTCCCAAATTAAAATATGTTATACTTCAAGATGTTGGGAACAACTTTCATGAGAACACTGCCTAAAATTCTGGCCACATAAGTCACAGTAAAAATAACAAAAACCAGCGACGCAGCAGCAACCTAACTGGAAATCAGCCAACACACACCACCGAGCAAACCAGCCGCTAAATTCACCCTAAACCGAGCCCTAAACAAGCCTAACAATACCCGAGGTCCTAGGCGACATTTGGGGAGGTCACTTACCTAAGAAAGGCGAGACGAATGGGCTGGATTGGAGGCTGAAACGGGCGGAACAGCAGCAGCAGCAACACCGGCGGTGATGGGAGGAAATGAAGATGAAGAGAGAGAGAGAGAGAGTGTGAGAGAGAGAAAAAAAAACTGATCGTGGGGGTTCTGGCCAGATGAGGGAGGAGACAGAGAGAGAAGGTCAGACCGGTCAAAAATGGGGGACTAGAGGGCGCCACGTGTCGCGATTCTACGCGATTTCCCATTTTGCCCTTGATCCGACGGCCCTTATTTGTCTCTATCCAATAATTGAAGGGCAAAAATGTCTAAAGTCCAATAATGCAGCTGAAATTCTAATTTAATAATTCCCAATTCTCTAGTCCAAAATTCGGAATACCCAGTACCGGGTCCAGGGGCAAAACAGTAATTTTTTCGCCCCGGCCGAAATTCCATTTTTCGACCGTACTAACCAAAAATGTGAGTGGCCAACATAATATGGCGTCGGATTCGTGAAAATAGCCTCTTAAGCCCTTGAAAATCGACTGCAAAGTTCTAGGAATAAAATAATATTATTTTGCACTTCCGAGCCAAAATTCCAATTTTCGTCCGAAACCACTCCAGATATGCGCGGCCACCCAAAAACGGCATCGGCCTCGAAAAATAACCTCGAATGGTCTCAAAATCCAACATCGGTGTCCACAGGGGCAAAATCGTAATTTTCCCGGTCCCGAACCGAAATCCATTTTTTTGCAGAAATGGTTGGCCCCAAGATTGGCCAAGCCAAAAATGTCATCGGCCGTCCAAAATTGTCACTTTCAAAATTCTCGATTCCCGGGCCCAAATTCCAAGAAATGACTAAGATCGAACAATCGCGACATTAGTTTATCTCAGGCTAACGGGTGGCTCATTGGGATTACGCGCTCTTGACCCGTGACCGACACTAAGTCAAATCACGTTTAAGTTTGCTCGAGCCAATGCGACCTCGATTGTCATATAATTGCGAGGGTCTGTCACTAGTGCCCTTTGGACACGATCAATCAAATAGACCGGTCTCGGTTGGCTCAAAACATTCCCTCGTCAATCCATATGGTCGAAGATCGAACCCAGGTCGAGTTCTTTGGTCGTGCGAGCTCAATCCCGTACTGGCCTTACCCCTAAGGTTAGCATCCCGTGAATGCGCATTTCCGGGTGAGATCTCACTATAAGTGCATTGGCCAAAATATTCATTTCTTAAATCCCGGGAAAAGGATCGAAAATTCAGGCTATTACAGATTATATGGTAAGGCGTATGACTGAGGTGGTTAGGCCTTTGATCATCAACACTTATCATGAATGTACTTAAGGTCAATATAGAGGGTCCATCGTGCCGATCCAACTGAGAATAGGGTCTCCATCAACATTGGGAGGTCCTACAATACAGTTTGGGACGATGACCCAAGGCACATCGACGATCCCGCCCATTCGAATACTATCGAGGGGAGAAACCTTGCCAGTAGCACCTAGTAAGGGGTTTCCTCAGGTTAACGTGGGCCCAAATGGAGGGGTTGCTCGACAGACGATGATCGATGAGAACTCCCAGGAAGGACATCAAGTTACTCAAGCGCAAGGTCCTCCTGTGATCCAGGTAAATCCTTCACCCGTAGTCTTGGATATTCAGAATCCTGTAGTGCATTTACCTAGGGGGCAAGAATAGTTTCAACAAATAAACAACCAACCACAACGTCAGGCACCTCAGCCTGCAGTGCCTAACGTAAATCAGCATTTTCCACCCCTATGGGTCCAAATGTTCAAGTCCAGCTACCATTACCAATACAGTTAAACCCACCAGTTAATCCCTCTATGATTGCTCATAACGTACCATAGATCATGCAGCCACAACCTCAACAACAGCCACAGTTACCACAACAGCCATTTTACCAATTACCTAACCAAAATCTAAACCAGCCGTTACCACCCAATTATGTTGTAGATCCTGCGCCCGCCGTGGGTCAAGTAAGAAATCAGTTGGTAATGGATCCTGTGATGAGGGGATATGGTCAAAATATGGGATACTTCCTGAATGTATATAGAAAATCATATCCTGACTGGATGGATACCATACCATATCCAAGGGGTTTTAAAATGCCAGAGTTTACATTGTTCACTGGAGAGGAAGATCAGTCTACTTTTGAACATGTTAATCGTTTTTTGGTGCAATGTGGCGATGCTGCTCATGCTGATGATTGGAAATTGAGGTTATTTCCCTTATCTTTGTCAAAAACCGCGTTTACCTGGTATACTGCTTTACCTGCAAATTCGGTTACATCATGGGAACAAATGGAAAGATTATTTCATTGTCAATTTCAAAGAGCTGTGCCGGATTTATCGGTAGCTGATTTCTCAATTATGAAACAGTTAGCCAATGAATTTGTCGATCAGTTCATTTCCAAATTTAAAAGGGCAAGGAATAAATATCTAGTCCCTTTACCTGAGAAGACTTTTGCGGACCTCGCTTTTAACGGACTAAAGTTTGAAATCCGAGAAAGGATGGTTGGACAACCTTATTTAGATCTGTTTCAGTTGTCAACCATAGTTAATAAGCACGAAAGTCTCCTTCAGGAAAAAGACAAAAGGTATGGTCGACGAAGTGAAGTTCGTTGGGCTGATGCTGTCGAAAGCGATGATGAAACTGAATTGGCAGATATAGCAGATGTGGCTCTCGCTAAAATGGTGATTGATAAGCCATATATCTGCCAAGCATTAAAGCCGGCAAGAGTTAAAGAAAAATCCAACCTCATGACCAAGGCTAAGGAACCCATTTTTTATTCTTTCGATATTAATAAGACAGAAGAAATATTTGACTTGTTGTTAGCTGATGGACAGATCAGACTCACGGAGGGTCAAGTTTTACCTACTAAAGAGGAATTGGCGGGAAAAAAGTATTGCAAATGGCATCATTCATGGAGCCATGCCACTAACAACTGCCTGGTATTTAAAAGAAATGTCCAGGAAGCAATCAAGTAGGGAAAGATAAAATTTGCGGAGGACAAAAGTAAATCCCCGATGGAAGTTGATGTTGATTCTTTTCCTGTAATGACAGGGATGGTGTCATTGAAGACGAAGACAAGGGGGCATCAGCCATATCTTTTTTGCGAAAGGTGTAAACGGTTGTTGGAACGGGACAAACATTATTCCAGTAGTCAAAGACGTCCACCCAAAGAAGTTGTCGACGAATTCTACGATTTGGCTCTCATCGACTCATATGATGAACAAACTCCTTCTAAAAGTGTCAATCGTCATAGGAGCCGTCGAGACCACAATAAGGCCATTAAATCATTCAAGCAGAGGTACGAAGAAGGTGATCCGACCATTGATACTTTGGGAGAACCTAGTGGTAAATTTGATTACTATGTTAGTTATGCTCCACCACCTTCGTATGATGGGAAGATTGAGCCAAGTGGATGGAGCCCTAATTTCTCTGATCGAGGAGATCTCCACACAGACCCACATCCACCACGTCGACAAACTTTAAAAGTACCGAGAGACCCACTTGTGGATTAATGGTATGAGGCCCGCAGAACTCAGAATTGCAGTTCAAATCTGACACAGACTAAAAAAAGGAGAATGCAGAAGAAAAGAAAAGAGTATCAACTCCAACAACAAGTGAGTCAAGTCCACATCAAGCAGGTTAAGCCGACCCTGATCGCAATACAAGAGGTCAAGCCAAAGTTCCCCAAGCGTGGAAATTTAGTCTGGAAAAGAAAACTAGAAAACCAAGCGTCGACATCTGGTTGACCTCAGCAATTTTCACCAAAGCAAGATGTTGAGCTTGCCCAGAGTGAACCGTAACAGTTGTCGAGGTCAATTTCGTCACTGAGTTCTTGCATGGTTCGAGTATGCCTTCCATCGAACCTCCGGGCTATGACGGTAGAGCCAGATCATCTTGCAGAAGTCACAATGGATGAGAAAGAAAGAACAGAATTTCACTTTGATATAGAGGAAGTGGTTGAATTTGAAAAACCTCCACCCAAGGGTTCAAACCACTTAAGGGCTCTGAATATCAACGCAAAGGTTAATGGCCGACCTATGTCTCCTGTGGTGGTGAACGGGGGATCCACACTAAATCTCATCCCATATCGTTTCTACAAGAAACTGGGAAGGCGCGACAAGGAGATTATCCTATCGAACATCCAATTATCTGACTTTACTAGAGAAGTCTCAGAGGTTAAAGCAATTTTCATTGTTGACTTAACCGTTGGCACCAAAACTTCTAGGACGTCCTTTTGTGTGATTGATGCAGATGGGTCTTACAATTTACTATTGGGCCGAGATTGGATCTATAGTAATCAGTGCGTACTGTCGACTCTCCATCAGATGATAGCATTTTGGAATGGGGATAAGGTAGAATACGTTAAAGCAAACACCAAGTCGCAAACAACCTGCGCACATGCATCTCCAATTCATCAATTGGTACCAGAAGACAATATATCCATCAGTAAGCCACCTCTCGTTGACCCCAATAGTATTGCATTCTGCCATTTCGACAAAGGGATCGTTGAGTGGATCCCGAAAAGTCAACTGGCAGGGCAATTAAATAAGGTTGTATATGGAGAACCTTACATTGTCAAAAGACCTCATTGAGAGGTACTCGGCCTATCGGGCCGAGCTCGCAGAGCAATCCACAGAAGCTGTCGATGGAATCCTTGAATTTGAAGAGTCACCCATAAAAGAGATTAAAAAGTCGATTGAAGCTCAAGACCTGTTACAGGAAGTGAACCTTAGGCTAAGCAATGAACATTGACCTACTTACGTAAGTTTGTTGATCGATGATGACTTCAAAGCCTAGTTGGTAAGACTCTTGAAGAAGTATATAGATTGTTTTGCCTGGGACTATAGAGAAATGCCTGGATTAAGCAGTCGTCGAACATCGACTGCCCATAAAAAAGGGGTTCGGGCCTCATAAACAGCCGCCCAGACGATTCGCTCCGGAAGTTATTCTTAGAATAAAAGAAGAAGTGGAGCGATTGTTAGCGGCTGGATTTATTAGGACGGCATGGTACGTCGAATGGTTATCTAATATAGTTCCGGTAAAGAAAAAGAATAGAAAGTTATGTTTCTGTATCGACTTCCGAGATTTAAATGCAACCACACCAAAGGATGAGTACCAGATGCCAATCGCAGATATGTTAGTTGATTCGGCTTCTGGGAACGAAATCATGTCATTAATGGATGGTCATTCAGGCTACAATCAAATATTCATCGCCAAAGAGGATGTCCATAAAACTGCATTCAGGTGCCCTGGGGCTATTGGCACTTTTGAATGGCTAGTCATGCCATTTGGATTAAAAAATGCAGGGGCAACTTACCAGAGAGCTATGAACTTCATCTTTCATGACATGATTGGAGACTTTATGGAAGTCTACATCGATGATATTATTGTCAAATCGAACCAGGTATGTCATTTAAATCATTTGGAACAAGCTTTTATTAGGATGCAGAAATTTGACTTGAAAATAAATCTGTTGAAATGTGTTTTTGGAGTAAGGGCTGGTAACTTCTTAGGGTTCCTAGTTAATCAAAGGGGAATTGAAATTGATAAGAATAAAGCTAAGGCCATTTTAGAATTGCCGCCCCCCACAACCAAAAAGCAACTTCAGATGATTTTAGGGAAGATAAATTTCTTGCGTCGATTCATCGCTAACTTGTTAGGAAAGATTGAGGTGTTTTCCCCATTATTGAAGTTAAAGAATCAAGAAGAGTTCGTATAGGAAGAGAAACACCAACATGCTTTTGATCAGGTCAAGCGGTACTTGGTTAATCCACCAGTATTGATGTCGCCGAGAGCAGGTCAACCCTTGAAATTGTACCTGGTCACTACCGATACTACCATCGGATGTATGCTGACGCAGGAGAATAATGAAAGCAAAGAGCAAGCAGTGTATTATTTGAGTCGGATGTTGAATGATCCTGAAACAAGATACACTACAATTGAGAAGCTATGCTTGTCATTATATTATGCATGTACAAAATTACGTCATTATATGCTGCCGACTACGGTACATGTAATATGTAAAATAGACGTAATTAAGTACATGTTGACTCAACCTATTGTTAAAGGCCGAATTACCAAATGGGCTTTTGCTTTGACTGAAATAAATTTTGTCTATGTTCCGTTTAAAGCAATAAAAGGACAAGCCATAGCAAATTTCATTACGGAATATCCTGGAGCACGAGATGAAAATAGTGAGGGATACGTCCACGTGGTCCTATGGCAGCTTTACTTCGATGGATCCAGTACCCCTGGGTCTGCTGAGGCTGGGATCATGATAATATCCCCTCATAGACAGAAAACGAAACTTATGTTCAAGATGAATTTCGAGTGCTCCAATAATTAGGCCGAATATGAGGCCTTAATTGTTAGCCTAAACATCTTGGCCAACATGAAAATATGTTTCGTCAAAGTCATAGGGGATTTTCAATTGGTGATAAGGCAATTGTCTGGGGAATACCAGTGACTTAATGAGAATATTATATCCTATTATTCACTGGCCAAAGAGTTCCTAGAACGCTTTGACGACTTTGAGCTGGTCCATATTAAAAGAGAAGATAACACGGAGGCTAATAACTTAGCACAAATGGCTTCCGATTATAAAATATCAAAAGAGCTTGCTGACCGTATTATTACTCAGACCAAGGTTTTACCACTGATGAACAACAGAATCATGTGTACCCAATCGACATAAACCCTTGTCGACAACGCGACTGTCGACGAAATAGTAACTTAAGATTGGAGAACTCCATTTATAGAGTATTTCAACAACCCAGTTTCTAGTGATAAAAATTTCAAAAGAAAAGCCTTCAATTATTTGATGATTATAGACTGTGGACGGGTTATTGCTCAAATGTTTGGGACAGCAAGAGTCTGTGATAGCAATGGCCGAAGTTCATGAAGGCATATGTTGAGCTTATCAATCAGGCATAAAAATGAAGTGTCCGTCGACATGGTTACTTCTGGCCAACTATCACTCAAGACTGCATAAGTTATGCTAAGGGATGCGAAGCATGTCAAAGGCACGGTCCCATTCAGTATGTTCTTGGGCTATAATGAAACCTATCATCAAATCTTGGCCATTTAGAGGCTGGGCGATGGATATAATAGGAAAAATTTACCCTCCTTCGTCGAGGAAACACAGCTTCATTTTGGTTGCCACCGACTATTTTACCAAGTGTGTTGAAGCGGCCTCGTACAAGAATATAACACAAAAGACAGTAAAAGAGTTCATCAAGAAGCATATTATCCATCGATTTAGCATCCCATAATCTATAACTATAGACCAAGGCACGGTCTTTACTAGGCAAGAGGTGATTAGTTTTGCCAAGACTAGAGGCATCAAGATGATTCATTCAACTCCTTATTATACCCAAGCCAATGGTCAGGCTGAAACCTCCAATAAAGCCATCATCGCACTGATTAAACGGCACTTGGAAGATAATCCTAGAGAGTGGGATTTATTATTGTCGACTGTATTATGGGCTTATAGAACATCTAAAAAGACTGCTATAGGAACTAGCCCATATATGCTCACTTATGGACAAGAGGCAGTTCTCCCGGTTGAAGTTACGGTTCAATCCCTACGAGTCAGACTCCAAAACAACTTGGCTAAGGAGGAATATGATGAGTTAATGTACGCCAACGTTGATGAATTGGGAGAAAACAGAGCGATTGCCTTGGAAAAGTTAATATAATAAATATGTAAAACATAAACAGTTTGAAATTGGCGATCTGGTCTGGAAGACCATTTTGCCGACGAGTTTGGACAATGAAAAGTTTGGTAAATGGTCACTAACATGGGAAGGACCATTTGTGATAACCGAGGCATTTGTCGGGAATGATTATCGATTAATGGATATCGAGGGAAAGGAGTTTCCCCGTGCTATCAATGGCAAATATTTGAAGAGGTACTATCCTACTATGTGGGAGATGCGGGAAATGGAGGAAGAAGAGACTAAAGATTCCGAATAAGTCCAATTTCATTCATAAACAAAAGACAGATTACTTAAAAAAAAAATCTTTTTGATTTTCTTTTCCTTCCTTCCTCTCTCTTTCTCTCTCCCTTTCTTTCTTTCTTTCTTCTTCTTCTTCGTCTTTCCTTCCTTCCTTCCGAGCCCAGACCCACCAGTCGCTTTTACCCCTCCAGGCTGAGACCAATGTGTTCCCTAAAGCGGGCTACGAAGTGCTGCATTCGGTCCTCCAGGCGCTGTTTCTCCGTCTCAGCCTGTTCCTTGGCTTCTTCGAGGTCGGAGACCGTCTTTTCCAAGTTCGATATTCGCTTTTCGAGCCATTAGATGAGCTCAAGGTGGGACCGCACCAGTTCATTCGACTTCTCGGCTATGGTGCCCAAGGATGTGGAAGCGGAGTTGACAAAAACTTCACAACGGGGATCCATCAAGAATCCAATCTCGATTTCATCCCGTTCGGGGCAGGAGACTCCTCGCCTCAGTCTTTTCACTGCCCCCTGGATCCGTTCAGCAATCGGCTCTCGATATCTGTCGAGATGCTCTTGGGAGGAGTGGAGTTGGCCCTGCACATCAGAGAGTGTGCTGTACATTACATTTGCATGCTCAATCTCTTCCTTGAAGCTCTCGAGTGTGCATTCTGCAATAAAGTGTGCAGCGATGGTTCTTTCATTGGCTCAAAACTGGGACACCTCGTGTTCGAAGACGGTCACGAATTCCTCGTAGTTAGCAAAGAAAGGGTGATTAGAAGGCAGGTCCTTAGGCTTCCCTTTGCGAATCAACTTCTCGACCTTAGCCACTGCCTAGGGCTTGGTGGCCAGGACGGCGTAGGTCAGGCTCAGGTAGGAGATAATCTCCTTCCACAAGGCCTTGAACTGGTGAGCGCTTGGGGTCGGGGACAAGGCACTAGATTCCATTGTTGCTGGGTAGGGTAAAAGAAGGAAACTTCTATGAAAGATGGGATTTAGAATTCAAAGTCGAGTAGTGAAGTCATGATCGCAATAGACCCACTATTTATAGCCCGTGACTAGAGTCCCAACTCTTCATAAATCGGTACGAGAAGATCAGCCGACATCACGAATATCTCGGACGACACGATCGTATCCGTTTGATCAGTCCAAGATACAAGGATTGGAACGTTACGAGTAATGGCCATTTATTCCTTGAAGGTCACGAAACAAGATTCGAGGAAAAACGTGCCGATAGTCACTCCCAGCCGTTCGATGACCTACACGTGTACTGATGAGATTCAATTACTACTCAGGCGTATACCTATGTGACTGTAAAATTGAATTACACCGGTACAAATTGATTATGTTTCGTACTAATTCATTAAATGCAAGTGCAGGAGGTTGTACACAGACGTCTTTTCGAGAGCATAAAGAAAGGATAGTTTGGTTAGTAACACTGTACAGGTCATCAAAGCAGGTGCAGACTATAATTATTCGGATAATACTCAAGGAAAAGGAAAAGTTGATTAACAAAAATATTTATAGCAGTACCATCCTCGGCATTAATGACATGGAAAAAGAGAGAAGAGATGGTGCTAGATGTAAATTAAATAAAATGTTGTTCAAGGCTTAGGATGAAGCTGTGAAGTTGAATTTCTCAATTACAGTTTGATTCCAGAATTTTGTCCTTTTCGGCCCGGCTGTCCCCCACGTCAGTGCTCAGTTGCTTCGCAATTGCTTCAAGGTCTAATATGACCTTGCTTTGATCAAAGAGTGTCAACAGAGAAATGCTTTCGTTGATGCGAAATGCCTCAAAGACCTTACGGGCCTGACCAAGCTCTTCTTCTTTGAGGCTCAGGACCCTCTCTTTGTCCTCAATGGCATTGACATATTCAAGCCCTGCCTTAAAAGTCTTCACAGTTACATTGAATGAATCAGAGAATTCATAAAGAGCAAAGTCTACAGCTCGACAAGGCAAGGGGTAAGGTAAACTGGTCAGATAGTCTAGCAAGGACTTGACTTTGCTTTCGAACTCTGGGACGTCACAAATAACGTCGTACCCTTCTTTTAAGAGCTTACAAAGTTGAGCTCCTTTGGTACGAATTTCATTATGATTAACAGAAGGAAAAAAGCTACCTACCGAAAGACCTTTACCTCTAAAGACTCGAATGCTGTTAACCTGAGGAGTTTTAATGGAGGGATGATCCATGGTAGAGCTCATCTCGTCCATTGATTCGCTTAAAAATTTGTCCATATCGGAGAACGATAATGATGGCGTGCTTGGAGATAAGGGCATATCGGACATAGGAAACCATCTGAAAAGATGTAATAATCCCATTGGGAGCAGAGTTATCTTCGACAAGGCTGAATCCAGGTCTTCAGGAAAAATCAAGACCTTATAGTCGTCCCACCATTGATTAAATAACATTGAACCATATGGGGTGCTGAAATTATTGACAAGCTTGAACCGTCCCAGGATATATTTAGCAACTTCATTATAACACGATAGAGCATCATTCCTTAGAGACAAAGAAGGAAGGAAGTTCACTGAGTAGACGATTGACATAGGAATACCTTGGACCAACCCAAATTGACGGGCACAGTAATGAGGGTTGTATGCCTCAAAACCAATAAGAAACCTTTCTCCAAAAGTAAATTACAGTGGAAGATCGGTGGGGATGATGACACTTCCCCAAAATATTGAGGTGTCATATTGAGCAGTCGATGGGTCACACACGAAGTTTACGCCGAACCTATGAAAAATGAAGTCCTTCAAGGTAAGCAGAACACCTAGGAAGTACTCCAAGACCGAAAGTCCTCCGATTAGCCGGAGGAAAATGCTACAAAATTTCCAGGGGCCAAAAGCAGTCTCCATAGGCTGTTTATGTGCATCATACCGGTCGACAGGTGTAGAACCATAAGACGTGAACAATTGAGGGAAGTATGACTGAACCCAACCATGCAATATCCACAGTAGGCCAATGAAAGGGTTAGGATATGCACTAAACAATGAAGATTGTGCATCGGAAAGGCCTTTATACAAAGCAGACAATGCCATTCGACCTAACCCTACATCGACACCCTGAGTGAGGGCATATGCGATGTCCACAAGCCCACATGATATGGAAGTGGTACAAAAGATATATCGACAAAGCCGACAAAGCAGGAATGCAACATGTTCTTGAGGAGTTATTGGTCCATCTGACTTGCTAAACTCTTTGATGAAGTCATGGAATGAGAAATCAACGAAAGAAGTACCATAAAAATCTGGACATGATTACGACTTCTGATTATAAAATTCCACAAAGATGATAGGCCAGTTGGTGACCACATATCGAGCAAAGTGATGGTTACCGGACCGGGGGGCAGAAAAAAGCAATTCGTTGATGGTGACCAGAGACAGCAAAGAGCTCCGATGAGCCCATATTCAACAGGATCTATAGAAAGACAGCTTAGTGACAAAGCCTACTCTATTTTCGCCACCTTCCAGATGACCGACATCTCTCGTTTTATCCTTTGGTACCACCGAGAGAATTGCTCGTCATAGCATGGATATGAGTTGAAATGAGAATTCGGTGATGCCCAAGTCGAGATGCTAAGTCGGGTTTGACTTATGGGAAGAACCTCCTTATAATAACGTGAAAAATGCTCAGTAAAGATGGATGGTGGAGGTGTTAATTTGAGATGTGGGCCTAGGGTCACATGATGAGCTTCCGCATCATAATCCACAAAGGATAGGAAGAGGCGCCCTTGTCGTTCAAAACTCCGAAGGTTCTTAAAACAATTCAGGCAAATGATAGCTTGAGTATTGATTTGGGAAAAAGAAAGGTTAGCCATTGTGATGGGCCGAATGATGAAGCTCGACTACGGCTACCGGGTATTTATACTAGTCTATTTAGTCAATGAGTTAGGTCCACTAACTGGCAACATGCACATAAACGAAGGCGTAAGGCTCGGGATCCATTATCAAGGTTGGTTATGAGTAATCGTGGCATACGTGGACATCCAAGGAAAATAAAAAAAAGTATTTTATTGAGGAGAAGGAGGTCTGTCGAACAAAAAATCGTGAACCCCTCGTTGGAGCAAGGATAATTGAGATTCTAATCTACTCATCTCTGAGATATATGCGTTTCTATTCTGACGCTGTTCCACTGCAAGGTTCAACACTCGCATATGCTCCTTTTGTTTCAAGCCCTTCAAAATGCCGATGTGATGGCGCAATTCTTATTTGACCTCTGCCTGTTGACGGAGCTTCATCTCCCGCCGTCGACGAGTCTCTTCGAGGGCTACAGCAAGATGTCTTTCTTTTTCGACAAGGACACCTATTTCGTCTGTAATAACCCGAAGAGACTTGCGACGGGTGTTTACCTCCTCACTAGCCTCCTTCACAATGTTAGCTGGTTCTTCATGTATTTCTGCAGGAATGGCCGTCTCTTGTACTTGGCCCAGGAGTTGTTGATATTTATTGAACATAGTCTGGAATTCCTGGGAGAAAGTCTTGAGTTGCTCTCTGAGTGCTGAAGGAAGAATAGACCCAACTTCAACATTTTCATTTCCAAGGCGATCGATGAGGAGTTTGAATTGCTCCAAGGCTGTAGCATCATATGACATCCTCGCGAGTCCTCCTATAGAGAAGTCCAAAAAGCGTGTCAGCTCCATCTTCTTCTTGATTATAGCTAGTTTTGATTGGCCAGAGTGAGGCGACAAGTCATATGGATTAAACGCCAAAATAAATTCAGCTTCGTCTATGGCGTGCATTGCCTTGCCCAGGTATGCGGTAGATGAAGTAGACGACTGATGGTCAGGCAAAGGAGTTGATGAGACAGGCGTCGACGATAAGGTCTTGGCAGGATTAGTTGTGGAAGTCGAGGCTACGAGCATTGGAGTGGACGTCGATGGTGAGGCTGTGGAAGGGTTGACCACAATGGCTGGAGTAATGGTCCGTTGGACCATGACACTTGTCGATAGACCACATGCTATAAAATCGGAATGATATCTCAGTATCAGGGTTAAATAAGAATTGAAGACAAAGTAATATTTCAAAAACGTGTACCTGTCTCAGGCATAGCTGTCTCGAGTCTAGCCATATTAAGAGCGACAGTGATTTCTATAGTGGAGTCAAGGATTGGAGCAGTTCGGACAAGTGGAGGAGTAGGAACAATTGCCGGTTCAACTGAAAAGAAAAGGAGAATAAATAAACCAAATAAATTAGACAAGCAGAAAGCGCCAGTCAAAACAAAAGCTTACCAGGAGTTACAATAGTGGATGAACCAGGCTGGATGGGGATTTGTGCTGGAGATGCCATTGATCTGGTAACAGAAGGGCCGGAAGACACCAAGTCGGCTGAGGCTGGTGTTGTACTGGAAATGTCAGTCGATGGAATTAAAATGTTGTTGACCCGCTTGATAGAATAAAGACCAGTTGATGCCAAGACAGTGACATGATTCTAGATTGTGGGAACATAGATGCTATCTCCTTGACTCTTATCAAAAGAAGTAAGGAGTTCTGAAGAGGCCATATTGTGTGTAGCCGGCTCAGTAGATGGCTCGATAGATAAAGTTCTGGATTTCTTTCTTGGAGAAGAAGGAGAAGACCTCTTCCTTTTCTTTTTCAACAATGATACAATTTCTTCCAAAGTATCTTCTTCATTCAGTCCAGAGATGATGCGAAGGGAAGGAAGACCTTATAAGTAACAAACCAATATAAAGGAAAGAATAAAGTGGGCTGACACAGAGGAAGAAAGATAGAGGCTTACCATCAGTAGGATTTTTAGCAGCATCGACACTCTCTGTGTCATAATCCCTTTTTGTTTCTGAGTTAAAGAATGGGAAAGTTAGGAGATGCACCAGATTGAAACAGAAAAGGAACGTAAAATGGTGGTACCCATACCTTGGGTAATCGGCTTTTTAGAGCCATTCCGCTTCATATGATTAATCGAGGACCGGAGGGCCTCTTCGTATGCACTTTCAAATGCAAAAGAATACCACCAAGTTTGCCATTCAACAAGGTGTCCTAGATGGGCTTTGAAACTATTATGGAGGTCTGCACTGTAACGGGTGCACATTGTGTTGGCAATTTCAATACAACAGAGCAGTGGACTTCGATTCTTGAGGGAGTATTCTTTCTTCTTGGTTCCTTCCGAGAAGCCCATTGAATAAGAAATTGGCATGGGAATTGCTTGTCATAGTCCAAATTGCCTAGCATAATATTATGGAGAATATACCTCAAACCCATGATATAATCGACCCTTTAATGAAGTCCATATGGGAAGATCTACTGCAGACAAGGCACAAATCCAGAAAGGCCTATAGAAGTTGAATCGAGCCGGATTGAATAAATAATCAAATTCTCCATAGCCATATTTAAAGAAAATGACTCGGTGATGGTTCAGTTCAAGAAAGGCTCGAAGATAGAAGATAAAACGAGGCGCTTGAGAAGCAATATGTCGAGGGGCACGGCTCAGCAATCGACAGCCCAGAGATAAAGGTAAAGGTCTTCTATATCCTTGCAGAAATAGATGGGGAAGATGACGATCACCTCTACTACAAAGGGAAGGGAAATACAGAGCCATCCATGTTTGAAGTATCCAAAAAGCGCCCGAGATGGTTCCAGAATCCCCAAACTTCATTGCCCGAGAGGCGTGAGTAAAGCCCTTGTACAAAACTGCAAGAACAAGAGGGGCCAATGCAAGGCGTTTTCCCGTGGCTAAGGCTGCGGCAATTTGTAGATAGTCTTTGCAAACTTTAAGGGCGGGACTAAAGAACACATATTTTGATAGCCAAAAAAGCAAGAAAAGAAGACGCTCGTCCTGGGTAACATGACCCAAAGTTCGGTAAAATTGAGATAAAAAATTGCTGTATGCCAGAACATCCTCAGAAATGAAAGGAGTGGGCAGTATAAGCAAATCCTCGACAGCATGACCGACTAGTTTAAAACCCACTATAGCAAATACATCAAGCATAGTGATGGACATGTGTCCCCAAGGGAAAAAGAAGCAATTGCTGGAAGAGGACCAGAAAGTGATGGCGGAGCCCAATAGCCCGCGTTCCAGGTTATAAGATGACATAGTGACCTCGAGAGCGACGTCAATCCCAACAGCCGTCCATAAAAGTTGAGTTTCTTGATCGGCCTTCAAGCGAATAAACCATCTATGCAAATCCTCTTCGTAAGAAGGGAAACCTTGAAATCGAGAAGACTCAGTGGACCATACATCCATGATGGAAGAATGTTACAGTGCCAAAGTCTTACTGTGCTTATACGGGAAATGGAATTGGAGATTCACGAGAATATTAAGATGGTCCATGAAACTGGGGCCCAGAGAGAAACAGTTGGCTTCATCCTTAACAGCTTTCAATAAAAGGAAAGAACAATTATTAATGCGCGGGTCTTCTTTGAACTTGTCAAAAGCCGCGATGTAGTCGCCAGCAGAATATTCAGACTTTTTGGACGCCATGAAGAATGATGGATCGAGAGCGGAAAAGGTTCAAGAAGGGATTTTTAGGGTTTTAAGAAGAAGACGCGATGGGAAAACAAAGCTCTTGCGAAAATACAAGATGAAGAAGACGATTCGAAAAACCGCGATTGTTTGAAGAAAATACAAGGTGACGTGTCCAAAGAATATTGGATGAAAAATTCATAGTGGTTGCTCGAAAGGACGTCAGGGGACAAAAAGGCATGATCATCGCCTGGGGATTCGTACACGGACAAGGTATATCTTTAAAAGAAATAAATTCAAATTTATTCCTTTTAAAAGGGGGCATATGTTGACACCCGAAATTACCCCTGGTGGGAGTGGGCCGATTGCAAGTCACAAAGGACGTAAAACACGGCCCACATAGCATGAATCCGGAGAAAGGCCGTGAGTCAGGCCTAGAAGCATTGGAAAGATTTGGAGCAGTTATTGACAAGACACGTCATAGAAGTGTCGACAGGTTGACAATTCCAAAATCACGAGCCTTGCACATGACGTCGACAAGTCCAAGATCACGAGCCTTGCACATGACGTCGACAAGTCCAAGATCACAAGCTTTCCATGTGATGTCGATGAATTAAGCACGTGATGTTATATGGTAAAGAAATTCATTTCCACGTGTCAAAAGGTAAAGATATAACCGTGGGCGTGAAGATCAAGGAAGTTAAATAGTGAAACGTGGGAAACATTAGGAAATAAGGAGACACGTGGAAGAAAATCAACTATTACGTGATGCCCAAGAGGCGTAAGCAACATCGACAAGTCAAGAAGCGGTTAAAGTACGAAATGTAAGGAAGTGGAAAACAACTTTCAAGGAGAAGTAGCCGATCGACAGCTATCAGGCTGCTCTATAAATACTCAAAGATTTCCGACGTAGAAAGGACCTCCGAACAAGACAACAGACCTCTTATCTATCTTTATTTTCGGCACAATAATAATAGTTATAGTTACAGCTTTTAGATTCCACGTCATAGATTCAATTCCGGCACGAGTCTTTATCAGGTCCAACATTGTTGATTAAATTCTAATGTTGTGCCACCGGTTCAACGTCGTCGATTAGATTCCAGCATTGTGCTTGGAATATAGCTGTTGATTAGATTCCAACCATATTCTCTCAGGGCACGTCATTGATTAGATTCTGGCGTACCTGGAATTGTAATGTTGTGTACTGGTTGTGTTGTTGATTGGATTCCAAAATAGCTTGGTCTTGGCATTTGCAAGGTGTCATCCTATTGTTAGTATTGTTGAGTTGGGTGTATTATCGAGTTAAGTTGTAAGGCACAAATTGGGTTTAATAGACGCATTTGACATTCTCTGTCCGAGCTTGACTCAAGACCCTAGTCTCCTCTAATAAAATCCGAAACGCAACGTTCGGTGAAAGATTTTCGACGGGATAAAACCGGCGAAACACCAAATAAAAAAAGATTCATGTTCGTAGCTATGTTCCAATCACACAGTATATGTATCTTTAAGAAGCAAGTGGAGAACACACTCCGAGCTATTGAATATTGCCGAGTTGCTTAGCAATGTGATTTATTAAGCAGGCTTTATGAGCATGTCCCTCTCGCTCCATGTCATAGTGATAGAAATCCCAACCCAAAAAAAATATTCGTAGAGGCAAGTTACATGTATATAATGCTCTAGCAGAGCCCATAAACAAGTGAAGGTGGCATAATTAAAGAAAAAAGAATCAAAATAGATAAAATTGCAACATACTCTCATCTAGATAATATTCTCCAAAAACTTTCTACTTAACATAGGTTTTAAGGCCAAATGTCAAAGAAAGAGCATGAACTTATACATGGTGTACCAACTAATACATAAATTAATGAAGGCATGCATGTTTTGCTCCTTTTACAAATTCCAACCCAAGATCCCAAGATATGACTATGACGAACAAGGTAAGCCAGAAACCATAGAAAGGACAAGGGCACATGAAGTCCAATAATTTATCCTATTAAAGAATATATATTTATATTTATATTTATATTTATATTGTCGAAGGTATAGTAGTGAAAGATTTTTAGGTTTAATTATATTTTCTACCTCATCTATGATTCCAAATCTGTTTCACATCCCATTGAGTCCTCCAAAGTGAAACTTAATACTGGGGTAATAAAATTTGACTTTTATTCTCCATCATCATCGGTGAGGATAAAAATATTTCCTCAGAATTCCCAAGTCGTGAATCCCGATACACTATAAAAGATTAACTTTGATCAGACAAAAGAATCTGTCTCACTAGAATCTTCACCTCAATTTGTCAACTCCTCGATTTTGAGACGGTCAGGAAAAAGGAAAAAAAAAACAGGCAATTGTTTACGCAAGTTTTGGCTTGTCCATCTCCTTTAATCGCGCAAAACCCATAAAGCTGCGCACTAGCTAAACTCGTTATACCATTATTGCAAGTCCACTAAGGTTCAGTGACTATCGGGAATTTTGCCAAGGTAAATAAATTTACTCACCTAAGTTGTGAATATCTTATCTTTTTGTTAACCAACTGTAAGTCATGGCATTACTTAATGTTGGAGACCCATCGATGAAGACAAATTGTTTGGTGCGTGCTTGTGTGGCTCTCAGCTCGTGGGTGGGGGAGCAAATGTCAAAGAAGTAGCCAGTGTTAAAAAAGGAAATAGAAACAAATGGAGGAAATAGGAGTAATTGGAGAGAAGCAGAATTGATTGATATGGTCTCTGGGGTCTAGCTGACCGTCACGGGGGAGCTAAAATCACTCAATCAAAATCAAATGTCATTGACAAAAAAATAAAGGGCAACTTGAAACCCTAGCCGACAATACAAACAATTTTTTTACCCTTAAGAAGTGGGAGAAGGAAAACGTAAAGGGCAATGTTTTGTCTATCTCCTCCTATTTGAGAAAATTTCGTCCGAAAAGGTTTTTGATTACTAGGGTTATACACGTGAACATCACTTCATTCAAATTTAATTAAATATAAATATGAATGGCATCCATGATTATAATCCATCAATCAAAATGTTGGAGATCCTCCAACCAATAATGGAGGAACACATGACTCTTATATGGAAACTTCCAAATCAAGGATAAGCTCGACAGGAAGTCATCGTAAGTTGAGTTTCTATTAGCCCAAACTTTAGAGTGTTGTATAATCGAATTCCTGGATTCGAATTTCAAGACATCTTTTAGATCTATGTCTACAAAAATCCATAAAGATTGGGGCAGATTTGAGATTTATTAGTTGGCAGGTATTTAAACCCAAATATTGTGTATTCACATTACTAAAATATATAACTCTTCAAAAGCACCCTAAATTAATTAAGTAATCGAACTTATTTTTTGGTATTAGCGTCCATAAACATTCAAAGATAAAAAATAGTTATGTTTTGAGTTTTAATATGTGAGGGCTAGAGGTGATCAATGAGCGGGTGACTGGCTCAACCCGCTAGGCGAGAGGTAAATGGAGGGCCTTTGACAAAGCTCTTACATGAGAAATTCAATCCCCATCTTTGGTCTAAGCATGACACAGCCTGGCATGACCTGTATATTCCTATATCAGTTTTATGTTATAGACAGGTTTGGACAACGCATTAACTCCTGATCCTCCTAATAATCACCTCTAGCGAGGACAAGTTTGAGGCTTCATTTAACAATCTGTCTCCAAGTTTAAAACGGGTTCGGGTTGTTCTCAAGACTTCCTGTTGCCAATCGTGCAACTTGATTCCTCCATTGCTTTGTCATCGACCTTTTACAGGAACTCATTTGTCAAATTCCATGGGCAATACCCTCGAACCAACTTAAATCGCAAACAACAACATTTTTTTGGTTAAGTGCAATCCACCGAAATTCGAATTTGCTACGAAGCATCACGATTTCTGGTTCCAACCATTGACAACTTTTCTTGTTCTCGTCCACGAATGGGAAGAGTAGTGCAATCACTAAATTCTTTGACTGGTTTTACCCCGGATGAAGGGGGGGAAGAAAAAGGATGTTATCACGTGACATATGATTAAAGCAACTCAAAAGACAAGAAATAAATAGACAAAAAGTGAAAATTAGACCCTTAGAGATATTATATTTATATTAGAAATACCCCACTGGAATTAATAATTAAAAGAATTGTCTACTTTTTTAAAGTAATCACTAATCGATAGTATTGAATTATCTCGCATTGCTTGATTATGAGATTTATATATTCTTTATGTACACGCGATCTCCCTTCACCTATCAGCTTATCCTTTTTTGTTGGACTTTCTAACAAGTAAAGTACAGTTCCCGAACGGTAAGTGGATCTTTATAACCCAATTTTATTGGAATAAAGGCAAATGGAATTCTATAAACCCTATTAAAACTCCAATTTTTGTGCTTTCACCAACTAACCTTCTGTGATTTCAACTCCTTTTCTAAGTTCTGGGTTCGTTGGGTGACCGTACCGATCACACTTCAATGAGTCTTCTCCTCCACTAATGACGCATTCCACAAAAGTAATACATTGATTAGCCATGCTGCAATTGATTATGTCTTGACCCGATCATCTATCTTCCTACTATACTCCAATGTCATTTTCACATAGCACTTAGTATAATCATTTTCCACTGGATTAACTAGTATAATCTTGATTAGATTATCAGCATTATGAGGCTATCGAGTAGGTTGGGAGACTCATCATCTTTTTTCGCTAGAAGGGAGAGTCATCATCTGCTACGATGGAGCTGAAACTATTTCAATAATGGTGCATTGTCCTCTATGCCAAAAAAAGGAAAAAAAACTACAGAAAGGTAAGGGAAAATGTCAACAGGCGTACTTCAATCATCACACTAAAATTGCATCAAGACATGACCCTCCAATATATGAAACCTCGGACGATCGAGACTGATTTAAATTATGCCCATGTTTGGCCAGTTCACATGTTCTTGACCTACCTCGGTTTTGTTTACCAAAATCTTCTGCTTCAAGAAACAGATATAACATGCGAGTAGCAGATTCCTGGTCACACTTATAACACTACAAAAAAAGTAGGTTTTAGCGGCGAATTTTGCCACGAAAAAAATGAAAAAATTCGTTGTTAAACGAATTTGCGACGAAAAAAATTTTGTCGCCAATTCGGCATCGCAAAATTTAGCGATGAAAAATTTCAATTTTCGTCGTTAAATTGCGACGAAATATATTCGTGGCAAAATTCATTGCTAATTAGCCATGAACTGTATTCGTGGCAAAATTCGTCGCTAATTTTTCGTGGCAAAATTCGTCGCTAATTATTCGCGGCAAAATTCGTCACTAATTTGCCATTATTGGTACTTTTAAGTTTCTTCTAAATATGTTTAGCAGACTTATCATTCTTTTTCTATGCTCCCCGATGTTGATAGAGCCCCCAGCATATGTGGCAGACCCTTCACTAGAACTAAAAGCTCGATTCTTCTTATTCTGTTCACTCATTTGCTTATTCTTTTTAGTGTCCAAGATCTCTTAATTTCCATCCAATTGTCACCCGTTGTAAAATATGGCTTTAGTTGACTTATCTTTGCTTTATTCATCACATTTCGTATGTGATCACGGGCTTTCTTCTTAAAAGTTCTTTCAACTTCATCCTCTTCCATTTCATCCCACCTGAACTTCCGCTGCATCAATAGAGAAACAACTTGTCGCGACCGAACTCCCGAGCCCTTGTTTATCGAACATGCGAAAAAAGGGAGGCTCGCCTGGTACGTGCTAAGTCTAGGTTCGGGACTTAACTCGGGCTCTCCCAAACCCATACCATATCGCGACTTAGGGTTTAAGTTTTTAACATGCAAGTGGTTTATATCGAGGAGTCGCCACTAATCGATTTGGGGTGGGTCGATTAGAAACCCAAATAGGGTGATGGGAGAATCACCCTATTCCTGCGAACCAGAGATTAACTGAATTCGAGGACTTAGTTACACTAGTTGGATAACTAATGCCCTTTCGGTACCTTTTTACCCTGTTCATTTTTTGAAAACATTTGTCAGGCAATTTAAATTGATTTTAGGACCTTTCTCCTAACATGTGAGGTGATCAAGCGAGTGCATAATCAGAAACGATTAGCAGTCAGGAACATAACAATTCATGCGGCCTAAGGTTCTAACCTTAACTAAGTCAGATGACATTCAAAACACAACTCATGCGATTGTATTAAAAACATGCATAATAATACAGCGATAATAAAAATAACATGCAAAATATTACCGCGCAATCTCAGGCTTGTCTAATTTAAACAAGATAAAAATATGCATAATAATACTATAATAAATTAAACATTTAGAATATATCACACAAATTTTAAAAAAAAAATATAATAATAATACAGAAGAAAAGAAAAAGAAAAAAAAAAGTAATATTTTAATTTTTTTTTTTAAATAAAATAAAAATATAATATTAACCGGGTCGGGCGGATCCGGGTTGGGGGTCGGAACCGACCCGGGTCAACGGGTCCGACCCGGGCATTGACTCGGGTCGGATCGGCTGATCCGGGTCGGTTTCGACCGACCCGAGTCAACGGATCCGACCCGGGCGTTGACCCGGGTCGGATCGGCTGATCCGGGTCGGTTTCGATCGACCCGAGTCAACGGATCCGACCCGGGCGTTGACCCGGGTCGGATCTGCTGATTCGGGTCGGGTCTGACTCGAACTGCAGACCCGCGGGGGGAGAAACGCCGGCGGAGCCAAAATTGGCTGTCCGCCGGCCGACCCAGACCGGCGCCTCCCCCCAAATCGACCCCCTGTACCACCATTAAGCTACACCACTCACCTGAGCCGCCATCGTACCGCCGTTCGCCGGCCGGCGACGAGACAAAAACCGGCCTCATTGAGGCATTTTGTCGAACACTGGGCGTGCGCGGTGGAAATCAGCCGATTTCGACCTCCTCCGGCGGCACGGTCAGCTCCGACGGCTGCGGCTGACGTTTGACTGCGAGTGGGGACCGGGACCGGTGACGGCATGTGCTGGGAATCGCGCGACTCAGCCAGCGCGAGTCCCGGCCGGACCGCGTGCAAAAACAGGGGAGGACAGAGGTGATCGGGACCCGGGGATGCTCACCGGTCGACGGCACGGCTGGGCGGCTTACGGCGGGTCTGAAGGCGACGGCGACGCTGCTGGTTCTGTCCTGTTCCAGTGGTTCGCTCTCTCCCTCTCTCTCTATTCTCAGCTCTCTCTGTCTTCTCTCTTGCTCTGTTTTTCTCTCCCTCCGGCCGACCGGGCGGCTTTGGCTGCTTCACGGCGACGGCGACGCTGATGGTTCGCTCCGGCGTACTCCCGACCTGCTTTCTCTCTCTCTATTCTCAGCTCTCTTTCTCTCTGTTCTCTCCATGTTTCTCTCTATGCTCAAACCGACCGAGAAAAGACCCCCCCCCCCGCCTCTCTCTCTCTCTCTCTGGCCTGTATAGGCCGACGACCACGCTCACTCTCTGCTCCGTTGCCTCTGCTGACGACGGCCTGCACCGGCCTACGCCCCTTGAAGACTTTTATGGCCATTTAGGCCGGTGCAGGAGCTGCTCTGACACGCGGAAAACAGAGGGGAGAAGGAGAGAGAGAGATGGCCGGGAAATGGGGAAGACGGGACTGGCCATTAAGGCCAGTCCCATTGGCGTGTTTCTTCGGCTTCCTCTGACCGGATGGGGATAGCGCGGGGCTGCTCCGCCGCTTGTCGCTCTGCGTCAGCGACAGAGGAGAACAGAGGAGAGAAAAGGACCGCTCGGCGCAGGGGGGAAGAAGGAAGAGAAGGGGTTAGGCCGGGCCAGGCCCAGCCGCGTAGGGGAAAGAAGAAGGAAAAAAAGAAAAGCGGGCTGGGCCCGCAGGGGGGGAAAGAAAAGGAAAAGAAAGAAGAGTGGGCTGGGGCCCATGCGGGAAAAAGAAAAGGGCCGGGTCGGCCCGGCCCGACTCGATTTTTTTCGAATTTTTTTTTTAATTAATCTTTTCTAATAGACCCTATTAATGCAAAATGTGCCTAATTTCTATATGCAATGCATTTAAATTGAAATATTTTTGTTTTAGGAATTAAAGAAAATTAACTCCAAAATTTTGTTTAATTAATTTTGGGCAAATTAAAAATAGGTGTCAACACAACTGAAAGTTATTATGAGGGTCACATATCCATTACCATGCACCAGACAATTCAGCAATGGATTTTCTAAAGTTCATATCCATTACTACTTGATGTGGGACTTCCCACTTCTGACAACTAAAGAGTTGTATAAGCATTTGCATTCCCTCTCTTGGCAAGCCGACTTTTCGGAATGAGTTCTTCCACCCTTTATATATATATATATATATATATATATATATATATATATATATATATATATATATATATATATATATATATATATATATATATATATATCCATTAACATGATATTAGAGCAACTCTTCGGATGCACACACACCTTCTCAAACCGATGAAGATGAAGTTGTAACCAGAGGCATATTTAAGAGCTCTGGCGAAAATGCAGGAATATATTTAGAAGAAACAATATCTGTTACACAAGTGAGAATGTAAACATGCCAAAATAATGAAGCCATCTACATTCTAAGAACTTGGAGGCCTAAATAGGGAGCAATTTAACAATAGCACCCAGACTACATTTTGTAACATAGGGGTGGCACTCTCGTATATAACATGCCCCAAGGAACAGTCAACTCTTATCTCTTCTTCCTGCTCTTTTACTTTACATATGAAAACAATGAAAACATAGACATCAAATTAAAAAAGGAAAAAGAAAAAGAAGCTATACTATTGCTATTGAAAGTCATTCGCAACAAATACACAGGAGTAACTAGCCAAGGTCTTTAATAGTCTCTCGAAAAACCATTCCCTTATGATTAATTGTCCTAAATATACAAACTTTGTTATAGGTTCGTTTTAGAATTATTCGTGATTTTTAATAGTAAATAGGTTCATTTTTGTCATAAAAGTGCAAAAACGTTATAAAACACGCTCAAAAAAAGGAAAAAAACTTAGTCACTTAAAGCGAGGATAATTTAGAATCTTTGTTGAGTTAGCATATTTTCCCTTTGGGCTTCCATTACCCCCAAACTTGCAACCTTTTAGGATGGCTTTTGGACTATCCATCACGTTGTGACCGACTCAGTTTGGTCATGGCCAAAAAACTGCAGGAACATATTTAGAAGAAACTTAAAAGTACCAATAATGGCCAGATCGAATCCAGAAAATGGATATCGGTGAGACACTGGACACAATTCTATACTTAAAAGTACCAATAAGAGGGTATGATCCGATCCCTAACACGGCCACTAGAAACACCTAGAAGAACAAAACTTACCTTGAACTCATTCCACTACAAATCCTTTACTTCTTTTGGAGCGCTGCTGTAACTAATATACTGCCCCCTTCAAGAGTTATTAAGTTGCCTCACAACATACGTAGCATCCGTGAATCTGCAAACATGTTAGAAAGAACGATATGGACAATGAAACAATGAAGCATACAGATAATTTGCAACATGGACAACTCAGCTTGACATCCATATCCAAAACCCTAAATATTACATATACTTAAAAAAATGAAGTACTTACGAATCTCCATATGGGCATATCATGAATCGGCTATCTTCTTCACCTGTGTTTCCCTCATCATTCGAGTGTTGCACCGAAGAAGAAGGTGGAACCGAAGGAGATGGAACTGAAGGACATGGACCTGAAGTAGATTTAATTTGCATGTGTCCAACTTGTCCCCTAATATGTTCTTGAGGGTCAGAGGAAGGGCTAATGTGTTCATGTTGTCGATCAGCATGTAGTGGTTGAGGGAAGCATGAAAGGGCAGGGAAAGAGGAAAGGGATGGGGACGAGGAAGGGGAAGGGGCTGCTCTTCTTTGTGAAACTGCACCATGCATGTGACATCCACATTTATACTGACAAGTAGGAAGGTTAGATAAATATCTTAAAAAACATGAACATGTATTAGGGACACATAATAATGTACATCATGAAGCTTACCATTTTATTTCGGAGAGCAAGAGATAAACTTGAGAAAACGAAACAGACTTGCTATCGCCTCTGATAAATAGCAAGCTGTTCGGAAATGTCTACGAGCTTCTTTAGCTCTTTTTTGCCACAAATAACAGTTGTTACCTCTGTCTACAAAAACATTCAAAAAGCTAGTGAAGTGAAGCGCTTTCTGGTGATTATTATCTAAGAAGAAAACAGGAGAATGAATGATGGGGAGCATATTACATGACATGATCAAATTAGGATATTTTCAAACCTAAATATAAATAAAAGGGGAGCATATTTGGCAATCAAGAACTATAACCCTCTATTCCAAAATCTGTTAATGAACATTAGAAAGCAGTTCCATGTGAAACACAATGCGTATCATGTATCTTTCACACAATATTTAAACCGGACTAAAAATCTGTGAAACACAATGTGTTTCTACTCGAAAACCTATCTAAACGACTCCAAAAAGTAAAAAAAAAACGACGTCTGTCATAGCAAAGCTATGGGTATTGATCAGCGGCCCGTTTCCACACAGCCGATCAAATTTTAGCCCATTCCGAGTTCGCCAATCTAAGTGCATCAATTAGGTACTTGGCTTAAAACAGACCCAATTCGAAACCGAACAATCTAATATAAAATCTAATCAGACCCAGTCCATTCAACCCGAGATAAGTCGAATCCAATATAAAAATAGAAAGAAGCAGCAGACCCAATCTAATATAAAAGAAGCAGCAGCAAACAAACGTCCCACAGAATCCGAAACCGAACAATCTCCACCCTACAGAATCTGAAATCGAACAGCATACCCAATTCGAACAGAAAGAAGCAGCAGAAATCCAATATAAAAGAAGCAGCAGCAAACATCCCACATAATTCGAAACCGAACAATCTCCGCCCTACAGAATTCGAAACCGAATAGTAGACCCAATCCGAACAAAAAGAAGCAGCAGAAATCCAATATAAAAGAAGCAGCAGCAGCAAACGTCCCACATAATCTGAAACCGAATAATCTCTGCCCTACAGAATCCGAAACCGAACAGCAAACCCAATCCGAACAAAAAGAAGCAGCAGAAATTCAATATAAAAGAAGCAGCAGCAAACAAACGTCCCACAGAATCTGAAACCGAACAATCCGAAACAGAGCTCACCCGAGACAAAAAGTGCAAAAAATTCACACGAACGTACCTCCTCTAAAACTCTCGGACGACAATCTTCCTTAGATCCGAAACTCTCGGACGACGATCCTCGCGTTTGAGGAACAAGGTTCCTCTCGGACGACGGTCAGCACGATCTTCCCAGCGTCCGCCGAAGGGGTTCCTTTCTCCAAGAAAAAATCGCGCTGAAGAACGCCAAATCCGAAGAAACACTCGTCGGAGGAAGCCGTTGAGAATCGAGAGAGAGAGAGAGAGAGAGAGAGAGAGAGAGAGAGAGAGAGAGAGAGAGAGAGAGAGAGAGAGAGAGAGAGAGAGAGAGAGAGAGAGAGAGAGAGAGCCCTAATTTTTTTTGCTCTACTCGAAGAATCGATCGAGAGAGAGAGAGCCGAGAGAGAGTCGAATCCTAATTGTACCCTCAAATCAAGACGACGCTATTTCGCAAATTAGCGATGAACTATAAAAATAGTCGCGAATGTGCCGCGAAAAGTTTATTTTCGCCGCAAATTAGCAACTGATTTGAATTCGTCGCTAATTTACGACGAAATTAGCGACGAACTATAAAAATAGTCGCGAAAGTTAATTAGCGACGAATTCAAATCCATCGTTAATTTGCGGTGAAATTAGTGACGAAATATAAAAATAGTCGCAAATGTGCCGCGAAAGTTTATTTTCATAGCTAATTCCGTTGCTAATTAGCGACGAATTCGTTGCTAATTAGCAACGAAATTAGCGACGAACTATAAAAATAGTTGCGAATGTGCGGCGAAAGTTTATTTTCGTCGCTAATTAGCAAAGGAATTAGCGATGAACTATAAAAATAGTCGGGAATGTTCCGCCAAAGTTAATTTCGTCGGTAATTCCGTCGCAAATTACCAACGAATTTGAATCCGTCGCTAATTAGCGATGGAATTAGCGACGAAAATAAAATAGTCGGGACGGCGCTGCAAAAGTTATTTTCGTTGCTAATTCCATCGCTAATTTGCGACGGATTCAAATTCGTCACTAATTTGCGACGGAATTAGTGACGGATTTTAATTCATTGCTAATTAACAACGAAATTAGCAACAAACTATAAAAATAGTTGCGAAAGTGTTGCGAAAGTTAATTTCGTCGCTAATTTGCGACGAATTTTATTCCGTCGCTAATTTGCCACGAAATTAGTGACGAAATTAACTTCCACGATAAATTTGCAACGAATTTTAATCCGTCGCAAATTTACGACGGATTTTAATTCGTCGCAAATTAGTGACGGAATTAGCGACGAAATTAACTTTCACGGTAAATTAGCGACGAAATTAACTTTCGCGGTAAATTCGTTGCTAATTCCATGGCAAATTAGCGATGTGTTAATATTCGTCACAAATTAACAACTGAATTAACGACGAAATTAACTTTCGTGGTAAATTAGCGACGCATTAAAATCCGTCGCTAATTTGCGACGCATTAAAATCCGTCGCTAATTTGTGACGGATTAAAATCCGTTGCAAATTAGCGACGAAATTAACTTTCGCGGTAAATTTGGGACGGATTTTAATTCGTCGCTAAATTTCGCGGTAAATTAGCGATGGATTTTAATCGCTAATTTCGTGGAAAATTAGCGACGGATTAATATTCGTCCCAAATTAGCGACGGAATTAGTGATGAAATTAACTTTCGCGGAAATTAGCACCACATTAAAATCCGTCGCTAATTTGCAACGGATTAAAATTCGTCACAAATTAGTGACGGAAGTAACGACGAAATTAACTTTCGCGGTAAATTAGGGACGGAATAATTTTCGTGGCAAATTAGCGACGGATTTTAATTCGTCACTAATTTGCGACGAAATTAGCAACAAACTATAAAATAGTCGTGAAAGTTATTGTCGTCGCTAAATCCGTCCGTCGCTAATTAGCGACGGATTAAAATCCGTCGCTAATTTGTGACGGAATTAGCAACGAACTATGAAAATAGTCGGGCACGTGCCGCAAAAGTTACTTTCGTCTTTATTTCCGTCGCAAATTAGCGACAAAATTAGCAACGAACTATAAAAATAGTCGCGTTCGTGCAGCAAAAGTTATTTTCGTCGCTATTTCCGTAAAAAATTAGTGACGAATTTGCGTTCGTTGCTATTTTCGTCCCAAATTAGCGACGAATTAGCGTTCTTCGCTAATGTTCCGTGGCTAAATCCTTATTTTTTTGTAGTATAATTTTGCGACAAAATTAGCAATGACGCAAATTAGCGATGACCTATTATATTAAAAATTAAGCAAATAAAAATTGTCGCCAATGTTGTCGCTAATTTTGCGACGAAATTATGTTTGTCGCCAATTAGCGACGAAATTAGCGATGACCTTTCATATTAACAATTTATCAAATAAATAATAATAATAACAATAATAATGATAATAATAATAATAATAACAACAATAATTATGACAACAACAATAACACATGTCGCAATAATAATAATAATTACACATAATTAATAAAAAGTCTAAAAAATCATAATCTTCATCTTCACCTTCATTTTCTTCTTGATCTTCATCTTCACCTTCGTCTTCGTCTTGATCTTGATCTTCATCCTCTGTCTCAAAATCAGATTCTGCAACACCTTCTAGATTTGATTCGCGAATTTCAGTTAGATCTATATCTATCATTGCTCCATATGGATCTTGTAAAGTTGGAATGTTATATTCCTCAGTTTCAACCGCATTACAAACTTCCTCTTGTTGATATGTTATATCCTTTCAGTGTTCCTCGATTTTTCTTCGTGCATTAATTTTACATATAGCCCACCAATCAGTTTTGTCATGTTTCAAACTAGGATATGATGCATAATATACTTGAATTGCTTATTGTGCCAAGACAAATGGTTCATATTTCATATACCTTTTCTTATGATTTATTTCAACCAAATTAAACTTCGTATGCACCTTCATTCCTTTGACGGGGTTGAACCACATGCACTTAGATAACATAACCCGCATTAATGGTCCATGGTACTCTATCTCTATGATTTCATCCAACAAGCCATAAAAATCATCTTTTGAACTGCCACCATTTGATGACCGAACACATACACCACTATTCATTGTGGCTTTTCCTATTCCATATTCTTGAGTGTGAAAATTATACCGGTTTATAAAATATACTGGCCATCTTCGTACTCTTGACTTTGGACCCCATGACAGATGATATAGCAATCATTGCTCTTCAACTTGATTATGATTACTGTGAATCTAAGGTCACACATGCAAGTCAATAATATATATTTTAATAAATTATGTATAAAATATTAATAACTTGGTTTTGGTCCATAGGCAACTTACATATATTTTGAACCATGCTGCAAATTCTTTATCACACAAACGGTCAAACTCATTTGGTGGTAGTTCATACATTGAAGTTTGAAAAATCCTATTAACAAATATCATTTATATATTAGCAAATGTTTGACACACAATACATATATTTGCAAATGTACACTTACTCGAAGTATGGCTCCACTTCTGGACAGTTCAATAAAATATATGTTTGAGCTGCCTGCCATTCTTCGCCTGTTAAGTAACGAAACTTACATGTGCTGCATGGTCGACCAAGATAATTGAAAATAAAGAATGATTTGCAATTGAGATCAATGGGGCCCTCATCATTTCTTCTTGCTCTCCGCCTCTTGCACTATACGTGCGGCTCAAAATAGTATGATGCAAATGTTGTCACTTTTTTCACAATATATGCATTACAAATTGAAACTTCAACACATGCCTTATTCTTCACTTTTTTCTTTAAATGATATAAGAACCTAGTTGCAATAGAAAGAAATTTATCAGAATATAATATATAATAAAGTAATTTCGAATTTATTAAAAAAAAATTTACCTCTCAAATGGATACATCCATCGAAATTGGACGGAATCTGCAACTTTGGCCTCATAAGGCAAGTGAACTAAGAGATGCTCCATTGAATCAAAAAACGATGGAGGAAATATCATTTCTAAGTTACAAAGAATAATTGGAATATCTCTTTCTAGTTTCTCCATGTGTGATGCTTTTAATACTGTTGAACAAATATCATGAAAGAAATTACTTAACTCTGTAATGGCGCCTCATACAAAGTTTGGTAGAAGTTCCTTGAAAGCTATTGGAATTAGTCTTTCCATAAATATGTGACAATCATGACTCTTCAAACCTGTCGACTTGCATTCATTCAAATCAACACATCTCCCGAGGTTCAAAGCATATCCATCAGGAAACCGCATAGATTTCAACTATTGACAAATAACCCGTCTCTGCTCCTTGTCCAATGTATAAATTGCTTTTGATTTTGATACCCTGCTGCTTGTATCCACATCTAGTGTTGGCTGATCACAAATATCTCTAATATCTTTTCTTGCATTCAAGTTGTCTTTTGTTTTTGCAGTGACATCCATCACAGTATTTATGAAATTTTCTAAAACATTCTTTTATATGTGCATGACGTCAAGATTATGATGAATAAAATGGGCCTTCCAATATGATAGATCCTAAAATATACTGCGTTTAGTCCACTTATGTGTACTTACGTACGCAATAGTTGTGCCATGAGGGTTTTCAACAATAGCTGAAAAGTCATGCACTCGCTCCCAAATTTGATCACCGGTCAACCTCAATGGTGGAGGTGTTCTTTCAATCCTATTCTTGATGAACTCTTTCTTATTCCTTCTGGATGTATGACTTATCGATAAAAATTGTCTGTGACAGTCAAAATAGCGGGCCTTCTTACCATGTTTTAATCTGAATGACTTTGATCTCTCCAAACATATCGGACATCCTAAGATCTCAGCTGTACTCCATCCAGATAACATTTCATAAGCTGGAAAGTTATTTATCGTCCAAAGAACAGCAGCCTTCATTACAAATATTTGATCAGCAAAAACATTATACGTAAGGACACCTTCATCCCATAGCCGTTGTAACTCTTCAATCAATAGTTACATATAAACATCTATCAACTTTTTCAGATTTTGCGGGCCAGTCACGATCAATATCAAAAACATATAAGGTATCTTCATGCACATACCCGGTAGAAGATTGTATGGAGTTAAGATAACTGGCCAACATGAATAACTTTTTCTTGATTTCCCAAATGGGGCAAATCCACCAGCACATAGACCTAACCTGATATTTCGCGGCTCTATCGCAAACTCAGGGTATGTCCTATCAAAATGTTTCCATACCTCTGCATCTGAAGGATGACACATTAGACCCTCTTCTATTTCATGATTTACATGCCAAGTCATGTGTTCAGCAGTAGCTTGAGACGCATAAAGCCTTTACAATCTGGGGATTAAGGGCAAAAAAAATATTTGCTTGTATGGTCTACGCTTTTGATTACGATCCTGCCTCCTATTAATCTTGTACCTAGGTTGGCTACAGAATTTGCAAGATTCTGCATTTTCATCATCTCTCCAATATAACATACAACCCCTACTACATACATCAATCCTTACAACTGGAAGACCTAAGTTATCCACTAGCTTCTTCATATCGTAAAAATCACTTGGCATGATATTATCACGAGGCATTGTTTCCCGTATTACTTCAACAAAAGAGTTGAAGCAATTCTCAGACACATTATGCTCTGCCTTGATATTTAACAGTCTTGCTCTCACTGATAACTTAGTGTGGTTGTCACAACCTGCCCATAAAGGTTCATCAGCTGCTTTCAATACTTTCCATAACTGATTAGATGGAAAAGTTCCATTACATACATTCTTATCAAAACCTGTTACTTCTATCTCTTCCAATTATGATGCATGACTAGTACCTATTTGTTCAAGTGTAGGAGTAAACTAGTACTTACATGGTTCGATTCTGAAACAAAATTCTGACCACCTGCATCAATCACCATCCTCTGGTATGGGTTCAATTGGTTATAATAGCTATATTCTTCCCTAACTAAAAATTGATCACTTCTTCGATATCCTTCATCAGATATAAATGGTTTACTATGGCAAGTCCAATTATAGTAGTTCGGAGTAAACCCAAATCTACAAAGATGTTCTCTAACTTTATCACACACATAAAATTTACCATTACTGCACTTTTTACACGAATACCTTAACTTATTTCCATCCATGAACTCAAATTTACTAATAGCAAAGTTCAAAAACAGTTCCAACCAAGTACGAAACTCATCGGTCAATCCTCGACGTCCAGGTAAGTTCTTATTATACATCTAAGCCCTGTCTCTTTGCATTGTGTTTGTGTAAAAATTAAAAAATCTCATAAAATATTAAAAATATCATAACTACTGTTCTACTGTTTAATATTCTTAATTAAAACCATAAAATTCTAAAAATTAAAATTGTGTTTTTGACGAAACAATTACTTTGAAATTAAAAAAAAAATGAAAAAATTACCATGTCAAGAAGACTTACTCAAGTATTTGACTGAAATTTTTGTAGTATAATGTGGTCAATTTGATGAGAATTGCAACGTTCATTTGGATTGCCAGACCTTCAAATGGACACGTACCTAAAAAAAAGAAAAATTACTTAATAATTTTTTTTTCGAATTTCCTTTTTCTTTTCCTTTCCCTATATTCTTCGCCGGACCGGCAACCGACAACCGGTTGAGGCCGGCGAGTTCGACCTCGCCGGCCATGGGCTAGGCTGGCCCTCGCCGGCGCTAGCGAGGGCGAGGTCGAGCGGCCATGGCGAGGCCGATCGACCTCGCCGTCGCCTACATCTGTGGTGACGGCGAGGTCCAGCAGCCTCGCCGGCCTCAGCCTCTCGCCGGTCGCCGGGGGGAAGAAGATAGGAAAAAAAATAAAAAAAAAAGAGAAAAAAAAGTCAACAAAAGTAAAAAAAAATTCGAAATTAGCAACGAATAGTTTTGCGATGAACCGTCTTTGTTGCCAATTAGCCACGAAATTAGCCACGACACTTACCAACGGAAAAACTTTATCGAGACTGATTTACGCGCGCACGGAGAGATTTATCGAGAGAAATGAAAGAGGGAGAGGGAGAATAGCGAGGGGGGATATGAGGAATCAACAGCGAGAGAGAAGAGAAATTGGGGGTGAGTGTGGGTAGATTACAATTAGCGACGAATAAAGTACGTCGCTAATTTAGCGACGAATATCATTGGTCGCTAATTAGCGACGTTCAAATACAAAATTTGGCAAATATCGTCGCTAATTAACGACGAATACACTTTTGTCACTAATTAGCGACGAACCTATTATATTAAAAATTCAGCAAATAAAAAATTTAGCGACGAATACGATTTGTCGCTAATTAGCGACGAATTTTGCGACGAGAGCGCCACGACAATTATTTTTCGTTGCAAATTCCGTCGCAAATTAGGGACGAATTATTTTTCGTCGCACATTCCATCACAAATTAGCGACGAATTTTTTTTTCAATCGCAAATTAGCGACGGATATAGTTTTCGTGGCAAATTCTGTCACTACGAAAAAATATTAGTCGCAAATTCCGTCACTAATTAGCGACGAATTTTATTTTCGTCGCAAATTCCGTCGCTAATTAGTGGCAAATTTGTTTTCTATCGCTAATTAGTGACAAAAAATTTTTCGTCACTAATTTTTCGTGGCTAAATCCTTGTTTTGTTGTAGTGTAAAATCAGGTCTTGCATTATAAAGATATATTGGACACCGAGGTCACCGCCGGCCGAGTAGGAAAATAAGATTTATTTTGTAAACCTGAATTGAGGTACTACCAACCTTCTTTGTGCTGTCAAAAGTTTATGAGCTATCAGAAGATAAATGAGGTCACAGTTTTCATCTCATTACATTTTTTAACATTTCCATATAGCATGCGATCGCGTGTAAATGTAACCGCTTTGAAGCTGAAACAAAAGACCAAACGCATAATCAAGATTACGATACGATGTGAAGCGATGATATCATCTCGAGGATTTAAGCTATCAAGAATTCATTTTGCATTGTGTGTCAAGCATATTTTTTTAAGAAATTGCTCGAGTCATTTTTTATAATCGACGACAAGAAAACCGAGACATTATCAATTGTTGTTGCAACCCAACACAAGACGATCCTTAAAAAAGGATAATGCATGTGGAGACTCAATCTAGCTATTGCAGATAAAATGGTTCATCAATTACGTCACATGATGCTGTGAAACTAGATGCAAGGTCATTATGTATGCATGACCTTTCATCCAAGAAGAATAATGACAGAAAGCATGGTACCTTTAAAAAAGGGTCACTAAGTATTCTCATGAAAATATCTCTTTGTAAAAAAATCCCTCGTCGGCCTGATCCTTTCGCAACTTCATAAATTTTCTTTTAAAATTTAAACCAAATCACTAATTTCCATATTTTCATGAAGCGACCATTGGCTTAAAGTGATTACTAATTGAACCTGTGCTATGACCCTCCCAATGGGAGTCGGGGAAATAACGGGGTTAGAGGTAATGCCAAGTTGGGGGACCAACGATTCTCAATCAGCATGGGTTCTCTCAAACCATTATCTCATGTGACTTTGGGATATTACAAGTGAAATTGATCTATTTATAAAGTTCAGTCTAAATAGGAGTCACCACTAACCTGTACGAGGAAATATCTCACTTCTTATGCAACCAGAGATTTAGGGTTGAGAACTTGATTATATCCATTTTGATACCTAAACCTAACTGGAGTTGTTAACCAAGTGTCCACAGAGTCTCTGACCATTTTATTATCCTATAAATGAGTGCAATCAAGGAAAAGAAAAACTATTACAATCAATACAATAAAAGTAAAGTGTAAGAAGGTAAACTCAAGGAAGTGTCGGGCAAAAAATACACATGACCTTGTTATTAAGGGGAAAACTGTCCAAAAAATCATAATTTATGGCACTTTTACCAATTCAATTATAAGTCTTTCAATTATTTAAATTGAGTACCAAAATTTTTAAAAATTTGCCAATGTAGTCCATCCGACCAATTTTGATTAGAAATCACTGACGTGAACATTGGCCGTCCTACATGCCACGACCGGCGTTGACGTAGACAAATTTTATTTATTTTTTATTTATTTTCTTTTCTTTCGATTTTTTTCTCATTCTTCCTCCATCGGTCACCCAACCTCCACGACCGGGTAGAGGCTACAATCGGCTAGGTCGCCTCACCAACCTCAAGCAAGATCACCCACACCGGGATATGGCAAGGGGTGACCTCCCCAGACCCAAGCGAGGGCTAGCGAGGTTTGCCAGCGGCCGACGAGGGAAAGCCTTACCCGAGGCTAGCGAGGTCGAGCCTCACCTTCGTTGGCCTTCAGCGAGGTCGTCCCTTGCCAGATCTCGGCGAGGCCGACCCTCATTGGCCTCTGTTGAGGCTCGACCTTGCCAAGTTTGGCAAGGGTGAGCCTTGCCCGAGGCCGACTAGATCAAAGATACTTACTAAAACTAAACTTCATCAAAGGTGCTCACTAAGACACATAAACTAATTATATGTTAACTAAATGAAACTAAGCTAATTCTAATACTAAAATCTAACAACCTGATCAAGGCCTATTTTCCTAAGCCATTTTTTTAAATAAATTTTTTAAAATTTAAAATTATATTAATTCCAGAGATGGGATTCGGGCTGGGCTGCTGAGCCCAGTCCGGATATGGGTCACGCTTACACCTCATGGATCTGGGCCTGCCTAGGACACGATTGAGCTCTTATCTCAAACTTGTTCAAAACAAAATTAAATGAAGAACAATCTAATAAAATCGAATTAAGCCCAACTTCATCTAAATTAAACCGGCCCAGACTAACCTAGACCAAGCAAAGTCCAAAACCTCTAAAGCCGAAGCAAACCCAGATTCATCAAACCAAGTAAAACCCACACTCACTAAACCTATTCAAGCCCAAAGTTCATTAAGCCAATTTCCTATTTTTTCTTTCTTTCTTTTTGTTATGTCTTTTGTGTTTTCCTTATTCAATAACGGGGCGCCTTTTTTGTCAAAATAATAGTGCATTTGTTTTGCTGAAAATAAATGATTTGGAAAATATTTTTCTAAAAATAATTGCTTATATCGTTTACAAAAATGACTGAATTAAAAATATTTTCATCATTCAGAGAATATTTAGACATAAATTATTATCAATAATGAAAATATTTGTTATTGACTAATTATTTCAAGCGACATAAGCAATCACTTTTAGGTAAAATTTTCTAAATTATTCATTTTCTGCGAAACAAACAAAGCAAATACGTCGTCGTGAAGTTTTCATGAAATCAAGTAGACCACATATTTCGCTGTAACATGGCAAAGATCGCTATGACTTGCTTTTTGGTGACAAAGTGTTGTTGTACAATCCAATAATTGTGCACTTCTAAGTGTTTGCAGCATAATATTATTATTTTATGTCCGAAAATATGGATCTTTTCCGTGCTCATACACTTTAACAAGTGTTGGCAAGCGTCCAAAACACTGGTGTAAATTAAAAAAAAGGGTTAATACCATAAAAAAATCAGAAACTATTCCCTCATGACACATATACTCCAAACTAGTCTCCGTCTCATGAAAAATCACAAACCAATGCCTTCATACTAACTGTCCTCTTACCAATTATCCAAATCTGGTACCCCTAACCCTAATATGTGTATATAAGTTCAAAAAAGTAAACCAAACTTGCTTATATATGTATAATTCCCCAAGTGTAAAGATATATCCATTGTATGTAATTTCATTGTTAGTCTGTGATTATCCCGCAAGTTCATATGTTTCCAAAAGTTGTCCTTTGCTTGAGCTCATATAGAGAACTTATGTTGGGTCCAAGAAATGGCATAGAAGAGCTGGACCAGAAAGAAGTTTTTCATCTTTGGGCTAGACGGTCCAAAAGCCTCCCACTACATCAAGTTCCATTTGGTTTGATGCGTTTAAGTGTGAAACAGCCTACGAAGAAACGAGTTATGATTAGATTAGCACAGCGCTATTTTTGCGGCGATTAATGACACGAGAACGATCCGTTTTATTAGTTTGGTTCCATGTGTGAAATGTTCAAAAATCAATTTCATTGGTTTCGTGTTCGTCCAAAATTGGAATTGAATCAACAGACGACAGAAGCGAAAATAATCTGGAGATTTCTTCGATAATCCTGTTTTGTTCGAATTATCGACTTAATTTCGGTTTGTCTCGTACTTATCGTGATAGGCCACTGTGTTGCCTAAACCAATTGTCAGATCCACCCACAGCCATGGTCCGTGATTAGCATCTTTTATAGCAATAATTCGTGGACATGGGCTCGCAATTATTAACAGTATAAATAAGGATCATCTAACACTAGAGGTTCGCCAACCGAGATAGTAGAAAAAAATAAAATAAAAAGATGATAATTAGAAAGTATCTTAGTCTATACTATGGAGAATTGATGCAATGCATGCATTCACAAGTCCCCACAATTCTGTATTTATTCATTCATAATAAGGTTGATGCAATTTTTCTTTCTTAAAAATAGTAGGCTGTAGGCCTCCAAAAGGTAATGGAGGCGCGCAAAGATTTCCTCAAGTCGGACGGAGATTGGCCCTCAAGTGCAAAGGCAAAAGGGAGCTTGATTCTCGAGACTCAAATCAATCTTCTTTTTTGGCGATTGAATGAACCCTTAGAGTCCCATATTTAGTAATTCTCAAACTCTTTCCTCTATATCTAGGATCGTCGAAATAGTCAAAAATACTATTTTTACATAATTAATTGATCTGGTTAGGTCTCATGTTATTGTTTTTTGCAATATATAATTCTATGCTGGCGACTCTACCATGCATGTCCTTTTCATTCCATTGGAACTTTACGATATAGACGCTTATGACCTCCCCGTCCATGCCTTGCGAAATCAATAGGTCAATGAATTATTCACTATCCTACTATGATATTGTCTATAACACCTCCATCAGCATGAACTATTAATCTCATATACAATTGCCCACAGCTCACGCCATGTTTCAAGTGGAGTCATCCAAGAAGATCTTCGAAACCGAAATGATCTCGAATATTTTTTTATCAAATTGCACGATCCAGACATCGATTAGAAAAAATGGGTCAACCCTAGCCTCCATTTGGTCACCAAAAAGCTAGTCTACTTATGGAACTAAACCCTAACTAAAACAAAGAAGAATTAGCTGGTCCTTGTAGTAAAATAAACTCTTCAGTTAGGTGCGTATTGCCTGGCTTAGAAACCTTTTGTTATTGTCACCAATCCAAGAGTACATCAGCACAGAAGAGATGTCAGCTAAAGCAGATCTCCATAATATATAAACTAAGTCAAATAATCAATTTGGTACATGCTGCAGTCATGAGTATCATTATCTTTGTATTTATATATTAGAGCTAAGTAAAGCAGCGGTCACGAGTTGCACAAGTATAATTATAATATCTTATATCTTATTGTTTATAGTGAATAAATAATTCCTGGTGCAAGATATGCTCCGGGATTTTCTTCCCCCAGACTATACTTTTGGAATTCGAATATGCACTAATAATAAGTAATTATCTCTAAACCAAGTGTTGTAGAACTCATGTGCTCAAAGGCTAGCAAAAACCCTTTTTGTTGATTTTTCTTTTGGGGGATCGAGAGGAGAAATTAATCGGGTCCATGTGCGCGAGTTTGAGCACAAAGAACAGTAGTAGGTTGAAACGTGTTGTCAGTGCCTAAATGCTTTAAAAAAATTACAGAAAAAATGACATTTTGTAGAATTTTTTATTCTATTACCTGAAAAGAGTGCTGCTCCCATCTTGCATTTAATAAGCTATTTTTACTTTTTTAATTTCTTCACGAATAGTTAAAGAAAGCATTTGTCAACTCGACAAATGCTTGTGCTTTAAATTAGTGTTAGGCTCTGTTCGTTTGGCGGAAAATATTGTGTTTTTGAAAAATGTTTTCCCGAAAATCATTTTCCTAGAAAATATTTTTCTGGAACACAATTTTCTGGTGTTCGGCTGAAATATGAAAAAGTTTCGGAAAATATTTTCCGGTGTTCGGCAACGATCGCCGCCGGCTATGTTCTTTTTCCTTCTTCTTCTCCGGCAGGTCGCCGGCCACGGCCACGGCCGACGTCCGACGACCGACCAGAGGCGAGCTCGAGCCTCGCCACAGGCCGGCGAGGCCCCAGCTCGCCCGGCCGGCTAGCTCGGGCCTCGCAAGATCGGCCTCGCCCGATCCGACGACCTGGGCGAGGTCGAGCTCGCCCAGGTCGTCAGATCCGGCGACCTCGGGCGAGGCGCGAGGTTGAGCTCGCCCGAGGTCGCCCGATCCAGCTCGCCCGAGGTCGCCCGATCCAGCTCGACCTCGCGCCTCGCCCAGGTCACTGGATCTGGCGACCTAGGCGAGCTCGACCTCGCCCAGGTTGCTGGATCTAGTGAGGCCCGAGCTCGCCGGCCGTGCGAGCTGGGGCCTCGCCGGACGTCGGCGAACCTCGCCCGAGGTCATCGGCGAGGCTCTGACGAGGCCGAGCTCGCCGGTCGCCGGCCGCCGACTGGCTGAGGTAGAAGAAGCAGAAGCAACAAAAAAAAAAAAAAGAAAATAGGAAGAAGTCTGAAGCAGAGAGCTTCAGACTTCCGGAAAATGACTTCCGCTTCTTAGAAGCGGAAGTCATTTTCCTCAAAACAATGAAGGATTTGGGGGTAGGAAGGAAAACATTTTCCGCCCCCGAACACTGGAAAACGCGAAAAATGTTTTCCGAAAAAATATTTTTCCAGAAACGAACACAGCCTTAATATCAACAAAAGTATCGTAACCATGCCTTCCTGATTTTTATATTATGTAAAATTTTATCATGATTTAATATTAACAGAAGTGGAAAGACTGTATTACAATTTCACGCAAAAATTTAAAATTGAATTGATAAAATTAAAAATTTTAAAATTGAATTAACATTGTATAATTTGTTTAGAATCGATCAGATACTTTTTCCAATCTAAATGTACTTTCTAAAATTGGAAATATGAGTGTAGGGACCACGATGAATTGAAGACCTAATGTTTGGTAATAGATCACATTTATTATTGACGGTGATGGTAGGTGCCCCAGTCCGTACGAGCAGCCCCAGTTGTCCAATTTTGGCAAATTTTTACGTCACTTATGCCCTAATAATTTTCCAGATCCGGAAGATTTGATTTGTAATAATAGAAGATGACAATGTCCTCTTCGTTTCTGGGGCCACGATTAGAAGATGACAAGTTGATTTCATCGCTTTTAATTTAGTTGGAAACCACATTGGACGTCCCGTGTTCAAATATTCTCAAATCCCATTATTGCGGAGGATGTGAAAGATCGAGGCTAAATACATTGCTCTTGATGTAATTATGATAGAGATTAAACTAATTAAATTATCGAAAACATCAACATCAAGCAAATCGAGCATAATCCTGTCATTTCAGTCTAGTTAACTTAACGACATATAAAACTTATCATTATTATTACACAATGACATTGAATTCATAACGCATCCATGCAAGTTTACTCAAACTTATTTCGGTTCATACTCATCATCAACCAACAGCCTTTTTTTTATAGACAATAGTTTTTCACAGTTGAGATGTTCATTCTCTAGGAATGATTAACAAGGTAAGTTAACCAGCATTTTATCTCGTAAACTATATAATATTTTGGATTTCCCGTTGAAGAAAAAGAGGCCGTATTCAATGTCCACATGCACAGATCTAGGACCATTTCCTTCTTTTGTGTTCTTCGATGTTAGAGGCGCGAGCACAATCGCCCGTCGTTGACTTAGATCTGCCAACATTTTCCATGCATCCTTTTTCAACCAGCTGTCTCCTTCATAATATATTCCTTTTTCTCTAACTATATTTCTGTTAATTTCTCGCATTTTCTAATATATTACAAGACAGGAGAAAAAGCCCGTCATTCATGCGCTTCTGCCATAGCAAATTTCTTCGTGATGGAGGATAAACACTACAAAAAAATAAGGTTTTAGTCACGAATTTTGCCACGAAAAATTTGGCAAAATTCGTCGCTAAATGAATTTGCGACGAAAAAAATTTCGTCGCTAATACGGCGTCGCAAAATTTAGCGACTGTTTTGCCGGTTTGTTACTCCGTCAAAAAATCTTTCACCGAACGCTACGTTTCGAATTTTATTAGAGGAGACTAGGGTCCTGAGTCAAGCTTGGACAGAAAATGTCAAATGCGTTTATTAATCCAATGTAGATCTTACACCCTGACTCGATATGATATCGAACTCGACAATACTAACCATGAAACGACAACTTGCAAATGTTGAAATTAAGCTATGCCGGAATTTAATCGACGACACAACTTCAAAGTACGTCAGAATTTAATCAATGACGTAACTCGAATGAATACGGTTGGAATCTAATCAACAGCTATACTCCAAACATAGCGCCGGAATTTAATCGACGACACTGAGCTAGTGGCTCAACACTGGAATTTAATCAACAATGCTGAACCTGATAAAGACCCTCGTTGGAATTGAATCTACAACACCGAATCTGAAGATTATGACTAATACTACTCCTAATGTGCTTAAAGATAAAGGCTAAATAAAGGATGCATTGTGTTGTTGAAGAAGGGTCTTTTCTACGTTGGAAGTCCTTGAGTATTTATAGAGCAGCTTGACAACCGTTCCTTGAAAGTCGTTTTCCACTTCCTTACGTTTCGTGCTTTAACTGTTTGCTGACTTGTCGATATTGCTTACGCTCCTTGGGCATCACGCAGTAGCTAATTTTCATCCACGTGTCACTTTATCTCTTGTCATTCTTGATGCCCACGGTCGTGTCTTTTCCTTTTGACATGTGTAAATGAATTTTTCATTTCGTATTACCATGATTTTGCGCAAAACTCGCGATTTTGAATTTTGTCGACGCCACGTGCAAAGCTCGTGATCTGGGATTCGTCGACGTCACATGCAAGGCTTAACTTTGTCGACATCACGTGCAAAGCTTGTGATTTTAAACTTGTCGACATCTTTATGACGTGTCCTGTCGACAACTGCCTCTGGGCCAAATTTGCGGCCTTTCTCATATTTTTGCCATGTGGGCCGTACTTTACATCTTCTGTAACTTGTGGACGACCCATTCGCACCAGGGGTAATTTTGGGTGTCAACATATGCCCCATTTTAAAAGGAATAAATTTGAATTTGTTTCTTTTAAATGTGTACCTTGTCTGTGTACGAATCCCTAGGCGATGATCATGCCTTTCTGTCTTTTGATGTCCTTTCGGACAGTCTCTATGAATTCCTCATCCAATACCCATTAGACACATCACCTCGTATCTTCCCCGAAAAGTTTTGGCTTTTTCAATCGTCTTCTTCATCTTTTATTCTTGTAAAAACCTTGTTTCATCATCGCGTCTTCTTCTTTCAACCCTAAAAATCCTTTCTTGAACCTTTTCGATCGCTTCTCATGGTGTCCAAACAGTCCGAATATTCATCCAGCGATTACATTGCAGCTTTTGATAAGTTTAAAGACGATCCACATGCTGGCAATTGCTTCTTTCATTTACTGAAAGCTGTCGAGGGTGAATACAACTGTTTCTCTCTGGGTCCCAGTTTCATGGACCATCTCAATATACCTGTGAATCTCCAATTCCACTTCCCATATAAACACAGTGAGACCTTGGCACTGCAACATTCTTCTATTACGAATGTGTGGTCCACCGGGTCTTCTCAATTTCGAAGTTTCCCTTCTTACGAAGAGGATTTTCACAAATGGTTTATTCGGCTGAAGGCTAACCAAGAAACTCGGCTTTTATGGACAGCTGCTGGAATCGACATCGCTCTTGAGGTCAGTATGTCATCTTATGACCTAGAACGTGGATTATTGGGCTCCGCCATCACTTTCTGGTCCTCTTCCAGCAATTGTTTCTTTTTCCCTTCGGGCCACATGTCCATCACTATGCTCGATGTCTTTGCCATAGCGGGCTTTGAATTGGTTGGTCATGCCGTCGAGGATTTGCCCGTATTGTCCACTCCTTTCATCTCTGAGGACGCTTTGGCATATAGCAATTTCTTGTCCCGGTTTTATAGAGCTTCGGGTCCTGTTACTCAAGATGAGCGTTTCTTTTACTTGCTCTTTTGGCTATCAAAATATGTGTTCTACAGTCCTGCCCTTAAAGTTTGCAAGGACTATTTGCAAATTGTCGCGACCCTAGCCACGGGACAACGTCTTGCCTTGGCCCCTCTTGTTCTTGCAGTTTTGTATAGAGGCTTTGCCCATGCCTCTCGAGCAATGAAGTTCGGGGATTCTGGAACCATTTCAGGCGCTTTTTGGATACTTCAAGCATGGATGGCTTTGTATTTCCCTTCTCTTTTTGGTAAAAACACTCGTCATCTTCTCCATCTATCTCTGCAAGGGTATAAACAACCTATACCTTTACCTCTGGGCTGTCGATTGCTGAGTCGTTCTCCTCGACATATTTCTTCTTTAGCGCCTCTTTTTATCTTTTATCTTCGGATTCTTCTTAAACTGAATCATGATCAAGTCATTTTCTTTAAGTATGGCTATGGAGAATTTGATTATTTGTTCGATCCAGCTCGATTCAACCTCTATAGGCCTTTCTGGACTTGTGCTTTGTCTGCGGTAGATCTTCCCATATAGACTTCATTGAAGGGTCGATTCTATCCTGGGTTTGAGGTATATTCTACGCAATATTGTGCTAGACAATTTGGACTCTGGCAAGCAATTCCCATGCCAATTCCTTACTCAATGGGCTTCTCGGAAGGAACCAAAAAGAAAGAATATTCTCTCAAGAATCGAAACCCACTTCTCTGTTGTATTAAAATTGCCAACACAATGCGTACCCATTATAGTGCAGACCTCTCTAATGTTTTCAGAGCCCGTCCAGGACACCTTACTGAATGGCAGACTTGGTGGTATTCCTTTGCGTTTGAGAGTACATACGAAGAGGCTCTCCGATCTGTGATTGGTCGTGTGAAGCGGATTGGTTCTAAGAAACCGATTGCTCAAGGTATGGACATCATCACTCTATGTTCCTATTCAATTTCACTTTGGCGCATCTTCTAACCTTCCATCTCTTAATTTAGAAACAGAAGAAGACTCTGATGCAGAGGATGTCGACACTGCAGAAAATCCTGCTGATGGTAAATCTCTGTCTTTCTCTGTGCCAGCCCACTTTGTCCTTTTTTGTGTTAGTTGGTTACTTATAAGGTCTTACTCCCTTTTGTCTCTAGGATAAATGAAGAAGAGACATTGGAAGAGATGGTATCATTGTTGAAAAGGAAGAGGAAAAGATCTTCTCCTCCTTCTTCAAGGAAGAAATCCAGCGCTTTATCTGTCGAACCGTCTGCTAAGCCGGTTGCATGCGATGTTGTTTCTTCAGAAGCTATTGCTTCTTTGGATAAAAGTCCAAGGGATAACATCTCTTTTCCTGTTCAGAATCCTGTTACCATCTCGGCTTCTATTGGCCTTCCTTCCGTCGAGCAGGTTATCAATCTCTCAGTTCCATCGATTGGTATTTTTAACACCACACCAGCCACAACTACCTTGATACCTCCCAGCAACATTGTTACCAGTTCGATGGCATCCCGAGTACAGCTCTTTTCTCAGTCTAGTTCATCCACTCTTATGACTCCTGGTAAGCTTTTGTTGTTGTCTGGTATATTCTGCTCGTATTGTTTATTTGATTTATTCAGTCTTCTTTTCTTTCTAGCTATTGTTTTCACTTCTGCTCCGATCCTTGATTCCACCGTAGGGACCACCGTGGCTCTTAATATGGTTGGACATGGGACAACCATGCCTGAGACTGATATATGTCTTTCAAATATTACTTTGTCTCCAATTCTAATCTTGATACTGAGATATCAATCTGATCTTACAGCATGTAGTCCGTCGACAAGTATTATGGTTCAACGGACCACTATTCCAGCTACTGTGGTCAATCCTTCCACGGTCTCTCCGTCGACGTCTATTCCAGTGTTCGTGACTTCGGCTTTCGCTACTAACTCTGCCGAGGCTTTATCATTGACGTCTATCTCTCCAACTCCTGATCATCAGTTGACTACCGTTTATACGGGCAATGCAATACACGCTATAAACGAAGCTGAATTTATTTTGGCATTTAATCCATATGATTTATCGCCTCATTCTGGTCAATCTCAACTGGCCATTGTCAAGAAGAAGATGGAGTTGACGCGCTTTTTAGACTTCTCTATAGGAGGATTTGTGAGGATGTCGTATGATGCCGCAGCCTTTGAGCAATTCAAACTCCTCATTGAGCGTCTTGGGAATGATAATGCCGAAGTTGTGTCTATTCTTCCTTCAACACTCAGAGAACGACTCAGGGTTTTCTCCCAAGAGTTTCCGACTATGTTCGACAAGTATCAACAACTCTTGGGCCACGTACAAGAGGCGTCTATTCCCACAGAAATACATGAAGAGCCAGCAGATATTGTGAAGAAGGCTAGTGAAACAGTAAGTACTCGTCGTGAGTCTCTTCGGACTATTGCGGACGAAGTAAGTGTCCTTGTCGAGGAGGAAAGGCGTCTTACGGAAATCCTCGATGGGACTCGTCGACGGCGGGAGGCGAAGCTTCATCAACAAGTAGAAATTGAACAAGAGCTGCGTCATCATGTCGGTGTCTTGAAAAGTTTGAAGCAACAAGAACACGTACGAATAGTGAACTCCGTAATAGAACGCCATCAAAGTAAAGGCGCATGTACTTCAGAGATGAGTAGATTAGAATCCCATCTGTTTTTGCTCCAACGAGGGATTCATGACTTTCTGTCGGATAAATCTTCTCTTTAATACAATATCTTTATCTTCCTTGAATGTCCTACGTGTGCTACGATCATTTATAACCAATTTTGATAATGGATCCCGAGCCTTGCGCCTTCATTTATGTGCACGTCACTAGTTAGTGGGCCCAACTCGTCGGCTAAATGGATTAGTATAAATACCTAATAGCCATTAGTAAGTTTCATCATTTGGCCCATCATAATGGCTAACTTTTCTTTTTCTCCAACCAATGCTCAAGCTCTCCTTCGCTTAAATTGTTTTGAGAAACATCGGAGTTTCGAATGACAAGGGCGCCTTTCCTTATCCTTTATGGATTACGACGCAAAAGCTCGCCACGTGATCCTGGGTCCGTATCTCAAATCGACACCCCCACCATCCATCTTCACCGAGCATTTTCCACGTCATTACAAGGAGATACTTCCCATTAGTCGATCTCGACTTAGCATCTCTGCATGGGCAACACCAAATTCTCGCTTCAACTTGTATCCGTGCTATGACGAATAATTTTCTCGGTGGTACCAGAGAATGAAACCAAGAATGACCAGCATTTGGAAAGCGGCAAAGATAGAGGAAGCCTTGTCATTAAACTGTCTTTCCATAGATCCTGTGGAATATGGGCTTATCGGCGCTCTTTGCTGTCTTTGGTCACCATCGACCAACTGCTTTTTCCTGCCCCTTGATCCGGTAACCATTACTCTGCTTGATATGTGGTCACTGACTGGACTATCACCTTTTGTGGAATTTTATAATCAAAAGTCGTGGTCATGTCCAGATTTCTATGGCTCCTCTTTCGTTGATCTCTCATTTCCTGATTTCATCAAGAAATTTAGCAAGCCAGACGGACTCGTAATGCCTCAAGAACATGTTGCATTCCTGCTTTGTTGGCTCTGTCGATACGTCTTTTGTACTGCCTCCGTATCATGCGAACTTATAGACATCGCATATGCCCTTACTCAGGGTGTTGATATGGGGTTAGGTCGAATGGCCTTGTCCGCCTTGTACAAAGGCCTAACTGATGCACAATCTTCATTATTTAATGCACATCCTGACCCTTTCATTGGTCCGCTGTGGATATTACATGGTTGGGTTCGATCATATTTTCCTCATCTGTTCACATCTTATGGTTCTACACCCGTCGACTGGTATGATGCGCATAAGCAACCCATTGAAACTGTTTTTGGACCTTGGAAGTTCTGTAGCATTTTCCTCCAACCAATTGGAGGACTTCCGGTCTTAGAATACTTTCTGAGTATTCTGCTTACCTTGAAGGACTTTACTTTTCATAGGTTTGGCGTAAACTTTGTGTGTGATCCATCGACCGTTCAACATGATACCTCAATATTTTGGGCAAGCATCCTTGTTCCTACCGATCTTCCATTGAAATTCACTTTTGGGGAAAGATTTTCTATTGGCTTTGAGGCATACAACCCTCATTACTGTGCCCGTCAATTTGGATTGGTGCAAGGTATTCCTATGCCAATCATCTACTCGATGAACTTCCCTTATTTTCCGTCTCCTCAGAGTGATACTCTGTCATGCTACAATGAGGTTGCCAAGTATATCCTGGGACAGTTCAAGCTTGTCGACAATTTCGGCACTTCGTATGGTTCGACATCATTTAATCAATGGTGGGATGAATATAAGGTTTTGATTTTTCTTGAAGACCTAGATTCTGCCTTGTCGAGGATAACCCTGCTCCCAGTGGGGTTGCTTCATCCTTTCAGGAGGTTTCCTTCGTCAGATATACCCTTATCTCCGAGCACGCCATCATTATCTTTCTCCGACGTGGATGAATTTCTAGGCGAATCGATGGATGAAGTGAGCTCTACTATGGATCATTCTTCCTTTAAAACTCCTCAAGTCAACAATATTAGAGTCATCGGGGGTAAACGTTTGGTAAGCAACTCTTTTCCCCCTGCTAATCATGATGAAGTCCGCTCGAAGGGGGCTCAACTTTGTGAGCTCCTAAAGGAAGGGTATGACGTCATTTGCGACGTCCCGGAGATCGAAAGCAAAGTCAGGTCCTTGCTTGACTATCTGACTACTTTACCATACCCTTTACCTTGTCGAGCTTTAGACTTTGCACTCCATGAATTCTCTGATTCATTTGATGTGACTATAAAGGCTTTTAGAGCAGGGCTTGAATATGTTAATCTCGTCGAGGGCAAAGAGAAAACCCTGAGTCTTCAAGAAGAAGAACTAGTCGAAGCTCGTAAGGTTTTTGAGGTATTCCGTCTCGATGAAAATATTTATCTGTCGACGCTCTTTGATCAAAGCAAGGCTATATCGAACCTCGAAGCGACCATAAAGCAACTGAGCACTGAGGTGGAGGACAGCCAAGCCAGAAAGGACGAAATCCTAGAATTAAACTGTGATCAGGAAGTCCAACTTCATGGCTTCGTCCTGGGCCTTGAACAGCATTTCACTTAGTTTACGACTAGTGTCATCTGTTGCTTTCTTTTCCCATGTCATTAATGCCGAGAATAGCCCTGATGTAAATATCTTTATTGCTCAGCTTTTCCTCTTATCTGAATAATCATAGTCTGCGCCTACTTTTGATGACCTGTATGGCATTACTGACCGAACTACCCTTACTTTATATCTTCGAAATGACGTTTGTGCACGATCTTCTGTACTTGCATTTAATGAATCAGTATGATGCGTAATCACTTTATATCGGTGTGATTTACTTCTGCGGCCGTATAGATACTCGTCTGAGTAGTATTTGAATCCCATCGGTACACGTGTAAATCATCGGACGGCTGCGAGTAATTATCGACACGTTTTTCCTCGAATCTCGCTTCATAACCTTCAAGGAGTAAATGTCCATTACTCACAACGTTCCAATCCCTGTATCTTGGACTGATCAATCGGATACGATCGTGCCCTCCGAGATATTCGTCATGTCAGTCAATCTTCTCATACCGATTCGTGATGATTCGGGACTCCAGTTGCGAGCTATAAATATTGCGTCTATTTGTGATCAGGACTTCAACATTCGACTTCGAATTTTAATCCCCTAGCCTTTTGAAAAATCCCCTTCTTTCGTCGTGCCGATCATCGATGGAATCCAGCGCCTCGTCACCAAGCCTGGGTGCTCGGAATTTCAAGGCCTTATGGAAGGAGATCATCTCCTACCTGAGCCTGACCTACGCCGCTCTGGTGGTCAAACCCCAGGCAGTAGCCAAGGTCGAGAAGCTGCTTCGCAAGGGGAGACCCAATAACCTGCCCTCTGATCATCCTTTCCTGGCTGACTATGAGGAGTTCGTGACTGTTTTCGAGCACGGTGTATCCCAGTTCCAGGACAATGGGAGGGCTATCCATTCGTACTTTGTTATGGACCGTTTGTCTGAGAGCATCAAGGAGGAAGCCCAGCATGCCGATGTGGTATACAACACACTTTGTGACGTGCAGGGTCAACTTCACTCTTCCCATGAACATCTTAATAAATACCAGGAGCCGATTGTTGAGCAGATCCGAGGAGCGGAGAAAAAACTGAGGCGAGGAGTTCCCAGCCCTGAAAAGGATGAACTCGAGATGGACGTCTCGATGGATTCTCGCTGCGAAACCTTTGTCACCTCCGCTTCCACATCCTTGGGCCGAATGGCCGAAAAATCGGATGAACTGGTGGAGTCCCACCTTGAAGTTATCCGAAAACTCAACAAACGGCTGTCGAACCTAGAGGAGATGCTCCCCAAACTCGAGGAGGCCAAAGAACGGGCCGAAGTGGCGAATCAGCGCTTAGAAGAGCGGATGCAGTACTTCGTGGTCCGTTTTAGAGAGCACGTCGGTCTCGGCCTGGGAGAGTGAAGATGGCTAGCAGGTCTGGGTTCGGAAGGGAAAAAGGAGAGAAGGAAAGAAGAAAAAGAAGAAGAAGGAAGGAAGAAGAAGGAGAAAAAGAAGGAAGGAAGGAAGAAGGAGAAGGAAAAGAAGAAGAAGATGGACGTAGGATTTTTTTTTTTTAAATGTTTTTGGCTTTATGAATGAAACCTATTCAGAATTTTCAGTCTCTTCTTCCTTCATATCTCGCATTTCCCACATAGTAGGATAATACTTCTTCAAATACTTGCCGTTAATAGTACGAGGAATTCCTTCCCGTCAATATGCATTAGTCGATAAGCATTTCCAACAAATGCTTCGGTTACCATAAATGGTCATTCCCAAGTTGGTGACCACTTACCAAACTTTTCGCTGTCCAAACTCGTCGGTAGAATGGTCTTCCATACTAAGTCGCCAATTTCAAACTGTTTACACTTCACATATTTATTATATGCTCTGGCGACCCTATCTTTATGGAGGATTAGCTTTTCTAGGGCAATCGCTCTGTTTTCCCCCAATTCATCGACGTTGGCAAACATTAACTCGTCATACTCCTCCTTGGCCAAGTCATTCTGAAGCCTGACTCGTAAAGATTGGATCGTAATTTCGACAGGGAGGACTGCTTCTTGTCCATAAGTAAGAATATATGGACTAGCTCCGGTAGCAGTCTTTTTGGACGTTCTATAGGCCCATAATACAGTCGACAACAACACATCCCACTCTCTGGGATTATCCTCCGGATGTCGTTTAATTAATGTAATAATAACTTTGTTGGAGGCTTCAGCTTGACCATTGGCTTGGGCATAATAAGGAGTTGAATGAATCATTTTAATGCCTCTAGACTTGGCGAAACTAATCACCTCCTGCCCAGTAAAAATCGTACCTTGGTCCGTAGTTATAGATTCTAGAATGCCAAATCGATGAATAATACGCTCCTCGATGAACTCCTTCACTGTTTTTTTTGTGTTATGTTCTTATACAAGGCCGCTTCAACCCATTTGGTGAAATAGTCAGTAGCAACCAGGATGAAGCTATGTTTTCTTGACAAAGGGGGGTAGATTTTTCCTATTATATCCATAGCCTAGCCCCTGAACAGCTAAGGTTTGATAATAGGTTTCATCACGGCTGCAGGAACATGTTGAATAGGTCCATACTTTTGGCAAGCTTCACACCCCTTAGCATAACTTATGCAATCTCGGGTAATAGTCGGCCAAAAATAACCATGTCGACAGAGTAACCACTTCATTTTTATCCCTGATTGATGGGCCCCTCATATGCCTTCATGAACCTCAGCCATTGCTATTACAGATTCTTGTCGTCCCAAAATTTGAGCAATAGCTCATCCACAGTCTTATGATATAACTCGTCTCCAATCATTAAATAATTGAAGGCTTTTCTTTTGAAATTTCTATCAGTAGAGACCGGGTTATTGAGATACTCTATAAATGGGGTTCTCCAATCTTGGATTACCATTTTGTAGACAGTTGTGTTGTCGACAAGAATTTCTGTCGACAGTGTAAACATGACTCTATTGTCCATCGATGGCAAGACATTGGTCTGAGTTATCATGTGGTCAACAAGTTCTTTTGATATTTTATAACTTGGTCTGAGTTATCATGTGGTCAACAAGTTCTTTTGATATTTTATAACTGGAAGCCATTTGTGCCAAATTATTGGCCTCCGTTTTATGCTCTCTTTTAATATGGATCAACTCAAAATCGTCAAAGTGATTTAGGAGTTCTTTGGCCAGTGAATAATAAGATATAATATTCTCATTAAGGCACTGGTACTCCCCAGATAATTACTTTATCACCAATTGAGAATCTCCTATAACTTTGACGAAACGTATTTTCATATTGGCCAATATATTTAAGCCAACAATTAAGGCTTCATATTCGGCCTGGTTATTGGAGCATCCAAAATTCATTTTGAACATAAGTTTCGTTTTCTGTCCATGAGGGGATATTATCATGATCCCAGCCCCAGCAGATCCGGGGGTACTGGATCGATCGAAGTAAAGCTTCCATGGGACCACGTGAACGTATCCCTCACTATTTTCATTTCGAGCTCCAGGGTATTCCGTAATAAAGTCTGCTATGGCTTGTCCTTTTATTGCTTTAAGTGGGATATAGACCAGATTTATTTCGGTTAGAGCAAATGCCCACTTGGCAATTCGGCCTTTAACAATAGGCCAAGTCAACATGTACTTAATCACGTCTGTTTTACATATCACATGTACCGTAGTCGGCAGCATATAATGACGCAATTTTGTACATGCATAAAACAATGACAAACATAGCTTTTCTATCGCAGTGTATCTTGTTTCAGGATCATTCAACATCCAACTCAAATTATACACCGCTTGCTCTTTGCCTTCACCATTCTCCTGTGCCAGCATACATCCGATGGTAGTATCGGTAGCGGCCAGGTACAACTTCAATGGTTGACCTGCTCTTGGCGGCATCAATACTGGCGGATTAACCAAATACCGTTTGACTTTATCAAAAGCATGTTAATGTTTGTCTTCCCATACAAACTCTTCATGACTTTTAAACTTCAACAATGGGGAAAACACCTCAATTTTTCCTGATAGGTTAGCGATGAATCGACGCAAAAAATTTATCTTTCCTAAAATCATTTGAAGTTGCTTTTTGGTCGTGGGAGGTGGCAGTTCTAAGATAGCCTTAGCTTTATTCTCATCGATTTCAATTCCTCTCTGATTAACCAGGAACCCTATGAAGTTGCCAGCCCTTACTCCAAAAGCACATTTTAATGGATTCATTTTTAGGTTGAATTTTTGCATCCTAATAAAAGCTTGCTCTAAATAGTTTAAATGACATACCCGGTCTGATTTGATAATGATGTCATCGATGTAGACTTCCATAAATTCTCCGATCATGTCATGAAAAATAAAATTCATGGCCCTTTGATAAGTTGCCCCTGCATTCTTTAATCCAAATGGCATGACGAGCCATTCAAAAGTACCAATAGCCCCAGGACATCTGAACGCAGTTTTATGGACGTCCTCTTTAGCAATGAATATTTGATTGTAACCTGAATGACCATCCATTAATGACATAATTTCGTTTCCAGAAGCTGAATCGACTAGCATATCCGCCATTGGCATCTGATACTCATCCTTGGGGGTAGCTGCATTCAAGTCTCTGAAATCAATGTAGACACGTAGCTTCCCATTCTTTTTCTTTACTGGGACTATGTTAGATAACCACTCCACGTACCAGGCCGTCCTAATAAAACCTGTTGCCAACAATCGCTCGACTTCCTCTTTTACTTTAAGGATTACCTCCGGGGCGAATCGTCTGGGCGGCTGTTTATGAGGCATGAACCCCTTTTTTTATGGGTAGTCGGTGTTCGATGACATCTCTGCTTAATCCTGGCATTTCTTTATAGTCCAAGGCGAAACAATCCTTATACTTCTTCAAGAGTCTTACCAACTGAGCTTTGAAGTTGTCATCGATCAACGAACTTATATAAATAGGACGGTGCTCGTTACCTAGCCCAAGGTCGATCTCCTGTAACGGGTCTTGAGCTTCAATTGATTTTTCAGTTTCTTTTATGGGTGACTCTTCAAATTCAAGGATTCCATCGACAACCTCTGCGGATTATTCTGCTAGTTCGGCCCGATAGGCCGAATACCTCTCAGTGAGGTCTTTTGACAATATAAGGTTCTCCATAGACAACCTCATTTAATTGTGCTGCCAGTTGACTCTTTGGGACCCATTCAACGATCCTTTTGTCGAAACGGCAGAATGCAATACTATTAGGGTCAACGAGAGGTGGCTTGCTGATGGATATACTGTCTTCCAACGCTAATTGACGAATTGGAGATGCATGTGCATATATTACCTGTGATTTGGTGTTTGCTTTGACGTACTCTACCTTATCCCCATTCCAAAATGCTAGCATCTGATGAAGGGTTGACGGTACACATTGATTACCATGGATGCAATCTCAGCCCAATAGTAAATTGTAAGATCCATCTGCATCAACCACGCAAAAGGAGGTTCTGGAAGTTTTGGTACCCACGGTTAAGTCGGCTATGAAAATACCTTTAACTTCAGAGATTTCTCCAGTAAAGTCGGACAATTGAATGTTCGACGGAATAATCTCCTCATCCCGTCTTCCAAGTCTCTTGTAGAAACGATATGGGATAAGGTTCAGTGTAGATCCCCCGTCTACCAATACTCTAGATACCGGTCGACCATTAACTTTTGCGTTGATATTCAGAGCCCTTAAATGACTTGAACCCTTGGGTGGAGGTTTTTCAAATTCCACTACCTCCTCAATATCAAAGTGGAATTCTGCTTTTTCTTTTTCTTCCATTGTGCCCTTTGCCGGATGATCTGATTCCATCGTCATTACTCAAAGGTTCGATGGAAGACACACTCGAACCATACAAGAACTCAACGATGAGATTGATCTTGATAATTGTTGTGGTTCGTACCGCGCAGACTCAATATCTTGTTTTGGTGAAGATTGCTGAGGTCGACAAGATGTCGACGCTTGAATTCCTGACTTTCGTTTCCAGACTAAATTCCCACGCTTAGGATTTTTCGGCCTGGCTTTTTGCTCAGCAATCAAGACTGGTTTCACCTGCTTGATGTGAACTTGATTTACTCGTTGTTGGAGCTGATATTCTTTTCTTTTCCGCAACATTCTCCTTTTTTGAGTCCGCGTTAGGTTTGAACCGTGATTTCGAGTTTGGTTGGCCTCATACCATTGACCTACAAGTGGGTCTCTTGGCACCTTCAGAGTTCGTCGATATGGTGGATGAAAGTCTGTGTGAAGATCTTCCCGATCAGGGAAATCAGGACCCCATCCACTTGGCTCGATCTTCGCATTGTATGAAGGTGTTTGAGCATAACTTACATAATAATCATATTTACCGATGGGTTCTCCCAAGGTACCAATAGTCGGATCACCTTCTTCATACCTTTGCTTAAATGACTTAATAGCTTTATTATGGCCTCGATGACCTCTATGATGATTAGTACCCTTAGAAGGAGTTTGTTTATCATATGAATCAATGAGGGCCAAATCACGAAATTCATCGACAACCTTACCAGGCAGAAGTCTTCGACTTTTGGAGTAATGTTTCTCTTGTTCCAAAGGTCACTTACACTTTCGCAAAAACGACGTGGGTGATGCCCCCTGGTGTTTGTTCTTAATGATACCATTCTTGCCATTACGGGAAAAGGATCGACATCTACTTCCATTGGGGCCTTGCCTTTGTCTTCAGAAAATTTTATCTTCCCTTGTTTAATAGCTTTCTGGACATTTCTTTTAAATACGAGGTAGTCATTAGTGGCATGGCTCCATGAATGATGCCACTTGCAATACTTCTTTTCGGCTAATTCTTCTTTGGTGGGTAAAACTTGTCCTTCGGTCAGCCTAATCTGTCCGTCAGCTAATAATAAATCAAATATTTCCTCTATCTTGTTGATGTCAAAAGAATAAAAAACGGGTTCTTTAGCCTTTGACATGAGGTTAGATTTTTCTCTGACTCTTGCTGGTTTTAGAGCTTTGCAGATGTACGGCTTATCAATCACCATTTTCGCGAGAGCCATATCTGCTATATCTATTGATTCGATTTCATCTTCGCTCTCATCATCATCGGCCCAACGAACTTCACCCCGTCGACCATACCTTTTGTCTTTTTCCTGGAGGAGACTTTCATGTTTAGCAGCTATGGTTGACAATTGGAACAGATCCGAATATGGTTGTCCGACCATTCTCTCTCGGATTTCAAACTTTAATCCATTAAAAGCGAGGTCCACAAAAGTCTTTTCAGGTAAAGGGACTAAACACTTATTCCTTGCCCTCTTAAATTTGGAAATAAACTAATCGACAGACTCATTAGCTAACTGTTTCATGGTCAAGAGATCAGCTACAGACAAATCCAGCACGGCCCTTTGAAATTGACAATGAAATAACCTTTCCATTTGTTCCCATGATGTAACCGAATTCGCAGGTAAAGCAGTATACCATGTAAAAGCGGTTTTCGACAAGGACAAAGGAAATAACCTTAATTTCCAATAATCAGCATGAGCCGCATCACCACATTGAGCCAGAAAACGATTTACATGTTCAAAAGTAGACTAGTCTTCCTCTCCAGTGAACAATGTAAATTCTGGCATTTTAAAATCTCTTGGATATGGTATTGTATCCATCCAATCAGGATATGATTTTCTATAAATGTTTTGGAGGTATCCCGCATCATAGCCATATCCCCTCATTACAGGGTCCACTACTAATTGATTTCGTGCTGGACCAGCGACAGGCGCAGGAGCTACTATATAATTTGGTTGCAATGGAGGATTCAGATTTTGATGAGGTAATTGGTAGAACGGCTGTTGTGGTAACTGGGGCTGCTGTTGGGGTGGTACATTATGAGCAACCAGAGGTGGGTTAACCGGTAGATTTAGCTGTGCCGGCAATGGTTGCTGGACTTGAACATTTGGACCCATAGAGGGTGGAATATGCTGATTCACGTTAGGTGCCACAGGCTGGGGCGCCTGACGTGGGGCGCCTGACGTTGTGGTTGGATGTTCATCTGTTGGATTTGTTCTTGCCCCCTAGGGAATGGTGCTATAAGATTTTGAGCATCTAGGACTACTGGTAGAGGACTTACCTGGATAGCAGATGGGCCTTGTATCTGAGCAACCTGATGTCCCCTTTGGAGGTTTTCGTCTATCGCCGGCTGTCGAGTAATTACTCCATTTGGGTCTGCGCTAGCGTGCAGTAATCCTTCGTTGGTTGCTATTGGCAAAGTTTCACCCCTTGGTAATATACGAATGGGTGGGATTGTAGAAGTAGTTTGCATCACTGTTCCGAACTGTATAGCAGGACCCCCCAATGTTGATGGGGACCCTGTTCTCAGTTGGGTTGGTGCAATGGACCCTCCATGTTGACCTTGTGTACATTCATGATAAATGTTAATGATCAAAGGCCTAACCACTTCAGTCATACGCCTTACCACATAATCAGCGAGCTTGTTCTGAGTTTCCTCAATAGTTCGCCTCATGGTAGAAATCACAACTGATGTGAGTTCAGTTTGCCTTCTTTCGTCAACATGCTGCCTCGATATGTCGGCGACCTCTTCTCGAGACTGGTTCGCCACCTCGGTATGAAGAAATTGGGCAGATGATGTCTCAGCACGGTTATTATCTTCCGCCATCGATACAGCGTGCTCGTCAGTAGTATTATCCGAGTTGGTTCTACTCCGGGTGCGTGGCATAGCACTCTCTCGACTTAACTCAATAGTAGTCCCACCGGGCGTGCCAAAAAGATGTTTCGCCGGTTTGTTACTCCGTCGAAAAATCTTTCACCGAACGCTACGTTTCGGATTTTATTAGAGGAGACTAGGGTCCTGAGTCAAGCTTGGACAGAGAATGTCAAATGCGTTTATTAATCCAATGTAGATCTTACACCCTGACTCAATATGATATCGAACTCGACAATACTAACCATGAAACGACAACTTGCAAATGTTGAAATTAAGCTATGCCGGAATTTAATCGACGACACAACTTCAAAGTACGTCAGAATTTAATCAATGACGTAACTCGAATGAATACGGCTAGAATCTAATCAACAGCTATACTCCAAACACAGCGCCGGAATTTAATCGACGACACTGAGCTAGTGGCTCAACACTGGAATTTAATCAACAATGCTGAACCTAATAAAGACCCTCGTCGGAATTGAATCTACGACACCAAATCTGAAGATTATGACTAATACTACTCCTAATGTGCTTAAAGATAAAGGCTAAATAAAGGATGCATTGTGTTGTTGAAGAATGGTCTTTTCTACGTTGGAAGTCTTTGAGTATTTATAGAGCAACTTGACAACCGTTCCTTGAAAGTCGTTTTCCACTTCCTTACGTTTCGTGCTTTAACTGTTTGCTGACTTGTTGATATTGCTTACGCTCCTTGGGCATCACGCAGTGGCTAATTTTCATCCACGTGTCACTTTATCTCTTGTCATTCTTGATGCCCACGGTCGTGTCTTTTCCTTTTGACACGTGTAAATGAATTTTTCATTTCGTATTACCATGATTTCGCGCAAAACTCGCGATTTTGAATTTTGTCGACGCCACGTGCAAAGCTCGTGATCTGGGATTCGTCGACGTCACATGCAAGGCTTAACTTTGTCGACATCACGTGCAAAGCTCGTGATTTTAAACTTGTCGATACCTTTATGACGTGTCCTGTCGACAACTGCCTCTGGGCCTGATTTGCGGCCTTTCTCATATTTTGCCATGTGGGCCGTACTTTACATCTTCTATAACTTGTGGACGGCCCATTCGCACCAGGGGTAATTTTGGGTGTCAACAGCGACGAAAAAAAATTCGTGGCAAAATTCTTCGCTAATTATTCGTGACAAAATTCGTCGCTAATTTGCCACGAATTGTATTCGTCGCTAATTATTCGTGGTAAAATTCGTCGCTAATTATTTGTGGCTAATTTACCACGAACTGTATTCGTCGCTAATTTTCCCATAAAAAACAAAAAAATATTCTATTTTTTTATAAAAAAAAATTCGTCGCTAATTTGCCCCGAAAAAACAAAAAAAATAGAATATTTTTTTATAAAAAAAATTCATGGCAAAATTCGTGGCTAATTTGCCACAAACTGTATTCGTCGCTAATTTTGCCCCTAAAAAACAAAAAAAAATTCGTGGCTAATTTGCCACGAATTGTATTCGTCGCTAATTTGCCCCGAAAAAACAAAAAAAAATATTCTATTTTTTTATATAAAAAAAATTCGTGGCTAATTTGCCACGAATTGTATTCGTCGCTAATTTGCCCCGAAAAAACAAAAAAAATATTCTTTTTTTATAAAAAAAATTCGTGGCAAAATTCGTGGCTAATTTGCCACGAACTGTATTCGTCGCTAATTTGCCCCTAAAAAACAAAAAAAAAATATTCTATTTTTTTATAAAAAAAATTCATGGTAAAATTCGTGGCTAATTTGCCACGAATTATATTCGTCGCAAAATTCGTCGCTAATTTGCCCCGAAAAAACAAAATCTCAACCCTCCGCGTCACGAACTAAATCTCAATTTTTTCTCCACTTTTGAGTCGCACAAAAAATATGTCGGGTCGAATGATAAACCGGATCAAGTACATAAAATTCAAGACATATTTTACAGCTAATTTAGCCGCGGATTTAGCCACAAAAATAAAAAATAGTCAGGAAAGTGAAGCGAGAGTTTATTTTCGTGGCTAAATCCATAGCTAAATTAGCCACAGAAAATTTTTCGTCACAAATTCCATCGCAAATTAGCCACGAAATTTTTTTTTCGTCGCAATTAGCCACGAATAATTTTTCGTCGCTAATTTTCCGTGGCTAAATCCTTGTTTTTTTGTAGTGAAACTATAAACTAAAGCAACCTGGATCTCGACTCGACATGAAGTCAATACATGGAGGAGATCCTTTGTACATAACGAGGGATATTCTTGGAGATGTAGTATTGTTGTGTGTTATGATCAAGGGATATTTTTTCGGCTCTTATGAACCAAATTGAGTCATGATATTCAGAAGATTAGATGTATTTGACTCCATGTATCTACGATGTAGAAAATGAGCGTGTCACGACCTTACCTCCATGGGTGGCACCACCTAGGGGTTCGGCTAATGGATTACTAAGCCTAAACCTAGCTTGGGCTCTTTCAAGCCCATACCAATTCGGGACTTGGTTCAAGTTATTAACATGCAAATCATTTTTATTTAGGAGTCGCCAATAATATTTTTTTGGTGGGTAGATTAGAAACCTAAGTAAAGTATCGGGACATTTACTTTACTCCTACGAATAAGAGATTATGAGTTCAGGGACTTGATTACGTTAGATTACTCTAACGCCCTTTCGGTATATTTTCTCTTTTATTAAAAAAAAATGTTTGGCAAGCAGCTTGGATTGATTTTAACCTATCCACTAACATATGGGGTGATCATGCAGGTGCGTAAATATTAATGAAACACCCAATAATTAAAATAATAAATAAATTGGAAAGGGTAAGGAAGAAATTTACTTACCTCATAGCAACGTAAACATCTGTAAGGTTAATTAGAAAATCACATTCTCAACCTAAACATGATTTCTAATTAACACACCATTCTACTCAAATCTTTTTATAGGGTTTTCTTTTATTTAATGAAAACTAAACTATATGCAATGCAAGCTTGTGACATATAAATGTCCTAATTCTAATAACAATTAAATATATTATTGTAGCACAGTACGCAATTTCCTAAGTACATGAATCTAGACATGCAACTTCTAATATAACATGCAAATGATATTTTTTTGGATTTTTTTATTAAAATTCGAAATAAATAAATGTCTTAATTTAAACAAGTGATTAAGTCTAAGAGAAGAGTATAATCTATTCTAAGATATTTTTGGCATTTTCTTTTATGGAAAAGAATCAAGCAAAGATAAGCACTTATCGCAAGATAATATTCACCCAAATCCACATGCGTAATCCACGAAAATCTCAAATCAAAGATTATGATAATCTAAAAAATAACCCATTGTTGACACCTATTTTAATTGGCCCAAAAATTAATTACACAAAATTTAGGAGTTAATTTTCTTTAATTCCTAAAACAAAAATATTTCAATTTAAATGCATTGCTTATAGAAATTAGGCATATTTGCATTAATAGGGCCTATTTGAGCATATTTTCTTAATTAATCCTTAAAAAAAAAAAAACCGAGTCGGGCCGGGTTGGGGCTGGGCCGACCCGGCCCTTTTCTTTTTTCTTCCTTTCCCCCGGCGTGGGCTTGGCCCACTTTTCTTTTTCTTTTTCTACCCGCGCGAGCTGGGCCTGGCCCGGCCCAGCCCCTTCTTTTCTTCTTCCCCCTCGCCGGTCGCTCTCTCACCCCTGTTCTCCCCTGTTCGAGACGTCACGCCGACGCACAGCGGCGCCACTCCTCGGCGTCGCTATCCTGCCAGAGCAGGGCCGGGTGAGCACGCCGACGGGACTGGCATTAATTGCCAGTCCCGTCCTCCCCGTTCTCCCGGCTCCCTTATCCTCTCCTCCTTCCTCTCTGCGTTTGTTTTGAACCGGCCCCCCTGCTCTGCTCTGCTCTGCACCGGCCTGCCATGGCCACGAAAGTCGTGGGGTGGCGTAGGCCGGTGCAGGCCGTCGTCATGCAGACGCGAGAGCAGGTGAGACGCGTCGTCGCCGCCTATAAAAGCCGGAGAGAGAAAGAGAGGCCCGATCGGCCGTTTACGAAAGAAACAGAGCAGGAAAAGCCGGGAGAGAAAGAGAGAGATTGAGCGAGACTGAGAGACTGAGAGCTCTTCCGGCGACCGCCGTGTTCGTACCGCGACCATAAAAGACCAGAGAAAGAGAGGAGAGGAGTGGGTCGGCCATTTTTGAGAGAGAAACCGAGAGAGAAAAACAAAGAGAGAATCAGAGAAAAAAGAGAGAGAAAGAGAGGAGAGTTGGCTTTTACAGGTTCCCAGCAGCGTCGCCGTTGCCCCCCGATCAATCGGAAACCCCCCAGACACGTCGTCGACGGTGAGCTTTCCCCCGGTCCGAACTGCCCCTGTTCTGCTCTGTTTTTCTGCTCGGTTTGGCCAGGACCCGCGCCGGCCGTTTCGCGCGAGTCCCGGCCCATACCGCCGTCCCCCGCCGTCCGTGTGTCGTAACCGAAGGTAGGTTGGGTCACCTGAATCCTCCGGTTCGCCGGAACAGGTAGGAATCTCCTGTTTTTGGTCGTGCACACCATTTGCTCGACAAAATTCCCCAATGAAGCCGGTTTTAATTTGGTCGCCGGCCGGCGAGCCGATGGTCGGACGACGACCCATGTGGGTGGAGGGGCTCGGTATTGGTCCTAGGGGCCGAATTGTGAGGCAGCGCCGGTCTGGGTCGGCCGGCGAGAGGCCGATTTTCGGCTTCGCCGGCGGCTGCTCATGCGAGTTCGGCCTGACCCGGTTGAGCCAACCCGACCCGGGTCAACGCCCCGGGTCAAATCTGTTGACCAGGTCGGTTCCGACCTGATCCGGATCCGTCCACTTTTTATTTTATTTTATTTTTATTTTAAAAATTTAAAAAAAGTTAAAAAAATAAAAAAAAATTTAACATTTTTTAAAATTTTTTTAAAAAAAATATTTTCTTTTCTTTTTTTTCTTTCTTTTTCCTTCCCTTTTTTTATTATTATTTTTATTAAAAAAAGGTTTCGATTTTATTTTATTTTATTTTATTTTTAAAAAAAAATTTAAATTTTTTTATGTGATATATTGTTGTTGTTTTAATTTAATGTGATATTATTTTGTAAGTTTTTGTCTTGTTTAAATTAGACAAGCCTGAGGTAGCGCGGTAGTATTTTGCATGTTAGTTTTTATTACCGTTGTATTGTTATGCATGTTTTTAATACAATTGCATGAGCTGTTGTGTTTTTTGAATGTCATCTAACTTGGTTAAGGTTAGAACCTTAGGCTACATGAATTGTTATGTTCCTGACTGCTAATCGTTTCTGATTATGCACTCGCTTGATCACCTCACATGTTAGGAGAAAGGCCCTAAAATCAATCCAAACTGCCTGATAAATATTTTCAAAAAATGAACAAGGTAAAATGGTACCGAAAGGGCATTAGTTATCCAATTAGTGTAACCAAGTCCCCGAACTCAGTTAATCTCTGGTTCGCAGGAATAGGGTGATTCTCCCATCACCCTATTTGGATTTCTAATCGGCCCACCCCAAATCGATTAGTAGCGACTCCTTGATATAAACCACCTGCATGTTAAAAAACTTAAACCCTAAGTCGCGATATGGTTTGGGCTTGGGAGAGCCCGAGTTAAGTCCCAAATCTAGACTTAGCACGTACCAGGCGAGCCCCCCCCCCTTTTTTGGTTGTTCGATAAAAGAGGGCTCGGGAGTTCGGTCGCGACACCCATTGTCTCGCAGATTAAATTAGAAATTACCGCAAGGGAAAATATCACCAAAAATCCAAACTATGCCACTTGTGACAAATTTACCCTTAACTTTTTTTTGTAACACGAAAAATCTCAAACTATGACACTTGTGACAAATTTACCCTGTATTTTTTTTGTGACACAAAAAACCCCAAACTATGCCACTTGTGATATATTTACCCCATAATACTTTGGTCCATGGGCATTTTCGTCTTTTTCCTTTTCTGTTTTTTTTTCCTTAGGCGAGGGCTACCCTCGTCGGCTTCCCTCCGCCATGGCCGGCGGAGGGAAGAGAGAGAAGAAAAGGAAAAAAAAATAGAAAAGGAAAAAGACGAAAATACCCATGGGCCAAAGTATTGTGGGGTAAATGTGTTACAAGTGGCATAGTTTGGGGTTTTTCATGTCACAAAAAAAAGTTCAGAGTAAATTTGTCACAAGTGGCATAGTTTGGGATTTTTTGTGTCACAAAAAAAAATTCATGGTAAATTTGTCACAAGTGACATAGTTTTGGGTTTTTGGTGGTATTTTCCCTTATCGCAATCTTTAAGCACAACAATTACTCAAATATTAAGTCGAATTAATTAAAAGAAATGATCCGAAATCTTTACGGATCAAATTAGTAATTATATCGACTCAATCAATGGCACTAATTGGATAATGCCTAATATCTCAATCAAATCAATTAGATAACAAAATCTATCCGAATTAAGCAATTAAATAATTTATATCAAATCGGATAAGATCATTACCTAATTTGGACACGCATAATCTTATCGGAATCGGACCAGATCACAGCTTGCAGATGAGGCTCGGAGGATGGCCGGCGGTGTATGGTGCTCGTCGTTGCTCGTCGATGGCCTGGCTCGTAGAGACTCGCAAATAGCGACTCGAATATTCTGAACAGCCTACAAAACAGAAAACCCAACGCCTCGGCTTGGTGAGCGTCCGACGAAGACTTGGCAGGAATTGAAGCGGTGCAAGACTCCTGGTGCAGGTCACGCCAGGGGAGTCACGGCTTGATGTGGCTGAACGCGGTGCTGCAAAAGGATCGTTGCTCGCTGGAAGTTCTCCTGGAACCAAGTTACCGAGTTCGTGATTGGAGCTTGTCGAGCGTGACTAAGACTCGCTGGAAAACGTGGTGTCTCGGTAGAGCTACGAGAGGAGCGAGGAAGGAGCGACAGAATGTGGCAAAGCATGACAAAGTGGTAGCAGTGCAGGAGCTAATACGATCGTGGCAACGATGGAGCACTGTCAGAACCGTTGCTATGCAAGCAAATAGAGAGAATTTTTGCTTTTTCCTCCTCCTTAGCTCTTTCTCTGTTCGGTGGAGACCCCTCTTGGCATCTTCTTCAATGTGTTGAACGCGCCTTGTGTCCACCTGTAGGGAAAAGCCAAAAACTCCTCTCTCTTGGGTCTGTTGTGATGAAGAGGTCCTCGTGAGTAATGGACATTGCGGAAAGAGAGCTCCCTCACGAACGTTCGCTCCTTTTTCTCTCAATGGTCGCGTATCAATTTTTGTGGCCGTGTATTCAATATTATGCGTGGCCTCCCTTTTTGCATGTAAAAGTCCACAGAATTTATACTTCTTCACTCACCGACTCCTTGCTGGACGAGTGTACATTTTCCTTCCTTTTTTTCTTTCCATCAAATATTCTCTCCAAGCTTGGCAAACACCCAATGAATTTTGGCCATGATAATTAATGGGCTAGGTCAAATTTTCATCGACTTAACTCAATTAAGCTCAAAACCATAGACTACCGGTCCAACTATTTAACTACTAATGCAAATGCGATTTAACTAATATTTTTTTAGGGACCGAGGTCGATCCCTAATTTTCTATGCAATATATGACTAATTAGGTCGCCAAAATTTAGGTGTCAACAGAGCACCTAGAGAAAACAGTTGAGAATTATTAAAATGGAGGGAGAAGCAGGATAGCAATAATAAGGGAGAGTGGGAGAAACCAAACGTAGATATCTTTGTTGGGTGACCGGCAAACCTACTTTCCTGATCAAATCTACATTAGAAAAGTTAATATTATCACCTGAAATTCTAATCAAATACTAGCATATCGTGAATATAACAAAGTTGAACTAAAGTGTAATCTGAATGTAGATATTCTGCATCAATATGGGAAAGTCGAGAGGCTCGAACATCAGTGACCCAGCAATATTTAGAAGGAATTTGATCTATTAAGGTAGCTGGAGTGGTTAGTAGTAGTAATAATAATAATAACAATGATGATAATAGGAAGCAGAAGATGTTCTAAAATGCAATGTTGTCAAGTGTGAAAACTATATTGGATGGTCGATTACTTTGTGTCAAAAACAATAATTTTAAATTCCAACTGTCCCAGATGGATATAGCTCGCTTAGCGTCTTACATACATAGTTATGAGATCCGTATGGTGAACCACACTTGCATTCAAATCTCTCGCCCAACCACCACGACTAGCATATATGTGCTGGTCAAAAACCCACGTGCCATATATATTTATTTCACCAAGGATATAAATATATTATTGAAAGAAGGAATACATACTGCTGATTAAGGAAACGATAGGTACTATGTGGAGGATAACATTTTCCGCTTGACGAGTAGGACCTTCTTTGAGGTTTTTCTTCCACTTTTGAAACGCTGGATCTGATTAAGCGTGTGATAATGTAGCAGGTCACAAGAATACTAGACAAATAGAAGTACCCTTGCACACGAATTTGAAAGCACAAGAATTATATGACAGATTGAGTATCTCGGGAAATGTTGCGACACCTCAATCTCACAATATATGGATTGAGGGAGAGAGCCTATGACTAGACATTTAAGTAAAGACCCTAAACGAATTCTTATATTTGACTACCAAAGGAATTTGGCGCATGTCAATCGAGATCATTATCAAGGATCCTACACAGCAGCAGAAAAGACATGGATCAAGTAACGAAAATGATCAAGGGTCTGATTATGACAGGGTGAAATCAGTCAGACTTTGACCCGGATGTACAATTCCCTCTTGTAGATCATAATTACAGCCCCTATCACTGTGTCTTATTAGAATGGAGTTGCGATTAATGCACTTTTGTGGCACATATCATTGCTCATTAATTAAGTGCGACATGGACAAAATGCTAGACCATGAGGTCATCTCTTAGAATTTGATAGAACTGTCCGACATAAAGGACTATAATACGGTGGTCACTTCTCGAATGAGATATAGCTTGTGAGTCGATATCACTTGTTAAGTAAAAGCTCGGACCCTCAAATGACTATTGACTAGAGTATGTACTCTTTTTGGAGGATTTAGCTTCAAGTAAATTGAGTCCATCAAGTCATTAGTCGTTGTAGACTCGTTGATATCTTCCATTTTGTCAAAATTATAGAACAAACATCTATCGTTCCCCCATTTATCTCTATCAAGTTATTTCGTTCTCACAATGGTATCGTAACATCAATCGAACAGTCTCTCCCTTAGACTTGGATCCTTATTTCATTAGGAAAGAGTTGTTTAGCAGTTTTGGTAGAGGTTCAACTTTGAATATGCGCTCCTCCTTTTCTTATTATTCCTTGGAATTGACCTCCCGGGTCGACCATAATTTCCTCTTTGCAAAAGAACAAAAAGTATTAAAAGAAAAATCTTGCAAGTGTAAGTTCATATCTTGACAACGTGACTGGCTTGATATAATAGTCCTAAGTTTTCCACTTACCACTATGATTACATTACACCATAATGATGATTTATGGCCTCATTCTAAACTTTGCAAGCCCCTTTTTCGAAACGTATAGAGAGGGAACACCAAAACCCTAACAAGGACAGAAATACAGATATAAGTCCTATCGCAAAGGAATGAATAGATAGATTAGAGAAATTAGACCCTCCATAATGCCAAAATTGACTAAGAAAAAAAAGAGAGAGACGTATTATGAAAATCTGACATGATGACTTATGTACTTGGTACTTTAGTTATTCTAGCAAAAAGGACAATGATTAAATATATCGGTCTCCTTTCCCTCCCGGGTTGTCTTTTTCCTCAGCCCAACCAACTTTCAAGTTTTCTAGACGAGACCTTGCGCGGGGAAAGTTAGTTTGCGGAAACCCTAGAAAAGCGCTACGAAAGTTAGATGCGTGTCGTGATTATTTTTATGATTTCCCAACTTAAAAAAACAGCATAAGACAACATAATCATGGCGCATCAACAGTGCTTAAGCAATATTAGTATCGAAGCACTTAGGAGCCATAATCAGTCCACGTACGTCGGAAGCCAGGGGGGACACTTGTCCGGTCCAAAATGGGCCGTGGCTATCATCACGTGATGTTTGGGAGGGGGGACGTGGGGCATATCATGATGTTGAAATTTTGATAGAGAGTGGCCAAGAACAAAAATAAGTTGGGTTTTCAAGAGGAGCGTCTTAGGGCTAAGCTGGTTATGGACTCAGCATGCAAGTGCACGTCAAGCACCAGTGCAAGTTATCATTTGTTATTTAATCTTTTTGAAAGTGAAGAGAAAGAGAAGATAGATTTGTATATTGTTGTGATAGTATGTTGTCAGATCTGAATGGGGCTCTTACCGTGATTTGTTTTCCTTTTTAAATTTATACCAAAATTATCAAGTTGAGACGAGAGAGAGAGAGAGAGAGAGAGAGAGAGAGAGAGAGAGAGAGAGAGAGAGAGAGAGGCATCTATAAAGAACCCAGTTGGCAGTTGGATCTTCCCATGTAAGTTGGAAAAAATGGTTTCCTTTCTGTAGAAAAGTTGCCACAAAACAAAGACACGAGCTTTCACAAACTCTCACAAAAACAGAGAGAGAGAGAGAGAGAGAGAGAGAGAGAGAGAGAGAGAGAGAGAGAGAGAGAGAGAGAGTTGTAGCGATGGGAAGGAGTCCATGCTGCTCAAAAGACGAAGGGTTGAACAGAGGGGCTTGGACTGTTCATGAAGACAAGATACTCACAGACTACATCGGACTTCACGGAGAGGGGAAGTGGAGGAGCATTCCCAAAAAAGCAGGTAAGTCTTAATATGAGTCCTGATCTTCAGTTAAGTGTGCTATATGTTTGGCTTTTCTTTATCTCTGTAGAGTTTATGATGAAGTGGAGAAGCAGTGTTTACGGTGCTGTTGAATGATAGTGATGCGTGATTGATTGATCTTTGTTTGGGTCATCATCTTCTGTGCAGGTCTCAAGAGATGTGGGAAAAGTTGCAGGCTGAGGTGGTTGAATTACCTGAGGCCTGACATCAAGAGAGGAAACATCACCGGCGATGAAGAAGACCTCATCATTAGGCTTCACAAACTCTTGGGCAACAGGTATTCTATTCAGTCTCTTCATATTTGCCCTGCTCACTAAGTAATTTATCGGGAAGAGAAACTAGAAATTCTTTTTTTTTATTGGTAGCAGCTTGCAATCAGATATTTTATTGAAATTCGTTTCATTGGGAAGCGATTTGTAAAGCATTGTCTTGTTGTTTATACAAAATAAAGCCCATCGCCTTTCTGTCTTAATCGTTCAATTCTTTCGGCAAATGGATGTTAAAATATAGTAATTTGTCACATACGTAGATCAATTTGCACCAGAGATTTCCAGGTTCAAGTTGCCTTATCTTTTTGGCTGATGCCTTGGCGCTTAATAGATTAAGTGCTTGTTGTTTGCATATGTTCATGCATGCACGTGCATGACATCACATTATTCTCATGTATAGGACTAATTAAAGACAGCTTTTACTTGAAAATGAATAATTAATGACCAAAAAGTTTAATTATCTGTTTAGATGGTCTCTCATTGCGGGAAGACTTCCAGGGCGAACAGACAATGAAATCAAAAACTACTGGAACTCCAATTTAGCCAAGAGGGAACAAGGAGGGAAGAAGCCAAGCCCCTCCACAACTGAGATCAACCCGATAGCCACCTCCACAACAATGCGGGACGAGGCTCAGAACCTGGTGCTAGTCAGAGAGTCCACGCTCCACCATGGCGAACCGCCGGCGGCAAATGGCGAGACGGCGAAGAGCAGGCAATCGTCGGAATACGAATTGAACGACGTCTCATCACCGGCTTCCATGTGTAGGGAAGAGCCCAACTTGGAGCAGCTCATGGTGGACTGCACTGTCGGGGAGTTGGACCTCGTGGAGATTCTTGATGGTTCTGACTTTAGGCTCGATGAGTTTGAAAATACTTCTCAAGTGATAAACACAGCTAATAGTGAGGGAATGAGCAAGGACAACGATGTTGGAGGTGCTTCTCCTGGACAGGCACATAATTGGTGGAGTGAAGGATTGGTGATGGATAATTGGGTCTCCGAACTCGCCGATATGAGCTCGGGTTTGGGACCTTTCGCTTCGATCCTACACGGTGCTGAAGATTGGATCCTATAGATTAAACGCTGCTTTTTGTGAGAATAATTTTTTAAGTTTCTGCAAAAGGGAGTCTCTCAAAGTGTGCATCGATTCAATGTAGTATATGTAGCATTAATCGTTGAAATAATCTTGAGCTGTTGTCTAGTGTGGAGTGATCGCTTAGGTCATGTGGACGGTGATGTTCTTGATTATGTCCACATATAAGATTTGCTATATTCAGCATGCATCTGTAAACTATGTACTTGTAACTGGGCTTTAGTGATGATTATGACTTAACTTAAAAAAGAAATGATGTAGAATCGAAGTACTTCACGCAGAGTTGAGAAAACGACACAAATGATTCGTGAACTTTGATTTATTGTGCAATGTGATTTATGAACTTTAGTTCAATGTACAATACAGTGCCTGAACTTTAAATTTATTCAATGTGATCTCTGAGCTTTTGGTACATGTTCAAATTAGTATCTGGAATATATAAAAATGTTCAATATTGTTTCTAAACATTACACATTAGGCTAAAGTTCAGCGACTGCATTAACAAATTAAAAATTCAGAAATTACATTATATATTTAATCAAAATTCAAGAATTATTTACGTCATTTTCTCCGTGGATTTCTATCTTAGAGTTCCATCAGGATATGTTGGCGCTAGTGAATTGATGTTCTATATTCTGGTTGTGCTCATTTTCTCCTTTTTATCTGGAAACTTTCATTATTCACGTACGGGCACATTGATGTCCCTACACTTCAAGAGACAATGTTGGCCGTAAAGAGAAATCTCTGCCGACCACACACGTGGCCAGACATTTCTTGCTGTCATGAGTTTTTCCGGAAAGTTGAAAACTCATCTCAGTCATAAATTTTTTGATTAAATTAATTAAATTTTAATTTTTTTTATATTTTATCAATTAAGTTCATCTAGATAATTTTGATTGAAAATTACTAACGTGGGCATCGACCGTATCACTTAGGACTGCTAGTGGGTGGCTGGGCGCTAACATCTTTAATAATATTTTGAATTTTTTTTTATAATTTTTGTTGGTTTTTTTTCTTTCCTTTTCTTTATCTTTTTTTTTCTAGTAAGTTTTCGGAGTGAGGGATGGCGATCTCACTGGCCATAGGCAAGGGCTGGCTACTCTCACTAGCTCTAGGCAAGGGCCACGACACCCTCGTCGGCCACTAGACAATGGCTCGCGGCCCTGGTTTTTTAGGTCAACTCCGGCCATCCTACGTAGCACGACCGGCGTTCACGTCAATAATTTCTAGCCAAAATTGGCCAAATGAACTTAATTGACAAAACGTTAAAAAAAATTGGGATTTAATTGGCACAATTTCAGACAAAAAAAAATTGGAACAATTAAAAGTTTTAGGACTATATTAGCAAAAGTGCAATAGGTTTAGGACTTTTTATAATTTTTTTTGAGCTTTTCCCTTTTGAAATTTCGTCATATGTCTAGGAATTTTTATCCAGACATACTCGGTAGATGAGATAAAGTAGTTTGTGAGACATTACAGTGAAAATAGAATTAAGATGAAAAGGTTGATACAATCCAATCATCTCAACTTACGTTTAAGGAGAGAGATGAATACACAAATCACTATTTACGGAGTTATCGAGACCTTTTGCTAAATTTCATATCATTTTTACGACGATAAAGCTCGTTTTAGGTAGGCACTACGTACTATTATAGGGGCTTCACTCGAAGTATACTCGAGTTCAATCGGACTTCGTCGAAAGATTGTTATCAATTTGTATGAAGTGATTAAGACGTAACAAAAGACAACTAATAAATTGGTGTGAATTTAGGGGTTTGAGCTTGCATTTGTAGGGTGAATTGGTGTGAATTTAGGGGCGTTTTCGTCTTTCTGACATAAATTCATACTTTCACTGTGGAGCATCACAATCCCGTAACTTAACCAAGGAAAACTCCGAAATTATGTGCACTCGTATGGCTATGGTACACATTAGGAAAAATAAAAATGCAAGTGCTGGTCAAAATCTTAAATAGCAAGTTAAACAAAGCGCACGGTCTTAGGTCCATCCTAAAACTAATCAAAACGCTACTTTGGTCATCTGATCATGACACCAACATACCAAACATCAGTCGATCGCCAATATTAATTACGCGCACGGTCTAATTAATACTATTCATTGAACTTTCTTACATTTTTCTATTCTTATAGTTAATTAGGAACACAATTCTGCTCTTTGTTAAAGGCCTCATCGGTCCTGTCGTTTTCAGTATATACACATCTAACACCTTACTTTAAGAAAGGGTCTACCTTAGCTAGTAAATTTATAGCTGGTATGCTTCATTTTTTAAGTAGAAGACATTCGTTCCAATGTGCTCCGGCAGTGTACTACCGAGACAATGTTCTTCTTTTATTTTCTTTGGTCATGGCTTAGATAAAGATGTACTTATGAGCAAAAGGCCAAATTATTATACCAAATACCTGAAGTTTCAAAATCATTATTTCACACAGTAATTGGAATGTGAATGAACAGTATTTGCATCGATATAACTAGATAAACGTAATCTCAGTCGTCGATAGATACTTGGATGATAGCGATAACTATACTTCGTTTTTCTCCAAATTTATAAATTACCAATAATATAGATTAAAGTTCTACATTCATTAAGGGTCCAACATCGCCTAAATATGGAATACCAGCACACACAAACATTATTTTCTCGTGTTAATAATTTATGTGTTAGGGTTGAATTTGAGAACGTGAATAGTAGTAGAAAGGATCTATAGTTGTGGGGGTTAGAAGGAAAGTTGAACTTTCAACCAAACGAAAAGGGAAAGGCCAAAGGAGAAAAGATGGCGATGATGATCATTTTGGGTAATAGCGGTGGCTATAGCTAGGGACCATGCATTACACGTGCTCTCGAATGATCCACGATCGATAGTCTTTTTTAGAGTCCTACACATGTGCAAGAGGAAGACCCTTGAATTAGGTCAAGATTGACGGGTGGTTGAGGACAACAGCGAGCAGCGATTCGAACCCAATTCAACGCATGGATTCCAGCAAATTATGTAGTTACGAACGGCATAAATCCATCGATTTAGATGCTCTTTTTGTAAGCAATTTTAAGTTTTAAGAAAAACCCAGCTCCTAGGTCCATGCTTCAACTCGAACTTTCTTGAAGCTCACATAGCGAACGCGTGGATAAATCTAGTACATTAGTGATGGAAAAACCCTCGGTAATTAAGGCACTCTTGATTTATTTATCAATTTAAATTACCAAAACAGTTGAGCCTTTATTTATTTTTTTTAAGAAAAACGAATCGATAGCTTGAAGGAATTATTGACAAACTTGAAAAATTGATAATTTAATAAATTGACAGCTTGAATGAATTGACAAAAAGTGGAGTTGACAATTTCATATGCACCCGTAAAAAAAGTAACCATCAACGTGGTGAAATAAAGAAACCGTCAAGATAGTGGAATCAAAGAAACCATCAAGATAGTTGAGTTAATATAATTGTCGATGTAACCGTTCAATAATTGTTTATAACCTCTGTTTGTAACCTCCCTTTATATTATGGGTTAATACCACGAAAAACCCTAAACTGATACACCTGTGACAGATTTACCCCAAACTATTTTTTTTACCACAAAAAATCCCAAACTGGTACATCTGTGACAATTTTACCCCGAACTATTTTTTTGACCACCAAAAATCCAAAACTGGTACACCTGTGACAATTTTACCCCGAACTAATTTTTTAATATTATTTTTTTGAATTTTTTTTAGTTTTTCTTTTCTTTTCTCTTTCCTTTCCTTTTCTTTTTTTTTTCTTCATCTACTTTATCTTCAACCTCTGGCCGGCGAGGTCGGATTTGCCCCACCCTAGGTGAGGTTCGACCTCGCCAGTTGCCAGCGAGGGGTCGTTCTCGCCGTCGCTGGCGAGGCTCGGCCCCGCCGACAATTGGCGAGGTCAGCCTCGCCAGCGACGGCGAGGACGACCCCTCGCCGGCAACTGGCGAGGTCGAACATCACCAGGGGTGGGGCAAGGCCGACCTTGCCAGTTGCCGGTGAGGGGTCGTCCTCGCTGCTTTTGGCCGAGGCCAACCTCGCCAGTTGCCGGCGGGGCCGAGCCTCGCCAACGACGGCGAGGACGACCCCTCGCCAGCAACTGGCGAGGTTGAACCTCCCCCGAGGTGGGGCGAGGCCGACCTCGCCGGCCAGAGGTTGAAGATAAAGAAGATGAAAAAAAAAAGAAAAGAAAAACTAAAAAAAAAATCAAAAAAATAATATTAAAAAATTAGTTCATGGTAAAATTGTCACAGGTGTACCAGTTTGGGGTTTTTGGTGGTCAAAAAAATAGTTTGGGGTAAAATTGTCACAGATGTACCAGTTTGGGGTTTTTTGTGATAAAAAAAATAGTTTGGGGTAAATCTGTCACAGGTGTACCAGTTTAGGATTTTTCGTGGTATTAACCATTATATTATCTATTTGTAACATTTTATTTGTAACTTCCGTTAATAACTGTCGATTATAGGTTTTAAATAGTTATATCGCACTCTTCGGAAACCCCCACACAGAAACAAACAAACATGTTATCTTTCAATTTCTACATTGTAGTTATAATTTCTAAATTCGCGTCATCGATTAAATTTCGACATGTTGTTAACTGTAGTTTTCAGATTCGCGTTGTCAATTAAATTCCGACGTGTATCTTTGTTGGAGTTACTGGGTGCCTCATTGTCCATTAAATTTCGGTGTTTCATCTTTTTTTTTTTTAGCCTTTGTCGTCAATTAAATTCCGATACAGTTTATGTATGTTCGATTCCTTTTGAAGTGAAGTTATCGATTCCTTTGCCCACCTATGATTCCTATCCAAAATCGTCACAAAATTTCTCTTCTAATAAAAACTGAAGAACCACTTTCGATGAAAGATATTTCCTTGCGGAATCGAGTTCCAGCGGAACAATAACAAAGCCTTCTTTAAGGCCCTCAAGTTGTCCTTTCTAGCAACCATATATTGCACTTGGATGGAGCGCAACAGCAGACGGTTTCAAAACAAGTTAACTGACTTTCATATTCTTTTGGCTAAGGTTCATAAAAATGTCAGAGGTAGAGCTTCGCTCTACCAAAAAATTAGACCTTCCCAGACAAATGTTGTATTAGCTACTATATGGAGACTTCCTACCTCCATCTTTTTGAATTATTAGCACTTTTTGTATTGCTGGGGGATGCTCCTAAGCTGCTGTACTTCATCTAGTTTATAATACTTACATTCACACCAAAAAAAAAAAATAAATGATTTGAAAAATATTTTACTTTGAAATAATTAGTCAACGAAAAATATTTTCATTATCAATAACAATTTATGTATAAATATTTTTGTAAACAGTAAAAATATTTTAGTTCATTCATATTTATAAGCGATACGAGCAATCAATTTTAGGAAAGTAATTTCCAAATTATTTAATTTTCACGAAACAAATGCACCTTAAATGTTGCCGCTAAGCGTGCCACCTAGAAGTAAAAATTGTTCGAATTAGACTCTCCTCGTTATCAAAAAAGGTTTTGGTACTTTCTTCACAAAAGTATCAAAACATATACGCACTTTACCCCTCATCCTTCTCCTCTCTCTTCATTATTTTACTATTTAATTATAATTCATTTGTGTTTTTTTTTTGTCGAATCTCATTTATATTTAAGAAACAACTTTTTTAGAAGCATAATTCATGCCATTTCTCTTAGTTTCTTCATTGAACAAGCTTTCTTTAACCATGCTCATAGAAAGCACACGGCTGGCAGCAGAAATTTTTTAGTACCACGATCAAGGTATCCCCACTGTCGTGGAGAGTACCAAGCTTTAAACATGCTTGCAGCTAATCATCAAAATCAATTTCCATATTTTTCAACTGATTAACAATATTTTGAAATTCACTCGAGTGCTCAGTCACGCGGTTTTCTTCCTTGTAACTAAAATTTACAAGTCGCTTAACTAAACATGCTTTATTTTGTGAGATTTTCCTCTCGTAGATGTCTTGTAATTTCTTCCACAATTATTCAACATTTGTTTCTTGAGCAACATGATGAAAAACACTATTATCAATCCATTGCCAAATAAAGCCAACAATTTTTTGATTCATTTACTCTTATTCTTTATCTTCCTTGTCTCCTTTAACCTAATCTCCATCGATGGGATTAAAAAAATCTTTATAGAACAATATGTCTTCCATCTGAGTATTCCAAATAGAATAATTTGAGGCATTTAACTTAAACATGGTGCCGCTAGTTCCATCCATTTAGTTTCGAACTTCACACTAGCTCTAATACCACTTTGTTGAGAAAAAACGACAACAATTCACTAAAAAGTTAAATCTATCCAAGATCAATATCTTTCCCAAAACTCAATAAACTAATATCGAATCAATCTCAACAACAACTAGCCACAATATTCTCACAATATCAACCACAAAACAAGTAAATATAGTGTTGAAAATTAAGGACAAAGCAAAAAAATCCACTCATAAATTTTACGTGGAAAACCCACCAACAATACAATAGTATATCAATACCACAAAGGCGGATTAACACAAAGGGACAATAAAACTCTAACCACTGCTGGAGAAAGTAAGTGACAAATTGGAGAAGGATTTCAACGATTAGAGCCTTTCACTTTGTAGTCCTCGATCTCACGAACAACATTTTAATATTTTAGTTGACTCCAATAAGGTTTCACTGCCGAATCTCCGCTGGAAGGATGGTGCTTCTTCCGCCTCGCAGAGAAGTCAGTCTCTTTCCTTTTCCTTTTGTTTTTGTTCTTCATGTTCTCTCTTCTACCCCTCACTTTTCTTTCTTTTGTATTTTTTATTTTTTTATTTTTAGTTTTAAGGGTGACGATGAGCAGGGCCCCTTGAGGCAAACCTAGCCCATCGTTAAGATATTTCCCTTAATTCTTTATATCTCTCATGATCGTGTATAAATCTCTCATATTGTGCATATCCCTAACTGATTATAATTGATATAATAATATATTGTTACCTTAGGCAGTCATCTTATAGAGTTATAGATAAGTTCATGTACTCTTTATCATGACACATAAGAAATATATAGAAATTACATAATTCTCTCTTCCACATATTTCTTGTCTTGGTGTCAGAGTTAAACGATCCTGAAGAAATTTTGAATGCATCGAGTGCACATCACCCCTGGAATACACCTTTGCATCTCATATCATTCTCTTTTTCAAATTTCCTAATGATCTCTAACTCAAAAATCAAAAGAACTGTCCAGTTTTTTAAAGTGATCACTATGATTAGTAGAGTACAGCTCTCAATCGGAAAGTAGTTCTTTATAACCCGACTTCATTTGAAAAAAACAGAGAGTGGAAACTTATAAACCCTATAAATTTTCCAATTGCTATGCTTTTCACCAACTAACTGTTTATGATTTCAACTCTTTTTCTATGTTATGGGTTCGTTATATTACCACGATCACGTTTCAATGTGTCGAGTCTTTGCCTCCACCACCATTCCACAGAAGTAATATATTAATCAGTAACCAGCATATACCAAACTTGTTGCATTTGATTATGTCTTGACTTGATCACCTCTCTTCCAACTATACTTCCATGTCATTTTCACATAGTGCTTAGTATAATCATTCTTCAGTAACTAGTAAAACTTAATTAGACTAGCAGCATTTAAAGGCTATTGAGTAGGTTGGGAGACTAATCATCTACTAAGATAGAGTTGAAACTATTCAATTAATGGTGCAATGTCCTCTATGGCAAAAAACAATAGGAAAGAAAAAGGAAAATGTCGACAGCTGTTCCAACTTTTATCATGACAATGACCCTCCTCCATTTGAAACCTCCAGCATATTTTTCTCTCGAAAACAGATATACTTTGTCCTGAGTAGATTCCTTGTCACTCTTGTGTACAAGTTGAGTCTTACATTGAAAAGATATATAAGGTATCAAGGATTTAACCTATCAACAAATGATTTTGCATTGTGAATCAGACATATTTCTTTAATATAACGATTGCTCAAGCCTTTTTTATTTTGGAAAAAAGTCACAAAAAACTCCAAACTATTCTCATTGTGACACATTTATCTTGAACTTTTGTGTGACATCAAAAACCTTACAATATGTCTACTCTAACAAATTTACCGTAAACATTTTCTTATGACATAAAAAATCCTAAACTTGTACATATGTGACACATTTACCTTCCATCAATTACTTGTCATACGATTTTTCAGCCAAAACAACGTCATTTTTATTTCACCTAAGCACGTGGATGTCATGTCGACACTGTTTGCTTAGAATATTTTTAACGGTGTTCATTGACGGAGAGTAAATGTGTCACACAAGTACAAATTTGTGATTTTTTATCTTACTGAAAAAAAAATTAAGGTAAATGTGTCACAGTAAGCATAGTTTGAGGTTTTTAGTGGATTTTTCCCTTTTATTTTTTACCACAAGAAAACTGACCTAAACAAATTTTGCCGCAACCCAACACAAGACTATCCTTAAAAAGGAGTGAAAATTGTCCAAAAAGTCCTAAACCTATTGCTTTTTTGCTGATTCAGTTCTAAACTTTTCAATTTTGCCAATTGAGTCCTAAAAATTGTCATATTTTGTCAATTGAGTCCATCTAGCCAAATTTAGCCAGAAATTACTGGCGTGGACAATTTTTAATAATATTTTTATACATTTAATTATTTTATTATTTTTTCTTTTTTTTCTATTTCTTCTTCCAAGCCCGACAAGGGCTGGCCCTCGCCCAGACCTCGCGAGGGCCATGAAGCCTTCGCCGGCTGGCGAGGAGAGAGATTTAATTGGCCCATGTGCATTAGTTTTAGCACGAAAAACAGTGGTCGGTTGAAACATGTTGTCAGTGCCAAAATGCTCTAAAAAATGAAAAATATGATAGTACAATTTAAAATTCTTTTTGATAGATGTTATTCGAAAAGAGGGACGATCCATTTTATATTTTATAAGCTACATGGATGTATACTTTTTACTTTTTAGATTAATCTATTTTTAACAAAAGAGTCATAGCTATGCCTACCTGATTTTTTATATTATATAAAACTTAATAATGGTTTAATTACACAATATTTGGAATCGCATTACGAGCTCTTCTAAATTTGGTGCAATTCCGGAGGTGAATGTACGTTCGAAAATGAAATATGAGTGCATGGACCACGATGAATCGAAGACAATGTGTTTGGTAATAAAACACTGACTTGTGACAAGTGACAATAAACATGGACCGATGACGATGAACACATTTATTATTAACGGTGATGGTAGGAGGTCTTGTGTTCAAATTTTCTCGAACCCTTCATCCGGAGCTTTAGTCTAAGTTCATATGTTAATCTTAACGTGAGGAAGAGCATTAACAAATTCAATAGCTACTAAACCGCATCCTCTATTAATAAGGAATTATTATGAAATAGGATTCTTGAGGAAGATTGGTATGTGAAAGCGTGCACTTACATATTCTGCCTAATGTCTTCAACGTATGCATTTCTTTAACGATATAAATATTTTCAGAAACTACATACAGATCGACATATCTTTGAGCGCATCGTGCACTAAAATGCTATCCCGTTGCGGAGTATGCAAAAGATCAAGACCTAATATATTGCTCTTGATGTAATCATGATACAGATTAAACTACTTAAGTTATCAGAAAGATCAACGTCAAGCACGTCAAGCATAGTCTGGTCATTTTGATCTAGTTAATTTAACGACAGACGGTATATTATCATCAGAAAATATACTAGTATTTACATAGTTGACATTGAATTCTTGACGCATCTACAAAAGATTACTCAAACCTATTTCAATACACACTTATGATCACAAACATCTTTTCTAGAACAATACCTTTTCACATTCCAGAATGTTATTGTATAGGCATTATTACAAGTTTAATTACCCAGCATTATCCCGAAACCTATCTAAAATTTAGGATTTGTGGTTGAAGAAGGAGACACGGTTTTTTATGAGCTTATTTTAGTGCATAAATTATCAGATAAGCCCCATTAAATTTTCCGGAAAAATTGTCCAAAAAGTCCTAAACCTATTGTACGGTGGCCGATTTAGTCATAAACCTTCCAATTATACCAATTGAGTCATAAACCTTTTGAGATTTGACAAATTAGACATAAACATTTTAACAATTTGCCAATGTAGTACTTTAGGCTAATATTGGTCGGAAATTGTTGATGTGAATGCAAGTTAGCTTACGAGGCATGGCCGGTGCTAATGTAAACCATTTTTGCATTTTTTTTTTTAATTCTCAATTTTTTTCCTTTTTTCCTCATCTTTCCTTTTTTTCTTTTTCTTTTTCTTTTTCTTTTCTTTTTTTTTCCTTTGTCTTTTTTCCTTTTTCCTATTCCCCTCTGCCGGCTGGGGCCACAACAAAGGCTGATGGGCAAGGCTGGGTTGCCCTCGCCTCCCATCACTAGCCACTGGGCAAAGGCCGCGATGCCTCGCCCAGTGGCCGGGGAGGGTCGATGTGCCCTCACTATGCCTTGCCCAAATCCAGCGAGGGCAAGCTCTTGGCTACTGGGTGACTGGCAGGGATCACCGAGTCTCGGCCAATGGTAAGCGGAGGGCCGCTTGCCTTAACAACGGAAAGGCAAAGAGAAAAACTAAAAGAAAAGAAAAGGAAAAAATAAATTAAAAATCATAAAATTTTAATAAAAATCGTAAAAATTGTCCATATTAGCCTCAGCCATGCCATGTAGGATAGTCGGCATCCACATCAGCAATCTTCAATCAAAATTGGCCGGAGTGACTAAATTGGTAAATCATCAAAAGGTTTAGGACTGAATTAGCAAATCTTTAAGAAAGTTTAAGACTAAATTGACATAATTTAAATATTTGGGACTAAATTGATAAATCATTATAAGGTTTAGAACCAAATGGACACAATTGAAAGGTTTGGGACTGAATTGGCAGCCGTTCAAAGGATTTAGGACTTTTTGGACTATTGTCCCTTAAATTTTCTATCCAATAAATTTTGAATGTTTAATTTGCGAAGAAGAATGGAAAATTCAAGGTGCCTTAAAATGCTCGATCTAATATGTTTGTAGAAATCTTGGTTCTTTCAAACGTCAAAAAAGCTCGAACATTTAGTTTTCAAAGTAAATTCAAAAGGCCAAGATCCAAGTCAAATAACAACAAAATCAATGCTCTAGCAACCAAAAAAAAACAACAAAATCAATGTTTTCCTTTCCTATTGTCGTTATAGATAAACTTATTTCTGTTTTTCTCGTTATCATTAGTCATCTTTCTTCACTGGCTCTCATCAATGTCAACAAATTCAGAACCATTTCTTGCTTTTGTGTTCTTTAATGTTAGAGGCACAAGCACAACGGCTCGTGGTCGACTTAGATCTGCCCACATTTTCCATCCATCTTGTTTTCACCAGCTGTCTCCTTCAGAAAATATTCCCCTTTAAATTGTTTCTAAGTATTATTATCTCGATAACATCCGTAAAAAAATATTGATTTCTAACAATTTTTGTATATTAAAGAACAGGAGGAAAAGCCCGTCCTTCATGGATCTCGATGCGGAGTGTTGGTGAACTAATAATGTTGATGGGTTTCCCCAAGAGGAACCAGGACTCGGAGGAGATCTTTTGCACTCAGAGAGAAAACAGAAATAAAAATATTAAAAATGCTTTTATTTTTCTTTTTTACAGAATGAAAGTTTCGATGCATTTATGATGGATATTATGTCGTGATAACATATTTTATACGAGGGGCAGATCATATTTCTATCAAGCACGCCTTTTTAGACGGATAATTGTATATAATGTAGTATTATTGAGCGTTATGTACGCATTAAAAAATCAAAGCTCAAAGCATAATTAAAGACCAACTAGAAACGTGTGACATTACCCACATTTGTAGTGTAATCGGCAAACCTAAGTTCCCCATCAGATAAACATTAGAAAAGTGAACGTTGTCACCCAAAATTCTAATCGGATCATAAGGTACCCTAAATATAAGAAATTCGAATGAAAGTGTAATCTGAATGAAAATATTCAGCATCAATATGGGAACATCGAGAGGCGTCAACACCAACAAAAATTAAAAGGAATTTGGTCTATCAAGGTAGCTGAAGTGGTTAATTAGGAAGATGTGCACCCTCTAGATCCAGATCCTAGGGCAGGAGATGCAAAAAGTGACTCATGGAACTAGGGTCATAAAATTAGTATGCACAAAAAAAATTTGTTATAGTAATAAGTAAAAGACATTCTAAAATACAATGTTGTCAAGTGCGAAAACTAGATTGCATGGTCAATTACTTTGTATCAAAACAAGACTTTAATTTCAAGCGGTCCCAAATGGATATTGTTCTTACATGCAGAGTTATGAGATCCGTATGGTGCACCGCACTTCCATTCAAATCTGTCGCCCAAGGCCCTAGACTAGCATGAATGTGCTGGTCAAAAACCCATGCGCGATATATTTATTTCACCAAGGATAAAAGTACGTCATTATTAAAAGATGAATATATAAAAATAGATGGGGGCAACATGAAGATTATCGTAAATTGTGTTATTGGGAAAAGGGAAGATGATTGAGAGAACGATTGGTATTATGTAGAGGATAACATTTCCGCCTGACGATTAAGACCTTCTTTGAAGGATTTTTTTCCCATTTTGCAACATTGGAAATGATTAAGTTTGTGATAATCTAGCATGTTACAAGAATAGTAAATAAATAAGTACCCTTTTCCATGAATTCGAAAGCACAACAACTATACAGTCTATCGAATATCTAAGGAAATGTCACAACACGTCAATCTCACAATATATGGGTTGAGGGAGAGAGCCTATCGCTTGAAATTTAAGTAAAGACCCTAAACGATTCTTATCTGACTACAAAAGGAATTTGGTGAAGCACCAAATCAAGATTATTGCAAATGATATTAAGTAGTACATATTAGAAGAGGATAAAAAAGGAATTAGTTAACGAAAATGATCGAAAGTTTGACTGTGACACGCTAAAATCAATTTGATTCTGATCCAAACAAAAAAAAAACTCTCTTGTTGACCAAAGTCATAGCCCATATCATTGTAATTTATCTAGAGTTTCGGAATGCACTTTTGTGACATAAGATTGCTCATTAATTAAGTGTGACATGGGCAAAAAACTAGACCATGAGAGCCATCTCTAAAATTTTGTAAAGCCCTTCTAGCATAGAGCGCCATATGTGGTGGTCACTTCCCGAATGAAATATAGCTTGTAGATTGATAGCATTTAGTAAGTAAAGTTCTGGTCCCGAGATTATTATTGACTAGAGTACTTAGTCTTTTAGGAAGTTTAGCCTCACATAAATTGAATCAATCGGGTCATTAGTCGACATACACTCATTGGTATTTTCCTTATGCCAAAATTATAGAACAAAAAACGGGATAATGATATTAATGGGACAATCTCTCCCATCGACTTTGGCAGAGGTTTATTTTATTAGAAAACAATTGTCTAGTGATTTTGGCAGAGGTTCAACTTTCAACACGCACTCCTCCTTTTCTTACTATTCCTTGAAATTGACAACTCGTGTTGATCATAATTTCCTTTTTGGAAAAAGAAAGAATCTTACAAACACATTATAACATACATATAGTAGACAGTGGACGTACAAGTTCATAAAAAAAAAGGGTACAAGTTCATATTCTTATTAACATGACTTACTAGATATAATAGGCTAAAAATATGTAAGTACTGATGACATTTGTAGTGGTCCACGCATAAGATTGAGCTCTGTTCAAGAGTTCACTTCAAATGCAGGAATGATAGTCAAAGTTTTCCACTAACTTTACTGATGGCCTTATCATAAACTTTACTAGACACCAAACCCTAACAAGGACAAAAGGACAGATGTAAATCGGATCGCAAAGGACTAGAAAAATAGATTTGTGAAATGAGCCCCTCTATGATACCATTATTGACCAGAAAAAAAGAAACAAAAGATCATTAAATCCGACACAACGGCCTGCGCACTTGGTACTTTTATGTTCTTGCAAAAAGGACAATGATTGAATACATTGGTCTGCTTTCAATCCGGGGGGGTAGCTTTTTGGGTCCAATTTCCCTCGGCCCAACTAACTTTCAAGTTTCTAGAAACCTTGTGCGGGAAATTTAGTCTGCCCAAACCTTGGAAAGTCACTAGAAAAGTTAGATGCATATCGTGATTATTTTATGATTCCCATTTAAATTTGTCACATGACAACATAATCATGCCTTACCAAATGCTTGGGTAAAATTATCAAAACAGTCCTAAACCTATTGTAATTGTGTCAATTCAATCATAAATCGTTTTTTGTACCAATTCAATCCTAAACCTTTTATATTTGTGTCAATTCAGTCCATCGGGCCAATTTTGGCCAGCTGGCGAACGATGACGTGGCAATTTTTAAATTTTTTTATTTTTTCAAATTTTTTTATTAATTTTTTTTCTTTTTTTTTCCTTCATCTCCTTCAACCTCTAGCCGGTTGCCGGCCGAGCCAGCGACCGACTAGCAACGGCAAGGCCGACCTCGCCAGTGGCCGATGAGGACGGCCTCGCAAGGTCTCGTACCTGCCGGCTACTAGTGAGGTCGACCTTTCCAGGGGCCGGCGAGGTCTCGTCCTCGCTGGCCACTTCGAACGAGGCCAACCTCGCCAGCGACGACGAGGATGGCCTCGCGAGGTCTTGTCCCCGCCGACCGCGGGAGAGGGCTCGGCCTCGCCGGCAACTGGTGAGGTCGGCCGCTGGCGAGAGCTCAACCTCGTCGGCAACTGGCAAGGTCGGCCTCACTCGAAACGACCGGCGAGGTCAGGCGAGGCTGTCCTTGCTATCGCTGGTGAGGGCTCAACCTCGCCGGGAACTAGCGAGGGCTCGACGTTCCTAGCAAGGGCTCGACCTCGCTAGGAACTGGTAAGGTCAGGCTAGGCCATCCTCGCCAACAACTGGCGAGGTTGGCCTCGCTCGAAGCGACCAGCGAGGATGAGACCTTGCCAGCAGCCGGCGAGTACGAGACCTCGCGAGGCCGTCCTCACCGTCACTGGCGAGGTCGGCCTCGCTCAAAGCAATCGGCGAGGATGAGACCTCGCCAGCGACCAGCGGGGCCGACCTCACCTGCCCCAGCCTTTGGCCAGTCGACGGTGCAGCGACCGGCTAGAGGTTGAAGAAGATGAAGGAAAAAAAAAGAAAAAAATTAATAAAAAAATTCGAATTTTTTTTTTAAAATTGCCACGTTAGCGTTCAGCGGCCGGCCGACGTCCACGTCAGTGCCGGTCGGCCAAAATTGGCCGGATGGACTGAATTGGCACAAAGCAAAAGGCTTATGACTAAATTAGCACAAGAAAAATGTTTAGAACTGAATTAGCACAATTGTAATAGATTTAGGACTGTTTTGGTAATTTTCCCAAATGCTTGAGCATATAACAGCGAAGCATTGAGAACGCTAATCAGTCCATATATGTTTGGGAGGGGTGCGAGGGACATATCACGATAGTGAAATTTAATTGAGGCAAAAGAGAATAAATGTGTTTTCATGAGGAACCTCTCGAGCCTTAGCTAGTTATGGACTCAGCATGCAAATTCAACTAAAGCACCAGTTGAAGTTGTTTCTTTCTTATATGTTTTTCTTTAAAAGTGATGAAAAGAAAATAGTTTCATATAATGCTATGATATCATGAAACGCAAAACACGTTTGTCGATTTTAATTGGGTTGTCGGATTTGAATGCGGTCTGACCTAGATTTTTTTGTATGATCAAATCAATTCTATGCAAATCAAACCCTAATATTTGCATAAACATCATACTCAAAATCTTAGAACAAGATGATTTTCACAATATCATAATAGACGAGAGGCATACCTTGATCCATGATGATTTCTTGTGAAGAAACCAATTATAGATGAGAAATCTTTTAAAGAAATAAGTTTTTCTCTCTTGACCCCTTTTGGGCTTTCTGACGTTCTTGATGGAGAGAAAACTATCGTTCTTTTCTAGGGTTGAGAGAGGATCAGTTTCTAATTAGGGCCTTTTATAGTCACACCATCCATCAAGGTGTACAGTAATTAGAATACACCTATCTATTGACCAATAGGACCTAATAATTGTTAAACCTAAATCACATATGGGTCATTAATCACGTGGGCCACAATAAAATCCAACATTCTCCCACTTGGCCCATGTGATATCATTCAACTTCAAGGTTTAACAATAAAACATAATACGCAAAATATAAGCTAAATCATTTATCAAATTGGTCAAATTAAAAATCATCATTAAGTAAGAACTTATAAGGATCATGGCGGTTGTATGTCATTAGTTTGACACAGTCCCTTCCATGTATCACAGTATCAGTCCTATACTTAACATGATCAATAATGAGAGATAACGTAATGGTCCAGCAACAATGTTTTTTTTTTTCAGAAACATACATATCTCGTTAATATTCACATAATTCATTCATGTATATACCAACATAAGGAGACAGGATGCATAAGTGTATCAAAAACAATACATAAGTGATATTGGAGTGTCAAGTACATAAAGAGCATAAAACTTTAATATAATGTCAATAATGGTTTTCAATAATGCCCATTCTTTCGACATGTTCACTAAATGTCTTTGGTGGCAACCCTTTAGTTAACGGATCCACAACCATAAAATTGGTGTTAATGCGCTCAATTGACACTCTTTGTTTTTGAACTTCTTCTTTAATGGCAAAATATTTCAATTCCATGTGTTTAGCACTCTTCGAATACTTGTCGTTTTTAGATAAGAAGACTGCTGTGACATTATCACAATAAATTTTCGGCGGCTTGGTAATACTGTCGACAATTCCAAATCCTGAAATAAAGTTTTGCAGCCATAATCCATGCACAGTGGCCTCAAAGCATGCCACAAACTCAGCTTCCATAGTGGATGCGTCAATAACAAATTGCTTCGCACTTTTCCATAAAATTGCTCCTCCAGCTAAAAGGAACAAACATCCATACGTGGATTTTCTAGTATCCATACACCCAGCAAAACTTGAATCTGAATATCCTATCACCTCAAGATGATCAGACCTCCTAAAAGTGAGCATATGATCTTTTGTCCCTTGCAAGTATCTCAATACTTTCTTTGCAACTTTCCAATGATCTGTTGAGGCTAACAATACAACCTAAAGGTGGGTGAATAGGTTGTTTTGGAAGAATTTAAATTTTTTGCAAAAAACAGCGTGTAATAAAGAGATATAGGAAAACATAAGATGTATAAGAGACAATGTGTTGCTTGTATGCTAGAAATGATAAATAGAAGTATAAGCAGCTGCACACAAAGATATATAGTGGTTCAGCTTTTATTCCAAGCCTACATCCACTCTCACCACTAACAGCCATAAGTTTGGCTTGATTGCACTAGTAATTTGTTTATCAAGTTACACTCAGTAAACACCACTTCTATCAGTTTGTAGATCACACTAACAGGAAGTGGATGCTGCTATCACCTGGTTCACTTGAGATTTCAACACAATTACAATACAACAAGTACTATCGATAAGCATGAGGTTTTTGCTTAGTACACAACAAGTAAGAGATTTCAGAAATATTGTAAGCACACACACTATCTCTCTCTTGTTGGCTTCAAAGACCTTCTCTGTTATAAGCATCTTCAAACTAGTCGTTACTGATGTCCTGGAAAGGCAAAGTAGCCGTTAGAGTCGTTGGAGCTGCTGTCTTCGGAACTAACTGTCAATATAGCTTATTTCTGAACTTCTGCAGACTTTCCTGAAAAAACTTCTGCTGATTTACTGTAGCTGCGATTCTAGCTACCTGTCAGACCGTCAGTTCTCCTTTCTGCCTGATCTTCCACTGTGCCTGTCCAGTCCCAACGGCTACCTTAATGACATAACGGTCATATTAAATAAACCGTTACCTAAACATTACTAATTACTATATCTCTTCGGCTTGAATAAGACATCATCATTAGCTGATCTTTGAGATCGATGGTATTGTTTATATAATCCTTCAAGGACAGTCTTGTGATCTTCTCTTCAATGAATAACATTATGAATATCACTAAGTCCTTTGAGTATATTTTCACTTTAGACAATGTGGATATTATACCAAGGATAGTTTGGGTATCATCAAAATTCATTTGGAGATGTTTCTCCAACATGATCCAATCCTAGATTACTTTGATACTTGCCCAGCATTCCGACAACAAAACTGATGTCTAGCCTGGTATAAGTCTGAGCATACATCAAGCTCCCAACAATAGATGCATAAGGAATTTGTTCCATTTGTTTGCATTCCAATTCATTCTTTGGGCATTGTATAAGGCCCAATTTATCTCCTTTCTAAATTGGAACAACAATTGCAAAGCACTTTTCCATCTTGAATCTCTTTAGAACTTTATTAATATATGATTTCTGAAGCAACCTTAACAATCCTTGTGATCTATCACGAAATATTTCAATTCCAATCACATAGGATGCCTTACCCATATCTTTCATTTCAAAGTTCTTAGAGAGAAATTTCTTAGTCTCATGTAATAAACCAAGATCATTAGTAGCAAGCAAGATATCGTCAACATATAGAATCAGAAATATAAACTTCCTCCCACTGACCTTCAGATATATACACCGATCAACAGTGTTTTCCTTAAATTCAAAGAAAGTGATAGTATCATTAAACTTAACGTACCAATATCGGGAAGCTTGTTTAAATTCGTATAAGTTTGCACACCATGTGTTCCTTTCCGTCAACTGAAAAATCCTCTGGTTGATCCATATAAACTTCTTTATCTAAATTTCCATTCAGAAAGGCAGTTTTCACATCCATTTGATTAGCCATAATAATTCTCATAGGGTCCTTCTTAGACACAGGAGGGAAGGTCTCTTTATAATCAACACCGTCTTTCTGAGTAAAACCTTTAGCAATGAGTCTAGCCTTGTCTCTTTCGATATTGCCATTCGAATCGCGTTTGGTCTTAAAGACCCATTTACAACCGACTCTTTTACAACCTTCAAGCAAATCAACAAGGTCCAAAACTTCATTGTGATCCATTAATTTTAACTCTTCTTTCATGGCGTCAAACCACTTAGCAGAATTAACACTTTCCATGGCTTGTGAAAACGAAACTGGATCTTTATCAATTCCTAAGTTAAATTCAAGACTCATGTAAATAAACCACATAATGATGAGAAATGGCAGATCTTCTTTGCCTTTGAGACCTTCTTAATGCCACTTCATGTGGTTCATCTACTGTAGGTTCATTAGTAGCAACTTCATCATGGAGTGTTTGGTCATTTATTTGTTGTTCTTGTATGTTGTCAAGCCATTCGACAACTGTGGGAACAACAACCTGAGAATGAGTTATAAGTAAAAGTACTTGTACCATAACTTCTTGAATTTCCATTTTTCGTGGTTTTACATGTTGAGGAAACTTTCTAATAGATTATGAAGTTGACAAAACTATCCATGTTAATCTTATAAGTCTGACACGTGCTCTGAAGTATTTTGATCCAGGTAGATATATTCTGGAAATGGCTATTTCGAGAGAACTAAACTTTTTGAACGCTCAAGCTTTACGAGGACCATAAGGAAAATTTCAGACTTTACGATTTTTAGAACGAGAAGTTCAAACTTCACTGAAAAAGTCACTCAGACGATATATTAAGTAGATAAAGAACTTCAGACTCTATTTCTGAAAGATTCAGTCTATTTCTGAAAGATTCAGACCTTATTGAAGACCCACACTGACTTAAGTTCTGAATATGAAGCAAGAACCAGAAATTATTTAGAACGAACATAACGGCTAGTGATCTTGCGTGGATTTCACAAAAGGAAAGTTTTGATTGACTCAATCTTAAAAGGATATAATTGATTAACAATCAAACATTAAGGCAAGTATATATATATACCTCACAATGGATAAAGATCAACTTATGGAAACCAAGATTCTGGTTGTATGGGCGACCAGATTCAGTAGGATTCAGATTTTATCAATCAACGGCTACTCGATCAATTTTATACAAATCTATCCAAGGTGAAGATTGGAAGATGATCCTTTGAAAACTGTCCAAGGGCTAGTTTAGAAGTAGAGGAGTATAAAAGAAGATTAACGAGGAGCAGAAGGTAGTGAACGAAATCAAAAATCAACAAATCCAAAATCTGAGCATACTCCGATTCTACTACTTGTCTTTCTTGAGCCAAGCACTGAGATCTTGAGAGTCATTTTGTAAGGATGATTGTGTGAGATAAAGAGTTCTATTATTCACAAGAGTGATATCACTCAGAACTTATAATCTCTTTGATCATATAGTGGAATCCAGTCAGTAGGCTGTCAACGTGGGAGAGTGGAAAAAGACTTGATCTAAGCCGAACAACTATAATTTCTTGTGTGTAGTTTCTCTATCTCTAAACTCTGATTTTATCTTTCATACTACACATTAGCACATTATTTATAAAGTCTGATCAGAATATGAATGTCTTTCAGACTTTAATATTGATCATTTGTTTCCACTTTGAAAATTGATCAAATGTTTTAGATCACCTATTCGCTCCCCTCTAGGCGATCCTTGCTAGCTACATCACTACACTCCCACTAGTTTCACCATTTTCAATGAACCTAGCATTTCCAGTTTCAACAATTCTTGTACTATGGTTTGGACAATAAAATCTATACCTTTTGGATTTTTCTAAATAACCAATGAAGAAACCACTGGTTGTTCTTGAGTCCAGTTTCTTTTCATGAGGATTATAAATCCTTACTTCCGTCGGGCAGCCCCAAACATGCAGGTGCCTCAAACTGGGTTTCCTTCCTGTCCACAGTTCAAAAAGAGTCTTTGGAACTGCCTTACTAGGAATTCTATTTAACAAATACATGGCGGTTTTCAAAGCATGCATCTACAATGATAAAGGTACAGAAGAATTACTTAAATCCTAGTCATATTCATTAATGTACGGTTACGCCTTTCTGCAATACCATTTTGTTGTGGTGTACCTGGCATTATGTATTGAGCACAAATGCCACGCCTTTCAAGGAATTTAGCAAATGGACCAGGGCATTGTCCAGTTTCCTCATACCTTCCATAATATTCACCACCTTTGTCAGATCTGACAATTTTCAACTTTCTATCTAGCTGTCTTTCAACCTCGTTGATAAACACCTCTAATGTGTCTACCGATTGAGATTTTTCCTGGAACATATAGACATAACCATTACATGAAAAATCATTAATATAGGTGATAAATGCTTTTTGTGACTGCTTTCTTAATTGTGTGTCTTGTGTGTTTTCCTTTAATACAATCCACACATATACCAAGATCAGTAAAATCCAAATCATGAAGGATTTCATTCTTTACTAATCTATGCATTCTTTCTTTTGATATATGACCCAAACATTTATGCCACAAGTAAGCTAAACTTTCATACACTAAGCCACATTTCAAACCAACATTATGATGCAAGGTCAATAGAGTCTCAGCAAATAAATTATCAAGCTTTAATTTGTACAAACCATCACAAAGCACACCGGAACCAATAAAATGATTATGTTTAAATAAACTGAAATATCCATTTCCAAACTTAAAAGAATATCTAGCTGTATCAAGTTTCGATAATGAAACTAAATTTCGAGAAACAAAAGGAACATAAAAGGTTTGGAAAAGATCTAAATGATGCTCAGTGTCCAAAATCAAACGGTACGTCCTACTGGCTTCAATTGGAGCTTTGACTCTATTCCCCATAAAAAAAAATTTTCATCTGGATTTATGGTTTGGGTCATAAGGAATCCATGCATCGTATTCGAAACATGAGTGGTACAACCAAAATCAATATTATAAGGAACTTCTGCCAAGTATGATTCGAAACATACAAAAGCACTAGGCTTACCTTTCTTTTCAAACCATGTCTTACGTTTTAAGCAATCTTTTTAAATGTGTCCAGGTTTTTTACGGAAATGACACTTATCATTCTTTTGTTCCTTCTTATGGATTTGGGCAGATCACTTATTAATCTTTAGTGGTCATTTATTGCCTTTTTCATTCTTCCTCCCTGGTTTTCTTTTAGTTCCTGGTTGACCCATGAGATTGATAGAGTGGATTCCTTGCGTCTTAAGTCTTGCTTCCTCTATAATAAGCATACTTTGTAGTTCAGTCACATTCCACTTATCATTTATAGTATTATAATTTATTTGGAATGGAACATACTCAGGAGGCAAGGAATTTATGATAAACTGCACAAGGAAACTTTCATCCGTTTTCATTCCCATGGAACTTAATCCTGCTGCTATATTTTCCATTTCAGTGACATGCTCATGCATGATACAAGAACCATTGAACTTCATGGTGGTTAACGTACCCATTAATGTCCTAGCAACTAACTTATCAGCATAATCAGACTGAGAACGACTTTCCACTAACTTCATAAATTCCTTAGCATTATCAGTTTCAAGAATTGTTGACTTAATGTTGTTTACTACTGTTATCCGCATGAACATTAAGCTTAGTCTGTTTAATCTTTCCCAAGCCTTATGGAAAGACCTTTCTTCAATGCTGTTAGAAGCAATAAGAGCAGCGGGCTTATCATTCATGAGTGCTAAATCAAGATCAAGAACACCTAGGTGAAACTTGACTTGTTCACTCCATTCAGAAAAGTTAAGCCCATTGAATTTCATAATAGACGAAGCTTGCGAATGAAGAGAAACAGAAACAAATGCTGCAAAATACATAGAATGCTCACACATTAATGCTTTGAGTCTTAACTTAAACACATAACACAGGATTCAGACAACAATCACACAACATTAAATGTATATCGAAGTTCTCCTTTGGATGATACAACAATGTACAACCATAAAACATAATTGATGCTTAAATTTAATTTCATATAATTGGTAATTATATATATTCCAATTAGACACACTTGCTATCTTTAGATATGCTAAACATATCTAACCAAGTATATTAATTAACCACTATTATGTTCATGATTATAAAATTAACCGATCAGCCTTTGGGCGATCCTTAAATATTTCATAATCAATAAACTTCAAATTACCCATGACAAACAAAATATATAACATCATGTCATCTCATTAGTAACATCACATAAACACGAGTAATTGAATTTTATTTAATTTGACTTCTATGAGAAACTTTCTAATTCGGCCACTTTGGTGACTAACGAATTATACATAATATAGATATCAACTTAAATAATCACAACAATAATTATTTATATTGAATGAAATACAATTAAGAAGATTACAGTGATGTATATGTAAATTTATACAATAATAGGCCCATACTAAAGATATACACATATGCAATTTATTCAACATCAATTTCCTCATCAATCAAATTGCAGCAAAAAATAATAGATCAATCAATCAAAAAAATTATTTTTTTCGGGCCAGTAAATAAATCTCACAATTAGGGCAAAAATCAATAAACTTTTCTCATCAATCAAACAATCAATGGAAAATCACAAGTTCTCAAACCATGCTCTAATACCACATGTAAGATCAAATCAATTTTATGCAAATCAAATCCTAATATTTGCATAAACATCATATCAAAAATCTTAGAACAAGATGATTTTCACCATATCATAATAGACGAGAGGCATACCTTGATCCATGATGATTTCTTGTGAAGAAACTAATTGTAGATGAAAAATCTTTTAAAGAAATAGGTTTCTCTTTCTTGACCCCTTTTGGGCTTTTTTACGTTCTTGATGAAGAGAAAACTGTCGTTCTTTTCTAGAGTTGAAAGAATACCAGTTTTTAATTAGGGTCTTTTATAGTCACACCATCTATAAGGGTATACAGTAATTAAAATACACCTCTCTATTGACCAATAGGAATTTAGCACTTAATAATTGTTAAACCTAAACTACATATGGGCCATTAATCACGTGGGCCACAATAAAATTCAACATGTTTCTCCTTTTAAATTACAAATATCATTGAGTTGAGACTTCAGAGGGGAGAGAGAGAGAGAGAGAGAGAGAGAGAGAGAGAGGCATCTATAAAGAACCCAATTGGATCTCTCCATGAAATAGGGGGAAATTTGGGTTACTTTATGTAGAAAAGTTGCCACATATCAAAGACACAAGTGATCACAAACTCTCACAAAAACACACATTCAGAGAGAGAGAGAGAGAGAGAGAGAGAGAGAGAGAGAGAGAGAGAGAGAGAGAGAGAGAGAGAGAGAGAGAGAGAGAGAGAGAGAGTTGCAACAATGGGAAGGAGGCCATGTTTCTCGAAAGAGGAAGGGTTGAACAGAGGGCTTAGACTGCTCAAGAAGACAAAATACTCACAGAGTACATCAAGGTTCATGGAGAGGGAAAGTGGGAGAACATATCCAAAAGAGCAGGTAAGTCATGAATATGAGTTCGGATCTCAAAGTTGAATGGACTTGGCTTTTCTTGTTTTTTGTAGAGTTTATGATTGTTGACACTTATTTTTAATTACCTAAAATTAATTATACAAAATTTAGGAGTTAGTGTCCTTAATTCCTAAACCAAAAAAATATTATAGTTCTAATTACATGGCATATAGGCATTAGGCATATTTGCATTAATAAGGCTTATTGGAGCATATTTTCTTAATTAATTTTAAAAATTTATTATTTAAAAAAAAATTCGAGCCAAGACCGGGTCGACCTGGCCCTTTCCTTTTCCCTCCCCACAAGCCCAGTCCACTCCTTTTCTTTTTTTTTTCTTTTTTTCCACACGCGAGCTGGGCCCAGCCCGCTCCTCCCTTTCCCCCACTGCCAGCCTCTCTGCCTCTCTCCTCCTTCCTATGTCTTCCCCTGTAGTGACCATCGCCTGGGACATTGCGGATTATCCGCTCCACCATGCAAAGCTGGCCACGAAAGTCTTGGTAGGAGCAAAGGCCAGCACAGAGCATTCAATGGAGTAGGAGCAGCGACCGGCGACTACCATATAAGCCGGAGAAGTGAGAGAAGAAGGGGGTCGGTCAGAAAATAGAGCAAAGAAAGAGATTTGTATAGATTTTGTGAGAAACCGAGAGAACAAAAGTGAGTCGAGTGATTTGCAAGGACTGAAAAGGAAGCCAGCCAACCTTGCCATCGCCAACAAACCACCGGCAACCACACAGACGTGTCTTCACAGGCGCGGCTCCTCGACACCCCTATTTTCCCCTGTTTTTGTATGCAGGTTGGCCGGGACTCGCGCAGGTCCTTTTGCGTGAATCCCGGCCCATACCAACACTATTCCTGGTCCAGGCGTCATTGCCAGAGGAGAGTTGTGGTTAATGACGCTGGCCGGAGCCCCGAAGTAGGTCAAAAACCCCCTATTTTGTCTATGCATGCCAGGTGTTTGAGGAAATACCTCAATGAGGCAAGTTCAATTTTGGTCGTCGCCGGCGAGAAAGTAGGCGTTCGGTGAGCTAGGGTTCTCGTGGATAATCTTAGGGTGATTATGGGAGGCTAGAGATGACCAAGGATTGGCCTAGGTCCGCCGGCCAAGCTCCGACCAGCATTTGAGCTTGAAGAGCTCTGGTCGAAGCTTGGCAGCCGGCTGCCGTGGCCAGCCACCTTGGTCGGCCAGAAAACGGGTCCACCCTGGCCCCATGTGCCGAGGATGCCAAGGCCAACGGCCAGGTGAAATCGCCGAATTTCACCTAGCCGGCGCCCTCGTTTACCTCTGCACGCGGGAGTTGTCTCCGGCCGATTTTTCCAGGCCAAACAGGACCAGTTCGACCCAATCGAACCAGTCATATTTTGTCTTTTTCGATCGAACTAGGGCCGATCCGATTCAGGACTCGGGTCAGCAACCTGGGTTGACCCTCGACCTGATTCGGATCCGGAGATTCGACCCGGGTCAATGCGTATGGGTCAAGTCCGTTGACCCGGGTCGGTTTCGACCCGATCCGGGTTCGCCGTCCCAACCCAATCGAATATTATATTATTTTTTAATTAAAAATATTATTTTTTAAAAAATAATAATAATAATCCTTTTTTATTTTTCTTTTAAAATTAGGAAATAGTTTATAAATTAGTATTTTTTAATATTTTTCTAAATTATGTGAATTATGTGATTAATGATCATGTTTAAATCGGATAGTCCTATAAGGTTATACGATAGTGTTTTGTGTGTTATTTTTCCTTACTATTGTATTATCATTATGCATGTTATTTCTAATTAGCATATAATTGCATAAATTGTTATGTGTTAAATGTTGTCGCCTTAGTTAGGGTTAGAACCATAGGCTGCATATTTATTTTGACTGCTAATCTTTAATGATTATGCACTCGTTTGATCACCCCACATGTTAGGAGATAGGTCCTAAAATCAATCCAAACTGCCTGATAGATATTTTCTGAAATGAACAGGATGAAAGGTACCGAAAGGACATTAGTCGCTCAACTAGTGTAATCAAGTCCTCGAACTCATTTAATCTCTGGTTCGTAGGAATAAGGTGATTCACCCATCACCTTACTTGGGGTTCTAATCGACCCACCTTAAATTGATTAGTAGGGACTCCTAGATAAAAATCACTTGCAAGTTAAAAAACCTAAACCACAAGTCGCAATATGGTATGTGCTTGGAAAAGCCCAAGTTAAGTCCCGGACCTAGACTTAACGCATACCAGGCTACGCCACATTTTTGTCTCCGAAGAAAATTTGGTGGGTCGCGACAATGATGAAGTGAAGAGGCGGTGTTTATGCTGTTGTTGAATGATAGTTAGTGAGGAGTGATTGACTGATCTTCGGTTGGGTCATTTTTTTGTGCAGGTCTTAAGAGATGTAAGAAAAGTTGCAGGCTGAGGTGGCTAAATTATCTGAGGCCTGACATCAAGAGAGGCAACATCACCAGTGATGAAGAGCAACATCATCCTTAGGCTTCACAAACTATTGGGCAACAGGTAAGGTATTTAGTATTTTCATATTTGCCGAGTAACTCAACGGGAAGAGAAAACAAGAATTTTTGTTTTTGGTAGAATATGCAATTAGATATCTTATTAAAATTTGTTTAATTGGTAAGCGATTTGTAAAGTATAGACTTATTGTTTAAATAAAATAAAGCCCGTCACCTTTTTACCTAATCCTTGAAATTTAATTTGAACCAGAAATTTCCTGGTTTAGTTTGCCGCATCTTTTTGGCTGATGCCTTGGCGCTTAATTTTTTTTTTTGGTCGAAAAAGAACGCTTCAATTGAAACTTAAGAGTTCTTGGATCTACAGCCCGACAGGGGAGCATCAAAACATAATAACTCCCATAAAGGTTGGGGGGACGCATGAGCCAAGACGAAAAAAGAGATTTTTTACGTTGTGCCTTAGCGATCCAATCAGCAGCTTGGTTGGCTGTTCGGTTGCAATGGGCCACAGTTATCTTGCTATAGTGGGCCAAACGGATTTGGGCTTCATGGACAGCAACTTCATCTTCCCAGCCAACTTGACCTTGCTCAGTCAACATCTTGACAATCAAAAGACTGTCCGTCTCCAGCACTATGTGCTCGTTTCTCCAGGCGACGAAAGCTTGGAGCACTTGCAGTAGCGCTTGCAGTTCTGTGTGTAGCGGCGAAGTCGCCGGAACTGTCCCGGCAAAGCCGTCGAGCAAAGCTCCAGTCGCGTCTCTGAGGATCCCGGCTACTGCTCCTTCTATTGCATGTTCAAGGAAGGATCCATCAATATTGATTTTGAAGGAGTTCTTCGTCGGTGGGTTCCAGTACTGAGGTAACAGTCTATGTTCAGTATACAAATTTGAGCTTTGTTGATTCCACCTGCTATAGTTTTGAGTCATAATCCTTGCCGACTCAATTAAGGTTCTCGGATTTGGGGGTTTTCTTCCAAAGACAAACTCATTTCTGGCCTTCCATATCAACCACAGGATAATAGCAATCTCATCTAGCGATAGCAATTTGTGAGGCTGTTGTTGATATTTTTGAATCCATACCTCAATTCGTGTGATTTCCTTGCGTGCGATTTTGATGTGAACTGATGGGTCTGTCCAAATTGCTGCTGTCCAGGGGCAAATTAGAAAGAGGTGCTCCACTGATTCAGCCTCTTGATTACAGAAAGGGCAAGCTAGATGAGGTAATATTTTCCTCTTGTAGAGGTTTTCTTTCGTGGGGAGGGCATTTTGGCATGCACTCCATAGAAAATGTCTTACCTTGGGGGGAATCGTTAATTTCCAGATTCGGCACCACAGTTTGGGGGACGGCTGGAAAGATGATGATGCTTGCCTTTCTTTCTGTGGGAATTCTCTGTCACGAATTTTGTTGTATGCGCTCTTCACCATAAATTCTCCCGACTTTGTGGCTGTCCATACTAGTTTATCTTCTGTTGCTCTGCTGCAAAGTGGTATTGCTAGCACCTCATGGACAATCTGATCTTCAAATATTCTTGTCGACTTATCTACATCCCATGATCTGTCCTCGTGATTAATTAGGTCCGCAACTTTAGCCGGTTCTTGACTGGTTGCTTGTCCTCCTATTATTCCTCTTCTGAGCCACCTATCTTCCCGAATACTAATTTTGTCCCCTGTGCGAACTGACCACATGACTGAACTTGATATTTTCTCCCTACCCATCAATATGCTCTGCCATCCCCAAGAGGGTCGAGTCCCCTTCCCAGCCTGCCAGAATGATCTTGTAGGGAAATAAACTCCTTTTAGAATTTGGCTCCATAATGATGACTGGTTTTGAGATAGTCTACATGCTTGTTTACCAAGCATTGCTCTATTGAAAGATGTTAGATCTCTAAATCCCAAACCCCCTCTATCTTTTCTGGTTTTTAGAACTTCCCACCTCTTCTAGTGAAGACCTTTCCTTGCTTCAGAATTTTTCCACCAGAATGCTACAACCCTTCTTTCTATGGACTGACAAATTGAAACTGGAATTTTGAATATTGACATAGCATATTGAGGAAGAGCTTGAACAACAGTTTCAATCAGTGTTTCTTTTCCTGCCTTTGAAATAAATTTTTCCTTCCAACCTTCTAGTTTTATATTGACTCTTGCTAAAATCCAACTAAACATTTGTTTCTTTGATTCTCCCCAATCCGATGGAATCCCTAAGTATTTGGCAGTCTTCTTGATCTCTGGAACCCTAAGTTCAGCAGCCATATTGTCTCTTAAGTTCTGTGGACAGCAGGAGCTAAAGAATATACCAGATTTGTTTAAGTTGATTGCTTGGCCAGATGCATAGCAATATTGATTTAGGATCAATGCAAGATTTTGACATTCAGTAAGCTTGCCATCTAATAGGAAGATGGAATCATCAGCAAAGAGGAGATGAGATAGAGTTGGGCAGTACCTGTTTAGTTTAATTCCAGAGATTGTGCCATCTTGTATTGCCTTTCTCATCAAAGCCGAGAGTGTGTTTGCTATCATTATGAACAAATAGGGAGATATGGGGTCCCCTTGTCGTATTCCACGTGTTGGCTTAAAATAGGGCAATGGTTCCCCATTCATTTTTACACTGAAGGAAACAGAAGTTACACATTGCATTATTCTCTTTACCCACCATTCACTGAAACCCATTTTGAATATGCTTGCTTCAAGAAAATCCCACTCTACCCTGTCATAGGCTTTTTTCATATCAAGTTTCAACACCGCCTGAAATTTTCTTTTTCTTTTTCTGATTCTCAATTGATAGAGGACTTCTTGAACAATCAGAATATTGTCTTGGATTTGTCTTCCGGCCACAGATGCACTCTGTTCTCCTCCTATTATAACCGGTAGCCACTTTTTCAATCTATTTGCCAAGACTTTCGAAATAATTTTGTATGCAAAATTGCATAGGCTTATTGGTCTGAACTGATCCAAGCTTTCTGGGTTAGGAACTTTCGGATCAAGGTGATATGAGTTCTGTTTAGTTCTGGATTCAGATTTCCAGAATAGAAAAATTTCTTCACTTCATCATAAACACCACTTTTTACAACATCCAAGTTTCTTTAATAAAACTGGCCATTCAAACCATCCGGTCCCGGTGCCTTCAAAGAGCCCAATTGAAAAGCCGTTGTATGGATCTCCTCCATTGTGACTTGAGCCATCAGTTCTTGGTTCATTTCAGCCGTGACAAGAGTTGGACATTGTTGCAAAATAGGTTGAAATTCTTGGGGGCCCTCTGAACTATATAGCTGTTGGAAAAATTCCATTGTCATCTCTTTTAGTGTCTGGGTATCACGAATCCACATATTGTCAGCATTTTTTAGCATAGATTTTCTGTTCCTCTATCTTCTCTAAATGGTCATCGCATGGAAGTATTTTGTGTTTTTGTCTCCCCATTTCAGCCAATTGATTCGAGACCTTATGCCCCAATACATTTCCTCCTGTCTCCACAATGTTTCAATCTGTTCAGTTATAACCCTCTTTCTATTCTGATTGTCATACAGAGTCTGATCATTTGTCAAGGCCATTAGCTGTTGTTGCAATGCATTGATTTGCTTGTGGTTGTTGTGGAAATTTTTCCTACTCCATCTGGTCAATTCGATTGAGACTGCTTGTATTTTTTGCACTAGATTAGATTGTTGTAACCTGTTCTGATTCCAGCTTTGGCTGATTAACCTCCCACAATCCTCATTTTCCATCCAAAATGCTTCAAATCTAAACATCTTGTTTCTTCTAGTTGGTTCGGCTGATAAGGCTAGTACAATGGGGCTATGATCAGATCCGATAGCCGGTAAAGCGAAAACTTCAGCTTGAGGGAAACATATTCTCCATTCAATATTGCAAACTGCTCTGTCCAGTCTTTCTTGAACATAATTCTGGCCTTCTCGATTGTTATCCCAAGTAAATGCGCAACCTTTGCTTTCTAAATCCATTAATCCACAGGCATTGAGGAAATCTCTAAATGCATTCATTCTATATTGTTGCGGAGGTCGCTTCCGCAGTTTTTCCCAATAATTCAAGATTTCATTAAAGTCCCCAATACACACCCAAGGCAAGTTGTTCTGTATACTCAGTTGTTTCAACTCTTCCCATAATTGTATTTTGTCTTGAAACATTGTTGGTGCATGCACAAAAGTAGCCCTAAAATGTTGGGCCATCTCATTATCCTGAAGGGTAATATCGATGAACTCATCTGTGGCTGAATTGACAGTCAATGAAATCTCACTCTTCCACAGCAGAGCCAAACCCCCCCCCCAATCCCTACTGGATTAACAGTAAAACAGTTCTGAGAGTTTAAAATTATGCTTAAACGACGTACTAGATGTTCTTGATTCTTGGTCTCCATAAGAAATACCACATCGGGTCTTTCTTGGGCCATAATGGCCCTTAAGGCTTGAACCGTCAAGGGTGGACCCAACCCCTGACAGTTCCAACAGAAAAGCTTCACTTGTAACCCGGTGGCTTATTAGGGCTAGCCACCAGAGCCCATTGTTCAGGTTCTTTTGCAAAGTGCACCGAAGTTTCTAAGAGCCGTGCTTCATCTAGCATTTGTCCTTTGGAACTCTTCTGATCATACGGTTCATATCTTCTGCCTTTCTTGTAATTTCTTACCTTTAGCTTTCTGTTTTTGCTTTGCAGTCCAGCACTTATTGTCTGTGATGATGCTAGTTCGATTTGCAATGGGATAGCTGAATCAGGATGAGCATCTTCTTCTAATTCCTTATTGCATGCTATGACAATAAGTTCCTTTTCAGTAAGTTTCCCCTTTCCCCTATCCTCTTGTATGTTGTTCAGTCTGGTATGTGAGGTACTTGCAACATTCTGAACCAAAGTAATTTGTCCAGGATTTTGTGGGGTTTCCGGCACCATCTCTTGCTTCATCCCCTGCCCTTCTTCCCCTTCCAGAATATCCCCATAAAAGGCCTTCCAAAAGGGGCTGATAGAGGCCTCTTCAGCTTTGAGCCAGGGTCCATAAAACAGTTTTTGATCTGTGGAAATGAAGTCTTCAACATAAGGCACTAGTTCACAATTTTTTGCATAATGCCCTATTATCCCACAGGAGTAGCAAAAGTGGGGAAGTCTTTCATATTTAAAATCTAGCCAATGCTCCTTATCTCTAAAGCTGGATAGCATGCCCGATGAGAGGGGAGTTGATAATTTTAACACAGCTCGAGCTCTCCCCACCACAATTGATGCATATCCTTTTGTTTCTATTCGCACTTCTAAAACTTCCCCTATATTTTCAGCAATTTCTCTAATTGTTTCTTCAGTTGTTCCTTCAATAGGTAGGCCATGAATTTGAACCCAAAAGGTACATGAGTCGAATCTAATACATTGTGGTGGCATGCTTGGCTCCCATAGTTTAATCACCAACAAATGGCTTGAGAACGACCATGGTCCAGAATTCAGTATTTTATTTCTTTCCTGAATAGATTCAAACTCAAAGGAAAACAGACCAGGTTGTAGATGCTTACAAATGACTGTGTTTGTTTTCCAGGCTTTCTTCATAGTGGCTTGGAAAGCTTGGAAGTTGACAGAAGGACTTCCATGGAGTTTGCCAAAGACAGTACGTTCACACTCTTGCAGTTTTGCTTCCGTCACAACATTGTCTAAGGCAACAATCTTCCTGCCTGTCCATAGATGTCCTAACCTTCTACATAATGCTGCCATCCTGAGGTCCCGTTCTCTGTTTTCTTCCATAATGCTGAACTTGTAAGTCTAAGATGACCTAACATAAGTGTCAGGCGCTTTCCTTATATCTATGTTACTTACGTAGGTACCCCAAAGCATTGCATCACCAAGGGGACTGGGGATCCTACCAGAATCGCCTTTTGGACCCTGCTCGACAAACCTTTTGCTGCGATCATGATTTCCTTCTACAGAGTTGTTTTTGCTGCTTACGACCTCCGGAAGGAAAGTGACGGTCTCCTTATAAGTGTGGAGTGGCGTGTCGCAAGAGGGGGGGACAGGTATTCCTTCCACCAGCGCCGAGGTCGGAATGTGGATATTAGCTGCAGTAGTGTCGTTCTTCTTCACTGTCGTTTGTTGGACTCTTGAGCCTCGACATTGTGAGCGATTTTCGGTTTATGGGAGGGTTTGGGGATGATGTAAGGGAAGTGGAAAACGAGAAAGCATTTGCTGTGATGTGAAGATGGATTCTTGGGTTTTGAAGGAAAAAGGGAGTTAGGGCAAAGCTATCCAAGTGATAGAGAGAGGCTCTTCAGACGAGAGAGGATGCTCTTCAGACTTGGCGCTTAATTAATGAAGTGCTTTTGTTTGCATATGTTCATGCAAGCACGTGCCTGACGTCACATTATCTTCATGTACAGTACTAATTACAGACTGTTTTTTCTTAATAAATGAATAATTAATGACCAAAAAGTTAATTATCTGTGTAGATGGTCTCTCATTGCGGGAAGACTTCCAGGGCGATCAGACAATGAAATAAAAAACCACTGGAACTCCAAATTAGCCAAGAGGGAACAAGGAGGGAAGAAGCCAAACCCATCCAAAACTGAGAAGATCAAACCGATCACCGCCTCTGCAGTAGTGCGGGAGACTCAGAACCCGGTGCTAGCTGGAGACTCCACGCTCCGCAACACTGAAACCGTTGCCTCAGCATCACCGCCGGCAAATGGCCAGATGGCAAAGAACAGGCAACTGTCGGAATACAAATCCAGCGATGTCTCGTCGCCGGCTTCCATGTCTAGGGAAGCCCGAACTTGAAGCAGCTCATGGTGGGCTGAACTGTCGGGGAGTTGGACCTCCCGGAGATTCTTGATGATTCTGATTTCAGGTTCAATGAGTTTGAAAATGTTTCTCTCAAGTGATGAACACAGTTGAGAATGAGGGAATGAGCAAGAACAACAATGTTGGAGGTACTTCTCCTGGACAGGCACATAACTGGTTGAGTGAAGGATCGGAGATGGATAATTGGATCTCCGACCTCGCTGAGATGAGCTCGGGTTTGGGATCTTTCGGTTCGTTCCTACATGGTGCCGAAGATTGGATCCTATAGATTAAACGCTTCGTTTGTGTGAGAATAATTTAACTATCTGAAAATGAGGGTCTCTCGGAGTGTGCATCAACTCAATGTATACGTAATATTAATCGCTGCAATAATCTTGGACTGTTGTCTAGTGTGGACTGACCACTTAGATCATGTGGATGGTGATGTTCTTGATTGTGTCCACATATAAGATTTGCTATATTCCGCTTGCATATTGCACGTGCTTTTTGTAATTAACTAGGCTTAAGTGATGATTATAACTTATTAAAAAGAAGAACGACGTAGAATTGAAGCAATTCATGCGGGTTTCTGTATTAAAGTTCTATTGGGAGATGATTGCGTAAGTGAATTGATATTATAAATTCCGGTTGCTCATTTACTTCTTTATCTGTGAAATTGTTTTTCATTATTCACGCATGGGCACATTGATGTTCCTCCACTTCGAGAGACAATCTTGGCCATAAAGCGAAATCTCTGCGGGTCACACACGTGGGCAGACATTTTCTTGCTGTCATGAGCTTTCATCTTTTAAAATTTCGCAATATGTCTAGGAAGTTTTATCCGGAGATACTTGGTAAACGAGTTAAGTAGTTTGTGAGACATTACAGTAAAAATAGAATGAAGACAGAAATGGTTCATATGATCCGATCGGCTTTACTTACGTTTAAGGAGAGAGATGAACAAAAAGTTCACTATTTTATCGAGACCTTTTACTGAATTTCAGTTCTTATCTATGATGATAAAGCTTGTTTCAAATAGGCGCGACATATCGCTATAAGGGCTGTTGGATATTTCAACAGTTTTGAAAATCTCAAAGCTATTATCTTTTAATGGCTTTGTAATGTCTTATTTGATTTTTTTTTTCTTAACCCTCTCCTTCATTTGCCTATAAAGAGAATTTCCAAATCACAACCGAAACATACCAAAAACAAAAAATTATCAATTTTCTTTTCATTTATTTGCTTAATTTTACATATAAAGTTGTTGTTCATGCTCCCTCTATCTATTCTGTGTGGATCTCGATGTTCGGAGTGGAATTGGTTGTGGAGTAAAAATGAAGATGTGTTGTATCCTGGGAGAATAGCCGCTAGAACCTGTCACACCGAGTTTCGTACTTCGAGAGGCGGGCAAAATTATTCTTAAAGATAGTGCTTGCACACCTCAAATATTTATTTTTTCATCTTTTCTAACAAACAATCTTAAGGATAATAGCCTTATAGATTCCCAAGCTAAAACAGTCGCCACTGCCATTGCCGTTGCAATTGAGCAAGAACTCAGAGATGGTGAGGGACAAGTATTGTATATTCGTGGGTATTTGTCATGGGACATTACCAAGCGCCAGCTCGAAAGAGCTTTGTTTTGGCAAGGTTATCGAGCGTCATGTAAAATCATTTTTTGGGGCCTAAGTTTGCTTTCTGAGGAGATGTTGGACGTTTGTAGGTGTTTTCTTTCTCAAGTTCATGTTTTTTTTTTCTTAGTATGCTTGATTTAGGACAGCCAATTGCACTACAAAAAAACATGATTATTGCGACGGAAATTTGCGACGGATTATTTTCGTCGCTTATTTGCGACAAACTTTGCGACGGATTTATTTTCCGTCGCAAATTTGCGACGACTAATTTTCCGTCGCAAATTTGCGACGGATTTATTATCCGTCGCGATGAATATTTTATCCGTCGCAATTTGCGACGGATTTTGCGACGAAAAAGGGTTCGTCGCTAATTTGTGACGGAAAATTAATTTTTTGATATGCACCCCACCCCACCTGTCAATTTCTCTCTCTCTCTCTCAGTAGTGATTCGTCAGGTCGCCCGCTTTTCTCTCACCTTCTCCTTCTATCATTTCTCTCAATAATCCGTGCATCCAGAAATCAATCTCAGTGAAGCTTTTCCACCGGTAAGTATCGTAGCTAATTTCGTGACTAAACATGCAGCTAATATGGTCCCGTCCTTCTGATTCGTCGTTGGATGCGAATTTTTTTTTTATTGACATTTTTTTCTGTTTTTGTTGTACCGGCGACCGGCCACCAATTTGCGACGGACAAAATTGGTCCGTCGCAAATTTGCGCGGACACACCTGGGCGAGGTGCCGGTCGACCTCGCCGCCATGGCGGCCTCGCCATGGCGGCCTCGCCATGGCGGCCTCGCCATGGCCGCCGGTCGACCTCGCCATGGTCGCCGGTCGACCTCGCCGTCGCCCGGATCTAGGCGACGGCGAGGTCGACCGGCGGCCATGGCGAGGCCGCGCGGCCTCCCCAGATCCGGGCGAGGCCGAATGGCCGGCGAGGCCGAGCGGCCCGGCCATGGCCGCCGCTCGGCCTCGCCCGGATGGGGAGGCCGAGTGGCCTCGCCGGGGCTGCGGGTCGACCCTGCCGTCACCCAGATATGGGGTCGACCCGCGGCAATGGCCACCCCGCGCGGCCTCGCCCAGATCAGCCGGACCGACGGCCATGGCGAGGCCAAGCGGCCTCGCCGGCGTCAGCCGGTCGCCGGACCGGCGACCGGAAAAAATTGTAAGAAAAATTTTTTTTTTTAATTCGGAAAATATAAAAAATTATTTAAAAATGAATGTTAAGTGATTTTGCTTTTATTTACGTACGTGTCCAATTGAAGGTCTCGCAATCCAAGTGAACTTTACAATTCTTTTCAAATTGATCACTTTCTGCTACCAAGATTTCAGTCAAATATCTGGGTAAGTCTTCTTTACATTGTAATTTTTTCATTTTTTAAAATTTCAAAGTAATTGTTGCGTGAAAAACAAAATTTTAATTTTCATAATTTTTTTTAATTAACAACAGTAGATATGATATTTTAAATATTTTACGAGATTTTTTTATTTTAATACAGATGTCGCGACCTAAAAATCATCTGGTTTTCGATTTTAGGCTAATGGATTACTAGATCAATTAAATTAACTAACCTAGTTCGAGTTCTCCCAAACTCTACCAAATCGCAACTTAGGTCCAATTGTGAGCATGCAAATATTTTCGATGGGAGTCGCCGCTAATCATTTAAGGTAGGTTGATTAGAAATCTAAATAAAATAGCGGGATTACTATTTTATTTCTGCGAACCAGAAATTATAAATTCGAGGACTTGGTTACGCTAGATTACTCTAACGCCCTTTCGGTACCAATCTCAAGAAAAATATTCAATTTGACAATTTTGATAAATCCTGACTTAGAGAAAAAATTTTGATTTTCTTTTATGAAATTTTTTTTGTATTTTCGAACTTAAATTCAAATCGCAAATTTTTAGTAAAAAATATATATATAACCGCTAAATCTTTCGAATTAAGTTTCGGTCTGAAGCCTGACAGATCGATCCTAAAATTCGAAATACCCGCTATGGAAATAACTCTATCTAAAGCCCGATGGATAGATTTATTTCCATGTGCGCGGTTGCAGATTAGGAAATTTTCCTAATCGATCACATCTTGAAAAAATTTTGATATCTCAAATATCTTGGATATATTCAAACGATTTTGAAAATTCTAAATTCTATCCAAATTTGATAAGTAACAGATATCCAAGATTTCAAAAAAAAGGAAATAAATCCTAATTGAAACAATGCTTACTATTCAAATATGCAAAATTAGATATCAATAAGCACGAATTAGGCAACAAAATATTCAAACCAAATCAGAATAAGATAATTACCTGATTTTGCAGATTTCTTTCCTAATTTGAATTTGCAGCGGATCGGGATTGCGACCGGCGGTGCGTCGGGAGCGGCGGCGGGGCATCGGGAGCGGTGGCGCTCGCGGCGGGGACACGGCGGGGACAGCCGCGGTTTACGGCGGCGACACGCGGTGGCGGTGTCTCCGAAAATTCTAATTTGAACATGTGTAATATTTCGGGAGTCGAACCAGATCACGGCTTCCGGATGAGGCTCGGTGGATGATAGTCTCGGTGTAATGCTCGTTGGACAACCTGCAAAACAAAGAGAAACGAATCGTGGGCTTGCTGAGGACGTAGCATTGGATTGATAATCGCCAAGGGACCGTGACACGCCAAAGCGGCTGCTGGTGTCCTCTAGCGCAACTGGAGCCACTGGATCGTCAAGGTGGGGGCAGAGAACACTTGAAGCTTGCTGATCTGGAGCTTTGACGGCTTTGGTTCTCGTGGAGAACGTCTGGAATTCACTGGACCGAGCACTTCGCTGGGCAAAAGCTGTCTTTGATGCGGCTGGATGGTCCACAGAGCACCTGCAAAACCATATACTTGCTGGGACAGTTAATAGCACGAGGCAGCACGGCTAGTCGTCGGAGGCTTCTTGGTCGGGGCCGGCTGTGTCGTTGGTGTCGTGGTAGTGCAACGAGCAGCTTGCTGTCCAGAGCAGCGGTGGTGATAGAGTTCTCGGTTTAGGCTGGCACGACGAGGACTCGTGGCAGTGCTTGACACAATCATAGCTGGAACCAGTTTGGTTGTCGTCACAGATCACTTGCTTGACAGGGCAGCAGGTCTTCGTGCGGTGCAGAACTCGGCAAATAACAGCAAAGTCGTCGTGGTGGCTGGCTGGAAGGGGCTGATCTCGTTGTCACCTCACTCTTGGACAACAGGTCGTCGTGGTAGGGAAGCAGCAACGGCGGAGGGCTTGGAGCAGCGTCGTCAGAAGGCTGGTGCAACGTGTTGTGCAGGGACCTTCGAGGCTGAAGAACGATGGACCTCGCTGGAAACTGAGGTTGCAAGACCTTCGGTGGCCGTGAAATTGCTGGACTGGTGAGGCACGGGTCAGCAGCGGAAAACGTTGACAGCGTGAGGATTCATCAAGATGCTTTTCGGTCAACTGGAGGTGCTCGACAGTGTGGGGCAGCGCCAGCAGTGAACAACATCAAAGCAAACCGAAAGGGAGAAAGACCACCTCACTATTTCTGGAAAAATTTCAGGACACTTCCTCTCCTTTCTGGACGTGTGTTCTGTGTTCTCCCAAGAATTCTGAATCGAAAAATTCTGAAAAGCCCCCCCCCCCTTTTCACGATTTCTTATTGATTGTATTTATAGGCAAAGTTTAGGGTTTTGCTTGCAATTACTTCCTATTTTGATTCAAAGAAAATATTGTAATATCTCTGTGATAATATCAATTCATTCAATTTGAATCGTGATAATATCAAGATTGACAAACCAATATTTTCCAACTCGACATTTTCCAATGAAAATTTTAGCTCTTATAATGTTCATGGGCTTGGCCAAGAATTTTCTTGAACGCGGGCTTAGTCCAATTTCATTAAGTTCATAACCGTTCACTCGAATCCATCCACCGCTGGTCCAATGCAAATGCAACTAACCTATATGAACCTAAACTATATGCTATGCGATTTTAATATTTTTGTTTAGGGGTTAAAATTTAATCCCTAATTTTCTATGCAATTAACCACTAAATGATGCGCCAAAATTTAGGTGTCAACAACAGACACAATGCAAAGAAACAGGGCTTGGATGTATAATAAGAACTTACCTGGACGTCAAGGATTGACCGATGAGTTTCGTACTGGGTTGGAACTATTTTTAGACTTTGCTAGTAGTAAATATGAGTTCATGGATGGAAATAAATTAAGGTGTCCGTGTAGAAAGTGTAGTAATGGTAAATTTCATGTGCGTAATACAGTTGGAGAACATCTTTGTAGATTTGAGTTTACTCCGAATTATTATAATTGGACTTGCCATGGTGAACCATTTATATCTGATGAAGGATATCGAAAAAGTGACCAATTTTTAGTTGGGGAAGAATGTAGCTATTATGACCAATTGAACCCATACGAGAGGATGGTGATTGATGCAGCTAGTCAGAATTTTGTTTCAGATTCGAACCATGCAAGTACTAGTTTTACTCCTACACATGAACAAGTGGGTACTAGTCATGCATCACAAATGGAAGAGATAGGAGTAACGGGTTTTGATGAGAATGTGTGTAATGGAGCTTTTTCATCTAATCAGTTCTGGGAAGTGTTGAAAGCAGCAGATGAACCTTTATGGCCAGGTTGTGACAACCATACTAAGTTATCAGTGACAGCAAGACTGTTAAATATCAAGGCAGAGCATAATGTGTCGCAAGATTGCTTCAACTCTTTTGTTGAAGTAATGCGGGAAACAATGCCTCGTGATAACAGCATGCCAAGTGATTGTTACGATATGAAAAAGCTAGTGGATAACTTAGGTCTTCCGGTTGTAAGGATTGATGTATGTAGTAGGGGTTGTATGTTATATTGGAGAGATGATGAAAATGCAGAATCTTGCAAATTCTGTAGCCAACCTAGGTACAAGATTAACAGGAGGCAGGGTCGTAATCAGAAGCGTAGACCATGCAAGCAAATGTTTTATCTGCCCTTAATCCCCAGATTGCAAAGGCTTTATGCGTCTCAAGCCACAGCTGAACACATGACTTGGCATGCAAATCATGAAACATAAGAGGATCTAATGTGTCATCCTTCAGATGCAGAGGCATGGAAGTATTTTGATAGAACGTACCATGAGTTTGCGATAGAGCCTCGAAACATCAGGTTAGGTCTCTGTGCTGATGGATTTGCCCCATTTGGGAAATCAGGAAAAAGTTATTCATGTTGGCCAGTTATCTTAACGCCGTACAATCTTCCACCTGGTATGTGCATGAAGACACCTTATATGTTTTTGACATTGATCGTGCCTGGCCCGCAAAATCCGAAAAAGTTAATAGATATTTATATGCAACCATTGATTGAAAAGTTATAACGGCTATGGGAGGAATGTGTCCTTACATATGATGTTTCTACCGATCAAACATTTGTAATGAAGGCTGCTCTTCTTTGGACGATAAATGACTTTCCAGCTTACGGAATGTTATATGGATGGAGTACAGCTGGGATATTAGGATGCCCGATATGTTTGGAGAGATCAAAGTCATTTAGATTAAAACATGGAAAGAAGCCCAGCTATTTTGACTGTCACAGATAATTTTTACCGATAAATCATACATTCAGAAGGAATAAAAAAGAGTTCACGAAGAATAGGACTGAAAGAACATGTCCACCATTGAGGTTGACCGGCGATCAAATTTGGAAGCGGGTGCAAGACTTTCCAACTGTTGTTCAGAACCCTCACGACACGACTTTTGCGTACGGAAGTACACATAAGTGGACAAAACGCAGTATATTTTGGGATCTACCATATTGGAAGGCCCATCTTATTCATCATAATCTTGACGTCATGCACATAGAAAACAATATTTTCGACAATGTCATAAATACTGTGATGGATGTCACCGGAAAAACAAAAGACAACTTGAACGCAAGAAAAGATATGAGAGATATTTGTGATCGACCAACACTAGATGTGGATGCAAGCAGCAGGGGACCAAAACCAAAAGCAGTTTATACATTGGATAAGGAGCAGAGGCGAGTTGTTTGTCAATGGTTGAAATCTGTGCGGTTTCCTGATGGATATGCTTCGAACCTCGGAAGATGTGTTGATTTGAATGAATGCAAGTTGACAGGTTTGAAGAGTCATGATTGTCACATATTGATGGAAAGACTAATTCCAATAGCTTTCAAGGAAGTTCTACCGAATTTTGTTTAGGGCTCCATTACAGAGTTAAGCAATTTCTTGCATGATATTTGCTTGACAGTGTTAAAAGCATCGCACATGGACAAACTAGAGAGAGATATTCCAATTATTCTTTGCAACTTAGAAAGGATATTTCCTCCATCATTTTTTGATTCGATGGAGCATCTCTTAGTTCACTTGCCTTATGAGGCCAAAGTTGCAGGTCCCGTACAATTTCGATGGATGTATCCATTTGAAAGGTAAATTTTTTTTTTAAAATAAAGTTCAAATTACTTTATTATATATTATGTTTCGATAAACTTCTTTCTATTGCAACTAGATTCTTATATCATTTGAAGAAAAAAGTGAAGAATAAGGCACGTGTTGAAGCTTCAATTTGTAATGCATATATTGTGGAAAAAGTGACAACATTTGCATCATACTATTTTGAGCCGCACGTGCAGTGCAAGAGGCGGAGAGCAGGCAGAAATGATGAGGGCCCCATTGATCCCAATTGCAAAGTATTCTCTATTTTCAATTATCGGGGTCGACCAAGCGGCGCATGTTAGTCTCATTACCTAACAGGCGAAGAATTGCATGCAGCCCATACATTTATTTTACTGAACTGCCCAGAAGTTGAGCCATACTTCGAGTAAGTGTAAATTTGCAAATATATGTATTGTGTGTCAAATATTTGCTAATATATAAATGATATTTATTACTAGGATTTTCCGAACTTCAATGTATGGACTACCACAAAATGAGTTTGACCGTATGTGCGACGAACAATTTGCAGCATGGTTCAAAACATATGTAAGTTGCCTACGGACCGTTCACTTGCCTTACTAAAATTTTATACATCATTTATTGAAATATATATTATTGACTTTGCGTGAGTAACCTTAGGTTCACAATAATCATAATTAACTTGGAGAGCAAAGATTGCTATATTATCTGTCATGGGGTCTACAGTTAAGAGTGCGGAGTTGGTCAGCATATTTCATAAATGGATATAATTTTCACACTCAAGAATATGGAATGGGAAAAGCCACAATGAATAGTGGTGTGTCTATTCGATCATCCAATGGTGGCAGTTCAAAAGATGATTTTTATGGATTGTTGGATGAAATCATAGAGATAGAGTACCCTGGACCATTAATGATGCGGGTTATGTTATTTAAGTGCAAGTGGTTCGACCCCGTCAAAGGAATGAAGGTGCATACGAAGTTTAATTTGGTTGAAATAAATCACAAGAAAATGTATATGAAATATGAACCATTTGTCTTGGCTCAACAAGCAATTCAAGTATGTTATGCATCATATCCTAGTTTGAAACGTGATAAAACTGATTGGTGGGCTGTATGTAAAATCAAAGCACGGAGAAAAATCGAGGAACACTGGAAGGATAGAGCCTATCAACAAAAGGAAGTTTATAACACGGTTGAAACTGAGGAATATAATATTCCAACTTTACGAGATCCATGTGGAGCTATGATAGATGTGGATCCAACAGAAATTTGCGAATTAAATGTACAAGACTGTTCAGAATTTGATTTTGAGACAAATGATGAAGACGAAGGGCAAGACGAAGACGAATTGGAAGACGAATTGGAAGATGAAGACGAAGACGAAGACAAAGACGCAGACGAAGACGAAGACGAAGATTAAAATTTTTGTGACAAAACACTAACGATGTGTAATTATTATTGCGACAAGTGTTATTTTGGTTGTCATAATTATTATTATTATTGTTCTTGTTATTATTGTTATTGTTATTAACATTATTGTTGTTGTTATTACTGTTGTTGTCGCTTATTCTTCTTAATTTAATTGATCGTCGGAAAATTTGTCGCTAAATGACGACAAGTCAAATATTATTCGTGCGATGACATTTGCGATATTATATTTTCCATTGGATTTGGATCGTCGCTAATTTCGTCGCTCATTTTACGACAACTTATTCGTGGTTACTGTACATCGAAGAATTATTGATGGACCAAAAAATTCATGGCATTTGTTCGAATCCGTCGCAAAATTTGCGATGGATTCGAAAATGTCCTTTATTTTTGGAATCCGAAATAAATCCGTGGGAAATTTGCGACCGAAAAATATTGTCTGTCGCAAAATTGTGGAAGGGAAAAAAATACGTCGCAAATTTGCGACGGACCAACATAATGTCCGTTGCAAATTTGCGACGGACACAACAAAGTCCGTCGCAAATTTGCGATGGACCAAAAAAAGTCCGTCGCAAATTTGCGACGGACCAAAAAAAGGCCGTCGCAAATTTGCGACGGACCAACATAATATCTGTTGCAAATTTGCGACAAAACAAAGTCCGTCGCAAATTTGGGAAGGGAAAAAATTCCCGACGGAAATTTGCGACGGACAAAAAAGTCCATCGCAAATTTGCGACCAACATAATGTCCGTCGCAAATTTGCGACGGACCAAAAAAAGTACGTCACAAATTTGCGACGGACACAACAAACTCCGTCGTAAATTTGCGACAGAAAAAAAAATTCCGTCGCAAATTTGCGACGGACCAAAATAATGTCCATCGCAAATTTGCGACGGACCAAAAAAAGTCTGTTGCCAATTTGGGACGGGAAAAAAAAATTCCCTTGCAAATTTGCGACGGACAAAAAAATTCCCTCGCAAATTTGCGACGGACAAATGTCCGTCGCAAATTTGCGACGGGAAAAAATTCCCTCCCAAATTTGCAACGGACAAAAAAGTCCGTCGCAAATTTGCGAAGGAGAAAAATGTCCATCGCAAATTTGCGACGGACGTTAAAGTCCGTCGCAAATTTGCGACGGAAAAAAGGTCTGTCGCAAATTTGGGACGGGAAAAAAAATTCCCTCCCAAATTTGTGACGGACTGTTTTGCCCGTCGCAAATTTGCGATGGGAAAAAAAGTCCGTCGCAAATTTGCTTTCCCGCCTGCACACGCACGTGCCCCTGTCAACTTTTCTTCTCTGACAATTTTTGTTGTCTTCCTCCTCTTCTTCTTCTTCTTCTTCGTCTTCCAGCGGGTTGTCTTCGCCGAGTGCACTAATCCGCAGCCGCAGTCGCTGCAGCCGCCGTCGCCGTCACCACCGTCCCCGTCGTTGTCTGCCCGCACGTGGGGTTACCGCTCGCTGCTTCCTTGCTCACCCGCGCGCCTCGCCGGCCTGCCTCGCAGCCGCCTGAAGCCTTCGTCGCCCAGCCTCGCCGAGCTCGTCGTCGCCGCCGCCCAACCGTCGCCGCCCAGCAGCCGCCCAGCCTCGCTGACCTCTACGTCGCCGCCCGGCCGCCACCCAACCGTCGCCGCCCAGCAGCGCTCGGCCCTCGCGAGCTCCCGTCGCCGCCGCCCAACCGTCGCAGCCCAATGCAGCCGCCCGGCCAGCCCGGCCTCGCCGCCCCCGCCCAGTAGTCGCCTTGATCCGTCGCTACCCAGCCAGGCCCACCCAACCTCGCCGAGCTCACCGTCCCGCCTTGCCGCCGTCCCGGTCCGCCGCCGAGCAACCGCCTAGCCTCGCCGAGCTCGCCTGTCCCCGCCCGGCCGTCGCCCGATCCGTCGCCACCGGCGGCCGCCCGGCCTCGCCGAGCTCGCCGTCCCGCCCAACCCGCCCGCCGCCCGATCCGTCGCCAGCCCGCCCAATCTCGCCGAGGCTCGCCGTCTCAGCCAGCCGCCGCCCTGGTCCGTCGCCGCCCGGCCCGGCCACCCGGCCTCGCCGCGCTCGCCGTCCCGCCCGGCCGCCGCCCAGATCCGTCGCCGCCCGAAGCCACCCGGCCTCGTCGAGCTCGCGTCCCGCCCAACCGCCGCCCGGTCCGTCGCCGCCGCCAGCCCTGCCGGCCTCGCCGAGCTCGCCGTCCCCACCCGGCCCGTCGCCCGGTCCGTCGCCGCCCAGCCCGGCCGTCAGCCTCGCCGAGCTCGCCGTCCGCCCGGCCGCCGCCCGATCCGTCCGCCAGCCCAAAGCCGCCGCCTAGCCTCGCCGGAGCTCGCGGTCCCGCCCGGCCGCCGCCCGATCCGTCTCCGCCCAAGCGCCCGCCCGGCCTCGCAAGCTCGCCGTCGCCGCCGCCCGAGGCCGTCGCCGCTCGACCAGCTCGCGCCGTCGGCGCCGCCATGCCAGCTGCGTCGCCCATTGCGTCGCCGCCACCCAGCCGACGCCCTTGCCGAGCCCACCACTATTAACCAGGCCAAAATCTAATTATTGTTGGGTTTTTCTTGGCCTTGAACCAAGTAAGCAACTCTCTAAATCCTACCTACTATAATGAGTATTAATCGGACTTGTTTACGGATTGTTTAGCGTCTGATTAGTTGGCTAAGTTAGGGGTCGATTTCAGGATTGCATGTGGCTTTGATCGATGTTCGACTGGTTAATTTGTCCATTATATCGCCGATTAAGCGTTTAATGATCATCGGGTGATTGATTAAGCGTTTATTCAGAAAATGCATTAAAATTGAACAATTCTGGAAAAATTCCGAAAAATTTCATGAAAATTTAATAAAATCATATTTTGGGAAAATATTAAATTTGGTGATTTTTTTTTAAATTAAAAAAACCAAAATTTCAAAATATCACAAAATGGCAAAAAATAACTGTGGCCACCCAATTTGAGTGAAATTTAATTTTTTTTAGGTGCCCGAAAAAGGAATAATAATAAAAAATTTAAAATTTTCAAAATATTATAAAATGGCTTAAAATACCTGTGGCCACCCATTTTGAGAGAAATTGTAAATTTTTTAGGTGCACAAAAAATGTAAAAATAATAATAAAATAAACAATTGCAAAACTTCACAGAATAGCTTCGAATACATGTGGCCATCGACTTTCAGTGAAAAATAATTTTTTTAGGTGGCCAAAAAAAATAAAATATTTAAAAATTTTGAAAACTTCACAGAATTGCTTATAATACCTGTGGCCACCCACTTTGAGTGAAATTTAAATTTTTTTACGTCGCCAAAAAAATTAAAAAATACAAAAAAAAAATATTTCAAAACTTTACAGAATGGCTTAGAATACCCGTGGCCACACACATAAGTGACATTTAAATTTTTTTAGGTGCCCAAAAAATTGCAAAAATAATAAAATTAATTTTATTATAAAACTTCACGGAATGGCTTAGAATACTTGTGGCCAGCCACTTTGAGTGAAATTTCAAATTTTTTAGGTGCCCAAAAAAAATTTTAAAAAATCAAAAATTTGAAAACTTCACAGAATGGCTTATAATACATGTAGCCACCCACTTTTAGTGAAATTTACATTTTTTTAGGTGCCCAAAAAAATTAAAAAAATAATGAAATAACAAAATTTCAAAACTTTACATAATGGCTTAGAATACTTGTGGCCATTGACTATGAGTGAAATTTAAAAAATTTTAGATGCCCAAAAAAATTAATGGCTTATAATGCCTTTGGCCAGCCACTTTGATTGATGATCATGTGGTCGAGAACGAAGATCATGTGGCTAAAATTGATGTTTCATGGTTGTTCTTGTACTTGATGAATTATCGTGTGCTTTGAAAGTGGATCGTCCGGTTAATTATGGCTAATGTCGGCTTACCATGGAATATCGTGCTCATATATTGATGTTTGATATCAAATTGAGTGCGATTCATAGTATATTTGTTCGTAGGTAATTGCACATCATAAATACTCGGCATTGGTTAATTAAGAGAGAACATTTTCTACTTGTCAACTAAAATGGTAAGCTTCGTCATATACGTCATTATGTGCCCGTAATACGTATTCATATTTTTTTACATATTTGTCTAACCTTCCTACTTGTCAGTATAAACGCGGAGGTCACATGCATAGAAGACCAGCCTCTTCAACGGGGTCGTCCCCAGCCCTTTCCTCGTCTCTTGTCGGTTCATCTAACCCGCAACCACAATATGCTGATAGACAATATGGACACGTTGGTCCTTCCTTCAATTCTCAAGAATATCTTATTGGACTTGGCCACATGCCAACTCAATCTCCTCCAGTTCCATCTCCTTTGGCTCCCTCTCCTTCCGTTCCACCTTATTATTCAGCGCAACATTCGCATAATGACGGAAACGAAGGTGAAGAAGATAACTGATTCCTGATATGCCCATTTGGAGATTCGTAAGTACTTCAATTTTTTTTTTAGTATATGTAATATTTATGGCTTTCGATATGGATGTCAACTGAATTGTCGATGTTGCACAATATCCGTATGTTTACAGATTCACGGATGCTACGTTTGTTGTGAGGGAACTGAATAAAATAGTCAAAAACTATTGGATGGGGGAGTATGTCAATTACAGAAGTGTTCCACAAGAGGTGAAAGATTTGTGGTGGAATGAGCTCAAGGCAAGTTTTAGATATTCTATTTTCTTACCAATTAAATTCGATGTAGTATATTGATGGTTAAGAATGATGTAAAGGGACCAGAACAGCTCTTTACTTTTCGGTACTAAAGGGACCAGATATTTTCCCCGATATGAACTTAACAAAGTCTATCGCCGAATTGTCTGGTGCATGGTAATGGATATGTAACCATCATAATAACTTTCAATTTTGCTTGTAATGATTGCAGCGGAAGTTCAGGTGGGATGACCAGCAAGAGAATGAAGTGAGAAGAATTTTTCAGAAGAAAATCAGTTATCACATACGAAATGTGATGAATAGAGCGAAGAGCAGGAAAGTGAAGCCGGCTTTCATTACAGCTGACAATTGGGCGGAAATTAACAGAATTTGGGAAACTGAGAAGAATCAGCAAATCAGTCAGCAGAATAAAAAGAATCGATCTTCCAGTTCTAGTGAAGGGTCTGCCACATATCCTGGGGGCTGTATCAACATTGGGGAGCATCGCAAACGACTGGTAAGTCTGTTAAATAAGTTATAAGTTAATTTAATTCAATTACTCATGTTTACATTTTGTAGGCACAAGAATTGGGAACGGAACCGACATTTGCAGCTACATTTGAACGCACATTTCAAAAGAAAGATAAGACGTGAATTGGCAATCGAGCAAAAGCTATTAAGGTATGTAAGGTTATACTTTGGGCTTTATGGAAACTAGAATGAAAACCGTGAATGCTTTTAATATTTATGGTAGATATATATATGAAGTTATTTTATTTTCATCTATATTGTTAATGTAGGAAAAATATGATGAACTTTTAATGGGCAATGCTAGTGGTAGTGATGGTTCTGCAAGTGCGTCTGAGCCAGCAGTTGACAGTATGCCATTATGGGTGGAGGCAACGGGTGGGGTGAAAAAAGGAAAAATATTTGGGATGGAATCCTTGTCAAGGATGTTCATGCCAAATCAAGCTGGAACTTCATCATCCAATGCGACTGGTCGAAGGAGGACACGACGTGACGAGCAATTGACCCAAGAAGTGAACCAACTGAAAAATATAATTGTAGAGAGGGACGAAGAATTAAATGACTTGAAACAGCAAATGCAAATCGTTATGCGACACCTCAACATCAATCGCGGTGAGGTTCCTCCTGTACCCCCTGCCAATCCAATAGGTGATGAGTACAATGATGAGCGACACAATGATGCTGACATTGATGATGATGCTGATGATTTTCTCGGTCATTTCTAGTTAAAATTGCCAAAATCGGGGGTAAGCTTGCTTCACAATCTTATATGACATAACTGCAGTTTCACCCAATTTGTTCCTGCCCTACAATTACTTTTTGTGCACAACTTTCTTACTGACAGGTTCAACGATCTAATTTTTCCTATGTGATAGAAATACGGTTTACAAGGGTGAAAAAACTATAGTGGATGTCAAAGTTGACTCATACTCATATGTAAAAACATTGATGTTCGTCCTGAAACGTTTTTTTGTTAACCCTCTTACTTGTTTTTTTATACCTAGTTCTACATCCATACATAAACACTTCTTTTATATTCTTGACTGATTGAATATCTTTATTTATGTATCTACATTTCATCAGGTGTCGACAAAAATGACTGCTTTTGGTATCCTGCCGAGTACCACAGCTGCCCAATCTTGTGTCTGGTTTGTCGATTTTTCGTTTTCTAAGCAGAATCTATGGTTGTCCCGCCTCCTATGAATGTTTTGAATGTATTATAAGATTTGATATCAAATATCATCGTGTCAGGCTTTGTAACTTTGCATATATCATTATTTTTTGCGGACTAGCATCTTTCCTTAAGTTACATTTTTCAATTATATGACATTGTGTCTGGTTTGTTCGTTTTCTGTTTCTGAAGCGGAATCTATGGTTTTCTCGTGTCTTTTGATTGTTTTCAATGTATTACATGATGTTCATTAATGCGTAGCAATTGATATGGACAAGATTTGATGGCTGAAATGCTGTAAAATTTGTGACGAATATTTATATACGAATTTTGCGACCATTACAGTTCGTGGCTAATTTGCGACGAATAAGTAGCGACGAATCAAGTTCGTGCCTAATTTCCGTCCAATACATTTTGCGACGAATTTTGCGACGAAATTTGTGACGGATTTTGCTACGAATTTCGCGACGAATTTTGCAATGAATAAAATTCGTGGCTAATTTGCGACGGATTTTGCGACGAATTTTGCGACAGATTTTGCGACGAATTTTGCCATGAATTTTGCGACGAATTGTGTCACGAATTTTGCCACGAATTTTGCGACGAAATATTTGCGACGGATAGTGTTCGTGGCTAGTTTGCGACGATTTTTGCGACGAATTTTGCAGCGAATTTTTTTTCCGTCGCAAAGATTTGCGACGACCTAGTAGCGACGGAAAATTCCGTCGCTAAATTCGTCGCAAAAACGATTTGCGACGGATTTTTGCGATTTTTTCGTCGCAAAATCTGTTGCAATGAAGATGTTTTTTTGTAGTGTTGGGGCACTATGATTTTCTGTCTATGT